>NC_081319.1:73362320-75762320 GCF_026419965.1 Kogia breviceps
TCTAATTTAGAATAGGTCAGGTGAGGAAAATTCTCTCTTAGGTTGAACAGGAGTATATAATATACATGCTTGAGACTTTTTAAAGCAAACCATCTAAGAACAACAGCAGCAGACACAGAATCCAGAACTCAGCTTTCACGCCAATTCTCCTTGTTTGATAACACTTTCTAACCAGATATCCTAATTGATCTGTTCCTTTGCTCATTTGCTCTAACTGAATTGAAGACTGAAAATACTAGCCTCCATGTGTTTCCCAGACTGTTATCTGAGCCTTTTAGGTTAAAATTCACCCTTAACTGAGGATTATCTAACCCTCCCCCAACCGGTTAAATGATTTCTTATCTAATTCCTCCCATGGCCAATGGGTTGGTTAGGAGGCCCACCACACACTTGTACTCTAACTCAGCCTGGAAAAGTGAGGCCTGACCAAACCTAGTGGTTTAGCATGTGACCCTATAAACACCTGTCTTGACCTTTTCTGAAGTTGTTTCAGAACATACTGCTTAGCAGCAAAATATCCCCAATTTGATAGCCCTCTATTGGAATTAATGACCCTAAACTGCTCATTTTCCTTTCTGATTTTTCTTTTTATAAGATACCTGGCTTTTAGAAAAGGAATCAAACTCATTTTCCCTAGTTGCAAGATTTCTACGTCCAGCGTATTATCAAAGCAGCTGTGTAAAAGAGAAAAACAGACCAGGCACACCAATTTTTTTTAAATTTAAAAGTAAGCTTTGGAGCAATCTCAAACATATGATAAGAATGTTTTAGCAGAAACTAACACACCATTGTAAAGCAATTATACTCCAATAAAGATGTTAAAAAAAAGGAATGTTTTAGCAATTTTGATTCACCTTTCTGATAAGAATAGCCTATTTTGTTTTATTATATATCCCTTCTAACAAGTCTGGAATCAATTTGATGGATTTTTGATTTTCATGTCTTCAAAGATCTATTAGCTGACTTCAAAATTTTAGGAAAATTGAATGTCAGAATTAGTGATGGCTCTTCTTCTGTTGGATGTCAATATTTAGAAGATTGCTTCCCTATGGGTCATTTCTCCAAAACTTGGCAAATCAAATACATTTATATAAAAATATAAGTATGCCAAAGTCAGTGCACATGGCAAATTGAGGAAGAATTTTACCTACATGTTTAATTACAGCTATGTTCAATTATCATCCTTGTTTAATATCAACACCAGGACAAAGGATTGTACTCTGAACAATGGAAAATATGTCATCCCAAATGTTCCCCCACCTTTTATTTACTTGACTGCAAGAGGAATCATAGCTAAATTTGGTCCTCAATGGCATCCTTGTTGTCTAGCATATCCATTTTTCATCTTTTAAATTAAGGTTAACATTTTTTCTCTCTTCTCTTCCTCTTAAAATTTAGTTGGGCTTAACAATTTCCAAGTCTGATCATACACATAATTGGAAAAAATGATATTATGGGGCTAAAAAGTCTAATGATCTTCTCAAGAACTTACAGCAGTTCATTTAAACTGTCTTTAGGGAAAATCTTCTTCTATACATACTGTATACCTGGAGATTATAAGTAAACTGAAAATACCTGTTACCATCCTGTGTATAGACAACTAGAAACAGGTAGAGATAGCACACCAAGCAGAACTCAGATATACATTTGAGTAATTTTATTCTTATGAAAGAAGTTTGTCCTGTCAAATTGATTGTGGTAGCTCTCAATGCAATCTTCGAGTTCAGACATCGAGATCTGTATTGGACACAGATTTGAGGACAATGTCACTCACAGTACAGACGCTGAAGGAAGAACTCTAGAAGCATAGATGTCTGGTGATTACATACATTAGTTCACTCCATTTTATAGTCCAATGACATTTTCTCCACATTTTGAAGATTCCACAGTTCTCTCTATGGCTATGAAGATCTCTTGCTGTTAGAATTGGCAAGACTCCAAATGGCAAGCCCAAAACATGATCAAATTACTTGTTGAAGGTTTTGGGCAGTTGATAAGACCCCTGTCTCCTCTCTCCTAGTTTGAAACCAATACAAGGACTAATGCAAAAGTCAGCCTGCCAAAAAAATGAAAGTATCTATCAACAAGAAATGTTAGAAGAATAGCTTCTTCTTAACATTGACTTCTTATAGCCCAAACTGACTTCCTGCCAGTTTCCCTCATGTGTATTCCTGATTGAAGATAAGCCAAAAGCAATCTATCTGAATTATTATACCTATTTCTTATAGAAATGGTTTTACTCAGGGGCTAATCTATGCCTCTTTGCCCTCTGATCAATTCCTTCCCTTTCCTCTACTTTGCTCTACATCACAGAGATGCAGAGTCCTAAAGGCAGCATTTCCCCAAGACCCCTTTTAGCTGGCATCCAACTGGAAAGACAGGGAAGGGGAGAGATACTCTGGCTTCCTCATGCCTTCCACTCTCCTGCCAATGCCTCCTACCAACTGTGACCTGCCTATAGATTGTCATAGCTTCCTGTTGTTGGTCATCTCTACGAGTTGTATCACCATCCCCTGTTTGGCTTCTCAGATTCTTCCATCATCCATGAAACAAAACTATCTGCATTGATTTCCCATTTTAAATACAGAGTAGTTTGTTTTCCTTGTTAGATCCTGACTGATACACTCAATTAAATACACAGCAATTTAACATAAAGCTCTCAGATGTTATACAAGACTGATAGAAGTGTAAAGTTTTTGTATTTCTTTCAAAGTTACAGGCAAGACACTGCCCATTTTGCCACACAAGACCCTTTAAACAAGTATAGATACAATCTGCCTGCAATTCAATACCCATATATTTGCTCTCTGAACAATGAAAACTATATAACCAAAAATGTCAAAACGATACCCTTGTTTTTACTTGTCTGCCTGAAGAATCATAGCTAAATTTTGTCCTTAATGGCAATAATTAACTCATTCCAGTTGTCTATCATATCCATCTATCTTCTTTTAAAGCAAGTTTACCTTCAAAATGTTTTTTTTTTCCTCTTTGACATGTTTTTGGTCCACGTTTATATGTTTTTTAATATTGTAAGTTGCTTCAAACCCATTTGGAAAATAGATGATATATACAGTACTAACATAAACATTGTTTTCTTACTAAAAAAGCCATGCTACACTTGAATTTTATGAAGAATAATGAGTTATTATTTTGTAAAAATGACGCACATTTATCAAGATAGATCAAGTTATATTATGGTAGCAAATGAACAAATAGCACCGTAATCTCAGAGGTTTAAAAATCACAAAGGTTTCTTTCTTGCTCACATTATTTCTCCAGTGTTGTTAAATGGTGGCTCTGCTCCACATACTTGACACCAGCAAAGCTGATGGGGGTGTTGCCATCTTCTAAGACCACCTCTGCAACATAAAGCTTCAGGGTTTGCCACAAAAGGGAAGGAGATTAAGGAGAACTTTATACTAGTTCTCAGAGGCTTCAAAACAAAAGTAACATGCTACTTTCACTCAGATTGCACTGGCTACAGTAAGTGAACTCCCTTAACTTCAAGGAAGCATGTGCCAGAAGGAATAAATGGAAGTTTTGGTAAGCGCTGGTAATCCCTACCACACTCATTATTTTAAAAATCCAAACAACACAAAAAGGAGCAAAGATGAAAGTGAAAATCTCCCCCAAATAACAATGTTAATGTTTGATAAAAATTGTATTTAGATATTTTAATACATATATACAAATAGAAGAACATATAGAAGTACTTTACCAAAACAAAAGCATACCATACATACTATTCTTAATTGAAAATTACTAAATTAAATTTTATTTGAATTTAATAGAAAAATAAATAAAACTGAAGGAATTGGTGAGCTTCAGATAAATGTTTTTTCATGGTAAGAGATGTATATCTTTTCTCTGAAAGTATCTCTTTAGAATTAAGAAAAACTCATGGAATTAAAGGACTTGGGTCATCATGATTTTAACTACATGGTTGACATTTAGACAGTATCTACTCCTTTCTTGCTTTGAAATATAGGGAAATTAGCTTACTTATAACACCACCCCTCCTCTACTTTCTAACTCCAAATTTGTGTTATATCTATTATTATTTATATTTTCAAGGTTTATAATATTTACACAGTTGTTTAGTTTTATGTCTATATTTAAATAAAGTCAATGTTTCTCACCAGTCCTTTTGTAATGCTTCTGGGTTCTCACATTCATTAATTTGATTTATCTCTTAGTTGGTTAGACTTGATTGTCAAGCAATTTTTAAAGACGGTCCCCTGGTTCATTTTCTTCCAGGATTCACACATGCTTAAAAATACTTGTCTGATGTTTTTGTTTTTAAAGGAAAACTTGAAAATTTGGCTGGGTATAAAATTATTGGGACACAATATCCTTGCTTCAGAACTTGTTCCACTGTCTTCTGGCATTGAATATTGCTAAGGAAAAGTCCAAGAGCAAACTTTTTAAAATCTTCACTCATAGTTGGCTTGCATTTTTCAGACTGGATGTCCATAAGCTTCTTTATTTAGCATTGGAAATTAGTAACTTCAATAAATTTTATCTTGGAGTTGAGCTCTTTCAATTTTTTCTTGGACACACCATGGCCTTTTCATCTGCAGATTCAAGTAATTCCAGATTTCAGGAAACTTCTCTCTCTCTCTCTCTCTCTCACTCTCTATCCATGTTTTTTCTGTTGCCCTCACTCTTCTTCAGGATTTCTAATTACTCACCATCAGTTTCTCCTTTGGCTCTCTTTCTAGGTATCATTGTCTCTCATTATTTTTAATATCCTTAGTTATTTTTCAACCACATTTCCTCCTCTTCTTCCTTGTCTTCCTTCTTCTCCTCCTTTTCTCCTTCCTTCTCTTTTGTTTCTTAACGGCACTTTCATCACTATAATGGCTTTCTTCTCTTTCATTTCTGAGTTCTTCAAGCTTGCTTTTATTTTCTTGTCTTGTAATCTTTTCTTTGAAACTTTCTATATTTTTTAGCTATTTTTAAAAACAAAGATTGCTTTTAGGTAAAATATTTAAGATTATGAAGTATACTGCCTTGTTTCCTAATGTAAGGAGTCTTCAAATGTATGTTGCTTTTCCCTCCACACTTCATATACATGGAAGGATCTTTAGCTATTTTCCTTTTGATAATTTTATCTTTGAGCATGTGCATCTTTTTCCTAGAGAGTAATCTGGGAGGAGATGGGTAAGGGAATATTCAAATTCAGTTTGTGTCCTGAGTACCTTTACTCTGCACATATTTCATTCTTAGCCTTAAGAGCACATACTTTCCTCAAATTTTTGCACTAAAAGGTCTGGGATGGCAAAACCACTTAAGTCACAAACTCCCTGAATCCCACTCACCAAAGGCCATCTTTCTTGGCCATAAGCGTAGACCACTGACCATAAAAATGGCCTGTCTTTAAGGTTTCTTCTTTGGACTCACCTTCTATAGTGTTGAGTGAATATCTAAATAATATTGCCCTATCGTACTTGTCTATGTTCTTAGATCTCACCACCCTAACCAGAAGATCACTGGATTTACATTTAAGAATTGTGACACTTTCTTTAAGGAGAAACCGTATCCTGCCTGAGATTGGAGGATATATGTGTTGGCCCTCAGCAACCTCCCTCACCGTAATTCAAATTTCATAGTATTTGGCAGATTTCCTCACGGTTTGAGGTTATGGCCATTTCCTTATTTCACTGAAGATGGCTTTTCCCCTTCTATTTTTCATTTTTTGTTGCTGTTGTTTGTGAATTTCAGTAACAGGGAGTAGAGTAAAAATTACTTTCTTCTGCTATTTAATCAGAAATCAGAATTTTAAAGATCAGAAGAAACTCAGGAACTAAATTTTTACAGCCAAGAAGATTGTGTTTCTCTAATTATGTATATGGAGTGAGTACGTTTTAATATTCTATTAATGGCTGCACCGTACCACTTCATTTATTTTAATAAACGTTTTAGACTTGAAACTTATGGTTCATGCAATACCACTAATCAGGTTAGATGAGAGCAGAATGCAAACTATGTTATAAGACAGAATCACTAGTTAAGAAAGACTGTGTATTTCTCATATATAAAATATAAAAAAGAGGGAGAAAAATGCTTGGGATATATTAAGTGCTCAAAATTTAAGTTCCCTTCTTTCTATACCTACTAGCATATATACAGTAGATAAAAGAAGTTAGAATTGTCAACACATCTTTTGCTAAGGCTTCTAGCTGCCTATTGGGACCTAATGATAAAAGATGCTATTCTCATTATAATAAGAGCAGTGTGAAATGGATTTTCCCTGTTAAATATTTTGCTCTTCTCAGGCTCACAAATCTTTGTATATACTTGCTAATTATATACAACTAATATATCTTTCCAATGAAAATCTGTGAGGATGTGTTATTTAGTGTCTCTCTAATGGTCTGCTGAAATATGATTCTGGAACACTAATTGCAATCCAAATCCTCTTGTTTCCCACACACACTACACAAAGAAATCGAGGCTTAGAGAGCTGTTAACAAACACAATCACACAGTAAAGCTGCTCTTTCCTTCCCATGCTGTCCTCGTGCTATTAGACAACGTGTCCAGCGACAGCTGTTTCCATAACTGTACAAACCTACTCACTCCACTCACAGCCTGTCTCCCAATTGTCTTTGTACTTCTACTTGGTCACACAACTCACTCCAAAAGTTTGACAGAGTGCAAAGTCTGAGAGCTTACAAAACACATCAGCACAACTCAGATATACATTTAGTATGTTTTTTATCTCAAGCAAAGAATTAGGCAGAAAGATCTCTAATAGCTCCTGGGAAAATAATTTACAAATCCTGTAAATGTTGCTGGGAGGTTGGTTATTTAGAAAGTAATATCTTCCAAAAGGTCTGAAGCTCCACAAATTAAATTTTAAAATGTCAAAGTCATCTGTGATGTACTCTGTACTCACCAAGAGGCACAGTGTACCATAAAATCACCCCCAATTCTGGGTCTGAGATTGCAGGTCTTTTCTCCTGAAATCACCAGGTCTTCTGCTCCACATTAATTCGACAAACATTGTTTTTTAATTAATGACTGACCAACTATGTAGTTGCCAGATGCTGAGAGAATAGAGTTGAACAGGACTACAGTCTTGTCTTTCAGTAGCTGCTAGCTGAGAATTGTAGGGTCTTTCCAGATGTTATACTATATATAGCATATTATCACTCCTGAATTCATCAAGGTCAAGAGCAACACCAGATACCAATCATATAAGAAATTACATCCAAGGTTATTTGGACACTGTATTAGTTTTCTAGTACAACAAACTAGGTGGCTTAAACAATAGAAATTTATTATCTTACAGTTCTGAAGGCTAGAAGTCTCACATGGAGGTGTTGGCAGGGTTGGTTATTCCTTCTGAGGGTTATAAGGGAAGGATATGTTCCAGGCCTCTCTCCTTGGCTTGTAGATGACTATTTTCATGTTCACAGGGCACCCTCTCTCTGTATGAGTCTGTCTCTAAATTTCCCCATTTTATAAGGTTACCAGTTGTATTGGATTAAAGCCCAACCTAATGACCACATTTTAACTTGATCACCTTTGTAAAGACCCCATCTCTCAATAAGATCACTCTGAGGTACTAGAGGTTAGGGCTTCAACACAGGAATTTGACAGGGTGAGACAATTTAACCTTCAACAGACACTACTGTGAAGTTTTGGTGGAAAGGACCCTGAACACTATTATCTTCTCCAAATTGGCTTGTAAAAGAAGGCCATATTAGTCAAATTATTCACTTTGAGCAACATTATGACTCCCTAAAATGAATAGTTAAATGGCACTTTTTTTTTTTTTTTTTTTTTTTTTTTTTTTTTTTTTGTGGTATGCGGGCCTCTCACTGTTGTGGCCTCTCCCGTTGCGGGGCACAGGCTCCGGACGCGCAGCCTCAGCGGCCATGGCTCACGGGCCCAGCCGCTCCGCGGCACGTGGGATCTTCCCGGACCGGGGCACGAACCCGTATCCCCTGCATCGTCAGGCGGACTCTCAACCACTGCGCCACCAGGGAAGCCCCTAAATGGCACTTTTATCAGTGGAGATTGCTCCTAGAGGTAGCATCTGATTTTGTTAATTCAGTACAGCTTCTGTCAAGATCCAGGTGAAATCCCCATGCTCCAGAAACCTCCGATAAAATCCACTCCAACCTGATGATGACCATCCCCTTCCATGTCCCAGGCCAAAATGGGAACAACGGGGTAGATGCAACTGGGCATCAGATTTCAATTCAAAACAAAACACTTTCTAATAAGTAGAATTATTCATCAGTGAGCTATGACATTTCTAAGCATGGCATCCAAAGGAGAAACCGTAAAATAAAAAGATTGACTATGTTAAAAAAAAAGAAATGAAAACTAAAAGAAAATTTATAAAATGGTGGAAAATGTTTGCTAAATATATGACAAAGGCAAAAGTTATCTTTAAAGTTCATTCACTCAACAATTATTTACTGAGCTTCTACTATATATCAGGCTTTGTTTCTAGGTGCGGCAAATGTGAACAAGACCAAGTGCCAGCCCTCATGGAGTCAACAAATCAACCAGACCTACCCTGACACTCCAAGAGAAGAACAAGTAGAGCACATAAACAAAAACGGAAATGCAAATGGCAAATAAAGATATAAAATAATTTGGTAAACAAAAATGCAAGTTAAAACAAATTTTTTTTGGCTTACCAAATTGGCAGAACTTTCAAATCCTGTGATGTTGGTGAGGGTACAGAATATGGATCTGATCACATACTTCTCTGGGAGTGGGTTTCAACCAGCTTCTTAATGGTAAAACCCAAACTGCCCCCAAATTTAGACTGAGCACATTTTAAATGCTAAAATGCATATTCCTGGGCTCCACTGCAGAGATTCTGAATCTATCCATCAGATATGGGATCCAGGAAACTGTGTCTTTTGACTACCATGGGGTATCCTAATACAAGTTATCCTTGGGCCATACTTGGGGACAGAGTGCTCTAGACCGTGGGCAGGGCTGAACAAACAGTTCCAGCAAGGGGACTGTGCAGGGCCTAACAATCAAATGCAGAATGTCTTGTTCAATTAGATGTGACTAATTGAGAGCAACATTTCAATGATAAGACAAAAAGGTACCAAGTTATACTTGCTACTGGTGGGCTTTGACACTGGGTCACACACAGTTCAGCTTTCACAATATTTATTCTCTTTGGTACAGCAAATCAACTTTTGAAAAAATTTACCCTAAGGACATAATCACGTTTTATTCAAAATATTGGTAGGATTACAGAAATTATTTAAGAGTGAGTTCTAAAAATAAGAAGAGGATAAAGCTACTTTTAATAACTTTTCCGTAAAATGCTGGCTATAAGTAGAGAACTTAAAAGGGAAAAGCTCTCCACTTTGGGTCCCCATATTTAGACTTTGTTTTGCAAATGTTTTCTGGTTACCATGGCAACTTCTGGATTTCTCTATGTAAATGGGAAACTGGGAACCTTGCCTTTAAAAAAAAAAAGATTAGTGTGTTCTTTTTATCCTGGTAAGCTCGTTCTGTGCTGACAAATTACATTCTGACAGCTCGGTTGTAATCTAAAACATGCCTCTCTGGAGACTGAATAATAAAGTATTTCCAGGGATTGACAGTTACTCTTCATTTATATTTTTATGTATTTGCTTTCAATGAATTCAAGAGATAAACTGAAGTGCTACATACTTGCTATATTTTTAAAATAATTCAGAAATGTATCCTCACTTGAAAAAATCTAACATATGTCAATTTGATTATTGAACTTGTGAACTGTGGTGTAAGGAAAGAACATAAGCTTCTGAAACGGTCGGACTTGCAGCTGAAACCTGGCTCTGCCACCTACTAGTTGTGTGACCTTGGGCTAGTAGTCTAACTCTTTGAGCCTTAGTTTCCATCTATAAAACAAGAATCAGAAAAAATATATACATATATAAAGCATCTACAACAATGCCAAGTCTATTGAGCAGCTTCTTGATATAACATGGTAGCTATTACCAAAGAAAAAAATAAAAGCCAAGCACAGAAACATCCAAAACCTATTAGATTTTGTTTAAAAGAAATCAGGCTTCACACAGGAAAAAAATGAATAAATTTTTAAAGTAATGCATAACCAACATTGTTAGAATTGGACTTCTTCATGTTTCAGCTGTTTATACTATTGTTAAACACTCAACAGTAAATAATAGGAAAAGACTTTTGGAACTTTGTAAGGTGATAGGACATGACAGATAAGCTTGTACAAAGGAAGCTTAAGGTCCTCAAGACTTTACAATAGTCTGAAAAGATGCAGTTGGCTAAAGTCAAGGCATAACTTTAAAATAGCAAATGGCCAAGGTTTTTAGCTAATAGAGGTCATAGTGAACCAGGACCAGGAGTCCTCCCTGACCCATTAAAGATGAGGGGACGTAATTGTGAGGATGAGGCCTGGAGTCCTCTAGGGATACGTCACCTCAGGAATAAGGTCAGCAGTGAGGCAGGGACAAGTTTCCCCATGTTTTCCAATAGCATTTATGGATCTACCTTTTTCCTTTTTCATATTCCATTGGTGGGCAGGACCCATCTCTAGTCTGTACCGCTCCATTTGCTGTTTATTAAACTGTGTATGGAAAAGGAGGATTTTTAGTGGGGCATGTTAAATCTTTCATTATTACACTCCCTAATTCTTAATCTGCCTTTATTCCTTTCTCTTCAATTATTGTGAGAAGAGCATCACGGATGATTGCACGGGCAAAATGTTGAAGCAATACACAAATGCAAAATAATGTAAACAAAAGAAGATATTCTGAAATTAAAAACTATGTACCGCTCTCTTTAAATAAAAATAATAATTTAAGGGTCCTCAAATCCATATTATATGTGGCACCTAAGCTCAACTTATTTAAGTTAGTCTATTGAAAAGTACTATGCAGAACTAGCAAAACAACAACAAAACTAAGGTCCCAGCACAATAACAGATGTCAACACCATGCTTTCACTACCTGACTTTTCTTTCCATTTATCTATCTTGTATTGAATGTGGTACATTCCAGAGGGTGAAAATGGGGCAGAAAAGAAGTCACTTGAGGGAGACTTTCTCAGACTACTTCTACTCCCAGCTTACTGTCCTCACCTATTGTTTGTCATCAGAGACAAGGTAGAACACAGAACCCGGGGAGTGTGGTTTAAAAAGGAAAGTGCCCGTGATCACAGTAAGCTGTTCACTTGGGGAACTGTTCCCACATCACCACCACCACTACCGCAACCACTTAATTCCTTTCACTGCAGTGTCGCTGGATGAGACCTTTGTGACCCTCCATCTCCAATCAGTAACTGGTTGAGGTTAGGGCCCAAGACTGAGTTGGGTCAATCCTGGCTCCAGACTATGGTTCCCAGGTAAAATATAGGTGCTCAGTTAGGTTTGAATATCAGATTAACAACAAATAGTTTTTAGTATAAGTATATCCCCAATATCACGCTGAGACATACTTATATTACATACCATGGCAGTGTTCCTGAATCTGCCAACAATAGCTGCAAATGCATACAGCATTTTCTATGTTCCATACATTATTCTAAATTCTTTACAAATATTAACTCACTAAATACATGAAAATACATGGATAGGTAAACATATGCCAATACATGGATGACTGGAGGTTAGGAAGAATGAACTATGTATTTTAAGTTTCAACAATTATGCAAAAATTCCTATAATTAAGACTTTTGATGAGTTGTCACTGACTAGCTGCAAATCAATTTGTAGAAAATTTAAAAATATAAAACTAAAAACGACTAGATTTTTGTCCCTGCTCATTAACTAGCTGGAAGACCTTGGGAAAATCTCCTCAATTCTCTGGATCTAGGTTTCCTTCTCCTAACATGAAATTGGGATGAGATTATTTTTAAAGTCATTGCTGCCCCTAAAATTCTATTGTATCTTACAATGTGCAAAAAACAGCTTGCAGAGAAATGCTTATTACCTCTGCTATCATTCTGTTGGTGTCTCCTAAGAAAAGCAGATTCAGAGCTTCTTCCTCTGTGGTTGCCTGATGAAGAGACAAGTTTTTCAGGTGGATAATCTGATCAGGGTCCTCCAATACTGTCACTTTCCTAGGGAAATGGGAAGCAACAACACAAGGCACTTTGAGAATGAAAAGAACTTCAAGTCTTTCTTACAGTTTTCTTTTTTAAAAGCTGTATGTACGGTGTCTTGAATTTATAAAATCCAATAGTACACAAGACACCAGACAGTACTGGATTAGCATCAAACACCGACATTCCCTTGACAGTACTACCAAATAGCTTTGGGGCTGAAAAGTATATTACAAGCTCCTGATTTAAAGCCATCTGTCTTGGTAATCATCAGAACCCCAAAGCATCTTAAAATGCATATTCTTATTGAATTAAAAATGCAAATAGTTAACCTTCTAGCTGTATTAGGAAACTTGGCTATATAGTATTTTTCTGTCATAATTCAGTTTCTTACATAGGTAACGCACAAAGTTTTCTCCTTCTAATTTTTCCCTTTGTTAAATTTCATTTCAATTTACATGACATTTCAAACTGGTTAGCTCATCAATTTAAACATGATGAAAATTGAGGCATCTGTTATCCCTCTAGGAGTTGTTCCTTTGTCTAGTTTTCTTATCAAGGTGAGTTTAAAATTCTCAAGAAGTCTTGTAATAAAATTTTAGTTTGTAATTATTATTTTTATGTCCATCAGATGTATTTCTTGACTTTTTTTCATTTACAACATCACTTTTCCTTCCACTGAATCCTTACAGTAAGAGCTTTAGGTCTGGAATTATATTCATCTATTACAACTGCCTCAGTGGGCATCCTGGTGCCAACACCACTTCCTCCCAGGTGAATTCTAACCCTGTTTCGAGAGTTGGCTTAGTCAGTACTCTCCTTAGACTCCTCTTAGGATTTTCTGCAAATGAACACAATTTGGCTAAACTCCTCACAGTCTTGCTTCAAATGCCTACAGATTCAAGCAATAAAGTTACTAAAGAGAGCTCCCTTGTGCTTCTTGAGTTTTGCCTTCTTGATTTTCTTAAAAATTGTTTAAGAAAGGAAATCTGTAATTCACAAGTGTTGCAAGTGTATCTCCAGATATCTGCACTTGCTTACAGCATTTGGAACTGATGATAATAGATAAAGGCTGGCATCGTTTAGCATTATTTCTCCCTTCAAAGTACAACTGGCAAGTGGATATGTGTCACTTGCCTATTGACAAAAGCACATTTATAAAACCTTAAAAATGAAGATTTTGCAAAGACCATAATTTTTCAGTCTTCCATTTTGTAAGGAGGTTATCTGGACTTTCATATGTAATTTGTGGGCACTTAAAATACTAATTGCAGGAAGAAAATGTAGCTCTACCAGCACCTCTGTGACCAATATGTCACTAATAATCTAGTCTGTTGCCAAGTTTTGGACTCCTTTTTGTCTCCTTCAACAATACCACCTAAGATGGAAAAATATCTCTTCCCTTAATGAAAACAAGTATATATTTATTTTTCAACAAGACTCATAAGTGAGCTTATTAAAAATGCTTGAGTTAAAAAATGCTTAGAAAACATTAAGGCATTTTTAACTGAAATAGATGAATTGTGCTCTATTTTTAGGCACCCCCTTTATTCCTTAAGCTTTACTTCCACCCTGATCCTTCTGATATGCTCGAGAAGGTTTGCCTAAATTCAATCCCTAGGGACACAAAAGTTAGAATTCTTCTAAATCCACAGATTCTAGGTCTTAAAGGTAAAAAGAAGTTAAGTAATATTGGAAGGAAGATGAAATCATGAAATAAGTGATGAGACAGTATATTAGAAGTGAGAGAAGAAGAGAGTTCTGTCTTTTTCAACAGGAGGGAAAAAACAAATTCTCCAACTCTGAGGCAAAGTCACCTGTGGTACATGTTGTAAGACCACGTCTGATACAAAACCAACCTGTGCACGTTCAGAAAAGGGAGAAGTGGGGGAGCAGGAAACAATTCAAAGACGAGGATGCTCACACTCACTGGGCACCAAAAAGCATGCCAGGGACCTGCACTGTCTTCTGTAATCCAGCTGTAATCCTGGCTGCACAAAGGAATAGCCTACAGAATTTAAAACAACACACCGGTGCCAAGTGTCCTCCTAAGAGGTTCAGATTTGACTGTTCTGGGGCGTGGACTGGGTATCAGAATCTGTAAAGGCTCCAGGTGATTCTAGTGTGCAGCCAAGGTTGAGAGCCATTGACTTCATCTTTAACGACCACACAAGGTGGACATATGGGGAGGAGGTTTCTGGTTTCTTTATCTTTACTCTCCACCCAGCTCCACCCCAAGCCCAAAGAGGAGAGTTATTCATTTTACTGGTTGGAGCTGAAGTCACTTTGGGCCATATCTACTAATAGGCAAGGTCCCTGAGAATTTTAAAAAGCTTGTCCTTCCATGGGAAGTTTCTTTTCTACTTTCCTGACCATGCAGCTAAGGCACCCATTAACCACAACAATAACTAAAGCTCAACTGGGGATTATGGATATTCCTAAACATCCAGAGAGTTTATATTATTGCTAAATCAAAACAAAATCTAAATGATATATCATACATAATCTCCTCACCATTACTTCACTAAAATGAATGCAGAAAACAAGCAAGTATGGAACTCTAAAAGTGTTCATTTATTAGACAACCTAAATGGGTCACTGATTTAGGATTATATTTACAAAGAATAGTTAGAAGCATAAGGTAGAAAGCATGAAATGTCATCAGCAGCATTTGGCTAAGCTACTTTTTTCCTTCTAAATCATTCAGAGCCTTTGATTTGCAGTGAACCTACCTCAGAACTATTACACTTCTATATTTACTTCCGGGTGCTCGTCCAGCTTTGTCACTTTGATCACAATACAATTTGCACATGCTTCCAGTTTTACTGTATAGAACTCTCAGCCATCTTTTGTAACCCTGTAACTCATCACCAGGCATTTCCCTGGCACTTTTCTGATACTGTTTTTCTCACTACTTTCTGATTTCTTGCCCGTGGAGGTTTTGAAAAGTAAATAAAAAGACAGGTTGGTGTCCAGTTTAGTTTGGCTTCTTTCATGGTTCTCTCCCTACTTTGGGCTCATCTGTTGGGCACGCTTTAACAAAAAGACTCCACCTCTGGTATCTTTCTGGAATCTTCTTCAGTGCAACTTTCTCTGATCAGGGTCTCTCTTGCCAGTTCTTCTCCTCAGATTCTTTCCTGGTTTCTGCCCAATACCTTGGGCATGAGGCTTTGGACCTTCCCTTATTGCCCGGCCTGCACTCATTGAAAATCCTTTTTGCACTTAAGCCTCCCAAGCAATTTGTCACTCCCACACACTCTCATGCCTTTACTCAGAGAAGTACAGTCTGAGCTGGGTATTACCTCTTGACTAGGTCGACTAATCTGGGAGTGAGAATGCTTTAAACTCTGCTGTTGGTGGAAAGCTTTTCAAAGTTGGAGGAAATAAGAATCATTAGCAAAAGTTTCTCTTCGAGTTGCTTCCTTTCCTGGCCCTTCCCCCCCCCCCCCGTCACTCCCCACGCCCTCAGCTCTCTAACAAATCAATAGCTATTTCCTGAATCCTCAGTCCACCACTCGATTCTGACTATAATTTTCATAGCTTGAAAGAGGGCTTTATTGGAGTTTCTTAAATAAACATCTTAATTCCAAGATGAAAACCCCCCAAACTATTTACCTGATTCCTTTTTGAAAGGGCCTGTGAATAGTTTTCTCTACAAAATGTTTCTAAAATGTTTAGATTTCAAGCAAAAAGCCACTGATAGCCTTAACTTGGACCCCTAAGTGGAAAAGTTCTGCTAAGTATACTCAGCCTGCTCAATGATGGAGAAGAAGCAAGCTTTGTGTTTTCTCTGTAAACAGAGACTCTTTTCCATTTGGCTAAGTAGTTGGAAGTTTTAGGCTTTCTAACTGACTGGAAGACATAAAGAGCAATGGCCAAGCTCTTGTTCCCAATAATGGAAGCCATCAATGAAAGAACCCTCCCCACCCTACATCCCATCTCCACAACATTCCAATACCACCAACTTGCTGAACAGGGACTTTCCAGGAGTTACTACAGTGAATCTGGTTTCTCATTTTCATGTTATAGACAAATATTGCTATGGTGATTTCTATTATTTTTTTCTATTTGCAAGTGCCCCATGTGATGGTGCAGGCCAGGCACTGAACAACGGCACCATGTTCAAGATGGTGCAATTCACATGAGTCTGTAGATTTATTATGACTTATGTCTGTCAGGGGGCAGCAAAGTGTCTTCCAACAAAACCAGCATATTACAACAATTTTTCAACAGGTGGCAGGGTTGCCTTTTAATAATCACATGAAGGTACCATACAGATGAGAGATAGCTCAGTCTAGTTACCCTGACTTAGAACAATATCAGTAGCAGGCAGCCCTCACGAAAATGCGAGGGTGTCCATCAGGCTCTTCTAAATAACTGAATAATCTCACATATTGTAAACACAGCTGCACCATTCATTTCAATAAAGAGAATATTACCTAGTTCATCGTTTTCCAACTTCCTTTTTTCCCCCACCCAAACACATTTTCAGAAACTCTCTACAGGGAAGATTTGGGCGAAGATGTAAATTTTTATAAGTATGTAAGGGGAGCCCTCCTTCTTTAGATTGATTACAAATCTAAAAGATTTCTTCTGATATAAAATATAAATAGTTGAAACATATCACTTAAGAAAGTTTTATGAACCTGCAATAAATTTTTGTGTTGGTCTTAACCTAGACAAAATGGGCTAAAAGTAATGGATACTTTTTATCAAGATCACTATTGAGATATTTTGAAAACTCTTCCTAGTAACTTAAAAAAGATAACTTTTCTTTCTTGTTTTATCTAATATTATATCTTCTCACTGATAATGAAAAATATAGCCAATCACATGACACTTTAGATTGAGTTATTTCATTTAACCTACTAAAAACACCAGGTTCTCTACCAAATATTTAAAGAAGAGATTATACCACTTATCTACAATCTCATTCAGGAGAGAGAAGCAGAAGAAATACTTCCTAACTCATTCTGTGAGGTCAGCATTACCCTTATACCAAAACCAAAGACATAACGAGAAAAGAAAGCTCTAGACTATATCTCTCATGAATGTAGATGCAAAAATCCACAGTAAAGCATTAGCAGATCAAATCCAACAATGTAGAAAAAGAATTATATACCACGATCAAGTGGGATTATCGCAGGTATACAAGACTGGTTCAACATTCAAATATCAGTGAATATAATCCATCACATCAACAGACTGAAAAAGAAAAATCACATGATCATATTAATAGATGCTGAACAAGCATTTGACAAAAACCAATACCAATTCATGATAAAAACTCTCAGTAAACTAGGAATAGAGGGGATCTTTCTCAACTTGATAAAGACTATCCACAAAAAAACCTACAGCTAACATGATAGCTATTGGTGAGAAACTCAAAGCTTTCTTAGTAAGATCAGATACAAGGTAAGGATATCCCCTCTCACCACTCCTTTTCAACATTATACTGGAAGTCCTTGTTAATGCAGTAATGCAAGAAAAGAAATAAAAGGTATACAGGTTGGGAAAAAAGACATAAAGATGTCTTTGTTCACAGATGACATGACAATCTATGCAGAAAACCTGAAAGAACTGACAAAAAACTCCTGGAACTAATAGGTGATTAGAGTAACACTGCAGGATACAAAGTTAATATACAGAAGTCAATTGCTTTTTTATATACTAGCAATGAACAAGTGGAATTTGAAATTAAAAACACAAAACCATTTACCTTAGTACCTAAAAATGAAATATTTAGATATAAGTCTAACAAAATATGCATAATATCTGTATGAGAAAACTACAAAACTCTGATGAAAGAAATCAAAGAACTAAATAAATGTTGAGATATTCCATGTTCGTGGAGAGGGAGACTCAATATTGTCCAGATTTCAGTTCTTCCCAATTTGATCTATAAATACAATGCAATCCCAATCAAAATCCCAGTACATTATTTTGTGGATATTGACAAAATGATTCTAATGTTTATATGGAGAGGCAAAAGACCCAGAAGAGCAAAAACAAAATTGAAGAAGAACAAAGTAGGAGGACCAACACCACCCAACTTCAAGACTTACTATAAAGCCACAGCAAACAAGACAAAGTGGTAATGATGAAAGCATAGATAAATTGATCAGTGGAATGGAACACAGAGTCCAGAAATAGACTCACATAACTATAGTCAGCTGATCTTTCACAAAGAAACCAAAGCAATACAATGGAGCAAAGACAGCCTCTTCAACAAATGGTTCTAGAAAAACTGGACATCCACATGCAAAAAAAAAAAGAGTCTAGACACAGACTTTGCACAACTCATAAAAATTAACTCAAAATGGATCACAGACCTAAATGTAAAATGCAAAACTATAAAACTCCTAGAAGATAACATAGGAGAAAACCTAGATGGCCCTGGGTGTGGTGATGCCTTTTTGGATATGACATCAAAGACATGATCCATGAAGGAAATAATTGATAAGCTGGACTTCATTAAAATTAATAGACAATGTCTAAAGAATTAGAAGATAAGCCACAGACTGGGAGAAAACATTTGCAAAAGACACATCTGGCAAAGGACTGTTATCCAAAATATACAAAGAACTCCTAAAGCTCAACAATAAGAAAACAAACAACCCAATTAAAAACTGGGCCAAAAACCTTAACACGATCTCAAAGAAGATATACAGATGCTAAATAAGCACACAAAGAGATGATCCATGTCATATGTCATCAGGAAAATGGAAATTAAAACAATAATGAGATACCCCTACACACTTATTAGAATGGCCAAAATCTGGAACATTGACAACATCAAATGCTGGGATGTGGAGCAACAAGAACTCTCACTCATTGCTGGTGGGAATGCAAAAATGGTACAGTCACTACAGTTTGGTAGTTTCTCACAAAACTAAATATATTCCTCCCATATCATCTAGCATTCATGGTCCTGGGTATTTACCCAAAGAGGCTGAAAACTTATGTTCACACAAAAACCTACACACAGATATTTATAGAGGCTTTATTCGTAACTGCCAAAAACTTGGAAGCAACCAAGATGCCCTTCAGTACATGAATGGATAGATAAACTTTGGTACATAAAGACAGTGGAATATTATTCAGTGCTAAAACAAAATAAACTATCAAGCCATGAAAAAACATGAAGGAGGCTTAACTGCATATTACTAAGTGAAAGAAGCCAGCCTGAAAGAGCTACATACTGTATGATTCCAACTATATGACATTCTGGAAAAGGCAAAACTATGGAGATAATAAAAAGATCAGGGGTCACCAGGGGTGGAGGTAGGGGTAGTGATGACTAGGCAGAATACAGAGGATTTTTAAGTCAGTGAAAATACTCTGTATACCATCATGGTGAATATAAGTCATTACACATTTGTCCAAACCTATGGAATGTACAACACCAAGAGTGAAACCTATGTTAAACTATGGACTTTGGGTGATTTTGATGTGTCAATGTACGTTCATTCTTTGTAACAAACGTGTCATTTTGGTGAGTGATGTTGATAATGGGAAAGGTTATGCATGTGTGGGGGTAGGGAGTATATGGGAAATCTCTGTACCTTCCTCTCAATTTTTTTATGAACCTAAAACTAAATATTTCATCATGAAAAAAAAAAAAAAAAAAAAAAGAAAAACAGGTCCAAACTGAAAGCTGTAAAATATTCTTTTTTTAAATTGAAGTAGAGTTGATTTAAAAGAGTATATTAGTTTCAGGTGTACAAGATAGTGATTAATTATCTATATAGTTATACTCCATTTAAAGTTATTATAAAATATTGGCTATATTCCCTGTGCTGTACAATATATCCTTGTAGCTTATTTATTTTGTATGTATATTATTTTGTATATTTTTGCACCTCAAAGGTGCAAAATATACTGAGTGCCTGTTGTGATGAATTCTTGTCTTGTTTTCCACATTAACTTCTTTCTTTTCAATTGGTAAATATCCTCTACTAAATATTAATTACCATTATTATTTTTTTTATGTTTTTTTAAATTTATTTTTTCTTATTAGTCATCCATTTTATACACATCAGTGTATACATGTCAATCCCAGTCTCCCAATTCATCACACCACAACCCCCACCTCCCGCCGCTTTTCCCCCTTGGTGTCCACACGTTTGTTCTCTACATCTGTGTCTCAGTTTCTGCTGTGCAAACCAGTTCATCTGTACCATTTTCTAGGATCCACATATATGTGTTAATATATGATATTTGTTTTTCTCTTTCTGACTTACTTCACTCTGTATGACAGTCTCTAGATGAA
Organism: Kogia breviceps; assembly: GCF_026419965.1. Classification (NCBI taxonomy): domain Eukaryota; kingdom Metazoa; phylum Chordata; class Mammalia; order Artiodactyla; family Physeteridae; genus Kogia; species Kogia breviceps. The sequence continues at coordinate 73,382,643 of NC_081319.1, forward strand.
TCCACGGCTCTAAAAATGACCGAATTTTGTTCCTTTTTATGGCTGAGTAATATTCCATTGTATACATGTACCACATCTTCTTTATCCATTCGTCTGTCAGTGGGCATTTAGGTTGCTTCCATGACCTGGCTATTGTAAATAGTGCTGCAATGAACATTGGGATGCATGTGTCTTTTTGAATTATGGTTTTCTCAGGGTATATGCCAAGTAGTGGGATTGCTGGGTCATATGGTAATTCTATTTTTAGTTCTTTAAGGAACCTCCATACTGTTCTCCATAGTGGCTGTATCAATTTATATTCCCACCAACAGTGCAAGAGAGTTCCCTTTTCTCCACACCTTCTCCAGCATTTATTGTTTGTAGATTTTCTGATGATGGTCACTCTGACTGGTGTGAGGTGATACCTCATTGTAGTTTTGATTTGCATTTCTGTAATGATTAGTGATGTTGAGCATGCTTTCATGGGTTTGTTGGCAATCTGTATGTCTTCTTTGGAGAAATGTCTTTTTAGGTCTTCTGCCCATTTTTGGATTGGGTTGTTTGTTTTTTTGATATTGAGCTGCATGAGCTGCTTGTATATTTTGGAGATTAATGCTTTGTCCGATGATTCATTGGCAAATATTTTCTCCCACTCTGAGGCTTCTCTTATCATCTTGTTTATGGTTTCCTTTGCTGTGCAAAAGCTTTTAAGTTTCATTAGGTCCCATTTGTTTATTTTTGTTTTTATTTCCATTATTCTAGGAGGTGGATCAAAAAATATCTTGCTGTGATTTATGTCACAGAGTGTTCTTCGTACGTTTTCCTCTAAGAGTTTTACAGTGTCTGGTCTTACATTTAGGTTTCTAATACATTTTGAGTTCATTTTTGTGTATGGTGTTAGGAAGTGTTCTAATTTCATTCTTTTACATGTAGCTGTCCAGTTTTCTCAGCACCACTTATTGAAGAGATTGTCTTTTCTCCATTGTATACCACTGCCTCCATTGTCATAGATTAGTTGACCATAGGTGTGTGGGTTTATCTCTTGGCTTTCTATCCTGTTCCATTGATCTGTATTTCTGTTTTTGTGCCAGTACCATATTGTCTTGATTACTGTAGCTTTGTAGTAGAGTCTGAAGTCAGGGAACCTGATTCCTCCAACTCTGTTTTTCTTTCTCAAGATTGCTTTGGCTATTCAGGGTCTTTTGTGTTTCCATACAAATTGTGAATTTTTTTGTTCTAGTTCTGTGAAAAATGCCACTGGTAGTTTGATAGGGATTGCATTGAATCTGTAGATTGCTTTGAATAGTATAGTCATTTTCACAGTGTTGACTCTTCCAATCCAAGAACATGGTATATCTCTCCATCTATTTGTATCATCTTTAATTTCTTTCATCAATGTCTTATAATTTTCTGCATACAGGTCTTTTGTCTCCTTAGGTAGGTTTATGCCTAGGTATTTTATTCTTTATGTTGCAATGGTAAATGGGAGTGTTTTCTTAATTTCACTTTCATATTTTTCATCATTAATGTGTATGAATGCCAGAGATTTCTGTGCATTAATTTTGGCTTGATTTGTGACCCAAGATGTGATCTATGCTGGAGAAAGTTCCATGCACACTTGAGAAGAAAGTGTAATCTGCTGTTTTTGGATGGAATGTCCTATAAATATCAATTAAGTCTACCTGGTCTATTGTGTCATGTAAAGCTTCTGTTTCCTTATTCATTTTCATTTTGGATGATCTGTCCATTGGTGTAAGTGAGGTGTTAAAGTCCCCCACTATTATTGTGTTATTGTCAATTTCCTCTTTTATAGCTGTTAGCAGTTGCCTTATGTATTGAGGTGTTCCTATGATGGGTGCATATATATTTATAATTGTTATATCTTCTTCTTGGATTGATCCCTTGATCATTACATAGTGTCCTTCCTTGTCTCTTGTAACATTCTTTATTTTAAAGTCTTTTATCTGATATGAGTATTGCTACTCCAGCTTTCTTTTGATTTCCATTTGCATGGAATATCTTTTTCCATTCCCTCACTTTCAGTCTGTATGTGTTTCTAGGTCTGAAGTAGTTCTCTGGTAGACAGCATATATATGGGTCTTGTTTTTGTATCCATTCAGCAAGCCTGTGTCTTTTGGTTGGAGCATTTAATCCATTCATGCTTAAGGTAATTATCGATATGTATGTTCCTGTGACCATTTTCTTAATTGTTTTGGGTTTGTTTTTGTAGGTCCTTTTCTCCTCTTGTGTTTCCCACTTAGAGAAGTTCCTTTAGCATTTGTTGTAGAGCTGGTTTGGTGATGCTGAATTCTCTTAGTTTTTGCTTGTCTGTAAAGCTTTTAATTTCTCCATCGAATCTGAATGAGATCCTTCCTAGGTAGAGTAATCTTGGTTGTACGTTCTTCCCTTTCATCACTTTAAGTATATCATGCCACTCCCTTCTGGCTTGTAGAGTTTCTGCTGAGAAATCAGCTGTTAACCTTATGGGAGTTCCCTTGTATGTTGTCATTTTTCCCTTGCTGCTTTCAATAATTTTTCTTTGTCTTTAACTTTTGCCAACTTGATTACTATGTGCCTTGGTGTGTTTCTCCTTGAGTTTATCCTGTATGGGACTCTCTGCACTTCCTGGACTTGGGCGGCTATTTCCTTTCCCATGTCAGGGAAGTTTTTGTTTATAATCTCTTCAAATATTTTCTCTGGTCCTTTCTCTCTCTCTTCTCCTTCTGGGACCCCTATAATGCAAATGCTGTTGCATTTAGTGTTGTCCCAGAGGTCTCTTAGGCTGTCTTCATTTCTTTTCATGCTTTTTTCTTTATTCTGTTCCACAGCAGTGAATTCCACCATTCTTTCAGGTCACTTATCCGTTCTTCTGCCTCAGTTATTCTGCTACTGATTCCTTCTAGTGTAGTTTTCATTTCAGTTATTGTATTGTTCATCTGTTTGTTTGTTCTTTAATTCTTCTAGGTCTTTTAAAAACATTTCTTGTATCTTCTCGATCTTTGCCTCCATTCTTTTTCCGAGGTCCTGGATCATCTTCACTATCATTATTCTGAATTGTTTTTCTGGAAGATTGCCTATCTTCATTTCATTTAGTTGTTTTTCTTGGGTTTTATCTTGTTCCTTCATCTGGTACATAGCCCTCTGTCTTTACATCTTGTCTGTCTTTCTGTGAATGTGGTTTTTGTTCCACAGGCTGCAAGACTGTAGTTCTTCTTGCTTCTGCTGTCTGCCCTGTGGTAGATGAGGCTATCTAAGAGGCTTGTGCAAGTTTCCTGATGGCAGGGACTGGTGGTGGGTAGAGCTGGCTGTTGCTCTGGTGGGCAGAGATCAGTAAAACTTTAATCCGCTTGACTGCTGATGGGTGGGGTTGGGTTCCCTCCCTGTTGGTTGTTTGGCCTGAGGCAACCCAACATTGGAGCCTACCTGGGCTCTTTGGTGGGGCTAATGGTGGACTCTGGGAGGGCTCATGCTATGGAGTACTACCCAGAAGTTCTGCTGCCAGTGCCCTTGTTCCTTGGTGAGCCACAGCTGCCCCCTGACTCTGCAGGAGACCCTCCAACACTAACAGGTAGGTCTGGTTCAGTCTCCTATGGGGTCACTGCTCCTTCCCTTGGGTCCCGATGCGCACATTACTTTGTGTGTGCCTTCAAGAGTGGAGTCTCTGTTTCCCCCAGTACTGTTGAAGTCCTGCAATCAAATCCCACTAGGCTTCAAAGTCTTATTCTCTAGGAATTCCTTCTCCCGTTGCCAGACCCCCAGGATGGGAAGACTGACGTGTGACTCAGAACCTTCACTGCAGTGGGTGGACTTCTGTGGTATAAGTGTTCTCCAGTCTGTGAGTCACCCACCCAGCAGTTATGGGATTTGATTTTATTGTGATAGCACCCATCCTACCGTCTCATTTTGGCTTCTCCTTTGTCTTTGGATGTGGGGTATCTTTTTTGGTGAATTCCAGTGTCTTCCTGTCGATGATTGTTCGGCAGTTAGTTGTGATTCTGGTGTTCTTGAAAGAAGGAGTGAGAGCATGTCCTTCTACTCCACCATCTTGAACCAATCTCCCCATTATTATTTCTAATAATAATATTATTAGACTTGAACTCTGGTCTTTTGGTTTCCCAAAGAACTTAGTCAACACCCTAAAGTAATTCTACCACCACAAGTCTGCCATTTCAGAGGTGCTGCAACCTGTATATTATGTATTGCCTGTCTGAAAAGGAGCAAAATTGAAATGAGTCATTTAATGTAATGTATACTATATGATTTAAGGATGCCTGATGTCACTGTGGCAACATCTTCACACTTTCAAGAGGTTTCTGCTTCTTACTGTGCTTAGGCTTTCATATGCTATGAAAACAGGTATCAGCAAAAGAACTCAAGAAAGAGAACTGGAAGCTGCTACAGAAATGCAAAACCAAAATGAGAATTATCCATGGCAGGTAAAGACAGAACCAGATTATGCACAGTTAATGTGTAGGAGAACCAACACTTTTCTCACAGGTGGTTATATTTATTAATTTATTGGTTATTGTCATTTAATTATTTCCTTAAGATTTAGCATCTATATGAAACATACTTTCATTTATATCTTCTTTTTTCTCAAAATTATTTCCACATATGATAGAATTTTAGTTTGCTAATAAATTGATAGGACCATCTTTCTGTATTATATTAAATTAACCAAACTTCTCCCACCCCAAAACAATATCACTTTGCAACCACCAACAGACAAATGGCTTCCAAATCTAATGTATGTGACCATGGCTTATCATAGACTTATCTATTGACTACAGGCAACCACCATTAGCATGATTTTCCAGAAGTAAACATTTATCATAAAAAACTATGCTTGTTACCCTCCCTCTAACACTAATACCCTTTGCTTCAGCCATCACATTCCTTTTGGTGCTCCAGGCTCACAAATAATGCATCGTTTAATGAAATGTCTTGTTTGGCTTAATTTCATATGGAATTACAGAGCCCATACACTAAAATTTATCTTCTTCAGTGCTACCAACTTTTTTTTTTCAAAGAAAATGATTTTCCTCCCATTTTCACTAATACTTGCTTTCTAGTTCAGATTTTATAGTTTCAGTATGACAAATTATGTGCTCAAGTTTTTCACATTTGGGGAAATTATAGGAATAAATAGATCTCGAGGCAATGGATTTGTAATTTTGGAAAGACACAGCATTTCCTCTGTCAAGTAAATAGCTTTATACACCTCTAAGTTTACACTATTGCATTTTACAAGTTTATTTACTTTTGTTTATTTTCATTTTAACATAAATTTCATTATTTTTCCAAGTATAAATGTAATACATCTTCTTGTGACAAAGTTCGAAAATTTTAAAAGTAAAAAAAATTTTAAAAACAGAGTCCCATCACAAAGACAATGATAATGATATAATTCCTTAATTTTCTTATGTATATTTTGCAGATTTGTGGCAGAATTATAAATGTATACATGTTATTATATCCTTTAATATTAATGATGCTATCTTCCTTTTACTATTCTCGGATACAGGTGCAGGGAAGGAAATGGGGGATATAGATGGATTTTTCCCCCAAATAACTAATTGTGGCTCACAGTGCAGGTTGCCTATATGGGATCTCATGTCCCTTTCTCCCTATTAGGCTCTGATTTTGTTCAGGGAGTTTTTTTAAAATACTAGACTTTCCCTGACTCCCTTGCAACTACAGTGGCCATGTGACATAATTCTGATCAGTCATAAGTTAGTGAAAATCAATGGGTAGAGCTTAATGGAAGACTGTTAAAGGGGCTGCCTCAGGCAGCACATGACTTTTGCCTTTTTCCTTCCAGGAATGTGGACGTTTGCAGAGGACAGAAGCCACGTGCTGAGAATGGCTCAGTAGAATGACAAAAGGAAGTCCGGATGGCATCCTGGAACTACCATAGCAGCCCTGGCTGCAATCTCCAGAATTCTTACCATGTCTGGTGGTTGTGGGGTTAGGAACGGACTATTTGGTTAAGCTGCTGTAAACTGAACTGCTGTTACCCGCAGTTGGCAGTTAATTCACTTACAAAAATGTTCAATATCATTGACTGAATAACTCTTCCCTCTATCTACATTAAATAATAACATGTTTATAGGATCTGATTCTGGTTTATCTGTTCTTCATCTGTTTAATTTTGAAGCAGTATAACGTGATTTCATTATTAGAGTTTTTACCTAATTTCAGTATATGGTGTCACCAGTACTCCCTCATTTCTCTATTTTTCAAACACTTCTTTGCTCTTCTTGGTTGTTTATCCTTTCAGATAAACTCTGGAATTCTATTTTCTAAAGTCTTTCAGGTTTTGCTTGGAATTTCATTGAACTTCTACATCAATATGAGAAGAACTGACCTCTTTAAAGTGTTCACATTTCTCATTCATAATAGCTCTCCATTTACCTTCAAGCCTTCTTTTATTTGTCACCCCAAACTGTACTATTGTCTTCACAAAGTCTCTGAACATTTCCTGAGTACTTCACCTTTTTTCGCTATCAAAAAAACAGATCTATTTTGCCATTATTTCTTTCACCTGGGTATTCCTAGGGCTTGCTTCTTCAATTGAGTTAGATATGTACTGGAAGATAATCGGTGGTCAGCCAGCCTGAAGAGCATCAGTCTGACCTCTGGTTCATAATCACTAGCTTTCATTTTGTAAAATGCCTCCAACTATCCTAGAACTCAATCTGAAAACACAAGGTCCAGTGTAATTGGCTAAACTGCTACGGATACGAGGTCTAACTGCTATGGAAGTTTCAGAGCAGGGAGATTAATATGCTACCTGTGACCCTTATCACCTGGTCCAGATGATCACTCTCGCCACCTGATGGAACCTCTTCCCCTCACTCACTGAGATTTAATTCTCAAGGCTCTTCCCCAAATACACCCTCTCTACCATGACTCAGCACTCCTCCTGCTTTGGCAGCACTGCCAGCTTGTGGCTCAGTCAGAACTCTGGTCTTGGCATATGCCAGTAAAATCAAGAAATCACTGAGGGTCATGGGAGCAAAGACACTGGTGTGAAGGGACTGAAGTGAGCTGCGACAGAAAATTATTGGCTGATATGGGCTTCATTCATGAGACTACTGCCTCTCTAAATGATTTGCCTGCCTTTTTTGCATTTTCAGACATTATTAGCTGGATACTTTAGAAGTTGTGTTTTATGGAAGTCTCCTGAGGTGTTTCACATGAATGTTACATTTTCCAACTAAATGGTTAGTAAAATTAAGAATACAGTTTAAATTCTTTATAATGCCCCCAAAGAGCTCACCGAAATTCTTACAGCATAGTGAATACTTCATACATATGATGTTGACACTCTCATAAGATTGTAATGCTTTTTTTCTCTATTGCTTGAGCTGTAAGAGTTACAGGTGTTTCCAAACCCTGAGTATTCTTCTAAAGGACAGAATAAAGTGAGCAGGCAAGCCTAAGTTATGCAAAACTCTTTTAGGTAATCTTATGGTTTTACTTTAGATCTCAAAGTTCAGAACAGATTTCAAGAAAACATGGTGTAGTATCAGTATAAATCAAACTATTCATACAGCAATTACAAGGACTGGACAATAAGTTTAAAAAAATCCCCCAATCCATATCAATAGATAATTTTAAAAGTGCATTTCGTCTCTTAATCTCAGGAAAAGAAATTGTATGCAGTTGTTTATATACAAAGCATGAGGAAAATGGAATAGACTGAGGTGACAATGTTTTTCATGTCATTAATTAATCTCGTGACTAAAACCCCTGAAATCACAGATATATTTTTACATTCCAGATATATAAAGGAAAATACTGCAGCTGTTTCTCCCATCCTTTTACTCATCACATATTAGGCAATGGATGGTGAAAGCTAACACCTCTGCATGAACTGAATGTTTGTGCCCCCTACACCATCACCCGCCCCGCGGAAAATTCATATGTCGAAGCCTAATCTCCAATGTCATAGTATTCGGAGATGCACCTTTGAGAAGTAAAGGTTCTCTCTCTCTCGCTCTCTCTCTCTCTCTCTCTCTCTCTCTCTCTCTCCTTCTCTCTCTCTCTCTCTCTTTCTACCATGAGAGAATACAGAGAGAAGGTAGCCATCCTGCAAGCTAAGAAGAAAGCTTTCATCAGGAATCAAATCTGCCAGCACCTTAATCTTGGGCTTCCCAGACTCCAAAACTGTGGTAAATAAGCATCTGCTGTTTAAGCCACTCAGGATATGGTATTTTGTTATGGTAGCCACAATGACTAAGACAACCTTCTATCTAAGACATTTCTGATATTGAGAATGATGTCTTTTCAATTGGTCATTCAGAGTAGAGGAAACAGCTTTCCCCTTGTTATTACTCTAGTGGGACAGGCTTTGGGTAGAAGTGTGTCACATTTAGGCTGGAAAGGTTCTCTTTTCCTCTACCATGGTCATTTGCAATGTTCCATTTTTTTTCCAGGAACATAGTCCCTGGCCAATTCGTCACACAGGATATGACTGACCATCACTGGTCACTTGTTCAGATAATCCTGCAGGACAGCACCCCCAGCTTCTCGAGAGGTTGCCTCCCAGCTGTGTCAGTAATTGACTCAGTTGAAGAAAAGGCTGGAGTTAGTTTTAACTTTGAGATCTATGCTTACAGGCCCAGAAATCTCAAATGATAACTGGGGCCAGAAAAATGACACAAATGAAAAGTGTAATACAGTAGGTAGGTATAAGAATTGAAGGATGCATGTTTCATCTAAAGGCAGTAACTTCAAAAATTTTAAATATAAAATGTGTAGACCAAACAAAACATATTTGGTACTAATGCAAGGAGTGTCCAGAGCATAAGTGGAAGGACTGGCTTTCAAAAGGACAGAGTTTCCTGATATGAGAGGAACATAGGTGATAGGGAAAAAGGGAGGAAGGCAGGAAGTTGAGGGAATTCATGTCTGACAACTTCCATATTCTCTGAGGTAAGGATACAATTGGCGTCCGAGAGAACTGGGACAGGTAGTTCTCGACTACGGAGACATACGTTTGACATAGTTATTGTGAGGCATGAGAGAAAAAGTTCTGGGAACATGAAGATATCGCTTAGCAGGCTGAGGGCCCACCTGAGGTTGGAGACTGCAATGTGGCAGAGTTTTCCTCTAGTCTTCTCTGAACCCCAGGTTGAAATCAGTGTCCTCAGAGAACCCAGGGCATATTGTCACTTACTATGTAAGATGAAAATGATCAGTTTATGAGTCTGTTCTACTAGATGAGAACCCTTTGAAGTCAGGAACAGATACTCTCAGCCTTGCAGAGTGTCTGACACACAACAGACAGAGCTGCACTGGACTCAAAGCTTTGGCTCACACAAGAGGCCCCCAGGGCCTGAAGAAGCCCAGAAACCACAGTCGGCTCAGAGCTCAGATGGAAAACCAGGATAAAAATGGATCTTCCAGGCAAGAGCACCATCACCCCCAGCTCTAATGTCTGACTGACCGAGGTTGATATCCTATCTCTTGGCAGACACGGAATTTTGGGGAAATATCACACAATCTATGTGAACCTTAGTTTAGTCATCCATAAAACATGGATTATGAAGCAATAGGGAAGAAGCTTTTGTATCCTACTACAAGTTAATCACTAAAGGGATGTTGCCTATAAGCTTAAAGTATACATAATGGCCCATCTCCGCAAACCTTGCTTCCCAGGTAATGAGCATTATGCTAAAATACCTTTGTTTAGCTCACAGGAAACATCCTGCCCAGACCCACCCATGAATGACTGCAGGGAGGAAGAAATTAACACATCTCCTCCGGAGGCTGATGGGAACCAGGAAGTGTTAGACTTTACTCCCTCCCCTCTTAGTATAAAAGGAGCCTGAACTCTAACTTAGGCAGTATGGTTCTTTGGGGCATCAGCCCACTATCTTCTCGGTTTGCCGGCTTTCCGAATAAAGTCATTATTCCTTGCCCCAATCGATAACTCGTCTCGCAATTATTGGCGAGCAGTATGAGCTTAGACTCTGTAACAATGATACCCACTTCCTTAAATGAGAGGTTTTCCCTGGTACCTCTAAAAAAAACTTTCCCCAGGTGGATGAGTGAAGGGATTAAGGCAGACCACCTGCGTTAGAAGCACCTGGGATGCTTATTCAAACATAATTGAACCTTCTGGAGGTGGAGGCCAGGAATCTGCATTTTTAACAGTCATTCCCGGTGCTTCTTAAACGTAGTTCAATTTAGAGCCACCGGATTATAACATCTTCCAATTTTGCCCCTCCTTACTCCCACTGCCACGTGAATGGTCCTAATAACTTCCCACAATGCTCTGGGCTCACTCTGACCTCCATCCATCTCTTTCCCGTCCTGTACACTACTGACTGATTTTTCTTCCTGAAAGGTAGTTCCAGTCATGCTGTGCCCTGGAATAAAAATCTCCAAGGGCTAGATCTTGTCTGCCAAATCCTTGCTTTCATACCTTTCCAATCTTAATGTTCTCACCTACTCCCTTACTGGGTTCCTGCTGAACAGATTTATTAACTGTCACAGGAGAAGCTCTATGCTTTGCAACTTCCCTACCTTTGTTTCCACGTGAATGCCACACTTCACTGCTCCAAGTCCTAGCCCTTCCCTCAAGGGCTATTTCACACGTCATCTCTATGAGTCCTTTTCTGTTTGCTTGACCTGATGTGATTTCTTTCTCTTTTAAGCCCTTGTCATTCTTTGCACCTCTCTTATGATTTTCATATTCCACTTTATGCTATTTTGTACTATTTTTATACACTGTGCTATGAGTTCCAGGAAGGCAATGACTATGTTAGTAAGCTCAATGCCTAGCATAGTGTCTGGAACCAAGTTGGACCTCAATAAATGTTTGCTAAATACATGAGTGATTCCACATGACTAGGCTGTAAGCCAGGAAGGCAGACACTTCTGTAACTCCTGTGGCACTTAGCCGTGTTTTATATCCAGTAGGTATTAGAAATATGGTGAATTAAATTTAACATCTGTCAACTTTTTCTCCTTTGATGACAAATTATTTAAAAAACACAACACAGACAAGATTTCAATACTGAACACTAGACTTTACTGACTTTTTTTTAACAGCAATAACCACGACTGTCTTTGGAACCTTAAATGGAATATGCATCCCTATTTAGGAATACTAAAATTATACTAAAGTAAGGTGACTATTTTCCCTATGGTTAAGACTAGTAGTTATACTGTTTTACTTCATGAGACATACTTAGATTCTAACTATATTCCCTTTATAGTATATGACATAATGAGCTTTCAAAAGTAGAAGTTCTATTTTCATTTAAATTACTAAATGCAGAATAGCTTTAACACACATGTGTATATATGCATATATATGTCTATAAATAAAAATATAGCCACTTACTCTTTTAAATTAAAATTATTTTTTGTGATAATTGTAGATTTACATGCAGCTGTAAGAAATAATGCAGAGAGATCCCACGTACCCATTACCCGGTTTTTCCCAATGGTAACATCTTGTAAAATGATATGAAAATATCAAAACAAGGACATTGGCATTGATACAATCCACTGATTTAGTTCAGATGTCCCAGTTTTGCTTATACTCACGTGTGTGTATGTGCTTTAGTTCTACGCATTTTGATAGCTGTGTGTATCCACAGCCACAGTCGAGATACAGAAGAGTCCTTCACTACAAGGATCCATCACTGGACTCACATAACTGTTCCTACTTCCCTCCCTAACTCCTGTCAACCACTAATCTGTTATCTACTTCTCTAATTCTGCCATTTAATGAATATTACAAAATTGAAATCACAAAGCATATTACATTTTGGGATTGGCTTTTTTCACTCAGCATAGTTCCCTGGAGATTCATCCAAGTTGTTAAGTGTATCAATAGTTCATTCCTTTTTGTAATTGCTGTTTTATTAAACTTAAAGATCCATAGTTTACATCGGGGTTCACTCTGTGTTGTAAATTCTATGGGTTTTGACAAATGCATGAAGTTATGTACCCACCATTACAGTATCATATATAATAGTTTCACTGCCTCCAAATCCTCTGTGCTTCATCTATTCATCCCTCTATCCCTGGCAACCCTCCTCAAGCACTGGCAACCACTGATCTTTTACTGTATCAATAGTTCTGCCTTTTCCAGAATGTCATACAGTTGGAATCATATAGTGTATAGATTTTTCATACTGGCTTTTGCACTTAGCAATATGCATTTAAGGTTCCTCTATGTCTTTCTGTGGTTTAGTAGCTCATTTCTTTTTATTGCCAAATAATATTCCACTGCATGGATGTACCATGGTTTTCTATTTGCCTATTGAGGGATATATTAGTTGCTTTTGGTTTTTTGGCAATTATGAATAAGGCTGGTATGTCCATTTGTGGGTAGGTTTTTGTGCTGTTATAAATTTTCAGCTCAGTTAAATACCTAGGAGTATGACTGCTGGATCATATGGTAAGACTATACTCAGTTTTGTAAGAAATTTGAAACTGTCTTCTAAAGTGGCTGTACCATTTTGCATTCCCACTAGCAATGAATGAGAGTTCCAGTTGTTCTGCATTCTTATTAGCATTTGGTATTGCCAGTTTAAAACATTTAAAAGGTGTGTAGTGGCATCTTCTGTTTTAACTACAATTCTTTAATGACAGAAGATGTTGAGCATCTTTTCATATAATTATTTACCATCTATATATCTTCATCAGTCAGGTGTCTCTTCAGATCTTATTCTCATTCCTTAATTGAGTTGTTTTCTAATTGTTGAGTTTTAAGAGTTCTTTGAATGTTTTAGATACAAGTCCTTTATCAGATATGTGTTTGGAAATATTTTCTCTAATTCTCTGGTTTGTCTTTTTATTCTATTGACTGTCTTTCAGAGAGCAGGTGTTTTGAATTTTAATGAATTCAACTTACATATTTTTTTCTTTCACAGATCATGCTTTGGTCTTGTATCTAAAAACTCATTGCCAAATGACTAGAGCAATAATTGCAAAAAGTGACTGACTTTAGCTTGGTGCCCTGACAGCATGTATACAAAGTCTACAGGTAGTCAATAGGCATACGCTTCTGCAAGGGCAGAGAGGTAGAACTCATTAGAATATAAAAGAAGAAACAGAAAAGGCAGAGTACATGTGAGAAAAACAAGAGCATCCATCATGTGTTTTGGGGGAAGGTGTGTTGCTCAATGGTAAGGAACCTGTTACTGAGGCTATTATTGTACAATATCAAAATGGCCTTTAATTCCATTTTACATGGTTAAGCCAAGTTTAAGAATGTGGAAGGAATCAAATGTGTATATTGTCATTGTCCCTCAAATAGATGATTGCAGGAGAGAACCAAGGTCAACAGACATTTTGCCTACTGCTTTTGGATGGTATTCAGAGTGCTTGGGACATTCCAGCTCACAACAAATAAAGCCAGTCAACCTAACTGACAGGATTTCAGGGTTAGAGCCTGTCCCAGTTCAAAAGTGTGTGAAACCAGATTAACAGTGCATACTCTTAATCCAATCCAGGTATAGCAAAAGTCACACCCCATTATAAAGAATTGCTTTATACCTTAATGAAAGGCAAATCCTCTAAAATCCCCAGAAAACTAGCAGACTCAATACCAGTCAAATCCCATTATCCCCACACCAAAAGACTATGCAGCTCTTGAGTTGTTTTGGAATTTTATACTATTGAATATATATGAAGTAAACAGGTCATAGTCCTGGCATATGGGAATCTTTTTTCTTAATGAGAATCTTCTCATTTTTATTTTAATGAGATTTGTTGTCATGTAATTATAGTCTGAAATGTAAGATAAGAAAATCTTTCAAACCACTTTTGTATGCGTGTGTTTGTGTGTGTGGTAGTTCATTGAAAACATCTGTTTTGTAACTGAGGGCACTTCTGACTTGAGTCAGTGAACTCATTCTCCAACAAGAGGACAAAGCTACTAAAGAAGGAGTAGTAGTTTAAGACAGAAAGCTGGCACCAGCTATAGAAACAATCTGACCAACATTGAGAACCACTACTAAATGCCAGGCACGCTGGGAAATGCAGAGACACAGAGTGAATTAAGGCTTTGTCCTTGCTCTCAAAAGGCTTAAGTTGCCCGACTCAAGATGATGGAGGAGTGAGACGTGGAGATCACCTTCCTCCCCACAAATACATCAGAAATACATCTACATGTGGAACAACTCCTACAGAACACCTACTGAATGCTGGCAGAAGACCTCAGACCTCCCAAAAGGCAAGAAACTCCCCACGTACCTGGGTAGGGCAAAAGAAAAAAGAAAAAACAGAGACAAAAGAATAGGGATGGGACCTGCACCACTGGGAGGGAGCTGTGAAGGAGGAAAGGTTTCCACACACTAGGAAGTCCCTTCACTGGAGGAGACAGGGGGTGGCAGGGGAGAAACTTTGGAGCCACGGAGGAGACTGCAGCAACAGGGGTGCAGAGGGCAAAGCAGAGAGATTTCCGCACAGAGGATCAGTGCCAACAAGTGCTCACCAGCCTGAGAGGCTTCTCTGCTCACCCTCCATGGCTGGTGCGGGCTGGGAGCTGAGGTTCTGGCTCCAGAGGTCAGACCGCAGGGAGAGGACTGTGGTTGGCTGCGTGAACACAGCCTGAAGGGGTCTAGTGTATCACAGCTAGCCGGGAGGGAGTCCGGGAAAAAGTCTGGAACTGCCTAAGAGGCAACAGACCATTGTTCCAGGATGTACGAGGAGAGGGAATTCAGAGCACCGCCTAAACGAGCTCCAGAGATGGGCGCGAGCCGTGGCTATCAGCGTGGACCCCAGAGACGGCCATGAAATGCTAAGGCTGCTGCTGCAGCCACCAAGAAGCCTGTGTGCGAGCACAGGTCACTATCCACACCTCCGCTCCCGGGAGCCTGTGCAGCCCGCCACTGCCAGGTTCCCATGATCCAGGGACAACTTCTCCGGGAGAACACACAGCACTCCTCAGGCTGGTGCAATGTCATGCTGGCCTCTGCCGCCACAGGCTTGCCCCGCATTCCGTACCCCTCCCTCTCCCAGGCCTGAGTGAGCCAGAGCCCCCTAATCAGCTGCTCCTTTAAGCCCATCCTATCTGAGAAAAGAACAGATGCCCTCAGGCAACCTACACACAGAGGTGGAGCCAAATCCAAAGCTGAACCCCAGGAGCTGTGTGAACAAAAAAGAGAAACGGAAATTTCTCCCAGCAGCCTCAGGAGCAGTGGATTAAATCTCCACAATCAACTTGATGTACCCTGCATCTGTGAAATACTTGAATAGACAAGTATTTGTCTATTCACCACTGAGGCGGTGGACTTTGGGAGCAATGATATATATATATTTTTTCCTTTTTCTCTTTTTGTGAGTGTGTATGTGTATGCTTCTTTGTGTGATTTTTGTCTGTATAGCTTTGCTTTTACCATGTGTCCTAGGGTTCTGTCTGTCCGTTTTATTTATTTATTTTTTTTAGTATAGCTTTTAGCATTTGTTATCATTGGTAGATTTGATTTTTGATTTGGTTGCTCTCTTCTTTCTTTCTTTCTTTTTTTATTACTTGTTAATTTTTTAAATTTTTAATAATTACTTTTTATTTTAATAACTTTGTTATTTTACGTACTTTCTTTCTTTTTTTCTCCCTTTTCTTTTGAGCCATTTGGCTAACAGGGTCTTGGTGCTACAGCCGGATGTCAGGCCTGTGCCTCTGAGGTGGGAGAGCCAAGTTCAGGACATTGGTCCACCAGAAACCTCCTGGCTCCATGTAATATCAAACAGTGAAAGCGCTCCCAGAGAACTCCATCTCAACGCTAAGATGCAGCTCCACTCAATGACCAGCAAGCTACAGTGCTGGACACCCCATGCCAAACAACTAGCAAGACAGGAACACAACCCCACCCATTTGCATAGAGGCTGCCTAAAATCATAATAAGGTCAAAGACACCCCGAAACACAGCACTGGACGTGGTCCTCCCCACCAGAAAGACAAGATGCAGCCTCATCCTCCAGAACACAGGAACTAGTCCCCTCCCCAGTGGGTTGTGTAGGAAGCCTACACACCCACTGAACCAACCTTACCCACTGGGGGCAGACACCAAAAACAATGGGAATTACGGACTTGCAGTCTGTGAAAAGGAGACCCCAAACACAGTAAGCTGAGCAAAATGAGAAGACAGAGAAACACAGAGCAGATGAAGGAGCAAGGTAAAAACCCACAAGACCAAACAAATGAAGAGGAAATAGGCAGTCTACCAGAAAAAGATTTCAGAGTAATGATAGTAAAGATGATCTAAAATCTGGGAAATAGAATGGAGAAAATACAAGAAATGTTTAACAAGGACCTAGAAGAACTAAAGAGCAAACAAACAATGATGAACAACACAATAAATGAAATTAAAAATTCTCTAGAAGGCATCAATAGCAAAATAACTGAGGCCGAGAACAGATGAGTGACCTGGAAGATAAAATAGAGGAAATAACTACTGCAGAGCAGAATAAACAAAAAAAAATGAAAAGAATTGACGACAGTCTCAGGGAACTCTGGGACAAACATTAAACGCACCAACATTCAAATTATAGGGGTCCCTGAAGAAGAAGAGAAATAGAAAAGGACTGAGAAAATATTTGAAGAGATTATAGTTGAAAACTTCCCTAATACAGGAAAGGAAATAGTTAATCAAGTCCAAGAAGCACAGAGAGTCCCATACAAGAAGAATCCAAGGAGAATCATGCCAAGACACATATTAATCAAACTATCAAAAATTAAATACAAAGAAAACATATTAAAAGCAGCAAGGAAAAAACAACAAATAACATACAAGGGAATCCCCATAAGGTTAACAGCTGATCTTTCAGCAAAAACTCTGCAAGCCAGAAGGGAGTGGCAGGACATATTTAAAGTGATGAAAGGGAAAAACCTACAACCAAGATTACTGTACCCAGCAAGGATCTCATTCATTTTGACAGAGAAATTAAAACAGACAAGCAAAAGCTAAGAGAATTCAGCACCATCAAACCAGCTTTACAAGGTATGTTAAAAGAATTTCTCTAGGCAGGAAACACAAGAGAAGGAAAAGAGAAGGAAAAGAACTACAATAACAAACCCCAAACAATTAAGAAAATGGTAATAGGAACATACATATCAATAATTACCTTAAATGTAAATGGATTAAATGCTCCAACCAAAAGACATAGACTGGCTGAATGGATACAAAAACAAGACCTGAATATATGCTGTCTACAACAGACCTACTTCAGAGCTAGGGACACATACAGTCTAGAAGTGAGGGGATGGAAAAAGATATTCCATGCAAATGGAAATCAAAAGAAAGCTGGAGTAGCAATTCTCATATCAGACAAAATTGACTTTAAAATAAAGATTATTACAAGAGACAAAGAAGGACACTAAATAATGATCAAGGGATCAATCCAAGAAGAAGATATAACAATTGTAAATATTTATGCACCCAACATAGGAGCACCTCAATACAAAAGGCAAACAGCATCTCAATACATATGCTAACAGTCATAAAAGGAGAAATCTACAGTAACAAAATCATAGTAGGGGACTTTAATACTCTAATTTCACCAATGGACAGGTCATCCAAACAGAAAATAAATAAGGAAACAAAAGCTTTAAATGATACATTAAACAAGATGCACTTAATTGATATTTATAGGACATAACATCCAAAAACAACAGAATACACTTGCTTCTCAAGTGCTCATGGAACATTCTCCAGGATAGATCATATCTTGGGTCACAAATCAAGCCTTGGTAAAGTTAAGAAAATTGAAATCATATCAAGAATCTTTTCTAACCACAATGCTATGAGACTAGATATCAGTTACAGGAAAAAAAATCTGTAAAAAATACAAACACATGGAGGCTAAACAATACACTACTTATTAACCAAGAGATCACTGAAGAGATCAAAGAGGAAATAAAAAAATACCTAGAAACAAATGACAATGAAAACACAATGACCCAAAACCTATGGGATGCAGCAAAAGCAGTTCTAAGAGGGAAGTTTATAGCAATACAATCCTACCTCAAGAAACAAGAAACATCTCAAGTAAACAACCTAACCTTACACCTAAAGTAATTAGAGGAAGAAGAACAAAAAAATCCCCAAAGTTAGCAGAAGGAAAGAATTCATAAATATCAGATCAGAAATAAATGAAAAAGAAATGAAGGGAACAACAGCAAAGATCAATAAAACTAAAAGATGGTTCTTTTAAACAAAATTGATAAACCGTTCACCAGACTCATCAAGAAAAAAAGGGAGAAGACTCAAATCAATAGAATTAAAAATGAAAAGGAGAAGTAACAACTGACATGGCAGAAATACAAAGGATCCTGAGAGATTACTACAAGCAACTATATGCCAATAAAATGGACAACCTGTAAGAAACGGACAAATTCTTAGAAAAGTACAACCTTACAAGACTAAATAGGAAGAAATAGAAAATATAAACAGACCAATCACAAGCACTGAAATTGAGGGTGTGATTAAAAATTTTCCAACAAACAAAAGCCCAGGACCAGATGGCTTCACAGGCGAATTCTATCAAATATTTAAAGAAGAGCTAACACCTAGCCTTCTCAAACTCTTCCAAAATATAGCAGAGGGAGGAACACTCCCAAACTCATTCTACGAGGCCACCATCACCCTTATACCAAAACCAGACAAAGATGTCACAAAGACTACATGCCAATATCACTGATGGACATAGATGCAAAAATCCTCAGCAAAATACTAGCAAAGAGAATCCAACAGCACATTAAAAGGATCACACACCATGATCAAGTGGGGTTTATTCCAGGAATGTAAGGATTCTTCAATATACGCAAATCAAAGTGATACACCATATTAACAAATTGAAGGAGAAAAACCATATGATCATCTCAATAGATGAAGAAAAAGCTTTCGACAAAATTCAACACCCATTTATGATAAAAACCCTGCAGAAAGTAGGCATAGAGGGAACTTACCTCAACATAATTAACACCATATATGACAAACCCACAGTCAACATCATTCTCTATAGTGAAAAGGGAAACCATTTCCACTAAGATCAGGAACAGGACAAGGGTGCCCACTCTCACCACTATTATTCAACATAATTTTGGAGGTTTTAGCCCCAGCAATCAGAGAGGAAAAGGAAATAAAAGGAATCCAAGTCGGAAAAGAAGAAGTAAAGCTGTCACTGTTTGCACGTGACATGATACTTTACATAGAGAATCCTAAAGATGCTACCAGAAAACTACTAGAGCTAATCAATGAATTTGGTAAAGTAGCAGGATGCAAAATTAATGCACAGAAATCTCTTGCACTCCTATACACTAATGATGAAAAATCTGAAATAGAAATTAAGGAAACACTCCCATTTACCACTGCAACAAAAAGAATAAAATACCTAGGAATAAACCTACTTAAGGAGAGAAAAGACCTGTATGCAGAAAACTATAAGACACTGATGAAAGAAATTAAAGGTGATCCAAACAGATGGAGAGATATACCATGCTCTTGGATTGGAAGAATCAACATTGTGATAATGACTATACTACCCAAAGCAATCTACAGATTCAATGCAGTCCCTATCAAACTACCAATGGCATTTTTTACAGAACTAGAACAAAAAATTTCACAATTTGTATGGGAACACAAAAGACCCCCAATAGCCAAAGCAATCTTGAGAAAGAAAAATGTAGCTGGAAGAATCTGGCTCCATACCTCAGACAATACTACAGTTGGGTACAGTAGGGTACTGGCAGAAAAACAGAAATATAGATCAATGGAACAGGATAGAAAGCCCAGAGATAAACTCACGCACAGATGATCACCTTATTTTTGATGAAGGAGGCAAGAATATACAATGGAGAAAAGAGAGCCTCTTCAATAAGTAGTGTTGGGAAAACTGGACAGCTACATGTAAAAGAATGAAATTATAACACCTCCTAACACCATACACAAAAATAAACTCAAAATGAATTAAAGACCTAAATGTAAGGCCAGACAGTATAAAATCCTTAGAGGAAAACATAGGCAGAACACTCTATGACATAAATCACAACAAGATCCTTTTTGACCCACCTCCTAGAGAAATTTAAATAAAAACAAAAATAAACAAGTGGGACCATAAACAAGACGAAAAGACAGCTCTGAGAATGGGAGAAAATGAAGTGGCAAATGAAGCCACTGACAAAGGATTAATTTCCAAAATTTACAAGCAGCTCATGCAGTTCAATATCAAACAAGCCAACAACCCAACCCCAAAATGGGCAGAAGACCTAAATAGACACTTCTCCAAAGAAGATATCAGAGATTGCCAACAAACCCATGAAAAGATGCTCAACATCACTAATCATTAGAGTAATGCAAATCAAAACTACAGTGAGGTATCACCTCACATCAGTCAGAATGGCCATCATCAAAAAATCTACAAACAATAAATGCTGGAGAGGGTGTGGAGAAAAGGGAACACTCTTGTACTGTTGGTAAGAATGCAAATTGATACAGCCACTATGGAGAACAGTATGGAGGTTCCTTAAAAAACTAAAAATAGAACTACCATATGACCCAGCAATCCCACTACTGGGCATACACCCTGAGAAAACCATAATTAAAAAGAGTCATGTACCACAATGTTCATTGCAGCTCTATTTACAATAGCCAGGACATGGAAGCAACCTAAGTGTCCATCGACAGATGAATAGATAAAGAAGATGTGGTACATATATACAATGGAATATTACTCAGTCATAAAAAGAAACAAAACTGAGTTATTTGTAGTGGTGAGGATGGACATAGAGTCTGTCATTACAGAGTGAAGTAAGTCAGAAAGAGAAAAACAAATACCATATGCTAACATATATATAGAATTTTTAAAAAAAGGTTATGATGAACCTAAGGGCAGGACAGGAATAAAGATGCAGATGTAGAGAATGGACTTGAGGAAACGGGGAGGGGGAAGTGTAAGCTGGGACGAAGTTAGAAAGCGGCATGGACTTATACACACTACCAAATGGAAAGTAGATAGGTAGTGGGAAGCAGCCAAATAGCACAGGGAGATCAGCTTGGTGCTTTGTGATCAGCTAGAGGGGTGGGGTAGGGAGGGTGGGAGGGAGATGCAAGAGGGAGGATATATGGGGATATATGTATAGCTGATTCACTTTGTTATACAGCAGAAACTAACACACAATTGTAAAGCAATTTTACTCCAATAAAGATGTTAGGGCTTCCCTGGTGGCACAGTGGTTGAGAATCTGCCTGCCGATGTAGGGGACACGGGTTCATGCCCTGGTCCGGGAAGATCCCATATGCCGTGGAGCGGCTAGGCCCGTGAGCCATGGCCGCTGAGCCTGAGCGTCCAGAGCCTGTGCTCCACAATGGGAGAAGGCCACAACAGTGAGAGGCCCGTGTACCGCAAAAAAAAAAAAGATGTTAAAAAAAAAATGCAGCTTAAGGCTATTTCTAGCAGGACAATAGAAAATATCTAGATCACTTCTTATTCTTTTTTGAAGGGGAGAACAGCCACGAAATAAATCCTATCCTATGAGGTCACTAATCTTTGAACTCTAGACATTGGAGGTTGGATGGTTGTTAAATATTATATAATTCAATGTCCACATTTTACACACAAAAAGAAACCCAGAAAAGTGAAAAAAATTATCTAAGATTTCAGGTTTGGGTCTAGAACCCAAATTTCCTGACTTCTAATCAAGTGCTCTTTTCTCTATATCACACTACCTCTCTTAGAGGTCAAAGGAATTTTCTCTTCCCATAGTTAGGCTGCACCTAATTATATCAATTAGACTCAGACTCACAGGGCTCATGTTGCTCTCCCTTTACAGTCTCATCTTCAAAAGGTCTCCTTCATAGTTTCAATTTAACAGATAATTTCTAAAAATTTTAAGGACTTACTTTGGCATAGGTGGAAGAGAGACTACCAGTGCATTTAAGGCATACTTCTTTCCTCTGAGCAATGTATGTAACTATAAACATCTGGTGCAGTATTCTCAGACACCCAAGTTATGTATGTGAAACGTATCACCACCACCCACTCAAGTTTTCTAATGGAAATCTCCCTTTTAGGTCAATGACTCCTTAATTTTCTAGTTCCCGTGGTAAAATCTCTTTCTTTTTTTTTTTTTTTTACATCTTTATTGGAGTATAATTGCTTTACAATGGTGTGTTAGTTTCTGCTTTACAACAAAGTGAATCAGTTATACATATACATATGTTCCCATATCTCTTCCCTCTTGCATCTCCCCCCCTCCCACCCTCCCTATACCACCCCTCTAGGTGGTCACAAACCACCTAGCTGATCTCCCTGTGCTATGCTGCTGCTTCCCACTAGCTATCCACCCTATGTTTGGTAGTGTATATATGTCCATGCCACTCTCTCACTTTGTCACAGCTTACCCTTCCCCCTCCCCATATCCTCAAGTCCATGCTCTAGTAGGTCTGTGTTTTATTCCCATCCTATCCCTAGTCTCTTCATGACATTTGTTTTTTTCATGGATTCCATATATATGTATTAGCATACGGTATTTGTTTTTCTCCTTCTGACTTACTTAACTCTGTATGACAGAATGTGAAGCTATTTTTTCCTATTCTGGCATGAGGGTGAGAGTATCTGGTTTTTAATCCTTGTTCTACCATTAACCGATTAGTTTTGAAACCTAGGGGAAGTTCTACCTCTCTGAGCTTCGTCTCCTCAGTCAGTAAAATGACTAGAGCACCAACTTGCTGTGATTCACCTTCTTTGTAAAACCAATCAAGTCCAAGGTGCTAGGCATAATCTTTCAGTCTTTCTTTTATTCCTTTCCTATCTTTCTCGTGATCTCTTCCTTCCTTCCTTCCCATCTTTCTTTCTATTTATTTATTGCATATCTCTCAGATTTCTCTCTCCTCCATGTTCATCATAGCCAAGCCCTTCATTTCTGGATTATTATTAAACAAGCTATCAAGCTCTTCCGTGTAGATATGACTTGTTAAAAACTATTTTAAACAAGAGTTAGTCTAGAGGTATACAGGTTAGACTGGAGGCTAGAAAACTAATTAAGAAGCCTATTAGAATAAAGATTAATCTCACAGCAAAAGCCTATCATTCAAATCCCTCAAAAGCTGGCTTCAGTTGGCCTTTCTGCTTTTACTTCACATGACTCCTCAACACATGGCCTTTATGTCTTTAATGTTTCTATCCTTCCTATGAGGAAAGTGCTTCCTTTTTGTAAAGTTCCAATAGCTTCTTTAAAATCAATTTCTTCCATGGAATCAGTAATCTTTCCTTTCTCTTAACTTTTATACACATATTAAGAGTGCCAACAATAATCCCCTTTTCTAACTCCCTCTAGTAAATATTGTTAGCATAAAAAAAGATGAGATGTAAAAACTCTTAACATTAACAGAAGAATGTACATAAAGGTTATATAACCTATTTTCTTTATTATCTCTTCTTGTTTCCTTTGCAAATTAAAATAAGCAAATGGTTGTTGACCTTTTTGGTAGAGGATTAATATATACTTTAAACCGCTTTAGAATGTTTAATAAGAAAAATATTACAATGCATTTTCTTGGCTCTACCAACATTCTGAAGATGTCTGGACAAAAGTATATGAATTGTTACTAATTAATATATGTATAATTTAGGCAAATATTCAAACAAGCAGCGATTAATGTTATATAAATACTTGCAGAGTAACTTATTCCATTAAGAGATAAGCTCTGAAGACTCTATTTACATTTCAGTTATGAAACAATCAGTGCCAATCTGACCAAATGCGTGTCAGTGTTAGTCAATAACAGCAGAGAAGCATTTGGGGAAAACTTAAAAGTTTTATTTTCTCTCTTTCAGATTCTTTTATTGCTAATTTGAATAACTTCTTCAGAGAAAGACCACAAGTAGAGGAGTAAAAGGGTTTCATGTGGCAAGAGCAAAGTAGTACTGTCACATCCCATCAATCCTCTCAGCGCCCACTCTCCGAGAACATTCACTGCATTTGTTCGTACCGACTCCAAAAAAGATTGTCTCAAGAAATGAATTTCAAGCAGTTTTTGGTCCCATCACTACTGTCTATTTGTCATAACTGAAAAAAATATCCACTATACTGCAAAAAGATTCTGTTATCCAGTATTTGTTAATTATGATTAAGGCCAGAAACATACAAAGTTTCAAAGAAAACAAATGAAGGGAACATCTGAAAATAATTTCCCCCCATTCTTTGTTGTTCTGCTACTCACGGCAAATCTTCCAAACTGGAGGCTTCATGTCTTGGATCCAATAGATCATAACCACATTCATTGTAGATTTCCAAATAGGAAATGTGCGTTGTATATATTTTGCTGCTGTCCTGATTGGGAAAGAGAAAGACATTATTAAATGGCTATAAACCACGATTCGGCTTAGAGAAAGATGAACACATTTATCACTAGTTTCCTCACAGTTTCCCTCCTTCACTCTCTCACTTTGGATGGTTTACATTTTCAGTTCGTGACACTTTCAAGTTGCCAGTTACCATATGCATGAGGCTTTTTTTTTTCCCCCAATGGCCAACACCCATGATTACAAGCAACTTCAGTCTGTTATTTTTTATTAGTTCCACATTATACATAAAAAGTCAATATACACTTAAAATGAGCCAACTTGGTTGCAGAACTGTATAACACACCATTTTTTACTTTCCAGACAGAAAAAAGAACAGAACACAGAATTCTTACTTCAGTTTAAAAATTTCAGTAGCCAAAGAGTTACCATCTTCAATCATAATTCCTTTTTAACTTTTCTAATATTCAAATTTCCACTGACAAATAGATAACAGACAATAAATAGATATGGAAAGTGAATTCCAGGGAACATAAATAGTTTAGATCAATCAGGTAACAGTAAGAGTGGACATTAACAGTTCACTACCTATACCTTACCTGTTGGGTTAATTTTCCTTGCCCAAGTGGCAAATTAGGGATATTCAACTGTTGGATAGGGAGAGGTATTTTCTGTGGGTCATTGCTGAAATGCAATAATATAGGCATCAATGTAATCAGGATAAAAGTCAAGGTGACTGGTCCTACTCTCAGTTCTGCTGACAGACAAAAAGGACCTTCTCCCTCTGAGACGGAATAAAACAGGGAATTTTTTCAGGTCTCGAGAAAATTCCAAGCTCACTTTTTCAATACCAAATATCAATAATAGCACTTCTTGTTTCCCCCAAAACACAAACGCTTCCATTTCTGCAAATATTAGAGTCTTGCTACTTATAAGAGGAGAATATATTTGTGTCTTCTGGCAAGAAGGTCAGCAGATTGTCAGAGTGGATATTCACAGAAAGGATTCTCATCTATATCCAAGACAATCCATTTGACAGGTGTTATTCAAAGAAGGAGAAGACCAAGTCACAGAGATGGGGGAGAGAACAGTGGCCTGCAAATCCAAAGCTGGAATGCTAATCATACTAGCTCTGAGCCCCTACCAAGTCAGGCCTCTGTTTCCACACTCATTAAGGTGAAGAAACTGGATAACAACTCCCTCGGCATTCTTCAGATTAAAACGAATATGATTATCTGGTCCTAAAATGTCTCAGACTATCCAAATAAAGATACTACCATTTCATAAAAATGCAGTAATACATGAAAAACTAAGGCAGCTCTCAGCCAGCACATGACTGTAGTAAAACACTCAAACTACAGCTGAAATTCCATGTTTGGTGTTCTGTGAAGGTGACAGCATGGATTGAATCTTTACTAACCAAGTTTTTCCCAACCAAATGCCAGAAAGCCTGTTGATGTGGGTGACTCTGGCTGCTTATGCTGACAAATGGTCTATCAATTATATTAGTATCCTCATTTAGTAATGGCATCATATCAGCATAATTTGGGGGGATTATAGCTTGAATTAGTGCAGGAATCAGAGACTACAAATACTAGACAGACTCTGAGTGGCCTTTAGTCTAATCCAGTGTTTCCTAAAATATTACTTAAAACACTTGTGGAAAAAAGTGTTCCATGATCAGCATACATACTGTCCATCTCTGAAAGATTCTCGGAGCAAGTTAAAGCCCATGGGGAATCACTCAGCAACATCCTGAGATCCTGTTTAAAACAACGTATTTCTAAAACTTATCTGAACATATGTGAAATATCCCATAGATTATGGTTTGAGATTTTAGCATACGTTTATGAGTTCATCTTAGCATCAGACAAAACTGGGTTAGAAGACTGGATGTGCCTTTATAAATGAGTGATCCTGCACCCTTAACCTCAGTTGTTTAATCATGAAATTGGGGATAATAACCTTTAGAATATGGCAGAACTGTTGTGACAGAGGAATAAGGTTCTGTATGTTAAATCCTACCAACAATGTGTGGCCTGCTAATAGGCACCAATAAATCATTGCTGTTGCTGATGTTATTATTATTGCTGTTGTTATTATTTTATTATTATTTCTGAAAGCCTCCAAATAGAGAATTCAGTATGTGAATACAAAAGGAAAGGAAAAGAAAGGCAAAAAGTATAGCCAACTTCTACGTTCATCAGCAGTGGAGAAACTCTCTTCTTTCAGAAACTAGAAGAAATAATAAAAGGTCAGGAAAATGGCAAGTCCATTGCCCAGAGATGATAGAGATAATGCCTTTGGCTCCTCTGGCTTCTGCATTTTCTGGGCTTTTATTGGAATACACACTTAAAATTCACTGAGCTATGTGGCAGCTACCTTTCCTTATTACTCCTCTTTTACTCCTTAGGACTGCCAGACTGTAATGTAACACACATGTTTGCTGCAGACAGCCTTTTCTCCTGCCCCCAAACAAGTTTGAGCCTCACAGTACTCAAAAATAATGAGCAGTGATTTCTAAAATAAATGGAATCAATTTTCTTCTTTTAAAATCTTTGCAAGTGTGCTCCTATCACACTCATGGGCATTTTAGGATCCAGTATGCACTAGTTCTTAGTTTATCTTGAAATAAATATGTTGCATAAGTCAAATGCTTCCTTTAAGGATTCTGGAGAGCACCATGTGTCCTCTAAAGCAATCAATGGGGGGCATCTGAGTTTTTCAGCTAAACAATGATGACAAATTTTATGAAGAACTTCAAAGTTGCCTCTGACTTGTTTCGTCATAGCTCAGTCGGATTATAACTAACGTGTTGTGCCCCATTGTGTTAATCTGTTCATGTGCAAGGAGTTGTCCTGGCTATAAGCTGATCTGATGGGCTCTCTCCAAGCCAAGAAGATATTTAGAATCATTCGGAATGAAATGGGGTTTAGAGTAATGTCAATGACAAACAGATATAAAATAATGAACCCAACACATGGTAGGTACTTGGGAGATATTTAGACTTTTAAAACTGAATTTTGGTAACCATAGACAAAATTTAAAAAGAGACAAATAGATTTTCTATTAGGTAAGAATTTGTTTATTCTGTTTAACTTAATCAGGGGAATTAGCTTCATTTGTTCTTAGTTTCAAAGGGTTCTTTGAAATTGTTCAGCAGTCATTTGGCCACACGCATATATATATGGATATTAATGGCTATAGTAATAACTATCACTTTTCGAGCATCTCCTATGTGCCAGGAACTGGACAATATCTTTAAATACAGTATATTCAACTCTCACAGCTATTCTACAAGCCTGAGACATTAAGGAACTGCCCAAGGCCACATCCTGTAAGTAGTGCACTTAGAACCAGGTTGGTCTGCACCAACCTCAATGGTTTGCCCAAGACAGCACACTCCCACACTAGGCCACGGCAACAAAAACTATTAGAAATTATATTCCCAGTTGGCGAAATCTGGGAACAGAACAGAACAGCTAATGTCAGAAATAAATGAGGAAATGAAAAGAAAGGATTTGGATCCAACATATACACTATACGCTATCCTTGCTTTTCCAAATTTTCTGGCATGCAGAGCTGGCATGTTTGCGCTAGTGAGTGATGAGCTGAACTAATGGGTAATTGCTACTTTATGGGTGGAAATTAGAATTATGCAGATCTCAGCAACTTCTCATCTTTGCAACTCAGAATGCAAGCAGCATACAGTTGAGATATTTTGGAAAGACTGTTACACTGACCTAGTTAGGACATTTGTTATACAGAATTGCTACAACCAAAGAATTGCTGGAACTAGTAGGGACGCTGGAGATCCTCTAGTACAATTTAGTCCCTACTTTCACAGAGGGCAGAACTGAAACCCAGAGAAGTTAAATGACTCATTACGTAGAATTTGTTTAAATACAACCAGCAAAATAAAGCCAGTATGATACCCAGAGGCAGGGTATGTAGTGGTTAAAAAGCACAGAGTTTGGCATCACACAGACCTGGGATGGAAGCTCCAGATCAACTACTTATGAGGATGCAGAGAAAAATATAACCCAAGACTCAGTCTTCCCAAGTATAAAATGGGGATAGAGATACCTACATTGTTAGTTCTATTAAATCTTGATAAAGCAACAGGCATTTGGAACCACACAATAAATGATGCATATAATATAGATAGGAAACTCCTCTTTATAATAATATTAATTGCAATAGGATTTTTATTGTGGTAAATTCCTCTGGGCTTCCATTAAAAGTGTGAAAAAGTACAACCACATTATCCTATTCAGTGCTTTAGTAGCTAAAACAGAGGTCCATTTTGGCAAAAGGATATTCTTCAATTTCTTAATGACAAATATAAAAGTTGGTAAAATGTGTTTTAACCTCCATGGGTGTATCAGAACAGATTCCCTTTGAGCCTTTGCTGAAGCAGTATCCCCTTTAATGAGAAGCACCTTCTGGATTTTCACCTCTTCAGCAAAATCCCAAACTTTCCTTAAATGTAAATGCCAGAGTTACTAAACAATATTTCCTAATTTAGGTATAATATAACAAAATGTCACAATAAATTTTCCACCCACAGTAAATTTCTGCTGAATATATCAAATATAAAATGAACTTAAAGCTTCATACCTTTTGTAATTGCTCAAAAATGTATGACAGTGTCCTTGGGATAATGCCTCTGTCACTGTAGCGCTCTGCCCCACCTGTGATGGTGAATGTCTTACCGCTGCCTGTTTGTCCATATGCAAAGATGGTACCATTGTAACCTGCCAGTACACTACATAAAGAAATAGCAAACTTTTAATATCAAAATGTCTAATTGCATTTGTATTAAATGGCTAGTATTCTAAGAGCAACTTGATTCAACACGACTGAAAAGACATTTATAGAAATATCTATAGAAATATTTATGTATGTGACTATCTAGCTGGAAATTATTTTTTTATCTAGGAGTCTCAGCACATCAATCCTTTCTTCTGAGAGAGGACCTGTAACTCAAATGGGATCCAGTCATCTTAAATATTTTCTTTATTTCAATAAAATTTTTATTTTAGAATACAACTGACCCTTGAACAACAAGGGTTTGAACTGTGTGGGTCCACTCATAAGCAGATTTTCTTCACTAAATACATACTACAGTACTACACAATCCTCAGTTGGTTGAATCCACAGATGCAAAACCATGGATATAGGGGGATGGCTGTAAAGCTGTATTTGGATTTTCAACTGCGGGGACGGTTGGTGCCCCAACCCCTGCATTGTTCAAGGGTCAAATATAGTCTACCCTTTTATATTTACAAAAAAGTTGCAAAGATAGTACAGGGAGTTCACGTTCCCACAGCTAGTTTCCTCTATTGTTAATATCTTACACTAGTACATTTGTCACAATTAATGAACCAAGGGAAATATTATTACAAACTCTATACAAATCTCCTTACTTTTTAATTTAATGTCCCTTTTTTCCCAGCTTTACTGAGATATAACTAACATATAACATATATAAGATTAAGGTGTGCAATGTGATGATTTGACACATGTATATATTGTGAAATGATTACCACAATAAGTTTAGTTAACACATCCATCAACATATCCATCACCTCAAATAATTATCTTTTTTGTGGTGATAACATTTAAGATTTACTCTCTCAACAACTTGTAAATACATAATACACTATCATTACCTATAGTCACTGTGCTGTATATTAGATGCCCAGAACTTTACAGAACTTTATAACTGTATAACTTTATAACTTATAACTTTATAACCATCTTATAACTGGAAGTTTATACCCTTTGGCCAACATTTCCCCATTTTCTCTACTCCACAGTCCCAGGTAACCACCATTCTACTCTCTACATTTTTCTCTTTTTAAAAAAATTATTTATTTATTTATTTTTTTTCATTTATTTTGGGCTGCATTAGGTCTTCATTGCTGCGAGCAGGCTTTCTCTAGTTGTAGCAAGCGGGGGCTACTCTTCGTTGCAGTGCACAGGCTTCTCATTGCAGTGGCTTCTCTTGTTGCAGAGCATGGGCTCTAGGTGCACAGGCTTCAGTAGTTGCAGCATGTGGGCTCAGTAGTTGCGGCACATGGGCCCTAGAGCGTGCGGGCTTCAGTAGTTGCAGTGTGTGGGTTCAGTAGTTGTGGTGCACAGGCTTCAGTAGTTGTGGCGCACAGGCTTCAGTAGTTGTGGTGCATGGGCTCAGTAGTTGTGGTGCATGGGCTTAGTTGCTCTGCAGCATGTGGGTTCTTCCCAGACCAGGGATTGAACCCGTGTCCCCTGCATTGGCAGGCGGATTCTAACCACTGTGCCACCAGGGAAGTCCCATGTACTCTCTATTTCTATGAGCTTGTTTTTATAGATTCCATATATAAGTGAGAACATATAGTATTTGTCTTTCTCTGACTTATTTCACTTAGCACAGTGCTCTCAAGGTCTATCTATGTTATCACAAAAGGCAGGATTTCCTTCTTTTTTAAAGCTGAATAATATTCCATTGTGAACATATACAACATCTTTATCCATTCATCCACAGATGCACCAAGTTTTTCCATGCCTTGGCAATTGCCTTGGAAGTGCAGATATCTCTTTGAGATGGTGATTGCATTTCATTTGGATCTATAGTTGACCTTTGAACAACTTGGGTTAGAACTGTGCGGATCCACTTTGACATAGATTTTCTTTTTCAATAAATACAACCAGCCCTCTGTATTCAAGGGTTTCACATCTGCAAATTCAACCAACTATGTATTGAAATTTCCATCCAGGGTTAGTTGAATCCACAGATTTGAAACCCATAGGATACCGAGAACCAAATATGGGACTTGAGTATTCATGGATTTTGGTAAATGCAAGGGGTCCTGGAATCAATCCCCCACAGATACTGAAGGTATACCCAGAAGTGGGACTGCCAAATCAAATGGTAGTTCTGTTTTTAATTTTTTAAGAAAACTTTATATTGTTTTCCATGGTGGCTGCACCAACTTACATTTCCACTGACAGTGTACAAGGGTTCCCTTTTCTTCTCTTGAAATCAGGTAGTATGACACCTCTAGCTTTGTTCTTCTTTCTCAGGATTGCATCAGCTGCTCAAGTTCTTTTGTAGTTCCTTACAAATTTTAGGATTTTTTTTTCTATTTTTGTGAAAAATGCCATTGAAATTTTAACAGGGATTGCATTGGATCTATAGATGGCTTTAGATAGTATGTTGATTTTAACAATATTAATTCTTCTGATCCATGAACATGGTATAACTTTCCACTTATTTGTGTCTTCAATTTCTTCTTCAATGTCTTGTAATTTCCAGTGTACAGATCTTTCACCTCCTTGGTTAAATTTATTTCTAAGTATTTTTTTGGTTTCAATGTTATTGTAAATTAAATTGTATTTTTTATTTCTTTTTCAGATATTTTGTTGCTAGTGTATAGAAACACAACTGATCTCTGTGTTTTCATTTTGTATCCTGCAACTTTAGGGAATTTGTTGATTAGTTCCAACAGTTTTTTGGTGGATTCTTTAGGATTTTCTATATGTAAGATCATATCATCTACAAACAGAGACAATTTTACTTCTTCCTCTTAAATTTGGATGGCTTTTACTTCTTTTCCTTGCCTAATTGCTCTGGCTTGGACTTCCAGTAATATGTTGAATGGAAGTGGTAAAAGTGGGCACTCTTGTCTTATTCCTGATTTTAGTGGGAAAGCTTTAAAGCTTTCACCATTGAGTAGGATGTTAGCTGTGGTTTTATTATATATGGCATTATTATGTTGAGGTACATTCTTTTTATACTCAATTTAGTTGAGAGTTTTTATCTTGAAAGAATGTTGAATTTTGTCAAATGCTTTTTCTGCACCTACTGAGATGATCAAATGATTTTTATCTTCTATTCCATTACTGTGGTATAACACATTTATTGATTTGCATATGTTGAATCATCCTTGCATTCCAGGGATAATCCTATTTGAACATTGTGTATGACCCTTTTAATATGCTGTTGAATTCAGTTTGCTAGTATTCTGTTGAGAAGTTTTGCATCTATATTCAACAGGGATATTAGTCTATACTTTTGCAGTGTCTTTAGTCTGGCTTGTTATCAGTGTAATGCTGGCCTTGTAAAATTAATTTGGGATGTTCCCTCCTCTCTGATTGTTTTAGAAGAGTTTGAAAAGGATTGGTGTTAATTTTTAAATATCTGGTAGAATTCACCAGTGAAACCATCTGGTCCCAGGATTTTGTTTGTTGAAAGGTTTCTGATTACTGATTCAATTTCTTTACTGTTATGGGTCTGTTCAAAGTTTCTATTTCTTCACGATTCTGTCTTGCTACACTGCATATTTCTAAAAAAGTTTTTCTAGGTTATTCAATTTGTTGGCATATTAAGGTTCACAGTAGCCTCTTATGATCCTTTGTATTTCTGTGATGTCAGCTGTTATGCCTCTGTTTTCATCTCTGACTTTATTTGTTTGAGAATTCTACCTTTTACTCTTAGGCTAGCTAAAGGTTTGTCAATTTTGATTATCTTTTTTTAAAAACACAGCTTTTCATTTCATTGATTTTTTTCTATTGTATTTCTGGTTTCTATTTTGCTCATTCCTGCTCTGATTTCTATTTCTTTCCATCTTCTAACTTTGGGCTTAGTTTGTTCTTCTTCTTCTAGTTCCTTGAGTTTTAAAGTTAGGTTATTTGTAATCTTTCTTTTTCTTAATGTAAGCATTTATAATTATAAACTTCCCTCTTAGAACTGCTTTTGTTGCATCCCATAAGTTTTAGTGTGTTGTGTTTCCATTTGTGTTTCTTTCAAGCTATTTTTAGATTCCTCTTTTGATTTTGTCATTGACCCTTTGTTTATTCAGGAGTGTGTTGTTTAATTTCCACACATTTGGGAATTTTCCAGTTTTCCTCCTGTTATTGATTTCTAGTTTCATACCATTGTGGCTAGAAAAGATATTTGGTATAATTAATGTTCTTAGATATTCTAAGGTTTTTTGGTGACCTAATATATGATCTATCACACATGGAGAATGTTCCATGTGTGCTTGAGAAGAATGCATTCTGCTGCTGTTGGTAGGAATGTTCTGTATAGGTCTGGTAGGTCCATTTGGTCTAACGTATAGTTCACATTCAATGTTTTCTTATTGATCTTCCATCTGGATTATCTATCCATTGTTGAGAGAGAGGTATTGAATTCCACTACTATTATTGTATTGTCTACTTACACCTTCAGATCTGTTAGCATTTGCTTAGGTGCTCTGATGTTGGATGCATATATATTTACAATTATTATATCTTCATGATGAATTGACTCTTTTTGAATAAATCTGTTTTAGATCTTTTATTTATATATATTATTACTATTTTAGTTCATTTTAGCTGCATCTGGTAGACAGTAGTACTCATTTATCATAATATACATCATATATATGTCATATATCATAATATTGAGATTTTCTGTATACTTTTCTTGTTTTTCCTCCTAAAGTTAAACCTTATTACTAATTTGACTTATGAAATCACTTTAAAATATAGATAGGTTTAGAATTTTAAAATCTTTTTACTATTATCTATTTCAGAATCTATTTCCCAGAGAAATTTAAATACCATTTTCTATCATTTAACTGATTCACTTTGTTATAAAGCAGAAACTAACACCATTGTAAAGCAACTATACTCCAACAAATATATTAAAAAATTTTTTTAAAAATAAAGATATGTTTAAAGTAGTTGCTCATCCAATTACTTTAATAACCTTCACCAATATTCACTTATGGATCTTTAGGGAAAGCAGCTGTCAGCATCATTGATTAACTATCATATATGGTTTTTATTTGGACAGTCTCCAAGTTGCATAAATTGTTCTTCTGATAGTTACTTAAAATTTCATCATTTTTTAAACATCTTTATTGGAGTACAATTGCTTTACAATGGTTTGTTAGCCTCTGCTTTACAACAAAGTGAATCAATTATACATATACATATGTTCCCATATCTCTTCCCTCTTGCATCTCCCTCCCTCTGACCCTCCCTATCGCACCCCTCTAGGGGTGAATTGACTCTTTTATCATTATGATTAACTTTGTTTCTTGTTACATTTATTGGTTTAAAGTCTACTTTGTCTGATATAAGAACACTCTTGCTTTCTTTTGGTTTCCATGTGTGTGAAATATATTTTTCCATCCCTTCACTTGAGATCTACATGTGTCCATAAAATTGAAGTGAGTCTCTTATCAGCAGTATATAGTTGGGTCTTGTTTTTTAATCCATTCAACTACTCTGTGCCTTTTGACTGTATAATTTAATCCATTAACATTTAAAGTAATTATTGATAGGTAAGGATTTAATAATGTCATCTTATTCATTGCTTTCTGGCTGCTTTGTAGTTCCTTTGTCCCTTTCTTCCTCTTTCCCTGTCTTTCCTTGTGAATTGATGATTTTCCATGTGGTATGCTCTGACTCCCTCCTTTCTATCTTTTGTGTATATCCTGTAAGTTTTTGCTTTGTGGTTACTATGAGGCTTACATAAAATATCTTAATGATATAACAGTTTATTTTAAGTTGATAACAACTTAACTTTGATCACATACCCATTTGATCACATACTCAAAATTCTACCCATTTACTCCTTGCCCCATATTTTATGTTTTTGATATCACAATACCTCTTTTTATATTGTGTATTCATTAACAAAATATTGTAGCTATAGTTATTTTAGTACTTTTGTATTTTAAACTCTATACTAGAGTTAAACGATTAACACATCACCATATTACAGTATTAAAGTGTTCTGAATTTGACTATATACTTACCTTTACCAGTACGTTTTATCTTTTCATATGTTTTCATGTTGGTGATTAGTGTCTTTTCATTTCAGCTTGAAGAACTCCTTTCAGCATTTCTTGTAAGGCAGGTCTAGTGGTGATAAACTCCATCAGCTTTTGTTTGTTTGGGAAAGTATCTCTCCGTCATTTCTAAAAGACAACTTTGCCAGTGAAGTATTCTTGGTTGGCAGGGTTTTTTTTTTTTTCATTCTTTCAGCACTTTTATATATCATTCCACTCTCTCCTGGGCTGCAAAGTTTATGCTGAGAAATCTGCTGATAGCCTTACGGTGTTTCCCTTATTGTGAGGATTTTTTTTTTTTCTTGGTGTTTTAAAATTTTTCTCTTTGTCATTGATTTTAGATGGTTTTATTTTAATGTGTCTTGGATAAGACCATTTTGGTCTGAAATTTTGGGGTGACCTATTAGCTCCAGGAACATGGATATCCAAATCTTTCCTCAGATTTGAGAATTCTTAGCCATTATTTCTTTAAATAAGCTTTCTGCACCTTTTTTTTTTAATCCCTGTCTTCTCCTTCTGGGAGTTTAATAATAAGTAGATTCTTTTAATGGTATCCCATACTCCATGTAGGTTTTCTTCACTCTTTTTCATGCTTTTTTCTTTTTGCTCCTCTAACTGGATGATTTCAAATGACTTTTTTTCTAGTTAATCAATTCTTGCTTCTGCTTGGTTGAGTCTGCTATGTAAGCTTTCTAATGAACCTTCAATTCAGTTATTGTAATCATTGACCCTAGGATTTTTGTTTGTTTGTTTTTTTAATGGTTTCTATTTCTTTGTTGAACTTCTTATTTTGTTCATGCATTGTTTTCCTAATTTCATTTAGCTGTCTATCTTTGTTTTCTTGTGATTCACCAAATTTCTTTAATCGGATTATTCTGAATGCTTTGTCAGAAAGTACATAGATCTCTATTTCCTTAGGGCTGGTCATTGGAGCTTTATTAATTTCCTTTGGTGATGTCATGCCTGCATAGTTGAACTTGGATCCTGTGTCCACAGGGGCTGACCAGGCACTGGGTATCACTGGGGTTGGTCTGGCATCTGGGTCCAGTCAAGAGCAGGGGTGGACTGGGAGCCTGAGTTCACAGGATCTGGCTTGGAGGCTGGTTCACAGGAGCTAGCCTGGTGCTATGGCCAGTCTGGAGCCTTGGGCTATAGGAGCTGGATTATTATAGAATATTTCTGCTCAACAGAATTTGTCACCAGTTATATAGCACTATCCCATTAGCAATGTCATTTGAATATATATTTCTTAGCCATAAATGCTCTTGGTAAATGAAGTCTATGACTTTAAGTATTAAACATTTTATTGATTTTTTTGATAGAAAACCTTCTAAAATATATTAGGCATTCCTGTCTTGAAAAGCAAAGGATACAGAGAACAAATTAGCATTTTCATTTTGATTTAGCTACAACCTATGAAAAGTGAGTACTGTAGTGTGCTACACTGGCACCTGATGATTGTTATTCTACTTTTTTAACTTAAATATTCTCTCTTTCTACCAGTTGACTTAATATACTGTCCTCTAATATGTGCTCACTCTCCCCCCGAAAACCAAATGGCAAAGCTTCATAGCAGTCTATATAAAGATTTTTTAAATGTAAGTTCCACCTATATATACTCTATGGCTATTTCTGTATTACATTGCTACAATGTAATGTAAAAAACTAAACAAAAAAATGTAAATGGGCAAAATTTGTCTCCAGTTCCTTTCTGTACAACCTCCTCATCCAAACTCAATCTGCCCCCTCTCCACTGGGCACTGGGAAATTTCATATGCTTCCAGTCTCATCTGTCCTAAGGGAAAATACTAATTAAAAATAAAGATGGGGCTTCCCTGGTGGCGCAGTGGTTGAGAGTCCGCCTGCCGATGCAGGGGATACAGGTTTGTGCCCCAGTCTGGGAGGATCCCACATGCCACAGAGCGGCTAGGCCTGTGAGCCATGGCCGCTGAGCCTGTGCATCCAGAGCCTGTGCTCCGCAATGGGAGAGGCCACAACGGTGAGAGGCCCATGTACCACAGGAAAAAAAAAAAGATGGTGGGATAAGGACCTTTAAAATTTACTTCTCCACAAGAACAATGGGAACAGTGGCAAATATAGTAAAAATCAAATTTTTAAAAACCCTAGAAATTATCCAAAGGCTCACAACAGTCCAAGGAGTGCTTACTCAAGAAAAATGGCTGAGTATCAGTAAAAACAGTGAGCTTTATGGTATTTTAACCTAATCATTCCCAACTCCACGGTAGCCTTGAAAGACAATAGCCTTGCAACCACAGTAAGTGTGACTGTGCAAACTAGCAACGAGGAGAGTAGCAACAATTGGGGGGCAGTACAGGTTTGGAGCTCCCCCAAAAGCCCAAAGAAATGTACTTCTCTGATCTGTCTGGAAGCTCCCTGGAAAAGCCCCACTCTCAGCACTTGTCATTGTCTGAGCTGACTCAGAGTTTACTCAGGGCAAAGAGCCCTCTCCACATGGTGTTTATTGAAAAACAAAAGAAAAATCAGTGTTAAGTGTCTAATATTACAGTTGCCCTAACCTGCAATGCTAGGAGGCAAACAAGAGGGTGAACAAAAGCTTACAATAATCTTCTGTGGAATGATATTTCTATAAGGGGGTTTGAAAAGTTATGTTATATTCCTGGGGCTCTAGAGGGACACATACACATGCAGGGCTATGTGCATGCCCAGGGAAGACCTGAGAAGGTCATTATATCTCACTTCTGGCTGACCTTGAGGCTCTGCACAAGCATAAAGTGAAGGCTAAGGCAGAGTTATAAATTTCTAGAGCATTAAAGGGGTGCCCCAATACATACACAGAGTCCTTCATCAAAAGCTTGGAGACTGACTGGTTCAAGGCATTTATGGAAATCTCTGTCCAATCATTAGCTGATGACTATGCAACTGAGCAGGGATTTCAGAGGCCGCATACAAAAAAGAATACAGACTTTACAGAATTAGTCTAGAAAATTCACTAAACAAACAAACCAGCAGCAGCAACAATAATAACAAATAACAATAACAAATCCTGGGGAGGGTAGGCATGTGATTTTCAGAACTGACATATTATATTACTTAAAACGTCCAGTTTTCCAACAAAAAAGTTTTGAGACACACAAAGAAATAGGAAAATATTTCCCATAAACAAGAAATAAAATGTTTAATAGAAACAGTCCTGGAGGAAGCCCAGACTACGGCTCACTATCGAGTTAAATAATTTATTTATTATAAACTTGTTCAAAGAACAAAAGTAAAGCATGTTTAGAGGATTAAAGAAAATATGAGAATAAGATCTCACATAAAAAAGAATATTAATAAAAATAAATTTTAAAAAAAGAACCAGTAGAAATTCTGGAGTTGAAAATTAAGATAACCCCAAATTATTTTTTTTTAATTCACTAGAACAGCACATTTGACTTAACAGAAGAAAGAATCAGTAAACTTCAGCGTAGGTCAATTGAGATTATCCAGTCTGAGGAACAGAAATTTAAAAGAATGAAGAAAAATAAATAGAAATTTAAGAGATCAACATACACATAATGGGAGTCCCAGATGGAGAGGAGAGAAATATTTAAAGAAATAATGGCTCTAAACTTCCCAAATTTGATGGGAAACATTAATCTATAATATATTTCAAAGAATCTCAGTATACTCCAAGTAGGACAAACTCAAAGGTATCCAAATCTAGACATGTCATAATCAAACTGTCTAAAGACAAAGCAAACCTTAAAAGTAGCAAAAGAGAAGTGACTGATTACCTACAAGGAATGTTCAGTAAGATTAACAATGGATTTTTCAACAGGAATGATGGAGGCCAGAAGGCAATGGAACAACGTATTCAAAATGCCAAAAGACTAGTTTGGACATCTTTCTTTGCAGAAATTAACAAGCTTCTCCTAATATTTATATTTTAATTTTGTTTTCAGATTGGTCATTGCTACTGTGTAGAAATACTAGTGATTTTTGTATATAGATATTATATCCTGCAAACTTGCTGAATCTGTTTAATACTTATAATCATTTTATAGTGGATTCCTTGGGATTTTCTATATACACAATTATGTCATCTGCAAATAGAGAGACTTTTACTTCTTCATTTCCAATCTAGATATCTTTTATTTAATTTCTTGCTTAAATGCACTGGCTAGTTTGCGAGTGACAAATTCTCTTGGTTTACGTTTACCTGGGAATGCCTTAATTTCTTCTTAATTTTTGAAGAATGAGTTTGAAGCTATAGAATTCTCTATTTGCATATGTGATTTTTTGTCTTATTTTATTTTATTTTTCTTGGTGTCTCTTACTCTTCTTTTTTAATTGAAGTATAGTTAATTTACAATGTCATGTTAGTTTCAGGTGTACAGCAAAGTGATTCAGTTATTCTTTTCCATTATAGGTTATTACAGATTGTGAATATAGTTCCCTGTGCTATACAGTAGGACCTTGTTGTTTATCTGTCTTATATGTAGTAGTTTGTATCTGCTAATACTAAACTCCTAGTTTATTCCTCACCCCCTTTCCCCTTTGATAACCATAAATTTGTTTTCTATGTCTGTGAGTTTGTTTCTGCTTTGTAAATAAGTCCATTACTGCTCTATTTTAGATTCCACAAATAAGTGATATCATATGATATTTGTCTTTTTCTGTCTGACTTATTTCAGTTGGTATGATAATCCACAGGTCCATTCAGGTTGCTGCAAATAGCATTATTTCATTCTTTTTTATGACTGAGTAGTATTCCATTGTATATATATATACCACATCTTCTTTATTCATTCATCTGTCAGAGGACATTTAGGTTGCTTCCACATCTAGGCTATTGTAAACAGTGCTGCAATGAACACTGGGGTGCATGTATCTTTTCAGATTAGAGTTTTCTCCAGATATATGCCCAGGTGTGGAATTGCTGGATCATATGGTAACTCTATTTTTAGTTTTTTAAGGAACCTCCATGTTTTCCACAGTGACAGCACCAATTTACATTCCCACCAGTAGTAGTATTTTTAAAAGACAGAAAGAGAAAATAGTAACTAATAAAAGTAATGAAAAGCAAATGATGAATTTCAGCAATGAACAATGGGATACACACTTTTGTTAAGAAATATTTCAGAACTTCCTAAAATCAGCAATGCAGGTTACTGCCTAAATCATCCTAGCTAGAGACAGTTCTGATTTATGTAAATAAATCAATGGTTTATAAACCAAAGTTTGATATCAGATGAAAGCTCCATTGTAGAAACACTCTCTTTCCTTTTGAAAAACGTATTTTTCCCTAGAAATTTAATTTACAAAGCTAAGATATTTTGTCATTTCTTATCTTTCAATATTTGCATGAATAAAACAAAAATAAAGCTTCAGCCCTCTTGCAGATTATAAACTGGAGTATTATTCCACACATATCACATTTACATACTAGAAAAAATACAAACCATTTTAGTTTTTCACTTTTATTACTCTTTATTTGTTTAACTGCAAGTAGAAGAAACCTGTCTAGAAGTATCTGCATAAAGTGAGACTTTATTTTGTTTAACTAGATGAGAAGGCTTTAGAAAGCTCCTTATACAACATCTAAATCAAAGCAATCAACAACAAATTATTACTGTGATGATAATTTAGTTCACTGAACCAAACAAATGATATTATAGTCCCTCAAATTTGAAGAGCTAAGCAGAGTTGAAAACAACAACAAAGTAATAGGATCACGGATTTTATAATTGGTGTCATTAGCAGTTTTCTAACTACTTTTTGTTCAATAGAAGAATCCCTTCTAAGGTATTTCTGGAAAACAGATATCTGAACTATACTTAAACAGCTGTTTGATTCAGGAGCAGGATGGAATCATATCTGGGTGGGGCTGCCTTTATTTTTGAGGGGAGAGAGGCAAGTGAGGTAGTACCTTAAAAGATCATGCAGTTGAGACTTAGAAAGATTAATAAAATACAGAGAAATACATTATAATTTTTAAAACTTTTTATCAGAACGAATCAAATTAGTTCACCAGAAAACACAAGTAAACTAGTTAGTACTAAGAGCAGAATTTTTTAAGGAAATAGATATTACACTATACAGTTTGTTTAATTTGACTAAAAATCTTTACATCAATAAGACTAATCTGGACCAGAATTATCAAAATTAAGGCCCCTTTCGTAAATACATAGCTACCTTATTACTTCATCTTGCCTTTTACCCAGTTCTAAGAGTCCGAGTACCTGAAATTCACTAATTTTTATTTGGTTTTAATTTTCAGAACAGTTCATTTCTGTCCACTGCAGCCCTTCTTCTAGAATAAAGTCCCTCAGAAGTAGCCTCAAGCAGCTCTTTGGTGCAGCCAATTGTCTTTTACAGAGAATATGATGTGACTCTTACTTGTTTCACTTTCAGAATATTTCTGAGTGCATAGTTCAGCAGCTTGAATTTTTAAGAGGAATTTGAACCCCAAACAGTAGCAACTCATAATTAACACAATTAACATGACTCAATTTTGCCATAAATCAAAATAATCTTCCCACCTGTTAAGCCAAATGAACCCGTAATTTGTAAAATTTCCAGCAAATTTTGGTCATGGGGCATTCCCTTTGCTATAAAGGGGAAGGAGGTAGAAAAAAATAGTGAGGGCAACCTATGCTTCAGGGAAACTTGAGAAGGCAGTAGACTGGAGAGCTAAATTGTTCTGCCCAGCAAGCTTTCTTAGTCCCTCTTCTTCTGGTAATAAATCCTTCACCCACTCCATTCCATTCTTCAAGCTCATGAGGAACAGGCAAGTGTGCAGGGCTTATAACTCAGGTCTGGCCAATCACACCACCTCATTCCACCATAGTCCCCCCAACTCCTGCCCTGTCTGTAACAGTTACTCTTCTAAGAGGCTGATGACATGC
This sequence comes from Kogia breviceps, assembly GCF_026419965.1. Classification (NCBI taxonomy): domain Eukaryota; kingdom Metazoa; phylum Chordata; class Mammalia; order Artiodactyla; family Physeteridae; genus Kogia; species Kogia breviceps. The sequence goes on from NC_081319.1 coordinate 73,424,593, forward strand.
CTCAAGCAGAGCAAATAAGAGTCCCTCCCATATGAATTTTGAGAGGAAAAAAGCTTCCGTTTTGCTGGGGTCCTTGAACCACGGCTGCCAGGGGCCATCTCCTTTGTCTTTCTGCACAGGGAAGAAGCAGGACCAAGCATCGGTCAGATGGGTGGGGAAGGAATCTTAGCCTTGTCAAGTACCTAGTTCAAGTAGCAATGACCCTGATTTTTGCGGCACCCCCTTCAATTCTCTGAGCTAACCCAGTTATGTGAGCCAAGAAATCCTCTTTTCCTAACTAATACAAAGTTTCTGGAGCGACCTGCAAAACATCTTTTGTACCTTGGTTTACACCAGAGTTCTCAAGCTGGTAATGAGTCTTGCCTGCAAGAGTGCTTATGTGGGACATGCATTCTCCAGTTTTCCACAGTCCCTTAAACTCCCTGTTGTCTTAGACTCAGTCGCTTCCCAAATGTATGATACCAGCCTAAACCTGAAGGCAGGGCTGCATCTCTGTACAATAATGGAGTGCCAGCCACAGTGTGGTCCCCGTGAATGCCATCACTCCCCCAGAGGGGCACAGTGCTGTCATTCATATAGACGACAGTGAATCATGCCCCCTTGAGATATGTAACATGGAAGTACTGGTTAAAGGCATACAAGTTTGGTTTCCCTTGGTTTAGACATCGTCCTTCTAAAAGCACGCTCTGGCAAGATCATTCTAAGGTCTTGAGAGATCCACTTTTATGATGCATTGATCTAGCTGTAAATCCTAGTAAGAAAAATAAAGTGGGTTACATGGCTAACCTTAGTTGACCTAAATCAACCACTAGTTATTTTTTGGAAAGGAATATCCAAGGCAAGGATATCTAGATTAAAAACAACCTACACATCCAAAATGTGTTTTTGTCAGAAAAATGAAACTGCAAATGTAGATTAAGTGGTAACTGATACACTTGGGATCATTATTTAAAGCTTTTTTGTAAGTGTCTGTGGGCACACTGGTTATTGGACTAGGGTCACAAATAGAAACTCATAGGCCAGATGCAGTCAAAAGAGCATTTTGTTTGTCCAGCACTATCTTTTTTAAAAAAAATTTAATCTAAATGCTCTTATCCCACAGGACCGGTGCTCCCCGATTTGGGCACAGATAGTACTACTCCCTATTCCCCTCACTCACTTATTTCAGATTAGCTGCCTTCCCTCTATGGAATTTTTGAGTTTTGCAACCCCTGGTATAAAGTAACTCAGATAAATGTTAAGAGATTAACACTATGATTTTTTTTAAAGTAAACTAAATTGAACTAAATATAAGAATGGTATGAGCATGAACAAATCTTCAAGATTTTGAAACGTCATAGGTAAACCTCCTCACACCATCAACCACCCAAGAAACAGACTAGATATCTCTCCCATCATTGCTCACATTGAATAAGTTTTAAAATGAGATGGGAGAATAGGGATGTTGGGTGCTTTCTTCTCAAACAGTCCCTTTGGCACAATCGGAGCTCCCACTCTTGGATGTGTCACAAAAACAGGATCAGCAACCGTCTGTCTTGAATGATTTGCAAATTCTTCTCCTTGGATACAGGGGCTAAGAAAAAGGACCTTTTTAGGTTCTTTCCAGCTCTTTGATTCTCAGGGATTTGTTCACAGTCTTGTCCCAACTACTTCAAACCAAACTTTGCAAGAGGCAAACACATCACGGGGTACATAATCCAAACAGACTCCCTTGAAAAGATTCTCAAGATCTAAGCACACTAAATGGCTTCATGTCCATAAGTTCATGGACCAAATCCAGGCCAAAGTGCTCTCTAATTGAGGTTGTTTATTATTTCCCAAGTTTCTGAAGAAACCATTTTGTCTCAGTATTAATAATAAGCAGCTTAAATCTGGAAACATAACAGAAATGCATGAAACTTCAATAGAAGAAAATGACCCTTTCTGAACACAATCCAGTTCTGAACTATATTTTAGTTTCAAGTCCAGTATACTGTATTAAAAAGTGAAGGCTAAATTTTTATCTTATTTACATTATGAAAAATGCATTTACTGTAGCATTTCTGACAGATATTTTTTCTGTGACGCTTGAGAATAAACGCCTACATTCATTAAATGCATAAACATTTTCAGATGACCATCTAAAGAGGCAACTAAAATGAAACAACAAAAGTTTTATACAGTAATGTGGAAAAATCCATTGTCTACAGAAATTTATTTGAGCAGCATCTTGCATAAAGCCTGAATTCATTTCTTTGTGTATATTTTGAAAGGATACAAAAAGAATAGAAAACAATTTTCCCTAAAATTGTAACACTGAATTTTCTGTCAATAAATTGATCATTTTTAAAGCACCCATTATATTATATTAAAGCCTGGCACTATGTGCTATGTGAATTTATAAAGGAAAGTAAAAACCTTACAGTGCAAAATAATTAGCAAGATAAGTATCTTTAAATATATGATGATGTGCATATATTATGCCTACATAATCTTCTAATTTACACATTAATCTATAATTTAAAAAGCCACAAGTGACTTATTTATAAATATGTTTGTAGAGAGATGAAGGATTTACAAAAAGTCCTCTTTAACGATTTGTCATTAGAAAGGCAAAGGGAGAAAACTGTATTTTCCTGGAGATTCCATTCTTTTCCTCTCAAGACTGAATGAAGCGTTTGGGCTCTCCAGCCACCTGATTAGGTAGAAACAGATATCCATGAATGTAGGTTAAGAGGTGGGGAATATAGGCACAGAAAAGAAGGGAAAAAGGGGCCCACATTGTGAGGATGAGTTATCTGAAGAGTTCTGAAAGAGAGTGGAGAGTGGGAAAATGAGAACCAAGGATGGAGGCAGAGGATAGCAGGTGGTTGCTATCAGTGTAGAGGATGCTGAGAAAAGCAGCAATGGAGAAAGGATGTAAAAGATGTTTGGAGCACATTAAAAACACACTCTCCTACACTTTGCATTTGCTTGAGAGCCTGAAAATAACCTGACTTTTGTGTATCTTCAAAATGACACTCTACACAGACTGGACCACATGGAGCTCTAGTTTATATTTTGAATTGTCTTCTTCTCTAAACTTCCAATCTCAAGATTAAATAAGAACTAAATAAGACCTTCTAACTTGATGTCAGTTTTGTGTGAAATGGAAGACATTTTTCACATGCTTGGAAAATTTAAACACAGTTTGATTTCGATGAACAATAATCAAGGGGGGGAGAACCTTCAAGATGGTGGAGGACTAAGACGTGGATATCACCTTCCTCCCAACAAATACATCAAAAATACATCTACATGCGGAACAACTCCTACAGAATACCTACTGAATACTGGCAGAAGACCTCAGACTACCCAAAAGGCAAGAAACTCCCCATGTACCTGGCCATGTGGCTGACAGGGTCTTGGTGCTCTGGTCGGATGTCAGGTCTGAGCCTCTGAGGTGGGAGAGCCAACTTCAGGACATTGGACAACCAGAGATCTCCCAGTCCCATGTAATATCAACTGGCGAGAGCTCTCCCAGAGATCTCTGTCTCAACGCTAAGGCCCATCTCCACTGAACAATCAGCAAGCTCCAGTGCTGCACACCCCATGCCAAACAACTAGCAAGACAGGAACACAACCCCACCCATTAGCAGAGAGGCTGCCTAAAATCATAATAAGTTCACAGACACCACAAAACAAACCACCGTACATGGTCCTGCCCACCAGAAAGACAAGATCCAGCCTCATCCACCAGAACACAGGTACCAGTCCCCTCCACCAGGGAGCCTACACAACCCACTGAACCAACCTTACCCACTGGGGGCAGACACCAAAAACAATGGGAATTGCAGACCAGAAGCCTGAGAAAAGGAGACCCCAAACACAGTAAGTTAAGCAAAATGAGAAGACAGAGAAAAACACAGCAGATGAAGGAGCAAGGTAAAAACCCACAAGACCAAACAAATGAAGAGGAAATAGGCAGTCTACCTGAAAAAGAATTCAGAGTAATGATAGTAAAGATGATCCAAAATCTGGGAAATAGAATGGAGACAATACAAGAAATGTTTAACAAGGACCTAGAAGAATTAAAGAGCAAACAAACAATGATGAACAACACAATAAATGAAATTTAAAATTCGGTAGAAGGAATCAACAGCAGAATAACTGAGGCATAAGAATGGATGAGTGATGTGGAAGATAAAATAGTGGAAATAACTACTGAACAACAGAATAAAGAAAAAAGAATCAAAGGAATTGAGGACAGTCTCAGAAACCTCTGGGACAACATTAAACACAGCAACATTCGAAATATAGGGGTCCCAGAAGAAGAAGAGAAAAGGAAAAGGACCGAGAAAATATTTGAAGAGATTATAGTTAAAAACTTCCCTAACATGGGAAAGGAAATTGTCAATCAAGTCCAGGAAGCACAGAGAGTCCCAGACAGGATAAATCCAAGGAGAAACATGCCAAGACACATATTAATCAAACTATGAAAACATAATGCTAACAGCCATAAAAGGGGAAATCGACAGTAACATGATAATAGTAGGGGACTTTAACACCCCACTTTCACCAATGGACAGATCAACCAAAATGAAAATAAATAAGTAAACACAAGCTTTAAATGACACAGTAAACAAAATGGACTTAACTGATATTTATAGGACATTCCATCCAAAAACAACAGAATATACTTTCTTCTCAAGTGCTCGTGGAACATTCTCCAGGATAGATCATATCTTGGGTCACATATAAAGCATTGGTAAATTTAAGAAAATTGAAATCGTATCAATTATCTTTTCCAACCACAATGCTATGAGGCTAGATATCAATTACAGGAAAAAAACTAAAAATTACAAACCCATGGAGGTTAAATAATATGCTACTAAATAACCAAGAGATCACTAAAGAAATCAAAGAGGAAATTTAAAAATACCTAGAAACAAATGACAATGAAAATATGATGGCCCAAAACCTATGGGATGCAGCAAAAGCAGTTCTAACAGGGAAGTTTATAGCAATTCAATCCATCCTCAAGAAACAAGAAACATCTCAAATAAACAACCTAACTTTACACCTAAAGCAATCAGAGAAAGAACCAAAAAAAACCCAAAGTTAGCAGAAGGAAAGAAATGACAAAGACCAGATAAGAAATAAATAAATAAGAAATGAGGGCTTCCCTGGTGGCGCAGTGGTTGAGAGTCCGCCTGCCGATGCAGGGGACGCGGGTTCGTGCCCCGGTCCGGGAGGATCCCACGTGCCGCGGAGCGGCTGGGCCCGTGAGCCATGGCCGCTGAGCCTGCGCGTCCGGAGCCTGCGTTCCGCAGTGGGAGAGGCCACAGCAGTGAGAGGCCCGCGTACCACAAAAAAAAAAAAAAAAAGAAATGAAGGAAATGATAGCAAAGATCAATAAAACTAAAAGCTGGTTCTTTGAGAAGATAAAAAAAATTGATAAACCATTCACCAGACTCATCAATAAAAAAGGGAGAAGACTCAAATAAACAGAATTAGAAATGAAAAAGGCGAAGTAACAACTGACACTGCAGAAATACAAAGGATCATGAGAGATTACTACAAGCAACTCTATGCCAATAAAATGGACAACCTGGAAGAAATGGACAACTTCTTAGAAAAGTACAACCTTCTGAGACTGAACCAGGAAGAAATAGAAAATATAAACAGACCAATCACAAGCACTGAAATTGAGACTGAGATTAAAAATCTTCCAACAAACAAAAGCCCAGGACCAGATGGCTTCACAGGCAAATTCTATCAAATATTTAGAGGAGCGATAACACCAACTCTTCTCTAATTTTTCCAAAATATAGCAGAGGGAGGGACACTCCCAAACTCATTCTATGAGGCCACCATTACCTTGATACCAAAATCAGACAAAGATGTCACAAAAAAAGAAAACTACAGGCCAATATCACTGATGAACATAGATGCAAAAATCCTCACAAAATACTAGCAAACAGAATCCAACAGCACATTAAAAGGATCATACACCATGATCAAGTGGGGTTTACCCCAGGAATTCAAGGATTCTTCAATTATGCAAATCAATCAAGGTGATACACCATATTATCAAACTGAAGAATAAAAATGATATAATCTCAATAGATGTAGAAAAAGCTTTCAACAAAATTCAACATCCATTTATGATTAAAACCCTCCAGAAAGTAGGCATAGACAGAACTTACCTCAACATAATAAAGGCCATATATGACAAACCACAGCCAATATCGTTCTCAATGGTGAAAAACTGAAAGCATTTACACTAAGATCAGGAACAAGACAAGGGTGCTCACTCTCACCGCTATTATTCAACATAGTTTGGGAAGTTTTAGCCACAGCAATCAGAGAAGAAAAAGAAATAAAAGGAATCCAAATCAGAAAAGAAGTAAAGCTGTCCCTGTTTGCTGATGACATAATACTATACGTAGAGAGTCCTAAAGATGCTACCAGAAAACTACTAGAGCTAATCAATGAATTGGGTAAAGTAGCAGGATACAAAATTAATGCACAGAAATCTCTTGCATTCCTATACACCAATGATGAAAAATCTGAAATAGAAATTAAGGAAACACTCCCATTTACCACTGCAACAAAAAGAATAAAATACCTAGGAATAAGTCTACCTAAGGAGAGAAAAGACCTGTATGCAGAAAACTATAAGACACTGATGAAAGAAATTAAAGATGATACCAACAGATGGAGAGATAGACCATGTTCTTGGATTGGAAAAATCAACATTGTGAAAATGACTATACTACCCAAAGCAATCTACACATTCAATGCAATCCCTATCAAACTACCAATGGCATTTTTTACAGAACTAGAACAAAAAATTTCACAATTTGTATGGAAACACAAAAGACCCCCAATAGCCAAAGCAATCTTGAGAAAGAAAAACAGAGCTGGAGGAATCTGGCTCCCTGATTTCAGGCTTTACTACAAAGCTACAGTAATCAAGACAGTATGGTACTGGCACAAAAACAGAAATACAGATCAATGGAACAGGATAGAAAGCCCAGAGATAAACCCACACACATATGGTCACCTTATCTTTGATAAAGGAGGCAAGAATATATAATGGAGAAAAGACAGCCTCTTCGATAAGTGATGCTGGGAAAACTGGACAGCTACATGTAGAAGAATGACATTAGAGCACTCCCTAACACCATACACAAAAATAAACTCAAAATGGATTAAAGACCTAAATGTAAGGCCAGACAGTATAAAATTCTTAGAGGAAAACAGAGGCAGAACACTCTATTACATAAATCACAGCAAGATCCTCTTTTGACCCACCTTCTAGAGAAATGGAAATAAAAATGAAAATAAACAAATGGGACCTAATGAAACTTAAAAGCTTTTGCACAGCAAAGGAAACCATAAACAAGACCAAAAGACAACCCTCAGAATGGGAGAAAATACTTGCAAACATAGCAACTGACAAAGGATTAACCTCCAAAATATACAAGTTGCTCATGCAGCTCAATATGGAAAAAAAAAAACCAACACAATCCAAAAATGGTCAGAAGGCCTAAATAGACATTTCTCCAAAGAAGATATACAGAGATTGCCAACAAACACATGAAAGGATGCTCAACATCACTAATTATTAGAGAAATGCAAATCAAAACTACAATGAGGTATCACCTCACACAGCTCAGAATGGCCATCATCAAAAAATCTACAAGCAATAAGTGCTGGAGAGGGTGTGGAGAAAAGGGAACCCACTTACACTGTTGATGGGAATGTAAATTGATACAGTCACTATGGAGAACAGTATGGAATTTCCTTATAAAACTAAAAACAGGAGTACCATATGACCCAACAATCCCACTACTGGGCATATACCCTAAGAAAAACCATAATTCAAAAAGAGTCATGTACCACAATGTTCATTGCAGCCCTATTTACAATAGCCAGGACATGGAAGCAACTTAAGTATCCATCAACAGATGAATGGATAAAGAAGATGTGGCACATATGTACAATGGAATATTACTCAGCCATAAAAGAAATGAAATTGAGTTATTTGTAGTGAGGTAGATGGACCTAGTGTCTGTTATACAGAGTGAAGTAAGTCAGAAAAAGACAAACAAATACTGTATGCTAACACATATATATGGAATCTAAAAAGAAAAAATGGTTCTGAAGAACCTAGTGGCACAACTGGAATAAAGGCGCAGACATAGAGAATGGACTTGAGGACACGGGGATGGAGAAGGGTAAGCTGAGACGAAGTGAGAGAGTGGCATTGGCATATATACACTGCCAAAAGTAAAACAGATAGCTAGTGGGAAGCAGCCGCATAGCACAGGGAGATCAGCTGGGTGCTTTGTGACCACCTAGAGGGCTGGGATAGGGAGGATGGGAGGGAGACGCAAGAGGGAGGAGATATGGGGGTATATGTATATGTATAGCTGACTCACTTTGTTATACAGCAGAAACTAACACACCATTGTAAAGCAATTATATACCAATAAAGCTGTTAAAAAATAAAGGATGTTAAAAATAAAAATAAATAAATAGCAAAAAAAGGAGAAAGGATAAACAAATTGTAGAAAAAAATAATAATAATCAAGGGGGGTAATTTGCCCTTGGGAACAGAAAGGTAAATAAAAATGTATCTCATGAAGTTGCTAATCACTCTTCACCATAGTTTTGGTTATATCATGCATACACAAGAATCTAATGAGATAGATGAGCTGAGAGTCTGAAGCAGAAAGGTATGAACTGATTGGGATCACTCATAAAGGAATTTGGGGAAAGGAAGAGAAAACAAGACAGAAGGTATGGGCCAGACCAGTACTCATCTGACAGTTCAGCTGAGTAATGTCAAGCTCGTCCTGCAGGCCATGGAGAGTCACTGAAGGGTTGATACAGGTGGGTGGTGGCCAACGGGTGAGGGGTGGTCACTAGAGGGGCATGAGAGCAGAGGTGGGCAGGCCAGTGTTGGCTGAGAGGTCATCCTGTGAGGGGCCTTTTAGGAGCCACTGCGGGAAGAGACATGAAGAGAACAGGAGGAAACAGTGTTCACAGCATTTTGTGAGAAACTTATCTTGCTATTAGTTTATGGATAGTATAGTTGGGATACTATCTTACCAAGTGCTATTAACAACATGGTCTTAATAAACTAAAAAATCTCTAGTCTTAAAGCAATCAATAAAAATTTACATATCTAAACTTTTCTGCAGCACTTCAAATTTAGTTTGATAAAAACTTAACTCATTATTCTTCCTCTCAAACATATTTCTCCTCTTTCATTCTCTACAGAATTTCTCCTGAGACTTCTCTATTATCGCCACTTTAAGATGAAAAAAACTGAGCTTTAAGAAGTTAACTAGATCAAGGTCACACTTAGTAAGTGATAAGACCAAAATTAAGGTCTACCTAATTCCAAATATAATATTCTTTCTACTACCTAATTAAGTTATAAAATGAAACTGACCATCGTTTTTTAAAACTTAATAATCCAGTGTGTTCATTAGAATCTTATCCAGTTAAATATTCATCTCAAAGTTGCTTCACTCAGAAGTTCATAGGAAAAAAATAACATAAAAGTCTTAGAGATTACGTTTATTGGCTTCATTTTTTTTTAAAGTGAGGGCTAATCATAACAAAAAGATGAAGATTAAGGTGACAGATTAAGTTGTATACAATTAAACTACCTATTCTAATAGGTAATAGTATAAAAATTATAGTATTACAATAGTATATTCTAATACTTTTCATTTTCATTGCTCATCTTAAAACCACACCTTTGTGGTTCACACCACATGTAGTAAGCATCTTATAGGTATGAATGTAGTGCAGATCTATAATCTTTTCATCTTGAGTACCTTGATTTTCATTAATTATATAGTAAAATCCTGAAAAGCACTGTTTTAGAACACTTACCACTAACTAGGATGGCTAAAGTTAGGACAGAAAAATAATAACAACATTAATATCTGTGTCACCCATTGAGAGAGAAGCAAAAGACGTGCCTTTAACATTAGCATGTTAGTAATGGCATTAATAGCATAGGAAATAGAAAAGAATGTCTAATTTTAGGGTTTTCCTCCTGAGGGCAGCTATCAAAGGGAGAAAGTACCAGGGACTTCGGGGACAGCCTCTAGGAAAGGCAGAAGTTTAAGAGCACAAGAAGAAAGGACTCAGATGTTTTCCTCAATTTCTTTTGATGCCTGATATCTAAAAACTCTTTCCAATTCCCTATCTGGAACCTAAGGATCACAAAGGGATTGTAACTTGTAATGAGGCGCTAAATATATTTTACATAAAAGGTAAGCCCGGGCAGCTAGAAGGCTCTTAAAATCTAAAGGAGAGAGAAGGGCAGAACCACTTCTCCCCTACTTCACAGTTAGCTAACTGTTAAAGAGGAACAACAGAGGGCTTTGTGAGACTGCAAAAGAAGAAATTCCAGAGAATGCTGGTGGGAGGGGGTTGGTTTTATAGACCTCCCCGGGGAGAAAGCTGGTACGGGGACCTCTGGATCCACCGGAAAAAGAAATACTCTTGAGTACAAAATGGGATACACTAGAATTAAACAAGCCATTTGAAAGCAATTCTCCAGGTTCTTTCAAACAAGAGGAATTGGTTCGTTGATGTGGCCCATTATTATGACCTTGTTGCTCTCAGCGTAGGATTGCAGGACTTGTGGGAGCATATGCAATGGCTGTAACAAGCTATTCTTTACAAAGGTGACGAGAGGAAAGAGCCTAATAGTAATGAGATATTAATAACATTAAATGTGCTTCAGGTGAACAGGTGAAGGAATTCACTGATATCCACAGTGAGGATGACAGGACCCTAGGGTAGTGGGGGACATGCTGAACATAGAGGTCGTCATACAGGATATTTTTCAGCTCCTCTCTCCCCTCCCAATCTCCACCCCAAGATATATAAATTTATCTCTATTAGTCGTGTTCCTCCTCCTCCCATCCAAAGCTAATTGCTTCCAGCTAAATTCTAGACTCTATTCTCTCCTACCTCCCTGGGGACCTCTCTCCATCAAATAACTCCTCTCCTGTATTTTTGACTCCTTCCTTTCTACTGATTGCTTCCTTCTTAGAAAATAAGAAGCTCAAGTTTCTCCCATCATTGAGAATATTTTATTTTTGATTATACAAGTAATTCATAAATGCATGAATACAAGCTTATTAAAAATTTAAATTACATATAAAATTAAGTCTCCCTTGGACATAATTGCCCTCAACCAACCTCAAACTTTCACCAGAGTGAATCCCTGTTATTCCTTTTGCAGAACTTCCAGGTTTTATTACATATAGAACTGTTTTATGTCCTTTTCCCTTTTTAAATAACTGGTTTAAATACTCTCTGTATTGTTGGGTGACCTATTTTGTTTACTCAGTGATATGTCTTATCACATCAGTAGACCCATCACATTCTTTTATGCTCTAAGTCTGTACAGCATTTCACAGTAGAAATGTACACCTTATTTAACCAGTCCTCTTCTGATGAACAGTTGCATTCTTTCCGGTTTCTTGCCATTGCAAATAATGCTAGAAGGGACAACAACCTTTACTATTTCTCTACAAGTGGACGCTCTGAAGTGAAATTTCTGGAACTTGGAGCAGGTATACTTTCAGTTTTGGCAGATACTGACAATGATGTCCTCGAAAGCAGCCATAGCAATGTACGTTCATATCTGTAATTGAAGAGTTACTGTTTGCTCATTCTGTCACTTATTCTTACATTACCAAATCGTAATTTTGCCAATTTAGTGAGGGGAAGAACTTTCTCATATTTCCAATTTTCATTTATCTGATTTTAATGTGATTAAACATATTTTCATTTTCATATTTCATATTAAGCATCCTTTCATATGTTTATTGAATAATTATAATTCCTCTTCAGGGCACTGCCTGTTCATATCTTTTGACTAATTTATAATGGATTGTTTGTCTCTTTCTCATTCATTGGGAGGAGTTATTTCCATGTTATAGATACTTGTCCTGTTATATGTTGCATGTTTTCTCCTAGATAGTAGCTTATCTTTTAATACTGTTTATGATGGCTTTTGCAGTCCAAATTTTTTTAAAATTTTGATCAAGTCAAATTTGTTTCTTGCATTTTATGTCATGAAGAGGGACTTCTGTTCTCCAGCATCATAAACATGTTTTCTCCATTTCCTTCTATTTATCACTTTATTTATTTATTTATTTATTTATTTATTTATTTATTTTTTGCTGTACGCGGGCCTCTCACTGTTGTGGCCTCTCGCGTTGTGGAGCACAGGCTCCGGACGCGCAGGCTCAGCGGCCATGGCTCACGGGCCAAGCCGCTCCGCAGCATGTGGGATCTTCCCGGACCGGGGCACGAACCCGTGTCCCCTGCATCAGCAGGCGGACTCTCAACCACTGCGTCATCAGGGAAGCCCTATCACTTTATTTTTTACAATTAGTTATTTAATTCATCTTTTTTTTTCTTTTTTGCTAATGGCATGAGTTAGAATCTAATATTGTTTTTGCTCAGTTGATAGCTAATTCCCCCAGCACCATTTATTAAATGATCCATCATTCCTCAACTCACTTAAAATGCTACTTTTATCATACATTTTCATTTATACGTGATAATGTTTCTGAAATATCCATTCTATGCTATTAATTTATTTGTTCAATCCTGTGCTAGCACCACACTATTTTAATTACCATAGATTTATAATACGGTTTGATATCTAGTAGGGCAAGTTTCCTCATCTTTGTTCTTCTACAAAAGTGTCTTGGCTGATTCTTGCACATTTTCTTTTCCTTGTGAATTTAAAAATCAGTTTTGTCAAGTTCCAATTGCTTCTAATTTATTTGACCACAGAACTCATTTTTCAAAGATCATTGCTCAAAAGAACATACTTCAGTGATATACTGGCTTAGATTTTATCTGGCCCAAAGATTTATTTTGTTTGGTCAGTAGAGTGTTGACCTGTTCATGTTTTTAAAAACGTTTGACACCCATCTGAGAGCCAAAAGCAAATAATGAATGTGCAACAGGGTGTGTGTATGTGTGTGGTGCGGTGTCTTTGCTTTCCCAAAGGGCAACAACTGGCTGGAGCTGAGTGGTGACTGCTCCTTGTATTTACTTAGTCACTAAGTCCAAGTTTTCCAGTTTCTGAACTTGGCCCATTTCGCTTATTTGTGCTATTTGCCTGGACCCTAGACTGCCTTTGCCTCTGAGAACCTGCATTATAGTAATACCATCCTAACTAGTCTTCAATTCATCTTCTCTGTACACTGCCACCAGAATGATTTTTCTATAACATCTATAACTGATCCACCACTCTAATTTAAAGTATTTGGCAACTTCTGATTGCTTCTAGGATAAGGTCTGGTTTTCTCTGTAGGCCATATGAGGCTTTTCTTAACCTGGAATATTTTTCATGTGTCATTTCCCATTACCTCCACATTATCCCTTCTCTAGCCATTTGACCTGTCTACAGTTCCCCATAGGTTTCCCATGTATCCATCCATACTAGAATTTAAGTTGTTTGTGTGGAAAGCCAAGTCACCCCACCACCCATAAACCTCACCCTCCGACCCTCTGCCCCATTCAAATTTCTTCTTTCCTCACATGTATTTGCCTGTATGACACCTATGTCTCCAGGTCTCAGATTCAATTCCACTACTCTCTGCTTTTCACCATTCTTTCTGACCCCTCTCCACTGTCACCCTCACCTTCCCACCATCACAAGGAAGGACTGAAGCTCTTCTTCTGTGTCCCTCTTCCACTCATTACACCTCCACCAAATCAATAAGTGACTGATTTTCTTGTCTATTTGACCCATAAGATTGTGTTATCCTTGTGGACAGAAATGCTATCTTAATCAATCCAGTGCCTCCTAGGGCAGGGTAACTAGAAGTCTATAGGCATCCAACAAAACCTATGGGAGAGAAGTTTGGAGAGAGGAAGGAAGGAAGGGAGGAGGGTTTGATAACTCAATCATTTCCTCTATTCTTGGGGAGCTTAGAGCCATGTAGAATTCTGTTCATTATTTAAAATAGTAGCATAGTGAGCATGATCAAACAACTAAATCTCCAAGGAAAGAGTGGCATTAACTTTGTTCTGTATTTTAACAAGTAGAGTGGACACAATTCATAATTATTTCTCTGACAAACTTATAAGAGTTGTGCAATACCACAAATAAATTCTCTCTTAAAGTTTTTAAGCTTATTTTGTCTTAAAACCAATATATTTTAAACATCTCAAATAATAAAGAAATTTGATGGTAATAAGTGATTAAGTACACAAATACTTGCTTTCCACACCGGTACTTAGCAGTCTGTAAAGTTAAGACAACCTGTACTCAAATAAGACTGAAGGATACTCTTTTGAACATTCTTCTCACATATTAAAGACCAATCAGGTATTCCAGCTTTGTAAAAAACCAAAAAAGCAATCTCCATAAAATGCCTAAGTGCCACAATCACATTTATAGAACATTTTTAGTCGTATTCTTAGTTGTATTAGTCCCATTTGGGCATTTTTTTAGCATCTGTCTAGCAGATTTGTGCATGTATACATAAAACACAAAATTCCATTAATACAACATTAAGGTTTCAAGTTTAAACACAGAGGAAACTGAGAAGTTATGGCTCTCATAACAACTTTAGCTAACCCCCTTTATATATTCTATATATGTAATAAGTTTAGATACCAAAAGGTTAAGTTGAGCTGGAACACAAAAAGAACACATACATAAAGAGTCCAAATGCTCATCCTGGTTAGCATGTCTATTTTTATTTTCAAAGAACTACAGAATAATATGATCTATTTTCCATATACATAATGGATACACACAGAGGGAAATTGGAACAGACCCTATTTCATTTAAATATTCAGGTGGTTTAAAGTTGAATATTCACACTGCATTAAAAACATCTATATTGCATTAAAAATTGCTATGCATTTTCAATATATTCTTAGTTCAAAAAATTAAAACAAAAATATAGAAAGCATCTATTTCCAAAATAAGAGAAGTACACAGTCTTATTAGGTATCTTGAAATTTTTGTAATGGTTAAAAGAACAAAATAATTATACCTAACCATCTTACAACGTCTTTCAGTTCTATTCTCTATTTTATTTTCTCCCTAAACTCCTTTGATGCAGAAATTTTAGAAAGAATTCTGTCAGCTTGTAAATAAGCACCCACCTCTCTTGAAGTGCATAATTTGTTTCACAAATTAGAAAAAAAAAGCTTATTTTGTTCTACTACTACTTAACTCAGCATATTAAGTTTGGAGTTATACATTAAATGACTTCCCTGTGAACTGAGGCTAAGCACACATATTTCCAACCAAGGGGAAAAGTTTAGAGTGAATGAAAACAAAACTCAGTAATGAAGGTCTTCACACAGGGGGCGGTCAGCCAAACTAGAGCATGAAAGTCCAACACGGTGTGTGTCTCTTATTTGAATATACAAAAAAGAACTACTGAGTCATTTACGTACCAGGGCTTCCTTCTGGGTTATAATGAATTGCAAAAACTTTGGGTTAGAAGGACCAGTCTGGTTTGTCCTTCTGCTTTCAGATAGGGTCACCCAAACTATCCTAGACAGAGGAGAAACTGAACTATATTTAGAGCCTGCCACAATTGCTCCCAATAACTCATTCTAGTATTAAATAGCTCTGTCATGAAATCTTCCGAATACCTCCAGTAAATCCTTTGTGCTGAAATTTAAACCGGAAAACTGGCCCCAATGAGACTCTGACATGTGGCCCCCAAACGTGGAGGTTATACTGTACCATTTAGGCTCATACAATAGGACCGATTCTCCATGTATTTTATAGCAAGTTCCCAACAGTTACTTAAGAATATCTGGGCCAAGAAAGTGTTACATACAGAAAATATATGTCCTATTTTGTTTCAGTATTTGGAATATCATCTCATTAATCTGGGTTTCTTTCCTTAAATGTGGTCACAAATCTAAGGCCGGCAAAGCAGCAGATTACAGGAAAAGACCATTTCTATATATTACCGCTGCCCTGGTCAGTCAGCAGTCAAACTGGCTTTTTCACCATATTCATAGTTGATCATGTCATGGTTAATTAGCTCAATTATGCAGTGATATGAGTCAGTAAAATTGTATTTTGTATGATTTATTTAGCCTCAAAGAAATGGCTTCAATTTGACCATGCTGAAAACTGGCCAACCTAGCCATATCATATTTACCCACAAATTCATATACGTAGAATAAATGTTTCATCAAAATTGCCAATCAAAAAATTTGTTGAAGGCCTATTACTTAATCCATTTCTTCATGCATTCATTCCAACAAATGGTTATGATTCCCCTTCTTCCACAGCACTATTCTAGGTACAATATAATACAAATCAGGAAAATCCATGTGCTGTAGCAGCACATACGGAGGGACAACCTAGTCTACACCTGGAGGGGAAGTTTTAAGCACAGGGTCTTGCTCAATCACTTGGGGGCTATCATGAAATTGGATCAGGATACTGTGTGAGTAGCCACCTGTGAGTGTGTAAGAGGCCTAGTTGTGTTGCCAATGTCTCTTTGGAGGCTCTGAGGTGCAGGTTGCTAAGACCAGATATATAAAATGCTCACACAATTTTGTCAATGAAGCTTTGCTTCAACAGCCGAAATCTTGCACTTTTTTTCTAGGCCATTTAAAATGGACTTTAAAGAGCCAAGTTTTGTTGAACCGAGGAGCCCCAATACTCTCTCTATTCTATTCAGTGATATGAGTGTCATCAGTCTAAACATGCTCAGCACTGGGACCCTTGTAGAACAACTTTACAGCAACTTCAAAATAATAACTGTTAGCATGAGATAATAACATTGTCTAAGTAGAATAATATGATCCAGAAGCTTCCATTTTCTTTCCAAATAAGTAGAAAGTTAAAATATAATTATTCTGGTCAACAAAGCCATTATGAATGATTCCCTAATTACATCAAGTTTTTTAAGGCAAGTGATAGCTTCCTTTTCACTCCCTGTAAATCCCATGATAGCACCTTGTAGTGCTTCACACAAAAAGCTCGTGCCTACATATTTGTTTACTGTACTGCTGCTCTCAGTGAGAGGTGCAAAATCCAAATTGATCTTACTTTCACTGCAACTATTGCTCTATGAAATCAATCACCCCCAAAAGGCTGATATATGTAGGAACAGGCACACAGCAACTATCGTTCACAGTCTGAAAAAAGACACATTAAAGTCTGCTACTTCAAAAGCTATTCTTACTCTACAGTTATGTACTGATAGAAGGTTTAATAATAATAATATGTTTTTTTAATGGGTGGCCTCAATTCTTTATCAAGATTCATTTCTACCATCTTCATAAAGCCTTTTTGATTCTGCTGCCACACTAATCCCCTTGATTTGCATTTCTTTTTATTTCTTTTTTAAATTTCTCTGATTATAGAAATAGTATATGCTTTTTATCAAAAACACAGCATAGATTAGAGTAGAAAGTCAAAGTCCTCCATAACCTTGTCCCACAAAAATAACCCAGGTTAACATATGCTATTATACCTCTAGATTTTTATCAACTGCCTACATGTCAAGAACATCTTTCTTTCTTTTCCTTTTTTCTCTGCTAAGTCCAACCCCCATCCCATTTTCTTCCTGGGGTCCGATTTTCTTCCACTCTTAGAATCTGAAGCATTCCCTCCTACCACTAGTAGTAGAACTGGGAGGAAATGAAAATCAAGGACCAGAAAAGGAGTTTGAAAGGCATATGGTACAGGCAAAAACAGAAGAGAATGGCGCAAGAGACAATAGAGTCTTGGAGCTAATAAAGAGTAACCTGAGGGCTGGGCTTCCCGGTCGTGCAGTGGTTGGGAGTCCGCCTGCCAATGCAAGGGACGCGGGTTCGTGCCCCGGTCCGGGATGATCCCACATGCCGCGGAGCGGCTGGGCCCGTGAGCCATGGCCGCTGAGCCTGCGCGTCCGGAGCCTGCGCTCCGCAACGGGAGAGTCCACAACAGTGAGAGGCCCGCGTAACGCAAAAAAAAAACAAACAAAACAAGAGTAACCTGAGAGAACAAAATAAAGTCCCTTCCCATGAAGAAGCTGATGAAGAGTTAAAAAAGACCAAGGAGTCACAACCAGACTGATATCTTCCAACATCCCTCAATCCTTTATCACCCAGCAACCAGGAGCCGTCTTTGAAAAACACAAATCAGGCTCATCTCTGAGCAGTAATTCAGCAAAGAGATATTTTGATCTTCAACCCAGTAACCTCAGCCAACCAAAGATCGTACAACTACTTACCTTAATTGTGCTGGTGACTTTGCCACCCTAGGGAAGTTTAAATAAATAAGAATAGAGATAACAAAGTAAATCAAACCCAACTCTTAATACTTTTATAGAATATGTTTAAGAGTAATTTTCATATCACTGGGCTATTCTAGGTATGTTTATTTAAAGAGTTTGAAATACTTAAAAGAGATTATGATTTCAATTTGAAATACGTAATTGATTTCAGACTTGTGATATTAAATCAGAAGGTGTAAGAACATTTTATTTAATTTTGGAAATATTGTGGAAATGTTTAAGAAAGGTTGACTTACTACATATATATGTTTGATTATTGTTATCTTTTAAGTTGCTTATGTTCTTAGAATGATTTGCTTGTTAGGTTTGTAAGTCTGCCTTACCAGGCAGTTTAGGTCCTTGAGAAATCAGATATATTAAATGAGTACATGAAGTTTAACATGTTTGAGGGAATTGAATTACCTAAATTGAAATCAGAGCTAACTGTTAGAGAACTTTCAACACTTAAACTTGAATAAACTAAATGTTAATGAAATAATAAATGACACTGTTCTTACTTTTATATTAAAATGACTAGATTTTAAAATAGAATCATAAGATTTGTAGGTTGAAGTACATTTCTGAATGCATAGGTTTAATAGGTTAAATATTAATTTAAAACCCAATTAAATGTAAGAAGTCCTTTTAAAAATTCCCCTTCGACAATAAAATAAACTGAAAGTAAGCTCCAAGAAAGCGGGAACTTTCCCTGCCATGTTTACCCCTGTGTCCCCAGAGCCTAAAACAATGTCTGTACATAGCAGACAGTCGAAAATATTTGTCAAATGAATACATGCAGAAAGACTTTGAGCTGGGAATCCATTTGGAGCAGTTTCTTCAGCTTCAACTTCATATCATTCTGAAGATCTAATTCGTGTGACCAGTCACACCAACACTAATGGAAAAACCTGTGTTCTAGAATATTTGTAGATTTAAGGAAATTCAAATTTTGGAAAAAGATTGCCAGGGCACACTGCAGATAACAAGAACTGTAAGTATGGGAGTATAAGGATTTATTTCTTGGCTGGTGATTGTAGATAGATTATAGGAAGAAAGAAGTAGGGAGTTGGTGGTACATTGCAGAGTCAGAAATAAAACTAACCAGACTCACGGGTCCCTCTGCAAGACGTTCCATGTGCTACTGAAACCACAGCAGAAGTGTGGCCGGCTGCACAGCGCTGGACGTGTGGAAGAGGTCAGAATGAGCACAGTGTGGGCACTTTTAGATTTGACAATGAGAAGTTCCAGGAAAAACGTATGTTGAAGAGAGGAGATTACGAAATATGAATATTGCACAAATCAAGTTGCAGAGGATTTTGGAGGGAATGAGGCCAAGGCAGCTAGAGTAGACGGTCACTTCCAAGACCTGAGCTGGGAAGGGAGGTAATTACAAGGAGTAGTACGTAAAAAGATAGAGCCAAGTCTGAGGAAGCAATCGCCTTTTATTTATTTATTTTTTAAGCTTCTCTTAAAGGTATACATCTTATAATGACAGCAAAAGAGAGGATGAGGGGGAGGCAAGAAATCACATCAGGTGAGAAAGTATAGTTTTAAGGGAGAAATCTAAATCAATTCAATGAACACTACTAGTCACCCGAGCAGACAAATGAGCCAATAAAAATCTTGAAAGACTTGTTCCTAGTACCTAATGTGTGCTAGGTAGGAACTACTCTACGAGCTGGGGATACAGAGGTGACCAAGACATACAGGTTCCCTGTCCACGTGGGACTTACACTCGAGGTGAAATGATGAGGATCAGAACTCACATCAATTTAAAAAGTAAAATAAACGCTGTATATAGTATAAATTCATGTGGTGATAACTGCCATGAAGAAAAATAATAAAGCAGGGGAAGGAGACGGAGAATGAAAGGATTTTATAGGATTGTTGGGACAAGGAGGAGCAGATAAGAGCGTTCCAGCTTGGCATTTTGAGGGTGGAAGATAGAAAACTGAGAAAGGAGAGAGAGAAATTTGGGTATCCTGAGAATCTCCGTCTCCTGAAGTATATCACTGGCCTGAGACAATGGCATGACAATTACCTCTAATTTCCCCACATGATGGCAGCCTTGATTCTGAGACTGAAAACTATTAAGCTTTTTAACCCCTTAACATCTCACTGACAGATGGTAGCATGGGGAAGGAGCTGTCATTGCAGGTCCTCTCGTGGTATTTCTAAATAAATCAGGGTGCTCTGGCCCCAAAATACACAGTGTTTTTCATGACAGTGGACTTTACATAAAAGTATGTGAAACATGGAATTAGATATGGAAAGACGGAACATGCGCTGGCCATGAGCAACATTCAGTTACCAGCACAGGAGATCTAGAGGAAAAAAACAGCTAAAACATGTTTATTTTTCTCTTCCCTAGCCTGAGTTAGAGTTGTGAGCATCACAAGTTAGACAGACCTTTTCACATGCCTTTCAAAACTTGGATAAATCCTTTGTCCTCTGTGTGATTTATTTTAGGCTTAGAAAATTAGAAAAGCTAAGTATTCGACTGCATATTAAGTAACTAAGAGCAATTTCTTTTACTGGTTCTGTCTGCAAAAGAAGAGTGATCACAGGACAAGTTCAAACATTGACTCATCCAACACAAAGTACACAATTACGACAAACTAAAAGTTGCTTAGAACTTTTGTCCTAGAATCCAAAGGGTCCTGAGAAGTCTCTCCCTGCTGAACACCTCACCATGAGATGCAGAGACACGGTACATGCCAGGATCCCTGTTAAGGTCATTCAGCCTTTGCTTGAATACTTCCTATGATGAGAAGCTCATTATCTCACATAGCAGCCATTTTACTTTTGGTCAAGTTTAATTGCTGCTCAGGCCTTCTGTATCCAGAGCACCTCATGATGGTAACTTTCCCTGATTGTTTCTGTTCTGCTTATCAGGTCCTCCAAGTTAAATTAATTATTCTTTAAATCTCTCAAATGAGAAACACAAATGTAATTCACACCCGCCTCCATTATAATTTTAAGTAATATTTAATGTTAACTTCAATGTCGTAAAACAATTCTGTGAAAACATATTATTTTGGCCTCTTTTCAGTAATGACAAGTGGCATCTACTACGAATGCAATTTATCTGGAAAATTACCTAAAATTATAAAAACCATTGAAACATTTATTCCTAAGATTAAATATTGAGCACTTTGACTACACTATAAAATTCTTCTTTCAGGTCATGGCTAGAATGTAGCTTGAATATTTAATTTTCAAACTTATTTATTTATTTTTACTTCATACCTGTACATTTGATTCATGAAATAAAGGATAAAATATATTCTCTTAAAGCATTCACCTAGATGTTATGAGAAGTTACAAAAATGTACCCGAGGGGAAAAAAATAAATGAGAAAATCTAACAAAACAAACCAAGCTAAATGTTTCAGAGGTCACTTTTTAATTACTTGACAAAGCATCCATTATGTAAACAAAGCTCTACTCCACAAGGCATACTATCCCCCTACCACAACTCTGACTTGTAGAGGAAATGGCTAGAATCATTCAAAGGGGTTCCTTTGTTTCAGAATACTAATATTAAATAATCTTCCATGAGCATTATGCAAAGCACACACATATGAATTTATCCAAAACATAGAGGCTCTCCACAGAAGTGAAAAACTGACCTGCGTAATTCATCTAAGTGCCACGTCTTTGAGGTGCTGAATCATTTCCTTTGCTTTAAAATATTTTCCACATCTCACACAGGTCTATTCTCAGTTTATTTTCTTTTGAAAATGTTACTGTTCATTCATAGCCAGCTACTTTCAAAACTTTAATTGTAATAATAAACTCTCGGGTTTTTTCTGTATCTTGACTGATCCCTGTCATGTGAGGTACTTAGGCTTTGTACCTCAAACAAGAGGCTAAGAGGTACAGTCCCCAGGACTAGAGGAGCCATGTTTACAGGTGTGCTGGCCCCTTTGGTGATGCGGCATGGCGCCCACAGTCACGGCCGGCAGCTAGGACAGAGGTGGCAGGTGCTGCAGGGCGGGCTTCTGGGTATCCTGGCCTGGACTCCAGCACACTTAGACTTGTGGAAGCATTGCCCATGATGGCAACCTACATGCTGTTTGCTTCTCTTCCTTTAAAACTGACTTTCTGAGTAGCCCAGGCAGGAGGATGGAGCAAAAAGCCCACTCTCCTAGAAATCACTGAGACAGGGTCCTTTAATGGAAAAGCTACCGCAGGCCTCTGCTCAGATAGGTGAGAAAGTCAGCAGTGCACCGTGACGCTCTGAGAAATCCATGGGACTCTGCCTCCCTCTTTCCGTGAAGGTGTGCTGCTACTGCCTGCTTCTCTGTACCACAATCTGTATTTGTCAGCTCAGCTGCCATAAAAAACTACCACAGACTGGGTGGCTTAAACAACAATAATTTATTTGTCACAGTTCTGGAGGCTGGAATGTCCAAGATCCAGGTCCAGTAGGGTTTGGTTTCAGGTAAGAGCTCTCTTCCTGGCTTGCAGCTCTCCCTGCCTTCCCCTGTGTCCTCACGTGGCTGAGACAAAAAGACATCCCCCTCTTCTTCTTATATAGTCATAGACCTAGTCGAGTAGGGTCCCACTTTTATGACCTTGTTTAACCTTAATTACCTCCTAAAGACCCCATCTCTAGAAACAGTCACATTGGAGTTTAGAGCTTCAACATATGAATTGGGGGCGAGGCATGGGGGCACAATTCAATCCATAGCAAGTAGAAAATAAACTGTTAGAATGGAAATGGAATAGCCCATAAAATCTCCAAGAAATTTAGAGTACCAGCCTCAGAAAACAGGCAGGAGCAAAAGGAGGCTAGACAGCCAAAAACATTCCCAAACTATGCCCATAACCATTCTGATGAGGACCCCATTGCTACCATTGGATGCCACAGCTGAGGCTGTCAGTCCCTGCTGCTTAGAAAGCCAAAGGCCAGTGTCATGGCCACTGCCACCACCATCAGCCTAGGTACTCACTTCCCCTGCTTCTGTCAGTCCTAACTTACCATCCCAGACATCTGATTAAGAAGCCTAAGTCAAAAGGCAGCACCCTAGCTGCAAGGGATGCTGGAAAAGCAAGACTGGGGCTTTTTTAAAGTTCTATAATGCAAGGCAGGCCCTACCTCCCACCAAGACTCATATCCTACATAGTTCTCTAAACATAGGAACAAGGTTCAAATGCTAGGCAGACACTCCTCCAAATGACAAATACCCATACAATTATCATCTTCTATTACAAATGGTAAGTTAATAGGTGGTATATATACATAACTAAAACAAAAGTTTCATGAAAAAACACCCTTATCATAGCCATGGACTTGAATATTGTTTATCTCTTCTATTTTGTCATTAAAAACTTCTGATCATAAACAATTGATTTTATAACCTATTAGATCCTGAATTGCAATATGAAAAACACAGGACTAAGATTAAAGTCAGAAGATATGAAAAACATTTAGGAAGTTATCCAATTATCAGGCAGGAAAGGATTAGGGTGTGGGCTAGGGCACTAAATGTGGGAACAAAATACTGGGAGCAGATATGAAATGCTTCGAAGGGGAAATATTGACAGGACTTCTTGATTAATGAATGTTGGCTGGGGTTACAGAGACAAAAGACTAAAGATGAAATCTACAATTTCTAGTCCAGATAAGAACTTATTTCTTAAATAAATTAACTTCTTTCACTGAGAATGTGGTTACATCATTAGTTTGCCTAATGAATTTTCAAATACCAACAACAAAAAATGAGCTGGAAAAAGAAAAAAAAATGAGCTGGAGTCTTAGATCAAGTAGGAAACCCTGTGTGAAAAAGTTAGCACGAGGGGTCAGACCAAAAAAGATCAAATTGCCATCAGACATTTATATTGCACTGCCTTTCTGGGAAAGAGGAAGTTTGGAGAAGGGAGAATTTTGAGAACATTTTTAACCAAGGGGGAAAATAATTAGAATAGGAATAAAAAGGAAAAAAATCTTAAAGTAGCATATGTCCAATATTTTTAGTGTTCTTTATTGTTGTAAAAATACTCTAAAATACAGGAGTATAAAATACCAAAATGAATTTATTCACAAAAGATTATAGAGAGAAGAGACACAGAAGTTAGCCATGTGAAAATTTTCCCACAAATCAATTGTATAAACTCAACTGATATGTCTGAGACATGGCAAAAAAAGGAAAGGGGGTGGATGCCATAAACTATAGATCAGTCAGATAGAAGTTGATCCTGAGCAAAATACAGGAAGAGATTATCACATGGCTAGCCTGTGTGTTTTCCTAAGTGTCTCTTCTATCAGCCTGAGTATCATGAAGGAAGGAGCTATGGCTTATTCTTCTTTATATCTCTGGTACACACAGCACACAAAATGGTACATGGTATGTACTTAGAAATATTGGCGGAAATGAACTGGACCGAGCTGAGCAAGTTCATTAAGAATAAGCCTTGCGAGCCAAATATTGAAATGTAAACTGAAATGAATAACAGAGTTGGACACATTTGTAAGTAATTTCAAAGAGTTCTAATCAATGTCCACTGACAGAGATATCTTTGGTGGCATACCTCTGGGCTGTGTACATGAACTGCTCTGGTTTAATACTTTTACCAAATGCTATGGAAAACCAAGCTGGTTTATACATCAAATATACAAATGATTCAGGTCTGGGAGGTAAAATTAACATACTAGGTAACTGAGCCATGATTCTTTGTTTAAAAAGCCAGAATGAGAGACCAAATTTAATGACAACAACAATAAAAATGTAACAGAGATCAATAGAAAGTCCTGCAGCTCAATAATAATAACAAACAAACAAACTGCATTAGTACCGGACCAGGAAATGTAAAATGACTAAGACGACCAATTCTCCCCCTATGGCTGACCAGAAGGCTTGAATTCACTCCTTCTAAAATCTACTTAGAAATTCTGGATAAAATATAAGGTATGCACTTCTAAGTGCATAGCTGAATTTGCCCCAGAAATGTAAGGAAAATATCTAAGGACCAAAAACAATGAAGTAAATGAAAAAGTAAAAATGTATGTGTTAATGCTAGGACAACCCTAGGAGTATGGGGCTAGGAAAAGAATGCTGATACCAGTAACCAGGATTTAGTCCAATATGAACTGGGTATTTAGAAACAAGATTCCTTATAAGCCTGGGGCCTATAAGTAATAGCCTACTAAAGTAATAAACAACAACAACAAAATGCATATCCACCTATCAGCACAGGAAATGGCAAGGAAACTTGTCTGTCTCTTCCTGAACTATGGGTAGGAAAAGAAAAAGTCTCCTTTCAGCCTTCATAACTACTGACTTACTCATGTGCATAACTTTTTTACATTTTACATTTACACCACCCAACTGGTCTGCAAATCCCAATCACTGAAATTAATGTAAAAAGTGGTTTCAAGCTGATGACAGCCCTGGGGCAGCAGGAAGCAGAAAAAATAAATCTAGTCATAGTGACTTGCTCTTAATGCTATAGAATAGGATTCCAACTGACCAAGCTCCACTGAAGATGAGCTCACAATCCAAAATAACAAAACCCACAAGGACACAATCTACAGAAAATAGTCAGTAGGTGTAACAAACAGCGGGTTCAGATCTACAAGAGCCTTAGATATAAAGACTATGCAATAAATGTGTTTAAAATTAAATTAAAATTAAATGTTTTAAAATACAAAGACTATGCAATAAATGTGTTTAAATACTTAAAATAAGTAATAAAAATAATAAAATAGCAGGATACTATGAAAAGCAGGACAGACAGAAGAAAAATGACCAGATAGAACTTCTAAAAATGAGACTATGATTATTGAAATTTTAAAAATTCAATGTAAGGGTTAAATCTATTAGACATAGGTGAGGAAAGACTTGGTGAACTAGGAGAGATTATCTGAGGAAATTACCCAAAATTAAACAAAGAGCAATACAAAGGTAGACAATACATAATTTTTTAAATTTAAGAAACAGCAGTGAATTCAAAGGAAAATGAATATGAGTTGCAGAAGTAGACACTAAAGAGAATAGAAGAAAAAAAAAGAGAATAGAAGAGAGAAAGTATTCAAAGAAAGAATAATTGAGAATTTTCCAGAATTGATGACAGATGTGAATCCTCAGATTTAGGAAGCATGAGTCCTAAGTAGGATATATAAAAATAAATTCACATGGAGACACATCATTTTGAAGCCACAGAACACATAAACAAAGTAAAACTCTTAAAAACAATGCAAGAAAAGACATTGCCTGAAATAAACCAATTAGACTAAAGCAGACTTCTCAAAAGCAAAAGTTAAAAGGTGATGGAATGATATCTTCAAAGTACCAAGAAAACATAACTGTCAACCAAGAATTACAAACTCAGCTAATATATAAATCAAATGAAATAAATGTTGACAGAATTAATCATTAATAGACCCACTCTGAAGGAGCTACCAAAGGATGTACTTCAGGAACAAGGAAATTGAAACCAGAAAGAAGAGAAAAAAGACAAAACTAAGCAAAGAAACTGGGAAAATATGAGGAAAATCTTAACATTCACTAGTTTCTCAGCCATAAAAAGGAAGGAAATTGGGTCATTTGTAGAGACGTGGATGAACCTAGAGACTGTCATACAGAGTTAAGTAAGTTAGAAAGATAAAAATAAATATTGTATATTAACGCATATATGTGGAATCTAGAAAAATGGTACAGAAGAATCAGATTGCAAGGCAGAAACAGAGATACAAATGTAGAGGACAAACGTATGGACACAAAGTAGGGAAAGCCAGGGTGGTGGTGGTGATGGGATGAATTGGGAGATTGGGATTGACATATATACACTAATATGTATAAAATAGATAACTAATAAGAACCTGCTGTATTAAAAAAGTAAAATTAAATTAAAAAAATAAAAGAATAATGATTGATTTGAGTCTTATTAAAACAAGATGAAATTAAAATATTTAACAAATAAGATAAAATAGGAGATATGACCAAAGTTAATCATATAGATCAGATTAGAAATATTAATTTTAGACTTTATGAAGTCAAGTATGCTTATAAATGTTTAATGATAACCACTAAAAGAAAAGAAAGGTAATATAAAATTTCCATATAAGAAGTGAAGAAAATAAATAAGACAAAGTTGGTCAGCAAAACAGAAGGTAGGAAAAGAGGAGGAAAACAAAAAAGGCACAGAAAAAGGATAAATAGAATGTAAATACGATAGAAGCAACTGCAAATAGTAGTAATCACTAAACTGACTAAAACTTGGATAAAAAAGTAAAAGTCATCCATACATCATTTATAAAGAGACACAAACTAAGATGTAAGAACATGAAAATTTTGAGATGGAAAATTTGTAAATAATCAACTACATTTCAAAAAAAAATTAAAAGATGGAAATTACATTTTTATATATCCTACTTAGTGTGGGTATTCACACATTTATTATGAGTATATCAATGTATTTGATTACTGCATGCTGGTGCAGACCCTTTGGTGCTACTATGTAATATTCTGTACATGTATTGTGGGCTTTGGTTATGGGCCTACATAAGTTTTTTTTTAATAGACTTTAAGATATAAAGAATTGTTAGACATAAAATCAGTCACTGCATAGGATTAAAGGAAAGATTCTCAGGAAGATGAAGCAATTCTAAATGAATAACATAACTTCCAAGTATACAAGAAATAAATTGACAGAATTACAAGTTGATACATATATATGGAAGTTCTTATACATCTTCGTTGGTTCTTGATAGATTGAAAAGAAAAAAAATTCTACAGGTATAGCAAACTTCGACCACAAAGGCAACAAGCTTGAACCAAAGGACAAATAAGGAATCCTGCATAGAATTAGTTATCATAAGACTTTAAACAATCTGAAATTGTTCCTTGGAATCATGCATCAGATGGAGAGTCTGGTCAAATGACCTCTAGGATCCTAACTAACTATGGGGTTGTTTAGTCTAGTTTCAATAAATATTTTGCTCAAAGGTTTACAATCCAGGCTTTTTTCTTCTTCTTCTTCTTCTTTTTTTTTTTTTTCAAAACTGGGTAAGGCTCTAGGATGAGTTATAGCTTGAGGTATAAACCTCAACATTCCCACAGTGTTCCACTTTGAGTTTGGGGTGGGGTGGGGATCACCAAGTTAAACCCAAAGAAAACTTCATGGGTGTAGTCTAAAGGGAACCAAATCAAACGAACCAACAATTTTGCACAAATTCCCATGAGCCAAAACCACTGAATTTCACTCAGCAACAAAGGTCTAGATTAGACGCCCCTCATCAACTCGAGCCAAAGTTTCCTAAACCTCGGACATGTCAGGGCACTGTTCAGTTTGAAAGATGAGCAAAAGCCTAGATTTCAAAAGAATTAACTTAAAACTATTCAAGTTTCTATAACATTTTGGAGTCTTTACAATGGAATAAAATTAGAAGAAATAAATCATACAAGGCCCCAGTACCCTCTGCCAGGCAGGAATATTTCTTCCCAGACATTCACCATGGGGAAAAGAAAAAAGAATTTGTGTACTGATGTTCAACAAACAAATGACAGCAGAATTCTAGAAGGAAAAAATAAATAACAAAGCACACGTTGAAATAATATAATGGGTTAAATTTATAACTAACATAATTATAGACAGACTTGGGTCCAAACATCAGTCTGTATATACAATTACAGTTCTACTATTATAAAACAGATAAGGACAAAAGGGAGCCATCATTTAATTGGTCCATAGAGTAACTATTTGTGTGGAAAACAGTGCTGTGTATACTGACATATGAATTTACATTTGCAAATTTATGATATCTGAGTGTACTTTTTTAGAGAGTCCAATTAATCTGTTTACCTTATATCATTTTTAAGGGAAGAATTAGGAAGGTATTATCTGCACTGATGCTTACCTTACCTGGGGGTAGGGTCCTGGGAAGGGCAACCGTGGGAAGAGGGCAAGAAGGGTGGAAGAAAAATTAACAGAAGAATCATTTGTCCTATGAGCTTCTAGACCCTTTGGCTTTTTCTTAAATTCCTTTTGACTTTTGTACATGACATTCCATCTCCCTGGAGCACCATCCAGAATTTGAGATCAGTCAGCATCAGTGCATAGATATCACATGGCAAGGTTTCTTTCCTTACATGAAAGCTATTAATAACAATGGTATATTATACAAGTCAGGGATTTCAAATAAAGCAAATACAGTTAGTTTTAACTTCCCAAGAAAACTATCAGTTCTTTGAGAGCAGGCATGGCACCTCAGTATTTGTCTGTACCAGGTACCACTGCACCTTTCCCAGCACTTTTAGTGAGTATGCACTGACTGGCTTAGATTGGCCTTCAAACAACTTAGAGCCTAATAAGATAAATAACTGGGGAAAAAAGATAAATAAGACAACATCAACACAAAATCCGCTGAAGCATATATAAAACTGTAGAAAGGAAATGGGCCAGGTGTTTTTTAGTGGAAAGATTGTGCTTATTCGTAGAGGAAGACAAGATGGGCTTATCAATGAAGATAAGATCTTAATCTAAGAACTAGAAACAGGAGAATGCAATATAACAGATTGGGGACGAGTTAAAATCCCCCACCCTACTTTGACAGCTTGACCAAGACTAGAAATAACTGGCCATTAAGCAAGCAGCTTTGTTAACAAGGGCAGGATAAGATGTAGGGGATTCAAGTAATAGGTTCAGGTAACTATAGAAATAGACATTTGATAAACATGCATTTAAAACCCATTTTCCCCAGGCACCATTTTATCAGGAAAGATGAGGAGTGCAAGGGGCAGTATAGGTGGGGAATGCAAAGATAAATTAAACACAGCCCTTGTCCTTAGTATGTTCACTGTACGGGATACAGACAGGTAGGACAGCATGATAATGGCCATGTATCAAGTATCTTGGGTAAAAGGAGGGAGGGTATAAATACCTCTATCTGAGAGAACCAGAAAAGTTCTTAATAAATGACTTTTAAGTAACTCAGGACATTTTTATATAATATAACATTTATATGGCTCATAACATTTGAGCCATTAAAATAAAAATTTGACAATCTGATTTGAACACAATTACCATTACAAGGAAAGAGAGATCTCTATATCAAAGCTGCTTCTACATTTCAGAATAATATACAATTAAAAACAAAAACAGAACCCTTCATTGCTCTGTTTACAACAAACTGTCAGTACCAAATACTTGATAATAGGAACTGTGTTCTGTTTCATCTTGTTTCATTTTCTGACCCTTGTTCATGTATATTTTCATGTGTAAAAACAGCACCTGATGATGTACCTTTTCATGCTACACAAAGTAGGAGAAAACAACTCCCAACTTTTAAAAAGATTTAACTCTAGAATCTTTTCTAGTCACCAAATAGTAATTGCCTTTTCACTTTTCTCTCTTCCTCAGCTACACCTTCGTCTTCCAATACTCATATCATTCAGCAAAACACAAGCAAACAAAAAGCCCAAAGCCAACATCCACGAAGAACATCAGGGAGCCTGGAAGAGAGAGGCAGGAGATTCACTAGACCTTACTCACTTCCCATCTTGGAGTCGGAGTTTTCCGTTCCCAGTCCCGGAGAGAAATGGAGAATCAGCTATTTCACCCCCAGTTTCCGTAGACTGGAAATGCAATTTCTGGCTTTGTGACAAATTCCACTGGAACAAAGCCAACAGCATGCCCCATAGATTCACTATAATGGGATTTTTAACTCTATTGGCATTACGTATAAATTCAAGGAAAAGTACATCCTAGGCAATGGTGAACATAATAAGAGCTACAAGTTCACAAGTGTAGAGTTAGGAAAATTCACTGCTTTTTTCTTTCAGAGGAAAGAAAATATGCTCATGGAAGGGCAATAATGCAGTTCTGTCAATTCACTTGTTCCACAGATATATAGGGACTCTTACTACATACCAGGTGCACATGGAGGTGTTGGGAATGCAGCAATGAACGAGACAGAAAAGGACCCTGTTCTCATGGAGCTTACATTCTAGTTGAGGGGAGACAGACAATTAATAAAAAAGAAAAAGATAAGAAAATGTAAATGCTATGAAGAGAATGAAAACAGAGTGATGTGTGTTAGAAAGTAACAAGATACATTACTTCAGATTGGGAGGTCAGAGAAGACTTCTGTGAGGAGGTAACATTTAAGCTGAGATCTGAGTGACAAGAAGGAAGAACACCTAGGGATGAGATAATAGCCCCAAAGGCAGGAATAACCTCTCCTTATTCTAGGAACAGAAAGAAGGCCACTGTGACTGGGGCAAGGGGAAGGAAGAGGTTAAGTCTGAGGGGCCAGGAGAGGCCAATTGTGTAGGGTTTTGTCAACAATATAAGGGAATCTGGGCTTTAGTCAAAGTTCAATGAAGAGCCCTTGTAGTACTGTAGCTATGGGGTGATAGATCTGATGTACACTTTTAAAGGCTCATTTTGGCTACTGAGTGGTGAACGGTCTATGAGAGGGCAAGAAGCAGAGAGTTGCTGCAACACTGATTGGGGTGACCATAGCCAAGCTGGAGAAAAATGGGTAATTTGGGAGATGCTTTAGAGTTCAGTCCATAGGACTTGCTGATGGGGGATGAAAAAAAAGAGCAATCAAGAATGACCGGAGTCATTTACGGAGATGAGGGCAACTGAAGAAGGGCAGTTATGGACGAGGATTAAGAGTTCCTTAAAATATATTACCTTTTAGATGACCATTAAACATCCAAGTGGGGACATCAAGAATATGATTAGGTATAGAAGTCTGGAGCTCTGGGATAGATAGCTAGAGATAAAGATTTGACAGTCAATGACAAAAGATTATATTTAAAGCCATGGGAATGAATGAGATCACAAAGACACCAAGAAGAGAAGAGTTCGTCCAAGGATGAAGCCACCAGTGTTAAGGGTTCCTGGAGAAGAGGAGGCAAGAAGATAAGGAACTGCCAGGTGGGGAAGGGAACAGGACAGTGTGTGAGTCCATCTGGACCCTCTAAGAAGGTGACACCAAGATGGGATTAGACATACGAAACAGATATAAAGGAGGAGGGATCAGGAGGAGATGAAGAGAGTTTCAGACCTTTTGCGGGTCTGACATCTATGAACGGGGAGGAGGATGGAAGGATTGAATGGGAAGAGCTTCAGACCACAGCTCAGTTTTAAGAAAGACCTGGTCTGATCAATGGGGACTTCCTGATCCAAGGTAATTATTAGAGGACTCTCATGTGGTGAGACTGTCCCAGTTCTAGTACCCCCTTCATGCTTAGTTATTTGCTGGGAACACTCCAAGGAAGCCTGGGCTCTGTTTCCACTGTCTTAGATCTAAGGGTATGAGAGATGAAGGCTGTCACCCTGCAGCATATTCTCATGAAGGAAGACCTGAGTGGGACACCTCCATAGCCACCACAGTGTGATGTTATGAAAACCTATAGTAAAAGAGTGTTTCAAAGAGGAAGAAGAAGTTAGCCTTGTCAAACACTGCTTAAAGATCAAGTAACACAAGAACAGGCATATGGCCGTTGTTTTTGACATCATGGAGTTCACTAATGACCTCAACAAGAGCAGTGTCGGGAGGGCAGAGAAGACAGAAGTCCAGCTGGAGAGGGTCAAGGAATGAAGAGAAAGTGAAGAAGTGTAGACAACGAGACAGACAACTCTTTTCAGATAGTTTTGCTGGGAAAAGGGAATAGAGAAATGGGAAATAGCTGAAAGGGATATGGTCAAATGAAGTGCACTGTTTCATTTTCAGATAGGAGATACCAGAATGTACTGATGAGAATAATCCCTTAGATTTGAAAAATCAGTGAGGTTGCAGAAAGAAGAAAATTCCAAGTGCAATATACTTGAGACGAGAGAAGAAGGCCTCAGGAAACAAACGGAGAGCTGGGCTTTGGCAGGGACAGGGGGACTCTAACTAGTGAAAGAGGAAGGAAGCCAGAGAGTTAGGTACCGATGCAGGCTGGCAGATTCAGTGATGGGAGAATGAGGGAGTCTGACTGGGTCTACTTAGTCAGGAGTACAAAGCAACTGAGAGGAAGGTGGTTGGAAAGGGATATGGGAAGTTCAAGAAGAATTAAACTGGGAAATAGTCATCTCTGAGAGTGAGAAAGCAAACCTACCAGGAAAGTGTATTAGGTCTGTAAGGCTATCCTGTGCCTCTCTTTGAAGCATGTGGACATGAGTTTATAGTAAGACCCATAAAAACAATTAATGCTTTTCTGTAGCAATATTCAGTGGCCTAAGCGTAGGCGCGGAGTAGGCGGCTGATTAGGTTTAACAAGAGAAGGGGTTTTGCTGAGTATGCGGCAGGGAAAGAGGTAGAAGAATTTATGGTGCTTCTTGGCCATGGATCCAACCCCACGTGATGGTAGTTACAGTGGTTGAATGGCTATAGCTCCTTCAACTTTCCAAGCTCCTAGAAAAACTTCTACTCTTCTCCTCTGTTTGGGCAACCTCTGTACTTACCCTTCCTTTGTTGCTATTGAAATTCACAGATATAAAAGTTTATAATGAATATAATGCAAAAATCTTTTGCATAGGTTTATTTTTGTTTTAATTGAATTTAATGACTATTTTTTAAAATTTTGTTCTTTTATAATGAGGATTGGATTTTAAAACATCACTGAATTTAAATATCCCTTATTTGGATGGCAGATGAAAGGGCCTTTTGATGAAAATAAACAAAATAGCTCAACATGACATCTTCTTAAGTCTTTGCCAGGACAATACAGTAAGTCATATTTGGTAAGGTGTTTAGCTTAATAGTTCTGTCTAGATCTCAAATGCACATAAAATGGGAATTTTTTTAAAAAAATGGGAATTTTTTTTAAAGAAAAGATACTACCACATTGATCTTCTCTGGCATTTGCCAAAGGTAGGTGCAACTAGAAACTCCCCATTCATTTGAGGAAATCTTTACACTTATATACTCTCTTCATGCAAAAACATTTGACCAAAAAGATGCTAGTATTTACACCAATCATGTGGTAAAACTGAAACCTTTTTTTTTTTTTTTTTTTTTTTTTTTGCGGTACGCGGGCCTCTCACTGTTGTGGCCTCTCCCGTTGCGGAGCACAGGCTCCGGACGCGCAGGCTCAGCGGCCATGGCTCACGGGCCCAGCCGCTCCACGGCATGTGGGATCTTTGCGGACCGGGACACGAACCCGTGTACCCTGCATTGGCAGGCGGATTCTCAACCACTGCGCCACTAGGGAAGCCCAAACTGAAACCTTTTGATCAGCAGCTTTCTATTATAGTCTTAAAGCGACAGTTTATTGCAGAACAGCTCTTAATAAATACAACACCAAGGTAAGTAGTCTGAGGAAATATAAATGATTGCTTGTGCTCACAGATTCGAATTTCTGGTCAAATTCCCAAGTTTGGCAGTTTAAGCCCAGAGTTTTATCGTACGGGGTTCCAGGCAACAAGAAGAGAAAACTGCCAAGAAACTCTGGCCTTCTCCCACGATCCAACCGCCCACGTTAGGAAAAATGACTGAGAAGCACATTTGTCAAGAACAGAACCTTCCCTACAGAACAACCACCCAAAACCCAAACTACAAACAGCTGCTCATTCAAATGTACTATTTTTAACAACAAGAACACCTGAATCATAAATGTATGTTTTTCTTCTTTGAGCTCCTAAAAATCAACTGCATTTTTAAAGTTAGTGTATACCTGAGACAAAAAAAAAAAAAAAAAAAGTATAGGCTATCATTCTATGAAGCTTTAATGATCCAAGGATCCCTAAGGGAGTGTTATAGGGCTGTTTCTTTATTTTCAGCATTTTAGCATGAAGAAATGAAGCTACACTTTAGGAAGCTGCTGTGTTGGAAAAAATTTTAACTGCCAAATAAGTCATCCAGAAGCAGCATACTGTAGCAACCAGGGGTACCTAGAGTCCAGAATCAACACACTGCAGCTGCAGTCAATAGCAGCACCATAGCACAAGGCCAAGAGGACGGAAAATGTGACAGGTTATATACCACAGAAGAATACGGAGGACAATGAACAATGAAGAATGAGTGCCGAATGTGGGGGGCAGGGCAGAAGACAACACATCCCCTAACACAAAGAGGACAACAAACTGGGAACAAACTGACAGGACTGAAATTATGTAAAAACGAGGTCATTGTGAGAAATGAATACTAACTTCTAATGTCAGGCTCTTAAGAAAAGAAACAAGCTAAATTTGAACCTTTGATGAGTTCATATTTTAAAGAGAATACTTAGTTGTTGGCAAAGAATTTTTTTCAAGCAGGGTTGAGGATAATAAGTAAAATTTGTCTTATTCCTTAACATCAAAGAATATCATTCTTTCAATCTTTCCTGGGTAACAGAAAAAAAAGTCACTCTCTTTTGAAGTATTCAGATGAAAGTGCTAGGTGAGGAGAGAGCACTGGTGATAATTTGATCAACCTTATCTGTCATCAACATGATTAATGTTAATACATTTTATTACTGTGAATATTCCTGGAAAAACAATGAAATCCTGTATCACTCATATTATCATACCTGGATACAGCATGTAAGACTATGTAGCCTGGAGCCAGGTTGAATCCTGGCTCTATCACATCATAGTCCTGCAACCTTTGCAGGTGACTTAGTGTTTCTGTGCTTCACTTTCCTTTCCCCTAGAACAAGGATACTATTTATACTTACTTCATAGTATAGTTGAAGGGATTAAATTAGTTACTCCATATAAAGCATTATATCAGTGAGGATCCCAATAGGAAATAGATGGCATGCTCTATTCATTGAGGGCCTTTTTACAAAGATGTGGGACATTCCGGGGGGCCATAAGGAACAGTGCCGAGACCCGGTGCTAGTAGTAGTGGATGTGATATCACCCTTAGGGCTAAAGAGTACAAGGGGAAAGAAGGGTAACGAATCCAGAGGAGAGAGAATTATAGACAGCAGGCTACCTTGAGCAGTAAGTGATCTTCAGTCTGAAGAAATCAGCCAATCCAAGGTGACCTTACAGGCAGAAACCTTGGGGGAAAGTGACCTCATTGTCCCTCCCCCTATGATCTCCCACTGGGGCTTTCCATTGGCCGAAACCACCCAGCAGCCGGCGGGGCAGGAAGCAGATTGATGAACCCACCAGGCCCAACAATGAGGACAGAGACCTGGTGGAAAAGGGAAGATGGGAGGTCTGGAGGGGCAAACGAAGAGATCCAGCTCAAGCACTTCCAGGTACCAAAACCATCCAGTGATGATAAGCATCTTGGCTTCCACAAATATACATTAACTGCAATTAATTACATCATACCAGTCAGGACCAACTGTGAAGGTTAGCTCAGCTAGGCTACAGTTCAAGATATATACCCATATTTTCACTTTGATTGATACAGACCAGGGATCAGGAACTCCTTATTTATTCAATTTATTATGACCCAGGAGAAAAGAAGTATCCCAGGAACTAGCTGTAGCCTTTCTCAGATTGCCCAGCAAGATGCTGCTACAGTATTTTGCAACCAAGCCAAACCCATAAAGAGAAGCATGGTAAGGGGCAGCCTGGGATGTATTCTCCTGAGCCTTGGGCTTCTACAACAGAACAAATGGAGAGTCATGAGCGGGAGAAGGAGGACTGTTTACAATCTGGATTTTCATTTATTGTGAATAAAGACTATCTAATTATGAGATATATTCATTGTAGAAATGCTTGGAAATAGCAATGTGAAACCTGCTTTCTTATCTCATCACTTAGAAATGTACTGTAAAAGGTATGAAAATTTTGAGATTATGAAAACGTTTATTTTTATTTTTATTTTTTTTTTAACATCTTTATTTGAGTATAACTGTTTTACAATAGTGTGTTAGTTTCTCTTTTACAACAAAGTGAATCAGTTATACATATACATATGTTCCCATAACTCTTCCCTCTTTGTCAACCTCCCTCCCACCCTCCCTATCCCACCCCTCTAGGTGGTCACTAAGTACAGAGGTGAACTCCCTGTGCTATGCAGCAGCTTCCCACTAGCTATCTAATTTACATTTGGTAGTGTGTATATGTCCCTGCCACTCTCTCACATCGTCACAGCTTACCCTTCCCCCTCCCCATATCCTCAAGTCCATGCTCTAGTAGGTCTGTGTAGTAGGTCTGTGTTTTATTCCCTCCTACCACTAATCTCTTCATGACATTTTTTTTTTTTTTTTTTTTTATAGATTCCATATATATGTGTTAGCATACGGTATTTGTTTTTGTCCTTCTGACTTACTTCACTCTGTATGACAGATTCCAGGTCTATCCACCTCATTACAAATAACTCAGTTTCATTTCTTTTTATGGCTGAGTAATATTCCATTGTATATATGTGCCACATCTTCCGAAAACGTTTATTTTTAAATGCAAAATGTAAGAATTAAACATCAGGTTATGAAATGCTTAATAATGCACATGTCCATATATATTTGGTCACAAAGCCAAATATAACACAAGATGTCATTTTAAATTTTGTTAATAATCACGTTTTTATTATCTAACTAATTCAAAGTATAAGAAGCTGTGCATCATTTGGTAAGTGGGGAAAAGTAAAAACATTTCTTTGTATTTATGTAATTAGAATATTATTAAATTTTTATTAGAAATA
The DNA here is from genome assembly GCF_026419965.1 of Kogia breviceps. Taxonomy (NCBI): domain Eukaryota; kingdom Metazoa; phylum Chordata; class Mammalia; order Artiodactyla; family Physeteridae; genus Kogia; species Kogia breviceps. The sequence goes on from NC_081319.1 coordinate 73,462,398, forward strand.
AACTTTATAATGTAATATTTACTAATATAGTGACATAAGCTAGGATAATTCTTCCTTTTAATCTATATGCCAAATGATTACATAATTTAAAACATCCCTAAAGGGATTTTCAGTATTATATTATGATGAAAGAGCAAGTGAATCTAAAAGGGTGATAAACACTGGTGTAATACAGAAGAACCTTTTGTATTCTATTGATATAATATTACAAATTAATAACTAAAGGGATGTTGTCTATAAGCTTAGATTATACATAATGGCCCATGTCTGGGAACCCTGCTTCCCAGGTAATGAGCATTATGCTAAAACATTCTGACCAGGCCCACCTGTGAATGACTGCAGGGAGGAAGAAATTAACACATTCCCTCAGGTAGCTGATGGGAACCAGGAAGTGTTTGACTTTATTCCCTCTCCTTTTAGTATAAAAAGAGCCTGAATTCAAACTCAGGCAAGATGGTTCTTTGGGGCATGAGCCCACCATCTTTCCAGCCTGCTGGCTTTCCGAATAAAGTTGTTATTCCTTGCCCCAGCAACTTGTCTCTCAATTATTGGCCTGTTGTGAAGCAAGCGGTACGAACTTAGACTCGATAACACTAGTATAAGGTAATGATGTAATTAGATAAAAAGGCAGAGGCCAATTCTTGTTAAGTCTTGCATGTAAGCCCGCAAATAAGGGGCTTAAATTTCATTTTGTAGACAACAGTAAGTCCCTGAAGGTTTTCAGCTGGGAAGGAATAAGATTGGTGCAATAGTTTAGAATGATGAACCAGGTATGCAAAATGACCTGGGTAGCGAGAGCCTCAAACAGGAGGCCAGCTGGAAAAGCAGATGGGCAGGGGTCACTTGTGAGCAGGGGCCTGAATTGAGGGTACTGTGGGGAATGGACAGACAGGCTCAGACAAGAAAGAGAGAGACTGTGAGGGGAGGGGAAAAGGAGGAGGAGGGGAGGGAGGGAGAAATGGACAGTGAGGAAGAATGGACAGGACTTGTTATTGACTAAATGCAAAGGACAAGCGTAAAGGAGGACTCAAAATAACCTCAAAGTTTCAATAGGAGAGAGATCAGGAGGAGGGGCAGATGGGTGACTGCATTAAGCTGATAAAACAACAAAGGGAGAGGACAACACCATCCAGACGGAATGGCCAAAGGCAGGGGAAAATGCAGGGACAAGAGAAATCCACTGATGGAGATGTGAACATCAATGAAGAAAATATGCAGACAATATCACAGCAACAAGGGCTGGAAGTAGGGTTGCCAGATAAAATACAGGATGCCCAGTTAAATTTGAATTTCAGATAAACAACAAATAATTTTTTAGTATAAGTACGGCCCATGCAACATTTAAGACACATTTATACTAAGAGTTTATTCATAGTTTATCTGAAATTTAAAGTTAACTGGGTGTCCTGCATTTTCATGTGCTAAATCTGGCAACCCTAGCTTAGGAAATGAAGTAGCAAATGAACTTCTGAAAGGGGCAGACTGAACTGGAGATAAAGGCCTAAGTGGTAAATTTAGTAAAAAGAAACCCAAACTTAAAACGAAAGAAAACAAGTCTTTCTATGTTCAAATTTTTAAAAACCACCTAATTTCCCCAAAGTAACCACTGCCATTCTTTTCATAACACGATGGCCATATGGAGACATGATGAACGTTGGTTTAGGTTAAGGTCACTGTAACAGATCATTTAGAATCATGCTCAAAAAGAATTTTATTGAGGAAGTTTCACACTTGCTTTTTCATCCGTACTTCCAATCTTAGAGAGGTTGAAAACATCAGGTAAACAGCCAAACAGCTTTTCAATATACTGAAGTTGTGATATATGACTCTTCACAGTGAGGTCTTCAACACATTTGAACATGTTTACAGTTCAGATAAAATATGTTATGTGCCTAACAAAGAAGAATGATGGTTTTATCACTGAGATATATCTGAACCTCTATTCATTACTTATTTTGTCAAGTAATCTCTAAGGGGAAATATTTCTACCATACCTATACTTTAATACATTTACTGGAGGCTACTTAATATACAAGCCTATTGTACTCTTACTATTCCTTAAAGGAGATACAATGTGTGAGGTGAAACAGAACAGTTGTACTATTGTTTTTCATGACAGAAGAGTGTGCTATACTTAAAATATACATAAGCCCTACTTTTAAAAGTGACACAACAGTGCACCAGCTAGTTAGGTAAGAAATGAAGTAGCTTCTCAGCGTCGAAAGGATAACTATCATAAACCTCACAGATAAATTCACTTGAGGAAGAATGCGGTGGTAACGGAGCGACATGTGAGAAAGCAGTGGTCACATATGATGTAAGCATAGAGCAGCAATGCCCAGATCAACATACACATATGCCCGGGGAAAGTCAGTACGTATAGTACATATGTGGCAGGACTCTGAGAAGATTCATCAGGAACCTCTTTAAAGCATGTCTGAGGCCTTAGGCAAGAGAAGGAAAGGAGCTCTTAAATGCACCAAATTAGCACAAATCCAGAGATTTTTAAGACTTTCCTAACTTGGGTCACATGGTCTTCCAGCTCCTGACCAATGCTTGTGTATTGGAGATGAAGTACGAGGCAGAGACTCCTTGTTGCCTCCCAGTAATCATTCTCCCCTTCTTCCTTAGTAACCAAACCCCAGATTATAGCTGGGCACCTGGCCTCCCAACTAAAAGATTTACATTTCTCTGCCTCACGTACTGCTTGGTGTGGCCATGTGACTAAGTTAAGACTAATGAAATCTAAGTGGAAATGTCGTGTGGGAATGCCAACAGTTCTCTTTAAGAAGCAGCAGCTGCAATCTCCTCTGCCTGCTCACGCCTTTCTCCTTCCTAGAAGGTGCATCTCTGGGCTGGAGTTCAAGCAGCCATCTTGTGCCACAAGGTGATGTGATAAGGAAGGTGGTCACAGACCTGCCCATGCAGTCTTGGACTGCCTACCTCCAGGATTCTTTTAAGTGAGATAATAAATGCTCATATCTTTAAGACCTATTAAGTTTTTCTGTCACTCACAGATGCATCAAGACCTCGTTGATTCAACTAGAGAGTATATATATGTATGTAAAATATCCCGAAGTGTTTACAGCCTAACACATGGTAGAAACCTAAGACGTGTTAGTTCCTCTTTAACTAGTATGGCATCATCACAGTCAACCCAAAATCTACAGACACATGTCAACATCCCATTTACCAGGTAGACTGAGCTGTCAGATACCACAGAAGGACACAGCCAAAATACAAACAATCTCTGTTCTTGTTCCTCATTTTCTATAGTCACCCTTGGAAGTCCTCAGGCCTTCAGTATTTCATAGGTATCTTCAAATTGATTTGGCTTTCTTTAAGTTGCCTACTTATTCAAGGCAGAAGTTTATCTGTCCAGCTTGTTTTCCTATCTCGCTTACTTGAGAACACCAATATCCTGTCCTTCAGCAGAACTTCTCCCCATCTCCAAGTGATACAGGTAGGGCCAACAGTGAGGCTAAGGGAATCTAGGTAAAGAGGGTACCCCATCCTCTAGTGATAGTGATTTGTTTGGGCATGGGCATGATGCCAGAATCCTCACACGGACATTCTATTAACATTAGTAGGAAAGATAAATGTCCTTTTTGAAGGTTGTGGTTCTGCAAACCTGTGAACTTGGAGCTGCCAGCCACATGGAGGATACTGAGACTGAAGTCAACACATTTCTAGGGGCTTCCCTGGTGGCACAGTGGTTAAGAATCCGCCAGCCAATGCAGGGGACACAGGTTCGAGCCCTGGTCCAGGAAGATCCCGAGCCCTGGTCCAGGAAGATCCCACATGTCGTGGAGCAACTAAGCCTGTGCGCCACAACTACTGAGCCTGAGCTCTAGAGCCCACGTGTCACAACTACTGAAGCCCGCGTGCCTAGAACCCATGCTCTGCAACAAGAGAAGCCACTGCAATAAGAAACCCGCGCACCACAATGAAGAGTAGCCCCCCGCTCACTGCAACTAGAGAAAGCCCGCGTGCAGCATCGAAGAACCCAAAGCAGCCATAAATAAAATAAATAAATTTATTTTAAAAAAATTTCTAGACTTCCTAGTAATGTAAGCCAATACATTTCTTTTTCTTTGATTTGAGGTAGTTTTTAATTTCTTATCACTGAGACAGTTCAGTAGACTAACATTAGACAGGTCATTTTTCCAGGGTTCAATGACATATTAAGAATAAAATAGATTGGGAAACTATAGAATCCACAACTTTTTAGTATCTGCATTGGTATCTTCTTAGCACTGCAAAATTCTGATTCATATTACTCAAATAATAGTGGTCATATAATATTACTAATATCACATGGAAACTGGGAAATCTTTGGAGCTATGCCTTCATCTAATATTGATATGAAACTATTGCCGTGATTTTCATCCTTCTAATTATATTTAAAGATGCTAATCATGCTTTTACATCATATCAACATTTAGAAAATAGTTTTGGTGTGCTACTTAAGTGTTTCATTATTTTGGTGGCTTCCTTGGAAATCCAAATTTTATTGTCCTGATATAAAAACTCCCTCTACCAGAAACATACAGATAGCACAGCAACTTTCAGTAACAATTTCTCCCATTAAAGAAGCAATTCCATTTTTTAGAAGTAGCAGGCAGCACAAGTTTGTTATTTAAAAAATGGATACTTCCTACTTGTAACAATAATCCTGATTTTGTCTCAGTGAGACGTGTTGGTGTTCTCATGATAAACTAACCAAAACTAAATCACAAATAAAAGAAATATTGATTTTCAAAGATCCTAGTGCTTGAGAGTGAAGTTAGTAAATATACATTTATACAAGTTAGTAAATATACATTTGAATTTCTACAGAGCTATGGATGAAGAATATTTTATATATGAATAAGAATAGTTCCTAATTCCTAACACAGTTGGCTATGCAGCTAAATTAAGAGTGAAAATACAGACACTCCTAAGTGAAAACGTACTATACTTCTTTTATCATTTAGATTGAGGCAAAACAGGGTCTCATAAGAGATAAATATTCTTAAGCAAATAAAGAACTCAGCCACTGGGGTTTTATTTCAATTGTTTAAGCTTTTATAACAAAGTTTTTAGTGTTCTGAAAGCCTTTTACAGCTATAATTATATGAACAACACAATTTAATTAGCATGCATTCAGTGTACAGCTCTATAATAGGAATTTTCATTAATTAAAATAGATGGAAATACAAAAGCATTAGCTGTAAATAATTTGAGGAATCAAGAATCTAATTTGTCTATTGCACAACAAAGAAAAACACATTGCAGTTATGTGAATAAATTTGGCTTGAACAGCAATTGCATGTTTATCTAATAATTTCAGACTTCATTCATTTTAGAAATATTCACTGGGTATCTACTATACGTCGACATTGTTATAGGTCTTGGGAATCATCAGTGAACAGAACAGAAAAAGATTCCTGTCCTTATGAAGTTGACATTCTAGCAGAGGAGACAGATAATGTACAACAGACACAGTACATAGGTAAATTATATATGTCAAATGGTGATAAGTGCTATGGAAAAAAAAAAGGAAAATGTAGACTAATGTAAGGTTGGTCAGAGGTAGCCGGGGATATGGGTGGGCTGCAGTTTTCACTAGCTAGGGTGGTCAGGGCATGCCTCATTAAGAAGGCGACATTTGAGCAAAGACTTTAAAGAGGTGACAGTGTGAGCTATGTGGGTATCTGTGGCAAGAGCATTCCAGGCAGAGAAAACAGCCAGGGCAAATGCCCTAGGGCTGAAGATTTGTAGACTATTGAAACCTGAAGCCTAGAGAGCAAAGGGGAGAATATGAGAAGAAAATTAAAAGCTATAAGGTAAGGGCCCCTTTGTTTACAAGGGGGAAGCAGGAGGGCCTTTCTGGTAGGGCTAGTTACAATATTTGTGAGGCCAAAGACATAATGAAAATGCAGGGCCCCTTGTTCAAAAAGGAAAAAGTGCTGTCAAAGATATTAAAATATAAAGCCTTCTCCCTTAAAAATATTTTAGTAATTACAGTGATTACTTATAATTAGATGAATAATAGTATTACATGAGTAATGATAAACTTCCAAATTGTAAAAAAAATAATATGTTGGTGTTATAATTTTATTTAACACAAAAATAATAATACTTTATTAATATATCTTGATTGATCATACAATTTTCCTGACTTGTTTTTCTACGTATGCATTTACTAGGTCATCAAAATTTGTATTTTGAGCAATTTCATTTTCAGTTGATATAACTGAAAGCTTTTAGCAAATGCAAGGTCACAAATAATTTTTCTTTCAAAAGTTTTCCTTCTTGTGATGATAACTTTTAGGATGTACTCTCTAAGCAACTTTGAAATATACAATACAATATTATTAACTATAGTCACTATGGTAGGCAGAGGTCGTCTAAAGGTACAAACTTCCAGTTATAAAATAAGTAAGTCATGGGGAGGTAATATACAAATAATTTTTAAAAAATTTTTATTGGAGTATAGTTGATTTACAATGTTGTGTTAGTTTCAGGTGTACAGCCAAGTGAATCAGTTATACATATATATACTCCTTTTTAGATTCTTTTCCCATATAGACCATTTTGTACAAATAATTTTTAATTTTGAGAAAGATCTTTCTGCTGACGTAACTGTTACTAGAGTTGTTAAGAGTATTTCACAAGCTGTGACAACACTGAGATAAATTTCCTATAAATTATTTCAAAATATAAAATTTAATATATCTAAGCTGATGAATCTTATAAAATAATTTCTCTAAAAATATTTAACTCTTCATACAAATCAGGTTCATGTTAGTTTGAATTTAATTATTTTTATAGATTTATTTTATTTATTTGTTTGTTTGTTTGGCTTTGGCTGTGTTGGGTCTTTGTTGCTGTGAGCAGACTCTCTCTAGTTGCAGCAAGTGGGGGCTACTCTTGTGTTGCGCGGGCTTCTCATTGCAGTGGCTTCTCTTGTTGCGGAGCACGGGCTCTAGGCAGACGGGCTTCAGTAGTTGTGGCACGCAGGCTCAGTAGTTGTGGCTCGTGGGCTCTAGAGTGCAGGCTCAGTAGTTGTGGCACACGGGCTTAGTTGCTCTGTGGCATGTGGGATCTTCCTGGACCAGGGCTCAAACCCATATACCCTGCATTGGCAGGCAGATTCTTAACCACTGCACCACCAGGGAAGCCCTGAATTTAATTTTAAATGCAAATACATACAATGCATTTTAATGTTTCCTCTGACATCTCCTGTAACTTGTGGAAGTTGAATAAGAAACCAAATGGCTTTATAATTTGTAGATAATTCAAAACACATGTTTATACATTCTATCACATCTATATGATTACAAGGAAAACTTTAATTTAAAATTGTCTTCTTCATTAATTGGTTCATCTCAAGCTTCATATGAAAATAGTGTCCTTTTCTGTTGAATGTGATGATCTTTAAATTTAATTTCTAAGCCTGCAGATATTTTCTTTACAATGTTGCAGCAGTTTTCAAAACTGAAAATTCTAACCTCTCTGAAGAATTCTATCAACTCTCTGATATGCTCTATTGCCATGTCCGTATATCCGCTTTTATTTTGTAATAACTTACTGATAAAGTTTGCAGCCTGAGCACCAGCAGTTCCTGTCCCAGTGCTCAGGCTGGAGACTTAAATATCAGATGCTGCTAGGACCAGCTCTGGGTACACAAGGGACAGCCAGCCTTGCATGCCTGTCCTGGTGCTGCTCCCTTGGGAAGCCCCTACCATCTTGAGTGGTCACTTATGCTGATGCTATGGTGGTCACTCTCACTTATCTAGGTCTCCTAGATAAGTGAGATCTGCCCCCTCAGGGTCCTGCCATGCCCTGGACTGTTCCCAGGTGTGCAGCTGGCCAAACGCTATTGCGTGGGTGCTGCCTGCTGTGTCCAAGCTGAAAGGTCAAACAGGATGGAGACTGAAAGATGTCCACTGATTCAGCAACAGGAACATCACTGGTGAATTTAGTCAGGGCAACTTTTGTGAAATGGAAGGAAATACATAAACGTAACTGTGTGATACAGCAATTTCAGGATCAAAGGACTATGAAAGGAAGATCTATTCCAGTCTCAGCTCCACAGACTAATTACTCTGTGATCCTGCAGAAGTCAATTAAATGTTCAGAGCCCTGGTTTTCTCATCTAAAATGGGAATAATACCTAGCTATACATAGGGTTATGGTAAAAATTAAGTGAGATAATACATGTGAAAGTGCTATAAGATTGGCAAAGCTCTATATAAAATGAAATGTATTCACTGTTATAAAATAACAATAAGTAAATTTGTTCATGTTATTTAGCAAGAAGTACACTAAAAATCTGACCAAAACCACATGGCCAAGAATAGGAAAGGCCAAATTCACTGAGAATGATGGAAATTCTGCTAAAAGAGCTCTGCTCCAAGGAAAGCAACTTTCAAATGAGGAAGATATTTAGATCTGCAAGTGATAAAGCACTAGCTAAATTTACTGCTATAGTTTCTCCAACAATTTAAACAACATGTTTTAACTATGGTTGTGCTTTTTGCCACAGTCGATTATAAATGCAAATAACTATAGTAAAAATCTTGCCAGTTGTAATCAATCACAACACATTTGTGTAGGAAGGATTTTCCAGACAGCTTTGCATTCTGTTTGCTTTCTTTGCATATCATTCTTTGGGAGGATATGAAGGTGAATAGTAATAACTAGAAGTATCTTTGGATCATCTGTAAATGTATCCTCAAATCCTGAAATAAAGATCTATGGTAAAATTGCAAAGTTGTTCCTCAGGAGAAACCAAAGTTAAAAACAGTCAAGGGGAAAAAATCCATAAAGAAAAACATTTCATAACTCAGTAAAATCCTGAATTGGAATGAAAAATCTTTGTCTATGGAAATGTTGGTGAGGAGCCAAAAATGGATGATAGCTAACAGTTATTGAGCACATACTATGTACTGAGGCATATGTTTTTCATGTATAGTCCATTTGATCATGGCAAATGAAGTAGCAAATGAAGTAGCTATTACGGTATCACTTTCCCCATTTACAGATTAAAAACTGAGACACAGAGAGATTAAGTAACTTGCCCAAGCCACGCAGCTATTAAGTATTAAAATTGGGAGCTGAACCAAGCTTGTATGGCTCCAAAGCCCACAGTCTTAATCAATGTGTTATACAGTCTCCCACAATTACTTCTTCAGAGAGAGAGAATTATAAAGTTCCTAAAATTACTTAATTACGTAACAGTCTAAATAGTTTCTGATGTCTCTGCTACTTTTTAATCTTCCTAAAAATGTTAACAACAGAGTATTAAACCAAGATGGGTCCCCTTCTGAACATGGAGCCCTGTGTTACTACATACTACACCCATGAAGCCTGTCCTAGCATTAGCATAAAGTGCTTTATTTGATAAATAATTGGGATGTAAATTATAAACAAACAAATACCAATTTTGGAATTGGAAAGTTGTGTAGAGTACACCCCAGATCTCTGGGAAAGATATCATTAATGACAAATACCACGAGTACCCCCTCTGTTCCTACCCCCCGACCCCTCTCAACCTGTATTAAGCTTTGTACCAAGATCAGAGAATCCCAAACTTTAGTTCTAGTTTAGTGCATCAGAATCACTTAGAGGGTGATTTAACAACCTGTTGTTAAAACACAGATTGCTCTGATTTAGCAGGTCTGGGTGAGGCCCAAGAATTTGCATTTCTAATAAGTTCCTAGGTGACATTGACGCTGTTGGTCCAGGGATCATACTTTGAGAACCATCAGACCAGACAAAAAGGCAGCTATCTGTAGTTTCATTTTCAATTCACTGAAAAGGCCTCTGTCCAAATAATATCTCAGGAAGGAACCAAAAGTAAAACTCCTTTTACAAGAAATAAAGTCCATCACTATGCATTCAGCAAGAAAGGGAAGGCTACAGCTCCCAATAGATAACCCTCTACATGCTAGTTCTATCACTCAACAAATATTCATAGAGTAGGCAGTATGTATTTGACACTGTTTTAGGAGCAGGGTATACAACAGTGAACAAAGATAGACCCCCGTGCCTTCAGGAAGTTTATACTTGAGTGGGCGGAGGCAGGCAATAAACAAATTTAACAAGTAAATACTGCGTGTAGTATTAGTTGGTGATACATGCTATAAAGAAAAATTGAGCACATTTAAGGAGCGAGTGTGGGGTGAGAGCTGTTCTTTCACGTCGAGTGGTCAGGGAAGGTCTCACAGAGAAGACATCTGAGCAGAGACCTGGAGGACAGGAAGGGGCAAGCCAGGAGCAAACCTGGGAGAAGAGGGGTCTAAGCAGAGGGAAAAATAGCAAGTGCAAAGGTCTTGAGCTGGGAACACACTTCATGTGTTTGACGAATAGCAATATAATGTTTTAAATTATTATGAATGAGGGAAATTTTCTACTGTCCTCAAGAATTAATGGGAAAAATGACACTGAGTGTGTGTTAACATCAGAATATTGGGAAGAAACAAGGAGAGCTCTTGCCACACTCAATATGCAGATAACTTCTCCATTCTGGTATCACAATGTCTTAAGAACACAATTTCACATAAAATGTAGATACAAATAACATCGGTTTCCAGATTCTCTTTTGGATTTTGTTTTAAGCTGCTTTTCTGCTGGGTAATTGCTGAGAAGTCCAGAAGTTTTCAGGCTGCAATTAGCAGAAATGTGGGTGTACTGTGTTCCTATTCACGCTGACAGCTTCCTGCTGCAAGGGCCTGTGGCTCTCTGCCCACACACTCACCCTGCCTAAGGTGTTTTCGTGTAACTCATGTAACTTGTGTACAGGTGAGGGTGCAAGTGCCAAGGTGTTAATACCCCAGAAGCAGCCCTCCAACCAACGATAGACAGGGAGGTTAAATACAAACGCGCTTCCTCCCCCCTCGGGTGGGACAATGCTGAGGCCTGTTCCTTGCAGTCCCCCAGAGAACACCAGTGGAATTGAGTCCCAGTTGCCTACAGTGGTAACCTGCTCTTTTACCTGCAGTGGCTTCCTTTCCTTCCCCACCTCACTTCCCCACCACCTGACTGGTGCCTCCTGGGCTCACCTTGCAAGTAAACTACTTCCACTCAAATCCTGGCCTCAGGCTCTGCTTGAAGGAGTAGGTTGGCAGCCTAAGACAAGTACCTTCTAGCTAAGGAGTCACATCACTGCATGAGGGCATCTCTGATCCACCTGTCCATCTTTTTTTTTTTACTGTCTTTAATTCAAGCAATGCCTTTTATTTTACCACTGGCCCAGCAATTTTCATCACAAGTATACGTTCTGTCAGAGAACTGATAGTCCCCACAATCAAATGGCTTCATAAAACTCTCAGGCCATTTTTCCAGAGGTATTTTATCAAATGAATTACAAATAACTTTAACATGTAGTTATCACTGCAAAAATGATGGTATCATGCAATTTCTTGATTGGTCATTCTTAAGAGGCATCCAGATTGAGACTCATTTGTTTGTGTACAATAATAAAATCCCATATTTTAAAAGTGCATCCTGGGGCTTCCCTGGTGGCGCAGTGGTTGAGAATCGCCTGCCGATGCAGGAGACACGGGTTCGTGCCCTGGTCCGGGAAGATCCCACATGCCGCGGAGCAACTAAGCCCGTGAGCCATGGCCGCTAGGCCTGCGCGTCCGGAGCCTGTGCTCTGCAACGGGAGAGGCCACAGCAGTGAGAGGCCCGCATACCGCAAAAAAAAAAAAAAAAAAAAGTGCATCCTTAGTACAATCTCTGCTTGTTTGATGGACTGCTGCTGCTTTCTCCAAGTTCATTAGCTGTGGGTGGAGTGGCATTATTATCCCTTTCCTCATTAAGATCTTGGAGTACCTCAAGGTCACGCTCTTATATAATTCCACGGTTTTAAGCTGATATGTGTTCCTGTTTTTAAACACATAGCCATGTTTTCAGTTGAAAGTATAATTTTAAAAGTGTTAAAACATGAAGAATATTAGTAAAATCACAAAAGCCATAAATGTGATTTATAAGGAAATTCAGTATAGCAGGAAGTGCAGCCAAGTACAGGTACATGTTTATAAACAACGCATCTGGTAAGTGAAATTGTGGCCTGAAGTTGAACAGATCTGTGTGAGCCAAGGGGTTTTTGTACAATTTGGTGGTTGACCAGTGTTTTCTGCTTGAAAGCCAACTTTGGGAAAAATAAAATGTTTACTGGCAGGCATGTTTGGGTGAATGTCTAATGAAATTAGCTTTATTGAGACCCATGGGGGAGAAGTTCTAGTCTAATCATTCAGATTACCAAATTTACTGAATAGAAGGACATCATAAAACAAATGACACTAACATTTTCATACCTGGGAATATTAATGTTTTATTTTGAAATAATTATAAATTTACACGGAGTTGCAAAAATATTACAGTGTGGTTCTGTGTACCTTCACCCAGTTTCCCCCAATGGTTATATCTTGCATAAGTGTAGTATATTACCAAGACCAGGAAATTGACATTGGTACAATACATGTATAGAGTTCTATGCCATTTTATCACGTGTAGATTCAAGTAACCATCACTGCAGTCAAGATACAGAACTATTCCGTCACCACAGAGATCTACTGATGTTGACGCTGTACCAGTTTGAATGAAGTATAGAAACCTTACTTCCCTTTAAATCCCTTTACCCTCCCCGTTTGTAACTGTCATCAGACAATGCTTTGGTTTTTGCTTCATCAAACATGATTTTTCAAACTCAAGAGAAGAAAAGTTTATTTTATTAGTGTATATTTTTGTTCTTTCTCTTGTTCCTTCTTTTGTTCTAATGTTCCAAGATTCATTCTTTTTACATTTTCCTTCTTTTTAAGAACTTCCTTTATCCCTCCTTTTAGGATAGATATGCTGGCAACTAATTCTCTTAGTTTTCCTTTGTCTGAAAATGTCTTTATTTCCCCTTTATTCCTGAAGGATAATTACACTGGGGACAGGATTCTGGGCTGACAGTTCTTTTCCTTCAGCACTTGAGAATATTCTGCTACTTCCTGCTAGACTCCACAGTTTCTGAAGAAAAATACACTATAATCCAAATTATTTTTTCCCTGTAGGTATCATTTCTTTCTCATTGTTTTCAGATTTATTTTTCTTTGTCTTTAGTTTTCTGAAGTTTAACTAATACTTGTTTTAAAGTGGATTTCTTTTAGTTTATCCTGTTTGGAACTTTCTCAGCTTCATAAAGTTCTAGGTTTATGCCTTTTGCCAAATTTGGGGAATTTTCAGTCATTATTTCCTTAAATATTTTTCAACTATACTCTTTTTCTCCTGTCTTTTGGGACTTTGACAACATGGATGTTACATCTTTTGCTGTAGTTCTCACAGGTTCCTGAGGGTCTGTTCATTGTTTCTTTTTTTCAGTCTATTTTCTTTCTATTATCCATACTGGGTAATTTCTATTGTTATATTTTAAAATATATTAATTCTTTCATCTGACCTCTCCATTCCGCAGTTTTTAATTTCAGTTATTGTACTTTCAGTCTGAAATTCCAATTTGATTCTTCTTTATATCTTCTATTTTTTTTGCCAAGACTTTATATCTTTTCATTTGTTTCAAACGTGTTCATGATTGCTCGCTGAAGCATTTTTATGATGGTTGCTTTAAAATCCTTGTCAGATCATTCTAAGATCTGTGTTATCTATGTTTTAGCATCTGTTGATGGTTTCTCCTTATGGGAGTTGGTATTTTCCTAGTTCTTGATATTTCTTATTTATTGAATAATTTTTCATTGTATCCTGGATAGTTTAGGCATTAGTTACTGAGATTCTAGGTCATACTTAAAACTTCTATTTTAGCAGGTCTCTTCTGACATCATGCTACTGCCAGGTGGGGGTAAGGGTCCCGGTTCACCACTCTGCCTCTGTTGACACCTGTGGAGGGGCCTCATTCCTGTGGACAGAGGTGAGACTTCAGGCTCCCTTCTAGGCCTCAACCGCCCTGGACAAGAAAGGGAGGAGCACCTTGTGATGCTCAGTGACCTCACAGCAAGGTGGGGAAGCCTTGATACTGCTGGATGGTGGTGAACTCCAGGATCCCCAGAAGACTTCCACTGACAACCTGAGGGAGGGGAGAAGGGAAGTTGTTACCTCCAAATGGGGAGGAAAGTCCTCCCACTCCTCAGATTCTACCCTGGCAGCAGCAGAATGGGGTGCCTTGTTACAGCCAGGCCTTTGCTGTCTGGGTGAGGGTGGGGCCATGAGTTTTTCCATGGTATTTGAATGGAGCAGGGCAACCAGTATCTATAAGTTTCTGTCTCACTGGGTTGCCCCCTTTCCTGGTGCCTTAGCTATAAAGAGCAGAATTTTTCTGGCACTTTTGTCTAAGTCTACTGGTATTTCTGGGTTGCCAGTTTCTCCAGCATCCAGTCTGGGATACATGAAGCAACAAAACAAAACAAAAAAACACAGGCAACTCACGGCTGTGTCATTCCGTTAAGTCCTGAAGTCCCCTGGCCAATCTACCTTCTTATCACCACCTTTCAGGGTCTTCTTGTATTCTTTTATATATAACGCCCAGAGGTTTTAGCTGTACTTAGTGAGAGGATTAGAGAGAAGTATGTCGACTTCATCTTTGTCTAGAGACAGAAGTGACTGGCCATAGTTTTAAAGTGGCAAAAAGAATAAAGATTTCTAACTTTTCAACCCTTAGACTGAACAGGGCATTGACATTCACAAAGTACATTCATATTCATTGTTTCTTTGCATCCTCAAAACAACCTGGTAAATGTAATATTATTAGCATCAACCTTTCTCAGATGGTAGAACTGGTTCTGAAGTGAGAGGCCTGACGCAGTCACATAGTGCGTTAGTCACAGGGCTGAGGCCAGAATTAGATTGTTCTACTTGTTGCCAGTTTTTTTGAGCCAGATGAGGTAGAATCATGCGTACACAGAGGTGAATAACTGGCTAATAAGATTTATTTTAAATACTCTTCTGTGGCCCTCCTTCTCTCCCTTTCTGGTCCTCTTGTCTTGAAGGTGCAGGATCTATTCTCTGCCTGTGCAGCAGGACTGGGCAAGCTATGTGACCCACAGCGTCATCAGCAAAGCCTGTTTCCCAGGGCACAGGTGAGAGCCTTGCTGGGCTTGGCTCTGACCCCACTGGAGTGTGGGACTGGCCCTCCCATGAAGAAATCCCTCTACCAAGCCCTGGCCTCCCACCCAGCCAGAGCACAGGTGGACAGGTATTCTCCAACGTTCTTCTCCAAGTCTGAGGTGGTGACCCTGGGAGCTTTCACTTCCCCTTCACCCTCTTCTTCTCATAACTTGAAAGGCTGCCCTTGATATTGTTCATTGTTCGTGAAATCAAACGTTAAAAAGCAATGGTTCACAATAGGTTTTCAGAAACCATCCTGGCTGGCCTTGCTGCAGTGCAGAGGCTTTAGCTGACCAGTGGCGCCTGCTATGGGGACCTATACCTTGGGCGCAACCAGTCTTCCTGGCTGTGTGTGCCCTATTCATTTTGGTCAAACCATGTTCTTCTCTAACACCAAATTTCCAAATTTTTCCAAAAGCACTCACTGTACCTAAAATGAATTTCCTACACCCCAAGCTTTTAGGTAAAGCATAAGATTGGCTGGAAAACTGGGGTTCTGCAGATTTACAAGTGCATGTGATAAAACCCCCGAAAAGTCTAGATTTCAAAGTTTTCTGCCTAAATCTTTAAGTAAAATTCATACTCCAGAATGATGTGCTGCGTTCAGCTTGTGGCTTCAGGTATCCCCTGATAGAGCACCACATACTCCCAAGGTCAATGCACTCCAGCTTGAAAAGCATAACACCAGGTAAAATATCAAGTAAAGCTGCAACCTCTTTTATATGGTGCAGTACCATACACTAAACACATCTGTGGACCTACTAAATTTTATCTTTCCAAAAAATTATTCCAAAACTAGTGAGCAAAGTTAATATGCTAGAAGGCAGTTTTTACCTGTTACTAAACAACATCAGATATATTTCAGAAAAATCAAAGTTCAGAAGAGGTGGAATGTACATCCTAGTGGAGATGTGCTAAATAACAAATAACCACAAAGATTCTTTTACTTAATTTCCCATGATACAAATTTAGAGCTTTATAAATTCTCACCACCAGTCCTGCAATTCTGCAGTCATGGAGTCATAGCACTGATTTGAGTTAAGTAGGAAAAGATGCCTCTAAATTAGTAAGATTCCTGAACTACAGAATTTTGGAAAGAAATGTGATTAATTTTATTTAGCTTTAATTGTACACAGTAACCAGAATTAAGCTACAATAGGTTAACTCAGTATAGCAGCCTTAAAGGGACAGTGTAAGATGAACTGGATTTACACTGAGCATGTGTTCCTGGAGACTAATCTTCACCAGAACAGCAGGCACTTCCATTTAACATCAAAAGTGGCACAGCTTCCATTCACCAAGCCTGCCAAATTATATAATTCTTAAAAAAATATTTTTCAATTTATGGGATAAATATTACTTCAAATATTTTGTATAAAGAGATGTTATTGATACCTTGTATTTTACCATTCAAAGTCCCACAATTCAAGTTTTCCTAAAGTGTGAACATACTATATATGACATATTTAAAGGCAATGAAAACAGAGATTCCCCCAGGCTCTTAGTTTAGTGTTAATTTCCTTGATAACCCTCTCCTCTGCAGATGAATCAGAGAGAGACATGAGTCTGCCTCCATCTGTCCATCCACTATTGAAGAACACTTTCCTGCAGAGTAGGAGCCTGGATTAGTGATGCTGACCAGAGCCCTTGGTGGTGAGCAACACTCAGGAGGAAAGAATGTTCTCACACCCAGCAGACAAGCTCAGGGCACACCACTCCTTCACCACAGACACTAGGGGAGCCACAGTGAACAGAAACAGCATTCCCAAACAGACAACGGCACTCTCAAATGACAGAGGTGAGCCCACCACTGAGAATCACTAAACATCTGAGGAAAGTCTGTACCGGGAAAGCAATGTATCAAACTCAACAACAGAAGAACATTCACATAAAGAGAAAGTACATAGAAAGAAAAGCCAGTGTTTCCAAGAAAGATAATTTTCTTCAGAAGGAAAAGAGAGGAGATCACATGAATAAACAAGAATAGACTTTTTTCATTTCCTACAAATGAAAAATAAAATTGTAAAAACTAAAAATTTAAGAGGTAGGTGATAGAGAATACACATGGCTGAAAAGCAAACCACCATCTTGGAAGACTGAGTAACAGTTTCTTTCAGAACTCAGAACCCAGAGACAAAGAGGTGGGAACTGTGAATGGACAGTTGTAATATTTGAAGGATAGAACTGGTAGTTCTGGATCCAGAAGTTCCAGAAAGAAAGAATAAATAAGTTGGAGGGAAGAAAATTAATTTTTGAATCATCAAAGAAATTAGCAATGTGATGACCCCTGAGCTTGAATATAAGGGTTTTCAGATCGAAGTGGCTGAATGAGAGACAAGAATACATGAATATATGAAAAAATAGCCATACCTAGACAATAGACTCATTGATATAAAATTTCATAAAAAGAAAAAAATCCTAAAAACATCCAGACAAAAAGGGTATTTCCTAAGAAGAAATAAGAGCCAGATTGACACTGACATCTATTCAGCAACACTGCATACAAAGAGACAATGAAGCAATATCTTCATAGCTATGAGAGAAAGGAATTTTTTTTTTTTTTTTTTTTTTTTCCTGTACGCGGGCCTCTCACTGTTGTGGCCTCTCCCATTGCGGAGCACAGGCTCCGGACGCACAGGCTCAACGGCCATGGCTCATGGGCCCAGCCGCTCCGCGGCATGTGGGATCTTCCCGGACCGGGGCACGAACCCGTGTCCCCTGCATCGGCAGGCGGATTCTCAACCACTGTGCCACCAGGGAAGCCCGAGAAAGGAATTTTTAACCTAGAATTCTATACCCAGTCAAACTGTCATTTAACTGTGAAGGGGAGTGAAAAGCTTCAGAAAGCTCCCCAGTCTTGAACTCTCTCTAAAAAGTTATTAGAAGATGATTACCAGCAAAACTAAAAGGGAATCCAAGGAATAGACATAAGTATAAGAAACAGTGATAAGCAAAGAAACAAATATAACTTAGAGATAAGTTTAAGCAAATGCTGATAATGAAAATGATTTTTGACAATCCTGAATAAAATTATCAGTAGATCTCAATACCTAAAGTGCTGGGAAAGTAGGAAAGGCAAAGTAAAAGTGTGCTAAGGTCCCTGCCTGGGGAGAAGAGAGACAGGCAGGCAGGCAAATGGAGGAAGTTCAGATGTTGAGAAAAAATACAAATAAGTTTTAATATCTGAATTTAAACCACACAGAGGTGTGTACACCTTGAGAGAGAAAATGGAAAGTGGCAATAACAACAAAGAGCACAGTCAAACTAACAAACAGCATGAAAGGAAAAAAAATAGAGACTATGATAAATAGAAAAGAAAAATCTGAGAGGATAGCTCCAAACACTATTACAGTAATCATAATAAATATTAACAGGTTAAAGTTACCAATTAAATATCAGGGACTCTGAGTTTAGCTACAAAGGCAAAAGCCAAATATATTTTATTTAACAGACCTATATTTAAAGACAAAATGACACAGGGCAGTTGAGTTAAGAGATCAAGAAAGATAAAGCAGATAAAGGCTAACATGAAAAAAATAGTTTCAGGAAAAATGGGATACAAGAATAAAAGTATTAAAAAGGACAATTAGGAATGCTTCCTACTGATGAAAGATATGATTCACTAGGACCAACTTGAGCAGCCTGGATAAAAATGCTCTTGCCTGTCATTTTTGAAATCCTGTCATCATCCGGGCTGGGCATCTTTGTCAAGTCAGTGAACAAGACAAATAAATCTCCAGCCTTCAATGGAGTTTTTGTTCTAGTAGAAGACAGACAAACAAAGCAACTAGTCAGTAAACTATATAGTACGTCAGATGGTCATAAGTGCTAAAACAAATAAAATAAAATAGGGAAGCGTGACAGAGAATGCAGTTTCAATCAGGTACTAATAAAGGAAGGCCTTCCTGAGAACGGGATACATGAACAAAGACTTCAAAAGAGCTGAGGAAGCAACTAAGCAGATTTCTGAAGGAAGACAATTCCTGGCAGAGGGCACAGCAAGGGCTCAAGGGGGAAGTGGGCTCAAGATGGGAAGGCAGTCAGTAATGGAGGAAAAAAACAGACATCCATGAAACACAAACTAAGGTCCCCTTCCCGAATGATTTTAGAAAGGCTCAAAATAAAACACATGGGATGGGCTACCTGTAAAATGACATAACCCAAAACATTACTAAAAAGAAGAGAATTTTAGAAATGTGTGACATCCTGTCAAGGAGACCTGAATTTAGTCTAAAGAGATGCTGTTGGATTTTGACTACAACTAAAATAGCTTAAGCCTACTCAATTATATTCTACCCACTGTGATGGAAGACAGTATAAAAAGAGAAGCGCTTAACAAGTTTAGGGATCTAATGGACAGCATGGTGACTGTAGCTAACAGTATTTATAAATGTTAAAAGCTGCTAAGAGAGCAAATCTTAAATGTTCTCACCACAAAAAAGAAATAGGAACTACGTGACGAGATGGAGGTGGTAGCTAATACTATGGTGAGAATCATTTTGCAACTTATAAATGTGTCAAATCAACACATATACCTTAAACTTACACAATGTCATGTGTCAATTATATCTCAATAAAGCTGGGAAAAAAGAGAGAAGGGCATGCTTTGAGTAGGATTCATGAGATAGGAGTCTGGGAGATAATGTGTGTCGATATATTTTCAGCAATGTCGTGGTTGAGGGTGTATTGATCAGTGGACTTGAAAAATGGGTTTACTTAGCAGACATATTTTTCATTTGAATAGTAAAGATAGACATATCTGGGGTTAATTCGGTCATAAAATCACCCAAATGATTTCAGGATCAGAAAGCAACCTTATTACTAGTAGTTTCCCATATAGACTCCCTACAGAAAGAGAGTGCTTATCTAAGGGCTTGAGAGTCTAGTCCCAAGACTTTGCCAACATATATTAATAAAATGGCACTCCATTTTATTCGGAATCATTTATTCTCATGTGAATTTGGTTCCAGTAGTCAGCAGCCTGGCACTACCTGTGTATACAGAAACAAAAGGGACCTAAGCTAAGAGTCAAGCTTTGAAATAGAGTTATTACACAGAGGTAGAGTTGGGTCAACCAGAATTAGGCCTCCCAGGTGTCACAGTCCTTCATCTATCTAACCATATGTTTGAAACATTGTACTCAGAAAACAGCACCGGACTTAACAGTTAGACAACCGTCTAGGACTCTGCTACCACTAGCCACTAACTCTGAGCAGTGCTACTTAATCCCTCTAATCCTCAGAGATTTACATATCTTTCAAAATGGGAGTAATAATAGCTATTCTGTCTATCTCACTGGTTTGTTTTGAGGCTCAGAATCTAAATCTAAAACAAACAAGGTGTAAGAATAGAAGGTATTAGTACTGCCATCATCACATGCCCTACAGCCTGAGTACATAATTGATATACTGAAGCACATTATCACAGTTATCTGAGAACTGAAGGCAAGATGAAAAAACCACTAACCCACTGAACAAAATATAAGAAATCCTACCTCTCAGCAACTGGCTTGGCAATGTTTTCAAAAATGGTCTCTTGCTTTGCATCCTGATCAAAAATCCTTTGAAATCTGCAAATGTGAAAACAGTAATTATTTAAAAGCTTGAGCCTTCAAACACTATTGGATTAATACATTTTTTTTTCTCCTGAAAGCTTTTAAATTACCTCATATTTACATCACTGGGCTTACCTAACCTAACACAATGTTTGCCCTGTAGCCCCAAACACACTGTACTCTTGTACCCCTGTATACAAATGGTGGGTAAACAGTATTGCTTTGACAAGATCTGCACAATAAATCCCTCTGAAAAACCGCAGCAGCTTTGAACCAAATAATAAACTGTGTGTTTTTTAGCTCTCAAGAGGGACAGTGTCTGCAATTGGCATCAAATTCAAATCTAGATAAGTGCATGAAATGGAAACCCAAGAACAGGATGTAAACAGCCAAAGAACTTCTGATGTCTGACCTGTAAGAAAAGAATGCAGCTGTGAAATGTATGATTTTTGAACTTGGTTTTAAAGTTTTAAACTGAAGTTTATTTTCCATTAATTAGGTACTGCACCCTAGTATCAGCTACTTAATTCTTAGGACAGTTTGTTTCATTTTGTTGATCATAAGTCAAAAGTCAAACAGTAAATTAAGATAGACCTGTCCTATAAAGGAAATCTTGATCCGACTGGCAAGGCTCGAGCCATGGGGAGGGGGGATGGTGTCCATTGCACCCTTCTTGCAATGGCACCCTGACTTAGCTTAGTACAGGATCACAAGCACAGCTGAAAACCTGTGGGGAGACTCACAACCTATCCTTATACAATGTGTTAACTCACAACCAGCAAGTATAGCCCCCATTCAAACATCATGAAGGGGGTTCCCTGGAGGCACAGTGGTTGAGAGTCCACCTGCCGATTCAGGGGACGCGGGTTCATGCCCTGGTCCGGGAAGATCCCACATGCCGCGAAGTGGGTGGGCCTGTGAGCCATGGCCACTGAGCCTGCGCATCCGGAGCCTGTGCTCCGCAACGGGAGAGGCCACAACAGTGAGAGGCCCGCGTACCGCAAAAAAAAAAAAAAAAAAACAAACCTAAAACATATCATGAAGAAACAGACAGGGAGGGCTTCCCTGGTGGCGCAGTGGTTGAGAGTCCGCCTGCCAATGCAGGGGACGTGGGTTCGTGCCCCGGTCCGGGAAGATCCCACATGCCGCGGAGCGGCTGGGCCTCTGGGCCATGGCCACCGAGCCTGCACGTCCGGAGTCTGTGCTCCGCAATGGGAGAGCCCACAACAGTGAGAGGCCCGCATACCGCTTAAAAAAAAAAAAAAAAAAAGAAACAGACAGGGAGCAATACAAACAGGAAGGAAAGGAAAAAAGGGAGAGAGGGCAAGGAGAAGGGGGGGGGGGGGAGAGAGAGAGAGAGGGAGAGAGAGAGAGAGAGAGAGAGAGAGAGAGAGAGAGAGAGAGAGAGAGAGCATTCATAAATTCATAAGCACAGTGTGTATGTATAACTGATTTAGTTTGTTGTAGAGGGAAAACTAACACACTATTGTAAAACAATTATACTCCAATAAAGATGTTAAAAAAAAAAAATAAATAAATAAATAAATAAATAAATTCATAAGCACAGAGGGCAAAACGTTAACAATTGATGAATTTCCCACAAAGGGTAAAGAGATTTGATTGCATCATTCCTCCACCTCTTCTGCATATTTAAAAGTCTTCAGAATAAAAATTGGGAAAGGGGGGGGAATACATTAAAGCAAAACCTTTGAAACACCCAAATCCTAAGCAGCTTTCAAAGTGCTTAGGAACCTTCGGTGTGTGTGTCTGCCCACACAAGTGAGTTGGGCACATGTTCAAGTAAAGTAGAGACTACATGAAATGTAGGTTTGTTTTCACTACTCAGTAGTTCAGAAGGATGTCTGGAGCTGGGCTGGATATAAAATGGAATGAAATTCATTGTCTTTAATCAACATTAATTTCAAAAGATTCCTATAGCATATCAACCACCCTTTTGAAGAAGCTAATAATGAAACTATATACAAAGAAAGATTGTAAGGCACTCTGGGTACTCATTTAGCAGAGGCCAGACTATATTTCAGCAATATTTACTGAGTGTGCCCAGAACACTCCTCAAGACCCTATAGGTGTATGAGGCCTTCAGACAGAAATGTTGAGATAACAGGCTGCTCAAGTGCTCTTCAGAGCACTACCCGCTGTGATGTCTGAGCACAGACCCAGAGGTGCTTTTAAGTGATGACGCTAAGGCTGTTTTGCTTCTTTTACCAGGTTGGTGATGACTGAGCAAATGAATTAGCCATTCCCAACCCCACTTCCTTAAGAGGAAGGACATCTACCACCATGTAAACCAAAGAGATGGCAGGAGTTTCCATAAATCACACATTGTGCGTTAAACATAAAATATCATCACCCCCAAACATTTTACTTTATATAATGCAGTTGTATAGTAATCTGGAAAGTCATTATGATCAGCTATCTTCTGAAAACCACTGAAAAGCACAATAGAATCAAAGAGTTTAATTAGTCCAATCTAATCCGTTACAGAGGAAGAAATTGAGGCCCAGAGAGATAAAGCAACTTACTCATGGCCGTGGAGCTAATCTATAATGTGCCTTGAGACATAATGTAGGTTTCCTGATTCCTAGCAGGTCCTTTCATTTATTAGGAGGTTGTGTAGGCTTTTTCTAAAAACCATTTCAAATGTGGTAATTGCTTATCTCTTCTCACCCTGAACCTGTTCCTCCCGTCTTCCTCATCCTGGTAAATGACACCTCCATCCTTTTAAAAGTTCAGTCCAAAACCCTTAGAGTATATCCTTGACTCCTCTCTTTCCATCACACTCTATATATGACCCATAAGCAAACTCTGTCAGCTCTGACCTTCAAAATACATCCAGAACCCAACTATTTCTCAGCGTTTCTACTTGCTACTACTCTGGCCCAAGCTGCCACAATTTCTTGCCTGGTCTCCCTTGCCCCCTCACAGTCTATTTCCACATGCTAGCAAGAATGATCCTGGGCTTCCCTGGTGGTGCAGTGGTTGAGAGTCTGCCTGCCGATGCAGGGGATGCGGGTTCGTGCCCTGGCCCGGGAGGGAGGATCCCACATGCCGCGGAGCGGCTGGGCCCATGAGCCATGGCCGCTGAGCCTGTGCGTCCGGAGCCTGTGCTCCGCAGCGTGAGAGGCCACAACAGCGAGAGGCCCGCGTACCGTAAAAAAAAAAAAAAAAAAAAAAAAAGAATGATCCTGCTCAAACATAAGTGAGATTATTCCATTCTTCTGCTCACAACCCTCCATTACCTTCTCTCAGCACTTTGGGAAACGTTCCATATGATCTGTCCACTCTGCTGCCCCTTTAACTTTCTTCTTCCCCTCCAGCCCCCTTGCTTACTCTCCTCCAGCCACACAGATTCCCTCACTCTTCTTCAAACGTGCCAGGCACTCTCCCATCTCAGGAACTTCGCTCTTGCTATATCTTCAGCCTGGAATTCCCATCCCCCAGGTATCTGAATGTCTCATCTCCTTACCACCTTCAAGTTTGTGTTAAAACGTACATCTTTCCTGAAGACCCTGTGAAATATTGCAGCCACCCCTCCACTTTGCTGCCCCTCATCCCAGCACTCCTGTTCCCTTTCCTTGCCTTATTTTTCTCCACAGCACTCAACACTCTGATATATACACCTTGCCCGTCCATCTCCCTCCCACTAAAATGTAAGCACCTAAGAGCAGAAGCTTGGTGGCATTCCCTGCTGTATTCCTAGCCATTAAAACAGCACACAGTGGATGGTTAATAAAGATTTATTGATTGCATGAATTTTCTTGGGAGAAAACAGCCTTGAAAATGCTTAAATATTTATCTCTGAACATATGTATTTTACTAATTTCTTTATTTAAAATACTAAAACCAATGTTTTTAATTCAGAAATTTAGAAAGAATGATTAAGAGATTTAAAAATAAGCAGATAGCACTTTTTCAATAAGCATATGTTTAAATTGCACTCTGTATCTACATAACGTACAGAGTACTTTGGACAGGGGCCGATGGATAGAAACATGGCCAATTGTTTCTTAGCATTCAAACAGAATCATGCTGAATAAAATGTTTTAGCAAACTGTGGCTTTGTGGAGACAGGCCTAGGGTATCTGTCATTAAGTCATAGCTACTAAGGTATGTAGCATGCTTACACCAGTGGGAGAATGCCCCTTCAGAAAAGTAAGTCATATATTTTAAGGCTACTCCTTAAAGGATAGAATGAAAGGCAAAGAGGAGCCAAAAAGACAACGTTAGGACCATCTCACTATGCAACCTTGTGCTAGCCATCCTGCTTGTACTTACTGTAAAAGGAGACACAAGAAGAAGAAGGGGTGGAGGCGCTGGGAGAGATATATACATGATAGACAAAGGGGGGAGTTGTGAAGACCATAAGACAAAGTTATAATAGTAATAATTACAATAATAATGAGGGGGGAGGAGAAATAAGAAGTAGAGAGAGAGAGAAAGAAAGAGAGAAACACACAAAAATATCTGAGATGATTTTATCCAAAGGGCAAGGGCAAGGAATAGTCTCAAAATAAGGCCTATGAAAAACAGCATAGAGAGGAATGCAAGAGAGCAATTAGGATTCTTTCAGCAGGACCCAGGAATCTCCTACCTAAATTTAGGCCAGAGACTAAATATGGGTTTAACTTGGGCTCAAACTTCTCCAGAAATCAAAAGTGGGGATTAAAGGAAATGATGTCATCTGAAACTGGAGAATAAAGGCAGTACGAAACAGCCATAATCCCCCAATGTAAGGCCTGGCTACTAGAATAGTATTCAGACCAAGGGCACTGATGACAATCCAGGGGTAGCTATTTGCTACTTTCCACCTGGACCATACAGTTCTGAATTGTGCTAGAGAAATAAAACGTAACACATAAATATGCATATATGTGTAATTTAAAATTTTCTAGTAGCCACATTTCTTAAGTGAAATGAAACAGGTAAAGTTAATTTTAATAATATATTTTAACACAATATATCCAACATTTTATCATTTTAACATGTAATCAATATGAAAAAAATCTTGAGCTATTTTATATTCTTTTTATTTCATACTAAGCCTTCAAAAACCCTCGATATATCTCATACTTACAGTGCATCTCAATTCAGACCAGCTACATTTCAAGTGCTTAAGAGCTACATGTGGCTAGTGGCTGGTACACTGGACAGTACAGATACAGAGCATACATATGTACACATGAGGTCAGTATACCATTTATGTTATTAAGAAGGCTCACCTATACAGCACACATCTTTAATAAAGTTTAGTCATGCACTGAACTTCTTATAAGAGCTAAACTATAGTGGGCCACAAAGGAAAACAATAACACTTGATAAACAGATATAGTAAAGAAAGGCTGAGATTTTGGGCTATCCTGTTGGATACAGAAATATACCCCCTTTTTAACTTTGGGCACAGCAATGAAAAGACAACTTGAATTCTATCTACTAGATAAAATAGAGAACTGAGGGCTTCCCTGGTGGCACAGTGGTTAAGAATCTGCCTGCCAATGCAGGGGACACGGGTTCGGGCCCTGGTCTGGGAAGATCCCACATGCTGTGGAGCAACTAAGCCCACATGCCACAACTACTGAGTCTGCACTCTAGAGCCCGTGAGCCACAACTACTGAGCCCGCGTGTCACAACTACTGAAGCCCGCGTGCCTGGAGCCCGTGCTCCACAGCAAGAGATGCCACTGCAATAAGAAGCCCGCCCACCAGAACGAAGAGTAGCCCCGGCTCACTGCAACCAGAGAAGAGCCCACGTACAGCAACAAAGACCCAACGCAGCCAAAAATAAAATAAATTAAATAAAATAAATTATTTTTTAAATAGAGAACTGTACGACATTCTCCCCAAGAAACGGTGCCAATGATTTCACAGTGGCTATTAATGCAGTACAAGAGTTAGTTCAATAGTAAAACAAAAATGAAGATGAAAAAAGAAAGGCTTACTTAAATCTGTAGCTTTCTCGCTTATTATTCACAAATCCATCTGCCAAATCATGAGGTAAGATGATCTCCAGACTAGGTGTTAATTTTTCATCTTCATCTATGGAATAAATCTGAAAATGTGAAAACAAGTGAATATAAAATGGTAAAATTATGGCTTGAACAATGACCATGCTATTATGACATGCTTGTAATGGTGTTTAAAAAACTGCACTTTTCAGATAAAAAGTCATAACATAGCATAATTTGGCTAATTTTTCTCTTTAAACTCTGTGCACACTCAAACAAATATATGGAACTGAACAAGAGGTAAAACCTAAATCAATGCCCGATCAAAGCTCAAATCCTCTTTGAATGATGTAATATTCAAATTTGAGTATTTAAGTGTCTGTCTCCATTGTTGAGAAGCTAATAGCCCCGACAACAACATATTATCTAAGTATTGCTTTGGAATTATGTACCAGAAATTAACATTTTACTACAACCAATAAGCATTTCTGAGCATTTCCAAAATGCTAGACACAGAGATGAAAGGACTGGGTCTGAGCCTTCTCAGAGAGCTCACAAGAATGCCCTAATTCAAGTTATGTTCAAAGAAGTAAACGTTTCCACGAGACATATTCAAGCATCTGATAAAAGACATGTGGTTTCAAAGGAGACATGTAATTCATGTCTTTGATGTCATTTTCAAGATTCTCCTCCCAGCTCAGCCACTAATTAGAAAATGACCTGGGAGAAATCACTTAACCTCCTTAAGCTGATATGGAAATAAAGGGTCTTAACCAACCGCCTTTACAATTGTAATATACCGTGATTCTTTTCTTGGTTACCTACTCCTTTATTTATTGGCCAGGAAAAGCAAGAGTCAAGCCTATAAAGAGATTATGGGGAATAAAGAAAAGTCTACGATTCAACGTCCAAAGACCTGGGTCTAACACTGATCTCAATTTACGAGCTGTGTGACCAGCCACCGCTTTCAGAATCTCGGTACCTTATACATAAAATGAAGAAAACAGAATTGCCTCCATTACAAGATTGCTGTGGGGATCAAAGGATGTCATGGAAATGGAAGCATTTTGTAATGCACCATAAAAAATGTTAGTCATGGGCTTCCCTGGTGGCACAGTGGTTGAGAGTCCACCTGCCGATGCAGGGGACACGGGTTCGTGCCCCAGTCCGGGAAGATCCCACATGCCGTGGAGCGGCTGGGCCCGTGAGCCATGGCTGCTGAGCCTGCGCTTCCGGAGCCTGTGCTCCGGAACGGGAGGGGCCACAACAGTGAGAGGCCCGCGTACCGCAAAAAAAAATGTTAGTCATTAGATTTAGAGGTTTTTAAAAAAGACTTCTTGTCTTTCATCAAGAAATAAAATTCCTTCTAACAGGCAATACTTCCTGTTTAAGACCCATTTAGATGCTTGATTATGGGGGGAAAGTCATATTTTTAAATACATAAAAGCCTATCTAAATCTCCAGAAACTCTGAATAATTTTCCTAAGCAGCTTTTTATTGAGCCCTCTCATTTAAAATGTGAGGAACTCATGTAAGAAAAGTCACGCTGTAAAATAAAATTATTTGTAGAAAGTAATGGCATCAGGTCCAAGGCTTTCTGGCTAGGTTTTCTCAAGAGACATTTAAAAATTATATACTATAGGGTACCACATTATTTTTTTAAAAAAAGGTTAATGGCTAGACAGGTGAGTTAAAGGAGTGCGTAAGACATAAAACATGCAGGAGTGAGGGGTGCCATCCATTTTTAAAAATCTGTAACACTCAGTACTCAGAAGAGAAAAAGGACTAATAATTAGAGTAGGTACTGTGACCCTCAACTCCTCTCATTAAGCCATTCTTTGAAGCATTAAGAAAAGTCCCTAACGAAAAAACTTGTTTACTCTAATAGATTGGCTTTCTACCGTTAGTCATAAAAATATGTGAGATAGTTTGTTTTTAATAGATCAAATGCAAGGATGAATATGAAAATATTTCAAAATATACAAAGCACTATACAAATGAAACGCATTGCCATTGTTAGAATGATCACAGAGCATCTTCTTATGTACATTTTAATGTATTAATCTATAAATTATCATAATTTAAAATATAGTGCCTTAGGGAATACGATTAAGGAAGTAATGGAGCCACAAAATGAAGAGAAAAAAAAAACACCTTTGAATCACTCCTGGTTTAATGTTACAAGGGGCATTTCTAGGCAGAGAAACAACCACACAATCTTTGGGGGGCAAAAGGATAAGGTGCTAAAAGTGGTATTTCTAAGGCAGAGCAGGGGCACAGATGAACTCAAAATTCGTTCATCTGTGTTCTCTTATGTTTGTGTTATGCGGCATAATGTTGCATCTCGGTAAGAATCTGACATTATTAAAATACACTGTGATACCTAAAAATACTTCCTGGAGTAGCAAACAAGCCACTCCACAGAATCTCACCAAAGAAATGCAAAAGGAGGCACACTGAAATATTCAAACATTGCATTTTAAGGAATGAGGAAGTTCAAATTAAATCCAGCGTTCTCCATCAACCCACCACCACCCCCAGTCCCACTTCTATCCATCTTCTCATGTTACCATATCCAAGCACCTGTTTCTGACTGCTGAGTCAATGTAGACAAGTTCAATATTTTTAGCTAAGAATCTGAGGAGGGCTTGGGGGGCAGGGAAATGTTACATATAATTTTTATAAGTGATGCACTTTTACAACCCTTCTTGAAAATGAATGTAGGAGGAGAGAAAATGGGATGATACCCATGGCTCCTTTCTATACTCTTTATTCCTTAAAATTAAAAAAAAAAAAAGCCAGTATTTTCTTTGAAGTCTTTTCATGCATCTTTTCCTAAATGTATTCCACGAATGAAAAGACTGAAGATGATGACGATGACAAGACACTACATTCTCCTTGTTTTAAACACATAAATTACATGAGGCAAATGCTAAATTATGAGCTGCTATGATGTTACATATATACATACACACTGTGTAGATATGGGGTAGAGATAAAATATTATTAATAATATGCCCATTCCAGAGACTCGTGAACAGGACTCAGATTGCCCTTGCCTATATCCTTATTTTGTGAGGCAAAAAGGTTTTGTCCCAAGAGCCAAGAGCTTTGAAATAAAAAAATCTTTAAGTAAAATCAGGGTTCTGCCACTCAGTAGGTGGGTGGCTTGGTCAAATTATTTAACCTGTCTGAGGCTCAGCTCCCTCATCTATAAAATGAAGAAAATGACATCAATCTTGCAGAGTTCTCTTGAGACCCGGGGATAATGTAGACAAAGCATCTAAGTGGTAAGAATGACTATGGTCCTTCCCAGGGAAAGAAAACAACGTTTGAGAAGCATTCAAAGTACAATATCTCTGCTCAGAGTAAGGGTCATGTCTTAACTTTCTTTGTACCCTTTCAAGTTTAGCACCCGAGAGGAAACACCTAATAATGCCCAGTTAATGTTTTCTGAATAAAAAGTGTACGTGTATTCTCTGTGTCAGGATGCATAAATATCTATCCATATCTGCAATGAGTGTATGTCAACGTTCATGCTTCTGTTCCTGATAACAATATAGTTAGTCAGTAAATTCTAAGGGCCCATTGCGTGCAGAGCATTGTGTATGCTTTGTATATCTTTATCTGTAACTATTATCCTATCATCTCAGACGTGGATAGACACGTTTCTCTTGGTTGCACGTTTTGCCTGAGGACGAAAGAGAAGCTTGAGTGTACCTGGGTGGGCAGAGCTGCGTGACGACTGTCTTCCAGAAAGGTGCAATAACGGTGAACAGCTGAGGCGCAGTCTATGTGAGCGTACACGCAGACGTACCTGCACGTGTACGTGTCTGCCGCTGCGTGAACATGTGTGTCCGGGGGTACGCATGTGGCTCTGTGAAGGTTAGTCTGGACCCGCAGGGCTGGGTTGGGTGGGAGTGTACTGGGTGTCTGTCTGTCCGCGCCCCTGACAGCAATGCGCTGGAGTCTGAGAGGCTACCCGGGCTCCGGGTCCAAGTGTGCTTAACTCCGGGCCGCAACCAGCGCCTGGTGCCGAACCACTCACCCCGGCCCAGGCCCCTCGCGTGCCGCCCCTCCCCCGGTCTGGGAGGCCCCGCCGCGCCGGCGCCCGTGCTCCGACCCGTACCCCTTGTTGCTGCTTCCGGACAGTGGGCTTCACCCGGGCGAAAATTTGGATAGTCTGCTTCACCATCTCCTCCCCGCTTCTTGCACTGACCCTTGACCTCTCTCTCAGGCCGTGGCTCCCGAAACTTCTGACTCCCGCCACCTCAGGCGAGACGAAACCTTAGCGACAGTAACTAGGGACACTACCCAAGGAGCACCGCGCCAACCAGGACCGCCTCCTCTCCCTAATTGGTTGCTGACGGGCTGGGGAGGAAGGATTGAGGGTGGGGCGGGGCAGAGCCTAGCGGGGAGAGTTGCGCATGCGCATGGTCAGGTCTGGCATCTGGCTTAACGCCAGAGCTGGCGTCGAGAGTGGTTAATGGGTTGATAACCGTCGTGCCTTGCTAGTTCTTCAATCCATTCCTTCTCTCTGCCAACACCTCTTTTTAGCACTGAAGTCATTCTGGTTTTTATTATTCATTCATTGAAGAAATGGCACTTGATCTGTGACAGCAATATACTGGCCCTGGATCCTGAGCTGAGCAAAACTTCCTGTGCCCACTTGGATATTAGGATCTGATGAAGGAGACAGAGTTTTAATAGGAAATTACAAGTTATATTGGGGTAAGCGCGGGGTTCTGTGGAAGGGCACCTCATCTAGTTCTGTTTTGGAAGAGGCCAAAGTTGGAGGAAGGGGGACTGTTTCCCATGCAGTGGTCCTGTCATGAAAGGATGGGCTCCGGTGTGCACTGTTGGTGGGAATGTGAGTTGGTACAGTCACTATGGAAAATAGTGTGCACGTTCCTTAAAAAATTCAAAATAGAACTGCCATGTGATCCAGCAATTCCACTCCTGGGTATATATCCAAAAGAATTGAAATCAGAGGGATATTTGCACTCCCATGTACACAGCAATATTAGCCAAGATATGGAACCAACCTAATTGCCCACTAATGGATGAATGGATAAAGAAAATGTGATATGTATAATGGGATATTATTTTATACATATATTATGTTTTATGTTTATAATGGGGATATATATGAAGATTATTCTGCCAAAAAAGAAGATTATTCCTGCCATTTGCAGCAACGTGGATGGGCATTATGCTTTGTGAAATATGTTGGAAAAGACAAATACTGTATGCTCTCACTTATATGTGGAATCAAAAAAAGTTGAACTCATAGAAACAGAGAGTAGAATGGTAGTTTCCAGGGGCTGGGGGGTGGAGGAAATGGGGAGGTATTGAGCAAAGGGTAGGAACTTCCAGTTATAAGTTCAAGGGACTTAACATACAGCATGGTAACTAGAGTTAACAATATCATGTTATATATTTGCTAAGAGAGTAAATCTTAAATGTTCTTTTCAGGAAAAAAAGTAATAATGAGGTGATAGAGTTGTTAACTAGCCTCATAGTGAGAATCATTTCATAATAGATGCATGCATCAAATTATCACATTGTATACCTTAAACTTATATGTCAATTATATCTCAGTAAAGCTGGAAAATAAGTAAGTAAATAAGTAAATAACAAAAAGAAAAGAGGGGCTCCTCAAAAGACACTGTTAACACATGGAAAGTTGTTCCACATCATTATCCACCAGGGCAATACACATTAAAAACAACAATGAGATATCACTACA
This sequence comes from Kogia breviceps, assembly GCF_026419965.1. Taxonomy (NCBI): domain Eukaryota; kingdom Metazoa; phylum Chordata; class Mammalia; order Artiodactyla; family Physeteridae; genus Kogia; species Kogia breviceps. The sequence goes on from NC_081319.1 coordinate 73,494,756, forward strand.
CACCCATCAGAATGGCTAAAATTAAAAATATCCACAAAACCAGATGCTGACAAAGATACAGAGAAACTGAATCACTCATACATTACTGGTGGGAATATATAATGTGAAACATATCATAGATAATTGTACAGCTACTCTAGAAAACAGTTGGATAGTTTTTTACAAAACTGGAGATGCAGCTACTATAAGATCCAGCAATTATGCTCATGGGTATTTATCCCAGAGAAATGCAAACTTGTGTTCACACAAAAATCTATACATGAGTGTTCGTGGCAGCTTTATTCATAATAGCTCCAAATTGGAAACAACTCAGATGTCCTTCAACTACTGAATGGTCAAACAAACTGTGGAATACTATTCGGCAACTAAAATGAAGAAAATACTGATACATATAACAACCTGGATAAATTTCCAGGGAATTATGCTGAGTAAAAGAAAACAGACTCAAAAGTTAAATACTGTATGATTCCATTTATATAACATTCTTGAAATGACAAAATTATAGAGATGGAGAGCAGGTTAGTGGTTGCCAGGGGTTAGGGAGGCAGGGGGGTCGGGTGAGGTGCTACAGCTCTAAAAGGATCTTTGTGATGCACTTCTCTGTATCTTGACTACGGTGGTGGGCACAGAAATCTACATATGTGATAGAACCGCACACACACACACGCACGTGCATATAAAATTGCTGAAAGGTTAGTAAGATTGAATAAGATGGACGGATTGTATCAACGTTCATTCCTTGGTTGTGATATTGCACTATAGTTATGAAAGGTGTTACCAGTGGGAGAAACTGGGAGAAGAGGATGCAAGATCTTTCCGGGTAATTTCTTATAACTGCACGTGAATCTACAATTATCTCAAAATAAAAAGTTTTAAGAAGAAACGCTTAGAGAATGAAAAGACAAACGGCAACCTGGGAGAACAGTACTGCAAAACACATACCTGATAAAGGACTGGCATCTGGAATACTGAAAAACTCTTAAAACTTAATAATAATTAGGAAAACAAACTACCTGATTCGTTTTTCTAAGAGGGGTGTCAAAGCATTAAACAGACATTTTCCACTATAAGGATGGTGAGTACATGAAAGATGTTCAACATAATTAATCATTAATGAAATGAAAAATTAAAAGCACAATCAGATACTATTACACACCTTTTAGAATGGCTAAAAAGAAGAAGATAAGCTGGCATTAGCAAGAGCTGGCATGGATGCAGAGTATCTGGAACTCTCAAACATGGCAGGAGAGAATGCAAGATGGACCAGCCACTTTGCAAAACAGTTTTCTACTTTCTTATACATAAAATTGTATATTTACTTACCATGTGACCCAGCAATCCTACTTCTAGGTGTTTACCTAAGTGAATTGAAAACTGATGTTCACACAGAAAGGCAAACAGGAATGATTATTGTGGTTTTGTTCACAATTGCCAAAAGCTGAAACAAAGCAAATGTTCTTCAACTGCTGAAAGGATAAACAAACTGGTACGTCCACACAATGAAAAGAAATGGACTGCTGATGCCTGTAACAGCATAGGTGAATTTCAGATTTATTATGTTGAGTGAAAGATGCCAGACGCAAAGTTACACACTTTAAAATTCCACTTTTATGACACTCTGAAAAAGCAAAACTGTAGGGATAGAACCACTGACCAGATCGGTGGTTGCCAAGGGCTGGGGGTAGGGAAAGAGGTTGATTACAAATGAGCATGGGAGAGTTTTTTGCGGGGGTGATGGAATGGTTTCATATCTTGATTTTAGTTGTGGTTACATGACTGTGTACATTTGTCAAAAGTCATAGAACTATCTATACACTTAAAGGGGTAAATTATACTGTATATAAATTGTACTATTATAAGAAAAGCAAAAAAAAAATAGAGGATGGGGAAGGAACAGGTGTGGCAGTAGTGGGGATGGAGAAGAGGAGAGAACCAGGTATTTATGAAATAGATTTTAAGGACTTTTTCACCTGGTGCTGTGTGGAAAGGAAGAAATGACTCAAGATTGGGCAATTGGGTTGTTTTCATACGTTGGCTTTTGTGAATCATGCTGCAGGGAACATGGGAATGCATGTATCTCTTCAAGATGCTGGTCTCATTTCCTTCGGATATATTCCCAGAAGTACGACAACCTGTGTCCATCTACAAATGAATCGATAAAGAAGATGTGTTGTATATACATATACAACGGAGTATTATTCAGCCATAAAAAGAAGGAAATTGCAATTTGCAATAACATAGATGAAGGTAAGTGAAATAAGACAGAGAAGGACACTGTATAGAATCACTTATGAGTGGAATTTTTTTTTTAAGTCAAACTTATAGAAACATGGAGTAGAATCATTGTTACCAGGGATTGGAAGGTGGGGGAAATGGAGAGATGCTGGTGAAAGTTTCAGCGAGGACGCTTAAGAAGAAGAAAGTGTCCAACAGTGTTGGATTCTAAAGAGGATGCACTGAAAAATGCCCATGCAATTTAGCAACTAGGAGGTCATTGGTAACCTAGACAGCAGCTTCAGTGGAGCGATGGGGTCGGAAGTCAAGATTACAGGAGGCCCAGGAGTAAAGGAGAGGCTACCGTTCCAGAAGCTTGCTGCTGAAGGGTTGTGAAGCAGTAAAACACAGGGTGAAAGCTCGAGGAACCCACGGTAAGGAAGGGTCTTTTGTTCGTATCTAAGGGGGTAAAACCAATAAGGAAGGGGAGGTTGAAGGTACAGGAAGAGAGAAGATAATGTGAGTAATTGGCATTATACCAAGATGGTGCAATGGAAGAGGCGAGGGAGCCAAGGGTATTCATTAAGTGTTGAATCATGGAGTCTAGGTTGCTTAGAGCTGCTAGTGACGTCTGACATGGAGTAGTGTTATGAGGTTTGGAGGGACAGTGATGGGTCCAGCATATGGGAAATTTACACTTCTTGTCTGAGCACCAGGCCACATGACCAAATGCATTGATGGGGAGGAAGTGTGGGTTCAAATCCCGCTTCTGTCATACCTAAGGGTGTGGCATCGGACAAATTATTTATGTTTTTAAGTCTCAGTTGTCTCATCCAATAAATGGGGATGGATAATAACAACAGCTATGTCACTTAGTTGGGAAGAATATGTGTGGATACGTGTATAAAACGATTACTGTCAGGTGAATAGAGAATGCTCAGTATCCAAAGTGTTCTGACCTCTGGACTGGATTCCTCTTGATTGTAAACACCTCCTAAGGGGTGGAAGCTGCAACATATATATGGATAGGAGACATACCAGGGATTACAAACTCACATCTCCTGGGGCCAGACCGATGGAGTAAGCATGTCAAGCAGACAGGTATATGACAATAGGCAGTGGTCCTGTCAAATGGAGACTCTGTGCCCCCGACTAAAAATATTCACATTCAAAATAGCTAAAGTACAAGGCTTCCTAAATAAAGCACAACTGTGAGCCCCTGGCTTACAAACTCTGTTCCTGTTGCTGGTATAGCCGACTTCATGAACTCCCAGTCCCAGTGCCTCTGACAGGTTTACCAAAATCTCAAACAGATGGCTCTAATGGGTATTAAATAAGTTTTGAGATTAAATCTCCAAGTTACAGTGTCTTTCCCACAACTATTAATAGGTTGACATTCACTATTATTATTTGCACCTTATCCACTTGCTTAAATGTGGGAATTAAGATGCCTTCAAATTGTTTAAGACTCTTGAGCTCTGCAGTTGCCACAATAACATATAACTGCACCAGGAAAAATAGCCAGGGTTTATAAGCCTCAAATCTGAAAGAAATCAAGCTGTGCCTGAAATGAATTAGTCTATAAGCAAGTTAGTTGGGTTTTGTTTGTTTGATTGTATGTTTTTTAAGAAAAATTGAAACTGTGATCCAGTACTAGTTTTCAACTAGCTCTTTAGCTGTTGATACTACAACTAGAAAATGCATTAATCTTCTTTGTAGGGTCTGAAGAGGGACCAGTTAAAATTTTATGGGCCGGTCATTTTGATATTATAGAATATGTACCTAAAATTACCTAATTGCAGTCAACTTCTCCTTCCTCTATTTTATTCCGTGGCTTTGGGGGATTTATGATTGTTTGTTCAAAAATCTTTCACTGCCATAGCATCCCCCTTTATTATCAGATGAGCAAGGATGTTCAGACAGGAGTGGTAGGGCCTGCACGAACAGGACAGAAGACATTTGATTGGGGTCTTCTCCTATTACTTTACTCCAAGGGGCAAGACAAGGAACCAGAATTTTGCTGTTTATATGGAAAGGAGTTGAAAGCTGAGGAAGAAAGCATATTTTCTGTGGTGGATGCTTTCCTTGAAAATCCCCTTGTCAGCCAAGCTCCAGCTCATCAGTCGTACGAATGGTCAGAATCAGAGGGATCCCCTCATACCTGGCAGAATAAAAAAGCCACTTATTCCATTGTTTCTGAATCAAGTGGAGAATACATAGAGCATTTTCTGGTACTCGTTAAATGCAGAATAATAACAAAATGCTGTTAAATTGCAGAGCAAGGGTACCACAAAATCTGTAATATATAATGTCAGCAAAGAATTTTCTTTTGAGAATATGTTCAGCTAATTTAAAGCATAATTTCGTTACCATAACCATCTTCACACACAGAGCAGAGTGAAATTCATAAAACCTTACCAGCACTTGGGTTTATAGGATCCCAGTGGGAATCACTGGGTTTGGTAAACTGGCACCACCTCCCTTTCCCTACCAGATGGTGGATGCAGATTTTTGACATTATACTGGGACCTCTCTCGGGTTCACCTCTCTCTGACTGAGAGACAGAGGCTCCTTTCCTCCTGCTTTGTCTGATCCTCTTGCTGCAGCTCTCCTGTGGCTCTCACTGAACAGCGACATCAAAGTCATTTATGGCTGGAAGCTGGTGGCCAGCCATTTGGAATTACAGCCCAGGCTCTCGCCGGATTACAGAGTGTAGCATATGAACCAAATGACAGTGCCATGGCACAGAGGAAAGGCTGGTAAAGCCTCCAGTTTTGAATGGAAAATATGACTGTTTGTGTATTTATGCACAGGCTCCTCATAAACAACCTGAATGTTTCACCAACATTCCCATGAAGCAAGGGATGGGCCGAGTTAAAATAGCTCCAGAATGCCTGTCTTCTAAGTAAATTACCCACCCTGTCCTATCTTCTCCGGTTGTTTACTTTAACGTGTTTCCCTGCATATTTCAGAACTCAAGAAATGCTTACCGACAAATAGCATAACTTAAGACATAAAAGAAAATGGCTCACATAGCAGAGTCCTTTATCGAATGTATTATTATTGCCACAGAGTCTAACAACACCTTACCCATCCTGGATGTAGCTCTTTAGCAATCTCATCTGCCTACATCTCCACCTCCTCCTCTACTATTAGCTTCTCAATCCCTGCGGTCTGACTTTCATCTCCCACACTCCATAGAACCTGTTTAAACTTTGCACCTCCAGAGTGATACCTTTTTGTGTATATATCCTGGAATAACATCATGATAGACCCAGTTGCCCAGGCTTGACCTCAGAGTTGCTCCTTGCTGCTTCCTCCCTCTGAGATAGATATATCCAGACAGTTTCCAAGTCCTGGTGATCCTACCTCCTAAATATCAATAACTTTTGTCTCTTTCCAGTCAATTCCATGCTTGCTACTTATTGCCTTAATGTGGCTCTTCGTCCTGTGCCAGCATTATCAAAGATCTCCCAACTGCTTTTCTTGCCTCTAATCTTGTTCCCCCTTTATTTCATCACTTACACCTGCTACAGGATTAGCTTTATACAATGCAAATAAGTTCACATCACTCCTTGTTTGAAAACCACCAATCCTTCCCTGTTACAAAGAGAATCGAGTCCAAAGAGCCTTCGTAACCTGGTCCCAAACTGTCTTTACATCAACTCCACAGTCCTTATCATGTCCTCCACCCCTACTTCCCTGCCCCTCGACTCCAGCCACTGATTTCCCACAGTTCCCAAACTTGCCATGCTTTTGCATGTCTCTGTGCCTTGGTCTGTGCTTTTCCTACTGTTTCCAGTGCCTTTCCACCTTGTTCATTAGGAGTACTCAACTCACCCTTCAAGACTCAGCTCAAATGCCACCTGCTCGGTAAAGACCATCGCCCCCATCTCACCTTGGCAAAGTTACTGACCCTTTGCCGCGCAGCTGCATCTCATGTGTCCCTTTGTAATAGCACTTATTCTATCAACATTGCCTGTATGTGTCTGTCCCCCCTTCGTGCCAGGGATTATTTAAAACTTCAACTGTTTCCTGTTTCTGTCTCTGTATTCCCAGTGAGTAATAAGGCTCTACACACATACCAGAGATTTCTACATGCCTCATGAATGAACGAGTGCATGCATAACCCATTGCAAGGAGTCAATAAAATAAAACCCGTCCAATTTAAAATTTTTATCTGAGGCTCATATTTCCATGGTGAAAATCCTCCTCCTCCTCTCTCACCCCAGAGAACAAAGGTAACCTGCAGACTGAGCAGACACTGAACAGGAGAAAGAGCTAGAAGCAAATACAGCATCACCATTTCCATTTCTGAACCCTCTTTCTTCAGGCACAAAAAGATGGTTACCAATTTCCCAGGGTGATAGAGAGAGCACATTAACATTCGTGTCAGTGGATGAGAACAGAAACAGAGTGATAGGTATAAAAGCGAAGTAGTCCCATTGTTAAGTCAGTGAGTTTCACCCAGGGTGTCTGGGAAGCACTTAATGAATCTCGGAATAAACTTGTTTTTAATTTTAAAAAGAATGCACTGTTTACGAACGACGAATTAAATGTTTATCCACCTTCTTTTGTTTCGCGTTAAAAAGGGTTTGTTTGAAAGTTTGACATAGGCAGTCAGTTGGGCACTTCAGTAAACTGCTCTTCCTTCTCTCCCATGAGTTTTACTCCCCCAGACACTAGAGGAATGTTTCCTAAAATACACAGCCTCTTGGCCTTTTCTCCCTCCTCTTTTCCCAGCCCAGTGTTCAGGGCCAGGTGAAACATCATTTCCTCTGAGAAGCCTCTCCTGATCCTCTCAAACTCCATACAGCGCTCTAGCTCCGAGTTCCCTTAGCATCCTGTATCCTTACACCACACTGTCATTATTACTTATAACAGACACTAGGTACTCACCATGGTTGAGATTCAATCATGTTGTTGTGTGCATAAATAGTCTGTTCTTTTGATTCCCTGCTAGTAGTCCTATGGGTTAGATGTGCCGCGGTTTGTTTATTCATTCATCTAGGGAAAGACATAAGTCTTCATTTCTCAAGGGTTAATGCCTAGTAGTAGCATTGTTGGGTCATGGGGTTAGTGTATGATTAAATTTGTAATAACTCCTAAAAATTGTTTTCCAAAGTGACTATATACCATTATGCCCTCTAAACAGCAATATTTGAGAATTTTAACTTCTTTCTAGACTCATCAGCACTTGGTATGGACACTCTTAAAACACTTTCTAGACATTTGATAATAAGTACTGGTATCTCAAGTGGTTATAATTTTCATTCTCCTAGTGACAAATGATGGTGAGCCTCTCTTTACGGGCTTATTTGGCATGTATATATCTTTGATGAAGTGCAAACCTTTTGGCCACTTTTTAATTGAGTTATCTGCTTTTTGTTGAGTCTGTACATATATACATATATTATATATGATTTATGAGTATTTTCTCCAAGTCTGTAGTTTATCTCTTCATTCTCCAAACAGTGTCTTTCACAGAGCAAAAGTTTTTAAAATGTTAATGAGGTCTAATTTATCTTTCTTTATGGCTCATGCTTTTTGGTGTTAGATCTAAGAACTCTTTGTCTAATTCATGGTCATAAAGATTTTCCTCCTATTTTTTTTCTAAAAGTTTTATAGCTTGACATCAATAGTCTTACATTTAGGCTTATGATGCATTATGATACATTTTAAATTAATTTTTATAAGGTGTGAGGTACATGGAATTGAATTGAATGTCTTTGGAGACATTTTGCCTTTACCTTAGAACACCCTGCTTCCAATTCAACCACTGCAAGACTTAAGATGCCCCAATTTCTTATGTCATGGTTGTAACTCTAGTGAGAATCTTTGAGGCTAGGCAAATTTGAACTGAAGAAAGGCTTGATTTTAATCAGACAAGCTGACAGCAACGAATATTAATAAAGAAGAAATAGTGCCGATACTAAAATATCTAGTCCTTGCTTTGACAAGTATTGGTTGGCAAAATCAACATACAGTATGTGTGTGTTTATCTGTATGTATGCATCTGTTCATTTATACACTTTCTCACACACACACACACACACAGACGCATCTATAGACTCTTAAATATTTCTGAGTTATTGCCTCTCTTTAGAGCTTTAAACCATAATTTTACTTGTTCAGAAATTCCAGCTACCCTTTTCCCAGAGGCAGGAGATTTTGGTTAGTGGCTTTAGAGTTTGTCACAGACTGTCACATTCTTCAGTTTATAAAATGGCCTTGACTTGGGTAGACCAAAGATGGATTTTCCATTACATCATTTAGAAATGGATAGGCCTTTCCATAAACACACTTAGACAATTTATCCCAACTTTCACTTTTTTTCTATTTCATTTTCATGTTTTAATGGCCCTTTTTCTGGCAACCAGCACATCCCTTTGGGCACCGTTGGCAACGTCAAGAAGCTTGAGTGCATTTGCCTCGCCCTGAATCAGCCAGGATGGCAGAGTGTCTTCTTTGCCAAGCCCACTGAGCTTGAGGCCTGAGGCATCCCCTTCACCACTTTACACCCTGAGGCCTTCACACAGAGCTGGGAGCCTTTTAAATTTCTTGAATTGAGGATTAATGACTTTCTCTGTTATTAATTCTTCAGTGTTTATGGATTCACTTAATATATCTCTGTCAGGCTTTAGCCTAAAATATTATCTTTGAATCAAAAAAAAAAAAAAAGCCGTTTTCTAAGCCAGGCTTTACCAAAAAACACAGAATACTTATTGTAAAAGATTGGATTGATTGTTTCAACTCTTCACTCCCCTGCAGGAGGGTTGTACATCTACACCCTTCGCCTTGCAGCTTGGCACTGTACCACCACAGGACAATGGGACAGTGGGAGGAGTTTACTTCCCCCCAAACTCCACTTTGTTGGCACTTGGCTTGGCCAATGGAATGTTGTGGAAATGGCATGAACAGAAGCTTTGTGTATGCTTACATGGTTTGGCTTGCCTTCTTGCACCCCTGTGATTCCCATAAGAAGAGCATGGCCCTGCTGGCTTCTATCCCTTCAGTTTGCACCCAGAATGAAACACAAAAAGCAAACCCAAACCTGAGCTTCAACCTGGACCTAAACTAGCCAAGCTTCAGCCTGAAGCAGAGCTGCCCTGGCCAACCCACAGACCGGCGAGTAAGAAAAGTAAAATGCTTGCTGTTCATAAGCCACTGAGTTTTGTTACTTAACATTATCCCAGCAATAGATGACTAATACACTTACCTATCTCTCAGTCATGTTTTCCATAGACAGTCAAGTCCATGTGAAACCCAGCACAAATTGTTACTTGCTAGGAGAAACAAACAAGTGAATATTGTAGCCATGAATCAGATAGGTTACCATCTTCTCATGGATTTTTCTCCAGCATAGCCCATTCTTCAAGAATCAGCTCTAAGCAGATTTTCTGAGCGTCCTTTTAGTCAGATCAGTCTGTGTAGAATTACAGAATGTGTAGGCCGTCATTTCCTAGTTGTCCTCATAAGTGCTGGATCCCCACAACTGAAGCCTCTATCAAGTTGTTATGTTACGATTCATACGTAAGCAGTGGTACAGCTTCCAAGCTGTAGGAGCCAGATTTCTTGGCAATAGAGAGAACCATTAAAATTCAGCCTTTACCCAGGAATATTAACAAACTCTGATCGTTAGCAGTTAATGTCCATTGCAATGCTCAGTGTGTATCAGCAGGAAATGACAGCTGTCCTTTGTCTTCCCAGTATCACCAAATGAACACAATTTCTTACGTTCCTAGCTCCATGAATATACGTGCATTTTGCAGGTACATTACTGGGGATGGCCAGACCTCACGAGTATATTTCCTTACACTTAGATTTTTAGCTAGATAATTTTAATTGGAATCTTTCATTACAGTGTACTGTTTCAAAATCTAAGGACATAGCTGGAAATTTCCTTTACCAAGCATATCTCAGAACAAGATGCCATCATCTTACCAGCAGAAAGTTCCTAGGCCACCTTGAGCCTCAGATTTGTATCTTTACAGCATGATCAAAGAGTCTTCCTAGTTTTAATGCCCTGAATATTTAAAAATAATCACCAAGCCCATAAAAGTCATACTTAACTTTATAAAACATGTGTTGGCTCAGTTCATTTTCTCAAAGCTCACCTCCCCTTCTCTGCCTTGACTTTGTCTACTTCTCATCCGGCCATTCCTCTCTTCCTTGAATCAGATTTCTTATTTTCTGACTAGCCAAACACAGGCAGATTGAGCAAGCCTTAACCGTATGAGAGATCCTTAGCCTACAAGAGCAAACATTAAGGGGCGAAATTATAGTCACCTTTTAACAATTGATGGTGTGTCATGTACAAAAGACAATATGTTAGAAAGGAAAAAAAAAAAGAAAAAGAAAAGAAAGAAGGAGTAGGCTTGTCCTGTGTTGCCATGGAAAGAACAGAGCTAGACAAACAATTAAGAACAAGTCATAGAAAAGAAATCGGGCTCAATGAAAACTCTTTCAAGCAATTGGTGATGTCCAGTTACAGAATAAAAAGAAGTGAGCCCTCGTCAGTGAATGTGTTCAAGCTTCTCAGGCATAATAGTTAGGTAATTCCTATGTCTCTGAGTACCTTCCAGCTCTAAAAATATTATGATCTGATCTATTTGATTCTCTATAGTGTATCAGTATGAGTGTTCGTGCAGTGCAGGATAACATGGGCCATAACATTTTCATGATTCTGAGATTAAATGGAAAAGCCAAGCAGAATTTGTAGTCTTGAATCTAGTATGTCCTTCTGAATAGTCCTGGCTTCTGTGGAGTCCAAATTAAAATATCTTATGTAGTAAGATAGAAAGCATTCTATGTCTGCTGGTTATTAGTTTTCTGTTATACCCACAGCCTGATCTCCACTGTCTAGAAACATAAATATGTGTATATCTTTATGGCTGAGATCATGTTAATTTATTACCTCCCATGGAAGTCCTGAAAGAAGCTTGTTACTCCATTTTCTATTTTCTGACCACAACAACTTCGGGGTTACGTTTCTTTTAATCTAGTTATATTAACATGCAGAGTGTACCGAGAGAAACACTTTCTATGCAGACTTAATAAATCAGGAATACAATTCAAAAGGAACAAAAATGGTATATAGTGAAAAATTCTTCCTTCTCCCTTCTTTAAAAAACCAAAGGTCAGATTTTAAAAAACTATATTTAAGACTTAACTTGACCATCCAGATGCTTTAGTTTGAGATTGGGATTATTTTCTTCTACCTACATATAACCTTTAGAAAATCCTTCACTGTGATTGATTAGTGACAAAGTAAGTGTTTGAAAGAAAATGTCATTCCTGAAGTATCTTTTTCCTGGTGCAAAATTCTAGGTTAGCAGTCATTATTTATTTACTTTTTTCCAGCACACCAAAGCCTGGATTCTGGCCTCCATCGATGTTGTTGAGAAGTCAGTTGTCAGTCTAACTGCAACTCTTTTGAAGGCATTCTCTTTTCTCTCTGTCTGCTTTTACGATTTTCCTTTTGTCTTTGGTTTCCTGCAGGTGCTATCTACTGCACCCAGGTGTGAATTTCTTTTATTTATCTTGCTTTTGATATATTATGCACCGTGAATTGGTGGTTTTCATCAGTTCTGGAAAATTCTCACCCATCATTCTTTTTTGTTTTCTTTTCGTTTTTTTTTTTTGTGGTACGCGGGCCTCTCACTGTTGTGGCCTCTCCCGTTGCGCGGAGCACAGGCTCCGGACGCGCAGGCTCAGCGGCCATGGCTCACGGGCCCAGCATGGCTCACGGGCCCAGCCACTCCGCGGCATGTGGGATCTTCCCGGACCGGGGCACGAACCCGTGTCCCCTGCATAGGCAGGCGGACTCTCAACCACTGCGCCACCAGGGAAGCCCCCACCCATCATTCTTTAAATATTGCTTCTTATCCTTTATCTTTTGCTTTTTCTTCTTGAATCCAAGTAAACATTTTACAATTCCTTGTTATATACTCTATGCTCCTTATCTTCACCTCTGCATTTTCTAGGGATTTTGTTTGTTTCTCCATGCTTCATTTGTAACATTTTTGATCCATTTTCTAATTCTGTAAGTCTCTCTGTAGGTGCTATTAAACCTCTCCATTGAAGTCTTATTTTGGTTACTATATTTTTCAATTCTACAACTTTTTATTCGGTTTCTTTTCAAAAAAGCCATGTCACTTTTTATGGTTTCCAGTTCCATGCTATAGTTTTCAGCTTGTCTTTTTAGCTCATTGAATATACTAAACATAGGGTTTTTTTGTAACCTGTCTCTAGTAATTTAAAAATCTGCAGTCCTATAGCCTACTCTTTTCACTTCATATTATATTGTTCACATAATGTTATTGGTCTCCTTTTTATAATTTTGATATCTGAATAATATTATGTTGATCAAAGGAATGATAGTTTCCTCATCTATAAAATGGGGATAGTCTCACCTCTTGGGGTAGCTGCCTGACTCACAATAATTTATCTCAGACCCTAAGTAATTATTTCTGCCCCTGTGTATCTTTGCAATGATTATGACTTTAAAAATAATGTTTATGGGGCTTCCCTGGTGGCACAGTGGTTGAGAGTCCACCTGCTGAGGCAGAGGACGTGGGTTCGTGACCCGGTCTGGGAGGATCCCAGCCGCAGAGTGGCTGGGCCCGTGAGCCATAGCCGCTGAGCCTGCACATCCAGAGCCTGTGCTCCGCAATGGGAGAGGCCACAACAGTGAGAGGCCCGCGTACTGCAAAAAATATATATATATAATAATAATGTTTATGAGTAGATGGAGTCTTGAAGAAAACATGGAAAAATGAAATAAGTTGATAGGGTATTTGAATTGCATGTGTTTAAATTTTCCATCGTTTATATTGAAATACACTTGCGCAGTAAACTTAAATCATAAAAAGTAAAATGAAGTTCCTTAAAGCTAAAATGGTAATATTTTATATTTTAATGAGCACCTACTATATATCAGGCCCTATTCTAAGCTCTTCACATGTATTAGTTCATTTAACCATCTCCCAGCAGTCCTCTTTGAGAGGTATGATTATTATTCCTATTTTACAGATGGGAAAGTTGAGGTACAAAGGGGCTAAATAACTGTCCATGGTCACACAATTAGTAAGGGGCATGGCCAGGATTCTAACACAAGCAGTTTGGCTCCAGAAATCACTTTCTTAATTATAGCTTTATGAAAAAAGAAGAGGAAACAGGAAAGAAAAAAAGAGTATCAAGAGGTATACCTATACCAGTATACCTCTTGTTATCACATCTTCTTTGACATCCCCAGCTCCCTTCCCTTCTGTACTAACCTTAGAGGACTACGAAAAGATGTGAAGAGAGAAAAAGAAAGTGTTCTAGGTACTATGGATGTGTAACAAGTCACCCTAAGACTTAGTGGCATAAAACAACCATTTGTTTTGCCCGTGGATTCCATGGGTCAGGAATGCAGAAAGGGTAAAGGGAGCAAGACTTGTCTCTACTTCACAATGTCTGGAGCCTCAGATGGAAGATTTGAAGCTGGGGATAGAATCATGCAGTCATTTGAAGGCTCCTTCACTCACATCTCTGGCTATTGATGATAACCATTAGCTGAGAGTCTCGGCGACTCTCCAGGGGGACTTTCCTCAGAGACTAGTTTGAACTTCCTCAGAGCCCAGGGTTGGCATCATCCAGAGTTAGCACTTTCAGAGAAAGAGAAAAAGAAGTAGAGATAGAGATGGAGATGGAGAGAGGGAGAGGGAGGGAGAGTGAGGATAAGGCTGAAACTTTTATGACTTAGCTAGGAAATTACACAGCATCTTTTCTGCCATACTCTGTTGGTTGATGTAGTCCCGAACCCCAGCCCGGCTCAAAAGAGGGACAGTCACATGTAAGAAAGCCATATGAGATGGGATATATATTGGCAAATATAATATGCCTGGAAAGGAATATCCAAAAGTTCATTTCTGTGTTGCACCGAAGGCAACAGAAAGAAGAGTGGTGATTTAGGCAGTCTTTTTTAGGTAAAAATATAGCTAACAGAAAAATATACATCTTCACCCAGAGTAATGGTGAATAAACAGATATATTAATTTACATAAATGCAAATGAATTTAAAACTGACGATCTTTATAAATCTTCCCTGAATGATTTATAAACTGCCTCCAGTATTTTACAGTAGGACACATTCTGAAGGAAGAAAAAGTCTGATTTCACATATAATGACTGATCTTTATATCCAAGGACCAGACTTAGAGTACAGCTGTGGCACAACGCTTCCCATTAAGCAGACGGACTCTTTGATAACAAGGGCTTATACGGGGTGGCAATTTCCTTCTTAAGTGTAAATTATGACACGAACAGGCACTTCATAGAACAGAAAATATGTCTTTATTGTCACTGAACAACAATGACAACAAAAGACTCATTTTAAGAGAAACAAATATGATCTTTCAACAAACATGGTCAATGAGACCAGATTGGACATCCTATTTATGAAATGAAACTGACACCTATAACAAACCAACAGATTATGACATACTGTGCCTTCTTGAATATCAGAAAGCCTGAAATATCAAAGACTGTTCTGCATTCACTGGTTTTACCTAAGACTCTGATTTTAAGGTCAAAGGCAAAGCCGGAATGGTTAGAAGAAGCTGGCTGTGAATCTCCACTATATCGCAGAAGGCCACTTCTAGATCATACCTACCCCAGTATGCATCAGATGAGGTGGGGCAAATTTCAAACCAAATGGGCTCAATAAAATCCTATTCAGGAACAAATCAATATGTATTAAAATAAAATCCAAATTCTCAGCCTGTGCAAAAACAGCTGTGAGTTATTAGCAAGATATTTCTTTTTTTCTTTTTTTTTTTTTTTTTTTTGCGGTACGCGGGCCTCTTTCTGTTGTGGCCTCTCCCGTTGCGGAGCACAGGCTCCGGACGCGCAGACTCAGCGGCCATGGCTCACGGGCCCAGCCGCACCGCGGCATGTGGGATCCTCCCGGACCCGGGCACGAACCAGCGTCCCCTGCATCGGCAGGCGGACTCTCAACCACTGCGCCACCAGGGAAGCCCTAGCAAGATATTTCTTAAAGAAAATGATCATAATTATAAAATTCAGAGGCATCAAAGCCAGCCACAGGCACAAGAATGCACAATCCAATCCAGGGCAGATGGATATATGGGTTGGACCAAACGCTTTATGGGGACCTCAGCAGATGTGCAGTTAGGATGGTGGCAGGGAGGGACCAGGGAGAACTGGAACCTCTGCTGGACTGCTCCTCATGCCCGCCCAAGCCCTCTGGAATGTGTGAGCTCCTTCACCTCATGCCAGGTTGTTTGGTCCCGGGCATCCTAGTGGCGATACCTTTAAGAACACCAACAAAGACAATTCTGAGGCAAGATGTGATGATTAGAATAATTACTTAAGAATCTCTTTGTGTGTCTATTATTTATCCTGACCACTGGCAATTGGCAAGTTTATGCAGAGATCACCTACCTGTTTTTTTAAGTCATGAAGGTTTTCTTTTATGGTGGCAGGAGTCTGTTTAAGATTGTTAAGTAGTAAAGGAATACTGTGACTATAATTTAATAGAGCTTGTGTAAATTGGAAGTAAATCCAAATTTATATGTGGGTTAAAAAAAACCTAGAGGATGACTATATAAAATTCTTCCTGTTGAACTAAGTGATTTTTAAATAATTTAAGAATATACTCTTGAGCTAAAAATCTCGGTTGTTGGGAAAACTCATTTTCCCTGCAAAAGGAAAAAGAAATTTCCAGAGGCTGCTTATGCATTTTGCTGCTTCGCAGTGGTATTCAATTGCCAGACAGTTCTGAAAGTGTGTCTTTGGAGACATATCCAGCTTAGTGGGCACAGAGTCTGGATTCTGCTGCAGTGCAAGATGCAGATGATGATCAGTGCATCCTCCTTCCTCCGGGTCATCCTGGAGCTCTTGGCTGACCCTCTCCTGGAGGACAGAAGAAGCTTGCCATTCTTTGGGGAGCAAACTTGAAAAATGACGTTTTGTTTCAGTCTCACTCATAGTCAACATGGACCTAACACATTATGTGAGTTCCTTCCCTTGTCTGACAGTGGAACCGATGGCCCGCTCTGGTCCTCTCTCACGTAGCCATACTGGCTAAGTTGTCCACACAACAGTCTCCTTACCACACTGCAGGGGGACGCCACCCACTGCCCAATATCATCAGAATATGTTGTCTCTTTATGTTCCCGCTTCTTAATGGCTGCTGCTTTTCCCCCTCCTCAAGGGCTTTCAAAGGCCTCATTATCCATTTGCCAGTCTCGGCCAATAAGCGCCTTCCTTCTGGCCACAGACTTTATAGAGTTGCCCTTCTCTCTCAAATCACTTGTCAGACCCAGATCAAGCTCCTGCATCCGTATTTCCACCTAGGGAGGTTGTTTATAAAAGGCGAAGGGGCTTGCTTCATTTCTCCAGTGTCTGGAACATACCCATCATTGCACGGAATTATACAACATATAATGAAAATAATGCTTACCGTGTCTCTTGGAAAATCAGGATAAAATTCACTTCGAATAAAATGACCAAGGTGAGCTTAAAAAAGGAACCCACAAGAACTCACTTTCTGAAACAAAACAGAAGCCCTTTTGGCCTGAGCAATGTCTTCAAATTTATTTCCAGCCAAGGATTATCATAGAGACAAATAACCCAACAGATACAGTTACCAAATGCAAGTTTGTGTGCCCAATGAGCAGTGAAACCAAACAAACTGAAAGGTCAGATTTTGGAGCAGAGAAAGGTTTATTGCAGGGCATGAAAGGAGAACAAGTGGCTTGTACCCCAAACCCCCAAGCTCCCTGAAGGGTTTCAGCAAGTATTTTTACAGGCAAGGTGAGGGAAGGGCCATGGGTGGTTGCTGCAGACTTCTTGGTGTTGGAAGCTTTTGTTCTTGCAGCTGTCCCCATGGGTCAGGTCACCATGTTCCTATAAACCTCCAAGAAGACAAATGTTATTCTCTGCTCTGCAACTTTTTATCTCTATATGAATAGAAAAGTGTTCCACCCTTAAAGGTCAGAGCCTTGAGAATGGGCTATCCTCTATATTTCAGGCCACAGGCAACATTCTTCACTTGAAGCAAAAGCAATAGAATACAAAGTTTAAAGTAAAAGAAGCAGAGCTAATATGTAGTCAGATTTGTTCTTTCTTATTATAGTACTTGTAGACTTTTCCTAGTAGGGCAATGGGTTCTCTAGTCTTTTCCCACCATTCTCTGCCCACTCCAGAATCCATACTGCTGAACGGTACAGGATCTATGGGACCAGATTGTAAATGTCTAGAAATCAGCTTCTGAGACTTCAAACACATCATCATGCATAGGGTAGGGTCCTCAGATACTGTTAATTTAGCCATAGTTCAGCTTCCAGTTATGTGACGTAAGATAAATATTTGATAATACAGGCTGGATTAAATTACCTCTATATAATAGGTCTGACATTTAGAAGCAGAATTTCTAAGATCTCAAGCTACCCAAAAAATATAAGAAACATAGAGAAATTCCCTCCTATCATCACACAAATAGTGAAATACTCTCTAGGGAAGCTGAGAGGTTGTTCATAATTCGTTGAAAATGTATCTCAGCTGAACTAGGATCCCTCACTTGTACATTGTCCTTGGAGGATTTCAGCCACTTTTACGCTTTCAGCTACCTCCTAAAAGTGGATGATTCTCAAAATGCTTTCCAACTCGTATCCCTTTCATGATCTCTAGACCACTCATTCCAACTCTTTCTTGGAAATCTTCACTTGAGTGTTCAACAGCCAGCTCAAAATTAATATGTGCAAAGCTAAACTCTAAATCTGCTCTTCCTCCTATTACAAATATTATTTTATAACATTATCCTCCCTACTGGACCCTAGCCAGAAACCCGGGCATCATCCTTGACCTTTTCTTCAACCTCACTCTCTGGAGATACAATCAGTTACCATATCTCAACTTGTGTGCCTTCTTAGCTCTTTTTTTTTTTTTTTTTTTTTTTTTTCAGTACGCGGGCCTCTCACCACTGTGGCCTCTCCCGTTGCGGAGCTCAGGCTCCAGACGCGCAGGCTCAGCGGCCATGGCTCACGGGCCCAGCCGCTCCGCGGCATGTGGGATCTTCCCGGACCGGGGCACGAACCCGTGTCTCCTGCATCAGCAGGAGGACTCTCAAGCACTGCGCCACCAGGGAAGCCCTTCTTAGCTCTTTTTATTTTTAAAATTTTTTTTGAGTTTTAATTTACATTTTATGAAATTACATTTCATAAAATTCACTCACTTTAAATTGGTTCTTCAATGTGTCTCAATAAATGTATATAGTTGTGCAACCATCACCACAATCCAGTTTTAAAACACTCCCGTTATACCGAAAAGTTCCCTATGCCTCTTTGCATGCCCACCCTGGCCTCAAACAACCACCTATCTGTTTCTACAGTTTTGCCTTTTCTAGAAATTTCGTGTAAATGGAATCACATAATATGACAGCTTTTGTATCTGGCTTCTTTCACTTTCCATGATGCTTTTGAGATTCATCCATGCTGTTGCATGTACTAATAGTTTGTTCCTTTTTATAGTTGATAGTATTCCATTGTATGAGTATACCACATTTTGCTTATTTATGGACATTTTCTTGCTTTTCCAGTTTTTGGCTATTGTGCCTAATATTGCTAAGAACATCCTCATACAAGTCTTAGTGTGGATATATGTTTTTGTTTCTCTTGCATAGATAGCTAGAACTGGACTTGCTAGTTTATACGGTGAGTGTATGTTTACCTTTTTAAAAAACTGCCATAGTTTTACAAACTGGAGCTCTATTTTACATTCCCACCATCAGTGTATTTAGGTTCCAGATCCTCATTTTCCCATATCCTCATCAACACTTAGAATTGTCTATCTTTTAACAGTAGCCCCTCTAATAGGAGTAGCAGGGCATTTCATTACCATTTATTTTGTATTTCCCTGCGGGCTAATGATATTGAGCATCTTTTCATGAAATTGCATCAGTTTATCTTCTTTGGTGTTAATATTTTCTGCTCTTTTTAATTGAGTTGTTTGTCTCTTCTTATGGGGTTGTAGAAGTTCTTTATATTTTCTGGATACAAATCCTTTACCGGGTATATGTTTCGCCAATATTTTCACAGAGTCTGTGACTTGCCTTTTCATTTTCTTTGTGATGTCTTTTGAAGAGCCAACATTTAACTTTTTAGCTCTTTTGAATCCGGCTCATGCCTCTCTTCCCACAGCCACTTTCTTGAGTTCAGCTCTTTCCCATTCTTGGCTGAATTTTCGTAGTAGCCTAATAATTAGTCTCTTTAATCTCCCCATTGCATTTTCTAAAATGTCTTTTGCTTTCAGGACTAAACATAAATTCTGTAGCCACACATATGGGACAACTATGGAGGGATGCCTCTCACATCTCTCCCCGAAAAACCTGCTGCAGAGAGCTAAGTGACGGACAGCCTCCAGCCACCACAGCTGTGGATCCGCCACAGCACTCACTCCAAGGCCACTCTTGCTCCAAACTGCACCAAGCCAGTGACTGAGCACCATGCAAGACTCTCCTAACAGGCGACCCTTGCTCGGGAGCTCCTAATCAGCCTCGCCAAGGCTTTCTCAGGATTTTGCTGCAGTCTGAAGCTTTTCTGCCCCAGTCCTGCCTTTCCTCTTTCACAGGTGTCAAACCTACATCACAATCTGAAGGCTCTCCTAGACTTCTCCTATATCCTCTCCCTTTATCCTTACAGGTGTTTTCCCCAATAAATCTCTTGCCTGTCTAGTCCTTTCTAGGCATTTGTTTCTCAGAGGAGCCATCTGACACAACAGGCAAGGCCATTCTTGATCTAGCCCCCAACTGACTCCTCAGTTGTCACTGAGCTTGTGCCTTCTCCTTTCAATATCATGACTATGGAGGGAACCAGGGCTTCTTCTCCCATATCCCAGCTTCCTCTCTTTTGTTCAAACTTCTGAGGCAGCAGAAGAAAAATCCATCTGCAATACTAGAAACGCTATGATAATGTGCTGAGGAAGCCTTATATGAAGAAGCCTTATAAGAAAAGCAGGGACTCCAAAGAAAATTCAGCCCTTCCAAAGACTATGTACCCCTAACACCTTCTTTTGAGCTATGTGTGTTGGAGGAAGAAAGAAAAAAAAAAAAAAACCCTTTTTCCATGGGGAGTTATTCTCCTTGTACCCATAAATAAATTCACTCTTCCTTGCAAAAAATGATACTCCTGACCCTGCTCAAATGTGCTGTTGGAGGGGTTTTGTCAGTAGTGAGAGACAGCAAGGGGACGTACAGTGTTTATCATCATGGGAATCTCATGGAGCTCTTAAAAAGTTGCAGGGCTCTGAGTCCCAACCCAAACCTCCTAGACTAGACTTTCCAGAGAAAGACACTGGGAAGCTTATTTTGGACAAGTGCCCCAAGGAATTCTCAGGATGTTTGAGAAATACTGGTAGAGTGGTTAAGAATACAAGTACTAAAGCAAGCGTGATTTAGTTTAATTCTAAATTCTGACCTTTGCTAGCTGTGTAATCTTAGACAAGTTCCTTAGTTTTCTCATCTGTGAAATGCGATAATAAATAGTACTTCCCACGTAGGTTGCCATGAGCAGCCAAAGAGTTAATGGTTATAGTATGTGTAGGACAGTGTCTGTGATGTAGTAAATTGCTCATGAAATCTGAACTCTTTGTACTGTTGTTGGTATTGTTATTCTCACCACCATTATAAGTCTTGTTAGTGACAGATCAAATGCAACAAAATCATGAGCACCTGCCAGGTATTATGCTAGGGTCTAGTATGGAGAGAGTGTGTTTTTGAGGGGTAGGATTAAGATATAGAAGTGAGCACGACATACCATCTGCTCAGAGCTAGGTGAGATTTTCCTTTACCCATCCACGCTCCCCCGTCTAATCTCCATCACCCAGGGCATTCATTAGGTAGCTGTCTGCCGGGATTAGGAGTGGGCTCTGTTGTTGGTGCAGAGACAAGCTTAACAGACTTTGATCGGGGCTTCAGAGAGACTCTGAGATGTACAGGAAAGAGTCTCTGAGTCATCAGTTCAGAGTTCAAATCCCAGGGTATCTCATTAGAGTAGTGAATGACCTTGAACAAATTACTTAAGCTCTCTGAGCTCTTGTTTCCTTAATTTCCGAATGTTTTCTACCTCTCTGGGCTATTGTGAGGCTTAACTGAGATGATGTATGTAAACTCCCTGGCACATGCTGGGGGCTGAAGAAATGGACGTCCCACCTTGTTTCATTGGGACTGTTTTTGTTCCCTGAGATAGATTTTAGTTTTGAGTTCACTGAGTAACCTACGCACAGAGCCTGGATGAGCCCAGCTGTATCCCTGTGAGAGGAGAGTTTCAAGGCCCTAAAGTCTCCCCAGACTGCCAGACTTATAACTCAGATAATCCATTTTCACTGTGGATATCTCTGTCGTGCATGAGAATTGTCAATCCTTGCACGTGTATTACCTTGTCCTTTACTCCTATAGTTCAGGAGTGGCAGTTCCAGGGTCATTTAAAAATACTGATAGAAATACATGTCAGCTCAACAAACCCAATTCTTTCCCCAAACTTTGACTTTGGTTTCATCAACGTGATTTCGAATTCTCGCTCTCTGCCTCTATGCTGAGCACATATGGCCTCTGTAAACATGTCTTCAAAACGTTTTCAAAGTTTCCAAAGTGAACTTTGGAACAGGACAGTAATATCACCAAAGCAGCAGTCATTGGGAAAATAATCTTTTTAAACAGGCTAATATGCTTTGGACTTTGATGTGTCCAAATTTCAGAGGAATGTATAAATGTGTTGGTATAAATTTTATTTTTTAAAAAAAATTAGGACATTTCCTGAAGTAGTTGCCAAAACGTTGCCTAATTTAGAATTGTTTTTTCCACCCTGGTTTGCAAGGGCTTTGCTATGGGGTAAGGTTACATAAGGGAGATTGCAAATCAGAATTTGCTTCTTACAGATTTCCAAGCTTAAAGCGAAAGTTAGTCCCCCAAAAATGGACTAGAAAGTACTTGAAAGCTTTCTGAAGTGATGGGTAGGATTACACAAAGATAGTAATGGGCAGTTCATAACGTTTTTGCTATTTTTCAAGTGTGATGGTGAACTCCTGCAAGTTAATAAAACAGAAATAGAGATGTAACAAAAACTTTTTGGCACTGAGAATGAAAATGCTGGGATATTCTAAAAATTTGCTAGATAAGCAATTCATGTTCAAAGTGAAATAAATCATACAAATTATGTGATTGATTTATTCAAACATGAGTCTATACTTCAGGGAAAAATGATTTCTGAGGAACAGAATGAAATTCTGGACATCCCTTGATGAATAATTGCATCTACTTAGATAAAACTGGGATTGAGCCACATGAGGTGGAACACCAATTCCTAGGAAGCTGAGCCATGGTGGATCCTTATGTAACTTTGTACAAAAAGGAGAGGTTATCCCTGTGGTGACAGGAAGAACCTCCTTTTTTTGACAAAGTGCAGCAAGTAAGTGGAATACTACCAGAAGAGTTTTAGAAATGCCACTAGATGAGGGCTAGTGCCACAGCTGGAGTGGCAGCAGGCAAGTTCTCGCCTCCTTTCCTGGTGTGAGCTGAGAGACTGTTTAAGATGTTTAAGAGAGTCCTGCCCAAATTAAGAGATTTAAAGCACATCCCAATGCAACCTGGCAGAAGGATTCTTTTTTTTTTTTTTGGCGGTACGCGGGCCTCTCACTGTTGTGGCCTCTCCCGTTGCGGAGCACAGGCTCCGGACGCGCAGGCTCAGTGGCCATGGTTCTCAGCGGCAAGTGGGATCTTCCCGGACCGGGGCACGAACCCGCGTCCCCTGCATCGGCAGGAGGACTCTCAACCACTGCACCACCAGGGAAACCCAAGAGGGATATTTTTTAACCTTAGTCCTTGGCATGTGTTTTAGTCATTTATTCCTGCATAACAAATGATCTCAAAACTGTGGCTTGGGCTTCCCTGGTGGCGCAGTGGTTGAGAATCCGCCTGCCGATGCAGGGGACACGGGTTCGTGCCCTGGTCCGGGAAGATCCCACATGCCGCGGAGCAACTAAGCCCGTGAGCCATGGCTGCTGGGCCTGCGCGTCCGGAGCCTGTGCTCCGCAACGGGAGAGGCCACAACAGTGAGAGGCCCGCATACCGCAAAAAAAAAAACAAAAAACTGTGGCTTGAAACAACAATTTTATTAGTTTTCATAATTCTGCACTCATTTGAGCAGTTTTCTTCTCCAAGAGGTGTCAGCTGGAGGACTTGGAAGCACTCAGCTGGTAGCTGGGCGGGCAGGTCCAGGAAGGCATGCTCACAGGTCTGTCTACTTGGTGCTCCATCATGTTGCCTCTCCATGTGGTTAGCGTGGGCTTCCTTACAGCATGGCGTTCTCAGGGTAGTCTGGCTGCCTCCGTGGCAGCTGGTTTTTCCAGCTCTTGGAAGTTACCACTCAGGGCTTTTGTCACATTCTGTTGATCAAAGCAAGACATAAGGCTAGTACAGATTGAAAGGGAAGGGACGTGGATCCCTCATCTTGATGGAGTAGCATGCGTGTACAAGGAGGAAAAGAACTGAGGGCAGCCCTCTTTGGGGAGTCTCTACCATAGTCTGAAAAAGTGGGGCATTTGGGGCTGGCGGTTGATGGCTTTGGAGAAGAGCATGAAATCAGGCTAAGCAGGGGACAGCCATATCTGGAGGCATAGCTGGTGTGTGAAGCTTATTAAAGCTTAGGCAGGTGGGCACCAAACTGCGGGTAGAAGTTCAGAAATAGTGCAATGGGAAGTTGATCCTAAGGAATCATAGGGGAAAGGAGAAAAGGAATCTGGGAAAATTACACCAACACAAATCAGGCTTTCCGTAATACCATGGATTTTTAAAAGTTAAATATCTATACAAAAACAAGATCTTGGGCTTCCCCGGTGGCGCAGTGGTTGAGAGTCCGCCTACCGATGCAGGGGACACGGGTTCGTGCCCCGGTCCAGGAAGATCCCACATGCAGTGGAGCGGCTGGGCCCATGAGCCATGGCCGCTGAGCCTGCGTGTCCAGAGCCTCCTGTGCTCCACAACGGGAGAGGCCACAGCAGTGAGAGGCCCGCATACCGCAAAAACAAAACACAAAAACAGAGAGAAAAAAACACAAGATCTTTTTGCATCATCTTTTTATCACTGATGACTCTAAGCTTACGACTTTAGGTGAAGAGCAGGGAGATAAATGGCTCAGAAAAGATGGGGCCCAAAAAGCACAATCAATTGCCTGACCTTGTCCTGGTTGCAATTGGCTTCCCCATCACTGCTTTGGAGCCTTGACATGAAGTAGCCAGCGTTCTCATTGAGGAGAGGAAGTGCTCTCCTAGGGAGTGCTTGTAGGTATGGTCATCCTAAAGACCTTTGCTGATGGGAGTGCTACTGGTGTTTAGTGGATAGGGGCCAGGGATTTTAAACATCCAAACACCCCACACACTTGAGGAGAATTGTTCCAGCCCAAATGCCAGCAGCACCCTAGTTGAGAAATACAAAGTAGACAATTGGGGTGATATAGAGTATCTGGGTGGAAAATATTGAACTTGGAAGATGCAAGGACTGTAAGATCCCACAATAGGCTGTAGTCTGATGATAAGACCAGAGTCAGAAGTGATACTAAACTGTAGGAAGTATGGTGCCTATAGAAAATACACTCTTTAGATCACGTACCCCAAAACGGCCACCTTTGGAAACATGCATTTCCTCACTTATCTCAACCATTCTGAGATGTTAGATGGAGAATCAAGAAAGGTTATGATTTTTTAAATAGAAATAAGACTGTACCATAACCTTGTGAAAACTTCTTTCTAGGGATTGGCTTATCTCTATCTGTGGACATTATGGCATCTTGTTTTTGTTGTTCTTGTTCAGAATCAAATATGTTCAGTTTTGCTGTGAAGAGATGTTTTTGTTAACATGTAGAATCCTATTTTATTCTTCCCTAATCCAACTGATTTTCCCCCACCTGCCAACCAGTTTTACATTGTCAAATCCAGCCTTTGATGGCAGTGGAACCTGACTTATGTAGAACCTTACGTGGGGTCTAATATGTTGCTTTTCCTCCAGGGTGAAATTCACATCATGTTGCAGAAACATACTCTGCAGCCTTTCTCTTGCAGTGATAACATTTAAGAAGTGAGCTTGAATTTGGGAGTCCTGATCATAAAATTGTCCCCCCCAACATCAATCTTTTTCTTCTATTCCTCCTTCTTTGTTTCTTTTCATGCTTTTACTCTTTTGTGTAGCTGTGACTAATACAGAGATTTTTCTCAGAGAGAGGAAACCGTTCCATGTGAAGCTTGGTATTGTCCATCCCAAGGTCTGGAAATGACCTAGGTGTTTGCTGCTGTGTGGTCAGCAGATGGATATGTCTCACCCACTCCTAAGTTTCAAATTTTAAAAGCTTTTTAACGACCTTGAATTGGTCAATGGATAATACAAACTAGGCACAAACAGCAGTGATTTAACTGGGTACACTGACATCTGCTTTTACAGCCCTGTACTTTTGAAAATTGTACACAAGTATGTTGATTGAGTTCACGTTGACCAGGAAGAAAGTCATTGAGAGGGGCAAGCTCTAACACATGTAGTATAGATTTTTATTATCCATACAGTGAATTACCTGTGGCAAATTTGAAATCCCCACTTTATTTCTTCTTCTACCTAGCACTTATCTGGACTCCTTCCCTCTGTGGTTGGTTGATGTGTGCTCTGGGAATGCAAAATCATTTCAGTGCCTCCTCTTTGATGACTTGGAAGGCATTTGAGACCACGCAGAGCCCCTGGGTCATGGTTATGAACAACAATTATTGTACTGGAGATTTACAGATGTACTGGTTACTAGAGGGTTGTGGTTAATAGAATGTTAAACAACAAAGAGTTTATTGTATAACTAAGGAGGAAAAAGCTCCCCAACAGCAAAATACATAATCTCAGAAAGTCAGGAGATCTGGAGGAAAACACACGAAGTTAAGTTTTTCCTTTATAAAAAAGATTCCTCCCCCAAATTAAATGGTTCGAGTTTTAGAAACTTACCCTGTGGGAAATACATTGCTTCAAAGGAGAAAGAGATTAAATGTAGATGCAACAGGCAGTGTCTCCCATATGTAAACTCTTTTCCACAATGTGGTTAAGCATTTGGTGAAATCTGATTAACTCCAGTCACTAGGGAACTGTTTAGTGGCTTTTTACTTCATTGCACTGATTCTGGCCCTGTGGACCTCCTACTGCACATGGAACATCAGACCTGATCTTTCTGTGGCAAATTCAAATGCAGTTCAGGAGCTACCATGACCCTTTACACTGAATGCATAAACCTGACACTGCCTTTTAATACCATCGCTTGCCTTAGACTCTGGTAACCAGATAACATAAATTGGGTCTTGCTAAGAAGTTCACCAAAACCTAAGAAAACTCCATCGTGGTAATATTCATTATATCACAGTGGATGGGGTTCTTTCTGACCATTTCCCAAGACCAGTGAAGTGAGCTGTGTAACAGACCAAACCCTACTGAGGTTAATGCGTTAGGTAGACAGGCTACCCAGTGCCAAGCAGCCGGTGGTAGCATGTATTTCTGTCCAGTGACTGCTCTGGATGTCTTTGACTTGCCCCTCCAGATCCGTTCCCTACCCCCTTCCATCCTTCTCTGTGTCCAGGGAGGCTGACCTTGGATTTGCCCAATAGAGAGGGGAGACACAGCATTGGGAGACTCAAAGAAAGGGAGATCAGGAGATTTACCCCTCCCACTCCTGGTTCCTAACCTAGCTGGTAGCTACTTCCTTCTACTGAAGTCAGTGGCTTCTTTGGGGCACCCCACTCTGCCTCTGTGTTCTGGTAACCACTCTCTCCCTTCAGGTTTAGGAAGTGTAATAACTCCTGCTCCGGCTAGCCCTAGGTTGCTGTGATACCTTTTGTGGATTCTCTTTCCTACCCAGACCTTTGGAAGTAGCCCCTCTGTTAAGCTGGCCTTAAGTAACCCAGTGAGTACGATGGCCTGTCTCCTGCTGGAACCCTGATGAACACACAGACTTAGCCCCCTCCTCTTTGTATGTAACTCCATGTGTCCCGGGCTGCAGGTAGGAGTGGGATAATAATAACAGACACAAAAGAGTATTTCTCTAGTTCCCCTGCCCCCATGCTCCCTGCAGAAATTTCAATTCCTTGGTGCCCTAACAAGAAGTCCCCTTGATTTGACCCTTTGGATACACAGCCTTCCTCCCTTCCTGCCCCAGCTCAGTATGCTGACAACGCTAGCCATCTGAAAAGGCAGCAGTGCTGCCAGCTTTGCCCCTGATGGCTCCCCTAGGTCAGCTGCTGCAAGAGTGTCTGGGCCAAGGTCCCTGGTGTGGACTCTAAAGTTGACACTGTGGCTTTCAAACTGCAGCTGCCGTCACCAGTCCTGGCTGCCACTGCTATGCTCTGCTCCTCCACTCTCAGTGTCCCATGGAAATGATACTCTTTATCTTTGCTTGCTTTTTATCAGAACTCCCTTGGCCAGAGACTTGGTCATAAGCCCAGTGGAATGGGTCAGAGTTTAGTGTAAGTGAGAGATAATGCACTGATCTTAGAATCAGGCATCCCTTTGGTTTACGAGCCCCTTGTCCTTAAACCAACTTCCCTAACTCCATTTATCCTTCCCTTGGGAAGTGTTCTCTCTCAGGAGTCAAGTTTCTCATGTAAACAGTGCCCTGTTGGGCTGCCCTGTTATTTATTCTTCCAGACCTGCCTAGAAATGGCTGGATCCTAAGGGGAATTCAGCTTAGATTCACTCGATACCTTCATCTGCTGGCTATTCTACTTTTGCCCCAGAAACCCACCCGCTACCCTTATCTGCATCAATCTGTGCTCAGGAAGGCTAAAGTCTGTGGATTCCATTACCCAGGCTCCCTTGCCCTCTCAGTGCCATTTGGGCTCAGGCAATGGAAGGCAGTGGCAGGAAATCAGAGGGTGAGCAGAGAGATCTCAGAGTGTTTACTCCCCTCCCCACCCAGCTGGGGTGCAGTTTGGTAGTAGTTGTTTACATATAGTTACAGTACCTACCAGGTCACCCTCACCAGGGCCACAGCTTTTGCTGCATTCTGGCAAGAGTGCCCCCACTCCTTAGTCCTAGGGATGTGTGGTGGGCATAGCTGCCCCCCAAAGATGACCACAGCCTAATCCCTGGAACCTGTGAATACGTTACATTACATGGCAAAGAGGTGATATTCCATTTATAGTTATTATAAAATATTGGCTATATTCCCTGGGTTGTACAATATATCCTTGTAGCTTATTTATTTATTTATATTTAGTTTTTTTTGCGGTACGCGGGCCTCTCACTGTTGTGGCCTCTCCCGTTGTGGAGCGCAGGCTCAGCAGCCATGGCTCACAGGCCCAGCCGCTCCGCGGCATGTGGGATCCTCCCGGACTGGGGCACGAACCTGTGTCCCCTGCATCGGCAGGTAGACTCTCAACCACTGCGCCACCAGGGAAGCCCAACTTGTAGCTTATTTATTTTGTACATAGTAGTTTGTACCTCTTAATCCCCTCTCCTCTCTTGCCCCTCCTCCCTTCCTTCTCCCTGCTGATGACCACTAGTTTGTTCTCTATATCTGTGAGTGTTTCTTTTTTGTTATATTCACTAGTTTGTTTTCTTTTTTAGATCCACATATAAGTGATATCATACAGTATTTTGTCTTTCTCTGCCTGATTTATTTCACTTAGCATAAGGCCCTCCAACTCCATCTATGTTGCTACAAATGGCAAAATTTCATTCATTTTGAATGACTGAGTAGTATTCCATTGTGTATATATGTACCACATCTTCTTTGTCCATTCATCTGTTAATGAACACTTAGGTCACTTCCATATCTTGGCTCTTGTAAATAATGCTGCTATGAACATTGGGCCGCATGTACCTTTTTGAATTAGTGTTTTCATTATTTTAGGATATATACCCAGGAGTGGAACTGCTGGGTCATATGGTAGTTCTATTTTTAGGTTTTTGAGAAACCTCCGTACTGTTTTCCACAGTGGCTGCACCAATTTACATTCCCACCAGCAGTATACAAGGTTTCCGTTTTCTCCAAATCCTCGCCAACACTTGTGGTCTTTTTGATGACAGCCATTCTCACAGGTGTGAGGTGATAGCTCATTGTGGCTTTAATTTGCATTTCTGATTAACGATGTTGAGCATCTTTTCATGTGCCTGTTGGCCATATGCATGTCTTTGGAAAAACATCTATTCAGGTCTTCTGCCCATTTTTAATCAAGTTGTTTGTTTTTTTGATATTGAGTTGTATGAGCTGTTTATATATTTTGGATATTAACCCTGGTCATGACATGCTGTTGAAATACAAAGCGTAATAGGTTTCATCCGTGTATATAAGCCATGTGTCTCATATAGCCCAGCACCTGTTAACTGATAGTGGGGATTTTAACACCAAATGGAGATTTTATGTGTGGGGTCAGTGATCTAAGAGAATTTCGCTGCTCTTATCCCTGGGATTTCTGAGGTCCTTCTGGAATAGGATGAGAACAAAAGTCAGAAAGACATGACATTTGGTGCCTCAAAATGTTCTCAAGAGCTCAGCTACTCGGAGACCTATGTACCAAGGTTGGCTGGGCAGGTCACTGCACAGAGTGTAAGACTGAAGGATCTGATCCCAGTGTAGACAGCTCATTCCCATCTCTCAAGAGCATGAAGGACACCCGTCCTGCCAGCTGTCTCACACGTAGAGTTCCCTGCATGGTCCAGACTAGATGGTGTAAGTGGATCCACGCTGCCAGTGAGAGGTTTGCAGACAGTGGGTATTTTTCATTTGCCAAATAACACTTCATCACGAGACGCTGTCCTGCTGTCCTTGCTCCCCTGAGTTCACAAATACAACACAGCATCATTGCCTTGGCTTTTGAGAGCCTCCCAATATAGAGACTTTTAAAAATCAGCTTCTGGTCCAAGAGAGGGAATTGAGGCTGTGCTTTAGAGAAGCAATATGGTAAACACTGGAGTCATGATGAAAAGACAAAGGATTGGCTTTCACGTTACTTTGAAGTGATATCTCCCCTGATTTACATTCCCCAGGGGTCATTTGGGTGTTGGGTGTTTTCATGGGACGTGGATCATGCTTCCATGACAATAAGCCATGGATGTTGGTGTCATAACAACTCTGCAGCTTAAACCAAGGCAAAAACTAGACACTTCACAGGGCCTTGTTTCTCTCACCAGTCACAGCCAGTCCTAGACGTAATGGGAAATATGTCACTAATTATAAACAAGCAGACAATGGAGTTTGTTTTTTGCCCTGAAAATCCGCTCTCTCTCCCAGTCAGATCTGAATGCATTTTCAAGTGTAATAGAAACCAGAGCTAAGTGCTTTGAGGCTTTATTATGTGCACAGAAAAACAGCAGTGAAAAACTCAATCCAAGTTTTAAAAAATTGAGCCCCACTATGTGTGGATTGCTTTACATATATTTTTCTCTAGCAGGTAAAAATAATCCTGCATGTTTATTATGATCCCTGCTATCCATAGTTTATAGATGAGAAAACAAAGACTTGGTGTGGTTATTTTCACTTGGGCAGGGCCACCCCGTTAACAAGTGTTGAAGTTGGAATAAAACATTATGTCCATCTGGCTCCAGACCCTAGGCATCAGCCATTTCATCACACTTCCACACCGACTAATTCTTCCGAGGAATTTAGGGATATTTAACCTTCTTCTCGGGGATGCATTACTGGGGCTGGAAGGAAACTCTTGCCTTATCCACTCTTTTGCCTTCCAATAAAACTACATACAGGGCTTCCCCGGTGGTGCAGTGGTTAAGAATCCACCTGACAGTGCAGAGTACACGGGTTTGAGCCCTGGTCCGGGAAGATCACACATGCCGCGGGGCAACTAAGCCCGTGCGCCACAACTACTGAGCCTGTGCTCTAGAGCCCGTGAGCCACAACTACTGAGCCCACGTGCTACAACTACTGAAGCTTGCACGCCTAGAGCCTGTGCTCTGCAACAAGAGAAGCCATGCAAAGCCCGTGCACCACAGCGACGAGTAGCCCCCACTTGCTGAAACTAGAGAAAAGCCCGCGCATAACAACAAAGACCCAACACAGAAACAAACAAAACACTACATCCAAATTACTACAGATAAATACTATTTCTAGAACTTTCTCCTAATGGTTCTCACTGCCCAAAAGTTCCTTCTTATGTCTGACCCAAGTATTTCTTGCTGTACTTTGAAGCCTTCTCTCTTGCTATGCTCTTACTGTAGAGAGAGAGCAGCTTAATATAAAAGCACCTCGCAAACCTGTGGGCTGTGAAATAGCTGCTTACTGGCCCCTCCCCTCTGTGGAGGGGAGAACTCATCCTCTTAGACCAGACACAGAGCAGCTAAAGAAAATCAATCTCCTCTGTAGGAAATCAGCATAGGTTTTTTTTTTTCTTTTCTTTTAGTTTTTAACATCTTTATTAGAGTATAATTGCTTTACAATGGTATGTCCGTTTCTGCTTTATAACAAAGTGAATCAGTTATACATATACATATGTCCCCATATCTCTTCCCTCTTGCATCTCCCTCCCTCCAACCCTCCCTATCCCACCCCTCTAGGTGGTCACAAAGCACCGAGCTGATCTCCCTGTGCTATGTGGCTGCTTCCCACTAGCTATTTTATGTTTGGTAGTGTATACATGTCCATGCCACACTCTCACTTTGTCCCAGCTTACCCTTCGCCCTCCCCGTATCCTCAAGTCCATTCTCTAGTATGTCTGCATCTTTTTTCCTGTTTTGCCCCTAGGTTCTTCTGACCATTTTCTTTTTTTTTTTTTTTAGATTCCATATATATGTGTTAGCATACGGTATTTGTTTTTCTCTTTCTGACTTACTTCACTCTGTATGACAGACTCTAGGTCCATCCACCTCACTACAAATAACTCAATTTCCTTTCTTTTTATGGCTGAGAAATATTCCATTGTATATATGTACCACATCTTCTTTATCCATTCATCTGTTAATGGACACTTAGGTTTCTTCCATGTCCTGGCTATTGTAAATAGAGCTGCAATGAACATTGTGGTACATGTGTCTTTTTGAATTATGGTTTTCTCAGGGTATATGCCCAGTAGTGGGATTGCTGGGTCATATGGTAGTTCTAGTTTTAGTTTTTTAAGGAACCTCCATACTGTTCTCCATAGTGGCTGTATCAATTTACATTCCCACCAACAGTGCAAGAGGGTTCCCTTTTCTCCACATCCTCTCCAGCATTTATTGTTTGTAGATTTTTTGATGATGGCCATTCTGACCGGTGTGAGATGATATCTCATTGTAGTTTTGATTTGCATTTCTCTAATGATTAATGATGTTGAGCATCCTTTCATGTATTTGTTGGCAATCTGTATATCTTCTTTGGAAAAATGTCTATTTAGGTCTTCTGCCCATTTTTGGATTGGGTTGTTTGTTTTTTTGATATTGAGCTGCATGAGTTGCTTATATGTTTTAGAGATTAATCCTTTGTCAGTTGCTTCATTTGCAAATATTTTCTCCCATCCTGAGGGTTGTCTTTTCTTCTTGTTTATGGTTTCCTTTGCTGTGCAAAAGCTTTTAAGTTTCATTAGGTCCCATTTGTTTATTTTTGTTTTTATTTCCATTTCTCTAGGAGGTGGGTCAAAAAGGATCTTGCTGTGATTTATGTCATAGAGTGTTCTGCCTATGTTTTCCTCTAAGAGTATGATGGTGTCTGGCCTTACATTTAGGTCTTCAATCCATTTTGAGTTTATTTTTGTGTATGGTGTTAGGGAGTTTTCTAATTTCATACTTTTACATGTACCTGTCCAGTTTTTCCAGCACCACTTATTGAAGAGGCTGTCTTTTCTCCACTGTGTACTCTTGCCTCCTTTATCAAAGATAAGGTGACCATATGTGTGTGGGTTTATCTGTGGGCTTTCTATCCTGTTCCATTGATCTGTATTTCTGTTTTTGTGCCAGTACCCTATTGTATTGACTACTGTAGCTTTGTAGTATAGTCTGAAGTCAGGGAGCCTGATTCCTCCAACTCCGTTCTTCTTTCTAAAGATTGCTTTGGCTATTCGGAGTCTTTTGTGTTTCCATACAAATAGTGAAATGTTTTGTTCTAGTTCTGTGAAAAATGCCATTGGTAGTTTGATAGGGATTGCATTGAATCTGTAGATTGCCTTGGGTAGTCTAGTCATTTTCACAATGTTGATTTTTCTAATCCAAGACCATCATATATCTCTCCATCTGTTTGTATCATCTTTAATTTCTTTCATCAGTGTCATAGTTTTCTGCATACAGGTCTTTTGTCTCCTTAGGTAGGTTTATTCCTAGATACTTTATTCTTTTTGTTGCAATGGTAAATGGGAGTGTTTTCTTAATTTCACTTTCAGATTTTTCATCATTAGTGTATAGGAATGCCAGAGATTTCTGTGCATTAATTTTGTATCCTGCTACTTTACCAAATTCATTGATTAGCTCTAGTAGTTTTCTGGTAGCATCTTTAGGATTCTCTCTATATAGTGTCATGCCATCTGCAAACAGTGACAGCTTTACTTCTTCTTTTCCAATTTGTATTCCTTTTATTTCTTTTTCTTCTCTGATTGCTGTGGCTAAAACTTCCAAAACTGTGTTGAATAATAGTGGTGAGAGTGGGAAACCTTGTCTTGTTCCTGATCTTAGTGGAAATGGTTTCAGTTTTTCACCATTGAGGATGATGTTGACTGTGGGTTTGTCATATATGGCCTTTGTTATTTTGAGGGAAGTTCCCTCTATCAGCATAGGTTTTAACCTTTCCTGGCCTCTCCCAACTAAATGTCCAACTTGGAATAAATCTTTAGTACTCTTAATTATCTTTTTCACACCTCTGCTCTCCCCCAACCCTGTGGCCCCTACACTCAGCTTATTCCCCACCATCCTTGAGTTAAACTATAGGGAAAGAGAAACTGGACATCAGGCTGAATTGAGTTGGATATAAACATCAATTGCTGTATTAAACTTTGGTGAAAAGTGTCCTCATGGAGATCAAGCTGATAGAAGCACAAAAGGCCAGGGGAAGTAGGGAGCCCACCTCTCCTACCCAGCACTTCCAAGGCCGTTAGACACACCTGGCTGAGTATGTGAGCAGCTTGATGGAGCCTCTCATGCGGTTTGAAGATTAAAGCAGAGTCTCCCCCATGTCTGGTCTCTTCTGAAGGAGCCTCAGGCTCATCTGGGAATGGAAATCCAGAAGAGGGAGGCTGCCTCCCATGGCGAGAGATCAGAGGGAGGGCTGGGTGGCCTGGTCAGTGGTTGGTAACAGAATTCCAGTCCAGAACTCACAAGGGTTTGAAAGGGAGCCAAGGTACTAGGTGGCAGGCCCTAGGCTTGGTTCAGAGGAAGCCACAGTGGGTATCAGGATGCTGTGAAGACCTGGGAGCTGGTTGGCTTCCCACTGTTGGCATCTGACACCCTGGGTGTGCTGGGGGAAGAGCAGACCCATGCAAGTTGGGTTCTTGCCATACTGTCTTCTCCTGCTCCGTGAGATGTCCCTGAGCTGTTACATCCCTTCCCAGGGTTTCAGTCTTCACCTGGATCAAGACTGCCCTCCCTCCACCCAAATTTCCATGCTCAGCTTGGACTACTCTCCTAATCAACACACTTCTATTTTGACAACCCCTGAACATATCTCCCCAGAGACCCCCACAGCCTCCTCAAGTTTAATTTCCCCTACCGAGATGACTTTTCTCCTCTTCAGAAATGCTTCTCCTTTTTTCCCCTCATTGGTCATTGGTGTGACTCGCACCAATTCTCCCAGGTGGGAGAATTCCAAATCCTCTGAGCCCTCTGATGCCCAGACCCCGCCCTCAGCCACTGTGTTAGTTCAGGTCTTGCCCATCTCAATGGAGGACTGTAACAACCTGTCACTGGCTTCCCCACCGCAGCCTTTGCCCATCATTGACTCTACCCTCCACCCCATTCTAAACTCTCTAGATCCAGCCACACCCCTGCTCTGTAGCTCCAGTTGCTTCCATGCTG
Source organism: Kogia breviceps (assembly GCF_026419965.1). Classification (NCBI taxonomy): domain Eukaryota; kingdom Metazoa; phylum Chordata; class Mammalia; order Artiodactyla; family Physeteridae; genus Kogia; species Kogia breviceps. The sequence continues at coordinate 73,529,971 of NC_081319.1, forward strand.
TCTGCAGGATACAGACAAGGCTCACTGGTCCCTCACACTTTGACCTGCAAGTAAACTTCCTGACCTCATAGTCCATCAACCCTCCTCACACCCTGCACCCTGCAGAGCCTCAAGGCTCTGGAACCAGCTTGCTGGGATTTGAATCATGGCATCTTAGACAAGGGTTTTATTTTGTTTCTATTTTTTCCTAAGGGTGTAAAGCTATTGGGAGGCATCTGGCAGTCTCTGCCACACTCACTGATAGACCTTCCAACACCACTGGAGTGATACAGATATAGATGTACACATCCACACATCAGTGCATATATAGATATATACTTATATTAAAAAGTACCCACTGAGCACTTTCTACGTGGGTAGGCACAGTTCTAAATACCTTATATGCATTATTTATTCCTCCCTCAAGCCCTCTGAGGTAGCCATTATTATTAGCCCCAAGTTATAGATGAGGAAATAAAGGCACAGAGAAGTTAAGAACCGACTCAACGTTGCATAGGTAGGAAGTAGCAAAGCCTAGACCTGAACCTCTGCTGTGGGACTCCAGAACCCACACTATTAAGTACAATGCCATACCTCCTGTGCTGCATTACCCCCTCGCAATACACCTTCTGAGTTAGGGAGAGTCCCCCTGCCTGGGCACCCCAGGGATCTTTTTCTCCATTAATTCCCTTGTATTTTAGAACCATGGAAAATCAAAATTGGGAGGCCTCTTGGCTCTGGTCCAGGTTTTCCACTGTTCAGAGAGGGAAAGTGACTTATTCAGAATCACACAAGAGAAGGGCAAGGCCCAACATAGAACTTCCAAGCTGCTTTTGTGTTATGTCTCTGGACTTAATTTATTGCTCATTAGCTCCTAGTTATCTCGCTTCTGATTTGGGATTCCTGCAGTATCTACTGCATTTCGGAAAGAAAGGGGGGGAAATATGTGTATGTGTATACACACACCCCCACACCCATAGACACACACACACACACACACTCAATTCTATAGCTGAAGATCTCTCTTCCAGCTTCTTCGTAGTGAGTTCTTGATCCCTAAACTCTCCTTTTCCCCTCGCTGGGCATCTAGCCATCTCATCCTTTCCCAGTTCTTGTTGATTTTATCTAGGCTAGAAATGTGGAAGCAACTACAGTGCCTCAAAGGGCTAAATACCTTACGATGACTCTGCTCATCTGTTACCAATGCCCAGGGAAGGCAAACAAGGACTAACAAAGGCAGAGGGATAAACACATTTAAGCCAGACCAATTTCCAGAGAAATAATTTAAAGACGGTTCAAACAAGCACTTCAAACACACAAGAATAATGATTTCCCCATGGATACATTGTGTGCTTGCTGGCACTGTAACTTTGGCCTTACATGTAGGATCCCATAAAAAGTTAGGGGCAGGATAAAAAGAAACAAGTAGTGCACGATGGAGTGAAGCCATTTACACTGCAGCAGAATATCCCTGACCCAAATTACCCAGCCGGAGTCTGCTGTCTGGGGATTCCAGATGCCTGAATGCAGCAAATTTGATGTCCATGGAAGTGCCATTGATGGATGCTGGGACAAACCAGGAAAAGACTCCTACCTGTTGCCTCCCTGTGATTTTTTTTTTTTTTTTTTTTGGAGTGTGCTCCTTAACCTGCCCACAAGGTAGGTTTGCCCATTTTTATCTGTCTCCTTTTCTTGCAGAGAAACATGACAATGCGGACATGCAGTTGGCCAGTGGAGGAATGATTTGGTCCCACTGGGTGAGGCCAGAGTCACAGGGAAGACTGAGTTATTTTGGACTCTGGTGCAGTCCACCCTTCCGCCCCTCTGAGCCACTGGAAACCATGAGAGGTTTTAGCCACCTCAATCAGGTTGTCTGGCCCTCATCCCCAAAGACTACCTGTAGGCATTCCCATCACCCCCACTGTAGCCCAAGAGTTGATTTCTTAATTTTGAAACACACTACATTGGAGGAGAAAGAGGCCTCGAGGGCACAGAGTTGAACCCACATTTCCCGTAGAACTTTGGAATATCTATCCATGGACATGTGACAATATGCCAAGAATACACAGCAGTGTAAAGCTTTCACAACCCAGTAAAGCTCAGTTGCAAACATGCATCCTAGTGTTGGGAAGCTGATACCTCTCTTAATGAAGGAAGAAATGTTAGCAAAACATGAAATAGTGTGATGCCAAATGAGGGGACAAATCAACAAGCAAAAAACAAAAGTGAAGATACTATGAGACTTGGAAGACAAGAGCTTAGGTACAACCCACAAAGTAAAAATAAAATCAGTTCTTTGCACAGACTGGCATGAAGCTACACCCATTTAAAATGTATTCAAATATCTTGTATTTCACAATAAAGTCTTTTCATTTTTTAAGTTTATTTCTCATGTTCCATTGTGTCCTTTCTAATGTTCCTCTTTTATTTTTCATGGTAAAATTGCCTTATGGCCAATTAGTTATGTGGCAAAAACGTTTGTGGCAAAAATGCAGCAAAATGTTTACAGTAAAGAAGCTTATGGTGAAAATACCTAAAACTGTTTTCAGTATTTCAAGAAGCTTTTTAAAAAGTTTACCTCTTTGGCAATAGCACTGCATGTATTGGTTAAAGAGTAGGTTTTTCACTTATGCTAGCATTACATTAACCCAGAATGTCACGATGCTATTACATCCTGCTCATGAGTGTTGACTGGCTGTTGATGGCACCTTAGGGCTCACTGGGACTTTTTTAGGGCATCAGATCTTGTTGTTAGAGCCACAGGCTATTTTCCCCTTCTCTCCTGATGTGTACCCTACCCAAGTCATCACTTTTTGCTTAGGTTTCTGAGATGTACATCCCAATTCAGCTTCACTGCTGAATTCAGAGCTACTGAATTCTGTTCTTTCCCAAGCTGGGAAAGTCTTCACATGAGTGAAGAAGAGAGAGAGCACAGGATAAGAACTTTCCTGGTCTCCTCACTTGTCTTCTCTAAACATCTCATCAGCAAGGGGGTTGGTAGGAACTCCGTAGGATTTTGTCTTCCAGGGACCTCACTGTGGGCCCTCGATATAGGCCAAGCCTCCTTGGGAGGAGTTCCGAGTGAGGATCCCAAGTTGTGGGGCCGATCAGGAACCCCAGTGCCAAAGGAATCTCGTTTATTATCTCATTCATTATTAGATCAGGCTACATATGGATGCAGAATGATGGCCAAGGTTGAACTACCCATCACAGAAAGAGTGCTAAAAGGGAACTTGTTGGTGAGGTTGGTAGCCACTGTCTCGCCCTGCATGGATTCTTCTCTCTGTCCTGGCTTCTCTGGCCTAGTCAGACCCTGTCTCTGGTTTGGAACCAGCCACTCAGCCTTTGGTCAAAGGCTGAAGGTCCTGAAGATCCTGTTCTTCAGTCGGGGGCCCGGGTGCTGATGAACTGTCCTAGACGGAGCCCTCTAGCCGAGGCAGAAGGCAGCCCGTATTCATGATTGCCCTGCTGTTTGGATCCACACCCTATAGTAGGGACCAGGAAGGAATGCCCTGAGTCTGTCTACACCACAGGTCTTGCATGTACAGATTAGCTGGCAGTTAGGATTGCCCACACCACTGCTCCTTTCCAGTATCCTGTTTAAAGGGCTTTTCATCTATGTTCATGGATTTATTTATTGTTGAGATGTATCAGGAGAAAAGGTAGAAAATAATATATCAGTGATTTACACGTGTGTAATTTTGTCGAGAGAAGAAATCCATTTTGTTTAAAAAGCATACACCAATACTATCCATTCTAGGGCTGATCATGTGGATGATAATAATGATCATAATTATTAATACTGTGACAGCAGTAGCTAGTGTTTTGTGTGCCCTGCACTGTGCCTCACATACATTATGTTGGTATTATTCCTGTCATTCCCCTTTTGCAGAAGAGACAATCAAAGCACGGAGACATTAGGTAGCTTAATCATAACCACACAGCTCTGCTGTTGCAGACATAGAAATGCTGAGAAGTTTGATAAAACAAAACCAGCAGAATTCTGGACTTGCTAGTTCAGGAAGAAAGTGAGAAGGCGACCAAGGGACACTTAATAAGAATAAAGTGAACGGAGTCTTGGCCCTCTGAGTGACTCTGATCTGGCCTCATCATAAGGCTGATGATGGTTGCATATGCCCAATCTTCCCAGAAGCATAGACTGCTGAACAACTGATGAAACTCTGTGAGCAGATAAATGTGGTACTAGCTTAGCTTTGACCCCTATTCTCATTTACTCTCCCCTAATTTTGTCCAATATGTAAGCATTTTTTTCTTAGCTTCAAAGGGAACTTGAAAAACAAATGAGAGGAATAAAGAGAACAGGGAAGCCTGCTGACCGTGGCTCTGCACTCACAAGCACACTCTGAGTGCACACTTACGTAAGAAAGGTAAGAATTCTCACACTGCCATCTCTGTACATAAGGTCGCGGCGTTCCTAAAATTTGGCCTTCTGGTTATAAGTAAAAGGCATGGCCTAGAAATGGATGAAGATGACACTCTGGAAAAAGGGCAGAACACTTTCTGAAGTTCAGGTTTTATATTTTAAAGCAATGACATGGAAAAGATAATCTGACTTGTTCGAAAGGCTTATTTTTAATCTAAAAATAACGACTTTCTACTAAAAAGGGAGACTTGGGAGGAATAAGGAGAAACAGTTTTCTGTGAGTGATTTATAAAGCAAGCTATTTCTGGGGATTAAGACTGTCTACCTGGGTTTGAGTTATTTGATTACTTAAAAACTTGAATGAACATGAGGCAGTTAATTTGTTGGCTTTCTGGTCGACCTCTGTGTCACCGTGTCCTCTCCAGATGAGCGTGGGTGAGATTTATCTGGGGTGGCCCCTCCACCGCACTTGGGCCTGTGATAGCACTTAGTCCCTCTACCTCCCACGGGCCCCTCCTCCACCTCTCTCACAATGGTTGCCTTTGAGTCCGGAGAGCCTCAGTCTTGTGGGCCTCTGTCTAATGTCTCTGAGGAAAATGCTGGAATCCCCCGGAAGGGAGCAGAAGTAGACGGGAAGACGTCATTATCCCAGAGCTGACTGTAAATTGTGCTGTTTAGTCTGTAAAGCAATTAGGTCTGGGGAGTGTAACGTGATGCTGTAGGCTGGCTGGCCTCTGTGCCCTTGTGGGTCTGGTCTGTTAGTTCTCCATGGGCACCAGCACCAGGCTTTTTGGGCCAGTCAGTATCCTGCTCTCCCTAACCCAAATGCATGCGCTGAAATACATCAATTTCCTCTTAAGAGTTGAGTAGCTGTGTGTACAAAGGGCCTGGATCCCGAGGACCTGAGTTCAGACTGAAGCTTTGTTTCTTTCTTGCTGTTTAGTGAAGTCAGGCCGGTCACTGCAGCTGTCCTGAGTGCATCTTGGTTGTGTTAAATGGGCCTCATCACCTCTACCACATAGGTTGAACCGAACTGTGCAGGGCTGGCTGGGCCTGGCACGTAGTTAGAGTGTACCGTGTGTTCTCCTAGGTCTGTCTGGGTCCCTTTGCAGTGTGGCTGGTGATTACTTGATTGACAGCGGCCATGTTCAAAAGATCTGCCATCGTTTCTATCTGCTTCTTGAGAACGCTGGCTTCCCTGACGACCTTCTCCATGGATGTCCCTCCCCTGCCACTTCTGCAGCATTCTAGCTGTGCCCTGTACTACCCTGTATTAAGTCGGTCTCCCTTGCTATTCTCTGTGACAGTATCCTGGCTGTTTCCTACGTACCACTTAGCCAGAGATTTCATCTTTTTTCTTTACATCTTCTTACCTGTCTTCCCCATTTGACTCTGACCTTCACAAGAGCGTGGACATAGTTGCCTTAGTCACATTAGGACCTGGCACCTAACATAGTACCTGGCACATAGTGACTGCTCAGTAAGTACATTGTGGGATGAATGAATGAAAAATAATACATGCATACCCAGTAGGCAGACAATAGGCAGCTTGGGGCCGATGATCTCCTCCTTGCTGGCCTGATACAATCTCAAGGTCAGAATCATGTCCTTGGAAGGTCTGACAGGGCAGCCTCATTCCTGATTACCCCTGGGTACCTCCTCCCATCCTCCATACCACACACAGCCTTGGACTCTCTACCTCTGGGCTTCTTTTAAATGAACAAGAAATAACCTTCTATTTCATTTACGCTACTGTTATTTTGGATTTTCTGCCATATGTGGCCAAAACTTATTTGGTTTATATGCCAGGGAATTTATGTTCAAGGGCAGCTCCACTGGGCTAGAGGATGCTTTGGAACAGCAAAGTAGTGAAGGCCCTGTGTGTATTTGAGTGTGGGGAGGTGTTGGGGGCAGCGGGGGTGGGTGTTTCACCGGAATCCTGGGTGTGTTTGGTGCAGGAAGGAACCTCTTTTCCCCAGTGAAAGATGAAGCCCTAGGAAGACTCTTCCACACTGCACATTAAGCTGATCCTACTTTGCTCTGTGTGGACTCCAGTGCACATTTGTTTTAAATTATTCTCTAATTGCGTAAGTGTTTGTGGTGTCTTTGCTCTTAACTTGGGGGCCTGGAGAGTGGAAGGAGGGAATTGTGCTGTCCCTGACCCTCTACCCCCAGGATGGAAACCCTCACAGAAGCTCCCCTTACTCGGCCCAGTGAGAGGCCAGTTGGTCAGAAAGACTAGACCCCTGGGTGTGAGAAACGGAAAGACCACCAGGCTTCCCTTCTAATCCTCCAAATCCCAAGCCCTGACTTGGTGTTGTATTGGGAAATCTGACTGTTTTGCTTTTGTGGCAATGCTAACATATACCCAATTAGTCTGTTTTTCTTAAAATCCACCCACTCTTCAAAAGGAAAAGAAAATAGCTGGGGCTGAAAATAGTTCAGTTGTATATGTGGGAGCTATTGCCAGAGCTTTAATAAATACCAAAAACCTCTTATTGGTCTTTGCCAGACCTGCTGTTAGGGCAAAAAGCTGCAGGGACCTGTCTGAAGCACTCTGCTGGGATCGTGGGTGGGCTCTCATGGCTGTAGGGGGAGGGGGTGGGTGGGGAAGATCCCACATCTCATGGAAGGTAGGAGTCATCATAGTCATAGACTGTCAGAGATGAGAGAGACCAGGAAATCATAAAGATCAGCCCTATCATTTTACACCTGAGATAACCTGAGATGCAGAGATGGGGGAGGAATTGCCACGGTCTCACAGTTTGGGAAGCAGAAGGGTGACCTGAACACATTCTTGGTTCCCCTCTCTCCTTTGACTCCTCAAGTCAGAGGCATAGAGAGTCCAACTTCCATATTTAAGGGGCAGTCCTCCCATGAGCTACACCTGTGATTTCTTCCTACCCAAATCCAGTGACTTCTATTTTCTGTTCATCTCTAAGAAAAGCTAATCATTCATTGAGCCCTCACTCTGTGCCTCAGCCCCGTACTCCACACATCGCTCATTGGATCCTTATAACAACCTTCCAAGGTTGATATAACTATTAGGTAACTATCATAACTCATAATAGTTGCAAATAATTGATAACTATTATTATCCCCTCTGAGGCTCAGAGAAGTTATCAATGTCTTGCCCAAACTCACACAACTTGAATGTGATGGGGCTTAGATTTGGGCTCAGGGATTCTTACAGTCTGACCCCAGAGTCTCCAGCCTTAACCACTGTACCATACGGCTTTCCAGACTTGAAAGGTTTTAACTTTTCTGTTCAAGGAATCTAGTACTACTCACCAAACATCAACAGACCACATCCCTGGAGTGATTTTTCTTTGGTGATGATGGAGTCACATAGATCTGTTCATAGTTTCTGGTCTGCTGTGCTTTGTGGCCATGCTTGTGGTCCATGTTTAATGGATAGAGCTTGTATAAATTCTCAACTCCTGCTTGCATAGTTTTGAATGGGAGCCAGGACAACAGAGGGCACTTCAACAGAACCAGGCTGCAGTACAAACTCTTGGACTGTGTGATCCAGCATATCCAGTGATGCTTGAAGTGTCTAGGCAGATTGTGATGCTTCTATGAAGCCTTTGGCTGGCCTTGATAGGTGAATCACAGCACAGAGTGTCAGAATTTTGAGCAGACACGCCATCCCACGTGGATAACTATTCACCTTTGAGAAATAGCTCTGTCTTGCTCCTGGGTCCTAGTAGAGGCTGAAAAACCCTGACCATGGGTCACCAAGTTACCATATGACTTGAGCGGCACATCATGAATTAGGTGTCAGGTGTCTGACACATTAAAACACAAAGTTGGGCATGCAGGGACCACTCCATCATCAAATGGAAGTGGCATACATGAAATTGGGCTCAAACAGGTCTTAAAGCACAAGTAAGTTGCATAAGCAAGTGGTCCAGATGCCAAGGCCCATACTCCTACCGAGGGTCCTGGGCACTCTCACAGGGCCCATGCACAAAAAGAGCCCCATATTTGGTTTAATACTCTACTGTCACTGTGTTGAAATCCGTAATTTTGGAGGAAGAGGCCCTTCATTTTCATTTTGCTCTGGGCTCCACAAATTATGTAGCTGGTTTTGTTCCTGCCACCTTGCTTCCTCCCTCTCAACCTGTCTCCATGGCTGCAGGGTTTGTTTTTTTTTTTTCTACGATCAGTTGACTTAAGAAAAAAAATTTGGACTTGGTTTACATATGACTGTCTGCAAGATACTGACAGTATGTGAAGGTAGATGAGTACAAAACCACAGCCCCACTCCTGGGTGTCCCTGAAGGACAATGGTGAATAAATATCCTTCCAGTGCACAGAGTTGTTCACCTTGCCTGGAGGAAGAGATGGCAAAGGCTGCAATCTACACTGATTCATGCATAGTGGATAATGGTTTGACCGGGTGGTCAAAGACTTGGAAAATTAATGACAAGGAGGCCTGGGGAAGAGGTATACAGTTGGATTCTCTGAATGGGCACATAAAGTAAAGACATTTGCATCTTTGCTCACCAAAGAATGGCCTCAGCAGAGGAAGAGCTTAATAATTTGGTGGACAAGATGACTCATTCTACAGGTCAGACAGCCTCTTTCCCCAGCCACCTTTCCTTAACCTATTGGCTTATGAACAAAGTGGCCATGATGGCAGGATGGAGGTTATGGTTGGGCTCAGCAACATGGATTTCCACTCATGAAGGCTGATCTGGCTACAGCCGCGGCTGAGTCCCCAGTATGACAAGAACAGAGACCAACAATGAGCCCTTGATCGTACACCATTTCTTGGGGGGAATCAGCCAACCACCTCGTGGCAGGTTGATTACAGTGACTGCTTCCATCATGGAAGGGACAGCACTTTGTTCTTACTGAGCTAATACTTTTTTAGTATATATATATATAGACTTGCCTTTCCTGTTCACAATGCTTTTGTCAAAACCCCTATGTGTGGACTTACAGAATACTTTATCCGCTGTCATGGTATTCAATACAGTACTGCTACTGCCCAAGGAACTCATTGTACAGCCCGTGAAATACAGTGGTGGGCTCTTGCTTATGGATTTTCCTGATCTTACCATGTTCCCCATCACTCTGAAGCAACTGACTGATAGAACAGTAGACTGGCCCTCTGCAGATATAGTTATGGTACCAGCTGAGGCCATGTCCTACAGGATAAGGTATATGCTCTAAATGGGTGACCAAGGTATAGCACTTTCTCTCATAGCCAGGATTCATGGGTTCTGGAGTCAAAGGGTGGAAATGGGAATGGATTCTCTATTACCTCTAGTGAAACTTTTGCTTTTTGTTTCTGCATCTTTGGACTCTTCTCATCTAGAGGACTTAGACAAAGAAGAAATATGTCCACTACTAGTGATGATTCCATTAAACTGGATGCTGGAATTGCCTCTTGACCTCTTTGGGCTCTTCATGCTAGGGAATCAACAGGAAGAGAAGGGGAACTACTGGGCAAGCATGGGTGATTGATCTTATCAAGGGGAAATTGATGGCTACTGTACAAGGGGGGAAAGGCAGAATACACTACTATGTCTGGATGCAGGAGATCTCCTGGGGCATCTCTTGGTTCTCCAATGTCCTGTGATAAAGATCACTGGTTAATGACAGCAACCTAGTACATACTGGAGTGCTGGTGTTCCGTACCCTTGAGAGGTAAATATGGGGTTACCCCATCAGGTAAGAAACTTTGATCACCTGAATATGCTTATTAAGGGCAAAGGTAATATTGAATGGATAGTAGAAGAAGGTAAACACCAGCTCTGACAATATAACCAGTTGCAGAAATGATGACTATAATGGTTATGAGTATTTCTTCCTTATTTTACTATGAATATATTAACCTATTTTTCTTTACCTCTCCCATTTGTTTATCATCTAACATAAGATGTGTTAACAGTAGTTAACTTTATGCCTTAGTATTTAAGTTACCAAATATCTCTAGATGAGCATGACTCAGCTGGAAAAGGAATGAACATCTGACAAAGATGGATAAAAGAACTTTGTATCCTCTTTTACAGATAGTTGCATCATGTAAGGCAAAGCATGATCTTGTTATTGTCTTATTTGGACGTTAAATATGATGATGAAAATAAATATGTCTGGATGCCAAGCTGTCATGGGGTGTGGTGTGGTGGCATTGTAGTAAGCCTGGCCACAAGAGAAATTTGCATAAGATTTGAAAGGCAGACGCGAAGCTGTGGTCCTTTTATTATGCTCCAAAGGTTGCTGTAGGGCAGGCACTATTGTAACTCATGCATCTTGTGATTGATCTGCTGGCTCACCTTGTGGGTGAGGGGTAGAGGCTGGGCACACAGCTCTACCAGCTCCCACCTGATATCCTCCTTCCGTCTCCAAATCCTGGACCAGGTCCATGTGAATCTTATCCTGCAGGCCACTTGGGTCATCTAGGGTAGAGATGGCGAGACACAGACATGGTTCCAGTCTGTCCTTCCAGGTTCTAGCTAAACCTTAGTCTCCCCACTTCGTATGCACCTTCCCTTCATAACTGCCCAGCTCTGTTGACTTTGGGCCCAACGTGAGATGCAGAAGTGATAGCCTTAAATAGACTGCATTACCACCCCCATGCTAGGTCTCATTCCTATAATAAGTCCCTTATTCTATATAATTCATAGTGGTTCATCTTCTCTGAGAGAACCCTGACTGATACACCTAGACTGATAAGTCCTCTCTCAAAATCCTTTCATATTCATCATACCATTTAATCCTTAAAATAACCCCTTGAGGTAGATATTACTATAATCAATTTGGAGATAAGTAATTTGAAATCAGAGAGGTTAAGTGACATTCCCAAAATCACACAGCTATTAAATAGCCAAGACAGGACTCAAAGCCAGGTCTAACAGATTCTGAGTTCAAAATTCTTCTGTTCCCCAAAGAACTTTGAATCTACACTTTGTTATATTGCTGAATCTGTGTCCTTGTTGCTGTTTCTGATCCTTGTGTCACCAGAGGCTAAAAAGTTAGTTTTCATGGGAGGTGATTATAAAATCAACTGTACTTTTGCCTCTCGCTGACCTTTCACTCCTTCAATGTAGTGGGTGTCTTTTCCCTGCTACTAGGTAAAATCTCAGGCCAAGTGACTTTTCAGTTCATTAGTAGGCAATAGAAAGTTCTACAAATATGTTAGAGGGTAAAACATAGACTTGGTTTAACATATTTAATCCTGTATATTAATTAGCACTTCAATTTGTTTAGAGTAAGACTCCTTTCTTTTCTGAACCCCCTACACCCACCTCTTCCCCAGCTAAAATTGGCTGCAGTCTAATTGCCTACCTTTGGAGAAAGGATGTGGTTAGCATTCTTTTCTCTTTCTGGCCTGATTCTTGCCCCCACCCCGCCTCTGGATTGGAGTTGGGAGGAAGGAGGAGAGGCAGGAAAGTGATTTTTTTTAAAAAAACAGTTTTGCATATCATATTTTATATACCATAAAATTCACTCAGTGTAAATATATAATTCAGTGATTTTTAGTAGATTTATAGAGTTGTGCAACCATCATAATTTTAACTCTGCCAGAACATTTCTATTACCCCAAAGAGTTCTCTCAAGCCCTTTTGCAGTCAACCCCCATTCCTTCCCACAGTCCAGGGCAACCACTGATCTGATTTTTCTCTTTATAAATAACTTGCCTTTTCTGCATATTTCCTATAAATGGAATCATACACTATGTACTACAGTATGTCTTGATACTTTCACCAGTATGAAATTTTGATGGTCATCCATATTGTGGCATGAATCAAAAATCTGTTTCTTTTTACTGTTGAATAGTATTCTATTATATGGAGGTATCATGTTTTATTTATCCATTCACCAGCTGATGGACATCTGGTTTATTTCCAGTTTGGAGATATAAACAATGCTGTTATGAACATTCACATACATGTCTCTGTGTAGATATATCTTTTTATTTCTCTTGGGTTTGTTCCTAGAAAAGGAATTTCTGAGTCAAATGGTAAATTTATATTTAAATTTTTTACAATTAATTAATTAATTATTTTAACATCTTTATTGGAGTATAATTGCTTTACGATATTGTATTAGTTTCTGCTGTACAACAAAGTGAACCAGCTATATGTATACATATATCCCCTTATCCCCTCCCTCTTGCACCTCCCTCCCATCCTCCTTATCCCACCACTCTAGGTGGTCACAAAGCACCAAGCTGATCTCCCTGTGCTATGCAGTGGCTTCCCACTAGCTGTTTACTTTACATTTGGTAGTGTATATATGGCCATGCCACTCTCTCACTTCACCCCAGCTTCCCCTTCCCCTTCCCCATGTCCTCAAGGCCATTCTCTATGTCTGTGTCTTTATTCCTGTCCTGCCCCTAGGTTCATCAGAACCATTTTTTTTTTAGATTCCATATATATGTGTTAGCATACAGTTTTCGTTTTTCTCTTTCTGACTTACTTCACTCTGTATGACAGACTCTAGGTCCATCCACCTCACTACAAATAACTCAATTTCATTTCTTTTTATGGCTGAGTAATATTCCATTGTATATTTGTGTCACATCTTCTTTATCCATTCATCTGTTGATGGATACTTAAGTTGCTTCCATGTCCTGGCTATTGTAAATAGAGCTGCAATGAACATTGTGGTACATGTGTCTTTTTGAATTATGGTTTTCTCAGGGTATATGCCCAGTAGTGGGATTGCTGGGTCATATGGTAGTTCTGTTTTTACTTTTTTAAGGAACCTCCATACTGTTCTCCATAATGACTGTATCAATTTACATTCCCACCAACACAGCAAGAGAGTTCCCTTTTCTCTACACTCTCTCCAGCATTTATTGTTTGTAGATTTTTTGATGATGGCCATTCTGACCAGTGTGAGGTGATACCTCATTGTAGTTTTGATTTGCATTTCTCTAATGATTAGTGATGTTGAGCATCCTTTCATATATTTGTTGGCAATCTGTACATCTTCTTTGGAAAAATGTCTATCAGGGTCTTCCGCCCATTTTTGGAGTGGGTTGTTTGTTTTTTTTATATTGAGCTGCATGAGCTGCTTGTATATTTTGGAGATTAATCCTTTGTCAGTTGCTTCATCTGCGAGTATTTTCTCCATTCTGAGGGTTGTCTTTCGTCTTGTTTATGATTTCCTTTGCTGTGCGAAAGCTTTTAAGTTTCATTAGGTCCCATTTGTTTATCTTTGTTTTTATTTCCATTTCTCTAGGAGGTGGGTCAAAAAGGATCTTGCTGTGATTTATGTCATAGAGTGTTCTGCCTATGTTTTCCTCTAAGAGTTTGATGGGGTCTAGCCTTACATTTAGGTTTTTAATCCATTTTGAGTTTATTTTTGTGTATGGTGTTAGGGAGTTTTCTAATTTCATACTTTTACATGTACCTGTCCAGTTTTCCCAGCATCACTTATTGAAGAGGCTGTCTTTTCTCCACTGTATATTCTTGCCTTCTTTATCAAAGATAAGGTGACCATTTGTGCATGGGTTTACCTCTGGGCTTTCTATCCTGTTCCATTGATCTATATTTCTGTTTTTGTGCCAGTACCATAATGTCTTGACTACTGTAGCTTTGTAGTAGAGTCTGAAGTCAGGGAGCCTGATTCCTCCAGCTCCGTTCTTCTTTCTCAAGATTGCTTTGGCTATTCGGGGTCTTTTGTGTTTCCATACAAATTGTGAAATGTTTTGTTCTAGTTCTGTGAAAAATGCCATTGGTAGTTTGATAGGGACTGCACTGAACCTGTAGGTTGCTTTGGGTAGTATAGTCATTTTCACAATGTTGATTTTTCCAATCCAAGAACATGGTCTATCTCTCCATCTGTTTGTATCATCTTTAATTTCTTTCATCAGTGTCTTACAGTTTTCTGCAGGTCTTTTGTCTCCTTAGGTAGGTTTACTCCTAGGTATTTTGTTCTTTTTGTTGCAGTGGTAAATGGGAGTATGTCCTTAATTTCTCTTTCAGATTTTTCATCGTTAGTGCATAGGAATGCAAGATATTTCTGTGCATTAATTTTGTATCCTGCTACTTTACCAAATTCATTGATTAGCTCTAGTAGTTTTCTGGTAGCATCTTTAGGACTCTCTACATACAGTATCATGTCATCTGTAAACAGTGACAGTTTCACTTCTTCTTTTCCAATTTGTATTCCTTTTATTTCTTTTTCTTCTCTGATTGCTGTGGCTAAAACTTCCAAAACTATGTTGAATAATAGTGGTGAGAGTGGGCAACCTTGTCTTGTTCCTGATCTTAGAAGAAATGATTTTAGTGTTTCACCATTGAAAATGATGTTGGCTGTGGATTTGTCACATATGGCCTTTATTATGTTGAGGTAGGTTCCCTCTATGCCTAATTTCTGGAGAGTTCTTATCATAAATGGGTGCTGAATTTTGTCAAAAGCTTTTTCTGCATCTATTGAGATGATCATATGGTTTTTCTCCTTCAAGTTGTTAATATGATGTATCACACTGATTGATTTCCATATATTGAAGAATCCTTGCATTCCTGGGTTAAACCCCAGTTGATCATGGTGTATGATCCTTTTAATGTGCTGTTGGATTCTGTTTGCTAGTATTTTGTTGAGGATTTTTGCATCTATATTCATCAGTGATAACTGGCCTGTAGTTTTCTTTTTTTGTGACATCTTTGTCTGGTTTTGGTATCAGGGTGATGATGGCCTCGTAGAATGAGTTTGGAAGTGTTCCTCCCTCTGCTATATTTTGGAAGAGTTTGAGAAGAATAGGTGTTAGCTCTTCTTTAAATGTTCAATTTGCCTGTGAAACCATCTGGTCCTGGGCTTCTGTTTGTTGGAAGATTTTTAATCACAGTCTCAATTTCATTGCTTGTAATTGGTCTTTTCATATTTTCTATTTCTCCCTGGTTTAGTCTTGAAAGGTTGTGCTTTGTAAGAATTTGTCCATTTCTTCCAGGTTTTCCATTTTATTGGCATATAATTGCTTGTAGTAATCTTTCACTATCCTTTGTATTTCGGCAGTGTCAGTTGTTACTTCTCCTTTTTCATTTCTAATTGTGTTGATTTGAGTCTTCTCCCTTTTTTTCTTGATGAGCCTGGCTAATGGCTTATCAATTTTGTTTACCTTCTCAAAGAACCAGGTTTTAGTTTTATTGATCTTTGCTATTGTTTCCATCTTTTCTTTTTCATTTATTTCTGATTTGATCTTTATAATTTCTTTCCTTCTGCTGATTTTGGGGATTTTTGTTCTTCTTTTTCTAATTGTTTTAGGTGTAAGGTTAGGTTGTTTATTTGAGATTTTTCTTGTTTCTTGAGGTAGGATTATATTGCTATAAACTTCCCTCTTAGAACTGCTTTTGCTGCATCCCATAGGTTTTGGCTCATCATGTTTTCATTATTGTCATTTGCTTCCAGGTATATTTTTTTCCTCTTTGATTTCTTCAGTGTCCTCCTGGTTGTTTAGTAGCATATTGTTTAGCCTCCATGTGTTTGTATTTTTTACAGTTTTTTTCCTGTAATGAATATCTAGTCTCATAGTGTTGTGGTCAGAAAGGATACTTGACACAATTTCAATATTCTTAAATTTACCGAGGCTTGATTTGTGACCCAAGACATGATCTATCCTGGAGAATGTTCCATGAGCACTTGAGAAGAAAGTGTATTCTGTTGTTTTTGGATGGAATGTCCTATAAATGTCAATTAAGTCCATCTTGTCTAATATGTCATTTAAAGCTTGTGTTTCCTTATTTATTTTCATTTTGGATGATCTGTCCACTGGTGAAAGTGGGGTGTTAAAGTCCCCTACTATTATTGTGTTACTGTCGATTTCCCCTTTCACAGCTGTTAGCATATTACTTATGTACTGAGGTGCTCCTCTGTTGGGTGCATAACTATTTACAATTGTTATATCTTCTTCTTGGATTGATCCCTTGATCATTATGTAGTGTCCTCTTTGTCTCTTGTAATAGTCTTTATTTTAAAGTCTGCTTTGTCTGATATGAGAATTGCTACTCCAGCTTTCTTTGATTTCCACTTGCATGAATATCTTTTTCCATCCCGTGACTTTTAGTCTGTATGTGTCCCTAGGTCTGAAGTGGGTGTCTTTTAGACAACATATATGTGGGTGTTGTTTTTGTATCCATTCAGCCAGTCTATGTCTTTTGGTTGGAGCATTTAATCCATTTACATTTAAGGTAATTATCTATATGTATGTTCCTATTACCATTTTCTTAATTGTTCGGGGTTTGTTTTTGTAGGTCTTTTCCTTCGCTTGTGTTTCCTGCCTAGAGAAGTTCCTTTAGTCTGTGTTACATTTAAGTTTTTAAGAAACATCCAAATTGTTTTCTAAAGGGGCTGTACCATTTTACATTCCCATTAGCAAGATATGAAAATTTCAGTTTTTCCACATCCTGACCAACACTTACTGTTGTCTGTCTTATTGATTGTAGCTACTCTAGTAAATGTATAGAGGTATCTCATTGTGATTTTAATTCTAATTTCCCTAATGACCAATGATGTTGAGTATCTCTTCATGTACTTATTAGCCATCTGTGTATCTCCTCTTATAAAATGTTTGAATATTTTGCCTATTTAAAAATTGGGTTGTTTGTTCTACTTATTGAGTTGTAAGAGTTCTTTGTATTTTTGGATATAAGAACTTTATCAGATATATGATTTGCATATATTTTCTCCATATATGGCTTGTCTTTTCCTTTCCACAGTGTCTTTTGAAAAGCAAAACTTTAAAACTTTGACGAGGTCCAGTTTATCATGTTTTTCTGTTATAGATTACACTTTCAGTGTCCTATTTAAAGTCTTTTTGCTAAACCCAAGGTCACAAACATTTTCTCCTCTTTTTATTCTAAGAAGTTTTGTAGTCTTAGTTCTTTCATTTAAGTCTATTTATGATTTAAGTTAATTTTTTTATGTGGATCTCCAGTTGCTCAGCACTATTTGTTGAAAAAATTATCCTCTCCCTACTGAATTGTTGAAAATCACTTGTACAGAAATGTAAGTCTTATTTCTGGACTTTTAATTCATCCCATTGATCTATAATATAGATGATATGTAGATTCTGTATGCCCACTGTATGTCAACACCACACTGTCCTGATTATTGTAGATTTATAGTAAGTTTTGAAATTGGGTAATATAAATCCTCCAAATTTGTTCTTCATTTTCAAATTTGTTTTGGTTCTTCTAGTTCCTTTGCATTTCTGTATAAATGTTAAAATAAGCTTGCCAATTTAATTTTTTGTCAAAGTCAAACAAGAAAACCCTGCCGAGATTTTGATAGGAGTGAATTGAGTCTATACATCAATTTGGGGAGAAATGCCATCTTAACAATACTGAGTCTTCCAATCTAGAATACTTAAAAGTATGTTGTTTAATTTCCAAATATTTAGGGATTTCCCAGATTTCTTTTTGTTGTTTTTTATAATTTACTTCACTAATCTGCAGTCAGATGCCATATTTTGTATGCTTTCAATCCTTTAAAATTTATTAAAACTTGTTTTATGGCCCAGCATATGGTCTTTCCTAGAGATGGTACCAGGTGTGCTATACTACAAATGGAGTTTTAGACAAGGAAGATATTTCCTAATGATAAAATGGTCACCCAATAGCTGCAGATTATCAAGCACACTTGAGACATTGTCCAGCAAAGACCATATACTAGGCCATAAAACAAGTCTCACAAATTTTAAAAAGATTGAAGTCATACAAAGTATGGTGTCTGACCACAAGGAAATTAAAATTAAATTCTAGTATCAGACAAATTAGACTTTAAGATACACATACACATGTACACAAAATGTTAGTTATACAGGTTGGTTGATAGAGTTGTTCAAGCCTTCTATATCCTTGCTGATTTACTGTCTAGTAATTTGATCAATTCTTGAGAGCAGAATATTGAAATCTCCAACTATTATTATTGAATTTTCTGTTTCCCCTTTCTATTCTGTTACTTCTTACTTTATGAATTTTGAGGTTCTGTTATTTATTATATCTTCCTGATGATTTGACCATTTAATAATTATGAACTATCCTTCTTTGCCTCTAATACTATTTCTGGTTTTGAAGTCTATGTTGTCTGATATTAATAGCCACTCTAGATTTTTTGCAGATGCTGTTTGCACAGTATATTGCTTTTCCAACCTTTGCTTTCAACCTGTTTGCGTCTTTGAATCTAAGGTGTTTTTCTTTCATACAGCATGTAGTTGATTCTATATGTTCATTCACATTTAATGTGCTTATTTTTATGGTTGGATTTATATTTACCATTTTGGTATTTTTTCTGTATATTTTCTGTTCTTCCTTGACTGCTTTTTGCGTGTTAAATACATTTTAAAGAAGTGTCACTTTAATATCTATTTATTTTAACTATGCTATGTGGGTAATTTTGCCTAAATTTTTAAGAATAGTTTTGCTGGATTTAGAATTTATTGGTTAGGAATATTTTTCTTCAGCACTTTGAATATGTCGTTCCAATGTTTCAGATGAGAAGTCAGCTATTAACATATTGATGCTCCCTGTATGTAAAGAGTTTTTTTTCTCTTTCAATATTTTTCTCTTTGTCTTGGCTTTTAAGAGTTTAGCTATAATATGTCTAGGTATGAATTTCTTTGTGTTTATTCTACTTAGATTTTTGAGCTTCTTGGATCAGTATATTAAGTAGATCAGTAGATTTTCATCAAGTTTTGGAAATTTTATGCCACTATATCTTCAAAAAAATTTTTTTTCTGTCCATTTCTCTCTCTTCTCTCCTGGGACTCCCATTATATCCTGATGTTGTTCCAGAGGTCTCTGAGGCTCCATCCACTTTTTCTTCATTTTTTTTTCTCTCTGTTCTTCAGATTGGTAATTTCTATTGATCTATCCTCTAGTTCATTGATTCTTTCTTCTGCCATCTTGAATCTGTTTTTGAGCCCTATAGTGAATTTTTTACTTTAGGTGTGTTTTCAATTCCAGAATTTTCATTTGGTTGTTTTAAAAAATATAATATCTGTGTCCTAATTGAGAATCTCTATTTTTTTAGTCCTTGTTGTCACTCTTCCTTTAATTCTTTAAACACTGCTTTCCTCAGTTCTTAAAACATATTTATAGTAGGTGCTCTTAAGTCTTTGCTAAACCCAGCATTTGAGGATACTCATAAAGTTTCTATCGCCTGCTTTTTTTCTTGCATATAAGTAACACTTTACTGTTTCTCTGTGTGTCTTGTAAATTTTTTCGTTGAAAACTGGACATTTTAGATTAATTTTTTTGTAGCAACTTTGGATCGTGAAGGTTGTTGTTGCTATCACTTGACTTGGCTAAATCTGTGAAACCTGCAGTATATGGATAGTGATGTCTCAGTTCAGTTCAGTTGTGTTTTGATACCCTTACTTTCATTTATAAGCTTGGCTTCCTAAAGATCACCCTTGTATCTTCCTAGTGCAGTGGTCAATGATTTCACACAGCCTCAAGTCCG
This sequence comes from Kogia breviceps, assembly GCF_026419965.1. Lineage (NCBI taxonomy): Eukaryota > Metazoa > Chordata > Mammalia > Artiodactyla > Physeteridae > Kogia > Kogia breviceps. Next base: position 73,549,757 of record NC_081319.1, read on the forward strand.
AATACCAGAGATTCCCAGTATTCTTACCCAAAGTTCATCAGTTTGTAAAGTATAAACACTTCTCAGATTGTCATATGCCTTTGGTTGATTTCCATAGTGCCAAAATGGTTATTTTTGTTAATTTAATCCTGATTTATAGTTGCTTTGGGGAGACTGTTTGCTTATCTCCTTACTCAGCCATAGTTAGAAGTCTCCCTTTCCACAAAGAAGTTTTTACTCGACTGGTATGGGTGTAAAATGGTTTGCATATATCAGGCTCTTTTCCCTATGAGCTTTTGGTGGGTTCTTCAGAGACTATTCAATTGGGTCCCTTCAACTGCACCTCCTATAATGCGGGCTGTGCATTCTCTTCCTTCAACTGATTTTCTCCCATTTAGTTGGTTTGCCAGTGGCCCACTCTGTACCAGCTCTTGATATTGTGGTCCCATAATTCTTCCAGGTAGTCCTCTTTGATAAGATCTAAATAGGTCTCCTGGCTCACTTTCTCACCCATGTGGCCCACATATGGCTGTCAGGACACATGGATAAATCCTTGTCCTAGCAAGCCTTGGGAGTGCCAGCCTTCCCAATAAAGTAACTACTCTCCTTTGATCCACCACCAAATCAGTTTAACATCTGTCTCTTGCCTTCTAGGTTTCCAGGCTGGAGTCTGACACTGTCCACAATTCCCAACTTCAAGAAGCACTTAGGCCCTTGAGTCACTCCCCTCAAGCTGTTCTCACTGTGGAGGTGAACAGAAGGAATTCTGGTGCAGGCATCTCAGGGAAATCTTCCTCATCACATTCTTTCTCAATTTCCTTGCTTCCAGTTCTTCTTATAGGGGGGAGGTTTTGGAGACATGAAACCAGTTCCTAGATACTTCCTTTTGAAAATCCACTTCTCCCTCTGAAACATTATTTTATAATTTCTTATCTATTGCATCTTGCTGCCTCATTAAAAATTCCAATTCAGCATCCCATTACAATTGTGTTTTATTTTTAGAGACTTCTTCTGGTCGCCCTCAGACTAAACAATGTTTCTGAAAGTCATGGGATGTTCACAGATGTTATGTGAGAAATGGGTCCTGTGAGGAAATAACTGGGGAATACTGTACTGAGCTAAGTTCATCAGATCTCTTTTGCTGTGGGCCTTCTCAGAACCTTCTATATGCTAATAGGCACTGTGCACTTCCAAGGATGGGGGTAGAATATATAGTTTTTATCAAACTTATTTGATCATGAGGAACACTCCCTCTGCCTTTTTTGGCAAGCCATTTAAAGGGCTTAGCATTCTATAGAATGTATTTTGGAAACTGCATTTTGGCCTGGAATTGCAACTGGCCTGGAAGGTACCAGTGGAAAGGGAAGGTATTTTGTTATTCATCCAAAGACAGGCAGTGTACTATTGACTTTCACCTCATCCTAACCACAGTGATTCTGAAAGTTTCATGTGCTTTTCCTTTTTTTTTTTTAACCTGCATGTAGCTGAGCTTTCTTTCCCTCCACTAGATTGAATTTCTTATTGACGGAAATCCCATCTAATGCAACTTTGCATCACCAGGGCTTACCACAGTGCCTCAGACTTAGCAGGATGAGTGAATAAATAGCATTCGAGAAGAATTTCTTTGCTGCTGCTCTGCTACTGTTTCTTTCTTTTAAAGAAAGTAAGAAAAAGTCCCTATACTAGAGTCCCAAACCACATATATGCATCAATCAAACAAGGCTATCGGGTGTTTTTGAAACTCCCCACTGTCTGTAAACCTGTGCTTATGAATATTTGCAGGGGGATTCACTAGATGAGCAAATGTCCTTGCTTTCTCCAAGGGCAACCAGGGTGGGTTTTCCCTTTCTTTATTTCTGTGTGTGTGATTGTATACACACACAGCTGAAGAGATGAGTTGCTGAGAACTTTCCAAAAGAAATGAATGGGATAAAACAGATTGCCAAGTTACTGAGTGGTTATTAAGAACAGATTCCTAACATCATCACTCTACCATTTTTAAGATATTTTCCTTTAAAAGACAAAACCACCGAATGATGAAATGTGTCATGCTTCTCCTGATGTCCCTTAGTCTTCCAAAAATCCCTGCTCAGTTGCATACACACCTATACGCCAGCCCAAAGTCACATAGACCCAAAGATTGTAAGCAGTCTCAAATTATTTTTCAGTGGAGAAAAATGAGCATGTGTGTGTGTGTGTGTGTGTGTGTTACCCATTTTCATTCCCAGTATAGGTCACTTGGGAAGATTTCTTTCTCTCAAACATTTCAAAATACAATGTCACCTTGAAGCTGACTGGAGCACTTAGCCCTGAGCATTATTTTTCAAAGGGTTTTGAGCTACTGAAAATGGGACTGTCATGGGAGTTTGTATGCAGCCCTGACTGCAAGGACTCTGGCTCCAGAAATAACATAAGCAGCTGTGGCTACTCGTGGGCATGGCCTTGGGGACCCTGGGCTCTGATCACACATTGTCTATGGGGGTCAGGAAGGAATTCCACCCCCTTTCTCACCCACTCAAGCACTCTGCACACTGTGTACCATATCCCATCCCACATCTGGCCAGGTGTGGTGCCTTACTGGCCTCTGCCGGGTGGGGGGGTGGGCACATACCGAATTAGACACACACACAGCCTGCCTTGCCATGGGGGTGGAGGGCTGCCGCCACGATGTCCCAGGATTGTGTGTCTTGCGGTTAAACACTTAGGATTTTGACGTAGGCAAGGCAGCAGAGCCGACCCTCAAAGCCGCTGCAAACAACCTGAGAAGGCTTCTCAGAAATGCAGTCCTGTGCCTCAGAAGCAGAAGGAGACAGCCTTTATGGGGGCAATTTTCCAATCGCTGCCTATTTGGTGTGGTCATGTCTGAGCCAGGGGAGGTTTCCTGGCAAACTCCAGGCAAAGATGTTTGCAGAGAGCTGGATGTCAGGAACCTAGTGAATTGTACATTAATGTTAAGTGCATTCTTGGTATTAACTAACAGAAGAGCTGTGTGTGTGTGTGGGGGGGGGGAGATGGGAAAAGGCAAAGAGAGGAAGAGGCATGTAAGAATAATGGCCATCTGTAATTACAAACATTCTATAATTCAATCCTCACTCTGGCACCATGGGGCTGATCCTCCTATTATTCCATATTTTTTCAGAGAAGCTAAATGACGTTCTTACTAGCTGTAAGAGCTACAGCTGGGATTAGAAACCAGGCTTTTCTGATGCCATATTCTAATGCCTTTCTACAAACCTCCCACCATGATGAGAACCTAAAACATCTTCAAGCAGTTCATGTCCTATTGGCAGGTCCTTTCCAGGAAGAAACTGTGATACCTCTGACCTTCTTTCTTTAGTTGTAGCTTTAGAAGTTACTGTTGGTTAATGGAAGTCCAGGAGGCCTGTTCTAATCAATGGAGATTACATCCCTCAATATAGGTGAAAGAAGCAGGACGGGCCCCTGATCAAAACACCTGATGTGTGATGTGTCTGTGCTGAACTGGGCCCAGTTTACAACAAGCTTCTCCTGCCCTCTAGGCATTACCAGCACCTTTGATACAAAGTTTGGCACTTCCCTGAGCAGAGCCTAGGGTCAGTAGGTGGATTCTGACAGCCTCAGTGGTAGAATGAGGGAGCTTCACAATTCTGAGTGTTCCTCTTCCCCTCCAGTCTCAGAAGAACTCGTTGAAGTAGGGACTTTCAATCCATTTGCCTCCTTTAACCTTGTCAATAATCCTTTGGGATGGAATGTTCTTCATCCCATGTTATTGCTGAGAAACTGTATTAGTCAAGGTTCTCCAGATAAATAGAACCAACAGGGTGTGTGTGTGTGTGTGTGTGTGTGTGTGTGTGTGTGTGTGTGTGTGTGTGTAAATAGACAGACAGATTTTAAGGAATTGGCTTATATAATTGTGGAGGCTTGATGAGCTCCAAATCTGATGTGGTAGGCTGGCAGGCTGGAGATCCAGAGAAGAGTTGAAGTTCAAGTCTGAAGGTTGTCTGCTGGCAGAATCCTGGAGGTCAGCTTTTGTTCTATTATGGCCTTCAACTGATTGAATGAGGCCCACCCACATTATAGAGGTTCCCCAATTTAAATGTTTATCTTATCCAAAAAACACCCTCATGGAAATATCCAGAATAATGTTTGACCAAATATTTGGGCACTGTGGCCCAGCCAAGTTGACACATAAAATTAACCATCACAAACACTAAGCTTCAGAAAGTTACCTGCTATGCTGAGCTCACATAGCAGTGAGAGGCAAGTCTGGGGATTTAACCAGCATCTCTGATTCTAACACCTGAGTTCTCTTCACCATCTTCTTTAGCCCGTGTCAGTAAACTGGGGAAGGGCATCTGTTAATCATCACATTGATTGGATGGCTACTCATGAGATTCTCACTTATCCTTCACAAGGTCTTTGCTGAGTGCTCCTGGGATCTGTGTGGTACAGACTAGGAGCTCTGGCCCTGGGAAGTGGGCAAGGAGGGACCTTTGTAAAGCCTACTTCTCCCATGAGTCAGCTGGGCCTTGGAAGTACATGGTTGGCTTTGGAAGCAGGGACAAGCTTGCTGAACTATTTGAGGATCCCTCTGGGAGCAGCTGGAATTTTCCAGATGAGCAGTGTGCTGCACAGAGCCTCACTGTGTGTTCAAGGAACATTCCCGGGATATGCAGGTGACTGACATGAAGAAAGATGGAGCCACCCCCAACCCCTGGGGAAGTCTTGAGAATAGGAGATTACCACCCCCTACATTAGGGTTCTGTGTGTGATAGTGTTGGGGGTAGGGGCTCTATCTTTCTTCATCTGAACCAGATGATCTTGGAAGGGGCCCTCCCACTTTACAGATTCTTCAGGGCTCACCAACCTCAAAAACAGCCTCTTAGCATTGAGAGCCACACATTTTATAAGCTTCACCTGCTCCTCTTCCCAACAGAACCCAAGTAAGCTCACCTGGGGAGGGATGGAGACATGCCCCCTCCCCCAGACCTGGAATATTCTTCCCCTGTTCCCATCATCGCCCACCACCTCTAAGTCTCTGGCCCTCTCTCGCCTCATCTTTAATACCTTTCTTTCTCTCACTTTGCCTGGAATAAGTTAATGAGGATATTCTAAAAGGAGTTAATTCTAAAAGGAGTTAACGAGGCTATTCTATTTCTCATTAGGTGTGCCTCTTCATTGCTGTTGTGTCTGCTCCTGCTAACTTCCATCAATTCTGCTACATTTCCTTCTGACTGTGGACCAGTAGATTGGCCTGTGGGGATGATCTCCAAGGGAGAATGATCACACCACAGCTCCTGATCCTAGAAATGAATCAGTCACAAAACCCTCTTATGCCTTAGTCACTTTCCTGCATCTTTTTTTACACTAATTATTAAAAACAGATACCATTTATCTACTACTTGCCATATGCTGGGCAATACAGACAAAAATAGTTGGAAAGCAGGATTAAAGTTGTGAGGAAAATGGTGGCTGGAATGTAGATTTGGGTGTAGAGACAATGGTTGACCTTCCCAGACAGTCGTGGAGCCTGTGGTGGGACATATAGAATTCATGCCAACTTAGCAGTAGTAAGGATTCTTTATTGGACTTTGTTGTGGTGTTATTGACGTTGTTGCAGAAAATACACAGAATTGGAGTCAGAAGAACTAGGTTAGGATCCAAGCGTCCCTTATTTTGTTGACTGTGTGATCTTGGGCAATATATTTATCAAATCTGGCTTCTTTTCTTATATAAAAAATGGAGGTTATAGTGATACTTCTCCAGATTGTGAGGTTCACAGGAGATATATGTGAATAGGCTTTGAAAACTATAAAGAATGATGTCAGCATAAGGTTAAAAAGAACTGTCGTGCTTATGAGCTAATGCTCAGGAATTGTCACAATATTATATTTTGGTGGATAGATGGGAGTATATCAGGTAAGATTATATTTGGCTGTAAAAACCACAAGACTCAACTATTGTAACTTGAACACATAGGAGTTTTTCTCACCTGACAAGAAGTCAGAGGAAAGTTCAGCCACTTATGGATGTCATCTAGGGCCTCAGCTCCTTTTACTTTCCCGCTCCACCATCCTGAAGTGAGTGGCTTTTGTTTTCGAGGTTGCAAGATGGCTGCTGTACCTCCAGGCATCGTATCTATGTCCTAAGAGAGAAGAAATGGGGGAAGGAGGAATAGTGAGCGTCAAAGGGTCGAAGGGGCATGCCATCTGAATCTGACTTTTTCTTAAAGAGTCTTTGTGGAAGCTGACCTCTGCCTTCTGCATGCCAACCTCACTGTCCAGAACTGGGTTTCATAGCCATCTCTAGCTACAAGGGAGTCTGGGATGGTGAATATTGGAGGCTTCCAGTTTCTTTAGCTGAGGAAGGCAAGGGAGAAGAAGCTTGTCAATGGCTTTTGGAAGTCAATGTGCCGGGTTCACCACAGAGCAGAGCTCACCTTGCCAGTGGAACTTTGATGTGAGGAAGGGGATGGAGGGATGTGGCAGTGGGTATGATGCTCAGGAGGGCAACTTGACAGTGACCAAACAGCAGGGCTCTGGGCCCTCTGTGGCTTGGACCAAAACATCTTGGCTGTCTCCCACCGAGAGGCCCAGCCCCAAGGCTTGGCTCCTTTTGGCAATCAGCCCTAACCAACTGCTGCCAAAGGGGTAAACGCATTCCAAGTCCTCGAGTCTCTGCTGCACTGTAACTGTGGTTAGAACCACACCCCCACCTGGGCTAACAGGAAGCTCACTGGAGTTGTGTTGTTTTCGTGATGATTTGTGGTTATCTGTGCTCATTCTCCTTCATGGGGAGTTGAGTACCTACACACTTATGTTATCCAACTGTACAAGCAATTTGCATCCCATGCATGTCATTTTTCAGTTCATTCTCCAATCTTTGGGAACCATGTAGGATAAGGCATTGCACTCTCTTTCTCTCCACTCTTCAAAGATGGCCTTTAAACCAAGCCATTTCCCTAAACCCCTTCAGCTAGATGGAGAAACAGATGACCATCAGAATCCAGACCTAGAAAACTCTACCTGGGTCAACACCCAGCATGGGCACCATCTGCTTGCTCACTCCTGGGATCATGGGGGAAACAGAGAAGATCCAGTCTCACCCTGAGGATGGTGTCAGTCATGGAGGAGACAGTTGTTCTTAAATAAGGCAATTTCCAGTCCAGACCAGGAGATGGATCACAATCACATTTAAGAAAAAAAATAATAAAAGCAATTTTAAAAAGTATGAATAAGAGCTATTGTAAACGGCTCAAGCTCTGTACGTACGCAATGAAGTAAGATGAACTGACTGGTACTGAGTTGGAAAAGCTATACAGAGGCAGGGAGTGTGGAACATAATTTAATAAAATGAAACTTTTTTTTCACGCACCCATTCCCAAAGAAGAAATGGAAAAGTTGTTAGGGTGTGGACCAGGGCTTCTAATTAGCTGCTCTGTTCTTCCTGATTTATCTCCTTTCTTGCCCTAGCACCTTCCTGGCACTTAGTGTCCCATGAAGGGACTTGGTGGAAGGAGACGTCTCCCCACCCACCCCCAGCACCTGACCTCCCAGCCAGCTCAGACCAGGGGAGGAATGAGGAGAAACCCACCCACCCCCTAGGTCACCACTTCTGCCTCCTTGACCCTTAACATGTTTGCAAAACAGAGGGAGCCCTGAGAAGGCTCCTCGCCAGCGTTGGAAACAGCTACCCTCATTGTCTGCCTCGCCCTGCCGGCTGCGCTCTCCCTTCCTCCCTCCCCTGCTCTCCGTCTGAAAGTGTGAAAATTACAAATCCCAAGGAACTGCAATCAGAACTCTACCTAGGGAAAATTCAGAGTATCCTTGCCATAAATATCCCGCTCCAAGACGCCTGACGTCAGAACGGGGCGGGCGGGCGCGAGGCCGGCCCAGGGGGAGCGGCGAGTTTTCGGTCGGAAGACTGCGAACTCACATCAGCGCGGAGCCGGCGCGGCGGGCGGCGGGCGCGCAGCCGGGCGCGGGGCTGCGGGAGCGGCGGACGCGCCATGGGCGCCCCGGGGTAAGTGCGGCCGTCCGGTTCTCCTCCCTGCTTCGCGTCCGGGGGCGGGGAGACCGCGGGAGACTTTCCGGGGCACTTCCCCACTTCTCTCCCCTTCTACTTTCTTTCCAACGTTGAAAGGGGATTGGTAAGGCAGCGGCTCCACGGGCTGCCTGTTTTGTTTCTCCAAAGTGCTTGCAGGAGCCGCCGAGGGTACTTGAGTGGGGCTCCCCGGGCCTGTGTGCGTTGTCTGCGCCGATGGGTGTGAGTTGCGTGTCTGTCTGGATGGGCACATCTGGACACAGGAAATGTCTTTGGAAAACTTAAAAAAAAAATGTTTGTGGCTTTGAAACCTGATTCCTTGTTGTCACAAGTGGACAGACATAGCCGGTGCCCCCAAAACTGACAACTTTTTGGAGGTGGCTTTTCCCGGTTCCTTCGGGGGGTGATTTAACTCTTTACAAGCCCCCGGCTCCCACTTGCAAGCCTGGCTCCTGGCCAGAGGGAGCGGGGAGGTTCTTGCTCCCAGAAGCAGTGGGACTTGGGAGAAGGAAGGAGCATCCCAGGAAAGGGGTCCTGTGTGTGGGGAATCCCAGCACCTGCGACTGCTGCCCATCCATACGCCTGCTGTGGCCCTGACAGCGCCAGGCATTGCGGCTTTGACTTAACCGGGAAGGAAGGATCTGGTCTGGAGACAGGTAATTGCAAAGGGTGGGAGGAGGAGGTGGTGGCCAGGACCGAGGCTCTGTGTCCAGCCCTGCCGGAGAGTGGAATGGACGTGTCTGCCACATGTGCCCACGGTAGGGGCCGTTGGGGGTTTTCTGGGAGCGCCCTGGTGCCCCAAACAAGATGCAAGCTCGTAACATAAAGAAACATGTCTGAGCTGTGGGGTGGAGGAAGGGGAGTGGTGGGGGAGAGGGAGAGAGATTTTTATCAAAATTGAACACAGATTGTTGAGGTCTGGGCTTGATTTAACTCTTCTCTCTCTGCCTTGGCCACTTTTCCACAGTCCTGTGGTGGATTTGCAAAGTTCCTGGGAAGGTAGGAAGGAAAAAACAAACCAACACACCTCTCCAGGAAAGAGACCCCGGAGATTTTCCTTAAAACCTACAAGGGAAAGAGAGCAACTTCCCATCTTTAAATAGTTTCAAGTTTTGTGTTGCTCCCAGCCCTTCTGAGTTTGGTGTCGGTTTCTTGGATTTCTCAGAAAAGTTGGCAGAAGGAGGGAATGGAGTTCCCCTAGGACGTAGAGGGGGAATTGTGCCCTACTGAGTGTAGGCGGACACGGGGCTGTATGGATCCACCAGCCCTGGGTTGCCCAGAGCACGCGCACTCGATGTCAATAGTTGTTCCACAAAGAGAGCCCTTTCAGCTTCATCCCACCGGCGTCTCTGGTTTTGTATTTTGCAACAGAACCGACCTACAATGTTTGGGTTGGGGGAAGATTACTGGACTCTCCCTGTGTCCTAGGAAAATAGGAGAGAATAACAATAGAGGGACAGGGAGGAAATCTGGATACAGAAAGGACCCACAGGAAGTCGAAGATTTGGGAAGGATTTTAGAAATTATACAAATTGACCCCTGGGGAAGAGCTACAAAAGGCTGAGCAGACAGCAATGTCAGCTATACACTCCTTTAACTTCAGGAGTGTATCTTCAACTTGAGTGCAGAGAAGAAGGAAATCGCGCTAAGGACCGTGTAAACAAAAGTGCGTGTGCATGTGTAGTGGGGTACCCGCGAGATGCACGTGTAGACGCTTGTTTCTGTATTGGTGACTGCGTGGGGTGGTCGTGGCCTCAGGCCTGGAAGCGTAAACGGGCCATTTCTCAGTTGCTCTGGGAGCTACATCGACCCCCATCTCTCCCTTTTTTTAAAAAACAACAACAACTGTGCTATGATTGTCTTGTTCCCTGGTGGTTGCACGCTGCGGCTCCTAAGTCCTAGCTGAGTTTACAGAGCTTTTCGTCCAGACCCTTAGATGCAGAGGGAATACTCGTGCCCCCATCAGGACAAAAAGAGGAGAGAAACTTCTCCTGGGCCTTAGAACTGAGAAGAGAGTCAGGAGTTCAGGAAGGGGGAGGGTGTGAGGGGGGTGACCAGTCGAAAGGCCGGTGGAGGTGGAGGTTTTTAGTTTTGGTGAGTGTAGGGGAGGTTGAAAGACTCCTGCTTTCTGTGGGCAAATGCCCCCTCCCCAGTCTTCTTTCCCAACCCCCTGTCCCCAAAGTGTTTTGACACAAAACAGGTTAAACTTTTGCCATTACTGAAGAGCCTTGGATCCAGAGGTAAAGAAGAGGGTGGGGCGAAGTGTATGCGGTCAGGAGGGTGCAGAGATCATCAGCAGGCCCAGGCTGGCGTCTTTCTTACAGTGCAGCCGATGGAGGTCATGATTTAAATATTCACTCATTCCCACCATTTACAAATAGAAGGCTGAGTACCCAGGGGTGGAGGGGACCCATCTGGGAATCTAGGGTGGTCCCTTGTCCCAGCACAGGACGCCTCGGGGACAGCTGAAGGTGAGAACTGGGCTCTCAACTCTTTCATCACCCTCTCTGGAGGGTCAGTGGAATCCTGACCCTTTTGAGTTTGCTCCGGGGAGCATTTCACCAACTTCAGACCCGGGACGGATTCTCAGGCCACTGACTCTTGGGCTGATATGGAAGCCTGCTCATTGGCCCTTCTATCAGCTCAAGCTTCTGGCCCACGCTTTGGTCATCTCTGAGATCAGAATGCTTAGGGTGCATTCTCAGGCTCTCCGGAAGGTCCAAGGGGCAAAAAGCCACCTGACAGAGAGAACCACTTGGAGGATGTCCTTGGCTTTGACAGCAGATGACCCTCTAAATCTCCACAGCCAGAGTCTCTGTGTTCAGGGACCCTGTGTCCTTCGGCTCTGGACTTCAGATGCAGCCTGGCACAACAGGAAGAGTACAGACATCGGAGCAGTCTGCCCTGGGAGAGAACTAGTAACCTGGGATACGTTACTTATTCCGTCTGAGCTTAAGCCTGAGATGATACTTACCTCACAAGGGTGTCACAAACATGGTATTTATGCAAAAGGACTAAAACAGAGCTAGGACTGTTGTAGACCCTTAATAAAGGGAATCCCATAATTTTATTTTCCAGCTTTTTAGCCATCAGGAGCCCGTGTGGTTTGGAAAGGACCTCTCCCCAAATCTGGCTACGTATTTTCCATTATTGAAGGCCGTTGGGTGGAGTTTCTAGGGCTCAGGTCACCCTTACTTCCCCCCTCTAGAATCATGGGCTAGTGGGGATTATCCGGGAGCGTGGCCGGTTCGTTAACCTGAGGGGTGGGAGAGGGCACCAGGCATCCTGGATATCTGGTCTGGAAACCACTCCTGTGTTTGAGCTCTTGGGAGGGAAGAGGGCAGCAGAGCCAGCTGTATGTGTGTGGCGGGGGGCAGCGGGTGGGAAGGTGGGAGGGGGACGGGAAGATCAAGGACCAGTGGAGTCTTGAAGGACAGGCCCGAGGTCAGAGGCAGTCACTGCTTCTCAAGTGTGCTCAGGTCAGAGTGAGAGGGGAGAATCTGATGGGTTGTAAAAATGGAAGCTTTAGCCATCTGTAAACATCTTGGTGGGCATGGGCTGGGGAGGCTGCCCCCACCCAGATCGACACGCTGTCTGGTGGTGTGGCATGGCTGGTCCAAAGGACGGAAAGAGCATCTGATGTGGAGAAAGCAGCTGCAGGTTCTCTTGGCCCATCTCAGAGCTTCTAAGTGATCCTTCAAGTTGACATTTAAGACTTTGAAGATTGCATTTGTTTCTGCTTTGTACAAACTCTCTCTTTAACCATGGCCTGGGATGACTTTTCAGCTTTTAAGAGGCTCAGCCAGTGGCCAGCTTCTCTTGAGATGGCCCAGATTGGGGGTCAGTGAATTCCTCACTCCTGGCACTATCTATTTCTCCAAATTCTCTCCTCACATTTTTTTGGTCTGTTTGTTTTCTTGTTTCATTATGAGGTTTTAAAACTGCACCATCCAAATGCTGTGCAGTGAGGAAGTGCCTTTTCTTTCGACCCGTGGATCACCATGCTAGCGCTGGGTGAGACTTGTCAGACTATGGGCATTAGCAGGTGTTGTGGAGTTCTTTTTGGGTTTCCCCCTTGAAAAACAAGAAAAGAAAAGAAAGAAACCTGGGAAAAAGAAACTCGAGGGAGTTTGGTAGCTCTTTGAATCCTGGCCGAAGAGGAGCTAAATTATTTGTAGGATGCCCCACGGGTCTGTGCAAAGAGCTTCAGAGTCAACAAGACCCAGGTTTGAGTTCCGAAACCGTCAGGTCACAAGCTGTTCAGCCTCTGCGTCTCCTTTATCTGTCAAATGAGAACAAGAGGTGTTCTCGCATCCCAGGGTTATTCTGAAGATGAAATGGAATAATACATGGGAAGAACCTAGCACACTGATCAGTGCTCAGCAAAATGGTAATGTCCTTCCCTTTTTCGTTCTAAGCCCATGAAAGTGCATGGGTTTGGACACTTGTCCATGAGTCAAAGTAAATAAGCCACTTATTCAAGGCTTCACAACAGTGCTTAAAGGTCAGCTATCCCTGCCTGGAGATGGAGACCTTCACTATAAAAGTGGGGCACAGATCTGCACTCCCCATGCCAGACAAATGGAAGTCCCATGTGATGCTCTACTAGAACAAAGGAAAGACCACCAGGTCACTAACCCATAAACCCGGGCTATTAGTGAGCTATGCATAGAGCTTGCTTTAGAAATCCCAAACACTGTCTTGGTCCAAAGAATCGAGGTCAAAACAGGGGAGGGAAACCACTGAGGTAGGACCTAGCATGAAAACTGAAAAATAATGCCATGATGACAATAATACCTGACATTTGTATAGCAGCCTACAGGTTGAAAAGCACGTGCGCCTCATTTCATCCTCATAACAATCCTACGAGATGCGTGTTATCCACATTTTACAGCTCAAACTGGGGGCTTAAAAGACTTCCCCTCACAGGGAGATCAGCTCGGTGCTTTGTGATCACCTAGAGGGGTGGGATAGGGAGGGTGGGAGGAAGACGCAAGAGGGAGGAGATATGGGGATATATGTATAGCTGATTCATTTTGCTATACAGCAGAAGCTAACACCACATTGTAAAGCAATTATACTCCAATAAAGATGTTAAAAAAAATCATCTTTGCCCTTCAAAAACAAAAAAAGAAGGCTTCCCCTATTTCACACAGTTAAGTGGAAGGTAAGCAGCTACCCAAGCAGTATGTCTCAACCCATCACCTGGGAAGCTTGAAAAATTATCAGTGCCTGGACCCGCCCACCCCAGGCCAATTAAATTAGAATCTCTGGGGTGGGGGGCCCAGGCATTGATTGTTCTACAAGCGCCCCAGGTGATGTGAAGCGTAAGTTGAGAGTCACCAGTCTAAGGGAATCGTGAAGAGGACCAAGGTGAGGAATCAGGGTATCAAGCACAGGTGAAGCAAACAACCAAATCATTGCTAGGATTTAAGCTCCATGAGGGTGGAGACTTGCGTGGTTCTCTCTCTACCCAGAACCTAGAACGTGCTAGGCATAGGTAGACACTCGGTGAACACTGGCTGAATGAATGAACAAACTACTATAGATGAGGAGCCGACAATTTCAGCAGCCAAGTCCAGCCCGTTGCCTTGTCATGTAAGTAAACAAGCCCTTGTATGTTATTGGCATATAGCCATGGCGTTTCTTTATGTGTTGTCTGTGTCTGCTTTCATGTGAAAAGGGTGGAGTTGAATGTTGTAACAGAGGCTGTGTAGTTCGCAGAGCTGAAAATATTTACTGTCTGGCCCTTTAACAGAAAAGGTTTGATGGCTCCTGCTCTGGTTCTCAGAGTGACCAGAGCAAGGGTAGCGTAGGGAGGGTTGTTACAGCCTGGTGGTCAAGAATACAGATTCTAGGGCTTCCCTGGTGGCTCAGTGATTGAGAGTCTGCTTGCTGATGCAGGGGACACGGGTTCGTGCCCCGGTCTGGGAAGATCCCACATGCCGCGGAGCAGCTGGGCCCGTGAGCCATGGCCGCTGAGCCTGCGCGTCCGGAGCCTGTGCTCCACAACGCGAGAGGCCACAACAGTGAGAGGCCTAAGTACCGTTAAAAAAAAAAAAAAAAAAAGAATACGGATTCTAGAATCAGACAGACATGTGTTTGAACCCTGTCTCCGCAACTTACCTGCTGTAAGACCTTGCATATGATTTCACCTCTCTGAGCCTCAGTTTTCTCATCTGAAAAATGGGGAGGATAATAAGTAATACCGCCCTCACAGGATGGTTGCGAAGATTGCCAGCCCCTGGCCTAGAGTAAGCACTGAACAGACGTTAGCTATCCCACCTGTGATGGCCGTGGTTGTAGTTCCTGGCAACTACCCAGTCTGAAGGAAAACGAAAGTCAGAATCTAAATCTAGTGTCACGAACCGAATAAGCGATGTGGTAGGAAAAATAATCAGTCGGTAAGTTGGTGGGAAGGAGGAGGACTGACGTGAGGCTTTCGAGGTCAAGGGGGTCTTTTTAAGACAACACAGGTCAGGACCCCCGACGTGTGAGTGAGGTGCTGTTTGCCTGACTCCTGTGTCAGCCAGTGATACCCATAATCCCTCAAGGGTTAACTTAGGCTTTATTGCACTGAGTCTAGGCACAAGCATGTCCCACCTCTATGCCCTTGTTGGTAGTTCATTGTACATGGAAGGCCCTCCCCCAGTCCTCATCTTCCTGGGCTGCTTGTCCTGCCAGGCTTGCTCAGGGGGCCCCTTTGCTCCCAAGCTCCCTTAGCAAGCCTCCCCGACCCCCCAGTCACCCCTCCCCCCTCCCTCCCACAAACTTAAACTGCAGCTCTGACGTAACATCTAACACGCTGCGTCATAGTCAAGGCAGGACTGAGTCTCTGTCTTGCCTTCTGCATGCTTGGAGCGCATTAAAGCCAAATTGCATTGTAGAAGCCACACCTGGTAGCCAAACAGTGTCAATTAAACCCTTGGTTCAACTCGGTGACAGCTGAGTTAACTCTTGGGGAATCTATCTGGGACTTGCCCAGGAGCGAATCCCCATAGCCAGCCAGATAGAGAAGAGCGGTCCAGTTTATAGACTCCGTGGATCCTTTGTGTCCTCATCTCTCTACCCTGCGGTGGCTCCTGCCCTCTGGAACACCTCTCCTAAGGGGTAGCCAGGGACAGGGGAAGAGGGAAGAAACTTAAAACCAACTCTTCGACTTCTTGTCAGCAGATGTGGTGAGCAGTTGGGTTTTGGCTTCTCTGGGCTTTTCATGTCTATGTGCCAAAATAATTGTGAGTTGGCTTGGTGTGGTCAACTTTCATTAGCACGGTAACAGAGCGAGGCATGGTCACAGATGATAGCAAAAAGCAGATAATTCACAGCATTATTCGGTGTTGTATAATTTTTATGGATTTTAGTGGCAGATCTATGTTGGTGGCCAACATATATTGTATATGGAATAATATTAAAATTGGTATTTTCTAATGATTAAGGAGAAGGCATAGAAGAATCTCAGCCTTAAATATTCCCTTTGAGCAACCCCAAATGGACAATTAGGAGCTGATTTCTAAAGGGGAGGGAAGAGAGGGAATGAAATAGTATTTTTATAGAGCTCCCTGCTATGCACATGGCACTGTGTCGATAATTTTTTAAAGTAATTTTTTAAATGTATTCTTTGATTTTTCAAAATTATGACAGTAATTCTGGCTTGCTTAAACACGTGAATCAGTATCATGCAGAGATACAAAAAGACGAGTGGAAAACAAATAGCATCTCCACACCCTGGGAATTAATGTTTATAGTCTAGAGTTAATCATTCCCTATCTTTTCCTTTGTTCATACAAGTACTACAGGTGTGTATACATGTATGGTGGAGTCTTGTCTGAGTGTTTTTCATTGAGATGGAATCTGCGTATGTTACTCTGCAGTATACTTTTCTTCTCTTTGACCATTTATCAAGGTTGTCCCTACGATGGATGGAACTCTTTATTTTTTTTCTGATTTCTTTATGCCTAGACACACACAGCTCTATATATCAGTATTTGAGGTCATGCCATTCTTGTAGTGAGGTTCAAATTTTTTTTTTTTTTTATCAGTCATTTGTTAAACGTGGTTTCATCCTGGATGATCACCAGTTTGGGTCCCCGAGTCTGACATACCAAGCATCCATCACCCAGGAGAGCTGAGTGATTGACGTACCTAGTCTGTGACCATCCTGCATGCTGTGTGTGGCCCTTGTTTGTCCCCTAGGGAAGCTATTGCGCATCAGGCCCTGTGGCTGCCCCCTGCTTCTCATCAGATTCAGTCTTCCCTCCTTGGGTCTCCTCAGTCACTGACTATGTAGGAAGAACAGCAGGAAACACCAAAGACGGATATGTTGGACTGGAGAACGGTGTTGATGGAACAAGTCAGGCAGTGCGGGGTTATGGGCAGGTGTGTGGACCCTGTGCCCAGATCAGCCCACTGCACCCCCAGGACTGACTCCCAGTGGCAGGCAGTGCTGGCAGTGGCCAGCCCTCTTTGGAATTGCCTTCGCGGAAGAGAATTGCCCCAGCGGCAGTCTCTCTACGGGGTCACCTGCATTCAGTGACCAGTGGGGCCCCTCTGCCCCAATGTGGGGAAATTCTAAAGGACATCCCAGCTTCAGGGCTCCCCATGGGGCCGGCCGAAGCCTTCACTGAGGCTGCCTGGCAGCTGTACTTCTCCCTCTGCCCAGTGCCACCTCCTACCCGAACCTCCCACCCATGAGCGACTGATTCCAAGAACTCTTCCTACCTGCCCCAGAAGTTTTACTTATTTTACGTGAAATTGTTTTGGAAGAGTCCGTTGTTTTCCAGATACTTGGTGGTGGCTATGTCAGAATACGAAAAAGTGCATTTTTTTTTCTTGTGCTCTATTTTGTGTGTTTTCTAGGTGAGATCCAGCTGATTTCTCTACAGATAGAGTTGTTCATAACTGGGAAGGCTGAACAAATATTTTGATTTTATTGCCAAATTTGTATTTGCCCCTGCTCCCTCCCCCGAACCCCCAGTGCTAGGCTGAGAGGTGTACAGGCGTATCAGGTTGGAAGCGTGACCAGATGGCTTTGTTGACATCCTGCCTGGAGACGGGCTGGACAAGTTGCCCTTTGGGAACTCCTCTCTATCTTACCAGTGCTTCTGCTAGATAAAGGGAGTGGTCTCAGGGGGCTCTTCTGGCCCACTGGGAGCCACCTTCCTGCCTGTATAGGTATTCACATCATGCCTGCCTGGGTCTCTGCCAGATCTGATTCGTCTTTACGGGGGGTGTTTGTTTCTTACTGCTTTGTCCCAAGCAAGGGAGGTCTTTGGTGCTGGGCATTGAACATTCCACCTTCCGGATTATGTACACTGATCGGCTGCCTGAGTGCCAAAGCAAAGCTTGCCTGCGTGATGGATTCCCGATGGGCCAGACTTGGGGACCCAGACTCACAGCTGACGTCTGACCCCGTTCCTGGGGGTCAGTGTCAGTACTCCCTCCCTCATTTCCTCTCAGACTCCACAGCCCCCAGCCTCAAGTTCCCCTGATCAGTCAGCGAGGGAAGGGAGTGATTCCAGGTTAGTGGGAAGATCCCTCAGTATCTCCACAGTGCCAGAGGCAGCTTTGAAGTTTGTTTGAAGCAAATTCAGAGTTTCTGTGGACTTTGGGCAGTGGACTTTGGGCAGTAGGAAGGCCAAGCCATTTTAACTCTTCTTTTCCTTTTTTTTTGAATCTCCATCAATATATTTATCAGTCTGTTCCCGATCATGTGACATCGGGCTGGCAGCTGCCCAGAGAGAGAGAGCTAGGAATTGCCTCTGCCTTTCTGAGACACTCGGTTGATAATTTACCATTACCACTTTCCTGAACAGAGGTGATGTTATTGATGTCTGTGGCTGCCTACATGGAAGCTGGGACTTATAGCTAATAAACAGACCGGACTTCTGAGTAGAAAGCTGTGGGTCAGAGCGTAGGCACTGGCTTCAGATTCTGGCCCCACTACATGTTAACTGTGTGTCCTTGTGTGAGTTACTTCATCTCTCTGTGCCTTAGTTTCCTTATCTGTAAAATGGCTTGTTATGAAGATAAAGTTAATGCATGATTTGGTAAAAAGACAAAAATAGTACTTGAAACCATGGCTGTCGCATAGTAAGTACTCGGAAGTGTTAGTGATGATGATTCTGGAGATGAGGATGGAGAACAAGGACCCAGTATCATTAGCTCTGTTGGCCCCGCGTCCTGCACGATGGCTCGGCACAGAGCTGGGGCCCGATGAGCATTTATCAAGTAAAATATGCCACTGCCTTTTGCCAAGTGTCTACTGCCTGCTTCGTCTGCTCAACTGTCTACCAAAAATTATGTTTTACATTTAGAATGTTTATTTTGTTTACATTTTTTTTTTTTTTTTTTTTGTGATATGCGGGCCTCTCACTGTTGTGGCCTCTCCCGTTGCGAAGCACAGGCTCCGGACGCGCAGGCCCAGCGGCCATGGCTCACGGGCCCAGCCGCTCCGCTGCATGTGGGATCTTCCCGGACCGGGGCACGAGCCCGTGTCCCCTGCATCGGCGGGCGGATTCTCAACCACTGCGCCACCAGGGAAGCCCCTCGTTTAAAATTTTTATTGAAGTTCGACCTGGTTCAGAAAAAGACA
Source organism: Kogia breviceps (assembly GCF_026419965.1). Classification (NCBI taxonomy): domain Eukaryota; kingdom Metazoa; phylum Chordata; class Mammalia; order Artiodactyla; family Physeteridae; genus Kogia; species Kogia breviceps. Next base: position 73,568,349 of record NC_081319.1, read on the forward strand.
GCTTATAAGTATATAGCTCAATGGTTTTTCACACCTGTGTAACCAGCATCCAGATCAAGCAACACAACATTCCAAAGCTTCCACCTCCCCCATCCCAAGAAGTCCCTCGTATCCCCTTCTGGTTACTCCCCTTCCATAATCCTAACTTCTAACAGCAAAGATTAGTTTTGCTTGAACTTCTTGAACTTCAAGTTCTTGAACTTCTTGAACTTCAAGTAAATGGAATCGTACAGTGTGTACTCATTTATGTGTGTCTACTTTTGCTTGGCATGATGTGTCAATGACTCCTTCCCATTGTTGTGTAGTATTCCATTATGGGACTATCCACACTTTATCCACTCTTCAGTTGGTGAGCATTTGGGTGGTTTCCAGGTTTGGGGCTGTTGTGAATAGGCCTTGCTGTGAACACTCGTGCACTTGTTCACGGGTAAAGATAGGAATGCTTCTCTGTTGGTGTGTTCCTGGAAGTGGAACAGCTGGAACCTAGGGAATGCATATGTTCGACTTTAGGAGATGTTGCCAAACAGCTTTACAGAGTGCTTGTACCATGTTTTCCACTTTCTGTAAAGATGAAGAAGGCGTTCTAACTTGGTACTGTAGGGGCTTGAGGCCTGGTAATATCCTGGGCTTCTTGAAATGTGCATATCCTCCAGGCTCTTGGTATCTGAGAGCTCACATGTTCTAGAAATCCTCGGGGCGGGGTGGGTGGGTAGGGTAGGCATGTCCTTTTTACCAGGCACTGTACTAGGTGTTTCACTTATACTCCTTCACCAAATCCTCATAACCATTCCATGAGCTGAGATTGGTGTGATTAATCCCTCTTACAGATGAGGAAACAGGCTCAGAGCAATTGAATGAGATACCTAAGATCCTACAGGAAGAGACTGTCAGAGGATGTAAAACAGGTGTGCCTGCATCTAAAGCCATTTTAGGATCTGATGGTGAATCATTCTGGCTCTGGTGCTGACACCGGAGAGAAACCCAGACCCGCTAGAACCTGTGCCAGCTGTGGGTGGTGGCTATGAGAAGACGCTCTGTGAGATGGAGCAGAAATACGGCAACTCAGTGACCTTGGGAGGTCAAATTGTTTCCCTGCCCAGGGACAGCTGGAGAAAGTCATAACTTTCCTGGAATGCAAGGGCGACCATGTAATTCGCTGTGTAAACCAGGACTCTTTCAAGCTCGAAAGGGCGCTAACTGGATAGGATGCTGGGAAGCAGGCATGAATTGGGACTGTCCCAGTTTTGCTCACCCCCCTGGAAGTCTGAGCTGGCATCCCTCTCCTGGTCAGTGGGCTGTACAGGTTCTTTTTAACTCTTTCAGAACACTGTCTCTCTGGACTCTGCCCTCATGTGATGTACTTCTAGTCTCCTCTGTTTATCTTAAAAATGAGTCTGGTTTTCTTCTTCCCCTCTACACAACATTCCCCGCTCAGATGGGGCTCTGACAAGGTGAGCTTCCTTTAACAGATCCTGTTACCATTGAGATGCATTTGCCAACAGACTAGAAGCTTCTAGAAGTCTAGGGCTGTGCCTTAGTCACTGTGGTATCGATGGCATTTAGCCGGGTGACAGACACAGAGTCAGCACTCCAGGAATATTTGACTGTGTATGACATTTATCCATGTGCTTGTTCGTTCATTCATTCATAGTTCATAAAACCAGAGCTTAGTTTGGATTCTGTCCTCTTTTTTTTGATCTGACGCCCATTCCACTGATCCAGAAAGAAAAGTCAGTTCTGCGTGGCAGGGTATGCAGACACACAAAAGACAAAGAATAAACAGGATCAACTTAATGAGTAGCAAACGCATCATGGAATTTGATGTCAGGATCTAGGTTTGAATTTCAGACATCCACTAATGAGCTCCACTGGCTTAGATAAGCGATGTAGCAATTTAGCATTTCTGAGCCTCCGTTTCAGCCATGAGTGCGGCGGAAACGACACTAATGCCCGGGGTAGAGGAGTGAAGTAAATCTGTGATGCAGGGTATATGGAACGTGCTCAGTACACTGTGAAGTGCTGTGTGTAATTCCTAGCTGTTAGTGGTTGTGGTGGTTCAACAGCTATTTGAAAAGCACCAGCGGGAGGCTGTGCTGGGGCAGGTCCTGTGGAGTGAATCCCCCGTGAGCAAAATCTACACCCCCTCCAGGGCCTCTGGTCTCTCAGTGAGGCATCAGTGCGTGCATGGCAACCCCACGTGGCTGGGAGCTTTTATTAATAAACGAGGAAGGAATTGGCAAATTCTTCAAGGTCTTAGGGATTTGATGTGGGTGTCAAAGATAAGGATGCAAAGGATAATTAACTTCTCATTAAGCCCACAGCTGCATTTTCACCAGAGCAACAGCAAGAAGCATTTGAGGGCTTATGTGTGTCCTGCAGTATCTTTGGTATAGTGTGGTGGCTTCTTGTGCAGATTTCTGGGGTCAAACTGCTGGGATGCAAGTTCAGATTCCACCCTTTATTAGAATTGTAGCCTTGGGCAAGTATTTATCCTCCCTGAGATTCAGTTTCCTCATCTGTAAAATGGTGATTGTAATTGTACCTACCTCCAAATGATGACAAAAGTAAGACTTGTAAAGTACTTAGCGCAGTGCCTAGAGCACAGTGTGTACTCCATAAACCTATGTTGTTATCATTGGCCAAATAAGTTGGCAGGCTTACAGTACCAATAAGGTACTGTATGGTGCTGATGCAATACATAGAGAAGGGAAGGTTGTTTTGCGATGGGGGATGATGTCAGGGAAGACTTCGTGGAAAAGAGGCATCCCCAAGGTTGGCTTCTTTTACACCCAGAGCAAAAAGGCAAAAAGTTTATGTCCATGTTTACTCTGTTCTTAAAGCTCAGAGAAGAAGATTTAGCATGGAAGAAATTCCTTTCCTTAAGAGACATAAGTTGAATGCCTCCTGAAACTTTGAAGTTGAATACCATGTGTTCCTTGCCCTCATGCACTTCCAAACTGGTTCATCCATCCTTGTGCCGGGGACAGGGGATATTAAGATGAGTCCTCCAAGGACTAACGTTGTTGCTGAGGAAGATTCTAAAAGTGAAGAATACTATCCCATGTCATCAGTGCCCTGAGTGGGAGATGCTCAAAATTGAGAACCTTAGATTCCATTTAAGAGTGTTTGGGAATGTGAAGAAGTTATGGTATATCCTTCCCAGTTTCTGTTGTGATGATAGGATGGTAAATACATGGTGCTTCCTGCAGCAGGAGGATGGACAGATGATTCCTGTGGTTCCTTCGATGCGTCTGTGATGTCCACATAGTTGTGTGTCTTACAGGTAAAAGGCACAATGAACACACTCTGAACTTTTCCTAGACAGTGTTGACGGGGTCTACAGAAATGCATTTCTCACGTTGCCCAGGGATTGTTGGCATTTTTGTTTCATGGGCTTCATCTCTAATGTTATGACTCATTTAAAAAATCTCTCTCTCAAAGCCAGTTTGCAAGAGGAAGTCTTCCCTCTGGCTCCGGCCACAGCTCCTCCTCCCTCTCCAAGTTTCCTAGTGAAGAAGTGATGAAACCCTATCTAACTTGTTCAAACTTTTATAAATTAAAAGAAAAATTCTTTTGGTTTTTCAAAGCATGCAAATGCAGTTCTAAGACTGCAGTGATGCCCTAGAATAGTAAACACGTGAACAAATGTTCAGCCTGACTCGGAATCAGGGAATTACCATAAACTGAAGTCTTAAGGAGACAGCCATTTCACACTCATCAGATTGCCCGCCCCCCCCCCAAAAAAATTATACTCCTCCCATTGTATGTAGAGCCAAAGACAACTCCCATTCACTAATGGTAGGAATTAAATTGGTATGGAAACTTTGGGGAGTTACTTGGCACTATCCAGTAAAATTGAAGATACACTTACCCTACGACCCAGTGATTTCATTCCTATGTAAGTCTAGAGAAACTCTAATACATGTGACAAAAGAGACATGTTCAGGAATATTCATGATGGCATTTTTTTTAAGAGCTAGAAAACTACCCAAATGTCTATCACCAACCAGAAGACTGATTATGTAACTTGATTTGTATGTACAATGGACTACTACGGACTACAGTGAAAAATGAATAGGGATATAACCCCAGAAACAATATGAAGTGGAAAAAGCAAGTTGCAGAGGAATGCCATTGCTATTAAATCATACAAAATAACATGCTTTTATTTACACATATTTACCTGTGTAATTAAAGAAAGTGTTAAAAAAAAAAAAAAAACCCATTATTCTGGAATAACCACCAAATTCAGAGAAGTGGCTCCCTCTAGGGAAGGCAGGAAGGAAGACCAGGGAGGAGGATGCAGGGCTTCCATTTGTATCTGCGGTATTTTATTGCTTGGGATGGCTACACAGATGTTTATTATCTACATTTTGTAGAGAGGTAAAATATTTTCTAATTGAAAACAAGGTAATTTCTAAAAATGGGCACAAACTCCTGCTCCATCCCCTCTGCCTGTTGGCAGACACACTGTAGAGTGACTGGGAAACTGCTCTCCATTTGCTCCAGGTCCATACGGGAAATTTTAGGTAGATGTGATCATCTTCAAACGGAACATTCTGCAAACATCTATACTGGACCCTGTATGCACACGGTATTCACTGTTTTTTGAACTAAAAATCTTGACCTATTTTTCTCTGACTTGTGGGTTTGTTGGGATCATATTTTGATACGTTGGATATGTTGGTAGAGATGCAGAACAGGGCCGTAGTAATAGAAACCAAACAGCAGCTCTCTGGCTCATTCTCTAGCAAATTGCTGGAGCCTTCTCTCATCCCATCTCTCCCTTGGGAGTTACTGGGATCCCCTGCTCGTGCTGGCAGGTGACCACAGCCACAATCCTGACATCCCTCTGATAAGGACGTGGGACCAACATTCTCAAGTATTTCTGACTGCCTGGGCTCGGGAGGAGGAAGAATCTCCCTCTCTGCACCATAACTGCCTGGTTTCAATGAAGTTCTCCATCCCTTCTGAGTTCCATCAATTCAGCCCTGGCTCTGTTGCTCTTGCAAACATCCTCAAGAGGGAAAGCACCCACCACTGGCAATTGCTTCACTTTCTTTTACTTGACAATGAAGCCCTGCTGACTTCTTTCCTAGGTGCCTAGTGAAATGCAGTCCATCCATCTCTTATGTGCCTTCCTCTTTTCTGCAGCCCCCTCTCCCTTGGAATCTGGTCTGAGCCCAATCTCAGTGACACATACTGTGTTGGCCTTGAGTGCCCTGTCCTGTGTTGTGCAGCCTCTGTCCTTGACTGAGCCCGTGAACCTCAACGCTCAGTGGTTCTGCACCAGTGAGCCCCCTTCTCTGGCTTGCGTGGTGCTTGCATTGGGGACTGAAGCTGAGGGTGGCTTTCCTCTCTGCCTTTGGCTTACTTATGCATCATATAATTCACCTTCATTACATGGGAGAAAGTTGCATGAAGCTGGAACTTCGGGGAGCAAATCCTAGGTACGTGGTTGCTCTGAGAATGGACACTGTAGTCCATATCAGGCTCTGGGCAGGAAACAGTTGGCGCTCCCAAAAGAGTTGAACTGATAAGAACGTAATGAGAGGGCTATTTGCAGAGAGGAGATGGTGAGGCACCCGGGAGCCAACAACAGCAGGAAACTCTTAATACTCCTACCCCTGGAGGGGCGAGGGGGAGGACTGGTGTTATCAGAGCCCTGTGCCAGCTGGAGCTGAGGAGGAAGGGCTGCTTGGCTGGAGCTGTGGCCCTAGAGGAACACAGCCCCTGCCAGAGCCATGGCTTAGCAGAGAGACAATAAAGGAATAACACCTGAGATCTCACTCCTCCCACCCTCCAATCAGCTGCTGTTGCTTCCAACTGGGCAGCAGAAGCCCAGGAAGCTGGGTGATGCATTCTGGAGAGGCCAACCTTCCCAACCCCCCCAGGGTGGGATCTTGGCAGAGAAGGGCAGGGAATGGAGGCAGAGGGGCAAGCAGAGAATAGGCAGCACCTTGTATATTTCTATGTGCAGTCATCATGTAGCTAGAAAGACCAGGTGTAATGAGAAGTCCCCTGTGATTCAACCTGTAATAGCATTTGGGCAGTTTGGGCTATGGTTTGGGGGACTGGTTGACCCCTGGCTTAGATGGGTAAGCAAGGAAGGAGGTCTGGGAGGGAAAGGAACTGAGATTTGTGGCTATGGGTCATGTACTTTGTTCTGTGCTTTGAAAAGGAAGATGATTTGAATGAGACTCGGGGATTGGCTATTTATCATGCTCCAGGTCGTTATCATACCTTAAAATGATTGATCTTGGTGGTCTCAGGTGGCAGGCTGTGGTCTTGAGACCTGTTCCGAGCCCAACCCAAGTGACACACACCACGTTGGTCTTGAGTGCCCTGATGGGTACGCATGTGAGGCTGAGGACGCCCTTAGCTGGAGCTAATCTTCCCGGAGTTTTCCTCCTGGCTCCACTTTCCTCCACATCACTCATTACCCTCGCCCTGAGGCTCACCTGAACACATCTCACCTGTGAAGGCTGTGATAAACGTCAGAGAGGCAACCTTGATCGAATGACCCTAATTGTGGAGACATGGTCTCTAAACACTGTGGCAAGGTACAGAGAAAGGAGAAAATAACATATCTGAACTCAGAGGGGTACAGGGCCTGCCCTGGAGAATTCCCAATCCAGCATGTACATGCCAAAGATAAGGGGCACCTGCAAAGCAACATATCAAGAGAAAGTTCACAATATACAAACAAAATGTGTACTTGGTAAAGAAGGGTAGGAGAATAGAGCCATTGAAGTTGGTGGGCTTTGGTAGCAGAGAGAATAAGAGCCCTCTGACCTTGGCTAAACATTTGACATCTCTCAGTAGGCCTCAGTTTCCTTATCTGTAAAATGGGCAAACTAAAGGTGTGTTTCTCATTAGACAGCTGCAGGAGTTACATGGGAACATGATGTGAAGCACAGGGCCTAGCACACAGTAAAGGTTGGCTATTATCATTATTATTATTATTATTATCATTATTATTCCTGAAGGTGAATGCCAGTCACCACTTGGAAAGCGGAGTGAGGACTCCAAGATTCCAGAAGACTTGGCACCCCCTTGTGTCTTTTAATTGCTCTAGTTCATTGCCCTCTTCCAGCCAACCTCACAGGCCTCAGTTCTTTGACTCCCACTCATGTCCCGTCAAGGGTGACATGGGTGCTTGTGGACCTGTCCATCAGCTTGGTCTGCTCTAGGTGGGGAATCATGAAATGTTCAGGAGGAAAAGTATGAAGGGTCATCTTGTCTTGCATTTCCCAAACCTCATTTGATAAACCACTGGGTTCCCACAGTGGCCCTGGGAAGAAAGTTCTGTGGTTAAACAAGTTGAAGCAGCCCTTCCATCTTTGCTCTTCTTTCTGTCACGGAGCTACAGTGCTCAGAGAAGCACTGCAGTCAAAAACTGGTTTCACATTGTTTAAACTAGTATTCTCTCAATTTATTTATCTAAAGAGGACTTTTTTCACGGGACACCACACAGGACTAGTGTTTTCAGGCATGTATCGGTTAGAATTTGTGTTCAGCTACACTGTACAGAAGCCCAACTACATGGTACAGAAGCTTAACTAGGGTTCTTTATTTTTCTCATTTTTAGGACAGCAGATGCAGTCCTGAGTTGGCAGAGTGCCACCACAGTGCCATGAGGAACCCAGGCTCCCTCTATGTCTCTACTTCAGCCTTCTTTAGAATGAGATTTTTGCCTTTGTGCTCACTGCCTCTTGGTTACAAGATGGCTGCATCTCCACTAGCTTCACATCTGCATTCCAGGCAGGAAGAAAGAGAAGGACAGAGCACAAAAAGTGCATGTCAGCTAATTGTTTCTCTTTAACAAGCTTTTCTGAAGTGCTTTTAACAAGCTTTTTTTTTTTTTTTTTTTTTTTTTTTTTTTTTTTTAACCTCTAGAAACTGGTGCTAAGGAGAGACTTCAAACTGAAAGGGAGTCTGGGGGGAAGCTAAAAGCTTTTTAAATGGGCATTTTGCTGCCTCAAACCAAAGCAGGGACCTCTTAGTATGGAAGAAGGAGAGAATTAATGTTAGGTGGGCAATTTGCATCATGTGCCACATTCATTGATCAAACCTTTGCTTTTCTCTTCAGTGGGTCGAATCTAAAAGCATCCCATGCAAAAGAAATAAAAACAAAGCAAGCAAAGAAACAAACCAACCTTTGTAATCAATAGAAAACACACATTCTAAGCAACAAGGCATTTGGGCCCACAGACTCATTGGGAAGATGCTGTTGGTGCCCCGTGCAGTTCTCAGGGCTGCCCTCTCTTCTTTCCCTCATTCCCTTCCTGGTTTCTCCTGAGAGCATGGCCTCAGTACATGACATATATATGAATCTCTGTCTCAGGCGTTACTTCCAGGAAACTAGATCTAAGGTGTCCTGGGTCAAGCGGGGGGCGGGGGTGTGTGTGGTCTTCACTTCCTTCTAAGGGATTTGGTGTAAAACCCATCCCCTCGGTCCTGTTTGTGGCCACTTTGACTTAGCCTGGGTGCCGTGGGGACAGCTCTGCATTTCACCTTGGTGATGGCTGTGGGGGGACAGCATCTTTGCAAATTCTGTCAAATATGTTTGGGGAGACCTCAGTGCAGGACACTCAGCAAGCAGAGTCTAGCACTGTTATCTTCTCAAGGCAGATATTCTTAGAAACACTGATTTGCATTCTTAAGCCCACGAACTGTTTGAAAGGACTTGTCACGTGTGGTGGGTGTGTGTGAGTGCGTGTGCGTGCGCGTGCCCGATTTTCCATCTTGTGGCAATGGCAGCGGGGTATTTATAGCTGGATCTACAGGGCCATTCTCACATGGCTAAAGAAAATGAAAACCTCATGTGGATTTTGTCTTGTTCCCCCCGCCCACCCTGCCTTTGCCATTGCAGACTCTCCAGTTCTTAAACTCTTGTTGTTGTAACTAGAGCCGAGTGGAGCATCGCTGCAATGGTGAGGTTATGTAAATTTACTATTTCAGGCACAAGCGCCGGTTCTGCCCCAGTTAGGCCACAGGGCCTAAGAGGGGACTTTTGGGGTGAGCTTGCGGGTGACCCTAAGTTGCAGCCGCACCCGTCACCACTCTCTAGAAAGTCTCCCGGATTAACTCTGTGGAATGTGGATTCCCCAGGTCACCCCATGATCCCTCTGTGCATATGAGTTCCTTGGAAAGACAACTGTTTTCTTTCCCCCTTGTTTTTCAGTATTCTTAAGCCTTTCATGTCTGTGTTTTGCCTTCTCAGTTAGACAGAAAACACCCCGGGGGCCTGGTCTGTTTTCCCAGGTTAGTCTGAGCTCTTGGCAGAGGCTGTGTGGAGAGCTTGGGGTGGGCGTGGCAGATGCTCCGTCCCCTGCTTTCTCCAGATGGATGGAGAACTCCTGGGGTTCTCTGGGCAGCAAGGTCAGGGTGTTGACCTGATCTTTACGGAGAGGCCAGAGTGCTTCCTGACCATTTCACCTGAGGAGGCCAAGGGACCCAGGACCCCTGTAGACCGTCTACCATTTCTTTCTGGTGACCTGGAACCCACACGTTAGCACTTTGGATTAAAGCAGCTGGAGCTGCAGAGGGTCTGCGCTGTGGCCTGGGGGGGGGGGGGGGGTGCACGGCCCTAACCTGCCAGAACATTCGAAGCACCCGAGGGGCGTACGATGGAGGGCGCTCAGTAAGCTTAGCTGCTGTGACCCCGGGAGCTGAGTCTTCTCACTGCCTGGCCATCCCTGGGGCTGTCAGGCCTCCTGCAGCTGGCCCACTGCACAGACAGCTTTATAAACTCCCACTCGTCAATCTCTCCATCAGTTGAAGGTCTACTGTGTGCCAGGCCCTGGGCTGAGCACTTGCACACTTCAACATACCTCATTCTCATAACAGACTTGGCAATGTGGGTGTTATCCCATTTTACAGAAGAGAAAACCGAGGTTCTAAGAGTTTAGGCACCTTGCCAGAAGCCACATAGATAGGTAGAGGCACAGAGGGCCTGTCTCCAAGAATCATGCCCTCTGTACTGCACCCCCTATACGTCGTAACCATCTCCTTTCTGCATGAGCTGAATAACCAACTGTGACTTCCGCCGTCCTGTAACTCTGTAGCATCAACAAGCATTATTCTGTATCCCCACCTCCCCACCCTGCCTTGGTAGGCTTCTAGTAGCAGAGTGGAAGGTGCCTTCTGATCTGGGGGTCAGTGGGGGAGCTTCTGGAGAGCCTGTGCCTTGAACCCTCGGGTCCTGCACCTCCATCCTGCTGCCCTCCTCTCTGCCATGGACACACCACACCCTCTTTTCCTCTTTTCCTCTTTCCACTCCTGTTAGTTCTAGAGGGTTTCCAACCCTAGGGTAGAGCCAGCAATTCATTTGTCTTTGTCCTGTTTCCAAGAATCCCAGATATACAAGAATTCCTCATTGAAAAGTCAAGCATTCTTGGGGAAAGTGTGTGTCAGAGAGAGAGAGAGAGAGAGTGAGAGAGAGTGAGAGAGAGAGTGTGAGAGAGTGTGAGAGAGAGTGAGAGATTCCCCACATTGGGAAATGAGATCCCAGGCCAGTCCAGGAAAATAACTGTGGATTTCAGAGCCAGATGGAAGTGCATTGGCTCTGCCTGACACCCCATCCCCCGGCTACCCACCCCTCAAAAACCACATCCTGGGAATTTGCCTTCCCAGTTCATCTGAGGGCATTCACCGGATGACATTTTCCTCCGGGTACAGAAGGGAGGAAGAGGCGGATTGGGGTGTGTCCGTGCGTGTGTGTGTGTGAGTACACATAGATCTCCTCACCTGCAGATCTCTTTCTGTGCAGTTCCTCTTGGTGTGAGCCACTCACCTCATGCAGAACATTCTAGTGAATTTTGGTTGGGGGCAGTGGATCCCAGGATACAGAATGGCAGACAGTGAGTTCAGCTGGTCATCTCCTCCTACTTTGGGGCAGCTCTGCCTACCAGAGTGTCTCAGATCAATGCAAGGAAAGGTGCTCAAGGACACTGAGAAAGGAACCTGTCATGGCTACAAATTCATAGGCTGGAAATAGAGGACAAGAGGCAGCGTGTCAACAGAGGGCAGAGCAGGTGCAGAGTGGGATATAATCAAGAAAGGTTTGGATGGATATGAAGGTAAAATACACACACACACACACACACACACAAAAAAAAAAAAAAAAAAAAAAAAAAAAAAACCTTTCCCTCCTTGATTATAAAAGAAATACAGGTTTATTACAGAAAATACATAGAAGCAGAAAGACAAAAATAAAATTAGCCTGTAAACCCATCACTGGAGGACTGAAAGGGGCTTGGATCTTTCTGTGCCTCCACCCCTGCCCCCCAACTCCTGGCCACAAACACCCTTGGAGAACTTGCCCCCCTCCCCAGTCCAGTGAATATTTGGTCACTCACATTCCAGTCTCTCTGCACATTTTGAAAGCCAGGTTGAGTACATACTGTTTGAGCAGACGTTAGACAGTTTTGTGTATTGATTTTGTCCCCTCCCCTTAGTGTCACCAACTTTGTAAATGAGAGATTTTAAGCTAGGTATGGAAAGAGGTCCTGAGGCATGGTTTGGTGGACAGAAAGCTCAGAACTGGAGGAAGCACGCTTCAACACTGGAGGGTACCCACTGGGATGAAAGAGCTTTTAAATGATGGAGGGAGTCAAGGATCTCAAGCTCAACCTCCCAACTCCTGCATGGGCTGTGAGCACCCAAAGCCTTTGACCGAGGCTTGGGTTCCCTGGCCACACATTTAGCTCTGATGCTATTACTGAAGCTTACTCTAGGGTGGGCACTGTAATGAGCCCGTCACATACACCTCGTTTTTACAACTCTGAGTTTTAGGTGGTTAGTTGTTCTACTTTACAGGTATGGAAACTAAATCTTAGAATAGGGAAGAACCTGCTGTTCCACAGCAGTAGAGCTATGATTTGAATTTGTTTATCTTTCGTCTAACCACTGCCCTGAACAGCTTCCTGTCCATGATAGAAGGTGTTTCCTGGTTAAACGTTTCTTGCTTGGACTTTCTGGACGGACTCACCAAAGAACAAGGGGCCACCTTCCCAGTGGTTCCAGGGAGGGCAGGTAATCAGAATTATTGTGTTTTCCCTGGGGCTGGGCGGGGGCAGGGGGGACTCGAAAGCCTCAGCCCTGCCATCCGGAGTGGGCATCAAATCAGTAATCCCCGTGTCGCCACTAAGCACCACCCGGCTCTTCCTCCAGGAAGTCTTCCAGGTTGAAGTCCAGTTGACACTCGTCCCTCCCTTCCTCCATTCTCTTTGTTAGTAGCCTTCTCCAGTTTCCAGCTACTCAGTAGTTGATCTTGTGGCCATTTGTCACCTGAGCAGCCCTGTCTTTGATATTGTGGCCAGTTGTCACCTGAGCAGCCCTATCTTTGAGATTCGGAATAAATTAGCTGGATCCAGCCCGCACAAACACGGGAAGCCTGGCATCCCTCCCAAAGAGCAGTGGTTCTCAAAGAATGGTTCTGGACCAGCAGAATCAGTATCCCCTGGAATTTGTTAGAAATGCAAGTCCTTGGGCGCCCCCCACCCCCTGACCTGCTACAGCAAAAGCAGCAGGTGCAGCCTAACTGTTTGTGTTTTATCAAGCCCAGCGGGTGACAACTGTTCGTGTTTTATCAAGCCCAGCGGGGTGATCCTGGTCACACCAAAGTCTGAGAACCACTGGTCTAGAGATCCCCAAGTAATAGTGATGGCTTCAATATTTCCTGTCACCTCCGTCTCTGAGTTCCTGTTTCCATCTAACTAGTTAAGGTTATTAATTATTGCAGGGCATGAGCAGGGTGGCCATAAAGTATGAACACGGGCTCTGGAACTAGACCACTTGGATTTGAATTCTTGCTTTACTTCCACTCACTGTGGTCCCTGAGTGGGTGGCTTAAATTCCCTCTGCTTCAGACCTCTTATCCCTAATAAGGTTAACCATGACATTCCCCACAGGGCAGCTGGGAACCTTTGGTGTGTTTGCATGTCAAATACATGAATAGTGACACATAGTAGGCCTGACACATAGTACGCCTGCCATAAACGTTCACTGTTATTTCTGGTTTCATGTAAATGGGCTCTCTTCTGCACTGTATTAACCCAGTGGTGAAATTTAGTCCTTATACCCTGATTTACAGAACACACACACACATACCATTCATACAAGGACTTTGTGAACATGGTGAACTTTAAGGAGGTTTGAGGAAACCAGGGGCGTTTACATTACAACAATGCAAACAATTGAAGTTGAAGATTGGGCAACCTTGTTCTGAGAGGTGGATTGCTTGGCCGGAAGCCCTATGGTTTGCGCTCCTTCCTCGCTCCCTTCTTGGTGCTTACCAGCAACTCAACTGACTCCCTGTTTATTGTGCTGAGTGGTTCAGCTCCCTTTCCTCTCCAGCCCCACTCCTAAACTTTGCTCTTTGCCTCCCTTGTAAATCTAAGGACAACTTCTAAATAATGGACCCTCTTATCTGATTCTTATACTGGTTTCCACCCCTTCAGGGAGGAGAGAGCAGCAGTGAAATGTATTTCCCTTCCTACGTGAACTACACTGTCTCCAGAGTGCTTTCGTGGCACGGTCAACTTTGGTTTATCTATATATGTATGTGAATATTGATATGGATCTGCTTATCTGTATCTTTTTTTTTTTTTTTTTTTTTTCCTGTTGGAGTATGTTGCTCTGTGAATCTTTTCCCTGCTGTTTGTTGTAAACCTTCACACCTGCACAGCTAGGGATTTAGTCTCAACCAGGGTCTCTCAGTCTTGGTACTAGCCAGGATAATCCTCTTTTGGGGAGCGGTGGTGCTGTTCTGGGCATTATAGGATGTTTAGCAGCATCCACGGTCTTTACCGATTCGATGCCAGTAGCGTTCCCTGGTCGTGACAGCCAAAACTGTTCCCAGACATTGCTAGATGTCCTCAGAACTGCCCCCCCAGTTGAGAATGACTGGTCTAAGCTAAGTTCTTCTGTACTAGTTTAAATCCATTACATCTTAATCTGTCCCAGAGTTTACCTCTGTAGTGTATTTATGGTTAGGGAACTGGATTTATCCATTGAGAAGGATGCAGAGTCCCAGCAGCCTCTGGGTCACCAGTGATTCCTAAGGAGAATCATCAGTGCTTTGTAACTGCACTTCCTCTAAGGCTCCACACTTAACCTATATGCGTTTAAGCCAAGGACATCCTGCTCCCTTCCCAGTACACCCACCTCTAATCTGCTTGACTGCACCCCCCCACCCCCACCCCGGCCGACACAGCAGGAAACCTCACAAGAACTAGGAATGGCCTTTGGGTTTCGGCTTATAAATACTCATGGTCTCATTTTTCTTACTGAGAAAAAAATTTTTTTATCATGTTTAACATTCTTGTTGCCGTAGTGGAAACTTTTGTTCTTTGGAGAGTTTCCCATTCCAGACCCAGGGTCAGATTCCTCAGCAGAACTCTGAACATTTTCTAGGGAAGTTTCTTTCACCAGTGAGATTGTACCTTTGATACATTTACATGACTGAGGTTGGATTCTGCATTAAGACGTCCCGGGATCCTAAGGTAGACAACGAGGGAAACTGGAGGAAGAGCTGTATATCTGGGACTCAGTGGGAGGCTGTGATTAAAATCCTTTTATGATTCCATTACTTTTGGGGTTTTTTTTTCTCCTTACACTCTAGCTTCTCAAATCTAAGATGAGCAAATCTAAGTGTTTCAGTCAGTATAAGTTAGATTATGCTGTGGTAACACATAGTCCCCAAAGTTCAGTGACTTAAAACAACAAAGGTTTCTTTATTACTCATGCTACCTGGTTTGTAGTAGGTCAACACAGGACCTGTACTCATTACAGTCACTCAGGAACCCAGGCTGGCAGAACAGGCACCTCCCTAAGTGTAGACGATTGCTGTGCCAGAGGGCTAAAGAGGGTCTGGTCCTGCCAATTAAATGCTCTAGACCACTAATGACACATATTAGTCAGGGTTCTCCAGAGAGACAGAACCAATAGGATGTATATATCTCTATCCCTCCCTTCCTCCCTTCCTTTCTCCATCCCTCCTTATCTTTTATTTATTTTAAGGAATTGGCTCCCTTGATTGTGGGAGCTGGCAATTCCAGAATCTGCAGGGCAGCCCTGCAAGCTGGAGACTCCTGGAAGAGTCGATGCTGCAGCTCAAATCCAAAGGCAGTCCAGAGGCAGAATTCCCTCTTCCTCGGGGGACATCAGTCTTTTCTTTAAGGCCTTCACATGGTTAGATGAGGCCCACCCACATTCTGGAGGGTAATCTGCTTTACTCAAAGTCTACTGATTTAAATGTTTGTCTCGTCTTAAAAAAATATCTTCACGCCAACATCTACTTTGATCAAATATCTGGGACCATGGCCCAACCAAGTTGACAGATGACATTAACCATCACAACACTCAGTTTCTACTCTCAGCTCCTGGGCCAGAATTAGTCACGTGGTCCCACTCAGACACAAGTGTCCAGGAAGTATGATTTGTTGTGTGACTGGAGGGAGGAGTGGGGACCAGTGATATTTGACGAAGCATCAGTAATGATCACAGCCGTGACTCCTGTTACCTGAGGATGAAAGAAAGCCTCAGTCTGTGTTGTCCCCATTCCGATGCGTTCTGCGAAGTCGATGTGGAAATGGTTTTGTTTTTTATATTTTTAAATTTTATTGGAGTATAGTTGATTTACAATGTTGTGGTAGTTTCAGGTGTACAGCAAAGTGATTCTGTTATACATACACATATATTCATTCTTCTTCAGATTCTTTTCCCATATAGGTTATCACAGAGTGTTGAATAGAGTTCCCTGTGCTATATAGTAGGTCCTTGTTGGTTATCTATTTTATATATAATAGTGTGTATATGTTAACCCCAAACTCCTAATTTATCCCTCCCCACCCCCACCCCAACCTTTCCCCTTTGGTAACCATAAGTTTGTTTTTGAAATCTGTTTTGTAAATAAGTTCATTTGTATCATTTTTTAAATTAAATTACACATATGAGTGACATCATATGGGATTTGTCTTTGTCTGACTTCCTTCACTTAGTATGATAATCTTTGTGTCCATCCATGCTGCTGCAAATGGCATTATTTCATTGTTTTTTTTATGGCTGAGTAATATTCTATTGTATATATGTACCACATCTTCTTTATCCATTCCTCTGTCGATGGACATTTAGCTTGCTTCCATGTCTTGGCAATTGTAAATAGTGTTGCAGTGAACATTGGGGTGTATGTATCTTTTTGAATTATGGTTTTCTCTGGATATATGCCCAGGAGTGGATTTGCTGGATCATATGCTAACTCTATTTTTAGTTTTTTAAGGGACTTCCATACTGTTCTCTGTAGTGACTACGGCAATTTATTTACATTCCCATCAACAGTGTAGGAGGGTTCCCTTTTCTCTACACCCTCTCCAGCATTTATTACTTACAGACTTTTTTGATGATGGCCATTCTGACTGGTGTGACGTGATACCTCATTGTAGTTTTGATTTGCATTTTCTTTTCACGTGCTTTTTGGCCATCTGTATGTCTTCTTTGGAAAAATATCTATTTAGATCTTCTGCCCATTTTAAAATTATTTATTTATTTATTTATGTTTGATGTGGAAATAGTTTTAGACTTAGACCTAGCTGCCCTCTTTGCTCATAGGAGAGGTTCTGGAGAGGTTGGGTTACAGCACAGCCTGGCCTCTAGGGGACTTCATTTTAAGACTGTTACTCAATACCGTCCTCTCTTTTTTCTTTACTGGTTTCTTTATTACATGTTTTCTGTGTGTGGTGTTGCATTCAAGAATCCTTGTACGTTGTGTACTTGAAGAATGCCCTGAAAAATAATTTAGCCTTTGTGACTTTCTGTTAGTACAGAGTCTTCAGGTTGTGTCTTTCTTGCTTGGATCAGGAATGGCTCCGGTGTCAGCCCTCATTTTGCCATGGTGTCACTCTGTGCTTCTGACAAGTCCGTCCCCAGTCTGGGCCCAGTTTTCCCAGCTGTCTAGAGGGGCATTGAGCAATGGGGTCTCTAAGTTTCCTTCTGGCTCTAATGTTCTGTGTGCCTTTGGTCCACACCCTCTGCTAAAGACCCCTACCGCCACCCCTACCCTGAGCCAGGGTTTGTGGACTGGCTGCCTGGTTGGGTACAGTGGGGGCTGCATGACAGTTTTCCTCCATGAAACTGGCAGGGTTCTCACTTGAAGCTGTGGCCTCATCAGTGCCCTGGCCATGCTGTGTTCACGAGCCCAGAGAGAATCCGTTCTGCAGCCCAGCTGGGAAGCACCATCCCCCTGCGTGGCGTGGAGGCGAGGGGGGGAGCCCAGGGCAAGGACGTGCTGAGCTGGAGCCCTGGGAAGCATGCAGAGGGCAGGGCCAGGAGGTGGGAACCATCTGTTTTACCTGAAGGTGAGGTCTAGGAGCCAGGCCAGCCCTTCATGGCCACCCGGGCAAACCTAATGCCCAAGGGGCAGAGTTTCGAGGACCTCAACACTACTTGCTTCCACAGTATTCATATTTGACCCTTCCATTACCCACTCCAACCAGTTTTTTTTTTTTTTTTTTTTTTTTTTTAGCTTAAACGAGATAATGTTAGAGGAAGGACCTGGAAAACTATCCATGCTCTTCAAACAATAATAATTACTAGTATCATGTGCTGCCTTATTCCATAGATATTTTGGGCTCGGGATGGAAAAGTGAACAAAGACCCTAAATTAATTACCAGCTTTTTTTTTTTTTTTTTTTTTTTTTCCGGTACGCGGGCCTCTCACTGTTGTGGCCTCTCCCGTTGCGGAGCACAGGCTCCGGACGCGCAGGCTCAGCAGCCATGGCTCACGGGCCCAGCCGCTCCGCGGCATGTGGGATCTTCCGGGACCGGGGCACGAACCCGTGTCCCCTGCATCGGCAGGCGGACTCTCAACCACTGCGCCACCAGGGAAGCCCCCCTAAATTAATTAGAATACAGAGTGATGCCAATTCTGAGCATGCTCTGTATGGGCAAAGCTTGCGGGCGCTCAGAGAAGGGAGCGATCAGGTGTGCTTGTCAGGGTGGAAGCCTCCATAGGAACGGTGACCATTAAGCCGGGTCTTAGTGTCAAGGACTTTACAGGAAGAAGAAAAGGGCATCATAGGCAGAAGGTACTGCATGAGCAAATATCAGAGTTCTGGCTGGGTTTAGGGAAACCTCTGGAAGCCTGGCCTGGCTGCTGGCTGGGGTGGGACAAAGTGAAGGGAAACCTCAGAGGGGGTTGGTGATCACGTTTTGAAGGCTCTGGAATAACATATGAGGAGTCGGGTCTTAACTGAGTTGTTTTTTGTTTGTTTGTTTGTTTTTTAATTACCAGGTATGGAAAAAGTATTAATTTCAGTTTTGGCTGAAAAAAAGCTATTGTTTTAATTTTATTGAAAGTCTGCCTGTAGCTTTATAATGGGCAAAATGTAAACAGATTTCATCACAGTGTTGCTGGGCTGTCCTGTTCCAGGACATTTTGCTCCTCTCCTTCCTCTTAGAACTTCTGTGTAGAATAGAGCAGAGAAATCTTCCTGCTCTAGTTTTGGTCATTTTAAATATTCAAGTAGGAGATAGGAGGCAGAATATTTATTTTTTTCTCTTTATAAAAGGAAGAACTGCTTATTTTAGAAAGTGTAGACAAATATAATGGTAAAGATGAAAAAAAACAAAACAAACACAAGTAATTCTACCCTCCAGACAAATTTGGTGCTACCATTTGGGTAATTCCTTCCAGTGAGCGTTTAAAGGCAGACACCTTGTCTTGCATGTTGCCTTTTTCCCAGCATGAACCTGGCCCTGGGAGGGGCTTCATCAGCATTGTTGACTGATACAGTGAGGTTCCTCTAGACCCCTCTAGGGAAAGCTCAGTGGTTGAGTAGAGCCACATATGTTCAAATCCTAATGTTTCCATTCATAACCTGCCGGACCTTGGCCATTTCCTCTCTCTAGGCCTTAGTGTCCTCATCTGTAAAATGGGAACAACAAAAATAACAGTATCTACACACTCAAGTGTGGGGACCAAATAAGTTCTTTTGTGCAAAGCACATAGGAGGGGGCCTCGCACACAGTAAGTGATTCACATTTGTCACTGGTTTTTGTACTGCCCTCTGGGTGAGTCCAGTCCTGAGGGAGGAGCTGCAGGTGGACAATCTTCCCTATGAGAACAGTCTGTCTCATTGTCCTACACAGCCGGAGAGGGGTCAAGCTTGTTAATCCTCAGGATTAGACTTGTGAAAAAGCCAGGGTCCCGGTGCTTTTGTCCCTGGCTTTTCCCTGGAGGAGTCCGGCTCATCCCCACTGGCTCCTTCCTGTGTCGCTTTTTCCCCATGGGCTCCCCAGGCAGGCTGTCCCTTTCAGAAAGCAGCCACACTCTTTGCTGCTCCTCCGGGGCCCTGCCTCCCCTGCTCGGTGCCTCCCTGGGCTGCAGCTGGGACCCTCCAGCGGAGGGAGGCTGCTTTGAATCAAGTGCACACCCCCCAAGAATCCATGCCCAAGGAAGGACTTCCTGGCCACAACGCCCACTGCAGAGCTGGACTCCCACCCCTCCGCCCTGGCTCTGGGACGTACAAGGATCATTCTTAAGGACTGAGCTCAGGATCCCTAAAAAGAAAGTTGGAAAATAGCTGGATAAACTTGGGAAGTGAAAGAAACCGTCATATCTTCCTGCTTGGATTGTGGATTGCAGTTTGGGGGTTGAGTCTGGTGATTCTTGCCGGATGGAATCTGATGGGCAAACGTGGGAAGGAAGGAGATGGGGGTGGGGTGGGGGGTGGTGGTGCTGGGATTCCCAGTGGGTAGGGAGCCTTGGACTTGGGGCTAGCCCCCTCCCCTCCTCCCAGTGGTTGCCACCCCTGAGGCAGGGAGCTGAAGGTTGACATCTGGAAATATCTGGAGCCTGGCCCAAGGGGTGAAGATCAGGGAGGGGCAGATGTCAGATTTCTCTCATTTGGGGAAAACAAAGTGTGGTCAGTAAGGGCTGTTTGCAAAGATGCCCGAGGCCAAATACAGTGAGCGACACTGTGATTTCTGTCTCAGCTGGGGATTCAGGGGTGAGGGGACAGACCAGGCCCGGGGCTTGTTCTCCAGGCCCCTTGGACAGGGCAGCTGCCCGTGAGCAGCAGGCGGGGCTGTAGCGAGAGGAGGTAGGTCTGCCCGGGGCCGCCGGGAAGAACGGAAGGCCTGTTGTTCTGAAGCCTGGGAACGCCGCCCTGGAGGGAGGCCCACGCTGCTGCCCCAGCTCAGAGTGAGAAGGAATGGGGGTAGGGCTCCCTGCAACAGGCAGAACGGGACTGAGCTGGCACCTCTACCCTCTGCAGAGCAAGCGTCCCTCAGCCATGTTTCCTGTGGCATGGGCACAGGTGAGCTCCCTGGCTTTGAATGCCCAGGTGCAGTTTGGAGGGCTGAGAGGTAGCCTCCCACGGAGAAGGCAGGATACAGAAGCAGCCTCAGCCCCTCGCTTACCCAGGCCCTGAGCCCCAGATCAGAGCTGCTGTCTGCCAAATGCTGCTCCCAGAGCTCTTTCCTATATGCTCCGTCGTGTGCCGGGCTCTGGCTGCGCGTTTACCGAGATTAAAAAAAAAAAAAAAAAAAAAAAAAGTGCCATGATGGAATTGGGAGGGTGCGAAGATCTGGAAAGATCTTCTTGGATGTGAGATTAAAGCTGTCTTTGAAAAGTAACAATAATTACCATTTATTCTGTACCTTCAATGTGCCAATCACTGTGCCAAGGGCTTTATGGGTACCGTCTCATTTAATTCTCGCAGTAATTCTTGGAGTCATGAATCATTGCGGAGATTTTATGGATGAAGAAACTGAGGCTCAGAGAGGTAAAGGACCTTGACTGAGGACACAGAGCTGGTACATGGTGGAACCAGGACTTGAACTTCTTCATTCACTTAATCATTCATTCATGTGTTAGTACGCCATTAGGCCCAGCTTTATTAAACTATGTGCCAGCCATTCTAATGGACACTGAAGACACAGCTGGGCATTAGACTGGGGAAGGCCTGGCCAGCCTAACTCCACCACCCGGTCCTCAGCCCTATGCAGAGTCTTTCAGATGATGAGCCCAGAGACCCTTGGGGAGAGTTTGTGTTGAGAACTCAGCTTGAGAATGTTCTTTTCCTTAAGAAATGTTTCCTGCTGTTTTCACTTTAATAATAATCTGAAAATTGAATGCATTCGTTGTGAATCATCTGAATGGCCATCATAGAACCTACTACTGGCCTGAGATTTTAGTCCCCGAGTTTGCTTCTGAGCAAGTTGGCACCAAGTGTGGTTTCCTAAAATGATAGTGTTTAACTTTTAATGCTTTGTTTCTTAAACCGGATTCTACATTGTATGCTTGGAAGGTCCAAATACCAAAGATTAAGAGAGGCTACACTGATTCTACTGCAGGGAGGGTGCGGTGTAGTAAAGGTCTCCCAGGAGCAGAGGGTTCAACATCCCCTTTCCTCGGGGCAGAGTGAACTGGACTCAGCCGGGGCGAAGCAGCGTGGGCTTTGATCTTCCAGCCTCCTGGTCTCCAGGATCAGGGGGCACCCAGTCCAGAGACTCAGGGAGGAGCACGCAAGTCAGGAAAGAGGAAAGTCCCCAAATTAGGGGCCAGCAGCCCCTCTTCCAACACTGCATCTCTGACCTCTAGCAAACGGATGTTCCTCTCGAAGCCTTTCCAGATGGGGCAACTTGTGGCGAGGCTGGGAAGGGAAAGTGCAGGCAGCCAGAGACAAGAGACCCAGGACCCAGACCTCCTTTTCTTCTTCGTCCATCTCCTTTTCCTCCTCCTCCTCCTGCTGCTGAGGTTTTGGGTCTTGCCGTGTGGTCATACCTCCTTCTGAGTAACGATCCCGTGAATCTTTACTCTCTGGTTACCGTCCCTCCCCTAGATCCTGGGCGATCGTCCTGGGCTTCCTTTCTCCAGACCTCTCTCTCTGGCCCCGTCCATCTTCTACATTAGGAGTCGCCAGGCTGTGAAGTCCCGAGGGCACGGAGTTTGGCTTTGGGGGCTGGGTGGTCTCCGTCACATTCACTTGACTCAAGCACCAAAGCAGAATGGGCGTGGCTGTGTTCCAGCGAAACCCTATCTATAAAACCTGGCAGCCAGTGGGCCAGCTTTGGCAACCCTGACCCAGATAGAGTTAGCCTGTGCGGAACACATTTGCTAGTTCCCTGTGGCCGGCTGGACTCCTTAGCATGATGGGCGTACCCCCTTCTACATCTCTGGGTGCCTCTCCTTCACTGAGTCCTTCTTGCACTCCCGTGAGCTCCACTCTCCATCCATCCCACCCAGCCTGCCTTTCCTTGAACTTACTCTTCCCTTTCCTGCCTCTGAGCCCTTTTGCCTGTTCAGTCCCCCCCCCGCCGCCCCCCAGCCCAGTCCTATCTACTCGTTAGATTTTGACTCCTTGTTCAGGTCAGATGTTCCCTCTTTGTGTCCTGCCATGACCCTGAACCCCTGTACCCTCTCCGACACAGGGAGTTCTTCCTCTCCTCTGTGACTCTGTCACTTCGTTCTTGCCTTGGAAGTGACCCTTCATATGCTGTACTTTGGTAGCTTGTTGTTGCTAACTATATCTCCTCAAGGGCAGGAATTGATAGGATAGGACCTGGCTATCTCCACCACCTCCCCCATCCCTGGCTCCGTGCCTGCCAGGCAGTAGGCAGGCAGGAAGCAGTGTTGGCACAAAGGTTCATGACCTCTCCCTTTCCCCCTCTAGAGCCCCTGTCACAGCTGGTGACTTTTTGGGGTCCAGCTGAGCCATTTTGGGAAATCAAGATCTCATCACGTGTCAGGCCCTGAAGCATCCTGGTGCCAAATCCATCTCTGGCCCTTGTAACCTGAGCCTGCTTATTCCCTGCGGCCCGTGATTGGGTGGCCCTGTTTGTTTTGACATCCCGAGAGGGGCATGAGTGGGAAACCGAGAGATCCAGATTTCAAAGCAAGAATTTTCTCTTGTAGCCGCTGTCGGCCAGGCCCCTGCCAGCTCCAAGGCTCCTGTGTTAGCATTTTCAGTTAATTAAGAAAACAAGCCCCGAATCCCTGACCGCGATGGTTCTGCAGATTCAGGACAGAAGATGCGTGTCAACGCGTAGGAGAGGCCTCCAAGCTCCTGCAGGCTGGGTGAGCCCAAGAGGTGCCCCCCTGTGCCTTCTCAGCAAGAGAAGATGCGGCTGAAATTGGATCCTCGGCAGACAGCTCCAGGCAGGGCCCAGAGTGTGAATTTCTCCTCCCCCTGTGCCTCTCGGGGGTGTTTTCTGAATGGATGGAGTCTGGAGCAAAGCCAGCGGGGTGAGAAGAGCAGAGGAGGATTCCAGAGCCTGGAATTTGCCACTCTTCTTCTCCAGAGCCAGGTTATTCCAACTGCCTGGCTAGTGGAGGACAGTGGTGAGAGGTAGCCTGCGGATGGCTTCAGCTGAGCTCACGGGAGCTGACCTGCCAAGGGGGAGCCCCAGTCAGGGCTACCCCTCACCCATGCAGAGCCTTGGTGTGAATTTTAAAAGGGTATCCTTCCTTAAGGGAAATGTAGCTAAATATACTGCTGTAGGAGCAGCCCAGTCCACCCTCTCCCTTGCCCACACTCTCTCTGTGGTACCCAGGAGAAGACGCTGGTCCTCCACTAGCACCATTCCCTGACGAGGGTGTCATTCAGCTGGTGGGGATTGGAGTTGGGCCTCTGGGTGGTGCAGGAGCACAGGGGCGCCAGGCATTGGTGGTGAGGGTCTGGCCTGTACCTTCTCTCCCAGGTGTGCCTTTCCTGCAGCCACGATGGATTCACACATCCCCGTGGAAGTGGGACTCTCTTGCAGGTCACAGCCTGGACACGGCATACGGTGGTCCTGGCGCCCCTTGGGCAGAGTGCGGCAGGAGAGAGACCCAGTCCTCCTCTACCACTACTGAATGGTCCAGGGCAAATCGTTTGGCTTTTGTGAACCCGGTTTCTCATGGAAAATGGGGATGAGGTGCCCATAGAATGTGTGTCCGGAAGGTGTAGGTGTGTTGGTAAATATTGGATAAGGTGTATGCATACTGGGCCTGGCTCAGTGAGACTGGCTTCCTTCCCCACTGGATGTCAGTCTTGGTCCATCCTGCCTGCTGGCCGGGTATCTGGCTCCTGGAAAAGATAATGGGGAGAAATAATCACATCTGATAAAGATGTGATTAGTTTCTGCTCAGCTAGGGGAGGAGAGGTCTGGGGAGGAAGGGGGGTAGGGTCAGCTCTCGGTATCTGGTTTAACTGTCCAAATAACCAACAGTTGGTGACAGAAATTTTTTGACTTTTGAGAGCCTTCCCTTTATCCCGTGGGGAACCTCAGGGCTCCTTGCCTTCTCCACCTCATTGCCTCCTCATTCACAGGGCAAGGCCACATTCTGCGAGCAGGCGGGGTCATTTGGGGAAAGCAAGTCTCTGAGAAGGTGAATATCCCTACGGTGCTCTAAAGTGGGAGAGAAGTCATTTGAAGTTTGGGGGAGAGTTTCAAATCTTTGTTTCCTTCCTTCCTCTCTCCCTCCCTTCCTTCCTTCCTTTTTTTTTTTTTTCTTTCTCTCTCTCTCCTTTCCTTCCTTCCTTCCTTCCTCCCTCCCTTCCTTCGCTTCCAACACAGTCCTTAAGTTGTGTAGCTGGTATGACCAATAGTTCTTCTTTCCTGGAAAACATATCCAAAATGCCACCTAATCCTCCCCAAACTCCCAAATCCCTGGACACCAGGTAGGTTTGCTTTCAGCTTCTGCTGCTGATTTTTCTCACTTTGCCTTAGAGCCATTTTGCATGTCAAAATCAAGGAAACTATACATGAAATGAGGTGTGGAATATGAGAAAAGGTGCTGATGGTAGATGAATAATGATAATTGCGTGTGAAGTCGCAGGTTTCTATGACATCCACTTGGCAGATAGAACCTTTTGGACTGACTGTTGGGAAGGTCATCTCTTTTTTAAAGGGTTTCTAAATATTTTCCAGGCTTCCAAGAGAAAATCTGAGGTGAAGACTGGGAGAAGTTGTGAATTTGTTTCTAGAGTATCAGGGAACATCATCCAAAGAGAGAGGCGGGATAGCTTGGGCCCTCGCAGGACTCACAATCTTTAGGGAAATATTCACTGAGGAATCTTGGTGAAGGTTTTCGGAGTTTTTTGTTTGTTTGTTTGTTTGTTTTTTGCGGTACGTGGGCCTCTCACTGTTGTGGCCTCTCCCCTTGCGGAGCACAGGCTCCGGACGCGCAGGCCCAGCGGCCGTGGCTCACGGGTCCAGCCGCTCTGCGGCATGTGGGATCTTCCCGGACCAGGGCACGAACCCGCGTCCCCTGCATCGGCAGGCGGACTCTCAACCAGTGCGCCACCAGGGAAGCCCTGGAGTTTTTAAATTACATTTTTGTAGTTGTTGTTTCTGCTGAAGATAGTGTATGTAGAACCGTTTAGAGGAAACCAAGAACTGAAGAACCAAACCAGGGTTTGTCTGCCACTGTTCTCTAGCAGGAAAGAAGAGTTCCTGCTGAGAATTTGAGGATGGGGTTCTAGACGTGGGCTGTCATGAGTTTGCTCTGGGTCCTGGCATAAGTGGCCTTGCTTTTTCTCCTCTGCAGAGTGGTCTTGAGAAGTATCGTCACCTCCACTCTCAACACCCTGTGCTTCCCAGCAGCCTTGAGGGAGCCTCCCTGCAGGGAAGTCAGAGAAGGGAGTCAAGTTCCTTACACACAGGAGGGGTTGGGGGGTGGGGAGGTGGAGCCATCCAGAAGAAGAACGGGGTAGTCTTTTCCAGGGTCATATTTTTGCACCCAAGCTTGTGGAATGGCACTTGGTCACTCCAGAGAACAGTGGCCCTCGTGACTTGGCTCCCTGAGTAGGGGTCCACTGAGCAACCCCTATGCCTGGCGGGGTGTGGGGCTTGGGCCTGGGCTGCTGTTCAGGGCCTGTGTCTGTGTGTGCAGTATGCTTCCCCTCGACCTCCTTGGTCTGAGCATAGATTCTCTTAATGGACCAAAGGAGACTTTGGAAAATCCCAAAGCCAGTCTCAGAGTCCAAGGAGTGTGGGTCCCTCAGGACCCAGCCCCGGGCTACTTCTCAGGTCTGGCCACACCCAGCTCTGTATGCCCCACCTGTCACCGGCTGTATCTTAACTCTTGCCCTTCTCTCTGCCTAAAGGTTGGTACCTGGTGAAGTAATTAGCCATCCTTCAAGGCTCAGTTCAGAGCACTACCACTTCCGTAAAATCTCCTCCCCGCAGTTTCAGGGAGGTGAAGTTCTCTTCCTCTCCGTCCCGGCACACCTACCCCTGATGTGGCACTTAGCGTGATGCTTGAAAACCACTGTTCTGCCTGGCTGTCTCTAAACCATGTGCTTCCAGAAGGCAAGGATTTGGACAGCTTGACTGTGCTTTCCTAGTCCCCCTGACAGGGTCTAGCACATAGTAGGTCTTCATTAAATATTGGCTGAATGACAAGCGAAGGGAACCTGTGCTCTTTGCAGTTTTCCACTGAGAAGGAGGCAAGCAGGAGTGGCTGGTGTTTGGGCCATTTCCCCAGGGCCCAGCTTCACGGTGGTGTCTGAACAGAGTACGCTAATCGGCACCTCCCCCCCCCCCAACCCATCCCTTCCATGCCAGGGGCTGGGAGCGTGTGTGGATGGGCCTGCAGTGAGCCCAGGGCTGGAGTGGGTGCCAGCACCGTGCTGTCCTTCTGTAGAGACCAAGGTGCGACAGCTGTCTGCTCTTCCTCGCCTTGGTCCCCAGTGGCCTGTGATTCCAGCAGCACCTGGGGAGAACCCCACTGCTTGTGCCTGTGAAGGACGCCCGAGATACCTTGTCTGGCACCAGTTAGAGAGTTCTAGCGTGTTGAGCCTTTTATGCTTATCAAGAGGAACCTGGGCAATATCAACTTCCACATATGCCAGGGGGATCAGAGGAGAGCAAGGGCTCCTGGGGGGTCAGGAGTGAGCTTACCTTTGGGGGAGTTTATGCACTGGTGTAGTCAGGCACGTTCGCCGTGTACCTCTCACGTGTGCCCGTCACTGTTCTAAGCTCTGAGGGTGCAGCCTGACCATGTTCCTGCCCTCGGTGGGGGGCTTACTTTCTAGTGAAAGTCCCTGAAGACTGATAGGATGGGAGCTGAGGCCCCTACAAGGTGATTCTGAGCTGACCCCTTGGTGAGGGATATCTTTTCTCCGTTCATCAACCCCTGCATTCTTCCCCAAGACGTTGCCTGCCAGAAACACCTCGGTGTCACCCTTCCAGATTCCTGGCCCTCCCTCCTTCCGCAGGCCATGTTAGAGACCCCTCCCCAGACTCCCACCTGCCCTGTGCCGCTGTGCCCCCTCCCCAGCCAGCTTACCCGTGGTCCTCCCTTTCCTGACTCACCAAGAGCATCTTTGATGACCAGCTCTATGTTTTATTCACGGCCACCTCCCTGCTGTGTGCCGTGCTTGGCACAGAGTGGGGCTTCCACATGCAACTGAGGAATGAATGAGCCATGGGGTAAACGCTGGGTTTCATTTATTCATCTTCCTCGTGCATGCTAAGCTTGTGCGTCTGTGTTCATCTCTTTCTGGGTCAGTCCTGGAGACGGATGGACTCTTGGGGAAGTTGCTGGAAAGCTGGAGCATTGGGGGAAATAAAGACTTGGGAGGAATGGAGACACGGGAGAAGACCCCAGTTGGAGTCAGCTCTTCTGGGTGTCCTCTCTGTGACTTGGTGGCATGAGGCTCACCTACCTTTGAACATACTCCCTCCCCCCAGGGTTGGGAAGGTGGGTAGGGCTCAGAGCCAACAGAGCTGAGCTCTGAACACAGACCCTCCTTGTGCTGAGACCTGTAGCTCCCTCCTCGTGGCTCGGGACGAGGCAATGCTGAGGGACAGACCTGTCCCTACAGGCCTCTGGTTCAGTCAGCCCAGCTGGGCCTGCAGGAGAGCAGGCCGCCTGGGAATGGCTGGGAAGGCCAGGCCTTGGGCCCACCTCCCCCGAGGCCAGGATGTGGCGTGGGACCCAGGCAGGCGGAGGTTCCCACCGCTCACTCCTGCACCCGAAACGCTCCAGGCTCAGGCAGTGTCTCCCAGCAGGAGGGGGTGGGGAGAGACTCCAGCTGCCCGGGTCAAGACTCCACGTCAGGACCAGGGCAGCTCCACAGGCACCCACCTCTGACATTTATCCTCTACCTGGACAGCTGCCAGTGGCCCTGCAGTCCAGCCTTGCCTTGCCACGGGGGGGGGGGGGGGGAGAGAGATTTGGGGATTAACCATTGCAGGCCCTGCCTGAGTCAGGCCGAGGCTGGTCCTTCCAGATCAGCCGTCATCCATCCACCATGTACCGAGGGCCGGAGTGGGCATATTCACAAATGTTTTCTCATTTCATCCTCACGTCAACCCCATTTTCCTAATGAGTAAACTGAGGCATGTGGAGTTACATAATCTGCCTATACAGATTATTATACAGTTAGTAAGAAAAGTTTCCTGTATTCATTCTTTATTACAGGGTCTGCTATGTGCTAGGCAGTAATTCTAGGCACTGTGGATACACAGTGAATGATGGACAAAAATGTCTCAGGGAGAGAGAGTAAATAACGTATATAGCATCTCACATGGTGATAGGTCTATGTGGAAAATGAGGCGGGAGAAGGGAGTGGACGGTGCTGGAAGAGGGTTTTTGTTTTAAACCATTATTTGTGCTATTGGATATTCATCATTGACTATATTCCATGCATTAAAATTTTTTTTAATTTTTATTTTATATTGGAGTATAGTTGCTTTACAGTGTTGTAGTAGTTTCAGGTGTATAGCAAAGTGATTCTGTTATACATATATCCATTCTTTTTCAGATTCTTTTCCCATATAGGTTATTACAGAATATTGAGTAGAGTTCCCTGTGCTATAAGATAGGTCCTTGTTGATTATCTGTTTTATATGTAGTAGTGCGTTTATGTTAATCCCAAACTCATAATTTATCACTCCCGTACCACCGTTCCCCTTTGGTCACAGTAACTGTGTCTGTAAGTCTGTTTCTATTTTGTAAATAAGTTCATTTGTATCATTTTTAAATTAGATTACACATATGAGTGATATCATATGGGATTTGTCTTTGTCTGATTTCCTTCACTTAGTATGATAATCTCTGGGTCCATCCATTTTGCTGCAAATGGCATTATTTCATTGTTTTTTATGGCTGAGTAATATTCCATTGTATATATGTACCACATCTTCTTTATCCATTCCTCTGTCGATGGACATTTAGCTTGCTTCCCTGTCTTGGCTATTGAAAACAGCACTGCAGTGAACATAGGGGGGCATGTATCTTTTCCAATTATGTTTTTCTCTGGTTATATGCCCAGGAGTGGAATTGCTGGGTCATGTGGTAGTTCTGTTTTTAGTTTTTTAAGAAGCCTCCATACTGTTCTCCATAGTGGCTGTACCAATTTACATTCCAACCAGCAGTGTAGGGGGTTCCCTTTTCTCCACATGGAAGAGGGGTTATTTTAAATAATCTCACTGAGAAGGTGAACCATCATTGCTCCTCAGACAGTGCTTGCTGGGAGTCAGGCACGACCCTGATCACCGTATACAAGACCACTACCTCAACCCCTGCAATTACATTAGGAGGCAGATTACTATCACACTTTCCGATGGGAAACGGAGGCACAGGAAGGTGAAGTAACTGGCCAAAGATAACACAGCAGATCAGTGGTGCTGGGGTCGGCACTCAGGCAGCCTAACTCCTGAGTTCTGGTTTGTACCCACTATGCTGTCCTGCTAAGCCTGCACAGACGGTAAGTGAGTGGGCAGGTGAACGGCCCTGCAGGACCCTATCCCGACAGACCAGGCAGGTGTAAGGGGGCAAGTGGCCTGGTACCCCCACCTCTGTGGCCCCCTTGGTGAGGAAAGGGCAGAGCAGTGGGCAGATTCATTAGAGTTAAACCTGAGTGAGAAGGGAGGGTGTGACCATGTTTGCAGAGAACAGTAGGAGAGGGTGAAAACTCCAGGCGAGGGCCTGAGTCTCAGAGGCTGCAACTCTCCCCTTCCCACCCCGGTCCCTCCAGGCTCCCTCAGCTCTCCTAGGACTCAGATCTGAAACAGGTAGGACTGTTTCTTGCTCTCGTCCGCACCTGCCCTGCCTCCATGTCAATCCAAGAAGACCCTGTTTAGTTACGATGATGAGGAGGAGGCAGTTAATATTTATTGAAGGTTTCCTAAAATGGCTGGAGAACATGTATATGGTACAACTCACATGTGCAGGAAAAAGTAATTATTTGCTCTAATTGATAACTTACAATTAAAATCTTATCTTAGTAAATAAAGGTACTTTAGTCTCTTCTGATGTGAGAGAGGGGCTCAGGGTCTAGTGAGGTGAGGATTCAGACCCCCTGTGAGGTGTCTTCCAGGGCCCTCCTCCTCTGCGATCTGCTTGCTGGGGAGGCTCCAGTTTTCTCAAGGCTGCAGGGTCCCTGCTGACATCCACTGATGTGTTCTGTGTTCCCTCTGCGTCTTGGGCCCCTGTGCTGAAATCCACTGAAGGAGCCAGGTCTGGTCTTGTCCCGGGGACTTTGAAGGGTTGCCTGGCACCTGTTGATGAAGCTGTGACTTCTTCAGGCCCCGTGGCTCTCCCAGAACTCCCGCCTGCCCCCGGAGGGCCCCCAGTGCCCAGCTGTTGCCTGGATGTGAGGGCTTTGGTTGGGTGGGCCCAAGGACAGCTCCCAGCCCTTGCTAACCTGCCCCTGGCCGAGCCCTATTGTTCTGAGCCCATCTGAGCCCTTCTCCAAGGGGCGTGGCATTTCCCCAGGTGTACATCGCTGTCCTGGGATTCTCCAAGTCATTGGCTCCTTTCTACAGATGTCCCTCCCCCCTGGTGTGGAAGGGAGTGAAATCCTGGCCATTTAATTCCTTTCCATCCTAGTCCTAGAAAGGTTTTCTATTCCTCATCCTGTCCAGAGAAAACAACATTAACTCTTAGTGACTCTTCCCTGCTCTATTGACCCTTTTGTTTTGGGGGTTATAAGTCTTTGACCAGAGAAAATAAGGCTGTGTCTTAGTGCTGATATTGGAAGGGTACAGGAGAAAGGAAAGTAAAAAAAAAAAGATAAAGAAAAACATAGCTGGATTATTTCCCGAAGGCAAAATATATTGGGAAATGTTTTCAGTATTTTCCTTGTAAAGTACTCTGTATCAGACATGCAGTATTATTCCTGAATTGTCAGTTACTCCTCATGACTACACTATGGGATATATCCTGTCATGACAGACGAAGGAGGTGAAGCTTAAGGAAGTTAACTTTCCCAAAAGTCTTAGAGCTAGTTAGTGGCAGAGCCAAGCATAGAAACGAAAACTCTAGATTCTCAACTCCATCCTCTTCCTGAGGCCTTTGCTTCTCAGAAAGGAGTCTTGGGGTCAAAGTTCTTTAGCACTCAGTAAAAATAAAATGTTGCCCCTTGAATAACATATATCATCCCCAGAGAAAGGGGGATTGGCTTCAGTGGACTCAACCAGGGGTAAAAATATCAGGGCAAATGCCTCATGTCGTAGGAAATCTCATTCCATACTAGCAAGGGCTGTTGGTCTTCAAATTCTCTTCCATTCCTGTGCATGGGCAAACTTTCATCTTGCTGTTCTCATTCAGTCTTGACAGGAGCAGTGATTTTCACTACCTGTTGGGATGACTGTGCTTGACAAAAAGTGTGATGTGATAGCCTCCCTCCACTTGGCTTCCCTAGTTAAATAAAGAGGCCTTCGACTCGCAGCTGTAGCTGCTTTGTGCAGAGGCTGGTACAGCCCTGACTCAGCTTGCAAGTCAGCCCAAGCCCTGCCCTTTTCTGTCTGCCAGTAACTGTTTTCCAGCTCTGAAGGACCGTGGTGCAACATTTGAAAATTCAGCTCTGGCCCCCATTGGCACTGGAGTTGAAAGGCCAAGGCGGGTATCTAGCACCACCTACAAATAGCCAGGGGAAATAACATTTTGCTTTATATATTTAGCTTTTATTACATAATTAGTTATTGGTGTTATAACATTATTTTTTTTTCCTTTAAATAAAGGAGGGGGAAAAAATCCCCCCCAGTCATACCACGTGCACATGGATTCATTTTCCCAAAAGCCCCAGTGCCCGGGGTATTCTGAGATGGAGGGGTGAGGAAGGGAAGGGAACAAAGTCAGTGGGACGTGATTAAGATGACCTGAAATGGCGGGAGCCAAGCCGCTGCACAGGCTCATTAACAGACTTACTGCTTTCTCTTCGTTGCCTCCTCCAGGAAGCCTCCCCTGGTGTCCTCCTGGTCAACAGCTAGGCTCTCCACTCATGTCACAGTGCCTTACTGTGTGCATCCCATATTGTATTATGACTGTTTATGTGCCTGGCTCTCCCACTAGACTGTCATCTCTAGGTGCTCAGGAACATATCTTATTCATCTCTTATCTCTGGCGCCTGGTACATCCAAGCAGGTCAATAAATGTCGCTTGAGATGGTCCTTACGATGCCAATTACAGGGGCTGAGTCAGTTACTGATGATGACATGCACTGAGGCTCAGACAGACTTCTAAAGTCTATAGAATGGAAAGCAACATGGAACCATGAAGTGTGTTATGCGTGTCTGATACGGGTGTGTTTTCTTTGGTGTGGTTTGTGTGTGCAGGACAAAGAGTGTACCATCTCACCAGTGGCTGGTAGGTCTCTTCTCGTGCTAAAGAAAAGAGGATTGAAGACCATGACAAGGGGGCCCCATTATCTCCTTAGGACTGTGAGCTCCCACTCTAGTGCTGCCTTCCTTAGGCTGTGGGAGGGCAGGGACTGTGTCTCTTTTGTATCCGAATCCCTGCTGCCCAGCACGGTGCCTCGTCACAGAATGTTACCAAGTCCAAGCTTGTACTGCTCGCTGCATGACAGGCCAATTAATCGAGAGAAATGAGTGGTTGGGGCAATGAATAGTGACTTTATTCAGAAAGCCAGCAGACTGAGAAGATGATGGACTAGTGTCCCAAAGAACCCTCTTACCTGAGTTAAAATTCAGGCTGCTTTCATGCTAAAAGGGGAGGGGGTGTGGCTGGTTGTTGCAAACTTGGTGCTGGAATCCTCTGTTCTTGCAGGTGTCCACATAGGTCTGGTCGCACTATTCCTGTCAGTATCCAGCAAGACACTTGTGGTTCTCTGTTCTGCACCTTTATCCATTTATCTCTTTATGAATGGAAAAGTGCTGTACCTTTAAAGGTCAGAGCCTTGAGAATGGCCTATCATGTATATTTCAGGCTATAGGCAACATTCTTTTGCAAATGTGCAGATGTGCAGAGCATGACTAAGCACAGGCAACAGAGTACAGGGGTTAGAGCTAAAGGAACAGATCCAAGATGGAGTCCGGTTTGTTCTTCTCTGTTACAAGAGCAGATGCTCAGTAAACATTTGTGGAATGAATGGATGGATGGATGAATGCACACATGAAGGAAGGAACTCTTGCAGTCAAGTGAAGTTCATCAGGGAAGACTTCAGGGAGATGAGCTTTGAGTCTAGTTATGAAAGAGGAAAGAGTATGCAGTGGCAGAGAGGGCTTTGCGGTCAGGTGAGGGGAGACAGGTCATTGGTACCTGTTGGTTTGGATACTTCTAACCAGATGCTGACTCCGAATGGCCATCTCTTGGGGGGAGAGGAAGACTTGGGGGGCTGTGGGAAGTCCTACAAAGACACAAGCCTAGAGAGAGGGTTTTCCCCTTTTTATTTTGCTCCTTTTCCTCCAGCACTTGGAACTGAACACATTGCTAGGATTCCTTGAGTCCCTAGGGCAGGGGTCGGGGTGCAGTTAGGGGGGTAGTTCTAACAAAGGAGTCTGACAGAGGCATGTGGCCCGAGGCCCAGAGAGATAGGGAATGGGGAGGGGGGAGTGAATTGAGAGTTTGGAGAGGAGGGAGTTCTATTTTGGGTGACTTTGACTCCCAGCCTCTCTGTCAGCCAGATCTGCAGCAGACCCCCACCCTCTGCACACAGTTCACTTGTACCTTCTGTGCACTGGCTTCTGCTCTGTTTCTGGCTCCCCTCCTGCATCCTTTCAGACTTGGCTCTTTCTCTCTTTGGTGTTCTGCCTCTTGGTATTCTTGCCTGCATCCCAAACCGCCTCTCAACCTTTTCAAAGAAGCTATCCCTGAATAACAGCAACATCTACAGATAATAATCAACATCTGCAATTTATCTCCAGTCCTACTACGTGCCACGCACCACACTAGGTGCTTCGTGTGTCCTGGTTCAACTCACAAGAAACACATGAGGTCATTAATCCTGTGATCGCTATTTGACCAGTGAAGAAACTGAGCCCCAGAGAGGTTGGGTGAACCCCAGGCAAGGCCATCCTTAATGTTGGTGGCAAAGATCTGCCCACCTCAGAATCCTGTGCCCTTCTCTTCTCACAGCTACACAGCCCTCCCTCTGAATCAGAAACTCTGGGGATGGGGCCCAGTGAGCTGCATTTAACAAGCCCTCCAGGAGATTCTAGAACCAGTGCTTTAGCTGATCTGGCTGCAACCTGGCTGAAAACCTCCAAGTCCACCCAAGATTTGGAGAAAGCTGATTCATTCACTGCTATCACTCATCCTTAAGATTCCATTGACCCACTCCAGGCACAGGGCAAGATGCTTAAGGTTCCCGAGACCTTGTTCCCCTGGTTGTGAAATAGAAGCAACCCCACCCTTAGAGGGGAGCATCCCTGGCTTCTCGTTTCCAGGAGAGGATCTCCCAAGAGTGGTTACTCAACACTGATGGCACCTTAGCATCACCTGGGGAACTTTTACAAGTTATCAATGCCCGGCTCACTCCCCAGACCAGGCCAGTTTGTCTTGGGGTGGGATCAGGGCATGAGTGGCTGAAATGGACGTAGGGGTGGAGAACCTTGGCCTGTCCCTCCTCATCACTTCCTCAGGGGAAGGAGTGAGGCACCTCTAACCAATGGCTCTGGGAGGTTATGAACTTGGGTCTGCCAACGCTCCCTCCCTTCCCTGGGCTCTGCTACCTGCAGGGGGTGCATCTGGCCAGCTCTGGGGGTTGAGGTCAGGAGCCCGCTCCTACGGGAAGGACCACGGTCACCCCCCTATGCCTAGGACTGGACATGTCAGCTGGCCTCACTCATGGGTGAGACATTAGGAAGTCCATTTGGCCAGAGAGACACAGCCGCTTACTCCCACAGCTCTGTCAGGACCGTGGCTGATAGCGTGACCTCCGTCTGTTTGCTTCATGTATCTGTTTCTCAACTGGTCCTGAACTTGAGCCAGAAGAGGAAAGTTTTATGTATGGACCCCACAAAATCCCAACACCAAATGCTGGACAGAGTTAGTGTTGAATTTAATGAGGTGCCATAAACAAGCCAGCTAATTAGTTAGTGGTCAGTAAAAGTTTGTTGCCTATGAATCAAAACCTAGGCTCCTCTGGTTACCACTAAACCTCCCTGGGGAGGCCTGAGCTCCCAGCCTCAAACTTCCACCACCAATTAACTCCTTAGTCCTCACTTCACTCAAGGCAGTAAATGTCGGTGGCTCTGGGTAGGGGTTCACAAAGGATCTCTCTGGAGCTGAGAGAAGAGCAAATTATTTAGAATTGGCTGTACCTTTTTTTTTTTTAAAACAAGTTCCCAGGTGACACTGATGCTGCTGGTCTAGAGACACATTTTGAGATCCCCTGAGCTAAGTGAAAACAAAAGTCCTGGCTGGAGGGAATGCCGGGGGGAGGGGCATCTCTTGATCCAGATGGGGTCCAGTGTTTGGCAAGCTTGGCTGCAAATTAGAATCACCTGGAGAGATTTGCAAATTCCGGAGCCCTGTAGGGTGAATGACTGATCCCGTTTTTCCAGGACTGAGAGCTTCCCTGGGATGTGGGACTTTCAGGATTAAAACTGGGACAGTCCTGGGCAAAGCAGGATGAGCTGCTCACCCCAGTGGCTCCCCCGCACCTACCCAGGGATTCTGTTTTAATTGGTTCTGGTTGGGATCCAGGCATAGATATTTTTCAAAATGCCCCATGATTCTACTGTGCAGCCCGGGATGAGAACCTGTGGGATTTGATCACAACTCTAGAAAGAAGGGGTGACTTGTGAAAAAGGTTGGTACAAGTGCTGGTGAAAGAGGAGGGAAGGGGATGGAGAGTGAATGAAACCGCCTGCATCCCAGTCCCACGGGGAACTTGTTAAAATGCAGATTCCTGCGTCCTTACCCAGATCTACTGACCTGGAAACTCTAAGAGCAGGGCCCTGGGATCTGCATCATTGAGAAGCCCCTTAGGATGCACTGTCCTTGGAGATCTGCCGAAAGTGGGAAAACCAAGAGCTAAATTGAAGGAAGAGAGCTGGAAACCCAGGCTGTGCTCCAGGTGGGTAGCTTGTTGAGGGTTTTTGGTCTGAGGCCAAGAAGACAATGAGAAGGGTGCAGGTGGAGTCCAGAAGAAAGGGGTCAGCCTCAGCCTGTCTGGAGGACAGCCAAATCAGTAAGAAGGGACGGGGCCTTGAAGAAATGGTTCCAAGCTAAGAGCACGTACCAGCTCCCTGAGTGAGCGCGAGGTGAGGTCAGTGCTGCCAGCTAGATGTGCAGGACCCATGGCCCCCCACCCCCTGGCTCTGTGACCACACAGCCATGTCCTGTGTGTCTGACTGGGGCCTGAGAGTCCACATGGGAGATCAAAGGGCCCATACAGGAAGCATTTCTAAGTGGAATTGATTCGATTGGGTGTGGAGACTGATTGGATAATTTATAATGTAAAGGAGGGAATAGCGTGTGTGTGTGTGTGTGTGTGTGTGTGTGTGTGTGCGTGTGTGTGCGTGTGTGCGCGCACCTGGTGGGCTTTTGGACTGCCTGTCAAAACCTGCCTCTCACCCCAGCCCAGTCAGTTAATGTGCTTGTGACCTTGGGCAGGTCACTGGACTTCTCTGAGCCTCAGTTTCCTTGTCTGTAAACTCAGGATGCTTATACCCACTTCTCAGGGTTTGATGTGAGAATGAAACGAGATAATACATGCAAATACCTGGCATGTAGCAGCTCTCAAGACAGAGGAAGAGTTAAGGATGATTCTGTGGTTTGAACCTCGGACTGTGGTGTCATTCACAGAGAAAAGCAGGGGTGGTCTGAAGGGCGAAGGAGATGAAGGCGGTCTGAGAGGAAGTTGATGGGAGTGGTGCCAGCGCTTCTGAACAGAAATGTGGGTAGTTGGAAGTGAGCTGGAGATGGGGGAGAGGAGGATTCGAGAGTGACTGCTGCTGAATTTATCTGAAATAAAGAGATGGAAGGTTTGCTGGGAGGGAGAAGGACAGAGACCCGAGGTGTGAACCTTGGCAAAGCCCCAGCACAGCTGCTGCGGGCCCGGCCCTGTGCTGGGCACAGGGTTCCTGAGAGACTGTGCTACACTGTCCCCAACCTCAAGGACCTCACAGCCCAGTGAGAGTGACGCTAATTCAGGAAGCAGCCTCGGCTCTGATGGGAGAAGGCAGGATGCTGAGGAGGGGCCCTTCACCCACACCTGTGGGGAAGGGTGCAGGCTGCCAGGTAAGTGGCCAGGAGGAGGGGGAGGGCCCAGGACGACGGAGTGTTCCAGACAGGGAGATCAGCTGGTTGAAATCAAAAAAGGAGAGAGAGAGAGAGTGAGTCTGTGTGGAGCATGGGGACAGGAGGCTCAGATTTCACATTGTTCTGAAACACCACGAAGAGGGAGCTGGGAAGAGGGCCTCTGGAGGGGGAACAGGATGGAAGGAGGTGATACTGATGTGCACAAGTGCAGTTTTCAGGGGAGGTGGGCACTGAGGAGGGAGGCGAGGGGGAGACATGAGGGGCCCTGCTGGGTAAATAAAGCCCCTTAGATGGAGACAATCAGGGCACAGCTTGCAGGGGTGTCAGGGTCAGAGAAAGGTGATTTAGGAATGGGGGAGTCCATGCAGAGACTGGGAACTATGGAGGGGATGGTCTGAGTTCCAAAGAGGAAACCCTAGCTTCTGTAGCCTGAGGTCTCACAGCCAAGGTCTCGTTTCCCCTTGGAGGAAACATCCCGCTCCTGGAAGCACAGAGAGGAAAAATATCTTATGCCTTTTATATGCAAGATGCCTTTTGTTTGCTGGAGGGTGGTGGGGGGCGGGGAGAGCAGAAACAAACAGAAATGAAAATGTCCAGAGTTGCGTCTCAGAATGCCAAGATCTCATTTAACCACGCAGGTTTGTGAAGGCACACACCTTTGCCTGGCTGAGTGCCGCCTGAGACACCTCTTGACGGTGTCTGGCCAAGGTCTGGATGCCTTTGGCCTCCACTGGACTCTGAGGAAAGGTTGAAGGACCTGAGTTCAGTGGATTTTCCATGAAGATTTATTTCTGGGGTTAATAACTTTCTCCTCTCTCTCTAACCCACTCCCACCCCCTGCCATGAGATAACTTTCATTCAGGAAGAGGACCTGCTGAATACATGGCACTGTGTCGTGTTCTCAGGGCGCTCAGAGTCTAGATGGGGGGAAAGCTCATTGGCATAAAAAAAGATAAATTAATACATTAAATAACACAAGTGCCACAGAGTAGTATATGATGCAGTGTCCTAGAAACAGAGTAGACAACAGGGGCTGTGAGTTTATTGGGGAGAATTCAGGTAGATGAGGATGGTAGGAAGGCTGCTTGGAGATGGTAGGACCTGCAGAGCGGAGGGAGAGGAGGAGCAGGAAGCAGAGGTGGGCATGGGGATGGGGTGAGGGATAATATTGCCAACCCAGACGTATTGGGTCGGCCAAAAAGTTCGTTAGTGAACCGCTTACGGGAAAACCAGAACGCACATTTTGGCCAACCCAATAGAACCAGCAGAAACCATTTTTTTAACTCTATTTCAAAGCTGACACATTCTCTTGCTTTTAGTATTTACCCAACTGCAGACGGACACACAATCTTTGCGTTATGTAAAGCCATCACATGGATGATAGGTTTTATAACGGATAGGGTCAAGAATTCAGGAAGTACATACTGTAACGTATCTAATCCATCCACTCTTATTGAGTTCCTGCTGTGTGTGCAGAAAGAGCCCGGGGGTGGGGTGGGGGGAAGTCGGAGATAAAGTGGAAGTGTCCAAGCCCTCTAGGAATTTTAATCCCTTGAGCAATGGCGAGTTTAGGGAGGAGTGACCAGGGAGCCTGCAGCGGAGGGGTGAGGTGGGATAAGGAGGAGAGATCAGGGTGGGGAGCAGCCCAGCAGTTACTGAGTGGCCCATCAAGTCCCTTCGGGCAGGAAGCCACCCCAGATTAAAGTAACTTGTCTCTGTTCTGTCTTGACCATTCAGGGACTGTGGGTAACATTTTTGGAAACACACAGGGAGTGGCTGGCTGGGCTGCTCTTCCTGGGAAAAGCTGCCCGAGCTGGCTGCCTTAGAAGATGGGCAGGACCAGCTGTGCAATTCCCGGGCCCCAGTGCAAAATGGAAATGCAAGTCTCCCCGTTCAAAAATTATTAAAGATTCCAAGACGGCAACAGCAGAGCCTTAAACCAAGCCCGGGGCCCTTCTGAAGGTGCCCAGCTCGCATACCCAAGAAGCTGGTCCAGAAGATAGGATAGCCTGGATCTTTCTGTGACTCAGTGTGCGGTAAGATGACAGGGCTGGATTGCTGTTTGCGGCTGGGGTACAGGGCTTCTCTGTACTAGTGCTGAGTTCTTCCCTGAGAGGTAGTTGGGATGGGTGATGGGGAAAGGATGGAGAGGCTTCTATGGCTGGGGTGGGGGTGGGGGGCGACCGTTTACCGTGATGCTACCATTTCTGTGCCATGGGAAGGCTGTGTCTGAGTTTTAGAATCAATTAGACTGAGGTTCACATGTTTTATGAACCCTGCTAACTTGGGCAAGTTGCTTACCTTCGCTAAGCTTTAAGTTCCCTGTATGTAAAAATGCACAATATCATCTTTGTAGGATGTTGGAATAAATTAAGTGAAATAATAAATGTGAAAGTTTGAGCCTAGTGTAGCTCTTAGTAAATGTTAGTATCCTTCTTTCTAAGACTGTGCTGAATATCTGTCTTGTAAAATATGGAACATGGAATAGATTGGGGATACATTATTGTCAGCTATTTGTTTTTTTTCCACCTCAGGCTTATTGGGGAAGTGGCTAAAATATAACACCAACATTTCAAATGGCAGAGAGAGCGTACACCCCATTATAATATACACCAAAGGAA
Organism: Kogia breviceps; assembly: GCF_026419965.1. Classification (NCBI taxonomy): domain Eukaryota; kingdom Metazoa; phylum Chordata; class Mammalia; order Artiodactyla; family Physeteridae; genus Kogia; species Kogia breviceps. Next base: position 73,608,417 of record NC_081319.1, read on the forward strand.
ACCCAGCTGCATCTGCTGGACACATCCATACACCCAGAGGAATGTGCGCACGCACACATGCATGTGTACATACACGCTCCGGAACTGAATTGAAACTAGGTTGGAATGAGATGGTGTATTACAGGAGAGAGCCCTGATGTGGGTGTCATCTCCTGGTTTTGAACCTCAGTGTCCTTATCAGTCAAAAATATTGACCTTGCTGGGTTGTCTTGGGATTAAATGAGATGATGAATGTGAACACCTGGTCTTTGGTCCATGGCAGGTACAAGCATCTTTTGGTGGATCTCTGCTCCCAGGCCATAGTGTGGTTCACGGAAAACTGAAGACAAGACATTGCCTTCCCCACAGTAACATTTCCTCAGTATTATGCTTGGGCAGCTCCTTATAAACTAAACATGGGCTGATTTGAAATTGACGTGGGGGCTGATTATCAGTGATATTACTGTTTCCTCTGCTCATATACTTCAGGAAGCTAGCTGGGTCTTCTCTCTGCAGAGACTTGAAAGTCAGTAGAATCTTGTGTGTTTGTTTCCTGGGGATGAACACACGTGTACGCACACCATACATACACACACCACCTACACGTCCATACTATACCACATACACACATAAACACACACACTACACATATTATGCTATAAACATACACATACACACCACCCCATACATATACCTCTGCACCAGAGCATCAAACCCTCTCACGTGCCAACATGTATTAATATCTTCCCTCCCTCCCTTTCTTCTTTGGTCGTTTCTGAGTATCTCCTATACTTGCTTGTCCAGTGTGCAAGGGTTGGGTATCCCCGCACCCCAAACCCACATCCCTCCTGATGCCTTGCCCTAGAAACTCCAAGTCATGGCCACCTTTCTCAGTCCCCTTCGCCATCTCATCTGCCTCTAACGAATTCCCAGGCTGAAAGTAACTTATTTTTAACCCACCCAGAAGCCTGGGGCTGCTGTCAATTCAGGTCTACCCCCCAGAGACCTCCAGGTGAAACCGGGCTTGTGCTTCTCTAGGCTCCCGGGGGCCCCTCAGCTTCTCTCATGCTTCTGTGGGCAGAGCCCTCAACCTTAGCCAGCACTGGGAAGAGGCTGGGGCCGGGACAGGGGAAGGGAACCCGGTTGGAGGGCCTGTGATGTGCCCAGTGCTGTGCGGGCTTCTTGATAGGTGCTCTTTGTTTGATGCTCACAGGAGCCCTGGGAGGTGGGCTTTGTCGTCCATGTGCCCATGAAGTCAGTGAAGCTCACAGGCCCTAAGTAACTTAGCCACAGGCTGAATATGAAAGCATACACTCCTTACAGTAAACCACCCGCCTCCTGGAAGACCAGACCAGACCAGATCAGATCAGCTGAGGCCTGGACCTGGAGGGAGCTCCTTGTTCCCCTTCTCCCCACCTCTGGGCTGGGGAGGTCTTTCCTAGAAAGAACCTGTAGAGCAGCTTAGGATACTAGCAATCTGCTAGAGGGTTGCCAGCTGCAGTGGCCAGAGCCCTTGGCAGTTGGAGATGGTGAGGCTAGGAACAGACCTGGTTTTTTTTTTGTTTTTAACAACTCTATTGAGGTATAATTGGCATACCATAAACTTGACATAATTAAAGTATATAATTTGATACATTTTAGCATATGTACGTACCTTTGAATCCGTCACTACCATCAAGATCATGTTTGACCATCATCCCCCAAAGTTCCCTTGTGCCTTTTTATAATCCACCCCCTCCCTGCCCGCCCTCCACTCCCTCCATCGGCAATCACCCACCCGGTTTTAGTCACTATAGATTAGTTTGCATTTTCTCAAATTTTAGACAAGTGGACTCATACAGTATGTACCCTTTTATGCTCTGGTTTCTTGTACTTAGTGTAATTTTTTTTTTTTTTTTTTTTTTTTTTTTTTTTTTTTTGCGGTACGCGGGCCTCTCACTGTCGTGGCCTCTCCCGCTGCGGAGCACAGGCTCCGGACGCGCAGGCTCAGCGGCCGTGGCTCACGGGCCCAGCCGCTCCGAGACACGTGGGATCCTCCCGGACCGGGGCACGAACCCATGTCCCCTGCATCGGCAGGCGGGCTCTCAACCACTGCGCCACCAGGGAAGCCCAGTGTAATTATTTTGAGCTCTATCCACGTGTGGCGTATATCAATAGTTCATTCCTTTTTATTGTTGAGTAATATACTATTTTATGGATACACTATACAATATTTTTTTATTGATTCGTCTGTTGATGGACATTTGGGTTGTTTCCAGTTTGGAGCTATTACAAATAAAGCTGCTCTGAACATTCATGAGTAAGACATTGTATGTGCATATGCTTCCTTTGTTTTGGGAAAACACCTTGGCATGAGATGACTGGATCATATGGAGGTGTAAGTTTAACTTTTTAAGAAACAGCCCAACTGTTTTCCATAATGGCTGTGCCATTCTACACTCTCACCAGCAGTAAGGAGTGCTCCAGTCCTCCCTGACACATGGATATAGATCTGATTTCAAAGCTGGTTTAGTATGAAATTTGTGAGCCCCACCCAATGGCTAATCCTAGAAATGGAAGCGGTTGGCTTTCAGTTTGGATTGGGAACCCTGAGGGATGCTGAACCTAGGAATGTAGAATCAGGTGCTCCTAGAAATGTTATTCAAAGGGCTGTTTGCAGAATGCTGCGAGAGGGGAAAAATGAGAGTTCGGCCCTGATCCCAGCCTGAGATCCTGTGGGGCTGGACCAGGTCTGGAGCTTGGTGTTTGAGAATGAAACAGATGCACCTGAGGCATTTTGGAAAAAAGCTGAAAAATGCATTAAAAGGATGGGGCGTTAGGGCTTAGGGCGGGAAGAAAAAGAACAATGGAAGGGGACTTGGAGCTTGGGAGGCTATAGTTTTGTGAGGGCAGGAGCTATAGCTGCGTAGTTTGCCCTTAAATCCCCAGCACCAGGAGCAGTGCCAGGCATAGAGTAACTGCTGAAAACAGTGGAGGTGGAATGAATGAACAATTGAATGAAGGATGAACTAATGGAGCTCAGGGGATAGGATTCCATTCAACCAGCATCATTTAGCACCTCGTGTGTTCTGTGGCACAGAGCCTAGTATCTGGTGTGGAAGGAACTCTGGAAAGCATGTGGTTTGACCTCCTCGTTCACAGACAAGCCTCAGAGAAATGATGCTCTTAGCCAAGGTCATTCCCGTCTTGCACAGGTAACCTGCTGGAGCAGAGTTGGGACTCGAACCTGAGTCTCCTCATTTTTAGTCTAGTGTTTATCTTATTCTTTTAAAAATAATATTATCTTTTCTGATGAAAAGAATAAATGCTCATTGTAGGAAATTTGAAAAAATCCAGAAAAGGATAAGAAAAATAACCCTAAACTCCAGCAACCCAAATATAATTCCTTCAAGCTGTCATACCTGTGTGTGTGTCTATCCGCCTATCTATCTCCTATCTATCCATCTATCTATCATCTATCTAACCAATTCTTTTTTTTTTTTTTAACTTTTTGGCTGTTTTCAGTCATTTATAGCATTAGTAACCCTCGGATGCATGTCTGGTCCTGAACCCTTGCTGGCGTCTCTGATTATCTCCCGGTGCCCTTTCCACTACACGATGCCCCCTCTAAACCCTTTGTATGAACAGGGAGCTCAGAGTAGAATGGAACCCCCCCACTGGGAGAGAGCTCTGCAGACATCCCCAGACCCACACACCTGTACTACCCCTATCATAACCATATCCACACTTTATGATGTTCATTTGATCGTCTCCCTTCCCCGCCACATTGAACTTGTTCACCCTTGTATTTTTCCAGCTCTTATTAGCAAGGTACTTAGGTGCTCAACAAATATTTGTCAGAGTGAATGAATGGATGGATGAAATTGTACGAACAGGAGTGAGGGGCAGGTGGGGGGGTCCCCCTGGGTCTGTCTTTTCAGTCACTCTTGTCCAGGAGTTAGCTCAGCTCCCCCTCCCCTACTCCTCCCACCCTGGAGAGGTGGAAAGTGCCTGCGGTCCAGGATTTATGTCCAGCCAGGCCCCGACACACACGCAGGGCCTTTTCTGGTGTGAGTGCAGGACGCAGAGTGGAACTAGCAGGAATGCAAGGATGGCACTGCATCTGGGGAAGACACAGCCCAGCGTCCAGACTGTGACCAGGTGCACAGGCCCAGCGAGGGTCCCAGGGCCGGCTTGCCTTGACGGGACCTCGAGGTCCCACCTTCATGAGTGACAGAATGCCTTTGTCTGGGACCCCAGGAGGAGTGGGCAGTAGGGAGCTTCTCCCAGGCCCCGGGTTGCCTAGAATGGTGTCAGTTCTCAGCACGCTGGGCGCTCTGGTGGGAGACCTGGCAGGAGGGCCAAGGAGGAAGCTGGGGGTAGTTTTCCCTGCAGCCCTTCAATAAAGCAGCCCCATTGGTGTGGCCCAGGGGAGGGGTTCGGCTTCCCGGAAGCAGAAGGGGCTGAGGATGGGTTGTCACGTGTTGGGTGGTTTCCCTTTGGCCGGGAGCCCCGGGCCTCTGGCTCTAATGGGTAGCAGAGACTTGGGTGTTGAAATTCCTTTTTCCCTTTTACTTCACAGCTGTTGCCCAAAGAGCTCCCCACACAGCTCCCTCCCCTTCTCCGCCCAAGTCCTTGCTTTCTGTGCCCAGTCTCGTGTGTTGCCAAAGCCCTCTCATGCAGTCACACACGTGCGGGCACGCACGCCCCTCCGTGACATCCCCGGCATCTGCTCCCTCCCCGCCTCTTTGGCAGCTCAGGGCCTCGTGAACTCTGAATCAAACAGAACTGCTTCCAGACTCTTCCCCCTCTCCCGTCTCTCCTGTAATCCACCCTGATACGGTGCCACCAGAAATTGTCCGTCCAAATCCCACCTCGGATCCCGCCTCACGGGCTCTCCTTTCCTATAAGCCAATCAGCTAATCAGCCAATAAACCAACCATCCTTGAGCTGCTTCCTCCTCCTCTCAAAGTCTGCCCTTTATCTGGTCCCCATCTTGTGTTCCACTGCACCTCTTTGAGCCCTGCGTCCCAGCCTGGTAAAGCGACTTCCTTCGACCCCTCACTCACCTGGATGCCAGGTCCTCACACTTGACACGCCCTTGTCGTGAATGGGTTTGCTTGGACCCTCCCACGGGCACGTGTCGACCTCTTTCCTCTGAGACCTAGCTTCAATGCCACTTCCTCTGGTAAATGTTCCAGGCCACCCCAGCCAGAAGCCAATCTCCCCTCCTTGCAGTCCCAGAGCCTGGAACTCCCTCCCTCCTTCTCTCCCTTGCATCATCCTGGTGGTTTATACACGTGCCTCCCCAATAACACTGTAAACACGGATGAGGATGGGATTTGATGTTTGGCTCATCTAAAGCACCCAGAAAATTGCTTTGTGAATGGCAGTCACTCATGGGATGAATGGATGGCTGGATGAACGAATGAATGAATGAATGAACGAATGCATGCTTGACCATGGCCTTGATAGAGCTACTATCTGCTTGTTTTCTGTCCTTGGTGAGACAAAGAAACCTAGGTTCTCTTTATCATTTCTCAAAAGGAGAAAACCAACTGGAAAATCCACAACTTCCACACTCGTCCCCAAGTCAGAGACATGTCACTTTGGGGACTTTTTCAGTTTCACTTTCCCAGCAAGATGCCCCTTTCTCTCCTTCTTCTCCCACCCTGCAGTGGGGACCCTGGGGCTCCTAGAGTTTACTTTTACTTTCTTGCCTTTCCCAGAGCAGAGGGGAAACCATAATTTAGGCGGCTGCTAAAAATAGCTCCCCAGTCCTGGAAAGAGAGCTTGCTTATTTTTGAAAATGCTCCCCGCCCCCTCCCCAGCCCTGCCGGAGGCTCACAATACAAGTCAGATTGTTCTGAGTTCTGTCCTGAGGCCGACAGGGAAGTCACAACTGGGCCCTGTCCACCCCGTGGCCGAGCTCTGTCTAGGAGTGCTCACCATCTCCGTTTTTTTTGTCCTAGTAAGAGGTGGATCTCATTCCCAGCAGCCTCTTAGACAGCACCCAGTGGGGACAATATGGTAGACGTGGGGTCTGGAGACCTGGTTTGAGTCCTAGGCTCACCCTTTGCATCTTTCTGAGCCTCAAATTTCCCCACCTGTGAAGGAGGGGAGCAGGGCGGTGATCGCGTTTACCCTACAGGAGTGTGGTAAAAGTTTGAGATAAACCTTGAACATGGTGGATGTTCAAAAACTGATCATTATAACTTTATCATGATCAGAGTCACTGGATTTAAAGCGGGGCACTCCTGTTTTAATGGGTAAGACAGGATTCGTGGTGAGCTCATATGCTATACTAAGTTGAACCATATGAAATTGATGGTTTTGTAGATTGAGAATTGAACACTGTCAGCTACCTATGATTCAACCTAATAACATAGGGATCAGTAAACTTTCTGTAAAGGACCAGGGGGGAAATATTTTTGGCTTTGTGGACCATAGGGTCTCCGTTGCATGAAGCAGTCATAGACGATGAATAGGTGGTATAGCTGTGTTTTAATCAGACTGTATTTACAAACACAGGCTGTGGGCTGGATTTGACCCCTGTGATATTTGCCAACCCCTGTAATAATATGTAAGACTCATTCACATAGAGAACCTTTCTGTAATACATACAGCCAACATTTTCAGGTTCCTTCATAATTCTAACAGTAGCTTATCTATATAGCTATTAATAGTGTTTACTTCTACTAGGCACTGTTCTAGGTACTTTACAAATATTAACTAATGCTTATGACAACACTGTGAAGTACGTACTATTATTATTTCCCCATTTTACAGATGAGGAAACCGAGGTTCAGAGAGGCTAAGTAACTTATCTGAAGTCACATAGAGCTCATGGCAGTTGGACAGAACCCCACCAAGTCTGTGGGGTAGAGTTGGATGTTGGCAATTTGGGCAGCTTCAGGGTGGAAGCAGGGGTAAGCTTGTGAGGGGTCCCAAGCCTGTTTGCTATCCACAGAGCATGAGGGGGAGGGTCTTAGAGGCTTGAAGTGGGAGCAGGCGTGGTGTAACTGGGTGGTGGAGGGATGGTTGGGCAGAAGGCTCCGGAAGTATGGCCTGGGATGGAAAAGAATAGACGCTTGGGAAGCAGGGTCCCGGATAAGGTGGGCCTGGGGCCATTTCCCAGGTGACGCCCAGTGGCACATGAAGGGTCAGTATGTAGGGAGGAATCTCCTGCCTGGGGAACTGGACATGGTTTACATTTCTTATGTTTTGTGCAGCATCTCTGGGGACCTCTGGGCCCCATTCCCAGACCTGGACCCCGGGGGACCTGGCTGGGAGAAGAGGGCAAAGGAGCAGGCTCCTCAGGGTGCCTGAGCTCTGCCCTCAAGTCAAGGTACTTGGATACCCTGTTGATTCCCTTTGCATACTAGTGTAGCCACAAATTAACAGTATGCTGGCCTCATGCACTCTGTGCTGTTTCTCTCTCCGTGCCTTTGCTTATGCTGTTGCCTTGCCTGGCATGCCTTTTCCCACCTCTTGCACCCTTCCTTAATTCTCTTATCTCTTTCAAGACTAGGGGGCACAGGTTCGATCCCCGGTCAGGGAACTAAGTTCCCACAAGCTGCAGCCAAAAGAAGAAAAAAAAAAAAAAAAAATTTCCCTGGCAGTCCAGTGGTTAGGACTCTGTGCTCTCACTGCCGAGGGCCTGGGTTCAATCGCTGGTCAGGGAACTAAGATCCCACAAGCCATGCGGCACAGCCAACAAAAACCAAAAACCAAAACAACAAAAAAAAAACCTTTTCAATATCACCTTCTCCTGGAAGCTTTCTCTGACTTCTTCTTCACCCCCCAGGCTGGTCCAGGTCCCCTTTCTCAGTCTCTCTCACCCCATCCTTCTGTATTGTCATTGCCTTGACTCCCTCAGCTCCCCCACTAGAAGGGGACCTGCTCGAGGAAAGGGACCAGGCCTTGTTTACTCCTGTGTCCTCACCACCCAGGTCAGTGTCCAGCACACCGTCTAAAAGCTGGTTAAAAGCGTGTATGTTCAAGGGCGACACCGCTGTCCTCAGAACCCAGCCCCTCACCCACAGGATGTGGTTGTTAGGCAAGCTGCCTGATCTTTGGGAGGCTTAAGGATCAGTAAGAAGGGATAGTCATGCTATTGGAGGGTTGGGGGCAATACATGAGATAAAGCACAAAATTGTCAGCTCAGGGCCTGGCTCCTAGTTGGCACTTGAGAAGTAGCCAAGGGGAGATGCAGCAGCATATCGTTGCCCTGTTACCCCCACGTATGGAGCTCAGGAGAGGGGATAGGAAAAGGCAACTTGAACATCCCAAGTCCCAGCATCAATCCCAAGAGCTAAAGGAAGGGTTTATGAGTCAGCTTTGGTTCCGTGCCAAAAGCATTGATCTTGGAGTCAGAATATTTCGTTGCAGTTCCAGCTGTGTCCCTTAGCTGCTGGGTGTCATTGATAAGCCGTGTAACAGCTGCTGAAGCCTCAATCTCAACATCTGTAAGGGGGGATAATAGTAATAACCACCTCACAGGGTCACTGTGAAGCTGAAATGAGATTGCGGAACTGTGAAAACACCTGGCCCAGCCCATAGGAAATGCTCAATCATGAATTATTGAGTCTGGATCTAAAGAACACTTGAGAAAGCACTGAGCAGGTCTCAGATCAGGTATTCCTTGGACACATGCCCTATGGCTTAGTGTTTTGTAGCTTTAGAGTCAAATAGTCATGTGTTTGAATCCTAGCTATGCCATCACTAGCTGTGTGTCTTTAGGGAAGTTACTTAACTTCTCTGAACCACAGGTTTTTTTTTTTTTTTTTTTTTTTTTTTTCTTTAAAACGGTGCCGTCCATCTCACAGAATGAGAGGTAGCTATAGTCCAGTGTCTGGCAAATACCAAAGCCTCAAGTACTAATATTGTTCTGCTTTAACTTAAGACTTAGGAGTAAGCACTAATGATATGGGGATTTTGAAGCTTTAATTAATGTAAATAAAACTGGTCTGTCGAGGAGCTGGGGCCAGGGTTTGGGGTTAAGGGTTAAGATTCTCATCTTTGCAAACCAAATGGGAGTTCTGGACTCAAGTAATAGGAAGTGCTTCCTGGCTTGGGGTGGAATGTGGGAGGAGTGCCCAGTGTAGGCTGAGGACAGCCCCTGAGGGGATCTTTGGGAAGGAGATTGAGCCGGGCAATGTGGACGGTTAGACCTGAAGGGGCCCTTGGAGGTCTTCAGATGAGCCCCTGACATAGCATAGAGAGGTCACTGAGGCCCAGAGAGGATGGCATTGTGGCCCCCAACCCACAGCTGCCTCGTGACTAGCCCTGTCCCCTGAGTTAAGGAGCTATGTTTTCTCCACAGTGTGGAAGGATGAGACGGTGATGAGGTACAGTCTGGCCGGACCCAGAGAACTGGAGACCTCGAGAGAGTTACAGGAGGGCTTATTGGTGGTGACCGGATGGTTTGGTGTCATGGGCCACTTGGTCTGAGTTTAGGGACTGATAGTCCTGGGAAGACCTTGTCCCCACGGGGAGACGGGGAGGGGGCAGGCAGACAGGAAATGGAGGGCTTGGAGCTGTTGGTGTTGGGGAAGTTTCCATGGAGAGAAAGGTGGGTGGTGGTGGTGGTGGGGGGGTGGGATCAATTTCTCAGGCCCAGGTTCAAGTCCACTGGCTTTTGTTTTGTTGTTGCTTCCTGTTTTTCCATGTTGCTTCTCAATTCTCCTTCGATGGGCAGACCCTCCATGGCTCCTCTTTGTAAAAGGATTTTGCAGAAATGAATCGCTCTGGCCACTTGCACAGTTCCACGCCCTGCCCAGGGTCAGGGACAAGGCTTTACTTTTCCAACTAGAGGTAGCTCAGAGCCTGAGGAAAAGGCCTGATCCTCTGGTTCAGATGTCCCAGTTACCAAAGACAAAGATGGGAGGCTTCTGGCTGAGCAAGTTCTTACAGTGCCAGGCCTTGGTGGCCCCGTCTGTGCCCGGAGAAGGGCTCACGGTTCAGGCTCTGGGCAGGGCAAGTCTCACCTTGCCGGTGATCGTGATAATGAAGGCACAGCAGCAGTGCTGGCCTTCTTTATTGAATGCCTGCGGTGCTCCTGGCACTTTACTTACCTTATATCGTTTATTCTTCACCGAAACCCAACGAGGAAAATGCCATTGTTACCTTGGTGTCACAGATGAGGAGCCTGGGGTTCTCAGAGGTTAACACCTCCTGCTCAGGGTTACCCAGATGGCAAGGCAATGCCAGGAGTCAAATCCTAGTCTGTCTGACTCCAAAGCCTCTGCTGGAGTGAAGGGGAGTTAGAGCAGGGATGGGAGAGAAATCGAGGCAGTGGGAGATGGAGATAGTTCCTCCCAGTGGAGGAGAAGCAGGCGGCCTTTGGGATCTCCATACCCTCTCCTGGTCTACAGGGAACCTTGTTTATTGGAGCTATTTCTTTCTTTCTTTCTTTTTTAACATTTTTTTTCTTTTTTTAAAAATACTGTTTTGTTTTTTATTTTTTTGGCCGTACCACGTGGCTTGTGGGATCTTAGTTCCCCAACCAGGGATCGAACCCGGGGCCTGGCAGTGAAAGTGTTGAGTCCTAACCACTGGACCACCGGGGAATTTCCTGGAGCTGTTTCTGAACTGAGCTGTAGAGTCTGATCTTCTCTGGTGGGGGAAGGCTGCAGGGGGGCTGGGGCAAGATGGGGACAAGGGGCATTAACATGGGGGGAGGAGCTCTGGTGAGGGTAGTGACCAGACCACAGCCTGAACGCTGGAGTCCTGGGTTTCAACCCCAGCTCTGTCCCCATAGCTGTGTGACCTCAGATAAGACGTTTCCTCCTTGGACCTCAATTTTCAGATCTCTACTGTGAAGCTAGGTGCTTTCCAGCTGAGGGCCTGGGGTTTTAGCCTTGGATCTTCAGAAGGGGCCCCAAGAAAGGGAGGAAGGGACAGGCTTAAGAGGGGTTCCTGGGGAGGAGGGCATCCTCAGGAACATAAACGCACTGAGGAGCTGTGAGCAGGCCGCCCTTAAAAGGGCAAGTATGCGGTGCTCCCAGGGTGGGGTGCAGTTAGGGCCCTTCTCTGTGGGGATGGCACTTCCTGTTTGGAGGGTCCGTGTCTACTTCTTCCCTCCTCCCGAGGCCACTCCACCTCACTTCTTGTACTCAGGGGAGACCTTAAAAATATTTAAAGACAGTTATGGCCTGGCACCAACCAATCAGAGCAGTCAGAGCTGTGAACAGCGAGTGTAAGACTAACGGAGTAGGCCGGCTATATGCCAGCTCCCAGCCCCCGCCCTGTGACTGCCCTTGGGAAAGCCTGGCTCAGGGGCTGAAGGCAAAGAAGGACAAGGAGGGAGAGTGAGGGAGCGAGAAGTCAAGGAAGTGAAGGCAGAAGAGAGTTCGCAGGTCCTCCCAGGCGTCAGCCCGTGCCCCCGCAGAGCCCCGTCATGCCGTCCACCCAGCCTCACCACGCCTCTAGGACCTGCCATCCCATGCTTGTGCCCTCAACAAAGCAGTCTTGCCCACCAGCTGCAGCTGCATTTTGGAGGCTGACGAAACCAAGGGGACCTGGCCTGGACTCTGCATAATCATCCTAAACTGAGGGCCCAGGGGAGTCTACCCCTGTCTACCTACAGAATTAGTGCTTTACTGAGCCTGACAGTGGGATGCCAGGATTTTGCCCCACCCACTCTTGCCCATTGGCTATCAAGTCCCCTGGAGAGTTTTAATGTCTCCCTTCCTCCCTGATTCCTCAACCGCCAGCCTATTGCGGGCCTCTGTCAACATAAACCAGCATTCTGCACTAGTCTGCTGGCTGCTTCCTCTACCTGCAGCCTCGAGACTGTCCCCTTGTTCCATTCAAGGGTTCCTGATAGCTTAACTACTAGGAATCAGAGATTTCAATCAATATTTCTCGACTGATTGATAAAGACCCCTCTTCTCCTTTTCCATGAGCACAGGTTGTTTGCCCATTGACCAAAAAATATTTACTGAGCACCCACTAAGCACAAGGCATTTTATTAGCCATAAAGGGGGGACATGTCAAAGAAGCAGGAGGCGTGGCCCCTGCCCTCAAGGAACCTTCACTGTAGCTGTGGAGAGGCAATACGTAAACCCAGAAGAAGATGACCAGTAATACAAGGCAACCTTGGATAGTGTGTTATGTTAGGTATTCCTGGGTGTATTAAAAAAGTCTTTTTGGGCTTCCCTGGTGGCGCGGTGGTTAGGAATCCGCCTGCTGCTGCAGGGGACACGGGTTCGTGCCCCGGTCCGGGAGGATCCCACGTGCCGCGGAGCGGCTGGGCCCGTGAGCCATGGCCGCTGAGCCTGCACGTCCGGAGTCTGTGCTCCGCAAAGGGAGAGGCCACAACAGTGAGAGGCCTGCGTACCGCAAAAAAATAAAAAAATAAAAAATAAAAAAGTCTTTTTTTAAAATTGAAGTATACAGTTGATTTACAATGTGCTCTTAGTTTCAGGTGTACAGCAAAGTGATTCAGTTACACATACATAGCTATTTTTTTTTCAGATTCTTTTCCCTTATAGGTTATTACAAAATGTTGTGTATAGTTCCCTGTGCTCTACAGTCTGTCCCTGTTGGTTATCTATTTTATATATAGTAATGTATATATTAATCCCAAACTCCTAATTTAATAGATAGATAAAGGGAAGGAAGGATCAAATCCCTTTGCATGAATAACCTGAGGTTTGTATATATTGTAGAAAAGATGTATAATTCTTGGATTGTATAGGGCAATATTTCTTAAAATATCTTGGGTAGAAAATAATTCTTTAGAAAATGTTTTGAAAGTTCTGTGTTCAGATACATTTAATAAATGCTGGAAAACCTTTTTTAAAAAGTGTCACAAAGTTTATAAAGAAAGAAAAAGTGGAGCCAGTAAAAAAAACTCTTGAGTGATGATTAAAATGCATCATGTCTTATATGAGAGGCCAGCTCAGATGGCTAATTTATTAGCTAGATTGTTCGGGCTTAGGAAATAAAGCAGTGCTCTCCTTGAGTAACCTTGGGTTCACTAGGAACAAGTTACACCACATTTATCCTTTTTTTTGTTAAGGTTCTAGAACTTGGTTCAAGGGAATGCCTTGGATTTGGCATCTTTGGGGGTCCACAAGGGCTTAGGAAACAATCTCCTGGGGTGTCTTTAAGAAATGAGGGCTAGATAAGCACATGGGTTCGTGCGTTCAGAGCTGGTTGAAGGACTATCCCCTGAGACTGTTAATGACTACTTCTTTGGCATTCCCAGACAAGGTAGCTACGTCATCTGGGCCTGTTGCTATCCTTGCTGTGGTCAACAATTTTAGCAACAGTGTAAGTACAGACCATGGAGACATTTTGATCATTCTGTTAATGACCCAAATCTAGGAGAAAGAGCTAAGAATCATGACTCAAAAATCCCTTGACCCCTTTGGGTGTATTACCCCAAAGCACTGAAAGCAGGGGCGCAAAAAGATAGTTGCACACGTTCATAGCAACATCATTCACAATAGCCAAAAGGAGATAGCAACCCAAGTGCCTGTCAGGAGATGAAGGAATAAACCAAGTGTGGTATATGCATACAGTGGAATATTATTCAGCCTTAAAAAGACAGGATATTCTGCTACAATAAGTATGAACCTTGAGGACATGATGCCAAGTGAAATAAGCCAGGATAAATGCTGTAGGATTCTACTCACAGGAGGTACTTAGAGTAGACAAATTCACAGGGAGGGAAAGTAGAATGGTGGTTGCCAGGGGCTGAGGGGAGAGGGAAATGGGAAATTATCGTTTAGTGAGTACAGAGTTTCTGTTTTACAAGATGGAAAAAAATTCGGGAAATGGATAGTGGTGATGATTGCATGACAATGTGAATGTATTTAGTGCCACGGAACTATACCCATAAAAATGGTAAAGTGGTAAATTTTATGTCCTGTGTATTCTGCCACAGTTAAAACAAATCTTGACCCTAAACCTGTGATGTAATATTCAATAAGGAGAAAGGCAGAATCTTATTTATATTCAAAAAATTAGGATACATTAATATGAGCTGGGCAGCAGGGTGGTGGATGAGCAATGGTCTCCCTAGGGAACCCGCCCAGATCTGAAACCATGTTTAGGAACCATTGGTCAAGGATCATTCGGCCCTTTCAGGAAGCCCATGTGCAGATAATTGGGCTTAACCTACCTGGTAGCTGTGTGACATCAACGACTGGGGCCAGCGTTCAGCCTCATGCTGGTCACCACAGAACTAGGCTCTCCCAGTGGCAAAGACTTAACGCTTTCTGTTCCAACAACCACCCAACTGTTGGGTGGCCCTCAGTTCTGATCTCTGTCCATAGTGGTGTCCTCTGTTCTTGGTCGGTATGGAAAGCAGATTTGACCAGATTCCCTTCACTCTTGGCTGAACACCATTCCAATGATCAGCCCCATTTCCTTACTGAGGGTTCCCTCTAATGGCTCCTCCAACTCACCCCTCCTCCTGGATGGGTGGGTAAACCCACGCCCTGTTGATATTTCATATTCATCCAAACATGCCTGGCTGCAACAGACTGGGCAGAAAGCTGTGCCAGCCTTCCATCCTCTGCTCCCATGAAGGCCCCCACTCCAGGAGCCATGCCATGTGATTAGCTCGGTGTCTCCCCTGCCAGCCGACTTCAGCCCTTCCCTCCTTATTGGATGACACCTTTAAAGCAGGTATTCCCAGACCCTGGAGTGAATCAGGTGAGAGAGGGATCCCTGCTGGAAACTGGTCTGCAGGGGACCAGAGGACAGGGAACAGGATGCCCATCTGTACAGTCAGAGAGAGGGTAGGCTGAGTGCCAGCCCTGACCTCCTGGAAGTCCCGTTCTGTGACGACAGCCCTCCTGTCTTCTCTAGGGGCACGGAGAGAGAATCTGAAAGTGTTCATGGCTGTGGGAGGAGGAGGGGGCTTGGCTGTTGGGTTGAAGGCTCTTGAGAGTTGGGCAACGAAGTCATGGTGGCAGAGTGGCCACATGCCTGGTCCACCTGGCTGCCCTGCCTGACCAGTCTGTGCTTTCTGCTCTACCCAGATCACCATGAGGACCTAGGGCATCTGCCCCGCGGACTGTCTCCCCCAGCTGGCAGTGACCATGGCCCCCCGCAAGAGGAGCCGCCATGGCCTGGGCTTCCTGTGCTGCTTTGGGGGCAGCGACCTCCCTGAGATCAACCTCCAGGACAACCACCCCCTGCAGTACATGGAGTTCTCCAGTCCAATCCCCAACCCAGAGGAGCTGAATGTCCGCTTTGCAGAGCTGGTGGTGAGTGAGGGGGTGGGAAGGGAGAGGGGGGTTGGCAATGGGGAGGGCCACGGCTAGAGCAGGCAGAGCCAGACAAAGGGCAAGGGCCCACGTGCTGGCATCTCCACCTACTGAAACTCTGCTTGGGGCTGAGGTGAGCCCCGAGGACATTTCAGCTATGGGGGAGAAACAGAGTCACTCACTGGGGTGGGCACCATGAAAGGTGGACCTCCGTCATATCTTCACTGGATTTTAGACCTCGCGGGGTGGCAGCAGGCTCCCGTGAGAGGAGCAGGTCCACGCCTTTGTGAAGTCAGGCAGTGAGGGGCCTCAGAGAACATCAGAGCACTTGGCACCTTTTTCTCTTCTGCTCGCTGGAGTTTCCCTGGGATCCTTTTATCTCAAGCACAGAAAGAAGAGACAGGGTGGAATTCTGTAGGCGGACACTGGGTACCTCAGAACAGGGGATGATTGTCTTCTTTTCATCGAAGTATAGTTGATTTACAACGTTGTGTTAATTTCTGCTATACAGCTAAGTGATTCAGTCATACATATGTATACATTTTTTATATTCTTTTCCATTATGGTTTGTCATAGGATATTGAATATGGTTCGCTGTGCTATATAGTAGGACCTTGTTGTTTATCCATTCTATACATAATAGCTTACATCTGCTAACCCCAACTTCCCACTCCATCCCTCCCCCAACCCCCTCCCCCTTGGCAACCACAGGTCTCAGAACAGGGGATGATTAACTAGAAACAAGAAGGTAGAAATGCCTGTATCACACCTGGAACGTGGGTAGGGTCTGGGATGATGACATCCCATGTCTAGCCTGGGGAAGACAGAAGCTCTGTCGTTTATACTGGTAGCAGCTCTTCCTGACCCTTTGTGATACCCATTCAGACCACAGCAGCACCCTGTGTGTGACATGTCATACTCTGACCACGAGGAAACAGAACAGGAAAGAAGCATGATTCCTCTCTTGGGAGGTCTGATGGTGAGACAAAGCCTGCACGCCAAAGAAAGTCCCGGGTTAGGGAGCAGGACCCGTGCCCAGGACTCGGGCCTGAACCCTGGCAGAGAGCAATAAGCACAAGGTCACCTACCGTTAGCTCTCGGTCACTCATTCTCATGGCTGGCCTGTAGAGAAGAAACAAGGCAGTGTGATTGGGAACGGGGTTTCATACTTGGATTCGGTCATGGATGTATCTGATTAAGGCGATCCAGCTCTTCAAAGCACAGGACTGCTATAAGATGGGACCATGCACGTGATGAGAAACAGTGATCCACCTTCCTCATCATATCAGCTTCAGGAAAACTCACTGTCGTGACTCACGCCTTTCCTCAGGGTGGGGCCGGAGGTGGGAGAGAACAGAGCCTTTGCTAGCGTAGAGTAGCGTTCGGAGCCTGATCCGTGTCAGTCCTGCAAGATCTGTTTTTTATGCAGAATACTGCTGGCGCCAGATATGTGGGTTTTCCCACACCAAGCAGTTCTCCAATTTTATACAGACGTCAACTGGGCGTCCTACGATTTAACTCAATTCTGACATTTACTACCCAGAGTTAGCGCAGACCCCTCAGGTTAAGGGCTCAGAACCACGAGACAGCCCCCCAACTTCAGACGCCAACCACAGCTGGTGGGTCCCAGCTTCCCGACACTTCTGTCCAACGTGTCTGCAAATCGGGGGTTCCCACCATCCCCTCCTCAGCTTTGATAATTTGCTGGAACCGCTCGCTCACAGAACTCAGGGAAACACTTTATTTACTACTACCAGTTTATTATAAAGGATATTCTAAAGAATACACGTGAACAGCCAGATGAAGGTGTACGTAGGGTTAGACCCAGAAGGGTAAGGCTTCCGTCCTGAGCGCAGGAGTCTGTCCCTGTGCAGACTGCATACCCTGCGAGGGTGTTCCCCACCCTCGCAGCCCGTGGATGCATCCACCCAGCCGGAAGCTCTCTGAGCCTTGACATTTAGGGGCTTTTATGGCAGTTTTGACATGATAGATTTTTTAACTTGCTCTGTAGCCCTTCTCTCCCCAGAGTTTGGGAAGTGAGGCTGAATGTTCTAGGCTTCTAATCAAGGCCTGATCCTTATGGCGAACAACCTCCACCTCGAAGCTATCTAGGGTCCACCAAGAGTCACTTCCCTAGGAGAAAAGAGGCTCCTATCACCCAGGAAATTCCAAGGGATTTAGGAGCTCTGTGTCTGGAACAAAAGATATTCCTATCACTTCTATCATTCATGAAATTCCAAGGGATTTAAGAGCTCTAGGATAGGAGCTGGGAATGAAGATGAAAAATATGTTTCTTGCGTTATTCCAGGCAGGGACATCTTCTTGAGCAGAGCACCTGAGTTTTGAAAGAAGGACGTGTCAAGAGGTGTTCCTTCCTTTGGCCCTCTTAGTCACCCAGTATTTATTGAGCATTTTAAGTGGCAGGGGGTTTTTTTGTTTGTTTGTTTTTTACAAGTTACTTTGGCAAAAAAAGGATGAGTCAGACCCGTCTGGTCTGCAGGAAGACTAGCGTGAGGTATTGATCAAACAAATGAAAAATAGTTCTTGAGAGACTGCTGTGTGCTGGGCCCCGTGGGGCTGCCAGGGATTTAGTGACGAACCAAGAGAAGCAGCTCCTGCCCCCGAGAACATGAAGCCGAATGGGAAGGCCGATCTTGAACAGTAGTGATATTGTGGTGGGTGTTTTGAAAGGAAATGTTCGGGGAGCTGTGGGAGTGTCTAGCAGGGAGCCTTCTTCTAGACCGGGGGTCATGGTGGCTCCCCTGAAGCAGTGACACTTCCATTGAGATCTGAAAGCAGAGCGATGGTTAGATAAGTGAATGGAGGTGCAGAATAGGGCCACGGAGTCCCCCACAGAGGCAGCAGCAGATGTGAGAGTTTCAAGTCAGGAAAGAGCTGGGTCCTTTTGGGGGGAACACCATCACGATGAGAATAACCAAGGATTTTGGATTCGATCCTAAGGGTGATAGAAAGCCACCGAAGAGGTTAAGCAGGGGTTTGAGGTGATCCAATCTACTTTCCTAAAAAAAAAAAGCAGGGTCCCTCCATCCAGGGTACCCTGTTGAAGAAGTGTTCTGTGTAGACCATTGGGAGGCTCTTGGTGCATTCCGAGCTGGGGAGGATGGTGGCTTGGACTAAAGTGTTAGCAGTGAGGATGGGGAGAAGTGGACAGATTCAAGAGCTACTGAGGAGGAAATATAATAGGATTTGTTGGGATTGGTGAGTGAGCAGGAAGCGGGGAACACCAGGTTCCTTACGTGAGGTTGTGGGTGGATGGTGGGACCCTGTACAGGACAGGATGTGCCAGTGGAGACCCAGACTTAGGGGACTGGACCGATGAATGCAGTTTGCATGTGTTCTTTATGCCTCAGTTTCCTCACCTGTAAAATGGGCTGTTGCAAGTTTCATGAGTAAACCTCAAGCACTGAGAACAGTGCCTGGCACATCCTGACACTACATGAGTGTGGGAGGTACCTGAGGGTCACCAAAGTTGACCAGTATAGGAGGCACCTGGGTGCCAGGATCGGGAGCTCAGGACACTGGTGAGCTGGAGGTACAGGTTTGAGAGAGTTTAGGATCGTCACTGCGTCCTTGGGAATGGCTGTGAAGGCTTCACCCCAGGGAAGCATAGAGGGAGGGGAGGAGAAGGACCCAGGATGGTGCCCTTTGGGACTTCACTGTTGGATGGTAGGAGAGAGGAGGAGAAGTCGGGGTCCCAAGAGGAACATAGAGTGAGGCAGGAGGGACAAAGAGTGTGGTTGTCCAGGAAACCAGGGAAGAGAGACTCAGTAAAGAGTGGATGGTCCACAGAGTCATGGGCTACCTGGGCTGAGCCAAATCGCCAAGAAAGGTCCTTCGATTTAGTGACAGAGACCACTGGTGAGGAAAGACAAGTGTGTACATAGCCAGAATACAAGGGAACGTAACTGCTCTGGAGTTCAGGAAGGGAGAGGTGTTCTTACCTGGGAGGGGCTGTGGAAGGCTTGCGGGAGGATGCTAACTTTGAGCTTGGGAATTAGACCAGGGTCCACAGGATGGGTGGGCCAGGAGGGCAGGCCGGGTAGAACTAACTGCATAAGCAAAAGTAGAAGAGATGGCGGTTTGTGCTGGGTGGTGTCAGGTGCACAGAACTCTATCTTTTTCTTTTATTTCTGATTCTGACCATGGAAAGGAAATGCTTCAGAAACCTTGAGCAGGGTCTGGGGAACATTCCTGGGATATGAAGAGAGTGGTTCTAAGGAAGAACCTTCCTTTAGCATTAGATCTGCTGGAGTCTTTAGTTCGAAAGGCAGGTGACCCGATGGGCATAGTTTCAAGTTCACTTTGAATGTGCCGTTGAGGATGGCAGCCACTGGTCACGTGGGGCTGCTGACACTTGAAACGTGGCTGGTCTGAACCAGCATGAACTGTAATGGGAAATCCACACCAGATTTTGATGACTTAGTTTGAAAAAAAGAATGTAAAATACCTCATTGATCTTATTTTTTTTTTTACAGTGATTATATTTTGAAATCACCATATTTTAGATATTTTGGGTTAAGTACAGTGTATTATTAAAATTACATTCCAACTATTCCTTCTTAATTTTTTAACGTGACCAGAACATTTTTTTAAATGCATGTGTCTCACATTATATTCCTATTGGACAGTTCTGATCTATGTGAAGGAAAGTCTAAAATGTTCTCATTGAATAAAAGTAAAGGACAAACAGTATAGATATTGATATTTACGACCCTTGTACCTTCTTAGATATTACTTTCACTATCACTTTAGAAAATCTAAAGATTAGTAATACTATGCTTTTTTTTGTCTTAATGTAAGTTTTGCTTTTATTTTTTAAAAAAAAAAACCTTACAAGAATTGAGCTGAAAAGCACATTATGTTCCCGTGGCCCATTAACTATTTTTTTTGATGAGCCCCTACATAACTCATGAATCACAGGAGAAGAATTTTTAATAAGAGAACTTTTTTAGGGGCCATTCAGCACAGCCAAACCTATAAAATCATCCCAAACTACCGACAGAGTTACCCTAAATTTGATGACGTCAGAAACTGCCCAGTCCTGCTCCCGGGGAGGCGTGGGCCAGCTGCTGGAGCCCAGCCTGCGTGGGCACAACCTTGTCTTGGTGGTGGTGCAGCCGGAGGGCTGTCCCTGGCAGGCACACCTCCATGGGAAGCAGACCTCCCGTGGCATGGCATGCCCTTGTTGCCAAGAGATTTGCCCAGCTCATCATCTTTACCAGGTCTCCTCAGTTGTGCTGGGACCCATGCTGAGGTTGGGGGAGCCAGAGAATTTCTGGGGGAGACACTCAAAGGGCACAGAGACTTGAAGGGTGAGGGCAAAAACTGGATCAGTAGACTGATTTCTTTCTTTGTCAAGCCTTGATTTATGGTGTTGACAAGCTTAAGAAGGACAAGGAAGGAAGACAGGAAACTAGGCAAGAGGACTAGAAGCTAGCAAAACAATGCAGGAGGTGGGCAGGGAACAGGGGGCCTGGATAGGAGGATCCAGGGACGGGGACAGGAAGTGAAAGATGCTTGGATAGAAGCTCATGGGCTTGCCGCAAGGAGATGGGAGGATGGGGCTGAACTTCTAGAAAAAGGAATGCCCTATCATATCTTTTTTTTTTTTTTTTTTTTGCGCAGCATGCAGGCCTCTCACTGTTGTGGCCTCTCCCGTTGCGGAGCACAGGCTCCGGACGCGCAGGCTCAGCGGCCATGGCTCACGGGCCCAGCCGCTCCGTGGGATGTGGGATCTTCCCGGCCCGTGGCACGAACCCGTGTCCCCTGCATCAGCAGACGGACTCTCAACCACTGCGCCACCAGGAAAGCCCCCCTATCGTATCTTTGATGCTCTCTGGAGGAAGACAGCAGGCTGAGGGCTTTGAGAGAATTCGAGGGAACTGTAATTTCCTGTAGGGCTGAATATTCGAAGGTCAACCATATCTGGGTTTCAAACATATTTCTTGTTGTCTTTGCAGGATGAATTGGATCTCACCGACAAAAACCGGGAGGCTGTGTTTGCATTGCCACCTGAGAAGAAATGGCAGATCTACTGCAGCAAGAAGAAGGTGCCCTCTCTGATTCCCTTCTGCTGTCACTCAGGGTCCACAGCATGGGCAGCCCTTGCCTCCATGCTTGCTCATTCATTTAACCAGTATTGATGGTACACCTGTCCTGTTCTAGGTGTTGGAGGAGTGACTGAATAAATCAGGGCAGAAATAATCCCTGCTGTCATGGAGCTTACACTCAGGGACATAGGATTCTGTTTTTCAAAAATCCTGTAAGCAGATGCCCACTGGGTTCGAGGAGTTGGTGCTGGGTAGGGGAGCTGTACGATAACAGGTCTAGGGAATTCCCTGGTGGTCCAGTGGTTAGGACGCCGTGCTTTCACTGCCGTGGGCCCGGGTTTGATCCCTGGTCAGGGAACTAAGCTCCCACAAGCTGCGCGGCCAAAAAAAATAGTCTAGATTCCTTTCTTGTGCCTGTGCGTATGTGGGGAGGGTGTGCGCCCTGGGCCATACCTGGGGGCAGCTCTGTTGGAAGAACTCCATTTGGGGGAAGTAAGTGGTCTCTTCTGGATCTTTAGGCCCCCCCCCGCCCCGTCCCAGGCTGTGTCCCTGTCCCAGGGCAGCATGCACGTCAGGGACACACACTGGTCTCCGCTCTCCCCACCCTTTCCTCCCTTTCCTCCTCTCCTTCATTAAAAGATGTCAGTCCCCTGATTGTGGTCCTCCCTAGAAGGATGTGCCGGGCCGCAGTCAGGTCTTAATTGGGTTTTATCTCCTCCCCTCTGCTTTCCCAGTGGCTGTGCTTTCTGCTGTCTTCCTCCATCTCTATGTCTCTTTCCTTCTTCTCTTTCTCTGTACATCTCTCTTGCCTCCTTTCTATTTGAGCCTGTTTCTTTCACTCAGTTTTTCTTTTCTTGGCCCACCTTCCTCCCCACCCCTCCACCCTCTCGTTTCTCAGGCTTGCAGCTTGTTCGCTTGACCTCAAGAGGTGTTTGGAGCTAGGTGTTTGGGAGCTAGGACCTGGTTCTTCCTGCACCTAAGGCTCAGAAGTCTCCCTCCTGGGAGAAGACGGGCAGGTCTGGGATGGTTTGGGGCTGTTTCTCCTTCGTGCTCCTTAAAGCCCATCCTGGCTCTTTTATAACTCTTCTCGCTCAGGATATTTGTTCCATCCCAGGCTCCATACTGGGCCAGACTGAGCTTATAAAATTGGTCCTTATTCTAGAGCTGGAAGGAACGGAGGAGCAACCCAATCTAGTCTTTCATTCTACACAGGGGGCCAGGAAGGCCTAGAGAGGCCTTCAGGCAAAGTCACCAGCCAGTCATGGCAAGTGCTGCAACGACGCTGGAATGCAGCCCTGCCAGAGTCTGAGAACCTGCACGCACTGCAAGCCACTGTCTAGTGAACTCAATGTGCATGTATTAAACACCTGCAGAATACTGTGCTCTGTGTTTAGGACTCTCATTGTGAGGAAAGCAGGTCTTTAAAAAGCTCAAGTCATGGAAGGGAGGGAGGGAGGGAGGGAGGAGAAAATTAATTTCAGGAGTAACTCATCCTATCTCGTGGTTCTCCACTTTCCAAACTGATTTACTCTGGAGGTCCCTGACGTTGATCCCTTATGCAGCTAAAATTAAAAATGCACTAAAATTTAAGGACGTCTCTCGCCACCTTCCAAACCAAGTTGTGTGTCATCTCCCCACACACTTTCACACACCCCCTCTCTTTCCGCATGGTACTTCCTCTTGTCTCTAACGCCCTCCCCCTTTCTTAGCTTCCGTAATCTTGAGTAACTGAGCCAAGTCCTCTCAGACCCCCTACCCCAGCCCCCGCATGAGCCTTCTGTGTTAGATGCCCCCCACCCTGGGTTTCCATGGCCCACAAATGGACAGTCCTACCATAGAGCACTGGTCACCCTGCCTCTGGCACAAGACAGACTACTACGTGGGTGACGTTTTGTTCAGTACTTTCAGGGTTCAGTGCAGTGATTGGCATGTAGTAGGTGCTCATTAAAGGCGTATGAAATGGCTGAATGGGGAGCCAGTGAAGGCAGGAAAGTATGTGTTTCATGATACGTTCGTTTATGTTCTGTGATCTCCTCTCTAAGGCGGAAGCTAGAATTTGGGGACTTCGGTCATATATATCCACGTGAAGTCACAAAGACCCGATCAAGGCAGGTTTCTCACTGATCTAAAATTTGGATTTTAAGAAGCAAAATCATGAAGCCAGAGTGGATGAGGCTGAGGGATGCAGGGCAAAGTCCAGGCCGGCTGGCAGGCAGGTGGTTCATCAGGAAGGTTCTGGAGGAGGTAAATGGTCATGCTAATTTGAACGCAGGAAATTGGCAGAAAGCAGATGAGGGGGAACATCCACATGAAACAGGGACAGGGATAGGAAGGAGGAGGGTGCGTATAATGCCCAGAAGCAGACCCACTGGCCGGAGGAGAGGACTGGATTTTCAGTCGGCATCAGTTCTTGTCCAGCTCCCCTCATTCCTGCCCACACTTGGGGAGGACTTGAGGCTTTCTCTTGGGGCCTGAGGGCCAGGTCTCATCTGGGCTCTACCTCCCAGCTGCACAGACCCTTCCTCTTTCCAAGCCCAGGGCCTTGGGAGTGTCTCTTTCCCTCCTTTTTTAAAGTTACAGTTTACTGAGTACCTACTATGTGCCAGGCGCTGCACCAAATGCTTTATGTCAGTCAGTGCTTCCCAAACTGCCTGAGAGAAAGACCAAGTTTTTAAATGTCCAAACTGTCACGGACAAATACTTTTGTAAAATACAATGAGAATGATATTATCAGAAAAAAATAAAATTTGAGAAAGGAGATGTACAAAATATAAGCACACATTTTCATTAGATTCAACAGACTTAAAATTGTATTTTATTAAATAGAGTCAGAACAAATATAACAGGGGAAAAAAAAGAATTTATTTTTAATTGTATATATTGTCTGAAAGTGTATACACCTGCGTGGTCTCTGCCCATGTCACTGGCTGGTCCTGAGGTTCACTGTCCACGATCTGCCTTTTGCCAAGGAAGAAATGGAAGCCTGGGGAGATTTTGTAACCTCCTCAAAGTCACCCCGTCTAGGCTGGGCTAGGAGATGAATCTGAATGCTGACCTGGGACGAAGCTCAGGATCTCAGACTGTGGGCCTGTCTTGCCGGGGGGTCCATCCAGTCCTTCATCTTGTTCCAGGAGCAGGAGGATCCCAACAAGCTGGCGACCAGCTGGCCTGACTATTACATTGACCGCATCAACTCCATGGCCGCGGTGAGCCTCGCCCCTGTCCTGCCCCGGCCCTGCCTGGAAAGGCTCTGGGGAAGAGTGGTCATCATCTTCCCCTGCACCCCACAGCCCACCCTCTCTGGGGATCAGCAGCTTTTCAGTTATTCTCAAGATTTTATCCTGATCCCTCCCTCCCCTGTGTGACTTTAGAGCCCCCCAAACCGTTGAAACATTTATGATGTATATATCACACAGCCTTGGGAAATAATCTGGGCTGATCATTCTCCCCATTTTACAGATGAGGAAAGTGAAGCCTGGGAATGGCTCTTCTCAGAGTCTGTCACTCTGTCTCAGTAAACCGTTCCCTGAGGCCTCACCATTCCTGAGGCGGGGGTGGCCCCTGGGTCACACTGGGGCTGGGAGTGGCAGGGAGCTGGGAGACAGGCAGCCCAGCGTGACCTCTGCCCCCTTCTGCGACCTCAGATGCAGAGTCTGTACGCGTTTGATGAGGAGGAGACGGAGATGAGGAACCAAGTCGTGGAAGACCTGAAGACGGCCCTCCGGACCCAGCCCATGAGGTGATGTCCCCTTCCCTCACTTCCTTCCACATCCCCTCACCCAGCAGTCGCCTCAGCTTCCCGAAGCTTCCCGCAGAGCTCTGCTCCCATCCCAGTCCCCTTGGCCAACTCCACTCTTCAGCATCCCCTAGAGCTCACTTTACCTCCTTTCACGTCCTGGTTCCCACTCCTCCTCTGTGAGGAGCTGGGATGCTGCCAGAGGATGGGCATGTTGGGGAGGGGAAATGAACACGGGAAGATGAGATCGACCTCAGATCCTGAAGAGAAACTGAAGGCAGGTGCTTGTTTTATTGGGAAAACAGAACAGGATGGGGGGCGGGGGGCGTGGGCATACGGACAGGTACACAAGAAAGAGCTGTGCATGTGAGGGGCCCCGCGCCAGAGGGGTGAGTGTGGGTGAGAAATACTCCAGCCACTAGGGGGCGATGTGGTGTCCCTGAAGAGCCCCTCCCCATGTCCCAGGCCACATTGTGAAAGGGCCCAAGAGAGCCACAGGCTCCTCTTGCGTCTGGCAACTCATTCTGGCTTGTGGGAGCCAAGTCAAAATTTTCAGCTGTTTTGCAAGCTGGTTGTTAAACGTAGCTATGATGAAAATGTAAATTACATCAACTCGTGATTAAATAAATGCTATCAAAAACAAAGGTAATTAAGTACTTGAAACTTATCACTCCTTAATTACCTGATGATTTGACTACATTTTACTGTTAGGTATGCTCTTTACTGTTGCGTGTGCTCAGTGAGTTTACACCCACTGTGTGTGCCTGGTGGGAATACCTAAACGGTGCATCTCTTCCCAGCTCCACGTTCAATGACACACATTGATACTTTGAAATCAGCTATGCTGACGGTATTTATACCATGGAAATTGGCAAACACCACAGTCAGGCCTTTTTCTTTTCTTTCTCTAGAACTCCAGTTGTTACCAGCACAGTGATCTTCCTCTGTCTGTGTGTGTGTGTGTGTGTGCGTGTGTGGTCTAGGTTGACCCAGGAGCCTGGAAATAGCCTCAAGGAGAACGGGAGCCCCCTAATCCCTGCTTGTTGCTCAGGCGGGGTGGGGTGGGGGTCTGGTACGGGCAGGGGATGCAGGAAGGATGAGGAAGTCAGGAAGTAGAAGGGCTGAGGGGAGGTTGCCGGGTTCATCTCCCACTTCCATTTTTTTCTTTTTCCCATAATAAAATTCTGATTACGAAAGTCACACACAGTCACGGTGGAAATTTTGTGGGATACGTAAAAGTGTAAAATAGAAAATAAATAATACCTATTTTTAACAATTTAAGAGTACATTCTATTTTTCTAGGCATATTTCTTTAGTCATGTAGAAATACAAATGCACTGGGGATCAAATGGACTAATTATATGTAGTGCTTTCCTCACCTTCCTTTATGACATTTCCTCAGATCATTAATTATTGTTTTACTGAATCGAGGGTTTTAAGCCTCTGTGTGTGTGTGTGTGTGTGTGTGTGTGTGTGTGTGTGTGTGCCATGGATGACCTTGCCACCCAGATGAAACCTAGTGGCTGCTTATCACAGTGATGTTTTTAAATAGTAAAATAGATTAAGTTAAAAATGAACCAATTAAATTGAAATACAGTTACCGAATTTTAAACATTGGTGAGATAGCAATAAAGGTGCTTCTTTATGCCTTAAATGATAAGAACTAGCAACCACCATAATTTTGAAGCCCTGATGAGTGGAAATGATATTTTGCGATACCTATAACAACTGTAATTAGAGATGAAAATAGCTGTGATTTCTCTGTGTGACAGAGTCACAGATTCTGCTAATGCCACTCTAGTTTATTGCCTACATTCATCATTGAAGGAAATGCTAAATTTCAGGTAGAGGTTACCAAAAATAAAAGTGTAATTTTCTTTTCCCATCCAAGTTCACGGACCCCTGAATGTTAGCCATAGACCCCTTAGGGGAACACAGATTTTAGGTTAAGGGTTTTTAATGTTTTTTGCTCACATTCAAGATAACTCCGATGTTTTCTTAGGAACCCCTTGAAGAGTGCCTTCCCCAGCCTTGATCCCTTGTTGCAGTGACTCTGTGGCTCCCATGTCTGCAAGTCCTCCTTGTTGTCTGACTGTAATTCTCTTAATTCCCATCGTCGTTGGTGATGAGTCTTCAGGTTTAACAGCCATGATAATTATCCTAATAATTATCATGATCATCTCTTTCACATATACACCTTCATAGCTGTGTAACCCACAGTCAACGATGTGCAAATTCTTGGTATTTAAAATGCAAATAATGGGCTTCCCTGGTGGCGCAGTGGTTGAGAGTCCGCCTGCCGATGCAGGGGACGCGGGTTCGTGCCCCGGTCCGGGAGGATCCCACATGCCGTGGAGCGGCTGGGCCTGTGAGCCATGGCCGCTGAGCCTGCGCGTCTGGAGCCTGTGCTCCGCAACAAGAGAGGCCGCACTAGTGAGAGGCCCGCACACCACGATGAAGAGTGGCCCCCGCTTGCCACAACTAGAGAAAGCCCTTGCACAGAAACAAAGACCTAACACAGCCCTAAATTAATTAATTAATTAATTTTTAAAAAAAATGCAAGTAAGATCCGAGTCTTGTGAGGTGTTAGGATTTTAGCGCTTTAGATAAACTTTACCAGTGAACCAAGTGGCTACTGTCGGTGGGACACAGCGGTACCCAGGTAAGGGGGTAGCAGTTTGCAAAATGCATACAGAATAATATGCAACTGCAGGATACCTGTTTTGCTGATGGCTCTGGTCCGGGCAGGTTTGTGACCCGCTTCATCGAGCTGGAGGGCTTGACCTGTCTGCTGAACTTCCTCCGGAGCATGGACCACGCCACCTGTGAAAGCCGCATCCACACCTCCCTCATCGGCTGCATCAAAGCTCTGATGAACAACTCCCAGGGGCGGGCACACGTGCTGGCACAGCCCGAGGCCATCAGCACCATCGCACAGAGCCTGCGCACGGAGAACAGCAAGACCAAGGTGGCCGTGCTGGAGATCCTGGGCGCCGTGTGCCTGGTGCCTGGCGGCCACAAGAAGGTGCTGCAGGCCATGCTACACTACCAGGTGTACGCAGCCGAGCGGACGCGCTTCCAGGTGCGGGGCTGGTGGAGGGCTTATATAAAAAACGCTGAGGAGCGTTAAGAGAGGGGCGGTTTGGCTGGGAAAACGGACTCCTCACTAGACCGTGGGTTCCTTGAGACTGGAATATTGGTCTGCTTCATTTTTGTGGCTCAGTATCTCTGAGCCCAGCACCTGGCTCATAAAGGGGCTCCGTCAAGAAATACTGAATCGAATGCCATTGCTGGAATGGAGATTTTAGGCCCGATGTCTGGGCCAGTGCCTACTGTAGGGACACTGGGACAAGTCCTGGGAACTCAGACCAGGCTATTCTCTTTTCTTCTCCCTGACCTGCTCCAGGTAAAGAGGTAGACAATAAGTATAGTGTCTTGGTACTAAGTCTTAATAGATGTGAACTGTTATCGCGAAGATTATGGTTTATCCACCACTATAGACTATATGTTTATTCTGTCATCAAACATTTTAAAGCACCTACTCTGTTCAGAAAGTGACCCCTGACCCTTTGCAGAAGGTGCAAAGGAGATAAAAGGTAATGTCCCCGCTATCAAGGAGCTGGGCAGCTAATACAGTTACTCTCGGGGGATTGGTCCCAGGACCCTCGTGGATACCAAAATCTGTGGATACTTGAATGTAGTGTAGTATTTGCATATAACCTATGCACATCCTTCTGTATACTTTAAATCATCTCTGGATTACTTACAGGACCTAATATAATATAAATGCTCTGTAAATAACTGTAAGTACAATATAAATGCTATGTAAACAGTTACTGGTGTTCAGCAAATTCAAATTTTGCTTTTTGGAACTTTCTGAAATTTAAAAAACATATATATTTTCAACCTGGCATTGGTTGAATCTGCACATATGGGACCCACAGATATGGAGGGCTGAGGAGCTGTAAACAGCTGTAAAGTGCTAAAGCATCTTTTCAGTATCACCCAGCAAAAGAAAGCAAGTCCCCAAGGCTGAGTGGAAGGAGAATAAGGTAGGACTGGGGCTGAGATGTAGAGAGGCAAAGGATGGTTCCTGGAAAAGGTGAGCTTTAGGGAAGGTCCAAGATGAGATGGATAGCTTAGGTAGAGAGAACAGATGAGGCATTCTGGGCAATTGGAATGGCAGGAGCAAAGGCACGGAGGCTGGACTCATAGGATCTGAGCCCTCCTCTCTTTTTCCGTCCTGCCTTTCCATCCAGACGCTGCTGAATGAGCTGGACCGAAGTCTGGGCCGGTACCGAGATGAAGTGAATCTGAAAACAGCCATCATGTCCTTTATCAACGCTGTCCTCAATGCTGGCGCTGGAGAGGTGAGACATCTTCTCCGTGCCCTTGCTGGGCCCTGACTTTCCGGACCTGGGGAAGAGGGCGTGAGTGCTGCCTGGGGAAGCGGCAGAGGGTCAGTGTGGCTGACACTACCATCTACCATCATTGTCCTTAGATTATCTGTATCACCTCTTGCCTCCTTCACTTGGGGCCAAGAAAGAACAGCTTGTCATAAACCTCTCTGTCATGAGCGGTTCCTGGGAAGCTTCCTGTCTGGGTCGCATCATGCATTATGTGTGTCATGGACAAACCCCAAGCTTGTCTGGCTGATGATTGTTTAGGATGGTGGGGGATCATTTATGGGAGGAGGGCAAGTGTTGGCCCTTCTTTCTAGAGCTTTCTGAGGACCTGCTTCTGGACTGATTTCTGGGGTGGCTGATCATGCTCTTCTAGCACCTTCTGTTAGGAGGCGTGACTTCTGATTTTCCTTCTTTTGGGGTCAGAATGGGATTCCCAGACCTTAAAAATAGCAACAGTCGAAGAAGAACTTGAAGAGCAGGTGAACTCCCCAAATTCTAAGGCAATCAGATGCCCCAGTCAAGGTCAGCTTGTTGAAGGTCAAAAGGGGCAATTTAATGATCTCTGCTTTTCCCTCTTTTCTGCCAGCATACTTTTTTTTTGCGTCCCGCCCTGATGACCTGAGTTAGGTGGGGTGGATTGGGGGGAATTACCTGTCCCTAAGATGCTGATGTCACCTGAGTCAGTACTAGCTATTTGCGCTGACATCTGTTCTGGTTAGTTGCTAACCATACCTCATCAAGCAGTTCTTATGAATATCATTCCTGTAGGTAAGTAATATCATGCCCATTTAACTGATGAGGAAACTAAGACTTTTGAAAAATTCCCCAAACCAGTAAGTGACAGAGCACGGATTGGAACCAAGAAATGTCTGGCTCCAAAGTGTGTGCTCTGTATCGCTCTTCAACACTTCTCTCTGAGGCCAAAAACTTAGAGAAAACTGGTGAAGGACTTAAAGGAAGTGAGGCAGGAGAGCTAAAGGGAGTAAATAACAAGGTCAGAGGATATCTCCTCCCACCCTTTCTTGCAACTCTGGACCTCGAAGCAGTTCTGATGAGTTTGCTGCAGGGGATATGGTGGGACTGGAGTGGCGATGAGGGGGCCACTGGGGACTCCCGTGGCAATCGAGACCAGCCAGTGAGTCTGGTCCTCCCTTGGTGACCCCCAGGATAATCTGGAGTTCCGTCTACATCTACGGTACGAGTTCCTGATGCTGGGGATACAGCCAGTGATTGACAAACTCCGGCAGCACGAGAATGCCATCCTGGACAAGTAAGGCCCAAGTCACCCGTCCCCATGCAAACGTACGGCGACAGCGCCTCGGTGGGGGATGGTCAGGACTCCTGTAGAGGTCTCTGTTCCCCTGGAGACCGCCTGCTGCACCCAGCATCGATTCAGAAGCAGCTCTGTGGGGCGGGAGGTGGACGGCTCTCCCACCTTCTTGTCCCACATCACCTATGCCCCTGCCTGTCCTCTTTGCTGACCTCCTGTCTGATCTCTGATGTTATAGGCAGGTGGACCCAGTAGTCCTCTGCTGTGGCAGTACTGCCCGCTGGGGGGAGTTTGGAACCATGTTAGGGGTGTTCTTTGGTTTTCAAACTGGCCGGTGGGGGACACTACTGGTATTGGTTGTAGGGAGCCAGGGATGTTAAACGTCCTGCAGCACCCCGCTGCTCAGCCAAGAAATGCTCCCTGCCAAGGTGCAAGCAAGCCATCAAGGCCTTTGTTGACCAAAGGGCACAGTGAAGCTCCTGTGCATCACTAGGGAGCCTCTCTGGTTCCACCCCACTCGCACAGGCTATTTTATTACGTTAGGTCTTAAGGGAGAGAGAATGGGTCCTTTAGTGGTGGCGTGGAGGAGTGGATGGGGTAGGAGATGAGAGATTGGCTTTGAGTGGGGACATGGGACAGTACTGTTTGCAGGGCAGGAATAGAGATGCCAGACGTAGAGAATGGACATGCGGGCACAGGGGAGGAAGGGGAGGGCGAGACAAATTGGGAGATTGGGATTGACATATATGCACTACCATGTGTAAAATAGAGAGCTAGCGGGAACCTGCTGTAGAGCACAGGGAGATCAGCTCGGTGCTCTGCAGTGACCTAGATGGGGGGGATGGGGGTTGGGAAGGGAGGTCCAAGAGGGAGGGGGTATATATATATATATATATATATATATATCTGATACTTTGTTGTACAGCAGAAACTAACACAACATTGTAGAGTAATTATACTCCAATAAAAAAAAGAAAACACTGGGGAAGGTAGATGTAGGGCAGTGGTCCTTGACTGCAGGTGCCAGGGGACATCTGGCAGCTCCTGGAAACATATCTGGTCGTCACAAAGTGGGGGATTCTGCTGGCATCTGGTGGCTAGAGGTCAGGGATGCTGGTACACGTCTTGGAAATCACACACCCACCTCCCAAAGCCAGGGATGACCAGCCCCAAATGTCAGTAGTTCCGAACTTGTGAAAGCCTGATGGAAGGTGATAGGACCCTCGGTTGGCCTCCCCGAGGGATGGACGTGGGATTCTATAAAGGAGGAGGGTGTTGACATACAGGCAGCTGGCTTCTTTCTGGCGTTGCCTTGGCCTCACCTGAATGAGGCCTTCAGATTGAGTCAGTGCGGGGCTTGGAAGGGCTGTAACCCTCACCCAGGGCTGGCCTGGCGGTGACGTCTACTCCCTCTACGCCCCCGTCCTGTCTAGGCATTTGGATTTCTTCGAGATGGTCCGGAACGAGGATGACCTGGAGCTAGCCAGGAGGTTTGACATGGTGAGGAGCCTGCAAGGATTGGGCGGCTGCAGTGGGTCCCAGATGCCATGCTGTGGTAGGTCCGGTGTTGGCTGGGTTCCCTGGTGGGTGCCTCCATGGCCAGGTCCTGCTTCTGGAGCCCTGGCAGTATGGTGGCTCTGCCAGGCCTCACCAGCAGACCCTAACCGGGGAGAGCATCTCCCACAGCAACCCCCAGTGGACAGAGAGACAATTCTTACACGTGGTTACTCTCAAATGCCTCCCCTGGGATGACTTTCTCCGTGTCTTCCAGTAATTTCCTGATCACTAACCTGATCGTGCTTAGCAAACAACATCGTTTCCACTTTAGCCTTGGTAACCCTGAAAATCCACACGTCTGCTGCTTAAATATTGTGTTATAAAATCCCTATCCACATGGAGACCTCCTTTGGGGTGGTGTTTCAGTAGCCAAGCACCATCCCTTTATATTCTAAAAAAAAAAGCCCTGAATTTTTTTTTTTTTTTTTTTTTTTTTTGTGGTACGTGGGCCTCTCATCGTTGTGGCCTCTCCCGTTGCGGAGCACAGGCTCCGGACGCGCAGGCTCAGCGGCCATGGCTCACGGGCCCAGCCGCTCGGCGGCATGTGGGATCTTCCCGGACCGGGGCACGAACCCGCGTCCCCCGCATCGGCAGGCGGATTCTCAACCACTGCGCCACCAGGGAAGCCCAAAGCCCTGAATTTAAAGAGAAGGAAACTGATGTGAGCAAGGACAGGCAGCTTGCTGTTGTCACACAACGACAGAGTTGGTCTGGAATTTGCACCCGTGAACCCATGCCATGTGCTCCTTGAATCATCCAGGCCCCTGCTTCCTTCCCTTAGTTTGAATCAGTAGTTCTCAACCGGGGGAGATTTTACTTCCCTTGGGGACACCTGCAATGTTTAGAGACATTCTTAGCTGTCACAACTGGTGTGAGGACGATGCCTCTGACGTCTGGTAGATATAGGGCCAGGATGCTGCTGAACAGCCCACAGTGAACAGGACAGCCTCCCACAACAAAGAATCATCCAGTCCAAGATGCCAGTGGTGCTGAGGTTGGGAAACTCTGGTTTATATAATTAGCACAGCTCTCTCCTCCTTTTCTCTGCCCGTCTTTTTTTTTTTTTTTTTTTTTTTGCGGTACACAGGCCTCTCACTGTTGTGGCCTCTCCCGTTGCGGAGCACAGGCTCCGGACGCTCAGACTCAGCGGCCACGGCTCACGGGCCCAGCCGCTCCGCGGCATGTGGGATCCTCCCGGACTGGGGCACGAGCCCGTGTCCCCTGCATCGGCAGGCGGACTCTCAGCCACTGTGCCGCCAGGGAAGCCCTGCCCGTCTCTTTTTTAAGCCTGGACCAGAGGCAGGAAAGGAATGCTGCTGCGGGACGGGGCTCAGTGGATGAAAGCAGGGTCTTCTCCCTCCTCATTCTCTTCCTCTCCTGCCTCCCCTCCCCTCTCCCCATTCACTGTGTCCTCCACACCCTCAGGTCCACATCGACACCAAGAGTGCTTCCCAGATGTTTGAGCTGATCCACAAGAAGCTGAAGCACACAGAGGCCTACCCCTGCCTGCTGTCTGTCCTGCACCACTGCCTGCAGATGCCCTGTGAGTAGCTCCCTCAGTCGGCCTGAGCCCCTGGCCCGGGGCAGCTGGAGACAAGGTATCAGAAGCTCCCGGGATTGGGAAGTCTCCCCATGTCTCCCCCACTGCACCCCAGTTCCCAGGAGGCCAGGCCATAGGACTCAGGCCCGTGCTCTTCCCTTCCTGCTGGGGATCAGGACTTGCACTGCCCCCCAGCAGAGGAGCGGGGGGACTCAGCCCTGAGCAATGCCAACATCCTGGTCCAACGAGCGGGAGCTTGATCCCTGAAGGATCCAGCAGCTCTGACTGCCAGCTCGTGGCACGGTTGTGACCATTCTTCTCAGGGCATTCCAAAAAGGAGTTTTGTGTTTGCAGAGAGCAGCACAGCTGTGGGAGGAGCATGCCTTTTTTTTTTTTTTTTTAAAGATGTTATCAATTCCTCTACCTAGCCCTTGCTGGCTCCCATCCTACCACCCTTGTTCCTGACCCACTTTACAAATACCAAATGTTAGTATCTATAGGAGCAGATGCTAAGCTCTTACGATCCAGGTGTGCCAGGTGACTGAATAAATTTTACATAATTACTAATAGCCATGCCAGCATGCAATTTGAAATGAGCTATAACTGCACCATTTGGTGTTTAAGCTCTTCTTAAAATAGAATATTTGGAAACTGGCATGGCCCAACAGAATGGTCAGCCTAGACAGACTCTCTTTAGTGGTGCCG
Source organism: Kogia breviceps (assembly GCF_026419965.1). Classification (NCBI taxonomy): domain Eukaryota; kingdom Metazoa; phylum Chordata; class Mammalia; order Artiodactyla; family Physeteridae; genus Kogia; species Kogia breviceps. The sequence goes on from NC_081319.1 coordinate 73,642,887, forward strand.
ATGTTGGTGTTTGTGATCAAGGTGGTGGTGACAAGTCCGATTTGTTGTTGCCGACTCTGGGCTGGGTGTGATGGAAGGTCTATTAAGATAGTGTCTCTAAACCTCAGCGTGGCTTAAGGAGTGTGTGTGTTATTATCTCCAATTTACAGTGAATGAACCTGAGGCTCAGTGAGTCTGTACATAGGAAGGAATTTTGTTTCTTTGGGGTCAGGGCTTTAGATGAAACACATTCTACTTCTGTGAAGACAGGCTTTACCCTGTGTTCCTGGTTGAAAGGTAAATGGAAAACAATGACCACTTTGCAATGCATGTGTCAGTGGAGTGATGGAAAGGAGGACAGACACAGTGACCTGGACCGGGAAGCTGCCAGCTCTCCAAAACTCAGTTCTAGAAAGTCTTCGTGGAAGACGTGGGAAATCTGACTTCTGCCCGCGTGACTTCCTGTGTTTAGTGCTCCAAGGGCATTGTGAATGGGTCCCTCTGTTCTGCCTCAAGATGGGGCTGTGCAGATGTGACCTTCCACTTTGTAGGCATTATGGTTTGCCTTTGAGGCCAGGATCATGCTACTTGACTTCCCCTTGGTGGTCAGTAGAAACAAAGTACTTGGATCAAGAACCAAGGAAGAGGAGCTTGTGGCCATCACATGGAAAGAAAGTCCATGTCCAGCCAGACTACGATTAGAGGGGATGCCCGTGGGGCCCTGTGCAGGCGCAACACACAGTGCCTTTGCCTTCACAGTTCAGGGTCACCTTCACCACGAGATCTGCCAGGATTCCACGGCCACTTCTTCAGCCCATTCTGACCCCCTCTCAGTGTGCACCTGTAATGAGTTTCCATTCATCTTCCTCTGTAGGACAATAGCATTGATAATCCTAAAACCTTTTCTTTTAAAAAAATTTTTCCCTGGAGACTTCATTATTCAGTGTGTAATGTTTGGAGCAGATTTACTTTCTTAAATGTGCTTTTTAAAGATAATTGTAACAAAGCAATTTGCATTCCCCAAGCATAGGATACCATAGGGTACCAACAGGCAAGAAGACGGCCAGAAAGCATTTCAGGGAATAGAGAAATGTATCTAGAGGGTTGACACATTCCTAAAAGGTCAGTTGCAGATCAGCAAGAAATGATAGGATTTATGAGTCTTCATTATCAGCAGTTGCATTGCCTCCCCAGTCAGACGGGGAGCTTGTCCAGTGAGGGGAGGGACACACCTCCCCAGCCTGGCCCCAGGGAGTGATGCTAGGGCAGGGCCCCAGGGGGTTCCAGGGCTCAGTAAAGATACAATGCCTGTCATCCCTCAGACAAGCGGAACTTCCAGCAGTGGCAGCTCCTGGACCGCATCCTCCAGCAGATTGTCCTCCAGGATGAGAGGGGTATGGATCCTGACCTGGCTCCCTTGGAGAACTTCAACGTCAAGAACATCGTCAACATGTGAGCAGTGGCCATCCCTCACCTGTCTTCCTCTTCCTTCCCCATCCCTCTCCTACTTGGGGGTCTCACCAGTGAAACCTCGGCTCCCTCTCTCAAGCCAGACACCTCCAAATGGGCCTTGAGCAAGATCATCCAACAGAACTCCCCGAGATAATGGAAATGTTCCATACGTGCACTGTCCAAATGTGGCTGCTGAGCACTTGACGTGTGGCTAGTGTGACTGAGGAACTGAGTTTTACATTTTATTTAATTTTCATTAAATTCAAGGAGTCACATGACATGGCTGGCGACCACCGTATTGGATAGCACAGGTTTAAAGGGGGTGTACGCAACTCCCCATGATCCACTGCATTCAGTGGATTGAGGGGGAATTACACATATTAACACAGAGGAAGAGTCGGCAAACTATGGCTAAGGCTAACCCCCACCCTCCAGCTTGTTTTGTATGCTCCACGAGCCAAGAATAGTTTTACATTTTTTTTTTTTTTTTTTTTTTTTTTTTTTTGCGGTACGCGGGCCTCTCACCGCTGTGGCCTCTCCCCTTGCGGAGCACAGGCTCCGGACGCGCAGACTCAGCGGCCACGGCTCACGGGTCCAGCCTTCCCGCAGCATGTGGGATCTTCCCGGACCGGGGCACGAACCCGTATCCCCTGCATCGGCAGGCGGACTCTCAACCACTGTGCCACCAGGGAAGCCCTAGTTTTACATTTTTAAAGAGTTGTTAAAAACAAACACAATAATATATGACAGAGACTGTACATAGTATATAAAACCTAAAATAGTTACTCTGGCTCTTTAGAGAAGGTCTGCCAACCACTGAAAATAAAGCATGACAATTTAATTATGAGACTGTTGGAAAATGATGTCAGAGCCTAGGGTCTCTGGCTTATTATCTCTGACTGACCCTGGGTGTAGAGAAACACTGAGAAATGAGTTTAAAGTCATGTCAGCTAATAATCAGGCCTCATGATTTTTAATTTTAAACTTTTACTTTCAGTGTAAGCCTAAGTCAGTTGCCCTTAAGGAGATGAATTGGCTGTCAAGGATTCATTGTGCTGCATTGCAAAGCCAAGGAGAAAATGATTTCTGAACTATTCATGCTACTGTTTTCATTTGCACAAATAGCTGGGTGTTGGTGTAGTCAAAATCCTAACTGGTATGTTGGGGACAAGTACAACCAGTAACGTAGTCAAAAGGCAGCTTTATTTATTTTTTGAAGTTTTTTAAATTTAATTCTTATTTTTTATTGGAGTATAGTTGATTTACAATGGTGTGTTAGTTTCAGGTGTACAGCAAAGTGATTCAGTTATACATATACATATATCCATTCTTTTTCAGATTCATATTCCCCATATAGATTATTACAGAATATTGAGTAGAGTTCCCTGTGCTCTACAGTAGGTACTTGCTGATTATCTATTTTATGTATAGTAGTGTGTACGTTAATCCCAAACTCCTAACTTATCTCGCCCCCCGCCTTTCCCTTTTGGTAACCATAAGTTCGTTTTTGAAGTCTTCGAGTCTGTTTCTGTTTTGTAAGTAAGTTCATTTGTATCATTTTTTTAGATTCCACATATAAGTGAAATCATATGATATTCATCTTTGTCTGACTTCACTTAGTATGATAATCTCCAGGTCTATGCATGTTGCTGCAAATGCCATTATTTCATTCTTTTCTACGGCAGAGTAATAGTCCATTGTATATATGTGCCACATCTTCTTTATCCATTCCTCTGTCGATGGACATTTAGGTTGCTTCCATGTCTTGGCTATTGTAAATAGTGAAGGCAGCTTTATTTTTATCTTCTACTAATTCTTTACATTACTTAGTGGGGAAGATTTTCCTCTGCCAGAGGATGACATCTCCTCAGGTGCAATGAAGATTTTGCTGCTTCTTGGACAATGGGAGTCCCAAGCTCACTTTCAGCTGCCAACATAGTCTCAACTCTGCAAGTAGAAGGGCTAGTCTCAGACGTGAAATCAGTATTCTGGATTGGATTTAGCCTCAATTCTGTCTCCTCCCTGGACTGGGGCTGGAAGCTGCAGTGGGAAGAGAGAGAGAGAGAGAGAGAGAGAGAGAGAGAGAGAGAGAGAGAGAGAGAGAGAGAGTGTGTGTGTGTGTGTGTGTGTGTGTGAGAGAGAGTGTGTGTGTGTGTGTGAGTGTGAGTGTATGATGGTTGGCTTCTTTTTCTGTGTTCTGTTTCTCTTCTAGCCCCTTTGACCCCACCCCCCTTTCCACTAGCTAACCATTTTCTAACCCCCACCAGAAGCAGCATGGGGGCAGGAAGGAGAAAGGGAAGAGGCCCTACTTGATCAGGTAACTTAGTAAATAGGCTTCCTGCTCTCTGGGCTTGGCACATGGATAAAGATATGACATGTATTCCTGGGGTCTTCAGAAGTTCCTTGCTGGGTTCCTCTCGCTAGCCCTTCTCCTTGCAGAGTTGAGACTATGTTGGCAGCTGAAAGTGAGCTTGGGACTCCCATTGTCCAAGAAGCAGCAAAATCTTCATTGCACCTGAGGAGATGTCATCCTCTGGCAGAGGAAAAGCTTCCCCACTAAGTAATGTAAAGAATTAGTAGAAGATAAAAATAAAGCTGCCTTCACTATTTACAATAGCCAAGACATGGAAGCAACCTAAATGTCCATCGACAGAGGAATGGATAAAGAAGATGTGGCATATATATACAATGGACTATTACTCTGCCATAGAAAAGAATGAAATAATGGCATTTGCAGCAACATGCATAGACCTGGAGATTATCATACTAAGTGAAGTCAGACAAAGACGAATATCACTGGTCACTGGCGACACATGTTTTTCTTTTTTTCCCTCCAGGCCTGCTTGGCACCATCCCTTACATCAGGTCCTGATTCACTGACAATACAGTACACATAGACATACACTGTTGAAGTGTCCAGTTTTCTCCCTGATGGACTTTTTGGATGAGACTTAAAATAGCTTCAGCCTAATTCCTCCACGTTGCTCTCTGGCTCATGAGAAACCCTCATGCAATCTCTCATACTAATAAATTCTTGGAGTGTCACGGGTCTCCGTCTACCCTCTGGACCTGCCTAGCCCCAGTACACCATGCCTCCCTCCCAGTGTCAGGGAACATGGGTCAGACCCTCTGGGTGGGTGCAAAGAAGTCACTTCACTAGATGGTACTGAAGGAGGACCCCCCCCCCGCCCCCTGCCAGAGAGGATGATAATGGCTCTCTCCAAAGAAATCTATTTGCAAATTATTTCCCCCATCATACTTCACTCCCTCTTTATATTCTTGACCTGTTTGAGGAGGCCAGGAGTCATGGATCTAACTCGTCTGTGTTTTCAGATTTACAAAAGAAATGATTATTGAGATCTCACCTTGGAATTTCACCTCTCTTATACCTTGATGTCTGGCTAAAAGCTTCATTTTCACCACTTGTAATGAGAGTTTGACAAGAATGAAGGGGCTTCCTATGATTTAGACACATCCCCTCTTTACCCTCTACCCACTTACTCTGTGTTACTGGGGTGGGTGATTTCTCTTGCTGTCACACATTGGTCATTGGAAGTCTGGTCCATGGTAAGGCCAATATTTTGATCTCTCTCAGATGCGAGAACCTATTTTTACAAAGGGGTACAAATCATCGTACAACTAAGGGAAGCCTGGGATTTAGTCCTGGCTTTACCACGAGTTAGCAAGCCATCTCCTTTTCTGGTCTTAGGAGCTTCAACTCTATCCCAGAGGGGTTGGACTCTAAGGGTCCTTTCAGCTTTCTCAGACCATGGAGAGACAGGTAATGAGAACTTGTCAGGGTTGGGACCTGGAGAGACATCTGGAGAGTCAAAATCCTAGCCTCCTTGATGTGGCTGGACAGATTGGAGATCAGGGTACCAGTGTGGGGAACTGGAAGATGCCATGTCTTCTGGGAAGCTGGGAGCAAAGAGTCAAGAGACCCTTCACTCCCCACCAGGCTTATCAACGAGAACGAAGTGAAACAGTGGCGAGACCAAGCAGAGAAGTTCCGGAAAGGTGAGGGGCTCTGCCCAAACCCGCTACCTGCTCCCCACCCCTCCCCTGCCCAGCCCAGGACCCCATTTCCTCCTTTGGAGAAGGACACACACGCATTCACATCCTCTCTTTCCATTTCCCCTCCTGTTCTTCATCCCAGAACACGCGGAACTGGTAAGCAGGCTGGAGAGGAAGGAGCGGGAATGCGAGACCAAGACGTTGGAGAGGGAAGAGATGATGCGGACACTGAACAAGATGAAGGACAAGCTGGCCCGAGAGTCCCAGGAGCTGCGCCAGGCTCGGGGACAAGTGGCAGAGCTGGTGGCCCAACTCAGTGAAATCTCAGTACGTGGCCCCTCCTCTGCTTTTACATAGTTGAGCCGAGACCTTCAGGCCAGTGGGGGGAAGAGCAGGCGTGGGGTGGAGGTGAGGACCCCAGCATGGAGGAGACCTCAGACCAGGATAGAGGGGACCCTTGAGGCTGCAAGGTTGGCACCTGTGTTAGACAAAAACAGCGTTCCTTCCTCCAGGTGACACTGTCCCAGGAAGCACACCGTGCTTTGTCCACTATGTCTGTGTTTGCCTTGTGTGTGTATCTGTGTGTTGGATGTTCAGGATGCAGAGGGAGAAAACAGGGCTTAAATGTGTGTGGGAGGTGAGAGCAGGCTTCAGGGTCTAGTCTAGGTGGAGAATAAGAGTAAGGGAAGGCACAGTGATGGCGGACTCGAAAGGCATCCTTGTTGATGCTTTGTCTTTTTGATGTCTCTGTCTCCCCACAGACAGGACCTGTATCTTCCCCACCTCCCCCTGGGGGCCCACTTACCTTGTCTTCCTCGATGACAACCAGTGACCTGCCTCCACCCCCGCCCCCTCTACCGTTCGCCTGCTGTCCCCCACCGCCACCACCCCCCCTGCCCCCCGGTGGGCCTCCCACTCCCCCCGGTGCCCCACCTTGCTTCAGCATGGGCCTGCCCCTCCCCCCAGACCCCTTCCCCAGCAGTGATGTCCCGCTCAGGAAGAAGTGTGTCCCCCAGCCTTCACACCCACTGAAGTCTTTCAACTGGGTCAAGCTGAATGAGGTGAGTAGCAAGGAAGAGGTCAGTGGATCCATTCTCCTACAGCCTGGGACAGTTAGCCCTATGGATGGATAGCCCACTATTTGCAGATCTCCACCTTGGGTGCTTTCTTTGATGGGGGTAAGGGTAGGCACAGTGGATGCAGAAGATGGAGTTGCTGATGCCAGGCTGTCTATTGGGAAGAGCACAGGGAGGAGATGGCTTGGCATGCGGTGATGCTCACATTGGCAGAGCCACCTACAAATGGAATATGAGTGTGCTGAGAGTTACTGGAGTAATATAGGGCCAAGCAGGGGTGCTTTCTAGACGAGACAAGGGCTTGGCTAGAATGTTAAGGGTTGGGTTGATTTGAGGAAAAGGGTGGAACGTATAGGTGAAGATCTTGGGCCCTGGTCGAGAGATGGTAAAGAGCAGGGCAGTGTGTACAGAGGACTGAAATGATGAGGCCATGACAGGGTTAGCAGGGCAGGGGCAATGAAGAGTTTGATATCAAGGTATACCCATTTTGGCATCCTCCCAGGGGAAGGTACAAACACTGGCTACTTTTCTAGACTGCTCAGCAGTGCGAGGCCCTCCTGAATAATATCCACTAAGAACCACCCATCCCAGGCCCACATGTGGGAGTTGATTCCTCTATTGGATTCTCATGAGTCTAGAGTAGAGATGCCCTGGGTCGCGTTGGACCCCTGGTAATTGAAGGCCAGTTCCTGCCTGGGCCAAGCACTGCTCTGGTTCTGTACTATGTCCTCTTAAGAGGACCAGTGGCTTCATCCTTGAGGTAAATAGATACAAGAGAACTGGCCTCAGTTAACCTGACTCATGTTCACCCTCCAAAAACAGTTTGGAGCTGGGACTGATGGATGCCCTCTGACCTTGTTGTATGGGGCCAGGGGACTAATTCTTGGGGAATTCATTACCATACCACTCTGTGAGCTTAAATTAGCTCCAGTGGAGACTTAGAGTGGGAGGAGACACGATTGCTAAGTAGGTGGTCAGCTAGTTTGCTAGGTGCCTTCTCCTGGTGGTAGACCAGCTAGCCCGTCAGTCTGAGGCCTGCTTTGTGTAAAGCTTTCTGCTGGGTGCTGTGATGGATAATAATAAAAGGTGAGACATAACGTTGCCCTGAAAGAGCTTTGGATCTGGCAAATTGGGAAGTGTGTCCAAGGAAACACCCTGAGGTCCTGGGGATGGGTTGCAGGAGAGGTTCTAACCTCTAACCAAATCCAGTTTGGCTCCACCTAACAGTGTCATCTGCAGAAATCATTCATTTCATACCTGTTTGCTTGTCTGCAAGATGATCTCTGATTCCTTCTACCTCTGGTTTTGTTATCTGAGTGCAAAGAGGAAGCATGAATATAGCCCATTCATTGCCTCCTGGGTTCCTGATAACATCTCCAGTCTGAGTTATTCAAATTGTAGAGCCACCTGTTAGCAGCATTTTGAAGGGACATTGTTAAAGTTCGTTAACAACTGCATCACACAGTTCTGTCCTGTGGATACTTCTCCGTGGTCAGAAGGCCAGCCAGAAAGGCCAGCTGCATACAAGCATGCAAGCAGCTCTGCAGAACCAAAGGTCATAGGCAGTGTGGAAACATTCATTGTTCATGATCAGAAATAATATTTTTTTAATTGTGGTTTAAAAAAAAAAAAAGAAAGAATTTTGTTTTTGCTTCCTGTGCTTACAACTTATAATTTAAGGTTTTAAACATGTAATGAAGGGTTAATTAGGCATCTCAACAATTAAGGAAGGTGAACAAGGCACCTAATGTTTTTGTAAGATTTTCATCTTAAAGAGCTTTGTGCTTAGGATTTTCTCTGGGGTCCAGTAATAATAAAGCCTATATCAATTCCTCAGGGACCCAGAGCAGGCCAGAGTCTCATTCCTAGACTGGAAAGTCCAGGTTTGATGGAGCACATGATAGGGAGCCCTTGTGGGAGATGTAGCAGCAGGGGTGAGGGGGGGGGGGCTTTGAGTCATATTAGTGAACTTATCATCCCATTCCGGTCTTTTAGTTGCATGACTAAATTCAGGTTATTTCATCATTTGGGCTGTAGTTTCCCAATCTGTAAAATGGGGGTAATTACGAGAACCAGATCAAAGTGTTGTTGTGAGAATTGACTTAATACATACAAAGTACTTGGAACAGTGACTGACACATAGAAAACCTTTAAAATAAGAATATTAGATGAGTTATTATTAGTGGGACTACCATGTGTGTTTTAAGTGTGTTCTCTCACTTAATCCTCACTCCAATTCAGTCAGGTAAGCATGATTGAGTCTCAGTTTCCTTTCATGGGACATGGGAAGAGAAGAGAACCCCTCCGTTTGCCAACAGCTTCACTTAGGGGCTGTCTGACCCCAAATGCTCGAGGAGGGAAACGTAATGAAATGTGTTTTTGAGAAAGAGTTGTAAAGGATGTCTCTAGAGGGGCAGAAGCCCCAGGAGTCTAGACTGGGAGTGGTGAGGTCTTTGGCCAGAGGGGTATAAAAATTCAAGAACGATTGTATGAGGTGGGTGCATCTTTAGGATGTAGAGGATGTTAGAAATGGATGTACATCTCTCTGGCCTCGGACCTCAGCTGCACCTTCAAGAAGGGTCACAGGTCCTTCTGGTGACCGTGGGGAAGGGAGAGTGTTTGGGAGACAGTGAGGCAGATCCTGGGTTGTCTCTTGTCTCAGGGGAAACTCTTCCGGATGCTGAACATCGAGCTGTCATTCCAGCACTTTCCTTTGCATCCTGGCCTCCCTGAGAATAAGAGCAGCGGGCAGCTTTACCGCTACGGGCCTTCCCTCTCCACCCACCTCCACCCTGGGTCTAGATTTAGATGGAGAACGAGTTAGAAGTTCCCCCTCCCCGCCTTCTGCGATCCAATTCCCCTTCCCTTCCCATCTTCTCTCTGTCCAGGAGTCCGGCTCCTCATCCTAGCCCCCTCCCCTAACTCACGCATGCTCCTGTACGTACACACACACACACACACACACACACACACACACACACACACACACACACACACACACACACACACACACACACACACACACACACACACACACACACACACACACACACACACACACACACACACACACACACACACACACACACACACACACACACACACACACACTCTCTGTTTCTGCCATGAGAAGAATGCGTCTGTGTTGGGTTTGGCTGGTTGCCTGCATCCCTTGCTGCTCCGAGCTTCCCAGCCCAGCATTCCACGAGAGGGTCCCTGGCCTTAGGAAGGCCACAGGAATGTCCCCACCCGCCCTGCTCTGGCCTCACCTCCCCTTTCCAGAGTTTAAGAAAATAAAAGTGAGTGAAGGGTACGTTTCTCTCTCGGAGCCTTGCTGAGGGTGATGGAGGGAGGAGGAGGCATCAGCATTTAGGAAGGTCCCCGGCTGCCCGCAGGCAGAGGGGGGTGGGGAGGTTCTAATTTAAAGGACAGCGAAGCTCTGGACGAGGTGAGGGGTCCTGGGAGGGGGACTCTCATCTCGGCCCTCGAAGCCATTACTGGGATGTTACAAGACCACTAAGGCATTCCTGGCATGGCCAACAGCTCTTCCCCAGATCCCCGGAGTGGGGTTCAGTGCAAGGGTCCTACACAGAGGTGGGCAGTGCCTGAGCTGAGAGACCTTGGAATGTAACCCCTGGGTCCATTCCAGTTATGAGGGATGGGACACCCTCTGACCAATGGGAACTTGTGGCAGAGTCTTGCTGGCCTGGGCAGCCACTAAAAAGGGGCCAGGATGTCCCAGCCTTTGGCATGCGTCCACTTTCTGGGAATCTGGGAAAGTGGGAGGAAGACCACTGGGAGAGAAAATTACCATCTCAGATACAGGAAATACAGTCAGCCCTGAAGATTTGAGGATCCCAAGTATGTGTGGGCACTCTTCCTGCCATGACTCCAGCCAACCCTGACCTTGGGGGAACGTGCTCTGAGAACACTGGTTTGGTTTGGTTTTTCTGGAAGGAGTTTCATACCCTCCTTTCATACTTGCCCACCCATCACTCCAGCACTCCCTTGATTTCTGGAACGTGCTTACATGTGGCCCCAGGTGAAAAGGAGGAGAAAGAGATGGTGGCCTCTCCCCTGGAGCAGAGTATTGAAGAGGAGGGGAGGGGGAGGAATCAACCCCCTTCTGAAGGTCTGAGAGCCTGGCTATGGGCCTGTGTACACCTGGAGGACAGGTGGGGTTAGGGAGGCATCGCACATCTCCATCATGAAGGAGCTGAGTCAGCCACGGGGTCTCCTCCCTTCCCTGAATCTTAGGAGCGTGTCCCTGGCACCATATGGAATGAGATCGATGACATGCAGGTGTTTCGGATTCTGGACCTTGCGGACTTTGAAAAAATGTTTTCAGCTTATCAGAGGCATCAGGTAACACCCTGCCCCCTCTAGCGTCTTGAGTCTTGACTTCTGGTCTTGACTTCACACACACCCTTTGAACTCAACCCTCAGCCCCACCCTTCCTCTCTTCCTCCCTCCCTCTCCCTTCCACATATACTGAATTGATTTTATTCTTTATCAGGTACCATGTTCTTTCTGGGGACATAGATATGAGTTAGGGGGGTGCAGTGCCTAGGGGGAAACATCCCATTGTATTAGTTTGTATTTGCACATCAAGTGGTGAAATAATACGTTGTTCATTTCTCTCTTTGGTCTTGGAGCACTGGAGGTAGAGTAGCAGGGCCAGGCCACCGTTGACCTTGCTCTTTTTCTGGCCCTGGGACCTAGGAACTACACCTACAAGGCATTATAACTTTTCCACCACATTTTCCACTATACTTTCATCTCCCAACACTCCCAGGAGTCGAGCAGAGGATGCTAATGTTTCAAGGAAGGTGGAGCTGCTTCAGGTCACACTGCGAGGCTGAGGCTGGGGCTGGCCAAGAGAGGCCCTGGCTTTGCTCTGCAGACACTGCGTATAGAGGTTGACCAGCAAGCCTGCTCTTCCCGAGGCAGGACAGGGAGTGGGCTTGGTGTCAGGACGCGGGCGCTCCTGAGGCAGTACCTGCTGGGTTGGCCAAAAATGCCGATTCTCTGACCTCACCCTCCCATGAATGTGAGGGCCCAGGAATCTGCATTGCGGAGCTGGGGGCCTTCCTCCGAGGTCCAACCAGGGCATTAGCAGCCTAGAGGCCTCGGGGCGTTTGCTTTGTCTCTGGCCCGCCTCCCAGGAGTTGTTTCCTCTCCAGGCTGTGCTGTCTTCTTGCATGTTTTCTCCACTGACTTCAGGTTCCAGCCCTGAGGACTTCCCCAGGTGGCTGTGAGTGGGGTCTGGGCCCTCTTGGCTCCTGGGCAGAGGCGGCATGTCGTGGCCGGTGTCCCCACTGCTTTCAGCCAAGGCCAGAGCTGTGGATGACCCTTCCTGAGGGCGGGCAGAACCGAGAGCACGTGTGACTGCTCCTGGGGGACTAGCCAAAGGGGTGCAGGGTGGGTGGGGCTCTGGCCCTGCCTTAGGGGGTCTAGGAAAACCGGATGGTTGTTTGTTCAACTTAAATGTAGGTGCTCTAGGCCTCTGATTCTTTACCCCTAATTCCAGGAAGCACTTTTAGCCCTGTGCCCATGTCCAGCTGGCATGGTACAGGCAACAGCTGTGGCCGGCTGGGGCAGGAAGAAGTTCTTTGGAGCATTTGTTGCTCCTGTGATCAGTGCTCCCGAGCCAGGGATGGAGGGGGGGTGTGCCAGGGGGATGTCAGTCCTGGGCGAGCACACGCCTCCCCCTATTTTGAGAGTCTTCTCCAGGGCTGGAACCCTGGCCCACCCGGTCTCCAGGGCCCTGAGGTAGGGCTACGGTGGGGGCTGGAGGGAAAGAGGGACTCCGGGGTTTGGGACAGGCTGGGCCTGGGGCCTCCCAGTTTTGGGGAGTGGAGGAGAGTGAAGACGGACAGCGCCCTGCTCTGTCTCCCCTCGTCTCTTTGAGCCTGCTCAGTCCAGCACCCTGTTTCAGGGCTGGGCTCACCTGGACTACTGTCACTCTGCAGGTCGCCCAGGCTCTGGGGTGTTGAATTCAGAGCAGCAAGGCTGGAGACCCAGAGGCTGTGCTGCCCTGGTCGCCTCCTCTTTCTGTCTTGCGGTCCGGGGTGCGTGGGACAGGGACGGTCCTATGAGCGTGGGCTTCCCTCTGTGCCCTCTGCGCGTCCTGACTTAGCGACTTCAGCCTCACCCGGGTCAGGAAGGGAGGACCAGGGCTGGGCTCTGCCCCCTCTGCTCCCTTGGAGATCAAAAGACAGACAAGGGGCAAAGGGTAAGGAGCAAAGTTCAGGGACGCCTGCTTTTCTCTGTCTCAGTGAATGCACCTTTCACGTGCTTTTAGCTCAAGTTCGGTTGTGGTTGTGTCTCCTCCCCTATTTTGAAAGATGAAGTCATGCAGGGGTGCAGGAATGCCCTCTGCCCTCTGGGCAGATTCCCAGCAGAGGAGCAGGAAGAACTGCAGCCAAGGCCTGGGGTGGGGCAGCTCGGGGGCCTGGTCCGACTGGGGAGTGGTGGTCCCCCTGGGCTCAGGGCACTCAGGAGAGGCTGCCTGTCCTCTGCTTGGTCTGGCTTCGCTGTGAGTGCACGTCTGCTAGAAGCAGCTCCTGTCCAGCGCTACTTTCAGGTCTCCATCTCCAGCCACGGGGGTCTCACTGGGATGGGGCAGACAGTAGATGCTGAGGGATCCCCACGTCTTTCCTACTGTTGTTGGGTCCCCAAACCTCTTGGCTAACGTTGTGCATGTTTAATTCTCTATTGGCTGTGGCTGCTACCTGCCTAGGAGCTGATAACTAATCCTTGCCAGCAGGTGAGTCACTCCTGGGGCTCTGGACACTCCAACTTTTAACCACTGTGCTGGGCTGCTGCCATGTACTGGGACCCAAAGAGAGGGCTTGTCGGTTCTACCTTCTGCCTTTTTACCCATCTTAACAGGGTGGCGTCAGGGAGTGTCCCCAAAGAAAAAACAGAAATGTGGGGAAGGGAGCTAATGCAAGCAGACCCCTACCAGCAGTGGAGGTGAATGTCTCTACTGGGGTGAAGAGAAAGCTTCTAGGTTTCTTGTCTTACCCACTAGGCCCAAGGCAAGGCCGTCCTGTAAGACTGCACAGGGTGGGCACTGCACAATTCCGGGGCCACAGTTCACAAAGGCAGTGATGTGAGTGGCAGCCCCTGGACTTGTCCAACCTGGAGCATGTACTTGGAAGGACCTCCCAAAGGAAGAAATGGTCTCCTGTCTAGCTCACCGGGGGCCAAGAGAAGGCTGGGGGAATCTTCGATTTCTTGGGACTTGCCCACTGGAACCCCAGAGGAGAGAACTTCGCAAAGAGTTGTGCCTCAGTTTCTCCACCTCTGAACTTGTGGATGCCCTCCACTGAGGGCACACTGGGCTGTGCGTGAAGTCCCCAGGGAGGGGTCCAGGAACTGTGACCTTACGGGGACTTGGAACCAGCTTCTCGTCATAAACTTGGGGAGGCTCTCTGGGTGGGCTGGGGGCGGTGGTAGGGGTTGATTGTCTGGGACACAGTATACATCACACTACACAGCCACAGGGGTCAGTCACTCCCCGTCTAGTTCGCCCACAGAGGGCAGTCTCTGTTAAAGGGGCTTCTGATTGCCCCCGACCCATTCTAGCCCAGGGTAAAGCCCCAGAGCCTCCTATTGGAGTCAGATATTAACCACCCTCCTCTCGCTCTCTCTCCTGTCTTTTTCTTTCCCTCTCTTTCTTCCGCTCACACCAGGAGCGTTCCCTGCTTGGCACGGGGGTGGCTCCTGGGTGGGGGGGTAGGCAGGAAGAGGACGGGGGAAAACACCCACTTTACCCTTTCTACTTGGCTTGTCGGTTGCAGAAAGAGTTGGGCTCCACGGAGGACATCTACCTGGCCTCGCGCAAGGTCAAAGAGCTGTCGGTCATTGACGGCCGGAGGGCGCAGAACTGCATCATCCTTCTCTCCAAGTAGGTGCCTGCCCTGCCTCTATGGCCCCTGCTCCACAGTAGGTTGCAGGTGGGAGGGACTGGGTCCCCAGGAAGCAGAGGCCTGAGCTGGGGCTAGAGAGAAATATGATGGAGCTGAGTGCCTGGGGGAGAGAGGTGCCTGGCAGAGGAATGGGGTGATAGGAGTCTCTGTCCTCCCCCAATCTCCTGGCTGTCCCCTGGGGGGAGCAGGGGGCCCGTGATCTCGAACCCTCTCCCGGGAGCCCTTGTTGAGCAGCAGTGAGGGGCTCTGCAGACAGGAAACTGCCCCATCACGAGGCCCCTGACCAGCCTGGTCAGCGTCTGGCAGCGGAGTTGCTCTAAGCCCATGGAGGGCCCCGCTCCGCTCAGGCCACAGAGCAGCATGATCTCAGCCCCCAAGCATTTCCCGCGGCTGCAGAACAAACAGGGCAGTATCTGCACTAACAGCATAGCTTCTGTGCGGGGCCTCCCTCCGGAGCCAGGGTCAGAGGTCACCGCCTCCCTTACTATTCTTAGCACTGCCCCAGCTGCCCCAGGCCGTCCATCCCCGCTTTCCTCCCCACAAGGTCCTAAGCCTCAGTTTCTCCCCCTTAATGCTTCCCCAGGGCCTCCCAATGGGTGTGCATCTGGAGGGGCTGTGTGTGTGTGTGTGCGCGCGCACGTGTGTGTAGGGAGTTGCTTCTCCCTCTCCCAGACAGCAAGATGCGTTGGAACAGCTGTGCGGGACCTGAGGCGCTGTCGGAAGACTGAGACCTGTTCTGTCTTGAAGGAAACAAGAAACTGCCCCCTTAGTGACCCGCCCATATTCCCATCCTCCCGTGGAGATGCCGTGGGTATTTTTGGCATGAAGAGGAGGTTCAGAAACTCTTCGCCCTGTCTCAGTCTACACTGAAGATGGCCCTTTTCCTCCCAAATGTCCCTGTCCATTAGGATGGAGACTCAAGCAAGAAACCAGGGACTCATGTCTCTAGAGACTAAAATATCTCAGGATTGAGTTATAGAGTGAACCATGTGAGTTTAGTCTGAGAAGGCTTTGCAGAGGAGGGAGTGCTATCAAATGTAAGCGAGCGAGAGAGAAAAGGCTCGGGCTCTGGCTGCTGAAGGAGAAGGTCTGGGGTCTGTCCTGAGCAGAGGGGCCAGGCCAGGCTGCTCAAGGTAGGGTTTTTGCCCTAGGTTGAAGCTGTCTAACGAGGAGATCCGGCAGGCCATCTTGAAGATGGACGAGCAGGAGGACCTCGCTAAGGACATGCTGGAGCAGGTGAGGCCCCTGAAACTAGGGGGCAGCCGGACCCCTTCCCGACAGCCCCCAGGGAGGCCGAGTCTCTTAGGTCAAGGAAAAATCGGGCTGGGGGCTGGAGGAGTGAGGGAGAGGTTTACAGAAACTTCCCTGGGCCAACCTTTCTGAGGAGAGACCAGAAAAGGCTGCATCTTTTCAGGGGATTGAGGCCCCCAGAAAGGAGATATGAGGAGTGACACCCCCCCACACCATGGGCCTCAGGGCAAAGGCAGTGACCCATAACCATATCTCCCCCAAATGTCTTCCACATCAGTCTGTTGTGTCCTTCAAGAGAAACCCAGAAAACACCAAGCAAAACCACCATCAACTGGACATTAAAATTAAGAACTCTGTTGATCAAAAGGCACGATTACTAGAGTGAAAAGGCAAGCCAAGCTTTAGGAGACCTTTGCTTTATGTATAGATCACAGAGATCTCATATTCAGAACAAAGAACTTTACAAATCAGTGAGAAAATGGCAAACAACGTAAAAATGAGCAAAAGACTTGAATAGGTACTTGATGAAAGAGAATTTCCAAATGGTTCAATGCTATTAGTCATCAGAGAAATATGGTAAAAGATGTTCAATACTGTCAGTCTTCAGAGAAATATGGTAAATCACAGTGACGTAGCACCATCCACCCACCTAAATAGCTAAAATTGAAAAGGCCAACAATGCTAGGTGTTGGCAAGGATGTGAAGCAACTGGAACTCTCATTGGGTAGAACCATTTTGGAAAACGATTTGGCAGTACACATACCTCCCTTAGTGCCTAACAATCCCACTGGGTAGAAACACTAACTATAGGAATATTTATAACAATTTTACTTATAAAACCCCCCAAATGTGAACAACTCAGCTGTCCATCAGTAGGAAAGTGAATCGACTGTGGTATATTCCTACAATAAAATAGTACTCAGCAATGAATAAAAAATGGATTTCCAATACCTACATGGAGGAGCCTCAGATATCATGTTGGGTGAAAGAAGCCAGACCCCAGAGAGAACACACAGCATGAGTCCATGTGTATAAAGCTCGAGAGTAGCCAAATTTTTATCTAAGGTGATAGAGTTCAGTTGAGAGGCTACACTGGGGGATGGGGGTGGCTTGGCTTACTGAAGTAGCACAAGGGAACTTTCTACGGGGATGGAAATCTTATTTTAATCTGGGTGGTGGTTCAGTGGGTGGATAGTTCTGTCAGAATTCATTGAATTGCACATTTAAAATGGATGCATTTTATTTTATGTAAATTATACCTTAATAAAGTTGGTTTGCAAAGGAAAAAAGTCATTGAGCTGTACACTTAAGAACAGTACACTTTACTGTAGGTAAGTTATATCTCAATTTTAAAAAGTAAAAAAAATAAAAAGGAAGTCTAGAGCTGGGTCTCCTGTGTCCCCTTGGGGCAGGTGAAACATAAGCCACCCCCATGAGGATACACGTCTCTTTTATGGGGGGGGGGCCCTCCCCATCTTAAGCCTGGTCAGTGTGTGGGCTTCCATGGGCTGTCCATCCCCCATGTCAGCTTCTCACCTGTTTCCTGTCTGACCTTCACCTGCTCTTTGCAGCTCCTCAAGTTCATCCCAGAGAAGAGTGACATTGACCTCCTGGCGGAGCATAAGCATGAGATAGAGCGGATGGCCCGTGCGGACCGCTTCCTCTATGAGATGAGCAGGTCGGGGGCAGCAGGCGCGGCCAGGAGCGGGAGGTGGTGGGCGGGCCAAGGAGGGGGCTGGAGCTGCTCTGGGGCTGGGGCTGGTGTGTGTGTGGGGGGTGCTGCCTCACGATGCAGCCCGCCCCGTCCACAGGATCGACCACTACCAGCAGCGGCTGCAGGCCCTCTTCTTCAAAAAGAAGTTCCAGGAGCGGCTGGCTGAGGCCAAGCCCAAAGCGGAAGGTATGGCTGAGGGCTGGGGAGGAGACCTGGGGGTGGGAGGCAATGGACAGGCACAGAGGAAACCTCCTTCCTTATTCTTGATTCCCCCTCAGAAAACCAAAGTCAAGGACAAGATGTAAATCTATGAGTTTTGTAGATGTATGCGCTTGTGTATATGTGCACACGTGCCGGCCATGCACCCCATTCCCCGTGCCTCAGCATGCAGGCTCTCCAAGGCGGGGAATCTGTTGACATCTGCCCCAGCCTGGAACAGAAATGCTGAAAAAATGATGATGACGTAAGCACCCAGAACACTTCTTGGTACAGATTGTTCTGCTTGAGAGGCCCTAGGTGCAGAGAAGACCTCTGGACATGTTATTTTAAGTGTGAGCTACTAAGAAAGGAAATTGGGCAGCGCAATCCCCAGAGGTATCTGATTTGCTGAGGTGGGGAACCCCTCCCACCTTTTTCAGGTGAGAACTTTGTAATTAAACGAGAACCACATGCCAAGTACTGTGTGAAACCCTCCACGTGGATGGTCTCATTTGGTCCTCGCCACGCTATGGGGGCCATTCTCTCATCTCTAAGATGAGGCTATGTTAGTGGCCCCAGGCTGTGTTACTGGTAGGTGGTGGAGCCAGGATAGGAACGCAGATGTCGTTCTTCAGAATCCATCCCTTCCCTCTTGTCCTGTAGTACTTCCCAGAGGGCATGTCCCTGGACCTGCCTGGGGATGGCAGACGACAGAGGCACAGGGAGACGGGGGGAGAGGCAGGTGGTCAGGAGGGTGGGCAGCCGTGAGGACCCCCGAGGGAAGAAGCAGGAGAGGCTGTGAGGCTCCTCTGCGGTGAGAACAGGATCAGCAGATTGGAATGAGAGAGCCAGTGTCCAGGATGCTGGGGGGGCAGGCTGGGGGCAGAGCAGAGCATGGGCCCCCTCTGCTGGACACCAAGCTGCCTGCACCCCCTGGGAGGCCCAGGCCAGAGAATGGTGGTCCTTCCTGGAGTTTGATGAGCTGCTTCAGGAGGATTCCCAGGGTTAAGGTGGAGTGTGGCAGGGTTAAAGGCAGACGTTTTCTGTAATCTGGACGGACACACACACACACACACGTGCTTGCACGCAACAAGGGGTCCGCAGGCTGTGTGATCATAGATAACTGGTCTGAGGGGGAAGGAAAGGGTTCAACAGTGACTCTGCAGGACTCTGCAGGTCTGAAGGCACCTCCTTCCCTGGTGAAGGGTGAGTCCTTACTTTCACACAGCCTTCTTTGTCCTGCTGCTGACTGCCTTTGGGGCGTGAGGCACAGATAAAGGGGTTCAGCCCAAGGCGTGTGTTCAACTATTTGTGTATCTTGGCTCAGTGGCGCAAATGTGAGCAATCGCCTGTCATTTGGATCTGTGGAACCAGAGCAGTTTAGCCACCAGGTAGATTTATTCTCAGATAATTTCCTGCTCCTAGGAGCTCACTCCTAAACTCTCCCTGAGAGGTCGTCAGCGTGCGCTCAGGAAAGAGCTTCCCTTTAATATCGCGCTAAGCCGAGTGAGACGTGTTTGGGATGGCAAAGCCTGCTGAGGAAAGTAACAGCCGCTCTGCTATCGCCATAGCTACTGGTCTAGAATGGTCTGGAGGTCTCTTCTGTCCCAGACTTGGGAGCAGGTGGCTGAAGTGGTATTTGAGAGAATCAGGTCAGTGGGCTTGACTGGGGGCAGCGAGGTGAGGGTGGTGCAGGGCTTGGGGTCCATGCTCCTCCCTCCAGTTCTCCCAGGAAATATTCCTGGAAGAGCGAACATCTGGCCTATCCCAGCTGGTTGATGAGCTGTTGACCCCTGTCCCCAGCATCCCTCCATCCCCAGGCAGGGCCTCTGGGTCAGTGTGCCAAAAGCCAATTCATCAAATCTGACAAATTTACCAATTCTTCTATGAATATATTCATGAACATTTTTTGAATATATTCTTCTTATGAATATGTTCATTGCTGAATATACCAAATTTACCGATGCTCCTTATGAATACATGCACTGAGTATAGTCAAGATGAATATGGCTTCACATGTAAACATTCTTATGAATATATTCATGAATATATTATTATGACTATATCTAAAATGTCTGCATTGCGTATGGGAGTTTTCCCATTTACACTGATTCCCCCCTTTTTTTTTTTTCGGTACGCGGGCCTCTCACTGCTGTGGCCTCTCCCGTCGTGGAGCACAGGCTCCGGACACGCAGGCTCAGCAGCCATGGTTCACGGTCCCAGCCGCTCCGCGGCATGTGGGATCTTCCTGGACCGGGTCACGAACCCGTGTCCCCTGCATTGGCAGGGGGATTCTCAACCACTGCGCCACCAGGGAAGCTGATTCCCTTTGAACTCTGGTCAGTTTCTGTTTTTGCAAACATTTTAGCATTTTTAGGATTCCTCTGCAGATTTTTCAAATAGCAGCATATCAACCTTAGAAAAACTATCCCAACCTATATTGCCGGAAACTCTGAAGTAGTTTACTTAAAAACAACAACAAAACTTGTTATGGAAATATGCACATAGAAAAGTACACAAATCCTAAGAGTCCTAATTGATGAATCATCCAAAAGTGAATGCACCTGAGTGATCAGCACACAGGTCAAGAAATGGAATGTTTCCAGTCCCCAGAGCCCTTCTTCATGTCCCCCTCTCAAACATTACTTCCTCCAAATCCTCTGCAGTTTTGTCTATCTTGAACTTCCTATAAGCAGAACAACATAGTACAAATAATTTTATGCTGGTCTTTTGTTCAGCATTATGTTGTTAAGTTATCCCTGTTATCACAGGGAGCAGTGGGTTATTTATTTTCAGTGCTGCGTTTTATTCCATTGTATGAATATACCCTAATTTACTTAACCAATCTAGATGGAATTTTTTAAAAACACAAACTAGAAACCATTCAATTATTCATCAAGAGTATTGCCACTGTTAGGTCACAGAATAGGCAGATGTTTGAGTTTAGAAGCCACTGACCAACCTTACCTCTTACTCATTTTTTTACAGCTTTTTTTTTTTTTTACAGTACTTACTTTAACTGCTTTTGAAGAGTTTTGCAAACTTAGTCAAATGCTTTGCATTTAATCTTCATAGCAGCATCTTAAGGAATGTTCAATTTGGCAGAAGCCAAAGATCATAATACAATGGTTTGATCTTCTCACCACATTTAATAATCCAAAATCATATTCTATAACTGGCGGCCAAATTTTCAGTGTAGGATTTGTATCCTAATTCTGCACATCCACCATTAAATTCAGAATAACTGAGGAAGGGCCAGAGTACGCACATCAGAATGAAATAATGAAGTTTTGGTTACTGTTAACCTTAGTTTGTATCTCCAAGAAAGGTATCATTTAAGGAATTGGAGGGAAATTTGTAAATGCCTAAAGGTTGGAAAATTCTTTTAAATGATATTCAATAGGCTGTCTAGTAATCTATTTAATCAAATCTAAGACACCATCAACTGCAAAGCACACCATTATCTTATAAAACAAAAATATGAAAATACTGCAATTGATGTTATAATTGACAGGGATTTTTTTCTTTCCAAAAAAATCAACAAAATTCATCACTTCAAAAGAGGCAGAAATAGTCCTATAGTATGTAAAATGCTGAAATTAAAATTTTTAATCACTAGGTTTAGAAAAGTGAAAGTATTATATATATATATATATTTTTTTAATTTATTTATTTATTTTTGGCTGCGTGGGTCTTTGTTGCCGTGTGCGGGCTTCTTCTAGTTGCGGCGAACGAGGGCTTCTCACTTCAGTGGCTTCTCTTGTTGTGGAACATAGGCTCTAGGCACATAGGCTCCAGTAGTTGTGGCTCACAGGCTCAGTAGGTGTGGCTCGCGGGCTCTAGAGCGCAGGCTCAGTCGTTGCAGTGCATGGGCTTAGTTGCTCTGCGGCATGTGGGATCTTCCCGGACCAGGGCTCAAACCCGTGTCCCCTGTATTGGCAGGCAGATTCTTAACCACTGTGCCACCAGGGAAGCCCAAGGTATTATATTCTTGCATATATCCACAGAAAGAATATGTTAAGAGTCTTTAACTACATACAAGGAAAGATGATTCTCCAACATAGTCTTACGAAGAAGTGGCACATTTTAAGAAAGGGTTATTTGGTGAATTGGCTTTTGGCGAGTTTGCTTCCCCTGGAGGCGGTTAGATGTGGAGAAGATCGTCTGCTGGGCCGTGGGCATAGCCTCTGCCCCTCTGAAGCTGACGCTTAACGGTGCCTTTTCTGGACTTTGTGGTGGCATCATCCTAGGGTTCAAGGGCCTGGTGTATGTGGGGCTCTCACCTGTCCCTCCTCCCCCAGCCATCCTGCTGGCCTCCCGGGAGCTGATCCGCAGCAAGCGTCTAGCGCAGATGCTAGAGGTCGTCCTGGCCATTGGTAACTTCATGAACAAAGGGCAGCGTGGGAGCGCCTATGGGTTCCGGGTGGCCAGCCTCAACAAGATTGCCGACACCAAGTCCAGCATCGACAGGTGGGACCTGCCGGCTTCTGGAGCCTCCGTCTCGCCCCACCCTGGCCTCTCCCCTCCTCCCCGTTACCCTCCCAAAATATGCCACAACTTCCCCCTAACACCTCACCCTCGTTTCCACTGGACCCTCATTCCCAATTCCCTTGGCCCCGTACCCCTGACCCGACTTTCACCCACAGAAACATCTCTCTGCTCCATTATCTGATCATGATCCTGGAGAAGCATTTCCCTGACATCCTGAACATGCCCTCTGAGCTGCAGCACCTTCCAGAAGCCGCCAAAGTCAAGTAAGGGGTCCTTCTGAGGCTTCCTTCTCCCTGTGATCCTGCACTCTCTCATCTAAACTTCCTCCTTCGGGGCTACTCTGAGCTGGCTTAGAATGAACAGCAGCTCAGGGTTTGCTCTGGGAGAACCCAACAAAAGACACTCTTTGCTCTCAAATCCTCATTTCAGAGAGTCTCTCAGGAAACAAAGTGGGGGGTGGGGAATTGCGACAGGGGTGGGGAGAATGCCGGCAATGGGGTTGTTGTTAAGCCACTTAGCACTGCAGGCAATCAGAGCTTAATCCTGCCTGCAGAGTGTGGGAGACAGTGTAGGACACTCACTCCGTTATCCCCACAAGGGGTAAGATGGGCGTTGTCTCTACCATCTCCTGTCACTCACTGGCTGGGGGCGGGCAGTAATGCTCCGACCCACAGAAAAAGTGCTCAGTGGTTGGAAGTCAGGGCTGTCCGCTACAACAGATGGTTCAAGGAGATGGCGGGGGTGGGGTGGCGGGCTGCAGGGGCATCTGCTACAGGCGAGAAGTCAGACCCGAACGTATATAGGCTGACAGAAGCATCTCCAATAGAAGCAGAAACACAGAGGTAAACAGCGAATACACATCAAAGGCATACTGCATGCAAGATACCACGTTAAGAGCTTATGAGCATTACCTGATGGTAATAAAAACAAATCCAAGCCAGAGG
This sequence comes from Kogia breviceps, assembly GCF_026419965.1. NCBI lineage: Eukaryota > Metazoa > Chordata > Mammalia > Artiodactyla > Physeteridae > Kogia > Kogia breviceps. Next base: position 73,665,943 of record NC_081319.1, read on the forward strand.
CCATGTGTTGGAAACCTTCCACTACGCAGCATGACATTTCCGATCTGGAAGGATCTATAGGACATAAGTTTCACCCGTTATTTTACAGAAGCACAGACAGAGCACAGAGGGGAGGTGATCTGCCAGGGCAACATGTTAATAGCCAAAGCAGGGTTGGAACCCGGGTGCACTGACTCCCAAAGCCATCGGGGTTTGCTCTGCCCTGTACTAACCCCAGCTCCTTTCCCTCCCTCTGTGTCCCCCCGCCCCCCATAGCCTGGCAGAGCTGGAGAAGGAGGTGGGCAACCTCAGGAGGGGCCTCAGAGCAGTCGAGGTGGTGAGTACATCATCTATGCCTGCCTGGGTTTGAGGGGATGCTGCCTGTGTTTGCTGTCTGTCACTGGGCCAGAGGGTGGACTCCCCCCCACCCCCCTCCGCCGCCAGATGCAGACCGTCTGATGCGTCTCTGTGACTCAAAGCTCCTGGCTGGGGTGACAGAACAGCTGGCACAGCAGGTACAGCCTGTAGCATAGAGTGAGTGCTCAGGAAAGGATAACTGAATTACCCAAGGCTTAACTTTAGACTCCTGAAGAGGGGACATCCACCTGAGGCTGTAGTCTATCAATGTACAGTGGAGAGAATGAGAAATCTGCCACATGTTTAAGATTGATTCAGATCGATGGGACAGAGGATCTGCATGCCTTGGAAGCTGACTTAGGGCAGGTAACACCTAGTGTGACACTGGGGGCCACTGTCCCCAGAAGTTCTTTCCTTATGTCTCTTCACCTCCTCCCTGGGCCCGTAGAGGACCCAGGGGCTATACTTTTTTTTTTTTTTTTTTTTGCCGGAGACCCAGATCTCTACCATTCCTGATCTAAGGGCTTCTCAGAGGATACTGTCTCTAGCCCAGTGTGGAGGTGGCCCACCCCTTTGTTCCCATCTAGGAACTAGAGAGCCTTCTCATCTTCCCTGGGCGTATGTGGGGAGGCGGCTAAGGGGATAATGGGCTTAGGGAAAGAAGTATGAGAAGGAGCCTTTTGTTGTCATTATGGCGGTGGGGGGATGGGGCAGGGGGCTGCTTTCTAATTTATAGCCCTTTAAAGTGCTACCCAAAATGCAGTCCGTGGTCCATGGACCGGCAGCATCGCATCTACTGGGAGATCTGGAAATGCATCTCACACTTTAATCGGCACACAAATCACCCAAGGGTCTTGTTAAAAATGCAGATTCTGATTCTGAGTGGGGCCTGAGAGCCTGTTTCTGAAAATTTCACGCTGCTGGTCCCAGACCACGCTTTGGGTAGCAGGATCTAGAGAAAGAAAGATGGCAGCAGGGGCGAGGGAAGGATAGAGGCAGTGGGGACCGGTTGATACCTCACAATCTTTGCCACCCTTAGAATTTGTGACGCAGGGTGTTCCCTCTTCCAAAGGAAGGCTCCGTGTCCTGCGATCGGCAGGGAGGGTGTAGGACGCGGTGAGTCCCAGCATTCCTGACTCTTGCCCTGGCACTGGTCTGACCAGCACTTGGCTCTCCCTCCTCAGGAGCTGGAATATCAGAAACGCCAGGTGTGGGACCCGAATGACAGGTTTGTCCCGGTCATGAGCGACTTCATCACGGTCTCCAGCTTCAGCTTCTCAGAGCTGGAGGACCAGCTCAATGAAGCCAGGACCAAGGTAAGGGCGCCCCAAGCCCCCAGGATGACCCCACCCCCACCCCTCTCTGTCTTCACGGGTCCTACCACAGGTGGCCCAGAAGGGACACACCCAGAGGCACAGAGCTTTGAGGAGAAACAGTTTCCTCGCTCCTACGAGAAAAGCAACAGCAACGCTGTTGCACAGTTCACGGTCCATTGACCCGACGTCAGGCGCCCCACTAAGTGTTTTCCATCCCCTGTCTCACCACCTACCTTCTGGGTTTGTTGAAAGGCTATTATCCCATTCCACAGATACGTGCACTGAGATCCACAGACGTTAAGTAACTTGCCCAGGGTTGCCCAGCTGTGACAGACAGAGCTGGGTTCGAAGCCTGACTCCGGAGCCTAGCTTTGCTCTCGGTTGCTCTGCCTCTTCCTGCTTTGCACTCGGACACGCCTCTGGACCCCAACTCTGGGAGCCTTATTGAGATGTGGGTCCTCATTCAGGAGGTCGGGGGTGGAGCCTGAGATTCAGCCTTTCTAACCAGCTCCTGGGAAACACCCATGCCGCGGGTCCAGGGAGCACACTTAAGAGTAGTGAGGGCTTTCTTAGCGGGTTTTCAGTAGGTTGAATTAGAGATGGTAGCTCTCAGTAATACTGCCAGGCATGTAGCTAGCACTCTACATCACTAACTCATTTAACGCCCCCCCCCCAACACTATAAAGTAGGTCCTATTATTATCCCCATTTTACAGATGAAGAAACCGAGGCACAGAGGGGTTAAATAACTAGCCTGATAACTAGATGATCTGACATCCTTTTGGTCCTGACCTTAGGAAGTGCTTCCCAAGGTCTGCAGCTCCTGGTCCTGTACCTACACCCTAACAGACCCAGAGGTCACTCTGGGCAGCCTCTGTCAGCCAGCCTGGGTCTCCCACCTCCCCAGGTGTCAGCCTTGTCCTTACCCTGATGACAGTGGCAGGGGGACTCCTCTCTCTAGCCCTGCCCCCCATGCCCCACCACCTGGATGAGCTCTGCTCTGGCTGGAACTCAACTGCCCACCAGGCTCGGGGGTGACTCTCTACCAACCCTTCTCTTCAACAGTTCTCCAAGGCCCTGATGCACTTTGGGGAGCAGGACAGCAAGATGCAGCCGGATGAATTCTTCGGCATCTTTGACACCTTCCTGCAGGCCTTCTCGGAGGCCCGGCAGGACCTGGAGGCCATGCGGAGAAGGAAGGAGGAGGAGGAGCGGCGGGCGCGCATGGAGGCCATGGTGAGGGTGCGGCCGGGGCCGGGGCCTGGGCACGGCTGAGGGAGTGGAGAGCGCGGTGTGTGGCGGGAGGCTCAGGGTGCCCTAGCCAGGAGGAAGGTGTGGCCAGCCGAGGACCCAGCCCAGGCAACCACCTGCGAAGGAGGGCAGGTGTCTGTGACCTGGACCGTGGTGGAGGTGCTGGGCCGCGGCCTCTCACCCACCCTCCTCGCCCCTCCAGCTGAAGGACCAGCGGGAGCGGGAGCGGTGGCAGCGCCAGCGGAAGGTGCACGCGGGCAGCGCGCTGGAGGAGGGCGGCGAGTTTGATGACCTGGTGTCAGCCCTGCGCTCGGGCGAAGTTTTCGACAAGGACCTGTGCAAACTCAAACGCAGCCGCAAGCGATCAGGGAGCCAGGCCCTGGAAGCCACCCGGGAGCGGGCCATAAACAGGCTAAATTATTGACCTGGGGACTGGCCGCAGTGGGAGGCCGGGAGACAGGGATGGGCCCAGGGCGGCGGAGTAGAGGAGGCCGTGCTAGTGATACTTACACAATTCGGTGCTGGATTTGGAGCCCTGGGCTGGGTCCTGGGGGCGGGGCTGCGTGGCAGGACCCGGTGTCTCCCCACCTGAAGGGGCTCCCCTCATCTCCTCTTCCCATTATTCTTTCTGCACCCTGGCCCCAGGGGTCACTCTCTGAGGCGGACTTGGACATCCCTGGCCAGCCCTGGCTGAAGGGGCCCTGCTCCCTAAAAATGTTGGCGCAGAGCTGTTCCATATCTAGCCTGGAGAGAGGTCCACGGACCTCGTCCAGCTTTCACGTGCCATGGGGAGTAACGGGCGGGGGCATCCAGGCTCCCCTCTCTCAAGAGTAGGCTTAATGGAACATTGATCTGGGGCGAAGTTTCCCATTGAAAGGAAGAGGCATGACATATGCTAGCTAGATGTGTTCCAGGAAAAAAAAAAAAAGAAAAAAAGATGCTGGGAGGATATGATGCAGGGACCAAGTCATCAGGACAGGGTGACAGTGCCTGTTTCCTACATCACGAGCCCTCTGGCCTCTCTCTTACGTGTCTGAAGTCTCTCTCCCTTCCCTCCTGCCGTCTCCATCCTATACTAATCCAGAATCCCGGAAAACTCACCTTTGGGTTCCCACGACTAGGACTCACTATTAGGTACTTGACGGATCTGGTAAGGGAAGGGGTTCAAGAAAGAAGACCCCCCATTCATCACCACACCTCGTACGCTGGGCACAGGGACCCTGGAATGAAACGCTCCTTCCCCACCCCCACCCTGTACAACCTGACCATTGTCTTAAAGCGAGACAGTGACCTCACACGTTGGCTAGGGCTTCCAGAGGGCAGCACCTGAATGGCCAGCTCCACCCAGAGCACCTAGGTTACCACTGAACGTTACTCGGACCCCATACTCCTCTGACATCTACACGGTGACCTCCTGCTCTGTCCAGCCTGCAGGAGACACTTCCAACCGCGTTCGTCTGGCTGAGGTTGGCCCTGGGGCATCGGTTCCGAGGGCTCCCAGGGCAAGAGCTGCCCTCTGCAGTTACATGCCACCTCTAAGCGAGGAGTAAGGGGACCTCCTCAGGGGCATTCAGATGGGCAGGGGGGCCCAGAGCAGGCAGGGGTGGAAAGCTGAGGGGGTCCCACCCCCCCCAGCTCTGGGACCCGACTTTCATTCTGGTTCTCCTGTCCGTTCTCACCTTCATTCTGTCTACCAGGAGCTGTCCTTGTGGGGCAGGATGATGGCTGGTATCTACACACATTTTCTAAAAGGACAGAGGTGAGCTGAACTCCATCAAGGCTCATTTTTAATACATTTCCAACCCCCCAGAGTTAACCCCTCGTCCTCTGTATCTGTGAGACCTGCCTGCCCCTCCCCTGCAACCCCACATCAACAGGCTCCCTGCCCTTCTATCCTCCTGCCCTTCCCTTTTATGTTTCTCACCTTCTGACCTCCTCCTCCAGCTCAGGGTTATTGCCAGTGGACAGACTGGTGGGCTGGGCCCACGCTTCAGCTGCCTATCTTTTCTGGGGGTGGGACCACAGTAGCTGCAGGGGAAGAAACACAGGGTTGCCGAGCCCAACATGTGTGTTGGTTCAAGGGGGGAGGGATTGAGCAAGTGTAAGCCTGGTCGGGACCGGTGTGAAGCAGCCACCCTGGAGTCCAGGTGAGGGTCAGGTGAAGGCTTACCAGGAAGAGTGGCCGCAGAGCTGTGTGATACCCACAAGCCCCCGCTGGAAGAAGCCGGCTTTGGGACAATGGGAAGGTTGTGGTGGGAACCTCGCAGGGTCCTCCCCCCAGACTGGCCGGGCCGAGGTCCACCTCACCCACTGGGACCCGGAATAGGGAGGGCTCCACGTCTAGTCAACAGGCCTGCCCGAACCCCGGCATTCCCACCCACCGTGGAAGGCTGGATACGCACCAGGGAAGAAGGAATATGGAAGACGTTCGAGACACGTTGGATCCACAGAAAAGCACAGTTCGGTTTAACTGTTTACAGAGAACACGTATATTGATTGTTCCAGGGCTCAGGCTTCTCACCTCTAAAGAGTTTGCTTTCTCTATTTATTATTTTTCTACATCTGGCCAGTGGCTCTGACACCAGACGCCACTGTAGCCAGATCACCAACAGTGCCTTGGACCACAGACCATCACGGCTGACTCAGCAAGAAGTGCTGGTGCCTTGGAGACAGCCGAGTTGGTCCTTGATGTGCTAAACGTTGACGCCTGTTGTATTTGTTCCTTGGTCGTTCCCAGGTGCCCTTCCTGCCACCTTTGGGTTAATTTCTCCAGCTAATTTTGTGTACAACGTAAAATTCAGTTAACCGGATGCAACCTGTCCCCTTCTCAGCAGCAACATCCGCTCCCCATCCCCTGTGAGGGAAGGGAGGCGTGTTTAGGGCGGCGGGAGGAGCAAATTCTCCGGGTGGATGGGGAAGGGTCTGGTCCAGGCTCTTCCCCACCCCCATCCCCTTTCCACCCACTGGGGGAGCCGTGACCATTTCCCCCCCACACACCTCTACCACCTCCACGCCAAGGCTGTTCTCACCAGCTGTTTCAGACAACAAATGCGGCTAATGTACAAAATCTGCAGCGTCCTTTTCGCCTGCACCTTTTTTATAAGAATATATTGTAATACTAAAAAAAATATTAAATCCGTGTCACCCCTTCCTAGCCTGCCTTGAAACTGTGCCTTCTTCCCACGCGGGGACATGAGGTTGCAAGCAGACCCCCACCAGCTCTGCGAGCCCCGACTGTTACATTCCGTACGTCGTACGGTAGCTTGAAATCGGCCAAGGCGGGAGAACTCAGACCATGGAAATTGGCCTTTTCTTCTTTTCCAAGAGCCAGTTGTTAAACATTTGCCAGCACACCTGGGTGCAGGGCAGAGGAAAGGCAGGCGGGGGGCCGGGGGAGTGGGGGGACTGAGGCTAGAACTAGAGACACCTACCCACAGTGAGAGAACCCAGCAAGCGCGTCCAGCGTGTGGGGATGTGAAAACCAGGAGCCTCTAATTGCACCCCCTGACCTCCACCAGCCGGCGACGGGATGAGCTTCGGACACCCCTACCCGACAGTGCTACTGGAGGTGCTGCACCTATGGGCCTCTCACTCCACTCCTACCTTCTCCCCCAGGGAAGGCGGGGGTGCACGGAGAACACGCCCCTTTGCTTTTCCAGCGTCTCTCCTGCTCCTCTTCCCCCAGGGGGCGTTGGGTTGAGGGGTGGGCCTGCCATCACAGTGGCTCGGTGCCCTCGGCACAGACACAGTCCTCATTCTTGCATCCCCAAAATGGGCATCGTGGCTTTATTTTGTGCACTGTGTGGGTGAAGGCAAGCTCCATCGCTCCTCCTCGCCTGGTGTGTCCCAGGAGGAAGGGGTGCAGGTGGAAAGGCCGTGCACGGGGCAGGTGTGGGAGGTGTGCTTGGTCAGGAGGCTCCTGCTTAGGAGCCCTTGGTTCCCTCCCGGGGAAGGGAGGAGAAGAGAAAACCCAAGAGAGAAGGGGAGGTTATGGGCTCGACTGTCGGAGAGAGTCCACAAGTCACTCAATGTGATTCTGGGGCTATCTAAGCCCTGCTCGCTACGGCCAGCCCCCTCCCACGACCTTAGGGTCCAGGAAGGCTGACGGGTCTGCTGGTTTCCTCTCGGAAGAAAGGAAACCTCGCAGGTCAGTGTAGGTCATCGAGCAGTAGAGGGGTGGGCTGGACCTGGGGTTCCTACCGGTTGAAGGTAACTGGTGACAGGGTGAAAGGAACTTGATGTCTTTCCCTCGGCTGAAATCGCATCCCATCTCTTGACCTCGCTGGGCCAGGGGTGAGAGGGGGCGGGACCTCTACGTCCGATGGAAGTCCCCCCGCTGACCCCCGGTCTTGCTGACGAGCTTGATCTCTGCCAACACGATGTCCCTGCTGACGGCCTTGCACATGTCATACAGGGCGAGGGCGGCCACGGCAGCAGAGGTCAGGGCCTCCATCTCCACCCCAGTGGGGCCCCGAGCCCGGCAAGACGTCCGGACCACCGCGGCGTGGCGCGTGCTGTCCAGCTCCAGCTGCACCTGGACGTGGCTCAGGGCCACGTGGTGGCACAGGGGAATCAGCTGGCTGGTCAGCTTGGCCGCCTGGACGCCTGCCAGCTGGGCCACCACCAAGGCGTCTCCCTTCTTTAGCTGGTTCTCCTGGACGAGCTTGTAGGCCACAGGCCCCAGGAGGACCACGGCTGAGGCCACGGCCACCCGCTCTGTGTCTGGCTTCCCACCCACGTCTACCATAGCCGCCTGTCCTTCCCTGTCCACGTGGGTCAGTTGGTCTGAGGTGGGCAGAGGTCCTGAGGGGGTGGCAGGAGCCCGGGGCTCTGGGCTAAGGCACTTTGGGTTGGCATCTGAGTCAAGGTGGGAACCGTAATGGCTCTGAGGGAGGCCAGACTGCAGCCACCGCTGGGCGAGGAGAGGGATCTGGGGGAGCCAGCCCCCTTTCCACAAAGTCACCATCTGGCTGGAGAAACTCACTCTGTGTCTCAGACCCTGAACACGGAGGGAGTCCCTGAAGGAGATGCTTGGAATGGCTGGTGGGGAATCTTGGCACATCAAAAATAACTCTGGAAGGGAGAAGGAAAGAGAAGAAAGACTCAGTCCAAAAGGCAGGTCTTTTGCCCACCTCCCTCCCCAAGCCCCTCCCCACCAAACCCCGAGTTCTCCCTTTCACACTGGGGAAAGCGGAATGAGGGGCGAGGAGAGACAGAAAAGAGACGATACACAGAGAGGGGCGCCCAGAATAAAAGCGTGCGGCCCCCCTCACCAGGAGGTACACAGGGCAAGGGTCCCGCAGGCTCTGCCTGCCCTGCAGTGGGGTCTGTGGGTGCTCCCACCTGGGCTCCCCTCCTCACAACTTTCCTGTTGCCCAAGTTCTCTTAAGAAACATCTTAGGTCTGAAGACTGAAGCCTCCATCAGATGACTGCTCTGTCCCTTCATGTTCTTAAAATGACAGCGAGGCCTCAGCCTGAATTACCAATTAGTTGCTCTCGTCTTCACGTTCTCCGGGAAGGGCTAACAGAAACCATATAGTTTATAGACAACATACTAAGGTAAACATTTAATCTATTTAAACAACATTTCAAGCAGATCAGAAGCATACACAAAGCAAGAGGCTGATTCGAATGGTCCCAGGGGCCTCGGGGACCTTGTAGGCTCTTGTTACTCAAAGGGTGGTCCAGGGACACCATCTGAGGACTGTTAAGAGATGCAGCCCAGACCTCCCAAATCCGAATCGGAAATAACAAGATCCCTAAGGGATTCACAGGCACGCCAAAGAGGCCCCATTCTAGGCAACTCTTGGCTTTACAGAGATCAGACCACTTTGGTTACTCTGTATCCTTGAGAGAATTATTATTCCTTCTGAAGCAATTAGGCCTCCCAACTTCCAGCTTTCCATCATGCTCTGGCCCCCCCTACCTTGTCAGTGTCAGAGGTACAATTATCAAGGCATCCCCCACTCCTTGCCATCAAGGCGTGTCAGCATGGGTCAAGGCCCAACCCAAGAGGCTGAGGATGGTGGAGGTGACGGCAGAGGAGAGGTGATACCGTTTTCTTCCCGGTGGCATATGCTGTGGTGAGCCGCCCTTCCTTCCCTGGGTGGCCGGTGTGGTCCCTGGGCTTCTCTGGCCCACTCCAGCCCACATGCCTCAGGGCTCCCTCTGCTCCAAGTGCTGGAGAAAAGAATCCCTTCCCCTGGTTGTTCTCACTGCTTTCTCTTGCTTAGGGCACAATTCAGGGCCCCAGATCTGGCTGTGGCCAAGGGGGCGAGGCCTCCCCCTGCTCTAGCCTGGGCATGCGCCAGAGGGATAACGGCATCCTCAAAGCTCCGCATGGACCAGCTAGTTCCCCAAGGTTAGAGACCACATATGGCTCAATAAAAAGATGTTTCTGTTCGAAGCATCCTATGCACATAAGAGACGCCCTGGGCACATCAGTTCCGGGGAGTTAGTTAAGGAATTAGGCAGTTGAGATCCTGGCTGTGTCCTCCCTAGAAAGCTGAGTAGCACTCTTAGCTTGCTGCCTAAACGCTGCCCACAAAGAAGCATAACAACGCAAGGACCAACGGGCACTAATGGTCCGGACACGCGCGTGAACTGACCCACAGGACAGAAGGGAAGGGACGCCTGTGACTGTATCCAAGCTGGGAGATTCTAAAGCCGAGGACAAGATCTCTGTCTTGCCCAGAAGCTCCATTTTCAGGGGACAACTAACATAGCGATCATAAACCTGGAGGACCCCACGATCCGATTTCTGGTGAGACAGAATGATGATTTCTGTGGCATGTGCAGTAAGAGGGAACCAGGGAAGGGAAGGAAAGCCGCAGTAAAGGCTTGGAGGGGTAGGAAAAGGTGAAGGATGAGAGCCTCAGGATGAAGTGCAGGATCAGGGTGGGGGGCGCCTACAGCAGGGACCCCGCCCCACGGGATCCCCCCGTGACAAGGGTGAGCGGTTACATACTGATGGGTCACCCACCGATGAGGATCATGGGCCGGTTCTTCATCTGGGAAATACTGAACATGCCTGGGGCGAGGGAAGGGTGGGGAGGGAGAGGACAGGAGGGAAGCAAGGAGAGAAAGAAGGCGGGGAAAAGAGTTCACTGAAACAAACGATGGACACAGCGGTATGACAGCCCCCTGGACACACGCTCACCTACCGCACCCCGACAAAAAACCCCCGCCGTACACTGCAAGGTCACCCATGATGGAGCCCATAACAGTTTTTGGATGCCAGGACCCTGCCCTCCCTGTCGGGGATGAGAGAGGGGCAATGACACCCCTCTTTCTCCACCACCCAATGAAACAGCCCGAGAGAATGTGGGGTCCCCTGTCCTGTGCAGGCTCTGCTCTGCCAACTTCCCCTGGGAAGGAGAAGCATCACCGCACCCCAAGTCTAGAGGTCCAGCAGGAGTGATGGAAAGCACAGACCACACTGAGTGCCACTGGCTCACTACAGACCTCCCTCCTGCTGACAATGGCCCACTCCCCACCCAGCCTGGCCTCCCCGCCCCCTTACCTGCATGCTGCCGCTTCTTCCTGCCCACAGCAGCCCCGATGATGCTCAGCAGCTCCTCCTCAGAGGCCCCCGCCCGCAGGTGATCCCGTAGAGATACCTCTGAGTTCCCAAAGAGGCAGACCTGGAGAGGTCACATTGAGGGTGAGGCCAACATGCCCTCCTCATCCTGAGCCTTGGCCCCCATCCTTGGAGCCCCCCTGGGCTGGGCATGAGAGCCTCCCGTGGCTGGTCATACTCAAAGCAGGTCTTCCCTGAAATGAGGGGCCGAAGGTGCTAGATGGAGGAGTCGGAGGGGCTGGAAGGGCAGGAGGCAAAAGCAGACACCCCAAGGCCTGCATCTGACTTCCGGTCATGTTTCCTTCAACGCGTGGCGCGTACTTGAAAAAAAAAAACAAATAACTGCCGACAGATACAGCACATCAAAATCTAGATCCACGGGCTTCCCTGGTGGCACAATGGTTGAGAGTCCACCTGCCAATGCAGGGGACACGGGTTCGTGCCCCGGTCCGGGAGGATCCCACATGCTGCGGAGCGGCTGGGCCCGTGGTCCATGGCCGCTGACCCTGCGCGTCCGGAGCCTGTGCTCCGCAACGGGAGAGGCCACAGCAGTGAGAGGCCCGCGTACCGCAATAAAAAAAAAAAAAAAAAAAAAATCTAGATCCACACCTTCTCCTGAGACATTCCATGGAAAGGCCTCTTCATTGCCATGAGAACGGACCCCAGTCAGTGGGAGCTGAGTCCCGGCATCCCCTCCAGACCTGGCATGTACATCCATTTCCCCTCCATCCTCTTCAGTCCCTTTGCTCCTGGCCCCTGCCCGCCTGCCCCTGCTCTGGTTGGTGGCCCCTGGCTGGGGGCTGAACAGCAGAGGGCTGGTGGAGATGGCATCCTGAGGTCATTCAAACTTGACCCAATGCTCCCCTGATTCTGGGAGAGACTGGGAGCTCTGGGGGGCTCGGGGTGGACGGGGCAGTCCCAGAAAGCGGGACACCTACTTCCTCCCATGAAGCCCCACAAAGCACCTACCAAGTGTCAGCTCCGTACGGGGTGCTGTGGGCACAGAAGCACGTTTGACAAGCAGAGGCCATCAGAGAAGATATGAACGAGATCTAAGCGGAAGATACACCCACTTCCCCGTGCTGGTCAGTCCCCCTTGTTCACTCCCCACCAGCCCCCATGTTCCACTCTCTGCCCTTCTCTGCAACCAGAGCCCCCCTCCTGCTGGCTTCCACCCGGGTTTGGCTGATGGGAGGTCAGAGGGTGAGGGCAGAGAAAGGCCGGGCACTTCTCGGCAGTGGTGCTTCCGTCCACAATCACAGTCCCAGCCAGGCGGCCACTCCAGCTCTCCTGGGAGCCCAGTGACGCCAACTCCTCCCCTGCCCCTTCCTCCCAGGGGTGGGACAGCAGTTTGCTGCTGCTCATCCAGTGCCCTTACAGGCCCCCTTAACCCTGCGCTGTAAATAGCCTCTTCCTCACATTCTCCTTAGAATCCTCCCTCCACTTCCTGCAGGGGGGTGGAGGGAACTGACTGACACAGTTACTGTCCACTCAGTCCTGTGCCTCCAGCCCAGAAAACCCCCTCGCTTTATAACAACCTGCCGCACAGTTCCTGTCAGGTGTTCGGCCTGATGGGTCCAAACCCACCCACCAGCACCCTCGCCCCCGATCCCAAGCAGGTCTCAGAGCTGACCAGTCAGCCGGGGGCCTCTCTCTCCACCCACACCTGCAGCTCCAAGTTCTTTCACTCTTCCTTCCCACCTTCACCTTAACTCTTACAGATCTGGAACATCACGAAGAGGCCACCTAACTGTCTTTCTATTTCCAAATTCAACCTGGGAGTTACTCTTCCTAAAACATGAATCGGGGATCCTGCCTCCCCATCTTGTATAAAAGCTCTGCCCAGTGTCCTCCTGTCAACGGGACACACTCTGCACCTTGCATGGGGTCACTCAAGCCCTCCACGAGGTGGCCTCCCCATAGCTGACTTTAATCTGCCCTGGCCAAATCAGGATGAATGCATCCATCCTCCTTCCCCTCACTCCACGCCAGCCCAGTCTCCATGGCTCACTGAGGTCCCTGTGCGCTCCCTCCAGGTTCACCACCACCACCTGTCCGGCCCCCTCATTTGATGAAGAACCCCGTGCTCCCACCCATTAGCTCTTTGTTTGCTCTCACAGGGAGTCTTTGTGGCCTCACAGAAGATGGGCATGTCCACGCCTCCCTTCCACCCGCTGTCCCCAGGGCTGAACGCACAGCATGTGCTGATGAGATGTTAGATATGAGTAGCGGATGCTGGTTTCAGGAATGAACGCTGGCCTGGTGGGAGGGGCCAACCAGGGTGGGGGCTGGGGGCAGAGGGCACATCGATCTCCGCCCAGTCCTCCCACAGCACTGAGTCCTGGAAAGTGGCTCCTGATCAACCAGCGACCCAAGGAAGGAAGGAACCAGGGTGACGGTTCCATGGGAGCCACGAGTTCACCTTGATCTGCTGCTCCCATGATCCCCCCCATATCTCACACTATTTCACCATCACCCCGTGTACCCTGCTAGCCTCACCTCCAATCAGGGGGCACGGGTAGGAAGACATAAACAGAGCACAGAGGGGACACGGGTGCCCGTGGGGAAGGGGACACTCACCTTGAGGTTCCCGTCAGCTGTGATTCGCAAGCGGTTGCAGGTCCCACAGAAATGCTCAGACATGGACGTGATGAAGCTGACTCGGCCTCGGAAGCCAGGGATTTTAAAGGCCTGTGGGTGAGCAGTGGAGGGGAGGGGGATGGGCAGCTGAGTGCCAGCTCTCTCCCTGACATCGGAGCCCTTACCTCGCGGCCCTCTCCCCAGGAGCCCTGCAGAAAGCAGCCCCCAAGGCCCTCGGACAACAGAAGACTCCAGTATGAAGCCCATGAGCTCTCCGCCTGCACCTGGCCTGACCACAACAAAGGCTACTAAAGATGCAGGAACCTGAGGGCAGCACGGCCAGGGACAGCCGCGTGGAAGAGCCAGACAAGAACCTGCTCCAACACTCAGTCCAGTGCATCCTACAACAAGTTCCTTAACCCCTGCCCCACGTCGGGCCGGCTTCTGCGTCAGTGAAGCAGGGAGGCTGCTGTGATGGCCCTGTTAACACTTCCTGCTTAAAAGGCACTGTCCTGCATCACTGACTCCACCCCCAAAGCAGCCCCTGCCAGCTCTCCCGTCCTAGGGTGGAAGCACCACCTTTCTCCCGGCCCCATCCCTGCCCTCCCGCCAACCTTGGCTGTGCTGGATTCCTCCTCCGGCAGCTTCTCCAGCTCCGGCCACTGCTGCCTGAGGGTGTCCAGCATCTCCTTGTAGCTGACCATCTTCTTGAAGTTCCACTTGTTGCCTGTATTGGGGGTGGGAGCTACTGAGTCACATGCTGCAGGGACCCAGGGGCTTCAAGTTCACCCTCCCACAGCCCAGGAACCAGTTCTCCAGTCACCGGGCCAGGAGGGCACAAGGTGCCTGAAATGGGTGGATGGAATCACAGCCACGCCCACTCTGAGAAGCCTTCGACCCCCATCGCAGCCCCGGTGCCTGCCCAGGCCCCTCCCCATCCCTGGAGAAATTCCTACACACACAGCGGTATCGGGGTCAGCAGCACCCACAGGGGCAGCCAGACCTTGTCTGCCCTACTCAGCCTTTCCCAGGGTTCTTGACAGCCCCCCGCCGTGCTCTCAGCGGGGCTCTGGTCCAGCTCTGCAGACAGGCCCGGCCTCCTCTTCCCCCACCCACCCCGCCCTGCAGCACTGACCGTCAAAGGGCATGTACTCTATGAAGCGCACGTCCAGGGGAAGGCCCTCGGTCAAGGCCACGAAGTCCAGGAGTTCGTCCTCATTCAGGCCTCGCATCACCACACAGTTCACCTGGTCCAGGGATAAGGGGACCACGAGGGCTATCCCCACTGTGTTCTTTTCCAGGGATGACCCTTGTCGGGGATCTGACACCTGTCTAGGCTCTCCACCCAGGGTCCTGTTCCTTGTGTCCCTCCCCCAGTTCTCCATGGGTTGGAAGATTCCATGGGTCACTGGTTTTCTCCCCTCCCTTGTGGGGAGTGGGGGGCAGGGCTGGATGGAGCGGGCCGGGAAGTGGTGAGGGGTACACCGCAGGTGCAGTGGCCAGGGCTGGGGCCTGTCTTGGGGCCAGGAAGTCCTCACCTTCACAGGATTGTAGCCCAGCTCAATGGCCTTGTGGATGCCCTCCATGACCTTGCGGAAGCCTGTGGGGAGGGAGAGGAACAGGATCCAGGCACTGCCTTCCTCTCCCCCACGTCCTCACACCCATAGAAAGCACCAGAGCCACAAGGAACCTCAGAGGCCGCTGAGTCTGGGGACCAGATAGTAAATATTTCAGGCTCTGGAGGCCAATAGGCAAAATTGAGGATATTATGTAGATATACATCATAAAGAGTTTATTGACTAAATTCAGAATATGGTGATAATTGAGTATAATATTTGTAACATTACTCTAGAATGGAATGAAAGAGTGGAATTCTTTTTTGCAGGGATAATATGTTGCTTAATTGGGATTCATGGTTAATGTTCCCTATCATTAAATTCATTGCAAATGTTATCTGCAAAATCCATTCTTGGCTCGAAGGCTGTAAGAAAAACAAACCAGGCAGGGGGCTGGAGTTGGCTGGTGGGCTGTAGTGTGTGGACCCTGCTCTAGGTGAACCCTCTCATAGTCCAGACGAGGAAACCGAGGTCCAGAGACAAGCAGTGCTCAGCTGGGGTTCTCGCACAGAAGGCAGGTTCCCCAACTCCCTCCTGGAGCCTGCTCCTCACCAGTCTGTCCGTTCACCCACTCTCCATATTCTCACCGAGCACCTACCAAGCGTAGGTGCTGGGCCAGGGCTGGTGAGCGATTCCCGTGCATGTGGCTCTCTCCTATCTCTGATTAGTGCAGTAAATGTGATCCCAGGCTGGCTTCTCCTCCCCACCCCAGATTACTCATGTATCCAAACATGTGAGCGCCTCCGGCAGACCGGCCCCTCCCCAACCCCTAGCCAGCCTCCACAGTTTCCTTGCAGCATTTTCAGAGTAAGACAGCAGGAAGAGATGGCAAAAGAAAGACTGTACAGCTTTTATACAGAATGCCGTTAGGATAATCTAAAAGTTCTCGCTTCTGTCAAGCCCTCTCCCTCCAAAAGGAGGCAGGGGACACAGGGATATGAATGGGAAGGCAGATCTGGCATCAGGATCTACTGTCTTCGATCCTCATTCCAGGAAGGAGTCAAGGAGGCAGGGGGCATGGGGAAGTGGGGCGGGGGGTTCTGTGGGTAAAGCTCACGGTCATACCTTCCACTTTCCCACCTCAGAGCCCCTGCGGTTCTCGACTGACATTCCTCCTCAGAGTAAGCTCCCTTGATCTGAACACCCCGTTCCTCAAGGGCCAGCATGAATGCCTCCTCCTTGAAGCCCTCCCAGTCTCCCCCTGCTGGGAGAGAGAGCCCTAGAGAGAAAGAGTTCTCTCTTCTCTGAAGGGCTTGAACTGACACCACAAGACAAGCAAAGGTGGTTCCGTGGCATCACATCTTTCAGCCCCTCGTAGCCTGTAAGGCAGGACAGTGTCCTGTGCGTCTGTCCCCTCCACAGTGCCTGGAGCAGCCCTTTAGAGGGCAAAGACACTCCCCCCCCACCCCAGCTTTTCCTCAGCACACTGCCAGGTATAAACAGGAAGTCACACGCTGGGGGAGGGGGAAAGAGGAGGTGGGCCTGAGAGCTGGAGGCTGTTTGCAGAGAAGCAAAGGGAGAGCTGGGTGTCCCCGGCATCTTTCTGATCCTCCAGAGAGGTCTCAGTAGTGCACCACCCTCCCCAAATCGAAGGGCATCTGAGCCTGTACAGAACCTCCCATCCCAACCCGGGGCCCACGGATGGTGGGCGCTGGCCTAGTGAGACCCGGGGCTAGGGCCCCTCCACTCTCCACTGCCACCCTCTCTGATGGAGCCTGGCAGGAGGAGGCTGTGGGTGAGCTTGCTGCAGGGGGTGGAGGAAGAGGCTTACAGCAGGATGGGCTCAGGGAGCATCCTTAGGTGCTGGGGGACCCTCAGCTGGCAGTGCTGGCCCTGTCCCTGGAACCCCAGGGCAGCTGCTTTCACCCCAGGCTGCCCCACATTTCCTCAGAGCTCACTATAGGGTAACCAACTTGTCTCAGTTTGTCAGGGACTGTCTTGGTTTTAAAACGGAATGTCCTGTGTGCTTGAAACCCTCTCAAACTGGGGGCAGGGTAGGGGGAGGCTGGTCAGCACAGCTCATTAGCATCCGATCCCCAAATGTCCCCAAGAGCGTGGCTACAGAGACGAGGGACCTTTAGCAAGACTGAGGGGTGAGGTGTAAATGCCTAGGCTTAGCTATAGCCCAGACACCAAGAGGGAGACCAGGCCCCTCGAAACAGCCACAGCTCCCCAGCTACAAGGGCCTGGGAGGGTTACCGTCCACCATGAACCCCATCTGATCACCTTTCCTGCGGACGATGAACTCAAACTTGGCTGGTACCAGCGTGTCCAGGCTGATGTTGATGGTACTGAGACCAGCTTTCTGAAGCTGAGGCAGCAGCCGAGCTAGGTTGATGCCGTTGGTGGTGATGCCAAGGGTCCTCAGCCCTTCCAGCTGGTGGAGCTGTGCTGCAGAGAGAACAGGAAGGGGTATTAGCCTTCTTGCTCTTGGTGAGGCCAGGAGAAGGGCTGGAAGGAGAAACTCTGAGCCAAATAAGATGGATGGAAAAGGGGCTCTCTGCAGACCTCTATTAACCAGGCTTAGCTTAATAAGAAATATAAGAATAAGAAATAAACAAAAGAACAAACACCGAGTGCTCACTTTGCTAGAGTGCAGATGGGATCAGATGGATCAAGGAGACCAGAGCCCAAAGTGCACACAGGAGACGGTCTATACAAAGTGGGAGGGTAACTAGCTGCACCCAGCTTAGCGGTCACCTAGGCAAGAAGCAGGAGGGGCCCTGGGCCTGTCAAGGAGGTTGCCTGTCTGGGGAACTATATATGGATCAGCTGGGTACGCTGGTCTCCCTCCCATGCCTGTGAGCAGGAGGAAGGCAGCAGCTTTTACCCCAAGGCTACAATACTTAAGCAAGCTGAAGGGGGTGCGGGCAGCCCTGAGTAGTTGCAGATACTCAGGAGATGGGATCCCTGGAGTCCAGAAGAACTTCACTTCCCTTCTCCACGAACTCAGGGGCAACCAGCATAAACAGATATAGCACTGACAGCCAGGCCAACAGAAGCCTTGGACACTGAAATGAGTACACAGCTAAGAATCAGTAAATATGGGCTTCCCTGGTGGTGCAGTGGTTAAGAATCTGGCTGCCAATTCAGGGGACACGGGTTTGAGCCCTGGTCCGGGAAGATCCCACATGCCATGGAGCAACTAAGCCCGTGCACCACAACTACTGAGCCTGCGCTGTAGAGCCCATGAGCCACAACTACTGAAGCCTGCATGCCTAGAGCCCACGTTCCACAACAACAGAAGCCACCACAATAAAAAGCCTACGTACCGCAACGAAGAGTAGCCCCCGCTCACCACAACTGGAGAAAGCCCACGTGCAGCAACGAAGACCCAATGCAGCCAAAAATAAAAATAAGAATATATACAAAAAAAGAATCAGCAAACATTTTAAAAGAATGCTGTGATACGGGGAGGGGGAAGGGTAAGCTGGGACGAAGTGAGAGAGTGGCATGGACTTATATATACTACCAAATGTAAAATAGATAGCTAGTGGGAAGCAACCACATAGCACAGGGAGATCAGCTCAGTGCTTTGTGACCACCTAGAGGGGTGGGATAGGGAGGGTGGGAGGAAGATGCAAGAGGGAGGAGATTCAGGTTTTTGTAAGATGTTATAGAAAAACCCAAATGAACTTTTTGGCCAACCCAACAGAAGAGTGAAAGAGGAAGAAGAAAGGACAGAGACAACAGAGGATGACTCTTTCAAAAATCACAGTAAGATAAACACAGATGCAAAAATCCTCAACATAATATTATTAGGAAACCAAATTCAACAACACATTAAACGGATCATATACCATGATCAAATGGGATCTATTCCAGGGATACAAGGATGGCTCAACATCCACAAATCAATCAATGTAATACACCACATTAACAAATTGAAGAATAAAAATCATATGATCATCTCAATAGATCCAGAGAAAGCATTTTATAAAATTCAACGTCAGTTCATGATTAAAAACTCTCAACAAAGTGGGTATAGAAGGAATGATCCTCAGCATAATAAAGGTCATATATGACAAGCCCACAGCTAACATCTTACACAACAGTGAAAAGCCACATGCTTTTCCTCTAAGATCAGGAACAAGAGGATGGTCACTTGTGCCACTTTTATTCAACATAATATTGGAAGTCCAAGCCACAGCAATTGGAAAAGAAAAATAAAAGGCATCCAAATCAGAAAGGAGGAGGTAAAACTGTCACTATTTGCAGATGATATTATACACAGAAAACTCCAAAGACTCCACCAAAAAACCATTAGAACTAATCAACATATTCAGTACAGTTGCAGGATACAAAATTAATAGGCAAAAATTCATTGCATTTTCACACACTAATAACAAATTATTAGAAACAGAAATTAAGAAAACAATTTACAACGTACAATTGCATCAAAAAGAATAAAATACCTAGGAATCAATTTAACCAAGGAGGTGAAAGACTTGTACACTGAAAACCGTAACATGCTGATGAAAGAAACTGAAGACAACACAAATATTGATAAATGGAAATATATTCTCTGCTCATGGATTAGAAGAATTGATATTGTTAAAATATCCCATACTACCCAAAACAATCTCCAGATTCAATGCAATCCCTATCAAAATTCCAATGGCACTTTTCACAGATATAGAACAAACAATCTTAAAATATGTATGGAACCATAGAAGACTCTCAATAGTCAAAGCAATCTTGAGAAAGGAGAACAAAGCTGGAAGCATCATGCTCGCTGATTTCAAACCATATTACAAAGCTATAGCAATCAAAACAGTATGGTATTGGCATAAAAAAAGACACATGGATCAACGGAACAGAATAGAGAGCCCAGAAATAAAGCCATGCAAATACGGTCAATTAATTTACAACAAGGGAGCCAAGAATGGAAAGGACAGTCTCTTCAATAAATGGTGCCGGGAAAACTGCATAGCCAAGTACAAATGAATGAAACTGGACCACTATATTATACCATACACAAAAATTAACTCAAAATGGATTACGTCTTGATCTGAAACCATAAAACTCCTAAGAGGAAACAGGCAGTAAGCCCCTTTGACATTGGTCTTGGTGATGTTTTGGACTGGACACCAAAAGCAAAGGCAACAAAAGCAAAAATAAGTGGGGTTACATCAAACGAAAATGCTTTCACACAGCAAATAAAATGAAAAGTCCACCTACTGAATGGCAGAAGATATTAGCAAATGATACATCTGATAAGGGGTTAATATCCAAAATATATGAAGAACTCATACAACTCAACATTAAAAAAAAAACTATTAAAAAATGGGCAGAGGATCTGATTGGACATTTTTTCAAAGAAGATACACAGATGGCCAATAGGTATATGAAAAGGTGCTTGACATTACTAATCATCAGGGAAATGCAAATCAAAATCACAATGAGATATCACTTCACATTTGTTAGGATGGCTATGATCAAAAAGACAGGAAAAAACAAGTGTTGGAAAGAATGTGGAGAAAAGGGAACCCCTGTGCACTGCTGGTGGGAATGTAAATTGCTACAGCCTCTATAGAAAAGAGCACAGAAATTCCTTAAAAAATTAAAAACAGAACCACCACATGATCAGCAATTCCACTTCTGGGTATTTATCCAAAGAGAGTGAAAACATTAACTTGAAAAGATACATGCATCCCTATGTTCACTGTAGCATTATTTATAATAACCAAGATTTGTCCATCAATGGATGAATTGATAAGGAAAGTGTGTGTGTGTGTGTGTGTGTGTGTGTGTGTGTGTGTGTGTGTAATGGAATATCATTCAGCCATAAAAAAGAAGGAAATCTTGCCATTTGTGACAACATGGATAGCCCTTGAGGGCATTATGCTAAATGAAATAAGACAGAGAAGACAAATACCATATAATCTCACTTATATGTGGAATCTAAATAAAACCAAAAAAAAAAAAAAAACCACACACCAAAAAAACCAAACCAAACAATAATCATGGATGTGAACAATACTTATCTACAAGGATGTTAATCAGTGAGCAATACATAATAAAGGGATGTAGGAAAACATCCAGATGGCCAACAACAGAAAAATGGCTAAATTATGCTTTGTCTAAATGATGATGGAATATTATGCAACTAAAAATGACTCTGTAAAAGAATAAGTTAGGATGTCGGGAAATACACATGTCACATTAAATCCAGAGGGCAGGTTACAAACACTAGTTGAAAACTAGGTGCAAAGAAAAAACACAGGAAGGTCGCCAAACCAAAATGTTGACAGTGGTTACAGTTGGGCAGTAGTGATACTATTTTTGCTTATCTGAAATAAACATGTATTACTTTTGTAGTAAGAAAATGAAAGTTCAAAAATAAAAGTTGTTGTCTTAAAAACAAAGAACTTTCCTCTGGGACTCTGACAATATGGAAAATTAGTAGTAGTTTTTGGCTCCCTCCACCAAATCAACCCTGAAAGAAACACAGAATCCAGGAACTTTAAAAAAAGACAATCTCGAGAAACTCACAGGAAGATAGACAGTCCTTTTGAGCTGGTATGGGGGAGGGGGTTGTAGCCTGGGGTTGAAGGAGACTGGCAGAGAATGGAAGCAGTTAAAGGAAAGCAAGGCAGTTCAAGCTCTCTCCTTACTCTCATCCACTGATGCCTCAGATCAATGCTGTCCCCTTCCTGAAGAATTTGGTGGTAAGAGCTCCAGAGAACTAGCTTAGGAGGTCAGCTCAGGGAAGCTGCCAAAGCCCTGCTGGGATTCATCCCTCCACCCTCCCCCTCCAAAGCCCCAGAATTGGTGGCTTAAAATGGAGAGTAACTGCCTCCTTCCAAATCTGCTTCTCCCTGAGGGTTTGAAGGTGAAGGTCTGTCATATTACATCACTCCAGGAGGTGCCATTCTCATCATATTCTAAGTCAACAGCATCTCCCAGAGTTATGCAAGTACACAACCTGTGCTGTCCTACGTGGCCAGGTTGGTCACTGGTGGGGAGATTACAAACATGAGTGAATAACTGTGATTTTCTGGGATCTTGAGCTCACTGGGCCTATTGAAGACTAAGATCTGGCCTTAAACCTCTTCCCATTAAGCAGTGCCATACAGAATAGCTAATATCCTCAGGGGAACAAACTTACTGGCTAAACTAAGGAGATCCCTGAGAAGTACAACCAATGAGTGCTTCCCCCACCAACAACAAAACAAAAAAACCCAAAACACCCCCAACCCTCTATATATATCAATAGAAAAGAAATGATCAAACAGACCAAGAATGTAAGATAAACATAAATACAATAAAAGAAATAACAGAAGATATTAACAATGTGAAACAAAATTTTTCATTATAAAAGGGAACAAGGGAAAGTAGTAGTTAAAAACAGTATTGTGAAAAAGAACACAAGAAATAAGTTAAACAGTAATATCAACACAGGAGAAATTGATGAGTTGGGAGGTAAGATTAAAGGGCTCTCCCAGAAAAAAAAGAGGAAGAGAATAAGATCCCAAAATATATTTTAAGAACTGTGGAGGCCCTAAGTAGAAGGAGCAACATCCAGATAATAGAAGTCCCAGAAAAAAATTAAACTGGAGAGAAGGAAGTATAATAGAGTAATGAAGAAAAATTTCCCCAAATGTAACACAAACGTAAAAGAATGAAAGGACGATTTCACTGAATGCCAACAGGACAGATGAGGAAAAGCCTATCTTAGACACATTATAGTAAAATTTAAGAAAATCAAATAACAAAGGCAACACTCTAATAACTTCCAGAGAAGAGTATATTACCAAGAGCAAAACCCAGACTGACATCAGACTTTTCCCAACAGCCAGACTGACTGTTAGGAGACAATGCAGTGACATTCTTAACATGATGAAGGAATGAACCTTGAACATAAGACTTTAAAAGAATTCAAAATATTATAAAACTACTACTTTAAGGGCTTCCCTGGTGGCGCAGTGGTTGAGAATCCGCCTGCCGATGCAGGGGACACGGGTTCGTGCCCCGGTCCGGGAAGATCCCACATGCCGCGGAGCGGCTGGGCCCGTGAGCCATGGCCGCTGAGCCTGCGCGTCCGGAGCCTGTGCCCCGCAATGGGAGAGGCCACAACAGTGAGAGGCCCGTGTATCGCAAAAAAAAAAAAAAAAAAAAAAAAAAAACTACTACTTTAAAACATTTAAAAAACTACCTGGTATGTCAGATTTAATTAGATTCACCATCAAAATTAGAGTCACCATTAGACCCACATCAAAAAACTTTTAGAGGAAATATTCAAATAAGAAGAGAAACAAATTCAGGAGATGCTGTAAGAATTATGGAAATTATGAATGATCAAATACCTTGGTAAAGTTTGTTGTTATCTTAAAAGGCAGAGCATATGCTTACAAGAGATACAGAGGGGCAGACTATTTGTAATGACCTGAAAGAAAAATTATAGAAAATATCAACAATACAGGTGGGGGAGGGCTGAAAAAAAAATCAAGGGCCTAAGAGTGTGCTAAACTTTTTGCCTTGTTAGGAAGAAAAAAGGGGGAGGCTCATTTATTTAAAAGTCAAAAAGGAGGAAAAAGAAGCACAAAAAAAGTATGACAGATAAAAAAAGTGTAGAAATGAGTCCAACTATTTCAATAATTACAACAAAGGCAACTAGTTAAAAGTTAACCAGTTAAAAGTCAAAGACTATCAAATTTGATCAAAGTAACAGCTATGTGCTATTATAAGAGACATATCTAAAGTATAAGAATACAGAAAGGTTTAAAATGAATAGATGAAAACAGATAAAACAGCATACTAAAGCTAAAAGCAAGCTGATATAGCTTTAGTAAAATAAAATACATAGACCTTAAGACTAAAAGTATCATTATGGAGAGAGGCCTACTACATAGTGATAAAAGATCCAATTTATGAAGAAGACATAACAACTCTAACCACATATGAACCTAATAAAATCACCTCAACTATAGATAAAATAAAAGCAAGAGGACCTCTGGGAGAAACTAACAAATCCACCTATTTATTTATTATTGGCAGGCCAAGCAGATAAAAAGCCAGCCAAGAGTGACATAACCAAAGGTTTGGGAAATAAAATTAACCAGCTGGATCCAATGAACAAATATAGACTTCTTCATGTAATAATTAAAGGACAAGCTCCTCAAATATATATAAAAAACATTTATAAAAACTGCCAATATACTATATCATAAAACAATCCTCAATAAATTTAAAAGGATAAGTTTCATAGAGATAAGATTCTCTGACCACAATATAATTATACTTTAATAAAAATATGAATTAAAATCCTCATATTTTGAAATTAAAAACACTTCTAAATATCTCATAGATCAAAGAAAAAATCAGAATAAAAATTAAGAAATACTTAGAACTAAATGTTTTGAAAACAATAGGCTACATTAGGACAGAAACAGAAATAATGAAATAGAATATGAATATACAATAAGAGGTTCAACAAGTTCAAAAGTTGGTTTGTTGAAGAATAGCACAATGGACAAACCTCTTACAAGACTTAACAACAAAAAGACATAAAGACACAAATAAACCACATTAAGAATAAAAAAGACAAAACTGCAAGTAAAACTAAAATAAAGATAAGAAAATATTACCAACAATTTCATACAAATTTGACAATAACAATGACAAATTAAAAAAAAAAAAAACTACCAAAACTGACTCCAAAAGTAGAGAACTTGAATAATACAGTAACTATTAAAGAAACTGAAGCTGCAATTAAAAATCTCCCTGCAAATAAAATACCAGGCACAGACAATTTACACGTGAGCTCTACCAAACTTTTAAAGAAGTGATTACCACCAATGTGATGATGTTAGAAGGTGGAGCTTTTAGGAGGTGATTAGGTCACAAGGATGGAGGGATTAGTGCTCTTATAAAAAAAGATCCTACAGATCTCCCCAGCATCTTCTGCCTTGTGAAGATATAATACAATGAAAAGTCTGTGACCCAGAAGAGAGTCCACACCTGACCATGTTGGCACCCTTATCTTGAATTCCAGCCTCCAGAACTGTGAGAAATCATTTGCTGTTCATAAGCTACTCAATTTGTGGTATTCTGTTTTAGCAGCCTGATACACTACCTAACTCATTCTTTGAAATTTAATACCACATATCAGTTAAGGCAGGCATGAAAAAGAAAAATCATACACCCATTTCATTCATGGATATAAATGCAAAAACTTACATAAAATATTAACAAACTGAACCTAACAGTAGACAAAAGCACAGCAGACCATGCCTAGGTTGAGTGTATTCCAGGTACAATATCAGAAAAGCTATCAATGTCATTCAGAGTAACAGAGTAAAAAAGAAAAATCATAGATCATCCTAACACACATTAAGAAAGTGTATAATTTAAAAAACAAACTTAGTACTAGGAAGGGAACTTCATTACCTAAAAGTTATTGTGAAAAAAAAGTAATTTGTGAAAAAAACTTCTAAGAAACATCATTCTAAAATTAACACAACATTGTGAAGCAACTATACTCCAATAAAAATTTTTAAAAGAAAGAAACATCATTCTAAATGGGGAAACATTAGGAGTATTCTTCTATTACCACTACTATTCAACATTGTACTGGAGATCCTAGATATTGCAATAGGACAAGAAAAGGAAATTAAAGGCCTAAAGATAGGAGAAAAAAATTGTCTTTAGTTGCAGATGATGCGGCTGCTAGTGGAGAAAACTCCACAGACTCTAAACAGACATATTATAGCATTGACAAGAGAGTGATAAGAATATCAAGCATGACAATAATAGAAAATACAATTTTAAACATGACACTGTAACTTTCAGGATCCTAGCATAAAGCAGAATTCATCCCAGATGGTTAAAATAAAGAATTTAATGAAAGGACTCACAAAGGTGTGGGCAGACTTAATGGTCTCAACAATGAATAGTACAGAACTCAGACTAGCAACACTAGGGATCCATAACCATGCCTAGGGTCAAAAGGACCTGAGGAGGAAATTAAGTTAGGAGTCCAGTTAAGTCACCATGGAAGATTGGCTGCTCTGTAGGAGTTTTAGCTCTGAAGGGAACTTAGCTACAGTCAAAAACCCAGTGTAGAAACAGAGCAGGGAGCAGAAAAAAAAACAAAAAAAAATCCTGATCTCATTGGCCAAACCCATCAGGAACCCAACAGGCAATGGACCCTGGGTGATGTAGTCCCTAGGGGCCAACTACCTAGAGCAAAGAACAGGGCAAAGGAGGGAAATGGCTGTGGGAAGGTGGGGATGTGAACAAAAATGATGTCAATTCCCCCCAACTTGATACAATGCAATTAAAATCCCAACAGATACACAAACAATGAACAATCTGTAAAGGGAATTACAAAAACTATTCCATTTACAACAGCATCAGAAAGAATAAAATACTTAGGATTTAACTTAACCAAGGGGGGGAAAGACTTGTACAATGAAAACTACAAAACACTGCTGAAAGAAATTTAAAAAGACATAAATAAATGGGAACACATCCCATGTTCATGAATTGTAAGACTTAATGTTAAAATGTCAATACTACCCAAAGCAATCTACAGAGTCAATGCAATCCTTAATAAAATCCCAATGATATCTTTTGTATAAATAGAAAAACCCATCCTAAAATTCATATGGAATCTCAAGGAACCCCAAATGATCTTGAAAAAGAACAAAAAACTGGAGGTCTCACATTTCAATTTCAAAATTTCCTACAAAGCTACAGTAATCAAATGTGTGGTATCAGCATAAAGACAGACATAAATACCAATAGAATAAAACAGAGCCCAGAAGTAAATCCTCACATATACGGTCAAATGATTTTTGACAAGGGTGCCAAGACCACTCAATGGGGAAAGGACAGTCTTTTCAACAAATGGTGTTGGGAAAACTGGATATTCGCATGCAAAAGAATGCAGTTGGACCTAAATGTAAAACAACGAAACTCTGAGAAGAAATCATAGGAATAAAGCTTCATAACATATCCAAGAAATCACTGCCAAATCCAATGACCCAAAGGCACTGGCAACAAAAGAAAAAACAAACTGGACTTAATGAAAATTTTTAAAAATTGTACATAAAAGACACTATCCACAGAGCAAAAAGGCAACCTACAGAATGGGGGAGATATTTGAAAATCATATACCTGTTAAGGGATTAATATCTAGAATAATAGAGAACTCCTAAAATTCAACAAAAACAACCCAATTCAAAAATGGGCAAAGGACTCAGAGACATTTTTCCAAAGAAGATATATTAATGGCCAATAAACACATGACAAGATGCTCACCATCACTAACCACTAAGGAAATACAAGTCAAAACTACAGTGCAATACTACCTCACACTTACTAGGATTGCTACTATAAAAAACAAACAAACAGAAAACAACAAGTGTTGGTGAGGATGTGAAGAAACTGGAACCCTTCTGCACTGTTGATGAGAATGCAAAATGGTATAGCCACTGTGGAAAACAGTATTGAAGTTCCTCAAAAAACCCAGAATTACCACATGACCCAGCAATGCCATTTCTGGGTATAAACCCAAAAGAATTGAAAGCAGGGTCTCAAAGAAATATTTGTATATCCATGATCATAGCAGCATTATTCACAATAGCTAAAACATGGGAGCAACCCAAGTTGACCAATGAATGAATTACCAAAATGTAGTGTATTCATACAGTGGAATATAATTCAGCCTTAAAAAGAAATTCCTCAATATGCCACAACATGAATGAACCTCGAGGTTCATTATGCTAAGTGAAGCAAGCCAATCACAAAAAGACAAATACTGCGTGATTCCACTTATACGAGGTTCTTACAGTAGCCAAAATCATAAAGCTAGGAAGTATAATGGTGGTTGCCCGGGGCTGGGGAAGAGGAGAATGGGGAGTCATTGTTTGATAGGTACAGAGTTTCAGATTTACAGGAGACTGGGAATAGATGGTGGTGATGGCTGCATAAATGTGAATGTGAATACTTAATACTAATGAGCTGTACATTTAAATAAGTTGGTAAATTTTATGTTATGTGTATTTTAACACAATAAGAAAAGGAAAAAACATCCCAATAGAATTTTCCAGGGAACTTGATAGGCAGATTCTAAAATTTCCATGGATGGACAAAGCTTAGAATAGCTAAAGCACTGCTGAAGAATAAAAAGGACTTGCCTTATCAGATAATGGATTTATTATGAAGCTACGGAGATTAAGACTGTATGATACTGGCATAGAGATAGACAAACTGAATAGGACAGAACCCAAAACAGACCAATGCACACACGGTAGATTTATGGAGGAAGTGGGAACTATTCAATAAAAGGAACTAGAAAAAATGACCATTCACATGGAAAAGAATGAAACTGGATTCCCTGAAATTATCCACAGATTAACTAAGGACTTAAAAGCAAAGAGCAAAACTTTAAATATTCTAGTAGAAACATAGGTAGTTGTTCTGACCTTGGGTGAGGTGTTTCATTAATAAGTACAAAAAGCACTAACCATAAAAGACAGAACTGACAAATTCAAGAACTCCTATTGTCAAAAGAACTGTTACACAAAGTATGGCTTGTCTTTCAAATTGGAAGAAGACATTTGCAACATACATCAAGAACTTGGAACAAACCAATATGAAAGGATAAATAACCAAATAGAAAAACAGGCGCATGATATGATTTGGTACTATAGAGAAAATTAAATATACATGGCTGATAGGTGACAAGATGACTGACCTCATTCTAAACAAGGAAGTACAAATCAAGACCACAATAAAATAGCATTTTATATCCAGTCCACTGGCAAAAGTCCAGAATGATAATACTGAATGTTGGGGAGGACCCAGAGGATCCTTACATACTGCTGGGGAGAGTGTAAAGTAGCACAACCCCTGTAAGACAATGCCAAATTGTTTGCCAAGATTAAACATTCACATATTCAGTAACCCAGCAAATTCCACTCCTAGAGAAACTGTATACCAAGACACATGAATGAGAATACAAGTATTTAAAGCAGCACTGTTTATAATATCAATAAACTGGAAACAACCCAAATGTTCACTAACAGGAAGTGTGGTATATTCATTTAATGGAACAGGAGATCGCAGAGAAAATGAACTGCAACTCTGGATGACGTATGTTAATTTCAGTTGCGTCAAAAGAGTAATTCCTGAAAGACTGCACACAGCATGATTCTTATAAAGTTCAAAAACACCACCTCATTTTTAAAAAGCAAGGGAATGATAAACACCACATTTAGGAGTGTTTCCTTGGGAGGGAGGAAGTACAGGGTAGGAAAGTCCACAGAGGTGGTTAAAGATTCTTGCCAGGGTTCTGATTCTTCCAAAAAAATTGATGAGGTAGTGGGTTTCCTTAGGAATTCATAACATTACTGAAACATGTAAATAAATTTGTATGAATAAAGTGAAAAATGCCATGCACAGATCAATAATGAGATTATTTCACAAACCCAGGATTATGATTTAATCTAATTCTAGGTAACTAGAGTCCATCCAAAATAAAATGAAACAAAAAACTTCATGCCATTTCAAAAACCTTTAATGGCTCTCCATTGCATTAGGCCTCTTATGGGCTCTAAGCTGCAAGAACTGGATGCTCCATAATTCATGTCTTCAACGTAACGGAAGAAAGGAAGGGAGGAAGGAAGGACAAAACAGGGAAAGCCTGCAGGACTGAGTGATTCTCCAACTAAGCTGTCATCTGACAGCGAAAGTCAGTCTTGAAATTAGAATCCAAAATAGTTCCTCTGCAAACACTGCGAACACTATCACAGTATTGATACTTGTATGTTTATAGGCATACCTTGGGGGTATTGTGGGTTTGGTTCCAGACCACTGTTAATAAAGCAAGTATCACAATAAAGCAAGTCACATGTATTTTTCTGGTTTCCCAGTGCATGTAAGAGTTATGTTTACACTATATTTTAGTCTATTAAGTGTGCAATAGCATTAGTCTAAAAAAAGTACATACTTTTACTAAAAAATACTTTATTGTTAAAAATTACTACTATTAAGCCTTCAGGGAGTTGAAGTAGTAACAAAGATAACTGATCACAGATCACCATAACAAAAACAATGAAAGTGTTGGAAATATTGTGAGAATTACAAAAATGTGACACAGAGATACAAAGTGAGCAAATGCGTTGGAAAAACGGCACCGATAGCCTTGCTCGATGCAGGGTTGCCACAAACCCTCAGTTTGTAAAAAAAATGCAGTATCTGTGAAGAGCAGTAAAGCAAAGCACCATAAAGTAAGGTGTGCCTATAGTTCCCCTCTTTTAATTTCTTTTGGAAAATCTCAAACCTTCACCATCCAACGTGGCAGCTGCTAACTACACGTGGGCATTTACATCAATGAAAATAAAAGTTCCAAATTCAGTTCCTCAGTCACAATAGCCGCTTGTGAAGCCCAAGGCTGGCTACCTTATCAGACAACACAGATAGAGAATATTTCCATCACCCCAGAAAGTTGTATTGGACAGCGCTGCCTTACACACAAGAAAAGGAGGGAGGAGAGGAACTTGTTCATAACACAAGCCAGGATGGAGGAGTGCTGGAGCGTCTTGGGGTTGGTGGAGGGGATCACAGATGGCTAACAGAGAGCTGAGCGGTCTTCTCAGGCGGAGATCGACAACACCAGTCCCAGGGCTGAGAGCCTCAGGCAGGGACCCGGAGTGACCAGGACAGCCTGCTTTGTGAAACCCGCAGCCCCTTCACTCTGTGCCCCCGGGGTGGGGTCCCTCGAAACTCTCAGCCGGGGTAGGGTCCCTCGAAACTCTCACAAGTGCTTATGAACATCCCCCTCCCTTTACCCAGCCCTTCTTCCCTAATAGCCCCACCTGCCCTGCCCTTCTGGGTGGTTTTGCTCTGAAGAAGTACCTCTGGGGAGATCAAAGGAGCTAGGCTGGGAGGTGTCAAAGTGTTAGCAAGCACAGCAGCTGCCGTTCTTCTTGGAGCACTGGGGGAGGGCTTGGGGAGGGGTAGAGTTCCCACCCACCCCCACCTCTGCCCCATCAGTGCACACCCTTAAAACAAGAGATAAATCCTCCAAAGTCAGTCACTGCAGCTGGTCCCTGTCCTAACCAGCATCTATGCGGTGATAAACCCTTGCCAGCCTCACGCTATCAGCCAGGACCAATAACCCAGGGCCGTCGGAGCAGGAAAGCCTGGGAGGTGACCAGCACATAGATTAGGACACTGAGGCCCAGGGTGGGGCAGGAACCTGCACAAGTTCACATGGCCAAGGGGTGGAAGAGCCCAGATCAGGAACAGGGCTGCTGCCTCTTCTGGCTCCCTGGCCTCCTACTAAGCAAGGTGGTGGCTTCCGTGGAGACTCTGCATCCTCCCGTCTGCGCTCAGTCACCCCTCTCTGACCAGCAGTGATCACAGGCTCGCCCACAGGCTCCGGACAGAGGGCAGATGAAGTGCCTAACCGAGGGGGCTGGGGCCTGGCAGCCAGCTAGGTTTGGCCCTTTCCTGGAACCCAGACTGCTTTTCAGGCTCTGAGGAGCTGCCTGAACAGGGGGTCAGGTCAACTCCCCTGGGCCAGCATATGTAGCCTAGGAATGATGGCAGGATTCCAGGTCAAGTGATCGGTGGGGGTGGGAGGGAGCTGGCCACAGGGAAGGAGGGAGGAAAGAGCTTGCAGGGGTCCCTGGGCCCCTCCTTGGGACTCCCACAGCACCTGGGCTCCTCACCAGATGGCGGCAGGCTCCAGGGGCTGCTTCCGCCAATGGGCTGCAGGTCCCTGAAGGCAGGGCCTGCGGCTCACTCCCCTCTGACGCCAGCACAGTGCCAGGCACGTAAGAAGGCATTCCAGAGAACGTTTACTGAACCAGCAAGTGAGGCAGAGAGCTGGGGGCTGGGAGATCCCACCCCAATCAGCTGAAGCCGGGGACTCAGCAGTCAAGAACATGGAAACTTATTTTCCTCGGATTCCATCTTTTACAATTAAATGCTCATGGTCTCTGCCTGACCTCGGGGCTTAGAACCAGCATATGGCAAGAGGCTCTGCTGGGCCACACACAGCACTCGCCACTAGCTGGTCATTTCCTTCTCATTTCCTTCCAAGGTCCACCCTATAAGGTACGTTACCGTCTCTGTCTGAAGCCTTAGGATGGAGTTTAAAAGTTGCTCAAGATACACTACGAGTATGAGGTGCAGCTGAGATTCACACGTGGGCACGTCATCCTTCAGAGATCGTATTTTGAACCACCTTCACTCATCCAGCAAACACCAGGGAGCCCCAACTATGTGTCAGGCGCTTCCCTAGGTGCTCGGAACACAGCTATGAACAGAACCTGCCCAGTTCCGTGAGAGCTTTCATGCTAGTTAATGAGGAGACAGACAAAAACCAACCAAATAACACCACGTGGTAGAGTAGGATCGCCACACTTTTTCTGCTAAAAGGCCAGACAGTAAACACCTTTGGCTTTGCTGGCCATATGGTCTTTGTGGCAACTTAGCTCTGCAACAGGGGAGATATGTAAATGAGTGGGTGTGGCTATGTGCCAGTAAAACTTTATTAATGGACAGTGAATTTAAAATTTCATATAATTTTCAAGCACCACAAATGTTATTCTTTTGATTTTCCTTTTCAATCTTTTAGAAATATGGAAACTATTCTTAGCTTGCAGGCTGCACACACACAGGTGGTGGCCCAGTTTTGGCCCATGGGCTGTACTGTGCCAACTTCTGAGAGACAGAGCAGCTGGGGTATGTGAGGGGGAATTTAGACAGAGCGGCCAAGGAGACCTCCCCAAGGAGATGACACTGGAGCAGACCCCTGAATGAGGCAGGCAGGGAGCCCTGTGTTCCTGGCAAAGGGAAAAGCACGTGCAAAGGCCCGGCAGCGTGAATGGAGGGGAGGATGGAGGCCAAGCGGCAGGAGAGAGGTCTCCGCGGTTGACGGGAACCAGATCACACGGGCGCCCAAGCCCTGGTGAGGACTTTAGTCTAAATTTGACATCAAACCACTGGGCTCTGGCACTTACTAGCTTTGTGACCTTGGGCAAGTTATTGAACTTCTTTGTGCCTCCATTCTTTACAAAATGGGAATAGTAATGGTACCTGTCTCAGAACGCATAGGACTCTGTGAGCATAATGCCCGAAAGGAGTGTTAGCTTCTGATATTAATATTGGAGTCCAGCTGGAGGAGGCACAAGCTGGGAGAGGTGGTGACGACTTTTGTCAACTCACCCACAATGTCCACCACGTCCGGCCGAATGAGCGGCTCCCCGCCCGTGAGTCGGATCTTGTCTACGCCTTCTTTCACAAAGAGGCGGGCCAGGGTTAGGATCTCTTCTGTGGTTAGCAGGTCTGCCTTGGGGGTCAGAGGGACACCCTCCTCGGGCATGCAGTATTGACCTGAGGGGAGGGAAGGGACGTGGAGGAAGGAAGTGACTGCAGCAGTCAGGCTGCGATGTCACCAGTCCCCAACTCCCCCACCAGGCCACAAGTGTCTCCTGAACCCCACCCCAGCCATGAGGAAAGACCCGGCCAAGTCTGAGGTGCCACAAACCCTAGGCCAGATTCTCTTTGGGGCTCACCACTCTCGCCTACAAAATTTAACACCCCTTCCCCAACTGGCCTTGCTGTCCCTCAGGGCTTACAGATGATAAATGAGGCTGACATAGGGGGTCATTCAGTCAAATCAGTGAAGGGTCCGGAATTGGTCTTTTAAGATGGAACAGATTAGGGTAACAACATCAGAACATCAGTACTGCACGTAATGAGTATTGTTTGGTTAAACATTTACTACACATGTACATATTTACTGGGCCATGAAGTAAATATATTTCTCATTGTGAGCTACAGTGAGAGAAAGGAAGGAAGAAGAGAAGGAGGGAGGGAAGGAAG
Organism: Kogia breviceps; assembly: GCF_026419965.1. Classification (NCBI taxonomy): domain Eukaryota; kingdom Metazoa; phylum Chordata; class Mammalia; order Artiodactyla; family Physeteridae; genus Kogia; species Kogia breviceps. The sequence goes on from NC_081319.1 coordinate 73,699,467, forward strand.
GCAGGACAGATGGACACACTTCGGAAGTCCCTCCAAGCGGTGGATCTGGCCCAGAGCACTCCGCGTGGGGTTATGAAACAAGGACTCTGTACTAGCCTGGCCCCAGACAACTCGTCTCATGGGACTGGGGTTGGGGTGTCTTTAAAGCTGGCACTGCTGCCTATCTCACTTGTTTACACCATCCAGCAGTCCCCAGGCCACATCCTGAACCGTGGGGACCGCAAGGAAACAGGAGGGAGGGGAAAGAGCCCCGAAGAGTGGGAGATCCCAGGCCAACCTCAATCCTAAACCCAACAGCAATTCTGTTCTCCAACCTAATCCCAAGTAGAACCCAGCTTCCAGATCATAAAACTCACCCTTGACCCCTACCTTGCCCCTGAACCCCACCTGGCAAGCAAGGAAGAAGGGCAGGTGGAGTTTTCTAGAAAGAGGAATGGGGAGGATTGAGAAAGATTCCTAGATAGGGGGTGATTTCAGGGGGTACTGCAGCAGAGGGACAGGAGCCCAGGAGAGCAACTCACATCTGAGGTTGCACTTCTCGGTGAGGGAGATCCGCAGGTAGCTGTGGCGCCGGCCGAAGCTGTCGGTGAGGAAGGCAGAGAAGGGGGCTGCATGCTCCATCAGGAACCGCCTCCGTCCGGACAGCACCTGCGACAACAGGGGCTGGGGGAGAGGTGCGAGGAGAGCCCACCTGGGGAGAGCAAGCTCTCTCCCCTCGACCATCCCCTCCCTCCTCTCTGACACCCAGGCACACTGCTAGCGTTTCCATCCACATGGGCTCCGCAGTCCTGGGGGTCTGGTATTCTCCTCTTATTCACAGGTTGGGAAACAGGCCTGGAGGGAAGGACCTGCCCCTCCAAGGTCCCACACTCAGCTCCAGGGTGGAGGACCCCTGCAGGGGTGCAGCTGCCTACCGGCTGGGCAGCATGGCACAGGGAAGGGCACTAAAGCCCCAGCCGGGCCCCACCTCCTCCCTGTCACCCCCTCCCTCAAAGGAAGCCTATCCTGGAACAGCCGTCTCTAGCATCTCTTGGATGGGTCACTGGGACGGCAGGTGCCATTTGGCACCTGGCAACCACGCCACCAGACAAGTACGTCCAGAAAGGAGGAGGGAGACAGCAGGTAGCTGAGAGGGAAGGTGACCTGGGACACGGAAGCCACTTGTCCCACCCAGGCCTCCCATTCCTTACCTTGAGCTCGAAACAAAGTCACTCACTGTGAGGGGGGGGTGTCACACAAGCTGCCTCCCCCTTGCGGATGGGGGGCTCTCTGGGGCCTCCTCACCACCCAGGAGGACTCAACAGGCCACACCCCCAGGAGCAGCCAGGGGCCACGCCCAGCTGGGGAGGGTAAACCCACGGGGAAGGCTCCCCTCCCACAGAAGGCCTTGGGGGGAGGACAGCACACTAGGGGGACCTGCAGAGGGAATGAGGCCACCAGCTTCCAGGAAGGGAGAATGGAGGTGCCAGGATGGCCACCACACTAACCCCGTTCCCAGATTACTTTAGTCCTTATCCTTCACCCACCCGGTGGCCAGAAAAAAGGATTAAGGACCCATTGATTGGGGTATAAGGGGAGGAGATTGCCCGAGGCCCCCCACAAGGCCCAAACCAATCCTGGGGAGAGAAAGGAGGCAGCCAATCTCACCGTTTCCTAAATCTGAACTAGTTTGCTCTCTCTCCCCTCCCCCATCCCCCCATTTAGAACACAGCCCTGGGTCATGACATGCTGATGAGATAACTGCTCCACAGAAGTTATAGTTTGCAAGGCATCTTAAGGTTTCCAAAGAATGTTCTCTGTTCCAGCCCCACACCTTAAGGGATTATTATAACCAACTCTTGAATGGGGTCCAAGAATACCCCTGGCAGAACCAGGATTCAAATCCAGGTCTTCTGATTCCAAGTTCTAAATTCCTTCCCCTAGTTGCATAGGGTGTGTCCAAGAAGGTACACGGGATGGTACATAGGGCGGGGAGAAGTCATTTCTCTAGAATCTTTAGAACAAAGAAATCATGACTGTGGTGGTCATCCGTGAGGTCTATGGATAAGGCTCTGGACTGGGGACACACTGGGAAAGTTCTCTAACTCCTCCAGGCCTGCTCTCCCAGCTGTTAAAGGAGAACACAGTTGTGGGCTAAGGCTGTCTTACTCTAAAGGAAGGGGCTAGTCAGGACACTAGAAGGGAAACACCCAGGATTCTCATGATCTTGTAACCTAAGAAAGCAGGCCTCCAGTCCTCCTGAGGTCCAGGAAGAAGAAACACTGACTTCAGAGACCTCCTCAGCCCTGGCTACATGTTAGAACCATCTGGGGAGTTGAAGAAAAAAATTCTACTGGAGACCAGCTGAATTCAGAGCTCCAAGTGCTGTGTTTTTCACCTCTCCAGGTGATTCTAATGTATAGTCAAGGGCCACTGACTGACTCAGGAGGTAGGGATATGAGAGAGAGCAGGGGGTGCTTCATGACTTTCCTGGGTCCATAAAACAGACCTCGCTCTGCCTGCCCCAAGACCAGTTTCCCACATCCTCTAAGAAACCCTGCTCACAGCCCCGTGACGAGAAAGTAGCCGTCATTTCTCTGAACTGCAGTCTGAAATAATAGCAAGTGTTCCTCCTTCCCTACTCACCCCACTGCCTTTCCACCAGTACCCTTGGGGGTGGGGCAGGGACGCTTCAGAATCACGTGTCCCAACCCAGGACTTCCCTAGTGGTGCAGTGGTTAAGAATCGGCCTGCCAATGCAGGGGTCACGGGTTCAAGCCCTGGTCGGGGAAGATCCCACACACCGCGGAGCAACTAAGCCCGTGTGCCACAACTACTGAGCCTGCGTGCCACAACTACTGAAGCCCGTGCGCCTAGAGCCCATGTTCCGGGCTCTAGGAGAAGTCACGGCAATGAGAAGCCAGCGCACCCCAATGAAGAGTAGCCCCCACTCGCTGCAACTAGAGAAAGCCCGCTCACAGCAACGAAGACCCAACACAGCCAATAAAATAAATAAATTTATATTAAAAAAAAAAAAAGTCCCATCCCCATCGGCCACAACAGTCCAGGAGCTCAGACACCTGGGAATCAGCAGCTATTCACAATTCAGTGATTTGTTAGTCCCCCCAGACCTCATCTCCTCACTTGCCAAGATGCCCTCCTCACCCTAATCTGCATATCCTGGGAGAGGTGGCTGGGTGAGGGAGGAGCGAAAATAAAGCCTAGAATAGGGAGCAAGTGAGAGGACTAAGAAGCATGACTCAGCAGAAAGCGGAGAGGGAGCAGAGGAATGGGGCAACCCAGAATGGAATTAGGCCCTCTGTTCTGGCCACGGGAGGGGCAGGCCAGATTTCACTTTTGAGACCTGGAGTGACCTTATCTAGATTCGTTCTGACTCTGTACAGCCAGTAGCTGACACAGCCTCCTAAACTCTCTCTCTCTGTCTCTCTCTCTGTCTGTCTCTGTCTTTGTCTCTTGCTCTCTCTCTCTCTTCCCTCTCTCTCTGTCTCTTGCTCTCTCTCTCTCTGTCTGTCTCACTCTCGCTCTCTCTGTCTCTCTCTCTGTCTGTCTGTCTCTCGCTCTCTCTGTCTCTCTCTCTCTCTCTCTCTCTCTGTCTGTCTCTCTCTCGCTCTCTCTGTCTCTCTGGCTCTCTCTCTCGCTCTCTCTCTCTGCCAGGATTGCAAACTCCTCACTTGGGTATTAACACACCTCATCCCTGCCTCCTCTCTCCTCCAACACTGCATGCCCTACTTTCCTTCTTCCATTTTTTTTCTTCCCTTTAAACTCCCTGGAGGAAAAAATATCAGCACCAGTCAGAGGAACCCAGAATCCTGGGAGAATTACTGGGCAGATGAGACGGCAATGCCTCTTGGCCAGGAGGGGCTAGGACATGTCAGAAGCAGAACACCCTTAGCTGCTCATATTCCCCGGCCCCGGCCTGGACCAGGCTGTTTCCCCTGGGTGGGAAGCCTTCCTGCCTGACTCTGTTTCCCAGTGTCTTAGCAGGTGTCGAACCGCTGTGCCAATGAACAGACAGGCAGGTCCCTAATCCAGAGGGAAAGGCGGTGCATGGAAAACCCAGTTACGCTGGGGTTGCCATTCATTTCTAGGCTGGTCTCTAGTGTCAAAATGGTTTAGCCTCGTACAGTGGTTCTCAGCTCTTGTTACACATTAAAATCACCTGAAGACCTTCTAAGACATGCTGATGCCAGAGCCCCAGCCCAAAGATTTGGACTCAACTGCTCTCTGGGATGGGGCTCTAGTGGTTTGTCTGAAACGCCCCTGTTCAGCTCTGCAGCCCAGGCTGAGAACCACTGGCCCTGCCACACCAGGACCCGGTGTCATTTTAATCCGGGGTGATTGCGGTTCTGAGCATAGGCTTTGGGAGCAGGCAAACTTGAACTAGAAGCCTGGCTCTGTTACCAGCTAGCTGTAGAGCTAGTTGCCTACCATTCTTTAAGCCTTAACTTCCTCGTCCATAAAGTGTGGACAATGATCCTACCTAACTCAACCGGAGGAGTTCCTGTCACACAGTAGGTGTTCAGGAAGTGACTGCTCCCATCCTCTTAATCTAACTCCTACTTACAAATATCCATCCATCATGTATCCACGGAGGGGCACTCTGTGTGTGTGCTGTGACTAGTTTTCCCACTCTTGTCAGCTTCCCTCATCTTGCAAAGCCCTACTTAATGGCAGAGGGCCCAAGGCTGGGGTTTCAGACACGCTGTCACACCACTCAAAGCAGGACAAGTGGGGACTGAGCTTCCCACGAACCACAGATACTAGTGCTACAACCAGGAACTAGGCAGCCTACCACATGCTCCTGGTTATATCTTGCCTACCAACCCAGTGCAGACTGGGACGGAGTGGGGAAGAGTGGTAGACAGGAGTTAGTTAAGGGAGGGACTCTGCCCTCAAAGTGCCTTCTCTAATATTCGCTAACCTTGGGCCTTTGATCTGAATGATAAAGGCCAACCCCCAAACAGCTCTGGAGTGCAGACACTAGAGGAGCAGGAGAAAAAGAGCACAGGCCAAACCCAAAGATCAGTGGCCCTGATTTACCTGCTCTTTGGGAGGACGTATACCCAGGTGGCTCAAAATTAATCTCTATTAAATGAGGGGACCTGGTGAAGTGCCCGGCCCCAGGCTTTGACCTCCACTCCCCCCCTCCAGCCCTACCCTAAGTGTGAGGTCTTCACACCTGTGGCTCCCAGCGAGGATAAGTCACACTTCACTGAAACAAAGCTGTTGAGGAGCTGGGCAGGTTGGAAGTCCAGGCAGCCCCCTGAAAGGTCTCCTTTCCTTCCGTGTGTGACTGCCCCGCCCCGGCCCTCCTCATGTACCAGTCCCTTCCTGCACAGCCCTCTCCCACGTGTGTTCTCTCCAGCCCCCTGAACAGCTGGGTGCTTTGCCTGGCACAGTCATCCTTTCCCCTGGCCCTGCCCCAGGGAAGCAGGCCCAGGACCTGAGGCCAGCCCCTTGTCGTCCCAGCAAAGCCTGCATGGAGCCTGAGAGGGAGAAAGAAGGGTGTAGTGCTTGCAGCTGGGGGAAGCCCTCTGTCCTGCTGCCCCAACCAGGCCGGAGGGAGCTGTCTCCCCTACCCGCCTCCCCCTTCCACCTGCAGAAGCTCCTCGATCTGCCTCGGGACCAAGCCCATGCCCCCATCCACTGTCCTCACAGCCAGATCCCTCCCCTCACCGCACCTCTCTCCCACACCTACACCCCGACACACAGACAACACCCAGGGGCTCTCCCCCGTCTCTCTAAGCACTTCCCATCCCAAACCAGACCTCAGGGCCCTGTGTAGAGTACGGGGAAAGGCACCCTACAGGAAGGGAAGGGAGGACAGGGGTTCCAGATGCCCCCACCCCTACTCCTGCCAACTGACAAGCTCGGTGGATTGGTTGAACATACCTCTGAGATTCTCCTAAGGAAATTCTGCGCCCTCCCCCACTGCATACAGATGGGCTAGTCCATCCACTGGTTTCAAAGACAGGAAGAGAGGGGAAGAGACAGGCCCAGGAGCCAGGAAAAACTGGGGGCAAAGCGAGCATAAAAGCTTGGGGCTCCCTGTCCAGTGCTCTGTCACGTGCACCCTCAACAGATCTGTTTCAAACAGCCAAAAAGTACCTGCTAACTCTACTGCCTGCAGAGCACCAGCTAAGCAGTGTACTGAGAAAGGCAGGGGAGCAAGCAACACCCAAGGAGCAACCTGTCTGCTGAGGATAATAACCCTGGTAGGGAATGTCCAGGGTGGGAGGTCTGTGATCAGATAGTTGACAGAATGACTACCCTGAGTGTCCAGGCGGGAGGGGACTTGGGGGACACAGTATGTGGCAATGGCAGCAAGCATAATAATTACAACAAACATGTGCAATACACATGCACAGCACATACATGTGCCAGGTTTTGTTCTAAGTATATATATATATATATATATATATATATATATATATACATAATATTAACTCCTTTAAGCCCTATAACCACCTTATGAAGTAGACACTGTTATTCCCATTTTACAGAGGAGAACACTGAGACACTGAGAAGACTTGCTCAAGTTCACATACCTAGTAAGTGGTAGGGCTGGGATTCAAACAGAGGCATCGAGTCCACCTTCTTACCTGCTAACTCTACCTGCCCTTATGGTGTAAAGGAAAGGGTAAGAGCAGCCTCTCTTCTACTCTCCCCACAGAAAAGAAGCAGGAGCACAAGTGCTAGAGTTTGAGCTCCGGTTCCCTTACTTTACAGCTCAGGGACTCCAGGGAAGTTAACTTCCATGAGCATCCTCACCTGAAAATACAAACTCTACTCACTTCACGTGGTTTCTTGTGCGGACGGAGGGAGACCACAAATGAAGCCACTTAGCACAGGATGAAAGGTACAAAGTCAATTAGGGGCAAGGGGGAGAAGAAACTTCGCTTTTCCTGAATTCTTTAAAGATCTCTCATCTTTGCTTTCCCATTTTTCCCTCCACGAAGTTCAGAGTTCAAGGATACTGACAAACTTCTCCACCTCCCAGAAATGGGATCTGCTTATCTGAGGATCCCGGGGGTGGGGGGAAGGGGAGATCAGATCTGGGGAAAGCAAGTCACGCTGAGGCCCTCCCCTTGATTGAGCAACAGCAGGTGCATGATCTGATGAATCCCAGAACTTGAAGCCCTGAGCCAGGAGGTGGGAAAAGAAATGACCAGATCAGCCTAGAAAAGGTGTCACCAAAAAAAAGATGCTTCTCCCCAAGTGATTCCCTGACAATATGGGCAAAACAAATTTAAAACTTCTTATGCCAGAAACCCCTCTGAGATGCTGTTAAGGACTGAGGGGGGCTATCCCAACCCTAAAGAGATAGAGGAGTCCCTAACCTGCAAGAGCCCAGGTCCTGACTCCTTTCTGCTCTAGAAAGAGACTGAACCCTCCTAAGGGAAATGAAGATGAAACAAAGAGTCAGTGAAGGACGGGGTCACACAACCGTGTGACTACAAAGTGACAACTGACTACTGGCAGCACCAAGGTGACATTTTTAGTCAGTGTCACACTATGAAGTGGGGTGTCACAAAAACACCTGATCACACACAACCTCCACTGGGGGGCAGGGAGGAAAATGTTTAAAGAAGAGGCTGGGTGTGAGGCAGGGCTGAAAGGGGTACTAATAATATCTCATTGGTCCCAGAGTCCTGCCTGCGCCTGCTCCACCATCTCTGGGAGTCACTCAGACCTGGAAGGGGGTTGCACGGATGGGTGGTCAGGGAGATTTTTAAGCCAGACCCCAAGGAGCGCCCCACCCCGCCACCCCTCGTTGGGATACCGGGTGAGACTGGGCAGTCTAGAAAACATCATTCCACTTCTCTCCCCACCCCTAAATAAGCGCTGAGGAGTCCCTCGCAGAGGCGGACACCCCTCCCAGAAGCAGCTACCGCGGACGGGCCGAGGTGCTTCTGATCATAAGGTGCAGCTGCCAGGCCACCCCCTCCCCAGGAAAGTGTGGATGCGGGAGGCTCACCTCCACGGCAGGTTGGGAGGGCTCTCCGGGGTGTGGCTGCGTCACCGGAGCGCCCGAGCTGCAGCTCCGGACGCTGGACCTCAGGACCCGCCGCAGCATCCGGGACACTGGCTGAGCCGCCATGAAACGTGTCGGGCAGGGCGAGACTACACTAGGTAGCCGGCTACGGGAGCAAGCTAGCCCGGGACTCACTGCCCCGGGTCCTCGCGGCAGGGGCGTGGTGGGGGCGGGGCCCTACCAGCCAATTGGTGAGGGCTCCGTGCCGCGCGGCCTTCTGGGAGTTGTAGTCCACACCCTCTGCTCCTATCCCAGGAGGCTAAGTGTTCTAGGCCTTGCAAAGCACAACTTCAAACTCACCCAAAGATCTTGAGTCTTTTCCTACAGGCAGCTCTGGCCTTTGTGCCAGTCACACCACGACCTAAGTGCTTTAGGGCCAGGTGAATGAAATTTAAGGAGGTACCAAAAAAGTGGGTTATCAAGATAAATAATATTTTAATGCAATATTTTAAAAAGTCAGGGACTTCCCTGGTGGCGCAGAGGTTAAGAATCTGCCTGCCAATGCAGGGCATACGGTTCGAGCCCTGGTCCGGGAAGATGCCACATGCCGCAGAGCAACAAAACTACTGAGCCTGCGCTCCAGAGCCCAACTCTTGAGCTACAACTCCTGAGCCCGCATGCCACCGCTACTGAAGCCCAGGCACCTGGAGCCTGTGCTCTGCAGCAAGAGAAGCCACTGCAATGAGAAGCCCGCACACTGCAACGAAGAGCAGCCCCGGCTCACCGCAACTAGGGAAAGCCCCTGTGCAGCAATGAAGATGCAACAAAGCCAATAAATAAATAAATAAATAAGTCAGAATCAATGCAGAAAAATCCATAATGAACAAAATATCAACATTTTATATAAAAACAATAACTGATCCTGAATGTTTATGACTTACCTAACTCCCTTCACTGTTGTCTAGGCCCTGATTGCAGGATGGTCAGCTCCCTCCTTCAAGATACACTTCTCCAGGGACTTCCTTGGCAGTCCAGTGGTTAACACTCTGCACTTCCACCGCAGTGGCTGTGGGTTCCATTTCTGGTAGGGGAACTGAGATCCCACATGCTTTTTTTTTAACCAAAAAAATTTAAAAAATTTTAAAAAGATGCACTTCTCCAACTGTGCCCCCAAAAGAAGCTAACAATCGTGGCCTCTCTGTTTAAACAAGTATGTAGCAAGAAGTCATAAAATGAGTGGATATCATCTTTGGAATGCTTCCTACACAACAAACACCATGCTAAGCATCACTTAATACTTACAATAATCCTACAGTTACTAGAATGTCAATTTTGCAACTTAGGAAACAGAAGCTTAGAGAGGTTAGATAATTTTCCCAAAGTCACCTGGCTGGTAGGTGGCAAAACTGGGGTTTAAACCCAGGACAATATGATTCCTCAAGTCAAGATTCAGTATGTATCAGGAATTGGGCGGGGTGTGGGGTGTCCCTTTTTCTCTCTCAAGAACAAAGAGCTATAGTCTTTAAGGTTTTTCATGGAATGTGTAGTCAGTAGTGAGTCTATGTACTAAGAATCTTATGCTCAAATAGGCCTATCTGTTGTATCCAAAACTATCACCATGGAATTGCAAGAACCAAACACTGAATAACATCATGGGAAACTCACCTTTCGTCTGATGCTAAAATCCTAGCTTTTCTGAATGTCTCATTGCATTTGTACAAGTCAGGCATAGTCAGTTATCTTTTCCTTTCCACTAGTCTATCAATTCTTCAAGACCAGGATCTACATCCTTATTTCCTAATATACACTTGGCAGCTAGTATATTTCAGTCAAAGTTCAGACAATACATGCAGGGGGTAAGAGTGTGTCTGAGTACATTTGAGACAGTAGGACAGGCCTCACAGAAGTCTATTTTTTTTTTGTAAAGGGCCCGAGGACCATGGAGGACTGTTCAAGCTCTGTCCATGGCTAAGTTGGATGCCTGTCTTCCCTCTCCCACCCCCCATCCAAAAGGATCCAGGACAAAACATGGAAACAACCAAGATGTCCTTCAGTAAGTAAACGGGTTAATAAACTGTGGTATATCTAGACAATGCAATATTATTTCAGTGCTAAAAAGAAATGAGTCATCAAGCCATGAAAAGACATGGAGGAACCTTAAATGCATATCACTAAGTGAAAGACGCCAATCTGAAAAGGCTCCCAACTGTATGATCCCAACTACATGACATTCTGGAAAAGGCAACACCATGGAGACAGGAAAAATATCAGTAGTTGCCAGGGCTTAGTGGGAAGGGATGCATAGGTGGAACACAGAGGATTTTTAGGACAGTGAGGCTACTCTTTGTAATATCACAGTGATTGTACAGATCATTATGCATTTGTCCAAACACACAGAAGGCACAACACTAAGAATGAACCCAATTGTAAACTATGAACTTTGGGTAGTTGTGTTGTGTCAATGTAGGTTCATCAGTTGTAACAAATGTACCACCGTGGTGTGGAATGTTGATAGCCAAGAAGGCTGTACATGTGTGGAGGCAGGGAGTATGTGGGAAATCTCTGTAGCTTTTTCTTAATTTTTCTGGAACCTAAAACTTCTTTACAAAATAAAACCTTTATTTAAAACAATCCAGGATTGGTTTTCCGGGCATATGCCCATCACTGGCTCTCTCATAATATAGAAGCCTCAAGTATCCAGCCCTCTATACTCATTCAGATCCCTCCTCATTCCATCAGTAGCTGTGGACTCTCTTTGCAAATTTAGGCATTTTAATTAAGCAATGAAATTTTTTTAAGTTTCAGAAAATATTGTTTCAACAATTCCTATAATTTCTCCTCTTTTGGAACTGGCTCACGATTTGCTCCATTTGCCTCTCCAGACCCACTCCCTGACCCTCCCCACCCTGCTCTGGGGACTAGGACATTGACATCTACCAACTGCTTGGACGGCATCACCCAGGCACCCTTGTCTCTGGTTTCCAGATGGATCTGGCTAGTAGGAGGCACAGGCAGGAGATTAGGGAGCAGAAAGAGAAGTCAGGGTATTTATTTCTCCCGCCTGTTTTGCTGTTGTTTGGCACTGACTATGCTTTTCTACAACTATACCTGGCGTTGCATGGCCCTTCTCCCATGAGTCCAGCTCTCATCAGGTCCAACAACATCATTTCTAGCCATTACCTTTCAGGTTAGGTGGGGTTGGCTTTCCTCTGTTGATGGTCACGGATGCCTCAACATCCGTGGGCACTTTAACTCTGCCCACACCTCAAAAAATGGTCCTTCCAAAACCCCACCTACGTGTGCTGTCTGTTTCTTGCTGGCTCCGTGACTGATAAAGGATTCAAGGACTTCTCCCTCTCACAGTATCCTAGATTCACCCTTGTTGACAGTGACAATTACAACACAGTAATGTCACTGCACCACCAGGGAAGTGCCTGTGCCTCACCTTATATTTAATAATCCAGCAAAATCCTATTTAATTGATTTTTCACAACCACCATCCTGTGCAGTAGATAAGACAGGCCAGTTCACTTTTGAAAACCCAAGAAGTTATTTGCCCAAGGTTAGGCAGTGAACTTGCCAGTGAGGACAAGCAGCCAGATCTTCCTGCTGCCAAGCCAGGCCTCTTCCCAGTCTAACACCTGTCTTATTCACAAACACTTGCCCCTCCTTGACTGCTCTAGGAAGGGAACATGTCACATGCAGTGTTCTCAGCACAGCCAATTTTGGCTGTGTCCCAAACGAGCAGGAAACACCTTCTGAAGGTGTTTCTAGGAATATCAGCCTTTGGTACTCTTTGTTTCATTTCTCCACCCCAATAATTACCCCAACTTAATTTAATAAGCAGCAATCCAGACAGTGGGACTTGATTTTGCTTGAAGAAGAATCAGGTTTGAGTAAGTGGATCTGATTGTCTTTGGGGAATTAGAGGCTGTTTTCTAATTCAAAGGAAGAACAAAGAGGGAGTTCCTTTCTTTTAAATACATGGACCTTAACATAGTGAACTCCAACTCTGCAGATTTGAGTAGAATAAAGTCACGTGTAATATCATCCCTTGCCTCCCTAGGCTGGTGGGAGGGAAATCAGAGTCAGAGGGGTAGGTGTCCAGACCTCTCTTTCATCCTGCCCTCTGCTCCCCTGCCAGTGTTTTCCATGGATAAAAACCAAACAGAAGCCCGAGGGCAAGGGAGTCCCTGCAATCAACCTCTTACAGCAGAGAGCTGGGCAAAACGAGGTGGAAAATGATCCCAGGTAAGGGTGGAGCAAATGGAGAACAAACAACCCAGAATTCTACTAATAACAGATATCAAAGGGCATTCCTTTCCTGTAATGGGGCCAGGAAATACCTTTAAAGAAATAGTAACTCACAGGAGGAATTCATACTTATTAATTATCCATTGCTGTGTAACAAGCTACCACAAGTGTAGTGGCTTGAATCAAACATTTTCTCACACAGTTTCTGAGGATCAGGACTCCACTGCAGTGGCCAGCAGTGTGGTTCTGGCTTGGGTATCCCATGAGATTGCAGTCAAGATACCCTCAAGAGCTGCAGCCAAGCTTCAACTGGGGGTGGAGGGTCCGAGACAAGACAGCTCACTCACATGGCTGTTGGCTGGAGGCCTCAGTTCCTCACTGGCTGTTAGCAGGAGGTTTCTGTTCCTGGTCTTGTGGGCCTCTTCAAAGAGCTACTCACAACATGGTAACTGGACTCTCCCAGTGTGAGTGATTCAAGAGAGAACAAGGAAGAAACCACTTACCTTTCACAAACTACCCCCAGAAGCCTGATACCATCACATTTGCCACATTCCATTTGCTAATGTTCCTAAATTCAGCCCACATTGAAGGGGAAGGGAACTAGATTCCACCTTTTGAAGTGAGGAATATTTAAGAATTTATGGACTGATTTTGAACCACCATACAGTCAGAAGGATATTCGGAGGAGAAAGAGTTCAGGGTGATCTCACAATAGTGATGAAGGGCCATATTTACCTATATGCCTTCTGCAATATAAGCCCTCTGAGGGTTGGTGCCAAATCTAAGTCATCTGTAATCACAGCACCTAACACAGTGTTTAATGCACAATAACCTCCCAATAAATGTGCATTAAATAGTACATTCTATATCTTTGACTTGCCTTTCCAGCAAGGTGTCTATGTCAGTCAGATTGGGCTAGATTGTGCTGTTATAACAAACAACTCCAACATTACAATGGCTGAAAACCACAAATGTTTCTCATGTGTGTTACATGTCCAGCAAAGGTTAGCTTGGAATTCTTTCCCATCAGTGTTGTCCTCACTCTGAGTCCCAAGCTAATGGGGCAGCTAATATCCACAGAGAACATTAGTTCACTGCAGCACTATTTACAATAGCCAGGACGTGGAAGCAACCTAAGTGTCCATCAACAGATGAATAGATAAAGAAGATGTGGCACATATATACAATGGAATATTACTCAGCCATAAAAAGAATTGAAATTGAATTATTTGTAGTGAGGTGGATGGACCTAGAGACTGTAATACAGAGTGAAGTAAGTCAGAAAGAGAAAAACAAATACCGTATGCTAACACATATATATGGAATCCAAAAAAAAAAAAAAAAAGGTTCTGAAGAACCTAAGGGCAGGACAGAAATAAAGACGCAGACATAGAGAATGGATTTGAGGACACAGTGAGGGGGAAGGGTAAGCTGGGACGAAGTGAGAGAGTGGTATGGACTTATATACACTACCAAACATAAAATAGATAGCTAGTGGGAAGCAGCCACATAACACAGGGAGATCAGCTCGGTGCTTTGTGTCCATCTAGATGGGTGGGATAGGGAGGGTGGGAGGGAGACGCAAGAGGGAGGAGATATGGGGATATATGTATATGTATAGCTGATTCACTGTGTCATACAGCAGAGACTAACACACCACTGTAAAGCAATTATACTCCAATAAAGATGTTAAAAATAAATAAATAAGTAAACAAACAAATAAATAAAGAGGGAAGGAGTATGCAAAAGAGCAAACCGGGGCTTAGAGCTTCTTCCTGGAAATGCCACACATCACTCTGCTCAAGCAAGTCATGTGGCCACATCTAATTTCAAAGGGAAGAGAAGCTTAGCCTTCTGGCAGAAGCAGATATTGGTGAACAATAAAAATCTTACCAAGGGAACAAACTTCTCCTTGTGCTTTTTTTTTTTTTTTTTGGCGGTACGCGGGCCTCTCACTACTGTGGCCTCTCCTGTTGCGGAGCACAGGCTCCGGACGCGCAGGCTCAGCGGCCATGGCTCAGGGGCCCAGCCGCTCTGTGGCATGTGGGATCTTCCCGGACCGGGGCACGAACCCACGTCCCCTGCATCGGCAGGCGGACTCTCAACCACTGTGCCACCAGGGAAGCCCCTCCTTGTGCTTTAATGTATCATCCAGGTTCTTCTAGTTCCCTGGACAACTCTTCCCTTTATTCATCCCTGTGGGTTGCACTGCATACTGAAACCAGCCACAGCGGTCTTATGTGTCTACACATGTCACCATAGTCCCAGAGCCATGAAGTGCTGACTGACTCCAGCATTCAGTTGTCTGTCATTAGCAAAATTAGGAGGAAGAGAGTTTGTAAGAAGTCTTTAATTCAGCGGTTCTCAAGGTGTGGGTTTCCGAGCTCAACTGTTTTCTTACTAATACTAAGATATATAATACTTAGATACTCCCTGCCTGTTCTACTCTCACGCTCCTATGACTGTACAGAGGAATTTTACACAGGCTATCCAATTGTGATTTCAAACGGATGGAATGCAAAAGCAGGTATGAGAATCCAGCTGCCTTCTCTGAAGCTTGACATCAAAGAGATTTGCAAAAATGCAACACAATGCCACCTTTCTCCCTAATTTTTGGAAAATATAATTATTTTATTCAAAGTGTTTATAATAGGTATTGACTTTGTTAATTTTAAATGAGTTAAATATTTTAAAATTTCTCAGTCTTAATTTCTAATATGATAAATATAAATTAAGCAAATTGACATAGTAAATATATATTAAATAGACATAACACACATAAGCAAAAATTCTATGGGGTCTTGGGTGCTTTTAAAGAGTAGAAAGGGTTCTTGACAAAAAGTTTGAGAACCGCTGCCTTAACATAGACCCCCTCATCTTCTACAGACCCAGAGCCATCCTAATAGTGCTTTATAATTGCTCTTTGATCACATTATCTTCCCTAAATCATAAAAAACAAACAAAAAATATAAATTCATGCCAATTCCCTTATTTCCCAGGGCTCCTGTTGGGCTACTTGTTTTGCGAAGGGGTTGGTGGAGGGATGATGGTTTCAGGTGGTTCCTCCCTAGCAGACCAAGTTCAATGCAGGAACCCCACACTGGTAACCAAACCCACACTTCAGGTGTAACCTCTGCGATTTAGTCATTTTCTATTGGTTTGGTTCAGGTTCCTCATCAGTTAGAAATCACAAACGGGTCTTCAGTTTTATTGGGATTAAATCATATAATGCATAAGCAAGTGCTCTATTGTTTTTATGATACTGTTTGGGAGCAAGGAGTGCCTTACTAGGTCACCAAAACCATCCTTGCCCCACATGAAAGAGCTTAGAGAGATTGATTGCATCGGGTGCATTAAGCCTCCAGGGGAGATTTATTAGAATTAGGTACCTCCCATGAGGGATTTGTGGTCCATTATAAACCATGAATACCTCAAATCAAATTAGCTTAGCTGCTTTCCAAGAATAGGTCTCTGAGAGCAATAATGGGAAATGAGGTAGGTACAATAATGAGTTGGGAAGACTGAGAAGGGATTGCCAAAAAGGATGGGTCCCAACAGCACCCTGACTACCAGGGAGCCCTGGGACCTTCGGCATGTGGGAGAAGAGGAGGGCATGGGAGGGCATTGAGAACCTTCTTCTGAGACCTTCCTAGACCTTTTGTAGACTGGCTCTTCATCACTACTTGAGATCACTCTGAACTCTTTCTCCTCTGAATACCCTTCTGACTGTATGGTGGTTCAAAATCAGTCCATAAATTCTTAAATATTCCTCACTTCAAAAGGTGGAACCTAGTTCCCTTCCCCTTCAATGTGGGCTGAATTTAGGAACATTAGCAAATGGAATGTGGCAAATGTGATGGTATCAGGCTTCTGGGGGTAGTTTGTGAAAGGCAAGTGGCTTCCTCCTTGTTCTCTCTTGAATCACTCACACTGGGAGAATCCAGTTACCATGTTGTGAGTAGCTCTTTGAAGAGGCCCACAAGACCAGGAACAGAAACCTCCTGCTAACAGCCAGTGAGGAACTGAGGCCTCCAGCCAACAGCCATGTGAGTGAGCTGTCTTGGACTCGGACCCTCCACCCCCAGGTGAAGCTTGGCTGCAGCTCTTGTGGGTGTCTTCACTGCAATCTCATGGGATACCCAAGCCAGAACCACACTGCTGGCCACTGCAGTGGAGTCCTGATCCTCAGAAACTGTGTGAGAAAATGTTTGTTTCAAGCCACTACACTTGGGGTAGTTGTTACACAGCAATGGATAATTAATAAGTATGAATTCCTCCTGTGAGTTACTATTTCTTTAAAGGTATTTCCTGGCCCCATTACAGGAAAGGAATGCCCTTTGATATCTGTTATTAGTAGAATTCTGGGTTGTTTGTTCTCCATTTGCTCCACCCTTACCTGGGATCATTTTCCACCTCATTTTGCCCAGCTCTCTGCTGTAAGAGGTTGATTCCATGGACTCCCTTGCCCTCGGGCTTCTGTTTGGTTTCTATCCATGGAAAACACTGGCAGGGGAGCAGAGGGCAGGATGAAAGAGAGGTCTGGACACCTACCCCTCTGACTCTGATTTCCCTCCCACCAGCCTAGGGAGGCAAGGGATGATATTACACGTGACTTTATTCTACTCAAATCTGCAGAGTTGGAGTTCACTATGTTAAGCTCCATGTATTTAAAAGAAAGGAACTCCCTCTTTGTTCTTCCTTTGAATTAGAAAACAGCCTCTAATTCCCCAAAGACAATCAGATCCACTTACTCAAACCTGATTCTTCTGCAAGCAAAATCAAGTCCCACTGTCTGGATTGCTGCTTATTAAATTAAGTTGGGGTAATTATCGGGGTGGAGAAATGAAACAAAGAGTACCAAAGGCTGATACTTCTAGAAACACCTTCAGAAGGTGTTTCCTGCTCGTTTGGGACACAGCCAAAATTGGCTGTGCTGAGAACACTGCATGTGACATGTTCCCTTCCTAGAGCAGTCAAGGAGGGGCAAGCGTCTGTGAATAAGACAGGTGTTAGACTGGGAAGAGGCCTGGCTTGGCAACAGGAAGATCTGGCCGCCTGTCTTCACTGGCAAGTTCACTGCCTAACCTTTGGCAAATAACTTCTTGGGTTTTCAAAAGTGAACTGGCCTGTCTTATCTACTGCACAGGATGGTGGTTGTGAAAAATCAATTAAATAGGATTTTGCTGGATTATTAAATATAAGGTGAGGCACAGGGACTTCCCTGGTGGCTCAGTGGTTAAGAATCTACCTGCCAATGCAGGGGACATGGGTTCGAGACCTGGTCTGGGAAGATCCCACGTGCGGCGGAGTAACTAATTCCCTGCACCACCACTACTGAGCCTGCGCTCTAGAGCCCAAGAGCCACAACTACTGAAGCCCGTGCACCCTAGAACCTGTGCTCTGCAACAAGAGAAGCCACTGCAGTGAGAAGCCCACACGTGGCAACGAAGAGTAGCCCCTGTTCACCACAACTAGAGAAAGCCCGTGCACAGCAACGAAGACCCAACGCAGCCATAAATAAATAAATATGTTTATTTAAAAAAAACTGTTAGAAAAAAAAGGATGAGGCACAAAGAGGTTAAGCAACTAGTCCAAGAACACATGGACAGTAAGTGGTGAAGCTGGGATTTGAACCCAGAAGTCTGGCTCTAGAATCCATGCTCTTAAGCACTATGCCCTGTTGGTGGCCTTGACCGTGACCACACCCCTCAAATAGTCCCTTCAGTTAATTCCCTGAGTAACTCTTTAGAGCTCTCACCTCTTTCCTGATGTAATTCTGTACTATAGTCTATTGTCTTTCACAATCTTACAAAAGATTCAGAAGGGACTGGGACATACTTAAAAAACTAATTTTGAGTTAAAAGAACTTTATATTTTATATCAAAACCAGATGCTTGGTAAAGAAAGTCTGTTAATTATAAACGAAAAATAATTCCATTCCTTAGCTCTTTTCTAAAGAATATTATGAAGCTAACCTGAATGATAACACACGTCCAGAATCTCTTATCTGAAGGCCTTGGGGCCAGATAGATTTTGGAATTTAAAATGTTTTGGAGTTTTGAAAAGTCTTATTTAATATATTATACACACTGTATGTGTATGCAAAAGTGTTTGAATATATTACGTAACACAGGGTTTAGGAAAGCCTTCAGGAATGAAACAAATTTTCTGCAAGAAAATAGACATTCACACTAAGCGGGATAGATAATGGTTATAAGTAGTTCATGTCAGTAGGTCACGTTTTGTTCACAAATGAAGGATGGAAAAACTTTATTTTTCAGAAGTAGTTTGGTTTTTGGAATTAGAGATAAAGGCTTGCGGACATGAGGTAGTACAGAATCGGGCCAAGGGTAGTAAACCTAATAAACTGTCATCAGAGAGAGGAGTACACACTTCCCCCTTCTAGTTCTAGTTACTTCCTCAGGGAGGAGGATGGAGATTCCAGCTCTGTTGCTTCCCCAGGTCAAGACGAAAGAGATTTTTTTTTTTCCCCTTGAGATTTGGTACACTGGGGCTGTCCTTATGCTATGAAACACTGACCCTAAGAAAGAAAGCAGAGTTTTTGCTTTTGGGGGTGGGGATAGCTTCTGTTTGTACCTCCAGACCCCCTTCTCCATCTTTTCCACCTTGCTCCGGGCCTCAGAAGGCTGATCTGTAAGAGGCGACCTGTGCCCTCTGGTTTCTGACTGGGTTTGTCCAGTGGGGAGTCCTGGCAGGAGATCAGAGCAAGGGAAGGGAAGTGGCCGTGGCCGGGTGCTAGTCCCTCAGCTCCTGAGTGGCTGCCCTGGGATGGCCGTGTCCTTCAATTGCCGTCACAGCCTCTGTCAAGGTGTCTTCCCCATGTGGCTCTCTCCTTCCTGGGGTTGGTTATCTGTTCCCCACTCCTTGTTCCTTCAGGCCTAGGAGTGGTTACCACCCTTCAAACACACACACACACACACACACACACACACACACACACACACACACACACACACACACACACACACACACACACAGAGAGTCACCAGCTCTAGGATACTGCACTTTCCCTTGGGGTTTCCCTACACCTTTATGTTTATGATTTCCCTTTCCCATTTCTTAGCATTCGAAACTTCATGAATATGCATGCTTCTTCCCTGTGTGCTGTTACCCATGGGTCCATTTTTTGAGACACAAGAAAGGCCCCCAGAAATGTGTGAGGGGCTGGGTGATCAGGCAAAGACATCAAGGGCGAGGTCATTCAGAGCAGACCCAAGATGGCAGGCATCCCATCATTCAGTTCACTTCCTATGGCCTCTGCAAGAATCATTTTTCCTAAGAGATGACTCCTTGGTCATCTAGCTTTTCATTCTTTGGCTGTCCTTCCCTCCCCCAGAGTGATTGTATTCAGAAGGCATGGATGTGCCCTCAGAGTTCTGCCTGTACAATAAGCTAGAAGGGAGACCTAACTCTGGGCAACTGGAGATTGTTCACGGGACTCACAACTCTACCAGCTTCTGGCACTGCCAGCCTCTTCCAGCCTTCCCTGTTCCACTCTTTCCCCGATCACACCTTGGTTTTCATCTACCCTTGACCTTTGGGGAAAGGGATAAGAGTAGAGAGAGAAAGAGGAGTAGCTGATACCTGCTAGTTCATCTGACGTCCATGCTTGCTTCAAGGCTGCGCTGCCACAGCCCCACAGCCAGCCATTTCTTGGTTCATTGCTCAACTTTAGGACAAACTGTTTCCCCAGCTCCTAGCACATGGTGCAGCACAGGCAACAAAAGAAAGGTCAAGCCATCGGGTTCTCTACTTTAACACAGAGTAGATAGAGCTCAGTCATAGGGAGGAAAAATGCAGGAAGATGTCCTAACAAGCATGGAGATGACCGTGTCCCTCCTTGTGTTTCTGCAGTGGAGGGTCAAAGGCCAAAGCATTGCCATAGCATCTGCACCTCTCCCTCCTCCTGCCCCCATTCGAAGAAGAGAACTTGAGGCTGAGAAAAGCTTTTATCTGTCAATACATCCCAGACCAGACCTCTCCCACCTCTGCAAGGACTAATCTCCTACTAGCACACTGCATTTCTCCTCTTCTTGATTATGCTAAAATCTCCATCTCATGCCTACTTTTAATTACACTTCAAAAGGTCCCCTTCTATTGACCTAGCCATGTGACCTGGTGAAGGGGTCGTGGGTGGGTTGGTGTGGCAGACACCAGGCTGGTACCCTAGCCCACACTCCCTGGACCCTCCAGTGTACACAGTAGCTGTGGTTTTCATCTGCAGCACGGCAGTTCTTCCCACCTGGAGCCTGAGGGTTTTCTCAGATGCCAGAAGAGCTTATTGGCAAGGGTGAGGGGGTAAGCGCTGGTGAGGGGATGCCTCTGGAAGCACCCCTCACCCTAGCGGGGCATGGGAGGCAGTAGATCCATGGCCAGGGGAACCATCCTGAGGCCTGGTTCACACAGGTCCCCAGAGGGCCCCAGAAGGCCTGCACCCTGGTTGTGCATGGCTGTGTTGCCCATTAGTGCCCCCTGTCCTGCCTTTTCTCCCTTCCCTGCCTCCCTTACCCTACTTCACTGTGCTTCTGGGGTTCACCTCCCAAACAGACTACCTGTACCCAAGTACCTGTCCAGGGTCTGTTTTCAGAGAAATCTAAACTAAGACAGTTGGAAAGGAAAAAAAAGAAAAGTCATTTACAGTTGCTCTCTGCTCCTCTTACATCTCATTCACTCTTCCACCCCACGGAGGGCTGGCTCTGTCCCTGACACTTTGAAACTCCAGATCTTGCCAAATCCAGTGATTCTGTACTATCACACTTGACCTCTTGGTAGCAGTTAACTGACCATTTCGTCCTTGGAGAACGCTCCTCTCCTGGTTTCTGGGACAGCATTCTCTCCTATTTTCCTCTTACCACTGAGCTTTCTGTCATGGTCTCAAAGATGCCCTTTCTTTCCACTTCCCACTTAAGCATCCACATTCCTCAAAGCCCCTCCTTAACCCTCTTCTGTTCTCACTCGTCACACTCACTGGGGGCCACCAACTTTACTGGCTTCCATTCCAACAAATGCCAGTGATGCCCCCATCCATGCATCCCACCCAGGCCTCTGTGTTGAGCGCCCCCGCTATGCAAACCTGCCTGTTGGATAGAACCTCTTCTATGTTCCATGGATCCTCAGATAGGCAGGTTTCCAACTGACGTCTCTGTGGTGGTCTCATGTTTCCTCTAAGAAATCTGTCAGAGAAGGATAGAAAAAAGGCAGGAATGTGAGGAAGTGGGGTTGGACAAGGTTATGATCATCTCTACCTTGGGAAGCAATCTAAGCAAAATGAAAGGTGAATGGAAAAAAACTAGTGAAAAGAAAGGTGGCAAAGATACAGGAGAAGCTTTCTGAGAGGGTAAAGGTGGAAGAGTAGAAGGAAGGAGGAAGAAAGGTTCAGATTCAGAAATACTTGCAGGTGCCAGGGAAATATGCTGATGGCATCCTTGCTAGTTGGCCTGTTTCCTCCTTGAACCAGGGGGAAAGATCACTCCACCTGTGTGGAGGATTTGAGAGTGGGGGTAAAATTTTGGAATGGGGCATGCATTAGGGTGAAACATTGCAAAGCACAACACAAACTGTCTTCAAGAAAACAAGGAGGAGATTAAGTGACTGATACAACGTGACAGTCTAAAGGCAGACGTGGATGCAGGCATCGTTTGGCCCAGAGGTTGAGGATTCCATCTGACTCCAGCCATTCTCTTATCCCTCCCACCCCTCATGTTTTAGCACTTATAGACACCCGTACACTCACTGCAACACCCAGAGCGAGGTGGTCTCCTCTGGGGCTCCTGCAGAAGACAGGGGAAGCTTATTTCCCAGAAGTCCCTACAGTTGTCTCCTGGTGTCTCATTGGCCCAGATTGGGTGGTGGGCTCATCTATGACGAACCAATCACTGTGGCCGAGAAATGGGAGAGCTGATTGGCTGAAGCCCATCAGGGTCCACCCCTGGAAATGCAAATGAAGTCAAATCCACCCAAACAACATGGTTGAGAATGGGGGAGGGGCACTGCCTCAAAGGAAAATTTGGGTGCTTTGGGGAGGAAATGCTTGAGGTGGGGGAGCTGGGGGAACAGATGCCGGGAAGTCAACCAACAAAGGTCCACCATAGTTTGTTTGAGGAAAATGTGAGAAGCAATTGTTGAAACATTTGTCAAGGTGATAGGGATAGAGTAGGATAATTAAATAGCCAGTTTAGAAATCCCACTAGGGGATTAAGGACAGAAAGGGAATTTTAAGAGAGTTCTGGAGACTGTTGTAAACTAATGACCACTCAGGAAAAGAATCCAGTAACCTAGCAACCATCTATACTACCTTGAAGGAAGACCAGGTGCACCCAAGCGCCAGACACACTGAGGCCACAAACCCTGATAGTTAAAACACAAGACAGTAGATATAGGGTCTGAGTCTTGTTACATGAAGTCAGAGAGTTAATTGTCCTTGAAGAGTAGCACTTCTACATGTAGTCAAGACAGAAATATAGGTGAAAGGGGACATTATACTGAAACCTGAGATGAACTACCGTATTTTAGTATATGTTACCACCCTTTTGCTAATATACATATGATTTAGAAAGCACCATGATGGTCCTGGTTAAACCATATAGGGCCAAAGGAGGAATTAATGATGTAAGCCTTGATGTCTGCCCAAGAATGAGGAAGAAGGTGGCCTTCTCCCCCCAACCCTACTGCTTTTTCTTTGATTATGAAAGTGTTGCCTTCTTTGTTCTCGGGGCTGCCCACCCTTGCCTGCCTGCTTGTATCTCTCACAAGCACCCTATGCTAATAAACTCACTCTTTGCCTGCTGCTTTGCCTCAAGCTGAATTCTTCCTGTGCTGAGACAAGAGATCCTGAGCTTTAGTAAGTCCTGACACCAGGTGAGCGGGAGGGAGACACAGAGGGAAGAGATATTGGGATATATGTATATGTATAACTGATTCTCTTTGTTATAAAGCAGAAACTAACACACCATTGTAAAGCAATTATACTCCAATAATGATGTTAAAAAAAAAAAAAAAAAGACAGTGGGTTCGAATCTCCTCCTAGTCAGGGATCGCGGGTTCAGGTCTCAATCTGAGCTGTCGATGGGGCGGGGTGGGGGGTGTTCAAGTCCCAGCCCATAGGTTTACGTCCCAATCTGAGTTTTGGCTGGGTTTGAGTCCCACCCGAGAGGGAGTGTGGTTTCAAAGGTGTGCTGTGCTCAGGCAGGGTTTTGAAGTGTGTGGAGCAGAGAAATCTGTAGTGGCTGCATGCCTCCTGGTTTTATGATTGTCTGTGGCAGCCTGGTGGTAGGAGAGAAAATGAACAACAGGATTGATCCAAAGTTAGAGGCCTGCCGGTACCTGTGAGGACAACTGGGCAAGATGTGAGCTGAGGGTACTAGAGGGCTTGAAGTGATGCTGGGGGAAGCAGGGAATTTGGAAAGGAGCTAAGAGATTAAGCTTAAATGGAGCAGTTCGGGGACTGAACTTGCAGGTGAGCTCAGAGAAGGTTGGGTTGGGAGGAACAGGAAGTGTCCCCCAGAGACAGCAAGAGAGACGCAGTGAGCTAGAGAGAGAAAGCTAGCAAGAAAGGATGAGGGTGACATATTGGCCTTTAAACTTCAGAGGGAGACAGTGATGGGAAGGGGTTTCCCGGGTTCTATTTTCTTAATGAAGACATCATGACACACGTATGACAAGTCAGATTGGGCTCGTGGGCTCGATAGCAACATAGTAAACATCTAAAAACCCACACCAAAAAAAAAAAAAAAAAAAAAAAAGAAAGAAAAAAAACACACACCAGCCTCAGGAATCTGAGACATATTGCCAAGGTTTCATCTGTGGATAAGCAGGATGAGCAGGCAAAAGGAGACTTCGGTGGGATCTAAAGTTCTAGTTGACTGGCTTGACCACTGACGTGCTCTGTGAATTAAATCCAATTATTTAAATATACAGACCCTCGGTTATTACATATACACAATGAGCTTAATTATGGCTTTATACCAGAGGTCAGCAAACTTTCTCTGAAAAGGACCAGAGAGTAAATATTTTACTTTTGGTGGGTCATACAGTGTCTGTTACACCTACTCTGCTGCTGTAGCAGGAAAGCAGCAGCAGACAATATGTCAACCAGTAACTGTGGCTGTGTCCTAATATGACTCCATTTACGAAAACAGGCAGTCACAGACTAATTGTAAAATGCAAAACTATAAAACTCTTGAAGACAATGTAGGAGAAAACCTAGATAACGCAGGAAGAAACTAGATGGCCTTGGGTATGGCAATGACTTCTTAGATACAACACCAAAGACACGATCCTTGAAAAAAACAGACTTCATCAAAATTAAAAATTTCTGCCCTGTGAAAAACAATATTAAGAGAATGAGGAGATCAGCCACAGACTGGGAGAAAATATTTGCAGAAGACACATCTGATAAAGGACTGTTACCCCAAATATACAAAGAACTCTTAAAACTCAACAGTAAGAACACACACAACCCAACTTAAAAAATGGGCCAAAGAGCTTAATGGACACCTCATCAAAGAAGATATATAGATGGCAATAAGCATACGAGAAGATGTTCTACATCGTATGTCATTGGGGAAATGAAAATTAGAACAATAATGAAATTTTTCTACACCCCTATTAGAATGGCCAAAGTTCAAAACACTGACAACATCAAATGCTGATGAGGATGTGGAGCAACAAGAATTCTCATTCATTGACAGCAGGAACGCAAAATGATACAGCCACTCTGGAAGATAGTTTGGTGGTTCCTTACAAAACGAAACACATTCTTATTAAACGATCCAGCAATTGTGCTCTTTGTCATTTACCAAAGGAGTCGAAAACTTATGTCCACACAAAAGCCTGCACAAAGATGTTTCTAGAAGCTTTACTCATAATTGTCAAAACTTGGAAGCAACCATGATGTCCTTCAGTAGGCGAATGAATACATAAACTGTGGTATATCCATACAATGGAATATTATTCACCGCTAAAAAGAAATGAGCTATCACTCCATGAAAGATATGAAAGAACCCTAAATACATGTTACAAAGTGAAAGAAGTCAATCTGAAAAGGCTACATACTGCATGATTCTAAGTATATGACATGCTAGAAGAGACA
The DNA here is from genome assembly GCF_026419965.1 of Kogia breviceps. Taxonomy (NCBI): domain Eukaryota; kingdom Metazoa; phylum Chordata; class Mammalia; order Artiodactyla; family Physeteridae; genus Kogia; species Kogia breviceps. The sequence continues at coordinate 73,724,807 of NC_081319.1, forward strand.
AAATCATAGAGGCGGTAAAATAAATCAGCAACTGCCAGAGGTTGGGGAAGGATGAATAGGCAGGGCAGGGGTTGGCTATGGATGAATAGGCAGAGCACAGAACATCTTTAGGGCAGTGAAAAGACTCTGATACCATAATGGTAAATACATGTCATTATACATTTGTCCAAACCTGTAGAACGTACAACACCAAGAGTGAACCCTAAGGTAAACTATGGACTCTGTGTAACTATGATGGATCAGTGCAGTACTCTGGTGGGAGACGGTGATAATGGGGAGGCTGTGCATGAGTGGGCACAGGTTATACATGGGAAATCTCTGTACCTTCACCCGGCTTTTGCTATGAACCTAAAACTGCTCCAAAAAATTAAAGTCTTAATAAAATAAAACAGGCAGCAGGCAGGCTTTGACTCCTTGAAGTGTAAAAGGGGCTATGTGGGAGCACATAACCTGTTTCTCGGGTCCCTTTGACCTAGCTTTGGCCACTAATGGAGATTCATCACCTCTGTGGTCTAAACCAACCTCTCTCATCTAGATGTTTCTGGGAGGTCCAGTGGCTGTCTCAAAGATGCTAATAAATCCAACAGACTATTTTTTTCCTGCTCATCTCCCCCGCACACACACACACCTTTACTTTGTTAGTAACTAAGTCCTGCTCTGCCAGGTGAAAGACCCTCAGCCCTTTGGATGCCAAGCCCCTCACTCCCCTGCCCTCACCTGTGCCCAGTACAACTCTACACTACCAGATGGTAGCATCGTATGCTGTCAAAAACTACACAAATTACACTATGTTCATAGCAAATAGGGTTGAAAGCTTCTCATGTTATTAACATCTAATAGAGGGCTATTAAAAAGAAAACAGGTAAACTGGTGTCCATTTAGGCCTGATGTAATGGGGAGAGAGATTTAATGTGGGGATGGCATGAGGGTAAGGCTGATGTATTAGAATACCTATTGCTAGCTACTAGAATTAACTTCTATTGTCAAGCCACTAAAAAGTCATTGGTTTATTTTTCATCTACATCACAGTTTGATGCATGCTGGGGCAAACTCCACAAAGTCATTCAAGGACCCAATCTTCTTACAGCATAGGACGCCACCATCTTTTAGGAATTTGCCTTTCTCTGCATTCAACCAGAGCTGGAAAAAGATGGGAGAAGGAGGGAGTAGAGAATTTTGTAGGGAGATTTTTATGAGTCATGCCTAAAGATGGTAACATCACTTCCATTTATGTTTCCTTGGCCAACCAATCCACATCGCCAAACTTAGCTGCAAAGGAGGCTGGGAAATGTAGTCAAACTGTGGGTCCAGACAAAGAAGAAACAGGTTTGTTGAACATATAGGAAGACTATGACAGGTGGGGATGAACTGAGTGACAGACATTACTCTCTACTCAGAATTACTTTCCCGGTTGACAACTGAGTCTGTTCCTGTTGGGACACAATTCTCTATGGGTCTCGCCTTCTGAGCAGAGAAACTGACAGCACCCTGGGCTATCTTTTCATGGAGGTCCTACAGATCCTTGGAAGGTGGAAACAGTGTCTCCCTCCAGAGCAGAGGGCACATTTGTTTGATGTCCAGGATTAAAAAGATAGTGCATCTCTCTGGGGCAAAGGTTAGACACATTTGCTTGCAGCCCTCTTAAAGACTGAGGTTTCCTAAGTTTGGGGCTTCTCAGGTGTGATGCAAATCTATTATGTGCTCAGCATCTACCTGGGCTCAGCCCTGCATTGCCCCATGGCACTTGGTGGGCAAGGAGAACCAGTGCTAACATGAACCTCATGCTGCCTGCTGTGCTATGAGTAATAAAGTCCCTTGCTTCCAGCCAGGCATTCTGTGTCTTCTGGAAGCAACCATCAAACTGCCAGGCTAACTTGTCAGCTTGCAAGTAAGGTTAAATCTCAGACCCTTTGGTTTTTGAGTTACCTGATCAAATGCATTGTGGTCAACATCTAGTAGATGCCTCTGGCTCATTAACCTTCTCTAGACTTATGGGACCCCAAGTAGCAGACCTGATTCACACTTAAGTTGAACACCTTGTGCTCAGTTAAATGAAATGACATCAGTGGTAACAGTGAAGCCTCTATAGGCACGTGTAACCTAATATCAGAGTCTCTGCACGTGGAACCCCAGGGCACCATTCACATCATAGTCTAGAAATATGCAATGTGTCTGCTCTAACTATTGCAATACTTCATTGTTTCTAACACCATCTATGGGAAAATACACCATTATTTTAGGTGCCACTGCGGGAAATAAAAAAGCTGCCAATTAAACCACGACAAAAATGCTCTCTACTATTTTGATTTTTTACTGTATATTTATTGAAAGATCTCTTTGATACTTATTTAGACAGATTTATCGTATCTCAACCTTGTGTACACATAGGAAGAAAAATAACTGTTCCTATTCAACATTACTGGAGGGTCTAGCCAGTACAATAAAGAAAGAAAAAGAAAACGCATAAAAATTGGAAAGGAAGAAATAAAACTGTCTCTGTTTGCAGACAACATGATTGTTTATGCAGAAAATCCCAAAGAATCTAAAATAAGTTCCTAGTGTATTTATTCTGGTTGGAGGATACTAGGTGAATACAGAAAAGTCAATTTTATTTTCTTACACTACCAATGAACAATTATAAATTAAAAATTAATGCCATTTGCAGTAGCATCCAGAAAAGCCCATGAAATACTTAGAGATAAATCAAATATATGAAAGGTTTATGCTTAAAACTATAAACATTGCTGAAAGAAATAAAAAACCTAAATAAATGGAAATACTGTGTTCATGGATTGGAAGACTCAATATTGTCAAGATATCAGTTCTCTTCAAACTGATTAAGTTTAACACAATCCCCAAATTCCAAAATTGTACGTTTTTTTTTCTTTGCAGAAAAGGAAAAGCTGATTCTAAAATGTATAAGGAAGAGCAAAGGCACAAGAATAGCCAAAATAATTTTGAAAAACAAGAATGAGTTTAGAGGACTTACACTATTTTGAGATTTACTGTAAAGCTAAAGCCATCAAGATAGTATGGAATTGGCCAAAGGACAGACAAATAGATCCATGGAATAGAACAGAAAATAGACTCACTTATATGTTCAACTGATTTTCAATAAAGTTGAAAGGGCATTTAAATGGAGAAAAAGTTTTTCAGCAAATGGTAATGAAACAATTGGACATTAACCTATACCTTGTACCATATACAAAAGTTAACGTGAAATGGAGTATAGACCTAATTGTAAAAACCTAAAACTCATAAAACTTCTACAGAAAAACAGGAGAAAATCTCTGTTACATCTAGTTTGGCAAAGATTTCTTAGATTGGACACAAAAAGCCATGAATCATAAAAGAAAAAAAACAAAAAAACTTGACAAATTGAACTTCATGAAAATTGCATATTCTGCTCTTGGAAAGACACTGTCAAGAAAATGAAAAACAGGCCACAAACTAAGATAGTACTCACGAAACTTCTGATAAAGGATACCCAGAACATAAAGAACTCTCATAATTCAGTAAGAATATAATCCAACTAAACATGATTTGAACAGACACTTCTTCAAAGGAGATACATAGGGGCTTCCCTGGTGGCGCAGTGGTTGAGAATCCATCTGCCGACGCAGGGGATACGGATTCGTGCCCCGGTACGGGAAGATCCCACATGCCGCGGAGCGGCTGGGCCCGTGAGCCATGGCCACTGAGCCTGCGTGTCCGGAGCCTGCGCTCCACAACGGGAGAGGCCACAACAGTGAGAGGGCCGCGTACCGCCAAAAAAAGAAAAAAAGAGAAAAGCTGATCACACCAAGCCCTGGAGAGGTTGCAGAGTAATGAGAACTTTCATTCATTGCTGGTGGGAATGTAAAATGGTATAGACACTTTGGAAAACCGTTCAGCCGTTTGTTATAAAGTTAAACACAGACTCATCACACAACGCAGCAATCCTATTCCTAAGTATTTACCCATGAGTAATAAAACTGTATATTCATACAAAAACCTATACCTAAACATTTATAGCTTTGTTCATAACTGCCAAAAATGAGAAACAATCCAAATATTCTTCTATTGTGAATGGATAAATAAGCCTGGTATAATCACATAACTGAATACTACTCAACAATAAAAAGAAATGAACTGCTGATAAATGCAAAAACATGATGCTAAGTGAAAGAAGCCAGGCGCAAGATGCTGCATGACGTTATAGAAAAGAGAAAACGATACAGATAGAAAACAGTGGTTGCCAAGGGCTGGGAGTGTGGGTTGGGGATTGGATACAAAGGGGCACGAGGAAATGTTAAAAATACTCTATCTCTTGATTTCAGTGGTGGATACATGACATTACACATTTTTATCAATTCATAGAACTGTATACCTAAAAAGGGTGCATTTTACGCTATGCAAATTATACCTCAATAAATCTGACTTAAATTTTTAAAAATTGGTTAAGGAAGCCCTATTTTTTTCTCCATAGAATCCAAGTCCGCTGAATTCTTTTCTTTTTTTTAATAGACCTTTATTGGAGTGTAATTGCTTCACAATACTGTGTTAGTTTCTGTTGCACAACAAAGCGAATTATTTTCAATGAGAGTTGATGTCAGAGTTTTTCCACTCTCTGTCATCCTCTGGGGAATCAGCAGCTTTGGTAATATTCTTAAGAGGGCTCTACTATTGTCTCTGGGATTTTCTTTCAAGCTGCTGATGCTCATCTGACAAGCTTCGATGCTGGGTCTTTATTGATCTTACTAACAGTTGTCAAATAGAAGGTTTGCAGACAACAATCAGGATTCGTATTTCCGGTGGCATACTGGTCAATTGCAAATCCTGTACGTTTTAGTCAACGGACCGTTTCAAGACAATCTGAATGTGGGTTAACATCTAACGTTTGTGCACAGGCAGACAACAAAAACTACATTGTGGCTGCCACATGGATAAAAGCAATTGCAAGAATGTCAACTTCAGGGGTATTAAAATGTGAGAAATGCTCATCTTCAAGTTGATAAGGTATTATTACTGGGAGAAGTGGAGAAGCTGGACTCCAAAGGCCCTTTCGAAAATCCTGTCAAAGACAGTGACATGGCGGACTATTTTTAATTAGTCTTTTAATTTTTTTCAGAGAACTATGTTTTCAATTATTTTAGGTAACGTGTATATACAATACAAAATCCAAACTGTGAAACAGAAAATACAGTGAAAAATAAGTCTCCCTCCAACCCCTGACCCTCAGACACCAAGTTCCCTCCCTGAGAGAGAACCACTGTTGGGGGTCCCCTATGTCTGAACTGCTTGAGAAGGATCATGCTGGCAACGAGGCAGAGACTGAAGAAGCAGGAGGAACAAAAATCCATTTGTCAACTAAGAAGAAATGACAAAAGTCTGGTGGTGGGGGTGCAGGAAATGAAGACATAAATTCAGATAGTGGGGATGTTGCACTTAGTTACAAATACAAGCAATCTGAATAATAGTGACTTAAGACAAAGATTTATATTTTTCTCACATAAAAGAAGTCTGGGTGAGCATTTAAGGGCTGATGTAGCTGTTCAGTTATATCATTAATACTCAAGCCTCTTCTATATTTGTGCTCTACCATCTTTAGAAGGTTGCCTCAAAGTAGCAAAATGGCCAGTGCTGCTCCAACCATCATATCCATATACCAAAGACAGAAGAAAGGGCAACAGGGCACGTGCTTGCTCTCTCCTATTTCTCCTAATTCATATCAACTCTCTGCCCTTCTGCTTTTCTATCTGCTCTGTTTCAGCAGGCTGGCCTGTGTGGGCTATATCAGTGGCTTTCTTGCCCTTGGCGTTGTGATGGGTTCAGCCAATACAATCCATGGAAAGAGATGAGAATATGAGAAGAGAATGAGCTCAGGATTTCTTTCCCCTGACTCCCTTTCTACAAAGTCACATCTGGCTGGCTGCCTCTCTTTACCTGAAGGCCACTGTTCTCAAGGCAGTCTGCTCTACCCGACCCTCTCCTTACCAGTTCAGAAATAGAGATAACAGCTTGGCTGACCCTAATCTTGTACTCGTATTCTATCCTTCATGATTTCTATACATAGTGTGTCAGCTGTTCCCTTGCTGGGATTCTGAATGATACAAGTCACAAGCTAGTTGAGTCAGCCTCTTTTAAGAAAATTTCCTAGAAGTTTCACCCAACAATTTTTACTTGTAGTTAGAAGTTAGATGGCCATCCTTACAAAGGGAGGGAGGGATATACAGGTGGCTTATTGTTGGTGATGGTTTTTTCGGGACTGGTCATTTGTAATGAAGAAGGAAAGTTGGGGGGCTTACCTGGTGGCACAGTGGTTGGGAGTCTGCCTGCTGATGCAGGGGACGTGGGTTCATGCCCCGGTCCGGGAGGATCCCACATGCCACGGAGCAGCTGGGCCCGTGAGCCATGGCGGCTGAGCCTGTGCATCTGGAGCCTGTGCTCTGCAGCGGGAGAGGCCACAACAGTGAGAGGCCTGTGTACCACAAAAAAAAAAAAAAAAGAAGGAAAGTTGGAAACTGAGTAGGCAGCTAGATGGTTCTATCATAGGAGGGACTAGAGGGAAAAATAAAGATGCCCTGTGAGAAACAATATTAATTTGCAATCAACCAGACTGAGGACAGAGGGACAATGCATCAATCATTGAATTTCCAGTAACAGTCACATTTTAAAGGTCACTGTCAAATTCATAGGTGACTGCCCTTGAAAGTCCCAAACTTTGAAAGTCCTTTTCCCCCCATCTTAAAGAGCCTCTTGTAGAATCTGATTAAAAATACTTTTTTAACTCTGAAAAAACACATGTAAACCATATACACAATTGTTTAACAATATTCTTTCTACACAAAGATCCAATGCAATAAAATCTTTTTTTTTTTTAAAGCATAGCATAGTTGTTAAGAACTTGTATCCTGGAGCTAAACTACCTAAGTTTGAAATCTGGTTCCACATGTACCAGTGGTGTGTCCTTGAGCAAGTTACCTAGCCTCTGTGTTTGTTTCCTCATCCATAAAGTGGGTGGGGTGGCCATGAGGATGCACTTGGCAGACCTTCTAGTTCAGGGAGCGTATTGGCTGAGGGTCCCTGCTGCTGCACTTTGGAATCCACTGTGACATTTGTAACAGAGCCACTTCTCCCATGGGCATCTCCCCACCAATGATGTAATATGGCAGGAAGACCAAGGCAGACCCATTTCTGGAAGACACCAGACTCCATCAGCTAACTTTGGCTCGAAGACAACTCCCTCCCTGAGCTCTGATGAACTTTGTTAAGACTTCTCTGCAGTCTAAGACACTTCTACCAACCTTCCTTCTCTTTCTTCCTCACTCAATGTTAGACTTGGGCTGTGGTCTAGTGACTCTCTCAGCCATTACCAGCTCCCCTTCATTTCCTTTTTCACAGGCATTTTCCTTAATAAAATCTTGGCACACTTATTTTGATCTTGGCATCTGCTTCTTGGAGGACCTGGACTAACACAGTGGGGATAATACTAGTTCCTACCTCTCACTGAGTTGTTGAGAGGATAAATGAGTTAATTCATTTACTGTGCTTATAATAGTGCTTGACAGATAGTAATACTTCAATCCATTTCAGTTATTAAAGACAGACCAGATCTTACATTTCTAGTATTATACCAGATTAGATAGCCCCCAAAACATTCCATTATTAAATACCATAAAAGTATGATGCAATATAGAAAATAGTCTTCCACCTGCATAGCTGAGTTTATAAAGAAATATAAATCCTAGGGGCAAAATGGAGAGAGACCTAAAAAACAGAGTAGTAGTCTTGATTTCACACTGCAGCTGTCCCCAGGGAATTTGATGGAGGCTTTGAACATAAAGCTGAGAATTGTCAAAGAGCTTTAGAAAAAAGGTGGGGACTAAAAGCCAAACCATCAGCAAAGAGAGATATAAAGGAAGCTTGTCCATCTTCACTTGTATCTGGATAAAGGGAAAAGATCCCTCAAGACTGAAGGCAGAGTTTGGCATTCATACTACTCTTGTGGCCGAGAACTCCCAAGCTGATAATATCTGTGACAAAGTCCAGAGACAAGTCCTCTCTGGAGGGACAAACCCTCAGCTAAGGATTCTCAGGATTCTCTTCAATATAGCCCTGCTAAAGATGAACTCACAATCCAAAATTTCAGAACAAAAAAGGAAATACTCCACCATGAGTGAGCATTAGCAATATGAGGAGCAGGATTAGATTTCCAACAACTTAAGATAGTTATTTTAAATATTTTATAATTTATGGCTGATATAGCTATCACATTAAAGAACAGAATTTTAAAAAACATAACGACTGTGTCTTTATTCCTATCCCACCCCTAGGTTCTTCAGAACCTTTTTTTTTTTTTAGATTCCATATATATGTACTAGCATACAGTATTTATTTTTCTCTTTCTGACTTACTTCACTCTGTATGACAGTCTCTAGGTCCATCCACCTCACTACATATAACTCAATTTCGTTTCTTTTTATGGCTGAGTAATATTCCATTGTATATATGTGCCACATCTTCTTTATCCATTCATCTGTCGATGGACACTTAGGTTGCTTCCATGTCCTGGCTATTGTAAATAGAGCTGCAATGAACATTGTGGTACATGACTCTTATTTGTATTATGGACTTGAGGACATGGGGAGGGCGATGGGTAAGCTGGGACGAAGTGAGAGAGTGGCAGGGACATATATACACTACCAAAGGTAAAATAGATAGCTAGTGGGAAGCAGCCACATAGCACAGGGAGATCAGCTCAGTGCTCTGTGACCACCTAGAGGGGTGGGATAGGGAGGGTGGGAGGGAGACACAAGAGGGAGGAGATATGGAGATATATGTATATGTATAGCTGATTCACTTTGTTATAAAGTAGAAACTAACACACCATTGTAAAGCAATTATACTCCAATAAAGATGCTTAAGAAAATAAAATTTAAAAAATAAAAAACATAACAAAAGATTGAGATTCTCAAAAAGAACCAAACAAAAATTTTAAAGACTCCCTTATCTGAGGTTCTCTAGAAAGCAGAGCCTGAGGCAAGGAAGAGGATGTTGATCTTTTATTCAGGAGATGAAGCCTGTTGAGATGAAGGCAAGGAAGAAAAGGGGAAGTAGGGAAAGGAAAGATGTGAAGCAAGGTGATATGATGCATTACAGTGCTGGTCTCTGTTTGAGAAGCCATCAAGAGACAGCTGGCCACTGCCTCTTTGCCTAACACCCCAGACTTCTCTGGAAGGTTTTCAAAAAGAAACAGCACTTCTGATTGGAAGGAGAATTTATCTGCCCAGCTCCCTCCTGTTTCCCATTTCCTACTGCTCAAATCCACTCCATGGAGAGCTAACCCATAGATGTTGCACTGTTCATCCTTTGATGTCACTCAGGAAACCAGATCCTCTGTTCAGAAGTAGAGGAGCAACTTGGTACAGACACCCTGGCATGTGGAAGGTGAAGCAATGCAATCCCAGGCCTCCAGCCAGCCTGGGGAGCTCAGCAGAGTACCTGTACACTTGCGTGAGTTACTGGCAGTTGGAAGAACTTTGAGAATAGGGAGGCAGTTTGACTCTGAGAAGGAACAAGGTTAGTTCCTGATGTTAAATTAGATATGCAGTCATTGAAATTGAGAAATACTCTCCAGTGGATAAACAGTATATTGGATCCAGATGAAGACAAAATTGTGGATATAAAGAGATAAATTAAATTATACCTATGTGCTGTATTCTGAACAAAGCAAAAAAGCAAAAAAAAAAAAAAAAAAAGACGTATGAAAGAGTAAAAAGTCCAATTTATACCCAATAGGAATTTCAGAAGGTGAGATTAGAGAATAAGAGGTTATACTGATAAAGAGCATGCATCCTTGGATTCAGTTTCTATGTAATATTTTTGATGCCCAAGGGCAGCTTTTGTACACAGAGAAGTTTATTTTCATTTATTTGGGTTTGATTTTTAAAACTTGACTTACTGAAATTATACATTTAAAAGTCTAGATTTTCTTAAACTCCTAAATTCATCTTATAAGTTTTATTACATGATTTTAAATACAGTAAATTTTATATAAAATAGAAATAATTTTCAGGGAAACTTTAACATAAATTGGACTGATTACTTAAGAGAATTAGATTTTAATTAATGTTAAGTAAACTTGAATAGGACAGGCTAATTACCTTTAACTACTTCAAATAATATGCATACATTAATGTATTCAATTTTCTTTAAGACGTTGGAATGTCTAAACTCAACAAACTTATGACCCAATAAGCTAATCCTTCTCACATTATCAAAAAACTCTCTAATGCAAGTTCTTTTAACCACTCTACCACTGTTTATAAACTAAATCACTTACACCATTCAACTTTGAATCAAGCATTTAATTTGGAATTGCAGGCCAATTTGTCATACATTTTAATATGCCAAATTCAATTATATTTTACAAGTATGTTTCTGGGATTAAGAGACACAACCCAGTAAGGTTTACTGTGACTTTAAATTCCTGAGCCAATAACTCATGATGACAGTATGCTTGTCACCTGAGGCAAGGTAGAAGTGCATATTGAACAGACACATTTGGTACAGGGATGCCAGACCTGCAGCTGCCTATGTCCAGTGTGGTCTTTCTTGCATCACAGATTGACATACTGAGTCCAGTTTTAGTAATCTTGAAATTATAGGAAACCCCAAATCTATACCCTTCAGGTGGGGTTGATACCTCCTGTTCCAATTACACAACCACACAATATTTTTTGTAACCTCTTTCCGTTCTGATGACAAGATTTTATCATCTGAATTCTTCAACCTCCAACCAGATTGCAACTGATTTTGTTCATTCATCTCATTACTGTCTGGCTGAACTCTATTTTCATTTTTTTTTTCCTCTGTCTTTGGACCACAAGGTTTTGGCAGAATCTAGTCAAACTTTCCTTATCTATAGTCTTTGACTGGCTTTATGATTACAGCAATCATGAGTGACATAAATAAGAATAGATGCACACTAAGACACACTGAAGTGCAGAAGAACAACAAAAACAGAGAGAACATCTTGAAACAACCACAGCTTTTTGTGCCTATTGGCTCCTACAAACATGGTGAACATGCCTAAAACCAGTGGGACTTTCTCTAGGAAGTGTGGCAAGCTCCAACCCCACAAAGTGGCACAGTACAAGAAGGGCAAGGATTATCCATATGCCCAGGGAAAGTGGCATTATGACAGGAAGCAGAGTGGCTATGGTGAGCAGACTAAGCCCGTTTTCTGGGAAAAAGCTAAAACTACAAAGATTGTGCTGAGGCTGCAGATCAAAGAATTCTGGCTATTAAGAGATGCAAACACTTTGAACTGGGAGGATTTAAGAAGAGAAAGGGCCAAGTAATTCAGTTCTAAGCTTCATCTTTTGGTGTTATGAAGATAATAAAATCTTGATGTTAAGTTAAAAAAAATAGAAAAATGACATATCACCAGAGTGAAGTGATAAATAGATAGCAGACTTGTAATCAGCAACACTTGAATAATATCTTTGAAGCAAGAGAAACAATGAATCTACAATTTTATACCCAGTCAAGCTATCATTCAGGAATGGGGAAACAAGTCATTTTCAGAAAGGCAAAGACTAAATTCATTAACAAACACTGAAAAAACTGCTGAACTACATAGATCCTTCTGTATGAAAACTCTTGCTATTTGCTATCGGAAACTCAGGAATGAAATAGATGGTGTACTTTTCAATCTCAGTATTCAAACTCATTATTCAAATCTAGGAACCAAAAAATTCAGATGATGAAAAAAACTTATACTAAAGGAAGAAAGAAATTAATTCACAAAGAAAGAAGTGAGGCTCATGAAGGAATGATGAGCAAGGAAACTGATAAGCATATAGGTAAATTTAAGTGATTAAAATAATAAAATAATAAAAAACTATTTTTAGAGGAATACAAAAACTATGTAAATAAAGTATATACTGATGAACTGTAAAGTAGGATAGGTGATAGGAATGAGCAAGTTCAATGTTTGGCAAAGAGCAGGAGGAGTTTAGGAATGTTGATCGTGGTGGACATTGTTGACACCTGACCCATATTCTCTGTCCACCTAAGTTCACTTATCAATGGGGTAGACAGTGTAACAGGCTGCCAGGTGTTGCTCAAGCACATGTGTCTCTCTTCTATGCCTGATGTCTTTCTCCTGCATCATAGAACTTTCTCTGACTTAAGCTGGTGTAATGTGGAAGTGCAGGGGCATTAACACTTCCAGGGATAAATTTCAACCAATGGGGGAGTCAGTAGATAAATGCCTCCACCTCCTTATCTCCTCGTAGGACAACTCTGAAACAAGCTCCACTTGGTTGTTCAGAGGATTTGAGCGCCCGTTACCCACAACAACCTGCTCATGAGCATTTCCCAGACCTGCTTTTCTCTTTTCCCTGCCTCACTTCCCCCTTTCCCTTGTTTGTGCTTCCTGATGTCACTTCCCAAATGCCTATACTCAAGGTCTGGTCCTAAGGGCAGCTTTTGGGAGAATCCAACCTGAGACACTGATTAGTTTTGGAATTTAATTCATGTATGCTTGTTACAATTCTAAGAGTAATCACTAGAATGGTGCAGACAGAATGTATAACTTCCAAACAAATATAGGTGAAAAGGAGAAATTTTAAAAACAAAACAACCTTAAGTCAATAAAGGTAGAAAAGGGATGGAGGGGGAGAGAAACTTAAGAGGATAGATGTCATATTTCATAGAATGTAAGATGACATAACTTGTAAAATACTCCTAAATTTTGCATGCTACTAAGGAAGAAAAAAGCTGCTAATGATGACTTCAATTATAGGGGTATTCTAATTTCAAAGATGTTTAAATGTGGGGAAAAATATGTGTCTTACAGTTGATGAAATTTGGCAGTGCAAAGTAAGATTTTAGAAATAAATGTTAATATTCAATAATCACAATATGAAGGGACTAAAATCATTTAGAAGATCAGATTGTCTAATTAGTTTCAATTTATAAAAAAAATTAGCTGAAACTGTACATAACAGACATACTTCAAACATAAAATATAAGGCCACATGTAAAAGAACTGAAAAAGATAACACCAGACAAATACTGACCAAACAAAGCTGGTACAGCTAACTCAAAATGAGACAGACTTTATCTCTAGAAATGCTTTTTGCTTTAAGGAGGGTCACTCCATAATGATAAATTTTCAATTCATGAGATATATTTCTAAATATTATACACCTAAAACATAGCCTCAAAATACATAATACAAAAAAACTGAGAGACCAACAAGGAAAAATGTCAAATCAATAGAAGGGAATTATTCACATATATTAGTTTTGATGGAGCAAGCAAATGAAAAATTAATAAATATTTACAAGCTATTAATGACATAACAATTGTGATATAATGAGCATATATTGAACCCTTATACTTCAAATTGAGAAACATAAATTTTACTCAAACATAAATTGAACATTTATGAAAATTAGCTACATATTAGTCCACACATCAAATCTCTACAAATACTAAAAGAATATCATACAGATTACATTATCTGACTATAGTACAATTAAGCTAGAAAGCAATTACAAAATCATATAAAAATATATTTGGAAATTTAAAAACCACACTGTTAAGTAGTTTTGGGGTGAAAGACCGTATTGCAAGGGACATTTAAAAAATATTTCGGGCTTCCCTGGTGGCGCAGTGGTTGAGAATCCGCCTGCCGATGCAGGAGACACGGGTTCGTGCCCTGGTCCGGGAAGATCCCACATGCCGTGGAGCAACTAAGCCCGTGAGCCATGGCCGCTAGGCCTGCGCGTCCGGAGCCTGTGCTCCGCAACGGGAGAGGCCACAACAGTGAGAGGCCCGCATACTGCAAAAATAAAAATAAAAAAATAAAAAAAATAAAAAATAAAATATTTCAACTGAACAATAAGGAAAATCTACATAACAAAACTCATGGGGTACGGCTAAAGCAGTACCTTTAGAGAAATTTACATCCTCATATGCTCAAAGAAGTCTGAACATTTATGCGTTAATCATCCAACTCAAGAAATTAGAAAGTACAGAGTTCAAAGTAATTAGAGGATAATAAAGATAGGATCTGCAATTAATTGTTGTAGATTGGATTATTGGTCTCAGTTCTTCATTCACCTGTAATAGGATTATACGTCTACACCCTTTAACCACAAATGGGAGGATACTGCAAAGTTATCAGGCAGAATATGCTTCCTTGCCTCATTGAAAAGGAGCCTTATCATAGACTTGCTTTACCTAATGGAATGTTAGTAAATTTGATAGGAACAGGGGACTTAAATAGGTTTGTGAAATTTAGTTTGGTTTCTTGCATGCCTGCCATTCCCAATGAGAAGAGCAAGCCTCAGACAGCTGCTGGTCTAAGAAAGATGAGACATGAACATAACCCGCAACTTGGAGCCTAAAGCCTGGATTGCAGCCTAGCCCAGCTGATGTAGATGACTCACATATCCTTTAGCAAGAAATAAATGCTTGTTATTTAAATGCTGAGTTGTGGTTTGATATGCAGTATTGCAGCAATAGGTAATTCATTCATGAAACAGAAAATATATAGTAGAGCACTGCCAGACATAAAATCCGATCTTCTGAAAAAACATCCATCACAAAACTTTGCCACACATAATGGAAGATTGGGGGCCAGAGTGGTGGGGGGAGGAGTGGGAGGGAGGGAGGGACAAAGAGGAGGAGGAGAAGGAGGGGAGAGAGAGAGAGAAACAAATGACCAAATGATGAATAAAAATGGAGACATAGCTATAAATATATCAGTGAGCTCTAAAATGAAAGAATGCTGTGAATAATTTTATGCCAATAAATTTGGAAACAAAGTCCTGGAAAAACAATTTATTGAAATCAACTGAAAGAAAAAATAGAAAATCTGAATGTGTATAACTATTTTTAAAATTAACTAGTAATTCAGACTTCTGATGGAGTAGATGATAGAATAAATAAACTTTTCCCTATTCTATATTCAGAGTACAACTAAGAACCCTGAACATCAAACATAAAACAAACATAAGATGACTCTGAAAGGCTGAAAGAAGGCAGATCAGCTAGGGTCCACAGAGTAGTGAGTTTCCTGGGTTTTCTTTTTGCCTCATAAATACCAGATTTGAAGCTGAGTATTCCAGAAACCACACTGCTAACAGGTGCAGACAAAAAGAAGTTCCAACAATACCATACTTAGCAATAGTAATCAGACCACTTACCATCTCTATCTTACTCAGTCTAAAATGTCTGCACTCAGGTTAAGGTTGACTTCAATTTTTTTCTCTAAGAATGATAGATGGGTTGAGGTTTGAGTAATTAAAGGTTCTATTTTTACACTTTTTCTTTCTTTTTTTTAAAAAAAATTTGGCCGCACTATGAGGCATGTTGGATCTTAGTTCCCCAACCAGGGATCAAACGCGGGCCCTGGCAGTGAAAGCGCCAAGTCCTAACCACTGGACCGCCAGGGAATTCCCTATACTTTTTCTAAAATAACACATATATATATTTATTTATTCCTACAAGGCCTTTTATATAGTTAACATCTTAAAATGACAAAAATTAATCCATGTACCTAGTCCAAGTAATGTAGAGTACAGACAGTCTCTGACTTACAATGGTTTGACTTACAATTTATGATTGTGAGAAAGTGATATGCATTCTATAGAAACCAAAGTTCAAATTTTGAATTTTGACCTTTTCTTGGACTCGACTTATGTGGTATGATACTCTCTCATGATGTCGCTGCTCCCAGTCAGCCATGATACCAACAACCATTCCGAAACAAACAACCATTGTTTTTCACTTTCAGTACATTACTCAACAAGTTGCCTGAGATACTCAACACTTTATTATAAAATAGGCTTTGTGTTAGATGATTTTGCCCAGCTGTGGGCTACTGTAAGTGTTCTTAGCACATTTAAGGTAAGTTAGGCTAAGCTCTGATGTTCTGTATATTAGGTGCATTACATGTGTTTTCAATTTGATATATTTTCAGTTGATGTTCAGGACGTAAGCCCATTGTAAGTTGAGGAAGATCTGTAGACAAAACAAATTAGAATCTCCTTCCTCAGCCTTATTTCTCCAGAACCACCACTTAAATTTCTGACTTTACTTCTGGTATTTATCTATATGTCATTAAAAAAATTTTTTTTTATTCTTTTATTTTTGGCTGCGTCGGGTCTCAGTTGTGGCACGCAGGATCTTTCATTGCAGTGCGTTGGCCTCTCTCTAGTTGTGGCGCACGGGCTCCAGAGCGCATGGGCTCTGTAGCTGCAGCACATAGGCTCTCCAGTTGCAGCATGTGGGCTCAGTAGCTGCAGCACTCAGTCTCAGTTGCCCTGCAGCATGTGGGATCTTAGTTCTCCGACCAGGGATCGAACCTGTGTCCCCTGCATTGGAAGGCAGATTCTTAACCACTGGACCACCAGGGAAGTCCCTATATGTCATTTTAAGTAGTAAAATATTCTTGACTGCTCACATTTAGACAGACCTGTGTCATAAAGGTGAGAAAATCAGCGAACTTATACTTCTTTCCATGTCCCTTCTCACCTTCCCGTTTGACTTTATTATCCTTTTCACTTTGTCAAGATTTACATTTTTGTTCTTTTAAAATGACTTGTTTTCTTTCTACAGATTCTGAAAACTGAAACTAAATCAACTTATTTATAAAATTATGATTATTTAGCTTTTATTTGTAGCAGAATCCCAAGGAGTATAATTGAACCCTTCATAGAAGGAAGTGCAGCACTTAATCGGTGCCCCTTGAAGGGGATGGGACCAGGCACTGATGTTACAGACGCTTTCTTTTCGTAATTATTCAGCTTCCTTTGCTGGTTCTGGGATGTACTCAGCTCCTACCATGTCTCTTATTTCACTCCATTTTTTTGGATTCCTTTTCGTGAAGTACAATATATCTTTCATTTTTAACACACAGGGTTAGTGGGTGGCAAACTTTCTGGATCCTTGTACATCACCAGTGGCTGCAATGAGTGCATGCCCCTTGGATTTCTGGCTGCAGAGAGCATAAAGAATCCGTGGTCCCCATTGCTGCCTCCAGAGATCCATCAGGGAGTTCAGGCTGAGGCTTTCCCATAGGCTGCCTCCAGCTAACAATGAGTAGGGCAGTCCTAATGCACTCGGGCTTAAGGACTTCTTGGAAGTCTTTTTTATTTTTTTGGCCACGCCATGCGGCTTGTGGGATCTTAGTTCCCTGAGCAGGGATCAAACCCAGGCCCCTGCAGAGGAAGTGCGGAGAAGTCCTAACCACTGGACTGCCAGGGAACTCCCCTGGAAGTCTTTTTGAACTCTTCTAAAATTGCACTGCAGTCTAAGACACTCCCACCCACCCTTTCTTTCTTCCCTCTCCCCTCTCCCTGGAGTCAGCATTGAGGTCTGACAGCTTGTCCACCCTCTCGGGCTCCTTTGTCTCTTTAGGCATTTGCCCTCATACACTTCTTACACACATAATTCTGTCTTGGCATGTTTCTTACAGGACCAAAACTTGCATAACATCTTTATTTCTCCTCACATTTGATATATTTTTTGGCACCTAGAATTCTATACCCAGCCATTTCCTGATTTTTGAGGGCATTGCTCCATTGTCCTTTAGTATCCAGAACTGCTGATGAGGTCTTTATTCTTGTTTCTTGGCAAAAAAATATTTTGAAATTTCTCATTCTTGAGATACAGAAATTTCACTAGTATATACCTAGATGTGTGTATTTTAGACTTTTTTCTGATTAATAACTGATGGGCTCTTTCAATTTAAAGACACTCTTAGCTGTTACTTTCTTAATAATTTCCTTTCCTTTGTCCCACCCTCATTTTCTCTGCTCTGTTCTTCTGAGACTTCTCTTAGAACTTCTCGGTTTTACACTCCTGAGAACTACGTGTTTTGGCGAAAGAGCTGGGTTTTGTTTGTTTTCTGTGGTAGTTGGTTCTGGAATATGAGAAGCCCAGGGCAGGTTGTAGAACCAGAACAGGATTTGCCGGGAGAGAAGCCCTGAGAACCACAGGAAAGCAGATACCAGGCCAGGTGTGTGTGGCTTTGGATTCTCACCCGGTATAGTTGTGAGCTTGGAAACACGCCCTTTGTGGTTATGGGAGAATTTGTTTCAGTACAAATTATATTTTCTCTCTCTTTTTTAAAAAATTAATTAATTAAATTTATTTTTTGGCTGCATTGGGTCTTCATTGCTGTGCGCAGGCTTCCTCTAGTTGCAGTGAGCGGGGGCTACTCTTCGTTGCGGTGCACCGGCTTCTCATCGCGGTGGCTTCTCTTGTTGCAGAACATGGGCTCTAGGCGCGTGGGCTTCAGCAGTTGTGGCACACAGGCTCAGTAGTTGTGGCTCACGGGCTGTAGAGCACAGGCTCAGCAGTTGTGGTGCACGGGCTTAGCTGCTCTGCGGCATGTGGGATCTTCCTGGCCTAGGGCTCAAACCTGTGTCCCCTGCACTGGCAGGTGGATTCTTAACCACTGCACCACCAGGGAAGTCCCTATCTTTTCTAAATTTATGGAGAATATATAACTGAGTGATGGGGGAAATTCACTGTATTTGAAAGCCTTCATGTTCCCCTCTTTTCAGGACCCAGTGAGCTTGAGCTCTTTGTGGGAGGGGATGGTCTGGAAAACAAAGGTGATGATGTCTCAGCTGGCATTTGAAGGCGCCATTGTAGAACCCAGGCATAGGGATTAACTTGGCCTGTGGTCAAGAAAGTACATGGTAGTTTTGGAGAGGGTTATGTTCCCCTATGTAAGTGGGGGATTCAGGTACAGCAGGAGACAATGCTGGGATGGAGAACTAGGGGGTCAGATTGCAGGGGGGCCTTACCTAATGCCCTGCCATCAATGCGGACTTTCTCCTGAAGGAACCCTCTGAAGGTTTTTGAAAGGGGAAGTGCCATAACTGCCATATTTGGGTTTTATTAAGATGCTGCTGGTGGAAGGTAAATTTAGAGAAGGGAGACAGGAGACTGCCCACATTAGGGCAAATCAGTGTTTCTGTTTTCAAGGCTGGGACTGGGCAGCCAGTTGAGGGCAGGGTGAGCAGTTAGTGATCTGTCCAGGATTTTGGCAGCTGGGAGGCTGGGAAACTGAGAATCAAGGAGGCAAAGGCAGGAAAGCCCGGAGAAGAAAACTAGGAGAGTACTGTCCTGCTCCTCCAACAGAGAGAGAGAGATAAGGAAGACGCCATTTGTGAGATGTGAAGACATGGAAGATAGAGAAAGTGGAAGAAATGCTGTAGCACCTGGCCAAGAAAACTACCTGGGAAGGACTAAGAAGAGAACCCACTTGGGGCAGGAGAAGATGAATGCGTGGGAGAAGCAAGTTTCCTAGCTCTGTGGGTTGCAAATTATCTTAGTGGCTGCCAAGCAGGTGTGCAGAAAATCAAAGGTTCCTTTCTGACATCTTCTCCTCTCCTTCTAGGACATTGTGTTCATCTGGTTTTCTTTCTGCCCCTCTGGCTACTTGGCCTCAGTCTCTTTATTTGGTTAGGTGGTTTCACTCTTCTAGACCTCTAAATGTCGGGGTATCCCCAAGGCCCAGGCCCCGGACCCCGTCTCTGTTTACTACCACTCCTTGGATGATCTCCTCCAGCATCTTGGCTTTAAATGTCATTGGTAACCTGAGGAACTCCTATTTTTATTATCTATCAAACTGCCTACTTAATATCTCTACTTGGATATCAAATAGGCAACTCAAACAGGTAAAAGGAACAAGTTTTGATGCCCCCTTCATCTTCCACCAACCTACCCCTCCTCCCCCCATAATTCCCCATCTCATGAAACAACAATTCTCTTCATCTTGGAGTCATTCCCGGTCTGCCTGGTCATTTTTCCCTTCTGAGTCACATTCAGTTCATCAGCAGATGCTGTCAGTTCTACCTATGAATCTCGGTCCTGCCCCTGAGCACATCTTACCATTCCCAATGATGGCCACCTCCTAGAATAAGCCAATACAACGCTTCTCCCCAGGATTCCTGCAATAGGAATCTGTTCTCCAGTGATCATGTCACTCTCCTACTCAAATACTCCCTCTGGGGATGGCTTCCCATCACACTTAGAGTAGAAACTCAGTATGGCCCCCAAGGCCCCATTTGAGCTGCCCCAGTTTCCATTCCTACCTCTCTTCCTCTCCATTAGCTCATCCAGCCACCCCCATTTTGCTGTTCCTTAAACATGCCAACCACATTTCTTACCTCAGGGTCTCTTCCTGGAATGTTCTTATCCAAGATATTCTCCTGGCTCACTCTTTTACTTCATTCAGGTCAAAGAGTCTTTCCCTTACCACTCGTTACCTGGTTTTATTACTTTTTGTAGTCCTAATCACTATACAACATTATATTACATGTTTACTTTTTACTACATATTTATTCCTTCAATGAAAATTGTCTACCACCACTAGAACGTAAGCCCCAGGAGGAAGTTTGCTTCTCACTGATGTAGCCTCAGCACCTAGAAAAGTATCTGGCCCGTGATAGGTATTTAAGGAGTACTTATTCGAATAACAGACGGAAGTATGATTGGGCCCAAACTGGAAAATGGCAGGGTAGAGATCAAAGATCAAGGGCATTGGGGAGTTGAGGGAGTTGGTGAGAATACAGCTGGCACAGTTGGCCATGGATTCCAAGGCAGATATGAAGGGGGAGAGGTCAGGAGCCTGGGTAAACTTGGTGATGGGTGGCGGGGGTGATCGGGCATCAGTAAGTGTGCACAGAGGGAGGAACAGAAGAAAGGAGCTCTAGACAAAATGCAAATGCTGGAGTCAGATAATCTGGAGAAAAGAAAATGTGAATACATTGAGTAATTATGAATTTTTTCAGAACAGGAGCTACTTTTTTTTTTTTTTCTTTTTAACTTCTGTAAAGAGTTTAGCACATACCAGACACTCAACCCACTGGTGACCGAGGAGACCCAATTTCCAGGCTCTGCAGGTGTACATTTTTATCCTGGTTCCTTGTGTTTTCTAAATGCTGCAAGCACACCACTTTCTCATGCCATGTTCATGTCTTACAGTCAATGATTCCTCCTACTCATTGCCACCTGGGCTCTTCCCTTCTTCTTACAGGAATCTGGGACAATGCAAATCAGGCCCTCTGAGTTGGAGGTAGAAAAGCTTGCCTGATCTTGCCCAGTAACTGGTGGCAGCATCAAGACTCCGTCACCTCATTGGCACAATGAGTGGATTCCACTAGTGTTCCCCCAATTCTCCTCCATTTCTGACACTGGAGGATTTCAGACATATAGTAGTTCTAAATGCCTCTGCAAAATTTCTTTTTGAATTTGCCCTTCCCATTTCTACCGTTCCAGGCTCCTTCTCCCCTCACTACTGAATAGCTTCCTCCTTCGTTGATTCTACAGTTTTGCAAAAGGCATCCAGATTAATCTTCTAGGTACTTCCTCATAACCAGGACGCTCTCTGCTGAGGTGTAGGTTTCTTGCACCCAACACAGTGCCTGGCACACAGTAGGCATGCAGTGAGAGCTTGCTGAATGGAACTGAACAGTGTTCAACACAGGGTCAGGGAGCTAAAAGCCAGGCCTTCGCTCTATGGACCTGACCATTTGCCTCCTCTCAGGCCAGTCCCATTTCGACCTCTGGAAAGCCTTTCAACCTTCCCCTCCCCTTCTGTCCCCTCCCTCCGTGTTCCATGCCAAGTGATGGGTGGAGAAAACAGACCCAGCTTCTCAGGAAAGCAGGGTGGAGTCTTGCACCCACAGGAGAGAATAAACATAATCCTTGGGATTTAGGCTGACAGCAGGAACCTTGCAAAATGCATTACCAAAAATAGAGGGAAGGGTGTTTTTTTGTTTTTGTGTGTGTATCTGTTTCACTGCTGGCAGGATTGAACAGATGCTAAGTCAGTCAATTTCAATGACTTCAATTCCACATTACATGAAAGAAGGCAGGGAGTCATGTTAAGGGACCAAAAAATGACCTGAAAATGTGGATAGTTTTTTTTTTTTCTTCCATGGAATTTTGACTATATCCTACTTCTCCTTACTCTTTCTCCCTTCTACCAGCTCTTCTCTCCCCTCCCCCTCCAACTGGGGTCCAGGCTGAAGTGGATGATGTTCGAGGAATTTCCTGGTTCTAGAAATCCACCAAGAGGGGTGCCAGGAGTCCCGATTAGTGGATCCTACATCACCTGCCCTTTTCCCAAGATGAGGAACAGACAAACCACTAAGGCATGGCTCTCCAGTTGCTCTTCTATCCAGCCTCAGGTCTGGCCATGCTCCAGATTTAAGTTTTGGGGAATGCAAGAATCACAGCTTGCTTTTGTGGAACTGTGCCCAAGGCTGCGAATAGAGGTGTTGCTATTCTGGCCCCAGGTTGAAAAGAGAAGTAAACAGAAGGTGGGGTATAGAAATAAGCTAGTAGAATTGGAAGTAGGGGTAATTTCCCCCATTAGGAATATTTTGCCAAAATGTGGACTGCAGAGCAGACACCTTATTTTCTGATGTCTTCATAGGACGTGTGTGAGTGCCATTGGTGACAACCGCTGATGTGGAGGAGACATGGCGAGGGGTGTTGTCCTGGTAATAGCAACTCTGGCATAGCCAGTGTCCTTGACATTGGCACCCATTGATCAGACATTATGGGATTTCTGGTGATGGTGGCCCTTTCAGCATAGATACCAGGGCCCCTGATATCTCCCATGGGCTTTGGTAGCTCATCAAACATGGGGAGTGGGGTGATATTCATGAGTGAACTGCAAAAGGACACATCAGCCCAGTGAGTTAAGGTAGGGTTTTTTGTTTCGTTTTGTTTTTAAAAGCAAATATGGCAGACATTACTGTTAGCAACATGCCTGGAGTTATCAACTGGCATTGACAATTCCCAAAACCATCGAGGAGGAATATGAGGGGGCTGGAGGTCATTCAAAATAGCCAGGGAGGGACCCAGAGGAATGTCATGTTCTGCTAGCTTGGCCATCCTATGTCTCTGTTAATGATGCTGACCGTAGAGGCTGGTAAAGGAGGATAGCTTGTAAGCTGTAGAGCCCTACTCCCATGGGAGGAGTTGTGTTCATGTGCACGGAACTGGGAATACTAGGGCAAAAGAGCCTGGATTAAGAAGAGACAATCACTGAGGGACCAGGCAGAGAGGATGGGGTGCCCCTGACTCCTAGGTAGGTTGATGTACAGAGGTAGCCGGGGTTGATCCTGCAAGATGATTTCCAAAGATTCCCACTAGATGGCAGTGTCGGTCAGCACATGAGTCTGCAAAGGTTTCCTGGAGAACAGCCTGGGCTCAATGGAAAATGTCATTTCACAGATGAGAAGATGGAGGATGGGGAGGCAGGGTGACTTGGTCCAAGAACACCAATGACTAGCCCTGTCATTGGGCTAGAAGCCCTAGCCCTCAAGCTTCTAGGGACAATGCCATGACCCCAGGTTCTGCTTCTATAACTGTAGAAGTTATTTTTAACATCTAATCTCCCACAACAAGAAGTGCCAATCTGAGCAGATCAATTGCTTTGATTTTCATAGAGAGGTCATGAGTCTTAGAGGGCAGCTACACTGAAGCTCCCCATGGCCTGTGGGATAAAGTTCAAATCTACAGCCTGGCTTGTACCTACGTTGCAGGATTTCCTTCCTTTTAGGACATCTCTAGGTTACTTAAACAGCACCATGCAGAGTTTAAGGAGCTTCATGTTCGGAAATCTATGCAGTAACAGTCCCTGAACTGCTTCTTTGGGAGGCATCCCCTGACCCATTTAGGAGATTTCATCACTGCCGACTTTGTGCCATTACTTTATCTACTCTCTACTGTTAAGGATGTAGGTTGGAAGGGGTACGATTGCTGGGGACCCAGAGGAGGATGTGTGGGCATTTCTTTTTAAAATTTTTTTCTTATATTTTAAAAATATTTCTTATGTTGGTTTCGTACTTCTAAGTCTGGTGACCTTAGCTTCAGAAATAAGAATAATAACAGTTAACATCTGTGAGCACTTAGTACATACCAGGCATTCTACCGTCATGGACACTGTCTTACGTAAGTCCCAGAGCATGTAAACAACACGACAACAGAAGCACTTATATTATTCTTTCTTGACATGAGAAAGCAGGCTCAGAACTTGTGATACAAAATCTGAACTTCACAGCATCACAATATCTTAAGGCTGGGTGGTTTCTAGAGCTGACCTAATTCTTTCATCTTCCTCCATCCAGAAACTAAACAGTTGCAGAGATTCAAGGAGATAATTTCACCACCTCCTCTGGCTACTCGCACAAGGCTCTAAATCTTAATTGCAGGAAACTTTCTTTTTGATGCAGACACAACTATTTTTAAAAATTTCATATTGGGGTATATTTGATTTAAAATGTTGTATTAGTTTCAGGCATACAGCAAGGTGATTTAGTTACACATACACATATATCTATTCTTTTTCAGATTCTTTTCCCATATAGGTTATTAGAGTACTGAGTAGAGTTTCCTGTGCTATACAGTAGGTCCTTGTTGATTTTTTTTTTTTTTTTTTTTTGTGGTACGCGGGCCTCTCACTGTCGTGGCCTCTCCCGTTGCAGGGCACAGGCTCCGGACGCGCAGGCTCAGCGGCCATGGCTCACGGGCCCAGCCGCTCCGCGGCATGTGGGATCTTCCCGTACCGGGGCACGAACCCGTATCCCCTGCATCGGCAGGCGGATTCTCAACCACTGCGCCACCAGGGAAGCCCTGATTATTTATTTTATATACTGTAGTGTGTATATGCTAATCCCAACCTACTAATTTATCCCTCCCCACCTTTCACCTTTGGTAGCCACAAATTTGTTTTCTATGTCTGTGAGTCTATTTCTGTTTTGTAAGTAAGTTCATTTGTATCATTTTTTTTAGATTCCACATGTAAGTGCTATCATATGATATTTGTCTTTCTCTGACTTAACTTCACTTAGTCTGATGATCTCTTAAATCCATCCATGTTGCTGCAAATGGCATTATTTCATTCTTTTTTATGGCTGAGTAATATTCCATTGCACATATCTACCACATCTTCTTTATCCATTCCTCTGTCGATGGACATTTAGGTTGCTTCCATGTCTTGGCTATTGTGAATAGTGCTGCAATAAACATTGGGGTGCATGTCTTTTTTTGAAGTATGGTTTTCTCTGGATATAAGCCCAGGAGTGGGATTGCTGGATCATATGGTAGCTCTATTTTTAGTTTTCTGAGGAACTTCCATACCGTTCTCCATAGTGGCTGTACCAATTTACTTTCCCACCAACAGCAGACACAACTATTAAAGCGTGGAAAATTCCCCCCAAATTAACCTATAACAAGAGACTCCAGATTGGCCCTGAATCACCTTCTCCCCACTTTATATTCTGCAACTGAGAGGCACTGTGCACGTTTTGCATTGCTAAGAATTCTGCAGCTCTAAAGTAACCTACAGTAAGAAGAAGCTTGGAGTAATAGCTTTCCTCATGGGAGGCTCTCTCCTGGCTTTAAGCGATCTCGCTAGGCCCTGCTTGTGCCTCAGTGATGGTGTGGTTGCCCAATGCCAGGTTTATTTCCTGGGTTTCAGGCCACATGTCCAGGACTCTAAAAGCTGTGGGTGAATTAAAGCAAACATCATTGTAACACACATTCACTTTCACTTATAAGGAATCCAAGTCTCAAAAGCAGACAATCCCTTAGGAGCATCTCTTTAAAAGAAATCCACAGTCTCAATGGACATTAGCTGTGTGGGCATTTCTAACAATCCCCTACTAGATGAGTAAGGACTCTCTTGGTTGTGACAGAAATCCAAGTAAGTCTACCTTAGACAAAAAAGAAATGTTCTCGCCTTCAGGAAGGGTGCAGGTGCAGCTGGGGAAGACTGGAAGCAGGGATTCCTTGATCTTCCTAGAACATTCTCATGGCTCTTCTCTGGTGCTTTAAGTGTCAAATTCATTCTCTCCTATGGAAGACTGACTTTCTCCACTCATCTCTTGCCAACTTCACTACCAGAAAGGAAAAGGCTCTTCTCAACCAAGACTTAGTTAAAACAAGAAGGAATGACACTTGCAGAAGAGGGGCCTGTGATCAAAGCAGGGCCAGTCATTCCTGCTGCCAGGGAACCAGGTGCCCTGAGTCTATCTTGGGTCATGTGCCCTCTCATAGCCTATGATCGACAACTTCTGGCTCAAACTGCAGAATAGGAGTAGAGGGGGAGACTTCTTCAAAAGAAAAGTGTTCTTACTAAATGAAAATGGTATTTGGGAGGGAGGAAGGATGCTGAGCAAGCAATAATGGATCTCTATGTCTCAACTCCCCAGGTACCCAAAGGACACATTCACAAAAAGTAGAAGATTTAAACTCAAGTGCTTCTATTCGCTAGGTCAAGGACATGTAACCCTCAGAGCCCTGAATTATGCACAAGGCTTGGGTTTGAGGTTTAAGTAGAACTCGATCCCTACCCCGCCAACTCAAAAGTCATAGGTCAGTAGTCAACGTGCTTAGGAAAAGAGAGCAGAGCTTCAAACTGCAAGGAGGAAGGAATTTGGCAAAGTTACCCACACAGTAAAGATCACAAAGCTTCCAGAAGGGCTCTCTCATTCCAACTGACAGAATCAGTGCACCGAGTCAGGAACCCACTAGTAAATGAGACCCAATCAACATCTCAGCCATCTGGGTAGATAACAAATTCTCCTGGGTGGTGAGTAGGATTAGGAAGGAGTGGATTGATTGGTGGAACTGTTTCCCCACTTTGTGTTCTGTTGGCCCAGTGAGCTCAAGATTATGGTCCTCACTCACATCTACGGTCAACCAGGAATGAGACAACCCCCTTCAGTAGGGGAGACCAGGAGTCATCAAGGGAAACCTCTGAGGCTACCCCCTAACATTGACCACTAATTTTTATAAACTCCTAGAACCAGAGGAATGGGCAGTTCTGCTGTTGATTCTAGAAACTTCTCAAATGAACAGAATAAGACATTTAGCCCCAAATCATAAACTTACCAAATGTTGACCCCCTACTGTATTTTCCAACCAAATAATGACTAGCCTTATAGAAAATTTTGGTTCACTAGAGCAGTAAACACCTAAGTAGCACAGTATAATGACTGCAGTATAAAAACTGTCCCCAATTGAAACCATATGAATCTTCACCCTTTATTAAATTCCCATGGAGACATTTAAGTTCTAGCAACGTAGTCTCCCTTTTTTTGTTGCCATGGAGAAAACAGAATCTCTCTTCCCTGGGGGAAATTAAAGTCCCAGAGAAATTAGAGGCCAAAGTCTCATTGTAATTTTCTAATATATCACAGTCAGCTAGACACAGCCTCACTCTGTTCATTCTGTTTACTTCCCTGCATACACCCCCTCCTCCCACCCCTCACCTTTCTCAGATCCTTTTCTGCCCTTCTCTCTGCCCTGGGAGGCGGGTCCCTGGGAACTGCATCATTGGAGCTCCCTTGCTTGCTGGCTTCTCAACAGGTTCAGCCAATGAGAGCCATTGATTGGAGACTGGAGGGTGGGAAGAGAGGTTGGAATATTTCTTCCAGCTTCCTCCCTGCTTTGGGACATATTTCTGGCAGTGGCTGTGTACTTGAACAACTACAGCTTCTGTCTAGAAACCCCTTCTACCCAGATCTAGCTCTCAGTGGCCTAAGATAACACTTTTTCCTCTCCTTTCTTATTTAAGGGTATTACCAGGTTCCTGCTGTTGCCAGCCTTGGTGACTCAACCACCCTGTTGATTCCCTTAATTCTGTCCATACCTCTGACTGTCCTTTAATTACATCCTCTTCCTTTGACTCATTGGTGTTGCCTCCTGTTTCCTGCTGTGACCTTGACTTCACACTTAAATACCTGGCACCAGGCATTCTGGGTCCTTCTCCAATAGCAGGATTCCAGGATGTCTTCCATGCAAGTGGATGGAATCATTTCAGCACCAGCATTGTTGAATTAATTCCAACTTGAAGTCTCATCTGTTCCACTTTTCCAAAGTTCCAAAGGGTAACAGGACATAAGGATGTCATAGCACCAATCCTAGACCTATACCATTTAGTCACAATAGCATTCCCTAAACAAGAGTGATGTGTCCAGAACACAGTGCTTATTACAGTCTCTGGGCCCACATTGCTGTTGCCAGCTGTTGACACTAACACAGACGAAGTGCCATCTGGGGGAATTAAGGTAGACAAGAAAGCAAAAAGAGAAGAGAAAATCTGAATTTCAGCTTCACTGGATGCCAGAGCATTTGTCACTAATGCTGTTCACCAAACATTCACCCATCTTCCCCATTCCAAGCACAGAAGAGGACTGATTTCCAGGTTCCTTGTGGTTGGGTGGGGTGTTACGACTGGGTCAGCCAATGAATCTTGAGTAGAAATGACTGGAAGTGACGTGTGTCTGTCTGTGGCTGAGCATTTACTATCTGGCAAGAGACTTTCCAGAGAGCTCTTTCCTTCTGGTGTGATGACCCGCCAAGTTCAAAATTTTGGATGCTTCACCAGCCTGGGCCCCTTAGTGACTATAATAAGAACCCCCAAGTTAATCCATTATGAACATGAAGTATGAGAGAAAAATACATCTTTGAGCCACCAAAATGGAGAGATTGTGTGTTACTACAGTACAATCTAGCTTACCCTGATTCAAATTATTTTTTAACATAGTAGAAGTCTAGTGAATTCAATGACCTTTACCACTTGCTTCTTTCCAAGCCTTGCAGAAGCCCCAGTTGAAGAGCTATAGAACCTGTCATTGCTTATGCTCCAAAAACCAGGTGCAATGCATCATGTCCTCTGTCTCACACTCTGTAATGTCTTTCTTTAGCCTTTGGATGCCCTGGGCCATGGCTGATCTTACTACTCCAAAGGCAGCACAAAATCCCTTTTTTCCATGAGTTTCCCTGCAGCATCAGTTCCTCTGGAGAAGCAAAATGTCCTGAGTAGCATTTGAGAATGAGTTTCTTGAGATGAGGGAGGAGGAGTTGTGATAGCAGAAGCCATTCTACTCACAAAGATTAAAGAGTTTGCTCTGAATTGCATCTGCTCTGGCCCAGCCAACAGCCCTTTCCCTCTCCACATGGGGTGAAGTTAGCTGGCAGAGAGACTCATTCCATGTACAGCCACTTCCACAATTTAATGTCCCAGAGTGAGTCTCCCCTGACCCTAGGGAAGACATTTCTAATGAAGGACACGACAACACCCAAGCTCATTTGAGATCCTGAACCAGCCATATACCAGAGACCACAACCTTCTAATAATGTAGTGATTGGTTCCCAGATTCTGTGAATGTACCCACTTGATCTGCCATGATTTTCCAAGTGTTATAAGCATAAGGGGAGGAGTTTAACAGCACTAGATGGTATTTCCATGGGACTCCAGAATGTCAGTCATTTCTCCAGTTTACAATGTTCCTTAGAGAAGCACAAGGAACAGGAGCTGAACTGAAAAGCAATTATTCCTGGATTGCCAGCTAGACTAGGGTCTCCTCCTTCTGATACTTACTCTTTTTTCTTAAATTTTATCTTATTTATTTATTTTTATACAGCAGGTTCTTATTGATACTTACTCTTTGCAAAAGCTAGGTAGGAGGGCCAAGAAGCCATGGTAGACAGCTTTCAATACGGCCTGCAAAGATTCCCATCGAGTGCTATCCAGACTCAATCTCCAGCAGTGATCCCCACGCCTAGAAATATCCACACTCTTATGCAGTCTACTCCCAACTTGTATCAGGATTGGTCTGTGTGATTAGCGCATGCAGCCATAGCAATGGCATGACACCTCTAAAATTTGCTTATAAAAGACATTGAAGCTTTGTTTTGGGTTCTCTCTCCCTTTTGGATCACTTGCTCTGGAAGAAGTCAGTTGCCATGTGTTTTGAACATTGAGGGAGCCCTATGGAGAGGCCCATGTGGTCCTCCTTCCAGCAGCCTGGGAGGAACCAAGGCCAGCCAATGCCCACGTGAGTGACCTTGGGAGCAGATCCTCCAGCATCAGATGCCTAGTGCCCCAGTCAACAGCTTGACTGTAACCTCCTGAGCCAGAACTACCAAACTAAGCCATTCCTGGCCCTTGAGATTATGTGAGATAATGTTCTTTTAATCTGCTAAGTTTTGCAGTATTTTTTTTTACGTAACAATAGATAATAAAAGGCCAATGGCTCTCTGAACCATGGGACCTTCCCAAACCTCTGGTAGCCAACAGCGTACCAGAACTTGAAGCAACATTCAGCCTCTTGGTTCTGCCTTCTGGGGTTGAGTGCCATGCCTCAACGACCCACCCATCAACTTTCTATCCTTTTGGGAGCAGAGGGGTAAGAGAATAGGAAAGGAATGGGTATACAAGTAGATCTGTGATGAAGAAAG
This sequence comes from Kogia breviceps, assembly GCF_026419965.1. Taxonomy (NCBI): domain Eukaryota; kingdom Metazoa; phylum Chordata; class Mammalia; order Artiodactyla; family Physeteridae; genus Kogia; species Kogia breviceps. The sequence goes on from NC_081319.1 coordinate 73,755,089, forward strand.
GAGACAGTTTGAGATTTATTTCCACTTTTACACATACCTAGACTAATGCTTCTCTTTATTATCTGTGTAGTGGTCTGTTGTTGGCCAAGCTGGGCCTTTCTCATTGTACAGGCAATGCCTCTACTTCTTACAAGTGTACCTAAGTGCATAGATACCGGATGAGAGGTTTTGCTTTGGAAATTGGGGGAGCAGTTTTGGTTGGAGAGGAAAGTCTAGGAAGCAAGTGTAAACAAAGGTAGTGAGGGGTCTGAGCTCACCAGTCACAGTGACAGAGGCTGAACTTGCTCTTCAGGAGAGATTCATACACAGAGTGAGGCTCTGGGCCCAGGAGAAACACTCTGGATCTGGGCAGAAGCTTTTCTCCCTCTTGCTGCTGTAACTCAGGAACTCAGGCATCTCCAGGTTGGAAAACCCAGGATGCATGCCCCTGGCAGTGGTGGGTCCCTGTCCCTCAGAGACAAGATCAAGTTAGAGTAAATCACCAGAAGCCGAGCTGACACCAATCTGGAGTTACAGCCCTCCTTCAAAAATACCTAGAGTAGTTTCTGTTTTCCTAACTGGGCCTTTATTAATACAGGCCCCATCACCCAGGAAATCAGAAGAGGAGGAAGATGGGAGACTAAACATGGGCGTTTTTTTTTTCAGACCTATCCTGACACCAACTGGGTTTCTAAAAATTCCATTCTAAAGATTAAAAAAAAAAAATTAAAAAATTAAAAAATAAAAATTCCATTCTGACACTAGCAGCTGATGGAAGAGAAGCGTAGGGCAAGGTCAGGATGCAGGGGTCGTCCAGAGCTCCTTCCTTCTCCAGGTGTGCTACCCTGCCGGCACCTCAGCGTGCTCACCAGCTGGGAAGTTCCTTGCACCTCATCATTTAGGGGTTTTTATGGTTGTTTCATTATGTAGGTAGGACTGATTAAACCGTTGGCCATTGGTGATTAAACTCAATCTCCAGCCCTTCTTCCTTCCCTGGAGGTTAAGGGGCGGGGCTGAAAACGTCAACCTTCTCATCATGTGGTTGGTTTGTGTGACAACCAGTCCCACACTGACGCGATCTAGTGATCTCTCCTCCAACCCATGAGTCATCTTCCTAGCACACAAAAGATAGTAAATTCCAGGGGTTTTAGGAGCTCTGTGCCAGGAACCCAGGACAAAAATCAAATATTCTTTATTATACCACAGCAAGAGACTTTAGAATAAAGTGACAAAGTTGGGGCAATTTTTGAATCTCCCCAGGAGTACACAGAGGCTGTAGTGCTGGGACTGTGGGCCCGTGCCCCCGAGTCTCCAAAATGGGCTGCTCCAGGTTGCAGGGGTGTGTCCCACAGGCGAGCTCTGTCATCACTCATCCTATGGGAGCCATGAAACGGTACATGTTTTCAGAAAGGAGCCACTTCAGGCAGAACTGAACTCTCAAAAACGCCTTGCACTACCTGCTCAGGGATTCCTTCAAGCAATGTCCCAGGTGACAGTTCCCTTTGCACTAGGCCAAACCTAAGGTATGGAAAGAACACAGACTGTTACCTTGAATATTTAATATTTTTCCCTGGGAGTCTTGAAGCATGAAGAAAAAATGAGAATGTTCAACATATGAAGAAAATGATTCTTGGCTCCAGGAAAAATCAGACTAAGCATATTTTGATTTCAGTATTATAAAGGCAATTAAATTACCTTTATAATATAGCAAATACTCCTATAGGAAAACTATAATTTTCTTTTTAAAAGGTGGTTTTACTTTTATCCCCCTTCTTATTAATTTTTTAAAATCTTGAGTTGACAGCTCTGTTACTAATACCAAAACCCACGGATGGTTCCTTGGCACATTTGACTGGATGAAACTGACGGCCTTGGGTTTCCTATGCAGCCATGCTGCACATCTAGGGAACCAAGTTTGTATTGGCTATAGGAGACTACAGGAAGGAGTTGGTCTCATCCTTCCCTGGGAGTGGAACTGTCTTCATTTAAAGATAAGGTGGGGTGCAGTGTGAAGGGAAAGAACTGAAGTTATGTCACTTACTTTAGCAGTTTTCTGCAAAACAAAATATCCTAGAAGCAAACAAAACAGTTCTTGAAGACTTGCCTTATGCTGTTTCCCTGCACATGAGCTTCTCAAAAAATAAAATGCACCAATAAACGAGTTACTTTTTCATTTCCATATGTAGGGAAATGTACAAAGCTCTGGTATATATATATATATATATATATATATATATATATATATATATATATATATATATATACCTACTCACAAGTATTGCAGTTGGTAATGTTTTCATACACTTGTAAATGTTAAAAGTCAAAAGTACTTCAATCGGGCTTCCCTGGTGGCGCAGTGATTGAGAGTCCGCCTGCCGATGCAGGGGACCCAGGTTCGTGTCCTGGTCTGGGAAGATCCCACGTGCCGTGGAGAGGCTGGGCCCGTGAACCGTGGCCGCTGAGCCTGAGCGTCCAGAGCCTGTGCTCCGCAACGGGAGAGCCCACAGCAGTACCACAAAAAAAAAAAAAAAAAAAAAAAAAAGTACTTCAATCTTGTACTTTTTGTAAATATGCAAAGTTTTGTATATGATTCTTTTACTCATTAAAAGACTATAGTTTTTAATATGTGATTTGGAGGTGTTTTTTTTTTTTAACATCTTCATTGGAGTATAACTGTTTTACAATAGTGTGTTAGTTTCTCCTTTACAACAAAGTGAATCAGTTATTCATATACATATGTTCCCATAACTCTTCCCTCTTGCATCACCCTCCCTCCCACCCCTCTAGGTGATCACAAAGCACAGAGGTGATCTCCCTGTGCTATGCGGCAGCTTCCCACTAGCTGTCTAATTTACATTTGGTAGTGTGTATATGTCCCTGCCACTCTCTCACTTCGTCCCAGCTTACCCTTCCCCCTCCCCGTGTCCTCAAGTCCATGCTCTAGTAGGTCTGTGTTTTATTCCCGTCCTATCACTAATCTCTTCATGACATTTTTTTCCTTAGATTCCATATATATGTGTTAGCAAATGGTATTTGTTTTTCTCCTTCTGCCTTACTTCACTCTGTATGACAGACTCCAGGTCTGTCATAATTCTCGTTTGGGGATTTTATTTATATTTACATTTTGCCCCCCAAATCTTGCTTTTATTGTTTTTAAGGAGGCTGGTCAGGACACTGAAATTTAAAAAATGCTTTTAGAAATTAAAGAAAAAAGAAAGTAAGGTCATAAAATATTTTTTGAAGTCAGGCAATGAGATGCCTGGTACATTTGGTCACACACATCTGATTTCACATCAGACAATGGCTTATTAAACACTGCCTGGGTACAGACACTGCATATTTGAATATTCAAGAATGTTTATTGTATTGAATGAAGAGAAAGAAGGCTAAATTCAATCAGCTGTTTGGCTGCTGAAGTTTTACATTTTAGGACTTAGTTTCCTCATCTGTAAATTGAGAGTCTTAGATAAGACTTCTAAGGCCAGTTTTTAAAAATACTTAAAGACTACAGCTTCCAGCTTCTCAGTCAACTGTTTAACAGTACCATCTCTATTAGCTACAGGTCAGGTTCTCAAACTTGGCTGCACACTGCAAACTCCCGGGGGGTTTTAAACCATCCCCAAACCCAGCCATTGCTCTTGGATTGACTGAATTGGTCTTGGGTGTGGCCTGAGCATTGGGAGCATGGGAGGAGGTGGGTGGGGAACAGTGGTCAAGGGGGTTAGATGCTCCCCAGGTGATTCTAATGTGTCGCAAAATTTGAGAACCACAGGTCTAGGTCCTGTATTAGAATCACCTAGGTTGCTTCTTAAAGGTGCAGGTACCCTGCTCTCAGGCTCAGATTCAGTAGGTAGAGGATGAAGCCTAAAAAGCTACTCTTTAAACAACTTCGTCCCGTGGTTGGTGCAGTGGTTCTCAGAGCCACGATTGAGAGGCACTGCTCTAGATAATAATTCTTGGGTGCTCACTTATGGTTTAGATAAATGGGACCAGCCTTACGGAACAGCTCCTCTGAATTGGGTTCTATCTTTGGGAAACTGGGAGACAGTGAAGAACACTGGGGCAAATGGTCATTCCGTGCAATTATTATAGGTTGAGATTTACTTGGGAAAAGTTTGGGATGTTGTCAAGAGCAGGAAAGTCCCTCCAGCCACGTGAAATCCCCTGTGAAAACAGAGACCCAGATCTGAACTGTTTAGACAGAGCCACAGGAGAACATACCACAGGCCAGAGTGTCTGGGGCTCAACCATCCTCTTTCTTCTTTATAAAGACCCGTCCATGTCTTCTGAGTCCTTACAATCTTGGACATAAGCCAAGTGCTCAGTGACATTCTGCAGTAAATGCTATGGCCCAATGTCACAGTCTTTGGGTGGGCACATCATATCAGGACACCCAGTGGGCAGTACTTTCCTGATGGTCTGGTCCCGTACAATCACCAGTGTCCTGCTCTGGCATCCAGGATGCCCATTTCATCTGGACTCTCTAAATAATGGTGGAGAGTGTGGCGAGCATTGCCCTCTGAGGAAGGCGCCATTAAGACCCTCATAAGCCTCAGGGCCCGACTGTACTCTCCTTGGTATGCATCCTGGACTTTATGGTATGCACATAAAAAAGGAGATGGCCTTTGGCCAGATCGTCCCAGGGACCTGCTCAGTTAATGGGAGTCCCTGGTTGTTCCCTAAAGCTAGGATATGCAATCCTGGAGGGGAACTTGGTGCCTTTGTGGAACAAGCCATAGATTCACTGATGCAGATAATACAGATAAGGTGGTGACTAAGCCAAGAGACGGTAAACCTGCTTAGTTCCACAGAACAAAGGTTATGCAAAGTTTCTACTTTACATTGACTATGCAAAGTCCCTGCTTTAGGGGTATATATATGGCTATGCTTCGTTATTAAATTTGCCTTGCAACCATCAGTTGCTTGTGCCCTTCTGATCCCATACCTTGGTGCGTTCAGTTCCCTACCCCCTCTCATCGATTGTTGCTACACTTTGAGGACCCACCGCGGCTGGCGGCAGGAGAGGAGCAAAGGTGTCTGGTTGGGTGTAGCAGAAGCTGTTGGGGCCCTGTCCAGACTCTTCCAACCCCTTCTGTTTCAGTGCATGCTGGTCTGACTTCCATTTCCCAGCACCTGCTTCTCTGCCTGAAGACCTTTTGTTTTATCTTCAAATACAGTAATACACACACGAAGCCCTCAACTAATGACTGATGGGAGTTGGAGTGAGCTTCCTTGCCTCTTGGGTGGGATAACTCTGAGGTATGTTTCCTGCAGTGGTTCCCAGAATTCCTCAATGGGATTAAACTTCAGAGCCCACAGTGGCAAGTAACACACCCTTTATTGATGCTCTCCTTCCTTGTCTCACTTCCCCACTCCCCAGCCTGACTGATTCCATCCGCGGATGAGGTCAGCCTGTCTTAGGAGGTTTCTGGATGGGAAAAAGAGGGAAAACTCTACTACATGAGAGCACTGAGATAGTGACCCTGCCCCACTAGTGAAGCATGGCCCATGAACGTCAGATTCTGACCTTATTGCACTAGCCATTTCTCTCCCACAGAGGAGCAAGGTGATGCTAAAAGGTAGTAGACTTTCCTCTGTCTTCATGCTCCCTCATGGAGGAGGAAAGGAGGTCCCTTATTTCATGGTCCATGTCTGTGTTGTGTGTTATTAAGCCCATTCCTCCACTGAGCACAAGTCTACTATGTAGGGAAACCTATTACATCTCTTTCAAGTCATCTCATTTCTCTTTGTCTCTTGGATCATGCCCCTATCTCAGGCCACCAAAAAGCTGGGGTCAACACTACAGAGCCTCACGTGCAAACTTTTCTTCATTTGCCCTTCCATGTCCTTCTCTGTGCCCAGGAGGCTGACCCCCACAGACTGCATCACTGAGGTTTCCATGCCATCTGTCTTCTGCTTAGGTTAGGCTAGTGGGAAACATGGGCTGAGGTCACAGAGGAGGGGTCTCCTCTCTGTCTCCCTACCAAGATCACACTGGGCGTGATCTTGACAATTGTTGCATTCTTCTACAGCCACAGCTTCTGTTAGGTAGCCCCTCTCCCATGGCTCCAAGTCCCTCCCCTTGACCTTGTGGGATTGGTGTGGTAAAGGCTCTCACTGATGCTAGTCCCCAAGTGCTGCACCATCCTTTCCAGGCTTAATCTGTCCACACCTCTGTAAATGTCCTACATTAACGTTTCTTCAATAAAACCTTATAAGTGTGTCATACGTTTCCTGTGGGAAGCCTGATATACCCTCTAAATCAGGGGTCCCCAACCCTGATTAGGGTCTCCCCTGTTAGGAACCGGGCTGCACAGCAGGAGGTGAGCAGCGCGCGGAGTGAGCGAAGCTTCATCTGCTGCTCCCCATCGTTCCCCATCCCTCAAATTACCACCTGAACCATCCCCCGACCCCCCACTGTGGAAAAACTGTCTTCCACGAAACTGGTCCCTGGTGCCAAAATGGTTGGGGACCACTGATCTAAATCATCTCCCTGCAGTATGCCCCTATAAGCCATTCTGCACACAGCAGCACAGAGCCACTTTTCTAAAACGCAGATCTGCTACTGCTCCCCTGATTAGCATGCTCTCATGTGATTAACTGCCCTCAGGTTAATTTCCAAACTCCTACAAGTTCCCACATGATCTGTTCTCATGTTTCCTCTTGTCACCTTCCTTCTTGTTCTTTTCAGTCTAGCCAGACCGAAATTTTTAGTTGCTCAAAACCTCCTTGTCTTGAATGTTTACAACATACAGCTGTACCCCCCTCATCCACACTCCTGCTTTCCACAGTTTCAGTTACCCGTGGTCAACTGTGGTCTGAAAATACATGAATGAAGAGTTCCAGAAATAAACAATGCATAAGTTTGGAACTGCAGCCATTCTGAGTCATGTGATGAAACCATGTGCCAGCCTGCTCTGTCCTGATTGGCATGTGACTCATCCCCTTGGCCAGTGTATTCATGCTGTACACATTACCCACCCATTAGTCACTTAGCAACCATCGGGGTTATGGGACCGACTGTCACAGTATCACATTCACATAACTTTTATTACAGTATATTGGTGTCACTATTCTATTATTCTTGTTAATTTCTTACTGTACCTAATTTATAAATTAAATGAACATATGCACATATGTATAGAAAAAACATAGTGTATATGGGGTTTGGTACTCTAGTTTTAGGCATCTACTGCCTTGGAATGTATCTCCCATGGATAAACAGGGACTACTGCATGGCTTTCTTCCTGAAACCTACCCTCTTCTTCCTTTATCTCCTACCCCTGAGCCCTACAATCTCAATCCTTTATCTGGATAGATTCTACTTGTACATTAGGTTTTAGTTTGGATGTCACCTCTTCTCCCATCAACAGTCTGGATTAGGGACTTTAGTTTTCGTAGCACCCATTTATTTGCCCACGTGTCCCAGCAAACTATGATTTCCCTGCTTTCCAGAGCTCTCATTTGTATCATCCTATTTCCAGTCTCAGGAACAATGCCTTGGAGAGGAAAAGGCTGGTCAACAGCTCAGTAACTATGACATTTGTTCACTGGTTTTGTTTCCTGCAGAAATTATCTCCTGCTCAGCCTGCAACTGTGGTATACAACTAAGAACCTTATAGCGAAAGGAATGTAATACAGGAACTCTCAGGCCGATTGGGATCGTATAAAAAGAAAAAAAAAAATAGAATGATTCTCTGGCTTCAAATCACCCTACTCTCAGGGCTTAATGCTGACGGACGGTGCACATCCATATTTTAACTCAGCCTCTGGATGTTTGAGAATCCCGCCACATATATAGACCTCTTTTCAAAGATAATTACTATAGAACCAGTCTCATCATCATGTTTTTTAAAAAATCTCACATAGAATTGGATTATGGATTGGCTATAATCTTGTCTTATAAAGCATTCATCATGAACCCATGAATAACTTGACATTTAGCTATTTTTAATAATACTTACATTCTCCACTCCACCCCCCTCCCCACCAAAATTAAGATCTTGACAATCACCTACCTCTAACAATGCAGTTTCATCCATTCCCTGCCCCTGCTTTGCCTGCCTCAGGTAACTACCATCCTGAATCCTGTGTTGACTACTTATCTGCTTTCCTTTCACTATAACTATAGGTATAAAGAGTATTCGTTTTCACTTTAGTGTTTTTAATTTTATAAAAAAGGCATCTGGATATAATTATATATTCTACACATAAAAATAATCCTTTGGATTTATATTTTCACTTTATTTACTTGGTTAAAGTTCACATGTATTGTTATATGTCACTGCAGTTATTTTGTTCTTTCTGCTGAATAATCGCCCATAGTAAATACATCATAATTTATTCATTCTCCTTCAGGAGACAATAATGGTGTTACAAACAGTCTATTATATGTCTCCTGTTGCATATATATTAGTCAGAATAAGCTATTATATGCTACAGTAACAAACAACTTTTAAAATCTAAGCCTTAAAACTACAAAGGTTTATTTCTCACTCATGCTGTGTCTCCTCATAGTCAAGAAGGAAGGCTCTGCTCATTATAATCACTTAAGGACTTAGGCTGACAAAATAGTCATCACTTCAAATGTTGACAGTAGGTGTGCCAGAGGGGAAAAAATGGGAGCCCTGAAGGATCTGACATCAGCGTTTCAGTGATCTGGCATGGAAGTGACATATCACTTCCACTTAGAATTCACTGGCCAAAACTAGACCTATGGACCCACCCAGTCACAAGGGACTAGGAGGTTCATTTTCACAGAAGAGGGGAGAACCAAATATATTCAGAAAACAGTTCGAATATTCAGCTTTAGGAGATAATGCCAAATACTTTACAACCCAGCCACTCCCCTCCTGTGTATATATGCAAAGAATTTTGCACATTGTTATTTATTAATGCTATCTTCCAGAATGATTGTACCAAATTATACTTCCACTTGCATGATAAGAAATCTTGTGGATGCACAGCTTTTCCAACTCTTGGTATTGCTAGATTTCAAGAATTTTCTTTTTTCCAATTGAATGGGTATAAAATGGTATCTCACTGTGATCTTGATTTGTACTCTTTTGATCACTGATGACTGTCTTGTTTTTTTGGTTATATATGTTTCATCTTCTGTGAAATGCCCACTTATGTCTTTGCCTATTTGCTATTTACTTGTAGGACTTCTTTCTATATTCTGAATACTAGTATTTTGTAATTAGTATGTATTACAGAAATCTCTCAGTTTATAACTTGTCTTTTCACTTCCTAGATGAAAAACTCTTAATTTTAACATTATCGGGTTTATCAGTTTTCTGTCATGGTTAATGATTTCCCCATCTTAAGAAAAATTTCCAAACTCCAAGTTGCAAAAAATGAAACTTAAAAATTCTCAGTAGGAGATAAGTGAATTCTTTAATTCATGTAAAGTTATTGGACATGTGTGTGTTTGAGGGTTGTATAAGTTCAATTTGATTTTACTCCATATGGTTAAAATTTTCCAGGGATATTTGTTGAAAAATTGTTCCTTTACCTATAACATGACATACTGTCATGTTATGTTTCTGGGGCTCCCTATTCTTTTTGTCAGTTTGTCTATTTTTTTTCAGTACCACCCAGTTTAAATTAATGTAGCATCATATTTAGTGATTGTATCTGATACAGAAAGACTCCCTTATACTTATACCTCTTTTTCTTTTTTTGTAGATTATTCTTGGCCATTTGACATTCCATATAAGGTTTACAATAATTTTATTGAATTCTATAAAACCCAGCATTAAACTTTCAATCAAACGTGCTGTAATTCTCCATCTGTTTAAGTCTTTAAAATTATGTCTGAAGGTTTATTTTCCCTATACAGGTGTTACATATTTTTTGTTGGGTTTATTCTTAAATCCTTTATATTCTGATAGTGTTATAAATGATGCCTTCTTCTCTTCAACTACATTTTCTAATTGTTTGCTGCTGCTATATAGAAATACAACCAAATTTGAATATATATACTATTCTTACATCCAGGCTTCTTAATACATGTTGTTTCTGATTAAGTTTAAAGGAATCTATATACAAGTTACCTTCTATAGCCAACGGCAGTTTTATTTCCTTCTTCCCAGTCCTTATGCCTGTATTTTTCTTGTCTTATTACACTGGCTAAGACTGTCAATATAATGTCAATAAATTAGTGAAAATTCTTATTTCATTTCTAGTTTTAAAATAAATGCTTTTAATGATTCCCTAGTTAAAAATTTCTATCACAAATGACTATAGAACATTACATGTCTTATCATGAGCTTTTTAGATAACTGTCATGAACTGTGAAGGGTCTGAGATTTTACCCTCCATGCAAGCTAGTAAATGAGACTACCATATCTTTATAGACTCTGGCAAAAGATACGAGGCTCCTGGGTAAGAGATAAGGGACTATTACCCATGGTGCAGCAGGAAGTATTATCTTCATGCTCATATCAGATCCCCTTGCCCCTCAAGCCCTATGAGAACAACACAGGGCTGCCAAGGTGGATGCTGCACATGCAGTGGATTTGCGCTATAGCTGAGAAAATCTGAATCTTTTAAAATAGGCTACAAGCAAATATGCCCAACATTCAGCCTGAAGTGAGACATTATCTTTATTATACAAGACAGTAAAAAAAAAAAAAAAAAAAAAAAACCCTGTCATTTGCTTCAGAAAGACAATATCTTTCAAGGCTATCTTCTAGGCAATGATCTTGAAGAAAGAGTCTGGAATAAAGGACATGGGAGCTTCTGCTCATAAAATGTGCATAAATATAAGATCCATAGAGAATTGTCTCTCAATATTTTCTGTTAACCTGTTGATGTGGCAGGTTATACTTATGAGTTTTCTAATATTAAGTGAGGGTTTTCTCACTTTCCTCTTTTGGTGTTTCCTGCTTTAGCTTTTCCTGTATCAGCCTTGGAGGAAAGGGTTAACATTGGCTAGTTCAGCACCTTGGTAGTTCTGGTGGCTTCTCATCCTTCAGTATGGCTTCAAAGGCTCTCTGTACCTACCAAACCTTGTGTGAGGAGGTCAGGTATTCCCCATCTAACTCCAGATGGGAAATTAAGACTCACAGCATTCAGTGATCAGCCCAAAGGCCAGGATGATCTCCACAGTCAAGCTGTCTCATTCGAGGTGTGGGCCGGTACATCTGACCTTCCACCTGCATCTCCCTTCTCCTACTTTCCCACTCACCCCCAAGATGAAGAAACACACAGTTTGTCAGGGAACAATATTCCCATCAACTTCCTCTACTGCCAACCCATGGCTGTCAAGATCATGCCTCTTCTTAGGCAGTTTTACTTAAATTTCCCAATCAGGCTAAATGGAATACAGAATAACCATCATGGGGCTCTGCCCCAAGCAGATTTCCAATGGGGACATGTACTGGGCCCACCTGGATAAGAATGAAACCAAGACATGAATAGGCAATTAACCATTAGATGAATTCAAGCCTATCAATCTCCATTGCATGATCCTTTCTGTCTATCCAAAACCCTCAAGCTGCAAAACTGACCCTAATCAGCATCCCACAGCCAAACCTTTTTCACCTTCTTCTCCTTCCCCCCTTTCAAAGCTTGTCAGTCCCTTGTTTCATCTTAATAATTTAAAGAACCATCTGTACAGTTAGGAATAATAGATGCCGGTAGATTTATAACCTTCCCCTCTAACATAGGTATTTTATCAGATCTTGTCAAAAATGCTCATAATTCCATAAGAGTGGTGAAAATATTTAGGGGTAATTAGGTAAGTAGGTACCTTGGAGAAGCATATATTAGGGACTGGTATTTTTTTCTTCCCTAGGATTGATTCCTAGATGCTATAAACTACTGGCATGGGAGATACAGCGTAAGAATGGGGATCAATAGGAAGGGCACTTGGGGGCTTTATCACCCTTGCAGGGACTGGGGATAGGAACTCACGCATCTAAGCACAGGCAAGAACTACAGAAAGGATGTGGTATCCCATCTCTAGATCTCCAAGTCCGCTCACTCTCACCTTGCACAAACTGTCTGTCTTTTCATACCTCAGTATCCTTCTGGCTTGAGAGACCCCAGGAAGGAAGTGGGAGGAGGGCTGGAGAGGTCTAAATGGTAACCTGGAGCTGTTAACTCAGACTTTTTAGGTTTGCCATCAGCTGCATGGACGTGCAACCACCCAAGAGCTTTACCAGTAACTCACCTCACCAAATACCCTGTTTCTCACTGAAGTGGGTAGGGAGGAGGGGGAGATCAGTTTTCGATGTGTATCATTGAATGAGTCATCTTCTGCTTTCCTAAAGCCTTTGTAACCATGTCAGAACTCCAGCCATTCCCAAGATATGCCATGTAGCCAACCACCACTGGGCATATCCAGACACTTCTCCCTCTCCCTAAATTCCCTTCCCCATCTGATCTCGGTAATGTCTTTCTCCTTGTAAATTCAGTCTAGCTGTCATCTGTGAAGTTACCAGTAAAGTCCTCTCCTTTCTGACCACCTTCCCAAGAGGGGGACTTGACTACCCTCCTTGCTATTTACTAGAAACATCTTCGAGGTGTCAGATGCAGAGGGCCATCGTGCTGTACCGCCTTTGGTAACTGCCTCCCTTTCTAAGCAGGGTTTCTTGGAAGCAAGGAATCCCTTTATCTCTCTCGCCACAGGTACTTAGCACGGTAGGATTCCTTAAATTCGTTCATAGGACATTTCCCCAGGCAGCCAACAGGATATGTCTCTTCTTTTCAGGGTTTCTCGCCTCATTCCATCAGGCTAAGGGGTGGCAACAGCTCCACTGTGACCACAGTAGTATCCTTTGTGAGTCCTTTCTACCTCACCCTCGCCTGGTGAAGAGCCCCCTCTCAAATCAACCTTCTTCCTTATAGGAGTTCTTCTAACAGGAGCCATCTGTTTCTGTTGGAATCTTGACTGATATTTATAACTTTATAAAATATGTTTATAAACACAGTTTATACAATGTCATTATAAATATATTTCTTAGGTTTTATGGTTTAATATTTGTTACTACATTGACACAATATTTCTTCTGAAAAGTAACGCATTAGGGGTCCTGCGATCATACATGGCATCTCAGAGAAAGTAGTGAGAGAGGATGAGAAGCCGCTTGGCCTTTTGGGGGGATGCTAGCAGGCTGCACAGGCAGCTCTGCTTTGTGGTCGGTGAGCAGCAGTGTAAGCATCTTGCTCTAGAACCCAGTAAGAACAGGGACGAGCTGTGTGCAGTCTCTGGTTTGACAGAGGAGCTGGGCACCCAGTGCCTGGCCAGCTGAGGGCAGGAAGACCCGCTAGGGCCCTGGGTGGCAAGGTTGCTGAGCACCAGCCCAGGCCAGGCCAGACGGTCCCATGGGGCGTGTGAGGGCAAGGAGCAGGCCTGCTCTGTCCCAGTCACAGACTGTGCAGGCTGCAGGCAGTTTCCTTCCCTCTGAGGTCTCATCTGTGGGGGGACCCACAGCCACCTGAATGGTGCTGATATCCTTGTTAAATATTTAAATTTCATTTGCCGGAGCAGCAGGTAAGATGCAATTAGACGGTACAGGAAAAGACGCTTCTGACAGCTAGCTCGTTCTGTATCTGGGGACCCTGCACTCTCCCTTCCGCTTCCTTCCTCAGGTCAGTATCATCAGGGAGCCTTTGATCCCCCTCAGGCTAGGCCGACAGCTTGCTTGGGATGGGAGATTGGCTGCAGGAGGTGCTGTAAGCCCTGATGGGGACGGGAAAGGGGTTGGAGAAGGGGAGGGCCGTGTGTTAGAGAGGATGGGAAGAGAAAGATTGTTGCAGGTGCAGGCCAAAGGCTGAGATGTGGGAAAATAGGCTCTCGCGTTTGAGATGATCCTATACAATTGGGGAAATACTAGCTGATATTCACTAGTGTTTTAAAGTTCGCAAAACACTTCCACATTCATTCTTATTGAATTCTCAACAGACCTGTGAGGTCAGATTACCAGTGATAAATCAAACGGGCTTAGAGTTTGGGGAGAATATCCCCAGAGTCTCCGAGTTGGCCCTCCAGCCCAACTCTGATGACACTTCTCTCCAGGCCATGATAGGGGACCCTGTGCCTCACATCCTCTAGGCCCACCTCTTACTCCAGTCACTGCTGTCATGTTCTGCCCAGAAGCTCCTCTCACTCCTGACTCCTGCTGACACAGCTGGAAGCATGGGCACCGAGCAGTTGATGTCCAAAGGGACAACTGTCGATCAATGGAAGAAGAAGGGAGCCAGTAAATAAGTGCTCCCCAATTCTGCCCCTTGGACGGACTTTTCTGGGGGGCCCTGATACAGCACCTAGAGTCCCAGGGAGAGCACACCTTCCTCGTCCACCTCTGTGACCAGCTGATGGATAACACGTGCTTGTTTTGGCATCCCTTCCTTTCCTGTTGCACTTAGAAATCTGTTTCCTCACTTGGTTTCTTGGATTCACTTCTCAAACTGAATTGCCTACACATAAGCCCTTCCTTTAGGCTTCGATTTGTGTCTTTCAAGCTAAGACCATCATGATTCCTTTTTCCATCAGTGCAGGTTGGAGGGGTGGGAACAGGACTGATATAGATGGTTTGCTAATTACTATCTGTATTAACAAGTTAACTGTTGTAACAAGTTACCAGACTCGGTAGCTTAAAACAAATTTATTCTCATTAGTTCTGGAGGCCAGGAATTCAAAATCAAGGTGCCAGCCAGGCCACACTCCCTCTGAAGCTCTAGGGGAGAGTCTTTTCTTGCTTCGTCCAGCTCCTGGTGACTCCAGGTTTTCCCTGGCTTGTGGCTACATCACTCCAATCTCTGCCTCTGTCTTTACATGACCTTCTGTGTCACAGTTCCCTCTTGTTTCTCTCATAAGGACACCTGTCATTGGAGTTACGGCCCACCCTAAATCCAGGATAATCTCATCTAAATATTCTCAATTACATCTGCAAGGATCCTATTTTCAAATAAGGTCACATTCTCAGGTTCTGGGGGTTGGGACTTTGACATATTTTGGGGTGGGGAGAGCATTATTCAACCTGTTATACAACCGCTTTGCAGAAAATATGGAGATATACAGGCACCTTGAGCTGAGAATCTCAGGATATGAAAACCTAGAATAGAAGGCAGGCAAAGAGAAGGTGTGTGCCCAGAGAAAGTGCTGGAGGGAGTAGAGCCAGGTGGTGCAGTGTGCAGGTGTGGCCAAAATGCAAGGCTGAGAAGAAGCCAGATGTAACCAGTGTGTGGGCACCTTGCATGGAATCTGGCCAGGTTCCACAAATGGGAGCAGGCCCTAACAAGCTGGCCCTTAAAAAAATTTCAAAGGTAACTAGATCTCATTCACATAACTTTCTTTCTTTTTTTTTTTTTCTTTTTTTTTTATTTTTCTTTTTTTATTTTTTGTTCTTTTTATTTTTTTCATTCACGTAACTTTGCACCTTCATGGAAGATGGAACGCACAGGTCTGGAGTATAGCAGCAGACTAGATCTGGTAAGAGACTCAAAGTTTATGCCCTAAAGGAAGTACAAATGCATTCTCTTCTGGACTAAATTGCGGCCGTGTACTGATGAGATGGAAATAACAAGACTCCTGAGTTTGGTCCAGAAAGAAAAGTACAAGACTGAGAGCCTGGATGTAAGGAAATGAACAACAGGCTCTGAGCATTGGCTGTCTAGGCACTAGACATTGTGGTGGGTGATATCCAAGTCTAACTAAAAATGTACAACAACTAGGTATCTTTAAAGTAATAAACACTGATTATAGATACATCTGCTATATACTATATAGAACTTGGAAAAGCATAAATGTTGCTTGTAGTAAAACCAACCCGAAAAAGCCACTGTTGTATTTAATGCTTGCAAAAATGAGATTGCAATGTTTTTAATTACATTTTGTATTTTCACGTGTCAAAGTACATCAACATTTTTTCATGGTGGTAGAACATTCTATTGTATAGAGCTACCATAATTTAATCACATTGCCAAGTATTTAAATTGTATTTTTGTATATTTTCTCCTATTATAAGCACTATAATGACTGCTTTTATATACACTGTCTAATGACAAATTCTCAAGAGTAGAATTTGCTAAGTTAAAAGGCTATATGTGGGGCTTCCCTGGAGGCGCAGTGGTTGAGAGTCCGCCTGCCGATGCAGGGGACACGGGTTCGTGCCCCGGTCCGGGGGGATCACACTTGCCATGGAGCAGCTGGGCCCATGAGCGGCTGGGCCCCTGACCCATGGCCCTGGAGCCTGTGCTCCGCAACGGGGAGGCCACAGCAGTGAGAGGCCTGCATACCGCAAAAAATAAAATAAAATAAAATAAAGGCTATGTGTATTTTTTTCCTTCAAGCCTAATTTTATTTTATTGGTCAGATGAGATCTCAAGTATACAACCCAATGAATTTGACAAAAGGTATCCACTACTCAAAATATAAATCATTTCCACCACCTAAGAAACTTCCCTCATATGCCCTTTTAGTAGTCAACCCCATCCCTACTTTTTATAGGCAAACTCTATTCTGATTTCTTTCACATTAGATTAATTTTGCCTGTCCTTGAACCTCATAAATATGGAATCATATGGTTTCTCTCTTTTGTGTCTGGCTTCTTTCAGTGAACCTAATATTTTTCAGATTCACCCATATTGTTACATGTATCCACAGATCATTCTTTTTTTACTTTTATATTTCGCATTTATACATTTTAATTTTTATTTCATTGCAGGAAAAATCCTATAATTTGGCTTCTGTTGATTTAATATTATTGTTATTTTTATTGTACTGTATGAATATACAGTCGGTCCTCCATGTATTAATATGTGGGTTTTGTATCCACAGATTCAACCAATTATAGATTGAAAATATCTGGGGAAAAAAAATCCCAGAAAGTCCTAAAATGCAAAACTTGCATTTGCTGCGTGCTGGCAACTATTTATGTAGCATTTACACTGTATTTACAACTATTTATATAGCACTTATGTTGTGTTACTTATTATAAGTAACCTAGGGATGTTTTAAAGCAGAGGATGTGCATAGGTTATATGAAAATACAACACCATTTTATAGAAGGGACTTGAGCATCCACAGATGCTGGTATCCGTGGGGATCCTGGAACCAACCTCCCCACAGATACCAAGGGATGACTGTACCACTGTCCCATAATCCTGATTTTACAGAGAGGGCCCAGGAAAATGGTGCAGTCCTAGAATGTCAGGGTCTAAAAGATTCCCACATCTTTGCCCCCGAAAATGAGTTGGAGATGATCTAACGCAGAACATTCTAGATATAAATAAGCTTTAGTTCACAGAAAAAACTGTAAGGGGATGGGGATTTTCTCCGCACTGTTCTATAGGGTCTCTGAGAGCCTTTGGGAGCTTTGGGTCCGACATCACTCAGTTACAACTTCCTTCAGAGAAAGACAGGGAGTGGAAGAGAGATGTGGGAAGATGTAAGGGTTGGGCTTCTGGATAGCAGAATTTCTCCCTGCCTGGTAATATAACAACTCCAATACTCCCAGGGGCAGTAACTCTGGAGGAGGTCGGTTAATTACTGCCAGGCTGCAGAATAAAATTTCCCCAAGACCCCCGTTTTCTGAGCTGCATTTCATACCAATTAAAAGTTAAATCCAGTGGGACTCTTTCCCGGAAAATTAACATCATGGACTTTGATGAACTGATGCCTTTAATAGACTATGGTATTTTGGTGGACTTAGTCACAGCTGTAACTCCTCTCCTCAATGAGGTCAGCTAGGCTAGACCCAGACATTCAGGTCATTGGCACCAGGTGGACCGGAGCGGTAAGGGTGGAGGAGAGTGGAGTTCAGTTAGGAAAAGCCCTTTCAGTGGGCTCATTCATTTTTGACCAACTCTATTGGTCAACTGACAGGAAATCAGTTATGCTGTAGGAGTCCACTCAATCACTAGAGTTTTAGAATGCCAGGCACTGGGTACAGGAAGATAAATATGACTCTTTCTACCTCTAGGAGTTAGGAGTCCAGAGGGAAAAAGACTTCCAACAACCTCCCACCCCCACAGACACACATTCACAGTTGTTCGGAAGTAACACAGGGAAAGAAAGGAAGCCAATAAAGTCACAGAGGGCAACTTGAACTTAATTCCACTTGGAGACCTTGGGTAATAGTGCTAAACAAATGCCACAGAATTATCCCACTCCAGTGTGAGTGTGTGTGTGTGTGTGTGTGTGTGTGTGTGTGTGTGTGTGTGTGTGTGAGAGAGAGAGAGAGAGTTGGGGTATTTATATACCTCTCAGTCAATGGCTGAGGGCAGCTCTTAGGGAATGTTAATTGCCTTGCCTAGTGCTTTGGGCCTGATGTCAGTTGCCCTGTAATTTCAGAAAAAGCTATCAGGCACAGAGATGCTGATACTGACAGTTGGAAGTCAAGTCCTGATACTCTAAAGGTCGAAGGCAAGTAGGAGGATTTCCAGATTCTGCCTCAGCTATAACGTATCAAATATGCACAACCAGACGACACCCAAAGGAAGAGCTAACAAAGGCACAGGAAAGACTTTCTAAGTCAACATCAGGATCTACATGGCTTGGTGTTTGTCCTTTCCTAATAATCCCAGAAATCCCCCCTGCCCACAAGGACGCAATCTCATTTTACAATAAGTAATTGGAAAATGGTTTTCACTAGTCTCTTTACATCCAGTATATACAAATCCAGCCATCTTGTTATGAATCCTTTTCCACGAGAACCAACCTCCAATGTGAGTTAAACAGCAAGCTCTCTCCTGGTTCATTTAAATGATTAAATTTGCACAGGTTCAAGGACATGTCTAAGGTGGGTATGACTACCCACAGAATCTCAATTTGTAATAAAATGAATTACATTCCAGCAAATATCTTAGATTTAAAGGAGGTCAGAACATTTCATACCTATTATCTACCTCACTTTCTCTAATGAAAATCCTTGATCAGGCAGTAAGATACAACAGGGCTTAAACAGGAAAGATTTAGAAACAAAAATGTTTTCAGAGCTCTTGGTTAGAGCAGGGTCCCTTCAATGTCTCTGAAAAATAAGATTAGTGCACATGGCTCAGTTTGAAGCCACCTCAGAATCTACTTATTTGACCACCACCCATCTAAGATGGTCTCAAAACCCTTTATAGCAATCCAGCCAAGGACTGAGCCTGCAGCTGCCCAAATAATGGAGGAGGAACCCCCTGACTTCCAGGGGATCCACTCTTTATTCACACAGCCCTGAAAGCCAGGGAATTTCTTCTAAAGCCAAACAAGTCTGCCTCCCTATATTTTCTGCTGTCAGGGCTGCACAGAAAAACCCACCCACCTTCCTCAGGTCAGCCTTCACATGTGGACTGATAAAGGCAGTGACCACCACTTGCTGACCATTTGCTAGGCACCAGGCACCATGCTGGATAGTCTACCCATGTTGGCTGCTGTAATCCTCCTAACACCCTCAGGAGGTAGTAATGGATTCCTACTTTATACATTAAAAACTGATGACTAGAGTGGAAATCATGAAAATTGCCCAAGCTCTCTCAGCTTGTAAGTGGTTGGGCCAGATTCAAACCCAAGACTGATTTGAAAGCCACGTGACTTCCTTGACCATCCAGTCATCTCTTCCAAAGTCTTTCTGAGGTTCTTGAACCCTTCTTCATAAGCCCTTTGGCCATATTCCTATTTCTGCCCGCATGCCTTTCTCTGTTACATCCCTCTCTCTGAGCCTTGACATTTTTCACCTCCAGAAACCCTTCTTGGACTATATGCTATCCAGAATTCTCATCTGTACTGTTACTTTATCCATCCACCCTTGAAGGTACTATCCTGCCTCCTTAGTTAGCTCTGACATCTCCTACTGTGAAAGGCCATTATCTCCCATCCCCTTTTCCCCGGTAGCCCTCACCCTAGCCCCAGGGATGGGATGTTAAACTTAGTGCCAAGATGACCTTTTGTGATTCTACCCAATAGACTTCAAGTCATGCAGCAGTGCCAGATCAGCACCCAGCAGAATAAAATTAGTATGTATTGTGGACTAGCTGACACACTGAAATTAATATCCCTACAATTCAATAATTCAGTCAAGGTATATTAGATTCTAGACATATCAGATTACCTGTAAGCCAGTGGCACAGGAAGTCTCTCTCTACTGTGTTCTAAAATTCCCTGAGTGTCCTTCCCTGTTCTTTCTCCTAAGGAAGAATGCCAGTAGATTTGGCATCATCATACATGGAACAGTGGTGGTAGATTTGGCAGGTGGGGTTGCCCCAAGGCTTGGGCACCCAAAGAACCTTTCTCGAGCCTATTGGTATTTGAATCCAAGCGAAGCACCATATGCCTGCTGGTTCCAGCTACCTGACCCAGGAGAAGTAGGAAAGCGTAGGGCTTAGGCTCCTCTGGAAGGAGCAAACACTCAGGGGCTACTTTCTTATCATTGTCCTCTCTTGCCAGACCTACTTAGTACCTGCAGGTCAGCACTCTTGAGCACAGCACTGACAGCAGAAGGCAAAGTGGTGGTAGCATTGGGTCCAGAGCAGGGACAAAGGCAAAGGACTCCATGTAGGGACCCAGGCTTGAGGGATTCATATCAGAAGAACTCTTGGGGAATTCTGACTAGTCTGATTGGTCTGTCAATTGAGATTTCTGGGTGTGGCATTCCTATTTCATAGATGAAAACTGGGCAAACCATTCTACTTTCAAACCAAAGTCACAATAACTAAGTGGCAAAATCAGACATTGGAATCAGCTGTCCGAACCAAGTCTGAGACTTTTTCAGGCCACCTCAAGTTGATGCCCAGCGTCTTAGGCTGGGTTCTGTCAGAAGAAGCACCAAGATAAAGATGAGAGGAAGTTATTTGGGAGGTGAGCCCGGGAAAACACAGATAAGAGAGGGCAGAAGTGAGACACAGAAGGGAAGGCAGTCAGTGAATGATAATGTTACCAAGCTCATCACCACTGCGGGGCATTTGGAGAGCACACACACCTCAGGCAGCCGGGGGTTCGTACATCACCTCCTATTAGTCACTGGCTGAGGGCTGCTCCCTGTGGTGTTAATTTCCTGCCCCTTCAAGGCTGCCATTTGCCGGATTTCAACAGCCAGTGGAAGCCCTCAGCTGAGGAATCATAGGCGCAGCTGAAGTCGAACTTGGATACACTGAAGTGGTGAAAGCCAGGGGGTGAGGGCAGGGCACCAACACAATCTGACCTAAATGGGTCCTCACACATCATGCCAAGTTCAGTAACATCTGTTTAAAGTGCACCGTAGCATGTATTTAAGAGCCAGGCTGCAGAGCCTCGAAATCCCGGGCCAGGTGATATCCTGAGACTCAGAGCCTGGCCCTAGTACCTGTGCGAATGGGCTTAGCTCGGTCCTGAGGGGCATTTGGGGGTGTCGAGTCACCCAGCCACATTGCCTGCTACAAACATGGGGGTTGAACATCGTGTCTCCCCTGGAGTTGATTCTCACCATAGACCTATGTCAAGGGTTGGCAAGTTTTCTGTAAAGCACTAAACATTTTAGGATTGGAGGGCCATCTGTTCTGTTTGAACTAGTTGACTCTCCCAGTGTAGAAAGCCATAGCAGTCATAGCCAATATATAAAGAGTCCCAGGAACACCAGAACCAGCTGGTCACCCTCACCAGAAATGTGTGCCAGCCACCCTGGGAGAGGATCCCCCAGCTCCAGGCAAGTTTTCAGGTGACCTCAGCCTCCTGAGCTGCCCTGAGCCAGAATCGCCCAGCTTAGCTGCGTCGGATTCCTGATGTGCAGAACCTGGTATAATGTTAAGCTACCTTTAGGGTAATTTTTTTCACAGCAATAGATAACAAATACATGCACACATGGGCTTCCCTGGTGGCGCAGTGGTTGGGAGTCCGCCTGCCGGTGCGGGGGGCGTGGGTCCGTGCCCCGGTCCGGGAGGATCCCACATGCCGCGGAGCGGCTGGGCCCATGAGCCATGGCCGCTGAGCCTGCGCGTCCGGAGCCTGTGTTCCGCAATGGGAGAGGCCACAGCAGTGAGAGGCCCGCGTACCGCAAAAAAAAAAAACAACAACAAATACATGCACATAGTAAAGAACCAGCCTTTCTGCCAGTTCTTGGGAGTGAAATTTGATGCGGGCACATACAAAGTGAAGAGAAAATTAGGAGACCTTGGTCCTAGATGTGTTCCTCGAGATACCTCCATTATCCCCTAGCCCCTCTGCTGTGGGAGGCTGAGCTGCATAGACAGGCTTCATCACTGCTGTCTGGAGGAGTTTAGTCCATAAGGAGCCTGAGAAGAATATCAGAGTAGGGGAGGGAGGTCACTTCTGCCTGGCTGTGCTCTTGACCAAAGGGCACCGTTAAGAAGAGCTGTGACTTTTCCTTGGGACTCGTCCTCCCTCCCCAACCCCAACCTCAGAGCCCAAGGGTCCTAACAGCTGTGCGGCTTGTTACTGACCACTCCTGTGGTTCCCCTGCTCCCAACACCCAGCTCCGAAATGAGCTCTTCTGGAAATAAGTCCTCACTGAAGGTTCCAAACTTGAGTGAGACACCTGTTCCCTATTGGGACCCCACTGACAGATCCAGAGGGGTGAGCCACTGCTGGGCTCTGACCTCAGCATCAGTGGCATCGCCTGGCAGGCAGCTCCCCTGTAACAGTGCAGGGGGACCTGGGGGTTGATCCAGACTCTGCTGACAGGTGCTTCTGGGAATGAAACAGGAACAGCCTTAATATTTGTCAGCAGAATGTCACCACCCCATTCCGATAAGCAATATTTTAAGCCGTTGCAAGGAGCCCCTGACAGTGGGACATGCCCTGAGAGGTGGTGTATGGCGCAGCCAACAGCATGTCTTGGGAAAGAGTGGCTCTCGGGGCAAAGCCCAGACAATGGCCAGGCCACAGAGCCTCGGGATCTGCAGCCAAGTAGGATCCTGAGATTCTGGGGAATGCCTGTTGGGGATGCGCTTATCTCAGCCCGGAGGGTCATCTGGGGATTCCTAATCACCCACGCACTCCCCTAGTTGCATTTCTGACTGAGAGAGGCAAAAGCAGGCAATACAGCCTCACCTGTCCAGTCTTCATCTCAAGGAGACAAGGAATAGGGCGTTTAGTGGCTGCAATAGGAGCCAGGTAGGGACTGAAGCAAATGGGCCTGGGGTCTGGTCCTGCCACACAGCCCAGCCTCCAGTCCAGCACCACAGCTGAAGGAAGGCAGGGCATGTCTATAGGAATCCTGACCACCTCTGCTCCTGACCTCAGCTTGGCCATTCCTCGGCCTCTGGGTCAGACAGCAGGGCAAGCACCTCTGCTCTCGACACTCAGGCAATAGCAGGAATCCACAGGAGCTGGGAACCGGTCATAAGCGCTCATGGGTGAAGGGCAGACAAACTTCTCCGACTCCTCCAGCTCCAGTTCCAGGTGATCATAAAGGAGAAAAGCAACCTTGAGAAGGGAAGCATTCTCCCCTCCAGGAAGTTCTGCAGTTCTGCTAACTCTCAATTAATTACTGGTGTTTATCTAATTGTCTAGTTCCTTAATGCATTTACTGCTCTGTAATCACTAGCTCTCTGTCCAAGGAGGATTCCCAAGGGCCTCTGTCCTGCTGTCTCAGTCTGAGTCTGGCTGTTCCGGGAGGGGAGAGGAAGAGAAGGCAGCAGAGGAGGCTGTGAGTTTGATTCTGGCCCATCCTTTCAGGGCCAGCGCAAGTAGCACCTTGACTCCGGCCTATGTCTAGAGGAACTAAAGTGACCCATGACAAAACGCCACTGTCTCCTGTGCAAGCCGCAGGGACCCCCACCTGCACCCTCCCCGGGGATTCAGGGGTTGTCATCCTTGACTTCCACAGCCTGCAGCCAGAACAGAATCGGCAAAGAGCAGCCTCATACAGTGGGGAAAGTCTTAGAGGGGGGAATCTGGGTGGTACATCTCCACATCAAGGAGGGACTTGATGCCATGCCTTTCGGGGGGAGTTCGTGCCCAGTGACAGGGGGTCTGGGTATAAAGGCCTGGTCATTCTGGCCCCAAACTGATGGGCTCCAGTGGCTGCAGGGCTCCCTGCAGGGTTGCTACAGGCTTTGTTAAGTTGGCTTCACAGTTCTTCCTCTGCCCCATCCTGCTTCTACTTCTTTTTGTAGGTGCTGATCTCTAACCAACTGGCACCCGTGACAGAGAAACTTGACATACAGGGGAAATGTTCATAGTCCCCCCTTAAAAAAAGCTGTGTGTATGACAGACGGGATCAGAGGAGGGTTTTTAAAGCTGTTTAAATGTAAGAAAATCTAGATGAAATGCAGAATCACTCAAACGAGCCATAGGGGGCTTGGAACCAATGGCGTAGCAGCGAAAACTGTGACTCTGCCTTAAGTTTACTTCAATCTAACAGCTCCCCATCTCTAGCCTGAGGTGCACAGGGGATCCCCACCACCCCTCCGGTCTGAGCACAGCCTGCCCACTGCCAAGAGTAAGCCAGGTTGCCGTGCTCCCAAGGACAAAGGACGTTTGCTGCCTCCGTGGGCCGTCAGCCAGCTCCCTTCACTGGGACCCCATTCCAACTCATTCAGACCTGTCCTCAGAAGCCTCCTCCTCTCCCCGGGGGGATGCTGTCACTGAACTGCTTAATCACCTCACCCAGAGCTGCATCATTTAGCATCACTGTGCAGTTTTCCTTGACAGCACACAGGGGGGTTGCACACAAGGCTGACACGCACGCATGCCCCTGGAGACAGTGTCGACTGGGGCACAGACAGATTCTCATGCACCTGGTGGGGAGCATATGACGGGGATGGGATGTGTGGGTAAGCCCGCCTTCAGATCCCTCATACGCCCCCAGACTGCCTGGGCTCCCTCAGATCAAAGGGCCCCGAGTGCACTTTAACTCTACACTTTAAGGGAAGGGATGGAGCACTAAGAACACAGGAATGGGAGATAAGTGTTGCTTATTGGTCATTTATGGGTTATTCTGTGTTTACCCCTCAGTGCTACTCTGTCTTGCTTTGCACGTAGGTGGCTGGCCTTTGGGGATTGCAGCACCCATCTGTCTTGCTGTCACAGGTTGGTTTCTCTAGAAAGAAACACTGAAATGGAGTCTGGGATGCAAGGTGTTCACTAGGTATCAACACCTGTGAGAGGGAGGTAAGGAAGCTGGATGAAACCAAACTGTGATGTAGGCCCAACAAACTTTAGCCAGCCTGGTGGGGACTTCGGAAGTCTACTCAGCTATGTCATCCCCACAGGGGACACTGAAAAGCACCTGTATACCTCCACCTTGCTCAGTCACGGGCTAGGGGCTGCTACAGGTCAGACATGACCTTGAATGAATGGCTCTATGCACCTGGGCAGCAAGGTGGTCCTTGAAAGGGGGCACATCTGTATCTTCCACACTTTCCTTCTGACTTTTAGTGCATTCAGCCAATGAAAGGTACCTACAGAAGGTCAGGAATAGGAGGAATGAGGTTGCAGTGTTTATTCCCCATGCTTCCTAACAGGCCGTCTCTGGCAGCGATCGAGTCCCTCTACCAAAAGCCACAACTCTTATTGGGCTACCTCTCTTCCATGGTTACAACTTGGACTAGGTTCCAGTAACAACCTCCTCTTCATATCCCCCCAGGTGCTGGCGGTGGTAACCGTTCTCCTGTCTATACTCCCTTGGTGCTTCACTATTCTTTGTGAGTTTCCTTAACCGTACTTCTACCTCTTTAAGAGTCCCCTTATTAACCACTCTTTAGTTAAATCCATGAAGTATGCCATCGCCTTCCTGCCAGGATCTGACTGCACCGGTAATCCAGGGATTCTCTCCATGCTGGTTCTCTTGTCCCACATTCCTTTTAACATCTAAGATCCTCTTTAAATTAGATAGGCATTTAGGGAAAAGCTGCTTTTTAAGACTATAACGTGAGGAGTTTAACATATAGTAGCATACAGTTGGTTTTGAGGTAGGAGACACATGGGCCCCAGGCTGAGCAGCTGCAACCAGACTCCTGCTGACACTGAGATAAGATACTAGTAGGAGCATTGGGCCCTGATTGGGTAAAAGACAAAGTGACCACATTTTTCTCATTCTTGTGGTCAGGGGGATTTCCCAGCCTACACATGCACAGAGAAGGTCCTGGGTCTAGGGAAGGGGTCAAAGGGAGAAGGAGTCACCAGCCAACCTCCCAGAAACCTTCGTGCTGGAATCCATCTTGGCTGAGAGATGTGTGTGCCTGTCAGGAAGGACCCTGAGTCAGGCCAAATATGGCCACAAGCAAGAAGACTGGCCAGAGACAACCTGGAAGACTGACCCCCCCCCCCCCATAAAAGCGATCTAAGCCACCCCCATTGGGCACAACTCACTAAAAGTTTGCCCGTGTGCTCTTCCACATGTACTTTGCTTCTAGTAAATGCTTTATCTATTTCACAATCTTGGTCCCTTTGCTGAATTCTTTCTTCAAAGAAGACAAGGACCGAGGTCCTGCTTCCAGCTATCTTGTCCCCCGAAACCAGTTTCTTAATCTCAATAAGCTACAAGCTGCTGTTTGTAGAGTGAGAAATGCAATATACACTTTGGATCTCAGTTATGTTTCCTAGAAACAGACCGTAAAATGAGGATATGTACAAGTGATTCATTAAGGAAGGGTTGCAAGGAACATTGAAGGGAGTCTGGGAAGCAGGAAAGAGAAGAAATCAAAGCAGGTGTATGATTCAGGCAAGGTTCCACAAAGGGGAGCAGCAGCCTGAGCCCATAGGGAACTCCAACAGCTGTGCCTCCCAGTTTGATGGGTGTGGATCACCTTTGCCCCACGTGTGGACAGTCACCGACTAAGGACTGCCCTAGGGAAACAAACTCCCAGACTGTCCCGGCTCTCTGCCTGCAGATGAGGTAGTTCCAAGCTTGAAGGCAGTCTTCCAAAAAAGAGGAAGTGTAGGTACAGCCCTATTGGAGGCAAAAGCTCAAAGCCAGGGAGAGACTAACAGAAACGGTAAAAAGGAGTTGAGGTGACACAAGCAAGATGGCAGAATAGAAAGTACCAGGTTTGCATTCCCTGTGGAAGCACTGAACAATACATAGGCTAAAGAAGCCTTGCAAAGACTCTAGAACCAACTTAAACTGTAACAACCAGCCTAACCAAGAAAAAGCTGCACTTGAAACAGTAGGAAACTATCTGGCATTTCTGTTTGCCATTATTCCACCCCCTCTGGGGTCAGTTGGGAGGAAGCTGCCAATTCCTGAGCCATCCCTCAGGAGGGAAGGAAAAGAATGGAACTTGCTTGCAATGTTCTGGCTTATCTGAGGGCTGCTTGAAAGATTGGCTTCTGTCTCACTCGACTTGGAACTCTGATGGAAAGAGCAGCATAGTTTGGATGTCATGTTAGAGGCCCCTGAAAGCAGTGGCAGTTACCACAGTGTGAGAGCTGCAGGGTGGCTGCAGACACATGGGCTCCTGGGGACAAGAGATTATGGGCAAAGGAATACAAGAGAACATTAGGAGTCCCTTTAGGGGGTGAGACTCTCAAGGACATTAAGACATTTAAAGGCAACTGGGCATATAGAGAATTGGGGTAAGAGCACACAGAGGACCAGGCAAGATGGATGCATCATCAAATTAGGTTTGAGAGAACATTAAGCCTTTATGCTGAGCTGATTAGCAAAGGTTTATTCCCTTACATGAAATGCTGCAAAGACTGGGAGATGTGCCTGTTTTCATATGCCCAATTTTCAAGAAGCAATTATAATGCATATGAAAAACAGGGAAACATGGCCCATTTAAAGGAACACAATAAATCTCTAAAACTTGACCCTAAAGAAATACAGTCCTCTGACTGGAGGAAGACTTCAAAACAATCATCTTAAGTATGCTAACAAGCTAAGTAATACACAACTAAACTAAACCATGAAAATGATATAGAAACAAAATTAGAATAGCAACAGAGATAGAAATTATAGAACAACCAAACAAGTTCTGGAGCTGAATTATAATAACTGAGGTGAAAAATTTACTAGAGATTCAACAGCATACTGAACAGGCAGAAGAACCAGTGAACTTGAGTGATCTGAAGTTATTCTTTCTGCTTCTCAGAGTCAATAAAGAAAAGTGAACAGAGCTTGAACGTCTTATGGAACAATATTAAATGGGCCAATATACGCATTATGGAAGTCCCAGAAGAAAAAGAGAAAAGGGTCAGAGAGCTTATGTGTATTACTAATGGCCTAAAACTTGCCAAATTTGAGTAAAGAAATGGATGTACAAAAACAGGAAGGTCAAACTCCGAGTAGAATAAAGGGACACATGCTGAGATGTTATCAAACTGCCTAAAGACAAAGAATCTTGAAAGCAGCAAGAGAGAAATGACTCATCACATAAAGAGAGCCCCTATAAGACTATCAGCAAATTTTTCTGCAGAAACTTTATAGACCAGAAAGCAACAAGATGATATAATCAAAGTGCTGAAAGAAAAAACTGTCAGAGAATACTGTATCTGACAAATCTGTCCTCAACAATGAGGAGTAAATACTTTTCAGATAAAGAACTGAGGGAGTTCATGATCACTAGACTTGCCCTATAGAGAAACAGTAAAAGGAGTCTTTTAGGTTGAAAAGAAAGTATCTAAACAGTAACTCAAAGCCATATGAAAAATATAGAGTTCTCTGATAAAGGTAAATATATGGACAAATATAAAAGCCTGTATTATAAATTTCATAGCTCTTAAGATTTTTTAAATCTTAAGAAAAGCATGAGAATTAAATTTATGTTTGGTACACAATATATAATGATGTCATTGTGATATAAGATCAAGTATGGGATACCCATGCACCTATGGTCAATTAATCTATGACAAAGGAGGTAAGAATATACCATGGAGAAAAGACAGTCCCTTCAATACGTGATGCTGGGAAAACTGGACAGCTACATGTAAAAGAATGATATTAGAACGTTTCCTCACACCTTATAAATCAAAATGGATTAAAGATCTAAATGTAAGACCTGAAACCATAAAACTAGGACAGAACACAGAACACTCTGACATAAATCACAGAAATATTTTTTTGGATCTGTCTCCTATGGTAAAAGAATAAAAGCAAAAATAAACAAATGGGACCTAATTAAACTTAAAAGCTTTTGCATAGCAAAGGAAATCATTGACAAAAAGATAACCTACTGTATGGGAGAAAATATTTGCAAATGATGTGAACAACAAGGGGTTACTATCCAAATATATAAATGGCTCATACAATATCAAAAACTTGATTAATAAATGGGCAGAAGACCTGAATAGACATTTTTCCAAAGAAAGTATATAGATGGGCAACTGGCACATGAAAAAGATGTTCAATATCACTAATCAGAAATGTAGATCAAAACCATAATGAGATATCACCTCACACCTGTCACAATGGCTATTATCAAAAAGTCCACAAATAACAAATGTTGGTAAGGATGTGGAGGAAAGGGAACCCTAGTGCACTGCTGGTGGGACTGTAAATTGATGTAGTCTCTATGGAAAACAGTATGGCGGTTCCTCAAAGAAAACTAAAAATAGAACCACCATATAATCCAGTAATTCCACTCCTGGGTATATATCCAAAGAAAACTAAAATACTAATTCAAAAAGATACATTCAACTCAACGTTCATAGCAGCATTATTTATAATACCCAAGATATGGAAGCAACCTAAGTGCCCATCAACAGATGAATGAATACAGAAGATGTGATATATATCTATATCTGGGTAGATATATATGCACACATACAATGGAATATCTCAGCCATAAATAATGAAATTCTGCCATTTGCAACAATGCAGATGGACCTAGAGTATTATGCTTAGTGAAATAAATCAGAGAAAGACAAATTCTCTGTATTATCACTTACATGTGGAATCTAAAAAAATAAAACAAGTGAATATATATATAATAAAACAGAAATAAATTCAGATATAAAGAACCAACTAGTGGTTACCAATGAGGAGAGAAAGGGGGGAAGGGACATGATGTAGTAAGGGATTAAGAGATACAAACAACTACATAAAAAATAGATCAATAAGGATATATTGTACAGTACGGGGGAATGCAGCCATTGTTTTGTAACAATTTTACAGGGAGTATAATCTATAAAAACACTGAATCACTATGTTGTACACCTGACACTAGTATATTGTAAATCAACTAAACTTCAATAAAATATGCAACAAACAACAAAAAAGACCAAGTGTGGGAGGTAAAACTATAAAGGAGTAGTTTGTATTTAATTGAAGTTATCAGTTTAAAATAAATTGTTATAGTTTAGGATATTTGATGTAATTCCCCTAGTAGCCACAAAAAATATTTATAGAATATACATGAAAAGAAATGAGACACAGACCTACTAGAGCATGGACTTGAGGATATGGGGAGGGGGAAGGGTAAGCTGTGACGAAGTGAGAGTGGCATGGACATATATATACTACCAAACGTAGGGTCGATAGCTAGTGGGAAGCAGCCACATAGCACAGGGAGATCAGCTCGGTGCTTTGTGACCACCTAGAGGGGTGGGGTAAGGAGGGTGGAAGGGAGCGAGATGCAAGAGGGAAGAGACATGGGAACATATGTGTATGTAGAACTGATTCACTTTGTTGTAAAACAGAAACTAACACAACACTGTAAAGCAATTATACTCCAATAAAGATGTTAAAAAAAAAGAAATGAGAAGGGAATCAGAACATGTCGCTACAGAAGTAAATTCAACTAAACACAAAGGCAGGGAGTAAGAAGAAAATGGAGGACAAAAAGCTATAAGACATACAGAAAACAAAGGAATGTCAAGAGTAAGTCCTTCCCTATTGGTAATTTAAATGTAATGGATTAAACTACTTGATCAAGAGACAGATTGGAAGAATAAAAACATAGGATGCAACTATATGTGGTCTACAAAAGACTCAATTTTACCTTCACTTACTCCTTCTTTGGTGCTCTTCCTTTTCTATGTAGATTCGAATTTCTGACCTATGTTTTTCTTCTCTAGTTACAATTTTATATGTGAGATATACCTTAATAAAGCTGAAAAAACTTAGGAACTCATATCTTTTTGAAGTTAAGGAGAAACGTTTTTAATGACGGCCCTGCTTCCAATCTGCCAGAGCTGATTCCTCTACTATGGAGGTCTTGTTAGGGGTCTGTGGAGAGGAGTCAGCCTCCCCACTCCCTGCCATTTCCACAGCTGAGTGAACTACAGGGAGCAGCTCAGCAAACCTCCTAGCTGGCCTTGCCCAGGTCAGCCTCAGAGATGTGATACAGCCTCTGGCAGAGGTTATGTCACTTGCCATTGGGTGGATGTGGACACAGTCCTCACCTCTGCCCAGCCAGTACTCATCAGCTAGCTGGCCTGGACTCCAGTTCTTAAATTTGGTCTCCTAGTCTGTCCCATCCACCTATTTTCGGAATCCATCAATATTACTGATGGTCATCCAGAAGTATCAGAAGCCTATATGTTCCTGGAAAATATTCTGGAATGAAAGAAGGGCCGTCGTGACTTCTCCCCATGCTAGAAGTTCTAAACTTTATCTGTTCATTAAGTCAGGTAATGAGTGTTGGGATCTAAATAACTTAACATTTCTTGCAAGGTGGGTCTACTGGCAACAAATTCCCTTAATTTGTTTGAGTGAAAGTCTTTCCCCTTTACTTTTTTCTTTTTTTTTTTTTTTTTTGTGATACGCGGGCCTCTCACTGTTGTGGCCTCTCCCATTGCGGAGCACAGGCTCCGCACGCGCAGGCTCAGCGGCCATGGCTCACGGGCCCAGCCGCTCCGCAGCATGTGGGATCCTCCCAGACCGGGGCACGAACCCGTGTCCCCTGCATCGGCAGGCGGATTCTCAACCACTGCGCCACCAGGGAAGCCCTCCCCTTTACTTTTGAAGGATGTTTTGTAGGGTACATAATTCTAGGTTGGTTCCCATAATTCTCTCAACACTGTTTCACTCCACTGTTTTCTTGCTTACCTGGTTTCTGAGAAGTTAGATGTAACTCTTATCTTTCTTGCTCTCTAAGTAAGGTGTTTTTGCATTTGGCTTTTAGCTGTTTCTTTTTTCATTTGGCTTTTACGATTTTCTTCTTTATCTTTGATTTTCTGTGGTTTGTAAATACTATGCCTAGGTGTAGGTTTTTAGGGGGAGCATTCATCCTGCTTGTTCTGAGCTTCCTGGATCTGTGGTTTGGTGTCTGACATTAACTTGGGGGATGTTCTCAGTCACTACTGCTTCAAATAGTTCATCTGTTCCTTTTTCTTCTAATACTCTCATTATACATACACTACAGTTTTTGTATTTGTCCCACAGTTGTTGAATTTTTTTTTTTTAGTCTATGTTTTTACTTTTTTGGCTTGAGAATTCTACTGGGATATTCTCTAGTTCAGAGATTCTTTCCTTTGCCATGTCTATATAGTCTATTAAACCCAAAGACATTCTTCATTTCTATTACTGTTTTGATTTTTATGTCTAGCATTTTTGTTTTCTTAGGATTTCTATCTCTAACTACATTGCCATTTGTTCTTACATGCTGTCTACTTTATCCTAATGGAATACTTAACATATTAATCATAGTTGTTTTAAATTTCCAGTCTGATATTTCCAACATCACTGCCATGTCTGGTTCTAATACTTTGTCTCTTCAAATTGTGTTCTTTTGCCTTTAGTATGCCTTTAAAAAATTGAGTTATAATTGACATAACATTGTTAGTTTAACATGTACAAAATAATGGTTCAATATTTATATGTATAGTGAAATCACTTTTTTTGATAACCAGATATGATAGTGTACTAGGTAAAAGGCACTGCTGTACATAGGTCTTTAGTAATGTGGTGGTGAGATATGGGGGCAGAGAGTGGTGACATTCTGTAATCCTATGATAAAGTCTCCATCTTTTAGCAAACCTCTTGACTGAATTTCCCAAATGTTTCAGAGTTTTTCTCCACCTGGAGGTGGACAAGGTTGGCTAGAGTGGGCTGGAGTTGGGTATTTCCCTTCCTCAGGTCAGTTAGGCTCTGATAATACACCAGCAGGCTGGGCTCTAGTTAACTAGTTTCCTATCATCAAAATGTCTACAAACAGTAAATGCTGGAGAGGATGTGGAGAAAAGGGAACCCTATAGCACTGCTGGTGGGAATGTAAACTGGTACAGACACTATGGAAAACAGTATAGAGGTTCCTTAAAAAACTAAAAATAGAACTATCACATGAACCAGCAGTTGCACTCCTGGGCATGTATCTGGAGAAAAACAGTCTGAAAGAATACATGAACTCAAGTGTTCACTGCAGCACTATTTACAATAACAAAACATAGAAGAAACCTAAATGTCCATCGACAGAGGAATGGATAAAGAAAATGTGGTTCATATAGACAATGGAATATGACTCAGCCATAAAAAAGAATGAAATAATGCCATTTGCAGCAACATGGATGGGCCTAGAGATTATCATACTAAGTGAAGTAAGACAGAGAAAGAGAAATATAATATCACTCATATGTAGAATCTAATTTTTTTAAAAAGTGAACTTTCTTACAAAACAGAAACAGACTTACAGATATCAAAAACAAACTTATGGTTACCAAAGGAGAAAGGCGGTGGGTGGGGGAGGGATAACTCAGAAGCTTGGGATAAGCACACACTCACTACTATATATAAGACAGATAATCAACAAGGACCTACTGTATAGCACAGGGAACTCTGTTCAATATTCTGTGATAACCTATGAGAAAATAATCTAAAAAAGAATGAATATATGTATACGTATAACTGAATCACTATGCTGTACACCTGAAACTAACAACATTGTAGACCAACTATATTCCAATAAAAATTTAAAAATAAACAACAAAAACACTAGTTTTCCCTGAGGGCAGGCCTTGTTAAGAATAGAGGGATCTGTTATATTTCAAAATGGTGGTTCTCCTCCTTCCCTCTGTGAGAATTCAATATTTACTGTGGAACCTGGTTGAACACCTAGAGGTAAATCTCAATACTGTGTACCCTGAAGTTTTTAATGGAGTTATCCACATTAAGCCTCTACCAATTTGTCAATCATAATTCAGGCTTTCCTACCCAGTGCTGGTTTCCCACAGTTTTTGCTTCAGTCTTGGCCCTGGTAAACCATGACTACCTGTTTTCTCCTTTCTGTCTCTCCAATCTTGGGGGTAGCAGTGTGCCCTGTGTCTTACCCTCTCTTATGGATTCTAGAAGGACTGTTGATTTTTCATTCTGCTCAGTTTTTCACTTGTTAAGACAGAGTAGTAACTTCCAAGCTCCTGACATATGGAACCTCAGACTCACTTTAGATCTAAGGACACATGTAATGTAAACATTAACAAACAAAAAACTCAACTAAAATAGAGTTTTAAGGCCAAAAGGGGGAGCTCTCCTGCTCCATGACAACTGAACCTGACAAGAAAACTAAAGACTTCTTGCCTGGCAAGATCTCAGCCAATGAGAGACCATCACAATTTCATCAATGAAAACTCACTTTACTTTAAACTCTCCATTCCTCCAATGGACTCTGTTTACTATAGCTCTTCTAAACTTCCTTTTCCCCCTCTATAAAAGAGTTCTCTCCTTGTGCTGGACTTGCACATAGCATGCCATGGTCACAGATCCCAAACTGCAATTCTTTGCTGATCCCAAGTAAACCCATTTTTTTGCTGGAGAAATAACTTGCAGACTATTTAAGGTGAGTGGGTTCAAAGTGAAAGGATGAAAAAAAGATATCCCATGCACACAACAACAAAAGAGCAGAGATGGCTATAGCAATATTAGATAAAATAAACTAAGTGAAAGCCTGTTACAAGAAACAAAGGACATATTATATAATGATAAAGGGTCAATTCACTAAAAATTATAAATATATGCATCAAACATCAGCTCTTAAATGTGAAGTAAATGTTGACAGAATTGAAGGTTGAAATACAGCTCTAAAATAATATAAGACTTCAGTACCTCACTTTCAGTAATATGGAAAGACAACCAATAAGGAAATAGAACTTGAACAGTATCGCCCAATCATTCCTAACAGACAAATATACAAAACACTCCACCCAACAAAAGAACACACATTTTTCTCAAGTTCACATGAAACATCCATGTTAGACTATAAGACCACAAAACAATGATTATTAAAAAGGATTGAAATCAAAGTATCTTTTCTTATCCAATGGAATGAAACTAGAAAACAGCAAAAGGAAGACTTGAAAATCCACAGATGCACGGAAATTAGACAACATGATCTTAATGGATCAAAGAAGAAATCACAAGGGAAGTTAGAAAATATCCTAAGGCAAATGAAAATACAAAATTCCAAAACTTATGAGGTGCAGTGAAAGGAATACTATGAGGATAATTTATAGCTATAAACACTTAAAAGATTTTAAAACAACCTAACTTTTTCACCTTAAGAAAGTATAAAAAGTAGTAAAAACTAAACCTAAAGTTAGCGCAAGGAAGGAAGTATTAGAGATAAATGAAATAGAACAAGTAAAATTAAGAGTTGGTTCTTTAAAACAATCAAGATCAATGAACGTTTAACTAGGTTGACTAAGCAAAGGAGAAGACTTAAAATCATAAATGAAAGAGGAAACATTCTAATTTTTATTCTGTAAAATTAGTTGTAAGATTATGAACAATTAGGTTATTCCATTTTTGATACATAAATGAAACAGATAAATTCCTGGAAATAACCACCAAAACAAAATCATGAAAAGAAAATCTGAACAGACCTACAACTTGTAAGCAGATTGAATCAGTAATCAAAAAACTCCCAAAGCAAAGCCCAGGATCAGATGGCTTCACTTGTGAGTTCTAATGGACACTTAAAGTATTAACAGCAATACTTCTCAAACTCTCTCAAAAATTGAAGAGGAGGAAATATGTTCAAACTCATTCTACGAGGCCAGCATTACCCTGACATCAAAAACATATAAAGACACCATAAGAAAACAAAACTACAGACCAATATTAATGATGAATGTTGATATAAAAATTCTTAACAAAATACTAGCAAACAATTCAACAGCACATTAAAGGATTACACACCATGACCAAGTGGAATTTATTCATGGAGTTCAAAGATGGTTCAGTATATGAAAATATGGTACACTAACAGAATGAAAAGGGGCATGGGAAATCACATGAACTTTTCAGTTGATGCTGAAGTTGACAAAATTCAATACCCTTTCATGAATAAAACGCTCAAGAAACCAGAAATAAAAGGAAACTCAAAATAATAAAGGCCACATATGAAAGTTTACAACTAGCATCATAATTGTGAAAGACTAAATGCCTTTCCTTTAAGACCAGGACTACCACAAGGATGCCTTCTTTTGCCACTTCCAGTTAACAGTGTGCTGGAAATCCTAGAGCAATTAGGGAAGAAAAATAAGTAAAAGGTATCCAGATTGGAAGTAGTAAATTTATGCTAGCAAACATTATCTTATATGTAGAAAACCCTAAAGATTCCACACAAACATATTAGAACAAATGAGTTTAGTAAAGTTTCAGGATACAAACCCCCCAAATCAGTTGTATTTCTATACACTAAACAATGATCTGAAAAAGGAAGTTAATTCCATTTACAATAGCATCAAAAATAAAATATGTAGGAATAAATCAATATACTGAGAAGATGCTGCTAAAAGAAATTAAGGACACCAATATGCAGAAAGACATCCCATGTTCATGGATTGGACTTTAATACTGTAATATTAATATTACCCAAATTGATGTACAGATTTCATGCAATCCCTATCAAAATCTCAATGCTATTTTTTATAGAGGTAGGAAAAAATCCATCATAAAACTCATATGGAATCTTGAGGGACTGAATAGCCAAAACAATCTTGAAAAACAAAGTTGGAGGTCTCACATTTCCTGATTTTAAAGCTTATTACAAAGCCACAGTAATCAAAACAGTGAGATACTGGCAGAAAGACAGACTTATAGACCAAGGAAATAGAGAGCCCAGAAATAAACCTTTATATATATGGTCAAGTAATTTTTGATAAGGGTGTCAGAACCAGTGAATGGAGAAAGAACAGTCTCAACAGACGGTGATGGGAAAACTGGATATCCACATGCAAATGAATGAAGTTAGAAACTTACCTTACACTACACCATAAACAAGTAACTCAAAATGGATCAAAGAAAAAAAAAAGGATCAAAGATCTAAACATCTTAAGAGCTTAAACTACAAAACTCTTAGAAGAAAACGTAAGGGAAAATTTTTGTAACGTAGGGTTTATTAATGATTTCTTGGCTATAATGAAAGCAAAAATGAATTACATCAAAATTTAGAATTCAAAGGACACAATAAAGAGTGGAGAGGTGACCCATGGGCTGAGAGAAAATATTTGCAGATCATTTCTGATACTCTAGTACCCAGAATAAATGAAGAACTCCAACCCACCAAAACAGATAATCCAATTAAGAAGTGGGCAAAGCACTTGAAAAGATATTTCTCCAAAGATATACAAATGGCTAACAAGCCCATAAAATGCTTAACATCATTCATCATTAGGGAAATGCAAATTAAAACTATAATGAATACAATCTCTTTAGGATGACTACTATAAAAAAACAACAAGTGATAGTGAGGATGTGGAGAAATTTGAGAGATTGTGCATGGCTGGGGGGGGGTGCAAATGGTGTAGTCACTATGGAAAACAGTATGGTGGTTCCTCAAAAAACTAAGGATAGAATTACCATACGATTCAGCAATTCACTTTTCAGCATATACCCAAAAAAGTTGAAAGCAGGATCTTGAAAAGATTTGCATACCCATATTCATAGCAGCATTATTCACAATAGCCAAAAGGTACAAGCAACCCAAGTGTCCATCAACAGATGAATGGATAACCAAAATGTGGTATATGTATACAACGGAATATTGTTCAGCCTTAGAGGAAATCTGACACATGGCAAATTCACAAGCTTCAACGTGGTTGAACCTTGTGGACGTTTATATTAAATGAGATAAGCCAGCCATGAAAGGATAAATACTGTGATTCTACTTAAGAGGTACCTAGAATAGTCAAATTCAGAGACAGAAAGAATGATGGTTGCCAGGGAGAAGGGGAGAAAGGGAATAGAGAGTTGTTGTTTAATGGGTATTCCAGTTTCAGTTTTCCAAAATGAAAAGAATTCTGGAGATTGGTTGCACAGCGATGTGAATATACAGTTGACCCTTGAACAACATGAGGATTAGAGGTGCCAACCCTTTCAACTTATAGTTGTTGGCTCTCTGTATCCCTGGTTCCACAACTGTGGATTCAACCAACCTTGGATTGTATAGTACTCACTATTGAGAAAAATGTGTGTGTAAGTGGACCCACACACCGTGCTATTCAAGGGTCAACTCTACTTAATATTGAAGTGAACACTTAAAAATGGTTAAGATGATAAGGTTTATGTTATGTATATTTGTCACAATTAACAAAAGGAATCTGAGTCTTGATGGGGCACTGAGTGTCCACTATACTTAAGAATTTTTTCCTGTGAAAGGCATTTTGTAATTATGAACTTAGGCTCTTCAACTGTTGCCCTGGGATACATTTGTAACACGACCTTTTGCAATATGACTTAAAGGGCCACTACCTCTTACCTCGGTGTGCAGAGTTGAGAGATAAAGGTGAGGAGATCTCTTTGGAAGTCCCTGGGCTCCTCACACTATGTCACTACTGATGCTCCCCTAGATTAAAAGGAGGGTCTGCTGAACCTCAGAATTCTCATCTGAAAACCTGTCTCAGAGTTGTAAAGGACTGAAGGAATCCAGGTCAAGCGCACAGCAACCTCAGGTGATCACAGCACAGGCCCAAAGACAATCCAGGTCCTGGAGGAGCCTGGGGTCTCTTCAAAGGAACAGAGTCTAAACAGTCATGAGACGTACTTTGCTCTCTTAAAACTAAGTAAAATCTCAGTAAACTGAAGTCTTTTGTGCAGTGAGACAACTTAAACCTTCTCCGCAGTGATGCCCTTCACCAACCCCACAGGAAA
Organism: Kogia breviceps; assembly: GCF_026419965.1. NCBI lineage: Eukaryota > Metazoa > Chordata > Mammalia > Artiodactyla > Physeteridae > Kogia > Kogia breviceps. Next base: position 73,793,965 of record NC_081319.1, read on the forward strand.
CAGCTCCTCCCTAAACTCTGTTTAGCCTCCAAACAGACTCACTCCCAATGATCCCAGTATTTTTTTTCCTTTTATATTTCTGCAATAATTTCTCTGCTGGCAGTAAAGTCACTATTATAAACACAACGTCCCTGATTCTCATGTTTTCCTGATTACTTGGATCTGAACGAAGACTAGGAGCTTGAGGGATGGTAGACATAAGGGAGGAAGAGGAGGCGGCAGAGAACACTCATACATTAATCATTTGACCATATCACACTAATGACTATTTGCTAGAAGTTATAGCCATGTGTCCTGTAATATGCTGCCAGGACTGTGGGTTAGGAAGAATGTATGCCTGGTTATCAGAATTTTCCCTTAAACTCATTCCTCAGGAAAGATGGAGTCCAATTAAGAGACTCTAAAAGGACAGAGCTTTATAATGACTGAGTTTACAGTGACTCACATTTTGGCGCAGTCTTAGTTGTTTTTAGTTTAAAAACAAAGTGCCATGTGAGGAAGACACATGAACCAGAAAAGACCCCCAATTCATGCTGGTTCAGGACTGCTAGAGGTCACCTGACAGAACTGGCAAAGGTAGTGAGCAGTGAGTACACACAAACACACATGAGCACACACAGTAACACCGGATCATTAATTACCCCTTGGGGTATGTCCTGTGTCCTCAACCAAATTTTAGGTGTCACTATAAAGCCTTTGAGGGATCACTTTAAAAAGCAGAGTAAGTTACACCATAGGAAACAAATATATGATCATAGAAAGAATAAGGGGAAAGATGGGTGTTACATTATGTGAATGAGTCCCCATGGCTTGGGATCAAGTTTCTTGCAGCTGTGTCTGACTTAAATATTGCCTGTTACATGACTAAGCACATGAGCTCTGGAAAACTTAGATGACTCGGTGTGTCACTAGTGACGACACAAATGTTAAAGCTACATATGAAGAGTGAATTGTTATGTGACTAGTAAAAGCAGTATTTCAAGAATGTCTGATAATTTTAAATGTATATCTAACCCAGCTGGTAGACATTTGACAGTTTTCAGCACTAAGAGTGTATATTCAAGTGTCCAGAAAACATTTACATCTTCTCATGGGAAGGTGGAAGTGCCTTGTATTTGTTATCCTGTATTTGGGCATTTGGGGCACTTATAGCTGTAGGAAGCCCAGAGCCTTACTCTGCAAGGTCTTTTGCTTACAGGATCCCTGGGCTACTCCAACTGCAGCTCTCTCATAAACCAGTTAGTTCTTTGAGGAAGAAGAAGATAATTCTCCTGCAACTAAGAAACTGACTTGTACCCTTCATTAACTCCCATTATATATGGCAGCTATTGCAACTTGGTTTCTTCCACAAACATTTCATTGCCCCTTTCTCTCAGCCCAAGTCCTCACCCCCAGCTCCTTCAACTCCCTACCCTCATCATGAACGAATGTTACTTAGGAACTTCCACCACCCCCTCAACTTATCAGGAAGTGGCTTCTTCTGAGGTAGGTTAAGCCTTCCATGTTTCCTAAATCCCAGGATTTCCCTTTCTCTGATATACTCTATTGGTTATCCATCCATCCTTTTGCACCTTCAACTTTTCTTCCAGAGGTTCCTTCCCCATAGCTTAATACTCCTGTCTCCCTCATCTAGTTTAAAAATCTCCCAATGTTTTCTAATTATTACTGATTTCCTCACAGATCAGGTCCTTGAGGTGCTTATTCATTATATTAGCAGGTCCCAAATTGAGGTGGATGTACCCTCAATCTACCCCAATAAAATCTCTTGGGGTGTAGAGACTCACATTAATGTTGGTGAATTCTGGTAAGGACACTGGACACACATGTTGACCCCAGTTCATTTGTGCACTGGATGGTCAGGAAGCACCTGGGACACAAGAGACATGAGCAAAGAGTGAGCTCTCCAGCATGGAGGTGCTGACGGGGCTCCCTCAGGCATGGCTCTGCTTTCACTCCACAATGTGTTGCCCTAAGTGGATTGGGGAATATTATTTTAACTAAACTAATCCTCAACACAGGTGGTGTATGATTTAGACCGCTACAGTGAAACTAAAGATTGAAGAAACTCATGCAAGCCCCTGAGAATAAGAGAAGCTGATAATTTCTACTCCTAGTGTGTTTCTTCAATAGCCACGTTGAGAGATAAGAGTTCAATAAACCTACCAAAAGATTTAATTGAAAATTAAGACAGTTAGGATAGTGTTTGTCATCAGTAGAAAAATCCCTTTTCTTAAATGTATACAGTGACTTAACAGGTTAAATTTATACAAAGTATTCAGAATATAGAGAAACTCTAACTGTCAGCGCTCTGTAAAGTTATGCAATTATTCCAATACTCCACAAGATTTCACTAAATTTAGCCATAAATGTTTAGGAGTGAAAGATAAAAAATCCATTTACCATTGGGGAAAACATTTGGCTCTTTCTACCATGATGGAAATTGCTAGAACACACTGGAAATAAAACTGAATAGATTCCTTTATCACCAAATACCATTGGCAGAGGCATGGAAAATACATCTTTTTTTATTTTAAATACAAAGTGCCATGTGAGGAAGACACATGAACCAAGATGATTTGAAGAAATAAGTTTAGAACAAATTATATAGTGTGGAAGGTTGCTATACAGTTGGATGAAAGTACAAATGTTTTGAACATGTCTTAGATTATGGTATCTGAAAGATTCTATTTCAAAAATGACATACATCTAAAATTACTTTTGTGAGCCATCTTCAACATGAAATGACCCCTTCATGGAAAATATAAGTGTAACCACAGTTGATATCAGTAGGTTTATGGATATCACACCACATGTGCAATTCATCCATCACATCATTCACAAACAGGGAGTTACCAGGAGGAAGATGAAAATAGTGTGTATAGTGTTGTCATTGTTGGGACTAATTTCATGAAAGCAAGACTCTTAAACCATAGTTGACTCTTTGATACTTTGCAATAAGAGCCGAATGTCCATGGTATGAAAAATTCATCATTCCCTATCACAAAAAGAGAAAATATTTAAAGATGAGTTATGTGTTTGTCTTTCCAAAATTTCAAATGTTCCACATTTGCTGACTTTGATAGTAGAACAATCTCTTGGAGAGGTACAAGTGAACTTGTAGCAATGATAGGACAAACTGCTTTTGAAGAAATTCATGCCACGAGAACAGAGTATTGTAAAAGCACATTTTGACATGATTCCAATGTTGAGAGTTTTGTTCTGAAAAAAATGTCTAAAATCTCGTGTCTGCATACTAAAATCTGGAAGAGTTTTAAAACAGATTAGAAGATTCTGTTTTCAAACAATTCCATCAGGTTTGGGCTAATTGGTTAAAGATGTAGAAATACTATACCTTCCAATTAGTTGCAACAATCAATTGACAGAAGATGTGAGTTTTCCAGAATAATCTCAAAAACAGTTTTCTGTAACTGGTAGATGGAACTAAACAGTAAGTTTCACAATTTAATAAGCGCCAACAGTGTAGTTCATTTGGAGCTACCCATCTTTGTATAAGATATTTCTCAGCTACGACAATCCTTAAAACCAAGAATAAAAACAAACTAAACTTAGATCTTCAAAATACTGTATCAGAGTGTTAAAAACAAACTTTAGAAAATAGAGCACTTTTATTCATATCATTGACAAATTAATGTTTTCATTTTTAGTGAAGAAAGGTTTTGTATTAAAGAAGGTAAGTATTTTATGATATTTGATAATAAAAATATACATAGTACATTAATACAGCAGTGTATACATATGACATAAGTATACAGACATACCAATGTCACTTGTCAACCCAGATCACAATCCATTTACTGGTTAGTATGTTATGGCCTTGATTTATTTATTTTTTCATTCTGGGAACTAGACTTTAGCTAATGACTTCCCAATTTTATTGACTGAATTTATTGTTTGATTTGATACAATTTTTCTAATTCCTCCTCCTGAAAACTCCTCTCTCTTGGGTTTTGTGGCAACTTTTCTTCTCTCTTTTACCATTAATTCTTGATGTTTTCCTCCAGGCACCTCGCTCCACCTGTCCCTTAAAAGTTGGTGTTCACCAGCTGCTCAGCTGTATGTATTTCTATATACTCCCCCGGAGTGGATGGGAGATGTTTCTGCACCACTTCAACCTCTTTGATCTCATCTTTAAGCCACTGCTACAGGGACCAGTCCCACCTAAGATCAGCCCAACATCATCTCACCCACCTGGTACCCTGTCCTAGAGCTTCTGACACTGTCACATAGATGCCTGTGGGAATCTACTCAGTGCTGATACATGTAACCCAGAAAACCATAGAGTTACACTCGGCAAAACTTGATCAAAAGGGGCAATGAAGCCTCTTGAATAAATGCCTCCCTGTTTCTTCTGAGACCTTTCCTGAAGTTCCCATGGGATGGAGCAGTCAATCACCCGAAGTAGTGACCAACTCAATAAATCCTTGTATTGTCTCATTTCCCTACTATTGAAACAGCATGTAAGACATTGACCAGCTTAAACTAGTTTTGCTTCCTTAAGCAGATTGTTGATTAATCAAACCTTGAGTTATTTTACAGGAACAGCACTGTGCTTGTGCAAGATGGGAACCCATGTCCCCAGGATGACCCTGGAACCAAGAATCTTAAGCTACAGAACCCAAGTAATAGTGATGTTGCCACCAGAGCCCTTTACAAAGTAAGACGTTCTTCAATAAGAAAAAGTCAGCTTCCAGCAGCCTGACTAGCTTTGTTACCATAAAAGGATTGATTTGAGACTAGCCTATCGGCCAAGTTTGAAATTCCCCTAACCCCTTAAATTTTGCCCCCAACGCTGGATTGGGGAGACAGGTTTGAGCCCTGCCTCTTGTCTCTTGCCAGTGACCTTGCGGTAAAGCTTTCTTTTCTCAGAAGCTGGTACCAAAGTATTGGTTTCTATGTGCATTGGGCAGTGAGCCTTTGCTCGGTATCACTACCTCTCATTCATGCTATGTTCCCAATAAACTACCAGTGCTTCAGTCTCCACTTGAGTCCTCTCACAACAGAATCTGAAACAAAGATGTGGGTCAATCACCAACCACATGTACTTCTGCATCTGCAGGTCTCCTGGGCTCCCATCCAGCCTCTAATTGCCAATGTCTGTTTCCCCCTGAATGACCTGTAGGAATCTCAAGGCCCAAGATAATAGAACATATTTCCTATGTTGCCCCTTATTTAGTAAGGGGTACAACCATTTGAGTTGATCACTTCTGAGGACCTTAGAGTCATTCCTGAGATCTTCATTTTCTCACACCTCCAACAGCTCACAATTCTGCATGCTGTACCTCTTGCCAATTCTGTATATTCCCCCAACCACTGAAGCCCTAGTTAGGATCCTCCTCCTAACTTAGAATACTCCTCCTAATTAAAAACCCAATTGCTGTCCCATCCAATTTTGTTCACCCCCATTTTTGACCTGCTCTAATCATTTCTGGTTCTATGAATATTTATGACATAAAGACTAATTAAGTAAACATCTATGTGTATAAACCATTCACCAAGAAATGGAGTTTTGCTAATACCTTTGAAGCCTCTATTTTCAATTAGGATCCAAATTCAAGCCCATCCAAGTTTCTTTTAACTAATACTTCCTTGGAATTGGAGCCACTTACAAGGCAGATGATCTAGAATCTAGATTTGCAGATTTTATTCCCATGGTGTCATCTGTCGTGTTCTTCTGTCCCTATCTTCTATAAATTGAAAGTTAGATCTAGACATTTTTTGGATTCAAGCCTGCATTATTTTGGCAAGAACAGTTAATAGGGGAGTGTTTTAGGCCAGGTGTTCTGGGGCATAGCAAATATTTTTGCCACAGGTTCTGACACTTTATTGTAATAAAGTAAAATACCAAGAAAAATGGGAAAAGTAAAGGAGGGATGGCAAACATGACAAGAGTACTTTCGAGTTGGCCATAGTTTTCTGACAAACTGATTTCTCAGTCTTCCTGGAAGTCTTTAGAGAGGGCAAGAAAGTTATTTCCCCCCAAAGCCCTCCAACTGAGAAGGAATAGTTTATCCATCAGTTCCTTCCTCCCGCTGCCAGAGCTGCCCCAGGGACTATAGACTCCCACACACATCTGATGTGCATTCAGAGGGTCTCCAATGGTCTCATGTTTTCAGAGGGAGGCGCCATGAGGCAAGACTGAGCAACCTGAAGCCTCACAATGCAGCCCTCACAGATCCCTTGCTCTGCAGCAGTGGCTGAGGCAGCAGCAACTTTCCTCTCAAGACTACAGAAAAAAGTACTAACCAGCATTTGAGGCACCGGAACCAAACTCAGGCCAGGTGAGTGAGTCCAGAATCGTGCACATCTGAATCTAGAACTGCTGTGCGGTAAACTTTGATCAGAAGGCACATAACGCCTCATCTCATTTTGACAAGAGAATACACTGATCGTTTTCTAGAATCACCATTTTCTGTGATACAAGAGTCAGGTAAATCCTTCATTGTAAGTTGTATCCATGTTGTTGACTATGCTTGTGATTCATTTTCAGTGCTTATTTCAGCCTCCCCAGATATCAGGGTGCCTGAGTTGATAGCTGCTGAACTTGGATCTGCTTTTCTGAATCCCACCATCTCCAGGGATGCCAGGGAGTCCAGCCCTATATATCCACTGCTGTCCACCTTGGCCTACAGAGGACCTCCCCCACAAACTTCTCAGAGGCTGGTGTCCTCACTCTTGCTCTCCTTTGCATCTGGAGAAAAAGGCAATCTCTGAGGCATCCTGGGGAACAGACAGCACATGGCTTCTCTGGCCCAATATTCAAACCATCCAGACCATCTACTTAACATGCTTTTCAACTTAGTCCCCAGAAGAGGAAAAAATATGAGAGCTTTTCCAAGCATCTCTTTATATTTAGGGATCAAGGGCTAGGGAAATAACTGCAGAGCAGTGCCAGAGGCTCGTTGGACTAGTTGACTGAGGACTTTGTTAACTGGCTTCATACATCCTTAGTCCTGTTAGAAATTCAAAAGCATTTTTCCATCCTTCATATTAACATGTCTAACCCTTTATCTAACAACTCCTGAAATGGAGTTACTTAAGTAAGTGACCATAGGTTCCTTTTGGGATGAACTTTGGAGAATCACTACTGTATGTAGTTGCTATAGTATTACATAGCAACATAGTTCTTTCTTCAAGGGGAGTTAACTAGTACTGGTTCAGGTGAGAACTGAGTAAGGGATAGTGGCTTCCCATTGGAGCAGCTGGTGTAAGTCTTCTCACCCACTCTTGATCTTTTGTTAGGTCAATAGCTGTGTGGCCACCGATCTTTCGCACCAGACACACATTGTCTAACTGCCTTGTGGATCAGGGACTTCTGCTTGCTGTTCTGGCTTTATGGCAATGTGGATGTGATCAACTGTTATTGCCAGACCTCTGCTATTTCCAAATCCTACTATCCCTATGGACACCAGTGAGTCCAGTTCAACATAAACCTCTACTCCTCTCAACCCTGGCCGGTAGATGGCGGCCACCCCCATTTATCAGTGAGGCTGGTTCCTTCCATCATTAGTACCTTCCTTGTTTTAGGGAAAGGACAGACCTCAGGAGCATCCTGGGGACCATCCTGGCTTCTCTGGTGATGTATAATAAAGGTTATTAAAAAGCCCACTCTGAATCCTTTCTTAAGACTTTCCCAAGGTAACTGCCATCTCCTCCTCATTTGCTGCATGTCAGTGGCTCTCAAACTTGACTGAAGTTAAAATCATCTGGGGAGTTCTAAAAATACTGATGCTTGGGCTTTGTCTCCTGAAATTTGTAGAAGATCATGGGAGGTTTAAGGGTCAGGATTTTAAAAAAATCTTTTCATGATGTGAACGCACAGCCATGCTTAGGACTGATGCTATAGGCCAGCTTTCTATACCCCCTCCCTTGCCCGAAGCTTCTGATAGCTATATCAGAAGCATATTAAGACTGGTTCCATATGTCTTTGCCAGGACATTAGTCCTGTGAGAGCACCCCATAAACTCTCCATCATCCAGCCTAGTGTCCTGTACCCCCTGCTCCAGCTCCTTTAAGTCATTCCTAAGTCTTAAGTTCCTACTGACAGAGTCACCAGATCCTATAGATCTTTCGGCAATAATCCCTTTTGTCACAAGGACAGACTGCCCCACTGGGGCCATGCTGGACTTGACACCAATAATTGTCCTAGGAGCTGTGAGGGATACGGAGCATCACTTACAAGGAGCAACCATCAGCTTGTGAGAGATGGCCTCAGGTGAGGCCTCTGCATTATCCTTAAGCAAAAGGAGGGGCCCAGAGGATTCTGGGAAACTGGGTGGTTCAAGGATCTGAGGTGCATCTGTCCAGATGTCCCTGGACCAGGATCCTAATTTATCAGGGCCCAATGTTAGTGTACGAGGCTTGCCAGGGTGAAAATTAACATCTATTGTCCTGATCATATACTGGGCCTGATTCCCAGCTACACGTGCACTTTGGCATCATTTAGAGAATTCTCATCCTCTCCAGCCATGATCAGTATTTAGCTGAACTGAGCTCCCATTTTTCTTCAGTGCCACTCTGGCCAGTAGCCACCAACTTCTCAATCCCCGTGATCACTATTGCCTCCCCGTCTCTCAAATACTAGAGAAATTGTATGTGCGAGCACATCCCCTCCGACCTCCATCATCCCCATGCACCACAGTAATTATGATGCTATAATACAGAGGTTCCCAAACTCAGCATCAGAATCCCCTGGAATGCTAGTCAAGTATAGAGGCCCAGGCTCACTGAAGCAGGAAAGTGTCTGGACTTCGTATTTTCACCAAGTTCCCCAGGTGATTCTGATCCTCACCAAAATGTGAGAATCATTGGTACAGCCTGTCGGGAGTTATTACCACTCCACTGACACCTGCAATACGGTCTCCTTGTCATAAAACGGATGAGAATGATTTAATTCCAGACTTCTAAATTACCAGTAGAGGTACCCACTCGCCAAAGATAGCATAATCTGGACATTAATAAATATAACCATAATAGGTCGTGACACCTTAAATGTGTAAAGTTGTCTAGGTAGAGAGCTAAAGTACTGATCGTTAGCCTTAGCTAGTGCATATTGTAGCTTTTAACATTACCACTAGTATCACAGAAAGAATATAACCTCATTAACAGAAGGAAATAATGGGACAAAAGTGTAATCAGTTTAAAAGAAGGAGTAGGGGGACTTCCCTGGTGGCGCAGTGGTTAAGAATCTGCCTGCCAATGCAGGGGACACGGGTTCGAGCCCTGGTCTAGGAAGATCCCACATGCCGCAGAGCCACTAAGCCCGTGTGCCACAACTACTGAGCCTGCGCTCTAGAGCCCGTGAGCCACAACCACTGAGCCCATGTGCCACAACTGCTGAAGCCCGTGTGACTAGAGCCTGTGCTTTGCAACAAGAGAAGCCACCGCAATGAGAAGCCCGTGCACCGCAATGAAGAGTAGCCCCCGCTCGCCACAGCTAGAGAAAGCCCACGTGCAGCAACGGACACCCAACGCAGCCAAAAATAAAATAAGTAAATTTATTAAAAAGGCGTAGGAAGAGAAGAATCAGATCATGTGGAATAAATCTTAAATCCCAATATTAGTAATAACAAAGGGCTAAATGCTTCAGTTCTCAGGCCTCATAGAAAATCTAGCTCTATACACACATAAGAGATCCCAAACTTAGGGATGCAGGAAAGTTGAAGAGGTAGAAAGATACCAGTTAAACGAAGCCAAAAACTATATTAACATGTCAGACAAAACATACTGGATACACATAATAACTTGATCTCAAACTGACTACCATTTTAAAGTGACTCATGGTTTTGGGCCTCAGAATGTATCAACCAAAATTTGTAGTTCTCTCTAGGTAAAAGACAAATGCATAAACTTAGTGGGATATCAATATAGTTCCCTCAGTTGAGTAAGTAGGCAAATCAGTAAGGATGTGAAAGATCTGACCACCGTGACAAGCTGGAGCACAATACACTGCACACCTAGTAAATGCAAACACATTTAAGCATGTGCAGAGCTTTTGCAAAGAAAAAGCAAATCAAACTTCAAAAGGCAAGTTATACTGAATGAGCACCAATTAAAGGCAAAGAGGCCAGAAATCATTCACAAAAGTGACTGAAGGGCTTCCCTGGTGCCTCAGTGGTTGAGAATCCGCCTGCCGATGCAAGGGACACGGGTTCGTGCCCCGGTCCGGGAAGATCCCACATGGCATGGAGCGGCTGGGCCCGTGAGCCATGGCCCCTGAGCCTGCGCGTCCGGAGCCTGTGCTCCACAACGGGATAAGCCACAACAGTGAGAGGCCCGCGTACCACAAAAAACAAAACAAACAAACAAAAAAAAAAAACAAAAAAACAAAAACAAAAACAAAAGTGACTGAAAAAATCATCCTATTATTTGGGAATTAAGAGTCTCACCTGTAGGGCTTCCCTGGTGGCGCAGCGGTTGAGAATCCGCCTGCCGATGCAGGAGACACGGGTTCGTGCCCTGGTCCGGGAAGATCCCACATGCCGCGGAGCAACTAAGCCCGTGAGCCATGGCCACTAGGCCTGCGCGTCCGGAGCCTGTGCTCCGCAAGGGGAGAGGCCACAACAGTGAGAGGCCCGCATACCGCAAAAAAAAAAAAAAAAAAAAAAAAAAAAAAAAAAAAAAAGAGTCTCACCTGTAGAATAATCCATAGGTCAGAGAGAAACTCATAGGGCAAATTAGAGATTTGGGGATGAGGTACTACTTATTTAGAATGTAGAAATCCTCAAGAGAACACTCTTCCCTTAAGAGAAAGCCAGATGATCCACAAAATTTTAACTTGATCGCAGAGAGCTGACGTTGCAAGGCAGTCAAGGAGTTAAATTCCAGCATGTTAATCCCCTGAGAAGCAGAGCACAGGAAGATGGGATGGAAGCCCCTGCATAGAGGTGGGTAAGGAAAATCAGGTAGAACCTTAAGGACTTCTTCAAGGCCAAGCGTGGGCTAAAGTTTGGATTATCTTGAGCTCTGAAACACACAAGAAGTTCACGCTCTCAGGCTCTTTGCGCTAGGATCCCCGCCAGCTGTTCATGAGAAAGACTGGGGCAGAGACCAGAGCCCTGCTTGGTGGGACAGGCTTGCGGGATAGGACTGGCTGATGCTGGAGGCCAGGTACAAACACCTCTTCATTCCCTGAACCTTCTCTCAGAAGGAACTAAAGCCTTATGCCACCGGGAGAGGGGTGGGAAATGCTCTCCCCTTCCTGAGCCTGGCCAAGACCTAAAACCCATCCACCTTTGTAGGAGGGAAGGTATTCCCTCTCTCCCATTGCCAGGACTACAGGTAAAAGCCACAGCTTCTGGGAGAGGGAATAGCAGGAAACCCCGAGACTGCCCCCGTTCCTACACCAATGGATGTGCATTGCTGCCGGGGAAGGGGCAGAATGTACTTTCCCGCTAAGACCAGAGGGCATGTGGCTGCCATGAGGATGGGGCAGAGCCGCTCAGAAACCCCCATTCCAGATGCCCAGGAACACAGCCAGACTGGGAGGAAGGCTAGACGAGGAGAACAGAGGACCACTCTGCCCTATCCCCGCCCACCACCCATCCCGAGCGTAGCACCAGCAACAAGCACAGAAGTCTTCTGCTGGGGCAGGGCAAGGTCATGGAGAGAGACCCTTTCTGTGGCAGAGGAACAGCTGAAAGCCGGGGCTGGGTGGGAACACTGAGGAAAACCCTCTGGCACCGTAAACAGAAGGCAAAAGCAGGCTCCACTGGAGAAATGGGAAGCGGTGAAATTCACAACAGTACCAAGAAAACCCAAAACCCAACTCCACATCTGACCAGATTCATTGCCCCTTCCCTCCACACAGACAGCCAACAGCCTAACAGCCCATTTCCAGGTGTAAAATTTACCTGTACTGTTCATAAAAGCGAGCACGCCGGCATGTTGAGAATGGAAAGAAGGTAACCCATTGCAGAGGGAGACGTAGTCAACAAAGCCAATTCGGGGATGCCTCAGACGTTAGAGCATCACACCGGGATTTTAACTAGGATTCTATGATAAAAGATTTAGTGGAAAGGGTAGACAACAGGCAAGGGCCAGAATAGGCTCGAGTACCTAGAAGGTTAAAATGACACAGGGGGTAGCTGGAGCAGGAGTGAGTGCTTCGATACATGAGTCCAGGATGGAGGTTTTCATATGGGGAAAAGAACTCGAGTATGAACCCTATCATGGGCCAAAAGTCTATCAACTGCAGATACAAAGATCTGTAGGTGTAAAAGGCAGCTTATTCTACGTTGTCTTCTAAAGTTATTTTATGACTTGGGGTAAGGTAGAAGGAATCCTTTGGTGTGTAAAAAGCACACAAGAGTGTCAAATGATTTACTATAAAGAATTAAGAGTTAAGGAGGTATCCGAGGGAAAAGACTAAATTGGGAGAAAACATTTGCACCATACAGACTAAAAGAGACTAGTATTTTGATTATATAAGGAAATCCCATAAATCAGTAAGAAAAAGTCCTCAACAGCAAGCTGTGAACAGAGGTCACATAAACAGAAATAACCAGTTAACGTGAAGGTGGCTGGTAACACTAAGAGTCACAGGAACAGAAGTTAAACAAGATTCCAGAAGCGCCAGGTGGGCAGCCATTATGATAAAGACCACCTGGCTATATACCAGTCTGAGCCCCGACTGGGGAGACAAATGGCTCCCTCAGTTTAGAACATGAGGAGGGTTTGTTTGCAGAGGGATTCCTCACAGGGGTGTTGGCGGTGTGTACGGGAAGCACACTGGTTAGTGCAGTAACCAAGGGGAGAAGCTGTCATTCTCCCCCAGAGGGGTTCAGGGGAGGAGTAGTCACCTTCTTTTAGCTCTCTCACCAGTGCTTCCTACTGGTGAGCCCCAGCCAGAGACCAGAGGGCCTGAGAGATGAAGTCCATTCAGGTCAGCCTCTGGGAAGATAAGAGGTGGAGAAAGGAGTTCAGATGAGCCAATGGAAGATCCTTGAAACTCTACATTGTTAGGGACCCAGAGCAATGACAATTTTCAACGTAACTGGGAATGGGAAACATACAGGAGCTTTAGTGGTTTTCAGTAAAATGTAAGGTCCACACACCCAATGGCTCCTGGATATACACCATAGAGAATCTTAAACCTGTGTACTGGGCCACACAGTCAAGAATGCTCATAGCAGCACTGCTTAGACAGCAAAACCCTGGAACGAATCCCAGTTTGATGTTTGCTCCCAGTTTTGGTCTTTGCCCTTCTGTTCCACTCAGGGTACTGCAGGGGGGTGGTCCTTGAACTTGCAGGCTGCGTTTCCCAGGCTCCTCATTCAGCTGGCCCTTAGCTGCTTCTGGCCGGCACAAGCCCTGGTGAGGGGTTGGAGGATGGGAGAGTCCAGGGTATCTTCCTTTTCCTCTTTGTCTCAGGCAGCTCCTCTGACTCAGGTAGGCCCACCTTGGTTTCTGCCTCTCCAGCTGCCCCCATCCCAGGCTCCCTAAGGCTGTTTTCCCCTACTCTGTCTCCCCAACCCAGCGGCAGTAGTGCATCCCTGAAGCTGTTCATTTCTTAGTTTTCTCACCGTCTCATTCCCTGTTTCCCAGCACCTCCATCTTCAGATTAACTCATTACCTGGATTAAATTCCCTCTGTAGTAAATACTTGGAATGCTTTGTTTCCCAGGTTTAGACCCTGATTGATAAGAGTCTGAGGATATGCTGCACTTAAAACAATGCCAAAGATGAAGATTGCCTAATTCCTTGTATAAAGCTAGCATAGTTTTGATGCCATAGACAGAATGAGAAGAGCAAGCTATATGTCAACATAATTAACAGATGCAAGGAGTCTAAAAATATTGGAAAATCAAATATAGCAGTGTATTAAAATATATAGGGACCAAGTAGAATTTGTCTCAGAAATGCAAGGATAGATCAGTACTGGAGGGGATATCAATAACTTCATTGACATGTTAGAGAAAAACCACATTATCTCAAGTTTCAAAAAATCATTTGAAAACTTTATGAATGAGTGAATTTTGTCAAGCTAGGAATAAAAGGAAACATCATAGCTTGATAGAGAATCTTCCAAAGGCTTAGAGCAAATCTCACATTTAATGAGCCATTAGAAGCATTCAGTTTATTTAGATGGTTATTACTACTCTTGCTATTGATGTTGTACTGGGAAATTTAATACTGCTAGTATTAGGAAGGGAGAAATATTTGTAGCTATGATCATATTTCAAGTTGAAAATGAAAATTCAAGTTCAAACTGAGTACATGCTGAAACTATGCTTATTATTCCTCACTTCATATGTCAATGTTTCAGAAAGTTTGAGAAAGAAAACACAGCCATGCTTAAAATGGGGAGGGAGGTTGAAAGAGGTGCTAGACCCAAGACAGTGCTCTATGCAGGACCCCAGGACGAAAACTCTAGTTGTGATGGGTGACGCGACTTTCTTCTGCTTAAGACAACACTGCCCATGGACACCTACCTCCATCCCCCTGGGGAAGGTACAAAGATAACTTCCCGTGGCTCATGCTTAAAAGTGGAGAGTGGGGGAAGGATTGATACCAACCAAGATAAACCCAGTTACTTAGGCCTCTTGACATCCATGAGCTCAAATACACCAGCTCCTTCCCTTCAAAGTCAAAATTACTGCTAGTATTTTCTTAAGCTTTATTGCAGTCAAATCTTCCCCTCCCTGTTTCCAATCTCATATTAGCTTAGAGATGGTAAGCTTAAACTGAGGAAACAGTCTGTCAAAAGCTAAGTGACCAGTTAATGGTCAAGTCTCCCTAAGCCCCATCATTTATCATCTAATATGTCTACTCCATAACCAAAAAGAAAAAAAGGCTATTCCCTATCCATCCCAGTACCTAGAAGGGCCAGCTCTTGGATTTATCAGTTCTGTTTTAATACATTAATTTCTGCTTTTGCTACTTTTAGTGATCTCACTTAAACAGAAAACTTGTTTATGGAATTGGGCTAAACCTATAGTTACACTTGAATGTTCTGTAATGTCTTTAAAAATATGTGTTTTTAAAAATTAAGGTTATGAGTTTACCTCTGGGTATTTGGTTTATTCTTCGAACCAGCAGTTATGAAGCAGAACATTTTAAATTGGAAGAGCATGGGAATTTTTTCTATTGCATAAATTATATTCCCTTGTGACAACGTAATTTCTGCCTTTTGAAATGTAAGGTTCTCTGGCCTAGTGTAGAATCTATTTTTATTAGCCTTTCATGGATGCTTAGGAAATTCACACTCTTAATAGGGTACAAAGTTCAATGTCTAATTGTCAGTTTAGCATAGAGCTCCATTTTTTTCTAAGAAAATCAGACAGGAGATGAAGAAATGTAACCCAACAGTCACATTCTTGGATATATCCCAGAGTATTCTCAGATTCATAAATATTCTAGAATATTCATTTTGGTGTTAAGGAAAGTTGGCAAAGAACCTAGATGTTCATTACAGGAAATGAAAAATAAAATTACAGAAGTTAGAAACCATGAACTCCATGTAGTATAACAACCTATTTTGGTGTTAAATGAAAATGAAAGATCTATAGCACAGTATCAGTTATGTAAACGAAAAATACATGCAACATTTTATATTACCCAAGGATAAATGCATATTTTCAGACATTTAACACACTCTAGAGTGATTAGCTATGGGAGAGGTTGAAACTGGAGTGAAAAATCAAGGATAAGGAGAGAAGAGGAAATAAAGGCTACAATTGTTCTGGTTTAGATCATTTGATATTTGGCACCTAAGACATCAGGCTCATGCAAGTCAGTTGATTTGTACTCAGATCCTTTGCCTCCCTCCCCCTGCAAACTACTATTTGCAGGTTCCCCTGCTGTGATGGGCAACTTCTAAGACAGCCCTCACGATCCCTGCTTCCTGGAATTCACACCATTCCATAACAGCATCCCCTTCAGTGTGGGCAGGACCTGTCACTTGTTTCTAACTAGTAGGACATAGCAAGGGTGATAGCATGTCACTTCCGTGCTTGTGTTTTATAAGACATCATCTGCATAAGATGAAGGTCAGAATTTCCCTTTTGGCTTTAATGAAGCAGCCATCTGTGTTAGGGAAACCCATAGGGTAAGGAAATTAGGGAAACCTCTAGAAACTGAGGACAGCTTCTGGCCAGAAGCCAGCCAGAAACTGACTCCCTCAGTCCAAAACAAGGAACTGAATTTTACTGACCATCTGAGTTTGGAAATAGATTCTTCCCCAGTCAAGCCTCTAGATGAGAATATAGCCCAGCCAACCCCTGAACTGCAGCTTTGAGAAACTCTGAAGCAGTCAAACAGGACCAGTTAAACTGTGCCCAGACTCTTGATCCTTAGGAATTGTGGTAACTGTGTATTGATTTCAGCTGCCAAGTTCAGTCATATTCTTGTGCAGCAATAGGTAAACAAATCTCTCAACTTCTGGCTAGGTTCAGAAAATGGCACACCAACAGAATGTTGGACAGAGGATAGACGAGCTCAAGTATTTACCTTCTCTTTCAGCTTTGAGTATCATCTCAGTGACTCTGTGTTACATGCTCCTGCCAGATAGCCTCACGTGACACTGGTTCCTAGGCTCTGGGAACACCAGATCCTCACTTTGTCTCACTAGCCTGCTCTTGCCAATTCTCTGGGTTACTGCCCTCATCCCTTTTTGCTTTATTTTTATGGTAGCTATGTAATGAATTCTTTTGAAGTCTTTCCAATAAGGAAAACTGAGCCAACATTGACAAAAGGGCTGATCTTCAATGGATTTGTTCTTGATTTCTTAATGAAGTATCATAAATATATGTAAAATATTGAGAAACAAGATCTAAGTAGAGTGATATATCATTTATAGATTGGATAATTCATATTGTTAAGATGCCCATTCTCCCTCATTGATCTATATAATCAACACAACACCAAAGGAAAGTAATTTTCTATAGTAACTGACATTATTCAAAAATTCATCTGGAAGTGGGAGTAGAAAGCCCAAGTCATTTTAATATAGAACAAAGCAATTTTATTACCTGACTTCAAGACTTAATAGAGCTACAATAATCAATGCAGTTTGGAATTTGCATAATGTAGACATACATCACTTGTCATGTCAGGCTTTCTGGGAGGCAGATACTGAGAGAGTTAGGGATGCAAACATTTTGAAAGAGAAATGCCTTTGAAAGGGAAGGAGGAGGAAAGGTGGGTCAGGAGAATCCACCAGGTTGCAGTATAGACCTGGCAAAGTCTCTGCAATGTAGAAAATTTGGTCCTGAGGGGAGGTCCAAAATGGACAGGAATAGCTAGGTCTTTGATCAAGGTAGTGGTGGATAGGGGCAAGCTCTCCTCTGGGCAGCCTCCATCCGATGACTGACCAAGGTGGTGGTGCAGTAATCGGTTGGGGCACCCCTGAAAAGCACGTGACCTCACGTCAAAAGCTAAGGCAGACCCTGAAGAGCTAACGGCTGAAAGATATCAGACAACCGTTTTTCTTGTACCTGGGCAGTGAGGCCTTTCCTGAATACATCAATAGAATAGGAAATCCAGAAATAAAGATCCATTGGAACATAGGAAACCTAACAAAGGCACCCACATAATTCAATGGAGAATATGTTTTTATATTATGACTAAAACTAGATATTTCATACAGAAGAGAGTTAACTACAAATCCTACCTCATACCTCAATCTACACATAAAGGTTAAGTTAGGTCTGTGATTCATTTCAAATTAAGTGCTAAAGCTACAAAAGTTTCTGAACTTAAATAGCACTGCTACTGACCTGTTTATCCTCCCTCCCAGAGGGATCTATAGCTGCTTTAACACTACAGTGGCAGAGTTGAATTTGCAACAGAGACCATATAGCTTGCAAAGCCTAAATCATTTAGTACCTTAGCTTCTTCAGAAAAGATTTGCTCAGCCATCCTATAGGGTGTGCTAGGTTATCTGGTCCAAGCAGCATACGCTGGACAGACTGAAGAGCCTGTTTCTTCTATGGGCCCCACTTGGAGTTTGTAGGCTTTCTTTATACTCAATGTTTGCACGGCAGGAATCCTAACCTTACAGACAGCCCCACGAGGTGTTGTACTTTATTCATGATGGAAGGTGTAATAATTCATCTTTTACTTTGTGCAGAATGTCCCAACATACCCTTGGTCACTGGTCTTGTAAAAGTCTGACTGATGTGGCAGGTCCTTGAATCTTTGGTTTGTCTTCCACCCCATGAAGCACATTGCTTTACCAATACCTCCAATGTGTTAGCCCCTTACTGCTCACCTAGACCAATTAGCATGTCATCAATAGAGTGAATCAATATGGCTTACAGTGCATTCAGAAGTACCTGATCTCAAACTTCAACAGAATATGAAAGTTGATTAAGCTCTGGAGCAAAATCAGATTTATGATGTCTATTACTTGTAGATGTGAGCCACTTCTGATTCTCCAAAAAGAAGATATTAACGGCTACATACCATGTAACTGAGGCCAGGTTAATCAGTTCTAACAAAGGTAGACATCACTGCAGCTACTAACATCACTGCAGGTGTGATGGGGACTCCTACTAGTAGACCCAGCAAACTCGCTCCAGACTGTGGATTTTTCAGCCACCAGACTGGTGAATTAGATGGATATAATGGGCACCATTATCCCTGTCTCCTTTCGATATATTTTAAGTGGCATAAATCTTCACCACTTCCTCCTGGGATGTAATATTGTCTTGATTTTGGCTGGAAGACAGCAGTTTTAGAAGCTCTCATTTGCCTATCGGGTAAAGCTACGATGGCCAAGGGCTCAATATGGGAAGTGCACCAGCCACCAAGTCAATTTATAATTACAGAAGTTGTCAATTTTATCGAGTACAGAATTGGGCAGGATGGGCGAACAGACCAATAGAACAGAATTTAGACATGAGTCCATGCATATATGGCAATTTAACATTGACTTAGATATGTTGCTGGTCAGTGGGGAAAGAATATACTGTTTTATAGGTTATCCATAAGGAAAGAGAATTAGATATTTAATTCATCTGTAATTGATTTGTAAATGGTGTGAGGCTAATACTGAAGTGTGAGGCAGAGCTTTAAGAAAATGAAGGATACTTTATGACTTTAAGGATGGGTTTCTTCATCTAAATGTAAATATTTTTCTAATTAATTTCTTTCTTATGAACTTGGTTTTTAATTTGCATTATTTAATTTTAGGTATGCAACCTAGTATGGGAAAAAATGAACAATTTTTCCCTTAAGATTAGGTTTGATGAGGTCATTAATTCTTCCAAGCTGCAACTTCCTTATTAATATGAAATGAGAGTAGCCAACTCACAGGAATGTTGAGTTTCATTTTGTTGTCATTGTATAATTGTTACTTTTTAATTGTTTACTATGTAAAATTTCAAATCTACATAAAGATAGAATAGTAAAATGAACCCCAAGTATCCCTCATTCAGCACCACAATCAGCAACCCAAGGCCAATTCTGATCCATCCACCACCCACCTAACTCCCCATTATTTTGAAGCAAATGCAAAATATCATGTCATCATGTTGTTCTATCAGTAAATATTTTCTTATGCCTCTATAAAAGATACTCCTTTTAAACATAATCACAATGCTATTTTCACATCTTAATTTAGCAATTGACAATATTAAGTTTCCAAATAAAAATGGAATGGGTTTCTTAAGTATACTAAGTATCATCTATAAGAAAATATTAATTTCTGTTCTAAGAACATAAGGAAATAAAAAGTGTAATTGGGGAGATTTGAGATATAACCATTATAGGATTAGTACCCAGAATATGTCAAGAACTCTTAGAAACCAGAACTTTAAAATGAAATGGTTAAAAAGATATGATGAATGAAACCTTGCAAGAAAAAAATTGTTGAACACAGGGGATACGGGTTCAAGCCCTGGTTCAGGAAGATCCCACATGCCATGGAGCAACTAAGCCCATGTGCCACAACTACTGAGCCCGCATGCCTAGAGCCTGTGCTCCGCAACAAGAGAAGCCACCACAATGAGAAGTCCACGCACCGCAACAAAGAGTAGCCCCCGCTCGCCACAACTAGAGAAAGCCTGCATGCAGCAATGAAGGCCCAAAGCAGCCAAAAATTAAAAACATAATTAAATGTATACCAAAAAAAGGAAGTGATAATTATAATGCCTGTATTATTATATTGGGTTGGCCAAAAAGTGCCTTCGGTTTTAAAGTAAAAATAAAAGACATTTTTCATTTTCACCAAGAACTTTATTGAGCAACGTATTCACCCTTTTGTTCCACTACCTTCTGCCATTTTTCAGGTGAGGCAACTTCATAATTCCATCTTCCCAAAACTTTTTATCTTTTTGAGCAAAGAACTGTTCCAGGTGCCTTTTCCTGTCTTCCAGGGTATTGAAATTTTTAACATTAAGAGAATTTTGTGAAGACTGAAATAAATGTAAATTTTAAGGTGCAGTGTCTGGTGAATATGGTGTAAATGGTGTGATTTGTGAATCAGAACTTCTCAGCCAAGTTGTAACAGTTTTTGCCTGGTCATCAAAAGAAACATGCAGTCTTACATTATCGTGGTGGAAGATTACGCATTTTCTGTTAACAAATTCTGCACACTTTTCGTCGAGTGCCACTTTCAGTTGGTCTAATTGGGAGCAGTATCTGTTGGAATTAATTGTTTGACTTTCCAGAAGGAGCTCATAATAGAGGACTCCTTTCCAACCCCACCATATACACAACATCACCTTCTTTGGATGAAGACCGGCCTTTAGTATGGTTGGTGGTGGTTCATTTCGCTTGCCCCATGATTTCTTCTGTTCCACATTGTTGTACAGTATCCACTTTTCATTGCCCGTCACAATTTGTTCTAAAAACAGAACGTTTTCGTTACGTTTTAGTAGAGAATCACATGTGGAGATATGGTCAAGAAGGTTTTTTTGCTTAACTTACGTGGAACACAAACGTCAGTGATTCACATAACGAAGCTGGAGCAAATGATTTTCAATACTTGATTTGGATACTTTGAGTATGTTGGCTATCTCCTGCATGGTATGACATTGATTGCTCTCAATTATTGTTTCAATTTGATCACTATCAACCTCAACTTGTCTACCCGACCATGGAGCATCGTCCGGTGAGAAATCTCCAGTGCGAAACTTCCCAAACCACTTTTGACATGTTCGATCAGTCACAGCACCTTCTCCATACACTGCACAAATCTTCTTTTGCATTTCAGTTGTGTTTTTACTTTTCTTGAAATAATAAAGCATAATATGCTGAAAATGTTGCTTTTCTTACATCTTCAATATTAAAATAGCTATACAAAAATTCACAAATTTTGATGTGTTTTTTTTAAATGCATGCTGATATGACAACTATCACATACAATCTAACAAAATTGTTTCGAATGAAGTTAAAGACAACTAAGCAGTACTATAGCCATGTTACAGAAAACAAAACAAAACAAACATTTTGGCCAACCCAATACCACTGTAGTTTTATCTGCTTTAACATTTTTTTTTTTTTTTGCCAGTACCAAGTGCTGGTAAGGATGTGGAACAAAGGGAAATCTATATTATACTGGTAAGTATTTTTTGGTGCTGTAACCTCAAAAATATTTACCAAAATTAAAAATATGCATACTCAAACCCACTCCCAGGTATATACGCTAGGAAATATTGTATACCTCTACAAGAAGTGTCCAAGAATGTTCAAAAAACATTAGCCATAAAATTATGTGAACCTGAAGTCCATTAACAGGAAAAAGTATGAAGTGGTCACGATTTATCCACTGGAATAATTTGGTGATGAAAAATGAGTAAACTACAACAACATACATGTCTCAGAGAGAGTATAAGTAAATTAGAGAAGGATTATACTAGTTCTTTTAGATAACAGCTTGCAAAACTACCACAAATGCATAGATTCATATTATATTGTCCAAAGATAAATGAATTGATATGCAATTCAAGAGGCTGTCTGTGAGTGAGCTATTGCAGTTGCAATGAAGTGAATTGGTGGGTGTATTATGACTGGTTTTTTTTGTTTTTATTTCATTCTCCAACTAAAGATATGTTATTTCAGTCTTCATTGAGATAAAATATACATTGTATATACCTTAAAGTGTACGGAGTTTTATATCTACCTAACCACTTTCCCAGGCAATATATAGATTTCTATCTCTGAGAGTTTCCTCTTACCCCAGGAAACAATTGATCCAAGTTCTCTCATAGATTAGTTGACTTTTCTAGAACTCAATATAAACAGGGTCCTAAGATACATATCCTTGTTAATCGGCATTGTTTCATCTTCCCTATTTAGCTTCTCTGGTCTTCTATCACCCCTGCAAAAATCAGTTGTACTAGAAACCACTCTGGATATTTCAAGCAAAGGGATTTTTCCTGATTGGACCTTGACTGCCAACTTAACCAAACTTACATTCCTGTAAAAGAATATGTTAGTGTTTTTATATCTGTACATATTGCTAAGTCAGATTAGCTAGTCTTAAGATTATGAATACCAGTTTCACAAATTTCTTGTGCTGTCCTGATTTAGTTTCATAACCAAGGTTATTTGGGCTTTGAAATGAGCTGAGAAAAATGTCCCTTTTTCTTTCTCTGGTAGACTTTGTAAGATTGGAATTAATTGAGAGTGCTTGGTTATGAAATACTCTGGGCCTGATTTTATTTTTCACTGGAATAGAGCTATGCATCATTTCTTGACTTCATTATGGTTAAGTTCTGTTTTTCTAGGAGTGTGTTCATGTAATACAAATTTAAGATTGGCTGGTTGCTCTGTGGCATGTGAGATTTTCCTGGACCAGGGATCGAACCTGTGTCCCCTGCATTGGCAGGCGGATTTTTTTTTTTTTAAATATTTATTTATTTATTTGGCTGCGCTGGGCCTTAGTTGCAGCATGCAGGATCTAGTTCCCTGACCAGGGATTAAACCCAGGCCCCCTGCACTGGGAGCGTGGAGTTTTAACCACTGGACCACCAGGGAAGTCCCGGCAGGTGGATTCTTAGCCACTGTGCCACAAGGCAAGTCCCTCCCTTGACTACTTTTCTTGTCACGCTCCTCACTCCTGTTCCCAGGAATCACCTCCCACGTAAGTCACCTGTACCTGAGTTCTCTCAGGCTTCAATACCTGGGAAAACCAGACCAAGACAGGATGGTATCTTGGGGTTCATTGAAATTTGCTTTGAGCCCTAAAGTGGCTCATAACATTCTTATTTGTCTGTAATTACATTCCATTTCGTAAGTCCAAATATTGTTTACTTGGGACGTCTTTTTTTTTTTTTTTTTTTTTTGTGGTACACGGGCCTCTCACTGTTGTGGCCTCTCCCATTGCGGAGCATAGGCTCCGGACGCACAGGCTCAGCGGCCATGGCTCATGGGCCTATCCACTCCGTGGCATGTGGGATCTTCCCGGACCGGGGCACGAACCCGTGTCCCCTGCATTGGCAGGCGGACTTGCAACCACTGCGCCACCAGGGAAGTCCGGGGACTTCTTTTTGACCAGTTATTTTAGTTTGAGTTTTCCAAAAAGCAGATCCTAACAGGTTGAAGGCAAGTAGATTTGGGAAACACCAGTAGTTAGAGAGTGGAGAAGTGAGACAAGAGAAGGCATACAGTATGTCTTACGATATTAAGACTTAACGTTGGGAATGACTGGAGCCTAGTCTCATGGAGAAACTAAAGGTATCCCACCTGAAGGGCAAGAGTATGGGGCATGTACAACCTAATTCCAATCAGTAATTGGTTAAGGCCTGTTCCAAAGATGTGTTAATTCCCTAGCACTTGGGGCCTGTCCTGTGCAAAGACAAAGGGGCCTTCTGCGGCTTTGGGCAGAGCCCTCAGAGATGCAACACTGGCAGTTATATGCCAGCCTGTGCCCACTGGTATGTTAAGATCTGAGGGCTATGGGTGGGCACCTGAGCCCACCACACCAGTCTTACCAGGTCCGTCTACCTCCTTGGCCTCTCCAGGTAGTTGATGTCTGGTCTTGTCCCTACTGCATCACATTTCATTTCATTAGGTTCTGCTATCATATATATGATATAATATAACATATATATATAGAATCCAAAAGGTAGAAAAAAAACAGTAAGTTTGATGTTTGTTCATCAATGTAAAATGTTAAAAATGGTTTAAGTTTCTCTTTAAATTTTACTTTCCATATTCCACAAGTTTTGATTTATGGTATCGATCATCATTCATTTCTAGTAACTTATTTGTTCTGAGACCAAGAATTTCAGTATTTCCTAAATTGAAACATGTGGGTAATTAAGCTGAAGTCAAAGATAACAAAATTGTATTTCGGTCAGAGAAGGTGATCTACATGCAGCAGAGTTCTGGTGGCCCAGCTCCACGCCCTTGGCACGCCTGATGTCAGTGTGGCTGTGAAGGACAGTGTCCTATCTCAAAGGCTCACCAAGCGTTTTCTTCCTCGGTGCTTTTTCTGACACGCAGGAGCTCATTCAACCTGCAGGCGGGGCAGCTCAGAAGTGGCGGCGGCGGGGGGTGGGGGGGCGGTGTTGATACTCCTGGAGGCAACTCTCCATTAACAGGGGATGAGAGGTAAGAGGCATGTGCTCCCGCCTCCTGTCTTGCAGACGCACACCTGCAGCACGTTTTCCAGGGCTCTCTGCAGGGTCAAGCCCAGCTGCCTGTGGCAGTAACTGGCTCAAGACTGCTTTTCTTTTCTTTTTCTTTTTTTTTTTAAAGTTATTTATTTATTTATTTTGGCTGCGTTGGGTCTTCGTTGCTGCGAGCAGGCTCTCTCTAGTTGCGGCGAGCGGGGGCTACTCTTTGTAACGGTGCATGGGCTTCTCACTGTGGTGGCTTCTCTTTTTGCGGAGCATGGGCTCTAGGCATGCAGGCTTCAGTAGTTGCGGCACATGGGCTCAGAAGTTGTGGCTCGCTGGCTCTACAGCACAGGATCAGTAGTTGTGGCACACAGGCTAGTCGCTCTGCGGCATGTGGGATTTTCCCAGACCAGGGATCAAACCCGTGTCCCTTGCATTGGCAGGCAGATTCTTAGCCACTGCACCACCAGGCAAGTCCCTCCCTTGACTGCTTTTCTTGTCACACCCCTCACTCCTGCTGCCAGGGATCACCTCCCAAGTAAGTCACCTGTACCCGAGTTCTCTCAGGCTCCAATTTCTGAGAAAACCAGACCAAGATAGGATGGCGTCTTGAGGTTCATTGAAATTTGCTTTTTGGCCTACTATCTGGTTTATTTACAAGCATTTCATGTACACTTGGAATATAGTCTAAGTGACTGAGCTCAGCGATCTATGTTTCCCTTAGGTCACGTCTGTGAAGTGTTTTTATTTTTTGTTCCATGTTCACCATTCTTATCTTTGCCTACTTGGTATATCACATACACAGCACGTATCAGACATCTGTTATGTACATCACATCCCTTCAGTCTCACCTGCCCCTTGCTCCAGCAGCTGATTTCACATTGACATAAATGCCATGGTGTTTGTACTGACATCAACTCTTGCCTCTGGGTTTCCCTCTTCAGATGGAGGCACAGGATGCCCACGCCCTGCTCAGTGCCCATGCGTGTGCAAACGGGATGCATGGGAAAGGCAATGCTGCATGGAGTCAGCCTCTGACTCATGGCAGAGGGGACATGACGGTCAGGTCTTCACTTCTCTCCCTGAAGGAGCTGACAGACACAGATTACGTCAAGTCTCAGAGGAGGGTCTGGCAGTTTTGAGAAGTCAGTGGCATTGTTACCTTTCCCTGACGAATAGGAACTTTTGCTCTGAGTCACATCTTCCTGGCTTGTCTCTAATTTCAGCTGCAGATACTTTGGATAGTTCTAGATGAGCCTGAACTCAGGCTGACAGTGTCCAGCTCAAGTGACCTACATGTCTTTGTGCTTTCTGCCTCAGGGTCTTCTCTGAAGCTACAGAAGTCAGCCCTGTTCATGTACAAGCCCAGACTTGAAGGAAACTCCGAGCGAAGGGGTGTTAATACCTTCAGGGCATATCTCCAATGGGAAGCAGGAGTTACAGCTAAATGCCCCCGATGCCCGTTCTTTATAGATTTTGGAAGACATTCCTTTCTCTTTCTCAGCAGAATACTCTCTAGTATCACCATTTAAGACTCACCTTTCCTGGGTTGAAGTACAGGTGGAAAGGGAAGCACTGGGTGATGGAGTGGTTCTGGTATCTGAACAGTATTGGGTAATGGAAACCTATGATTGTAGGAGAGCCTGACTTTAAAAAACTGATTTAGAAACCTTGAAGAATGATAGGCTCAGATCAGCCTCCTAGCAACTCAGGACATGCTGTGAAAGCCAGGACATTTCAGTGACTTGATTTAAAGAGATCTTCATCTCCTGCAGCTGGATGACAGATTGCATTGAAAATTCACTCTGAGCATTTGACTGTAAAGGTGGCAGAGATACAAAGGATACTGAATGAGAACTTGACAGGTCTCCTTTGCTAGATTCAGAGACTTGATAGGCGAAGAATGGGACCTCCAGACTCAAGATGGGTATATCTGGGTGGACGCCCCTGAGAATCTTGAACTTTCAGATGTCCCCTCAACTCTGCAGGCTTAGAGAAGTGGTTCCCTTACCCTAGGCTAGAAAGAAACAGTTTCCTGAGCCAGTTTTTCAGCTAGTCCTGTCCCCCAAAGAGTCTTAGCCACTTAAGTTGGTGGTATTTATAGCCATCTTTAAAGATGGTGACACCTGAGCCTAGATCCCCCATAGGAGACCCTTTAACACGGGACAGTCTGATTCAAAGATAAATGTGATGGACTACTCGCCTCCCACTTGGACTCAGGTTTGAGCAAATCCATAGGAGTTCAAGCATACTACCTCCCCAGTACATCTGCTTCAGGAGTTCCAAAGACCTTGGCCATCTTGTTAATGCTATCTGTAATGGGACCTCATCTTGCTGCACCTGCCATGCTAGTCCTTTCTTCATTTGCAGGACAAGCTGAAGATGCTGGACTTCAAATGCCTCCTCGTAGTCTCCTCATCCAACTGATTTTGGTGGTACCTACTGTACTGAAAGCTGCCTTTGCAAGGCCACTTAAACTTGTCCAAGGGATCACAGCATTTTAAGTTCACTGCCTGATCATTCTAGAACAAGCATGGATTTCCTGAGAAGTCTCAGATCAGTGCATTAAGAGAACACATGCATAAGTCAGGGTCCTCCAGGACCTTTTAATATTTCATATACAACCATTTAGAGATAGGACAGTCAGCTTGATAGTAGCAAAATAAGTTGCTATGTTAGTATTATAATAAACCATGAGTATATTATGCTAAATTCCTGGTTCTGTTTTATTATCAAGTCTAAGTACTTTCATGAAAAATGTAAGAAGTTAGAAGTTACACTGACTTTATACAGTTAGACTGGAATATAAATGCTGATTATAAGTTCAATTATAATTGGTATATATAGCTCTATAGTATGGTTTTCAACAAAGCATTTTTTCTATAGCTACTTAGAATGAACAATATTCTACCTAGTGGCTGTACTATGGTTTACTCAATAAAGGCATGATTAAATATTAAGTATCTTAGCTTTTTCCTATATCTGGTCTTTTATGACTCAACTGCTATAGGTGCAATTATCGAAGTAAGACCTGATGGCTGACACTGCCTGACTGCCTCTCGGAAGCATCCTATCAACTTGGACCGATTGGTAAGGCCAATCACAGTGTAGCCCACCAACACCAAGTGTTCAAGTAGATAACCATCCCTCGCTTTAGTGTTCACATCTACTCTTATGCAGTTACTTTCTGTATATTTACTGGTTGTATTTTGTGAGGTAGATTGTCCCTGGCCCATTATGTTGTTCTGAGATAGGGTGAATTTTATGACATGTAAGCTTTTAATTCTGCAGTTTTTAGTATCTTCACAAGAATTCTGCAACTACAACCCCTATCTAATTCTAGGACATTCTGATATTCAAGTTAGTTGGTCTGCAAGTTCAGATTCTTCTGCCTGTTCAGAGGCATTTAACAGCATATTTGAAGTTGTCAGTTAGTATACTTTAACTTAAGAATTTCTATTTGTTTCTTTTAAAAATATTTGATATTCTCCAATTGGCAAGACTTCATATTTTCCTTTACTCTTTTGAGCATGGTTACATTTCTTTAAAAATATTTAACATAGTCAATTTAAAGTGTCTAATAAGTCCAGTAGCTAGGATTCCAAAGGACAGTTCCTGACTTACATTTTTCTTGTGGATGGGCCATATTGTTTATGTTTCCACTTTTTATTTAAAACTGGACATTAATATAATATGGCAGCTCTGGAGATTAGGTTCTCCCTAGGGTTTGCTGTTTGTCATTTGCTTATTTAATAACTTTACTAAATTTTATGAAGTCAGTATTTATCATGTGACCACTGAGGTCTTATTTGGTTAGCTACGTGATTAAAGAAATCTGTCCAATCAGTAGCTAATCACCTGGGACCGAAAGTCTCCCAGTCTTTGCTGAGCGGATTTGTGCATGTGTTAGGACATGCCTTCAGAACTAAGCCTGGTAGTTGAAAACTGCCTTAGCCTTCATTTCCTGCTTGTTCAGAGCTTCAAAGGTCAGTGAGAGGTAAGAGATTAGGGCCTTCTTGAACCTTTCCTGGCATGTGTACACTTCTACATATGTGACCTTCTAGATTCCTAGGAATGTACTGGAGATTTTCAAAGATCCTCTGGACATCTAATTTCCAGTTTTTCCTTTGAAGATTTTTGGTTAGCTCAATGTTTCCCCTAACTGATATCCACCATCTCAGGCAGCTGCAATGTTAAATTATTGCCTCTATTTTTGACAAGTTCTCCCAGGGAAAAGTTTTGTATTAGGTGATCACTGAGTCAGGTCAAATAAAGATGGCTTTGTGAGTAGGGTCTTCCAGTGGACCACCAGACAGGTCAAATAGTGACAGTTCTCCAGAAACAGGGCTTTGAAAGAGCTCTAATGTCATTCTTCTCTGGTGACTTCCAGGTTTTCTGGTTTTCAAAGTTACCACAGACCTGGGGGTAAGGATGGTGCAGAATAGAAATAAAACATTAAAAAATTCCACAGAGGGGCTTCCCTGGTGGCACAGTGGTTGAGAGTCTGCCTGCCGATGCAGGGGACACGGGTTCGTGCCCCGGTCCGGGAGGATCCCACATGCCGCGGAGCGGCTGGGCCCGTGAGCCATGGCCGCTGAGCCTGCGCGTCCGGAGCCTGTGCTCCGCAATGGGAGAGGCCACAACAGTGAGAGGCCCGCGTACCGCAAAAAAAAAAAAAAAAAAAAAAAAAAAAAAAAATTCCACAGAGCTTGCTGTTATGGAGATTCCCCTGAATTGCTGGAAGGTTTTATTTCCCAAGTTCTGAAATAGTTGATTTTGACAATTTTTCCCATTGTTCTTTGTTTACGGAGGAACTTACCCTGCCATTGTCACTGACGTCATTTAGATAACTAGTTAAAATATCAGCCCTTTGTAGCCTTCCTTATGTCCACAAGGGAAGACCAAATATGATTTGGGAGCACATAGCACTACCTGACAATTATGTTTTCTGACTTCTCACAGTAAAGTAGGAGCATGACTGGGTTCTGGTCCCACTGTGGGAAAAGTGATGTACACCAGTGCTCCTAAATCTGATCCACACACCAGTGCCAATCTACAAACCATTATCAGTCCATGAGTTAATGTGCTTGCATCAGATTATAATATGCATTTCCCTTCACGAGAAGACTTGCTGTCAAAATACCCAACTGAACTCAAGTGTGGTTATTGATGTAGTTGACCTCCATTCTGGTACAAACTATTTCATCACTGAAAAGTAAAACAGTTCGTGGTCCAACATCTTCAGTACCACTGATATGTACTAGCACTAGGTCTGGTCATAAACCCTCTAGATATCATTCATTCTTCTATATCTCTGGAGACTTTGGAAGACATAGTCCAGGTAGAGTAACGGAGATGGAAGGAGCATGAATTCCTCCATCATTGCTTGGAGATGAGTCACTCAACCCTCATTGCTCCAATATCAGTGAGTAGAATATTTGTATTAAGCAACTGAGATTTGGGGAATATTTTAACCAAATCATGCTCTGGCCTACCGCACCACAGTGTATTTGCTGTATAAATTTCCTACTGTCTTCGGTATAGAAAACTGACATTCATTCATATATATCCTAACTTGTCTTTGTTAAAAGTTCAGGAAACAAAGAAACTGCTTTACCTCTAAAGTATGATAAGCATTCCTGTTTAGTTTCTCTAGTCCATTTTTATATGTTCTACTCTACAGTTTTAGGATATGGAACAAATGGGTTGAGCAGTTCCAGTTAGTTGATACTCACCAATTTTAACTGTATCAACTCATTGAATAATCCTTGCATTGCCTGTTGATTTATGATGCGTGTGGCAACAGGAATACAGCTCTTAAGGGTGATTTTCGGCCCACTCTGAATTATTGATTTTTTTCATTGTGCGGTTGAAACCACTACAATAGTGGTTACTAGGATAGGGCTTGTCCTTTTCAACTCATTTTCAACGTCTTTGGTTCCTTTTTAAAGTAGTTCATAAAATTTCGACAGAATTTTTATATTCACCACTAGTCTTCCTAGGATTTTAGATTTTAATACCTTTTGAGGATAAAGTTTCTATTCAGAATGAATGCATTACTACAAAGCTGCTAGAGATAAAGAGGCTCAGGGATTTAGAAACTTAAAGGTCACATAGTAAGACACTAAGATGAGAGTTAAACCTGGGCCCGATTTCACAACCTTCACTTACTCCAATAAAGCATGCTACTTGCCAGTCTAAAAACTTCTTTTCAAGAAAAAAGACTTTAGTTGAACTAACTCAGTGAGCTTCTCTTGCTGATCCTACCAGGCTTATAGCATCCACCAAGATGTAACAGAATTCCAGACTACTATTCTCATCTCTCAAGAAACATTTAATAAGGAATTCCCCTTATGATCCTGGAGAGAACAGGTTTCCTCACAACTAGCCAATATGGTTCTAGCAACTTAGGCTTGTATTTCTGAGCTGCCACTTATCCCAATTCTGAAGCCCACTATTTCAGTAGCCTTTGAGAAATTGAACAGAGACAAGAATACACCTTCTAGAATTCTGGGACTCCTTATCTATTTAACACCACTAGAAACCTGACCTAGCATTTTGGTGTGAATGGGGTGTCCTTGAGAGACCACTAAGTCAATTCAAGGGCACTGAATTCTGAAATACCATCCATATCTTAACACCAAAAGAAAACTTCTTGGAAAGTGTCTGGTTGGCAGTTAGGGGCCCTGCCAACTAGAGGGCAGTCCTGCAGTGGGACTGGCTTATCAAGGTTCTAAATGAGCAGATAAGCACATGATGTGGATCAGGTTAAAGACACCATATTAGCTGAACCCGTTATGCTTTGGGACCTTCAGACCATTTCCTAATTCTCATGCAACACCATCATGACATCACGGGGGTTGACAGGGCTGGTAGGAGACCAGCTGCATCATCTATTTATGCTCTGGAAGTTCCAGTGGGAGGTATAGTTGAATACTATGGTTTAAAATCAGATTCTTTGCTGTTTGCTAGAATGCCGGGAACATGGGAGAAGGATGGCAAAGTGGCAAGATGCTGTATACTTCATTCTTTCCGTGTAAGAATTGTGTCTGTATAGCTCAAACCAGTTTTTCATTAAGAATACTTTTATTGATAGTACCTGCAGAACTCCAGGAAGCATCATTTTGCTGGAGGCTAAGGAAACATGTCTTAAAACCACCAGCACCTAGGCACAGATTCTAGCCTTATGATTCTCCATTGGCTCTCAGGTCTGGTGTCCCTGCCAAGCAAACATGGCCAGGGAGAATATTTTGAACACTGGGAATTATTCTGAAGAGCTCTGGGCCCCTACCTTGTGCTTTTATTAATTTGGGGTTCAGATACATTTTATAGAGGTAGCTGTCACCCATGTACTCTTTTCCCTGTCTTATCCTGTTTGAGGTGAACAGCAGGAAGTGACCAGATATCTTGGGCACAGTGGCTGAATTTACCCAAGTCAGATGACAGTATGTTCAAGGGGACCCTCTGGCTCCCTGAAAAACTCTTTTTAATAAGTCATTTTCCTTCTTGCATACTTTCTATGCATCTAGCTGTGGGTCAGGAGGCAGCTCTGCTGATCCTGGCTTGGCTCACACTTGGAGATCAGCTTACCTAAGGCTGGTCTAAAATGGTCTCAGCTGGGACAACAGGACTTTCATCCACATGGTTTAGTCTCCAGCAGGCTCCTCCTAGCCCAGACTCATCCTCATGTCCTTGGCGGTGGATGAGGGATGAAAATGCAAGGTCCATTGAAGCCTAGGCCTGAACTTGGGTTTGGGTTAAGACAATGACCAAATGCATTAGTGGGCTTGTCTGGAGCCCAATCTGAATAAGCCAGCTGTAGGACAACTGAGGCAAGCAGTGAAATTTGACTGTTCGATATTAAAGGACTGTTGATTTTGTTAGATGTCTTACAGTGATTACAAGGAGGGACCTTATCGGTATTTGTGGGTCAAGTATACGCCTGGTATTTGCTTTCAGAGAATTCCAGCAAAGTACAATAAAGCAAACCACCTAAGGGGATAAGTAAAACAAGACTGGAAAAATGTTGAGTTGCTGAAGCTGAATAATGGGTACATGGTTCATGATACCATCTCCACGTGTGCATTTTTAAAGTCTTTTATAAAATCAACTTTAACTCCCATTTTCTATTTTATCCAATGTTTGAGTCCTATGAGAATCTAGTTCTTGTTCTGTAGGTTCAATTATGCAAGCTTTCGGGACTTCCCTGGTGGCGCAGTGGTTATGAATCCACCTGCCAATGCAGGGGACACGGGTTTGAGCCCTGGTCAAGGAAGATCCCACATGCCATGGAGAAACTAAGCCCGTGCACCACAACTACTGAGCCTGTGCTCTGGAGCCTGTGAACCACAACTACTGAGCCCACACACCACAACTACTGAAGCCCGTGTGCCACAACTACTGATCCTGCATGCTGCAACTACTGAAGCCTGTGCACCTAGAGCCCATGCTCTGCAATGAGAGGCCACCACAATGAGAAGCCTGCACGCCGCAACAAAGAGTAGCCCCCGCTCGCCACAACTAGAGAAAACCCACGCGCAGCAAAGACCCAATGCAGCCAAAGATAAACAAAATTTAATATTGAATTACGCAAGCTTTCATAACTGACTGATATTTAATGTTTCTGTTACCCTATCTAGTTGTGGGGTTTTGCTTTATTCTATGAGCTCTTTCAAAGTGAGCTTGTCAATCATTCTGGGAAATCTATTATTTCAGCTTTTTCTTTTGAGACTATTGACATGTTTACAGTTTTTTTATCCTCCATTATCTCCTTATATTTTCTATTAACTTTCCTGCCTTCCTTCTGGAAGAGTTCCTCAATCTGATCTTCCAGCTCATTAGTTTGTTCTTCAACTGTATCTATCCTCCCACTCCTATTACATTCTGTCAACTCACTTTTCATTCTTACATCTGATTCTTTGATTTTTGTTCTCAGTTTTTAAATGGAAATATCTTAAGTATACTTGTTATACTTTATGTTCTCATTCTAAGTATTCCAGTATTTCTCCTTGCAATGGCACCTAATGTTCTGTTTTCCTTTTTAGGTCATTGTACTCTTCTAGTGCCTTGTTTTGGCCTGTGAAGATATCCAGCTCCCTCTGGGGAAAATGATTTATCTAGTAATGCCATATTGGGTAGAGAACAAAGGCAAGATTCTAGTTTGTTTTAGCCCTTGTAAGTTCACCGACAGGGAAGAAGAGTGCCAAGGGTGTTCTGTAGTTTCCAGGAAGAAATAGGTCAGGGTCTCCCTCCCCTAGAGAGGCAGCACTGGACTGGAATCCCCCAGCTCCACAATGGGACAGGATGAAGCACCGAATGCCTTTCATTGACCCCTCATCTGACAGGGCTCTCCTGCTTACCTGATTTTACCAAGTGAACAGCTGCCTTAGCCTCTGGGTTTTTGGCCACTGATTTCTGCTAGGCAACAATCAGTGATGATGATCTCCAAGCAGTCACGTGGAAGAGGCAAGTGCAGAACTGAAGTCACTTTTCTCTAACACTCACAGCTCTGCCAGTTGCCCCCTGCCTCAGATCACAGCCACTGTACCCATGGGGACCATATGAATTAACTCGCCCAGGCAGTTCTAGTTTATGCCTGTTGCCTTAGTGCAATTATCAGTAGTAGTCCTTTTTACTCTCAAGCATCCTGTTTGGACAATTATATGGACATTGTGGCAACCATGGAGATGCATCACTCAGATCTCCTTTTGAGGGATTAGCGGCTCTGAGGAGTGCAGTTAGCTAACAGCCTCCAAGTGCCGCTTCTTTGGGATCTGCTCCAGTATCAGAACCAAGGACGCTCTTCACTCAGGGAGTTCCCCAGCCAATGACTGGACTGGGCTGGGCAGGGCACACTAGGGCCTGTCTAGTTCTGCCAGATGCAGGACTCTTCTGTGGGCAGCCTGTGTGCCAGAGGTCCCCATCGTGCTGGCTAAGCCTTTCTTAGAGCTGCACTGGCTTCTGGGGGGGTCTTTCTGCCAGACCTTAACTGACCCAGTCATCTCATCTATACACCCCATATAAGGTCAAGCCCCGCCCTCTTTCAGTCTGCCCGGGAGCCTCTCACAGTAGTTATTCCATATGTTTGCTTCTATATAGTTTCTCCAGGGTTGATGGCTGAGGAGTCAGGCAGAAGTCACTTCTGATTTATCATCTTAGCAAGAACTTTCAGGCTAGTGGTGGAGGCGGGGGCAGGAGTATTTTCAATGCTCATAGCCCCAGCCCCATTCACGTGGGAGTTGTGCAGACCCTTGTCAAAATTAGATTTGTATTTCATCTTATTCCTCCAGCAGTAGCTAGAACTACTCTTTGGAGGATATTACCCCAATGCCGTACGTGACCAAATCACGTAAGAGCGCTCACTCCTAGAGCTGTGGTTGGTTCCAAGGGCTCCCAGTGTTACCTCTCAACTGGTTACTCAGCCTCCCCACAGACAGCTGAAACCAGTTAGGTCACAGTATGGTGTTACTGGATCTACTAACATAAACTGAGTGGAGAGAATCCAGAATTCCTAATTGTATTACCCTGTTTGTTTACGCTAGAAGGAAACAGACTAAATGATACAGAGGAACAGATCAGTGAGCTGGAAGGCAGAGTAGTGGAAGTCATTGCCACTGAAAAGAAATGAGGACAGTTTAAGAGAACTCGGACATCAATTGCACTAATATTTGCATTATAGTGCTCCCAGAAGGAGAGGAAAGGGGCTGAGAATATATTTGAAGACATTAATAGCTGAAAACTTCCCTAATGTGGGAAAGTAAACAGTCAGCCAAGTCCAGGAAGCACGGAGTCCCACACAGGATTAAGCCAAAGAGGAACACACCAAGACATCGTAATTACAATGACAAAGTTAGACAATGTTAAAAAGCAGCAAGGGAAAAAGCAACAAGTACCACAAGGGAAGTCCCATAAGGCTATTGGCCGATTTATCCTGTTTTAAATAGAGCTCCTGTGTCCCAATACCACCTTTATCCATCACAGTATCTCATGATATAATCTTAGATAAATTGATATTGAACATGTATCAAGTACATTATTCACTAATGAGGGAATCAGGCAAACCGGAAGGTAGAGCATTCATCTGATAAAGATCTGGGATATGTTCCCCAATGTAAGTGGCTAGGATGTTATACAGCAAAGACAAAGGTTAGCACAACAGCCCATAGCAAGGGAAGAAAGTTTCACTACCCTGAGAGAAAACTCAATTTCCTAGGCTCTCTTGCCATCTTGTTTACACCTGGATCTAGCCAGTGGGAATCATGGCGGGAGATTGAAAGGCAGGTGGAAGGCAGACCCTGGGGTATTTTTCCCCCTCCCCACTCCTGAGTCTCCAGCAGTGGCTATTTCACTTCTAGCATTTAGAGCCCAACCCTCTCTTCTTCCAGTTCCCTCCAAGCATCCCTGCAGTGGCTCTAGCCCCCTCTGTGCGGTCGGTGGCACTGTGGTCGTGACACCACTTCTTCCCCTCGACCCTTTAGACCTAACGCTAGAAGTGGTTTCTTGCTATTAGTCTGGATTTCTTCACTATTTCCCGTTTGGCTTCCAGCTTTTAATACCTTTGTAGCTTATTGCCCACATCGAATCCCCTCTATTGAAATACTTGGCTCTGGTTTCCTGAGTGGACCCAGACTATTAACAGCTGATTTATTTCAAGAATAAGCCATTACACTGCCATCTCTTTCAGTTGGCAGGCGTTAATGTTGAGGGCACGGGATTAGAGGCATCTTAACACATGAGCCACTAATCATAAATAGCAAGTTATGGATCTAGAAGATAATAGTTACAAATCGATTTGCTCATAAAGTAGGTGTGTCAAGAAACAAGAATTTCTCTCCTAACAAGGTGCTCCTCAGCATAGAGTTTCCAAACAGGCCAAAGTCAGCTTGCATAAGCACAGGATCCTTATGTTCCCAGCAGATAAGGGTAACTTTATCAACTCTTCAAAAACACTCAACACTAGTTTAATTTCCATTTGGGGGACAAAATTTTAATTATCAAGCTCTACATCCATATACAAGATTGATGCCCAGACTACCGTCCAGGAGTTCAGGCTCTAATACAATCAGCTTGCAGGCCTCCAGGGAAGTTGTGCTCCAGAAGGCTGTGGCATTAACTCTAAACACTGTGTCTATTCTAACCACCCCTCCAAGGAGCCTGAAGTATCTGTCATTTATCTCCTATTATAAATGCCCTCAAACTGACCCATTCCTTCAGCCTCTCTACCTGCCAACTCTTCTGTACCACACCCCTAGGTACAGGACAGTGGACAGGAAATCAAGAATTCTGGCATGGGCATTTCTAGGATGCTCTGCTAGTTGTCTTTGTTGTACACCAGAAACTCGAGTGATTGAGACACTGATGTTTACCTTAGAGGGCATATCCTCTTTGTCTTTACCCCTAGTTCCAAGTCACACATAGTCATGCTACCTGCTTATACAAGTAGAAAGGGTATCATTGGGGAGGGGGATCTTCGACATGGCTATTTTCTTGAACCTTTGTTTTTCTACCTCTTAACCTCAGGATAGTTCTTCTTTGAAGGAATATTCCTAGGCTACCCAGGTTTGGGCACCTTTGCCTATTCTGTTCATTTTTACCAGGAAGAAACTTGCACACTGGTCTTGTTCAAGCCCTGAAGTCTCTCTGCAACTATGGAAGAAATAGTTGACCCAGCTATTTTTCACTTTCCTGCAGTAAGTCCCTTGCTTCTGTCAGCCCAAGTCAAACGCCAAGTTTTGAAGGTCTTGTGGGAAGTGGGGCATTTACCTTGGTATGTGTATCTGGACATTTGATGCTCTCTGGGCATTTGTGTGTTTCTTCAGCTCTGGGCATTCCCTCTCGCTTCTTTAGGAGGCTTCACTGCCACTGCCTCAAGTTCATAAAGCAATCCTAGATTTTCAGCTAGTAGCCGGCAGTGAGATTTTTGTTCCCCCAAATGAAGATTGGTTGGAACCACATGATTGCCACCTGTTATTCTCAAGAACTATGACTGGGCCAATCTCCTGGAGGTGGAGTCAGTCGGCAGCTCCGAGACAGCTCCCCTGCATAACCATGGAGAACACTGAACGC
The DNA here is from genome assembly GCF_026419965.1 of Kogia breviceps. Classification (NCBI taxonomy): domain Eukaryota; kingdom Metazoa; phylum Chordata; class Mammalia; order Artiodactyla; family Physeteridae; genus Kogia; species Kogia breviceps. Next base: position 73,831,556 of record NC_081319.1, read on the forward strand.
AACTCCCGAGTATATTCCTTGCTTTGAATACATCCCTGAGCTCCTTGCCCATATCCAAGCATCTACATGACATGCCCATGCGGGTGTCATGATAGGCATCTCAAGTTTAACATGCAAACAACTTGGATTTGCCCGAAACTTTAGTCTTCCCCATCTTATTGTCGGCACCAAAAACTACCTATCAGGTCAGAAAGCCAGAGTTCATTCTAAATTCTTCCTTACTCATCATTCTTGGCACAAAATCCATCAGCAAGGTCTGTTCGTGTCATTTCTAAGATATATTCTGAATCTACCCAACTTTTCCATTTCTACTGTCTCGTCTTAGTCCCAGCAATACTTCATCTGCTTCTCTGTGAGCAGATTGACAGTGGCCAGTAGTGGAGGCAGAGTGACTTAAGACTTGAAAAGGGAATCATTCACATTGTTCCACTGCTTAGAACTTTCCTGGTGGCTTTCCATTAGCTACAGAACGAAGCCCACCTTCTTTACCAGAGACTCTGGGATTCTTCATGATAGCTCCTGCTTCTCTCTGTCTCTCCCCTTCACTCATTAAGTTTTAGCCACACTGCTTCCTTTCAATCCTTCAAGCATGCCAAGGTGCTTCTGCCTCAGGGCTTTTATTTCTCATGCTCTCCACCTCAAGTGACTTCTGCTAGGGCTCCTACATGCCTAAAATTCAAAAAATTTAAAATGGAGCAGATGTAAGGGTCATCTCAGAAAAATTCCTGACTCCTTTATCACTGCCTCCACCGTTCCTGCCAAATGATAGCTTTCCCTCTATTTCTCTACCTGCCACTCTCAGGATAGATCTTCCTTGAAGGAATATGGCTAGGCTATCCGTGTTTGGGTACCTGTGCCTACTGTTCATTTTAACCTATAAGAAACTGATCACTAACCAAAGATAGCTTGTTTGACTCTTACTCATCTCTCCCATGAGAGCACAAGATCCTGTTCCTATGGACCGCATCCAACTAGACTGATATTCAAGCACAGAAGTATGCTGGAAGATCTTCAAGAAAGAACTTGCTGTTGAGCTGCAGAGAGTATTAACCAACAGCCTCTATCTGCAGCACCTCTGGGATCCACCCCAGCATTTGAGCTAAGGCCAGAGTCTTGAGTCTAGAGCACAACTAGGGGACTAGGACATTTCTGAGGGATGCCTCCCTGCAGGCATTCCTTGCACCAGAACTTTGTGGGATTGCCAAGTCTGTCTCAGGGCTGCACTGCAGTCTGAGTTGTTCCCACCCAGATTTCCATCCCGCCCTTCCCTTTTCACAGGTGTTAGATCAGCACTGCCTGAAGGCTGACCTGGCCTATGCCTGCCCCCTTTCCCCTTTGTTTTTTATAGGTATTAATTCCCTGTAGTCTCACACTCCAAAGAACCCAGCAGAGTTGATAAAAGCAGTTTGAGATACTAAGTAGTTTGGGGACTGAACATACCTTCCTGACCAGATAGCCAAGCAAGACCTAATCCCAGCTGGTGTGTGGTGTGACTAGCTCCTGACACAAGGTGGCAAACCAATGGCTAGAAATTTTAACAATAGTGACTCCAGAGAAGGCTCCTATGGAGGGGGAATTCTCTGGCCAGTTCAATGATTCAGGGCTTTGATTATAGGGCATATGAAATTGGTTAATTACTACATTGTACGTAGTGCTGCCCGACTGCAGAAGGATGAGATAACAGGTGATTTCACAGTCAGGACCAGTGAGAGCCAGAGGGTCTCTTTGGTAGGTTACCTTATAAGAGACCCTTATCTCCTGCAGCAGGAGAGTAGATACAGCTGAGAAGCAAATTTAGGATATGAAAGTTGCCAAACTTTAAAGATGGTTGAGGGAGGGAGGGAGACGCAAGAGGGAAGAGATATGGGGATATATGTATATGTATAGCTGATTCACTTTGTTATAAAGAAGAAACTAACACACCATTGTAAAGCAATTGTACTCCAATAAAGATGTTTAAAAAAAAAAAGATGGTTGAATGCTCTGTCAAGACAGGTCTGCTGCAGTATCAGAGTCCTAGTTGGAAAAACCTTAGGGACTGTGAAACACGGGCTATGGGACATCTGGATATATGCTTCCAAGGACTGTGATTCTCCAATAGCACTGAACCAACACCCTCATAGGCTACGGAGGTGACCTACCTCTATTAGGAGCTAGCCTTCCCACATGCAGGAAGATACTGCAAAGGCTTCTACACCACAGTGATTCCCCCATAAGGAGGCATCCCTTCCTGGATGCTAGGCTGATAAGTAGGATTAAATCTCAGCATATCCAGGCATAATCAAGCTCAGGATGTGCTGGGCCTGGAGGAAAGACATTATACCCCAAGAAGTAGACAGAAACACCATCAGGAGGCTTAGGGAACATTTCTTAGACTGGATTTTGAGTATGCTTGTTCAAAGGGCCAGAATGTAAAGCTTAGGAGCAATCTCAGGATACTATATTTAAACACTGGCCAAGGACCCCACAGAATGGGGCAAACTCATTCTTAGATGACTCTTCAAGATAGCAAATTTCAGATGCCTTTTTCTAGCCTTCTAAATTGACACAGCAAAGAGGAAGGCACTAGAAATCTCAGGGAGGTGAGTATACTGGAATGGATGAATTATGAAAGGCCAGAAAAGCCACCAGATATTCTGTCCCATGAGAGGACACAGATTAATCACCATTAATCAAGGCCATCAGCAATGTACTGATAAGAGGGGCTCCATATCACTAAGTTCAGTGGCATGCCTCCTGCAGGCTGAGGCTGTTGATAGGAGAGGCAGTTCCAAAGCTGGGTTCATTAACAGCCTTAAAGATGGTAGAGCCTCAGAACAATCAATGCCAGGTGGTAGCACTTAACCACCAGAAGCCAGGGTACTGCAGTCACTGTATCAGCTAGAAAAGTTGAAGGGTAGCCAAAGGGGCTTGTCCCACAGAGGGTCATAGAGATGATTAAGTGAACATGTCCCCAGGGCAAAATAGAATGGCAGCTCCTAAAAGATGCTGAATTTATACAGAAGAATGAGGAGACTGAGGGAATTTGCCTCAAAGTTACAGTGCCTTAGACACTTCCCAGGTGTGAACGATTTTTAAACCTGTAACCTGTTGACTAAAGAAGTGGTCAGGTACCTATGATACCACATCAAGTATATCCCTGGTTCTTCTCCAAAGACACTGACTGGGGAGTTGGTTAGTAATTTCCAGACATTAAAATTTACTTGGAAACAAGGTCCAAGCTGATATCAATACCTGGAGACCAGGAGACCAAAGTCAAAGCCTCGTCACTACTTTGAGTGTGAGCCTGAGGGGTCCAAATAATAAATGGAGTTATGGTCAGAGTATGAGGTTCAGTGGGTCTGCTGGGTCCATACACTTAGAGGTCATTCTTTGTCTCTGAATGTGTAGCTGGCGTGGCCATAAGAGTTGAAGTAATCCATACATGGGCTTCTTGGACTGAAAAGTAACTTCTCTCAGAGCAGGAAATGCCAAGTGGAAGCTTCTGAAGCAAGCCAACCCCTGGCCAAGAGTGAACAAAATATCACATTTTGAAGTAGTGGGGATGGCACATGTTAGTACCACCCTTAAGGATTAAGGTTTCAGGGCCGGTGCTTTCTATCACAGCTTCATTTAACTCAGTCTGGCCTGTGTAGAGATTAGATGGATTGGTTGACTATAAACTCAGCTTAATAGTAGTCCCAGTTGCTGCTGTCATTCCAGAGGAGATGTCTTTGGTAGGGCAGATTAATTACACCTCCAATATAAGGTATGTGGTCAATTTTAAGGTGAAAGTTATTTTCTACCCCAATCATGAGAGAGGATCAGAAACAGTTTGAATTCACATGGAATTGTTAGTATACAATTAGAGATTTGCCCCAAGCCTATGTTACCTTTCAGGCTCTGTCATAATCTATTCAGAAGACTTGGGCCATTTGGACATCTCAGAACACTGATCTATTATAGAGGGAGTCATACTGATTGCACAGGATGAGCAAGAAATGGCTACTACACTGGATGCCTTGGTAAGATACATGCACTTTAGAGGATGGAAGTTATTATACCCCATGAAGATTCAGGGACCTGCCCCTTCAGGAAGTTGAGGTCCAGGGTTGGGAATAGTGTGATAACCTTCTAGAGTAAAACAAGTTGTGTTAGACGTAAGATGTGCTTCCTTCACTGCTACAATGCCAGGTAGGATATTTTTAGGTTCAAGAAAGAATATATACCAAAAGTAGGAATATTGCTTTAGTCCACACAACAGGCTATTATCTCTGAGATGAAGCCAGGACAGGAAAAGATGCTGTAGTATATACAGGCAGATACAATCACCTCTGCCTACTGGGTCATACAATCCAGTGAGGTGATGGGTAAGTCTATTACCTTAATTGTGGTAACATTTTTCACAAGTGTTTGCATATGTCTAAACTCAAGTCATATAGACATACAAGTAATTGCATATCAGTTTCACAGTTTTTAATAGGGGGTTATGAACCAAATTGTCAGTATGGGAACTTGACAGTATAAAATTTAAGTCAAGCCCCAGAGGGAAAAACACAAAGCAGTCCCCTGGGGCTGAGGAACCTAGTCTTGCCATCTGAAGCAGACAACTATATGCTTTAAGAAGTGGTTGATGTGCTACTAGGCTCTGATAGAGAGGAAACTTTAACCGTGTGATACCAAGCAGGCACACATCTGGGATCAGTTAGACCAACTAGATGAAATTTGTCCAGGCTCAGCAACAATCCATTAAAAGATGAAAATGGTACGCCCAGAACTGAATTCAATACCAGAAGGCACAAGGTGCAAAAGCAGATGGCCCAGAACCCCCATGTCACCCATACCAGGTGTCCTAGGATCCCTCCTCGAGTTCACACCTATGGATGTACTGAGGTCCACTGTGACCAGCTGAAGGAAGATGAAAGAATTTAAGTTTGATCAGTGGAAAACTACTCAAACTTGGTCCCACTGCAAGCTGAAGTGGATGGCAGCTACATTGTGGACACATTCAGGGTGGCTTTGAAATGCAGGGGTACACAGAAGACCCTGAAAAGCCAAAGCAATCCTGAGAAAGAACAAAGTGGGAAGCACCACACTTCGATTTCAAGCTATACTATAAAGCTGTAGTAATCAAAACAGTATGGTGGGCTTCCCTGGTAGCACAGTGGTTGGGAGTCTGCTGCCAATGCAGAGGACACGGGTTCGAGCCCTGGTCTGGGAGAATCCCACATGCCACGGAGCAACTGAGCCCGTATGCCGTGACTACTGAGCCTGCGTTCTAGAGCCCATGAGCCATAACAACTGAGCCCACATGCCACGGCTACTGAAGCCCACGCGCCTAGAGCCTATGTTCCGCAAAGGGGGAGAGGCCTGCGCACCACGGCGAGAAGTGGTCCCTGCTCACTGCAGCTAGAGGGGGCCTGCGCACAGCAGCAAAGACCCAATGCAGCCAAAAATAAATAAGTAAAATAAATAAATTAAATAAAACCAGTACGGTACTGGCATAAAAGACACAGACCAATTTAAAAAAATTGAGGGCCAAGAAATAAAACCATGCATTTATGATCAAGAATACTCAATGGAGAAAAGACAGTCTCTTCAATACAGGTGCTGGGAAAGTTAAATATTTATGTGTAAAGGATAAAATTGGACTATCTCACACCATTCACAAAAATCAAAATTGAAGAATTAAGTGTAAAACCAGAAGCCAAAAAATTCCAAGAAAAGAGGAATTAAAGCTCCTTGCCATGGGTCTTGGCAATAGTTTTTTGGATAAGATACCTAAGGTACAAGGAATAAGCAAACAAGTGAGACTATAAACTAAAAGCCTTGGCACAGCAAAAGAAATGATGGAAGAGAAAAGAACCTACAGAATGGGGAGAAAAGTACTTGCAAGGGGTTAATGTCCAAAATATATTAAGAACTCATACAAATTAAAAGTAATTCAATTTTAAAATAGGCAAAGGACGTGAACATTTTTCCAAATAAGATATATGAATCTCTAACAGGTACATAAGAAGTACTCAATATCGCTCATCACTAAGGAAATGCAAGTTAAAACCACTGGGAGATACCATCTCACATCTGTTAGAATGGCTATCAAAGAGATAATACAACAAATGCTAGCAAGGATGTAGAGATATTGTGCACTGTTGGTGGGATTATGAGTTGACACACCCACTGTGCAAGACAGTAAGGAGGTTCCCTCAAAAAATTAGGGCTAGGGCTTCCCTGGTGGCGCAGTGGTTAAAAATCCGCCTGCCGATGCAGGGGATGCGGGTTTGCGCCCCGGTCTGGGAAGATCCCACATGCCGTGGAGTGGCTGGGCTCGTGAGCCATGGCCTCTGAGCCTGCACGTCCAGAGCCTGTGCTCCACAACGGGAGAGGCCACAACAGTGAGAGGCCTGTGTACCGCAAAACAAATAAACAAACAGAAAACATATGATCATCTCAATAGATGCAGAAACAGCTTGACAAAATTCAACACCCATTTATGATTAAAAAAAATGTTAGTACTCAATTATAACCCCCCCCAAATAAAATATCTGAGAGTCCATATGTATATAAATACATAGGTGAATGAATGAATACAATGGATAAGTAAATACAGGAAAAGAGGAAAAAATCTCTCCAGAAAGTGGGCGTAGAGGGAACCTACCTCAACATGTTAAAAGCCATATATGACAAACCCATAGCCAATATCATCCTGAATGGTGAAAAACTGAAAGCATTTCCTCTAAGATCAGGAAAAAGACAAGGGTGCACATTCTCACCACTATTATTCAACATAATTTTGGAAGTTTTAGCCCAAGCAGTCAGAAGAAAAAGAAATAAAAGTAATCCCACTTGTAAAAGTAAAACTGTCACTGTTTGCAGATGACATGACACTATACACAGAAAATCCTAAAGATGCCACCAGAAAACTGCAAGAGCTAATCAATGAATTTGGTAAAGTAACAGGGTACAAAATTATTGCACAGAAATCTCTAGCATTCCTATACACAAACAACAAAAAATCAGAAATTAGTTAAGGAAACACTCCCATTTACCACTGCAACAAAGAAAATGAAATACCCAGGAATAAAACTACCTAAGGAGGCAAAAGACCTGTATGCAGAAAACTATAAGACACCGATAAAAGAAATCAAAGACGATACAAACAGATGGAAAGATATACCATGTTCTTGGATTGAAAGAATCAACATTGTGAAAATAACTATACTACCCAAAGCAATCTACAGATTCAATGCAATCCCTATCAAACTACCAATGCCATCTTTCACAGAACTAGAACAAGAATTTTTACAATTTGTATGGAAACACAAAAGACCCTGAATAGCCAAAGCAATCTTGAGAAAGAAAAATGGAGCTGGAGGAATCTGGCTCCCTAACTTCAGACTATACTACAAAGCTACAGTAATCAAGACAGTATGGTACTGGCACAAAAACAGAAATATAGATCAATGGAACTGAATAGAAAACCCAGAGATAAGGTGACCACAGGTACATGGGTTTATCTTTGACAAAGGAGGCAAGAATATACAACGGAGAAATGACTGCCTCTTCAATAAGTGGTGCTGGAAAAACTGTACAGCTACATGTAAAAGAATGAAATTAGAACAGTTTCTAACACCATACACAAAAATAAGCTCAAAATGGACTGAAGACCTAAATGTAAGGCCAGACACTATAAGACTCTTAGAGGAATACACAGAGTGTTCTTCCTATGACATAAATCAGAGCACAATCCTTTGTGACCCACCTCCTAGAGAAATGGAAATAAAAACAAACAAATGGGACCTAATGAAACTTACAAGCTTTTGCACAGCAAAGGAAACCATAAACAAGACAAAAAGACAACCCTCAGAATGGGAGAAGATATTTGCAAATGAAGCAATGGACAAAGGATTAATCTCCAAAATTTACAAGCAGCTCATGCAGCTCAATATCAAAAAGCCAAACAACCCAATCCAAAAATGGGCAGAGACCTAAACAGACATTTCTCCAAAGATGACATACAGATGGCCAACACTCACATGGAAAGATGCTCAACATCACTAATTAGAGAAACGCAAATCAAAACCACAATGAGGTATCACCTCACACCAGTCAGAATGTCTGTCATCAAAAAATCTAGAAACAATAAATGCTGGAGAGGGTGTGGAGAACATGGAACCCTCCTGTACTGTTGGTGGGAATGTAAATTGATACAGCCACTATGGAGAACAGTATGGAATTTCCTTTAAAAACTAAAAATAGAACTACCATATGACCCAGCAATCCCACTACTGGGCATATACCCAGAGATAAACACAATTCAGAAAGACACAGGCACCCCAATGTTCACTGCAGCACTATTTACAATAGCCAGGACATGGAAACAACCTAAATGTCCATCAACAGATGAATGGGTAAAGACGTGGCACATATATACAATGGAATATTACTCACCCATAAAAAGGAACAAAACTGAGTTATTTGTAGTGACGTGGATGGACCTAGAGTCTGTCATACAGAGTGAAGTAAGTCAGAAGGAGAAAAACACCATATGCTAACACGTATATTTGGAATCTAAAAATACAGTACCGATGAACCTAGTGGCAGGGCAGGAATAAAGATACAGTTGTAGAGAACGGACTTGAGGACACAGAGGGGGAAGAGGAAGCTAGGACGAAGTGAGAGAGCAGCACTGACACATATACACTACCAAATGTAAAGTGGATGGCTATAGGGAAGCTGCTGCAAAGCACAGGGAGATCAGCTCGGTGCTTTGTGACCACCTAGAGGGACAGGATAGGGAGGGTGGGAGGGAGACGCAAGATGGAGGGGATATGGGGATATATGTATACATGTAGCTGATTCACTTTGTTGTACAGCAGAAACTAACACATTATAACGCAACTGTACTCCAATAAAGATGGAAAAAAAAGAATGGAACAGCCATATAACACTTAGAGGACGAAGTACAGGCCTCTACACCCAGTCTTTCCACAGTCCCTACATGCTGGAGTGAGCCTGGACAGGAGCCCAGAGGGCCCTCCTAAAAGGAGCAAAGTGGGTTTCCCAATAGGTAGCTGGGGAATTCAGAGCAGAGTCATTTTGATTTGGAGACAGGAGAATTGCAGCATCTTATTCATCCAAAAATATGGAGTTAAATCCCTGCTGGTTACAGAACTAAGTAGAAGTGAAGACCCTACATGTTCCATGCATGTGGCTTCCAGGCTCCGTGTAGCTCCCATACACCCTTGCTCCCTAAACAAGATTAATCTCGTTTTCTTAGTCCTGTTACCAGGGAGGTCAGCTACCTCCATTTTCTAATGGAGTTCAATTAGATAATAAATCAATTCTGATTAAGGAGGCATTATCCTCCTGTTGAGGTGCCAGAGGCTCAGCTTGGGAAAGCTGCTGTGTTGGAGATTGTTTGAAGGAAAAAAATAAAATCACTATTCTAGGGATTGTCCTCCTCCTAACAAGTGTAAAGCAAAAAAGTTAACGTATCTTTCTTCAACTTGTTTTTGGTTTAGCATAGCACTCTTTACTATTTGAGAACTTTGTCAATGCTACGCAAGTGTAATTTCAGTCCATGTCAGAAGGATGTCTGGCAGTAAGGACACAGCTGAAGAGGACACTGTGTTATATGTATTTGCACTACAAACGTTTTTAAAACTTTACATACTGATTAACTCATCTCAGAAATAAACACTTCGCACAGTAACAAAGATTCCCTGGGTTGCCCTCAACATGAGCTCATGTCCCTCAATAGCTCACATCTTAATAAACAAGGCTTTGAAGATGGAGATGACATACGTGGAGTCTCAACTCAAACTCAAGCTGACTTACAATTTCAGCCATGGCCTGAATTTGAAGCCTTACTTCAAGATTTCAGGCAGCACCATGCCAGAAACTCACTTCAAGCTTATAACCCTTTGCCCAGAGTGAGCCCCTCTGCATTCACTTTCCGATCCAGGGCTCCCCCAGTTCCGTGGATGCAGGCAGGAGCTTGCTAAGCTTTAAAGAAGCTCACAGCACATAAACTGATGGTTAAACACTCCTGGCTCTCCATCCTTCAAGCAAATAATTCCTGGAGGTGTTCTGATGGATCTGAGAGGTCTCAGCAGAACTAAGCCCCTGATATGAACAGCAGGGATACCAATGCCCTTTCTTCTGTCTCCTCCTAGTTTGACCACACCCCAAATAAGATACCCTTACACAGGTCCTCCCTCATGTTTTTCAGGGAATCCAGGCTAAGACAGGATCCCTTCATACCCAGCCAGATGAGGAAGCCAGCCTCAGCATGGGTCAAGCTGAGTACGTTTTATAACCAAGTTAGATTTGTTGAGAAAGTTCTATTCTCAAGTTTCTGGCTCAGGCAAGAAAGTCACTTGACATCTACCCAAGTTCATTTCCATCAACTAATGGTTGCCTACCACTGCTCAGGGACCTGTCACATAGATCATTCAAGTTTATAAGGGGGAAGTTGTAGGAAGACAGGACTAAGTTTGAAGCTTCTCAAGGATCAGAACAGAGACAAGTTAGTTAATTCCAGCACTTTTCCAACCAACTCAAGGAGAACTGAGTTTGCGCACGCCTCTTGCTTCTCCCATGTTCTCTGTTACTCAGTTCTGACCACTGAACAGCTTTCCCCACATCTTAGACCTGAGACCCTCTTTTCAAGAGACATTTAAGAAGCCTTCCTGAAACTTAACAGGAGTTGAAAAGAGACATTTGACAAATGCATGCCCCACAGAAACTTCAGAGGTATGTCTTGAAGCAAGTGAGGTCGTTGGTGGCGGACAAGTAAAAGAGATGGATTAAACTTGCTCAGGCACTTCAAGGGCACAGGCTCTGGAGAAAGGCATCATATACACGTGTACACATTAAGGGATTCTCCACGCAAGTCCACCTTGACATTGCCTTATGGAGCTGCTAACTCCCAAGTGCTGTCAGTTAGTGGTGTTCCTTTCAATATGGAATGCTTTCTCAGTCCTCCAAACTCCAGCTCACACACCGGCATCCCATTAGAACCCTACACTTCAGAATTTCACTGCCACCCATGAGCATTCTGGAGTCTTACATGACTAAGCAGCTGATGAGTATTCTATTTAATCACATAAGAACTGTCCCTTTACCTAAGTCTGTGCAGAGTTGCTTGTAAGCCTGAGTAGGCATTAATAGCCCATAGTTACCCAACTCCTATGCAATTCAAGTCTGAATTGACAGTGGCAATACTAAATCTTTCCCCTTGAAGTTAATGTCATATGAAAGTTAAAGCTTCAGTTATAAGACTTAAAGCATCTTAATCGAGATCTGTTAAATTGCTACTTAATTGTCTTGAAGCTGGAGGCTGGTGAGCATCCGTCGGGCATGCACATATGCGGCTTTTAGCAGAGGGTGCTGGGTACCCTCAGGGTGAGGTCAGATTAAAGTTTCTAGAAGGGTTCTCAGAAGGTTGAGTTTCTTGGGGCTTCACCCACTTTAAGGAAGCATGCTCACGGCTAAGTTCATGGTATATCCAGTTTGATGGAGCTCATAGGAAAGGTGGCCATCCTACAAAACTGTATCCAGATACAGCTAGTTTCCAAAGAATCTCAGAAAGCTCATAAACCAGATTCAAATAATGTTACTATTAGTGTTACTTTCTAGTTGCGACAGTCACCTTTCCAGTCCTGGAATTTTACCATTTGAAATAGTGGATAATGAACAAAGTGAAAACTAACAAATAGTCCAGAAGACCAGAAATGCTGGGTTCAGGCTACAATGTAAGTAAATGCTCAACTTATCAGGGATAGTATGCAAACACAGCTGGAGCGGGTGATAGGAGCCTGGGTCATTCTCTCCCCAAACCCAACTTCCCAGTGTCCCCAGGCTGGAAGAATAGGTACAGAGAAAGCCCTCCTGTTGAAGAGCTAGGTCTGCGTCTAACCTGAAAGCATCTCTAGCAAGATATGCCATGATCTAAAGTTTTCCCACTACTGCATGTCCTATTTTGTGTAGTAGAATCTTAGCCCATCACCAGCCCCTACCCAGCCACTGCCACGGTAGGGGGTACCTGAAGCCCGTGGGTTGTTACAGCCTCTGCTGAAGCCTTTATCCATGAGTCTTCCTCTCAACAACATTCTGCTCCTGGCTTCTGATCTGATTCACTCTCCCATTTTGTTTTTATCTCCGCCACCAGTGCCTGATACTATTCCTTTGGAGAGGGCGTTCCTTTGACTAGGACAATTCATTTTGTCCCTTTAACCCCACATGCTCCCACGTGGTTACCTTCTCTGTTGCTTGTCCAACCCTGTAGGTGGTACCTAGTTACTTGCAGTTGGAGCTGGGTAGCTCCAATACTAACCAACTGCAAGCATGACCTTCATTCTGTTCAATTTAGTAACCAAGATGAAAGATCCTTTGGTTCCCTTTTCCCCACTGTGCTGTCAGCTCTACCAACGACCCTTCTTAAAGCAAAGGGAGTCTCCAGAAACTCACGTCTCCCACTCCTTAGGTTAAGTCAGCAGGTTCCACTCACACGTTGCCCCTCAAAGAGGGACACTGGCATTGCTCCAAGCATGCCAGGATGGGGTCCTGTCACATGGAATGCTGACAATCTGCCCACTTAGGCAGTTAGCCCAGGAGGTGAGATTGACATACTCGGGCCAGTCAACATGAATGTTCGCCTCTTGTTAATTAGATCATCTGTTTCTTCATTTCTAAGTGCTTATGTCAAAGGTGCCGGTAGCTAATTAAGCCAGAAGGAGAGATCGCTAGAACAAGTTTTTCCAGCTGAGTACAAAACACAGCAGACATTCCCATCTCTGGTTTGTGGGACATCCCAAGGCAGCTCTCAGAAGTTGTCACGAAGTCCTCAAGTCCAATCCCATGTCTAATGCCTGATGGACAAGGGAAAGCAGATCTTCTCCTTCTGAGCGTGTGCACATGAGGTCCTTAAGCACAATGATGCTCGAGAGACTGAGGGTTGGAACTGGCCAGGAGCGGGAAGAAAAGGGGCCATCAGGTATCAAAATGGAGGCCTACAGATCCTGTCAAAGGGAGAAGGCTTGAGGCCACAGCTTAGCAACAGGAGATGCGGATATTCCAAAGTTATTATATCGTGAGCTTGTCAATGCCCACACCCACACCTGCCCACTACTAATCAAACAGCACCCAAAGGAGTTTGACTTAGGTGAACTGGGCAGGTGGGGAGTCTTGTCCTTAGCTGGAATTCTACCCCGTTAAGTCTCTGCAGTGAACCATCTGAACAAGCAGCTCAAATAGAATTTAGAGAGAAAAATGCATGAAACAGAACAACAGTTCACCTATGGCAGAGCACCGGTGGGATGGATTTAAGGAGATCATGTCCCCTCTCTGGAGAACTCAAAGTCCCTATACGTGACCAGATCAGGCAATGCACAACTTGGTGGGCTTACAGCACTTGTGAATTGTGATTCAGGACGGGGAAATTTGGTCCTGAAGAGCTTAGAAGGGCTTTCTTTTCTAGTCACTCTGAAGCCTTACACCTATCACCACCTGTCCGAACGCTAGCAAGTGAGGAGCAGGCATCTGAGAGATTACTCCAGCGATGTGAGACAGCCGTACTGGAAGATCTGAAGCTTCACCGCTGCTTTCCACACGAAGCAAGGCAGGACAGAGTGTGGAAACTCGCCGGCTGGAGGAGAGAAACAGGACTGACTTCTCAACAAAGCACCAGAGGGAAGAGCCCCCCAGCCATATGTACGCTCAGTCCTGAAGGTGCCTTGAGAACTGGTTGCTGTACTGCCCACCCGCCTCCAGCCATAGGCAGTGCTGGCCTAGAGCAAGGTCAGGTGGGACCCGTGGACTCTCAAGCCGCGTTACTTTTCTATCCCTTCCTGCTTGAGGGCAGTGTTTGTGTTTCTCATCTTCCTAGCTAGGCAAGGTGCATCTCCAGGAGGTTGTTCTGTTGGGTGGGATACCTCTCTTCAAGACCCGGGACCCTTTCTCCATGCCCACACCACGCCCAGGAGGTAGAACTCGTGAAAGTGCGGAGCCCCCTAAACGTGGGCCCCCTAAAGCTTTTCCTCAGGTAAGTGTACACTGAGCCTCCATCGATTTGTTGATTATCCTTTAAGTGTTCCTTCCGGTTACTCACTCCAACCACAGCTTTCATTCCTGGCAAACTGTTTCTTTTTCTGTCTCTCTAGTTTTCAGGGCAGAATTTTGTCCTGTAACTTCAAGCCTCTGAGATAAGAGTTATTATTTCTGTGAATTCCTCACTCCTGTCCTTACAGCAAGAAAGCCAACTTCCAAGCTCTTTTCATCTTGGGGCAGAAGGTCCAAGTCTAGTTAGGTTAACTTAGAATAAAAGCATCTCAAGTCAAAGAGGTTGACAATCCAGTACACTTCATTGAAACGTTTTGTAGTAATTTAGAACAATATTCCCTTTGTATTTAAAGGGATGGAAGCCTAAAGTTGTCCTGCTTCATTCTACTACTGAAGCAAGGAAGGCCTTTCTAAGAAATTCCAGCTGCCCTGAAGAAAGCCACTGGCCAACTAGGTATGAAACAAGCATTTAATTTACAAGGCAGTCTTCAAGATGGGCAGAAAATCTGCAACATCCTTGAGATAAAGTGTGCCTTTCTGAAACAAAGGAACTGGGAGAGACTGTTGACAATTTGAAAGACTTTATAGAAAAAGCAACTAGCTCTGAAATTATGAGTATGGACAGATCGATCTGCAGGATCTCAAGCTTCTCTGTGACTCTCATCTTGATAAGGTAAGAGCAGGTATCATTTACTCTAGGATTTTTCTTCTGTCAATTAGGTTTTCCTTAAAGAGAACAGAATTAAGACTGCCAAGTGAAAGTGTACATGGGATTGTGGAGACTTAGAAAAAAGCCAGTTCCGGAAGAGTCTATCTAGTGGTAAGAACTTGGGTTTCTAGGAAGTGGCTGAAATATCATTCCTGTCCTTCCTGGCCCTGCAGTGCTGTCACCAAGGAAGATCATTCTGGGGCATCTCGGAGAGGAAAGATGAAATCAGGGACTGATACTGAAAGAAGAGCAAGGTGTCAGTCTGCCTTCACCTCAAGTATCCTAAAGAATCTTTCAAAGAAAAAGGATGGCAGAAGAGGTGATTTCCCCCCATCTCCCCACCCAGGGCTACCTCTTAGCCTGAGTCTGTCATGCAAGTCCCTACATTATCTCAAATCACCCTAAGAGTTTGGGCTGCCATAGTGACACCACTTAAGATCAGACCAGATATGCTATGAGCCAGTCCAAAACCTACCCAGACCCATGAAGGGAGCCTGATGGCCTGGAGAACAGGAGTCAAGTGTTCAGAGACTAAGCCATCTCTGTAGAGGCCCATGGCTTGTGACAAGTGGAGTCTGGCAGAAGGGTGGGAGCCCCTATAAACCAGAGCTGTCCTCAAGAGGGCCTCCTCCTCCAGGGCCCAAGCAGGGAGGCTCCTTTATTCCTCAAGGAGTGGCTTCTGTCCTTCCTGTGAGGAGGCCTGTGCTTGAGGATGCAGCTACATGAACCCCACCACTACATCTCACCCACCACTGGTCCCAGGATAAGTCCAAGTTACCCAAAGGCTATGCAGTTTAGTGATGAAGAGGGAACCCCAGGAACCAACCTGGAAGAGGGAGATGAAGCCCAGGTAAGGCTTGAGGGTAGCTTACACTAAGGGAAGGGAGCTACACAGAGGACAGAAGCCTCTCAAATACACCTGGATGGAACTGATACCAGGTGACTTGGGCAGGTACGTGAGAACAGGCCTGTCAATAGTTAGTCATAGGACTGGAAGTAAGTCAAGATTCCTAGCATCACCATCAAAGCCTCATGGCTCAGAGTTAGCTTTTAGTTTACCCATTTGCACAGGTCAGATGCTCAGAGAACTTAAGCAACTCATTCAAGACATGAGAAATAAGCAGTGAATCCAGGCTGAAGCTGTATGTGGCCCTGAGGCCTGTGACCTCAACCTTTTGGCTTTAAGACCCTCCATGGCAGAGAATGTGGTGGGCCAGTTTAGAGCTTTGTCAGGAGCAGCTTCCCTGTAGCGAACCTACAGTCTAGATTCTGCCTAGTTCTGGACCCATCCTCCTCTCCACTCAGATGGGAGGAGTTCTCCTGCTATAAAGAAAGCAGGATACGGAACTAAGCCCAAATAAGCCGTTGGATTTATCAGCCCATTATCAGCAGCAGCTGGCAGCCCCATGTTAGCCGTCGCTTAGCATGCTCCTACCTGGCTGCCAGCTGAGTAAGGCCAGGACCCCTCCAGGACTATAATGTGCAAGTGTGTGCACTTCAGGCTCACGGCTTGGCACAGAACCCAGTGTCACCCAGGTGAGGTTGGCTCCGAGGGGCAGCCCAGACTGCACAGCACCAGGCCCTTTCAGGCTCAGGCACATACTGGCCCTGGGTTTCAGTCACTGACTGCCCCCAGGAACTTGATGCTAAGCGGAGCGGAGCGCTGGGCTGAATATGAGTTCCTGGCTACCTTTCCGGAATAAGTTACAGCTGTGGCTACATGACCCTGAGGCCAAGAACTCAGGTTGCAGCCAGTGGCACTTGTAGACAAACTGGCAAAGAGAGGCTTCGACCTAAAAGATCAAGATTCTATCTGTCCCCCTTTTAGTCTTTCATTAGGGCAGAAAATGCGGTGTTTTTTTTTTCCTCCAGGAATACATATTTTATTCATTTATAAATACATACCCCCCATGCTATCTTATTCCAACCTTCCTTGCATTCCTATTGACATCAGTCATTTATTATAACTCTCCCCCAACATTTATTATAAATCCCCTCCCCAAGTTGTATTTACAATTTCTTCCAGGTGAGCTGGCCTGGCTCTGACCGTGTTAAAAAGTCAGCCGTACTTTGAACCCTGAGCAATTAACAAGCAACTTTCATCCAGGTCTTAACATACGGCATTTGAAGCAATTGTTCAGGATAAGAACAGGCTCATACAATTCAGGGACAGAGTCTCTACCTGGGTAGGTGAGGGAGCTATGCAAGCATGAGGTACCAAGCTGGGTTCAGAGAGGCTGCCAGGCTACAGGGAGGTTATAAGATAATTATAACAGATTAACAGGAGGTTCCATGCTGCAGGAAGGAAGGTGCCAAGTAAGATGCCTGTGACACAGAATGCCAGGAGCTCTGCACCAGATAGGGCACTCTACCGGGCAGCAACTAATGTGTGCTGAGCACATACTATGATGGGCACTGCTCTACAGTCTCATCACATCACAAGACCTGTTTAAAGCCGCTTTCCCAGAGATCAGTCATCACTTGCCCAGGTTCTCAGAGCTAGTAAGCAACAGAGCCAGAGACATAACCCAGGTGAGCTCCAGCCCATATCCTGTCACACACCACGTGGCTATGAGGGCACTTCCGTGAGACTGAGGCTCTGGTCAACAGTGGCTCCGCTGCAAGTCCCGAAAGGAGACAGATCCCAGACCTCAGCACTCCCACCTCCAATTTCAACAAAAGCGACAGCTCCTGAAACGAAGTCATTTTCAGAGGAGCTGCCTTAGAAACTGATATTTAAGCCCTCATCAAGTTTGGCCCAGAACTGGTTTTGCTGGACAAACTCCACACCAACAGGACTCACCGAATTTTCAGATGAGGTTGGCACTGCCCACTCGGTTTCCCAGTTCAGCAGGTTGAGCTGCATCCAGGCCCTGGCTTCTCCCACTTCTCAGGCCAGCACATGTGGTCAGTTGCCTGCTGATTCCCTGGAGTTCCTCTTCTGAGCACTTAAGACTTTATTTGCTTCTTTAAAACCTTCTTCAGCCTTTTGGAGTTTGTTTTAATACCGGGCCCTTTCAGACAGGCCAGGATCATCACCCCTATGCTGTAGGCGCTGCAGTCATCACAGCTATGGGGCTCTACGAGCTACTCTTCCAGGTGAGAGAGGACCTCAATCTAGACCTATGCCAGCAGGGAGCCCCGCAGGAGGTGTTTAGCTATGATACTATTAGAGAAACTCCAGTCAGTCCAGTTCCTACTTGGGCACTCCCCTGGAATGGATCCTCCCCTAAGGAGGATTTGAACAACACAAACCACAGGAAGAAACCCTCATCTTCAAGGGCTGATGCCTTAACTACTATCTGCTGTCCTAGTTCAACTCACACTGATACTCTTTTCAGCTGGAGAGAAACATGTGGGTCTCCAAACTCATTTTAGTTTTTGCCAGATTTATCTATCCTGGCTTTGCCAACAGCAAACCCTACTCTGCAGTAGCTTATTCCCAGAAGAGACCTTGAGGATGCTTAAAAGGAACAGCAGGAAAGCAAGCAAGTGGGGCTGACATCTCTGAGACCTGGCCACAGAAGCCAGGCCACAGAAGCCAGGCCACAGTTTGTTTGGAACGGACTTGAGCAGGAAAGCCGAGTTTACCACACCATCAGAGGAAGGGCTAGAGCTAAGTCACTGCCTACCAGGAGCTAGTTTTTGGCTTTTGCGACTGAGAGACAGCAAAGTCATCCCCTCCAGTGCACACATTCCAACTCAGGGTCCTATGCTCTCCGTGTTAACTCAAAGCTTACAGCTGTGGGGTTTGGCAGAGCAAGCCTTCCTCCACCCCATGACCACCAATAGGCCATTAGTCCCTGGAACACTCCACGCCCAGAAAGAAATCGTTCCCAGAGAAAAGACAGCTTTCCCAAACAAGGAAAAAACCCTAGCTCTTTGTTTTAGCTACCAAGAAAGGTTTTTAAAGCTTCCACCAGTTGAGAAAAGAAAACCTATGGATAAAGTCTTCCAGCTGTAAGAAAGCAGACAGAAAAAGTCCCCTGGAGAAAGAAGCAGGAGCCTTAGTCTTATGACCCCAGGACTATCTGTAAAGAAAAGAAAAAAACCACACAAGAGAGCACCAACAGAGACTGGCGTTTGGAGACAGCCCCCATCCGGAGCCCTCACAGGTACCACCGCACCCACCAACCTCCCCACCCATAACCGTCCTAACCAAGCCAAACGCCTGCCCTGAGTGCAAGTTTTATAGGCCACGGAGCCTAGTCCCACCCCTGCCCCAATGCATTCTGGGTGGGCAGCAGCTCCTCTGTTTCTCATTGGCTCCCTCTCTCTCAACCAGCAGCTAGCTCCCGCCCCCTCTGCTCATTTCCTGTTTGTAAGTCACCAAGTGCAGTGAAAGTTAAGGGGGCGCTTTAATTGTAGTCAGCACCCAACCCTTGCTTAAAAACAATCCTAGCAGCGACTGTGACTGGAAAACGAAAGAGTCTCTTCAAAGGCAGAATATATCATTCTTTTCTACGTTCACCCAAATGCCCTGTTGTTAAGAATCACCTGAAGTGCTTATAAATCAGGGCTCTTTCCTGGAAATTATGATTCAGAAGGTCCTGAATGAGGTCTTGGGAGTCTGTGGTTTTCCAGGAGCATCCCGAGGATTTGTGTCCTTAAGGACATTGGCAAACTGCTACAAGATGGTATTCAAAAATTCCCTTCTAAGAAATGGCTTCTGTTTACCTGTTATGGGTATCCCAGTATTCCCTATTCCTCCTTTGGATTTGAGTTTCTCCAGTAGCTGCCCCGAACAAGCATTGTTTCTGGAAAAG
The DNA here is from genome assembly GCF_026419965.1 of Kogia breviceps. Classification (NCBI taxonomy): domain Eukaryota; kingdom Metazoa; phylum Chordata; class Mammalia; order Artiodactyla; family Physeteridae; genus Kogia; species Kogia breviceps. Next base: position 73,851,074 of record NC_081319.1, read on the forward strand.
AAAGAAAAACGCAGAGTTTTAGAGGGGGCAGGCCTAGTCCTGATTTTCACAACCTCTCTGCCCTTCAAGGAATGAGCCACAGGTGGGAAGCACCCTATAGAAGTCAATTCACCAGAATCAGTTTATGAGTTTAGCTGCTGTTCGCCTTCTGGATCTGAGTGAGGTGACAGGGTCAGGCAGGAGCCTTTCGATGGGAGGAACTTGGGGGTGGAATGAGAAAATTTGAGGGCAGCCAGAAGATGGTGGGAACACGCAGGACTTTTGGCCAGAAGATGGTGGGAACACGCAGGACTTTTGGCCAGAAGCTGGCTTTCTGTGCACCATGCCTGTGGCAAGGGAACTTAAGATACCCACCCTGGGATCAGAATAACTTCAAGAAAGGAAAAACGTTAAACTCAGTGGTTAATTCGCTTTCTTGTTGCATATTTGAAAGCTGATTCTGTAAACATCAACTTGTTTCCTAGTCAAAAACACTGTCAATTCCCTCCTTCTTTCAACAAGCGCTTCATTGTTCTGACTTCCTGTCTTTACTCCTGCGGTTCCCCAGTCCGTCCTTTTCCTCATTGTCTGCCACAAAATTCTATCCATTATTTGAGACCCAGCTGAGATGCTAAATCTTTGTGGTGTCTTCTCGGATCTCCCAGATTGATTCCACCTGCTCACCAAGTGTTTGTCAAGCATTTTCTGAGGTGGTTAGGGAATTGATATGACCAACATCTGGTCTTCTCCCTAAAGGATCTCACACCCTGATTAATAAATTGCTCTTGCTTTGCTCTGTCATAGCATCACTTGCACCTCCATGTAACACACACTCTATTTGCTTTGTGTTCGGTTGCTGTCACACTTGTCTACATCATTGCATTGTAAGCACCTGGAAGGACGACTTCTTCAAATCTGTGCCAAGAATGTGGTACAAATGTAATGTGTTTCTTGAATGAATGATTGAAAAAAAGGAAAAGGAGGAGGAGATGGCCGCAGAGAAATCAAGTAAATTCTGCCTCCTTCAGTGTTTTCTCTATAGCCACAGAGTTGGGTCTGGAGGGACATGAGAGAAAGTTCTAGACTTCCTTGGGCTCTAGAAACAGTTCCAACTCCATAAAGCTGGCTTGTAAGATCAGGAAGAGCAAATATTACCAGAGTGAGAGAAGGAAGAGACTTCAGGGCAAGAACTAGGTTTCCTCTCCTTTATGCATAGTTTATGAGTTCATGTTCTCCTTGACACAACTATGAATAAACTTTGAGAACTTGGGAGGGGGGGTATAGTGTGGTCTTTAAACATGTAGACTCTGGTTTCACCTCGTGGCTCTGTGGCTTACTAGCCTGTAACCTTATGTGACTTTGTACAAGTTATGTAATCTCTTTAAAGCTTCAGTTTCTTTGTAGGTAAAATGGGGATGATTATAATATTACTCATCTCCCAGGATTATTGTGAGGTTTAAATCAGCTAATACATAGAAAAAGGAATAGTGACTGGCACATAGTAAGTACTAAATTATTACTATCATTATCATCTGCCATGTAATATTCTTGGGTAAATCATAACAGCTAAACCTCATTGGGCTAGATATAATTCACTTGTTCTAACAGAAAAAATGTAAATTCAACACAGATGTAAACCAAAGTCTAGGCAACAGAGGCATATTGAGAATTGCTGGGAGGTTAAAGGGGTGTTGTAAAGGCTCCTAACCCACTGTGCCTTCCCCCACTTAGTCCACATGCTCCTGGTAGAGTCAGATCTCTGAGCACAAGAGGGCCTTGTGTAGCTCAGGATGGAGAGGGTGACTGATGTGTTCATACTCTTGTTATTGGAGACGATGACTTATCCATTTTCAGAGAAATAAACTATAAATGATTAATTTTGTCTGTGATATATAATGACTTTGCATCATGAGGGCTGTCATTGTATCATAATACTAAGAAAGAACAAACTTATGGATTTCTAATTAGTTTCTGGAAGAAGATTCTGGAAGCAAAAGGGGTATAATGGCTGCCTGTTTCCCTCCCAAAGGAGGAACTGATAAGCAACTATGGGGCTGGAGCAGCCGTGGCAAGTGAGTATTTGAGGAGGAACCGAAGTGCGAACAGCAAGCCTACAACCTGTGGGGCAGAGTCTCCTCCCCTAGTGAAACTCCCTGCGAAAATACCCATCCCCGAGCTGGGGCCTTGGCAGAGATGGGCAATTAGATCACTTTCATGGGTGGTGGCTGAAGCAGGTGTGAGTGTGTGTGAGAGGGCGAGGTGGAGGCTGTTCTGAAGAGGGTGGTTTCTTGTCATGTCCCTGGCAGGATGGGGACAGTCATCCCTGTCCACCTTCTCCCAACTCCACGCTTACCTGGAACCCTGAGGGCTTTCCTCTAAACCAGGGCTTCTCACATGTCACTGTGCGCACAGGTCCCCCGGGGACCTTGTTAAAATGTAGACTCTGATTCAGTAGGTGTGGGTTGGGGTCCGAGATTCTGCATTTTCAAATGTTTCCAGGTGATGCTCATGCTGCTGGTACTGGGAACAGACTTTGACAAGGTCAAAGACTTTGTATTCAACAGCATTATCACCACCAGGGAACTCTTTAGAAATGCAAATTCTTGGGCCCTTCTTCAGAATCAGAAACTTGTTTTAACAAGCCATCCAGGAGATCTTGGTTCATGCTGGAATTCTGGAACCACTGTTATGGATGACACATGAACTAGTCTCATTGGAAGGACAGATGAGAGTTTAGAAAAGTGATGTTCAACTAGCATAGAACCCGAGGGTGGGAAGACTTGCCCAAGAGGTTACCCAGTCAAGCCCTCTTCCAGGTGGGCCCTGGAACGAGTCCTTTGAACCAGGGGGTGGACCACACCCTTCATGGAACCTTCCATAGGAACTCATTCTCATGAGGGTGCCTTCCTGCGGTACTAGCTCCCAGCATCCACGAAGCGAAGCCTTGTGGTGGGCATTTCACAGAAGGGGGAGTGGAGAGAAGCATTTGTGCTTGGTAGAAAGTGGATGCAGAGAAAGGCAGGGTGGGTGGAGTCTCTGGTCTTGCTGCTAACTCAGTACAACATTCACACACACACACACTGCCCCGGGCTGGTGAAGAGAACTCTACATAGAGGTGGATACAAACCGAGTTTTCAGGGCCTGAGTGGGGTCCTCCAGCTCAGAGGAGAGATGGAAAGGACAGGGGAACACTTTTCACAAAATTCCCCAGCTACCTTCACATCCAGTTAATTAACTAAATTAAACCCTAAAGCCTTACTCATTTTGGAGGGGACGTTTGATGTCTCTGAGCACGGAGCCCAGGGAGGTGGGTAGTGCTGGGCCGGGAACCTCTCCCATGGATGGCCGAGCAGCATTCTGTTAATTGTGGCTATTAAACTGCTTTCCTGGGAGCTGTTTTTGAATCATGTGAAATAGATTAAGAGTCTGTTTTGAATCCCTCAGGGTTTCCTGTGGCGCATAATTATAGATGTACTGGAATAAGAATTCAGGTCAACAATTACTTTAATGAGATGTCTGAAGAGCATGGCCCAGCAAGGCGGAGGGCAGAGGAGGAGCTGGGAGAGGGTGTGGAGGGCAGGAGACAAGAGAAACTGGAGGAGGTGAGGGAGGTAGGGAAACTGGCAGGATGAGGGGCCAAAGGCATGAAGAATTCTGCAAGGAGGTGAGAGGGAGAGGTGGAATGCAGAGCAAGGGAGCCGGATAAGCAAACAAAGGACAGCGGAGCAGCATTCACTGTGTTCCACCACGTGTCTGGAACATTTTTAAAGATGAAGAGGGAAAACATTCAGTAAACAAGAGAATGATATTGGGTATCCATGGAGAGGTTCGCAGTCTTAGATTCTGATATTCCTCTCCTGAATTTATCTGGAGACAGTGTAGAGGTATTGACAATGGGCTTTGTCATCAGATAGACTTGGGCCTAATTCCTGATCCTTCCCTTTTTGACCTGGGTGACTCTTGACAAGTCACTAAACTTCTTTGAGCCTGTTTCCTCATCTGTAAAATGAGGGTTAACTACATAAGGTGCACGTCTCTTGTCTGTTCAGGCTACTATAAAAAATTACCATAGACTAGGTAGCTTATAAATAACAGAAATTTATTTCTCACATTTCTAGAGGCTGGAAAATCCAAGACCAAGGAAGACTTGGTGTCCGGTGAGAGCCTACTTTTTGGTTCCTAGGCAGCTGTCTTTTCACTATGTCCTCACATGGTGGACGGAGTGAAGGATCCATCTGGGGCCTTTTTGAAAAGGGCACTAATCCCACTCATGAGGGCGCCACTCTCATGACCTAAACATCTCCCAAAGGCCCCACCTCCAAACACCAGCACGTTGGAGATTAGGCTTCAACTGATGAATTTTGGTGGGACACAAATATTCAGTCCATAGCAGTGTATAACACTCCTAGCATGAACTACTACTATCTGATATACAATAGGTGCCCCAAAAACTATTGTTAGAGAATGAGGAATCTGAGAGGTTAGTTTTGCCTAAGGGCTCATAGCTAGTCAGTAGCAGAATTGAAATTTAAGCCCAGATTTGTCTGATCTCCACTGCCACCAAGGAAAATGTACATGACTGTCCTTTTTTGGGGAAAGACAAGTTCTGTTCTCCAGAGGGTCAGCCTCAGCCCATGAAGACAGTCCTTACAAGCTGGTGCTGGGGGCTCACGGGAGAACCAAACCAGCTCTGACCAGCTTCAATCCAGTCATGGCAGGACTTTAAAATTAAACACAGTTCTGAAGGTCCCACTTGCACAAACTGGTTTTTACAGAACATGCCCTTGATTACATGCCCCCACCCCCCATAGGTATATAAGGGGGCATTCATTTTGTAGTTCATTCCAGGCCTTACTCAGTTCCCATGATATGCCTGGTACTATTTCAGGCCCCCAAGGAGCAGATATCTGGTTGGATCACTGTGGCAATCTTGGTGGTGCACTGCTCAAATTCCCTTCAAGTTCTAGAACCTGCTGCAATAATCTGCCTTTGGAATCTATGAGAAGGTTCATGCCAAGGCCACAGTCTTCCCCAGGATCCTTTCAGCAAAGACAGAGCATGGGGCGGGAGCGGGGGTTGGGTAGTGGGGTAGGGCAGAGATGCGGAGATATACTAGAGCTGAGCCATTCCTGCCCAGCGTGGAACTTCTCTAATGGGGGGTGGGTGGATGGGGTCTAGGGCTCCCAAAGCCTGGCCAGACTTTCTCAGAGCTGCACTTCAGTCTTAGGCTCTTCCTGCCCCATCCCCCTTCCTTCCCTCTCTCCTTTCTCAATGGTCAGACCTGCATCACAGTCTGAAGGCTCTCCTTGCCTCATCTGGCTCCCTCTCCCCATACCCCTTATCTTTCACAAGAGTTTCTCCAAGAAATCTCTTGCACTTCTATCTTGGCATCTGTTTCCTAAAGGAACCAGACTGACAAAAGAACCAAGATCCATTGTTTATAAAAAGATTAAATGACAATATAAGACAATTGAGGGGCAGAAGTCACAAGCCCCTCTTAGACAGCTCTTGAATCCACCCACTTCTCTCCAAGTCCACAGTCGGCACCTTAGTTCGAGCCGCCATCACTGTCAGATCCTGATTGGACCCAGATGTCACACTCAAACTGGGCAATTTGTTGAGAGGTTAACAAAGAACAATTTACAAAACTGTGGTCCTGAGATATGGCTTTAGGTTAAAGGAACGAGGGACACAGTCTGCCTGCACCAACTGGGGTGAGGGATGAGTACCCCCACCTCACTCTCCTTCCTCCCTCTATCTCCTGCCAGTGCTCCTTTCTGGCTAAACCCAAATGGAAGCCAGAGGAGATGGGAGCCCATTGATGGAAGCCTAGGTCTGCTTCCCAGGGGCACAGAGCAGGGCTAAGAGTGAATCAAGAGAGGCAAAAGAAGCTGTCTGGCACAACTGTGTCTTGCCCAAAGCTTTACAAAATCTTGCCCTGCCCCGCTGCCCCCTTTTAATCTTTTTCCTCGTTCAAACCAGAGTGACATGCTAAAAAGAGTGACCCTCCCAGCTACTTAACCCCATCCAGTGGCTCCCCACAAGGACTGACTTGTGCAAGGTCAAGGAATGTCTACCTGACTCAAGGTTGCATTCCCTGAGCCTAGAACAGGGTGGGTACCCGCAGATACTTGTTTTATGAGTAAATAAAATGTTATGGGCAAACCAAGTATTTTGGAGTCCAGGATGGTGCCGATTTCAAACATTTCTCCCTCTTTTTCCCAAACATTGAAAAGTCCTGGAGCTTCAATGTTTGTGTATCCAAATTCTATCTCTCAGGTACCACTAACAGCACCTACTATGGGCCAGGCACGCTGGGAAATGTCTTTCTGAATAGGATGACTAATCTGCACAACTAGTGCCCCCATCTGTGTTTTGCACATTAGGAGATGGACCCAGCAGTCAGAAACAAGTTGCCCATTGACCATCTGGGGTCCCAATAAAGAATACAATTCACTTCTTTCATGTTTCCATGCTGTCCTCCTCACAGGCACACTTTCCCCCAGATGCATCTTCCTTAAGGGATTATTGCAAGGATTGAGTAAATTAACTCATGTAGAGGGCTTAGAACAGTGCCTGGACCACGGTCAATGTGCAGTCACCGTTAGCTCTTATTAACGTGTCATCCTCTTCCTCTGTCACCTTCCAAGCTTCTGGATGGAATATCATTCCTGCCAAGTGGACACTCCCCCACCATCTTGTGCATCATATTGATGCAATTTCATATAACGACCTACTCAAGGCTGATGGCATCCTGGACGCTGTCCAAGGCTTACACCTCTTGTTTGTACTGGCTCCAGGAACTCCAAAGAATCTGTCAATAGTTCTGAAGTAAGAATGAGAGCACGGGTCCAACCCCCTTAGATAAGGAAGCTGAGCCCCAGAAGGGGCCTGACCTGTCCTCACATCAGGAAACCCTACATGTTCATCCACTTCCCAGCACTCATGCTGGCTTTTAATTCCAGCCCTTCCTCCTCTGCACCCTGGGGGCTCCCCTGCTCTCTGGGCACATGCTCAGAAGGGTCATCCCACCTCACCCCCAGCATTTCTCCCTTCCCATCCCTGCAGTCATGCACTGCAGCCTCCTCACGGGAGACATTTTATTATAAATCATGGAAGGGAGACAGCACATCATGAGTACATCCCTCCTCCCCCTCCCCTCCCTCCAATTCTCTCCCCATCTCCCTCTCCCCTCCTTTCATCCCCTCCCCTCTTCTCGTGCTCCCACTTTTTACACAAGCTGAGTTACCCTCCCAGGTCTATGGAGACCTGAGATGCCCTCACTTCAGCAGAATCCCTCGAGCTTCTTGAATCAGACGTCTCTTGGGTACCACTTCCCATCCTATTGGCCTCCCCCTCCTCCAGCACCATCTGTGGTACCCTGTTCTGCACAGACTGAGAGCAGCTTCCTGGACATGTTCTCTGACAGCTCCCACCCCACCTCAGCCTGCATTGCAGCACATCCTTAGCTGGTTCTCCCTCCTTCCCCGATTCACTGCCCTGGTCCTTTGCTCTCACTCTCTGAGATCACTTCCCATGTAAACTACTTGTACACAAGTCCTTTTTCAGTCTGTTTTTGGGGAACCCAAACTAACACACCATGGTCTCCTGGAACAACAATATCTCTTCCTGCCTACCAGTCTTCTCCATGGAATTCTTCATGAGCTCCTTTCCACCTTTCAAAGTCCCACCCATCCTTCAAGGATCATCTGAAATTCCAGTCCCCTGACTGCATCAACCCACAAGGATCTCTTCTCTTCCTGGGTAGCTGTAGCCCTTTCTAAGCACCTAGAGCAGTTCTCTATTCTTATTTTTGTCTCAACATTAATAATGTAATATTAAAAATGAATAATAATTAGCTAACCATAATTAATAATAATAATAGCTAACAATTATTGATGTATACAATTGCTGGCTGCCATTTTAAACCCTAATGAGATTACAAACACCTTGAGGCCAGGCCTGTGTCGAAGTCCCCATAGAGCCTGGCACAGGGTGTAACCTGAATTCTGGGATTCTCCCAAACTCCTTCAGTAGGGCACAGCTCTCTCCTGGGGACCACAGCCAGGTGGGGAGGCCCCTCTTTCCTCTCTCTGCTGTGCCTGGTTTCTCACTACAGGAAGACATGAGCTCCCTGCAGCCTTCCTAAAAACTCTATGAAGAAAAGAGAATGGTCACCCATCACAGCGTTATGAGTCTGCAAATCCTACTCGACCTCCAAAGTCCAGCTCACATGCAACCTCCTCCATGTCGTCTTTCTCATCCTTCCAGAAAGAACTCTCCATGCTCTAAACTTCCATAGTTCTTTATCTTCACCCTTTTAAGGAAGCTTCTCATTTTCAAACACATCTTGCAGTTAGTTATCCATAATTTGTCTCTCATTTAACAATGAGTGAGTTAATCATTTACCAAGCCCCAGGGCCTACACTTTAGTAGCTGCTCAATACACTTTGAATGAATGAACAACTGGGAGGAGGGAGAAGAGGGGCTGAGAGGCTACAGGCAGAAGATTATCAGGCCTCCTGGCATCCTGTTAAGTCCAGGGAGGCCCACAGTCGCAAATTTATAAAGATTCTGGCAGAGTCTGCTACTTGTCTCCCCAAACCCATTCTTATCTTGTTACATAAGATAAGATAGTTGGCCACACATGGCCACCAGAATACATTTCCCAGCCTCCTGTGAATCATTAAGTGCTGATGATTGTGAGCAGAAGTGATGTGAAAATGAATTACAAATTATGTTTTTATTTGATTTATTTATTTATTTGGTTGTGCTGGGTCTTAGTAGCAGCCAGTGGGCTCCTTAGTTGCGGCTGGTGGGCTCCTCTGTTGTGACTTGCAGGCTCCTTAGTTACGGCATGTGAACTCTTAGTTGCAGCATGCATGTGAGATCTAGTTTCCTGACCAGGGGTCGAACCCAGGTCCCCTGCATTGAGAGTACAGAGTCTTAACCAGTGCACCACTGGGGAAGTCCCACAAATTATGTTCTTAAAAGGAGTGGCGGGCTTCCTTGGTGGCTCAGTGGTTGAGAATATGCCTGCCAATGCAGGGAACACGGGTTCGAGCCCCGGTCTGGGAAGATCCCACATGCTGCGGAGCAACTGGGCCTGCGAGCCACAACTACTGAGCCTGCACATCTGGAGCCTGTGCTCTGCAACAAGAGAGGCCGCGACCATGAGAGGCCTGTGCACCGCGATGAAGAGTGGCTCCCGCTTGCCGCAACTAGAGAAAGCCCTTGCACAGAAACAAAGACCCAACACACCCAAAAATAAAAATAAATAAAATACTGAATACATAACTACTTTAAAAAAAAAAAAAAAAAAAAGGAGTGGGCCTGCATTCCCTGGGAAGGCAGGAGCTGGGGCAGCCACCTTGGGTCCTGAGGTGGGAGCTGCATGTTGAGGTTGGCAGAGCAAGAAGATAAAAGGAGTCTGGGCTCCTAATGATTACAGAGCCACCTTGTTAGTCCTAGACCACTCACTAAGACTTCTACATGAAAGAAGAATAAACTTTTTTGTTGTTTGAGCCGGTCTTATTTGGTCCCTCAGTTAAAGCAGATGAACTTGTATTTTAACTAAAACCAGACCCACTCTGTAAGTCTGATCAGTTCTGAAGGAGTGAAAGGAAAGTATACGCCAGAGATATGTTGGGCCGAGGATTTGTGGTAGGTGAAAGGTGGCGGTGAGGGCAGCTGTGTGGCTGGATAGGCTAACAGCACAATATATGTGTGTTTTTAGACATACTCTGGTGTCATCCTGTTGTCTCGTCAAATTGGACAGAACTGACTGTGCTAACTGGATTCAAGCTAGCACTGGAGCTCAAGTGGAGAAGGGCTGGGGAAGGTGTGCCCCACAAGGAAGATGGGGGCAGAAAGCTGATGTAGGAAACCCTGGTGGGAGACACGGAAGGTAACCATGAGTTTCTGACTGGTGAGCCTGATACAGGCACTGAGTCTGCAGGGGCCAGAGTGAGATGCTACATCAAAGCCAGACCCAATAGTCGGGGACTGGGATAGGGGGGCCAAGCAAGCAGAGTCTAGGATGATTTCCAGGAATACAGGTGAGCTATATGGTATATGGTAGTATATGGTTGTATTCTATTGAATTAAGGATAGAGAAGGGCAACTAGGAGCAATTTTTCATTTGTTGGCTTCAATTACCCTAAAAGTCTCGGCTTGGGTGTCACCTCCTCTAGGAAGCCCTCCTTGACACCACAGCTGAGTCGGCTGCCCCTTCTCTGAGCTTCCCCTAGACAGACCATGCTCTTCTCTCTATTGTAGTTATTATCAATCCTTCAATTACTGTAGGAGTGCAATTATTGCAACACAATTTATGAGCAGGTTTGACGGGGATCCCCAAGAGCAGTGATTTTTGCTTTCATCCCTTCAGTGCTTCCCATGATTCCTGATACACGGTGGGAGACAGGTAGTCTGAACGGGACCCCAGGGGCAAGTGGGTGGATGATCGGATGGTGTGGTAACATGGTTTGAGGGCCTCAGACACCCCAGAAAATGGGAAGTGAATGGATTCTCTAAAAACCCATTGAGATTCAGGAGTTGGGGGTACAGCACTGGGAGGTGGGAGCAGGAAATGAGTAGAAGGAAATGGTCAGGGCTGAGCTGATCTCATCAAGGCCCTAGTACTGCCCAGAACTGCATAACTCACGTCACCCCACATTCCCGAATGTGGTGCCCAGAAGGGACAATTATCAATAACCCAAGGAGCAAGTAAACATCCCAGGACTGAACACTGCACATCCCTGATTATGCAACGCTCGTCCTATCCATTTTTCCACCCTGTGCCTCTGGGAGAGCAGCGGCTGCAGAAGATTCAGCCTCTCCCCCTAAGATACACACCCACAACCTGAGATGTGTTTTCTTTGGGGAGGAAGGTCAAAAGGCCACCTTTAAATCCAGGGAGTAGGCCCAGTGAGAGGAATCATGATTTGATGGCTTCTATTCCTATTTAATCATTTCATTACTAATTAATAGGGTCATTACTGCATCTCAAAGGGAAAGAACTGTGATTAAAGGTTAATGCTGTTGCTGCATGCATCACACCTCAAATCATGTTATAAAAATGTCCAGAGTATTTAATTGAACCTATAAGTAACAGTGTAATTACTCTTAATAATGTACGTGCCTTGTGTTTATTTGTTCCTGAGGTGCAGAGAGCCCCACGTGGGTGGGTTAGGGAAGATCACGGTGACTCATTGTCACAGCCTGTCCTCCATCTTCTGGTCCTATCAGCTCTTTCCTGGTCCCCGCAGGGCAGGAATAATAGGTGACCTGGTCACAAGAAATCCACCCCCTCTCCCTCCCACACTTCCCAATGGGACAAGGTCAATGTTTCCCACGAGGGAAGTGAGGAGAGGAGAGGGGCAGAGAAAGTGGCCATCGCCTGAGCCCTTGGCACTGTACAGTCTTGCCAAGGGGCCGTGATGCTTCAAACTTATGTGTCATAGCCTGGGTGGCAAATGAACAACAAACATTTATTTTTCATAGTTCTGGAGGCTGGGAAGTCTAAGATCAAGATGCCAGCAGCTTCACTGTCTTCCTGGTTCATCGACAGCCATCTGTGACCTCCTGCCTGTGACCTCCCATGGTGGAAGCCATGAGAGAGCTCTCTCTCTCTCTGGAGTCTTTGTCTTTTTCTTTTTCTTTTTTGGAATCTCTTTTTCATAAGAACACCAATGCCATTCATGAGGGTTCCACTCTCATGACCTAATCGAGCCCCAAATGCCCCACCTCCTAATACCATCACTCTGGGGGCTGGGTTTTAACCTATGAATTCTGGGGAGACACAAACATTCAGTCTATAGCACTATGATCCTCTTTTGTAATGCCTTCCTTTGAAAATACCTTTTCCTGCTCTTGGAATGTCCCCTCCTTTTTTTTTTTTTTTTTTTTAACAAAGTAGGGTGCATACAGATAATTGGCCCTCAGCATTCAGTCTCAACTTCTAGTATTTTCTTCCTCGACTGCAAAAGCTAGAAACCTTAAAACTGCTTTTCCCAGACTCCCTTGCAGCCAGGATTCTGGATGCAAATTAGGCTCCTCCCCCGCCAACACTAGGTGCACTCATGGGAGATTCGGAAGGTGGCAATGAGACAGGGGCATTTTCTGCTGCTTTGGCTGTTTGCTTTGGCAGGCAAGTTCATGGAGACGTGAATGTTTCTATATCAGTGTTCCTCACCCTAGGGATGGAGGGGCAGAGAATTGAAGGAGTATAGGACTTGGGCAAGTCATTTATTTTCTCTGTGTCACTTCTCAAATGACAACCAATAAAAAATGCTCTACCCTTTTACAAGGTTGTTGTAAAGATCAACTTTTCAAGAGTATCTTTGAGAAGCTGAAACAACCTTTGTGATTATGCATTATTATTAGTCCCATACAAGTTTCCTATCTTAAATCAGAATTTCTTCTAAGACAGCCGATCTTGGACGATTCATTTTTTTCATTTTCTACAGATTTTAGCATATAATTCTGAGAGCCTAGATTCATTTCCTCCACTGGCTCCTGTTTGCCACTCTCCATGTGGGTCCCCACATATAATTCTAGAAGAGTTTGCCAGGAATGATTTCCTCTTACAGAACCAAGTGGCCTTCCTCGCTGGTACATAGCTTTTGCTAATGCCACTACTCTTTATTCTAAATGTGGATAAGTTGCCTGTTTTCACAGCCAGTCTCGCTGTTCAAGCTCCCAGGGTCCTTTGTGGAGGCATAGTCACCCTCTCTAGCTCTCTGGCGTCACGTCCCTTTGTAATGAGCACTTACACGTTTTGGCCAGCATTCCCCAATTTCACCCTTGAGTTCCTTCACTACTCTCAGGTGAGTGCCATCTGGTCCTAGTGATTTGTCTATATTTAGTTTGTCAATTAGGTATAAAATCACTTGCACATTTGCTGCTATTTGAGTTGGTATCTCTGCCCTGTCAGTCCCAAAAGACAGTCTGGAAGTGGGAATTTTATAGAATCACACAGAAAGATGGAACCTCAGATCTGAGAGGGTCCTTGGAGAGCCTTTTAGAGGAAACATCATTTAGCCATTCATTCAGCTATTCATTTATCCTAGAAACAATGATTGAGTACCTACTATGTGCCACGGCTGGGTGCTGAGATAAAGCAATGGGCAAGACAGACTCTAAAATTGCCCCTGGTGCCTTTGTCAGCATCATGCTGCAAATTAGTGGCTAAGCTGGGGCAAGAACTCTGTCCCCTGCCACCCAGAATCATCCCTATTAATCATTGGGAAAGGGACACAGGGAGAAAAAAAGAGAGATGGTTGAAGGGCATTATGGGGAATAGAACAAAGGGAACTGGGAGAATGAGGGGTGAGTATAAGGAAGTCAAAATAAAGATCAAAGGGAGTAGGAAGGGGGCTTCATATTGAATTTAAGAGAAAGAAGTTAAGAGGAAAGGAGGAACATGATGATTCATGACTGGGGTTAGGACTGAAGAGAATAGCTGAGAAACAGCAGGTGGGGGGTCTCTGACCCCTTCATTCTCTTTATGCTTTATTCCTTCCCATCCACACTCTGGGTGGTAGGAAGGGAGGTGGAAGTGATGCATCCATTGCTGTGGATCGAGCTTATCATCATTATCATCGAGGGAGGAGCATTTATCATCCTGACAGATGCTCCCCTCTGAAATCTCTGATAGACCAGAGTCTGCTCCCAAGGGGACAGGAACCACTGTGACCCTTACAAGATAAAGAAAGAACTGATGGGATTTTCTCAGCCTTAATTATGTAGGGCCCTGGCAGAATGAAGCCAGGAATTTGGGGGCAAGGAGGAGGCAAAGAAGGAAGGAGCCCAGGAGAGGAGAGTGAGGTATCATGTATGGAGATGCTGGAAATTGTAAGGAAACACTTCACTCTGTTTTCTGGACTGCAGGTGTTTATGATGAGCCATAAGTGGCCAGCTGGAAGTCCAGAAAACAGGGCAAAACATTTGCTGACAATTCCCACGCTGAACATGAACATGGAACGCTGAGTGAGAAATAAACCTCTGTTGTTGTAAAAGCCACTTCGATTTGGGGCTGTTACCGCAGAATCCCTAGCCCATCCTGACTGATGGAGGGAGGCTATGGGAGCTGGACAACACACACTGGTGCTGGCAACAAATCAGAAAAGGTCAAAGCCAAGGATTCAACTATTCAGAAGTTTCTGTGCCAGGGAGGGATAAATAATGACAATGGGATGGAAGGATCTGGGTGTCTGGAGGACTGGGGCATGTAGACCCTTTGAGCTAGAAGAGAAGCTAGAAATTGTCATGAGAGGTGGTAGCCTTACCTGACAACAGGATGGGCTCTGGCACCACGTCCCTTTCCTTTACTCCTTGGGCAAGTTCCACTGTGTTTTGGTTTCCTTTTCTATAAAGTGAAGATAACAAATACAGCATCTAAGTGTAGGGTTGTTGTTGGGACTAAATGAGTTACCCACATACGAGTTAACACGTGTGCTTAGAACACATGTAATGAGTTACCACGGGTGCTTGTGAGTTGAGTATCTGACTCTCTGTAGGTGCTCAATACACGTGACCCATCAGTACTGTTCTTTCCAAGGCTCCCAGTTTGCAGAAAATAAAACCGAGTTCCAGATAGGGAACAGGACTTCCTAGCGATCACATGGCCAACTGACAGCAGAGAAGAGTTCCCTGCAGCCAGCCAGGAAGGGGCCTGACTCTGCACATAATGGGTGTGGAAGGCCGATGACAAGCATTTAATTTGCTCTTCAGGCGACACAGTTGTCAGTAAATTACACATTGATTGTAAAAGGACCTCCAATTAAGATTTGCTAATTACATCACCAGCTCAATTGTCATGCAATTCATATACAATTACCCAAGAACAAACATTTAACTACTTTCCTCTTAATACGTTAAACTAATATTATTCCTCAAGCTGTGGGATAGGAATAGAGAAACATTTAATTGACATGGAGACATGAAATCAGAGAATTAGTGAGACAATGGCTATATTGTCCTGTCTGGTGGTGTGACACAGCCCCGGGATAATGAGAAGGAAGGGGATCAGAAGAGGGGAACCCCTCGGGTCTGTGTCTTCTGTTCCTATGATTGTAGAGATGGAAGTGGCTGGGGGGATGCTAGAGAAACATGGAAAAATCCCTGAAGGGAGCTGTCCACAATCCTCACGGGCTGAAGTTGTCGCTGGTTCAAGCTGCATGGCAACTTAACTTCCCCTTCTACTCCATCTTGCTCTCTTCCTTCCCCAGAGTTGTCAATCCCTAATGCTCAGCCTGAACACTAAATTGCCTTGTATAGTCTGTTCCAGAAAATTCCATATGTAATAGGAAGCCATTAGATTTTTCTGAGCAGACAAGTGGCGTGATCTGACTTACACATTAACAGTGTGTGATTAAAGGGAGGCAAGGGGTGAAGCAGAGACACCTGTTAGGATGTTTTTGTGGGAAGTTCGAGCAGAGCATCTAGACTCAAAGGGTGGAGGGAAAGTCACAGCCAGGGCCCCTGCAGGAGAAGGACTCTGAGAGTCTGGGGTGGGAGAGAAGGGAAAGGGCTGGGGGTGGGAGCCTGTCTGAAGGGCAGGAGCAGTGTTCCTCAGGCACCCAGCAAACAGCTCCCCCATGGACTTACCTCTGGGACCGCCCCTGGGTATCCTGGGGCCACTGAATCCTGGGGCTCCCAGCATCCACGGGGATGCTTGTGGGTTTGGATTGCAGGGGGAGCTATGCAACTTACATCATATAGAGAGTTATTTCACAGGCTGATGAAATCACTGTAATAGATTAATAATCTGCAATAGAAAACTTATGACTTCCTTAAACCTGTCAGTTCAAGAAAAACTGAGTTTTGTTCATAATGTTCTAGAAGCACAGAGCACAAGCAATAAACTCTGGCCTTGAGGAGAGGTAAGGGTCTTGGATGTAAATCTTTTCTCCATGTCTTCTGAAACATGGGATTCTGTTCACTACTGGCTCTGCCACTTGCAAGCTGTGTGACCTTAGTCAAGTTATTTAATCTCTCTGAACTTCTTTTTTCTTCTGTAAAATGGGAATGATTACCACACTAGATAGTCCACCCACTGGGTTGTGGGTAACGAATGAGACACTAGGGTGGCCATAGTTAATATGTTGTAAAATGTCAGAGAAACGTGACCTGGGTATTGTGGCTCTGCGATTTTCTCCGGGGAGAAAGTGAACCCAGGGAAAGAGGTAGGATTTGAGGTGACTAGATTCCTTCTACCAAGAAGAGTCTCCAGGCCAGATGTGACTATTCTCGCTGCTAAGCCCCAGAGCCCTTCTTACACATTTCTCTAGCAATATTTTCCTCAAAGAAAATCTTTCCCTATGATTTTTTTTCAGACTGAAATACAGGGAAGGGACTTTTCAGATATGGAGTGCCCATGATGTGCCAAGAACTGTGCTGGGTGTTTTAAATATATCACCTCAGACTATGCGTATTTCTTTGTCTTTTTTTTTTTTTTTTTTTTTTTTTAAGGCTTCGCCTTGCGCCATGTGGGATCTTAGTTCCCTGACCAGGGATGGAACCCATGCTTCCTGCATTGGGAGTTCAGAGTCTCAACCACTGGACTGTGAGGGAAGTCCCAGACCATGCATATTTCTGTTAGGAAATTTTGTGAAAGAATTTGGAATGGGGAAAGATTCAACAATAGAAACTGTTCAGTGTTCTCTTGAGTGCAACCTGCCGGGTTTATCTGATTCTGTTGGGGCCTGTTTATTTCATTGTCTTTGAGCCACTTACAACGGTGCAAGTTCTAGAAAACTGATACTAATGAAATGATTCCTGTCCTTGGAAATGCAAATGAAGTGTGTTTGGTGGAGATGCAGCTCATTATTACCCAATGGTTATTGGCCGGTTTTGCAGATATTTGTAAATTTATTTCAGTATTCCCAATTGCCCACATATGTGTGTTCTTTGAATTCTCCCCTCAATTGGTTGTTGTATCTTACTGGTTCCCTCATTAACTAATGAGTTAAATAAATTCTTTGACATGTATTCATTTTATGTTCATACGAGTCGTGATTTTAACTTAAAAAATTATCTTTTAATACTGCATATCAGAAAATTGAGAAAAGCCTTGCCCAAGATCACAGACATGGAAATCTCAGAGCTGGGATTTAACCTTGGGTCTGTCTGGTTCTTTCCACTTTATGGAGTGGCCTCAATATGTCATGTCCTCTTGATTCATATACGTGCCTCTTCTCTCCTGTTTTGTGTGAGTCCTGGAGGATTAAAGGGCCTGGGCCTCACACTCAGGAGGAATTACTTTTGGAGGAGATGAAGGGGCAGGGCCAGACTGGGTTCTGGGCACTGCTTCATGCAACAGACTACTGGATGAGGGATGGACTCAAGTGGTAGGGTCAGACGCACCCTGGAGAAGGGCCTGGGTGTGAGTATAGAAAGGGATGGGGTAGACAGGAGAAATGTCCCTCCCTCTTTTCTACAAAACATCTCCCACCACCTGCCATGTCCAGAATCCTTCTTATAACTATGGTGTGGAGTGAGGATTAGGAAAGTCCCCATCTCCATTCTGAAGGACCTTGGATTTAGTCCCCAAATTTTCCTATGAAATGCTCTGAGTGGAAAAAAATGTCAGTAAACAAAGGATGTTGCAGCCATCAAGCCATCACATTACAGCTGCCCTGTGCTTGAGCCCTGAGGAACTCAGGACAGAAACAGGACGTCCATACACCTGAGGCTAACACAACACTGTAAATCAACTATACTCCAATATAAAATAAACATTTTTTTAAAAAAACAGACAAAAATAATAAATCCATTAGTATCTAAAAAATAATAAGCATGAAAGAAACAGGATGCCTGCCATTAAGCCATCAGCCACTGCAGCGACCCCTGACAACGCACCCTGAGAAGACTCAGGGTAGGAAAACACAGGGTACTAGACCCAGATAGCTGAGGTACATGTCAAAGGAATGATTTCAATGAGCCCAGACTCTTGCATCTTCCCATACATAGAAAAACACTAAATTCCTTAACTTGAGATGTCTGGTTTTCTTTAACAGTAATCTTTTGAAATTCTGACTACCTGGCCTTTGTTGCAAAAACTCCTATGTATCCCGGTCCCTCCCTTACTCCTTCAGAGCCGTCTCTCAGAGCTATCCGAGAGGCTGTCTCCCAGACTTGAAGTCCTCAGAATGTCCACTGAATAAAACATAATTCTCAACTTTTGGGTTATGCAATTTTTTTCAGTCGACAGGCAATCTCATGGAGTCCTTCTCTGGGTCCCACAGCTGCATGCCTGGGTCAGCCCAGATGTTTGGGTGTGCCTCCTAACTTCTGGTTTCTCCAAAATCAGCTTCTCTCTCACTGCTCCATCTCACACAATGTACTACCAAATTAATCCTCCTGAAAGAACACTCCGAACGTGGATGGCCCTCCTGGCTGGTGTCAGAAGAGTTCAAGAAGTATTTGCTGAGGAATGATGAAGGGAAGGTTTCTTCCTTCCCTCCTTCTTTCCTTTTTCTGTTTTCAACAGATTGAGTTTATTTATTTATTTACTTATTTTTTGGCTGCACTGAGTCTTAGTTGCTGCATGGGAGCTTTCTCTAGTTGCAGTGAGTGGGTGCGAGGGTTTCTCGTTGTGTTGGTTTCACTTGTTATGGAGCACAGGCTCTAAGCATGCAGGCACTAGTAGTTGTGACTCACGGGCTTAGTTACTCCGCCGCATGTGGGATCTTCCCGGACCAGGGCTCGAACCCGTGTCCCCTGCATTGGCAGGTGGATTCTTAACCACTGCGCCACCAGGGAAGCCCTCATTCTTTGCTTTTTTCATCCAACTAGTACTTGTATTAAATGCTTACCCTCCCCCCCGCCACTGGCTAACATTATAAAGCATCACCTGCGGGAATCCTAAGAGTTATAAGAAAGGACCTTTCAGATTCCGAAGGAAAGACCTTCTCAATAAATTGTCATCTAATAATATCATAATCACTAATCACTACCCATCACTGATTTATCAGTCCCTAAGCACCTCTCCCCTTCTAAGTACCGAATTTGTCTTGTTTATTGCCTGTCTCCTCAGTAAGAAAGTAAGCCCCAGGAGGGCAGGGATTTGGTTTTGCTCTCTTGGGTTTTTTTGTCTTGTTCACTACCTAGCACATAATGAACAATCCATAAATATCTGTTGAATGAATAGATGTGTGTGTATTAGGGTCATCACATCAGCCAGTGAAGGACATTTAATCGCTTGCATTTTACAGACTAGGAAACCAGAGTTCAGGCACTGACGTGTCTAAGGGTGACCCAGCTAGAGAATGACAGAGCCCGGATTCTGATTCAGGACTCCTCAGTCACGGCACCTGTACACACCAGTCAGGCAAGAGATGCCCAATAAAGGCACACAGCAGGTCAGGAGGCGAGGGTCACTGAGAACCACCCTGACCTGGGATGGGAAGGACATGAGTGTGGGAGGAGCAGGCAGGGGCTGTCCCTGGAGAAGACTCTAGAGCCCAGAAGGAAGTGGACAAGCTTAGAACGAGAATCAGCGAAGCAGGTCAGGGCCCAGGCAAAGCATATGTATGGGGAGAAGGAACAAGATGGGAGATTAGGGGTTGATGTTTCATTCATTCATTCATTCATTCAACGTATACTGAATACTATATTCTAGACACAATACCAGGCTCTGGGAATTAAAAAATTGATTAAGACACACCACTTGCTCTCCAGGGACTTTTGGTCTAAAGAGGGAGCAACACATATACAAGCAGAAGTTGCGGGAAACATTTGTAAGAGGTCGGTGGGGCACAAAAATAGGAGCACTGAATTCACGGGGAAGGAGGGACAGAGCTGAGTTGTGGAGCAGATATGGCATCACTGAAGAACTTTGCTTTGAGCTGAATTTCAGATGACTGGTTGGTATTTGCCAGAAGCTGGGGCATGTGGAAGAGGACTCCAGGCAGAAGGAATGCATGAATAGCTACAGAGGCATGAAACAGGCTGTTGAAGGCACCAACCACTTATGGAGGTTGCTGCCCGGGGCTGGGGAAGATGGACACACAGGCAAGGCTGGAAAGCTGGAGGAGGCCAGGTCAGAGTCCTGTGTGCCAGGCTGGGGGACACAGACTTTATTCCATCCATCAGGGGTCGGCAAACTTTATACCAGACACTGGATGGTAAATACTGTATTTGAGGCTTTGAATTCTGCTGTCGTGTTACAAAAGCAGCCACAGACAGTGTGTAAATAAATGGGCGTGGCTGTGTTCTAGGCACTCCCTAACACCATACACAAAAATAAACTCAAAATGGATTAAAGACCTAAATGTAAGGCCAGACACTATCAAACTCTTAGAGGAAAATGTAGGCAGAACACTCTATGACATAAATCACAGCAAGATCCTTTTTGACCCACCTCCTAGAGCCATGGAAATAAAAAGAAAAATAAACAAATGGGACCTAATAAAACTTAAAAGCTTTTGCACAGCAAAGGAAACCATAAACAAAACCAAAAGACAACCCTCAGAATGGGAGAAAATATTTGCAAATGAAGCAACTGACAAAGGATTAATCTCCAAAATTTACAAGCAGCTCATGCAGCTCAATAACAAAATAACAAACAACTCAATCCAAAAATGGGCAGAAGACCTAAATAGGCATTCCTCCAAAGAAGATATACAGATTGCCAACATACACATGAAAGAATGCTAGGCAAACTTTCTTTAACCGAAGCAGCCTGCATGCAGGATGAGTTTGCCTTCCCCTGTTACAGACAATGGGCAGCCACACGTAGTGTTTCAGTGAAGAGCATCCAAAGAAGATGTATGAGGCTAGAATGTGCCAGATAGATTGAAATAGGAGACTCGTGGGGAGCCAAGTGAAACAGCCCATCTGTGAATTTATAAGTCTGAGCAGGATGGCAGCAATAGGAAATGAAAAGAGCTGTAAAAGCCACTTAGTACAACGAGTAGAGGGACCTAATAGCTAAACTAATAAAAGAGATGCAGAGGTGGGAAGAGTTAAAAGTGGATCCCAGATCTGAGCATATGGGTAGGAGGGAAAAAAAGCAGTGGCTTCATGATTTAATTTTAGGCAGTGCTCTGCCACTCTATAACAGAGATGTAGATAAAGATATTCATCAGGAATTGCAAAACATATCAGAAAAATTGCTTCCATGTGACTGCAAAGGTGGAGATTCTTTTTAGAAGCAAACATTACCTGCAGGTAGAAGGGAATGGGGGTGGGTGGGGAGGGGGGAGAGGCGATATCTTCCAAATAAGCTTTTTGCTAACTTGGAGGGAAATGGATACATCTGGAAAATTCAGAACTGTTTGCATAAGTGATGCGAGGCCGTTCAGGCCGTGCTTCACAAACCCCAGGTGTTACATAAGATAATGTTACTCAAATGTTTGGGACTTAGGTAGAGAAACTGTATAAACACATGGTTTTACTACTGCTCATAAAAGATGGTTGTGTGAAAACCTCAGAAAAATTGAAACTCTGTACAGTATAAATGAATGGTTTTCCCTTCTTCTTTTATGGCTGTGCCTCGCTCAAGACTTGAAGATGTGATTAGAAATGGGTGTCTGGGGGCCGGGCCAAGGTACTAGGATTTAGCAAGTGGCCTCTGTCGGTCTCTCGTATTCTGGTGACTCTGGCGTGTGGGTAAAATGGAGATGGTGGGGAGGAATGCATGGGTATGTGTTCACGGGTGCTCCAGGCCAGGCGTGGGAAGCGAAATGAGTGACTGCAAGTAATCAGCCGGGGCACAGGGAGGTGGCTGGTTCACGTAGCCGAGGCTCTGAGCCACAATCCAGGGGAGCTTGACCTCAATGCATCTCTTTGGCATTTTCCATTTTCTCAAGTAAAATGAAATGTGAAATGGACCTATTTTTTTTTTAGCAGCAGCATTTTGTTTTTATTTGCCCACAGGAGGACAGAACAACGGTGTCTTTGAAGAGCTGGCTGTGTGTGCAGCCCCGCGGCTGCTCTCTGGAGCACAGGCTGTGAGAACTTGAGTGCGTCCAGAATACCAGAAATCGGACAGAAAACAAGCAGGGAGGATGTGAGGGAATGACAGGCTAGGGTGGGATGGGGGTGGTGGGTGGGAAAGAGGACGATTATAACGGGACACTTGGAAACTTTTCCTCTTCTCCATGCAAGAGTCTTGCTACCACCAGGAGGAGGCTGGGTAGCACGGAAGGAGCCCGGGCCTGGAGAACAGGTCAGGTGTTCAAGTCCTGGGTCTGCCACTTGCTAGAGGCCAGGCCTCAAGCTACTTACTTAATCTCTCAGAACCTCCTTTCCTCATCTGTAAAATGAGCCTGCAAAGATCTCCAGGCTTTTTAAAGACTTTGTAAACCACCAAGCCCAGGGCCTGCCCATTCAATTCAGATTAGCCTGTATATGGCCATATATGATCATTGCTAAGTCTTGTTGGCAGCAAGAACAGGGCAGTTCTGACTTCACGTGTCAAGTTCAACCCTGGTTTTCGATGAGTGGTTTCGAAAGGGCTCAGAGGTACTTGGGGCCTGGTTGCTGAAACCTTCTTTACTGACAGACTCCTTGCTGTGTTCTGGGGGTTCAGACAAAGCAAGTCACTGGTATTGCCTGCAGGCAGGGAGGTGGCGTGAGAGACCCCGTCACTATAACTCAAGGTGGATGCACCGTGCAAGGCAGGCTCCACCGGCGGCAGAGACGGTCGGGCTTGGGAGGTTCTGCTGCTTATGAGCTGTGTGACTGAGAGCAGATCACCCTACCTCTTAGAGCTGTGTCCTCTGTGTCCACGGGAGGATGGAAACAGTGTGCGAAGTCGCCAGGAAGAGTAAATAACATATGGAAAAGCATGGAGCGAAGTGCTGATGTGGGTTTGACGGTTATGATGAGCAGATTTGAGTCCATAAGTTAATTTTCCCCTCCACTCCTCATTTGGCTAATCCCGCCGCTGGAGCCCTCTGATGGGAGGGAAATCGCGCTGAGCTCCAGGAGAGCAGAACTTGTGTCTTATCTCTACGTACCAAGGTCTAGCACAGGGCTTGGCAGGTGAGGCTGCTTCTGCCACAGTCAGCATGCAAAAAAGCATGCGTTTAATGGACCAGCCAGAGAGAGCTCCCTACATCCCAGTGGCCGGAAACTAGGAAAGGATGGGGAGAGAGAAACCTGCCCTGATCTCTTCTTTTGTGTGTCCAGGACCACTCTCTGCCCCTCTGCACCCAGCTTTGGCCCTGGAGAGGCTGACCTGCAGGGACTACATCAACGGGTGCCTTGCTCTCGGGCTTCTAATTGGGTTCAGCCAGTGGGAAGTACCAGCGGGAGATCAGAAAACAAGGCAGAAAGTGAGATGCGATATATATATCACCTGGGATCCCTCCTGGCCAGGCCACTTTGGTTGGAGCTGCAGTCTGCTGCAGGCCACAGCTCCTGCTGGCAGCTCTTTCCCTACGGCTACCATCTGGGGTTCTGGTAGTGACTCTGTCCCTTCATCCCGTCAGGCCCAGGGGAATGTCCTTTCATCCTGCCCAGAACTCTGGAAGTAGTCCCTTTGTTCACAGCGTCCCCATTGACCTCACTGTTAACACCCCGGGACCCTGACTTTTACAAAACTTGTAAGAGAAGTTAGGAAACAATGCAAAGCGATTTGATCCAGAGACAAAGGCGACTGAGAACATAACAAAGAGTTGGACACGGTACCCGGGGAGGAGGGGTTACTGTAAGGATGTTTCTGAGCGTGGGCTCCATCCAGGGTGGCAGTTCTGATGCAACATGAGGCCAAGAGCCAAGGAGCAGAGTCCCCAGTGAATCTGCTCCTTCAGGAGCCGGGGGGGGGGGCGGTGGGCAGGAGAGAAGGCGCTGGTGTAGACAAGAGAGAGAAGAAGAGCTGGGCTTAGGAGGTGAGACTGTCTCCAAAGCCTGAATACAGTGGGTGAAGCCAGACTCAAGGGCCTGGCTCCTTCCATAGCTTCCCCGCAGCCAAGTGCCCTGCCAGTCCCTCCTGCTTGGGGACAGTCTGTCCTCTGAAGGACAGATGACCCACATGGAGAGGGTACACACTAGGGAAATAACGGGGAAAGGCCCAAGGTCTTTGGAAGAAGACCTCAGTGTTCTAGGTGAGAGATGTAGGAAACAGACCAGACAGGACGGCAGGTCTTTCCCGGGCCGTTGGCCCGCCAAGGGGTTTGTGGCCACCGTTCAAGGCACATGGCCCTAAGAATCGGGCTGCCTGGGATTGTAGGGAAGGTGGGGCTTAGGGAGAGGGTGGGACCCAGAACTCCACTGCTCTGTTTTCAGCTGAGTCAACAGAGGGGTTCAGTTTCCGTGGAGAAGCTTGGCTGTTTTACGGGAGACAAAATGTCTACTTAACTGTCTCCACACCAGCCATGTCTTTAGACCCCCTTGTCACCCAACACAGGGGACCCGTGTTTTCCTTTCATAAAACTGAGCATGCTTGTATGTGTTCAGAGTCTGTCTCCTCAGCTAGACTGTGTGCCCTCCTCAGGGGTCCTGACTGTCTGGCCCCGGGGCTGAATTCCTCCACAGCCAGCATCCTGCCCTGACCTCAGGGAGCCCCGGTCTGAGGGGAGACACAGCCCCACCCTCAGGAGCTCCAGTCTGATGAGGGAGATGGGCTTTGCACCACTGGTTTCATGAAAGGAGCTGACCCTAGAGGCGAAGTGCAAAAGTGCTGAGAAAGGGATTCACCAATGGCCCAGGTCTATGATGTGTGCCCTGCAGAGTCAGAGGCTGCAGGGAGCCCCCTGGGGTGACGGAGGGGCCAGTCCCCGCTCTCAGGGAGCCCTGCCAAAGCCTGGTACCTGTCAGCCTGAGCTGCTAGCAGATGTTCTACTCACAGGCTGATCACACTGCATGGTCAATTTGCAATATGGACTTTTGGGACTATTGCCAACTGTGTCGAATCCTCTAATCTATTTGTCATGCTCAAGTTGTAAAAAGACAAGCCGAGAGCTAAAGGCGGGGTGGCCACAGCCCAGCTGGCCCTGGAGGGATGTGGGAGTGGGGGTGGGGACTGGCCCTGAATGTGACAGGGAAGAAAGGCATCAGCATGGTGAGGGCACAGGTCAGGGACTGCTGAAGCGGGCCGTCCCGTTTCTGCAGGCTGCTGGACACGCCTGTGGGAGGGAGCTCTTTGGTGGCCGTGTGAAGGGAGCTCTGGTCTGTAGAAGGGCGTGGGGGAGGGTGGGGGAGAGATCTGCCATGTGGCGTTTGGAGTCCAAGGACCACATAAATCCATACCTGTATTCCCAATCCCAGGTATAAATACTGGGGTGGCCGAAAAGTTCGTTCGGGTTTTCCATTACGATGTCATGAAAAACCCGAACGAACTTCTCGGCCACCCCAATACATCCGTGCATTTCACGCAGCAGCGTGAAATTCCTTTTGTCAGATAGGGCAAAGGCTGACACCAGGCTTGGGGGCAAGAGCCTGACACAACCCTCCTGGTGTGTGAAATGCCAAGCTGGTAGAAGGGGCTGGGGATCTGGGGAGAGCTCCTGTGGGGGAGAGTGGAAAAGGGGTGGGAGTGAATCTTGGAGAAGAACTTCCTGAGCTCTCAGATTGGGCCCAGGAGGCGGTCTCTCCAGGAGTTGCAGGGACCGTGCCCCAGCCCCTGCCGCAATGTCAAGGTTGGTGGGGAGATCCCGGAAAATGTGGAGGCTGAGGGCTCCATCACAGTTCTCTCACGAGTTCCTTAAGGTCAAGTGGTCTTAGAACCTGTTGACCACTGAGATGATTCAGTCCATACCCTTCTCTGGGTGCGGATGGGGAAACTGAGGTCCAGAGAGGCCCACTGGCTTCTCCGAGATCACTCAGCCCATTAGCGGCAAAACAGGAGACAGGGCTCCCATGCTCTGTCTGGTCCTCCTCCTGTCACAGACGTCACCTCCCTGGGCCTCCTAGGCCTCAGGAGCAGGGTGTCTCGTGCAGCAAGGCCTGACATGGAGGTTAGCAGGCAGGAGCTTTATCAGGGCCGCTGGGGAGGGGACAGGGTGGAAGCAGGAGTGGGAAGTGGGTGAAGTCCAGCTGTCGTGCAGCCTTCATGGGAGCCTCAGTCAACCCCATGGGGGGATGTAGATGGGGCTGCTCTGGGAGGGTGTGACCCCGGAAGCTCTCTACAGCTACGGCAAACCCTCAAGAGGCTGGCGGGTGGGAAAACAAGCTTCCTTCCTGACGGGGACCCAAGGGGCTCATCACAGAACCACCACCTTGGTAAAGAGGGAAGCGTATAACCTCCACAGGTGCTGTGAGCCTTAAATCCAGTATCCTACACACATGCACTCTGCAATAGAGAGCAGACGTGTGAGGAGATCTATAGCTGGCCTGCTGTGGGCAGCTCTGGTTCGGGTGTTAACACGTGAGAGGAGCTACGTCTGCTGCGCACGTCGGAGGGGACCTCGGAAGGGAGGCAGGTGGCCTGCAGGCCCCATGTTTCTCCCGGGTACCACTGTGTGTCCCCTGGTAGAACATCTCTTGGCATTCGAGTCTCTAGGCCAGCAGGGCCCTGCACCCTACGAAAGGAAGAAGACATTTGGGGGTGGGGTCCCTGGGCCTGCTAGCGAGGGCACCCACCTCCTCCCTTCCCTTCCTTGGCTTCCCAGACCCATGTAGTCTGCCAGTGGGAGAACCAGCGCCATAGACTTTGGGGGTGAGGGTCTACAACATTTGCATAATAAACCACGCCCACTTGATCAGTGAGTGGAGATGGAAAGACACTGAGCTTTGGACATGCCTTTAATCTGCTGCCAGCCATGACCAGCTGTGTGGCCCTGGGCAACTTCAGTTTCCATGCGGGAAAAATGAGAATAATCATAGAGAAGATGAAATGACCTGACATATAAAATGCATATTATACTGTGCTAGGTCTGTGGAACATTCTAGATCCCTTCCTTCCATCTTTGCTCCTGTCCTTTGGGGAGATCACAGGGACAACCACACAGAGAATAGGACTGGGGGAGCCATCTTCCCTTCTTCTAATGTTCCCTTTTTTTGTTTGTTTGTTTGTTTTAAATCTTGGCCGCACAGATTGTGAGATCTTAGTTCCCAGACCAGGGATCAAACCCGGGCCCTTGGCAGTGAGAGCCCAGAGTCCTAACCACCGGACCACCAGGGAATTCCCTTCTAATGCTTCTCAAGGAGAGAGGAACCAGCTCCCCCAAAACCTGTCACCCTCCCATCGTGTCAGATCCTTTGAAGACAAAGCCTGTGGATTCAGCACTTTCTTCCTCCCAAAGTTCCTAGCCCTTCACTAGGCACTTTACAGTGGTGGAAAACCCATCCACAGGAGAGGAAAGGGTGCTTCACGACTGCCCATGCCTTTGGGGAAGGCTCTGAGGTAGCAGCTGGGCTGTGTGAAATGAAGGATTCACTTGAGAGGAAATACGATTTTTCTCTGGTCTGTGGAGCTCTTCAGGTTAGGGCTGGCTGATTGAAACCTTGAGAGATTAAATAAACGGAGAGGAGCTTTGAGACTGAATCTGTGCGTTCTTCCTCAAGAACCCCTGTACCTTCCTGGAACTCCCAGCCCAATTCTATTCCCCAGCTCCTAGAATGTTCACCCTCTGTCAAAGTTTCTGCAGTTGGGGAGGGTCAGGACCCAGGTTCAGCAGAGACCGCTGAAGCCGGATGCTACTTCTTCTGATAGATTCCCAAACTGCCAGCAGCCCCTGTGACACAGTCTTTAAGCAGCATGGAAAACGTGGACCTTATTAAGAACTGGTTCAGGGTGGCTCACAGCCAGACAGGAAATTCCAACTGAACACTGATGGGGAAAACCTATTACTTTGTTGCTTGGGGGCGCAGAGGAGTGCCCACTTCAGACCACACCACACAGGGCAGAGGTAGGGAGAGGGAGGGCATGCGGGAAGCTACTCATTGATTTCCCTCTCTTAACAGAGGGATGGGGGCCTGGTCCCAGCTGACTTGACAACCCAGCTCCCACCTCACCTTCCAGGGTGCGATTCTTAGTCCATGCTGTGAAGGCATGGAGGACATGGCAGATGTGTATTTAGGTACAGAGAGAGAGAGCTGAGCAAGTCTGGCTATGAAGGGGACCCTGGGGTAGGATGGCCCAGGAGAGGAGACACACAGCCATCTCAAATGCACATGAGAAGAACAGCCCAATATTTTAAAGAGAAAAAATTAGACCAAGTTGAAACAAAACAAAAA
This sequence comes from Kogia breviceps, assembly GCF_026419965.1. Lineage (NCBI taxonomy): Eukaryota > Metazoa > Chordata > Mammalia > Artiodactyla > Physeteridae > Kogia > Kogia breviceps. Next base: position 73,879,181 of record NC_081319.1, read on the forward strand.
CACTAACGCAGACAAATGCCTACTATGCCAACATTAGGAGCAAGGGTGTGGTGTGTGTGCAGGATGGGAGAGGATGACGCTCATACCTGGGGACAGAAACTCTAACATCAGTCTGAGCCCCACAGGATCTAAGCAATATTTTAGTGTCCATAAGGTCCTTTGAGATGACATTTAAGTACCAGCTGGAATACTGCTTCCCTATCAACCCTCACAGGGTCGTTTCTCCCCACGTAGAAATTCTCTACCTCCTAGTTAGGCTCCTTAAAAAACAGCAGTTTGTTTTTATGCCATGTAAATGTCTTGTTTGCTAGAGAATTGTTTTTCCGGGTTCCCTCCCTAGACTGCAAGCTCCTGAGAGCAGAGATCAGGCCTTATCTAGCTCCTTCTCCTTACACTGCTTCCAGGCAGAGTCCACAGAGAGAAGCGACCACAGAACATGAAATGTACCAAGCATGTAATACTCTAAAGGCCTGTCGAGGGCGAGATGCTGGTGTCCCTCTCTCTGCCAGAGGCTCCAGGTGTTTGTCAAATCAGAATTGAATTGTCTACCGAAAGGAGAATTGGCTCCAGTTCAGAAGAATTGCTCAAGGCCAAAGGGAGCCTCCACTGGGAGGATGACATGGAAGGATGACTAAGAGGAAGGGCCTTGGCCAGAGGAGGCAGTGTCCCCATCCCCTCCCCAGACCTCAGCTGATGTCCAACTGTGCGGGAGACCCAAAAGGCTGACCTCCTGGCCTCAAGGTGGGACCACCTCTGTGGTGCAATTTGAGCTCCAGAGCTCCTGCTGGGATCAGGCTGAAATGAGACACTACCTGAGAACACCGCCTTACTTAGCTTTTTATCTCCTGTCCTCTCCTGCTTCCCCCATTCCTCTCCTCCTGAGAGCACTGCCCCGGTACGTCACGGACAAGAATCCCCATCTCAGGCTCTGCTGCTCAGGAACTGACTCACGTGCATGAGTAGCCCGTAAAAAGCTGACCCGATGGGGAGCCCTCAGATAAGGATTTGAGTGCAAGTGGCTTATTGGAAAGCGATCCCAGGAAGATTCACAAGGAGTGGGGCAGTGAGGCAGGGAAGGGAGAAAGCCAGGAAGGAGGTCATGGACGAGGCACTCTGCCCTGTGGGCAAATGGCACTCAATCCTGCTGGGGACCCTCAGAGACACCATGAGGAATATGCCTAAGAATTGTCCACTTGGAGGGGCAACGAGTTTGGTAATTATCCATCAACTCTTGCGCATTCTTGGTTGAGGGTCAATCCTGGGACAGTAAGTTCTAACACTTCCAACCTGCCTGCTCCAGCAATGGGGGAAACACTCTAGGGCAGAGAGATGCAGGAAGCCATGGGTGGCCACGGCAAGAGTTACAGGTGACTTAGTGGGTAGGCCAAGAGGATATGGTGGGTGCCACCAACAGCACATGAAAACCAAAACTAAACCACAAAAAAAACAGGTTATGTGGCCGCCTGGATAGTTCCAGGCACATCGCAGTTAACGTGGCCCCAAAGCGAACTCACAGTTTCCTCCCCATCACCCAACCCCCAAAGCTACTTCTTCTCCTGCTTCATCACCTTTTGCAGAACCATCCAACCAGTTGACCCAAGCCATTGGTCTAACCTGCTAACAGATCTCTCATTCCCCCAGATCACGAGGCACCCTGAGTCCTTCATCCAACACTCTATCTTTGTGCCTGGGGAGGCCCACCATCTTCCATGTCTGCTTGGCTATGGTTTTGTCATCCTCCAGAGCCTCCCTGATGTTTACTGTAGTTTGTTTTGTTTTGTTTCCAGGAAGGCACCTCCCCCCACCCGCCCTCCCCCACCCCCACCCCCGCCTTTCTTGACAAGACAGATATTTGCTGATCAGATAGCCTGGCCTGGTAGCTCCTCACCAGGCCCTTCACTGAGAGGAAGGACAGTGACAAAGACCCATCTTTCAGTCTGAATTCTTGAATCTTTACCTGGAGGAAACACCTCTTGGAGAAACAAGATCCCCTTGCTCAGTGATGCTGAGGGTTTTGTTTGGTATATCACCCTTCCCCTCTTTCTGAGGCTCCCTAGGAGACATTTCTCTATTTTCAGAACCAACACTCCCTGTGTTCCTCCCAGGCAGCTGGTGTGCTTTTATATGATGGGCTCTGTGAATCAAGTGATGGATTGAGCCTCCCTTTCCACTGATTTTAGAAAATCAGCCAAATCTTGTCTCACCCCAGGCAAACATAAGGGCATTTTATCTTTCTTAATTTGTTTTCCTATTTGTCCTGCTTTCTTCTACATTTATTTTTGATTTTGTTAATGCATTCGTCTAAGCTACCTTAAATCTTTTCAAGGCAAGGCAGACTACAAATCCATACAAACATGCACATCAGCACGCAAACATATCTACCTCTTATTATCGTCGATAATATTATCTCTTCCCACCCCAAGACCACCCCAGACTGGTACTCATGCATTGCTGTTACACAAATAATCTCCCTACTGGTAAAATCTCCTGCTTCTGGGTCTGATCCCCAGGCCATCCTCTATGTAGCTGCCAAGTTAACCTTTCTAACATGCAAATTTCATAGGGCCACTCTTCTGCTCAAAATTCTTCAGCAGTTCCCTCAACATCTCCAAGATAAATCTAACTTTTCTCCTCCAAAGACCTGACCCTTGACTGTTCAGCCTCACTTCACATTCCTCCCTCCCTCTGTAACCCCCAATACACCCCATTTGACATTCCAGAAATCGTGAAAGCACCAGACTGTCTTCCCTGCCCACCTGCCGTACTCCTATTCACCCTCTGAGGCTCAGCACGAAATCACCTCCTCTGTGAAGCCTCTCCTGATTCCCCAGTCAGACTGAGATGCTCCAGCTATATGACTAATAGAATGTAAGCGCTTTGGCCACAACGTCAGACAAAATGTGAGGAAATTCAGGACCCTACAGACTTGCACTGTGTGTCTTCCAAGCTAGAGCAAAAGACACTAAAATGTCTTAAGAGAGAGAAAAATATGGAAAGTCCAGGCAGGCAGGGAAGGAAGCTGGGTGGGTAAAGGAAGGTATCTGCCCTTTCCCTAGACTCTTCTCAGAAGGTATAATTAGTTAGTGGTGTGATTTGAGCACAGGAACAAGGATTGCAGAAACCCAAATAAAAAAAGGACCCCCCGCATTGTCATAGCAGTTGTAACAAGGACCAAACACGTCCATATGGTCGGCTGCATACTGCCTCAGTCTCCATGTCCACTCAGGAAGCAACTGCAGTCTACATGAGATAGTTTCAGTGTAACGGACCTCAGTTATTGACCTAGTAACTTCCACTCTCTTTAGGTAGTAAATCTGCTTGCCTTGCAACAGTGATCCTTAAATGTGGGCCCCTGAGCCAGCAGCACCAGAATCACCCAAACTTGTGAGAAATGCAGATTCTCGGGCCCCAACCCAGACCGATGGTTCAGAACCTCATGGGCAGGGCCCAGCAAACCAAGTGCTCACAAGTTCTGCAGGAGATTCGTACCCTTAGAACTCCCCCCCGGGGGGGGGGCGCTTAAAAACGATGCTGATCTCCAGGGTTAAGCCCCACTGCCTACTGGATATCTTTTCAACCCCAAGTGGTTTTAAAAGAGATGGTAAAACAAATCAAATCCATGGCTCTCACGCTTTTGGATTAGTTAAGGAATATGTTTGACAAACATAGGGATAATGTGTGAATTTGTTTTTTGATGGGTTTTTATTGAAAATATGATTGCTTAAGGAATCTTGGAAATTGGTGTTAAAATTCCAATTTAATTCTTTTTTAAAATTAATTTATTTTTGGCTGCGTTGGGTCTTTGTTGCTGCATGCCGGCTTTCTCTAGTTGCAGCAAGCAGGGCTTACTCTTCGTTGCAGTGCGCGGGCTTCTCATTGCGGTGGCTTCTCTTGTTGCGGAGCACGGGCTCTAGGTGCGCGGGCTTCAGTAGTTGTGGCACACATGGGCTCAGTAGTTGTGGCTTACGGGCTCTACAGCGTGGGCTCAGCAGTTGTGGCACACGGGCCTAGTTGCTCCGCGGCACGTAGGATCTTCCCGGACCAGGGCTTGAACCTGGTACCCCTGCACTGGCAGGCGGATTCTTATCCACTGTGCCACCAGGGAAGCCCCCAATTTAACTTTTTAAAAATTGCTTATTATGCAGAGTTTCAAACAAATACAAATGCTTACGGTATAGTCCTGTGAGGCCCCATGAACCCAATCCCAGCTTCAACAACTGCCTACTCATGACAAACTTTCCCTTCCACAGCCACTTCCCTGGGAACAAATCCCAGATGTCATACAGCACCTTATATATATAGAAAGTGACAATGATTCCTAAATAATAGCAAGTGTTCCGTCAATGTTCAACTTTCTTGTCTCATGAATGCCATAAAATGTTTTGTTAAGATTTTTTTTTAAACCAAGAAGCAAATAAGGTCCACACGTAATGACTGCTTCTTTCTTCAGTTTTTTAATTCACTTCATATTTGAAAAAATTCCCTTGCAATGGATTTGTTAAAGAAAACAAAACTAATAATTGATTAAAAAGGCCTGTGATTTTTAACATTGAAGTTTTAAAATAATTTGAGTAACTTTAGTGAACATGTCACTATTAGCCTGATATTTGTAAGTTAATCAATTTACTACAGTTATTGAAACACTTGGGAACCTTTTCTTGTTAGTCATAAGTTTCCCCTCTTAGGCATTTGACGGTCTTTAAGAGAAAAAGATATATTTAATATATGAATGTAGTTAAAATATTTAGTAAATTCGCTAAGTGTATAAACTGGGTTCTTCTGAGAGAAATGTGTTCAACTTGAATTTATGGAACATTATGCAAAAGTCTCATGAAAAGTGATTATCTCATTTTGACTTAATTTACCAGATTTGTAAATAGAACAAGGATTGTAGTTGAATGTAGGCTTAGGAAAAACAAATTTCAAAATATTTTGTTTTAAAAACCAATTTAAAACCCATGTAATTGTAAATAACCCTTTCTGCACACTTACAAACCCATGCTGACATTTTCAGTCCACTTCAATTACAGCAATTACTGTATTACATGACCATGGCTGTGTCCTGCCCTGTCTGCCTACTGCCCTGTGAAGTCTGAGCTCTTTGCAACCAGAGGCTCTTTGACCCGGTGATTTCAGGCCCTGGGACCGGCCTGTGATGGGCTCTGGGAAGCCCGTTTGCCTTCTCTGTTGCCCCAGCTGCTAGGTCGCTGGCTGGCAGACCCTTCCCTTCATTTGGGGACTCCTGCAGCTGCCAGCCATTTGCCCAAGGTCACGGCCCCCTGGGGCAGCCCCTCTCTAGTGCCTGATGCCTGGGGGTGGGGGTGGAGCAAGGCAATAACTCTGAGGCACCAGAACTCCCAGCCGTGGGCCAGGCTGCAGGTTGCCCTCGGCTGGCATCCCAGCTCAGCGCCTCCCTACCTGCCCAGGTGCTGACCCCCAGGGCCTTCCTAACAAACATCCTGCACGCTGTTCTCCCCTTCAGAGCCTGCTTCCTGGGACGCCACCCTGCAACCTGACCCACAGAGAGGAAACGCAGGAGAGAGTTATTCCCAGATCAAAAAGGAAGCGCTGATAGGAGTGTAAGATTCAGGAGCCGCCCAACACGGATGCTAACCGACTCCAGCAAGTTCCGGTCAGATCTTCTCCACCCAACGTCACCACCGCCGCACGCACTGACCAGGCATTGTGGTCCACGGCCAGAGTCTGGGGGCCAGGAGGGAAGGCAGGTTCTGTGGCTCTGGGCAGTTTCATCTTGCATTGACTTTCTCTTTCTTTCCTTCCCATCACTTCAGCCAAAAGTCCAACTTCCCCAGCCTCTGTATTATCTGGTTTCAACACATGAAGGACCAGCTCTCAACCTGGAAGGTGTATGTCTTTAAGCTCTGATTTAGTCTAGGTCTAGTGAATACGAGTGACGCCCTCACTAGCTCTGGGCCTCAGAGTCCATTCTCCAGGCTCTTCGTGGCATCAGTTTGAGGCGTACTCCACGGCTCACGTTTGCTACCTCCGCAGCTCCCCTAGCCTGGCCTCCTCCCTGCCTCACTGTGACAAGAAAAACAGCTGCTGACAAAAAAAAAAAACAAACATACAAAATAACACCTTTTGATTTCTGTCCAAAGAAACTGACAACGGAGTTGCTGTCTGGGCGTTTTACAGTGTGATCAGCCGGCTCACGCCCAGACTTTGGACATTTAGAAAGGAACGTGAGTTCAGGATGCCTGCCGGAAGTTCCCGCTTCGCTTTTCCGGCGGGGCGGGGTGCAACTTTCAAAATAACCACTTAGCGTTCAGCCCTTGAAGAGTTAGTGACCTCAGCCCTCACCACCTTGTAAGCAGTAGGTGTTTGCTACCCTGCTCTGTCTCCTGTTTGCTCGTGACCTGGGACAGAGGGCTGCCCTTCCCCTGGGTCACAGTGTCCCCTTGCTTCTGGGATCTGCAAGTAATAAATCTTGTGACCCTACTTCCTTTGGGTGGTTGTATTTAAACTGTAACTTCAATCAAGACAACCCTGGGGTTTTCACTTCCCCAGCTGAGAGCTAGGATGCTGAGCGAACTCCACGTATCCTTCGAGTGGGTGGCTGTGTCCCCTCACTCAGCGGGTCGTAATCTGCTTGTTCTTAACTCAGAACACCAGCTCTGGCCTCTCAGCACACTCACCCATAAACCACATCCTCCAACAGCCAGGTATGGAGCTGCACAGTGAGCTAGATCAGACTCCTATATGAGTCTCCACTCCAGAGGCCAGCTCTCCATCAGAACCCAGTACTACAGCAGGTGTCCCTGCAGTTTTGTTAAAAGGATAAATGAGGAGAAACTTATGAAGCCTGAAAATAGATAATAAAATTTCTCTGTGAATGTACGGGTCGCCAGGAGCAGCAGAGGAAGCCCAACACATAAGACACATTTTAAAAAGACTCCCTGGTGAAGCAGTGGTTAAGAACCTGCCTGCCAATGCAGGGGACATGAGATCGAGCCCTGGTCTGGGAAGATCCCACAAGCCGCAGAGCAACTAAGCCCGCGTGCCACAACTACTGAGGCTGCACTCTAAAGCCACAACTACTGAGCCACAACTACTGAGCCTGCATTGTGGTGCAATTACTGAAGCCCGCATGCCTAGAGCCCGTGCTCCGCAATAAGAAGCCACCGCAACGAGAAGCCCGCGCACCGCAACAAGAGTAGCCCCCACTCACCACAACTTGAGAAAGCCTGCACACAGCAAAGAAGACCCAATGCAGCCACAAATAAATAAATATTTTTTAAAAAGAATCATGAAACAAAAGTACCTTGAAAGGAAAAACCATCGCAGAGGGTATGCCAACTGGGTGCATTTCTCAAAGAAATCCCCTCCCCCCACCCCCAGAAACCAAATCAACTTGTGAATTGCTTTAAACTTTAAAGAAGCAAAGGCAAGATTTTTAAAGGGGCCAAGGAGAAAAGAAAGATCAAACTAAACGTTGGAAGCATTCAAGCAAATATCAGCCTCTTTCGCAGGCTGCGGGGCAAGAGCATTGCTCAGGAAGAAGCTGTACCAGGCGCAGAGAACTGGAATTCCTGGCCCGCAGCTGACGGGCACAGCCAAGATCAAATCTCCAGGTGAGAAGACCATTCATTAGAGGAAGCAGAGAGAGCCAAGAGCACAGAACTAACTAGAAAAAGAGGGAAAATCGAGAGTTTAGAAGGAGCAAGTAGATCTTCACTTTGACAGTATCCACACTTAACCACATAAAGTCAACACCATCAGGAAATTAAACGCACGCTGTGAGAGACCATGAGGTGTAAAGATGAAATTTTTACCATTTTACGGCAAATGTCTAACCCTTCTCAGTGCTTAACACATCTGTTTTCCTACAGTTAACCTTTTTTTTATTATCTTTTAAATTACATTTGTATACCCTTAGATATTTCAACCCACCTTTCTGGACTAGGCAAGATATATATCATTTTAAAATATACTATTTCATCAAGTAGCCCAGACTCCCAAGATACAAAGAAGTATGAATCGGAAAAAAAATAGAGGAGGGACAACTTTGAAAACTAAACTTACATCCTGTGCAGAAAAGGGGCTCCCCCTTTATTTAAACTCATACCACACACATTTACTTAATGCTGACAGTGGGTTTGACATTACACTTGGCTCTGGAAAAACAGGTGAAACAGGCAGAGTCCCAGCTCCAGTGAGGTTATGAATAAAGTTGGTAATTGGGAAAGGAAACACATTTTTTTAAATTTTATTTTATGTATTTTTTTATACAGCAGGTTCTTATTAGTTATCTATTTTATACATATTAGTGTATATATGTCAATCCCAACCTCCCAATTCATCACAGCACCACCACCCCACACCACTTCCCCCCCTTGGTGTCCGTACATGCGTTCTCTACATCTGTGTCTCTATTTCTGCCCTGCAAACTGGTTCATCTGTACCACTTTTCTAGGTTCCACATATATGCGTTAATATACCATATTTGTTTTTCTCTCTCTGACTTACTTCACTCTGTATGACAGTCTCTAGATCCATCCACATCTCTACAAATGACCCAATTACACATTTTTCTTTTATATTTCTTATAATCTAGTAGAAGAATTATTCTCGGTTCCATAGTAATAAAGTTGATATCTAACTGGAAGTACATAATCCCTCATACATGTTTTTAAATTCTGATAACTAATGTGAAATGGAGAACACGACCAGACAAATAACAGAATAAGAAATAGAAAGCAGTGTTATTAAAGATTTACCCTGCACAATGAAGCTACTCCAGGTGGATTCCCTAGGTGCTTTTCTTAACTTTCAGAAAATCAAGGATACTTGAGTTTTACAAAGTCTTAAGAATATAAAAAGAGATGAAATGTTAGCTAACATTTTTGGAGGCAAATACAGGCTAATTTTCACATCTTACCGACACCAATCATGAAAGCAAACTGGAACAATTCACTTCGGAAGAACAGATACAAAAATCCCAAATAAAAACTTAGCAAATAAAAGATAGCACCTTATGAGAATTTCTCACGAAACCCAAGCTGGGTTTAATCATGGAATTCAAACCGTCATACAGAAATTAAAAGCCTCAACATAATTAACCATTTCAGCAGAAAAACAAAATAGCAAGTGTCGTTCCATTACCTTAATATGTGCCAGAAATAACTTTGGCATGTTTAAAAATCCATTTTGTGCAGATCAAAACTATAATGAGGTACAACCTCATATCGGTTAGAATGGTCATCTTTAAAAAGTCTACAAATGGGCTTGCCTGGTGGCGCAGTGGTTGAGAGTCCACCTGCCGATGCAGGGGGCACGGGTTCGTGCCCCGGTCCGGGGGGAATCCCACGTGCCGCGGAGTGGCTGGGCCCGTGAGCCGTGACCACTGAGCCTGCACGTCCGGACCCTGTGCTCCGCAACGGGCGAGGCCACAGCACTGAGAGGCCTGCGTACCACAAAAAAAAAAAAAAAAAAAAAAAAAGTCTACAAATAACAAATGCTGGAGACAGTGTGGAGAAGAGGGAACTCTCCTACACTGTTGGTGGGAACGTAAGGTGGTGCAGCCACTATGGAAAACAGTATGGAGGTTCCTTAAAAAGTTACAAATAGAGTTGCCATATGATCCAGCAATCCCACTCCTGGGCATGCATTGCAGTGTTCACAGCAGCAGTATTTACAATAGCTGAGACATGGGAACAATCTAAATGCCCACTGACAGATGAATGAATAAAAAAGATGTGGCATATATACACAATGGAATACTACTCAGCCATTAAAAAAATAAAATAATGCCACTTACAACAACATGAATGCAACTAGAGATTATCATACTAAGTGAAGTAATTCAGAAAGAAAAAGACAAGTACCATATGATATCACCTATATGAGGAATTCCTTATATGAGGAATCCAAAATATGATACAAACGAACTTATTTACAAAACAGAAACAGGCTCACAGATATAGAATACAAACATGGTTACCAAAGGGGAAAGGGCGGGGAGGGATAAATTAGGAGTTTGGGATTAGCAGATACAAGCTACCATATATAAAATACATAAACAACAAGGTCCTACTATATAGCACAGGGAACGATATTCAATATCCAATAAACCATAATGGAAAAAAATCCATTTTGTATACAATTCTAAGATTCAATGGATAGCTTTTCTTTAAATTACTTAATTATTTTAAATGGATTATTCATTTCAACCTACATAGATTGACTGTCAGTTAAATGCAAGGCACATCATACATGTCAGAGAAATTTTAGAGTTATACCCTTAAAATACAAAGATAAAATAGGACCGAAACAAAGATGCCTTCTTCATTGTGTCTATTTAATACTGTGCTAAAAGAGCCTGCCATAACTTTTCAAGAGGGAAGACAATAAAAGACATAAATAATGAAGGTAAGGAATAAAAATGTTGCTTTTTACCAGTGACGTAGAGAATCAAAAGAAATCAACCAAAATATTATTAGAGATAATAAGGGAATTTTTTAGAGTTATGGGATGTAAGATGCAGCCTCAAAAATCAACTGTGTTGTTACAGACCTAGTAGCACCCTGAAAATAAAAACAAAGAGCTCATTTATAGTAATAAAAAATTTGAATATCAACCTGCACCATGAGAGACTTATTCAAATAACATTACAATGGCAAAAAGAAGACATTAATGCCTAGAGAGAGAGATCTACCTCCCACCTGGGAAGACCAAAGGCAGTAGGGTAACAGTGCACCTGTGTTTTCCTGATGATCCTCAGCCCCATTAGTTCTCCCTCCCTGTCTACCTAGGTGTGCCAACATCACAGTAAAGGGAGCACCTAATTAAACCCAGAATGGTGGACACAATCACCAATATTGCCAGCTTACTTTCTGCTTTGTCTATTTCTTCATCACCGTCTCTGTCTAATCTTCCCAATTCTGATTCCCACTCATTGAATTTCAGGTCCCAATTTTTGGCTCATTTTCCTACTCATTCATTTTGAGGCATCCCCTCTTGGTGAGCCATCCCCATGGCCACATCAACCAGTGATGGTTGTCTTAATGGCTCAGCCTCCAAACACCCACTTCTTGGGTATTACTTTAGCCAGCAGTGCTCCCAGTGCACTTGGACAATATAAATATGAGATTTAACAAAATAAAATATATATATAAATACATATAAATATATATATATATAAAAATGTGAGATTTAATGCAATTCAAATTCAAACTTCCATGGCATACTTTAGAGTGGAATCCAATTGGGAGAATGAATGATGAAATAATTTAGAAAAGATAATAAGGTAGGCGTGTAAGTTTTATGAAATTTTTTCTGTTATATTTCACTATTAAAATATGTATAAGAAAGAAAAGGTAATTAGGCTGAACTAATCTGAGAAAATAGCTTCAGAGAAGACAAATGATGTTTTTCCAAGGTCATGTGGGAGGTATGGAGAAAAGACAGAGCTTGAACTCATATCTTTTTGACACCAAAGGCCGGGCTCTTAAATGCTACTCTCTATAGACTCCACATAGATCAGAGATAAATATAAAAATCCAATCCATAAAAAAATATAGAAGAAAACATAACAGAATATTTATCTCAGTTCTGGGGAAAATAAATTTATGAATATTAAAAATGGAGGTTATCAACAGGAATAAGATGGATGTGTTGAAATCCATAAAACCAAGGACTTTTGTACAATAAAAAGCAATAAAATAAATATCAGAAGGAAAGCAACAGAAAAGGGAAATATATTGGAATATATTCAGAAAAATGTATTGTTCAAAATATATGAAGACTTGATAAAATATATAAGGTCGATACCCAGATTCCACAAAATAAAAGATAAAAAAAAAAAAGAAAATGCTAACTCAAGGAAATTTAGATGGTAAACCATCTCAGGGAAAAATGTATTTACACTATCAAAGATATGCAGATGAAAACGACTTTAAGGTGTAATTATACACATTTAACGAGCAAAACCAAACAAACCATTTTTAGGGAGGTGGGAATGGGCTATTTTCACATTAGGTTTCCAACAGCTACAAGATTTTCTTAACCGTATCTCACATGGGGTCTGTTACCCACTGGCCCCTCTAAGCAGCTTGGAAGGGGCATGATTCATTCTATCCCGGCCAGACTTAGCACAGAAAAGAAATTTAAGAGCCATAGGTGCTAGACAATTCACCTTCAGCAGCAGCAGCATTATTATTACCCATTTGCATGATTCATTTACCTACTTTCTATCATTCTGCTCTTTACTGGGGTTGTTGAACAACAGACCTTTCTGGGTGGAGCCCATGGGGCTATAGCAACTGGGCACCTTTTAGGTCCTTCAAGGAAGCCAGAGGTCAGGACCAGGAGAGTGAGGCCAGAGGCAGAAGGTGGGCCCAAAAGCAGGTCACCAATCTGATAGGCCAGGGCCAGAGCCAGAATATAGTGATAAGACCTGGGACAGTGAAAATCAGCAAAGATTAGGATATGGCTTGGAATGTGTTATCCAATGGTAGCTTTCCTCACAGTCCCAGTGTGGATAGGCTGAGTCCATTTAAAGGGGAGATTTGGGAGAGACATAAATATCCATCAACTGCCCAGAACCCCAGACTGTTCCTCCTATCTGTCCATTTGCACATGTATTTCTGGCTGCCCAGGATGCTATGGTGGCTTTATAACCTGTGGACTTAGCTAAGCTGAACTGCATTTCCCAGAATTCCCTTCCCTCTATGTGTTTGGTTAGAACCACAGGAGAAATTTGCAGGAGATTTGAAAGGTAGAAGGGAGGCAGTTGCCACACTTACTCCCTGAAGGATGAAATTCAGGCTGTGTTTTAGCTTAGCTAACTTCCCTGGCTGGCGAGGGCAGCGGCAGGGCCTTCAGCTCCCCCAGCTCCCATGAGACCTCCCAGGCCAGGTGTTTGTATGGCCCTGCAGCCAGAGTGCCAGCTTCCCCTGCAGGTCACCCCAGGAGAGAGGGCGGAGATGAGAGAGACAGTCACACACTTCAGCCTGTTCCTCATGGGGTCCAGCTGTCTCTGCTTTCCCCAACTTCAAACCACTTCCCCTCCCAACACCTGTCCTGTGAGTTTAGGGTTGGCCCCAGACAGAGAAAAACAGCTGAAATGAGATTTTACCAGCTCCCACATACTGCCAGTTCCCTCAGACAACTCCCATATTCTATGCCATGCCTAGTGTATCTCTGGTACAGAACTTGGTACCAGAAGTGATTCCAGGAAACAGACTCATAAGGGTAAGTTCTCTGAATTGGTTCTGGTTAGTTGTGATGGGTCCTCTAATTTGGTTAGATTTAAAGGTATTAATGACCGTGTTTCCTGTGGTAAAGAGGTCATTGGTGGCCAATGGCAAACAGTGGTAAACAGCTACTTAAATTCTCACCTGTAGACATCTGTTATCAAGTGACTGTAGAAGGCAAGACTTGAGGTGACCAGGTGATTGCTGCCATGGAATGTTTTGGTGACACTAAGGAATTTAATTGGGTTGGCTGGTTTCCCCCAACTGCGCTTGGGAGAAAGAAATCAATATGCTCAGGGCTTTAAATTCTCACTCAAGTTCTGCTAAAGGTACCTGAACATCCTGTGACTGACCCCAAAGAAACTTTTATCACCTGTGACCACCAAGATTTCTGAAAACAAGACCCGAAGTCTGGACTCACAGGTGGTTAAACTACACAGCAAGTGAATTTCAACCTCTCAGCCTCTTAGGTTAAACTTCGGGCTCTTCTTCGGAAGGGGTGGTACACTGAAAATCAAACGAGGACACACGGAGAGATTCTGATGAAGCTGGAGACCTTGAACCCCTAAATCCTGCCAAGTCTCCTTTTCTAAACGCAGCGGCCCTTCCACTCATGCCTCAGGAGGCTGGTTTCCCCTTGTGACAGCCTCCCCTGAGGTTGTCAGCCACCTTGCAAGGGACTACTGACTCTCTGGAGCACCCACCCCCCTTCCCATTGCTGAGACTTATAACCAGACTCAAGTTCAAACAGGCCCAAAGAGTGAGGGAGGAATTGTTACTTGTGAGGAGGTGCCACACATGCCGAAAGAACTGCATGATTTTTTTTTTTCCAATTTATAAATATAGATGAATTTCTCTACATAGAGAAATCTGGAGAATATATGTGCAAATGGAACTTAAGAGTATTAGAGTGTGAGATGTAAGTGCTGGACTAAGTAGAAATTATTGAAATGGGCTCACTAAGCAGAGATCCTGGACTTGTGTGTTAGCTCTAACGGCCAGCAGTAGCTCCAAAAGCCTGCTGGGTTGACTGACTGAAGCCCAGGATGGTCTACACTAAATCGAGTTGAAATGCCAGTCTTTCTTTGGTACACTGTAGAGGAAGCTCTCCAAAGGCTTAGGGAGACTAGAATGTGAGAACGAAATCTTGTATAAGACCTGCTCCCTCATCCACTAAGCCTATCACCTAGAGGACACTCCCTTCACGAAGCATGTAAGAAGTCTATTCAGAAAGGGAAGCCCTGCATTGTTGGAGAACTCTGTAGTAACTATACTCTTAAGGCCAGGAATGGCCATGGGAAATACTGCCTCCAAACTGGGCTCCCTGAATCCACTGGGGATGATGGATCCCTGGGTGACAGGGGACAAGTGATAAGATGTGCATGGTTACTTTGTGGGCAACAGAGCTGAAGCAGTAATCAGAATGATTTGACCTGCAGAGATCTTTGGTGTGGCTAGTTGATCACGGTGGTCCTAAAACAGAAATAGAGGGGCGGCCTATCATAGTTTTACTTGATTTATGTTAAGTAGAAAAGCTTTAAGTATGGTAACAGAAGTCTAACCTAAATTACCAGGACGGAGAGCTCCAGTCCCTCAACCAATTCTCAGATTTGAACCAATTCACAGACCCAGAACGTCTGGAATGAAGAGGCCAAGTCCCCTTGAGGAAGGACGTAGTGACTATATGATGGGAAAGGGAAATAATCAGACTTTTCAGGGATTAATATTAGCATTAGTTCCTAGATTCCAGCTACCCCTGTGGATCAGGGGCTCATGCCGGTGAGGTGATCACAGTGGGTCCAGTGGGTCCCCAAGTCCACCCTGTAGGTACTTCAAGAATGTATAACTGGAGTAAACATGGAAGCTGGTAGAGTCCCCCATGCTGGTTTCTGACCTGGGGAGTAAGGGCTGTCCTTGTAGGAAAAACCAAGTAGAATAGTCATTTGAAGATCTGGTTACTGCTCTAGCTGGGTGGCAACACCTTACAGGGCAGAGGCAATGCTCTCCAGGATGTGGAATGTGCTTTAAATCACTAACTGATATATTTTACCTATAGCACGATTTATGGGGACAGGAATCCAGCAGCAGAGACGAGAGGGGCTTCTTTCACTGTTACCCCCAGTGAGTCACTAGTGAAATGTTTGCTTTCTCACCCCCATCACTTTGAGTTCCGTTGCCAAGAGGAAAATGCTTATGCCAGGGACACAACTATGGTTCCATTAAACTGGAAGTTGGGACGGCCACCTGGCCACTCTGGGCTCTTCATGTCAGTGACTCAACAGACAGAGAAGGGGAGTTAGCTGGGGTGATGAACCCTGACTTACAAGGGGAAATCGGGTGCTACACAAGGTGCGTAAGGAGGAGCTTATGGAACGCAGGCAACCTCCTGAGCTGCCTCATAATATACTCCCACATCCTGTGATTAAATGGAAAATGACAACAACCCAATGATCCAGAATCTAAAGTTTTGAGTCACCTCACCAGGCAAAGAACCACGACCATTTGAGGCACTTACTAAGGGGCAGGGAATGTAAAATGAATCAGGGAAGAAGGTAAGTTGTAAATACCAGCTACAACCACATAACCAGATTCAGAAAAGAAGATGCAAGGAGTCATGAATATTTTTCCTTATTTTGATATGAATATATTTTGTATATATTAACCCATTTTCCCTCCTCCCATTCTCATTCATTAAAATGTATTAATAGTAGTTAATTTTATATCTTAGTGCTTGAGTTATACAATATCAAAGAGAAGATATGACACAGGCTGAAGGGAGTTAACATAACCCCAAAGTGGGTAAAAGAGTGGTGTCTCCCCTTTTGAGGAGAGGGTTGGTGTGTTTTCAGTTGAAGGATAGAGTCGCCTCATATTAGGCAGAAGCTTGACTTTGCTATAGTCTATATTTGGAAAGTCAGTATAGTTTAAAGAGCTGTGTATCCCAGTGCCTTAATTTCCTTATATATACCTGATAGACTTGTTGTAAAGGTTAAAATGATGTGACTTAAGACAAACAGGAGGCATTCAATTAATGGTATCTTATTTTTATTAGTCATAGTATATTGGGATCAAATGTGATCATGTACAGAAAAACACTTTGTCAACTGTTAGACATTATAAATAAAATGTGCTGATGTGTTTATGATTGAAAGAGAGAGAGACAGACAGACACAGAGATGTGTATTGATTGTCAAGTCCTTATGGTGTGGATGGTGGTGGCTTTGTCCCGTTTTAACTTAGCTGTGCTGGAAGTGCATTTCCTGGAATGTGTGGTTTCAGGCTAGAGTTGGCTGCCAGAGAAATTGACTCAGGTTTGCAAGGCAAGTAGTCCTGCTTCCTCTCTGAAGGTCAGCGTAGGTGGATCTGCTTCTTTGGTTGAATCCTGACTGGTAAGAGTCCCTCCCTGTAATATCTAGCATATTTTTCTCTGTGGACAGGACAGGGGGCGGATTCTTCCTCCTCGTTTCCATAAAGGAGACTCACTTTATTCTCCAAGATGACTGAATGTTGGAATGACTACAGTTGGCCTTTCTTCCCTTCATCCTGTTTAGTCCCCGCCCCCATGTAGAGGAGCAGCCAATCTGATTGGTGAGCACCAGACGTCCTTTGACCAGAGTCCCACTGCTGGGTGAGGTCACTGTCAAAGGCCACTGCTCACATGGGGCACATTCTCTTACCCTCTCAGACAAACACACTCTTAAGACTAAAGATACCCTTCTCCTCCTCTTCTTGTTCCCGTTTGGTGTCGGCTACCAAAAGGGAGTTTCCAGGTGTAATTTTGTGAGGAAGGTTCAGAGATTCAGCCCCCTCATCCAACATAACAGTTACTGGAGAGGGAGGGAGGGAGGGATGGAGAGAGAGAGGGAGAGAAAAAGTGTGTGTGTGCGCGCGCGTGTGTGTGTGTGAATGGACATTTGTTTAGCAGTTAATAAATATAAAAGGTAATCAACAAAATTAAAAAGCGTTCCATTTTGTCTAGGTTTCAAAACAGCAAACATCAGCTTATTTATTCATTTTTTTAAAATCTCTTCTGCTACAGCAGGAAGAGAACAGTGAGCTGTTCATCTTAACCTTTTGGAGTTTTCATTGAGCTTTTTTTTAGTACTGAAAATAATGCAACTTCAGAAAGAAGCTTAGGAAGCATGACTGCTAGTTTATTTATATCAAGTGATAGATTTTTTAAATTGTGAAATGAATCTTCATACAGAAGAGTATAAAAACATAGTTCCTATAATACTATAAACCAACTATACTTCAAGAACAAAATAAAATGTCTAAAGAGTATAGTTAAAAAAAACCACAGTTACAGTTTAAAGAATCATTATGAGGTTATTTAATGTTAAGAAATGCCAATACCTTAGAAGCCCCTGTGAGTTACTCCCCAATTGCATAATCCCTCACCCACAGAGGTAACCATTATATTGTTTTCTTTTCATCATTCTTTGTTTTTACTTTTCACCACTCATGCATCTATCCCTCAACTAGTGTCAGGCACAAACCTAGCTATATAAGGACAGGGCAATGTGGCTCCTGTTAGATGAAAGCTCCCAAGGGAAACCAAGCTGAACTGAGTCTTTCCGTCAGAGCCTGGGAGCAGTTAACCGAGCACACAGTTAACACAAGCCTAGAGCAGAGGAGAAGCTGGGCCAAACTTGCCGGAAAAATCTCATCTGTAGATTTAAAAAAATAAGGTAGGCAGCTGGGATCCTTACGCATAAGTCTTCAACATATCATGAGTCACACATATCTGGACCAAATGCCCTCTATGTCTGTCGTGCAGCTGTCATCACAGGACCTTCATCTATTATATTTGCCTCTGTGATGGGTCCCCTCTTGTATTTCATATCTTCCTCTTTCTGGATCTATTCTCTCATTTTTAGTGAAGCACACCCCAAAGCACATTGTTGAGAAAGGGTGCAAGGGAAGTACATTTTTTGATACTCTGAATATTTGAAAATATCTTATTCTGCCCTTACTCTTGGGTGATAGTTTGGCTGGGTATAGAATTCCACATTGAAGATAATTTTCCTTCAGCAACTTTTTTTTTTTTTTTTTTGCGGTATGCGGGCCTCTCACCGTTGTGGCCTCTCCCGTTGCAGAGCACAGGCTCTGGACGCGCAGGCTCAGTGGCCATGGCTCATGGGTCTAGCTGCTCCGCAGCATGTGGGATCCTCCCGGACTGTGACACGAACCCATATCCCCTGCATCGGCAGGCAGACTCTCAACCAGTGTGCCACAAGGGAAGCCCCCTTCAGCACCTTTAAGACCCTGCTTCATTGCGTTTTAGCTTCCAGCTGCCGTTGAGAAGTCAAAGTCCACTGTGATTCCTGAAACTTTATAAGTGATTTGTGTTTTCTTTGGAAGCTCTTGGAATCTTCTCTTTATCCCTAGTGTTCTGAAATTTCACAATGATATATTTCACCCTGAGTCTATTTTGAACTATTATGCTAGGCATCTGGTTATTATTATTTTTTTCCAATCTGGCAACACAAATCCTTTACCTGATAATTTTGAACCATCAACTGAGAATAGAAATGAAGCTTCTACATACCTAGAAAAAGGCTGACTTTATAAAACCACTTTAAATCTGTTTGATTAATCAGTGACAAATTGCCTCAGTCTTATATCAATGATAACTTGCTTCATCGAGCACACCTCTAAAAACCAACCAACCCGTGATAGCCACTGAAGGTTAGTCAATCAGTAGCCAACTTACTCTAGTGAAGTGTTGCCTTAATAAGCACACTTCCAAGGCTAACGTAGCCTACCCCCACCTCTAAAACCATGACAATCCCCAAATTATCCCTGACTACAAAACTTTACATAAATACTGCCATCTGCTTTGCTTGGTGAGATTGCTCCTAACTAGCATGGCTTTTCATTACTTAAGGTAATAATGAAGCAAGCCCCTGTGTATAACTCCCTAATCATATATTCGCTCACCCCCATATGTCACTATTATTTTTTTGTTTTAATCTTTTTTAAACTGTTTACCACCTATGTGTGTACCCCTAAACTGAGTATCTGGCACCAACCTAGCTGTGTAAGGAAAAACTAACACGGCGTTTGTTATATGAAGACTCCAGAAGTTGAGCTGGGTGGAGTCTCTTGGCCTTAGCTTTCTGTCTCAAATGTTAAGTGGCAGCCTTTTTCTTTTACATAACTATGGGTTTGAAAAACAATGACCAAGTGCTCACTCACACTTAAGATCACTCTCACATCAGAAACTGATGTGGGTGTGGATGTGTTACTGTTTACAACTTGCATTGGACATTTCAGGTCCCATTTGTGGTTCTACTCCTCCAGAGTCCCTGGATTGCTTGCCCCAGTCTTGATTCTCCCCAGCTTAAAACTCCCCTCCAACACCATGCCAAATCTAATAACGCCTTCTGGAAGACTTCCACCTCTACATGGGACAAGAGCAATCAGTTATCCAAAGAGAAAGAGCGCTGAATGGGTAATTGGGACACTTGGGGTCAAGACCCAGTTCACCAAATAATCAGAGAAGTGACCTTAAGCACATGTCCTCATGTTCCTAACTGTGCTTCCGTTTCCCTGTGAAATAAAGCTTGAACTAAATCAACAGCTCTCCACCTTGGCTGCACATGAGAATCATCTGGCAATTATTTTAAAATACGGACTCCTGAGCCATACCCTAACCAGTTAAATCAAATCTCTGAGGGTGAGGCCTGGGTTTCCGTATTTAAATCTCCCACATGATTCTAATGTACATCCAAGGTTGAGAGCTTGGGCCAGATGACTTTTGAGGGACCATTCAGGGCTTATACTTGGAATTCTAGGAAGTATTGTGATACATAACTGAATAAATCGGAAATTATGTGGGTAGGACTCTGTTGGGTTTCTAAGAGAATAAGAAGCATGTAAAAGGCACAACACAAGAACATCTATGATGCAATTTGTCTATATGACACATATTGATGAGCAGTATGCATAATGGAAGCTTGTAGAAATCAATGAACACAAAGTGCAGACTGTAATCTTTTCTCAACCATGCCTGTAACTGGTGACTGTAGTTGTGAGTGATAAACATGGTGGGTAACATCCATTAGTCACCCTCTAGCTTACTGAGGCTCTATGTGTTGGGAGAAGGGGTAGCTCCAGCTTGTCAGAACCTCAGTCTAAGCAGCTGAAAGGCACGGGGACCACATCTCCAGGGTCCAGGGTCACTTCTGAAACAAAGGTCGCACCCAGACTTGGACATCATGAAAGACATCATCCTTGTAGCCAACACTAATTGAGGTAGCTTCCAAGTACTCCTCAATGTCTGGCTCTGACACCCAAGAGGGGGCAGGCCTCTAGGGGCCATGTCTGAACTCCGTGATTTTGCCCTCCAGGAATCTTTTTTCCAAAAGTGGTTTCTTGGGAGAAAGTCCACTCCTCCTGTTTCTGAGATCCTTGAAGTGGTTCTATTATACACCCGTCTCACATCCAGGTTGTTTGGCTATTCCTTTGATTTTTGTGAGCCATCCCAGTATCCTTCAGACAAAGTCCTTTTTCATTTAACATAGTTTCTATTGCTTGTAACCAAAAGAATCTTAACTATTACAGGTCCCATCCTCAAATAATACTAACTTCCACTTATTGAATATCTGGTATTCACCAGGTACTTAAATATATTATTGCTAATTCTAAAAACAACCATGTGTCCCAAGGTTGCCCAAATAAGAAAATTGAATTTTGAGTAATTTGCTCAAAAACATAAAGCTAGTAAGCAGCAGAACCAGGATTTGAATTTACTTCTAACTGAAAATGCTATTTTTTTCTGCTATGCCACGCTAAAAAAAAATTTTATTATCTAATGACTAGTCTTTCTACTACCAACTTCTACCCATAGCCAAACTCACTCATACTAGTCTCTGAGTAAATCTCACAGAGAGGATGGGGAAGGGCATGGGAGATTAATCTGTGCCCCACATGCACCTGTCCTTTCTCTTGATGACAGGAGCTTGCTGGGGTCAGAGCCAGGTTCTCAGCACCGAGGGCTTGTGGATGCTTAGTCAATACTAATTAATGGAGATGATAGGAACAAAATTCATGTCCCAAACTTCAGCAAATGAAGATTCAGCATCAGGAAACTTGCAACTTGCATGGACATCCCAGAATAGATGTAGATGAGGATCCTGTGATTGATGAAGAATATTACTGGAAAGGACCACAGGAGTTAACTCCTGCTTTTTTTTTTTTTTTTTCCAGTTTGGGGAACTGAGGCCCAGGAAGAGGAGGACTGAGAAGGAAAGGGTAGCCAGGTTGCCCTCAACGTCGTGGCAAAAGCAGTCAGACCTCTACATCTATGGTTTTTTCCCACTGGCTTATCCCCCATCGTTTGTCACCTTAATATCCCTATTTCTGATGGCAATGCTGCTTTTGAAAGAGAGTCAGATTTAGAAATTGGCCTATCTTTATCCCCCATGACCTGACTGTACATTTGTACCAGGTTTTGTCCTCAAGGCACCCTGGCTCTGAGAAGGAAGTCCTCATCTTCCCACATAGAGATCCTGTAATCTTCTCTTTCTCTCTGGGATCCTTATTTTCTTACGAGATTTCTGAAATGCAGGTGTTCAGAAGTGAGAGAAAACTGATGTAGTGGCATCTGAGAGACAAGAATCCCAGAAGGATTTGGATTTCAGATGGACACCCTCTGTGTCACAGGTGATGTTCCCCTGATGACTACATGCTGGCAATGCTGCTCAGGGAACCCAGCCCATCAGATGTTGGCAGATGTGGAAGCTTCCTGCTGCCGTCCTGAGACCTGAGGATGTACAAACTTCTCACTGGTGAAACCACCCACTGCTTCTTTCAAAGGGTCACTGCAGATCGAAGGGGGTCCCCAGACTTGGGAAGATGTGACACATGCCCGCTCACCGTGCCTCACATCACTGATTTCAGCATGTCTGTGGCAGACAGAGTCCTGCCTCAGGGTACAGAGGAAGCCTCTGCTTTTCTGCCTCCGGGCTTTCTCTGGGGCTGCAGGACTTAGTCCACACCTAGGCGCAGCCAGGAAATGCTGGAGAGTTAATAACCGACAGGGCAACTCCCAACTACTGGGGGACAGAAGCCAGTGGACAAGTGTCCCCGGCTTCCATCCTTCAAAGGGACAATTCTGAGGTATATTCTATATGGTTCCCTAGGGTGGCCCTTGCAGGATTGAACCCCCGTTTCCCACTGTGGTCCCCAGCTCACTTAATAATGCATTCTTTTAAAAAATTACAGCAAAATTATATATACACACATATATATGTGTATATACTTAAAAATGGTTAAAATGGCATACTCTGTTTATGCATATACATTTATATTATATATTTTAATATTTTATATTGTTTATATATTTTATATATTTCAATATATGATAAAGTACGCCATTTTCAGTGTACAATTCAGTGGTATTAATTTCATTCACAATGTTGTGCCACCATCACCACTATTGATTTCCGAACCGTTTTCATAATAACCCTGTACACCTTAAGCAAGATATCCCTCATCCCCTTCTACCCCCAGCCCCTGGTAACCTCTCATCTACTTTCTGTCACCATGACTTTGCCTTTTTAAGATATTTCATATAAGTGGATTTACATAATATTTGTCCTTTTGTGTCTGGCTTACTTCACTCAGCATAAGGTTTTCAAGATTCATCCACGTTGTAGCATGGATCAGAACTTCATTCTTTTTTATAGCTGAATAATATTCCATTTGTATGTGCAGACCACATTTTTTTAGCCAGGCATCTGTTGATGGACACGGTTGTTTCCACCTTTTGGCTATAGTGAATAATGCTGCTTGAGTCTCTCTTCTTAACTCTTTTAGGTATATATCCAGGAGTGAAATTCCTGGGTCATAAAGTAACTCTGTACTTAACTTTCTGAGGAACTGCCAAACTATTTTCCATAGCAGCTGAACCATTTTGTACTTCCACCAACAATGTATGAGTTCAAATTTTCCACATTTTTGTATTATTATTGTTATTACTGTCATCCTAGTAGGTGAGAAGTGGTATATCACTGCGGTTTTTATTTGTATTTCCCTAATAACTAATGATGTTGAGCATCTTCTCATTTGTTTATTGGCCATTTGTATATCATCTTTAGAAAAATGTCTAAGTCTTTTGCTCATTTTTAATTGGGTTGTCTTTTTTTTGTTGTGTTTAGGAGTTATTTATATATTTTGGATATTAAACACTTATCCAATATATGGTTTGCAAATATTTTTTTCTCATTCCGTAAGCTGTGTTTTCACTTTGATAATGTCCTTTGCACAAAAGTTTTTAGTTTCGATGAAGTCCAATTTACATACTTTTTCCCTTTGTTGCTCATGCTTTTGGTATCATGTCTGAGAATCGATTATGAAATCCAGGGTCATGACGATTCACTCCTTTCTCTTTCTCTAAGAGTTTTATGGTTTTAACTCATATTTAGGTTACTGATCCATTTTGAGTTAATTTTTATATAGTGTGAGGTAGGAGTCAAACTTCACTCTTTGGCATTTGGAAATCCAGTTTTCCCAGCACCATTTGTTGAACTGACTATTCTTTCCCCTTGAATGGACTTGGTACCCTTGTTGAAAATCAACTGACTATAGAATTATGGGTTTATATCTGGACTCTCAATTCTATTTCATTGGTCTCTATGTCTTTCTTACACCAATACCACTGTTTTAATTACTGTAGCTTTGTAGTAAATTTTGAAATTGGGAAGTGTGTCTTCCAACTTTGTTCTTTTTTTAAGATTGTTTTGGCTGCTCAGGGTCCCTTGCAATTCTATATAAATTTGAGGATCAGCTTTTCTATTTCTGCCAAAAAAGACTTGGAATTCTGATAGTGACTGTGTTGAATCTTTACACTGCCATCTTAACAATACTAAATCTTCCAAGCCATGAACAAGGAATGTCTTTCCATTCATTTAGGTCTTAATATTTTTCAGCAACTTTTTATAGTTTTCAGTGTACAAGACTTTCATCTCCTTGGTTAAATTATTCCTTGGTATTTTATTCTTTTAGATATTATTGTAAATGAAATTGCTTTCTTTTCAGATTGATCATTGCTGGAATATAGAAATACAACTGATTTTGGTGTATTGATTTTATTTCCTATAAACGTACCGAATTTGTTTATTGCTTCTAATAGCTTTCTTATTGTTTCTTTGGGGTTTTCTATATATAAGATATGTCATCTGTGAATAGAGATAATTTTACTTCTTCCTTACCAGTTTTGATGTTTTCTATTTCTTTTTCTTGTCTAATTGCTCTGGCTAGAACTTCCACTACAATGTTAAATAGCAGTGGTGAAAGCAAGCATTCTTTTCTTCTTCCTGATCTTAGAAAACTTTCAGTCTTTTTACCAATGAGTATGATGTTAGCTGTGGGTTTTTCATAAATGCTGTTTATCATGTTGAGGAAGCTCCTTTTCATTTCTAGTTTTCTGAGTTTTTATCATGAAAGGATATTGGATTTTGTTAAATGTATTTTCTGCATCAATTCAGGTGATTTGGGGTTTCTTCCCCTTCATTCTATTAACGTGGTTTATTCCATTGATTAGCTTATGTTAAACCACCTTTGCATTCCTGGGATAAATCACACTTGGTCATAGTGTATCATCTTTTTAATATGCTGTTGGATTTGGATTGCTAACATTTTGTTGAGGATTCCTGAATCTATAGGCATAGAAGATATTGATCTATAATTTTTTTGTGTGTGATGAATCTTTATGTGTCTCTGTTATCATGGTAATGCTAGCCTCAAAAATGAATTAGGAAGTGTTCCTCTTTTTGTATATTTTGGGAGATTTTGAGAAGGATTGGTTTAATTCTTCTCTAAATGTTTGGTAGAATGCACCACTGAAGCCATCAGGTCCTAGACTAATAGTATATTCTTTATTACTTTTCCCTTATTCCAGTTTTTCTCTCCCTGTTCCCTCACTTCTTCATCCAGGGATCACCTTCCAAACAAACTCACTGCACCCAAATCTTGCTTCAGCCTCTGCTTTCAGGGGAATCCAAACTAAAAAAATTATATACTATAAATGAGAGATTTTATATGAAAGGTTAATGTTGTGTGAAAGAACATTAACTCATTGGACAATCCAGGGAGATGGAGAGAAGGGGAGAGGGGTTTTCTACCCAACACTGGTGAACTAGGTATCATTATGATGGGTTGGAGATTGGAGATTCCAGAGAGAATGCTGAGACTTCCAGGAAAACTGGATGCAACAAGATGAGAAACAGCTGGATGTGCTACGTAAGACTGCAAGAGCTGGAGAAGGGGTCAGAGCCCATTAAAAAGAAAAAAAGTAGACCACACAAGAGGAAGAAATTTCGGGGAAATGAAGAACACACTGGTCAAGATGGAAGACTCAGTCTCCAGCCACTGAACAAGACAAAGGGTAAAGGCTAGTGGAGAAATTTCTATGGGAAGATAACAGGATGAGCTGGTAGATATGGTGGGGGGCCGTGGCAGCCCTGAGAATATGCCCTGCAGACCTCCAACTGCAGGGAACTTAGCTGTCCAAGGGCCCCCACCACTGTGCTCTGAAATCCAATATCATGTTTGCACCAGGGCAATGCTGCATGTTTCAACAGGCTGCTCCCAACCCATGACTGAGCGCAGCAGGGATACTAAGGTAAGCAAGTCCCGAGAGACACAGACTCCTCTGACAGGAGACTTTGGCTTGAGAACAACAGCCTTGCCAAACCCCCTTTAGAGTGCGTGGAGGCCTAGGGTGTTTCCAGCCAACCTTCCTTCTCTCTCTCCTTCATTCAGGGCCAGTCTTACTTTGCAGTCTGATAGCTCTTCTGGCCTCTAGCTTCCCTCCTCATCTTCTCCTTTAGTAGGTGTCCCCCCTACACTAAAACCCTTGCACATTTAATTCTATCCTAGCATCTGCTTTTTGAAGGACCTGAACTAGACATTGCCTGAGACATGTCCATTTTGACCCGAAGTTAAGGAGGTGGACCTGGTGTCCAGGCAGAAAGAGGCCTTGGTTCATTAGACACCATGGGGAGCAAGGAGACTCTGCTGGCCTGGGACAGAAGAGGGGTGATCCAGCAAGAGAGGACCGTGGGAGGACAGTCCCAAGGACACAGAGAGAGAGAAAGAGCCAGTGACTGGGAAAACTCTGGAAGCAGCACAGCTGAGACAAGCCCACTGAATGCATGAACTGGAGCTAGGTCGCTTGGGTGAAGTGTTTCATACTCCTTATCTCTGTTTTCCATGGTTGGTGCCCTGAAGTCACCCACACTGTATTAAAAATAGCTGTGTATACTCCAGCGACTAACAACACTCCTGTCCATCTTTCCCTTTTTTTTAGGTGGTGGCCGCAGGCATTTACAAAGAGCAGAAATGCCAGGCACCCGGCCTAAGGGACACCTCCAAATCCCACCCATCTGCCTCAGGGATGCTTCAGGAACGTCTCAGACTTCTTCCCACCTCTTCCCTGAAGCGTTTTAGATCAGCCCTGCCTCTCTGTGCCTCTTTCTTTAGGTTGGTGGGAGATCACCCTCCATGGAAAAGTATTTTTTAGATCTCCAAGAAACACAAAGTCGGTGGAAGGCCTTTCAGATGCCCTTGAATCCATTCCTTTCAACTTCTGAGGGTCAGGCTAGGCTGAGCATCCTTTGGAAACATGTCTCCACAGGGGAATTGGGCTCCTAACCAGGCAGGGAGGGCTTGGCTTCTGAGGGCTCAGATGGGAGAGCTGACGCCCTGCCGTTTTCCAGGGTTAGAAAGCAGGACGTGGGACTTCCCCCTGGAAACTTCCTGCCTCCTCAGAAAGCCTTCTGGATCTCAATATACCCAGAAGGAAAAGGGTTACCTGATTAAGCATCTGAGGCTTTCTCAACACTGACAGAACCATCCAATATGTCCACGAGACAGAATATTTTTATTTGTGAACAGGTGCAGATAACTTCATAGAAATCACTGAGCCAAAGTGATAAATTGAGTAGGATGCTATACCAAGACTCAGCCCTATTGGTGGAGTGAGCATTCTTGTTTGAAAGGAAGAGTCCTCACTGGACATGTGGAGAAGGGGGTTGGTGGCTCAGGGGCAGAGGGTGGAGAAGGAATATGTATCAGCCAGGTTCTGTGCAAGAGATGGAAAGGGATTGAACACATGGGATTAGGTGCCTAAACATCTCAGGAAGGGCTGGAACCATACGGGCTTCAGTCTGGGTGCAGGACCCTGGAGCTGACCTACCAGTGGAACTGTCCCGAGGCCACCACTGTTGGTCCCAGTTGAGTTCAAGATCACACCCACAGCTGTGATGCAGGGTCCAGGAATCCAGATTAGGGAAGCCAGCCCTGCAGCTGTGCCCGTGTCATGAACCCCTCTCAATGCTGGTAATCAGGTCTGCAATGTGGTTTTTCAGCCACTGTGTCCACCACAGCTGCTTCTCAACACCCAAGAACATGAAGAATGGGCATTTGAGTGCTGCTGCAGGGGGGAAAGTCACATCTCCACAACCTCCTTTTCCAGCAGGAAAACAGCCAAAAGCAGCAGCAAGGCAGCCTCAACCTCACCTTTGTCCCCCAAGTCTTGGGCTAGAACAATGAATTCGAGAACTTAATTCACATGCAGAATAATAGCTACAGAGAAATCTAAGGAATGTAATTTTTAGCTTTCCGGCCTTTGCAGTGCAGGGAGACACCCTAGTAGTAGGGCCAAATGGAGGGTGGACAAGCTGCTCCACAGCGCCCCCCCCCCCCCCCCCCCCCCCCCCCCCGCCGACAGGAGGCCTCCTGCATTAGGAGGAGGCTGTGGGCATGTGTAAAGCCCCCTTGGGGGCTGCCCATTCTCTCACGCCTTCTCCATTGTCCTCTCAGAAGGGCTCATGGAGACCCAATATGGCTGGATCTAGTATGCCTCATGTCATATCAAAACCCACTGGACAATACATTGTATACAGATTTGATTTAGTAATTTTATGGGGTGTGTGTGAAGGAGAGAGAAGAGACACAGACACTGGCATTTTTGTTCTCTGCAGTAATGTTGATATTCAACTGTTCGAATAATTTCAGGTCCCCAAGATAACAGAGGTTTTGGATACACACAGACCTGGGTTTAAATCCCAGCTCTACCACTATGTGACTAGTCGCTTGTCTTTTCTGAGCTCAATTTTTTCATCTGTAAAGTGGGACTAGTGATATTGCCCTCACAGGGTTATAGCTAGGAATAGAGAGATAAACCCTGGAAAGTTCCTGGTGCAGTGCCTGGCACATGTACACAGGGGGTCTAATGACTATCTTGTTGTCCCAGTTAATACATTTGGCAGGAAACTGACTGTCCCTCTGATAAATATCAATTGTCTCAGGGTGTTTGAGAAGGAGATGAAATTGACTGTCCCTCTCATAAATATCAATTGTCTCACGGTGTTTGAGAAGGAGACGGGATGAGATTTCTTCCCTCGTGCCTCAGGGAGCCCTCCACAGACCCTCATCACCTGGTGGTCTGGGTGGCACACCTTTCCAGAGATCACCTCTTCCAAACAGAAGGGGTCACGTGGGCAGCACAGTGAGGAGGCAGGGCAGTAAGAGGTTCTCATACGGTCATCAGGAGCAGCGTTTGTTTAAACCGTAGGTCAAGACCCGTTAGTGAGGAGCATTGGTGGTTCAGTGGTAGAATTCTCACCTCTCATGAGTGAGAAGCAAAACCAGTTCAGTGGGTTGTGACCAGCAATCCCTGAACACGAATACGAGTGCTAGTATGACCAAGGAACTGAATTTTAAATTTTGTTATATTTTAATTAATTTCCTTGTAAGTGTAAGTGTAAATAGCCATGGGTGGCTAGTGGCTATCATATTGCACAGCATAGCCTGACGATCTCCTTCTAGTTCCTCCTCCTTGACTTCCCCCTGGGAATCTGGCCTGAGTCACTGCTTTCTACGCAGGACACTGAGTCTAAGAAACGTGAACAGGAAGGTCTCCTCGATCCCCTGGGCCCCGCCTCCTGCAGCCCTCCATCCCCACGTCCTCCCCTCCTCCAGCATTCAACAGCCTCCGAAACCAAGATGCAGCTATAATCACAGCAAAGACAGCAGCCCAGAGAAGGGGAAAGACAGGAGGCTAAATACCCATTAAGGAAACCAACACGAAGATTAAGTGATTAAGGGAACAGGGCTCCTGCTGAGACAATCCTGCCTAATGAAGCATCACAGACGTCAATCTTCGGACCACAACACTCTATGCCAGGGCCCAGTTCCCTCACAAAGAGCTGCCACTTCTTCACTAGCTACGGGTCACCTGCAGCCAGGGACCCCCTTCCCTCCCAATAAACCATCTTCCAAGGTGAGCCGGGAAGGTGCCAGCTCATTTTTCCGTGAGCCTTTTCAAAATAAACAGAGGGAATCCAGGCTGCGTACAACCACCATCAGGGGCACCCAGCCCGAAAGCAAAGTGCCGGCCTGGGAGACAGGGGGAGCCCAGGGCAAACCAAGGGCACCCTGGAAGCCAGACCCACCTCTGCTGTGAAATCTCTCCCCCAGGTAGGTCACTCACTAGGATCTGGCTTTCCCATTTGTTATGTGGAAATGATGATTAAACTAACACAGGACAAAATCTATCCCTAGCGCTCCACACAATGACTGACACATAGTAGGCACCCAACACGTGCCCCATACTCATGGCTTCGTTGATTAATTCAGCTGTCCAACTAGTAATTATCAGAAATGGTCAGCACTCCGACCCGACGCTGTATATGGCCCTATAGAGTCCCATGCAATAGAGGACCTGTTTCAGGAACTGCAAGGGATGAATTTTCATTTAGGAGTAGAAGGAATCTCATTTTTCCTGCTACCCACCGCTGGCACAGGGGCCCTCAAATATTCTGATTTATAGGCACAGTCTTGCTCCCAGCATGCTTGATAACTTCAGGCCTCAGTTCCTTCCTCTGTAAAATGGCGGTGGATCCCCCTCCAGCCCTGAAGCTCAAAGATCCCACATCTTCCCTGCAGAGGGAGACATGCGCATGCTTGGGGACTCTGTTTGACAAAGATTTTCCATGTTCTCACATTTCCTCTTCCCTGTCTCTCTATGAAGATTCTGATTAGACTTCAGGGGGACCTCCTCCTCCCTTATTGTTCCTTCCCCCACTCACATCCTCTCTTCCCTGCTGTTTCCAACTAGCCTCTTTCGTTCCTCAGCTCTGAGGGTGAATTTGCATATTCATTTGAAAATGAGATCAGTTATTAGCCATAACCTGTCATGTATCATCCAATGCATCTGGACCTGGATTCGATTTAATATTGCCACAGAATAAAGACGGCGGGGGTGGGGGGAAGAAAACTAAATAATTTAAACTCATTAATTTACTAATCCTCCCACTTGGCTGGGCTCAGGAGGTAATTGAAAACTCGGAGATTCGCTGAGAAGGCATTTGAGATGAACATTGCCAAGCCAAGCCGTAGAATGCACGGGACGTCATGGTTTTTCTCTCTCATTTACCCACAGGGAAGAAAGGAGCATGTTGGGGTGAGGTGGGGAGAGACCCCAAGAACACCGGGGAACAAGGATGGAGTTTGAGGGCATAGGGCCCAATGCCAACGGGGCCAGTGACTTAGTTTCCAGTACAGTGCAGGGGAGTCTCTGCTCCCCCTACAAGCTTCCAGGAAAGGGACAGTGGGAGGACGCTGTGAGACCCCCTCCTGCAGACCCTTACCCACCCTGCCCCTTCTATGCTCTTTCCAGCCTTATACCTAAGAAAGTGCTAAAGTGAGAGTCTGCAAAGGGGCAGCTCAGACTTTTGTTTGATCTGATTGTGCAGTGTCTTTTTTAAAAGATGAGTTTAACGTCAACACAGTCAAATCAGGAAATTTCCCATAGAAATTCAGTTTTCTCCTTCCCTTGACCATGCAAAGCTGGGTCCAGTTTCTTGAAACCAGTGTGTGGGGGGGAGCTGGTCAAATTGCCTACTAACTTAGGTGGAGCTTGGGG
Organism: Kogia breviceps; assembly: GCF_026419965.1. Taxonomy (NCBI): domain Eukaryota; kingdom Metazoa; phylum Chordata; class Mammalia; order Artiodactyla; family Physeteridae; genus Kogia; species Kogia breviceps. Next base: position 73,910,333 of record NC_081319.1, read on the forward strand.
TCCACATACTCGGCCAGGTTAACAAGAGATGAGAGACATGGTCCTTAGTGTGGGGAGTCTTGGAGGGGCAATGGGCTGTGTTTGTATAAAGGAAACAAACCAAGAAAGAACTTTCTGACAGGGGTTCTGAGAAAGACTGAGCTGGGATCCCCTGCCCTGGTGGAGCTCCCTAGAGACAGTAGCCGCTCGTGCTGCAGAGAGGACCAGACACAGCCGCCTGGGGACAGATGGTGCCCTGACCTGGGTATTCTAGGAGCAGAGCCTCTGCAGGGCTGGGGAGAGAGCCCCCGGGGGTGGACAGAAATCACAGTGGTCTGGGCTCCGGGGCAGGCTCTACCAGCAATTTACTTAGAAGATTGCCCTGGGGCAAACTGCCCAACCGTTCTGAATGCCAACTTCCTCAACCATAAATGGAACTGCTGATGCTTCTGGCCCTCCCTCTTCCCAGGAGCAGAGAGTAAAGATGCAGCAGAGCAATGGCCTCCACTGCAGGGAACTTAGAGGGATGGCAGGGCTGCTCTGCGGGAGACTGGAGTCCCATCCATTCCATGGGCAACCTCTTTTAAGCTACCCAGCCCCTCCTCTCCAGAGAGTGGGACACCTGGCACCAGCCACAAGGGATCCCATCTCCTGCCACAAACCAAATGCTTGGATGTTAGCTCTGTTTATCGCTGCTGTAGGGATTAGCTGCTGCTTAATTAATTCCTTAACAAAGAAAACCGTGCGCGTTCCTGCACAGCCCACAGCCAGACACAGGGAGCAGACACTGCCCTCCCCCCGCCCCCCGCCCACTCCTGTGGGCTGGCACTATTTTTCTAAGTTCTCTTTTAAGGCTGCACCATGAACATGTCAACTGTCCTCTCTGGGCCTCAGTTTGGTCATCTGTACAATGGGGAGTTAGAACATCATTCGTAAGCATATTATTTTCTGTTTCTTGTCGGGACATCATTCCCCCGCCTCCATCAACTCCGTCATCCCCTGAATCTCAAAACAAAAAAGAGAGTGGGCAATAAAAACAACATACTCTGATTTTTCATCAATTAAGCCCTCTAATCATTCGAGAATCATTTCATTAATCGTTTCTACCCAACCTAGCCTCAGCTCTGTGAAGGGGGTAGAGAGTCCCTTGATGGCTTCCTAAGTGACTCAAGGAAATGAAGCCAAGTAAATCCCCAGCTCATATCTCACCACTGTGACTCTGGCAGGCTTGTTAGTGAACTTGGAAAATGACCTGTGGTTGACAAGATCTTTCTTGGGTTGAGAATGAATCTTACATTTGGGTTCGGTCCCCCCAGATCAGATCCCATGAATCCCTGCTGGATCAGCACCCGTGGGGCTTTGTACAGCCCTTATCACCAGCAGCAGCTTCTTTGTTTACCAGCCTGTCTCCTCAGGAGGAAGGAAGCGGCATCCTATTGGTCCCTCCAATGTCTGGCCCACAGCAGGCCCTCTGAGAATGATTGTGAATAAATAAATGAATGATGTGTAGTATCCTAGAACCATTAATTCACTGAGAATTAGGGCTGGGAGGCTCTGTCAGGTTTATCTTCAGTGTGCTCTGGCTGGGCTGTCCCTGCCAGGGGCTTCTGCAACACCTAGGGTTCTGGGCCTTCAGGTTAAGCCTTGGTTGTTCCCTTTGCCATATGCTCCTCACCCCTAGGCCTGCTGTTCTGCATCATAAAACGTTGGTGATTAGGGCCAGGATTACAGTGAGGTGAGTGAGACACTTGCTAGGGTGTGAAATTTCACAGGGACACCAAAAAAAAGACCTAGTAACCAAGGATTTTAACACAATATTTCTAAATATCAAAACGAATGCAAAAAATATCCACGATGAACAAAACATCAACATTTTAAAGAAAGACAGGATCCAGTCCTACACTTGCAAGACCCTGCCTCGTTCACCTCCCCCTGAAAGAGTCTTTCAGGAGATAATGCCTCAAAAGTAGCTCAAACTGGGAATCTGGCAGTAACATTTCCATCTATTGGCTATGACACTGGTCTCTTGGTTTCCTGAGAAAGTGTGGCCTGGGGTACTGGTTTTCAAATGCGGGGCGGGGCGGGGAGCCGCGGAGTCCAGTGTGTGACATCAGTGTCCGCTCCCCCACCAACCCAGTTAGAATTTGAACTCCCCAGACTAGACGGCCACTGAAGCCCCTGCCAGCTAGTACCCAAGACAAGTGTTTTTATTTTATTTTATTGTTTTACAAGCTTTTTAAAGAAAGCCAATCAGGGCCAGGCTGGCCTTGCAGTGACCCACAGTGCATGTGAGGCGGTAGCCATGTACTACTCCATCACTTGGAGCCAGGCCCTGCCATAAATCTGCTACCCTAAACGCCGTGGGGGTGGTGTTTGCTCCATTTGACGGGATATGGGTGCTGAGTAGGCCCTTATGGATCTTCTGAGCCTCGCAGTACAGGTAGAGTCCCTGCCTCCCACCCCCAGGGGCGTTTGGCAATGTCTGGAGATAATTTTCATTGTCACAACTGGGGAAGAGGATGCTATTATCATCTAGAAGATAGAGGCCAGGGATGCAGCTAAACATCCTACAAGACAGCCCCTCAACAAGGAATTATTCAGTCCCAAATGTGAATGGTGCCGAGGTTAGAAACCCCAAGGTAGAGAAACTAGGAAAAACGGGTTCAGAACCACATGGCTGGTGAGAGAGAGCGACAATCCCTGCTTCTCTGACTCCTCACTGAAAGGCAGCCTCTTCACAATCTGTCCCCCTGCGTCCTGAAAGCTTTGTGGTCAGTTCCTCTGCCCACACATAAGACCAACCCCAACTCAGGCATTTATGAAAGAGGATTTCATAATTTCCTTAGGTCCTTATAGCTTTCCTTGGCTTTCAGGAAGTCCCTCCTGAGATCTAGCCTTAATCTCTCCTGCTGCCGTTCAAGAATGTTTGATTTCTCAGTAAGGGTAAAGCTCAGAGGTCTCTCTCCTGCTCCAACCCCTTTTGATCGTTTGAAATAACCTACCATGATATTGCTGATTGAGGTTCCCCAGTCAAAGAAGGGAAAAACAGCTCAGGTATCATGAGAAAACGGCAGTTGTTTCCTTAACACCTTCTACATGCTGAGAGAAGCAAGCACCAAGGCACCTTTCACTTCACCTAGGCAGCCCGTATCGGGTGAATTATGATGACCCCCGGGCTCTCAAGCAGCTTGAAGAGAAACCCCTCTTTGGCTCAAAGTGACAAATCCTCAATACACAGATCCCGATTTGAGAAGGAACCCAGGGAGAACCTGTATCTATAGATTGGATGAAGAGGATCTGCCTGCAGGAGTCATTCCTTCCCTCAGTAAGCACTTCCTGTGTGCCCAGGCAGTGACACTTTACCCTAATGCGCCTTAGAATCCTCTGAAGAGCTTGGTCACACACAGATTCCCGGGCTCACGCCCCTCCCCCGCCAGTGTTGCACTCGGTGGATCAGGGGTGGAGCCCAAGAGTCTGCATTTCTAACAAGCTCCCAGGTGATGGTGTCCTTGCTGCTGGTCCAGGGACCACACTTGGAGAACCCCTGAGCTCAGCTGTTCTGGAGTCTAGGGATAGAGCAGGGAACACTCTAAGAAATAAGCCCAATACACAAGTAAACGATGTGGTAGGTTAGAGGTGATAAATGCTCTGAAAGAAAAGAAATATACGAGCAGAATGAGTGAGAATCAGGGATGTGCGGGAAGGAACGGGAGGGGTTGAAATTTTAAATGGAAGACTCGGGTCTCATTGAAAGAGGGTGACCAAACATGCCAATCTGCCTGGGTGTGTCCTAGTTTTAGCACAGAAAGTCCCACATTCTGGGAAGCCTCTGAGTCCCAGGCAACTCAGGACAGTTTGTCACCCTACCTTGAGATGATACTGGAGGAAGGAAGGGAGAGAGTGAAGCCGTTGTCTGTGCAGACATATGGAGGATGAGCATTCCAGGTGAGCCCACACAAACCCTGCAGGGAGACTTGCCTGTGTGTTCCTGGATCAGCAGAGGGGCTGGAGTGGCTGGAAGAGGGTAGATAAGAGGGAAAGCGGTCGGGCATGAGGTCAGAGAGTAATGGGGCGGGGGGGGTCAGATCATGCAAGGCCTCCTAGGAGAGGAGCGGCTTTCCCAGTGTGGGTAACTGGCCCTGACTATCGCAAGCGTGCAGGAAGGAGCGTGGCTAGAACTCCGAGCTTGGAGCTGAAGACTTGCAATCTAACTCACGTAAGGATCCATCGCTCTGGCTTCTGTACGGAGGACAGCGTGTGGAGGGAGTGTCTTAGATTCTGCCCTGTGGGGGGAAAAGCATCTAAGACAAAAGCTTGCCGGCAGGAGGTTTATTTGACCTGTGATTCCATGGAGAAGAGTGAAGGACAGGAGAGTGGGAATGGGAAAGGAGGAGAAGCGGGAAGGAGCATGCATCAACGAGTTGGCCACCAGCCCGGGCCAGCGGGGTTTGGATTGGGCAGGGTCCTGGGAGAAAGACATCTCAGGACTCTCCTCTCGGACAATGCCAGGGGCCGGCACCACCCCACTGCCTTCCTTGCTCTGTTGGTCAAGTGTGGCCTCGCAGCCTTAACTACCACACACTGCTGGGTTGCCCGTGTGTGCCGCCGAGTGGGCTTCTGCCAGCATCCGTGTGCCTCGGGGCCTGAGAAGTCCCAGCACAGGAAGCAAGAGGTATACAGCACGATGTACATTATGTAAGCGCTGTTAAATCGCAACCTGCATGAAGCTGGCTGCAGCCTGCACAGGACCGATCGCCACAGCAGTGGCTGGATTGAGAAGTGGGGAGGAGAGGGTGTGAAGTGTCTGGTACAATCCACCCCTTGAACCACTCAGGCCTTCTTGGGCCTTCTGCTATGTCCAACCCATCACAGAGTTCCCTTCATGCTCGTGGCTGTCTACAGTCTCTGCCAAAACCTAACACAGGAAGGTAAGTGGAATTCACTACAGTCCCTGTGATTGCAGCTGGTCTTGAGACCAAAACTGATACTCATCACCTCCCTCCTCCAACACACATCCTCAACTTCCCTCTCCGAGCTTGGCCAAGCTGGTCTGGGCTGCTTGCCTGTGCGATACTGCTGAGCCTTATCTCAAGGGGTCTGAGCTCGCAGTTGCTTTGCCCTTGTCAGGCTGCGATTGCTGCAGTTGTCTTTACCATGACCAGGCACAGAAGCCCAAGAGACAGCTCAGGGAATTCTTGAGCTCTAGACGAGCTAGCTCCTCCCTGCCCTCAACGTGTAACAGCAGCCCTACCTCCCCGTGGGGCTCAGGGCCGATTACTTCCACATACAGAGTCACTCCTTTCTCTGCTTGCTGGTCCATTGGCAGGACCAGGCTGTGGTTATAGCTTAAGTGCAGCATCCCCTGGTGGAAGCGTGTTCCCTCCCTGGGAATCTGACACAGCTCAAGGTTATGAGAACAGGGAGAAAAAAAATTCCCTAAGTGGTTCATTAAGAGTGATGGTACAAGGAGCACCATTTATCAGCCATTGGTTCAGTCTGTACCCCAGTGGATGGCACCCCAGATCTGGAGAGTACGTCAACTTAGCTTTTCTTTCCTGTTCACCTCCACACATGCTCATGCGTGTGTACACAGGTGCAGATACATGTTCACAGGCACACACACAGCCACACATAAGACCACGGACAGAGGCCTTTCCCAACTCTGACATTCCATTCCATTCCATTTTCATGTCCCCACTTACTCCCCAGTTCTTTCCATCCTCTGGTCCTCTCTCAGGCTTACTCTCCTCCAGCCTGTGGGCAAACTCCTAAGAGCGCATAGCTGTTCTTGGTGGCAGAACTACTACTGCCCTTACCCCTCCCTGAGGATAACGTTCCACCCAACCCAAGACTAGGGTTCACCTTCCAACCCAAGGCTCTCTCTGCCTCATCGGCCAGTCCTTACTCCTTGTATTTTCTCAGACACCTCCATGTGCGCACTCACACATACACAAAGATACGATAGCCTTCTAGGACATACCTAATGGACACAGAAGCTAGGCCTCGGATAAAGCATGTTCATTTAAACCATATGTTATATAATAAAGAATTTGGCAGGTCTTCGTTCCTGGGTCCTGGGAGGGAGCCTCTAAACCTTGGAATTTCTCATGCTATTCATAGTGGGCCCTTAGACAACACCTGAGTTTATGCTCACAAGATGAATCAGGATGGGGGCTGGTGACTCCAGAAAGATGAAATATGTAATTAGATGGGTGGGGCTTTGAGCCACATTTCAGCCCAACCGCCTGGAAGGGGCAGAGTACTAGAGATTGAGTTCAATCACATGGCCACTGTTCTAATCATGCCCAGGTAATGTAATCCCCCAAAAATCCCTGACACTATGGTTCAGGTGGGCTTCTCGGGTTGGTAATACTCAACATGGGCTGCAAGAGTGTTGCATCCTGAGGACACAGAAGCTTCACATTTGGGACCCTCCCAGACTTCCTGTGTCTCTTTTTTCGGCTGGTCCTGATTTGTATCCTTTATAATAAAACTGTAGTTATAAGTAGAGTTCTTTTCTTAGTTTTGAGGACCCTTCCAAACTGGGGCTAGTGTCTGACATGAGGGCAGCCTTGTTGGGAGACTGTGCCCTTGATGTGTGGAATTTGACCTAACTCTGAATGGTTAACATGAAAATTGCATTGGACCAAAGCTGGGTGAACTGGGGTGGAGATGACAAACAGGTTATGGACAGTCTAAGAAAAATTAGGTGAGAGGGAAAGAACAGAAATAAATGACCCAGAAAAGGCAGATTAGAACCCACTCTCTCCCCAGCTGTTCAGAGCATGTAGGAGCAGATTTCAGTCCTCTGCACTGTTGAAATATTAAAATGCTTTCATCCCCACCTCTGCCTTGAGCCCTCCAGCACCCCACCCTGCCTCTCTTCCAGGATACCCCCAACACGACTACCCTAAGATCCAGAAACTAAAGAGTTAACATTGCTGGCAGGGGGAGGGGGAAGGAGGCAGGGCGCAGGCCACACCCCCTCTCACTGGTCCGTGCCAGAGCCCTTCATTTCCTTAAATATTTTAAATTTCAGTCCCAAATTCCAGGGGCCTCGGTAGGGGACCTGTCAGAGCAAACCATATTTTCTGGTCTTAAGCTCTGCAAGGACTTTTTCAAGAAAGACTGGTCTATATCAGGGATTTTAGGCCAGAAAAGACAGAAGAAGTGACTGGAAAGTGAAAAATTCAGTCAATTTGGTTATTTGGCAGCTTGTACCTTTAGAAGCAATCCATTGGTCGGATTGAATTCCATGTTATTGTGGGTTTTTTCTTTTCCCCCTTCCCTATGTTCAGCCAAAAAAAGAGTCAGCAAGCTCAGACAGCGTCTCAAAGAAGGAACTCTAATTGCTCTGTTCCCTCACTTGGATATTTTGGCCAATTTCAAGACGCATAAATAAGCCTGTTATTCAGGCACAGAGGAGAGTGGGATTTATTAATTTAAATGAGTTGATTTGGAGGTCTCTGGGGAAAGCCGCCTGCATTATTCACTTGCTAGTCCCAGGGTATAATTTACAGTGAGTTTTCCCTTTATGTTTTGGACCTAGTTGAAGCTAGGGCATAAATTTCCTCAAGTTATTATTATAATTTATTATTCATTTAATGTTGACTCAGTATAACATAAGCAGTGGCAGAAAGACATGATCCTCCCAAAGGGCAGGAAAGCCAGGTCCCCAACAATTTCAGAGGGACATGTAAAGAGCTTCTGGGATCAGAGGAGGGTTCCTTCTCCCCAGGACTGGGATGCCACCTGGAGCTTTTTGGTGTCCACTAAAGTCTCCCCAGGAGAAATGGGCTTTTTGGCAGGGAGAGTGCACATGCAAATTGGGCTAATTGTTGACCTTAATTCAGACAAAGAGTCCAATAGGATGGGAAAGGGCTACTGCACAGGACTGGGACAGAAGGGAGACCCTGAGGTGGGGTGGAGCAGGAGATGTTCCCACTTGGGGGCCATTCAACTCACTTTTACCTCCGGGTGCTGGGTTAAGAAGCTAAGTGGTTGGGTAGGTGGAAAGCAGCTAGGTGCAGGCATCATCCCCCACTACTCCCCCACCCTAGTTCACATCTGCCCCTCCTCCCTCTCCCACCCAGGTTCTCCCTGGCGGGTGGGGGGGGGGCAGAAGTATCTCTCTTCGCTCCTCACTCCTCAATCACTTCAAACAATTGTGCAGCTTGGAGGCGCAGGCCCGAGTGACAGAACGTTTTAGACCTAGCAACAGAAAGCAATTATGTGCTGTTTGGCGCTGCCTATAAGTACAATTGGAATTAGAGGGGAGACAAAAATGATTTCAGAATGCCAAGACTGGGTGACTGGTGACAATGCAATGACACGCCTTGCTCCCTCCCTCCTTCCCTCATTTCTCAAGCTTCAGTTGTGCGCCAGATTCTGTGCTGTATCTAAGAGGCGTTCACTATTAGGTGTGGGATGGAGGCGGGGGAAGGACACACAAATCAGTGTGTTCTGCCAGGAAGAGCTCTGGAGGTGCAGGGAAGTTACTTAACCGATGCCCCGTCTGTAAAAGTGGAGGGCCACCCCACCTCACAGGACAGCTATGAGGGAAACACGTGTAGTGGACACAGCACACGGTCAGCGACGATTAGCTCTCTATTTTTGTCATTACCAGTAAGTGTTACTCTGTTGGTGGGAATGTAAACTGGTGCAGCCACTATGGAAAACAGTATGTAGGGTCCTCAAAAAATTAAAAACAGAGCTACCATGTGATCCAGCAATACCACTCCTGGGCATATATCCAGACAAAACTATAATTTGAAAAGATGCACGCACCCCTATGTTCATAGCAGCACTATTTACAGTAGCCAGGACATGGAAGCCACCTAAATGTCCATCGACAGGTGAATAGTTAAAGAAGATGTGATTAGGGCTTCCCTAGTGGCGCAGTGGTTGAGAGTCTGCCTGCCGACGCAGGGGATACGGGTTCGTGCCCCGGTCCGGGAGGATCCCACATGCCGCGGAGCGGCTGGGCCCGTGAGCCATGGCCGCTGAGCCTGCGCGTCCGGAGCCTGTGCTCCGCAACGGGAGAGGCCACAACAGTGAGAGGTCTGCATGCTGCGCAAAAAAAAAAAAAAAAAAAAAAGATGTGATTGTACATACATATATGTGTGTGTGTTATAATGGAATACTACTCAGCCATAAAAAAGAATGAAATAGTGCCATTTGCAGCAACATGGATGGACCTAGAGATTATCATACTAAGTAACTCAGAGAAAGACAAATACCAGATAATATCACTTTTATGTGGAATCTAAGATACGACACAAATGAATTTATCTACAAAACAGAAACAGACTTACAGACGTAGAGAACAGACTTGTGGTTGCTAAGGGGGAGTGGGTGGGGGAGAGAACGATTGGGAGTTTGGAATTAGCAGATGTAAACTATTATGGGATAAACAACAATGTCCTATTGTATAGCACAGGGAAATATATTCAATATCCTGTGATAAACCATAATGGAAAAGAATATGAAAAAGTATATATATGTATAACTGAGTCACTTTGCTGTACAGCAGAAATTAACACAACATTGTAAATCAACTACACTCCAATAAAACTAAAAAAAAGAAAAAACAAAAACAATAAAGTGTTACTTATAGATGCAGTGTACTGAAAAACTATGCTTCCACCAAGCAACGGCTTTTATTTGAAATTGTCAATGAAACATACATACACACAAACACACACATATCATAAATGCACGGCTTGATGAGTTCTCACAATTCCATACCCAAATCGAGAAATAGGACATTACCAGGATCCCCAGGACCCTCCCCCTACTATCTTCCTATTCACTGCCCCACTCCCAAATATAACAATTATCTTGACTTGGAACGGCCTGGATTCGTTTTGCCTGTTTTGTACTTATTATATAAATGGAATTTCATAGCATGTACTCTTTTTCATCTGAATTCTTTTATTAAACCTTCTGTTCGTGAGGGACGGGGGTCATCCACTTTGCGACTGACTTCCCTTTGTCAGTGAATTTTGCCGCTGATCATATTTTTATGGAGCTGAGAGCCACAATAACGGCCCACTTCCAGAAACTCTACAGGATCCCAGCGGCGTCATTCTGTACACTTATCTTGCCCTTGCTCCCCCATATTTCCCCATGAACTTTATTCTCTTTTGGTGAAGTGTAAGAATGTTTATGACTTATCTCACATCCCATTTGGAAAAATATATTTGGAAAAGTAATAATAATAATTGAATGAATCTTAGTTCTTCTTCCTTCCCTAGTCCAAGCTTCCTCTCACTATACAACTGTTTTAGGAAGATGGTAATAATGATGATGACAAGGATCATGGAAGAGGCAGAGGAGAAGATGATGCAGATGAAGCTGACGCCGGTGATGACAGGTAACACATTTTATGTTGCTTATTTTGTACCCGGCCTTATTCTAGCCTCCTGACCTGTACTGACTCATGAAATCTTCATCACAACACACTTCTTTCCCCATTTGCCATTAAAGAAACCAAGGCACAGAGAGGCTAAAGGATCTTGCCCAAGGCCATCCAGCTGGGAGGTGGTAAAGCTTGGATTAGAGCCCAGCCTGAGCGGTCTGGTTTTGGAACCCTGCTCTCAGCCAGCACCCAGGACGGTCATCGAAGGACAAGGATGTCCTCTGAGCCATTTGTACTGTCATCCCTTTAGAGGCAGTGCTCCTGGCTTGTTCCCCTGATCCTCTGCATCTGTTACCGAAGCACCAATGACAAGCCTCAGTGTGCAGTCTTGCACAAGTATATGTGTGTGTGTGTGTGTGTGTGTGTGTGTGTGTGCGCGCACACACACAGGCACACTATGCTCCTGATTTTAATGCCAATGAGCACATACCACACAGCAGAGCAGTCTCCCTCCACACTTCTCCCCAATCCCACACCAGGTGTAATTATCACTGTCTTTCAGCAGAGCCATAGGCAGCCTTCAACAAAGGGAGAATTCCCTGCCAATCAAGCTGACCTGCTTACAGAGGAAGAGCCATGACTGCCTGGGAAGGATGATCAGAGCTGTTATCCTTGGGAGACTTTACCCAGGCCCCACCAGAATTTCCATTCACTGACTTGATCCAGGCTCTTTAGGTACTTATTTCTACACTTCACAGCCATCCCATAAGGCAGGAGTTACCGTTTCTACTTTCCAGTTGAGGAAACTGAGGCTCTGATGAGATGTCGTCAATTAATGGAAGCCTGAGCAGTCTGGTTTGATTTGCCATGAAAAAGGAATCCCGGTGTTTGTTAAGGAGAGAAACACACTGATTTATTTTTTTCCCCCCAACAAAATCAAAGGGACTTGCTCCTCCCTTGAAGGAGCAGGGGAAGCCTTAGGTTCAACCCAAGTCACAGTGCAGGTGCAAAGGAAGCTCCCTGGCTGTCTTTCCTCAGAGCAGAGCAGGCTCCTCGCCTCCAGGAGCTGCCACTGCAAGTGGGAATAACGGTGAAAATATGCATTGACCTCAGGCTCCCCAGGAAAGCCACCCCCGTTCTGGGTCCTTCCTAGGGCTTTAATCCTTCTTACCACTTAATGTCTCAGTAAATTTTGTTGACAACTGGTCTATGCTTTCTCCAAGAGCAGTAAACACCGTGTAATTTATAAATCATTTCATCAATAATTGCCTGCAGAAGAAATGAAGCAACCAAAGGCTGGGTGGCGAGGATGGAGAAGAAAGAAGGACCATCCAATACAAGGGTGCTGTTTAAAGAAACAGAGACAGGCACCCGGGTGCTTAGAAAGGGCTGCCTGTCCTCAGTGACTAATTCCTGTTGTCACGCTTAGAGCAAAGGAGTGATGCTGAACGTCCCAGGTGCCTGGCATTTCTCAGTTATTATTTCTAATCCATGTGGCCAACCTGCACAGCCAGCATCATGGTCCCAGCTCTCTAAGGTTCACCTTGGGTGAGTAGTCTGTCCAAGGTCAGGCAGCCTGCAGGTGGCAGAGCCAGGATCCAAGCCTAATTCTGGCTGCCTCCCAACCCAGGCAAGCTCCCAAGGCCGCCTTGGTCTCCAATGGATGATGGTCTTTAAGAGCACTTGGCTGCGATCCATGGGAAGATATAGATGTGACATCTCCCTGGGCTGGAAATTTTCCCTTCGCCCCTTGGGGTCCCCCTGCCCCAGGAGCTGTAGGGCACTGCGCCCGTGGCTTTCTTGCCCTCTGGCCTCTGGGAGGCCCTGCGAGTGGGTAGCTCCAGCAGGACATGGAAGGGCGGAGAGTGAAGCTAGGGGTATTTTCCCTCCTGGCTTCCTTCCCACTGGGCTGCAGCAGCCTGGCTGTCCCTCCATAAAAGGCTGTTGCTCCTCTCAAGGTGGCCATTTTTTAAAAATTTTTTTGCGGTACGCGGGCCTCTCACTGTTGTGGCCCCTCCCGTTGCGGAGCACAGGCTCCGGACGTGCAGGCTCAGCGGCCATGGCTCACGGGCCCAGCCGCTCCGCGGCATATGGGATCTTCCCAGACCGGGGCACGAACCCGTGTCCCCCGCATCGGCAGGTGGACTCTCAACCACTGCGCCACCAGGGAAGCCCAAGGTGGGCTTTTCTATAGGACTCCCCTGTTGGGGTCTGGAAAGCACTCCCTCCCTACGTTCCTTCTGCCTCGGGGGTGGTAGCAGCTCTACTGCTGCCAGCCCCTGGTCCTGCATCCATGGTTTCCCTATTCTCCACCTTTGTAAACAGTCCGTGAAGCCCGGCGTCAGTTATTCTCATTGAAGTGTGTCTTCTGTTTCCTCTTGGGACTTGGACTGACACAGCGACCCAGTACGCACGCGTGCACACACACATACCTGAAACAAAAGTTTCAAGGAAACTTCCTATTCTGCCATGCCCTACCGTGCCTCACCAAATAATTAAAATGTTTTCATGGCCCACATTTTGCAAAAGTCCATTTTAGACTACACCCATGGTAGCATCCACAGTGATCATCTAGCTCAATCCTGCCTTTTTGAAAACTGAGGTTAGGAAAACGAAGTAACTGGTTTACAAGGATGTATTGTACAACACGGGGCATATAGCCAATATTTTATAATAACTACTATAAGTGGAGTATAACCTTTAAAAATTGTAAATCGCTATATTGTACACCTGTAACATGTTAATATTGTACAGCAGCTATACTTCAATTATTTAAAAAAAAAAAAAAAAAAAAAAAAGGAATTGGTCATGGAAACTTGCTCCAGGCAAAGTCCGGACTAGAACTCGGATAAAGTGACTGCTGATCCTGCTTGCAGCACCTAGGCCAAATCCTGCTGCCTTTGCTGTGGCGACCCTTGACTCTCCCATGCCTTTCTCTCCCAAAGAACTGGCTGGAATATGGTTATCTCCTTACTAACCAGCTTTCCCTTCTCGTTCCTAGTCTTTTCCAAAGCCGTCACTTACTCTCCCACTCATGAATGGCGCCACCACAGTTGATGGGAGCCTCGCTTGTCGGGGCTGGAAGGAGACCAAGCAATCACTCAGCCCACCCCTCTCATCTTACAGGTGAGGAAGCATGTCACCCAAAACAGGGCTCGCCACTAAGTCAGCACAGGCCTGATTCACAGCACAGTGGCCGGAATCCAATGTCAGAGAGAGAAAGGAGCGTGGCCTGCAGCACGTGCGGTCAGGGAGCATCTAGGGAGTCAGGGGGTGCCCCGCCATGGCTCGCCACAGCTCCCCATACCCTCCGAAGGCAGCAGAATCACGAGGAATTCACAGTGGAGGGAAGGGGAGGCTGAGGTTTCACCCTGATCATAAGCGTCCAGGTTTCCTCCTGAGAAAACCTCCTGGTTTTCCTCCCATAAGGGGGAGATGACTCATGATCTTGAAACTGAGCATGACCCTGTGGGGCTCCTGGGCCTGGAAACCTTTCAAACAGTTGCTAATCAGGGAAGGGAGAGGATGCAGAGACAAGGGAGGAGCAGCCAAGAAACAACAGGGCAGCCCTGAAGCAGGGTCCTATTGCTGCCTCAAGGGATACACATAAAAATATCTTTGAGTTCTTTACAGATCTAAAACCCCCAACAAATGGAAGACGTCAGCATTCATTCCAGACAAGATCACAGTTTGATAACCTTGAAAAGCTCATCAGGAGACCACCTGAGACCAGATTAAAGGACTGCAGCGACCCCTCTCCCATTCTAATCCTTATCAGCAACTCTGCCCTTGAACCCTTGCTATAAAACTCCTCACCAAATTCTCCCAGGTTGGAGTGCACAGCTTTTCAGGGCACGAGTCCGCTGTGTCCCCCTTTGCCTGGCAAAGCAATAAAGCTATTCTTTGCTACTTCACCCAGAACTCCATCTCTGAGGTTCAATTCGGCACCTGTGCACAGAGGCTGAGTTTTCTGCATCCTTCTCAGTGGTTAAATCTCCTCTCCCAGTCCTTGTGGCCATGGCCTCCAAAGTGGGGAGCACAGAGGGTTAGAAAGAAGAATTGAGGGGGGCAGGGAGGAAATATTACAATTCCTATTTGTATTTATTTTTACCTTTAAAAAATGTTTTCCTTCTATTGCTTAATGTCATGGCTTTCAGTAGTACATGTATAAAACTTACAAATTAATACCTTTATTTTGGGGGTGAGAGGTCAAATGTGTTCATTCTTGGGATACAAATCTGCAAAGGCTCTGCTCTGGGGGAACCGGGGACTCTCAGAGTATGGGCTGCATCAGAATCACCGGGGCAGCTGGGTTCAGGGCCCAGGCCAAACCCTCTGCAGCAGGTTCCCTGGGTGCAGGGCCAGCAATCTGCATGTTAAGCAAGCTCCCCGGGGAGAAATCCATGGCCACTAGCCTTTGCACATGGTCACTCTGGACTTTGTCTCTGCAGCAGTTGGGAAGAACGCACTTAGTCCACAGCCATCTTTCCGTCCCCATCCCCAGAGCTGCGTCTCACAGAGAAATAGGTCTGGGCAGCCCTGTCTTCCATGTGCTGCATACAGGGTGCTTGGCCAAGGGGTAGCACAGGGCTGAAGCCCTTGGGATGTGCACCCTGACACGGGAGCTACCTCTACCTTGAAAAAGGGGCACCTCTTTTCTAGTTTACCCAGAGCTGCCCTGAGGGCTGGTGGTGGCCCTGGGCTGCTCTCCATCTACCTGCTGGGGGAGCCTGACTTTTCATTAGGACCGGACTGGGCTCACCACAGCAAGGACAGCCCCTGTGAGGCCAAGAGGGGAAAAGTGACTCAGACATGCCAAGACCGGCCTAGGGTTAGGGAAACACCCCCAAGTCTGGCCTGGGGTTTAAAAAGAACTTCCTGATGTGAGGATGTTCAAATGGAAAGTCACGGAAGACCCACCTCAGGAAAAGGGGGAGAGAGAAAAAGCAGATGAGAGAGAGTAAGACAGGCAGAAACTGAAAGAGGAGAAGAGAGAAACAGACAACTACCCTTGAGGGGTGGGCACAGTAGGCACCGTAGCACATCTGCCCAACAGGCAGAGCTGGGGAGAGGGTAGGTGGTGGGTTATGGCTCATTTTAGGAAAAAAATTATACCCCCTGCTAAGGCAGGAGATGGATGGGCTCCAGGCTAGATATTTACAACTGGCTTCCTGTTCACACTTCCTGGGGTGAGAAGAAGTTGGGCTTCAGGCCAGACACTCATTACCAGCCCCCTGTTTATATTTCTGAAGCAAGAGACAAACGGGCTCCAGGACTACATATTTATGACCTGACTCCTGTCTATATCTCGAGATCTGCACCTCGATATAAAACCCAGCAACAGAAATAGGGTAAATAACCAGATGTTAGACATTTTTATGGCAGGGACAGAGTAGGACTAAACCCTGTTAAAAGATCAAGAGGTCATACATTTCCCATCCTTGGGACAAGGGAAACATTCTGCACATGCGCAGAAAGGCTCCTGGGGGGGGTCAAAAAGGAGGGGGCACCATCCCATAATATGCGATGCTAAGGCCATCCCATAAGCCTCTGGGCTGAAATCCATCTTGGAAAAAAGTTGCACACGTATGTGGGGGAGGGTCCTAGTGCAGGTCAGGTGTGGAAAAGGAAGCCAGATAATTGGCCAAAGATACACAAAGACCCGGAAGAACTGCCCTGCATAAATGATTTAAGCGCCTCTTTACTGCGCTCCTCCTCATTAGGGAGAATGCCCACGCCCTTTCTCTCGGGTGGGCATCTCTGCCTTGCTTCTACCTTAACTAAACAAACGGTTTCTCTGTATGCTCTCCCACCTGTTGTGCCATGTCTCTAAAAATAAACTCTGTACCTGTTTTTACAGTTTTGCCTCCATGAGAAGAGCATTTTTCACTGGGGGCAAGAGCCAGAGGGTGTGGTGGCTAGGATTCCCAGTTTTCATCCAGGTTACATAGGTTCAGTTCCTGGGCAGGGAATTAAGATCTCGCTTCACACCACGACTCACTCACTGCTGCCCCTCCGAGATCACCGCAACCCGCCAGTCTGTATATTCCTTCACACTGGCCCAAAGTGGCTGGAGTAGGAGAGGAAGACCAGGGATGCTCAGCGTTTCTGGGACTTTCCCTGGTGAAGGTGAGGAAAAGCATTTTGCATTCTCGATGTTTTCCCGTTGGCCACTGGAGCCTGTTTACATTCGTGTTTTAGCATCTGAGCCATAAATCAGCAAATTACCTGTTGGGCTGTTTTAGCCTGGATGCTTGCTGATGATGACATTTCCACTGCTGATATGCACAGGTGGGATTCTCCAGGGTGACTGCTATGATCACATCATCAGGAGTTTATCTTGGGAGCGTTTGGGTTTTGCTGATTTAATAACCAAGCCCTGGTGTCTGTACCGTCAGGGAAATGTTTAGTCTGATGAAGGGAACTGGTGAGTCCGGCGTCTTCTCCCATAGGTCAGGCCAGAGCTTATTTGAGAGAGAAAGTAAAAGGTGCAAGGGGAACATTTTCTTGTTTAATTGGGCATAGATTTTCCTGGCAATAATTTGCAGTAAGATAAGGGACCTCTTCAAGATCATGCATCTTGGCTGGCTGGGTAAGGAAAAGGACTTGGGAAATTCTGGGTGCTTGGTTTTTTAAATAAGTTTGCCGATTTCTCTCAGACTCATCCATCAGCTGATGAATGTCTATTGTTTAACGGATGGTTCCTGCCCAGCTGGCCTGGCTCTCTGCCTGGACACGCTGTGTCTGGATGAAGGCAAAAATGGAGGACTTGCCCTGGGGTCTGGAGTGCCAAAGCCCTTGTATCCAGACCCCCAGGCATAAACCCTGCCCCAAGGTCAATAAGCCACTGAGCCTCATGGCAGAGAAGTAGCTTGGAGAGAGAACAGGCCACCTCTGCACAAAGTGGGATGGGCAACAGCGCCTGTGTCCCAGCTTGCACAGCTCCAACACCCTATTCCCGGACCAGTGATCTGCTGGAGCAGAACCTGTGATTCCTTGCATTTATTCCTGGGGCTTAGCACATGGCTTGACACGCAGCAAATGCTAAGTGCTGGAATGAATGAATGAATGAATGAATGTAGTGACTTGCCCAAGGACATATAGCTGGTGGTGGCACAGCCAGGATACCCAAGACTAGCACTGTGCTCCTTATACCCCCCCCCACTGTCTACCAAGGGGTTAAGTACACAGGCATCTGGACCCAGACCCCTGAAGTCTGAGTCCTGGTTTATTTCCTAGCTGCGAGGTGGCTGTGGAGGTATGCCTCTCAGATCCGTCTTCAAGAAGGAATTTCCTGTTCAGTGACAGGAGGGCAGTTAGCTGAGAGCCTCCAGTTATAGCACCTTCAGGGGACACCTCAGTTCTGGAGCTCAGGCCAGTTCCTCCCAGTCAGGGCCAGCCAATGACCCAGCATGGCAGGTGCTGGGGCCTGGCCATTTCTGCCCAGAGCTGGACTTGTCTAATGGGTAGTCTGCTGGGGAGCTCCCCATTGGGTGGCCTGAGATGCTGCCATTGTGCACGACCTGGCGAATGGTGGTCTGAGGCATTCCTGCCCCCTTCCCTCCCCCAGCTTGCAGGTCTGCATTATGGTCTGAAGGCTCTCTCTGCTCAAGGACCATAGTTTGCTATGTAATAAATATGATGATACTGCCCAGGGATAACTGATTCGATCACCTGGACCACAGTGATTGCTGGGGGAGGAAAGTAAAGGGAATACATAACCCAGTTTGGGCCAATGAGTTATGAGATGTTTGGTGGGGGGACTTCTCCAAAGCTCCTTCTTCTTTTATAAGAACCTCTCAGAGAGAAGCTGTTTACCTCCAGATGGTTCTGTAGCCACCAATGTGGTGGGATTGGGGGGAGAGTGGTCAGAAGAGAAAACTGACCCAGGAGTAGAGTGGAGCCCAGGGAATCACAACAAAATGGGGCCAGAGTCCTGCTGACAAGGAGAACCCCTGGATCAAACCATGCCTGAAGCCAGAGACTTTTCAATAATCTGAACTTCTCAATAATTCATTCAATTATATCACCTAAGACCAAGCTAAGTGTTCTATCTATCATTTACAATGAAAATAATCCTGATTCAATTAGGGAACAACAAAAAAAGAGGGATCACCCACCTACCACAACAGGCCAGGTCACAAAGAAATGAATCTCTAATGGTAAAATTTCAAGCACATGAATGGCAAGGAAATCTCAGGAAGAGGTTTGGGGACAGAGGATTCAGCAGGTGTTCCCCAGTCCAGATTTCATAGGCAGTGGATGCTCCAGGATCCACCTGTGGCCTGAGAGCTGGATAGACAGAGGCCAGGGTTACAGTGGTGGCATTCCCACCAAGTGGGAAAAAAACCAACCGCCTGGGGCAAGAAGAGAGGAGAGCCAGTCCATCTTCCCACACAAACACACACACCCAAAATGAGAGGAGGGAACAAGGGCTGACCTGCGTAGGGAGCCAGAGTAAACCCCACGGTACGTCTGACATCCAGGGTGAGCTCAGGGTTAACTAGAACTATTCCAACACATTGCCCAGGATCCAGGGATCCTAATCTTTGCCCCTCTGCCCCCAACTCCAAAGGCCCAGTGTCCCCACCCCTTGGCTCAGCTTCCTCTCCCAAATGTCATGCAAACTGCCCTGCAGAAGTCTTTGACAGGTCCTGCTGAGCTAACTGCCCGGAAAAATGCCTAAAACATGGATCGTCTCAATCAAAAGGAGAAAGATGCGCAGCTGATTAGGCCTGAGTTATTTGACCAAGTGTGCTGGCTTAATAGCAGTTAATGACAGGGTGCGGAGGGCAGAAATGTAATTACCGTTATCGACATCTTCTCTTTGTGGGAGGTGGCTGTGGGTGATGGGAATCTGAGAAACCGATCAAAGATAACGAAGTTCATCTTTCAAGCCAGGGCTGGGTGAGGGGGGTCCTTCCTCAGGCTGGGAAAAGGGGATCACAGACCACACCCGGTGGCTTTTGAGGGAAACACCAGTCCAGTGCTGCCAGCTGGCCTGACCCTGAAGGTGGTTCAAATTCTGGCGTGGGCTCTGCGCAGTGAAGTGATGGTCGAGGTGAGGCTGTGGCTGTGGCTGTGGCTGTGGTCCTAGCTCTGCCCTGATGCATCAGGTGAGCCTGGACTAGTCACCTTACCAGGGACTCAATCCTTCCTCCGTTAACGAGGGGTGGTTCTGGAATCAGTGTTTCTCAAAACAAGGGTCTGTTGGCACTTGGGGAGGTTAGTTCTTCCTGGGTAGGACTGGTCCATGCACTGTCCCAGGGGGCACATTCATTAGGAATCCGCACTGTCCCCCAACCCCGCAAGATGGCCCCAGCCACTGTGACAACCCAAAACCACACACTCATTATCTCAACACATCCCCTAGGGAGACAGTGCCACCCCTGGCTGTGGACCACTCTCCGGTAGCTTTCCTGAACAGCTGGCTGGCCTCCCTGTACCTCAGTGTCCGCATTTCAGAAATGGGGATTATAACGTGCCTGCCTCATTGGGCTATGAAGCTTAAATGAGATACTGCTTATAAAAATGAAGAGCGGGGCTTCCCTGGTGGCGCAGTGGTTGAGAATCCGCCTGCCGATGCAGGGGACACGGGTTCGTGCCCCGGTCCGGGAAGATCCCACATGCCGCGGAGCGGCTGGGCCCGTGAGCCGTGGCCGCTGAGCCTGCGCGTCCGGAGCCTGTGCTCCGCAACGGGAGAGGCCACAGCAGTGAGAGGCCCGCGTACCCCCCCAAAAAAAAAACAAAAACAAAAACAAAAATGAAGAGCGGTGCCTGGCACACAGAACAATAAGCATTACCCGCGGTGCTCAACGTATGGAGCCCCCTCCCAGGTATCTATTATCCAACTGCAATCCTACATAGTATATGCCATTATTCCCATTTTATATCTGGGGAAACGGAGGACCTGAGAGGTGAAATAACTCGACAGATTTCAACAATGGCTCAGTGTGACTTCCCAGCCTGGCCTCTTAACGGCCCATTTGCAGGGGACATGACAAGGCCAGGCACTTACTGGCGTCTCTTATAGGATGTCTGTACTGTGGGGATGGAGAAAGTCGGGACAGGGCCCGGGACTGATGACCGTCAGTTCCAGAAGACGGACTGGAGGTGAGGGCCTTCCTGAATCTGCCCAGCTACGTGTTTCTCTGGCACCCTGTCTGTAAATCCAAACTTCAGGCCAAGGAGGTTTTCTCCTTGCTTGCTTAAGATGGTTCTAAGGAACAGGACACGAGGGGCTGAGCTCAGGGGACCAGGTCTGCAATAGCAAGGCTGGGGGCAGGGAGTCCAGAGTGTGGCTGGAGAGGCAGGCGGGCGGTCGGGGGCGGCTGCAGGAAGGGCATCGCGCTGGCAGGACACTTCCTCCATGATATCCTGGGGCAGCACGGGAAGGTGAGCAGGGGACAGAGCCCAGAGCCCATACCACAGAGAAGCCACAGAAAGCTCCGGGAGACCCCACGGGATGGCGGTCAGCCCCTTCCCTGCGAGCTCCCGCTCCTCAGTGTCCATGAGGCCCTGCCTCACCTCCATGTGCCCGCCCCCCAACCTCTGACCTCATCTTGTGCCGCTATGTCCAGACACCCTGACCTTTCTTTTCCTCCCACCTCAGGCCCTTTGCCCTGTGCTTGGTTCTGCCTGGAATGCTTTTCACCCAGACGTTCCCACCCCTGTCTCCTCCTTATTGCTGGATCTCGCAGCTCAGGAAGGCCTTCCCAAAACACCCCAGGTGAAACAGTCACACAACCCTGCTTCTTAGCACTTAGCAATGGCAAGAATTGTTTGCTGTTTATCAGTATAACGTTCTGAGAGCCTACAACAGTGTCTGGCACTAAATAGGTCCTCGGTCAATAGCAAATGAATGAATGAAGGATGGAGACACACTTTCCCATGGCAGGGAAACTTCGGTGTGAGGGCAGACGCGGCCCCGCCCTCGGCGAGCCCCCGTCTGAGGGGAGACACAGTTGTTTTTCTTGCAGCAATAGTTATCAGAAAGTACTAACCAAATACATAATCCTTGCAGGCAGTGTGGCTGAGGAGCCACATGCTTACAGGACGGTCAGGGAAGACTTCCTATAGGAAGTTGCCTCTGAAAACTGGAGGCCCCACATCTTAGACTTGCCAAAGGGGTCTCTCCCTAGTGGACCAACACTGTCCTTTTAAATCAGAGCCAATCAAAGTGGTCTTGCTCAGATGTGGCTGGTGAGTGTGACTAGTGACAAACCCCAGAGATCTCTCACCACAGGTCCAGACACACCTATGTGACCACTCCTTTTTGCAGTATAAATACTTGCCTGCCTCTTGATTGGAGAAAAATGTGGTCACAGGCCACCCTCTGCTTGGAACTTCTCCCCTCTTCTCTGATCTCATGTCCTATCTATATCCCCATTTATAGATGCTAGGACCATGGAATGGGATGCAGACTCACATTGCAGTCTGCCAGTGGCAGGCACCTACCTGGAGTTGTGCAGTGCACAACCTGTACAGCTGTGCTTAGCAGCACTGATAAACTCCCAGATTCTCAGGACTGAAAGGGACATCAGAAAGCCTAAAGCACAGTCACTCAACTTTAAAATGAAGAGCCTGAGGCTGCTGGTGGAGACAAGGCTTTTCCAAGGCCATGCAGTGGTGTCTCAGTGAAACGGCTGGGCCGTGGACCCACAGCTCTTGGCTCTCAGAACGGCACCATGAGGTGTCCTCTGCTGTCCTCCCTCCCTTCCTCTAGGACTCTTAAAACGCCCCCTTCCCTCCCCTTCAGCACACCGTGTGTGCCCATCCTGGTTCTGTGCTCTCATTCAGACTCAGTACATGCCATGCTTTGGGGTCTTCCTAGGTAAATCACATCACCAAGCTGTGGCACCCATCACTTGTCCGCTCAGAGTGGGGGGGGGCACCAGAGTGCGTCCGCATCTGTACAGGGTTAGTAATGGGGTGAAGGGAATGATGAGGAGGTGGGAAGGACCCCCATGTTTCCTGGCAGAGTAAAATCACAGAGTCAGACACACTTGGGTAGGAGTTGCTCTGTCCCCCACTGTCGCACCAGGGGTGTGACCTTGGGTGGTCCACTCAGCCCTTCTGGGCTCCAGATGTCTCGACTATAAAAGGGGGTAAAAATAACCCTCATTTCTCCCCCCACCCTTCACCCCAGCCTAGTAAGGATTACATAAGGTAATTGATGTGCGAGACCGAGCTTGGCTCATGCCATGGCTGCACCTGCCCCTCAGAAACAAGCCCTCCTCCTGGAAGCCTTTCTCAGCCTCTGTTCTGCATGTGTGTTATGGCTCTTCCCCATGGAAGCCGTTTAAAGGCAGGAATTGCTACTGGGAAGAGAGAAAATCTTTGGCACAGCTCAGCCATTACCAGAGATGTTTAACCAGCTCGTGTTCAAGGCAGAAGGACGTGCATGAAAGCGTTTTATCTTCCTCCCACAAAGGGAGAGCACAGCCCTATGCCAAGTCGAAATGAAGGCTTGATTTTTAAAAATAGACATTTAGGGTTCACTGATGCTTTGCTAACCCCCAGTCAAATCACGACATCAAGGAAAGAAAAACTCCATGTTCTGCTAAGATGCTGAAATGGCCCTTTCCAATTAGGTGGTGGGCTCTGGGAGGGGGAGCCCAGGCAGGCAGCCCAGAGCTGTGTCTGCTCATCTGTGTGTTTCTGGGTCTGTGAGCACCTTGGAGCTGAGCCCACATGTCCTGGGTGAAGGGGCTGGCCTCCAAGCTATCCCGCCCTCTGGGTCTCCCACCAGGCTGGGTCCCTGGTTGTCCCTGGGAGGGATGTGAGACCTGTTAGGTAGCAGTCACTTACACGTTTTGCATATATCACTAGGTCCGATCGTCTACTTTGAATTAGCAAAGACCAGGACTCTCACAAAATTGCCCACACAACACGACTACGTGCTAATAACATCATCCATCTGAAACCCACCATTCCCCAGCTCCCCATGGCTCCCTGTCTGTCAAGAGAACACAGACTCATCTATTAAGACTCAGCCCAAGGGCGGTAATTAAAGCAACAACGACAAACACTTGTATGTCCCTTTTGCTGTCAGTCACCGCTCTAGCTGCTTTCCGCATATTAACTCATCTCATCTTCGGATAACTGTGATGCTTCAAGAATGGCCACAGGGCTTCCCTGGTGGCGCAGTGGTTGAGAATCCGCCTGCCGATGCAGGGGACGCAGGTTCGTGCCCCGGTCCGGGAAGATCCCACATACAGCAGAGCAGCTGGGCCCATAAGCCATGGCCGCTGAGCCTGTGCGTCCGGAGCCTGTGCTCCGCAACGGGAGAGGCCGCAACAGTGAGAGGCCCACATACCACAAAAAAAAAAAAAAAAAAAAAAAAAAAAAAAAAAAAAAAAGAATGGCCACAACTCCTTCCCACTGGAGAGTTTGAGTCTAAGTCTTCTCACTTTGAACCTGGGCAAGCCCTGGGTCCACTTGACGAGTACAATGTGGTGGAAGTGATATTGTGCCAGTTTCTAGACCAGACCTGAAGACACCAGCAGCTTCCACCTCCATCTCTTGGTGCACTCTTTGGCAGCCCTGGGCCTCCATGGAAGGAGTCTGACTAGTCCAAGACTGCCATGCTGGAGGGACCACATCCACGTGCTTTAGTGGACACTCCCAGCTGGACCCAGCCTTTCAGCCATCCTGGCCGAGGTGCCAGACACGTGAGTGAAGCCATCTGGGACCATCCAGCTGAAGTACCATTGAGTGACCTCAGCTGATGCCACGTGGCACAAAAGCACCAAGCAGCCAAGCCCTGCCTGAGTAACTGACCACAAAATCATGAGGTATAATAAAATGGCAAAAGTACTTTGTTAGGCAGCAGTAGGTAACCAGGACAACCTTCTGAGTCGGGTCCAATGGAATACCGTTTGACAGCTGAGCAAGCTGAGACACAGAGAAGTTAAGTAGTTTGCCCATGGTCACACAGCTAATAAGTGATGAAGCCAGGATTCAAAACCCAGACAGCCTGGTCCCAAAGTCCATGCTCCCTCTTCTCTGAACCCTAAATGGACTATTCCATTGTCCTAACATCTCTTGAACTTACCCATTGGCAAATCTTCTCCCCTACTGGATGCAAAGGCTACTGAAAGGTAGATACCAGTTCTTAGTCAATGCATAGCCCTGTCCTGGGACAGAGGAAGAGTGCTCGGTGTTTGCTGAGAGTGGAGGGAGGTGGGGGGTGGATAGATCGATGGACTGATGAATGAACAGATGAATGGGCTTGGATAGGAGAGAGCCTAGAGAACGTGGACGAGCTAGAACTGTTTGGGGTGTGGGCTTATTAGAGGTGCCGTCAGCATGAGGGAAGCAGAGGAGCACCACACACCAGGTAGAGGGGTGCAAAGCCTCCCTTGACTATTTGTGTGGTTCCCCACCCTCTCTTCTCCGGGGCCTCACAAAGGGTCACTCTTTGAAGCTAAAGATTAATTCTGAAAAACACTTCCATTTTAGTGTTATATGTTGCCTCCATTCTTTCTTTCCCCCCAGCACGATTTTAACAAGGACCCAAAACTTCCACTAATAGATATGTCACATGCCTGAAATGTCTAGTCACCAGCTGAACACTGATTTGACCTCTGAATGTCCTGGTAGCCCAGGCAAAAGGGAAGATACATTGTAGTTAAGAGTCCTCATTTGGGGGAGATTTGCTGACCTCTTAGATCCAGAACCGACAACCCCAATAACTACCTTGCAGAAGGCTCACCTCTGACCCTCCACACTCAGCCTCTGGACGCATGCACCCCATGTGTTCACCACCAGTCCACCCTGAATGCAGTTGTGCTTATTCCTAACTCCTCCTCCGCTATTCTCAAAAGGGCACGGGCTTGAGTTCATTCATCTCTCAACCATGAATCCTCAGTTCCGCAGATGCTGTGCTTCTTGCCAGACTAGTCAGTGACCGCAAGGTCTTCCAAACCTCTGGAAACTTCTGGAGAAACAAGAGTCCCTGGGCTCCTCCCACCAGCACTTTTCTCTTTAAGATTCCAGGCAAACAAGAGGATTTCTATTATCTTGTCCAAGAGTATTTTTCCGGGAAGAAGGGTTACACTGAACCTCAATGGAAATTTCCACCGGAGCTTTTCCATTTTCTGGAACCCATTACACAGAGCAGCATTAAATTTACAGGATGCAATCCCTTTAGATGTGGATGGTTAGGTTATATAGTTCACAGGAGTAGATAAAAAGGGGCCAACAGACTCATCTGGAGAGATGAAATTTTTCCTGCAAAGAGGGTGGTCTCTGTTCAAAGTTCAGAGAAGTCTGTCCTTCCAGGAGGGATTTATTGCATACATGGCTCTTACAAAGGACGCTGGAGGGCTTCCCTGGTGGTGCAGTGGTTGAGAGTCCGCCTGCCGATGCAGGGGACACGGGTTCGTGCCCCGGTCCAGGAAGATCCCACATGCCGCGGAGCGGCTGGGCCCGTGAACCATGGCCGCTGAGCCTGCATGTCCAGAGCCTGTGCTCCGCAACGGGAGAGGCCACAGCAGTGAGAGGCCCATGTACCACACACACACACACACAAAAAGAAAAAAGGACACTGGATAACATAACAGTTGACCCAGAGATGTTCGTTGTCTCATTAACCTCCTGAGAGTGACCAGGACGGCAGATTCTGAGCTACATAGAGAGAGCGTCGAGAACAACCAGGCACTGCAGTTGCCCCTCCTGCCCTGCCCTCACCAGCCTCTGCCACTTGGCTTTGCTCAAGGCAGGTAATGAACAGACTTGAGGAAAATGCTTAATCCCAAGCCAGATGCCACATTCACTCTAGCAGGTCTCCTCCCTGCCACCTCCCACCCCAGCATGCGCACGCACACACGCGCATACAATTTCCCCAGTCTCTGTGTTCATGGAACTAATCTACTTTACTACCACCTTGAGGAACATGTGAATCACTGAGCAAAGACAGAGAGAAAGCTGAAGATAAGTGATTTTTGGAAGGTTGTCATTTTGAAGCCCCAAAGGCAGGCTTCTCCAGGGTGGGTGAGGCCGTAGAAGTGACAGGCAGCTGGGGCCATCCCCTCTTCCCTGAACAGCCCTTTCTCCCCCACACTCTGGACCTTTGCACTGTCTGTTCCCTCCACCTGGGATGCCCTCTTCTGATCGCCATCTTTTCCTGGCAAAATGCCATCTGTCTCTCTCAAGGCCTGGACATTCCTGATCTCCCCACCCCAGCATAAGCTCCCCAAGCTTAGGGCCCTTACCTCTCATGTCATAGAGTTGCTTCATGGTAAACAGTGTAGACTCTGGAGCCAGTGGCCTGGGCTCAACTTAAGAATGCTACCTACTAGTTGTGTAATGGGAAGAACAAATCCGACTCCATATTGGATCTGTTTCTTTTACTTTCACTTTTGCATTCCATTGCTGTTGCTATAAGAATGTTGCCTGTAGCTTGAAATATACAGGATAGCCCATTCTCAAGGCTCTGACCTTTAAAGGTATAACACTTTACCATTCATATAGAGATACAAAGTTGCAGAACAGACAATAACATTTGTTTTGTTAGAGGTTTACAGGAACATGTGACTGGACCTACAGGGACAGCTGCAAAGGACAAAGGATTCTGACACCAAGAGGTCTGCAGCAATCAATCATACCCCTCCTCTTTTACTATAAGAGAAGCTTGAATTCTAAGAGGGTAAGATGGTTCTCTGCGATGCAAGTCCACCATCTTCTCCATTTGCTGGCTTTCTGAATAAAATCACTATTCCTTGTCCCAACAACTCGTTTCTCAGTTATTTGGCCTGTCACGCGGCGAGCAGTACAAGTTTGGATGTGGTAACAGCTGTGCAACTTCGCACAAGTTACTGAATCTCTCTGTGCTTTAGATGCCCCTTCCATGAGATGAGGAAGATAACCATGTCTACCCGATTAGCATTGTTGAGAGAATTTTCAAAGCAATGACTGTAAATTGCTGTCATTATCATTATCCTTGGGGACTGCGTGCTCAAGGCCCGGCACTCAAAGGAGCTGGGAATGCCTCCTGAACTTCAGTGTGGGAATAAGGAACTGGCTGCAGTCTGCTAGGGAAGTGGGGATTGAGAGACAATAATGCAGTCGGGGCAGCTCCAGGAGTAATACGGGGGCCCAGGGATGGGCTGGGGCTGGAGGTCCTGCCCAGCACACCCTGACTGCCTCTACCACACCCTGAGATTTTCCTCAGCACCAGCCCCCATCTCCTCCTGCAGACTCAGGGACCATCTGAGAGCAGACTTGAAAGGGAGCTCCTGCCTCAGATCTTCTCTGCAGGGAGCTGCAGCATTGGTAGGCTGGAAAATGTTCACAGTCCACTCTTTGGAGGAGGGGAGGTGCAACTGTGACTTACAGTGTCTGCCAGCTTCCAAGGTGTAAATACTCCCAGCATGGTGGGTTTCAAGCTCCTGACGCCATGTCACTGAATGCAGAGTTGAGAATGAATAGGCAGTTCCCTCTATTACATGGCAATTTCACTATATGCCTACAATAGATGTAAACAACCTGAAGCGCATGGGTCAGAGTAAAATACACAGAATTAGAATGTAGCTAAATAATTACAAAGTAATAAGTTTCAAACATATATTACATTTCTTTTTGATATAATAATTTAAAATAATTTTAAATCATGGTTGTGTTTAAAAAGTAGCTGTCAGCATGCCTGAAACGGTTGGTTGTTTGGCCTGAGGTGACCCAGCACTGGAGCCTACCCGGCTCTTCAGTGGGGCTAATGGCAGACTTTGGGAGGGCTCAAGCCAAGGAGTACTTCTCAGAACTTCTGCTGCCAGTGTCCTTGTCCCCACGGTGAGCCACAGCCACCCCCCGCCTCTGCAGGAGACCCTCCAACACTAACAGGTAGAGCAAATGAATCTAAAAAATTACATGGAGTCCAGTTCTGCCCTGAAGTTGGCCTTACAGAAAATGGGAAAGTAATACTGAAGAATTTCCTCTTCGACATAGCTCGGTGCAGCGGGACCTTCACTGTGCAGAACAGAGAACTTGAGTGCATTCAAGAGATCAAAGAGAGAGTCAGCACATCAAAAGTTTTGGTTTTGCTCAATGGTTGAGTAGACTCAACAGTTTGTGCAACTTTGTTGAATCGTGCTTTGAACCAAGATCAAGTCTTTGCTGTGCACATTGATAATGGCTTTATGAGAAAACGAGAATGTCAGTCTGTTGAAGAGGCCCTCAAAAAGCTTGGAATTCAAGTCAAAGTGATAAATACTGCTCCTCCTTTCTACAATGGAACAACAGCTCTACCAATATCAGATGAAGACAGAACTCCACGAAAGAGAATTAGCAAAACCTTAAATAGGACTACAAGTCCTGAGGAGAAAGGAAAAATCCTTGGGGATACTTTTGTTAAGATTGCCAATGAAGTACTTGGAGAAATGAACCTGAAACCACAGAAGGTTCTCCTTGCCCAAGGTACTTTATGGCCTGATCTAATTGCAAGTGCATCCCTTGTTGCAAGTGGCAAAGATAAACTCATCAAAACCCATCATAACGACACAGAGCTTATCAGAAAGTTGAGAGAGGAGTGCAAGGTCATAGAACCTTTGAAAGATTTTCATCCAGATGAAGCAAGGATCTTAGGCAGAGAATTTGGACTTCCAGAAGAGTTAGTTTCCAGGCATCCATTCCCAGGTCCAAGCCTGGCAATCAGAGTACTATGTGCTGAGGAACCTTATATTTGTAAGGATTTTCCTGAAACCAACAATATTTTGAAAATAGTAGCTGATTTTTCTGCAAGCGTTAAAAAGCCACATACACTATTACAGAGAGTCAAAGCCTGCACAACAGAAGAGGATCAAGAGAAGCTGATACAAATTACAAGTCTGCATTCACCGAATGACTTCCTGCTACTAATTAAAACTGTGGGTGTGCAGGGTGACTGTCGTTCTTACAGTTACGTGTGTGGAATCTCCAGTAAGGATAAGCCTGACTGGGAATCTCCAATTTTCCTGGTTAGACTTATACCTCGCATGTGTCACAACATTAACAGAGTTGTCTATATATTTGGCCCACCAGTTAAAGAACCTCCTACAGATGTTACCGCCACTTTCTTGACAACGGGGGTGCTCAGTACTTTACACCAAGCTGATTTTGAGGCCCATAACATTCTCAGGGAGTCTGGGTATGCTGGAAAAATCAGCCAGATGCCGGTGATTTTGACACCTTTACGTTTTGATCAGGACCCACTTCAGAAGCAGCCTTCATGCCAGAGATCCATGGTTATTCGAACCTTTATTACTAGTGATTTCATGACCGGTATACCTGCAACCCCTGGCAATGAGATCCCTGTAGAGGTGGTGTTAAAGATGGTCACTGAGATTAAGAAGATTCCTGGTATTTCTCAAATTATGTATGGCTTAACATCAAAGTTCCCAGGAACTATTGAGTGAGGGTAATAAACTTCTTGTTCTACTTTAAAAAAAAAAAAAAAAAGATGCCTGAAACTTCAGCAATTGGTTCTCCCCTCATTCGTAACCCTGATACTCTTTGTAGCATATACCTACCCCAGGACCTTTGCACCTACAGTCTCCTCCACACGGTATGCTCTTTCCCCAGATAACCCTGTGATTCCTTCCCCACTTCCTTTAGCTCCAGCTCAAGCACCACTTTGTCACTTATTAAAAGACATTCTCTGGCCATTCTATATAAATAACAGCACCCCTTCCCTCAGTCCTTCCTAACCCCCAGCTCTGCTGTATTTTCCTCCAGAGCCCTGGACACCATGGACACTCTATTTGTTCATTCATCATCCATCTTCCCCCAGTGAAATCCCCACAAGGACAGGGATTTCTGTCCACTGTGTTAACTGACCCCCAGTTAATTTATGTCTGATAGCAGGTACTAAATATAGATCCATAGAATAAGTATCTACAGCTGTCCAGAGTCTACAAGGTGCAGCCACAATTATCTCATCTGCTCTTAGCAGCAGGGTGGTTATGACGACGCCCATTTTACAGAGAACTCCTTCCCCTAGCACAGAAGGTATGAGGCTTTGGCATAAATTGACTTCCCCAAGATCACAGCTAGCCAGACAACCTGCCAGACCAGTATTCCATTCTTGTGACCACAAACCCGGCTTCTGCCCTCAATACTACAATGCCTCTCAGAAAAGCAGGAGAGCTCCCCTGGGTGGTGCACTGCTGAAGGCCCAGGATTCGCAGTCACACTATGTATTACCTCTCTCGAGGCCCCAGTGAAGTTCCTGGGACACATTAATGGCTCAATAAACAGGTTTCTAAGTTGAAGTCAGACAAGTTCTTTTTCCAGCGCCCTCCCTCACCCTCACCCTGCACGCTCCCAAAGTCCCATCCCTCCACCTACAAGACCTCCACCGTTGGGAAGCTCTAGGGTGAAGCTTCGTCTGCTAAGGTTTAAGACATTTTTTCAGGTCAGATGCAATTGCAAGCATCCTCATCTCCTAGCACGCTACCTGGCACAAGAACACGCTCAATAAATAAACTTGATTGAATAAAGCATGTATGTGTGTATGTGTGTGTGTGTGTGTGTGTAGATGAGAGGATGAAAAGACTGCTACACTGACAGTGGGGTTTCAGGTACCCTGTGAGGCAGGGAAAGGAGACAGGGTCCTCTGGAACCATAGTACTGGAAGCACAAGGCCGAGAGGCCAGGAACCTCCCTTCCCTGTCAGTCCTGAGACAAGGGTTCCGCCCCAGAATTTAAAACTGAGTTGAAAGGGGAGCAGAGGGGGCAGTTCATTCTTCTGATGACTGGTGGGCCCAGCGCCTGCTCAGGTCTCCTTGTTATTCTTAGCGGGGATGCTCTTGCCTGGCAGGGAGGAAGGAGGGCAGGAGCTGGTGGGGAGGGGAGGGGGAGCTGGGCTCCGCAGGTCGGCTTCCAGAAAATGAGATGTCATCTGGCAGGAGTGAATTAATAAAAGGAAGTGGCCCGGGCTGACCCAGACTCATTCTTGGTAAATCTTGGATTCTGGAAGTTTCTCCATGGCCTCCACTTCTTCTCAGGGGAGCAGTGGAGGCCGGGTGTGGAGGAGTAGATGAGTGTGCAGGTTGAGGTGGGGTTTTAAATTATCTGCTCCCCAGCTCTTCCGAAAATCACCTGCTTGTAAAGGGGAAATACTGACTGTTTCCTGGACACCCTTTTTTTTTTCTGGAGAGGACCAGAGGCCAGTTGGGGAGAATCCAGGCCTTCGGGGAACCTCGGGCAACAGGAACTGGTTGTGTCCTCGGTGATTGCAACGCTTCCCAACCTTGTCCAGTGCTACCAATCACCGCTGTAAGCATTAAGCAATTCAAATTCTAGGCTACGGCTGTCACATTAGCAGACATCAGACTCACCTGGAGAGCTTGTTCAAACAAATGGGGGGGGGGGGCGCCTAGGCCCTGGCCCTGGAGATTCCGATTCAGTAGCCCTAGGGTGGGACCTGACTGCGCAAGTATAACAAACCCCCAGGTGTACCGGGTGCGGGTACTCCTGGGACCACACTTTGGGAAACACTGCCCGAGGCCAGCTCGCTGGACCAGAATCTCCAGGGCAGGGATCGGCGTTTTTCACAACTTCCCAGGTGATTCTCAGCACCAAGACAGTTCAGGAAGCTGGTAAAATGTGAGGGCCACCTGCAGCCAAAGTCCCTGGGACCTTTGTTATGAGGCAGATTCCCAGGCTCTGCCTCAGCTCTGAGGACTCAGAACCTCTGGGCGGTGGGACCCAGGAATCAGAATTTAACCATTACCGTTTGAGAGTCCTGACCCTATATACAGAGGAGTAATCACTTAGTTATCAAAATGAACATCAAACCAGGCTGCTTTCTAATAAAAGAACAATCCAAGGTTCGGGCAAGCTCGAGTTGCCCTGGGAGTCTCAACCGCCGCCCCCAACCCTCCCAACCCCCGGGGAAGTTTGGCCAGAGCCCTCTGGACCCTGGAGCTCTCTCTCTCTTGAGGTGCAAGAGCCACGAGGCACAATTCCGCAAGCACGCCGCCTTCCCTCGCGTTGCCGTGCCTTCGTGGCTTTGCACAACCTAAGGTCTCAACCAGAATGCCCTCTCCACCTCCTGGCGTCTTTCACATCCCAGCGCTCACTCATCCCTCCGTGAAGCTCCGTGACCTCCAGCCCGCTCTCCCCGGACTCACACTGACCTTGCACGATTGTCTGCTACTGCTCTTGCTGCAGCGACGGGGCCAACGTATTGAAGAATCACAGCCGTCCCCACCTTCCAGGGCGTTGGTCCTGCTTGGTGATGCCTCTGTTGTACTGGCCGCGGATAACAGGCAGGGAGGAACGTTGGGACGGTGCTACTGAAACCGTGGTTAAATCCACTTCACTTATCCAAGTCATTTTAAGACTCGCCTGTCCTCCAAGCGGCATGTAGCCTAAACAGTACGATGTTTGCCCCAATTGTTTCCCAGGAACTTGGAGTCAGTTGCCTAGTTCAAGCTGAGCAGGTTAAGACCGGAAGGGATCCCCGACCGTTCAACTGGGCATGCGCGAGCGTCCTTGGTGAGCTTTTGCACGTGTGGAGGCATATCGTTTAGTTACGCCTGCACAGAACAAAGATTATCACACCTTTTTCCAATCACCTTTCCCCCACACCTGAGACTGCCCTGCTTCTTTATTCTTTATCCCATAAATACCCCCGAGGCCCTTGCCTTCAGGTGGGTGCATTTGAGATTTCTCCTCCTGTCTCCTTGATTGGCTGCCTTGCAAATAAACCCTCTCTTTGCTGCAAACCCTCTCTCAATGTTTTGGCTTCCTGTGCATTGGGCAAAACAAACCTAGTTCGGTAACACTACCGATGGAAGCATTGTGGAAGCATGACACAGGTGGGCTGGAGTTCTGGAAAAAGCAGACCCATCTAGAGAGCATTTTCTAGAGGGAAGTGGAGGTTAAAGAAGATTTTTAAGGAGTTTGGGTCTCTGCTGTGAGATGTAATTCCCACCTCACTCCTTCCCCTTCCAGAGAATCTTCAGCAAAACTGCTCATTATTTGCAAAACCTTTTGGATGCAGGTTTTTGTGTATCATTACTGTGATGCTGTGCTAATATGTTCCTTAGATGGAGTCAAGAAGGCCCATTTTCAATGGGTCCTGACACTCTGTACTGTCCTGTATTAGTAATTGCTGCTTGACAAGTTACGTTAAGACTTAGTGGTTTAAAACAGCAATAAATATCTATGGTTTCCAGGTCAGAAATTTGGATGCAGCTTAGCTGGGTGGTGCTGGCTCGAGATATCTCATCAGGTTGTAGTTAAGATGTTGGTCAGGGATGCTTTCATCTGAAGGCCTGGCTGGGGCTGGAGGAGCCCAGGAGGAGAAGCAGTGGCTGCCCACGGATCTCTCACACGTCTGCAGAGCTGATGCTAGCTTGGCAGGAGGTGCTGTGCGCCTCAGGGTGGCCTCTTCCTGGTTGCACGAGTGACTTGAAACTGGCTGCCTTTCCCTGGAGTGAGCAATTCAAGAGAAAGAGAGGCAGACAGAACTATGTCTTTTATGACCTAGCTTTGGGAGTCACACATTGTCACTTCCACTACATTCTATTGACTAGGAAAAACATCACTAAGGACATCCCACATTCAAAGGAATTAGACTCCTCCTTTCGAAGGGAGGAGTACCAAAGATTCCATGGGCAGATTTAAAAATACCCCAGTTGTCATGAATGGGAGGCTGGGTACCTACTTCTGGTACACAGGAGATGCTTACTAAATGTCTGGTGAACTGGACAGACAGCCCATCTTTCCGTAATGCCACTCTGAAGCTGAGATGGAACAGGAAGCAGTGGTGACTGGCCTGGGGCAGCACTGTCTGTGGGCATCTAGCTGTCCGATGCTGCTCTTGGCTGCCGGCCTATCTGGGACATACAGAGCAGCCTTTCGTGGCCTGGGTCTCTGACACACAGTGTCCTTCCTGCCCTGTGCACCCCTCTGGCTCCCAGTCTCCTGTGTATGCCTCTTACATGACTCCTGTTGACTCTAAAAGGCCTGGACAGGCAGCCACTTCCACATGGGGTTTGCTTCCAGGCCTGGATTCTTTCTAGGGGGAGACTATTATTCTACTGTGACATGGTAGGGACAGATCAAGAGGGTGAGAACGACCTTCCTCCAAGGCTACTACAATATGGATATTAATCAGACCAGCTCCTTTCCTCATAGCCTTTATATGTACATTTCAGCCTCTAAGACTTTGCTTGTGCTGTTCCCCCACCCAGAATGTCCTTCCTTGTCCTCTCTGCCCTGCTAGATCCTGCTCTCTGGGAGGCAGTGTGGCACAGTGGAGAGAACACAGGCCTTAGAATCTAAAGGCAGGAAACACCCCAAGGCTCCACTTCACCATACAGTACTTGAGCACCTTGGACAAGTCAGCCCATGACCTTTCTCAGCCTCGATTTTTCCCGTGTGTAAAATGGGGCTATTATACCACCTTAGGGTATAATAAGTCGTTTCTAGGCTTAAATGAGAATACGGAAGGGAGAGTGCTCTTTGTGCAGCCTAAAGCACTCTAGGTAAGGAATCTTTATTTTTCCTTTTCATCCTCTTGAACCCAGCTCAGTTCTACCTCTCCCAGGAGAACCTCTTCACATTTATGAATCTTTCTAGCAATCACGTTTCAACCACACAGACCTGCATTTAATCTGACACCCTCAAATTTTTCTTTTCATTTGTGTTAGGCCAGTTTCTGACATGGAGTGTTGAGTCCAACGGGACTTGCCTGTGTCTCTACCACAGCACATAGCACAGTGCTGGGTCCACATGGGTGCTTTGGAGCATCTGTGCCCACAGACCACACAGGGGCATGCTGATTTGGGGGGCCCCGTTTTCTATTCTGCTGTCTGTGATCCTGTTGATCCCCGTTTAGTGGAGATTCTGTGCAGCCGGTCTCCAGCTTCCATTTAGTTTCTAAAGGCCCACGCCTGTTATTCTCATCAAAGAACTGCCTTTGGGAACTGCTTGGTCCACACTTGCAGTGGACCAAGTGCCTGGGAGTTTACACCCTCTCTGGTTCCTGGCAGTCCTGAGTCAATGACTGACCTGTGCAGAAGTCTGAAAGCCCAGCCTCCTTGCCTTAGAAATGCAGAGGTATAATTTATGCTCCAGAGCTCCCCCTGGGATGTGGCCTGAAATTGCACCTTGCCTTGCCTTCCCCGTCCTGCTTCCCCGACTCCTTTCCAGCTTCCTGAAAACATCCTTTGCACACGAATCCTCAGCTCTGGATTTACTTCTAAGGAACCTGCCTAAGAGATCCCCATCCAGGCTCCCATAAGAATGAACAAGTTGGCATTGATGAGCCACGTGGACCAAGATCTGCAGAAAGGAAAGGGAGGGAAGAAAACCACTTCTCTTTTCCTCTTTTGGTTGCTTCCTGATCACCACCAACGCCACAACTGGGGAGAAAAAAGAAGTGATTCATTTTCAGTTTACATTTTCTTTAACATAACAAACTCCCGCTTTTGGAGGCTTAATTGGATCTATTCTTGGATGTGACAAAAAGTTAGTGGGAGATGAAAGGGGCACATCAAGGAAAAAAAAACATTCCAAGTGAATAATTTAAGATCACATCCATAATTAATGGCATTTGGCATGTTTCCCCTGGAAGCCTAATCATAGCGTGGAATGTGCTAATTAGAGCAGTTTGGTGCAAATCAGTCATTGCAGGTGTGGAAAAGCTGCCTCTGTTCTTTTCAGCCCTGGTGGCGGTTGTGACACTGGATCCTCAGGTGGGGCGCGGCTTGAGTAAATGATGGAGCTCCGTTTTGAAACGTCTAATGGTGTGAAGTTTCTCTTCTTGTTGAGGCGGGGGACATGTATGTGGTATGTGGTGTTTCATGGCGGGACACGTCAGATTGGAACTGGAGAGACATTTTAGTTTAGTTCTTTCCCTCTCTTATCTTTGGGGAAGACAAGAGAATGAAACAGGGTCAGAGCTGGAAGGAGGGAAGTGAGGAGAGGAAGTAACTCCCCCAGCCCCTGCACTTACCCAACACCCAGTGGGATAGGGGAGATGACCTGTTGCAGGGCCAGGTGCACCTCGGGAAAGGTAAGGCACCAGGGCATCTTTGGTTTACTCTTCCGTGTCCACGCTCCACCCCAGGAGGCTGAAACCACGCACTCAGCCCTGCCTGATGTCTGACTTCTGGTCAGATTTAGCACATGGAAGCCCCTATTAGAGATTGGAGGGAAGGAGGGAAGAGATAGAGAGCTCAGGTGACTTACTTCCCATCTCCTCCCTCCTCCTTGCTGGGATCTGCCTGCCCCCTAGAGCTGAGATTCCACTTGTTGTAGGTCAGCCTCCTCGTTGCGTTGCAGAGTCTCGCTGACCTGGGCTTCAGGGCCTGGGGGCATCACAGCGCCACCCTTCCCAGCCTGGTCTACAAGTGCTCCCCCTTGTGGTTCCCGCTCGACCTGCACCTTTGTAAACACCCCTTTAGTAAATTCTCCTCCAATGATCCTTAATTTGAGGGTGACATTTCTTAACAGCTGTGTCAAGACCCTGAAAAAGAACTAGTTCACAAGAGTGACATTCTTTTTAAATGGAGCTCTCTCCCTTAAAAGCCAGCGTTTTGGCGACTATTCTTTGGCAATCTTTATAAAATGCGTCCGTTATTTCCCTGCCGTCTGAAAGAGAAGTAACTACACATGATTGAAATGCTACCCTTGTTAGCTCTTTGTGAACATCAACTGTTGTCCCATGGTGGGCACTGCAGACTTTGGCAACTGTTACGGTCTGAATAGTGGCCCCCCAGATTCATATGTTGAAGCCCTAACCCCCTAATACGACTGTATTTCGATATAGAACCTTTAAGGGGGTAATTAAGGTTAATGATGTCATAAGAGTGGGTCCCTGATCTGGTAGGACTGGTTTTCTTAAAAGCATAGGAAAAGACACCAGAGCTTTCTCTCTCCTCCTGTGCCCACAGAGGAAAGGTCACGTGAAGACACAGTGTGGAGACAGCAATCTGCAAGCCAAGAAGAGAATCCTCACCAGAAGCCAACCACGCCGACACCCTGATCTTGGACTTCTAGCTTCCAAAATTATGGAAAAATAAATGTCTGTTTAAGCCACGCAGTCTATGGTATTTTGTTTTGGCAGTCTTGAGGCAGGAGATAGATGGGCCCCAGGTTAGACATTTACAACTGGCCTCCCATTTACATTTCACGGGGCAGGGAAAAAGTGGGCTTTGGGCTGGGCACTAGCCTCCTGTTTGCATTTCCTGAGACAGGAGATAGATGAGCTTCAGGTTAGACATTTAAAATCAGCCTCCTGGGACTTCCCTGGTGGCGCAGTGGTTAAGAATCCGTCTGCCAAGGCAGGAGACACAGGCTCGAGCCCTGGTCCGGGAAGATCCCACATGCCACAGAGCCACTAAGCCCGTGTGCCACAACTACGGAGCCTGTACTCTAGAGCCCAAGAGCCACAACTACTGAGCCCACATGCCACAACTACTGAAGCCCGCACACCTGGAGCCTGTGCTCTGCAACAAGAGAAGCCACTGCAATGAGAAGCCCACGCACTGCAACGAAGAATAGCCCCCACTCACTGCAACCAGAGAAAGCTCGCGCACAGCAACGAACACCCAACTCAGCCAAAAATAAAGTAATTAATTAATTAATTAAAAATAAAATAAAAGAAAATCAGCCTCCTGTTTACTCTCCAAAACGGAAGAAACTACAGAGACAGGGTAAACAGCCAGGCTCTTTCTCTTGTGGATGCCTTAAGATAACAGTCATGATAAGAACAAAGAGGGACGAAACCTTGTTTGAATAAAGGATCAAGGGATCTCTGCTTCCCCCCTCCTTGGGGCAAGGGAGACACCACACATGAGCAGAAAGGCTCCTTGGGGGTCAAAAGTCAGAGGACAATGCTAGGCCATAGTGAGTCTTGCTTCTCCCAGATGCCTTCACATCAAGATCCACCTTGGCTGTGAGGCGCGTGTGCACCTAAAGGGAGGGTCCTGAGACAAATTAGCCCGGGGGACAAAACAAGATGATTGGCCAGAAGGAAGACAAAGACCTGGAAAACTGTCCCTCTAGAAAGGATTTAAACTTCCCAGAGGCACGACTCTTCCTCTCTGACTTCACCCATGTGTCTTTCCACATGTACTCTGCTTTTCCAATAAACTTTTTACATTTCTATTTCCCTTCTGCCTCCTTTCCTGAATTCTTTCCTGACAAGGCAGGCAAGAACTGGGGGTTTAGGGTGTAGCCTCTGGCCTCTGTGGTCTAGCAGTTAGGATTCCCGGTCCGGGAACTAAGATCTTGCTTCCAGCTACCGCTTGCTGCAAGCTGCTGCTTACTGCTGCGTGCATCCAAAATCAGTCTGATCACAGACTAACACAGAGACTCCAGAATATAGGACAGTTCGCCCTTGTCCTAAGTGGTTCCAAATTTCATGCTCACCCCACTCTGGTTTTATAGTTTCTTTGCCTTATCTCTGAGCTATTACCTCTTGTGGCCAATAACATCACTACCTTTAGTATAGCTATCCCTTACTCACTTAAATCTTACTTGTTTCCTAGTACTAAACTGTCATGTGAGACCAGAAAAATAAAGCTCATTAGAACTATGTATAAAGCAAGAGTTAATAGGTTCTGAGTGAGGGTCTGAATTGCTCTTCCTTGAATAGCGCATGTATTTTAATGCAGAGACTTTATCATGAAGACTTTTTAAATGCCCCGAAGCCATTGTTTTCTTACTCTGGAATCCTTGTTATATTCTTGTACAACTGAGGTTGCCAAATCAGTGGCCTAAGGAAAAACGTGGTATCACAGTAACTTCTCTCTTTTCTTTTCTGAACTGGTTAGAACACAATGAAACTTCAAATCTTGTACGATCAGGTCTTACCTCACACCTGAGCATCCTTTGGCTTGAAATTATTAGAAACTTGGCTCCTGGTCCCTGCTACATGCCCCCTGGTAGGAGAGGGGCCTCTGGATTCATTTAGCCCAGTGGGTTCCTGGAAAATTTGATGAGCTCTCAGGCCTTGCATTAGCCATCCTCTGTCTCGGCCTGGACGGCCCTGCAGCCAGTTGATACGGGGCCGATTTTATGAGGCAACTCCCCTCCAACCTCCTAAGCTTGTAATGCTCATTGGCAGAGACAGCTAATGGATTGTTGCTCCTTGCCGGTCCCCCAGATATTGACTCGGGTCTTGGGAAGACTTTATAAAGAGTCATCGGGGGGAATCTTCCAGTTCAAATTGAATTCTTGGCCATTAAATCTCTTTCGTAAAAGGCTGCGCCTCGTATCACATGCCAGTGCACCTTCTGAATTTTTAACCTGCGCAAGAGAACAACCTCCTTTCCTACAGCCATCTCAGCAGGTTCCGGGTTTTTTTTTTTTCCTTCCAGCAGATCTGGTTAATTGTTATGGATTTTCCAGCAGGTAAAAGAATTTGGAGTTTGGAAAGAGCAGGCTTTGTTTTCTCTTCTAAAGAAAACCAGTTCAGGTGGCTCTGCCTAGAGACACAGGAAGGAGGGAAGAAAGAAGGAAAAGGAGAGAGGATGGGACCTGGGGTGACTGCCAGCCGGGGCATCTCAGACAAAACTGGCTATTGACCAGATGCCACACGTGTGCACCCCACACATGCAGCTCAACACACACAAGCAGGCCCACATGTGCACGCACACACACACACACGTCCACACCAAAGGCACATGTATGTACACAGATACACATATAACACACATATTCATGTGCACACATGCACACACACAATGTGCACACAAACACACCCGTGTGTGTGCCGATGCCCAAACATACACACATGAATGTACACACACCAGCTTCATCACTGTTAACATGCGACATTAGGTGAGTTATGTAACTTCTCCCAACCTTGATGTTCTCATCTATAAACCCAGAGATAATCT
Organism: Kogia breviceps; assembly: GCF_026419965.1. Classification (NCBI taxonomy): domain Eukaryota; kingdom Metazoa; phylum Chordata; class Mammalia; order Artiodactyla; family Physeteridae; genus Kogia; species Kogia breviceps. The sequence continues at coordinate 73,950,509 of NC_081319.1, forward strand.
GGGTCATCGTGCAGAATAAATTAGTCCATAGGTGAGACTCCTCAGGCATGTAATAGGTATTAAATGTCTGGCCCTGCTGCCTGCAATCCTTGGTGAGGTCTGCCATGGAATCAAAGATGGGAGGAACTTTTAAAACTCTCATTTTATCCAGGAGGACACAGAGGCGCCCATAGAAGACATACTTTGTCCAAGGTTACCCAGAGAGTTAGTAACAGGTGGGACTAAACTCCTGGTCTGCTTCTTTCTAGTACTGTTTTCTATTACGCTGCCTCCATCAAAGAGAAGGAAGAGGCCTGGCCAGCTGCATGCTCAACCCCAACGAGATCACTTGTTTTTATTAACAACTCACATTTGTGTAGCAGTTTACTCTTCAAAGAGCCGAGGCTAATTAGAAATTGCAGTCCTCAGAGACGCTGCCCCGAGCTTCCCGCGGGCACCCTTGCCCAGGGTTGAAGGAAAGCGAAGCTAGAGAATAGGTCTCATTTAATACGAAGACGTCACTCCCTGGTCTGATCTGCCGGGCCTGTTTGTGTGCCTTGAGAGGACAGGGTCACCTGGGAACGGCTTCAGGCTCCCCTGCCCGGCAACACCATTGACTTCAGAAAAGGCAGCAGTGCATTATGGATGCAGGTGCAGGCCAGGCTGGGAACCAGAGCCCAGACTCACAACACAACATGTAGTCAGGAGTGGAGGAGGAGCCAAAGTCAGGAACACCGGGGTCGGAGTTAGGACAAGAATTTGATTTAGTAAATATTGCCAAGCACTCTGCCCTGTCTGGGAATGGTTAATAACACACACAAGGTGTGTGAGGCTGGAAACGCCCCTGGCCTTGTGGGGCTCACGGTTTAGTAACACTTGAGCGCTCACCACATGCTAGGTGCTATTGTCAGGCTCTCCATGTAATCACTCATCCAGTCTTCAGAACAACTCTATGAGGTAGGGCCTGTCATTAAGCCCATTTTACACACGAGGAAATGGAGGCAAAGAGAGCTTAAGTCTCTGACCCACGGTCTAAGTAATAGAAATAGGATCTGAATCCACACACCAATGATGCCATTGTTCATTTGGGTTCCCCTACAGAGGCCTGAGTAAGGACTCATGTGCAAGTAGCTTATGCAGGAGCTGATCCTGGAAAACTCAGGAAGAGGAGTAGGGAAGTGGGGCAGGGAAGGGAAGGAAGCCAATACAGTGTGCATTGATGATCAGATCACCAGCTGATCCTGCTTCATCTTGCTAGGAGCTCTAGAAGCCAGTGTAGAACCTGCACCTTGGACTTCTGTGCCCATGGAGGTGAGGGAGCTGGGGCATTTATACACCTGCTCTCATCAATCACGGGCTGAGCTACTCCCGGGTTGTTTATGCTCCAGCTCTTCTAGCCCTCCATGAAGGGGCACAAAAGGCTTCCAAGGCCAAGGAACGTTCTCAGCCAAAAAGTTAAGAGCATCTGGAAGTGGGCTGTCGTGTACCAGAGGGGATATGGGAGGGGGGCACTGACAGTTCAGTGTGGCCACCCCAACATTCTAGATGGCAGAAGAGGATAGGGATCTTTGCCTCCAGCTCAGATATTGAAACAGGTAGACCCAGAGGGGTGAGCGATTACAGATCTGAAATACCTGGCACTTTGGGTGATGTCCCCACCTCCCCTCATCCCAGCTTACAGATCAGCCCCTGCAGCCTCATTCCATGAACTTCCCCAAGTTCTAGCACAGAACCTTCCTGCCAGGCCTGAACATGGGGAACTTAAGTTCAAGGATGAGACCAAGACCTCACGGGATCCAACAGCTTCACCTGTCCTAGCCCTGCCCCCACCCTTGACCTTGAGAGGCACAACACCACCTGTGTCATGTACATGTCCCTGATTCTCCCACCATGGCAGGGGAGCTCCCTCAAGGCAAGGCGTGTAGGCAGGAGAAGGAAGGAACTGGACGTCCCACTGCAAAGGGCCACTTGCCCCCAAGGTTGTGAGCCCTGATGCACTGGAAGCAGAAGCCCGGCTCGGGAGAGGAGAGCTGGCAGCGATGAATATATTCATCCTTGTCTGCTGTGAATTGGTGTAACTGGGCTGTTTTGTTGGCTGAGTATTGGAGAATGCCAGTGGAACGTGGAGAAAAGTCAATAGACATATGTTAAAAGAAATCATTGCATTTAAAATGATTTCCCCCTGCAGGCCTTGGGGAACAGTCGCTATCAAGGAAAGAAGTGGGCCTCTGCTGAGCCGGGAAATGCTCGTGGGCTTGGGCGGCTGTGCGATCCTGCAGACCAGACTGTCCTTCCTCGTTGGCTCAGCAATGATTTGTCAGGCACCATCCAGGGTGACCTTGGTACTGGGATGTGGACATGGAACCAGCATGTTCACGGTAACTCCCTGCCCAGGGAAGGGTCAGGGTTAATCTTGATCTGCTGGAGTTTACACACATATTTTTTTATTCCAAGCACTCGGGGCAGCACTGACATCCAAAAGTCTGTGGCCTCGTGGAGATAACAGTTTCCTTACCTGTAGGTTGGGGATAATAATGACCCCCAGAATTGTTATAAGGAATAAAGTCTATGAAGTATCTAAAATACAGCACATGCCTGGCGCTGGGTGTTACTGCAACCATCACTGAGCTGTTCATTGTCTGTCTCCCATCTGGAAAGTGGGCTCCATGAGGGAAGAGAGGAGCTGTTGACTTCCTGTCCACCCAGGCCGTAGGGCTTGGCAAATTGTGGTTTTCGGTAAGCAGTGAATGAATGAATGAATGAATGAGTGAGTGAGTGAGTGGGGTGGTGACAGCTCCTGATACATAGTAACCTCGAGCTTTATTGTGTAAGATTTCAACCCCAGATTAGGTAAGTTCCCCTGTACTTTTCTCTCAAACACCCATCCCAATCCTATTTACTAATATTTTCTATCATCCTTTGCTTACTATCTGTCTCTTCTATTAGAATCAAAGTCCATGAGGGTGGGGTTGTGTCTTCCTCTTCACTGTGTATCCCTAGGGCTGAGCATTCTTCCAAAACTGGTGTTCAATGATCGATGGAAGGGAGGAGTGCAAGAGCGAGGGATGGAGGAAAGGGAGGAAGGGAGGGAGAGAGGGAGACAACGGATATGAAAAGTGGAAGAGTGACTTGGAAAGCTGTAGGCGCTGAGCACCAGAGGCTTTCGCTGCCCTTGTGATGGGAAGGCGGGATCCCCGGCTGGGACTAGGGGTGGGGGTAGAGCAGATCTGCAGGAATGAGTCTGTGATCAGGAATGAGGCTGCCCCGCTTGGACTCTGTGAACCTCCCCCTTGCTCCAGCCCCCAGCTTGGCATGCTGTTCCCTCGGCAGCCTCTGTGTTTTCCCGGGGAAGAGAGTTGTGATTTGGTGCCTGTTAGTGACGCCTGTTAAAGAACCTGGCCCGTGGAGGGATTTCATTTCCTCCCTGCAAAGGCCACTCTCTTCCCCCCACCAGGTGGAGGGGTGCACAAAACAGAGGGGGACCAGGCAGCTTCTCGGGGTACCCCCACTGCCCAGCTCCCTAGGACCTGTGCCAGCTGTACACATCCCTGGCTGGGCTTGGAAAAGACACCGAATGTTCCCGTTTGTCTCTTGGTAAAAAGCTGTGTTTTCCACCTTGTAATTAGTATGGCTCTGCTTGCAACACCATGTTCCTTTAATCACCAAAGGGTAAGCTTGCAGTTAGCATAATGCAACATGTTTCTCCTCAAACACACAGGCAGGAGGAGGACAGAGAGAGAGAGAAGGGAAGAGCAGTGGACCCACAGGCAGCATTCTTGCCTGGGAGAGAACAGCTGTCTTCTGGAGCAGAAAGCGGACTGGAGCATTGCGGGGGGTGGGGCGGGGACAGATGCTGAGGAGCCAGAGGAAGGGATAGGGAAGCTCCTGGTCCTGCCCTCAGGAGCCCCAGTCTAACGGCAGAAGGAAGGGAAGTAAACTCCATTAAGCTCCTACTGTGCACAGGCTAGATGCACCCACCGCCTCACTTTACCCTGTGGTGTAAGCAGAGCTACGTGTCACGCACCAAGGGGCATCACCTGTGTGGAACACAAGGAGGGTGGTGCCCTGAAGGTGTCTCTGGGTATAAGCACGCCTTGGGAGACAGAGGCTAAGCCCAAGGACTCACAGCTGAAAGCACGGAACCAGGATTTGAACTTGGTCTCTGAATTCAAGTCAAGTGCCGCTTGGGCAGTTCCTGGTGTGTGAAGGAAAGTGGGACAGAGAGAGAGCAAGGACTCCCTGCACATCCCGTGTCTCAGCTGACTTGCCCTGAGACAAAGGCTCACGGGCCTGTGGGCAGTTTCCTGGGAAGTGGTCCCTGCAAGTGGGATGGAGTGAGAAGGGGAAATGGCACCAAGAAGGGGGAAAGCAAAGCCAAGTTTGCATTGTCAGATTGGCCACCTGTGTAGGCAACTGGTTCTGGACCCCACGGGTCATCTCAGGAGTCTTGGGGCACATGTCTCAAAGCTGTACACCAGGAGATGAGTGGGAGGAAAAAAATTCTCAGTGGCCGCCACCCCCTCTTGACCAAGGCTGGCCAGTGCTTCCTGGTTGCAGTTACCTGAGTACCAAGCAGGTACTCCAAGCAAGTACTCCCATGATGGATCAGTTTCTTTTACTTTCACCTTTGTATTCTATGGCTTTTGCTACAAGTTAAGAATGTTGCCTATAGCTTGAAATATACAGGATAGCTCATTCTCAAGACTCTGACTTTTAAGGGTATAACACTTTTCCATTCATACAGAGATAAAAAGTTGCAGAACAGAGAATAACATTTGTCTTGTTAGAGGTTTATAGGAACAACTCGAAGGGACCTACAGGGACAGCTGCAAGAATAAAGGATTCTGACACCAAGAAGTTTGCAGCAAACAATCACACCCCCTCACCTTTTAGTATAAAAGAAGCCTGAATTCTAACTGGGGTAAGATGGTTCTTTGGGACACTAGTCCACCATCTTCCTGGTCTGCTAGCTTTCTTGGTCTGCTAGAACAATGAAGTCACTGTTCCTTGCCCCAACACATTGTCTCTCGATGTATTGGCCTGTCGTGCAGCTAGCAGTATGAACTTGGACTCGGTAACACCGGGAGAGCCATGCTGGGGCCTCAGAGAAGCCCTGGGCAGGAAGCAAGAAATGCAGGTCACCGGCAGAGATGAGGGCTGCAAGAAGCTGGTCCAAGCCTATCCGAGACCCTGAGCAGTGGCCAGAGAAAGGGGCCTTGCCAAGCAGCTGCAAGTGATGAACAAACAGTGTCTGGGAAGCAGAGACTGAGAAGGAGTTAGGAAGTAAAAGTCTCATTGGGAAGTACCACTTGAGAAGGAAAAGAGAGAAAGCAGACTGGACAGGGGAGTTTGCTTTGGGATCTAGAGCCTACAAGGACCCAGTCTTCTAGTCCCTAACAACAATCTGAGATTCTGTGATGGGGACATATATCACAGTCCTCTTGGCCCCAAACACATGCAGTGGTAGAAGTTCCTATCTCAGAAGGATTCTGATTTGTGGTGGAGGCTGCTAGATGTCCTCAATCTCTCTTTCTTCCATCTTCCTTAGTGATAGCATCCCTAATTTTTTGCTGGGCACATAGACTCCTGGAATAAAGTTTATATTCCCATCTGTCTTGCAAGTAGGTGTGGCCATTTGACTGAATTCTAGCCAATAGGACATAACCTAAATCAGCATAGTCAGCTCTTTGGAAGTGTTCTTAAAGGGATAAGTGCCCTTCTCTTCCTCATTTCCTTTACTTTGCTGGCTGGAATGTGGCTGAGATGGCTGGAGCTCCAGCAGCCATAATGGATCACACAATGAAAGCTGTGTGTGGAGGGTGAAGGGACAAGAGGATGTGTCTTAGATGCATATAGAGCTGCCATACCAGCCCTGGGCTACCTACTTCTGTAATTGATTAATGTTAGACAGAAATGAATGTCTGTCTTGCTTAAGTGACTATTGGGGGTTTTCTGTAATTATTTGTATATGTATCTATCTCCCTAGTGTGGGGACTCAGGGAAAGCAGGGACCTGACCAAACTTATTTCTCTTTGTGGCTCCTGCCCCTAGCATGGAGGCTGTCATAGTGTTTGTTGCATGACACACTTTCATTCCCACCTGACTCCTGGAAAGGTGACCTAACAGCCTCCCTCTAGTCTCATATTGAGAGGGCAGAATGGAATCCTAAGCTGGAGGCCCAGAGTCCAAGTACCCAGTCTGGGTCACACCCTGCACCACTCAGTTCTACTATTCAAGAGGCCTAGGTGCAAGAGACAGAAACCATGACCCTGGGTGGGGAACCCCTCCAGAGGCACAGAGCCCAGTGAGCAGCAGCCTCTGCTGCAACAGGCTGAGGGAGAGGTGTCCGGAAGGGCTGGGAACTCTTGAAACTGCCCCGCTCTCTCTTGCCTCGTGGACTTTGCACCTGCAGGTCCCTCTGCTGGGCATGCTTTTTCCTTCCCCCAGCCTCCCCCATTTTGATTGCCTGGATTACTTCTCCCAGATTTCAACAAAACTACTCCTTCCTGGAAACTTTTCTTGAAGCCTCACCCCCAGTGAGCGCTCCCTCGGCTGTGCTCACCCCATCTTAGAAGTACTTTCCTTACTGGATTGTGCCCTCCGTGAAGTCAGGGACTGCATCCCCTTTCTTGTGGAACCTGGTGTAGGTGGGTCCTCAGGGAGGTCTCTTTGTGCTGCCTCTGAGCCTCCCACAGGAGAAGAGCTTAGAAGTCAGGTGGCTCGGAAAGGATCGGAGAGCTCAGTGCTAGCCACGCGTCCCAGCCCTGTGCTTCCAGAACTTCCGCCAGCCCTTCAGCCATCTTCTTCCCTCCCTCCCCTCTCCCCCACCCCCCTCAGCAATGCCCTGGCAGGACGGAGTGTTTTCTGCTCTTGGTAACCTGTGACCAAAGCCACTTGCAGCTAATTAACACTGGCTGTGTGTTTGACCCCTGCCCCTGGCTGGCACACACCACCCCAGCTCATTCCCATTTAATGGGCTCACCACCCGCCTGGCAACACCCCATCTCTTCCCCTTCACATGATTGAGCTTCTAGCCTGAGGATTGTTTCTTTTTTCTTTCTGGTTTGCTTCACTTTATAATTAACACTTTCTTCTGGCTGTTCTCTTCCCTTCTCCACTCACTGTGTGTGTGGCTTGGGTCCCCTAAAGACAGGCTGAGGCAGTCGTGGGCCCTGCCCCTGGGGAACCTTTAGTTGGGGCTGACACGATGATGTGGAGGGACAAGGATGGGGCCCAGGGATGCAAAGAGGGAGGGACCCCAGAGAACATGTGATGCAAGCTCTACCCACTGTGCAGAGGAGAAGACTGAGGCCCAGAGAGGGTGAGCAAGCAGACCAAGATGACTCAGTGATCTAAAATGTCTTATCCTGGGTCCCCCTAACCCCCAAAGTCTGAAACAAGGTCTATGGATATGGGAAGAAACAGAAGTAGGGAGCTGGGAAGAATGAAATAGGAAGGAGAATAAGCCAATTTGAGTGCTTTACCATCACACCGGGGGCCTCTAAGTGCTTCCAAAATGTCTACTCAAGGTGGGGGTGGGGTGGGGTAAGAGGACATTATTTATCCCTCAGCTTCTGGCCATCACTGGGCAATAGCTACCTCATGCCATGGCGGTGTCGACATCCTTGCACTTTTTAAGGTTGTTCGTATGTCTGCATGCTGGGCAGGTTCTAGGCAGCTATTGCCAAGGTGGGGGGAGGGGTGCTGTGAATAACTTATTCCCACAACAATGGCTATGATGAAAAGTTGGGCTGAGAGGTTGGACACACGTTGGAGTTGACATATGATGGAGCTGTGCAGGGACAAGAGAGCATGGCCAACTGCCTCAGTCAGGAATGTGTTGGGCAGCAATGATCAGAAAACCCAACTTCAGTGCCCAAAAAAGAGAAAACTTCATTTTTCTCCCATAACAAGAATAGGTAGGTAGCTACCCGTACAAGTTCAAGGGCGTCAGCCCTGAAGTCTGAGATTTTCTTAGTCTTTCTGTTCTAAGCCCAGAATGGTTGCTGAAGTTCCAGCAATCACATTTGCATTTTCAGCAGGAGAAAGTGGAAGTATGGCAGAGGGGCGAGAGGCAGTATCTTTATTAGGTCAGCAAAAGCTGTCCCCATGATCCCTCCAGCACATGTTGATTGGCTAGAAAGGTTGTCACTTAGTACCTTCATGTGGAAGGGAAGGGGTTTGGCATGAGGGCTGGGGCAGCCAACCAGCCATCTGCCATCCAGACATGGCCCCATTTTCTTTTTCTTTGTGCAGCTGCTGTCCTGTTCCCCTGTCCCCACTACACACTTCATTTGTTGCTTCTAACTCATGGCTGGCCCTGGTCTTTGGGACAATTTAGGCATATGTTGGATTCTTTTCACTGAGACCAGACAGATGAGAACAGATGGAAAATAACCAGGAGTTGCTCCATTTTTTCTTCCTCCACTTTTACCTCCCTTTGAAAGAAGAAGTCCCTGGGGGAGACGAAGCCAGCATCATCTGATTCCATCAATGACTGAGCACTGGCCATCATGAGAAGGGTGTATTTTGATGCGGCTCTTCCCCTCTCCTGGCCAGTGGGTGATTTCACCCAGTGATGAGCCTAGAGGAGGGTGCTGAGGGGAGAAATGAGATCTGGGCCCCCGCAGCTGTCCCTGTATGTGCTCGGGACACGGGGATGCTGGGCGGTGTGGGGTCCCTGCCATCTGCACACCTGACCCAAGCACCATCCATCCGAGGGCTTTGGTTAAGTTCAAAGTCCTGAGCAGTTATTCAGGCTCCTCCAAACTCCAGATGGGCAGGGGCACTCATGTCCCAGCCTCTCTAGACAGCTTAGCAGGAAAGCCTTTGTATGGACTCCCCAAAAAGCCAACCCTGAGATAAGAATTCGAGTGGAAATAAGGGAGCTGAGAGTAAGACAAGGAATGGAAGGAGCCCATGCACAATGATATCATCCTAGGTCCCACTGTGGGCAACAGGGTCCTCTGGGAGACCCTGTGGAATGGAGCTCAGAGTCACCTACCCGAGGGATAGGGAGCTGGGGTATGTATACACCAATTCCCTCAGTCACTGGTGAGGGCTGCACCCAGGGCCTGTTAACTCCTAGCATTCTGGCTATCAATGCGAGCAGGCAGAACAGAATCCAGCTGCCAGAGAAAGCCCTCTGGTGAAGAAATGCAGGCGGTGCCAATTGGGAGCTAATCTGGGAGTGGCCAAAATGGCCAAGGCTGGGGCCAGCGGGTGGAGCACCCACAGTGGCTCCCGCATACAGGCGGATGTCCCAGCTGGGCACATCTCAGTGGGCACTACCAGCATTCTGGCGGAACGATTTTTCTTGGGTGGAACAATCGCTCTTAGTAGGATGCTGGCATCCCTGGCCCGTCACACTTCCTCATCACCGTGACAACCAAAAAGGGCCCCCCCACATTTCTAAGTACTCTCCCTCAGTTAAAAACCGTTAAGAATGGTTAAGAACCGTCGATCCAATCCAACCTCTTTGTTTTCCAGATGAAGGCAAGTGGCTTGCCCAGCAACACACAGCTATAGTTCTGAGAGGCGGAGTCAGACCTGGAGGGCAGGTTTCCTGAGTCGTTAACTTGCTTGTTCCCCAAAATATTGGGACAGTTCAGCACACTCACTCATTCATGCATTAATCAAAAATTATTGAAATGTTCTCTCTGAGCTCTGGGCCCAGTGTCCCCTCACTAGCCTGGCACCTTCCTGCTGGTACCCAGACCCCTCCTGCTTATTCCAGCCTCCCTGGAGGGGACCGTGTGCTCTGTGGCTGACGGGCTCTGTGTGAGGGGAGGGCCGGTGGCTACAAGATGGGCTAGTATGGGCTGTCGCTGGATGGGAACTTCACTCTTGAACAAGCCTTCCCCGATGCCCTCTCCTGCTGCTGACAAGGGCCCCACAGCCGCAGCGATGGTAACAAGGCCCTTAAGTAGGGAACGGAATGCTCTGAGGATGCTGCCCGGCAGCCCTCTCGTCCCTGTCTCCAAACCATCCATCCATCTGCTGTCTGCCCGCGGCACCTGCAGCCAGGCTCCTGGCCACTCTCTCCACTGCAGGCCCCCGGCTCCTCTGTGATTGGCGGCCCTGCTCAGCCTGGCACAGACTCCTGGCACCAGGTGCCCTGTGAGCGCAGCGCCAGCCTTGGAAATGAGGGAGCGTCCCTGGCTGCTGCACCGAGGGGCCTGGCTACCCTCCCTCCCTGTCTCCAGCCAGGATCCGCCTGGCCTGGCTTCCTCTGCTCTGCTAAGGGCCGGGACCAGATGGCGAATTATCAGGGCTGACTTACAGCCACAGCTAAGGCGGCTGAGGATGAGGTGTAGATGCCAATGGGCCATGCCCTGACAGAGGGGCCTGCAGGGTAGCGAAGGGGGACAGAGTGGGGGGAGAGAGGACGTGCCCCGAGGAGAGAAAGTGAGACAAAGAGCGAAGGAGAAGCACAGGGTCATAAGAGGAGAGAGAGGAGTGGGAGAACAGAGTCTGGGAGACGCGAGGGAGGAAGCAGCACAGCCGATGTTTATGGGGTACTTACCATATGCCAGGCCTGCATTTTCTCATGGGCTTTGCTTTAGAGCCGGGCTGTCCAATCTGGTAGCCACTAGCCCCAGGTGGCATTTTAAGTTAAAATTGAAATTAATTATAATTAACTAGAATTGAAAATTCAGTTCCTTAGTCACACAAGCCACATGTCAAATGCTCCATAGTCACACGTGACTGGGGGCTGCTGCATCGCACAGTGTGGGTACAGAACATTTCCACTGTGGCAGAAAGTTCTATTGCACAGGCTGGCACGGGGAAGGCTGATATCAAACAATAGCTGATACTTTCATGTTGCTGATACACACCTATACCTCCATCCATCCACCTACCCATCTATCTGTCTGTCTACCTACCTACCTACATATCTATTAACATCTATGGCTAATCTATATCTATATTAGATATCAGGCACCGTTCTAAGAACTCTGCATGTAATAATTCATTTATATCAACCCTAGATGGTAGGTATTTATCTCAAAGGTCAGCAAATATTTTCTGTAAAGAACCAGATAGTAAATATTTTAGGCTTTAATATTTTAGGCTTTGTGGGCCCTGCAGTCTGTCACAAATGGCTCCATTCCACTATCGTAATATGGAAGCAGCAGTATGGGGGTGGCTGTGTTCCAATAAAACTTTATTTATGGTCACTGAAATTTTAAATTTCATATAATTTTCACGAGTCACAAAATATTCTTCTTTTGACTTTTTTCAACCATTTAAACATGTAAAAGCCTTCTTAACTTGTGGGTCAGTCAAAAACAGGCAGTGGATTGGATTTGGTCCATGGGCCTGATTAGATCACCCCCATTTCACAGATGTGGAAACTGAGGCACAGAGACACCATCTGGGTTGTCTGAGGTCACACAGAGAGAAACGGCAGAGCTGAGATTTGCACCCAGGTCGTCGGGCTCCAGAACCTAGGCTCTTAACCTCTTGACACATTAATGAACAATATCATTTCAGATGATTGCTGGGAAAAACTATAAGTGTGACATGGTAGCAACCGGGCGTGGGTGGGTGGGTGGGGTGGTCACCTGGATGTGATGAACAAGGAAGACTTTGAGAAGATGCCTTTTGACTCAAGACAGGGATGACCAGAAAGATCCAGCCACAGGACGAGCCAGGAGAGCATCCTAGACGTGGAAGGGACAAATGCTATGCCCTACAGCAGGACCACAGGCCAGTGTGTCTGAAGCACAGAGGCACAAAGCCATAGAGAATGAGAGCAGAGATGGAAGTGACCACAAGTTTCACGAACCATGATAAGAAGGTAGTATCGTAAATGTGATGGGTCCTTCAGCATTTTAGCGGAAGAATGATTGACACGATTCACATATAAAACCAGAAAGAACCCTGGGTGCATAAAAGAGGTGGGCAGCTAGTTAGGAGGCTACTGCAGCCACACACACGAGCAATGAGTGGCTTGGAGTGAGGCAGGGGCTGTGGAGACATAGGTACAAGGATAGTTATGGGTTATGCTTTGTATTGGAACCAACAGAATGTATTGTTCACATGGATATGAGAGGAGAGGGAAAAGCCTGGAATTGCCTCCTAGTCTGGGGGTTTGAACGATGAGTGGAAGGTATTGCCATGTAGAGGTTGGAAGGACAGGACAGGAACAGATCTGGGGTGGGGAAATCAGGACTTCTGCTTTGGAACATGCTAAGTTAGAGATGCCATTGGACATCCAAGCAGTGATGTCAAATAGGGGGTTCTGTATTGGAGTCTAGAGCCCACTGGAGAAGCCAGGGCGGGGGATATAAATCTGGGACCAAGGAAGACATGGTCAACAAAGAACAGTGGGTCGCAGAACTGCACACAGCCTCTGAAGGGGGCGTCGAGATGGAGGCTCCAGCAAGGGAGAGAGAAAAGGAGCAGGAAGCAGAGGGAGAACCACGAGTGTGAGGTCACAGACGCCAGGAGAAGAGAGAGTTTAAAAGATCTAAGAGAACTTACGAATATGTCAAAAGATGCAGGATGGTCCAGCAAGATGGGGATAGGTGACTAACCAATGGGGTTCAGCCACATAGAGGACAACGGTGACCTTGAAAAGAGCAGCTTCCATAGGTGGTAGAACTAGAAGTTTCCGAGGCATTACCTCATGGTTAAGTGGGGTGCCAGAGCAGGACTGGGGTGAAGAAGGCGGCATGGGAGAGTCCCGTGGCCTGCCTAGGGCAACGGGAGTTAGGTACAGGCCAATCTTGTGATGCTATGACACCTCAGGGGAGTGGCATTCTGGGAGCTCCAGGAATGGGCTCTGAGTTCCCCGAGTTGCCTGAGATGCACCTTCCTGAAACCTCTACTGCCCCATCTCATGCTCCCTCCACACCCAGCCCTGCCCAAGGTCGTGTGGCTGGGCCACCAGGCACCAGGGCATGGCTGGCACATGCTGTTCTACAGCAGACCTGGTTTGTTTTCCTCACTCACCGACGCCACTTCCAGGTAAACTTTCTCGCCTCCTAAAGGGTGGGGAGTGGGGGGTCCCGTCTTCTTCTAACTATCTGCCTGGTGTCCCAGGCTGAGGGCTGCCCTCCAGCCATGGGGTGCACCCCGTGCCCAGAGGCCAGGTCACAGTGGAGCCTGTGCAAGGCTGAAGATCCCTGCAACCACCGGGGGGGACGAGAAGGCCTGGGAAGGACCTCAAACTGGGCACTAGAGGTGGGGAAGGGCCCTCGGAGGGAGGTGACAAGATAGACAGTCTGATGCTTACTCCTGAACTTAACTACTTTTTGGCAGGAGGCAGAGGCTCTAACCGGCAGGTATTGGAGAGACCAAGAGCAGGCAAGGTGGGCGTGTGCACCTGTGTGTGGGGAGGGGGCCAGCAGGAAGGGCTAGCGGTCCAGACTGGAGGTGGCTTGATGGGCTGCCCCATCAAGCCACCTCCCCCAGGAGCTGCATCAATTGTTTCCTGTGGTTCAAGTCACCGCAGGCTTCCAACAGAGGACAAGCGTAACCATTACCCCTTCCCACTGAAATGGCAGTAAAGACGGTCCAAAGGGAGTGTATCCATCCCCTGCAAGACAGGAGGGAGGCATCCATGGACCCTCTGAGGTCTGAGAGGAGAGCAAGGAGTGATTGAGTCAGATCAGGGGAGAACCCAGAGCAGAGAGGCAACCCGCCAAGCTCACCAGGTCTTAGAAGGACAGCGGGGAGGAAGAGACCCCTTCTTCTCTCGCAGCCGACAAATGTGAGGCCAGAAGAGGAAGGTGGGTCAGAGTCAAGGTGATTAGTTGGGACACTGTCTATAGAACAGCTGTGCAGTCAGCTGCCCCCAGGCCCCAGCGTGGAGAGTGGCTTCAGGGTTGATGTTTACCCCTGGCTGGAACCGGAATGGTGCTCTGGGAGAATCATTTCCTAAGACGTCTGGGATGTAGGTGTTAGCCTCACACCGTCACACCTTCCTTCATGTGTCACATGCTGTGCACATTCACAGAGTTTACAAGAAGGCCTCTCATTCTGGGGACGTCTGATTCTCATTTTATCATTTTATCCCCTTCTGTACTATTGGATTATTTTGTTTTACTACAAGCGTGTATTACATTTTAACAATTTCTTAAGAAGAGCTAAGATAAAATATTTATACCATATTTAACAAAATACTAATATTTATACTATTTGAAGAGTTTTTATAAACAATCACAAAGGCAGCGCTATAAAAATGGGTAAAGAATATGAATAGGCAATTTACAACAAGCCAAAGGCTGGGGTGTCATACAGAGCCCAGACAGAAAACAGACTTCACCCCCAGATGGTTCAAATGATGGCAATTACATAAAGGATCAGCTTATGGGAGGTCAACAGGGTTAAGGGAATAAGCAAAGGATGGCAAGGCCCCCAGAGGCCAGCCAGCGTAAGAGGCTGTCACCACTCATGGGCTCAATGGACTTCAGTCCCACGAGAGGTGAGGCATGCAGAGGGGCTGCCCTGGGGGAGCTGTAGTCTTAGAACAATGCCAACGTCGGAGACATGGGGCTGAACCAGGGAAGAAATACCCCGACCTCTCTCTCCTACCACCCTTCAAACTGCTCACCCAGCATTGCAGAAAAATACTCCATAGGCAAATTCACACATAAAATCTTCATGGTAGCATTCCTTATAATAGGAAAGACTGGAAATGATGTTCATTAATGTCCATCAATAACAGTGATTATAATGTTGGTAAAGATCATGAGAGCTAATAGTTTTGTCTGTGTGTGTGCGTGCCCACATATGTGCTGGGATTGAGTCTAAGAAATTTGCACGTATTATCTCATTTAATCTCACAATAACCCTGTGTGGCAGGTACTATTATTATCTGCATTCTACAGAGAGTTAACTGAACATTAGTAGAGGTGGAGTGAAATTATGATACAGCCACTTTATGGAACAGTACGGACATTTAAAAAAGAAGATAGGTCTAAATACATGAATCTGAAGAGAAACACATTAAGGGAAAAAAGGTCATAGAAATGTTTGTATAGTGTAATCTCTTTTATATTTTCAAAATATCAACTGTGTGTGTGTGTGTGTGTGTGTGTGTGTGTGTGTGTGCATATAGAAAAAAGGCCTGGAAGGACACACTTGACAAATACTGGCGCTCACCAATAGGAAGGGAGACTGCTGGGGATTGAAAGAATTTCATTTTTATCTTACACGTAAGCAGAATGTACTCACATATTTCTTGTGTACAAAAAAATGAAGGAATAAACAAGTGAAAGAAAACAGAAGAACGATTCTCCGTGTGGAAACTGGGGTTTCAACCCACCAATGTGGCCACTGCCCTTGTCTGGCTGTACGTTCTTGCTCCTTGCTTCTCTAGGCTCAGTTTCTTTGTCTGCAAAAGAGGGTTCTAGTGGCTGTACCCTCCCTATAGCTGGCGCGAGGAGTGGGTGGGTAGCCAGTGAGGAGTGCCCCACAGACCCGCCCAGTAAGAGCTATGCTTCCAGCCCCAGGATAGCTGGGGAAGGTGGGTGGGTAGGGGCCCACTTCTGGCCTTAAGCTCCCTAGTGTCCAGGGGACACTGTCCTCCTTGACCGAACAGAGCTCGAAACCCAGACCTGAGGCCCGACCTTGCCCTCATGGAGGCCAGGCACGTCCTCGGTGCTTGGCTTCTCAGTTTGGCAGAAAATGGCCTGAAGAATCATATTCTGGGAACCAGCCGCCTCATCCCCTGATGAGAACTTGGAACAGAGGCCAAGGTCATTTAGTAGAAAAGTGAGTTAGAGAACCCCAGGCATATACCTCTGTGACTCTATAGACCTTAATGGTAATTATTTGCAGAGTGTTGCCAACCCCCCTCTGAAGGTCTATTTTAATAAAGCTCACATGCTCTGAACACACTGATGAGTGTTGATAGGGAGCTAAACACTGCCCAGGAGAAGCAGCTGGTCTGCACCCTCTCCAGAAGCTTATTCAAAGGGGAATCTTTACCTAATGTTGACGAGCATCTGAATTTTACAGCTCCAAGAACTGTATTGTAAAACACAAGTGTATATATTTCTTGTGGAAAAAAAATAAGCAGAAAAAAAAAGGAGAAATGCACCAAACCAGATTTCTCTGTGGAATAAACAAGCTCATGGATATGAATACATAGTTGGCCCTTATTTAGGCTATGTAGACATAAAAGATACACTAGACTATTTATGGAACCCCGATGAGGTGCCAGGTGCTGTTAGACATGTGTTAGCATATTGAGTTGACCAGATGACCCTACCAGGTAAGTATTATTTGCCCCATTTGCACACAGAGTCAGGGCACAGGTGGAACTACACCCAGAGCCCTCAGCCGTGCATTGACGGGTTAGTGAAATCACAGAGCGACGTGAAATGGATTTTCTCCTCCCAGAGAAAAGCAAAGAACCTCACGGAGAAAATTCTTCCCTCCCTACCTGGGAATCCTCGGAGAGAAACTTGCAGCATCTGTTCACATGTTATTGGGGAGCAAAATGCTAGGAAAATTGGAAACCCTGCAATCCCACCCGGCTGGAAGGAGTCTGGGAGGGTAATCAATGCTCCTGACAAGGAGGAAGAACGGGGGGGTCCTGGCCACCCAGGGGAGCAAGCCAGCTCACCCCTTTTCAGTGGGCACTCAGGGAAGACTCCAGACAGGGGGTCGTGGCAGTTTTGCCACCAGGGACTGTCCTGAAGCTACCGCCCAGGGTGTAATGGGGGGTGGGGGGGTCTGAGCAGGTCCCTCTTCCCCAGAAACGGGGCCGGCAGCCAGCAAGCTCACAGCTGCCCTGTCCCAACGCGAAGATGGATTTTATAGGAGCAGCTAGATGGGCATAAACCACACACAGGTAGGTTGTTACTCGCTCCAGATTGGTCGTGCTGAAAGCAGGCCTTGGCTTTTAGAACCAGTTCCCTCTCCGCTTCCTGCCTTCCCCACAGCTAGAGGCAGATGGAAGGGGAAGAGTCCCCGCTGGAACTGCTCTCCTGGTGACTGTGCCACCCCCAGCCCTGGGACCCCCTGGAGCCTGTGCTGGGGGCCTATCAGCCCCCCTCCCTCAGCTTCCCTGGAAGTTCCTTGGGGGCTTTCCTTTTCCCTCCCCCAAGCCTCTAGTCACTAGGTGGCAGATAGCCAAAGACTCCCACCACACCAACGGTCGAGTTTACAACCCAATTATATGGAATTCCTGGAGCTGAAGGCAGCTTGCGATTACTCTCAACCTTGATAGGATTCTAGGGATGGGGGCTTTGGATTCAGGTCTTCTGGATTCATCTTCAAGCTCACAGCCCCTGGACCGGGTTAGAGTCACTCCTCCACCTTGTGGTCATCCTTGGAACTGCACCCCGGGAAGGAAAGCAGGTCCCGAGAGCACTTAGCCCAGCCAATAGGGATACGGAGGTGGCCGGGGGGACTTAGGATGATGATTTACTGATGACCACGATGATGACGCTGAATCAGTGAGTTTGAAATCACCTGCTTCTTTCCACTGTCTGCTCACATCACCTCCTCACAGAGGCTTTCTCCGACCACCTTACTTAAAATAACGCCCACCCATCGTTCTACCCTTCTACCCGGCTTTATTTTTTGTAGCCCTTATCATCACCTAAAACATTATTGGTTTGTTTGTTTGTTGATAGTGTAAGCTCCACGAGGGCAGGAACTCTGTCTTGTCCACTGACTTACCCTCTCTCACTAAGAGTGCCTGGGGGCTTCCCTGGTGGCGCAGTGGTTGAGAATCCGCCTGCCGATGCAGGAGACCGGGTACGTGCCCTGGTCCGGGAAGATCCCACATGCCGCGGAGCAACTAAGCCCGTGAGCCATGGCCGCTAGGCCTGCGTGTCCGGAGCCTGTGCTCCGCAATGGGAGAGGCCACAACAGTGAGAGGCCCGCATACCGCAAAAAAAAAAAAAAAAAAAAAAAAAAAAAAAGAGTGCCTGGAATGCATGCAGTAGGCGCTCACTAAGTGTTTGGGGAATGAAGGAGTTAATAATGACTCCCTTACCCACCCCTGTGCCCAACAGCCCTCCAAGCCCCTGGCAAGGCCTCCTGTCCCTCTCCCGCAGGCCCAGCGATGCCCCCTGTGCTCAGAATAATTACCATGTTGGACCCCTAGGCTCAGCCCCAGCCAGCCTGTGCTGGTCTGGCCCTTCATGCCCAAGCCCCTGCCTCAGTCCTCACCTTTAGTACCTGCATCCCTCAGTGTCATTCCCTGCACCTGTGGCTCTGCCTAAGTCACAGCGGCTCCAACTTATTGCCCATCCGTTGAGGGCCTGGCCCCGGGGCTAGGTGTTCTGTGTACACTGACCTCTAATCTTCATAGCAACCTGCAAGGCAGGTGTTTCTTTAACCCTCATTTTTCAGATGAGAAATGAGTTCAGAGAAATTAAGTGATTTTGCACATGTGATTGCTGCCACCCTGGTGTTTCCTAGAGACCATGCCCCATGACGCTAATGGGTGAAACAAATAAAGAAAAATTCGTATGAACCAGAGTTTCCATGGTGAGAGATTTTAGAAAATGCTAAACACGGCAGGATTGTTTATACCAGGACTTCTCAGAACCTTTAAAATACCCACGGGCATCGCAACGCTGCAAGTGGGGAGGAGCATATGGAGAGCACAGCGGGTTCCAAACTTATTTGACTTTGGAACCCCTTTACCAAAGAGCACCTCACAGAACATGACTTGGAATTCGATGCCTGCAACCTTGAAAGCATCAAGATCCACCTCAATCGCTCTGACCAGGGATGCCAAGGGGCGGAGGTGGACAAGTGTCCGGCACCTCCAGTACGTATCTTGCTTGATCTAGTGGCAACCCTGTGAAGAATGACTCATTTACCCTCACTTCCTAGATGGGGAAACTGAGGTGAAGTAATTTGCCCTATTTGCCCCACAGATATTTGATGCAGGTGGAACACGACTCTTCACCATGATGACCAGGGTAAG
Organism: Kogia breviceps; assembly: GCF_026419965.1. Classification (NCBI taxonomy): domain Eukaryota; kingdom Metazoa; phylum Chordata; class Mammalia; order Artiodactyla; family Physeteridae; genus Kogia; species Kogia breviceps. Next base: position 73,969,392 of record NC_081319.1, read on the forward strand.
AATAATAATAAATGAGGATCCATGGGGAACGTGGAGGCAGCCACGGGGCCTGCATGAAAGGAGCTGGGGGTAGGAGTGCGGCTGTGCCGGGCCTCTGAGGATCACCCCCGGCCCCGACAAACAAAATCCTGCAGCCGCGGCCCTCCAAGCTGCTTGGGTCCACATTCTCGCCCGCTCCTGCAGTTTTCATTAAACACCGTGTATGGCGGCTCGTTAAAGAGAAAACAGTTGTTCCTTTTCTGAATAGCCTCAGGACTCCTGACTATTTTTACTGCTTGAAAAATACTGCAGAGAATTTTGTAGTGTTTGAACTTGACATTGCCTCTGAGCCCAGCAAGGCCTCCAGGCCAGGGCTGAGAGACAATTCTCTCCACTCCAAGACACCTTCCTCGCTGCACCGAGGATCCGCCTCAGGCCCCTCCTCTCTTTCAGGAGCATCCTTCTCATTACTGGAGGTCCTCATTTCTGGAAGTTTGCCTCACTTCCAAGAGCCGAAACACACCATTTGGCTGTTTGGTTCCCTGTTTTGTTCCTAGTGCTTTTTCCGAGAAACGGCCTATTAACAGTATTAGCTTATCCTTAGATAGCGTTTGCTGGGCGCCAGGCCCCGTTCTAAGCTCTTTACCTATTTGAACTCGCTGAAGCCTCACAACAAACCTATCAGATAAGTAGTGAAATAGATGGGGAAACTGAGGCAAAGGGGTTAATTGCCTTGTCCAAGATCATAAACAACTAATTGGTGAAGCCAGGACTCAAACACAGGTTCTAGAATTTGTACTCTTAACCACTCTGTTGTGCCATCTGCTAATAAACTCCCAGGTTTGGCCCTGCTCTTGTCTACCACCCCCCTCAGGGGTTGTAATTCTGCCACCATATCCCAGCCCAGTGATGACAGCTGGGTGGGCTGCCTGCCTAGGTCTCCAACCATCACCTGGTCCTGGATTGCCATCACCTGTGGCAGATTGCATTTCCCAAAGATGGTGCAACAGTACCCCTCCTGCCACATGTTCTTCTAGAAACTTCCTCCTCCCCCCACTCCTTGAACCAGGGAAGATCTTTGGGACTGCCTCAACCAACAGAGTGTAGCTGAAGGGTGACACCATGTGGCTTCAGAAGCCAAATAATAAAAATATCATGCAGGGAATTAATTCCCTGGTGGTCCAGTGGTTAGGATGAGGTGCTTTTATTGCAGTGGCCTGGGTTCAGTCCCTGGCTGGGGAGTTAAGATCCCGCAAGCTGTGTGGTGTGGCCAAAGAAAGAGGAAAAATTATCCTGCATGTCTGCCTTCTCTTCAGGGACTCAGCCACCATGTTGTGAGGAAGCCCAAATAACTGTTGGAGAGACCCACGTCTCCTAGCTGACAGCACCAACTAGCACCTGGAGGTGAGGGTGTGTCACTTTGAAAGCTATCCTCTAGCACCCACTTGAGTAACCCAGCTAATGCAATGGAGAGCAAAGGCAAGCTGTCCCCACCCAAGTGGCTGAGTCCCGAGCAAAATAAATGGTTATTGTTGTTTTAAGCTCCTAAATTTGGGGACGACTGGTAGCAACAGACAACCAGAACACCTGCTGTGACTGTCTTTTTGAAGCATTTTGTGACTCTGGGTGGTCGTCCCTGATGCAGCTTATTTTACTACTGGGTTTACTATAAGGACCTCCCTGTTCCCACAATTCCTATCTCCCTAACAGAGAAAGTGATGGCTGATGCTTTTCCATCTGTCCATCTCACTGCAGGGAACAGGGCACCACCAGACTGGTCCAGCTGCCACCCATCCTCCCAGAAACTGAGATCCAGTCTCTTCACTACAAGGACTCAGTTTCTTAGGCAGTGGGGTCAATTGCCATCTATTTTCTAGTTCACAAGTTCTCACTTCAGCAATGCCTCACTCTGCTATTTGCCTCTTCTGTTGAGTTTTAGATTTCACTTCTTTTATTTCACTTATGGAACTTATATTTAGTTCTTTTGCAAACTGGTCAATTTTGATAGCTCTTCTTTGCTTCACCATCCTTTCACTCTCCTTTTCATTCTTTAAACATATCAAACGTACTACTTTTGTACTGGGTATCAGATGATTACAGTAGTTCCCATTTGGGGGAATCTGATCCTTCAATTTATTGTTTCTCATAACTCTTGCTCATGGTGGTTTGTTTCCTTGTGTATTTGGTGGTTTTAAATTGTGAGCTCCAAGTGACTTGCAATTTTTATCTGTGAGAATACTTCAAGATCTATATTTAAAGTGTGTTCTTCACACTGGTCAGAATGGTCATTATTAAAAAGTCTACAAATAACATATGCTGGAGAAGGTATGGAGAAAAGGAACCCTCCTACACTGTTGGTGGGAATGTAAGTTGATACAGCCACTATGGAAAACAGTATGGAGGTTCCTCGCAAAACTAAAAATAGAATTACCATATGATCCAGCAATTCCACTCCTGGGCATATATAGGGACAAAACTATAATTCAAAAAGATACATGCACCCCTATGTTCATAGCAGCACTATTCACAATAGCCAAGACATGGAAACAATCTAAATGTCCATCGACAGATGAATGGATAAAGAGGATGGTACATATATGCAGTGGAATACTACTCAGCCATAAAAAAGAATGATATGATGCCATTTGCAGCAACATGGATGCAACTAGAGATTATCATACTAAGTGAAGTCAGAAAGAGAAAGACAAATACCATATGATAACACTTTTACGTGGAATTTAAAATATGACAAAAATGAACCTATCTGTGAAACAGAAACAGACATATAGACATAGAGAACAGATTTGTGGTTGCCGAGGGGGAGGGGCTTAGGGGAGGGATGGAGTGGGAGGTTGGGATTAGCAGATGCAAACTATTATGGATAAACAACAAGGTCCTATACTGTACAGCACAGGGAACTATATTCAATATCCTATGATAAACTATAATAGAAAAGAATATCAAAAGAATGTTTATATATGTATAACTGAATCACTTTGCTGTACAGCAGAAATTAACACAACATTGTAAATCAACTCTACTTCGATAAAAAGAAAAATAAAGTGTGTTCTCCAGAAAAGATTTGTGTTTGTTTCTGCAAGGCTCCTGGGGATACCACCAATTTGGAATCACTGGCAAATCTCACATGGAGTTACAGGTTGACCTCATCTTATTGCACTTCACTTTATTGTGCTTCACATATATTGCATTTTTTACAAATCGTAGGTTGGTGGTGATCCTGCTTTAAGCAAGTCTATCAGTGCCAGTTTCCAATTACATCTGCTCACTTCGTTTCTCTGTGTCGCATTTTGGTAATTATCTCAATATTTCAAACCCTCCACCAGCAAAAAGATTATGACTTGCTGAAGGCTCAGGTGATGGGTAGCATTTTTTAGCAATACAGTATTTTAAAATTAAGGTATGCATTTTTTTAGACATATTGCTATTGCACACTTAGCAGACTACAGTATAATATAAACAGAACTTTTATGCACTGGGAAACCCAAAAATGTGCATGACTTGCTTGACTGCTATGGTCTGGAACCGAACCCATAGTATCTCTGAGGTATGTCTGTATTAGGTCAAATATGAATCTTCAAGGACATGCCACCATGGCCACATTTGGCTCTTTTCAGGTCCCCTGAGGTCTACTTTTCCTCTCTTCTAATAGTAGAAGTATTTTGAAAGAAAGTCTGCTTCAAGTTTCACTCTCATTCCAGGGCCCCAATGTGCAAAAATCTGCCACATTTTGATCTGAGTTAGTTTTCCTGTTTCTTTTCTTACCAGAGGTCCCAAAGACATCCTTAGGGCACTGCGTACCTCTGGAGAAGAAGGGGGCCCTACAAATGGAGGTGTTAAAACAACAAAGGAAATAAAAGATTAAAATTTTTATGGAAAAGAAAAATTGTGGGTTTGTACCCATTTCAAGAAAAATATTTCATGGGACTAACAACTAAAATTGTTTTCTAAATGCTTTGGCAGCTCTCCCTGCCATATCCATAAGTTAATTACGATTGAATTTTACCTTTCCTTAAAGTACATTCCTCAACCCGATAACAAGTGGTTAACATTTACTTACTATAGGCCCTATGAAGCAATTCTCAAAAAACTCTTTTCGCTTCAAATATCTTAACTAACTCAGTGGATCTTTCAGTGGTTCAGCATTTTTATCCACCTGGTTAATCTGCACGTGTCTGGTTTGACAATCTCTGCATTATAGCAGGTGTATGAGTTATATGTTGCCACCACCAAACTTGGTGGCTTTAAACCATGAACATTTAAACAGTCCGTGATCTAGTCTGGGCTCAGCTGTGTGGTTCTTCTGGCCTCAGCTGGATTTCCTCAAGTGTCTGGAGGTGAGCCGGCTTTTGGCTGACACAGGCTGGCCCTGCCTAGGAGGACCGGGCTCATTTGGTTCTCTTCCATGTGTCTCTCATCCCCCAGCAGGCTGGCCTGGGCATGTTTTCAAGAGAGCATTTTTTTTCAAGCCTAGGCAGTGTCTCACCCACAAATATTTCACTGGACACAGCCAGTCACATGACAAGCTGAGAGTCAAGCGATGGATTTCACTCCACCAGGTGAGAACATACAACAAAGGGTGTGAATACAGGGAGAAGTAAAGAACTGTGGCCAAATGATGTGGATCTGTCACAGCCAGCGTCAGGCATTGCTCTCACAGGGGGCATGTCAGGCAGCTGGTTTAACGGACCAGGGTGTCCCTCAGGCACTGGGGCGCAGACGGACAGAACTCCCCTCCCTCCTTCCTGAATCCACTTTGGTCTTTGACTTCAGAGTCAAGGTGTCTTGCTCTCTCACTACACACCTACTGCTCCTGGTAACACAATGTTAGGGTTTTCAGAGACTATCTAGGAAGGCAGCCATCAAGCAGGGCTGATCTTCCTGGGGCCAAGGAGTCCACTCCCCAGCTCAGCTACTCAAGTCTCTGGGCATGTTGCTGAAAATAAATAAAATGCGGCTGGAGTTCGATCACTTAAAAACTGAACATGATTTCTTTCCTGCATTAACTGGGGATACCTTAAATAGATGACCTGGAGAGAATCTATCGAATCTTTGGTTTGTCAATACCACACCAAGGAAAGGAGTATACATCAGAGAGCACTTATAAGAAATTGTGCAGGATTCTGCAAAGCCCAAGGTCAGGGGCCAGGACATCCACTTACCTCCATGAACTCAGAGCCCATACCAGGGCTGGGGCACACCAGGTGTGTGCTTAATAAGTGCCCACCAGCCTTGGCTTCACAAGCAAAGAATACGCTTGTGATACTTTGGTGCAAAGAGAAGGGCCAAGTAGATGTATCCTGAGAAAGATTAGGGGAGACCCTGAAGGGCCTTTGGTCTGAATCAAAGGTTCATATAGGGTATATTTGTCAGAACTATAAAGGGAGCAAGTGACAGAGACCTAACTCAAGTTTGCTTAAAAAGAATGGGAGATTTATTGTCTCAGATGTCTGAATAACCTGGAAGGCTGGCAAAGAAGCTAGCTTCAGGAACACTTGGAACCAGCAGCTCTGTCCCTTTCCCTCCCTCTCCTCTGCCTCCCAGGTTTTTTCTGCCTAAACTCTAATCTCACTGACCTTTTTTCTTCACACTGTAGGTGGAGGGTAGGGAATTGTTGCAGAACTGATCAATAACCAGCTCTGAACTCACCTCCATCTGGAAACTTTGTGACCAGAGAGAGGAAAGGGCTCTCTCTTCTGAGATCTTATTTGAAAATCCCCAGGAAGGGTTCTGACTGGCCAGGCCTGTGTCATGGGATCCATCCCAGGCTGATGGATGGAGCTGGAGTTGGGGGTATGGGGCAGGAATGGGGTCCATGATTGATAGTACTCACCAGAACCACGTGATTCACAGGCACATTTCCAGAAGACGAGGATACGGTTGTGGGCAGAAGAATCATCAAGTCCACCACAAAGGGCAGGTCATTCTAGTACAAGGGACAGCTTTGTGCTTATATGCTTCACCTACACGCCTCACCTAGCTTATGGGGGATGAGCACTGGTAGAGATTTTAAGCTACTCTTTTCCTGAAGGGAGACTGGGCTGAGGTTAGTGAAATGTGGCTGGGGAGTGAAGTAGACAGAAACTATCACTTTCTTAAACATGCTAAGCACCATACAAGGTGCTTGACAAATATTATCTCTTTTCAGTCTTATATTGAACACTTGAGGGGTTCTCAGTCCCACTGAGGCCCAGAAGGGACGAGTGGGTAACCCAAGGTCAAACGGTGGTGGAGCACCTGAAACCAGGCTCTCTGACCTACTCCCCAGATAACCTAACTAGACCGTGAAACCCTCTCTGAGCCCCAGCAATTCCACCGCCGGGTTTTGACCCCGGAGAGGTAAGGGTTTACATCCATCAGACAACATACATAAGAATGTTTCCAGCTACTTCATTCAGCCCCAAACTAGAAACAAGCCAATGTCATCAACAATGGAATAGATACATAACTTGTGGCATATCTGAACGTGGAATACTCCCTGGCACAGAAAACAAACAAACTAGTTAACACGCATGAACAGACATTTTGTTAGAAGCCAGACACAAAAGAAAACATACTGTATGCAGTGCATTTATAGAAGTTCAAGAACAAGAGAAGCCAATCTTGGTGACAGGGATCAAATAGCAGTTACCTCTGGGGTGGGGTAGAGACTGGGAAGAGGCAACAGGAAGCCTGAGGGCATGCTGGGAAACTGTGGTTACTTGGGTGTATCCATAGATAAGGCGGCAACAAGCTGTACACTTAAGATCTGCGTACTCTATTGTATACTTGCCACACCTCCATTTAAAAAACAACTATTCTCAGGTTTGATTGAAGTTCCAAACCCTTCAAATTTGCATTGTTCTTTAATTTTCATTCATTTCATTGTTCATTCATTTATTCAGAACAGAACCTGGGGTTTTCCCATCTAGGTTTCCAACTGTATTCATTTCTCAGTGTATCTCCCTACAGGTGCTTTAGTGAGACCTCACTCAGCAGACCACTCTGGGGTTCCACCTTCCCCTTCACTCAGTTCCTAAATTCCAAAAAAGAAAACCCAAAAGTTCCAAAGGGGCCTCCTCCTTTCCTGGGCTCAACCATCAGGGTGAGTTGCGGTTGGGAATGCCAGCTCCCAGCACATGATCCTCCTGAACCAGGTGGCCCTCGCGTGGCCAAGAGGAGCTGGAGCTCCCTGGAGGAGCTGAGGAGGGGCTGCCTGGCAGAGGCAGGGTGTGGGGAGATCAATCGTTCCACACTTGGCCTGAAGGAGGAGCATCAATAGAAACATCTGCATAGAAGGCACTGGAACCAGACACAGGACCATGTCTACAGGGGCCAGACGCAGTGGGAAGAGGGCTCTGTTTTACGCTTGCTTTGCAGGTTACCCACTGGATGACTTTGATCTTGTCCATGTCAACTTCCTTACCAGCAAAATGGACCCCAAGTACCCATTCACAGGGTTACCTTGAGTTAGAGATCAAAAGTAGACTTTGCAGAAGGGCTAATCTAGCTTACATGGTGCCTTCTTGTGAATGACAAAAAAGGAATCCTTCCTCAAAAGATTTTACTGCCTTACATTGGAAATGTATCATAATATACTGATTTTCTTAGGACAAGAGATATCGCAGCCATCTGTCATAAAAAATGGTCATATTAAGCTTTCAAAGCTACAAGGTCTCTAATGTGACTGGTAACCAGTAGGGTTGTGCAGTGCACAACGTGAACAACCATATATATCCCTGCTTCCAGGATATGAGGCAGTATGAGAATATACGAGGTTTACCTTATTTTCCTAGCCAGGAGGCTTAAGTTAGCTCCTTCATTCTTGCAGGGCATTACTCTTGGTATGGACTAAATTGTGCCCCATCCTCACCCCATGAAAATTCATATGTTTGAGGCTTTGGCAGAGAATTAGGTTTAGATGAGGGGCAGGGGGTGGGGGGCTCATGATGGGATTAGTGCCCTCATAAGAAGAGGAGGAGGCACCAGGTTTCTCCCTCTGCCATGTGAGGACACAGTAAGAAGGCGGCCATCTGCAAGCCAGGAAGAGGGCCCTCACCAGGAGCCAACCAAGCTAGCACCCTGATCTTGGATTTCTAGCCTCCTGTGAAATACCTTTCTACTCTTTAAACCACTCAGTCTGTGGTATTTTGCTATGGCAGCCCAAGCTGAGTAAGGCAGATTTTAGTACCAAGAAGTGGGGTGCTGCTGTCACATATACCTAAAAATGTAGAAGTGACTTTGGAACTGGGTAATGGGTAGAGACTGAGGAGTCTTAAGATGCATTCTAGAAATAAGGACTTTAAAGGGGATCCTGGTGAGGCCTTAGACGGAATTGAGGAACATGTTATTGGAAACTAGAGGAAAGGCACGATCCCTGTTTTAATGTGACAAAGAACTTGGCTGAACCATCTCTAGTGTTTTGTGGAAAGTAGAACTTTCGAAGGATGAAATTGAGTACTTAGCTGGGGAGATTTCTAAGCAAAGCATTGAAGGAGTGCTTTGCTTCCCTCCTGACTGCATATAGTAAAGCACAAAAGAAGAGAGATGTATTGAAGAAGCAGTTGTTAAGCAAAAAGGAACCAGAGCTTGAAGATTTGGAAAATTGTCAGCCTATCTGTATTGCAAAAAATGAGATATCTTGATCTGAAATGAACACGAAGGGTGTGGCTGAACAGGATTTGATAAGGAGGTCATGGGTACAACTCAGGGGACGACACTGGTTGCAGGAACCTCACAGATAACAAAATTCAAGGATGTTCAAATTCCTTATATAAAATTGAATCGTATTTGCACATAACCTGCGCACATACTCCCATATACTTTAAATCATCTCTAGATTACTTATAATACCTAATACAATGTAAATGCTATGTAAATACAATGTAAATGGTATGTAAAAAAATGCCTGCATGTGGGAAATTCAAGTTTTGCTTTTTGGAACTTTCTGGAACTTGTTTTTGAATGTTTTTGATCCGTGGCTGGTTGAATCCACAGATGTGGAACCTGCAAATGTGGAAGGCTTACTGTATATAATGACACTGCCAGCTTGAACTAAAGGGGACAGAGAAAACAGGGTGAAATGAAGGAAAACTGCTGGACCTCTTAGATGAGCCTTCAGGGCTGGATCACAGTGCTGTTTGACTGCAGCAGGTGCTATTCTTCAAGAAAAGGGAAGATGGATCCCAAAGGCAATTCAGAGGTCATCAGGACCCTCTGTTCAGGGGCCAGGCAGCCCCTGACTAAAGACTAGGGGCCAGGGCTGCCCAGAGTGTTAGGGATGTGACCCCACTCAGCAGAGATGCAGAGAAGGGACCCTTGGTCCAGTGGGTCTGGAAGGCAGAGCATTGAACCAAAAAGGATTATTCTTGAGACTGAAGATCTAGTGGAGTTTCCCTTGCTAAGTTTTGACTTGCTTGGGACTTATTACTCCTTTTTTCTTTTCTGTTTCTCCATTTTGGAATGGAAATGCCTATCCTTTATCTGGAAGCACATAACCTGTCTGGATTCACAGGTTCACAGATGGAGCGGAATTTTGCCTCTCATGGGTCAGAGTGCAAAAAGGCAGAGGATGGTCTGGGAACTTCTAGCTACCCGAGTCTCACCCATATCTGATATTTAGGTGAGACTTTTGGCTTTAGACCTTGACTTGATGCTGGAATTAGTTAAGGCTTTTGGGAGCCATTGGAGTGGAATGAATGTATTTTTTATGAGAGAAGGACACGAATTTGGGGGCCCAGGCCTGGAATGCTATGGATTGAACATTTGTGTGCCCACCAAATTCATATATTGAAGCCCTAATAGGATGGTATTTGCAGATAGGGCTTTTGGGGAGTAATTAGGTCATGAGGATGGAGCCCTTGAGATGGGATCAGTGTCTTCACAAGAAAAAGAGATGGTAAGAGCTGTCTTTTTGTCTTGTGAGGACACAGCAAGAAAGAGGCTGTCTGCAAGCAAGGAAGAGGGCCCTTTATAGAGCCCAACCATGCTGGCACCCTGGTCTTGAACTTCTAGCTTCCAGAACTGTGAGAAATAAATTCTTAATGCTTATGCCACCTGGTCTATGGTATTTTGTTATGGCAATCACAGCAGACTAAGACAGTTCTCATTATCTGTTGAAGTAACTGTCCCTGAAGATATACTGATAATGGCTTGTTATTATCCCTCACAGAGACATTTGAATTCTAGGGTCTAAATCAAGCCCTCCAGGAGCGAAGTGCTCATGGTGGGCCTTTGAGCCGCATGGCTGTCAGTGGGCAGGGATGTATTTAAGGGAGAAGGGAGATGCTGTCACCTCCTGAGACAGCTTCCCTCCCTCATCAGACTGCAGCCAACACTCTCCTCCGCCCATGCCCGAAGATGGTCTTGGCTCTGGGTTCTGAGGCCCTGCTCTCTGGGAAGGAGACTGATCCTTCAAGATGCAAGGGTATTAAAGTCCCTGAGGCGGGAGTTTACCATCCTTGTAGCCTCCTTCTGGCTATAAAATTAGACCTGCCTATTTCAGAGAGCCAGCTGGCAGGTGGGAGGACTAGGGAGTGGGCTCTGACCCCTCCAGGGATGCCTGGCTTAGAGACAATAAGGAAAGTCATCTAGTGTCTTCTACACGTTTCCTTCCCCACAGTTTCTGCTTTAGTATTTTGGGAGGAAAAAAAAGGCATTCTGGTGATGAAAGTGGGCCCTGCTAGGAGAAGAACATGGCTGCCCTTGGAGGGATTGGATCCCTGGGGAACCCATGGTCTCCCAAGCTCCACGGGGCTTCCTGGAGGCTGAACCTCTTCAGTCCCTTGTTCACTTGGCATCTCCCACGGGTGCCCCAGTGTGGAAGCCGTGGAGAGACATAGATGTACAGGAAAACACCGGCACTCCTGCCAGGAGCCTACAGCCTGCTGTAGGACTCAGGCTTGCAGACAAATCATTACCGAAGGGTGTGAGAAGTCCTGCAGGAGAAATGATGGAACTATGGTGCCAGGGGTACTCACAGGAGGGGAAGAAAGTCCTCCTGACCCCTCAGGAAGGGCTCCCCAAAGGAGGCCACATTTGTACACCATGGGTCAGAGTGCAAAGGCAGAGGATGGTCTGGGAACAGCTGAGGGGCATGGGGTGGGTCAGCAATGGATAGACCCAGACACCCAGGCAGGGGCAAGGTCCTCGGAGGCCTGTGGGCGGCACTGAGTGTTTTATCCAAAGTAGGTGTTGGAACTATAAGCTTTTCAGCAAAGGCAGGGGGTAACTTTCCCAGTGAGGAACAACATGTGCTCACCTGAAGCCTGGGCTCTCCCAGGAAGGAGCAGCGGGGGTCTGAGCCCTGGGACCCTCCTCCCTGGAGCCGGGCTGACGCTGCTAGCCAGTACCTTGCACGCCCAGCCCAACCCTTGACTGTGTTCTGTGAGTGTTGGCCCACCTGTGCTACCATGACTACATCCCTTCCAGTCATCCTGGAAACCTCCAGTGCAGCTTCTCCTGTCGTGGCTCAGGTATTGGGGTTCTTTTGTGATCTTAACACGTGGGAGCCCAGGAGCAGGTGAATCTTGAAAGAAGAAATCATTAATTCACCTTGAGAAACTAGCAGAGCTCCCTGCCCCTGATCAGGCTGGGGGTTGGGCCAGAACTGGGTCCTGGGAGGGGGCAGAGGTGGAAAACAAGAGGCTGAAGGGTCCCAGCCCTGACTATACCCAGTCAGGCTCTGGAACAAGTCATTCGTATTCCTCCTTCTCTCCTAAGAATGTCCACATGAAAATATACTTACACAATAGAGCCCAGGCCACACACAACGTGACTCTCAACCAACGGAACATGCTGCTGCCTTCCCTGCTCCACGTGAAGGGACCCTGACCTGCCAATAATCCTGCAAACAAATGAGCTTGATTTTAACTCCATTACCAGGGCTAATCCGTCGACTCTCACCTGACTCGCACAGGAAATGGGCTCATTCATTATGGATGGTGTGTGCACTCTGCTGAGTGCTCCAGAGGAATCCGTTATGTGGTGTGGAGTGACACTTTCCTAAGCAAAGGGCAGGGCTGAGACGTGTCTCCCAGGAAAGGGTCAGGTCCAAAGGGCAAAGGGCTAAAGGGTAAAGTGATGCCTCTCGCCCCCCACCCCTACCCAGCAGGCAGCTCTGCGCCCTTCAGTCGCTCCTCCACTTTTGCTGATCCTGTGATGAGCTCAAGGCCACAGCGTCATCTCCCTGGGCAGCTCTATGCCCATTTTGTCCTCAGCCCCTCTTGGTTTACAGAGGGGGAGGACAGGGAGTCTCAGGGAGGGAGCTTAGATTAGTTCTTCCAGGGCAGCGGTTCTCAACCTTCAGGGCATATCAGAGTCCCCTGGAGGGCTGGGAAAAACTCAGATTGCTGGGCCCCACCCCAGAGCTTCTGTTCCGGTAGGTCTGGGTGGGCCTGAGAATCTCCTTTCTTTTTTTTTTTTTTTTTTTTTTCTGTGGTACGCGGGCCTCTCACTGCTGTGGCCTCTCCCGCCACGGAGCACAGGCTCCGGACGCGCAGGCTCAGCGGCCATGGCTCACGGGCCCAGCCGCTCCGCGGCACGCGGGATCCTCCCAGACCGGGGCACGAACCCGCGTCCCCTGCATCGGCAGGCGGGTTCCCAACCACTGCGCCACCAGGGAAGCCCAGAATCTCCTTTCTAACAAGCTTCTACGTGATGTTGGTGCCAATGCCGGCCTGAGGTCCACACTTTGAAAACCACTCTGCTCTAGCTCCTTACCTGGCACCTTCCTCACAGTTAATGCTGGAAACACTACGTGAGCTTCTACCTCTTAGTTGCCTTCTTCCAGTCACAACTCTCTACGGTTTTATTTTCGTGTCTGTCTGCCTTCCCAGACTGTCAGTCCCTAGAGAGCAGGATCTGTGTCTTAATTACCTGTGGATTCCCAGGAAAAATACTTAGCAGGTCTCAAACTGCTTGGAGAGCCGTGGATCTCTCTCTGGGAAGAAGTGGCATTGGGGTGGGATGGGTCCCAAGAGGCACTGTTACTTTTTCATTGTATACACTGCTATACTGTCTAGATTTTTTAAAAAGGAGAACAATTCATGTATTATTGCGTGATTAAAAAATTACCTCAAGTGAATGAGAAGACAAGCCACAGACTGGGAGAAAATAATTATAAAAGACACATCCAGGGCTTCCCTGGTGGTGCAGCGGTTGAGAGTCCGCCTGCCGATGCAGGGGACACGGGTTCGTGCCCCGGTCTGGGAGGATCCCGCGTGCCGCAGAGCGGCTGGGCCCGTGGGCCGTGGCCGCTGAGCCTGTGCGTCCGGAGCCTGTGCTCTGCAACGGGAGAGGCCACAGCGGTGAGAGGCCCGCGTACCGCAAAAAAAAAAAAAAAAAAAAAAAAAAGGACACATCCAATAAAAGGCACCTTCCACAGTGTACAAAGAACACTTAAAACTCAAAAATAAGCAAACAACCCAACTAAGAAATGGGCCAAAGACCTTAATAGAGGTCTCAGCAAAGAAGATATACAGATGGCAAATAAAAATGAAAATACGCTCCGCCTTGTATGTCATCAAGGAAATGCAAATTAAAACAAGATACTACTGCACACCTATTAGAATGGTCAAAATCCAGAACACTGACAACACTGAATGCTGGTGAGGATACGGAGCAACAGGAACTCCCCTTCACTGCTGGTGGGAATGCAAAATGGTGTGGCCTCTTTGGAAGACAGCTTGGTAGTTTCTTACAAAACTAAACCTACTCCAACCATACGATCCAGCAATTGTGCTCCTTGGTATTTACCCACAAGGACTGAAAACTTATGTCCATATAAAGTCTGCACTAGCAGCTTTATTCATAATTGATGTCCTTCAGTAGCAATCAAAATGTCCTTCAGAAGGTGAATGGATAAGTTAACTGGTACATCTAGACAATGAAATATTTTTCAGTGCTAAAAAGAAATGAGCTCTCAAGTCATGAAAAGACATGGAGGAACCTGAAATGCATATCACTAAGTGAAAGACGCCAATCTGAAAAGGTTCCCTACTGTATGATTCCAACTTTGTGACATTCTGGAAAAGGCAAAACTATAGACATAATAAAAAGATCAGTGGTTGCCAGGGAGTTAGAGGGGAGGGAGGGATGAATAGGTAGAGCACAGAGGAGTGTTAGGGCAGTGAAAATGCTCTGTGTGATTCCATAATGATGGCTACATGTCATCATACATTTGTCCAAACCCATAGGATGTACAACACCAAGAGAGAACCCTAAGATAAACCATGGACTTTAGATGATAATGACGTGTCAGTATAAGTTCATTGGTTGCAACAAATGTATGACTCAGGTGGGTGATCTTGATAATGGGGAGGCTGTGCACATGTGGGAGTGGGTATGTGGTAAATCGCCATACCTTCCCTTCAATTTTGCTGTGAAGCGAAAACTGTTCTTAAAAAATTAAGTTTAAAAAAAAAAGAATGGATAAAGGACCATTTCTTTGACTGAAGCATCCTCTCTAAAGGTACTAACGCTGCTATCCCACACCCCCACTGAGTCCTAAAATGTATTTAGCTAATAGCATTACTAAGCATCAGGTGCTGCTGAAAGAGTTTTAAATACACAGACTTATTTAGTACTCAGAACAACCACGTGAGGTGGGTACCATTTATTACCCCTCTTTCCCATGTAGAGAAACTAAGGTACAGGGATGTTAGTTACCTTATTCAAGGTCACTTGTCTAATTAGCAGTGCGGTTGACATTCACCCGCTGGTAGACTAGTTCTGGGATTGTGTCTTGACCTCTAGGAGGGCCGTATCACTTAAGTTATGAACACCTTGAGGATGGTCAAAAGATGGAGTCGTATTTATTTACACCTAACCCACTTTCTTCTAAAGAATATTTGAGGGAACTACTACCTGATTGTGTTATCCAGAGCTTACACTGCCTAGAAATGCTTGCTACCATATATATATATATACAAAACTATATCTGTGCTAGAAACACAATACAGAAACACGAGCTTAAGCACATGTGCTTACTCCCCACTGAAAAATGTCATCAGAGTAGATGTGATCAGTGGCTTCTGAGATTTCTTGTTCATACTGGCTTCTCACTGGTTGCTGGCAGGCATACAGCACCAGGTACCAAAAGGAGAGGAAACATTTATGGGGGGGTGGGGACAAACCTTAAGTACAGAACATTTTCTTCATTAGCCTGATTTTTTTCTGTGCATCGGGAAAAGTGCTGCATGATTTGATTGACTGGCCCCGCTCTCAGAACCCCTGAGTTCCTTGTCAGTGGAGCTTGAAGCTTCTGCACTGGAGGGCAGTTCAGGAGCTCTTCATCTGAGCAGCTCAGGCCCCATCCAGCCTTACTGAGTCAGCATCTTCAGGGGCTGAGGAGGGGGAAGAGTTCTGGCTTTTTTCTCTATCTCTTTTTTGTAAATGCCCTGCAGGTGATCCCAAAGTGCAGCCAGGGCTGAGAGCCACCTGGAAGGTCCCCTGCAATTTTAAAGTTCTGATTCTCACTCTAAAATCCCTCGGTTTTTAAAAATATTTTGTGTTCTTATCCCTGTCCCACAGCCCCAGAGTCCTGGCCTTTCTGGGGGACGGTGCTGGGTTCGTTTAGAATTTAATCACCACCTTGGAAGCGGAGCCCAGTTCCTCAGGGGGCTGCTTGTTCACCTCCAGTGAGGCCAGTGGGTGTATTGATGGTTTCTGATTGTATTTATTTCCCCGCCCTGGAGATGTTCTTCTGCATACAGAGAACTCGGGCTGTCTGCTGCCTGCACAGCCAGGGCCCCTGTGAGCTAGGCCAGGATGGATGGCAGAGTTTGCCCAGCCCGTTGGCTGACAAGCTGGCCGCCTTCCTGGGGGTGATCTATGTGATGCGTCAAGGCCCTGCCTGTACCCGAACGTCTTCCCCACGAGCTTTCCCAGTACAGGGCTTCGGGATGGATGGGACAACACAGGCCTTGCCTGCAGGAACCGCCTGGAAAATTCTGTTCTAACTTGGGGGGTTCAGCTCTGCCTATTTATCCCTTTGCTTCGGCACCAGCCCAGGATGGCATCAGTCGGAGTTTGTTCTAATGCATGTTTACTCCTCTGCCCTACCTTCTATTGCCTGGGACCAGTTTGGAGGACACAGCCTTTGGGAGGGCAAAGGTCTATGTTGGAGACCACAAAGAGGGGATAAGCCTATCATTTGTACTTGATTTCTATTTTTCATGCTATCTCACTTAACACCCACTCCTTTCCTTCCCCTGCCCCCAACCTAGCCAGGTTCCTGCCAAGTAGACAGAGTATAAGTCAGGATCTAAACAGGAAATAGAAATAAATTCAAGTACACAATGGAGGGAATATAACGCGGGGGCCTGGTCATGCAGATATTGGAGGAGTCAAGAGCCAAATAGGGCACCAAAGTAACTTCGAAATTAGCAACCTTGAGAAGCCACTGCCAGTTATAAGGTTGGGGAGAGAGAGAGAGAGAGAGAGAGAGGGAGAGAGGGAGAGAGGGAGAGAGGGAGAGAGGGAGAGAGGGAGAGAGGGAGAGAGGGAGAGAGGGAGAGAGAGGGAGAGAGAGGGAGAGAGAAGGGAGAGGGGATGTTGGCAGAGCCTGGGAGCTGGAGCCACTGGGACAGTTGGGACCAGATGGCCTCTAGAGCCAGAGCTGGGCCATAGCTGACCCAGGCAGGGAGAGAGGGACCCAGACCTGGATGCTTCCTTCCTGATCCTGTGCTCCCTGCTGGGGAGATGAAACCCAGCTGACTCAGAGTCTGGGGAAGGCAGATAAAGGGCAGGGAGAGGACTGAGGACAACAGGCGTGAGACCAACACAGTGGGATCGCCAGACCACCCTGTACCGGCTGTGGGGCCACTTAGCCAAGACCCCACAGCTAGTTCAGGTTTGGGCCAAGGCCTAGGCTGACCCCCACAAGGCTGGGACCCCATCATGGGCCTTCCCTGGGTGGGACATATCAGGCCTCTGGCTCTGGCCCTCTTCTTTAGGACCAACCAAGATCTGCTTTGAAGGCAGGTGGCTGACAAGAAAGGGTTGACTGTGGTGATGCTGACTCACCGAGCTTCTCTTTCTGGGCTCCGGCCATGTGAGTCCCTGCGGGAGACACAATGCTGCGCGTTCACCGGTCTGTGTCCTCTGTCCAAGCACACGGCAAGGCTGTGTCTCCCAGGCTCCCCTGCACCTAAGCTGGGGCCACGTGACCAGAACCAGCCAATGGCGTGTGGGCAGGAGGCTTGCGGGTCTCTTCCAATCCAAGGCACTTAAAAGCAGGTGTGAGGTTCCTAGTTCTTCTCTTTCTGCCACAGTCACCTGGAAACTGGCACGTATTAAACACGACACCACAAGATAGAAGCAGCCATGATCCCTGTAGAGAGGATGGCTGCCCCAGGGAGTCACACAACCTACAATGGAATGTGTGGTGTGTGAGAAAATCTGTATTGCATTAAGATACTGAGATTTCGAGGGGTTTTTGTTTGTTTGTTCGTTTTCTGATTTTTTTTAAAGCCACAGCATACTTGACATTACTGCAATACAGTTGCTATATGCTATAACAAGTCCTCCCATTATATCAGGCCCCCTCTTACATGCTTCTGCAGGCTTTCCACAAGGCAGCGCTGGTTCCATTTCAGTGGTCTTTGTTGAGACTCTGGTCCCTACGGAGGCCAGGGACAGCCTTAGGCATGACGTTATCCTCAAGCTAGCAGAGTGGCTGGTGCAAAGGGGAAAAGTAGCTGTAGACTAAATGGATAACTGAATAAGAAATGAATACAAGCAAGACCAGAACTAGAACTTGGCTTACACCGGAGCACTAGAAGGAAAACACTCAGTCGAAGGGAGCCAGAATCTAACTCGGGAGAAGCTGGATGGATTAGAAAAACAATCCATTCAGGACAGGTGAAATACAAGGCAAGGATTTCAGAAGTTAAGCACAAGCCCCGCCAATCCAGGAGGAGGCAAGAAGAAAATCCAAGGGGACCCGGATCGTAGGGGACCACAAGCCTGATAATATCCTCAGTGAAGGGCCAGCCTCCACCACTGGGACAGGGCCCAGGAAGGAGGAAGCAGCACATGCAAGACAGGGTGCGATCATCCTACTGCACTTGGCCTTCTCCCGGCATCTTATTTTAGCTGTCACATTTAAGAAGGCTTTGGAGGTTCTGGAGGGGAGCCAGAGCCAATAGGAGAAATGATGAAAAGTTGGGGAAAAAATAGAACTTGTAGGAAAAGCCTAGAGGGTGGGTGGGAGTTAAATGGGGCTGGGGGAGGAAGGCGGAGGTTAATGGGCACCTCTCTAGCTCAGGGGGGCAGAACTAGGGGACCTGGGTTCATAAAGCAAGAAAGACTCAAGTTAGACTTCAGTCAGCGAACCTCAGTTAAAAGGGAGTGATACGTTGGAGGAGGTGGTTGGGCTTCTGGTGAAGTCATCACCTCCTTTGGCAGTCCCTCTTCTTAGCAGGCCTCAGTGGGCCCCTCCCTGGTCCCATAAAGGGCCAGGTCCAAAGGACGAGTGGGAAATGTGAGGTCCTAGAGGAAAGACGAGAGAGGTCTGATAATGCCACTGGTGTCACATGACAAGAGAGGAGACTGACCAGCATCTGCCTACTCTGGTTTATGTATCGGAGGCAGGGGGCTGGACCAGGTGACTTCTGTGGGTTTGGAAATTCCTCACATGGCCTGGAGAAAGAGCATTGTTCCAGCAGTTTGGTATTTGACATTTTCTGCCTCCGTTTTATCCTGCATGGCTATAGCCCTAGGAAATGTCTTATATCTGTTGGAGCAGTTCACGTGTTCTAACTAACCATAGCCCTGGGACAGGCTTTAGAGAAAGGGTCCCGGAGAAGTGAGGAAGCCCCACGTCTCCCTGGATGTCAGGACTGGAAGGGTGGGAGCAAGGGCCTTTCGAACATGATTTTCCTGCAAGAGAAAACGGATCCAGTTCCCCTAGCTGAAGGGCCTCTCTGTTCTTCTCAGGCCTACGGCAATGTCTGAGCAGGAGACACTCAGTCCCTCTCCCAGCAACGCACAGGTGGGATCTTTGTTCCATCTTCCTGCCCTCAGCACTGCCCTGAAGCACTTCCACGTGGCTGCCACTTTATCTCCACAGGGGGACAGTCTCTGGGCTTCCTCTTGCTTTGCTAACGCTTTTAAGCCAAACCACAGGCCCTATTTGGGTCTATGGAGGCAGAAAGGGCTAATAAAACGACCTCCCTTCCCTCACTCACTTACTTGCTCCTAGGGACCATCATTGGTCTTACCAAGCGCCCCAGTCCCACCTGACCCCTACCCTTTTGCCTGCCCTAATGCCACAGCCGCCCCTGCACACGGCCACAAGAGGGCACCATGCCATCACCACCCTAGCAATCAGGCCCTCTCCTATTCCCCCTTCCTTATAGGACACAAGGATTCACGTTGGCACAACTAGGACATATCAGGATATTCTAAGGGGCTTAAATCAAAAGGTATAAAAGGCTGAAAGATAGATAAAAATACGTGCCCGGCCCTGTGCCAGATCCCAGGGATTAAAAAGTGAATGAGACCCACACCTGCCCACTTCTCAGTCCTAAAAAGGAAACAAACAAGGAAACTAATTACTATGCAGAGGGGTAGCCTAGGGAGATACAGAAATGTTGCATTTTGAGGGAAGACCTGATAGGTCCCCCTGCCCCCCAGCTGCAGCAGGGGGCTCAGGGAAGATTCCTGGAGGAGCCAAGTCTTAAAGGGTGTGCAAGAAGTAGCCTGATTGGGGCTTCCCTGGTGGCGCAGTGGTTGAGACTCTGCCTGCCGATGCAGGGGACGCGGGTTCGTGCCCCGGTCCGGGAAGATCCCACGTGCCGCGGAGCGGCTGGGCCCGTGAGCCATGGCCGCTGAGCCTGCACATCCGGAGCCTGTGCTCTGCGGAGGCCACAACAGTGAGAGGCCTGCGTACCGCCAAAAAAAAAAAAAGAGAGAGAGAAAAAAAAGAAGTAGAGGAAACACCAATTGTGTTGAGCTTAGTGGGGTTCCCGGACCCTCCCATAGTCCTACCCTCCCCCTCCTCCCCCTCCTCTTCCTCCTGGGGTGGGGGAGTGGTGTCACTCTGTCTTCACTGGTGCTCGGGATGCTGACCTCCTGGTTTAGGTATTATTATCATTTTCAGTTTGCTGATAAGGAACCTAAGGCTCAGTAGATGTAGGAACCTGCCCAAGTTTGACAGCTAGTGAGTGACAAGGCAAACTCTCATCCAGCCCTTCTAGAAGACCCTAGATCCTATGGTCTGTGCTGGCCAGAAGAAGGGACAGTGCCAAACGTTCTCTCTCCACAGTGGCCTCTAAGGCCGGCCATTTGTAAGCAGACATTTTTTTTAATGGGTGTTTCTTGACTATAAAAGTAATGCATGCTCATTTTAAAAAAAAATCAAACAATATAGAAATTCACAATATTGACAGTAAAAGAACCCCCTAATCCCTCCTCTCCCTCCCCAAGATAACTACTACTTGGGGTATATTTTCTTCTAGACTTTTGCATGAGTTTGCAAATATATATTATTGCCCATTTTTAATGGAATTAAGATTAACAATTAAAATAATTGTTCCTTCCTTTTGCTTTCTTCACTTAACCGTCAGTCTTGGACAACTTTTCATACCCGTACACACTGTCCTATAAAGCAGGGGCTCTTGTGGTCCCCACTTATCACTGAGGAAGCCAGTTGCCCCAGGCACACACCCGACAAGAGACAGGACTGTCAGCACCCCAGGATCCAGGCGTCCAGCGGGGACTTGCCCACAGCTACACCTGCCCACTCACCACTTTTCTCCCAGCAGCCTCAGCACCATCGTCAGCTGCTGGGAATTTTTAGGAATGGATTTCTGTGTCATTTGCAATAGATCAGGAATATCCCAGCAAGACAGATTGCTTGAGCTTTTTGGGTGGTTTTCTGTGAGCTGATAAAGTCCTGTCCGTTGAAAATCAAGCATCATCCCTCATGTATATCGATGATTACTTCTTTCAGGAAGACAGCTTTCAGGCGGGAGACGGGGGTGGAGTGCAGCAGTGCAGACCTGCTGACCCAACAGCCTGAAATAGCCCTACATCCAGACCTGAGGAGGCGTGAGTCGTGGGGATTCAATCAGGAGCATCCCTTAGCCTCTCGCTACTCAACGTGTGGTCCCAGCTTCCCCAGGCACTAGTTAGAAATGCAGAATCTCAGGTCTCACCGCAGACCTGCTGAATCAGAACCTGCAATTTAACAAGATCCCCAAGGGGCTCCTGTGCAGAGCAAAGTATGAGTAGCATGGCTTTGGCAGTGTTCTGGAGCCTGTAAAGCCAGCCCGTGGCTTCTTTTCCAGACGTTTCGTTGATGTGCTCAGTATTAGAAACTTAATAAGAGCTAGCAATTACAGGGAAGCGTCTACGTGCCAGGCAACACTGCAAGGGTTTTACTTGTATTAACTCATTTAATCCTCACAAGGACATGGCACAATGAGGTACCACGACTATACTGACTTTACAAGGAAGAAACTGAAGTGCAGAGAAGTTTCCTAACTTGCCTGAGGTCACATGCTAACATGTAGGTGAGCTGGGACTCCAAGCCAGTCCCCCAGGATCTCAACCACTACACCCCACTGCCAGCAGGAAGGTGAGCCCGTCTGACTCCACGAGGCTGTTCTGACGGGCACCTCCTAAGCAGCATTTCCCAGCACTTGCCAACACATCTAGTTCTATCCCTTACTGCCTCTGCCCTCTCAAACACTGATCACCTAAGGGAAACCAGGACGCTCAGCACTGGTGTCATCACGGCCTTTGCATCGATGCTGGGACCAAGAAGTAACGACAGCACATCACGTTCACAAAACCCTTTGTCCTCCCAAGAACCGAGTTAGAGGAGACAGGTGTCATCTTCTCCATCAGACAAGTGGGCCAAGGAAGTCAGAGACACCAAGTACTTAGCCAAGGTCACACAGAGCTAAGATGCAGCTGGGCCTCCTGGCTGCCTGAGCACGTTCCTTTCATCTCCCCAGGCTGCCTACTTTTCTAGAAGACTCCATCCCAGTCTCCCCACCCTGAAGGCAGCCCACATCTCCTCTCCGTGCTTCCACAGCTCTGTGGGGAAACCTTGTCCCTAATGGAGCCACAACCTCTCTCCCAGGCTGTCTCCTGCCTGAAACAACTATAAATCATGGCATTTTCCCTTCATTCAGACCTGAGGTTTAATTCATCGCTGTTCTGGCTGCTTTAATGTAGAACGTTTATTCAGCGGAATAGCTTTGTTTTGCCTCCCAAGCTTTGTTCTGTTTAGAACACCATTTCCATTGCAGGGGGTGGGGCTTGCTATTAGCCACCTCCCAGGATGTCCCTCCACCCATTCCTCAAGAACGGCCCCGCTCTGTCTTCTGTGGCGACCCACCCTGGGGCTGTGAGTCAGCCTCTGTGCCTGATGAGGAGTCCAGACTTTTCTGTCTTTCGTCCAGGCACCTGACATTTTCAGTTTGTCCCCTCTCTCCCAGGCCATGTGAATGATGTAATGAGCTGCCTCGCTCCCTGTTTCCTGTCTCCCAAACCCCACAGCTGGGGAACTTAGCCCCTGAGGTTTGGGCCTGCCTCAGGCCCAGGGCACAGGAAGTTGGAGGGTCCTGGAGGGCAGCACGGCTATCATGTCACACACTTGGAGCTCCTGCCTCATGCCACGGACCGCATCTTCTGCTTCCCCCAGTTTAGACAATTCTAGAAACTTGGGTTCCTGTCCTCAGATGTTTATGCCGGGACCCCACCTCCCGGATGATAATTTCTATCGTCCTGGATATCAGCATATTTAAAGTCAAGAGAAAATGGCAAAGACTGCTAACTGTCTACAAAATATCCATTTTCCCCCTCTTTTGTAGCAACAAATCCCTTAGTTGAGTACAGGGCTTAAAACTCAGCTTACATATAAAACTATACTGCCATCCTCCCATATGATTAGATTCTGGCTAATGAAATCTAAGTAGAAGTGTTGTGTGGGTCTTCTGTGAAGCCTTCCTAAAAAAGAGAAGGCACAATTTTCTTAATTTCTTTTCTCTTACTTACTAGTTGGAATATAGATGCAAAGGCTGGAGCTCTAGCAGACATTTTGGACCATGAGATGGCACTCACATGCAAAGGATAGGAGAGACACCAGCTGGAAGGCTCCCAGGTCCCTGACACTGAAGATTCACCCTGTTTGTGTGGTTGGCTCATCTTTGAGTTTCTTTTACAATATCAGTAAGCTTCTGTCTTGTTTTAGCTACTACTATTTTGTATCTTTCAGATATAGGTAGTTGAATTGATTCCTAAATGATGAAGATACAGCCACTTACCTGTTTCTTGATCTGGGTGATGGGAACTGCTTGCCTGCCAGGCCGACTGCCTGAACCAGTTTCTGATACAACACTGATGGATGTGATGTCTGATAGGAATGAAGGACAAGAGAGACACAGTGGAAGGGAAAAGGGGTCTGGGACACAATGAAGAGTGTGGATATAATTCAGTCTGCTCACTTTACAGGTGAGAAGACTGAGTTTCAAAGAGAATGAATCATTAGTCCACAGTCACAGACTCTGCCACCACTTAGAGACAGCTTGGAAAACATCAGAGAAAAGCTGACATGATTTCCAATCTTGCCATGGGCTGGTCCTGACTCGAAGAATCGGAGCTTACCTTGGCAAAGCTCTGTTCCTTTCTTCTTCTCTCGTGAGGCGCATTTATGTATAAAGTACCAGACTTCTCCTTATTATCACACAAAGCAGATGCAGGGGAAAGGATCGATCCTCTTTGGGGCGAAGCTGCCTGGTCGGAGGTGAGCTGCTTCCATCTTGCCTGAGGCTGGAGGAGGGCACTTTCTATTTTTCCCCACCAAGCTTCCTAGCCTGTCCGTAGAGGGTGATGGTGAAGCACAGGCTGGGAGACCAGGCTGCTCTGGTTCGAATCCTGGCTGTACCACTTATGGACTGCACAACCTTGGGAAAATTGCTTAACCTCTCTGTGCCTCAGTTTCCTCACCTATAAAAGAGGCGATAGTTTATACCTGCCTCATAAGGTTACTGTAAAGATTGGGTTAGTCAGTAAGAACCCAGAATAAGTGTTAGTTATTACTATTGTCCATGAATTCCAGATGAAGTTCCTCTTGTGAGAGAGACTCTGACATGGTCAACATTTTGTCATTTTGCTCACTTTTCACGTTATCATATGATCATTGATGGTTCTTTGATGGCAGGCGGCAACTGTCTTATTAGTCTTTGTTCCTCTGTACTTAGGATGGTACCTGGCAAGTGGAAGATACTCCACTAAGAATGTGTTGAATAGACCTTAGTGGAGCTAAGTTATTTCCTCATTTTTCAGATGAGCATCTCTCCCATTCTCTCTCCTCCTCCCTCTGTCTCCCTCTTTGGCTCTCTTTCTGCCTCTGTCTGTCTGTCTGTCTGTCTCTCTGTCGTTCATTCCACCATCCTTCTCTCTTTTTCCATCTAATACACTCTCTCTTGCTCTTTCTTTCTTTATCAGCCTTTCCTGCTCCAGCCTTCCAACTGGCACTGGCACCCTTTTCCTGGGCTTCCCACCCCAAAGTGCACCCTCTTCCTGCTCCAAACTCCTACAGAGGCTCAGTCTTGTTGTGAAGAGCCCGCCTACTCTCAGACGTGCGGACACTCAGGCGTCAGGGCTGGATGGGACCCTGCCGCCCCCTCTCTGTTCCAACCTCCTCACTTTTCAGATGAGGACACCAAGGTCCAGAGAACAGAGGACACTGTCTCACGGTCACACGGCCAGTCTGTCCCAGAGCTGGGAATTGAATCCGGGCTTCCTGGCTCCCTGCCCAATGTACTTTGCCCTATATGGCATCCCCAGATGCAGACTGGTGGACATGTAGTGGGAGACCATGGGGTGTTTGTTGAATGAATAAATAAATGAATGAATGAATGAATGAATTGCATCAGGAGGGAAGAGTTGCTCCAACATCACCACTTCTGGTTTCTCTGGAGAGCCGCGTGACCTCTGGCTCCTGCTCCACCAACATAAGAACAGATGGCGGTGAGGAGGAAGGCTGACCCCTTGTGTCCAGGGGTTCCCAGACAAGGTCTTGTCTCCACCACTCATGTGGGCAAGGTTACCTCTCCTCCACCCACATTCTCTCCTCTACTGGCTCCCATGAGCATAAAGGCTGTTTTCATTGTTCTCCCCGGAGTGATCTTTAGAGGTCTCAGTCCCTTCTCTGAGACTAAGCCTCGTGCCAGGAGTTGTGGACCTGCCCTTTTCTCTGGGGCTCGCTGTCTGCTCAGAGCCACCTGTTCTGGCCTCACCACTGCCGACAGGAACAAAGTGACTCCTGTTGGAACCCTGTAGCTTGTAGCTGGCTCTGCCTGTTTTTTTTTTCTTTTCTTTTTTTTTTTTTTTAACTGCAAAGGTGGCACCCCCTTTCCTCTCAAGGAGAAGGGGGAAATGGTTGACTTGACACTCCTTCCCCAAAAGGCCAGCCTGGGGCCCTCCCTGCAGGCCCAGCCCGCTCCCTCACGTCCTCGCCTGCACCTCCCCTGCGTTTCCCGAATGCTACCTGGTGCTGCAGTTCCTCCTTTAACTGTTCTCGTCTTAATTCCATCCCCTGCAGTTGGAGCCTGAATAATGCGTTATTTTACAGGAAGATGGATCTAGGTATTAGGGCATCATTTAATTTGCCATTACAACAGTCAATTTTGGTTACATGCTCAGCTGTGAAGGGGAAATGGGCCAGGATGCTGGAGCTTTCTAAAGCATGGTGCTTGTGCATGGGAGGAGGGGGCACTGGGCTGAGGGGCCAGAGGGCATGGAAGTCTGTCTAGCTTTAGCCCATATTCTTTATTCTTAGAATAAGATGCTGGGGAAGAAATTGTAGGACTGAAAAGGGATGGAACCCTTTTTTGGAAGGGTAGGAAAGATCAGGGTTTTGAGGCCAGAAATGCCAGGAGTGGGAAGGTATTTGTTAAACAACTGAGTGAAGGACCCCAAATTAAAGAACGTTTCAGACTCGTCAATATTTCAAGACAACAGAGGGGCTGAATATCCCTACGTACCATGGCACCCACTAGACCCAGTGCAGGACTTACAGTGCCTTCCCTTTGGGATCTCCAAGTCTGATGGGGGAGACGCAGCATCTTCCCTCGGGGAGCTCCCAGTCTGATGCAGGAGGGAGATTCTCTTTCACGTCACCTACACGGGGGTGTGGGGGGATATCTTCCCCACCTCGCACCCATCTCTCAGTGTCCCCTCATCCTCTATTTCCCTCATGTCACTTCTCACAACCAAGCAGTGCCCTTTTCATTTATTTTATTTTGACTCACTTGCCTGTCTCCTCCTCAGCTAGAACAAAGGCTCCATGAGGGCAGAACCGGATTAGGAACCCCCAGCACAGACAGAGAACACTGAGTGTGGAGTTAGCAGACTTGAGGTTTGCCCGTTGGAGAAGTCATCACACGTCTCTGAAGTTCATTGTCCTCGACTGTTTCATGAGCATTTCATGCTGTAACGTTTGTGACAATGCTGTTTCCTGCACAGGGTTGTATGAGTGCTGTTATTAGTAACATCATTAATCAGTGTGGCGGCAATTTCAAAACCTGTCTATGACCAATGAGCCCATGGGCATTGAGGGGGACCAAGGGAAGCCTATCCCATCAGGAGGCTCAGATCAGCCATCACTGAACAAAGCAATCCTTTTTGACTGGTCACAGAAGGGCCATCCCCCGGCCCTCAGAGGACCTCAAATATCTCAGGGACCTGTGTGCTTCCAGTTTGGCCCATTGGGGAAATAAACAGAAGACCAGGGAATGATTTGCCTGAAGCATTCGGGTACCAGTAACAACAGAAGTTGAACAGGCTTTAGCTACATTACCAAAGCTATTCAAGTTAAAAACTACTAAACAACCACAGCTTGCTTCCCATCATCCACCCCAGAGCCATCCAAAACAAAACCAACAAGAATGTGTTAGAAGAAAGCAGACACTGAGATTTATTAATACCTTGTGTTTGTCCAGAGCTTTGAAAGCAAGCCCCCGGGCATTGAGAACACCGCCCACCAGGCACTGTTGAGCAGCACCTCAGGCCCCTCCCCTCACACCCCCACCCCAGAAACTTCAAGGTCTGAAGTTCATTTTTCAGACCCATTATCAGAGAACATTTCTGAGCACAGCTGTAACACAGGGGGATGGTGGGTGAGGGCTACTTTGACATGGGTGGTCCAGGGGTCACAGTTGAAGGCCCTGGGGGCAAGCAGAGCAGCCAGAGAGAGGGGAGCACAGTGGGGACTGTGATTTGGGGGTCCTCTAGGTGGGAGCAGAGGCACGGACTGGGAGCCCTGGGGCCAGAAGTACGCCAGCAGCATTGGTCTGCAAATAACCTGCATCCTGCAATTGCTGGCAGGCTCTACAAACAGAGGGAGGTTCTGCAAACAGTACAAGTGTGTTAAATAGCTTCAGACTCTCTAAACAGCAGCTTGCTCTATACACAGAGAATGGTGCAGTCATCAGGGACCTAGTGAGCAGACAGTCACAGGATTTATACCCCAGGTTTAAAGCCACAAACCAAAAGACCATCTGCTGGTGCAAGTAGGAGAGAGAGTAGGGGTCAGTTTCCGTGTTTCAGTGAGGTTGTCATAAACAAGGTGGTCTGAAGACCTGAGCCATTCATATTGCTTTGTGGGGCACTCACTGCCCGTACCCTGGAAGGAGCTGGTGGGGGGCAATTTTCCAATTCTTCTCCACGGCTTCACTTTGGTCCACAGCATAACGTAGCTCCTCATGGGGGATCTCTGGGCATCTGGCTGTGGCAGGCTTGGACCATGCATTATTAAGAGGGATGCTGGGTTCCTTGCAGAAGGCAGAGGCCGGTGGCAATCGCATCATGTGGCATTGTTGAGTCCTAGTTTACAGTCCATTTGGACATCCATTATTTATGATGGTGGAGTGGCTGTGAACGAGCTGAGACTCAGTTAAGATAATGTTCTCCTGCACAGAAGCAGTGGTTAATGCTGAGAAGTTATTCCTACTCACCCTCTACACTGCACAGAGCCAGAGATACACGAGACCAAGAGAGGCTCAGAGACAGAGACAGAAGCAGAGAACAGAGAGATGGAAAGAGAAAGAGGAAGGCAGGCACACCCTGAGTCAAGAGGGGAGTCCCTTTGGCAGAGTCCGGGTCCACGCCTGTGTCCTGGATGTCGCAGAGGCTGGGAAGAAAGTCTGGTTTCTCACCCCAAGAGGTAGGACTCCCAGAGTGGGACATTCCCAAACAGGGCAAGGGTGTTCAAGAGCTGTGGGTGACCAGAAAGCATGCCGAAGTCCTCAAGTGGTGCTGAGGGGTGGCTGAGTGCAGGAGTGGAGAGCAGCAGTGAGCAGAGCGGCCCCTCACTGAGTTAACCCCCAACGTGTGTTCCAGCGCACAGCGCGTGGAGGGCCAAGGGAGTATAGCAGACACGCTTCCTGCACTCAGGGAGGTACTGCCCTGGGGAACAGATGTGAATGTGTCCCGTCATCCGTCACCGTCACCGTGGGAGGTATGTGAAGGTATTGCAGGGGAGCTGAGGCACCTGTGATCACACAGTCAGTAAGGATGTAGTGGCTGAATCCAGGCACGGCAGAGCCCTGCTGGGAAGCAGGGAAGATGGACCCTTGGCGTCTTTCCACCTGTAGCTCACCTGCCTGAGAGCTGTCCAGTTGAGCTGGAGAAGGGCTAATGGATGGGAATGGCAGGGGTGTCCCTTCCCCAGGTGTGTTTGCTGGCAAAATAGGTACCCAAAGTGAGGGAAAAGAATCGGACCTGAAGGCATGAAGCAGGACAGTCTGGCTGTGCACACATCACATTGCCAACCTGCTCTCAGGATACTTCTGCCCGCCAGCTGCCCGTGTTCCCTCCCCGCCCAGCTTGGTGCAGGGCCATAAAAGACAAGAACACTCCCCGCCGGACTCCCCAGAGGTGGGAGATACTTGTGCTGGGATTTCAAGCACCTAATAGGGACCGGGGATTGGAGAGCATGGGACCCCTTGCCTTGCACCAGGTGGTCATTCATTCTACCCAGGCGTCACCCAGGTGGTGGGAGCTGTCTTCTGTCCACTCCCCCATGTCTGTACCCCAGACCCTTCACAACACATCAGCAGGCAACTTCCCGTCATGAACTGCTCCCCAGTTCCTTTTATTTTGGGGGCTTTCAGCTAAAGGGATCTGTGAGCAGCAGGCAGGTTCGTGGGCCTAATAGGGCCTGAGGCATCTCTAAGCAGACAGGGAGTGTGCGTCTGGATTTGTCGCCCTACAGGTACAGATGTTGGAGGCTCTCATCCATGAGACGGAATCACTCCCGGGGATTGAGAAGCTCAGAGAGCTCAGTCACAGGCAGGCTGCGCATCTCAAATGGGAGATGGAGCCTGCTGGCAGAGCCCCTCCAACAGACCGAGGTCAGTAGGCCCAGCACTTCATAAATGGAATTATGGAAGCTCTGCCTCGGAGCTGAGAATTTCTAAGGATGCCTCCTCTTCTAAGAATTTCTAAGGATGCATTTCTCATCACCTCCTTCCTATCACCAAGGAGTCCTTCCCAGGTAAAGGTAAAGGGATGAACAAAATCTCTGGCATGACACCCGGGGTGAAAACCCAGCTCCACTATCTGCTTGCTGAGTGACTTGGGCCAGTCACTTACCTGCCCCAGGTCTCCGTTAACTGTCTTGCATGTGGACCTGTTGGGAGCAGCCAGTGGATTCTCTGTGTGGTTGTCCAATCTTCTGCACTTCTGCAGCACTTTATTCCTACTTCTGTTAGGTGATGTCGTGGTAAGAAACCCTGGCCTGTACTCGTTAGCTGTGTGGCACTGGGTCAATTACTTAACCTCTCTGAGACCAATAAGTTGTCTAAAATGGAGGTGGTGACAGTACCTACTTGGTCAGGCTGTTGAGAGGGTTAACACCTGTGAAGCCCTAGGACAGACTGGTGCCCCATGAGCCCTTGGGAAACGCTGCTGGTTGTTTTGCTGGTGGCAGTGGTGTAGGAGTCTTCCGGTGCCCATTCCAAGAGCTGGATGATTCCAACTTTTTCATCTTGGCTCTCCTGTCAGCCTGGGAACTGGCCAGGGGCCTGGACTGTATGCAGCCTGCATCCTGGTGAGTGGGGGGACGTTCCATGAATCCACCTTTGATGAATCAGTGAAAGCGCCGCTGCCACACGAAGATAATGTGTCACCCCAATGCCGTGCAGAGCAAGCAAGACCCCCACAGCTTCCTGTCCACTGTGACTCCTCCTCTCCGATTCTCAGTTTTCCCATCTGTGATGTGGGGATAATTGGCTTAAATAATGTCTCTGAGGCATCAAGCACCATCCCTGGCTCATGATGGGGGTTTAAAAAATGGTGGCTGGGGCTTCCCTGGTGGCGCAGTGGTTGAGAGTCCGCCTGCCGATGCAGGGGTCACGGGTTCGTGCCCTGGTCCAGGAAGATCCCACATGCCGCGGAGCAGCTGGGCCCGTGAGCCATGGCCGCTGGGCCTGCACGTCCGGAGCCTGTGCTCCGCAACGGGAGAGGCCACAGCAGTGAGAGGCCCGCATACCACAAAAAAAAAAAAAAAAAAAAAAAAAAAAAAAATGGTGGCTGGAAGCCGTCCCATGAGACCCACCCTGGAAAAGCGGTGAAGCTGCCCAAGAACCTCCCACCTTTCCCTGCCCCCGCCCACCTCTCCCTTCTGCTGCCTGCTCAAGTCCAGGTCAGTGCCCCAGGCTCCAACATGAGCCCAGCCCACCCCCAACCCCCAAGAACCCTAGTCAACTGGTTATTGGAGGATGGCTGTGAAAAAATTAGTTCCCACGAGGTGTAACTCATGGGAATTAGGTTCTCCCTTTCCCAGGGCCACCTGCATTTACGAGAAGTTTGGAAATGGCAGAATTCATGAGGTAGCGAGCAGGTAAAGTAAAGGTTTAGAGTAGTAAGTTGGATAACAGGGAGTGATGGGAACCAGAAAGAATTAGCACAGCATTCAAATTCAAAATCGTGAAACACTATGTTGGCCAAAGCAAGCACCTGGTTATGGGTCCCCAATTTGCCACCTGTGAGATAAAGGTGGCTGCAGTGGTGATCCTGGCTGAGGATGGAGCACGAATGGGGTAGCAGCAAGTACCCCCTCTGCCTTCAGACCAACCCAGGGCAGCTCTAAGTCTCCTCAACCAGTGAAGAAAGTTTCTCCTCCCTTCTCTCAAAGGAAATCCGAGAGAGGCCAGTGACCTTCATGTTGCTGGGAAGGCCCTCCACCTCCCTGCAGCACAAGGTGGGGTCAATCTTGTCCTTTCCGTGTTTAGAAAGCATTGGGACCTAAATGTCAGCAGATGATATCGGAGCAGCATGACAGTTACCAGCTTAAACTGAAAGGAGGGAGGAAAAGCCCAGCCATCACCCATCAAGGCAGGCCAGAGTGGGGAGAAGAGCCCTGTGCTTCCACGTTAATCCTTCACCTGCCCTGCACCGGGGAGGAGGTATCTGGGGACAGGGAAGTGGTGTGCTCAGACGTGGGGCTGGGAGGTACTTGACTCCCTGGGGGCAGCTTCAGCCTCCTCTTCCCCTTGGGTGCAGGCCTCGGTGGGGCAGGCGTGCCAGGCCAGGGGCCTGCCCTCACCTCCGAGCCACCCGAGCCCCTGCAGCACCTCCTGCTTCCCGGCTGGCCTGCTTCTGGGCTTCCCGGAGGCGGTGAGATGGTAGAGGTGAGCCCTGCACGGCCAGCACAGCCTGGAAAAGTTCCCAGGAAATGTTCCTGACATGAGTTAGGCCTTCCTGAGGGGGGCTGCTCATTGGGCGTTACATCCTCCCCCAGATGTCCTGGAACTGTCTATGCAACCTGACCCAGCTCGGCCCTAGGGCTCCGGGTAAGCTGCGGTCTGGATTTGCTTTCCCATTCCTTTCAACCCTCTGGAGGAGGGAAGGACCCTTGGTCTCTGAACAAGGGCAGTGCTAGGTTGTCTTTGAAAGGATCTGCTGGGATTTCTACCATCTTTCCTCCAGCGTCCACATCAGTTGGGTCGCTGAGTCCAGCTGGTGATCCCCCCTGGCCATGCCGAGAGCCTCTGCTGCTGTCTCTCCAAACACCTGAAACTTCTCCTCCACTATGTCACATGCTCGTGACGTCAGCCCATCCATCCCCACCCCACACCCAGCTCCTTGAGCTCAGGTCCCCTTAACCCCAACCTAGGTCCCTGGGCCCTCCTGGGGATCCCTTGACATGGACCCAAATCCAAAGGCAGACTGTCCCTGGAGAGCACTGGACTGGGAGTCAGACATCATGTGCCTTCTCCAAGCCTCAGTCTCAGAATAAATTTATCCTTTATGTCCTGACTGGCTGTGAGACTCTGTGATTTCTAAATATTGTTTTTATAAACAGAGTAGACTCGGCCATACACACACACACACACACACACACACACACGCACGCACGCACACGCACACACGCACGCACACACGTGCACGATCCCCAGGGAGCTGGGCACAACTTTGCCGGGTCAACACAGAGGCACTGGCCAACTCCACCCAGAAAGGGGTGGGGGACAAGAGGTGCTGGGGAAGGAGGTGCAGCTGAAGAGAAGGTGGGCAGAAAGCCAGGAACTGCCTCCAGTTGACAACCCATTCCCCCACCTGACAACACATCCCCCACCTGGCAACCCATCCCCCCACCTGATAACCTATCCCACCTGACAACCCCTCCCCCCACCTGACAACCCATCCCCCACCTGACAACCCATCCCCCACCTGACAACCCATCCCCCCACCAATCCATCCCCCCACCTGATAACCCATCCCCCACCTGACAACCCATCTGCCCACCAATCCATTCCCCTACCTGACAACACATCCCCTTAACCAAGGCCTGTGGTTTGAGGGCCTCTGGGCCAAGACTAGGTTAAGAAAACCTGCTGAGGGCAGGCTGGAGGGAGGGCAGAGGAAGCTGGCAGTGGGGGGAGATTTAGAGCAGGTAAGAGCAGGAGTAAAGAACTTCGCCCACATAGTAGGAAAGTCTGAGCTGGGCCAGACCTGGGGGCTCAGGGCCCTGCTCCCCTGCCATTGCCACCTTGGCACCAGCCTCAACTAGACCTCCCAGAGCAGCGGATGCCACAGCCATGCCGATGACCTTGACGCTGCACATCCAGCTTAATCCACATCAGCGTCAGAGTGAAGGACTCACTGTCACTCGGGGATATTTATAACCTGCCTGCCAGGCCCAGGACCTGGAGGCTGCCTGGAAACTAGGCCACAGGAGCCACAGAGGAGACAGGCTCTGCCCCTGCCCCGGCCTCAGAAGGCTCCCAGGGAGTGGAGCCCGAGTTAGGAGACAGAGGAGAGAGAGCCTCTCTGCCCAGCTAGAAAACTCACCCCACCTACTGGGTGAGTGGAGTTTCCAGAAAGGGCTTCCCGTGTCCATAATAAGCTGGTCTCTAGGCTGAGTCTCTCACCCACTCCTAACAAGCAGCCCATCAACAAATGACCCAGCTGTGTGCATCCTCCCAGTGATCAAATCACCCAAGGGCTCCTAGTGCTGGGGGGCAAAGCCTTCACCCACACCACCTCCCCAACCGCTCCATGCGGAGGGGTCATGGGGTCACTAAGGACTCAGATGGCCTGGGGTCCTGTGCGTGCTCCACTGATCTCTGTGTAATCTTGAGTAATCTCATGTGAAACTTTCTGGGTCTCAGTTTTCTCATCTGTAAAATGGGCTTAACAGTGAAGCTTCCATGAATAAAATGCTCAGGATGGTGCCTGGCACATAGTAAGCACTCAGTGTGTGCTAGCTTGTATAGAAAGGCTTACTGATTAGGAGTAGAGGCTCCAGACCAAGGCTACTTGGGTTTAAATCCTGATGCTGCCACTCACTGGCTGAATGTCTTTGTACCCATTATTTAACCTCTCTGGGCCTCAGTTTCTTCCTCCCTAAAATGG
This sequence comes from Kogia breviceps, assembly GCF_026419965.1. Taxonomy (NCBI): domain Eukaryota; kingdom Metazoa; phylum Chordata; class Mammalia; order Artiodactyla; family Physeteridae; genus Kogia; species Kogia breviceps. Next base: position 74,003,244 of record NC_081319.1, read on the forward strand.
GAATAATAGTACCTACTTCATGGGGTCATTGTGAGGATTAAATGAGTTAATATGGAAAGCTCTGAGAATGGTGCCTGGAACATAGTAGGTGTTCCGTTAGTATTAGCTCCATGATGATGATGATTCTGGCAAGATTTTCTTCCAGCCAGGCTCCCTCTCTTCTTCCTGCCCCTGTACTTAGCTGGCACAGCTGCCCTCCCTATTCACCCTCTCCTTCCTCTTCTTTCCCAGTTCAAGTTCTGCACGTCTTTTAAACCCTACCTCCTCCATGCAGCCTTCCCTGACTACTTGGGTGGACTCTGCACTGCCTCCCTTCTCTGATCCCCTAGGTCTGACCCCGCTCACCCCACATTATCCCTCTGAATAAATCTAGTCTGCGGGCCCTGAGGCAGGGGCTCCGCCTGGCCCACCTCTCCTCCCCCGCTTGGTGGACAGAGCCCAGCCTCGTGCTGGGTGAGCAGCAGTGAGACCAAAGCTTTCCTAAGTCAGACCTGGTCCTTGATGAGTCTGGACCTGTCTGCTCCATGTAGGTATCTATTCTTGAGTTGGGGGACAGTGCGTCCTAGGCCCCAGCGCGCGCGCGCACACACACACACACACACACACACACACACACACACACTTTATGCCCTGTCAGGTAGAATCGAGTTGTTTCCCCAGAAATAATCCCCCATTCCCACTAATGACAATGAACATGCATTTTCCCCAAGCCCAGGCATTTTCTGGATTTTTCAGTCCTCCCCAACCCTGGGAGATGGGGCACACCCAAGAGCCTAGGTGGGGCTCTTGGCAGGGTGACATCTGACATCACGAGGGGCCACCCAGGCAGGACACCCCAAGAACCAGGGCCCAGCACGGGGAAGGGAGGCGATGGGGGGGTGCTGAGGTACTGCAGTCCCTTCCTGAGGAGGAAAGGGCACCAGAATGTCATTGTATTCTCTCTCTTGAAGGCCTGACAGACAGCAGTCAGCTTTTCTGAACCTGACGCCGTTCACACTTGCTGTCTCCAGGCCACACTCAGCCCCAGGCACACCAGAGGGCTCTGTTGACCAGCTTCCCCTCCCCACCTCGCCCCACAGGCCTGGCTGGGCTCCCAGGAGCTGCCTGTCTCCCTAGGACCTGTCACAATGGAGGGTTGTCCCCCCAGCCCCCTCCCCTGCCTCTCCCAGTGATCACTTCTCCTGGGGTGCACCCTGGACAGAGGCAACCTCACTCATCCCACAGGGGCCACCTTTGGCGGGGGCCCCTCCCTTTCCTATGAGCTGGGGCTTAGGGAAGAAGGGGGTTCAGCAGGGGCAGGGAGGGAGTGCTGCCCTTGAACTCATTATTCTCTGGGTGACAGGGGGCCGCTGTCACCAGCCTGAGTGCTCAGTCCTTTCTAGCCTCCACGTCAACCTGCCCCAGAATAGGTGAGGGTGGGAAGAGGCCCTCCTGCAGTCCCCTTGGTGGAACCCCGAGATTGTCTGCTTGGCCCTCACGCCTCTCCCTTGCTCTAGTCTAAGACGTCCTGAAAACGGTCTCACACTAGCATCTGTGAATCTATGAATGAGAGCTGGAAATTAACCCTCTCCACTTTGTAAGTTATCCCCAAGGATAATACCTTCCCAAAGGAAGGCTTGTCTAATGGAGGGAGCCCGGGCCAGGGGAGAGGGGGACGAGAGAAGCCTTATAAATCCAGCCAAGCGTTGGTCTGTGTACTCCAGCCCCATGCAAAGTTAAATCCGGGCCCTTCTTCCCTAAACAGCAGGGGGTTATGTGCAGTAACACTATTGGGTATTTACAGAGAACATCACAGCTAAAAGACGCCTTCCAACACGCTCCATCAATTTGTTACCCTTCTGCACTACAAGACCGCAATCCTCTTCCACATGGGAGGGAACTGGACCTCAGAACGGCTGGTCCAAGCCTCAGCATGGAAGGATGTATCAGATGCCCCTGGTGCCCCACCCAGATCTCCTTCATCTGTCAGGCACCTGCCCCAAGCTGCTGCAGTGTTGGCTGCTAATGGCTTACAATGTGCCCTTGTCCAGCAGATTGTCCTTAGCCAACAGGAACCACTTCCCTGGGAGACAGCCAGGAGGTTAGGGCCTCTATCATATACCCCTGCCCTGGGAACAGCCCTTTGCTGATGACACTGGGTAGGGACTAAAGGCACCCCCCTTGTCTTTTTTTTTTTTTTTTTTTTTTTGGTACGCGGGCCTCACTGTTGTGGTCTCTCCCGTTGCGGAGCACAGGCTCCGGACGCGCAGGCTCAGCGGCCATGGCTCACGGGCCCAGCCGCTCTGCGGCACGTGGGATCTTCCCGGACCGGGGCACGAACCCGTGTCCCTTGCATCGGCAGGCGGACTCTCAACAGCTGCGCCACCAGGGAAGCCCCCCTTGTCTTAAGGTGGGACAATTCCACATGCCATTCAGCTCCAGAGCTCCTCGTGGGTCAAGTCATGGCTTAGCCTCACCTGAAGTGACTTCTTGGCCTAGATTCTTCTCCTCCTGCTCCCCTCACTCCCTCACAGCTTCTCCTGAGAGCACTCCCTCAAGAAATCACACAGACTTGGGGATCCCAACGAAGACCCCTCTTCTGGGGAACCAGAAGGGCTAGAACACAGGGCTGCTGATCTGAAATCTTCACGCTCTGAAGAGAGTTCCTGGGGTGTCCGTTGTGGTGAGAACCTAGCTTTCTGCCAGGATCTGTCTCCCTCTCCTTCTCCCAGAGGAGAAGCAGGTTCTTACCACTTTCCCCCAGAACCTGAGCCCCGGCCCCGCCCACAACCCACAGCCCTTCCCCCTCCCTGCCCCCAGGCTGTGGCAGCCAACAGGAGCCATCTACCATATCCTCCTGGGCCTTCAGGATCGCCACCCAGTGGCCTGACTTGTTAAGCAGCACAGATGGCAATTAATTGCATGATATGAAAATATCCAACCCTAATTATTTCAGGGATGAGGCCAGGGACCATCAATAAATGATGAAGAGGCTTTCCAGAGTCTCCTCGGCTGACCGTTGCTCTAGCTTGCGGAAGGCTGGGGAGCAAGGGGGACCCTTCTCCGCACAGAGTTCGGCAGTGTGGGGTGGTGAGACAAGGGGCCATGTGGAGGGAGGCGGCGTGAATTTACCAGGGGAAGAGTCAGGCCACTCTTCCAGGCACGGAAATACACAACCGTTAGGGCCACTGTGCTGGGCTTGCGGACAAACAGGAAGCAAACAGCAGTGGCTCCCTGGATGTCCTCTGATGAATAATTGATTGTAGAATGCAATCTGGTGAACGAATTCCAGGAGGATCCCCAGTCACCCCCTTCTCCCACATCTGTCTCTCCTTCCCTGTCCCATGCCAGGCCAAGGCAGGTTTTTCATTTTTCCCAAATGATTAAGTTCCCTTTGTGCCTCGCCCCGAGGTGGCCGCCCTACGGGTATGCCCCTTGGGAGCCGCAGTCAGAGGCCAGGAAGGATAGGCTGCAAAGCTCAGACAGAGATCTGAGCCACTCAAGGGCTGCCCTTTGCTGGAACAGTGTGTCTTTTTCTAGCAACATATCACAACAAAGCCGTGGAGAGAAAGAAACAATTTGCATTCATGGATCCTTTTATGTGCCAGAGTGAATGCCAACGCACATACACACAAAGGCACACACACACGCACACCAGGGACACACACACACAGACACATTTGAACAGATGGGGCTCCCATACTTTGAAAGCCTGAATATGAACATTGGTATTTATGGAGGGAGAGCTATTTACTTCACAAGAGGTTTTGCAACAGGGCTGCTTTAAACAGTAAGCAACCAAACCACATTGAATAGAGTTTGATTTACAAAAATTTGACTTACCTGCACATTTTCAGAAGCCCATGCATTGTAGGGGTGCGAATGTGTATTTGTAAATAAGCAGAACTTGTCAGGGCCTCTGGTCATCTAGTTGGGGAAGGGGCAGGCATTTCTGATGACTGGCTACCCACCTAGCCGGATCCACACACCAGTTCCTGCTCCACCTCAAGCTGGCAAAGAGGAAAACAAACTCTGACCCGCGGCTCATCTTCAAAGATGTTCCCCCACTCACCCCGCCCCAGTGGTTGAGCCTCCCATGAGTGGTTTTTGTGGTTTTCTTTTTTATGTGGTACGCGGGCCTCTCACTGTTGTGGCCTCTCCCGTTGCGGAGCACAGGCTCCGGATGCGCAGGCTCAGCGGCCACGGCTCAAGGGCCCAGCCGCTCCGCGGCATGTGGGATCCTCCCGGACCGGGGCACGAACCCGTGTCCCCTGCATCGGCAGGCAGACTCTCAACCACTGCGCCACCAGGGAAGCCCCCCCATGAGTGTTTTGAGGGGGGCAGCTAGAAAAGAGCTTATTGACCGTCTCTACCAACCCCCTCATTTGACAGATGAAAAAAATGAGGCAGTGGCCTGTTGCAAGCCCAGTGCCCACATGACCTTGGGCCTTTAATGCCGTTATCCCAGCCATCTCCACAGTACCTGGTGAGGCCAAAAGCAATAAAGAAGGCTCCTGGGAAGTAGCCTTGCTGTCTGGTCTCCTCCAGGCTTGGGCCTGCCCCCTCACTTCTCTGCCCTCCTCCTCTTCCTGCTCCAGGTGACAGATGTGTCCTTTGAGTGTGAGCCAGCCTATGACACTCCCTTGATGAGATTGAAACTCACTCCCTGGGTAAAAACCTTACCTTTTTATTAAGACCTCACCCTTCAGAACCAGCTCCTGTGTCAACTGCTTACTGCGGGTCCCACAGGACTGTTCTGGTTCCCCTTAGAGGGACTAGACACCCAGGGACGTGAAGTCACAACAAGGAGTAAGATTCAATTCTCTCCTAATTTCCAGTCCAGAACTTGTCCCAGCCGAGAAACGCACATACCTCTTAAGCTCTAAGCTCCTTTTCTGTAATAACAATGAGGCCGATCATAAGAGAAAACGCTTATTAAAAAAGAATAGCTGACACATATGCACATGGCACCTACTACGTGCCAGGCAGTGTTCTAAGCTCTTTACATATGTTAACTTATTTGATCATCACAACAACTCAGAAGGAAGTTCTGTCATTACCTCCCCAGAGACCCAGAGTGGTTAAGTAATTTGCTCAAGGTCACACAGCTAGTAAGCAGCCCAGGAGGGAACTGGGCCCAGGAAATGTGACTGCAGAGTCCAAGATCTGACTTCTTGAACCCTTCAGACCTGGTCCTTGCTGACATCTCTGACCTCAGATCCTACCATCCCTCCTCACCCCTGCCCTGCTACTGCTGTCCAGCTACAAACACACCATATTCATTCCCACATAGGGCTTCTGTCTTTGCTGTCCCTTTGCCTGAAATGCTTGGCCTTCAGACTTTCATGTCTCCTGGGACAGGCTCAGCCCGGTGACACTATTTGAAGCTGCCACCATAGCCACCCCCCTTACCCGTCACTTACTACACATAGATGTGCTTTATTTCCTTCAGCATTTCTCAATACCTGACACGGTCTTACTGCTTGGTTTACTGTTTCTGCCACTGAGATGTAAAGTCCACAGACACAGTGAGCTGGCCCTCTGCTTCACCACAGTGTGCCCTGCACCTGGACCAGCTTGGCCTGGCACGTAGTGGGTGCATACTGCTGCGGACTGGAGTGTGCCCATGAAGGTGTCCACGTGAGGCGCGGCCCACAGATGGCTGTGTGTGTGAGATAGCGCTCTGCAGTGTAGCACCAGCTAGAAGTGGTGAGACCAGCTTAACGTAAACGGGCTTTCTGGCAGCCGATGCTAAGAAACAGAATGCCTCTGAGGACTGATCTGTAATTACCCGGCCTGGAAGAATGCAGAACAGGAAAGAAAACCCCTGTGTTGGAGCCCAAGCATCTCCACCACCTGGCCCAGGCCTTTTGCTGGTTGCCTGGAGAAATGGAAGACTTGATTAAAAGGTGTGAGGAATTGGCCCCTCCAGAGTCCTTTGAAGGGGTGGGGACAGGAGCTGCGGTGGTCCAGTCGCTCTAGTTACTGAGTTGAGCTTCTAAATATAGCCGGGCCAGGCGCTGGGCCCTGAGGAGGAAGGTCTGAGATCAGATAGCATGGAAGGGGCACCCCTCCCCCTAGCTTCCTGGCCCCCCACCTGACCACTCCCTGCCCAGGAGCCGTCTGCGGGGAGGGGATGCCATCTCTACTCTGACAAGGAGATGGGGGGAGAAAGGCCAGCAGGGACCTAAGCTTATGAATGTTCTGACCCAGGGCCTGACCCAAGCTGGGGCATTCTGTTCTGGGCATTCCCAAACAGGTGTTTGGGAAACGTAGGATCACACACCGGTGTGTGGTCTACGGAGGTACCGCCAAACTCCGGCGGATGTGACCCTTGTTCTGTGGCACTCAGGCCTTGTCAATTTCAGTGCTGCTCCAAGCCCTCGTTTGTGTGTGTGGTGATTCATACAGTAGGAGGAGAACACCCAACCCCCGTCTACTGTATGGTTGAAGGTCAGTACGTTAAATATGATGTCTTCCCAGAATGGGGGCGTGGATAGGGAGGGGGGAGAAAACTCCCAAACCACCATGAGTGGTATGAGGCAGGATGAGTCCTCCTGGGCCTGGCAGATGCCCAAAGCCCCCGCTTCCGCGTAGAATGTCCCAGGAGTTCTGTACTGAATGGGAAGGGCTGGGCAAAGCTCTCCACAGCAGGGGGCATGCAGAGCCCAGAGACATTTAGCAAGCCCAGGTGTGCACCCCTGTACTCCACCCTGCCCGGGGTGCCAACATGCCCCATGTCCTTGTCTTTTGGTCACTCTGGCCTCTGGGGGTCCTGGTGTCCCTACCCCCGCCCCCATGTGATGTTTCCCCTGGACTGTCAGGGAGCCAGGAAGCCTTGGCTGGAAGTAGGTAGCTGGATGCAGGGACGGTGCAGAGGGCGCCCACTCTTGTGGCCCAAGATTCTCCCTATCAAGCATCAGCAACAATCATCCTGCCCCACACCCACCAGCAAGGGACCTCGTCTATAAAACGGGACAATAATGCCCTCTTCAGAGAGTTGTTATGAAGATGAAATGAGAAAGGACAGTGAGGTACCCAGCACAGTGTGTCAAGCAAAACAACAAAGAGGCAGGTGGACATCCACCGTGATTCTCTCTTCTCTGGACTCCCTTTGGAGAGTGTAAGTTGGCCTTTCCTATGAGAAGATGTGGTCAAAATTTGTTATTGCTTTCTACCATCTTGAACTGCCCAAGACAACTGTCTTCTCCATTCCTACCTCCAGTGGAACTCCCACCACCCCCTTGGGCACTCCCCATGCTGGCACCAGCTGCCCCACAGGCCAGGGCTCAGTTGTTGATCAATGGACATTGGAACTGGGTGCTGTCTCCCTTATCCCCACTGGTTTACCCAGGGTCGGGGGAGCTGGCCAGGAGCCTCCTCCAGGGACCACCTTCCACTGCCCTCTGCTATTGCCCAAGGCTCTACCTTGGGTCTCCCTACCCAGGCAGGGGATGTGCTGTTTGCAGGCCCGCCCCCAAGCCTCTCTCGAGCCCCTCCTCCTTTCTCAGGTGAGGGTTCTCAGGACTGCTCAGAAGGCAAGACTGGGATGTGAGCTGGAATCCTAGTAAGAGGAAAACACGGCCCCTCCCACCATCCCTGCTCCCCGCCTCCCCTCCCTGACCACAGCTCCGCTCTGCCCCTCCACTTACATCCGAGTGAAGTCGAGTCTTCACATGGCCAGGTCTCTGCTCCTCGGCCAAGTGTCCTGGCGCACCCCCAGCCTGCCTCGAAGCCGACTCCAGAATGTCTGCTTCACCCACGGCCGAGGGGCCCCACCATCGCCCAGGCTCCAGTAGAGTCCCTCTTGCATCAAGCTGGGATGAACAGGTTCCTTTAAGAGAGTGTTTTATACCTTATTCTTTACTGTTTGAGGTGGTGCACAGAGTGATGAAGTTAGGACAAGAGTCTACCTTTACCTTCTACCCCAACAGGTGGACAGAGTTTGGGAAAGAAGAGAGATGAGAATTACAGGGAAAGGGCCCTGGTCCCTGGCTGCCTCACTACCCACTACTCGAGGGACTCCCCCGCCCCTCCAGTAGCAATCACTTCCTGTGGCCTCAACAGCTCTAGAGCGGAGCCTGCATCACTTGGAGGAGGTGGGATCACCTTGCTGCGTGTGGTTACATTTTGTGGAGAGTGTTCTGTTAACATGAAGGAATGGCCTCCCCACCAGTGCCAGGTACTGGGCGAGGCTGGGGGCAGGGTAGGGCAGCGTTCTTCACCGGTGTGGTTTCTTGGTGATTGCTAAGGAACAGCTGTGTGAAACGATGACTCCTAGGGGACAGATGAATGTGGCAGCAATGCTGACCACATCTGGGGAGATGTGATTCACAGGGAATCGGGGCCCTGCGCTTGTGATGTGTACTCTGGAGTGATATCAGGAGCTCTTTGGGGACTTTTAGTTGATACTGGGACAGGGGGCCCCATTTCCTTCTGGGTCTGGGGGAGTGGGCCACCATCCCTACCCCCTGTGCCCATCTACCCTTTTTTTCTTCCCTTCCTGGGGTGAGAGGATGGCAAACACCACAGAAAGTGTTCCAGTCCAAGTTCCTCACCCAGAGCCGGTTTTCTTGTTCAGATGGTGACGACAGAGCACCCTGGATGCCAAATCTGTCTGTGCTCAGGGTCCAAGAGGACAAGAGAATGGATCCGGTTGACCAGGGCTGCCTGGAGGGGGTTCAGCCCAGACCTCCTCTCCTGGTCTCTGGGTGAATTCTGAAATTCAACATATGCCCGTTGTTAGGATGGTATCAGTACTCCTTGGCACAAATATGGATCAGAGAATTCTAATATCAGATAAGGGAGACTAAGCTAGACGGCCTCTGAGGCGCTTACCGTGCCAGTCCAGTGATTCTAGAACCCAATATACCCAATACTGTCATTAATATGATGTAACTGATCACAGTGTGTTCATGGTACATATTATAAATATGATGGAGACTGTTAGCCTTCCATTTCTCCAGTTCTGTGTGTTATGGATTTAACTACTTAGTGCTTCTCAGTTTATAAACGCACAGCCGCCTGAGCTCGATCTTCCTCTGTAACCATTTCACCAATTAAAGAACCGAGGCTGAAAACTAAAGGCTCTCCCCTTACTCATGAAGAGACAGGAGTCCCCTCACTGTTCTCTCCTGCCCACTGTCCTTTGGCCCACTGTCTGCTCCCCCCACAAGCCCACAGGACCACATCCCCCCAAACTTTAATGCCAGAGTTTGCTCCCTCGGGCCTCCTCTTCCTCAGAAACAACCATCAGTCTTAACTGACTCCTCGTTGGCCTCAGAGCAAATCTCTTCCCCTTCGAAGGCCTCAGTTGCTTTCTCTGGTAAGTGAGGCACGTGGGTCTGCAGACCTCGAAGAGTGCCATGAATCCTCAGCTGAGAGCCACCTTGCACCAGGCAGTCCTCTGGCCAGTCCATCCTTGCCCAGGCCGGGCATTCCTGATACAAGGGGACCAGAGAGGGCTGCATGAGAAGCACACCTGTCCTTGTCAACCAGAGATGGTTCCTTAGGGAGACTTGTGAAGACCTCATGGGCCTGGGCCTAAGTGCTTTCACATCTCACCACGAGGGGCAGAGCATCGTGTACTCAGCAAGTCACTGAATGTGAATTGTTCTGATTTCTAGTCTCCTGCACAGTGCTGCTGGCCTCTGTCTTCTTAAAGTTCACCGCCCAGGTGTTAGGAGTCAGGACTTTAGGAATTAAGGTACTGTCTGGGTTTCATATCAATTCCAACACAGGAAAATGTGTTTATTGAAGGCTTCCTCAGCCCTGTCACTCCCCAGGACTGTGACCTTGGACATAGAGATTTGTTTAACCTCTCTGTGCCTCAGTTTGCTCATCTGGAACATGGATATCCTACCCCATGTCACGGGCTTAGTGAGGATTAACTGGCAGAGCACATGTGCAAAGAAACACAAGCTTCTCCCTTCTCTACTCATAAAGCCCTTTCTGCATTGTTAAGAACTTTCCTTTTCATGGAGCCTCAGAATAGTCAAGGAAGGTCAGCAGGGGCCCCACCTCTTGGGCTTCTGTCTTTCATCACAGATGCCAGGGCTTGGCCCATCCAAGTGCCCTTTGGAATATTCTGGAAGGCTAGATCTTGGCATTCCTTCTCTGCTCCCCTTTCCCTGACCTCCAGCTTAGCCCCACTCCCCATACTCAGGAGTCACAGCTGACCCAGGGATCATGACAGTTTTTAAAGTACTGGTGGCTCATTATTTCCTCTCTCTGCACTTTGGTCCAGTGGGCTGGGCTCAGCTCATTTGAGGCCAGGACCTGGGTTGGGGTGATGGGTAGAGCTTGGCCACAGAATATTTATAGGGGAATCTGGAGCCAGGCTTCTTAACTTGTCCCAGATGTGACAGCTGTTGTGCCCCAAGAACATGTGTATCCCCACACCCACTGATCCAGGTTAAAAACGGACAGGTACGAGTGATAGGTATCAGGAGCCCGGAGGTGCCCAACTGGGGGGACACAGCCCCCAAAGCAGGAAGAAAGAGCACCCTGAGGCCAGAGCACAGGCTCCCCTTCCTCAGAGGGCTGGCCCCGGCCTTTGTATGTTGACAAACACCTTGGCTGTCACTCCCACTCCTGCCACGGACTCCCTAGTGGCTGGGACATGAGAGTGGAGAAAAAAGAAAGGAAAAATCAGGGGTGCCTCCTCATGTTCTGAGTTTTAGGAGTCCCCTCTTTCACTGCTCTAACCAGAACCAGGGGGTCTCTTCTGCATCTCTCTGTGTCTCTGCACCAAGCACTCACTTCTGGGTTTCAGGCTGTGCTGAGTTCTGCTCAGGGGAGGCCCAAAGGAAAAACAGGCTCAGGTCACCACCAGTTCAGTGGTACTTGGAATCCTGGTTCCTCTTACCCCGCAATTCACTTGCTGGTACTTACTGTTCAGAGACTTCAAATAGCTGTACCATACACTCTGCTCAGGTTTTATAGTCAGTGGGAGACAGCGGCTGCCATGTGTTTACTGCATCTCTCCTGGAACTGGAACACAGTAAGATTTTAAAGCCCCATCAAGTTATAAAACACTTGGTCCTTCTCCTCTCTCCAGGAAAAAGGAGACAAGTCCTGGCTGACTGTCACATTGTCCTCCACCCCCATGAAAACACAATCACACCTATTCACTTATTCATTTCTCTCACAAATATTTCTTGAGCACCGGTCCTGTGCTGGGCCCCTTCTAGACACAGAGAATTCAGCAATGAAGAAACAGACAAAGCCACTGTCAGGCAAGGCAGTCAGAATATAAACAAATAATTAAATATATCCTATGTAGGTGATAAGTACTATTGTGAAAAATAAAAGAAGGTAAAAGGATGGGAGTGCATTTTTACCAAGGGTGGACAGGCAGAGCCTCTTTGAATAGGTAATGAAATCTAAGGAGAAAGTAGAAAAAAGTGAGTTCTCTAAATATTTGAGGCAGAAGTATTCCAGGAAGAAGAAACTGTCAGGGCCCTTTGAAGACAGAGAAAGCATGTCCATTCGGCAGGTCTGAGAAACAGCCAGGGGGCCTGTGTAAGCGGGGAGCACAGGGCAAGGCGAGGCGCTGTTGAGGGTGAGGTCAGAGGTTGGTGGGGGGTGGGGCAGATCACATGTAACCATGCAGGTCAATGTTAGGTTGCTGGGGAACAGGGAGTGGCATTGCTTGACTTCTAATTTAAAAGGATGGGACTTCCCTGGCGGTCCAGTTGTTAAGACTCTGCCTTCCAATGCTGGGGGGTGCAGATTTGATCCCTGGTCAGGGAGCTAAGATCCCACATGCCTCGCGGCCAGAAAACCAAAACATAAAACAGAAGCAATATTGTAACAAATTCAATAAAGACTTTAAAAATAGTCCACATAAAAAGAAGTCTTTGGGCTTCCCTGGTGGCGCAGTGGTTGGGAGTCCGCCTGCCGATGCAGGAGACACGGGTTCGTGCCCTGGTCCGGGAGGATCCCACATGCCGCAGAGCAGCTAAGCCCGTGAGCCATGGCCGCTGGGCCTGCGCGTCCGGAGCCTGTGCTCCGCAACGGGAGAGGCCACAGCAGTGAGAGGCCCGCATACCACAAAAAAAAAAAAAAAAAAAGAAGTCTTTAAAAAAAATTTTTAAAGGATCAGTTGACTGCTCTTTTGAGAATAGATTTGGGTAGGAGAGTCGGGGCCAAGAGGGAAGCAGATAAATCATCTAGAAGGCCACAGAATAATTCAGGAGAGAGAAAACCGTGGGTTGGTCCACGGCGATTCTGTTGGAGGAAGTTAGAAATGGTTGGGTTCTTAATATATTGATATGTTGAAGGTACCGTGGACAAGAGCTATTGACAGTGGGCGTTCAGATGGAGACAGAAGATGAATTGTCAACTTGGTGTTGCTCTGGAGACCGTTTGGCAATCTCCCTGCTGACCCAGGAATCTCCAGCTCAGCAACCCTGACATGATATTCAGCCACTTAATGCATACTCCTGGGGAGAGAGGATTCACCACCTCACACAACGGCCTCACCCAGTGCTTAAAAGTTCTTTCTTATACTCAAAGTCTACATCTGTGCTTTCTCTCACTGCTCCTAAAGCAATACAGGGCAGGTCTCCAACACCTCCCACACACAGTCCTCCAGATTGTCTGGCTTCTCTCTCGGTTCGCTTCCCCCATCAATGCCATTTTCAGTTGCTCTGGACATGAACACATTCCAGAAGGAAGTAGCTCTGGGTGCTCTACTTCCTTCCTCGGTAGAAGGGCCAGGGGCTGATTGTTCTCTGAGGTCCTTCTAGAACATCATTCACAGAGTATGGTAAATGATTTGCATTCAGACCACAAATTTAAATTTGGCAAATTCACTCAACCCTTACCCTTTCTCAGGTGGGAAGAATTAGAGAGTTAGCTTAGATCTTGCTTCTCACCACTGAGAAAGCCAAAGCCATTAGAAGAGCATCTCCTTAGGTACCACCTGTCAGCATCCATGTCCACACCCCCTGCTTTCCTTCCCATTACAAAAATGGACTATCTGTGCTCCTATCTAAATTCAGCCCCTCCACTTTTCTGTTATATTCCACCTCTTCTTTCATGTTCAAGAACACTGGTGACCTGAGAGTTGGAGGGAACAATGGAATAGAACTAATATTTTTAAAATAAAATTTAAGAATCCTTTATAGAAATAAGAGAAAGCCTAAATTTATGTCAGAGCTAACCATGTGTCTGGGAAAATTGAGAATGATCAACTCAGAGACACAGCCTAAAAAATGATTAGACCTTAATGACAAAGAAACCATACTCAAGGACTCCAGGCACAATACTCGTAATACCTACAAGAGTATGAAAATTATATTGGCATCAGGATATTTAAAAGCAACCTGCAAAGCAAGGCAAGAATGGAACATTATTTTCAGGTAACCAAAAGAAAGGAAACAAATTGTGAGCCAAGGACTTTATATGCAACAAAGCCATCATCTAATTATCAAGACTATAGAAAAATAAATTATATACAGAAAGAGTAAAATAATCTGTGCAAATGAGCCCTTCATGGATAACCTGCTAGAGGATGAATTCTATCCCAATCAAGAGATGATGGGGGAAACTTTGGCAAAAGAATGATGGAGGATGTAATGTATTTAAAGTGTATTTAAAGCATGTAGATCTAAAATTTCATGAACAAAGGCGGAAAAAAACTTTGTAAATGTCATATGTTCTAATAAAGTAGAAAAATAATGCCACTTGAAATTTGAGCTAAGAAGGAAGACAGTGGAAAGCAGAATGAGATCATTTTTGCATAGGGAAGAGGTAGGAGTCAAATGATACCATTTAGAATTGACTATCCAGATAGTAAAAGGTTAAGTAAGGAAAAAGGAGAATGAGGATATCTTAAAAGATATCAATGCAAAGGTAACTACTAAAACAAAATGTACACTTTTATAAATATCAAAGCAATTTTTTAAGAACAAAGGAGACATAGAGAAGGAAACAAAATAAATATAATACATGGACTAACTATAATACAAAATGTTGTAAGGAATCTACACCCAATATATTAGTCATATCAATAAAAGTAAAGGAGACTAACTTGCCTAGTAAAAGAAATAGATTTTCAAAATATCTTACAAAGGAAAACTCCAGTCTCTTCCATATACAGGAAAAACACTTAAAACAAAGTAATGCAAAGGCTAAAAAATTGAAAGAGGATGGGACAAGTTATGCCAGTTAAATAGAACAACTCTAAAGCAAGGGTAGCAAGGCTAATATTAGATAATGTAGAATTTAAGCCAAAAATATCAAACGATAAATAAAAACATTATACTGTAAAAAGGCACAATCTACAATAAAATAGATCAGTTGTTAATATCTATGTACCAGATTACAATGAAACAACCTATTTTTAAAATAGAAATTACAACAATGCAAGTAGAAATAGATAGAAACAATAATGATAAGAGAGTTTTACACACCACTCTCAGGATGAGAAGCGCACATGAACAAAAAATAAGTATGAATAGGGAAGACTTAACCAACATGAATCATAAATTAGATTTCATAAATATGTATTAAATGCTGCACCCTTTAGTAAAAAATATACTTTCTTCGCAAGCAGACATGAAATATTCATTGAAATTGATCATATATTATATCACAAAGGAAACATAAGTAAGTTCCATAGTAGAAATATTACAAACAGAATTCTCTGATCACATGCAGCAAAAGTAGAAATAAAAAGAAAAAAATTTAAATGCCCTTCCAAAGGTGGAGAGAAAGGGACTGACTTGACTCTCCCACTTAAAACAACAACAAAAAATCTGAACAAAATATATGAAACGATGGTTTTCAAGATACCAGACATCAAACCATGAAGGACTGTGATCCTGAAGAATTGGGAAACAAAATGAGATGAGTTCTACAATTCCATCAGCTTGGTGCCTGGAGAGAGTTTCCAGGCCACAGCACAGTGGGGGGAAAAGCCAGGCAGAGCCCAGTGGACTCCCTGATTCAAGAAGCTGAGAGTCTGAGGAGATCAAGGTAGCCAGAGTTCACAGGACAGAGTACCAGAGAGAGGACAGTTGCAGAGGGTCTCCCTCAAATATTCAACAGAATGCTGATAAGCACATACATGTAAGGAAACTACCTGTCTTAGTCCATTTGGGTCGCTATAACAAAATACCAAAGACTGGGAAGCTTATAAACAACAGAACTTTATTTCTCACAGTTCTGAAGGCTGGAAGTCTGAGATCTGGGTGCCAGCATGGCCTAGTGAGAGCGCTTCCCTGGTCCCAGACTTCTCATTGTATCCTCACATGGTGGGAGGGACTAGGAAGCTCTATGGAGCCTCTTTAATAAGGCACCAATCTCATTTGTGAGGGTCCCATCCTTAAGACTTAAGCACCTCCCAAATGCCCCACCTACTAATACCATCACCTCTGGGGGCTAGGATTTCAACATAAGAATTTGTGAGGAGTGGGGCAGACACAAATATTCATACCACAGCACTACCCAAAGCCGCAGAAAGAACCTCCTAAAAGGATAGAAGAGGGACTTCCCTGGTGGCACAGTGGTTAAGAATCCACCTGCCAATGCAGCGGACATGGGTTCAAGCCCTGGTCTAGGAAGATCCTACATGCTGTGGAGCAACTAAGCCTACGCTCTAGAGCCTGTGGGCCACAACTACTGAAACCTGAGTGCCACAACTACTGAAGCCCACGCACCTAGAGCCCGTGCTCCCAACAAGAAAAGCCACTGCAATGAGAAGCCCGCACACTGCAATGAAGAGTAGCCCCCATTCACCACAACTAGAGAAGCCTATGCACGGCAACGAAGACCCAACACAGCCAAAAATAAATAAATTTATTTTTTTTAAAAAAGCATAAGAAGAAATACTGCCGGATACTCTCACAGAACCTAGAGTAGTGTCTGCTCCAAGTAGCTGAACTGGAAAACCTCATAATTCATGTAAATTATATAGAGTACTCAGAAGGATCTTCCTTCAAAAGTGGGGAATAATTAGCCTTAGACTAAACATTGCAATGGTTCTATCTGACAAATCTTTAAACCAAGACCTGAAAGGATTGAACAGCTTCCAGGTAACTTAACTGCATCCCAGAACAAAACTCAGGAATATTTATAGGAATACAGAAATATTCAAAACCCAGTAAATTAAAATTCCTAATGTCTGGCATCTAATAAAAAATTACCTGGTGTACAAAGAAACAGGAAAATATAACCCATAATGAGGAGAAAAATCAATTAATTAAAACCAACCAGAACTGGCCACAAATGTTAGAATTAACAAAGACATTAAAACAGTTATTATAACCATAATCCATATGTTCAAAAGTTAGTACAGAGATGTAGAAGATGCAGAAGAGACCCAAACTGAACTTCTAGAGAGGAAAACTACAAGGCTTGACTTGAAACATACAATGGGTGGGATTAACACAGATTAGACATTAGAGAAGATTAGTGAATTTTTAAGACATAGCAATAGAAATGACCTAAAATGAAACACCCAGAGAAAACATAATAAGAAAACAAAATGAAAAGAGTATCAATGAGCTGTAGGACAACTTCATGCTGCCTATTATACCTATAATTGGAGTCCCCAACGGATAAGATAGAGACCAAAAAAGTCTGAAAAAATATTGGCTTAAAATATTAAAAATATGATTTAAAATATTAATCTACAGACCCAAGATGGTCAACAAACCCCAAGCACAATAAACACAAAGAAACAACACTAAGCCAGATCATAATAAAATTACTCAAAACCAATGATAGGGCTTCCCTGATGGCACAGTGGTTGAGAGTCCGCCTGCTGGTGCAGGGGACATGGGTTTGTGCCCCGGTCTGGGAAGATCCCACATGCTGCAGAGCAGATAGGCCTGTGAGCCATGGCTGCTGAGCTTGTGCATCCGGAGCCTGTGCTCCACAACGGGAGAGGCCACAACAGTGAGAGGCCCGCGTACCGCAAACAAACAAACAAACAAACAAAAAAAACAATGATAAAGAGAAAACCTTAAAAATAACCAGAGAAAAAGATGCCTTACATACAGAGGAACAAAGACAAGGATGCTAGCAGACTTCTAGTCGGAAACAATACAAGCAAAAAGACTGTGAAGCAGCATCTTTAAAGTACTGAAAGGAGTAAACTGTCAACCTAGAATTCAATACCCAGTGAAACTATCTTTCAAAAACTAATGCAAATAAATAATTTTTTAGCATGCAAGAACTGAAAGAATTCATGCCCTGCAGGACCACACTATAAGATTTGTTAAAAGAAGTCCTTTAGGCAGAAGAAAAGGATACCAGATGGAAATACAAAATTACACAAAGAAATGAAGAACACTGAAAGTGGTAGCTATGTGGATACATATATAAATTTTTTTCTTATTATTTAAATCTCTTTGAAAGATAATGACATTTAAGAAAAAAACTCCACTGTAGTGTAGAGTTTATAACATATGTAAAAGTAAACTCTATGACAGAGATAGCAAAAAAGCTGCAAGGAGATAAATGGAAATATGCTACTGAGAGTTTCTTATAATATATATGAGGTAGTATAAAATCACTTCAGTTAGGTTGTGATGAGTTAATGATGTATACCATAAATCCTAAAGCAACCACTAAAATAGCAAAACAAAGAGTTATAGGTCATAAGCCACTGAAGGAGAGGAAAATGTAGTAAAAAAAAATTCAATTAATTAAAAAGAAAGCAAGAAAAGAAAAGAAAAATCAAGGATATATGGGACAAATAGAAAACAGACTGCAAGATGACACATTTAAACTTTATATCAATAATCACACTAATGGAAATGGTCTAAACACCCCAATAAAAAGGTAGAGATTTTTAAAATGGATGAAAAAACAATCCCCACTATTGCTGACTACACAAGACTCACTTTAAATATAAAGACACAAACAAGGTAAAGGAATGAGAAAAGATATACTATGCTATGACTAATCAAATGAAAGCTGGAATGGCTATATTAATATAACACAAAGTAGATTTTAGAACAAAGACTATTACCAAGGATAAGGAATGTGATTTCATATGCTAAATTAGAGGTCATAAAAATCCTAAATGTCTATGTACCCAATAACTGAGTTGCAAAATATATGAAATAAAAACTGATAGACAAATCCACAATTATAGTTGAAAGTTTTAATACCACTCTACATAACTCTACATAACTGATACAACAGAGACAGAAAGTCAGTAAAGATACAGGAGATTTGAACACAATAAATCACCTTGACCTAATTGATGTTTATCATCCTCCAACCAAGAACAGCAGAATATGTATTCTTCTCAAGTAAACATGAAACATTTACCAAGATATTCTGAGCCATAAAACAAGTCTCAATACATTTTAAAAGATTCATGTCATACAAAATATATTTTCTGAACACAATGGAGTTAAAGCAGAAATCAGAAAAAGAAAAATTGAAAATCCCTGTGTATCTGGAAATGAACAACATACTTCTAAATAAGCCACAGATCAAAGAAGAAATCATAAAAGATAATGAAAGTATTTTGAATTGAATAAAAATGAAAGCAAAAAATTATCAAAATTTGTGGGATGCTGCTGAAGCATTATCCAAAGGGAAATTTATAGCACTAGAGAAACACCCAAATTAGAAAAGAATAGCCTCACATCAGTAAACTCCCAGCTAGACTAACAAAGAAAAAACAGATGAAACACAAATTATCAATATCAAAAATAACAGAAGTGACATTATTACAGATTCTATGGGTATTAAAAAGGTAATAGCAGAATATTTTGAACAATTTTATGCCAAATAATTTGACAACTTACTGAAGTGGAGAAATTCACTGAAAGACACAAACTCCCAAAACTTGTGCAAGAAGAAATAGATAACCTGAGCTATTTTAAAATTTTAGCTTATAATTAGAAACCTTCAAATAAAAATCCTTTGAACCTAGATGGGTTCACTGGTGAATCCTATTGACACTCAGGGAGGAGATAATACCAATTCAATACCAACTTTTCCAGAACATTAGAAAGAAGGGAATATTACCCAACTCATCTTATGAGGCCAGTATAACCTTGATAACAAAACCAGGCAAGGACATTATAAGAAAATAAAACTAAAGACTAATATCTGTCATAAACATAGATGCAAAAATTATTAATAAAATTTTAGCAAATCAAATTCAGCAAAATATTAAAAGAATAATATGTATGACCAAGTGGGATTTATCCCAGGAATTCAAGTTTGGTTTAACATTTAAAATAACCAATCAGTGTAATTTACCATATTAAAAAACTAAAAAGTAAAAGTTATGATCATATCTATGGATTCAGAAAATCACTTGGAAAAAAATCAAACATCCATTCCTGATAAAAACTCTAAGCAAAGTAAGAATGGAAGGGAACTTCCTCAACCTGATAAAGAATATCTTTGGAAAACCTACAAATATAATCACACTTAATAATGAATAACTAAACACTTTCCCCTGAAAAGAAGGAAACAAGATAAGGAAGTTGGCTCTTATCATTTCTGTTCAATATTTATTGAAGGCTCTAACCAGAACAGTAAGGCAAAGAAAAAAACTAAAAAGCATCCAGCTTATAAATAAAGAAATAAAACTGTTTGTATTTGCAGACGGCATTATTTTCTATGCAGAAAATTCTATGGAATCCACAAAAACAGTTACTAGAACTAATAAGTAAGTTTATCAAGTTTGCATGATACAAGACAGTAGACAAAAATCAATTTTATTTCTATATATTAGTAATGAACAATAGAACATTGAAATCAAATAAAATACCATTTACAATAGCATCAAAAATGTGAGATATTTTGAAATAAATCTGACAAAAGATGGCCAAGACCTGTATACTGAAGCCTATAAATCATTGCTGAGGCAAGTTAAAATAGACTTAAGTAAATGAAGAGATACATCATGTTCATTATTTAGAAGACTCAATATTGTTAAGATATGAATTCTCAAATTTACCATTATATTGAAAGCAGTTCCAATCAAAATGTCAGCAGAGTCGGGGGTTTTTTTTGTAAAAATTGACAAGCTGACTTTGAAGTTCACATGGGAATTAAAGAACCCAGAATAGCCAAAACAACTTTGAAAAGAAGAACAAAGTTGGTAGATTAATGCTACCTGATTTCAAGATTTATTATAAAGTTATAGCAATCAAAACAGTGCAGGATTGGAATAAACACAGGCAAATAAATCAGTGGAACAGAAGAGAAAGTCTAGAGATAAGCCCACATATACATGGACAAATTACTTTTGACATAGGTGCAATGACAATTCAGTAGAGAAAAGATAGCCTTTTCAAGAAATGGTCCTGGAAAAACAGAATATCTGTATGTAAAAATATAATAATTTTCTGATATACCTTGCATCATATAACAAAATTAGGTTAAAATAGATTGCACACCTAAATGTAAAATCTAAAAGCATAAAACTTCTAAAGAAAACATAGGAGAAAGCATTTGCAACCTTTGGTTAGGCAAAGATTTTTCAGATAGAATATCAAAAGCATGTCCCATAAGAGAACAAATTTATAAATTGTATTTCATCAGAATTCAAAACAGCCCCTCTTTCTTATACTCCTAAGAGAATGAAAAGACAAGCTACAGACTAGGATAAAATATTTGTGAATTATAGTTCTGACAAAGGATTTATATATAGAATATATTAAAACTCTCAAAACCTAATAAAAATAAACCATACAAATCTGTAAGAAAATGGGCAAAAGGTTTGAAAAGGCATTCCACCAAAGAAGATATATGGGTGGCAAAAAAGCACATGAAAAGATACTCAACATCAGTAGTTTTTAAAGAAATGCAAATTAAAACCACAGTGAGATACTACTACACACATTTTACAATGGCTAAAATTTTAAAAACTGATTAGGTTAAGTGTTGGTGGGATGCGGAGGAACTGAATCTCTCATATACTGCTCTAGGGAAGGTAAAAACCATGATCACTTTGGAAAATAGTTTGGCAGTTTCTTAAAACATTCACACATCGTATGATCCAGTCATTCTATTCCTAGGTATTTATCCAAGTGAGTGAAAGCATATGTCCTTACAAATGTACACTAATGTTCATAGCAGTTTTATTTATATTAACTAAACTGGAAACAACACAAATGTTCATCATCAGTTGATAAATACTGATAGATAAACAAATTGTTGTACATATTTACAATGGAATTCTATTCTGCAATAAGAAGAAATGAACACTGAAACATGGATGAGTCTCAAAATAATCATGCTGAGTCAAAGAAGCCAGATAATAAAAGGATACATACTGCATGATTCCACTTATATGAAATTCCATGAAAGGCAAACTAATCTACAGTGACAAAGCAGGTCAGTGGTTGCTTGAGGGTAATGAAGGGTGAGAGAGATTACAAAGGGATAAAAAGAAACTTGAGTTTAATTGTTCACTACCTTGATTGTAATGGTGATGATATCACTGGTGTTTAAAATTGTCAGAACTTATAAAATTGTATGTACTTTAAATACATGCAATTTATGGTATGTCAATTATATCTCCATAAAGCTGTTAAGAAAAGACTTGAGGATGGAAAAATATTTTTAAGATGTCTTTCCAACTGTAATTGAAAAACAATCTTTTATTAAACAATTCTTGGGTGAGAACAAAAATACCAACACGAATTAGGGAATTCTGAAGAAAAAAGGATAATCAAAGCACTAAATATCCTATTTGTAAGACATATTTGAAGCAGAGATCAGAGAAAAATTATGGTCATAAACACCTATATCTCTAAAAATGGAAGAATAAAAATAATATAATTAAAATTTCACCTCAAAAACCCAAAGAAGGATTTGCCCCAAAAAAATCACAAGGAAGAAACTAATAAAGTTAAGTACGTAAATAGTTGAGACAGAGAACAGGAAAGTAGTAAATCTAAACAATAAATTATAATCCCAGGGTGTTTTTGGAAACTGATAGAGACAAAATAGTAGCTAATCTAATTTAGAAAAAAAATAAGAAAACATGAATTTATATAATAAGAATTGACAAGGAAGGAATAACCATTGATATATAGGAAAGTTTTTTTAAAGTACCTACTTTC
This sequence comes from Kogia breviceps, assembly GCF_026419965.1. NCBI lineage: Eukaryota > Metazoa > Chordata > Mammalia > Artiodactyla > Physeteridae > Kogia > Kogia breviceps. Next base: position 74,025,278 of record NC_081319.1, read on the forward strand.
CACACATATATGCAAATAAAGTGGGTGGAAAGAGTAGGGGATTGAGTAAAAGTTCACTGATTATACATTTTATATGGTTTGAAATTTACAATCATGTTAATATTTCACATATTCAAAGAATAAAATTGAATCAACATGAGGGAAAAGATATCTAGATCATCTGTAAGTATCTTCCAACAAATTACTTACTAATTACAAAAGGAAAAAGTAACAACTTTACAATGGTGAAATCTGGCTTTAAAACATTTTGATGGGGCTTCCCGGGTGGCGCAGTGGTTGAGAGTCCGCCTGCCGATGCAGGGGACGCGGGTTTGTGCCCCGGTCCGGGAAGATCCCACATGCCGCGGAGCGGCTGGGCCCGTGAGCCAGGGCCGCTGAGCCTGTGCATCCGGAGCCTGTGCTCTGCAAAGGGAGAGGCCACAACAGTGAGAGGCCCGCGTACCGCAAAAAAAAAAAAAAAAAAAAAATTGATGAAGTGATGAACATTAGCTTAATCAATAACGGGGCAAACCAACATCATGGCCCCCTATGTATTTCACTGACAAGGACAAAATTCACTTAGAGTTTTTGCCAAGGATGCACTAACTGAATCCAGTCTACATGTAATACAATACAAAAGAAGAGGGAATTGTTCCAGATTAAAGAGACATGACAACTAAATGCAGAATGATGCTGAATTGAATTCCGGGCTGGAAAACATAATTGGTACAAAGGACACTACTTGAATAATAGAAGAAATTAGAATATAAATTGTTGATTAAATACTAGTATTGTATAGATGTTAACTTTCCTGATGGTTAATGATACCGAGCTCATACAACAGAATTTCCTTCTACTTAGGAAAAAAAAAAACTATGGAAGAATATACAGGCACGATGAAATGTAAATTACTAGTAAATGAGAGAGAGAGAGAGAGAGAGAGAGAGAGAATGATAAAGCAAATATAGCAAAATGTTAACCATAAATAGATCTAAGTAAGCAAATATAGGAATTCATGTACTATTCTTGGAACTTTTCTATAAATTGGCAACTAAAACAATATAAATGTTAAAAAATTGTATTCACACCTCTCCTACAGCAGCCCTTATACCCATTAAGTACCCCAATTTCTATATTCCATAACACTTAAGTTCTAATATCAAATATATAGTATGTCTATCATGAATCTCCCTCCATAAAAATACAAGTTCTCAGGGACAGGAACATTTGCAATTTTGTACAACAAGGTAATCCTGTTTCTAGAACTGTACCTAGCATTTCATAGATGTAAAATAGATATTCTTCAGTTAAGGAATAAATGGTTAAACCATTTATAATTGGTTAAACCAATAAATTGGTTAAAATAGGCTCTAGAGTCACATGAGTCAAATCTTTGCTCTTAGTGTTCCTTGATACAACATGGGCAAGTTACTGAAAGTATTTACTTCAAAGGGATATGAGGAGAGTGACATCCGCATAAATTGTGCTGTAGGAACAAACTCCGAAAGTTTGTTCTCCACAAAAGCAATAAATAAACCGGCAAAAACTGTGAGAATCAACTTTTTTCAAAACTCTGGAATCGAATCAAAATTTACCACAAGCAGGGAAATGATTAATTGATTAAGAAAAATAAAAACAGATGAGTCTAGATAAGAGAGCTTTGTGACATTTTAACTTACCCTGATACTATCTCCCGCTTCCCAGCTTGCAATGGCCTGAAGACAACATCTGGCGTTCCTAGTATGTACCTGGAACCAGAGGGAGCAGAACAGACTTTATTCTCAAACAAATGTAGGTGTTTTTTTTGACCTGTTTGGTGGCTCCTTGAAGAACCCTCTCAAATGGCTTGCTTTATTTCACCTCTCTCAGAACATTCCCAGGGTTGAAGTAGCTACCCAGGGAAAATTTGTTCAAAACATTTAAAGGCAAATGTATTAGCTTTTGCTTCCTGAGACTGGGAATAACAGTTGGGGAAAACAATAGACTAACCTAAAAGTTTGGGAGGAAAGAAAGGCTTGGAAATAAGATGATTTGGGGAATAAGGATTTTGAAAAGCAGTCACATATTTCTGGGAATCTAGAAGGCCATGCACCTATTCAGGGCTGGGCATATGCTAAGAAAAGACCTGAGAAGGCCCTAGGCTCTTACCTCTGGCTGAATTCAGGCTCTGCAGGAGCAGGGAGTGAAGGCTTAGGGGGAGTTGTAGTCTGCTTGGCTGAGTGTTGGAATGCATGTCCCAAAACACACACACACGCACACGCACACGCAGAGTCCATCTGCAAAGACTGGGGGATTTTTTTCTTTTAGTTCTAAGAGCATAAGGAAATTTCTCCTGAACCACTAATTGAGCATTACTCTAACAGAACAGACTTTAATGACCACACATAACAAAGGATACAAACTTTCCAAAACTAGTTCAGAAAAGTCAAAGAACAAGGGACATGCAAGTCAAAACTACAGTGAGATGCCATTCACACCTACTAAGATGGCTATAATTTTTTTTTTTAATAAAAGTAAAAAGTGTTGATGAAGGTGTAGAGAGACTGGAACCCTCATATATTGCTGGTAGGCATGCAAAATGGTACATCAATTGCATGCTGGAAGTTCCTCAAAAAGTTAAATATAGACTTATCATATGACCCAGCAGTTCCTCTCCTAGATATATATCCGAGAGAACTGAAAACAGATGCTCAAACAAAAAACACGTGTACATAAATGTTTATAGCAGAATTATTCATAACCGAAAGGTGGAAACAATCCAAATGTCCATCAACATGAATGCATAAAGAAAATATGGTGTATCTGTGCAGTGGAATATTATTTAGCCTTAAAAAGAATGAAGTACTGATGCGTGCTACAACAGCGATAAACCTTGAAAACATTATGCTAAAAGAAGCCAGACACAAAAGGTTATATACTGTGTGATTCCATTTACATAGAAGTCTAGAATAGGCAAATCATCAAAGCAGAAACCTGATTAGTGGTTTTGCCAGAGGCAAAGGGGAGGTGAAAATGAGGGTTAACTGCTTAATGTGATGGGACTCCCTGCGTTGTGGGGATGGCGTGTGACAAAATGTTCTGGAATCGTTGCATAACATTGTGAAGCCACTGAATCGTACTTTTAAAAATGGTTAAAGTGATAAACTTCATGTTCTGTGAATTCCATTTCAATTTTTTTTTTTAATGGGATCTCAATTCCCCCACCAGAGATTGCACTCCGGCCTCTGCAGTGAAAGCTCCAAATCCTAACCACTAGACCACCAGGGAACTCCCTATTTCAATTTTTAAGGAAGTAATATGGGATGCTCAAATACAATGATGGATTTTGAATTTTTCAGGACTGAGTCTTTCAAAAGAAGTGCCCAGTGAATATTTACATATGGGCCTCCTCCAACTGGCCTCTAAGACATTTTCTTATTCTCATTGGTCAGGGGCATCCTCATCTGCTCAGCAACCCTCTCCCATTGGCTGGATCCTTGATGCCAAGGCTCTGAGTGAGAACCCGGGTCCCCCAGGTCCTGTGGCAGGGACACAAAGAAGCAGGGCATAATGGTAAACCATCCTATAAGGGTCCGGGTCCCCAAGGGCTGGCTGAGACTGGGTAAAGCTTCCTCTATAGTGAGAGGCCTTTGGTTGGTGGGAAAAGGTCAGAAGTTGTCATTAGGGGGCTCTGAATTGCAGCTCTGCCCCTAACTCTTATGAGGCCTCAAGCTATTCACACCTTTCCTATAGCTCCTATAGCTGGATGGTGCTTTTCCCTGAGGTAAAATGGAAGTGAGGACTCTGGGATCACAGGCATCACATTATCAATGTGGTTTGATGGTCTGCTAAATATAAAACGAGGGCCACTGCCCTCAGAGGCCAGACTGCAGCCTACCTACATTCTGGACGGTCTGCGGGCTCCCATCCCCTCCCACACCCCCAACTCCTTCTCACAGTGCTTGGCCCATCCAAGATTCAGAGGTTCCCTAGAAGCCCCCAAACTCCATGAAGTCCAGGCGGCCTCGCTGCCTTGGGACTGCTGGTGTGGGACCAAAGGCTCTGAAACGTTCTAGAAGGCACGAGGCCACCCTCCGCTTCCCCCTTACACACCGCATGAGTGAGCAGAGGAAGGAGGGCCTCTGATTGGAGGAGCCTTGGTGGGAGGGTGGGGGTGATGGGCGTGGCCAACGGCTGGAGGAGAAGCAGCTGGGAGAAGTTAATTCCAGGAAGCACCTTGCGCATTTGCCCTGAGATGGCGCTGATTTAGCTGAGGAACAGGCTTTTGGGGATTGCCCCCTCCAGGAAGATCAGAACTGCTATAAGGATGCAGGAAAACCCTTGAGGCCCAGGACGTGGAGAACTGGGCACCCTCTCCCTCAACCCAGGTTGGTTGCCGAAGTTGTGGCCGGAGGGTCCCCCGGGGCCACAGTCCTGCCGTCCTTGGGGCCTGGTGCTCCTGTCCTGCCAGGAGATGGGCGGCGGTTGGCAGGGCCCCGAAGCCCCTCCCGAGCCCCCTCCCCCTGGCCTCTGGCCTCACCAGAACATTTCTCTGCTCTTTTCTCCCTTTACCTCTTATTGCCTCTCTCATGGAGGAAGGATTCCAGTCTCCCATCCCAAGGAGGAGAGCCACCTGAATGCCATGAAAGACACTGGGACTCCGGGGACAAGCACGTCCCTGGCAGAGTGACCTCCCAGCCCATTCCTGTGTGCCCTGCTCTGCCGGCTTCTACCAGGCCTCTCTTTGCGGGTTTGAGGGTATTTTTCCTGGCTTCTTAGTCTCATTTCTCAACTCCCTTCCTGCTGTGATTCGTGAAGGGTTGGGGTGGACAAACTGGAGACCTGGGGGGTCAGGGATCTCAGTTTCAAGTCCAAAGACGTCCCTCTAAGCTCTGTGTGATCATGGGAAATACACTCACCCCTTCATGAGTATGTGCTCTCACCTGAAAAGTGACAAAATCATAATGCTAATTCAGAATCTTGGTGAGAATGGGAGTGATTTATGTGAGTGTCTTTTGAAAATGGATGTGCTACAAATTACTTATTGTGATTTTTGACTCTATTCTTCCTACTCCCCGACACCCAGCTGCTGCCTTTCTATGTACCAAGTTTCTTCTGATTGCCTTTTTACTTCCACAGCGTGGGTCAGTCAAGCCGTAACAAAGAGCATGGAGGCAGCCCTTTTGTCCACCCCGCCATCTTCTAGGAACTGGGAAGCACCCCCTTCAGGAGTCCCTGCTCCAGTGGACCTTCCCAGGCTCCTTCCTTCCCAGCCTTTGCTGTGTCATTAGCCATCTGGAAAAGGAGCTGCTAGTAGGACCCCGACTTTTGTTTCCAGCACCCCCCCACCCCATCCCCTCCAGATATCCAGTACTCTACCTTCAGGGAGGAGACGTGAATTTCAGGCAGCAGGAAAACAATGGAGCCTTCAGGGTTATGGTTCCCTCCAAGGCCAAGGTTCCCATGACCCTCAGTAGAGGGGGCTGGGCTGGGCCCCTTTCCTTCCTCACTCTTCTTTTCCCTTTTTGTCTCAGGGCTCCACCCTGACCCCAAGGTTTTTCCATTTACCATCAACATGGAAACTGGCCTCTTCACACAAGTATATTCTCCCTCTTTTATGCATTACGTTGCTCCTCAAAACTGCCCTTCCATGCAGGAGGCCTGTGGGGCTCAAGGGGCCTGGCCAGTCAGCTAGGCCCCCCTTTTGGGCCTCTCAAACCACAGGTCGAGTGGAAAAGTTTAATAAAGGCTTCATGTCCTTCTTGACCACTGGCTTGTGGTCAGTGTGCTGATTCGGAAGTGAAGACTCAGAGGGATCCTTTCTATCCTTCCCACCCAAACCAGGTGGATGGTGTTTGTGCCACAGGGAAATGCAAAGAGGGGCAGGTGGGAGGGCTGTTAAAATGGGCACCCCTGGCCCTCCCACCTCTCCCTTTGAATAAAACTCATCACTGTCTCATCTAGGGACCTGGCACCAGCTGGTTTACCAGACACCTGGCAAGAGTTTGCTGAGGATTTGCTTTGTAATAGGGCAGGAACTAAAGGAACAAATTTATCCACCAGAATGTCAGGTCACGAGGAAGGGTGTAGGAGCAGGTAAACAGTGATTCATACTGAGGTCCTGGAATTTCATTAGTTACTATTTTTATAACATTGTTCTTTTAGTCCTTGATTGAGGATAAAGGGAGAATTGGAACAAGTCACAGGTGGGAGGGCATGGGGGGGATTGTTGTCCTCATTAGAGTGGGAATGGAGGAGTCTGTACTGCAGACTGCTTCATCGGCCTGTGCTGTGTACCTGAGAGGTGTGGGCAACTTTCCTGGATCCCACAGTTGGGAGTGAAAGTCCCAGAACACAAAACATCAGCTTACTGGGGCCTCAGAGGTTGCCCGGTGCCCCTGCCCCTCTCCCCTACCTGTTTTCCCTGTGTGCCATGGAGACCAGAGCTGATTTGGCAAGAGAACAGACATCCCTAAGACTCCCCATCTGGGGCCCTGGTTCTGTTCTCTTCTACCCCAGTGGTGACCACAGAATATTCTGGGAGTTGTCTTCTGTTATGACTCTGGGGGCCTTCTAAGGAGCAGTAATGGTGGAGTCTGTACAAACGTGGAGCTCATTGACACACAGGGCATGAGCTCCTCATGTGCTCTTCATCTATTCTCTTCCTTGGTGGACTTTGGAATTAAAGGTATGGACTCATTTATAATCATGATACCACCCGGCAGGGATACTGGTGCATGGAGGAGGGCTTATTTGGAGACCTCTGATCTTTCCAGCCCTAAGACTCTGGGCCTGATATGCATATAATGATCACTAATGTCCTGTAATTTATAACAGTGTTATCATTGATCCATGTCATTACTCATCATGAACTGGTGACTTCTCAAATCCTATGGGTTATTTGTACTGTTTAGAGCTCTGTGATTTACAAACACAAAAATCGTTGGAGGTAGAGAGGTACTATGCTATTTTACAGATGAGGATACTGAAACGGGAAAAAGACCCAACTCCCTTGAGCGAGGGGGTATGCAGTGCACTTGCCCTGTTGTTGCTATATTACTCCTCCCCTGTCTCCAACCCTCACACTTTGGAAAGTGAAAACCAAAAAGAAAACAGACATCTGGGGATTATTTAACGCTCAGTTTGTCAGGACAAAGTTTAAGGACTCTTAGGAGGCACTGGGACAGGCACAGAGAAGTCACTAGATATTTGCTCAATCCATTTCTCCATGTCTTCTGCTTTTTAATGTTACATTTGTTCTTAATCCTCATTGCTCACCTTCCAGAAAATTTGCTGAAATTCTAATGTCCTTTGCTGTTCCATAGGTTACTTTGGGGCAACTCCAGTTTTCAAGTGATTACCTAGCCCTCCCCCTAACTAGTTGTATGCCCTGGCAGCAAGTCATTAACACCTGTCTGCGTGTCTGTTTTCTCAGTGAGAAAATGGGTGATCTAACCCATTTATGAGGTGCTTAGTACACTGTTTGGTAAATAACACTAGTTCCCTCTCTCCTGCTTGGACAGTCCTTTGTATTCTGTCAAGAGCTTGCCTATTTATGGTGTATCACAACCAAAAGGAAAGAGTCCCAAGTCCTCCCTCCCGCAGCTGGTTCAAGACCAACCCAGATACCATAAAACTTTCTGAAAGACTTCCATCCTTCTGTGCAACAGCCTGACCCCCGGAGACTGGGTGTGACAGGCCAGTGCACCTGGAACAATCTGAAAGCCTGGGGCTCGTTGCCTTCCATCCTTCTCCACTCACTTAGTCTCCAGTCATCCCCTCGTGGAGACCTGGAAGGGACAAGCAGACCTGATGGTGGGGCTATGCCCCGAAGCCTCCAGTATTCATGGAGAAGCCAGCCCTTCCTTCCTTCACTAGACCTTGAAATGCAGGTGTCTAACCCCTGTCCCAGCTGGACTGGTCCTGGAGGGCTGAGAGAGCCTCATGTCCACAGAGAATCCCTGGCAGAGCTGCCCTTCTCAGCCCTCTCTCTCAACTTCCCAGGGTCCTATAGTCTTTGTCTGCCTCTCCAAGACCTGCTTGTGGGGCTACTGTCTTTCCTACCTCTGGCTGCCTTCCTACCTACTGTGGCAGCCAGCACTGTAACGGCTGAGTGTCAATGGTGTGCCATGAAGAGAACTCCAGTTGTGGGATCAGAAGATACAAAGTTTGAGACCCACTTCTGCTTTATAAGCTCTGTAAGAACTTGGGGGAAAATGGACAGCTTTCATCCTCAATTTGGAAAATCTATAAAGTGGGGAAAGCAGTAATGTGTAAATTGGAGTTTTTAGGTAAGGAATGGAAGGAATGAGAATCCATGTGAAAGAATTTATTTGTAATAGTGAGATGCTGTACAGTCTAACTCTGCTGCTCACTGTGTATCTTAAATGTCTCCAGTTATGTTTCATCCCTCATGATTCTGCAGACAAGTTGGAGGTAGGGAAGGAAACTGGGTTGACCACCCCTGGAATTGGATACTCTTGCCTGGGCCCACTCCATGTTGTTCTTTACTCCAAACCGAAGATGGAGCGGTTCAGGCAAGAGGATCTTGCTTTCTCATGCCTGGCGCAAAGCCGCACTTTCCAGAAATCTTAGGGAGGTAGAAGGCCCTAGAGCTCAAGAGAAAAGTCCCAGCCTCTGCTTCCCTAACAGGTCAGGGCTGAACTAAGCTACAGCTGTTTGCAGGACTCCTCAGAAGGTAGAATCTCATCAGAATGCTTAAAAGTGTGAAGGTCAAGGAAGAATTTGGCCCCTTGATTGCTGTTGAGGTCCTCCCCACCTCCTCCCAGACCTCTGGGGTGACCCACAGTTGTCTCCATTTACTCTCAACATGGAAGCCAAGCTCTTGGAGTGCGTGGGTCACCTAATCCCCAGCATCGTGTCCTGCTGCCCTTCCCGAAGCACCTGTGCACCGTCAGCTCCCCCAGGGGGCCTGTCCAGCTATGTGCACTCTAGCCAGCCCCCTCTGACCTCCAGATGGAGTGAAATATTTCTCTAACGTTCCTTTCTTCATTCAAGTTGGGACTAATGTGCTGCTTCAGAAGTAAAAACCCAACTGGGAGCCAATCTCAATCTTCCCTCCTCAGGCAGGTGGGTGTTTGTGCTGCAGGAGACCTGAAGGTTAAGGAGAGGCTGCCTGGGGTCACCCCACCACCCCTTGGAAAGTGCTCGCCACCTGACTCAAGTGGGGACGCTCTGGCCCACTCTACATCCTTGAACAGAGCCAGCCTCTCCCTGGATGGCTTACCTGGCACCTGGCAGAGTCTTCCCATGGGTATTTACATTGTAGAAGGGAAAAAGTCTTTTAACCCAAAGGAATAAAGAAAAGCCAATGGGAGATTTTTAGTGGCAGCATTTGTGTCATTCCAGAGCCCCGGCTGTTAAGATTTTCATCACTATGCCAGATGTGAGACAGGGGTGAAATGTGAGCAGGGATTGGGGAATCTATGAGTGAGGGAACCCAGGGGAGAGGTCTGGAATCTTCCAGGTCCTTCTAGCTACTGGGACAGTGGCTCTCAGAACACAAAGGAGTATCAGGGGCTACAGGGGCTCCCATGTGCTTTCTGCCCCTTTCCTACCTCCTTCCTTCTCTCAGTGTCATGACCAGCATTGACTCAGCAGGGGAACAGCCCCTCCACAGATTTTCCCAGGCAGGGCCCTGGCTCTGTACCTGGTTTCCTACCTACCTGTGGTTTGGCCACAGCAGTCTCTGAAAGCTGCTTTCTCTCTGGGCTCTGGATTTCTCGTGTAGGCAGGAATAATGGTTCTGCAAGGGCCCACCAGGAATACGGAAACATAACCATCCGGCACTGGTCTGATTGGAGTACAGGGAGCCACAGCCTGCCTGTGTAAATTCTGAAATTCCTCCTGCACGATCTTGCCTGTAGTAAGATTAATAACAGTTTTCATGGATATTGAACAGGGGATTCTAATACCCACCGAGGGAGGCTAGAGTGGATGACCTCTAATAGCTCTGTGAGTCCTGGGATTCGGTGAACTTGAGATACCTATTATTATCACTAATAGGCTGTAATTTATAATAATATTTTCAATGATGCATACCATTAATAATAATGACTTTTATCACTCTGCCTTTTCCAACCTGACGTGTGATCTATATAAATAAATGGTAACTCCTCAGGCGTACTTACCGAAGTTGATGCTTACCATTGATATTTTACAGGAAAGGAGACTCAGGCCAAGAAACAGGCTCTGAATCCAGCTCCTCCCACTGGATGGCCCCGCCCCACCAGGAGCAACTGCAGCTGCCTTGGGCTACTCAGGACCATCCAGTTCTTTGCAACTGCCCCTCCTGCCCTCTTCCAGGCCTGCTTTGTTGTCTCATCCCCCCTTCCACCCACCGTAGAAGCTCCTGGGCAGCTAGAATTGTCTCCTTCTGTCCCTACTTGTCCAGTACAGGCTTCCAGTCCTGGCTGGGCCCGTCTGACCCAAAGCCAGTCACTTTGCCATGCTGGTCCCTTTGGAAATTAAAATCTAGTGAATTCTTCCAGCCAGAGGTGCCACGTGGGCTTCTGGCCAATCCATCCACCCATCTGTCTCCTCCTGGATAGTGGGTTCTTCAGAGCTATAGTTTATCTTAAAACGAGTGAAAACAGGCCATCTTTGTAAAACCAGAGATCTAGAAACCAGCTAATGTCCCTGCCCCTCGGAAGTGTGTAAGACCCTCCAGTGCATGCCCAGTGTCTTTTATTTTGACTTCTCGATACCAGGCACAGTGTAGGGCACACAGTAGGTCAGCAAATGCGTGCTGAAAACACACAGCACTGATTTCTCCAACTCTCTTACTTTTTCTGCTGGACTGTTTTATCAAATTCAAGGTTTATATACCAGGACTCAGGCCTTTGACCTGAAACCCAGAAAGCTCTGCATTTCTAATGGTCTGTGCAATTCTGTTAGTAACTTCAGTGTAAATCAATTTATTGAGTGTTTACCCAGCTTTGCCACTCACTAGCTGTGTGACCTTGGGCAAGGTATTTAACCCCTCTCTACCTTAGCTTCCCCAGTAGGGATGATAATGATACCCACTGGATTGAATTGTTTTGATGATAAAGTGAAATGATCTATAGCAAGCTCTTAGAATAGTGCATGGCACATAGGAAACTCAATGAACAGCTATTATCAATTTAATTTTGCAGTTCAACATCCACTCGGAAAATGCCAAACTTGTGTCAACCTAATGAAGGGATAAGAACTTTCTCATAATTGGTCAGGGTAGGTAAGGCAACGAGGCCATCCTTGGTAGACAGGAAGAATCATATCCTTGAGAGATTCCCCAAAGGGATGTGTAGGAAAAAGTATGACAGAGAACCCAGGAGGGGAACATTCAAGGTTACTGGCTGTAAATGAGGGATTAATTCTCTTCTTCTCAGTAATATTCCTTCTCAAATGGTGAGCAAGATACTTGCTTGTTACCAGGACATGCCAAGTCAGTTATCGAGGGGACAGGTGTGGGGCTCTGAGGTTTCGTCTCATGAGAAAGTGGGAATGGTCTCAGGAAGGTCAGCTGACAGAGGTAACCACAGTTTGGGGAACAGGGGACATCTCGGAGATAGCACTGGCCATTCCAAGGGAAGAAAACTCACCCTTGCAAAACATATAAATGCTGGAGTCGTTGCTGGGTGTGCCAGGGAGCACCAATGAACACATGTTACAGAGGAGGTGGCAAAAGAAGAGGGGGTATGATCATCATCACCCAAGCAGATGGGCAGCCCAGACGGAGGGGCCCGGGGCTGTGGGAGGCTGGTCAGTAGGCTGACTGGCTGTGGACCAGATGGGCTTGGGGATCCCATGGAGATGGGTGTAATGCCAGATTCACCCCCTCATCAGTAGGGAACCAAGTGGGTAACTGCAGCAGACAGTGACATCTCAGAAAGGGGCTGGATGGTGAGATCTTCCTTGCTGCAGCCCCAGAGAGACTCCAGCACAAAATGGTGGAGAGAATGCTGGCTCTGAGTCACTCGGACTACGTTGGAATGTTGGCTAAAGGGATCAGATCAGTTATCCCAACAAAAATAGAAAAATAACGAGACAAGAGCCTGCAATCTGGGCCCATTTCCCCGGAGTCAGCCAGCAGAAGAAAGATGCCAAATGTTGTCCTAAATGAGGACACGGCTGTTGCACCTGTGGGAAGATGCTAGATGGCCAGGATGGGGATCACAGGATAGCTGCAGAGGTAAAGCTCAGCTCCCCTCTTTGGTCTGTTGGGAAGCATAACAATTTCCCTCTGCCAGAGGCTGCAGGGAGGGGAAACCCGCGAGCCTTGTAAACGTTCACTGGCTGTGAGTTGGGGGACCTGAAATAAGATAGTGAAATAAGCTGAGAAAATAAGATCTTTGGTTTAAAGACTGAAAGCACAAGTAGATATCTTTAAAACTGAGAAGGGGGCAGTGTTCCTCTGAGATGTTTGCAGAGCAACCTGGATGGATCTGATTCTATTACGCAGAAGTAGAAGCCTCGGGGGTTTACCTGTGAGAAGCCTTCTTGTCATAACGAACTTTTCCTGCTGCCAACTGCATCACACGGAACATTGCTGGGTTTGGGATCTGGGTGTGCTGTATAAAATTGTGTGTTCAGGTTTTGACTGCTGCCTGCCAACTGTCTTTTCTTTTGAATAAGTGTGTCTATTTTACCAGCAGCCATTTGAAAACCCCCATGGCTGCAAGAACAGAGGAAACCCCACCCAGTTTGCTGAAGCCCTGAGACCTTTACTGCAGACACACTGAGAACAGAGAACAGAAGACGTGGAAGTACTCAGGCTGTACTTATGAAAAGTCTATACCCACAGACTCTGGGAGAAAAGTTACTACCCATTTAGGAAGGGGGACATCTGAGACAGTGACCTTCCTCTTACCTGGTTAGAAATGATATCCCTTAGAAAAAAAAAAAAAAAAGTGAGTCTAAGTTATTTTGGAATTTCAATGCTGTAATCATGGCAAAATGAAAAAAGTCTCCTTTGAGGGGAGTCTGAGGGATGTGTCATTATCAAGAACATGGGGAGAGGGCGTCGAACACTTGTCAGAAACTCAGTAATTCAGCCAGGCTCAGAGTGCATGAGCTACCTCTCTTCTGTGAGAGATCAGAGAGCTAAAGGCTTCTCTCTGTCAGGAAAGAGGATCTGGGTAGGCAAGCATCTCTCCTGATAGGGACAAAAGTTTTGAATTAGGAAGAGGCGAGACGATGGGTTTGGACATTAGAGTGAGCTGGTGTGAGGTTTTCTGTCTTAAGGGTACAAAGTTACAGGTTTTCAGGGCAGAGGGGGCCGGATGAGGCTGGAGGTTGGAAAGCTATTAAACAAGGGACCTCTAGAGGTCACCAGGCCAGGAGAAGGGATGATCAGGGGAATTTTCCTGGGATAGGAATGTGTTACAAGCCAAAAAGGGCCAGAAAGGCTAATGCAGGGTCAGAAGAAACCACTTAACCAAGGGGCCCTTGCCTGGAGTCAACACTCTGAGAATTTTAGCAGACCTTCGGGCCAAACCCAGGGTTTCCAGATCAGGCTATAAATTTGAGTACTTCAGTCAGTATAAAATACAGTCTGTAACGAATGAGTTGAAGGGAGGAAGAAAGGATAGGGAAGGCCCTGTGATGTCATGCGAAGAGCTAAGGTTTGCAGCCATGGGTGACCTTGGGCAAGTTACTTAACCCCTCTGAGCCTCAGCCCCTTCATTTGTAAAACTGGCATAATAATAGTTACCTTGAGAGGCTGCAGTGAGGATTCAGCGAGACATGCGTGTGAAGCAGCAACGCAGGACCTGGAACTGTAGGTGCTCAGTAACCGTTAGCTTCCTTCCCCTTCCAGAAGGTGTGCTTGCAAGTCAGTGGTTGTATGTGTAGAGCTGCACTGTACCAGCCCCATGTGGCTCTCAAGCACTTTAAAGGCAGCTAGTCTGAACTGAGATGTGCCATGTGAAACACACATCGGATTCCCAACACTTTGTACAAAAAAAAAAAGAGTAAAATATCTTATTAATCATTTTATAGTGATTATACGTTGAAATGAAAATATTTTTATATATTGGGTTAAATAAACTATATTGTTAAATTAATTTCACCTGTTTCTTTATACTTGCTTTAATGGGCTACTAGAAAATTTAAAATTACAGTGAGGTTCACACTTTATTTCGTCTTGGACAGTGCTCACCTAGACACTAGAGGAAGATAGGGTCAGGAAGCTGTGTTCCAGAAGCTCATTTGTTTCTCAACCGTGGGTCTGTGCTTTGGTTTGTTGTCCTGGTTTCCCAGTAAAAGACCCTTTTGAAAAAATGCCACCTTGGGCTCAAAGTGGGCGAAAGGTACTCGGGCTCCCCTAGTGGCTAAGTGCGGTAGTGGCTATCCAGGGAAAAGGAGGCCGGGCTGGAAGGCGACAGGATGGAGGGATCAGGTTGTAGCCAGGGATGGACTATTCCTTCTTAGCCTGGAGCTTAATTCCAGACCCTCTACTGACCTTTACTCCAGGAGGGCGGCCCCATTCTCTCTTATTTCAGAAGGCTCCCATCTTATACGTGAACTTGGCAGGAAGCAGGCTCTCACTAGGCGGTACCAAACACAGGTGTAAGGGAAAATGCCACCTCAAAGTCACCTTCAGAAAACCACAGCATTTCCAGAGAAATAAACAACAGACATTCACAGACACAGGAGTGTTCTTTTTTTGCTCTCTCCCAAGAAGTGTGATCCGTTGTTGTTTTTAAAACTGTACATTTTTTTTTTTTTTTTTTTTTTTTAGCAAAAGAGAAGATTGGCATTTGTATTCTGCCCACAGGGATGTCACTTTCCAAAACTCCAAGTCAGAAACCTGACAAACACAAGCGTGAGTACATACCATGTCACGACAGAGCTCGGAGCCGCTGATGAGGACAGACAGTTGATTTCCCTCCCCCCCACCCTTCCGATGTCCACCACTTTCCCTCTGGGCATCTGAACCCAAAGGCAAAAAGTGAGGTGGTATTTGGGGTCACTTCCTCAATGGCTACATTTAGAAAGGCTTAGTGAAAAAGTGCAGAGGGAAAAAGGAGTGGAGGAAAACGGGTCCGAGAAAGAGGGAGGATGGGAGAAATGTCCTTTCAAGTCACCGAGGCTAGGGGCACCCTCATGACTGCAGAAAGCATGTGGCTCTGGCACCTGGGCTGAAAGTTAGCTTGTGGTCTCAGGAAGAGACTGGCCTGGTCTGTTAATGTCCTGGTCAGGACCAGAAAGGGACTGGGGGAGGCAGAGAGGCACCAGAAGAAAAAGAATGAAGACAGGAGAGTAGAGGGAAGGTTAGGAGAGAAAGGACAAGGGGGAGGAAGGATGAAGGCATGGGATTTGGAGGCTCCTGGGAGGAGCCGGAAGGCAGTCCTGCATAGACAGCTCCCCGCCCCCTCCCTGTGTGTTCTGGGCGGGGTTGGGGGCCACCAGCTCAGCTCCAGGTCTGAGCCCGTTAGAACGTTTCAGCCCCAAATGGACTCACCTGTATGCTTTGTAGGCTGTGTAGTCAGCAAGTGGCAGAAGGAGGGAGAACAAGAGACACAGAGGCTAGAGATCTACGGCAGATGCTCGGGAGAGGAAAGAATGAGGTGGGGAGAGGTAGTGCGTTGACAATGAGGAGAGACCTCCAACAGACAGGGACCAGGGGAGACGGAGATGCGGGGAAAGACCTTCAGATGCTTCCAAAGCCTTTTCTCCCCCGCCACGTCTCGTCTGCCCCCTCTGGCCACTGTCTGGGAGCGTGGGGGTCAATCCCTAGATGGAAAGGAGCCCGTGTGCCCCTCCCATCACCATCCTGTCATTTCCATGATGGATCCTCTTCATGAACGGCATCCATGGAAGGCATCCCCCGTGTCCCCATGTCCCACCCTGAGCCACCTTCTTCAGGAACAAACAAGGGACAGACTTTGGACACAGAAACACCCTAGCTACAGTGAAGACAGGGTAATGGATTTCAAGCACCACCCCCAGGAGGTAAGTGGCCTTGGGCCCTGCCCTGACTTGGTCACTAATGTACTATGTGACCTTGGGCAAGTCCTTTAGACCCTTGGGGGAAGGGAAGAGAGGGTTAAGGATGAGATGATCGCAAACGCCTCTTCAAGCTTCAGAACCCTACAATTCATTTAGTCATGAAGAGAGTCCTTAGGCCTTTGAGCTGGAAGGGAATTGAAGACTTGGTATGATCGCATTATTTTATGAATTAGGAGCCTGAGGTCCAAAGAGAGAAAGGGTCTTGCCCACTGTGTTTAGCTGGTTATTCGGTGGTGGCTCTGGAACCCAAACTCAGAGCTTTGGATCCCGTGTCCAGTGCTCCTTTTGCCACACCCCACTCTGCTCTCCTTAATTGAGAGAAGCCCTCTTGCCTGCCCCCATGTCCGTGGGGACTCCCTGTCCCAGCTTCCCCCAAAAGAGGCAAAAATCCCAAAGCAACTCCAAAAGTTAACATCCCTTATGCCCTTGTGTCTCATAAAAACCCTTCTCCCTCTCCCGCACATAGAGTCCCGGAAGTTACCCTTCTAGTTTAAGCTGATGTGATGGGTGTTTGAGAAGCAAAGGAAGCTGGGCCAGGGATGGGGGAGGTCACTCATCCCTCCCAAGTGTGGGGACTCTCGGGAGGGAATAATGAGGCGTCTGGGCGGGGGACTCCAGTCTTCCCCCAAACAAACATGCAACCCAAATCATTCCCTGCTCTTCTCAATTGGCAATGATCGCCCACCACCAGGGCTGCTGGGAACCCGCTGTCGTGTGTAGAGTAAACTCTCCGTTATCCGTGTCACTGAAGAGGAGGAGTCGGGGAAGTGGAAGAAATAAATTAAGAAATAAAAACAACACCGGAACCATCAGCAATGCAAAGCGGCTTGCTTATAGGCTACATTTGTGATTAGAAAGGCGGGAGCCCCGCCTTTCCAAACACTCAGGGCTTAGTCTGACATTTGAGTCTGCTTTCCCTGAGCACAGCCCAATGGGCGGTGGGGGACAGGCCTGGGAAGGTGGTGTGCGTGGTGTGGTGGGGAGGGGAGGCTGTTGACAGGGAGACAAAACTGTCCCTGGATGTAAACATCACCATGGAAACGCCACAAAGACTTGTGGGTAAAGATGCATTCCTCTTCTCTCACCCTGACAGGGTGGGAGGGAGGATGCCCACCCCCGCAACCCAGGCCTACACCGTACTCTCCATCACCCACTCGGAGCTGCCAAAAGCTCCCCGGGCCCCCGCCAGGTCACTCTCCTCAAAGGGCAAGAGCATGCCGTTGACAGAGAGACTGCGCTTTGTCCAGATGTTCGAGACCCTCCGAGGGGGGCTGTAGCCACCAGGGGCGACCGCTCCCGCAGCCGCAGCCGCAGCCGCAAAGTCCCCCATGTCAAAGGAGTGGCTGCGTTTGGCCTTGCCCTCCAGGGGCAAGGGAAGCAGGCTCCTGGCCCGGGCTGCGGGCGGCCCCAGCAGTGGCTCTCGGTCCGAGGGGTGGCCCCTGGCCGATGTCCCAGACCCTCTCCCGCCTGGAGTCCTGGAGTCCAGCAGCTCCTCCTTTCTCTGACTTTTGAGGTCCAAGGAGGCGAAGGCCCCTATCAGGCGATCAAGGTTGGGCTTGGGGCGGGGGGCGGGGGGTGGGAGCCTCCAGGGGCCCCGTCCCAGCCCTGCAGCCTCCCCGATGCCCAGGGAACTGGAGGAAGAGGAGTCGCTGCCTCGGGCCAGGCCAGCGCTGAAGTCCATGAGCTCGTGGCGCACCACCACCTTGGGCGGCCCGGGTGCGGGGGCCCCGCTGGGCGTGCTGCCCAGCGCGGGGGGCTGGGCCCCGTTGGTCTGCGAGTGCATGTTGCTGACGGCGGCCGCCGGCTTCCCGGCACCCTCCTGATTGCAGACCTTGTAGCGCACCACGAGGATGACGATGAAGACCAGCAGCGTGGCCACGATGACGCCACCGATGACGAGGATGACGGTGCCGCCCAGGATCTGGCTGTGCATGGACTGGCACTGCGGGTGGTCGGCCTTGGTGAAGAACTGGGCACAGCCCACGATGTTGGTGGCCGTGAGCGTGGTGGCCGTGTCATCCCACATGGCCAGCACGCACAGGTCGTAGCCCGTCCCTGATACCAGGTTGTTGACCACGAAGGCCTTGTTGGAGGCTGGGATCATCCTGCGGTGGTGGGGGGTGGGGCATAGAGGGGGAGGGGTGGTGAGGGACAGTAGCGTGATGGGGGGACAGAGGAGAAGTAGAAAAAAGAGAGAGGGTGACAGAGACAGGAGAGATGGAGAGGGACAGAGAGCCACAGATGCAGGGACACAGAGAGAATGAGGCAGAGCAGAAGAGGGTGACAGGTGGAGAGGCAGGAAAAGGGAGAGACAGGGAGGCAGAGGGGAGGGGGAGGAGGGGGACCCAGATGAGAGAACAGAGGCAGGTTGGGGTGAAAAGGGAAACGAGAGAGAAAGATTCCGGGGTGGAGCGTGGAAGTGCCAGAAGCAGGTACACAGAGAAAGACATCGGCGATCAGTTGCAGGGAACAACCCAGAAGACGTGGAAATAAAAGAAGGGAATGAGACAGGGGATAGTTGATGGTAGAGACAGTGGAAATTGGTTAGAGGTGGAGGTTCAGGGAAGAAAGGGGAGAGATTCAGCAGAGAGGAGAGAGGAAGCACATGGGGTGGGGGTGCAGAGGGAGGGACAGGAGAGGCAGAGAGATTAAAGGTGTGAAGAAGCAAAAACTGAACAAAAGGGACTCCCCAGCTCCCCACTTCTGCCTTGTCTGCTGCAAATAGTCCCTGGGTCTCTGGACAGTGGGGCTGAGAGTAAGGTCGGCCCTGGCCCCTCAGCACCCTCCCAGAGGTTGGGTCCACCCCTTGTCTGTCCTGCGAGATTCCTCAGCACTGACTGAGCCTTGTTCTGAGCCTGGCGCTGTACTGAGTCACAGACAAGGTCCTGCCCTCAGGGACCAACTCCATCCTCATCGCCACATGGCTTTCTCATGCCTCGGGAGGGAGAACGCTCGCTGGTGCAGACTGGGGTCTAAGCAGAAGAAAACTGGAGGTGGAAAGGGGGGGTGTTGCTCGGAGGGGAAGGGCATGGTGCAATGTTGAAGAATGGTGGGCAACGGTTTCTCAGAGGGAGGGGACGGGTCCTCCATCACTGCCGTAGCAGGCCAGGCACATCCAAAGACACCTGGGAAAGGGTATCACTGGTTGGGGAAGCCTTGACTGGTCTCTCACCTTAAGGGAGGGTCTGAGGGGGCAGCAGTCTCCCCTCACTGGGGCCCGTCCACCATAGCCTGGGCCCCTTCTGCCTGGACCTTCAGGAAGCATGGATGCAAACTGTCATCTCTAAGGTCTTTGTGCAAGTATCATGCCTTCTGGTGGGGGTCCCTAGAAATGATACCTGTCTCACCCCATAAACACTCCTGCAGAAATACCTCGGACTGAAGGTGCCACATCTCTCTCTGCAGCCTTTCCCATCTCCCTCCACTCTCAAAGAGCCCTCCGTTTTCCTGTCCCCTACTAATCCAGGGCGCCATCCATGCCTGTCAACCCCTCACACCCAGAGCCAGGCAGCTTAATTGAGATCTCAAATATGAAATACTGGAGCCTGAACACTTCCACCTGGGAACCGCGCACAGAGGCTGGGACTGACAGGCAGGTATCGACAACCCGTCAGTGGGCAGCACTGGAGGCTGCTGCCTCCCTCCTCACTCTTGGCCCGCACAGCTGCTGGGGAAGCCACATGGAAGAAATTGAGTCCTCTGCCCCTGTGCCCATCCCCTACCCATAGCTACAGTGCATAAGGCAGAAGAGGCGGGTGGAGGAGGTCGGGGCCCAGATCCAGCATGCGCCCTGCAAGCCAGCCCTTTAGGTCTATCTCTCTCACCTGGGCATCATGGTAATGCTGTGTCCTCATGTCACAGAGGAGGAATGGCCAAGGCTCAGAGAGGCTAAGTGATTTGCCTCAGGTCACACAGCTGGGACTGCCAAGATGAGGCAGTTGGGGCTTTAACACTAGCTTCTAGATCCACAGTCTGGTCTTATGCCTTTCCACAAACTCGGACGTTTTTCCTCATCTTAGTGAAAACTGCACCCCCTGCCCCGGGCCTGTCGCCGGTCAGCCATCCCCTCCCCTGGAGCAGTATTCAGAGCCCAGTGAGGCTCTCGCTCCTCCACCAGCAGGACCTCAGTTCTGCTGGGCCAACTGCTGTGCAGAGCCCAGGGCTACACGGGCCCACTTCCTCCCCCCTCAGGAAAGTGATGTGAGTTGGAGGGGCAGGAGCTGTGCACACCCAGAACGGTGACAATAGTAGAGCAAACACTTAATGGCAAGTGTGTGCCAGGCTCTGTTTTTGGTGTCCTATTTCCATCAACTCACTTAGCCCTACAGCAACTCTCTGAAGCAGCCACTGACGTGACCCTTGTTCTGCAGAGGTATTAAGCAGATGTAACATGGTAGAGCTGGCGTTCAATCCCAGGCAGTCCGGCTCCTGTCCACTCTGACCCACCTTGTTCCGCCACCTCTCCGGGTCGTGAGCGATGGAAGAGCACATCCATGAATGAGGGGACGGGCTGGCTGCTTTACTGAACACTTGGTATGTGACAAGGGTTTCCACATTCAATATTGCATTTAAACTTCACCACAATCCCAGGACACAGGAGATGGACTCCGAGCCCAGAAATCATCTCAGTGTTTGGCCATCTTATCCTGGGAAGCAGACCCCACTATTACTACTACTAACAGTTTAACACTAGCAAACAAATCTACAGCTGATTTCTACAGCTGACAGCACAGGTTTAAGAAGAAATCACACGGGAGCATACTGGTTATTCTGCTATTGGCTCTCAGGTCTGTCTTCCCTGTCACCTGCCCACCCATGGACGAGGAACTACATTTCCCAGGCTCCCTTGCCTGTTCCCAGGCTCCTTTGTCTCCTGGGTAGAGCTGGCCACTGGAGGCCCCAGGGAAAGACTGGAGGGTGGGAGGAGGGGAGAAGCCAGGTATTTCTTCCTTTTTCTGCTTTAAGTGGTGTCTCCCTCTCAGCTCCTGAGCCTCCTCTGTGATCCCAGCTCCAGAGGCTCTAC
Source organism: Kogia breviceps (assembly GCF_026419965.1). Lineage (NCBI taxonomy): Eukaryota > Metazoa > Chordata > Mammalia > Artiodactyla > Physeteridae > Kogia > Kogia breviceps. The sequence goes on from NC_081319.1 coordinate 74,046,273, forward strand.
CTCCTGCCAGAGAGACCTGGATCTTAGGCTCCGATCAAACCATCTCCTCCATTACCTCCATCCTTGGGTGGCGTGGGTGGTGGCAGTGGCTTCCTGCTGTAGCTAATCTCTGTGATGCTGAACCCTCAACAATCCCATCACCTGTAACCCAACCCCAGTACTGAATTCCCTCTTCTATCTAGAGTGTTCTTTGTTTTTTTTTTCTCCTTACTGAATCCTAGGTGACACAAGGACATAATTTACACGACAAGAAGGAAAAACTTATTTTTTCCTTGCACTTTGGGAAAAAACTATCATTACTTGATGTCAGCAGTAGCACATCTTATCTAGTAGAACCCCAGCTGGAGGAAGCACTTTGCCACCTTCTCGGAATCACTCATCACTCCCCAAATCTACCACCTTATGCCTTTGCGTAGAGCAGCCCCTCTTCCTAGAAACCACTTATCTTTCTCCACCTGGTGACCTCATCCTTTGAGGCCTGACTCAATGTCACCTCTGACCCAACCTCTGCTCTCTGCTCCCACAGCCCCCCTGCCTTCCTCTGCTAGAGCCCTTCTCAGTGGATGCCTGTGTCTCCCCAGAGGACATGGGCTATGTCTTCACCTTTGCATCTCTGTTGCCAGTCATCATATCTGGCCTTGCGTCACTGCTGAGTAAATATTTACCCTATAGTTGAGCAGTGAATGAAAGACTGCTTTGTTAAATATTAAGGCCTGTACAAATGTCAGGGATTCTTAGTTAAAAATGATAGCTGGTGACCCTTAGACACTGCCTGGTCCTGAGGATCTCTCGGGAGAGGCGTTTTCTACATCTTTGAAGCACACCCCTGACAATCTTTATGGACTTGCATGTAGATATGTGTTGGGGTGTATGAGTGCAGATGAATGTGCGTGCATGTGTGTGAAACGATGTGTGGGGGGCATGTCTGCGTGTCTATCATTTGAGAGCCGGCTGCATGTGTATTTGTGAGCATGTGTGTGTGTGTGTGTGTGTGTGTGTGTGTGTGTGTATAGGTGTTCACTTATATATAGTACACAATGGTTCTAGTTCCAGACAATGTTGGTCACTGCTCTGTTCCTCTTCCACCCAGCCCCCCAGAGGCTCCACATGTCCCCTAAAACTTCTGAGGGGACATCCCATGTAACCTCTCCCAGAGACACTTGCAGACTAGGTTTGCTCTTTCCTAACTGCTGCCATTAAAGCTACTATTTGGGGCATCTGGGAACGGAGATGGGAGAGGTTCTTAGAGTCTCCACCTGGGCCTCAGGGCAAAGCCTATGAGCTGACCACCGAAGTCTACTGTCCCCCTTTCGTGGGCTCAGTCCAGACCGCATTCCCCAGCCAAATGTGCACTTAGTGGCATCCAGGTGGTGAGTTCTGGCCAATGGAATATGGTGGCAGCAGTGTGTGCACCTCTGCATCTCCAAAATTTACAAGCAGCTCATGCAGCTCAATAACAAAACAACAAACAACCCAATCCAAAAATGGGCAGAAGACCTAAATAGACATTTCTCCAAAGAAGATATACAGATTGCCAACAAACACATGAAAGAATGTTCAACATCATTAATCATTAGAGAAATGCAAATCAAAACTACAATGAGATATCATCTCACACCGGTCAGAATGTCCATCATCAAAAAATCTGAAAACAATAAATGCTGGAGAGGGTGTGGAGGAAAGGGAACCCTCTTGCACTGCTGGTGGGAATGTAAATTGATACAGCCACTATGGAGAACAGTATGGAGGTTCCTTAAAAAACTACAAATAGAACTACCATACGACCCAGCAATCCCACTACTGGGCATATACCCTGAGAAAACCATCATTCAAAAAGAGTCATGGACCACAATGTTCATTGCAGCTCTGTTTACAATAGCCAGGACATGGAAGCAACCTAAGTGTCCATTGACAGATGAATGGATAAAGAAGATGTGGCACATATATACAATGGAATATTACTCAGCCATAAAAAGAAAAGAAATTGAGTTATTTGGAGTGAGGTGGATGGACCTAGAGTCTGTCATACAGAGTGAAGTAAGTCAGAAGGAGAAAAACAAATACTGTATGCTAACACATATATATGGAATCTAAGGGAAAAAAAAAAAGGTCATGAAGAACCTAGGGGTAATACTGGAATAAAGACACAGACCTACTAGAGAATGGACTTGAGGATATGGGGAGGGGGAAGGGTAAGCTGTGACAAAGTGAGAGTGGCATGGACATATCTACACTACCAAAAGTAAAATAGATAGCTAGAGGGAAGCAGCTGCATAGCACAGGGAGATCAGCTCCGTGGTTTGTGACCACCTAGAGGGATGGGATAGGGAGGGTGGGAGGCAGATGCAAGAGGGAGGTAATATGGGGACATATGTATATGTATAGCTGATTCACTTTGTTATAAAGCAGAAACTAACACACCATTGTAAAGCAATTATACTCCGATAAAGATGTTAGAAAACAAAACAAAAAAAGAGCGGGAGTACTTGCCCGAGTCTCCTTCCCCTCTGCTGGCTGGACCCTGGGTGCAGTGACCAGCCTTGGCCAGGCAGATGGCAACAGGGCCCACCCGAGGGATGCTGGAGACCGGGTGCCTGAGTCTCCATGTGAGGAAGGCCTCCTGATTAAGCCGGTAAACCGCCCTGGACTCTTAGGAGAGCAAGAAATCAAATCCTGCCGTGTTTGAGCCTTTATGCATTTGCATCCATTTGCTGTAGTAGTTGGCCTTTCCTGGCTAATCCAGGCCCCTGCAGATAGGATGAGGTGAACTTGAGGAGTCTGTTATGTGTAGGTGTGACAGAGAAAAAGAGGGCGTGAGTGTGTGTGGGGGTGACTAAAGAGGTGCGTGTGTCTTTGTGTAAGAGGAAGAAGTCGGTGCTGGTGTCTACACAAGAACTGCGATTCTTGCCTTCCTGGAATTGTCAGCAAATGCCACCTCTTTTACCTCCAGCCTCCATCCCCCTCAGCTCCCAGCATCACCACTTTTAGGTGCTCTCCTCTCCTCCCCCCCCCCCATCGATGATGCACCGGCTGCCTGCTGAGCCCCAGCACTAATTTGGAGACACCATGTCAAGCTGCCTTCACTCCACTTCCCTGGCTCTGCACCCTCATTACTGGCTCTTCACAGAATCACCAGCCTGCCAACCTCTCTGGCCGGCCATGACATCTCAGGGCACATGAAAGGGACTCATTAAACCAAGGCAAGCAGCCTGGCTCCCCAGACTCTCCCTCTACCTGCCAGCCCCAAAGGGGCCTGTTTGCTTTCCTGCACAACTGCAAGGGAGCAGAGGAGACGTGGCTGGTTCTATCTGGCATACGATTCATTGAGTACATACTGTAAGCCCGGCACTTGACAGGCTGGGTCTCTGATTCTGCACACTGACTCTATGAGGTAGGAATAATTATCCCCACACTACAGATGAAGAAACTGAGGCTCAGGCCGATTGGTCACCTGCTCAACGTCACACAGCTGGAAGGCGGCTGAGCCAGCGTTGTTAGTCAGGGCTGCCAGGGCACCAAGCATGGTCTTCCCTACACTGTATTACCGTGAACTGAATTGAGCAGAATCAGATCATAGCAGGAAGCAAGTCTTAGAGTCAGGGTAACTATTTTTTTTTTTTTTTTTTTTTTGCGGTACGCGGGCCTCTCACTGTTGTGGCCTCTCCCGTTGCAGAGCACAGGCTCCAGACACGCAGGCTCAGCGGCCATGGCTCACGGGCCCAGCCGCTCCACGGCATGTGGGATCCTCCCGGACCGGGCCACGAACCCGTGTCCCCTGCATCGGCAGGCGGACTCTCAACCACTGCGCCACCAGGGAAGCCCAGGGTAACTATTTGACAGTAATTAAAAACCCAAACCAGAAACATATATTACTACAAAGGCGGTTAACATTTATTGAACACACTATATGTCAAGCAGTGTTCTGAGTACTCTACCTGTATTAACTAATTTCATCCTCACAGCCACTCTATGAGGGAGGTACTATTATTATCCCCATTTTACAGAAGAAGAAATCAAGGCTCAGAGAAGTTGAGTGATTTGCCCAAGGTCTCATAGAGAGAATGTTTGTGCCTAGCCAAGATTTGAAGCCAGCACTGTCACATTATTTCAATAAATGCTCTTGATAACCTTGGAAAGTACCCTTTGGAATTCTGCTCCCCATTTTAGAGACAGGTATTAACTGAATTACCCCCTATAGCTAATTAGGGGTAGAGATGAGAGCCCCATGAGTGTTGTTTTGCTACTTCTGAATGCTCATGGGAGGTCTGAAGGAAGTGAGGGAGCTATGTGGATGTCTGTGGGCAGTTTTCCCACAGAGGGAGCTGCCTCAGCTGCTACTGCTCTGAGGCAGTAGCCACGAGGAGGCCGGTATGACAGAAACAGAGTGAGGGAAAGGGAGGGTGGTAGGAGATGAAGTCACCAAGGTAGTAGCCAGGAGCCAGGTTCTAGAGGCCTTGCAAACACATTGTGTCTTGTGTGCCAACACGGAGGATTTGCTGGGTGCCAGTTTTGAGAAGGATTCTGAGGCTGTGTTCAAACTCAGTGGGACGGAGTGCTATGGAGCTGGAAGAATCTGTTTCATAGTTGTTGTTCCTAGTCTCAGGATCAGAGAGCCGTTAGAGACAAGTACTGGAAATACCAGTACAAGTGGTAGAATCCCCGCTTCTGGTTTGGGTGCCAGATGCTGGCCTTTCCTGAATGCATGGCCCTGAGGGATAACAGGGGAAGGCCCATGGCTGCTCTTTGGAGCAGGATTACCATAGAGTTGGCGTGACTCAGTGAGGGCTCCAAGAATCAGGAGCCTCTCATTAACTTCTGAGACAGGCCAGGGGCTGGGGGCCAGGCTCTGTCGCTGCCCTACTTCCTGTGCCCCTCCTGAGAACATGGGGCTCCCCTGGGTGCCCTGAGACACTCTGTCTTATTGGCAATGACGTTGCCCCATCAGCAAGTAAAGGAGGCACATTCAACATGACTGAGATTCTGAGGCAGAGAACCCCAATATCCATTCCCACAGCCCTCAGAACAGCAGGCAGTGTGGAGATCAAAACTCTTGGTTGCACTGGCCTCTGGATGAACTCTCTTGCTCCCCTCCCCGCCCTTCTCCTCTACAAGCAGCCAGAGGGATCCTGTTAAAACCCAGATCAGACCAAGTCCTTCCTCTGTTCGATGCCCCCAGTGAGGCCTGTCTCATGTAGTCAAAGTCCTGACGTGGCCCCCAGACCCCTTGTGACCTGCCTCTCACCCCTCCAAGTTCCTCTCCTCCTACTTACCCTGCTCACTCTGCACCAGTCACCTGGCCTCCCTGCTGTTTCTCAGGGTGTTGCCGAGGGTGCTCCTGCCACAGGGCCTTTGCACTGCCTGTTGCCCTTGCCTGGATGCTCTTTCTCCAGATGTCCATATGCTCTCTGCCTCACCTCTTTCAATTCTGCTCCAATGTCACCTCCTCTGACCGTCCCATTTAACATTGAGGGCTTCCCCCATCTTTACCTTGACACCCCAGCCCCTTACACTTTTATTACCTGACAGACACTAGCATTTGCTTATTTACTAGGCCTCCTGTTAATTCTCTCTCTCTCTCCTTCCACTACTAAGAGCAGGCTTTTTTGTCTGCTTTGTTCCCTGATGCTTCCCCAGCCTCTAGAACAACACTCGGCACATAGTAGGCCCTCAAAAACATTCTGTAGGGCAGGTGAACGAAATGAATGTTCTGTACTGGCACTGTCCAATACAGTAGCCGTACGTGGCCTTTTAAGTTGAACTTCAAACTAATTAAATTTAAATGAAATTAAAAACTCAGTTCCTCAGTCACGTTAGGCACACTTCAAGGGCTCAGTAGTCACATGAGGCCAGCGCCTGCCACACTGGACAGCACAGCCGGGGGGCAGCCCACCATCTCAGAGTTCTACTGGCTGGAGCTCTTGTTATACCCTCTGGCGGGTGGTAGGAATCCTGCCATTTCCTGTGTGAGTCCTGGTGCCCCAAACAGATGGGCCAGGCCAGGGAGGCTTGTCCAGCTCCGGGACAGCTCCCGCACCAGGACAATTGGGCTAGAAGGCTTCAGTCCGGGCCTCTGCGCTCTCTGTCTCCCTAGGCGTTCTCTCCATGATGCTGGACAGCTTCATCCCTTCTTTTTGGTTCTTCCAGCTTCCCTCAACTCCTGGGGCCGCCAAGTTCAGTGGGGTCTCTCTGGGGCTCCCCCAGGCCTGACTCAAGCTCGTCTGCCCCTCAAGAGTGCTCTGACTCTCCACCTCCCACTCAGCCTGTGGTCCAGCCCCTTCCCAAGACTCTGTCCTGTGGCAGTACCACCTCCCTTTACCCATGGTCCACGGGCTGGGCCAGCCCTGGGCCAAACTGAGGCTTTGGGCCCCTCTGGTCCTCCGTTGCTATACCCTGTTCCTGCTTTTCCACTTCCCATCTGCTAGTTACCCTTGTACTTCTGTTGTGTAAGTCTCTATTAAGAAAACTCCCCGATAAATCCAATCACCATGATGAATGTCACCCCTGTCAGGAACAGTGACCATTAGAAAGAGGTGGCAGAGGGCACTGGTGAGGAGCACAGAGTCTCGAGCTAGACTGCTGGGGTCAAACGCTGGTTCTGCCTCCTCCTAGCAGTAATCACTTACTGTGGGCCATTCCTTTACCTGTCTGTGCCTTAGTTTCCTAGAAATATCCTATTTCTGGAAAAAATGGGGCATTTATAATCTCTGCTCTATAGGGTTATTATGAGGTTTGAATGAGTCATGACTCATAAGGAACCCAGGTCGGTGTCTGGCACACAGTAAACTCCACTGGAGGGTTTGTTATATAAAGGATGGGTGATGCTGAACTAAAAGTAATGTATCCCTGATAGTGGAAATCCAGGCCTTGAGGGTTTGTGGCTGGCAAATCTCATGCAAGCTAGACCCTGGGAGATGTAAACAGCACCTGGATCCTGGCTGGGCTGATAGGCGACATCGTGGCTTCAACATTCACAGCAGCAGGACATGTTCCCCCCTGCGTGAGGCTCCAAAAGTCTTTTACAGAAGAAATGTGGTGACAGTGTTAGCCCAGCCCTGGCTGAGTGAATGAAGGGATTACTGTAAGTTCAACCAAAGTGAGCTAAGCCCCAGCAGGCTGCCTCTTCACTCATCTCCCCAGAGTAAGGGCTTACCTGGTGACAGGTGAGGATCTGACCTGGGGAGGCCCTGCCTTTGCTCCCTGACTCGGGAAATGTGACAGATCAAGTTGCCTGGCAAGGGTTTGGGAAATCGCTAGTCCCCATGTTTGGCTGGGACAACAAGTATAAGGGAGCAAGTTCCATCCTATTCCATGGTGCTCCTTCATCAAGGGGATAAAGCCGGGAGTGAGAGTGTGAGCCTGGGACTGGACCACCAGGGTTCATAGCCCAGTGCCATCGCTTACTGGCTGTGTGACCTTGGGCAAGCCACTTAACCTTTCTGTAAAGGGGGACAGATGATAGGGCCTCCCTCACAGAGTTGCTCCGAGGACGAAATGAGTCAGTGCCCGTAATTTAAACCGTGCCTGGTCTGTCGCGAGCTTAGCATATGTAGTGATTCTGACTGAGGGAGTCATCTGGCCCCAACAAGGATAGAGATGAATCCTGCAGCATGAGGTTAGATTAAATACGGGCCAGTGAGGCAGGTACACAGCCCAGCTCAGGGGCCAGCCAGCTGAGCTCTGGCGGTCTGTCTCTTCTGCTGGCCCCAGCCTGCCCTTCAGCCTAGCACTTCTCTGGCTGACCCACCAAGATGATGCCGGCTCTTTCTATTTCTCCCTGTGCCATCTCCACTTACAAACCACAGGAAAGCTGGGTTGAGGGGGCCCATCAACCCCCTGGCTGTCAGCACTCCAATCACACACTTCCAGGGACACGCCAGGCAGCCCCCCCACCATCCCCCAGCTTTGCGCATCTCTGAGCTGCTCAGAATCCCTGATCATGTTGCTATGGTCTGACAGCTGCTGCTTGGTCCCACCGGCCCCAACTCCACCCCACAGAGACATCCGGGACAAGGTGTTTCTTTCTTGAACGCATTTCAGCGCTTCCCAAATTGTGCACCAGCTCCCTCACCGCCCCCCTTAAGTTTCCACTTCTCCAGAGTGAACATTTCCATGCCTTCCCACCATCTTTTCGGGACACGCTTTCCAGCTTGCCTCGCAGCGGATCCTCACTGATCACAGGCCAATCTGTCTTTGGCCCTCCTCTGTGTGTATGGGGGCGGTGGGCGGGGTCTGAACCAGAGAACAGAGTCACGTTCCACCAACCAGACATCCTGCTTCTACTGAGGCCCCCCCCACCCAAGACAACACGGGACTTTCTGGAAGCTGCATTGCTGCGGTGGCTCACACCTGGAAACGCCCTGTGATTTCCCCAGGGCTGCAATTAAGCCACGTTGCTCCCATTCTGTCCCCTAAAGCAACGTTTCTACCATCGTAGGCTGAGCCAACCCAGGCGAGGTCCCCTCCCCACATCAGGCCTTTTTTTCTCTCTGTATATCTTTATCTCTCTCTCTGTTTCTCCTCATCCAAGTTTCTATGGATGTGGAACTTTTCCCTGCATCTAATTGTCCTTAGCTCCCAACCCCCAAGGATTGGGTGGGCACATCACAGGAAAAAAAAAAAAAAAATTGTGGGCTTTGGGATCTGGCAGAAATCTCTCTCCTAAGGCTGGTTCTGCCCCTGACCAACGGTGTGGCTGGGGTCAGTTTTTCCTCTCTGAACCCAATTTGCTCATGTATGAAATGGGACTAGCGGTCCCAACCTCCTGTGCTGAATGTGAGACATTAAGTGTGCTGGGGAAAACATGACTGCCCTCTCCTCTCCCTTCCCAGGGCCATTCAGTACTCCCGTGAGGACAACGACGGCCACCACCATCTTGCCATTTATCTCCTCAAGGAGCTGAGAAAAGCTTGCTCAATAACAATTCATCACTTACAGAAGAAATGCAGAAGGTGTCAGACCAATTATACCTCATTGTAAACACAGGAGTGAGCAAAATGAAGATTCCCCACCAGCCGCCTCCAAATGCACTAGAACCACCTGCAGATGCCAAATCAGTGCCACCCAGTGATGTACCTGATCAGACAGCTCTGCCCAGTTAGCAGATCCATTTCCCAGGGGCACCACGCAGGGGGCAAAGTCACCTGTGGCACCAACTCCTTAAAACTGCTATGATGGTGCTCACTTCAGCTGCACATATACTCAAATTTTAATGACGTAGAAGAGATTAGTATGGTCCTTGCACAAGGATGACATGCAACTTCATGAAGCATTCCATATTTTTATGAAATTCTGACACATGTTACAGCTTGGATGAATCTTGAGGACATTATGCTAAATGAAATAAGCCGGGAGCCAAAGGACAAATAGTGTGTGTTTCCCCTTATATGAGGTACCAGAGTGGTCAAATTCATAGACTGAAAGTAGAAGAGTGTTTGCCAGGGGGAGGAGGAAATGAGGAGTTAGTATCGGATAGGCACAGAGTTTCGGTCTGCAATGATGAAAAAGTTGTGAAGATGGATGGTGGTGATGGCTGCAAACAAATGTGAATATACTTATGGCCCCTGCACTGTACACTTAAAAATGGTAAATTTTGTTATGTATATTTTTAGCACAACAACAAAGTGGCCAAAAAGATGCTATCACAAAGCAAACGCTGCCAGGTGGGCAGGAAGAGGAGAGTTTGTTGGTGTCATTTGTCACTTCAGTGTGGCTGATGCACACCCAGGTGCAGTCACCACCGTCAGGGACCTTGTGGTTCTGTTGTTGCCAGGCTTGGTTGGCCCAGTCAGGTCTGGGGAGGGCACAGGGTGGGGCAGAGTGGCCCCCTGGCCATCTGCTTGCTCTTTTACATCCGTCCTGTTGTTGAAGAACAAGGCAGCTCCAGAGCAGAACTTGGCAAACACCAAATGCATGCAAAGAGGTTGCAGAAGATAAAGCACGGTGGTTCCCAGCATCCGCTGCGCTGTCAGCTGGATCTGGGTTCAGATCTCACTCTGCCACTGACTGACTAGTTGTGTGACCTGAGACAGGTTATCTAACCCTCTCTGTCTTAGTCACAGAGAATGCTAGTACCTACTTTGTAGGAATAGTGTCAGGATTAAATGAGGTAATAAAGTGTGTCAAACATTTGGCATGACTCCTGGCAATAAATCAGGGAAGAGCAAACACAAGGTTTTGTTTGAATGACAATGGCGACGTCAGTGATGACCCTTGATAGAAAAACTCAAGGTGAAATGAAGTCCTCAGTCATCTCATGGATGGGTTTTGGGGCCCTGCCTTTTCCCTCAGTTCTAATCCCCTCCCTCTGTCAGATCAGAAGCTCCTTGAAGAAGGCAACTTTATCACCCCCCAGGTAAGTTTGTGCTATGGTGTAAAAAGCTTACTGACTGTGCAGTGTAGGTAAGTCACTTCATATCTCTGAGCCTCACTCAGTTTTCTTGCCTGCAAAATGGGTTAATACTATTGATCCTATGGCATCTTTGTGAAACTTAAATACCGTGATATTTATTCAGTACTGAGTACAGTGCATAGGCTGTATTTGTGCAAAAAAAGCAGCCATCAGTAGAAACTAACACAACATTTTAAATCAACTATACTCCAATAAAAAGTTTTTAAAAAAATAGCAGTAATCAGTATTACCTTTAGTAACTTGGCAATAAGTGATTCTCTGTGCTGTTTCTTAAATAAACCTCAGAATTTATTGAAAAAAAAAAAGCAGCCATGATGATACTTGGATTAGGTGTCTGAAGATCAAGTTCAAATCCTGGCCCTGACAGCTGCTAGCTGAGGGATCTTGAACCAGGAGATTGTGGGGAAAACCTACCAAGCTCCTTGGATGCACTTGGTAAAGTGCTCACAAAGTTGAGGTATCATTTTTTATACCGGGGGACCCTCAGAACCCCTGCATGAATGAGTGACTGAGAAACTGACAGGCACCTCCCTGAGGGTTGCTCCAAGCTGCATGCCTGGAGGCGGGACTCCACCACTAAGAGGCCTGTCCGACTTCCGGCTCGCTAAGCTGGACCAGAAGAGGGGTCCTCCCTCTTCTGGTCCAGGGCATTTCAGGCAGACGGACCAGCCGGGGTGAGGCCTCAAGGCTGGAGCATGTCTGAGGAGCAACGGGGGCCAGGGTGGCCGCAGCAGCGGGAGAGAGCGAGGGGCTGAGTCCAGGAGACGGGGCAGGGAGGTAGCGGGGCCAGACCACAAGGAGCCTTGTGGGCCCCTGGAGGGTGTTTTCTCCAGGCTCTGACTCATTCAAATGCTCACCTCCTTTAAATGCTCACAGAGGCTCACAGCCTCAAGCCAACACCCTCCTCTCATCTACTCACACACCAATGATGCTTCTAGTCTCGTCAGTAGACACACACACACACACACACACACACACAACACACCTACACACATACACACCAGTCAGTGGGACACACACACAGCTCCCCCACTGGGCTCAGCCTCCAACCCGCCTGTGTGGGTGGGAGAGGGGGCAGGCCGCTCACCCGCCTTTTGCCCCCTCTGCAACCTGGACCAGAAGAGGGAGCAATAAGAGAAGCTGTCCACTTCAGAGATTTGTTGGGCAGATTAAATGAATGAATACCTAAAAGCACCAAGAACAGTGCTCGGCACACAGCTTAATACATGTTAGCTGTTGTTATTACACTCCATTACTGCTTGGGAGGTGGGGTTGACGGAGTGATCCATGTGAGGGATCCAGCACACCGGCAGTCACACAGGGGTGCAGGTGCTTACTAAACGCTTCTCGCTTCACTCCCACCCCACCCCGTAAAAATTCCCTGACCTCTTCCAGTCATGGAACCCGTATTTTGGGGCCCTCTCTGGGTTAGGAAGTTAGTTATCAGAAAATTTACTATCTGTTCGGGGTTTTGTTGTTGTTGTTTGTTTTTTATCAAAGGAGGAAGCAAACAAGAATCCAGCCTGCCCCACCCTGGGCTGCATAGCTCCCAGGTCCTATAGGCAGTTTATAGCATGTGACTAACAAGAACATCCTTTGTTGGGTGTGATAGCACCTGAGCCCAGGAGTCGGGTGCCCAGATTCTTCTCCCAGCTCTGCAGCCCCCCATAGGCTGGATGACTGGGGCACGTCCCATTCCCAATCTGAGTCTCTGCTCTTCCCTGGTAAGGGGTTGGGATTAGACCATTGCTAAAGTCTTTCCAGACTCATCTGTTCATCCGATTTTTATGGAGCACCTGTTATGTGCCAGTGCTGCTAGAGGGGATACAGCAGTGAGCACAGGACACAAGTCCTTGTCCTGTGAAGTAGACATTCTGGGCGGGGGGAGGGTGGACAGTAAATGATCAACACGATTGGTAAATTATGTACTATGTTAGAAAGTGGAGTGTGCAATGGGAAAAAGAAAAAGCATAGCAGATTAAGAGAAGGTGAAAGGGTTTGGGCGTGGGGAGCGCAGACTCAGCTCCATGTGGGCTGGTCAGGGATAACCTCCTTTAGCGGTGACATTTGAGGGGAAGGACATCTTACATTCCAGGAGCCTACGAATCTCTGTGATTCTCTGTTCTGTTTGGGCTTCCCTGGAGTCCCCATCTCTTATTTTCTCTCCTTCTCTGAGCACACTGAGCCCCAGCTTGCCCAGTGGGTGATGGGGCCAGAAAACAGATCAGCCAAGTCCCCAACGGTGGTGACTGATTTATCACCGTCTTTATTCACACTCCAATATTTCACGGCTCCCGTGGCTCTGATGGAATAAATATGACCTTTTATTCTTCACTTCGCTTAAGACTCAAGGTCGGCAGCCCAGCTGCGATCTACCGGCTGCTCCCTCCACTGGCCGTCTGTGAGCCAGGGAGCCCCATGGCTGTCAGAGATTCATGGCGCCACCTCCCAGCCCCACGCTCCACCTGCCCCTAGGCACTGGGCCTGGGCCTTGCTTGGCTAAGGAAGCAGCAGCCATGGTGGCTCTGGGGGACCATGGCTTATTGATGGCAGAGACCAAGCCATAAATCTCCCCCCTCTCCCCTGAGCACCCCCCATCACTAAGGTTGAACCCATGACCAGGGTTTCATTTCAGTCCTGGGAGGAGGCAGCCACGGGAAGGTGGAGCAGCCACGGTTCAAAGGGCAAGTCATACATTAGAAGGCCAAGGGCACGGCCATCAGTTTTCTCAGCATGGAGAAGGGACAAAAAGGCATCAGCCTGCCTGACTCAGATGGAACCCTCCAGGGCCTTCTGGCAGCCGAGGCCTCCTGATTTCAGAGAAGCCTGGTTTTGCTTGTCAGACACCACCAGCACTCCTGGAAGTTCTTCCACTTGTCTAACGGAGACCCATCCCTGCAGCACCCGCCTCTTTCCTCTCGTTTCCTCCTTATGTGTGGGTGGTGGGTGGGATGGGACGGTCTGGTTCATACTTCCCCTGCTTCCTCATGGTAGTCTGAGTGACACGGGCTGCTGGTCTGGGTTCGCTAATAGATTAGGTGGCTGGGAAGGGGCGGCTAGACAGTCTAGAAAGGAAATGCAGTCACTGGCCTCTATTTTGAACACACCACCTGTGATCCTAAGATACCATCTTGCTCCTCTCCATCCTAACTCATGTCCTGGGAGGAAAAGGATGGGTCAGGAGCTCTCTGGAGCACAGCCCACCTGGGTTCAAATCCCAGGTGGGACACCTTGGGTAAGCTTCTTAACCTCTTTGGGCCTCAGTTTTCTCATCAGGATAATAACATCTCATGGGGATGTTGCAAGAATTAAATGAGCCAATAAATGGAAACCACTTAGAAGAGCACCTGGCACGTAATCATTTCTCAGAAAGGTCGGCTCTTATTATCATCACCATTACTGGAGGAGAAACCATCTGCAATCACTTGTCACTTTTGACCTAAGCCCCATCAATTGGTTTTGTGATTTCTAATCCACCAACCTCCAACCAAGTTTATAAAGGGCCTTGCAACATAAAAACACATATAAAACGAGATGAGTAAATTTTTTAAATGTTTTATGGCAGATCATGAGCCAGCAAGAAGGTTTGAACTAGAGGACCCCAGGATGTCTGCTGTGATGTCCAAACAGTAACCTCACTTATAAACCCCGCATACCCACCAGGTTGCCACACGGTGCTGGGCCACTTCATCATGGGAAGAGCCTAGGGAGGAGGGGGCGTGATGGCCTCAGAACATGTGAGGGGAGTGGCTTTGTTAGGGCCACCCTTTCAGTGTGGGACTTGGACCAGAGGAGGCCAGTGGGGCTGAGGCTGCCTTCAGATGAGGGGCACCCCCGGCCCATGAGGAACTGCCCCAGTCTTCTTTGCTCTGGTCAGGCCACATCCAGCATACTGCCCACTGCTGGATCCCACACATGCAGAGGGATGGCACAACCTGGTACATATCTGAGGCAAGGGACCAGAAGATGTGCCACAGGACACACCCCAGGTCCCTTCCTGCTCCAGGGACAAACATGACAGCCCTTTACCTGTAATGCCTCCCACGTCTCTTCACTGATTGCCCTCCTACTTGACCTTCTGGGTCACCTCGTCCAGGAAGCCTTCCCTGACCGCCCCAGGCTCTCATAGGCTCACAAAGCTTATCACAGCCGTAGTATCTGAATCAATGACCACACAAGTACCTAGTCCTTTAATGCCTGTCTCCCTGGGAAATGAGAGCTGCAGGAGGGCAGGGGTGTCCCATTCTCAGCTGTCTTCCCCGTGAGTGGCCCAGACCCAGCATCATAAATACCTCTTGAATGACTAAAAGTAAAAGGCAAAAATGGATGGTGGCAGGGAGGGAAGATGTTGCATCTAAAAAAAAATAGCACTAGGTGAACCATGAGAATTATCTGCAAAAATTAAATAGATATATTATGGAAGAAGAATGAGTTTTATTCCTGATGAGAATGAAGACAGAATCTAAGGCTAGGAGGTAGAGGGGGATGGAGTTTGTGGCCTGTAAGAAAAAACTTCTTAGCTTAAAGGCACCCAGCAGTGGTCTGGGCTCTTGAATAAAAAAGAGGGCAGGTTCCTGTGTCTGGAAGTTATCCCCACGTGGGGCCAGTCAGCATCCCAAGGAGGTGGTAGGAGTGGGGATGTTCAGTAGGAAGGGTGGTGGGCATGATAAGGATTCATGAACAGAGGCTGGCCTGGATGACTCTGAACTGCCCCCTTTTCACTCTGGACTTTTTTCAGTCTATGAGAGTAGCAAGAACTAGGCCCATTTTAAAGATAGAACAACAGAGTCACAAGAGAGTTTTAACAAATGAACAGCTGAATTGGCCCCCAGACCTTGGCTTTTCCTCCCTATCCCTGAGCTCTCTCAAGCCCTTAGCAATATGTCCACACCAGGGAACTAGGCTTTGAGGTTGCCTGATGACCCCTTCCTGACCCCCTCTCCATCCTCCTGTTAGAGCCTCCACTGTGCCCTCCATCATGTCTGCATCCTCTGTTGGCCAGTCCCAGGGGAAACCACTTGAGTATCTCCCATGACAAATGCAAAGAAACACATCTCTAATGGTGGGATTTCAGATCTTCTGATCTTTTGTGAAGGCAGTATTTTTGGATGGGATTCTATTCCTAGGCCCACTCTAGGCAGGACAAGGGAGACTGGAGTTTGGGTCTGGACCTGGGCAATCCTTTCCCGACCTCAGGAAGGTAGCCTCCACCCACTCACTTCTTCTGCAGGACAGAAGCTTCTTTCCAGCCCCCCTGCCTGAGGGAAAGGGCTGCTGAACACCAGCCTAGCCAACCCGAGAATTTTCAAAGCCTCCTTATTCCACTCAGACCTTCTTTAGATCAATAGTCAAAGCTTGGTGGAAAAGCAGCCTTGGGAGCCAGCCCTTGGCACTGGCTCATAAACGGTGGCATTCTGACGGGTGGTAAAAATATCTCTCTGGTGTTCAGTGCTGGCTGCCGCCACCATCTCAGCTTCTAAGATCCTGTCTCCATGCCCAGGACCTCAGCAGCCTCCGCACCTGTCCACACACACACCCCAGGAGACAGAACACAGGTCACCCAGCCCCTGACCACTGGTCACCCTCACACCCACAAATGCCACCCCAATTGTTGCAGCCAGGCACCAGCAAAAAAACGCTCTTAAGAGCCACTAGAGAGGGAGATGTATTCTCAGAAATACTGCAGCACATGCCTAATGAGCTAATTAAACAAGAACATAAATAATTACTCCCTATCAGAGTGAGAGGACTTGGGGGAAGGGGGGGTGATGACTGAGGAGCTGGGACAGTGATGGGTGAGCTGTGATGCTCTGGAGGGGGAGATGGGAAACTCCTCTTCCCTGTGGCTGTGGGTTGGGCCTCAGGGAGGTTCCCGGGCCAGGGAGATGGAGCCCCAAGGAGTCTGCCGGAAAAATCATCACAAAATGCCGCTTTGTTCCTTACCTGAGTATTTCCTGCTCACTCACGTGCCCACGCCCTGACCTCCCTCCACCGTCAGAATAAGCCCAAACGGGATATTTTGCCGGAAGGGGTCCTTCCCCCCATTTTATGGATGTTGACATTAAGGAGCAGGAGGGTCTCAAGACATTGCTAAGACCCCTGAAACCATCCTGTACCTGGTCTCCCTGCTTCCACCCCTGCCCCCTATAGTCTCTTTTCCACCCAGCTGCCAGAATCTTCTTTCTTAGTCACATCATGCCACTCTCCAGTGTTCAACCACCCAATGGCTCCCATCCCATTCCAGATAAAGTCTAAGGCCTCGCCATGGCCTATGAGGCCCTACATGGTGCAGCCCCATCCAGTTCTCTAACCTCATTCACTGTCACCCTTCCTCCAGACTCACTGGAGTCTTGCTGTGTCTCCAGCATCCTACCCTAAGGGTCTTTGCACTTGCTGTTTCCACTGCACGGCTCTTCCTCTCACTCCATTCAGGTCTCTGTTCCAAGTTCACTCGTTAGAGAAGCCATCTCTGGCCACCCATATAAAACAGCAGCTCCCCAGTCTCTGTCTCCTTACACTACTTATTTTTCTTCCTAGTGCACATTTAAATTTTTTCATCCCTCTCCTCCATAAGAATGCAAGCTCCTTGTAGACAAGGACTTTGCCTATCTTGTTCTAACCCTGTGATCTTGACTAGATTCTACCCCAAAGCAGACACAAAATAAGCATTTACTGATTGAATAAATAAAAGTCTAGATACCAAAAGTCAAAGTGTGGTTTGTGCCTAGACTATCCAGTTCCAAATCCAGAGTTTCTCCACCACAGATCATTTCTCCCATCAGAACTTGACCATGGTTCCCCACTGCCAACAGGAGAAATCTTGAAGTCAGGACAGAGCACTGGCTACAAACTCCAGCTCCACCACCTCCAAGCTGGGGGAACCTTGTAAGTCATGTCACCTCCCTATGGCTCAGAGTCTCCAACTGTCAAATGGCAATATCATACCTCACAGGGTTAATGTACCAAATAAGAGAATAAATTACACAGCACATCTTTAAAACAATACCTAGAATGTAGTAAGGGCTCAGTAAATATAGCTATTGTGTGTGACACTCAAGGCCACCCTCTGTCTGCCCTCTTCCATCCTCTCTGAACAAACGTCCTATTATTTCCCTAGACCAGAGGGTCTCAAAGGGTGGCCCCCAGATGGACAGCTCAGCATCACTGGGAGAATGCATTAGAACTGCAGATTCTCAGAGCCCACTCCAGACCAAATGAGTCAGAAGCTCAGGGGGGTTGGGCCCTGTATCAGTGTGCTAACAAATCTGCCAGGTGATTCTGATGCGTGCTCAAGTCTGAGAACCACTGCACTAGAGACAACCTTTTCACCAGGTAAGCCAGGTGTGGTAGATTGAGCTGTTGGACCTGTTTCTTCACTTCTCTTTAATAAGATAAAACCTCCACAGCCTTGCCGTGGCCTGACAGTGGGTGATGTGTGTGCCCTGATTGGCCTTGTAACTTGCTTTGGCCCATGGGATTTAGCAGATGTAATGCCAGCAGAGGCTTGACATTTGCTTCTTCACCTGCCCACTTGCATTTCTGCTATCACCATGAGAAGAACATACTCTGGATGGCCACTACATCCTACCTGGGCTCCAGAATGAGATACACAGAGAAGATCTAAACCAGACCCAGAGCCTGGAGCCCAGCCCAGCTGAGACCAGGTGAACTCCAACCAACCTGCAGACCCACAAGTAAGAAGATTCAATAGGTTGTATGTCACATAGATTTTGAACTTGTTTGTCACACAGCATTATTGTGGTGACACTGACTAATAATACTGGGGCTCTCAGGGGTCCTTGACCAGGCCTGATCATTCCTGCCTCGGTCTCTTTATTGCTTCCACCTAAAACAGCTAACGCCTCCCCTCGTCCTTCCAAATCCCACCTCCTCCCCAGGACACAGCTTATACCTCACTCCACCTGCTCCTAGAAGCTCTGCCCCATCCAGCCACAGAATACACCCCTCCCAACCCAGGCCTGTGAATGCACTTCCATTAGCTCATGAAAAAGCTCAAGTGGATCAAGTTCACCAAGCAAATTCATTTACATTTTCACCTTTTAGGTGGCTAATTACTAAACTGAAATGCCCCTTAACTTAGTATCATCACTAACTAATTACCTGGTTAGAAGGTTAAGTGTCTTATAGTTCCGTGTGATGTTTAATTTCTGAACAAGTACCTTCTTTTTTTTTTTGCAGTACGCGGGCCTCTCACTGTTGTGGCCTCTCCCGTTGCGGAGCACAGGCCTAGCGGCCATGGCTCACGGGCTTAGTTGCTCCACGGCATGTGGGATCTTCCCGGACCAGGGCACGAACCCGTGTCTCCTGCATCGGCAGGCGGATTCTCAACCACTGCGCCACCAGGGAAGCCCCAAGTACCTTCTTGACGATGCAACAGCAGTTAGTTCCCACATCTGGACCAGTACTCCCCCCCACAGCATCAGCCCTGCAGCCACAGCACAAGTGGGAGCCCATCTTCAGAGCCCACCCCAGCTAGAAATAGCTCTCCTTTGTAAATAGTTAACGAGCTTGTTCATGCGTGTTGCATGTCTCCATGGCCCTGCTTTCACCTTGCGCTGGCATATCACAGTCTGTGGTTTTGTGTGATTCTGCTGGCTCACCAACCCCCACCACCTCTGAGGCTCTGAAGATGATGGGCATTAATGTGACTTCATGTTTGGAACCCTTCTGCCACCTACGGGGTACCCACTCTCGTCACACACACACACATGCCAGACCACAGGCCTAATTGGCAAGGACTCAGATATCCCTCTCGGCTTCTCTCTCTGTCTCAGTGTCTCTAGAGATGAAAGAGCACTCACAGAGTGGCAGAAAATCAGCCCAGATCACCTTCCTTCCCAGGCTGGCCTCAGCTAAACTACACACTGGCTACTGGCTCCTGGGATTTTGTGGGCAGGTGCCAAGAGACGTGGATGACATGGACGTTTTCGCCCATACGGCTCTGTAACTCCCCTGCAGAGCCCTGATTTTATCTGGGAAAGCAACATGCCTGAACAAATGACCAGATTCCTCAGGCTCTGACGTGGTCTGAGGAAATACAATGAGATGGAAACAGGAGTCATTGGGTGGGACTTCTGGGGGACTCTTTAAAGGGGCTGACTCATCCAGAAGGTTGGTACCTGTCTTGGGCTTTCCCGGGAGCAGACTCTAAGATGAAGATTTGAGCACCAGTAGTTTATTTGGGAGGTGGGCCCAGTATTCTCTGGAATGGGGAAGAAAGGCCAAACAGGCTGTTTCGCTAAGCAACTTACCCTTGTGAGCAATCTGGGCTCAGTCCTACTGGGACCCTCTGGGAGACAGCACAGAACATGCCTCAGCTGTCCTTCTTCTTTCTCCCTGGGGGAGGAAGCTGGGGTGTTAATCCTCCAACTCCCTCTGGCATAGGGTGGGGCTGCTCCTGGGGACGTCAACTCTCCTGCACTTCAGCTGCCCTCCCTGTGGGCTGGGCACACCTGAGGAAGTCCCAGAGGGAAGGGTCAGTGAGCCACATGTTAAAAACTGCAACAGACCTAAGAAGGAGCTTCAGTCCCTGAGGTCCATGGAACTCCCATACCAGCCCTGAGCTATATCCCTCTGGAATTCCATTACATGACAGAAACAAACCCCCAATTTTGTCAAACCACTACAGTCAGATCTTTGCTACGAGAAGCACTTCACACTATCTGAAGATGCTCTTCACATCTTACATCTTTTATCATTTCACAACATCCTTGTGAGTTATTATCATCCCCATTCTGCAGATGAGAAGCCTGAGGCTCAGAGAAGGAAAGGGAGGGGGATAAGAGACCATGTCTGGACCCCTGGATTCGATCCTCCTGGTATTAATTACTAAGCCTCAGCGGAGGGGTAAGAAAAATGACTCCAGCAACTAAAATGCACAAGATGCTTTTGTTTCCTAAATGTTTCACATACTTTATCTCTTTGGAGATAACCCCATTTGAAGGGGTTTGTATTTCAATGTTATACATGAAGCAAAGTCTCAGAGTGGTGAGATGACCAGAGCAAGGTAGAGCTGGATGGGAACCCAGGTCTCCTGACTTCTTCCCTCACCAGAAGTTCAGAGACCAAACCCCAGCCGTGGGATTTACAGCAGCTCTGCCCACCAGTACTGCCCATTCCCTAGGTACAACAGCCCAATGCTGAACACACATCAGAGTCACCGGGGGAGCTTTAACAACATGGATGCCTGGACCCCACCCCAAGCTGACTCAGGATCCCTTGGAGAGAGGATACAGCTTCCCATGGATTCCGGTGCACAGCTAGGCTTGGGGAACACTGGGGTGGTGGGAAACCTCAGGCTCCAGGTCAGAATGACTGGGTTTCACACTTCCCCCACCCACAGTTCTCCTGGAGCTATTACAAGGCTGAAAGGAGCTGGCTGCTGTGAACATGTTTGGGGGAAATTCTAGTTGTCAGATGAGTGTTTCTGTTTGGTGTCATTCTGATGGCTGCCACCACCAGCATGATCCCCAAGTCCCAGACACCCCTCAAGCCTAACCCCTCTCTCTGTAAACCTTCTTTGGTAATTTCCTGATGAGAAATAAGTAATATCCCCACCCCCACCCCCAAACCAACCAAATGTATATAAAATTAACAAGGGGCTGGTTCTCATTTACTAGAGGGGGAAAAGCCACATTCCAAAAGAAAGGTAGACTGGATGCACAATTCTACTCCCTTTACTCCTGCTAATTATTTCTCCCTTCGAAGATGTCTTCAGACAGAACTTTTTGAGAATAAAGAGCGAATGACAAGTAGAGAATTTAGTCACTTCTGAACAGATGCCCTGAAGGTTTTTGAATCTGAGTGGAGTCGTCTTCTTGTGCAGAGCAGGAGGGGCAGGATGATAAAGTGGTGGTATGATTTGAGATGCTCTTGGAAGGCACCCCTGAAAAATGTCTCTCCTATGCACAAACTTGCTGTGGGTTTTGAAATTCCACCATTAGAGATTCACTCCTTTGGGTCTTTCAGAGTTTCCAATTGAACTGCGAAGATTTCTGAAAGGAGTGACACCTTATACTTTGATCTCTTAAAACTATCAGATTGTTTTCCTAGTTTACAGTTCTCTTAGAGTAAGGTTTTGAAGAGTGGAGCCACAAGAAGAAGCCTGGAGAACAGGGACAAAAAGAGGGGGCTAAGAAAGGAAAGTGGACAGTCTCCTAATAACAATAAGTAATGACATGTATCCTGTACTTCACAGTTGACTATGAAAGATGCACTTTCAATTAGGTGATCTCATTCAGTTCATGCCACTGTCTGTATAATATATGCAGAAAGAAATATCTGTTCCCATTTTACAGACAAGAAAACAGAGACTGACAGTGATGCAGTGTTTTGCCCATGATCCCAAGACTAGTAAATGGTAGAGTTAGGGTGCAAACTCAGGTTCTAGAAGTGCTAGCTGCCTGTCTTCTCTATATTACTGGCAGTGCATTGTGCCTAGTTTTAAAAAAACTACATTTCCCAGCCTCCCTTGCAGACATGTGCGGCCAAAAGAGATGTAAGCAGAAGTTATTGGGTAGAGCTTCAGAGAATCTCCTCCCCTTTGCCCTCTGGCCCTTCTGCTTTTTATCTTTCCTGCTGTATAGAGAGGAGATGTGAAAGCTAGAGTGCCGGCAGCCATTTTGCACCATGAGGGAACCTTAAGGACAGAAACTGTGTATTGAGGATGGCAGATCAGAGAGGTAGGAGCTGGGCCCTTGGTGGCCATGCTTCCCAGGAACCCAGGCTAAACTCTCTTCCACTGGACTTCTCTTACACAAGAGACATAAACCCTTATGAACTTAAATCTCATTAGGTTAAGTTTTCTATTCATCCTAATTGCCACGGCTAGGCCTTAGAAATGTGAGGAAAGCAACTAAAGCTGGAAGAGAAAATCTCAGCAGACTCCCAGTGGTTTACCCCATCCTTCTGAGAAAAAGAAGTTATAGTTGGTGCCCCCCAGCCCAAGTCTCCAGCCTTAAAGAAAACTCCTTGAGATATCAGTGAGATGTGCCCCACAGCATGGTACCTGGCATTGGATGTAGGACACCACATTTCTAGTCTTTGCTTTGTGGAAACTTGGGAAATCCACTCAATTCATTAAAGACTTAGTGTTACCATCTATAAAATGGGTATAATATTTGTCCTGTCCATCTCCACTTGTGGACGTCAGATTTCAATTGTCAAGCAATGTAAAAGAAATTTAGAAAAATATAAAACCCAAGGCAGGCTGATCTGGCTCTGACCAGGGTGTTGCCGGGGATCTTTCTACCCCACACACCCCAATTTCCTCCTCTACACCTTTTTTCCTCTGCCTGTCAGGGTTCAATCCACTTTTTCAGGAGAAGCTGAGATGTCAAAGAAGCAGCTGAGTCAAAGAACCTTCCCCCTGCATAGGTGTCAGGTTTTGCATATGGCATGACCCTTCCTTTAGGGAGCACCTGTCCCTAGCAGTTTCTCCCCATATCCCCAAGATCCCAGGTTCATCAGTAAATTTCCCTCCATCCCAAGGTGGAGAGGGCTACATTTTCATGGGATAGGGGGGACCAACTTAGATGTTGATTCATAAGATCCTGATGGGGTATAAACTGGCTGAATCTGCCATTTTATTCTTTCCCCAGATGGGAAACAGAGCAATAGTTAAAAAAAAACAAAACAAAACAACAATGCCTCAACCCCAGCCCTGCAAAACTCTGTGGGGTGGTTGAGTCTCCCCCAGGGTGGGGAGTATGTCTGACAATCATGGAAGAATATGGCATGGGAAGGGGGGTCTGAAGATAATTGGGGGGGGGCGGGGCATGGAATGGTTACTATCTTCTACCACCTTCAGGTCTCTTGCATCATAACCCCTCACTTTTTCTACCCGGAGATGATGACAGCACAATAAGCTGCACATAGACAAGGCTGCATGCATCTGGCTAATTCCACACTGTGCTATAGAAGTATGCTGGCTGTTCCCCTGGCCCTCCTGGGGACTGTTCCAACATCATGCCTGGAGGCAAGTGTTTGTGAATGTCATTTGGGCTGCTAATGACATGCAGGGCACTTAACTTACCATGTCACACGGTGGATGAAGCAGAGCTGGGATGGGCTTCTGCTTTCTCATGCGCGAGGGGAGGCCCCCTTCTTTCTGACTCCCCTCTCGCCACCCTTCCTCTTCCCCTCAATGACTCCTCCCCCCCCACCCCACCCCCACACTGCCCCCATTAAGGCTAGCCACTTCCTGAAAGGGCAGGCCCTGGAGCAGACAGATGGGGGAGCTGGCCCTCCCCAGTCACAAGGGAAACAGGCCAGGCCCCGCTTGTGGACTGTACGTGTCCAGCATGACCCAGGGCTGCCGGCAGGGCTCAGCCGTGTGTACTCAGGGAAGGCAAATGGCTTGGGAAGTCAGCAAAAACTATTAGATAATTAGGGAGCTAATTATCTGATTTAAAAAAATAAAAGTGAGACACTATTTCACTGCCAAATTCAAATCCTGAGTTATCCATGGTTCTGCTCCCCCTTCCTGGTATATAGAATAGAACCTGATGTTTCAGACACAGCTCACAGCCCCCAGGGCTTCTGTAGGCCCATGGTGTTGGTCAACGGTGACCTGTCAATGACGTGTCCAATCTGGCTGGACAACTGAGCCTCCACCGAGGTCCCTGTCTGTGGCCTCAGGCCCCAGGGCTTAAACCCCTATGAGACAGGGCACCCTAGCCCTGGGAGGCAAGATGCCATGTGGCCCCAACTGGCAAAAGCAGGTGGATTTAGCAAGTGTGGTAACCATATTGTCTTGATCATGGGATAATAAGAAAACAGAGCCATAGACCATCAGGGTGGGCTCACTTAAGTCAAATGTTACAGTTAGGCTGACCACTCGGCATCTCTGGCCTGGAGTTAGCCAGGTTCTGCTTGAACCCTTCTGGTACGGGGCAGCTCACTACCTATATGGCAGCCCTTGTTTATTCTGCTGTTGGGCAGCTCTGATGTTCATTTCCATTCTGTTCAGTTCACCAGGTGTTGACTCAATAGCTGTTGTGGGCCAGGACTTATTAGGATCTGGGGATACAGAGATGAGTAGGTATGAATAGTACATGCTAGAGAGGAAGAAAGACACAAGCCAAATCATTTTGCAGCCAGATGGAGAGCAATGAGAGAGGTAGATACAGACGCTGCTATTGGAATTTTTTTTACTGTAATGGGTCCGTGCCTGCTTTCGTGTGTGTGTGTGTGTGTGTGTGTGTGTGTTCCTCTCTCCTACTCATACATTCTTTGAATAAATTAAGGGATATATGACTCCTTTCCCAAATCCTGTCATCTCCAAGGTAAACTCTGCCCATCTCACAAGATTCTAGAATCCCATTCTCATCAACGGATCTCTGGATATATTGCCATTGGTAAAGATAATCTCTTGAGACTCTGTCATCCTGTATTAAACGTGTTACAGCTCCACTCCGACCAGCTTGAATGATTCAGTAATTAAAATCGTAACCTTCCACCATCTGAGCACTTCACCTCTGTTAACACAACCCAAAATTACAGGAGTCTTTTGGCCGCTCCATCACTTGGCAGCCATGATGTCCTTGAGATCAGCTAAAACTCTGAGCCGATGTCACACAAAATTCCAGTCAAGCCAGATGTGCCTCACCTTGAACTCATGCAGTTGAGTTTTTGAACCGAAAAAGAACACACATTTTCTGTGTCATTATCCATGTCGATAAGAAAACATACTGAGCAGTACAGAATGGGGGCAGGTATGGGCACAAGGCAGAGGCTCTCTCCCATGCTCACATCAATTTGTTTAGCAACCTGATTACTTGACCAGTTACAAGTCCACTTCACCAGTTCACACGTCTCCATTTTGGCCCAAACACAGGGTGAGAATTTTGTCGTGTCCTTTACAACTGTGATGTGCTCTGTTTATGGCCGTGAGTCACAGCCATGGAAACTCGTAGGATGTTTTCCAACAGCATCTATCACCCCAGAGGTTCTGGCCCACTTCCCTCTTGGAGATGCATAGGGGTGGGGGTCTCGTGGAGACTCCTGTGTCAGGAGGGATGTCACTGAGGATGGCTGCCTTCATGAATGACAAGGAGGCAGATTAAAAGAACTACTGGGTCACAAACTAGTGAATATGACAAAAAAGAAACAGACTCACAGAAAAAACCAGTGGTTACCAGTGGGTGGGAGGGGCAAGATTGGGGTAGGAGATTAAGAAGTACAAACTATTATGTTTAAAACAAACAAGAGGGCTTCCCTGGTGGCGCAGTGGTTGAGAGTCTGCCTGCTGGTGCGGGGGACACGGGTTCGAGCCCTGGTCTAGGAGGATCCCACATGCCACGGAGCAGCTGGGCCCATGAGCCACGGCTGCTGAGCCTGCGCGTCTGGAGCTTGTGCTCCGCAGTGAGAGAGGCCGCAACAGTGGGAGGCCCGCGCACCGCAATGAGGAGTGGCCCCCGCTCACCGCAACTGGAGAAAGCCCACGCACAGCAACGAAGACCCAACACAGCCAATCAATCAATCAATAGAAATGCTGCAGAATTATTAAAAAAAAAAAAAAGTCACCTCTTGGAAGTCTAAAGATATATTTTAAAAAAACAAAAAAAACAAATAAGCTACAATGATATATTGTATAACACTGGGAATATAGCCAGTATTTTGTAGAAACTATAAATGGAATATAACCTTTAAAAATTGTGAATCACTATGTTGTACACCTGTAAATTATGTAATATTGTGCATCAACTATACTTCAATTAAAAAAAAAAAAAAGAGGGCTTCCCTGGTGGCGCAGTGGTTGAGAATCCGCCTGCCGATGCAGGGGTCACGGGTTCGTGCCCTGGTCCGGGAAGATCCCACATGCCGCGGAGCAACTAAGCCCGTGAGCCGTGGCCGCTGAGCCTGCGCGTCCGGAGCCTGTGCCCCGCAACGGGAGAGGCCACAGCAGTGAGAGGCCCGCGTACAGAAAAAAAAAAAAAAAAAAAAAAAAAGAAAGAAATACTGGGTCATAGTATCCCCTGAAGACAGCTGAATACTTGGGCAGGATTTGTCCCCTGGGAACCCATGCTGGGTCCTGGCAATCAGCATTCTTTGCCAAGGGCTTATAGCCATCTGTTGAGCAATTGTGCCCAGCCTAGCATCCTACGCTTTATGGGGTCTAGTCTTCAAAAGCAGACTATCCACCCTTTTCCCATCTTGGGCACTTCTCTTTCTGTCCATGCTGTCTCAGGCCCACCCCCATGGGCTTGGGAAACTCAGCTAGTGTCCTCTAGTCCTGGGATGAGACCTTTGGGGTACGTGTGATGTGTCTCTGTTGGCCTTGGTTTCTTCCTTGAGTACTGGTCTTGCCCTTCCCATGTTGCCTGGATTCCAGTTCTGTCTCTGCTACTTTCCATGTAACACCTTGGGCAAGTTTCTTATATGGGAAGTGGAATAACAATAGTTCTCACCTCCTGGGGTTTTGAGAAAACTCAATGAGTTAGTACACATAGAACCCTCAGAATAGTGCCCAGTTCAAGTAAGCTCTCAGCACAGATGTGTACCATTATTGCTGGCCCTGTTCTTGCCGGGGAAGGTGGAGGCCAACTGGAAACTGTGTAGCTTCCCCTGTGGCTCTTGTCTAGTCTTCCTGCTGCCTCCTTCCTAACCAGCACATTTGTCCTTCCTGCTATGAACATGGATTAAAAGCCCTGCCCTCTGTACAGTGTGTGCTCCTCTTTAATATTCATCTTTGGATAGAAGCTTTTCTGCCCCTCTTTTGTACACATCCCTGTTGAAGGCCGAGCGTGTCACAGAACCACTGTGCAGCCCACTGGTGTCTCTTCTTTCTTATGGGGACAATTTGCTTTCTAAAAATCTACTGTATCCTTCTTGGAGTCTCCCATTTGTCCTAACAGCCAGCTTCACTGTTAGGGTGAGGGCAGCACAGCCATGGTGGCTAAGTCTAGGCACTGAAACCAGAGGCCTGTGTTCAGATCAGTCCTGCCTCGTTCTGGCTGCATAACCTTGGGAGAATTTTAATTCTCTTGGTCTTTTATATGTCTTGGTATGTCCAGGAGATTTAAATGAGATATTTACCTCTTGGAAAGTTACACTGAAACCCACAGTAAGCTGGCAATAATGTTGTCTGGTGATTGCTGTTACTATTATCTGGCTACAGACTCACGCTGTCCTCTGTCTCTAAATTTTGGAAATCCAACTTCTTAAAGACTGAAGTGCATATCTAACCATACTCTTCCCATTGCTCGCCCAGGATGGCAGACAAGATAATGGTCTCAACTCTCGCCGTTGCTGTTACTACAACCATCACTATTGCTAATAACAATAATAATAATTTGTATTCCTTGAACACTTACTATTACTTACTATTACTTGCCTGCACTGTTTAGAGAGTTTTCCATGCTGCTTCTCTTCTTCAAGACCACAATAAGGGGAAATCTGCATTGTTATCTGCATTTTTTCCCTAATATTTCTGATGTTTCCACTTACTTCATTTTATTGCACATTGCTTTATTGCACTATGCAAATTTTTTTTTTTACAAATTGAAGATTTGGGGCAACGCTGCACTGAGGAATTCTACAGGGGATATTTTTCAAACAGCATTTGCTCACTTCATATCTCTGTGTCACATTTTGGTAATTCTCGCAAAATTTCCAACTTTTTCATTATTATTATATTTGTTATGGTGTCTGTGATCAGTGATCTTTGACATTACTACTATGACTCACTGAAGGCTCAGATGATGGTTGGCATTTTTTAGCAATAAAGTATCTTTTAATTAAAGTTTGTACTTTTTTTTTAGACATAATGCTGTTATACACAATAGACTACACTATAGTGTAAGCATAACTTTTATATGCACTGGGAAAACAAAAAAATTCATGTGGCTTGCTTTATTGCAATATTCACTTTATTGCCGTGGTCTGGAACGCAACCCAAAATATCTCTGAGGTGTGCCTCTATTTCTATCTATAAAGCTAGTGTCTCCAGGATCTCAATCACCAAATAAAAGCACTTTGAATTCAGCTTTGAGTGACTTCAGAAGTATACCTCCGACCCCTCCCGTGGCCCTCGGAGGGTTTCTGAGACCCCCAGGGAGGGGTGCCATCTTGGCAACCTTGACTTGCTGCCACCTTGATGCCAGTATCTCCCCCTCACAAACTGCATGTCCCTTCATCCTGCACCTTTGCAAGCCTCAGAGCTGGTAGCTTTTTGCCTTTACACTTTATATCAAAGTCAAAACCATATAATAAATTCACAAGTGAAAAAATATACTTATTTTCAAAAGGTCAACCTCACAAAGTATCAAAGAAATGCAAATTAAAGCAAGATCCATTTTTCAACTATGAGATTGGCAAAAATGAAAGTAATTATATATTCTATAATTGGCAAGGGTACGGTCAAAATGGGCACTGTCACCTTCCACTGGTGAGAAGATAAATAAATGTTTATATGCAATGTATAAAGGTTACAATTTACCCGTGAAACCAGTGATTCAACCCTTAAGAAAATATGCTAAGGAAATCACTGAAGTTGCACAAATGTATTCATGTACAAAGATACATCCATTGCTGCATTACTTTCTTTTCTTGGCTGCATTACTTTTACTACTGAAAAATGGAAACAACCTAAATGTCCAACAATAGAAGACTGATTCAATAAATTACAGTATAGCCAAATGAAAAGTACTTTAATACCATGGGATCTAAGCAAGCTACAATGTTGAGTGGAAAGAATTAAGAAACAAAAGGACTAGATTGATCATAAGTATTATTTTGAACTGAAATAAAACTTAGAGGCCAAATGCTCCTGGTTAATTTTGAGTGGTGGGATTACAGGTCATTTTTTTCTCTCTCTTTATCATTTTGTCTATGTTCCAAATTTTCTACAAAGACTATTACTTTTATAAGTAGGAAAAATATATATGCAGATTGTTTAATTTCATATATATATGAATATATAACATATATTGGTTTAATTTCATATATATATATACATGACATGCATATACTTCAGTTAAGTTCTAATGCTGTTTTCTCTACATCCTGAGAATGAAGCTGCTCTCCAGACAAGCCACACATATGACGCCAGGTAAGGGAAGTTCCTTGGCTCCAGCAGCTTCCATGGTGCACCCACCCTCCATCTCATGGACTCCATTTGGTGAATAAATGCCTTGCTTTTCCCACACCTTCCCATCCAGAGACCGATTCATCAACTGAGAAAGCCAGAGCCAGAAGAAACCTCACTGACAGATCAAGTTTCTTGACCTCTCTTGTACCATGGACGCTTCAGCTGTCTGGCGAAGTATATGGGATCCCTTCTCAGAATAATCATTTTAAATGCATACAATAAAACACACAGGATTTCAAAAGAAACCATGCATTCCTTGAGCTGTAGGCCATGTCTGTCATGTTTAACACAAGCTGAGGCTGGCCAAGAAGGAAACACTCCTGTGGTCAGCCCCCGACCCTTTGGCCTGGACCCATCATCTGTGGGCGCCTCCCGCCCTCCAAAAAACTTAGGCAATTCTGTTGCAACTTTTCAGTCTTAATCTCCCTTTCTATCAGCCTAGGAAATGGCCCTTTGATTATCACAGAAGGAGATGAACATCAATGTCTCCATTTCCAGATGAGGAGACTGACACCCAGAGTGGTCAGGACAGGTGGGCAGGATGACCCCACCTCTAATATTCAGTAGGCTCACATGACCTGCTCTGGTTAATCAGAGCTCATCCAGGGCTTCTGCGGGACCAAATGGGACATGGACGCTCTTCTCCTTCTAGGGCTGCCCAGAGGAAAGAGGTTGTCTGAGGATGTTAGGGAAGCTAAGAAACCGAGAATGCAGGATGTTTGTGGGGCCTTTGATCTACCCTGAGGCAGGTCCCCGAGTGTTCAATTACATGAGCCAACACATTACCTCTCCCTTTTTCTTTTTTTCAGCCAGTTTGAGTTGAGTTCAATTACCTGCTGACCAAGTCAGGTGCAGATTATCCCCATTTTACAGATGAGGACAATGGAGGCACGGCAAGAGAATTAAATGACTAGCAAGCGGCAGAGTGATGATCTGAATTTTACACCTCCTGACCTTAACCGTGACTGCCTACAAGTCCAGGTGAAGGTCAGATCCTTCCCTCCTTGGAGGAGTCAGATTCTTTGGCCAAGAGTTCTGCTCATTGTTATGGTGTGCCCTCCATCTGAGGCTCAAAACAGAAAGTTCTGAGGCTCACAGACACGAGACCACCTACCACAGTCACGGCCCTGGGAGGTACGGTCCTCCGACATACACATCTCTTCGGGCTGCCCATGTGGGGTCCCCTCTTCTTAAACTTGTAGGTAATGCTCATTCTACTTCCTCTCACCTGCACAAATGGCGCAGTTTGTCCCCAGAATCCCACAGACACCTCTGGGGAGGTGGGGCATAGGTGGGACCAGCTCAAAACCCTCCCCATCATTTCCTCCTGGCCCAGCCAGACACCTCCCTGTGTTGCCGCGGTCCCGGGCTCACCTGTAAATCAGTACCTCATCGTCGGAGCAGTTGTACTGCAGCTGGTACATCTTCACCCGGGGGGCAGACTTGCTGACCGACCACTTGACCAGGGCCGAGGTGGTGGTCACATCGGACACCAGCACAGCCCGTTCTGGGGCGCTTTTGGGAGGCTCCCCACCCCCACTACCTCCACCTCCCCGGCTGGTCTTGCTGGAGCCAGTGATGTCCGAGAGGCGGGACTTGGGGGGCGCCGTGCGGCTGGTGCTATTGCTGAGGTGTGGCAGCTGGACAATGGAGACCTCCACTGTGGCCGTGGCCTCCCCGGCGGCGTTGGCAGCGATGCAGGTGAAGGCGCCGCTGTCCTGAGACGTGGTGATGAGGATGTCCAGGGTGCCGTTGTCATACACGGCAGTCCTGGAGGAGTTCCCCACCAGGTGGTCATCGGGGGCCACCCAGTGGATGAGGGGGCTGGGGTCCCCGATGGCCTTGCACTTGAGTGTGGCCGCCTGGCCCTCCAGGACCAGCAGCTTGTGCGTGTGCTGGGTGATGAGAGGCGGTTCGCACACAAACTCCTCCTCGCGCACGTGCCAGAAATAGCGGCCCTTGAGGCCCCCCGGTGAGCCACAAGTCTCCAGGTCATCATCCCGCTCGAGCCTCCGCAGCCAGAGAAGCTCGCAGTTACAATGCAGTGGGTTTCCCCCAAAACTAAAGGACAAGGGTGGAGCGAAGGGCGTGGCCGTCAGGGCAGAGGCCTGGGAGTGGGAGAAGATGGGGTCCGGGGGCAGCTTCTGCAGCCGGTTGGAGGTGAGGTCCAGGCGGGCCAGTTTCTGCAGGTCGGTGAAGGTGCCCTCGGTGATGTGGTCCAGCAGGTTGTGGTCCAGGCTCAGCTGGTGCAGGTTGACCATGCGCCTCACGGAGCCCCAGGGCAGGCCGTGGAGGTTGTTGTAGGAGAGGTCCAGATCCTCCAGCGTCAGCAGGAAGTCCTCGAAGGCCTCGTCTGCGATGCCTCCCAGCTGGTTGTTGTTCATAATGAGGTGCTGCAGGTTGACCAAGCCCCGCAGGGTGTCCTCCCCGAGGCTGGGAAGCCGGTTGCTGTCGAGGTGCAGGGAGCGCAAGCTCTCGAGGTCCAGGAAGGAGAAGGGCTGGATGTGGCTGATGGTGTTCCTGGACAATGTCAGGTCCACCAGCCCCGTCATGTTGGCGAAGTCCTGGCGGCCGATGTGGATGATAAAGTTGCCGCCCAGACGCAGCTCCACCGTCCGCCGGTCGATGTCAGGGGGTACGAAGAGCAGCCCTTTGGAGGGGCACAGGGTCCCCAGTGACTCAGACAGGTTCTGGCAGACACAGTACTTGGGGCAGGCGTCGACCACGGCAAACGCCATGACAAACGCCAGCAGGCCACCAAGCAGGGTCTCCATGGTCTGGTCACTCAGGCCGTGGCGCCTGGAAGGGAGGGACACAAGGTCAGGGTCAGGAGGCGACTTCCTAAAGCCCTGGCCCAGAGCTTCCTCCCTCACACCCACCCCCTGCCTTGGGGAGCAGTAGAGTGGCATCTGCTCACGCAGGTGTAATCTCTTCAACCAGTCACTCCAATACAATTCTATTTTTTCCTTTCTCCTTAGCACTTATCACCTTGGAACAGACTATCTAATTACTTATTAATTATGTTTATGGAATATTTTCTATCTCCCTCACTAGAATGTCAGTTCCATGAGGGCAGGTACTTTTGTCTATTTTGTTAATTGCTATAACCTGCACATCTAGCACAGTGCCTGGAACATAGTAGATGCTCCATAAATATTTGTTGAATGGATGCATGGATGGATAATTCCATACCAGTGGTTCATCGAATAATCATTGGATTTGAAAAGTGTTTTATGGCTGTATTTTGAAGTGGTTTTGCCTTCTTAATTGGATTAGGCTCAGCATGAAATCAAATTGGACCAGCATTCCCTAAGAACAAGAACATGGACAAAGAGAGAGCTGTCCCTGGCAGATGCCAGGGTTAGTGGGGTAAGTTCTTCACCATGGAGAATCCACATAGTTGGTGAATCTCTGGGAGTTCAGGGAGGTGAAGAAGGGGGTGGGATGGGAAGCCAAGGCAGCGACTTCTTCTGAGCACTTAGTATGTGCTGGGTCCCCTGCCCGGACCTTCATATACATCACCTCATCTGGGCTTCAGGAATACCCTTCACAGGGAAGGGCTTATCTGTATATATAGATGAGGACTTGTCCCTGGCCTAAGAGCCTCCTTCAGGTCCTTATGCAAAAGTCACCTTCTCACCAAGACCCTACCCTCTGTGCACATCCCTCTTCCTTGCTCTGCGTTTTCTCCTTGGAATTGATTCCTATCCAAGTTACTGTATGTTTCACCTACGTGTCTTGTTATTGTTTGTCTTCTGTACTGGCAAAAAAGCCCCAAACGGTTGGGGCTTGTTTTTATTCACCACTGAATAAAAGGCCTATAGCACTGCCTGCCGTATAGTAGGTGCTTTTGTGAGAATGACTATCCAGGGAAGGAAGGAACAGGGCTTTGGATCAGGTCTTTGAATCTCCAAATCTTACAGTTTCATCATTATTCCATGTGGCTCTATTTATGTAGTACTAAGAACATCAACTGAGGTGGACTTTTAGAAACTCATTGCACACTGGCTGTGTAGCATCACGCAGACCAACAGCTCTCGATTTGCCTTCTAGGTGTGCTAATTAGGGTTCTGCAAGGAAGGCTCCTAAGGCCACTGAATTGGGAAGCACAGCCCACTCTTGCTCACACTTGCAAAAGCTCTCTCTGCACTAGCAAGTTCGTAGAAGTGTTGAGAAATTCTGTGGCAGTAAAGAAATTTGAATTAATGTTTAATTCTGCATTGCTCCTTTTTTAAGCTAAATATACTCCTATTTTTTTGCATAACAACTATTAATGCCTTGAGGAAGTAGAGCTCTATTGCTCCCAGTTTAAGGAGCACAGATGCAGACAAAACAACTAGCTGATAAAAAAAAAAGATACATAGTAAATTTTGAAACCTATTCCAATCAGATATGACTTTATTGTGAAGATTTGAGTTCCATCATTGTGTCTCTTTAAGGGTAAATCTCCCACCTGAAACCCTTCAGGGTGAGATTTACTCTGCATTTTATCTGTAGTGAGTGATATTCCTGAACAGCGCTGTCCAATAGAAACATAATACGAGCCATGAATATAATTTTAAATTACATTTAAATTACATGGCCATATTAAAAAAGTGAAAAGAAACAAGTGAAATCAATTTTGATCATGTATTTTACTTAACCCACTATAAAAATATTTCAACATGCAATCAATACTAACAATTATGAATGAGATGTTCAACATTCTTTTATTTGTACTAAGTCTTCAAAATCCAAGTGTATTTAACACTTCGAGCACATTTCAAGTGCTCAATAGCCTTATGTGACTATGGGCTTCCACAGTGGACAGCACCGTTAGAGCAGGTGTTAGCCAACTGTAGCCCAAGGGCCAAATCCAGCCTGCCACCTGTATTTGTAAATAAAGTTTTATTAGAACATGGCCATGCTCGTGTTTACATACGGTCTATGTCTTTTTTCATGCTACAGTGGTAGAAGTAAGTAGTTGCAGCAGACAGAATACGGCCAGCAAAAGCCTAAAATATTTGCTGTCTTGCCCTTTACAGAAAAAGTTTGCTTATCTCTTTTCCAGAGGATTTTCTTTTCTTTACATCTTCATCATTACGGTCACCCTCATTAAAAGGCTTTGTCAACGTGCCTATTTCCATGCAGCTCTGCTCTGAGCTCCCATGAGCAAAAGCCCACCCTTCCAGTCCCCGCTCTTGCCCGTCTCCTCCTTGAAGGGTACCAGCCTGCCCTGACCCAGGTCCCACCAGGCACATCCATCCCAGAGGTGTCTACATGTGGAAGCTTTTGTGCCACCTTCTCCATGCCCAAATGCATTGCCTTCTAGGTCCATACTTAGCTGGGTCCTGATAAAGCAAACAGGAATCTTTTCCATCTGCCTTGACCCTCTTCTTATGTTTAGCACAAGGACAAGTCTTTGCAAGAGCTGGTTCTGCCCATTTTTCCACTTTCTTTCTCACGACTCTTTCTTCCTTTGTTCTTCTTGCTTCGACTACACTCAACCTCTCTCACTTATAATTGCCAGGCTTGATCTTCCTCTGGGACTTCCTCTAAGCCCTGCTCTCTTCCCGGCTTCCCCCCCTCCTCCACTCCTGCCTGACCAAGCTCCTAGTCCACCTCCAGGCTCAGCTTAAATAGCACCTGCTCCAGGAAGCCTCTCCAAAACCTAGACCAAAACAGACCTTCCTGCTATGGACCCCTTAGCACCCTATACTTGTCCTACGTATTGTTCACCACACTTCTACAATTCCTTAATCACTTACACATCCGTCTCCTCTCCCTAGACTGGAAACTCCACAAGGCAGGGCATTTATCTACCCTGTCCACCCATCACTGTATCCCAGCACCCAGTACCATACCCGACTTGTAGTAAGTGTCCAATCAGTATCAAATGAGTGAATGAATAAAATATAGTGCTGAGCCAAGGGAGCTTCTGGCATTGTCACTGAGGTTCTGAGTTCTGTATCAGCTCTGTCCAGGGCTCACTTGGCTACTCAGCTGAGAAAACCATCTTCAAGGAGTGGCCTGGTCACAC
Source organism: Kogia breviceps (assembly GCF_026419965.1). Lineage (NCBI taxonomy): Eukaryota > Metazoa > Chordata > Mammalia > Artiodactyla > Physeteridae > Kogia > Kogia breviceps. The sequence continues at coordinate 74,081,811 of NC_081319.1, forward strand.
AGAAGCTTCAGAAGTATCTTCTGTCAGCCATCTGTGTGCTTTCAAGCACATGGCTCATTGTGGTCATAGAGTCAGGGAGGTCAGAGGTCTCTGGCCACTTCATCTGCTCAAGGAGAGGTGAGTGGTATCTCCTACACCCACTGGGGACACAGGGATAGCCACACCCAAGGAGGTCCCTTGCTAGTTAAGCTGGAGGTGGCTGTGTGCACGCGTGCCTGTGTCTATGTGCATGTATATGTTTATGGGGGGTATAGGGTTCTGAAAGCCTCTGGCCCCTTGAGAAGGGCATCCTCCTCATGAGCTCTTGTCAGTAAACATCGCAGTTTCTAAGGCTCAGCAGCACTTTCCAACATCTTCCCATCGCAGCACACATAGGAAATGGTAATAATCATTGTCAAGTGCATCTGAGTCCAGAGCCGAGGCTGGTGGTGGCCTGTGGGGGTATCTTCCACTGTCCCTCCAGATCCTCTTTCTCCTCCCTCTCTGACCCTGCCCTGTGTCCTGGAAGGCTGACCAGCCTGGGCGGCATCAGTGAGATATGGACTGACTGCCCTGTCCTACGGCATCCTTGGGCCTCTCCATCCCTGCCTCTGTCGCCTGCCCTCCGGCAGACAGCGACGGCAGTGACAGCAAGCAGGAACGATCCGGACACTTCGGGATGCACACCCTGCATGGGGCCCATGGTTTCAAACAGTTTTGCCCCTCTAAATTATGCTAAACAAACCACATTTTTAAAAAGTTTGTTGAGGATTAACAAACATCTAATGAATTCAAATCTGTGACATAATAGAGCTGGGTAAATATATTTTAAGTAATCAGCATGGAAGCTTACTGACAGAGAAGTTGACTATTGAATCTTAATTAAAATTGTATTCTGAGAACCATCAATTATTTTACTCTTATAGCCAACAAAAAGCAGCTTAAACCCCAAGTTGGGAGGGAGGTGAGGGCAACGGGGTAGATAACAGGCAACTAGTGCACACCTGGGGGGGTGGGGAGGATCTCTCTTTTGAGCGGAGATTTGAACAAATGCTAGAAGGAGCAACCCAGGTCCCTCTAATCATCTCGGAATGGTGGAGGTGGTGGAGGGGACCACGGAGAGGTGGCAGATTAGGAGTAGAAGGCTGGTATCAGGAACAAAGAAGCAGATGAAAGCAGGCAGGAGGGGCCAAAGCTGAGAGAGGTGCGTAGGGATCAGAAGCGAGGCTATGAAATGGATGCTGGTATCAAATGTCAGAATCAGCCTTCATGGGAGGAATCCATCTGCAAAGGAGCAAAAGCTTGTATGCTCAGAATGTCTATGAGCCAGGACTGGGGAGAGGGGAGGGGCAAGTCAGGGAAGTTGTCAGAGGGACCAGGCGATGAGCTGGAGAGGAAGAGAAACAGTCTCCCCTGGCCCTGCAGTGCCTGAGAGAATCAGCATGTCTCTGGGAGTTTACCCAGGGTAGGAACAGTTCTCCTCCCTTCCTCCCTAGGTTTCTGGACGCGGTTTTCACAACAACTCTGCAAGGTGAGTGCTGCCACTAGTCCATTAAGATGCTCTAGTGTGGGCTTCCCTGGTGGCGCAGTGGTTGAGAATCCGCCTGCCGATGCAGGAGACACGGGTTCGTGCCCTGGTCCGGGAAGATCCCACATGCCGCGGAGCAACTAAGCCCGTGAGCCATGGCCGCTAGGCCTGCGCGTCCGGAGCCTGTGCTCCGCAACAGGAGAGGCCACAACAGTGAGAGGCCCGCATACCACAAAAAAAAAAAAAAAAAAAAAAAAAAAAAAAAAAAAAAAAAAGATGCTCTAGTGTAATTGGAAAGAGGTGTCCCCACTGGGCGTCTGGAGTCCTCCTTAGCTGAACAGCCTTGTGCAGTGAGCAACCTGATCAACCGTACCTCATGGCCTGAGTATTGCTACCCCTGTTTTAACCATCAGGAAGTGAGGTTCAAAGAGACTTGGATCTGCCCAAACCCTCCCATCTCCCCTGAGAAGAATCATGATTTGAACTCAGGATAGTCTGGCTCCAGGCCGCCCTGAGAGTAGAAGAGGCCCCTCTAGAGGCTTCCATGTGCCTGGTGTACGTAGAAACCGGCTGCCTCTACCATGAGATTGCTTAGTAACCTGTGACAACCCAGCTGTTCAACTAAATTTGGGCACTTGTGTTTCCTGCTTGGGGATGGGCCTGGAAGGAATGCTGCTGGTGTTCTCAGAAGCTGAGGCCTAATTGGCTCAGAAAGACCCACCTGTCAGGCCCGATGGTAGTGAGTCACACACATACACACGCACGCACGCACACAATTAAATATACTGGCAATGAATATAGAGTTGTGGAACTAGGCTGGTGGTTTGTAATCAGAATCTCCAGATGGGATTTTATATTTAAAACCAAAGGAAAAAAAGAACGATGAGGACAGAAAGGGGAAAACTAAGGGACACGGCAGACATGGCAGCACAAAAGGAAAGTTCCTGTTCCTTCACTTGATGTGGAGACCACAGACTTTCCTCGCCCTTCCCCCAGCCCCTGGCCCTGCCTTCCTGCCAGAACCACATCGAGCTGTTCCAGACAGAAGAGGCAACATTTAGCAGATGGCTGGCACGATATATGTGATATCTCTCCACCCTGATTTCCATTTCAAAGATACCTTAGCAACCAGCCGAGGAGCCACCCGCCCCCTGGAGCCTGTAAATCAAGTAAGATGCCTGTCTCTGCTTCAGGTAAAAAGAAATGGCCCCTCCAGGGTGCTCCAGGCCAACAGGGAAGTGTGAATTAATAAGAGGGGGAGGGGTTCGTATCTGCCAGGAGATGCAGCTGCCTGTATCTTCTTTCCAGACTTGCCCTCTCTGAGTACTTGCTGCCCCCATAAATCGCACCACTCAAGGCGAGCCCTGAAGGGACCTGCACAGGAGCCAGGGGACCGGAAAAGGAAACTTGATTTCCAGACATGAGTTTCCTGAAGGGGCTGCTTCTCTGATCTAGGAGTTGTCAGGTGTGTCAACACTGCCTCCAGCCCAGTGCGTGGTTCCAGCTTGAGGCTTCCAGCCCCTGTCCTTGCCCAGTCACCAGCACCTCCACCTCTCAGGCCCTTAGGAAGTAACAGTCTGGGGCTTCTTCTAAGGGTAAGAGAAATGAGTTAGCATCAGAGAACTGATATTCTCCACCCCCCTCCCTGATGCTGCTTTTGCACAGGAATCCTTCTAGAATCTCAAGAAAGAGGGGATGGGGGCAAGTTCAATGAATGTGTTGGAGAGGGAGATAGCTCCTGACCTCAGAGAGCTCCCAGTCTGATGCGGGAGGCATAGCTTTTGACCACAGGCAGCTTCTATGTTGATGTTGGAGTCACAGCTTCTAGTTTGAAGGGAGAGGGAGAGGAGAGAGAGACCAAGAGACAGAGACAGAGAAAGCCAGAAAGCCTGCCCTTGGAAGATCCTAGCTCCATGGCTGCAGAAAGACACCCACACAGGATGGACAAAATCATTCCCTGTGCTGTCCCCGGGCAAAGCCAGGGAGACTGAGGCCACATCCCCAATCCTGGGACTTCTTCATAAACTAGCTAAAAAGACTGGTCTTAGATAGCAGAGGTTACAGGAAAGAAAAGGGAAACGAAGTCTAAAACACCCACGGGAAGAATGAGCCCACTTAGGCTCTGTTTAACCTTCTATTGAGCAAGGTAAGCAGTTATCATAAGTAAGTTATTAAGCTCAGAACTGCTTCCTGTCTGCTCTCAGTGACAGCACGATGCCTCCGTGTTAACGCATCCACGATAGCTTTGATTGTGCTGCAGTGTAATTACGTGTTTCCCTGTTTTCTACCCTATTCACCTGGGAACCCCTTCTTGGCAGGGACTGTATTTTGTTCAGCTCTGAATCCCCACTAGCAAGCCCGGTACTTAGCACAGAGCAGGCACCGGGGACATGTTTGATGAGAGAATGAAAGAATGAATGAATGACCGAATGAATGAATGAGAGCTCCAGCACGAATAGCCGTACACCTTGGCACCTTCGACCCCGTACACACCCTCTTACTGCAGGGGTGTGCTTGCCCCCGTCTGGGGTAGGCCAGGCAGGCTGGCGCATTCATGCCCTGGAGAACAGCCCCCCAACCAAGGCTAGTAAGGGGGGTGGAAGATAAAGACCTCAGCTTCCTCGCCGGTCGGGTGGAACCACTCCGAAGCACGTTCTGCACAGTCTCCTACGGGTCCCCAGTGAGACTGAGCCACAGTGGCCCTTCGCAGTCACCTGCTCCTAACACCCCCCCATTACTGGCTGCCTTCCCCTCCCCACGTCCCCTCCCATCCCTCTTCCTCTACCTGGGTGTCAAATAAGCCACTTTACACTCAAATCCTTGTTTCGAGTCCACTTCCGGGGAATCCAGTCCAGGGCACACTTACTTCCAACTCTCATGCTATAAGGTACCCGCTGAGCCTGGGCCATTGTGGAAACGTCAGATACGTCGAATCAAAACTGATCGGAGAGCCGTGCGCATTCTCGTCAACGACTAACACAAACAGGCCACTTAATGAAGGAAAGAGACCTTAGCTCCCACACAGATGATAGGTGTTGAGAGTTGAATGGAAAATGGCTTCTACACAACGTGGTCACGTCCAGCACCGTGGAACACCAGCCCTCTTTTGTCTTGAGACACGGGTGAGCCAGCGTGTGGATGAGCGTTCGCCTGTGAACGAGGGAGGCCCGCGTACGGAGGGGCGTGGAGCACGAGTGGAGAGGTGTGTGCACGCCTGACTGAATGTGCAAGAGGCGCCTTCGTGCGTGAGCGAGGGGGCGTCACACGGACGGAGGCCATGACCGAGGGAACCCGTGGGTCTGGTGCATGGAGGGCTGTGTGGGTGAAGGAGGGCCTGGTTTTACGAATGAGGGTCTGCATGTGCGTGAGGCTGCCTGTGAGTGGAGGGTGTGTGAGGGAGGGGAGGCAAGCTTATGTGTTCAGCTTTGATGGGAACCAATGCTGTTTCGTGGCTGTGTTGTCAACTGCAAGTGCGTTCATCTCCACGGTTGCCTGTGATCTGTCCCTGCTTAGGGGACACAGACAGCCTACGGCACTGGCAGCTCTCAGCATCGGTTTAGGCCTCGGCCTTCCTGCCTGTTTCCGCCCGGCGGCCTCCACTCCAGCCCTCAGCCGTGAGCGTGTGAGGGCTCAGCTTTCACGCACAGAGAGCTCTGCTTTGGTTCAGTCATGACTTTCCAGACTTTGCTCTGCAATAACCCCGGCCCCCGTTTCAAGCATCTTTTAGATTCTATCACCTGAAGCCTCAAGCAAGCGAGGCTCCAGCTCTGGGCACCTGGGTAGACCACTGCCTTCTTACCTCAGAGGTGGGATGCAGAGAACGTAGATACACAGGGATGCATTTGCAGTCGACTCGGCCTTTCTGGTCCTTTCTGCCTCTCCCAGAGTCTTCCCCAGCAGATTCATAGCCAAGGACCCCGTCTTGGCCATTTTAGCCCCTTCATCTTCGCCTGCTCTAAACCACAGAGCATCCGCAGGTTCACTGACTCACCCGCCCCCCCCACCAAGCATCCCTGGCCTCTCTCTGGTCCCCACGCTCCAGGGGGCAAGCAGAGTGTGTGGTCCCCTCTAGGCCCCTGGTAATGAAGGGAGAAAGGGGGTGGATAATTCAGAGCGGCAGATAATCCAAAACTCATTTCCATTCGGCTGGGGAATGTTCACTCTGTGATTTACTCTCCTCATTATGTTTGGCTCAGGCTAAAATTAAAATTGGCTTTTCTTCTTCAAGCCAACCAGGCTACAGGCTAGGCAATGGCTGGATAGCACTGAAGTTTAGTCCAGCTAGAGAAACTAATTATGGGTTAACATCTGTCCAGGATATCAGACTTGAAGGTCAACAGAGGTAGGGGTTGGACGTCCCTCAGCAGACCGGGGCTCCCCGAGGACGGGGCCGCGTCTCCCCTCGGACCGGGGCTCCCCGAGGACGGGGCCACGTCTCCCCTCAGACCGGGGTTCCCCGAGGACGGGGCCGCGTCTCCCCTCAGACTGGGGCTCCCCAGGACCGGGCCGCGTCTCCCCTCAGACCGGGGCTCCGCGAGGACGGGGCCGCGTCTCCCCTCAGACCGGGGCTCCCCGAGGACGGGGCCACGTCTCCCCTCAGACCGGGGTTCCCCGAGGACCGGGCCGCGTCTCCCCTCAGAACGGGGCTCCCCCAGGACGGGGCCGCGTCTCCCCTCAGACTGGGGCTCCCTGAGGTCGGGGCCACGTCTCCCCTCAGACTGGAGCTCCCCGAGGACGGGGCTGTGTCTCCCCTCAGACCGGGGCTCCCTGAGGGCGGCGCTGTGTCTCCCCTCAGACTGGGGCTCCCCAAGGACGGGGCTGTGTCTCCCCTCAGACCGGGGCTCCCTGAGGACGGGGCTGTGTCTCCCCTCAGACCGGGGCTCCCTGAGGACGGGGCTGTCTCCCCTCAGACTGGGGCTCCCCAAGGACGGGGTTGTGTCTCCCCTCAGACCGGGGCTCCCTGAGGACAAGGCTGGGTATCCCCTCAGACCGAGGCTCCCCGAGGACTAGGCCGCGTCTCCCCTCAGACCGAGGCTCCCCGAGGACTGGGCCGCGTCTCCCCTCAGACCGGGGCTCCCCGAGGGACTGGGCCGCGTCTCCCCTCAGACTGGGGCTCTCTGAGGGCAGGGCCTCGTCTCCCCTCAGTCCGGGGCTCCCCAGGACGGGGCCGCGTCTCCCCTCAGAACGGGGCTCCCTGAGGACAAGGCTGGGTCTCCCCTCGGGCGGGGCCGCGTCTCCCCTCAGACCGCGGCTCCCCGAGGGCGGGGCTGTGGCCAGCATCTGCCCACAGTTCTTCCTCCGGGATCTGAGGCTAATATTAGCAGTGTCCTCCTGCTCCTCACAGCCCCCTCTCCTTACCGCACCCTGGGAAGCCCAGGTGAGGGCCAGGCCTCCCTGAAGCAGCCCTTTCCCACAAGTCCACAGCTGGGCCTCAGCAGGGGCTGCCCCCAGCGTAATGACGTTGACGCTCACAGGCTGCTCTGAGAAGGCTGATGTCTCGTTGCACAGGCCTGTGGTTATTACCCTTCCCTGTTATTATGCATTTGGTGCAACATCAAGCATGGCGTATTTAATCTTGGACTCCCAGTAACACCTCTGATTATTAAAAGAAAAAGAATTTAGACAATCAGATTGGCTTGATGGGAGTTTATCCGCCTGTTTGTGGGTGGTGGGGAGGGCGCTCCTGCAGTGGGGGACACAGTTACAGACAAAGATTCCCATGTTGCACCTCCAAGGTCAGGTCTTTCTTTGGCCTTGAAACGGAATCCTCATCACCTGTTGGCCAACCTAGACTTACAAGGTGACACACGAAAGCAAGAAGACTTTTCAGTCGGGGCTACCTTTGCTGTTTTATAGAGCTCCCACAAATTCCCCCAGTAGACGTCAGTCATGCGAAAAAGTCACACTAGGGAAAAGGCCTATTTGTGGGGTCCTCGGACACGCTGTCCCATGTCACATGCTCCGGCTGAGCAGCACTAAAGGGGCAGGAGGGGTGGTGAGGCAGGGCTGCCCAGCCCCTCGGGGGCGGGGTGCAGGGTGCTAGGCCTGGTGCCTGCTCTACCCCCAGGCAAACTCCTCCTCATAGGCCAGCTCTATCTAGCTCCAGCGCCCCAGGCCTCCTCCCACTTTGTAAAAAAGTATCTTCCTGTGTCCTCCCAGTTCTGGACAGAAGGGACAGAGAAACATCGTCAGTCAGGGAGGAACAGATGAAAGAACTGAAGGGATACCTGAAGGAAGTTTAGTGAAGGAAGTTTAGACTATTTACGGAAGTGTGGGCAGGGTTAGGGGAACTCAAGAGGGGTGATGTGGCCCCCAGGGGCTGGCGACAGAGGGAGGCTTTTCAAACCCTTTCATCCCTAGGCCTGAAGGGTTGAAGGCAGAGGGCAGTTCCCAGAACCCATACAACCCACTGACCAACTACAGCCTGGGAGGGAGCTGGCCAAGGAAAACAGTCCCCTGTCTCTCACCCTGCCTCTCACCTCCTGGGCCTCCCAGTCGCCAAACCCAGGATGCTAGAGGACAGAGGAGCCTGCAGGAAGTGGTCCACACGGGCCAGCCTCCCAGGGCACAGGGCAGGGCAGGTGGAGAGTTCACTTGCAGGAGCAGTTGGAAAATAATCTGCACACAGAGAGAGCAGCCTTCTCTCTTGTCAACTTGCCCAGTGAGTTGTCGGATAATAAAACCACTTGTAAGTGTAAGAAGAACAGGGAGGAAGAGGAGAAAGAGGAGAGAGAGATGAAGCCACTGGAAACAATAAACCCCACAGAATCAAGGGCAGTAAATATGAATTCAACTTGCTTTTGCCATTTACACAGCCCAGCCTTCGTAAGCGCTGACAGGCTGATCAGATAAAAGTCGCCATTGCCACCAGGACGGCACATTTAAATTTTTATTACAAACATCAGGCTCCATTACCCTGGGATTTGCTCTCTGCATTCCTAATGTCGTCTCTCTTCATGTTGGAATGGGAGCAACCTGGCTCCCAGGGACTGTCTAATACAGCAGGAAGAGCCTGGTGTAGGAGTTCTGTGATCTGGGTCCCATCCTGGCCCTGCCCATGGCCTCAGCAAGCCACCTCTCCTCTGTGAAGCCTCACCTTCAGTCTCTCTTCTTTTCCCAAACTCCGCTAAAGCACTGCCATAGGCACAGCTGTCACTGTCTGGTAATGCCTTCTTCCACCTGAACTAACTGGGGACCTGTGATTAGAGAGTCTTGAGAAAGTGTGTCCTTAAACCTATATTTTTCTGTGAACTTCTCAGAAGGCCAAAGACTTGAATTTGGCTTCAATAATGCTTACTCTTTAGCCCTTGAAATGTAGATGATGTCATCATCATCATCATCATCTATCACCATCTAACGGTGAACACTTGCTGAGTGTTAATTTCACGCCCATCATTTCATGCTTTAACCCTTTCATCCTCCCACCCACCCTATGGGTGTGGTAATTATCCCTATTTTACAGATGAGGCAAGTGAGGCTCAGAGAGGTGTTTAGGTGACTTGCCCAGAGTCTCCCTCCTAGTCAGTGACCGCTGGTCCCTCTAGGCTGTCCGAGTGTTTTGTCAATATTGTCAGTCTCAGGACCCTAGGACTCACCTAGCTCTCCAGGAGAGCCAATCAACAAAATGTACAGGGGCTGTAGCCAAACAGTAGGCAGAGTCACTTTATTATCAAACATTTAACTGAGAGAGAATGGGGAGCTCACCCTAGAATTTTGGGGTGGGGTTCTCTGCCCTGATGTGTCAAAGGTCAGAGCGCTCCCAGAGTTAAAGCACAAGCAGGTGAGAGATCAGGGGGCTGGCTGCTCCTGAGTGGTGTCCTTCACACTAGTCCCAGTGGGGGACTGTGAATCGCTCTTTGACTTGCACCCTCACTTGGCCCCAGGATTCAGGGGGGTTGCCGACTTGGAGGAAGGGACTCACACCTTCCTGCTATGAATGGGAAAAGCAAATCGGTCGAGGCAGTGAGTTTTATGTTTCTCCTGCAACCCCCAGGGTTTAGTCCCAGCAAGCAAGTGCTGCCCCTGAGACCCTAACTCAACCAGCCTCAGGTAGGGTGAAACAAATCATTATTCTGATAATCAGGAGATCAGAGTGAAGTTTAAGCTGAGAGGAAGCTGCCCCTGCCACAGTGCGACCACAGCTGTCTACATCTCTCCTACCACCCTCGGTTGCCTCCAATGTACATGGGAAGGGAGTTTGGGAGCAAGGCGATCTCTGGATCCTCTTCCGGACGTAACCTTTCCTAATCCTATTCTTGCTGCCACACTTTCAAAGATCAAATAAATGGTTAAAATATTAATCAGTGGTTAAAATATTAATGGCTGATTAGGTTAACTGAGGATTCTGCACTGCTTAACCAAGGAACAGGGTCCCTAATGAAATTTTAGACATTATCTCCTGATTTGTGGGAATGGTGTTAGGAGAGACTGCAAGGCTGGGAGAGTCTAATTGTTTCTCCTAATTCACATCACATAACTGACTCCTGCCTTTTGACATAAAGCAGAGCCAGAAAGGACGAAAGCCTCTGGCTTAAGTTCCCACACAGAGACAAGGAGATTGGATGGAAGCTCCCTAGACGAGTGAAGGAGGACTCGGTCTACTTTGCTAAAGGAAGGAAACAGGGCAGCTTCCTGCTATAGTTGAGTGGAAGAGTGTCAGAGAAGTCAGGTTGGAGAGCTGGGAGGGCAATCAAATCAGCCAGCCCTTCCTTGACGCCCAGCATTGTGCACTTCCTCCATGGTGTGACAGTACAGAGTCCCCTTGTTGTCTGCTAATATCCATTCTCCCCTTTTCCCCAGTTAGAAGTCCCAAGTGTTATTTGGCCACAAAGCCATGCAGAATAAAGACTACATTTCCCAGCCTCCCTTGTACCTAGGTGAGGTCATATGACTAAGTTTTAGCCAATGGGCTATAAGTAAAACACTAGTATGTGATACCCTAGAGGTGTCCTTTAAGAAAGGATGCACCCTTCTTTGCCCCTCCTTCTTTCCTAATAACTGGAATGTTGATGCATGGTCAGAACTTGCACAGCTATCTTGGTCCGCCAACTGGTAGCCATGCGTTTGAGGATACAAAGTGACAAAACAGAAGCAACCTGGGCACCTGGTGATCATAGCACCAGCATATAGTCCTGGAATCCCTGAAGTTTTTGTTTTTGTTTTAATTATAACTTAAAAAAATAGTTTAAGACTCATAAGAAGTTTCAAAAATAGTAAGAATTCCCATAGACTCTTCACCCCACTTTCCCCTGTGATAACATCTCATATACCTATAATACATTATCAAAGCAGGAACTTGACATTGTTACAATGCTGTTCACTTGAATATAGACCTTATTGCCTGTACTTTCTACATGAGAGAGAAAAAAAGTCTTTCTCATTTAGATTACTTTGTTTTTTTTTAATCACTCACAATGAAATCAATTTCTGACATAATTTCCAAAAAGTATAAGGTGGCATCCAAGCTCCATCCCTGAGGGAGGTACATGGCAGGCAGGAGCTGGCCCAGATGCAGGGAACAACCAGACAACCTTCAGGGCAATATGGAGAAGTCCTTTTGAACAGTGAGAGGCAGAGGACTATCGACCCATCTTTCCCTCTGATGGTTCTGGTGAAAGGACTCTCATCCCCGACCTCCTTGCTCTACCACTGGCCTTGGCAGGCATCCCTGCCCCCATGCCTAACTCTGTGCTCACCCTTCTCTTGCTGGATCCACCTCCACACCCACCTCTTACCTACGCAGAGCTCTGCATCCCCTTGCTAATTCAGGAAGACCTGAGATGCTCATTAGTGTTGCTGGATCCTGGCCCACCAAAGTCACATGTTAGTAGGACAGGGGAATGAAGGCGGGTGACATTTGTTGGTATTTTCAACTCGGGTGAAAACAAACAAATTGCACTGGAGTTAAATGTCAAAGAATCCTGAGAGTGCTGCATGGGAAGAAGGGAGGAATGTCCCCTCTCAGGGACAGCCTTCTCCGTATCCCTGAGTGGGTGCATGTGGGAGATGCAACTGTGTTTGAAGCCTGCAAGGAAGGCCAAGTGGGCTGTGTTTGTCAATATCCAGCTTCATCCTACTGTAGATAGGCTGGTTAGACATGTGGGCAGTCCCCAAGGGAGGACACGCATTCATCATCCATCCATACATCCAGAAAACATATACTGAGAACTGGCTACACAGAAAAGACCCTACAATAGGTGCTGAGGGGCAACCAAAGATGAAACAAATATGGCTGGTCCCCACCTCCTGGGAACAGGTCTCCCGTAGAGAGAACAGAAGGTGTATAAACATATAGTGTAAGAAGAAAATGGTCATCGTCATTAGGGGTACAATGTTCCCAGATGAAGAAGAGGGAAGGAGAACCAGGGATGAATTTCAGAGGCTTTGCCATGAGGCCTGCAGGATGGACAACATTTAGACGTGCACAGATATTCAACTCAAAGAGATCACCGAGGCATCTCCACCCACATTACTATTAGCTTTACTATCATTGTTCCCCCCAAAACTGGAAGGAAGTGCACCTGTGCAGCTGGACACATGTGATGTAACCCAGCAGCACAGGAAGGGTTTCTGGGGGTCTATGAACTTATTGAAATCGAGTGCTGAATTTTGTGTGGTCAAGCATTTTTCTGGCAGGAATGTCCACAGCCTCCATCAGATTCTGCAAGGTACAGGTTATTTGCCCCCAAATTGAACCCCTATTCTAGGAGCTGGCAAGAAGTCCTTGCTGGATGTCAAACCATTACTTGTCTGAATGAATACACTCCATGGAGACAGGCTGGAGATTTCTAGATGCAGCTCTTCCTGCACAAGCTCTAATTCCTGAGACCTGATTTGGAGGGACTAAACCATCCTCAGCCCCAGCTCGAGCAGGTGGGGCAGGAGGTAGAGAAAGGGCATTGGTCGTGGGGAGTAAGGCAAGCTCTTTCCCAGGGAAGCAGCAACCTCTGCTTATGCCCAGCCCTGCAGTGATTGAATTATCAGCCCTTTCACTAAATGAGCATCTCTCTAGGCTGGCCATGAGACCTGTGTTTGGGAGAGCAGACATTTCATTAGCAGAATTCAGTGGCACTGTGTTGATCCTGGTTTCCTGACAATTATAAGAAGGAACCAGAGTGCCAAGTTGCATCCCTCTGTGAGCCTTGCTTTGTTCAAAACATGCAAGCTCTCTTCCACTCCCTAGTCTCACGTGTAGCTCTGTGTGACCAGAGGAGGCAAGAAGCCCCTTCTAAGGGATTCCAAAGTACAAGAGGAAGGCCTTGTAGGGATGTGCCCTTGGGCCTGGACCACTTTGGCTGCAGAGAGATGATCACAGGTTAGGAATGAGCAAGAACACCACAGGATGCTGGTGGACAATCTTCCAGGAACCATCACTCCTTCATCTTGTCACTTCCAAGGATACCTCTACCAATGCAAATGATAATATGGATACTCCAGGTCACCATTGGGATTACCATTCTCTTCCTTTCCACACGAGGAGAAACAGAGGCACAGGAAAGAGGACGGGGCACTGGCAGAAGACTCTGGGAGGACTTCTAAAGTGTTCAATCTTACCTCCGCAGTGAAAGTCTTCCAGGAACAAAGGGTGAGGCACATACCAGATTTGCTGTGTGATGTAATGTGTAATGCAGGTGGGAGTTTCTCTAGGTCAGCCCGCTTAACATGCATGGTATCAGCTGGCCTCAAGGCCAGAGTCATGGCTGGTCAACATCATAAGTCCAAGGCCACCCAATCCTGGCTCCACCATGCCATCATACCGTTAGCATCCCAAGCTGACAATGATCCAGAATTAACCACATGAGCTGTCAAAGCCACAACAGCCAGTGGTGTCGCCAGTCAGGATTATAATGTCACTGTCCACCTTGGTGAGTTCTGAGCCCAGGTGGACTCTTACCCCAGGGCATCCTGGGAGTGGGAGACAGGAGTGCCCTTCGGTCTAGGGGTCTGTGGTGTGTGAGCGCAACCTTCCCTAAATTCTCTACATCAAAAACCTAGAAGAACTGAGGGACTAGACCCACCTGACTGTTCCATCAGGTCCAGAAGACCTTACAGATGGTGACAGGGCTCTGAGAGGAGCCACACAGATCCACTAACAGGAGAAAGATGACTGACGACATCAGCAAGGTTCCCTGAAGACAGCTGTGTGAACAAAGGGAATTATCCTTCTCCCCCACACCTCCTTATCACAGGGGAAGAAAAACACACATAGAGAGAGGGAGGGAGGGAGTGCGAGAGAAAGATGGAGAGAGAGAGGGAAGGAAGAAGGGAGGCAGGAAGGGTAGAAGGGGCAGAGAGGGAGAGAATATAAATGAATACATGGAACTTTGGAAACAGACACACCAGCCCCCTAGGGCAAGATGCTGGGTTGTAGCGTAAGTTACTTATATGCAGAATAAGAGTGACCTGTTGCCAAGTGTAGGAGATGAAGCAGTAAGTGATTGCTTCCCCATGGGGGATGTTCTACGGCCCTACTCTGATCACCACTGCAGGTGGAGGCCCCAGCTCGCTCCAGTAAGCAATCAGCAGTGCTTCCCTATGTGTGTCCTGTAAGGAACTCTTACCCTGGGAAAGTCACTGATTGTGTCAAGAGGCTGGAGGGAAAAGGAAGAAGGGAAAAGGAGAGTTGGAGAGTGAGGATGTGGCAATGCTATTGTGGAGAAAGGGGAATGTGATTGGCTGGCACTGATATTCTCATCTATATCCCACTATGGAGGATGGATGAAGGAAGTTTCAGCTCTCTCTAGCTTTAAGGATCTAAGAGGGAAGCATCCCTATAAAGAGCATCACCCCAACACCCTGTCACCTAAGGGTGACAGCCGCCACCCTTAGCAAAACCACTCTCACCATAACTCCCCGAATGGTGGAAGCCCCACCCCCACTGTTCCCCGGCCCCAGACATTCACAGACACACACAACTCCCTTTGAGTTGGCTTTGATGTCCAGACGTTTCTTCCCTCTGGGTTCAAAAATCCTTCCTTTTTCCCCAAAGGCATTTCCGCAAGGGAAGTGTGGTCAGGACTGGATGTTTTGCAGGAAGGTTTGGAGTTTTACTCACAGATCCCTCGCAGGGTCTCTGATTTGCTGGGTGCATGCTTTGTGCCCAGGATCAGAAAGTCACTCATACTGACTATCCTTTACAGCAAACTAATTTCAAGGTTCTCACAGATATGCCAAAGCTCAAAGTCAACAAGCATGTAAAAGTCCAGCCCCATGGGCTTCTCTGGTGGTGCAGTGGTTGAGAGTCCGCCTGCCGATGCAGGGGACACGGGTTCGTGCCCCGGTCCGGGAGGATCCCACATGCCGCGGAGCGGCTGGGCCCGTGAGCCATGGCCGCTGAGCCTGCGCGTCCGGAGGCTGTGCTCCGCAACGGGAGAGGCCACAACAGTGAGAGGCCCACGCATGGCAAAAAAAAAAAAAGTCCAGTCCCATCCATCATGGATTGGGTTCAAACATCTACCAGCCTCTCCCTGATTCAGGTTAACCCTCAGTCCCCATGAGCTTTTGTGCTGGACTATCTCTCTGCTCCATCTCATCCTGTTAGAAGTGACCCGGTTCAGCTGGGATGCTCCAGACCAAGAGGATGGACTGCCAGATCTAGTGGGCAGGTAAAACGTCAGACCTTCATTACGTTAAAACTTCCTCAGGACTTCCATGGAGGTCCAGTGGTTAAGACTTTGCCTACCAATGCAGGGGGTGCAGTTTCGATCCCTGGTTAGGGAGCTAAGATCCCACATGCCTCGTGGCCAAAACACCAAAACGTAAAACAGAAACAATATTGTAACAAAATTCAATAAAGACTTTAAAAATGGTCCACATTAAAAAAAAAAATCTTTAAAACAAAAACTCCCTCAATGTCTAATATACTCAACCTTATTCATAATTAAGGAAACGCAAATGAAAACATCTCAATATTTTTTATTGAGAGGGGGGTAAAGACTGAATACCCAGTGTTGGTGGGGCTATAGGCAAACAAGTACAACCAAATACTGTGGGTAGTGAGGAGAGGGTGTGCAAATTAGAAAGACACTTTGGCAATACCCATAGAAATTCAAATTGCATCCACTAGTCCACATCTAGGAAGTTAATTCTACACAGATACTTGCCCATATGCACAAAGAAGTAGGTACGAGGATTTCATTACAGCATTGTTTACAATAGACAAAAACTGTATATAATTTAAGTATTCACCTGTAGCACATGCATATTTGAAATGCTGAGTTGCCAAAAACTAATGTATCGTCAGATCCTATATGTACCCCCCCCAAAAGGATACACACTTTATCTATCTATCTATCTATCTCTCATCTATCTTTGATTTATAAGCCAGACAATATTTGGAAGAACACAGAAAAATTGTGGTTTCTCTGGGAACTGTACCTGGAAATCTGAGCCATAAAAAAGACTTTCATTTTACCATACACACATTTTTACTGTTTCCATTCTTTATTTAAAGGCACTACCTCTATAATAAAAAAGTAGTTATAAATACCTTAAATAAATGAAAATGTCTTGAGTTCCCCCACCCCTTGTCCCCGTATTCCTACTGTTCCTGCCTTTGAGCCATTTCCCCCACTTGGACCACAGCAGGAGCTCTCTGTTGCCCTTGTCCTCATGCCTCTATGAGTGGTTGCCTCTGCGTCACCACGGGATTCGTGTGTGTCACCCTACCAAACACACCATGATCTCCTGGCCTCACCTGGCTCCCAGATCATTAGCCACTTGCCCCATCTCAGTGGCCGCCATGGCAGAACACTTCCATGAAGACAAGCATGACCTGAAAGACCATGGAAGACCCCACATTCCAAGGCATGGGATCTGGCTTCTAGAGCAGCTCCCCAAAGGGGCCAATGGAAACAGGAGACAGGAGAAAGCCAGGCAGCTAGCTTCCTCTATTGCCTCTTCCCTCCAAAGTATGGATTCTCCACACAACCTGTCCAGAGAATTTTTGCTCAGCTGAGCAGGTTCATCTGATGCCTCCTTGTGGCTTGTTGGGAAGCAGTGGCTATGGCAATGACAGTGACCCATCACCATGCCGTGCCTCCATTCCTTCCCTGCCTTCCTCCCCTTCTCCCTCACTCTCACTGCCCTGGGACTGTATCTCCCAAATAAGCATCAATATTTAATCTCCACCCCAGGCTCTCATTTCTAGGAACTCCAGGCTAAGATAACCATGCTGACAATTACTTGTTTCTAGGTCTCTTTGTATCTTTCGAATTTAGGGTACAAAAGGAGACTCAACCTTTATTAGACTAGAATTCAGCTGGATCTGAGACCTCTTGGATACCGTGGTAGGAAGCATTCCAAGACGGCCTCTAAGAGGCCACCTCTTGTAGAATCCCTTCTCTTTGAGAGTGAGGAAGTGGGATGTGGGGACTTGTGAATATGACGGCATATTACTCCTGTGATTACGTTACATTATATGACATAAAAGTTTTGTGGATGTTACTAAAGAACGTCCCTAATCAACTGACTTTGAGTTAATCAAAAGGGAGATTATTCTGCATGGACCTGACTTAATCAGGTGAGCCCTTAAAAGGGACTCAGCCCTTCCTAAGATCAGAGGGATTTCTCCTGCTGGCCTTGAAGGTGCAAACTACCATGCTGTGGAAGGGTCGTGTGGCAGGGAACAGTGGACAGCCTCTAGGAGCTAAGGGAGGCCCCCAGTTGACAACCAAAAAGACAGCAGGGGCCTCAGTTCTATAACCACAGGGAACTGAATTCTGCTGGCAATCTGAAAGAGCTTAGGAGTGGATATCTCCCTAGCTGAGCCCCCAGGTAAGAATGCCTTGATTTCAGCCAAGTGAGACCCTGAGCAGAGGATCTACAGACACAGCGAGGCAACACATCTGTGTTGTTTAAGCCACAACATCTGTGGTCATTTGTTATGCAGCGATATAAAACTAATACAGATATCCAGAAGTGTGGTTTTACTTCAGACTAAAAGGAAGAGGCAGCTAACTGCACAGACAGCCAGAGGGGAAAGACGCTGCACCAGAGGGGAGTGGGTTGAGGAAAGAGAGACTGAGAGAAACCAGATCCAGGCACGCCAATGAGATTTGTTTCCTAAGCCAGAAATAGCCAGATTCCGCAGCCACTCTGGATACTTATAATTGCTGTTATCTTTGTATCTTCTGCTGTCATGTATGGGAATAAAATAACAATAATGATGATGATGATGGTAATGATGGTGGTGATCATGACAATAGCACAGTGGAAACCCCTTAGTTTGCACAGCCCTTTATAGTTAACAAAAGTGGTATATTTGTTTGCATGTTTGATTCTCCAAGATCCCCGGAGAGAATATTTTCATCTCTATTTTACAAATGAAGAAAATGAAAACAGAGGTTGGAAGCCTCTCCATAGTTACACAGTTATTAAATGGCTGTCCAGGACCCAAGACTCATGGCTCCCTCCCAGAAAAGAGAAGAATGAAGAAAGAGCAGCTGTGTTCTTTGGGTCGAGGCCACACGAACAAGCCTCAAAGGCAGTCCTACTCATACTTACTTAGAGGAATTTTGGCACCTGGGAAAAATGGCACCCGAGTCGCTCTCACCCTATACATGCTTTTCCTCTAACCAGTAACAGGTCAACCATATAGCTCTTCGGCTTTTTAACTCAGTGAAAGATTAGGCTGGTCATTATCCCTCCCCTCCAGGCATCCCACACTCTCCCCTCTGCACCTCCTCCCCTTTCCTCTTTCTCCTCCCCCTCTTCCCCTACCTGTTCTTACTCCCAGACTCTGCCCACTAAGAATACCACGGCCATATGGAGGTATGAATGAATAATGTTGGCTGTACATGCCTGTCTCCAAGCCAAGAGAAAGTGTGCATTTTAAGAGGGTTTTCCCACGGCCCTAACCCAAAAAAGCGATTGTAATTATGTGGATTTGAGGCCTTGAAATATAAGTAAGCTGCCTAATTTGCAAGAAAGCCCAGCATCTACAAGGAGTTTCTGGGTATGGGATTAGCCTTTTCTCCCCCAAATGACTATCTGATCAGTCACAAAGGTAATTATTTGCAACTATTTGTTGTTATTCCCAGGGAAGAGTAAGTGGAGCTTGCCTTATTGTCAGACTAGGGTTACATCAGAAATGAGGAAGCTCTTAAGAAAGCTTAAGGTGCCATTATTTGCCATGGGATCTTGAGCAAAACATATGTGGTCAATATGTCTAGTGTTCGCCAACACGCACCTCTCCCCGCTTCCAGACAACACTCCTCGATCCGGCCCCCTTGCAGGTCCATGAGCTCTGTGACTATGTCTGGCCAATGGAATGTGAGCAGACTGTGTGTCACATCAGACATGATTCTAGTCCCTCTCTTGCCCTACCATGAGGACCAAGGGGGTGACATGTTCCAGACGATGAACCTACAAGAAGACGGAGCCATCATCAGCCTTGATCTCAGAACTACATGGAGGACAGTTGCCCTGAGGAGACACTCAGGCACCTTTTACTTCATGTGGGTGAGAAGTCAACCTTCGTTGTGTTCAGGTACTGAGATTGGGGCTGCTTGTTATTAAAGCATAACTAGCTTATCCTAACTAATATGTCACATAACTTCACTGAGCCTGTCTTCTCTTTGATGATGTGGAGAAAACCTGCCAGCCTTCATCCTAGGGTAGCCATGAGGAGCAGATGAAACCACAGACAACTGCTTTGCAAACATGAATCGATGTCAGGACAGGTCAGAGAATGGGCAGTTCACCAGAATGGAGGTTTTGTTGACACTTGGTGCTGTTCCTTCATGTAACCGGGGATGGCCCTGCCGCAGGAGGCGGGGAGGGCTGGGTGGTAGACATTCTCGTGAAATCAGGTACTGCTTAAGAGCAGCAGAAGCCCAGAGGGCCCAGAAAACAGCAACACACATTCCTTTTAGTGCTCAGTTCCACAGCTGTCCACTGCTATCTGCATAATTGGGTTCTAAGTCCTGGCTCCATTGGGAGGTGATGGTCCAGAGCAACATGAACTAACTCTCAGCTGCCTCTATTTCCTCAACAGAGCAGAAACACTAAGCACTCCGATTCCTTATGCTAACAGACCCCATCCCTTCCCCAGGGCTCCACTGAGCGCAAAGTAGCAGCCAGAGACTACTTCCCAGGCCCTCCTAGGGTTGGGTGTGACAATGCGATCTTGCGTTTTCCAAAGAAAGCGTGCAGAAGCGATAAGTGCAACTCCTGCATCCCTTGTTTTAAAGACGAGCCTCTATACTCAGCTTCTCTTTCCAGTTCCCACATGTTGCAAAGCAAATGTGCCAGCCACGCAGCTCCAACCATGCAGATGAGCACAATGCCCAGGGGAGAGCTGAGGCACAAGATGAAAGGAACCTGGGTCTGAATGCTCTGTTAATCACAGTGGCCCCACCAGCCTGAACCAGTGAGACTGCTATGTGAGAGTAAAACATACCTTCATCTTTTTTAAGCCACTCTCTCAGGACTCTGTTATAGCAACTTCACATTTATGCTAACCGATACGCCAGATAAAAACAGGCTGCGGCGAACGTTTTGGTTTATTTCACACATGCTTTCCAAGAACCCATAGGACCAACTGCAACAAAAGCAATCTTCCTTATTTATGAGGCTGGCTAAAGATGGCTTCCTCCCTAAGTAGGAGAGTCAGGTCCTTCTCCTAGGCAGGCAGGTTGGGGGCTCTGAAAGGTCTGGCAATCTATTACCCCCACCATCTAACACTCCTCACTGTCCCCAATAATCCAAGGAAATTGTCTCTCCAGCTTGGCTGCCACATTCTCAACAAAGTGGAAAAACTCTTTGATGGGACTGGCATAGGAATAAAGTCTTAGACCAGAGGAGCTGCCATGGAAGGGGATGACAGGTCCCCCTGGTATCCCTGCCCAGGGGGTGATGGAATAGATTAAGAGGCTTGGGTAGCCTGTGAGTAATGTATAACTCCCTTGTGAATCGCAGTGAAATTGAAAACACTGTCTTTTAATGTAAATAGAGATATTTCAAGTACAGATACAAACATGCGCCCTTTGCCGTGAACGTCTCTTAATCCATAGCCCACCCTTTCCTGCTTCTTAATGGTCTCCATCTCCTCTCTGCAGGTCCTATCTTATCAGTCTTTTAGGGCCCAGAACAAATGCCACCTCTTCCCCTCGAAAAACCTGCATGTTGTCCACACCCAGATCAATCACTCCCTTCTCCAATCAGCTAAAGCATTTTTATCTGTGCTTCCTTGGGGACACTTGGAACTTTGTACCTTGTAGATGGGTTGGTGAAGATGCATAATGAAGGCTTGTGGAGTAGCTGGAGAGAGGATCTTTTAATGAGAACATCTAATGTCTGTCTCCTGCTTTCTGCTAGGGGACATGATCTCACTTGATTCTTATGTCAACCCTAGAGTCAGATACTATTGTTACCTCCACTTTAAGGACAAGGAAACTGCAGCACCAAGAGATTAAGGAACTCATGGTCACCCAGCTAACAACTGGTGGAGAAGAGATTTCAAGCCAGGAAGCTGCAGTGGAGAGCTGACTGTTATGATCACTGCACAACGCTGCCCTCATTCATGAGAGGGAAAAGTGGGTATCCAAGAAGCTGACACAATGGAAATATCCATACCTGAGGAGGTGGCTGCAGACAGGAACAGGCACCCCTGTGTTCAGAAGCCCACTGGGCTTATGTGTGGAGAGCCATCACATGACAGCAGGCTTGAGCTTTGAGTTACTCAGCTGAGACCGCGAAACAATTCTGTCAATTAAGTCAAACATCTGGTCAATGTAGCAAAAAATCAGTCACCAGGGGTCTGGCTACAGACCCAGGGCTCCTTCCAGGCAGTAGATTCTTCCCCAGGCTCCCGATGATGGAAGTGAGGCTTCCTTAATTCCCAGACCCTAATTTGCATGTTCCCCTTTGATTGGCTGGGAAGATTCACACCTAATGCAGCCCTGAGGACATCATGTGAGCAAAGGAGGGACAAATCCTGTGGGTTCTAAAAAGTGCTTCAGAATGGAGAGCCAAATTCAGCGCAGATCCAAAAAGCACATTCCCAAGCCGGATGGTAAATTCTGTACTGCCTGCTGTAGAAAAATGCAAATTGCCATAATAAATGCTGATTATCCCCATTACCTCTAATTGTCTGGCTTGTGTAGCAAGAGCATTACCATAGGAGGGACTGATAAGGGAGACTGTGTATTTAGCAGAATACCCTATCCTGGGAGTTGGGTTACAAATGAAGTAGGTGAGCTGGGCCAGGAGGCCCCCTCTGTGGTCCCTGGGAGGGATGTCACAGAAAGACACGAGGGCTTCACAGTCTCCCAGCTGCCTGGGGACAGCACTGACGCAGTGACATCTTTATGCAATGGTCATTAAATGCTATTTTAAAAATTGGCCGTGTGCTGGAGAGATAAGGGCAGAGAATATATGCTTGTTCTCCATGCCTCCCTCCTTCTGGCCAGCTGGGTCTGCGGAACACCTAGTGGGGAGGGGAGGCTATTGGATGGAACACGACATTATTTTCCATCATTGTAATGTAACATTTGATTCATCCATTTATTTAATCAACCAGCCGGGGCAAGCATACACTATATACCAAGCATCTGGAAACACAGAATTTTAGAGCCAAAAGTGACGTTAGAAATTATGCCCACTGAGTATAAAACAATCGTATTAGGTGATTCATTCCTTCCAGTAGCAAATAATTTATAGTTTCTACCATGTGCCAGGCACTGTTCTAGGCTCTGAGGACACAGCAATGAATAAATGAGACAAAACAAAAACAACAACAGAGGAGAGACAGAGAATAAATGAGATAAACAAATAAAATAAAGAGCATACCAGAAGGTGGTAAGTGCTGAGGAAAAGCAAGCAGGAGAGAGGATGGAGATTACTGATGACCGGGCTTGAGGTTGAAATTTACCGTAATTAGGGTGACATGAAAGAAGATGACATAAAAACCTTAAATGGTAGTAGCAATGATAGACTGGCCCTGCCTCTAAAAACCACATGCTTTTAGTCAATATCCGAATAAACTAGAGAAAATTTGATACAAGACAGAAAAATGTGGTCACCAGTTATCGACAAGTGCATTAGCTAAGGTCTTATGTGTAATTATGTAGGCTCATTCTTTATTAGCTTAGGTAAGATCACAAGGCTTCCTGGGACCTCTGAATCCTGTTACAGCATTGATTAAGGCTGAGCAAATGCAAAATGAGCGATTTGCACGCACTCTTGTGGAATTAAAACCTTTCCGTTTACTGATAGAGCAATAATTACTATAAGGAACACCTCAGCTAAACCAAGAAATGATTTAATTTGCCAATGAAGAGAAAAACAGGGCCTAAGCCAGGAATCTTTACTTTGTCTTGGTCCCAGGACAGAAGCTTGGTATAGGCTCAGACTGATGGGGGAGGCCCTGAAGATGGCTGGATTATGAAGGAAACTATCCAAATGCCTCCATATGCTCTTGCCTGATTCCAGGTACAACCACTGGGCTTTGGCTGAAGATGTCTCCTTCAGAGATATGTGGACCTCATTCCAGGACACCCCACAGGTGCCCTCAGTACTCGATTCACAGCCTTCCTGCCCTAAGCTCTCTCGGTCTGGAAGAAGCCCTGCTACCACATTACTCTTTTCCTTCTTCCATCCCAAGCTTTTTTACTGACATCCTTGTAAAGCAATTCCAACTCATCAGTGGGGCCACAACCACAGGGATACCTCACAAGTGATAGCACTTGACAGTTTATAAAGTTTCTGCGTCTGTTACTTCATCGAATCTTTACAAGATTCCTAAATCTGTCTATGGATGAGGGCACCAAGGTTTGGAGGAAGGGTCCAAGGTAACAAAGAATCGAAGCCAGGCCAGTCTGGCCACAGTACACATGTCCACCTTTACCTCATCACGACCAGTTGCCTCCAGGGTCCACTGTACCCTTCTTTTGTGGCTGGGCATATGGCTTCCAGAAAGAAAACAACATTTCCAAGCTCTTCTTGCAACTAGGTGTGGCCACAGGACTAAGTTCTGGCCAAAGAGGTGTAAGGGGCAGAGGTATATGCGACTTACAAGAAGTGTCCTTACGGGCAGTTGTGATCTACTCTTACTAGAATATAATTTGGTTTTCATCCTAGTCCTGGCACAGAGCTCCTAAAACCCTTTGTAACTTGCTGTGATGAGAGCCATAAAGGTATTCTTTGCTACATTAATGGTGATTTTTGGAAAACACCTAAGGGTAGGGGCTGGTTGCTAGGGGAGTGAACCACTTAGTTAGAGGGTTGGAACTTTCAGTTCCACCCTCCTGACCTCCTGGGAGGGGAGAGAGGTTGAATCAATCACCAATCGCCAAAGATTAATCATTCATGAGTCTATGATGAATCCTCATTAAAAATGGTTTGGAGTACTTCCGGGGTGGTGAACACCTGGAGGTGCCAGGAGAGTGGCACACCTGAGAAAGGCATGGAAGCTCTATGCCCCTTCCCACGTGACTTGCCCTGTGCATCTCTTCCAACTGACTGTTCCTGAGTTATATCTTTTCTATAACAAACCAGTGAGATAGTAAGTAAAATGTTTCTCTCAGTTCTGTGAGCTGCTCTAGCAAAATTAATCAAACCCAAGGAGAGGGTCATGGGGAACCTCTGATCTACAGTCAGTTCTTCAGAAGCACAGAAGACAAACTGGACTTGCAACTGATGTCTGAAGGTGGGGGGCAGTCTTGTGGGACTGAGTCCTTAACCTGTAGGATCTGACACTGTCTCCAGGTAGATCGCGTCAGAATTGAGTTGAGCTATAGGACACACAGCTGGTCTTGGAGAACTGCTTGGCGGAGTGGGGAAACAACACACATGGGAATTAGTGTCAGAATCATACAGGGTTTTGACCCTTCCCTCTTCCCCTTCCTGCTGCCTGGAATGTACATGTGGTGGCTGGAGTTGCACTGGCCATCTTGGACCAGGACGTGAGTTTGGAAATGGAGGCCATAGCCAGCAGGGCAACAAGATGGAAGGAGGCCAGGCTGCCTAGCTGGGCTTTTCTGTAAAATGGAATAAACTTTTGATGTCTAATTTGGATTTTCTGTAAGTCAAAGTCATACTTCATCCTAAATAATATTTTTTTCTACAAACAGAGGTGGCCTTGGAATACCGACACATGTCTTTCTACCTCTGTAACCAGAATCCTAATTTGGAGGCTCTTCTTCTCTCCCCTGGACCACTGCAACAACTCTTCACTAATCTCCCCTGCTTCTAGTCCCGCTACCTCAAATCCATTTTCCACACCAGGAACAGAGGGACCTACCAAGTATGCTCATCTGGCTACACCCCTTCCTGCCTCAGAACCTTCAATGGCTTCCCATTTGCTGCAAGATGGTGTTCAAACCTCTTCTTGTGGGCACTAATGCCCCACAACCATGCCCCCTAGCTCTACAGAGGAATTCTCACAGTTCCCTGCTCAGTGTTTTAAGCCAGGCTATTACTCCACTCCATCCTCCCTGCATGTATCACACCATTGCATGCCCTGGTGTATTTGCTGGTGCCATCTCCTCCGTCGGGAACGGTGACCTATCCCTGTGGTCTGGCCATCTCCTAAATGTCCTTCAGTGTGAACTCAAGCCTTTAGCACTGCAGGATGCCTTCTCCGATCTACTTCTTATCCCCACTCCAGACCATGTAAACTTCCAGCTCATGTCCCTATGCTACACTGACCACATTGCAATATAATCATCTCCTATGTGTCTCTCCCCTCCACTATACTGTGAAACCTTCTAAGAGCAGGGGTCCCCAACCCCCAGGCCACCAACCGGTAGTGGTCCTCTGCCTATTAGGAACTGGGCCGCACAGCAGGAGGTGGGCAGCAGACAAGTGAGCGAAGCTTCACCTGCCACTCCCCATTGCTCCCCATTGCTTGCATTACTGCCTGAACCATCCCCCGCCCCTCATGTCCATGGAAAAATTGTCTTCATTTTGGTCCCTGGTGCCAAAAATGTTGGGGACCACTGTTCTAGAGTAAGTTCTGGCATCAATTTCATCATTCTCTCACTGGGACCTGGTAAAGACCTGGCCAAACCAGACATTCACATTAGTGATGAAGAAATAGGTGAATTAACTGTAGCAGACTCTGTTGGTAAGTGGCCCATATCTCCTCAGGGCTCACCATTCCCATGCATGCTGATGGCTTCACACTCCAAGCATCTGTGACTCTATCTAAAGGCTTTCTCTGGCCATTGGAGCTCACTGGGCTAGGGCAGAGAGGCCAGAAATGCTGAGAAATTACTTCCCCCTGCAACCAATCTTGAATGGGAAATGATGGATAAATACCCTGGTTTTCTCACCCCTTGGGTGAGACAACTCTGAAGTGTGACCTATACAATTTCCTTTGGTAGGCAGAATAATGGCCCCTCAAAGATGTCCACATCCTAACCCGGTGAATATGTTAGGTTATGTGGCAAAGGGGAATTAAGATTGCAGAAGTAATTAAGGTGGCTAATCAGCTGACCTTAAAGTAGAAATAATCCTGGAATATCCTGGTGGCCCCAATGTAATCAAAATGGCCCTTAAATATGGAAGAGGGAGGCAGAAGAGGGCAGAGTGATGCAATATGAAAAAAACCTGCTATGGCTGCCTCTGAAGGATGAGGCCATAAGCCAATGAATGTGGGCAGCCTCTAGAAGCTGCAAAGGGCAAAGAAATGGATTCTGCCCTCGAGCCTCCAGAAAGGCAGCATTGCCGATACCTTAATTTCAGCTGTGTCTGACCAACTGTGGATTTCTGAACTATAGAACTATAAGATAATAAATTTGTTCTTTTAAGCCACTAAGTTTGTGGTATTTGTTACAGCAGCAACAGGAAACTAATGCACTCCTAGAGGTCCCCAGTGGGACTGAGTCCCAGTTGTTCAAATCAGTAATTTGCTCATTAACACACCCTGTATCGGCTTCCTGCCCTTCCTGTTCTCACTTCCCTACTTCTCTACTCATGCTTCCTGAGTTCACCCCCAAATAGTCTACTCACCCTCAAATCCTCACCTGGGCTTGCCTCTAAGGGGACCCAACATAAGATATTAATTAATTGGAAGAACTAGTGTAACTTGACCAAAAAGGCCTGGGCTCTCCTGACCCGGGATTTGACCCAGATCTGATACCTGACAGCTTTAGGAATTTGGGGCCAATTAAGTTCCCAATGATCAAATTTGTGGGAATTTGGAGAGTTAAGAGACATCCCGCAGTCACCAGGGATTCGGGGAAGCCCAGCAGTGGCTCAAAGGGAGAGGTGTGCTGGATGGGATGGAACAGAGGGGAGGGAGGGTAGGTAGAACACCAGTGGGCTCAGAAGGGCCACCCAGAGAAGGGTGGCAGTGACCTCCCACTCATCCCCTGCTTCCCCCAGAAAGGTGCCCATGGGAAATAAGAAGCTTTAACCTGAAGAAGAGGATGGGGAGGACAGTAGCTGGAGAACAGGGTGGTGGTGGAGAAGCGCAATGCTCTAAAGGCCCTACCAGGGCTCTTACCCAGTGTACAGAAAGGAGGGGAAAGTGGTGCAGCAGGAGAAGTCAGACTCCAGCTAACTGTCTCTCTTTAGCCACCAAGCACGTGGGATAGAGGGATGTTCTTTGCAGAGAATCCAGGAGATAGAATAAATGGGATGACCTTTGCAGGCCCATTCAGATCTGAAGTTTGGAGCTTTTATGACCTTAAGACAAGATGACAAGATCACCCTAGGGAGCCGGCAACAGCCAGAGAGGGGAAAGAGGGGGAGAACCTATAAATGCACTAAGCAAAGGTCTTCCCAGTGCAACTACTGCCTCCGCTAGGGGATGGGCCAGAAGGAGGAAACAGAGTTCTGCCCTGGAGAGCTCCCAGTCTGAGGGCAGAGACTCAGCCCTATCTTCAAGGAGACCCTGATATAATGGGAGTGGGCGGGGGAGACAGGGCACCCACCTGAAAGATACCCACTGGCCACACATCCAACAAAACCCTGGATGAGTGGGTGTCTTCACCTTGATATGGACAGAGAGGAGAGGACCCCGCTCAAGAATCTACCAGGATTGCTCTTTCTGGAGGGCAAGCCACAGGGTCTTAGGCTGGGCACAGCATGAGATTTATAGGTAGAATGTACTCTGACCCACTTCTGCTTCTCTACCCCTACTCAGATCACCCCAGGCAAGCCACTCCTCTCTCTACCTTAATTTTCTCATCTGCAAAATGAAGAGTGTATGTTTTACTTAGCTCAGTATTTGGAAATTTGAATGAGGTGATGATGATGATGTGTATATGGTCCAAAAATAAGGCCCTCTCCCCTTCCCCTCGCCCCCCCCACTAGGTCCCTGGTGTCCTTTCTTTGATATCAGTCGGTGAGCGGAGGGGAAGAGCTTCCTCTAGATCCCATCTTGGGGCAGACTCAGCTGCCCATGTTCCCAGAGGCTGGACTCAGCTCGCCAACACTGTAGCAGGCTCTGGGCTGGAGCCAAGGCCTGGATTACAGGACGTGACATCCTCTCCTGCAACCGCACCCCTCGGCCACACTCAAATCTCAGCTGCTCAGAGCTGGAGACACAGTGTCTGGGGGACATGGTGAGTGACTCCTGGCAAAGTTCAGAGTGATGCAACAGGGATTTTTTTAGGTGAGTTATCTCCAGAGTGGGAGGTAAGAAGAGCAAACAAGGATGTCTCAGAGAGGTCTCACACTGCCTCAAGGACTTCTCAGGGGCAGGAGGCAGGGGCCCGGCTCTGCTCTCTGGAAGCACACAGGGAACGTGTACTCTCTCTCCTGCACAATGGCAAGGAGACAGCTCTGATTGCAGGAGCTTCTGATGGGAAAAAAGCCACCCCAGCCTCAGGGATGGCCCAGTCTGATGGGGGAGATACAGCCTTTGTCTTCAAGGGACTCCCAGTCAAAGGGGGAAAACAACCTCCGATTTCAGGAAGATCTATCAGATGAAAGACACCTGAAACTCCGGATGCCCCCGTCTGAAAGGGGAGACCGACCTGACTTATGGCATCTCCCATCATGATGCAGGAGGCACAGTCCCTGCTTGCAGGTGGCTCCAATCTAATGGGAGCAGACAGCCTCTGCTTTAGGAATCACCAAATCTGATGCAGGACACTCAGCCCCTGACCTCAGATCCCCAAACCCCGGCCTGAGGGAACTCCTAGTAAGAGGATTAGAACACACTTACAGAGCATCTGTCACAAGCCAGTGCAAATGTCACCACATGGAAAGGGATATAAAATGGGCTCATTAGGGAATGATTTCCCTGAATCGGATGTGCGCGGGGCTGCCTTGCGAACCCCTCCACCCATCCAATCCCAAGCCTCGCTCATGACTTTCTTTAGTGGACCGCAGGCCGTGCTGACCTAGAATGGCAGGTTTAGCATCTATTCCAAAAAACATTGTCATTAATTCTATCAGTGTTTAGTGAGCACTTGTTCTCAGCCAGGCAGTGGGGCTTCAGAGACGAACTTTTTGAATCTGGTCTCTGCCTTCCAGCAATCCCCACCCAGTGCCAGAAACAGATAAAGGAACAAGTCCTGCTGCCCTTCCTCCCTACCCCAAAGCACCGAGAGATCCCATAATGCCCTGTTTACATGTTCCAACCTCGCCAGCTGTCGGGCTTGCTTTGGCCATCCCTGTGACCTGTGCCTGGCACGGAGTTCAGCCCCAAAGCTGGTGTTCAAAAATTGCTGGCTGCATTTAACACACAGCAAGGCAGATATCAATACACTACTTTCTACACTTTTCTATATGCTTGAAACTATCATAATTTAAGGAAAAAAAATGATAAGAAAGACATGCAATAAAACCACATAGAAAGGAGAGCAAAGGGAAATGGCCAGCATTCAGAGTGATGGGGAGATTCAGATTTGGAGGGATCTGGGGGTGTGGGATACAGGGACCGGGCCCAGATGTAGGTTATGGTCAAGCTGCTTCATTGGTGGTGAGTTGGTGCATACTCTCCATTACTAAAGGAAACTAACTCAATAGTCAGATAAAAGTGGTTCATAGAAAACCAGTGAGACATGAGACTCCACTTCAGGTCTGGGCACCTGAAGTCCAAAGAGGAGAAAACTACAGAATGAAAACCATACTAAGAGGAGAGTGGACAGAGTGCTGAGGAACCAGGAAGGGGCTGATCTGTGCCTGTTGGGTTGGGGGGTGGGGCGGGAGCACACGGCACAGGAAAGCTACACTCCCGGCTCCCATCCTGCCTCTACTTCTTACTCGAATCCTCTCACCTCTTCTCTCCTTTGGCTTCATCTCTAAACTGGAAATAACAACAGCCCTTTCTTCCTTCCTGGCCAGTTTTGAAATGTACTGAGGTGACACGTGTAGGGGACATCGAGGAGGGGCAGGAGCTCACCCGAGATGACCATTAAGGTGGGTTGAATGGTCCATCCTCTCCCAAAACGTAAGCCTACCTCCTAACTCCCGAAACCTGTGAGTGCTGCCTTGTTTGGGAAAAAGGGCCTTGAAGATGTAATTCAGTTAAGGTGATGAGGTCATCCTGGACCCCAAATCCAATGACAAGTGTCCTTCTAAGAGACAGTAGAGGAGATAAAAAGACATAGCAGGGAAGGCCATGTGAAGACAGAGGCAGAGACTGGAATGTTCCTGCCACAGCCAAAGAACACCCGGAGCCACCAGAAGCCAAAAGAGGGAGGAAGGATTGCCCCCCAAAGCCACTGGAGGGGGCACCACACCACAGCCTTCATTTCAGACCTGTGGCCTCCAGAACTGTGAGAGAATACATTCCCGTTGTTTTAAGCCACCCGGTTTGTGGTCACTTGTGACACCAACCAGAGGAAACGAATACAACCATCGCCACTGGTGTTCATGCTATTTATTCTCCGTGAATCCACCCCGTCTCCAATCCATTCTCTTCCCCCTCTGACCCCTGGGTCTGGTCCCAACCAGCTGCGTTCCTCAGACTTCCCTTTCCTCTGGCTTTCTTGGGTTTGGTCCCCGGGGGCCACCAACAGGAGACTGAAGAGTGAGGTGTGGTATTTCTTCCACCACCCCGCCACGGCACCGGCTTCGTGACCCTTCTGGCAGTGGCTGTGTCCTAAGGCTACGGCTCTTGTGGGACCGTCCCTCTCCCTGGCTGCAGCTCTCAGGTTCCCCCCCCCCTCCGTTCCCTCCCCCCGCCCACCTTGTTCTGCAGTCCCCAGGGCTGGTAACTGTTCGTTCCCTGCCTTATTTTGCCGGGAGTGTACCAGCCCTGGTGGGTCCGCTGCCCTGCCCACACCGCTGTAGACCGTCCCTTCACTTATCCCTCTGGTTAACGTTGGGAGTTAGTCACCCTTGCAGCTGGGTCCCTGCCAGCCGGTGTCCATCTGCCTGGGGCACAGGGCCAGACTTGTAACCTCAAAGCCAGCCCCTTCCGTTTGAATTCTCACTGGCAGAGGTTTCTCTCTAAACAATCACACTGTGGGATGATGGGGTCCTTGGCACCCGAAGCATGTGCCTGGGCCTCAGTGTCCTCACCTGTCATACATCCCCAGCTTCCCTGTGGAATCCCACCTAGGACTTCCCTGCCCCAGCCGCCTCGGTCCCCTGAGGCATGCCCATCGGGAAAGGGGCGATCATGGGGTGGGCGTGCATCGAAGAAACACAGCACCCCTCCCCGCTGCGCCCCCCATGCAACAGTGAAATCGTGCCAAGTGTTTTCCACGTATCCGGTGAGTTAAGAGGCTGTTTGGGGGCTTCCCTGGAGGTCCAGTGGTTAAGACTCTGTGCTCCCACCGCAGGGGGCGTGGGTTCAATCCCTGGTTGGGGAACTAAGATCCCACATGCCACACAGTGCGGCCACACACAGAAAAAAAAGAAAAAAAAAAAAGAGGCTGTTTCTTGCCTGCTCTTAGAGGAATTCCCTGAGAGAGGGAGAGAGAGAGAAATCTGGAAGACTGAGCAGCCTGTGTGATGACCCCCAACCCCATCCCATCTCCCTCCGTCACGGGATCCGCAGCCTCCTCCTGCTTTGGGCCTCACATCACCTCCCGTTGCTCTGACTGTTCACCTCTGACATAGGCGACCACCGGGCCTGGGCCCCACTTCAGGGAGCACCAGGAGGGGGGCCGGAACATGAGAGGCAGGAGACAGGACGGGGGTGGGGCACGCGCCCCGGGTACCACCTGGAGTGTCAGAGCTGGAGACAACATCAGAGCCACCTGATGAGCAAGTCACACCCAGAGTGTCCCTAAGCCTGAGGACAGCGGGCTGAGAAGAATGTGGGCAAACCAGGGCGTGTCCAGCAGAACCGGACCTGACAGGTGACGGGTGTGGGAGCTGATGGCCAAATAGGAGGAAGAGCTGAGGGGCCAGGGGACCCTGCTTGTGCCATCCGAGTCTGCAGGTGAAGGCATGGGGCTGGCCTGCAAATATCCGAGGGGTATCAGGCCAAAGGGATAGACTTCCCAGTGGCTCTAGAACTTCAGCCAGGGCAGGAAGGGACAGCGAGGCAAGTTTGGGGCTCAACAACCCAATGAATTTTCCCCAAACTCAAACTCCTGGGAGATGGGTCTGGCCTCCTGGCAAAGTAACAAGCAGCCCATCATTGGATGTGTTCAAACTGGACTGTCGTGATTCGGGGATGCTGCCATGGGGACCTCTGTAAAGGATGTTACTCTGACTGCTAAAATCTCTTCCTGATAACACCTGAGCTGCCCTGTGGAGGTGGCATGGTGTGGAGTCCACAGCATAGACTGGAGGCAGCTGGCCCCGATTCAAATCCCTGCTGTTATTAACAGCAATATGGCCCGGGGCAGCTCTCTGAAGCTCCCTGCTGTAGAATGGGCATGAAAGTAACAGCACCCCCTTCACAGGACTGCTGATTCATTCTGTATCACATCAAGAGATGCCCTCTGTGAGATGGCTTGTCACGTACCCACAGCCAGAACAGACTTGCCCGTAGGAAGAAGGTGAACAGGGGACCCCATGCCTGCAAGCAAGGCTGGCAAGAGGGTGCCCAAGTGCCCAGAAGCAGTGAGGCCCACTTATTCACAGTAATTTAGTGAACCTTATGTCCCCAAGTATCCCACATCTGGTGGCATAGTCACAGGGACCCAATAACCTGTCCAAACGAATGCATCCCCCCACACATAGGGGTCTTGATGATAAGCTCCCTGGTGTGCGCACAGAGGATAAAGACAATGTGGTTATAAAAAAAAGCTTGGATCTCCCCCACCTCCCCCCGTCCTCCCCACCCCCATCTCTGCTCTCCATCTTCCCTCCCCCCTCCCCCTCCACCCCTTCAGTTTCTCTTGTTTCTTCTATTCCCAGAGCTGGATAGGTGTCTCTAGGTCAAAACAACTGATCGATTCCACCAAGTCAGGGAGCTAGCAGGCAGGGCTTTGTGAAAAGCCAGGAATCTGGGAACTTATTCTCACAATGAGAGAGCAACCACTGCCTGCCCGAACTTTTCACTTGCTTGCTATAGCTGAGTTGGCATCTGAAGACCCGACCTGTTCCCCACAGCAGCAACTCAACAGAAGGGGGAGGACTTGAGGGCATGGGAAGCGGGGCAGGGGGGCACTGTGGTCTTTTTCAGTCCAATAACGATTCTCAGGGGTCCTGCCAAATGACCTTGGGAAATGGTCGGCTGAGTACCCGCTCTGTCCCCATAAAGCTCCAGATTTACCTGCTCTGAACCCGTAGCATCATTCCTCAGAAAGCCTGGCAGCACAACGCATTTCCCTCCTCCTGATGCTGATGTTGGTATGAATCACTCAAGAATCTGCATCCTGTGGTTCCAAAGAGATCCTATGAGGAGCCCTGGATGTGTCATGACTCTGAGCATCACTGAAGACAACGGTATTGTATTTTCCCCCTTGGCCTCTCCTCTGCCTGTGGCTGTCATCCCCACCTTCAGTTACCTTGGTGGGCTGACAGCCCAGAACCATGTCATTCACTCCCCAAACCTCATTTTCATTGACTCTCAACTTCCTACGACTGTGATTCTCCTTGGCCTGGAATCTTCTGTCTCTTTCCACCCTGGTGTTCACACCCTTCACTCACTCTGGGCTGCATGCCCCCAGCAGTTCTTAGGCACCTGTTTCTCAGGCTGTTATGGAAACAGGTCTCATTGGGTAAGATGCTGGGGCAGAGGCTCTCCTGTGCCATCAGAGGAACACAACACATGCCTGGCCCATCCCTGCCCCTCTGCGTCTGGCTCCCCCTGTCTTCCGTAGGCCAGCTCACACCTCGTCTTCCCAGTTCCATGTCTCCAGTCTACCTTCTTTCTCCTCAAAAAAAGGGGACCTCCTGGGCCCAGCCCAGCTCCAAGGCTCTGCTCTCTGCCAAGTGTTGGCCAGGAGTGATGGTTCTAAAGTGACAAGCACCCCCAAGTGCCACCCCTTGACAACAAGTTCTGTTAAGCATCGCAGGTAACATCATGCCCCCCATCAAGTCTCCAGGAAGCTCCTGAAAAGGAGACAGTGTCTGTCAGACTAGAAAACGCCTCTGCTTCAAAGTCAGAAAAACCTGAGCTTAAACCCCAGCCCGGCCATCTGCTGAGCTGGGTTAGGAAAGTGACATAACCCACCTGGGCTTCCATTTCCCCACCTGAGCCATGGGGAAATGACAGATAGTGGCCAAGACTTGCTGAGTCCCAGGCATGGTTTCAAGGGTGTTATATATGGCTGATTCATTTAATCCTCCTGACAACCCCAAAGGTGGGCATTGCTGTGATCACCCCCATTTATCGGATGAGGAGACTGAGGCACCGAGTGGTTAAATCACCTGCCCAAGGATATATAACTATAAAGCGGTCCCGCAGATCCACCGTGGCCTTAATCACTACCACACACACGTCTTTCTCACTCGTTGGGATGCAACACCCAGATACTCCCTGGCACCCAGCAGGCACTCAATAAATGCAAGATGGTCTTATGGCTGTTGGTAATCTAGACATGGGGTCTACAGGCAGGCCAGTGGGATGGGATCGGTGTAATGAGGGAGACTGGAAGAGGGAGAGCAGGGCACATGCAGGTAAATCATGACTCTTCTGCAGTAGTTTCCTGGAGCGGCCTTAACAAATGGCCACAAACTGGGTGGTTTAAAACAGAAATTGATTCTCTCTCAGTTCCGGAGGCCAGAAGTCTGAAATCAATGTGTTGGCAGCACCCTGCACCCTCTGAAGGCTCTTGGGAAGAATCCTACCTTGCCTCTGCCGGCTTTTGGGAGCTCCTCAAAATCCTTGGCCTTCCTTAGCTTGTGGCTGCATCACTCCAATCTCTGCCTCCGTCTTCACGTGGAGGTCTTCTCTGTGCCCCTTTGCGTCTTATGAAGCGTGATGAGATGATGCCTTTTTTGTCTCTTATGAGGACACCCATCTGGGGACTAGGGCTCACCTTAATCCAGGATGATTTCATTTCAAGATACTGATCATCTCTGAGGTCCTGGGTGCACTTACTTTTGGGGGGCCACTATTCAATCCACTACGCATTCTTCATGCTCCTTGCGTAGAGAAGGTGATGCTAGAAGACCCTGTGCTCCCCTGGGTCTTAGAGGAAGATGAATATTGAGCCACATCACTGAGGCAGGATGGGGGCTAGTGGGGACAGCCGGGGGCTGCACCCACTCTCGTGGTTGCTGGAGACTGGGGTTGCCACTTGCATCCCATACACGGAGGAGGGGCCGCCAGAGGCCAGCATAACCCCCAGAGTTTGCCAGAAGACAGGGGCTGGGCTGGGCTGGGCTGGGGATCCCAGCACCTGCTCTGAGGCTGTGAGACTGCATTTGACTGACTGCTGTAGCTGTACGGCTCTGAGAGGTCAGCTGGACCAAAAGAGCATCGCAGGGAAGAGACCAGGATATGAGCCCAGCGGGTCCCTGGAGGGAAAGTGGAGAAGAAGGATTTGGGGATTCCACTCAGTATCAGAGACAAAGCACCAGCTGCCTCCCCCCAGTGCTGGCCCTGGCATGACGCAGAGCTGTGCGCAGGGGACGAGGGGTAGGGATGGACAGAGCGGGGTCCCGGGCCTCGGGGCTCGCGGGCTGCCGCAAGGGGGCGAGGAGCGTGCACAGATGGGGTGCACAGAGAGCTCCGTAGGTTGTGCAGAGAAAGGGTGTTATCAGCACTGACAACCGAGTGGTTCTCTTTGTTTCAGTGGGAAGATTTGATGGCACGTGTAGGGAATGGGGAGAGTGAGGCCCAGAGAGGGGCCCCTGATCCCTTCCCCAAGTGCTAAAACTAAGGCTGTCCTCAGAGATGCTTTTTAAAAAAGCGGTTTCACGCCTCTTATTTCAAGTCTTCATTCTTGTGGCCCCTTCCATCATGTTGCACATTCCAGGGGCACTTTTCTCTATGGATTCCAGGTCGATGGCACCCCCTGGAGGGCGCTGCCTGTGAGATGGGTCTATTGCTCCTGGGTTACAGAAGGGAAAACTGAGGTTCAAAGAGGATTGGTGATTTGCCCCAGAACACACAGCTAATCAAAGGTAGGGCTAGGAAGAGGATCTAGGGATGCAGAATTCCAGCCAAGCAGGCTGTCCCAGGGAAGCATTGTGACTTTTCTGAACCCTAGGCATGTTTGCCTTCCTGGGCTCCTTCCTTCACAAAAAGATATTAAAAATTATATTTTATGATTGCATTGGTATAACGAGGAATATAATCCAGACTTGATTAAACATTAAAATATTTTCTTCTATCCTAAATTTGAGAATGGGTCTAATCAGCCCAACATGGCTTCTGGGACCACTTACTGCCCTGTCCCAGCCTGGCCTGGTGTAGCTCCACCCAGGACATCTCCCTGGACCTCAATCACAGGGGCTTCCCTGCCCCACACATACCCCAGGCCATGTCAGGGGCTGGATCATCAAATATGCAAGCCTTTACCCCCACCCCACCCATAGCTACTGCAGTCCCCTGAGATATTACCTGCCTCCTGTGTGCTGTACATTTCTCCAGATTCACCTCCTCCAAGCAGCCTTCCTTGATAACCCAAACCTATTAGGCACCCCCACTAGGAATTCTCTTTGTATGGAACCATCTTGAAATTCCCTTTGAACTTTGTGTCTCCCAGCCTCACTGTAAGTATTAAGGGTGGGCCCATGTTCTCCTGTGGGAACCACCCCCCAGCTACACCAGCAAAGACTGGTACAGAGCTGGGCACACAGGGAGCCTCATGAGCAGGAGCAGCCCCTGGGCCAGACGTGCCGAAGTACTTGCTGTTTCCCATTCCCTACTGGGGAATGTTGCTACCTCCCCTGCTTTCCACCTGGCAAACTTGTATACATCCTTCAAAGCCTCAACTCAAGTCTCCTGCCTCCAGAAGCCCTCCTTTACCTTCCCAGAGAGAATCCATTTCTCGCCTTTCCTACTCTCCCTCGTTTCCAGTGCACAACCCACTAGAGGACAGATCACACCACTCCCTCGTCATCCTTTATGGGGCTGTTTTCCCACCACTCTGGGGCTCTCCAGAGAGCAGGGCTCAGCCCAGGCCTCAGGAGTCGTTGGTGACCTGATGGATGTTTTCCACCCTGGCCCCAGCCCATGCTCAGTGGGAAGCAGAGTCAGGAGCAGCATCCTGTTTCCAGCCTACCTGGGCTGGACCCCGAGGAATGTCTCAGGTCTGGACGCCGAAAGGCCTAGACATCTGGTTCCCCAAAATCTCTTCCCATCTTCTTCATTAATTAAAATCACCTTCAACTCTTGATCATTGGGGAATGGATTATCTAGGTCATATCTTCAGTTCTCAGCCCTGGTTGCACATCAGACGTATGTGAAGCTTTTATAAAATTCCAATGCCTGGGCTTCCAGCAGACCAATTACATCAAAAATGCCGGTAATGGAACCCACCCAGCCTCAGTATTTTTGGTATTTTTAAAAAGACTCTTCAGGTGATTCCAATTATCGGTGGGGTGAATAGCACTCATCTTGCTGGTGGATTTTCTCATCAAAAGGGTCCCCTTCTGTTCTCACGATGTCCATCTTTTGGCTCATTTCCTCAGCCAAGGGGATCTACTTGAAGGCTGGCTGGGAAGAGTTTACGCTGGACAGTATGATTCGGCTGCCTGCCTGCAACATGGTTTTCTCCCTTGTCTGTGGTCCAGAGAGGTTGAGCGTCTTTCACAAGGTCACTCAGCTAGAGGATGGCACAGCTGAGTTGATAAGTAGGTCCTTTCAACAAATGATTCAGTGGTGGGCCTGGCAGGGGCTGTCACTAGGGGACCAGTGAGTCTTGGGGATGGTGTGCAGCGCGCCTTTTCCCAGCACCCGCGCTGCAGAGGTGTTCCTGCTCTGTCTCCCTGGGTAACATCTCCCCAGCCTCTAAGTGGCCAGCTTTGGGCACGTCCTGTCATTTCCTCCCGGTAAACAGACCCCCAAGCTATGGCGGCACACTCTTCATTCTCCGTCCCCTCCAGAGCACTTGCTCTCAGAGGCCCAGGAGATGACACCCGCACCCCATTTTGGGGACCCGACGCTCCTCTCCAAGCCCAGGAAGGAGAGATGTTTAATTTCTCAGACAATGCCACAAGAAGTAGTTTACATGCACATGGAATGTAACAGACGCAGCAAACAGTGAATATCGTAAACCTGTTGGCAGCTTCTCCTCCTCCACGTGACAGTTAAAGAGATAGCTTGGGTCACCCATGCAAAGTGGCAGCATCAGGGCAGGAAGCCATAGGCATAAGCTGACACAAGGGGACAAAGTGTCCTGTCCGCTGCCATGCTAGGCTCCAGGCTAGGGCCCACCCTTCCCCCTCCTCTTCCTCCTGGGTGGAGGGACAGGGTATCCTGGTACCCTGCACACCCTTCCTTCTCCTGTCCCTGATCTGAGACATGGGGAGGGGGGGGCTGAACCCATACTTTGTGGATCCTCATACTCTTACTTGGTCCACAGAATAACCCTAGGAGGCAAATGCTATTATTGGCCCATTTTATAAGCAAAAAGTAATAAATCATATTGTCACCATTATCACCACGATCAAGGTTAACATTTGTGCATATTTACTGTTTGCCAAGCTCTATGTCCTTTGCCCATATCAATTCATTTAATCCTTGCAACAGTCCTAGGAGTAGGTACAATTATTATCCTTATTTTACAGATGGGAGAAACAGAGGAACAGAGAGGTTGAGTAACTTGCCAATGGTCACACAGCTAGAAAGCAGAAGTGAGGAAATAATCTAATCATCTGTTGAGTGAGAACAACGGAAATTCAGGAGCAAATGATATAGACACAGCCCCATCTCTCACAGGGTAGGCAAATTAACTTGCTGAGCATCCCTCGACTGGACAGCATGGGGCCAGGGCTTGAACTAGGAGCTCTGGTTCTCTGAATTCAGTATATTTTCTGCTTGACCAAGCTCTCAGTCTTTTCTAATGCATGCGTGTGTGTATATGTGGTGTGTATGTGTATGTGTGCACATGCACCTGCGTAGTATGTGAGAGGCCAGATCTGAAATTTATCTTATATTGATACACTTAATTAAGAACCAGTCACTGTTCTTGGCTATCCTTCTCATCATATAGTAGGTCTCAACAAATATACTGATGAGTTAAACTGCATCAAATCCAGCACCATTCCCTTCCCCGAGCAACTACAGGCTGGAGATGTAGAAATATTACATTCCAAGAAGTCAGTATAGACAAATAGTTGAAGGGCAGACTCTAGAATTTTGTCTGGCTCAAGACCAAGTTCCTACACGTACCAGCTGGGAAACCTCTGGCAAACTGCTTACCTTCTCTGGGCCTCAGCTTTCTCATAAAGGGGGATGAGGATGGTTCCCCCCGTCACAGGATTAGATAAATATAAAGCACTTAGAACAATGCCACGCACTAGCACTCAATAAATTACAGCTATCATCATCATCACCACCATCATTACACGTAATAGGACATGTGTCTCTATCTTTGTGCTAAAGCACACGTGAGAAGCTTCTCTTTCCTCAAGCTGACAAGTGGTAAAAACCCAGAGGAGGGGGGGTCAGGCTTCACACTCCTGAGCTGACAGTGGCTACAGTGTCGAGGGCACTGGGCCTGCAAGACAGGCCACACGGGTTCTCTCGTCCCAGCTATGACATCACACAAGGCACTTCTCCACACTTGGGCCTCAGTTTTCTCACTGGCAAAATGGGAAGTGTACTTAGTAACTTTTAAAGATCCCCGCCAGCTCTCACTTTCTGGAATTCCTAGGAGCTCTCTCCTGACTCCTTCCTGCTATGAGAATCTGGTGTTGCCACCCAGGATTCTGAGAGGCACCCTGGGTTGGGGGGACATAAATCTGAGTATGTGTTGTTAAAACCATACAGAGCAAGGCCCTCGATTCACAGGTAAGGAAGCTGAGACGCACAGCAGGAACCCAGCCAAGTCAGTGGCAGGCCCGGCCCGGGCTAAGGGCTGCTGGCTCCCTGTCCTCACCACAGAGCCTCCCTAGAAAGCCATGGGTGCCTGGGAGGGTGAAGAATGTGCCAGGATCCCAGTTTTGTGAAGGGCAGAGCCAGAATGCTAACTCAAGTGCATCTGGTTCCATAGTCCTTCTTTCCTCCACTAGGTGAGGCCCTGCCAGCCCTAAGAATCCATCATGTTCCTGCTAGCTATCTATTTTACGCACGGTAGTGTATATATGTCAGTCCTAATCTCCCAATTCGTCCCCCTTCCCCTTCCCCCACTGTGTCCACCTGTCCGTTCTCTATGTCTACGTCTCTATTCCTGCCCTGCAAATAGGTTCATCTGTACCATTTTTCTAGATTCCTCATATATGCGTTAATATACGATATTTGTTTTCCTCTTTCTGGCTTACTTCACTCTGTCTGACAGACTCTAGGTCCATCCACATCTCCACAAATGACCCAATTTCGTCCCTTTTTATGGCTGAGTAATATTCCATTGTCTATATGTACCACATCTTCTTCATCCATTCATCTGTGGTTGGACATTTAGGTTGCTTCCATGTCCTGGATGTTGTAAATAGTGCTTT
Organism: Kogia breviceps; assembly: GCF_026419965.1. Lineage (NCBI taxonomy): Eukaryota > Metazoa > Chordata > Mammalia > Artiodactyla > Physeteridae > Kogia > Kogia breviceps. The sequence goes on from NC_081319.1 coordinate 74,122,177, forward strand.
TAACAGCACCAGATTAGCAGTAGGATCTCTGTTTTTCACATGAGGAAATGCAGGCCTGAAAAGTGATTTCACACAGCTAGATACTGGGAAAGCTGGGATTCGGTCCCTCTTGTCTTGTGGGTGATCAGTTCTAATCACCATCTAGGCTGCCTGTAAGTCAGGGATCACGTCCTAGGTCCTGAACGTCTTAGAGCTGAGTGTTCTTAGATTTGAAGCCTGACTCTTTGACCAGGTCACAGTGTGGCCTTGAATGAGTGCATGACCTCTGGGCCTCACATTCCACCCCTGGAAATAAGGATAAGACAGTCCACCCTGCAGAGTTGTGATTGGGAATTACTGATAATGTATATCACCAAGTCTCAGAAGGGGCCTAGTGGGACATAAACACTCACCAACTGTCATTATTTGCAGTTTATAGGAATATCAGACTGCTGACTGGGCACTTACTGCAAAGCCTAATTACTCTGAAATTCATAGTAACTGAGATGGAGCTTAAAATAATGTCACCTATACATCTGGAGAGAAGGTTAAAAAAAAATTCTGCAGAAAACATCCATAAAGAACCTTTCTAGAGCACTTACGTGTTATTTGCCACTGCCATGCTAATCTGAGTGAGTCACCAATAGCTAAGAGGCCCCTGATAAGTGTCTAGGTCTGTTCGAGCTTGGGTTTGGAAGGAAGGAAACTACTTATTGCAAAGCAGTATCTGATTCAGACTCTTGTCAATGCAGACAGGTCCTCCCCGAGGATCAAAATCAGCTTGTTTGGGGTTTGCTTATTTTTCTTGCTCAGAATTCTAGAAATGGCAGGGACGGCAAGCAGCTTGGAGAAACTGAGGTCCAGGGAATCTGGGTGCACAGCCAGGCCCAGGGTACCTGGAGAAGCAGGCCTGAGAAGAGGGGGCTCTCCTCTTCTGCCTTCCACATATCTGGGGAGTAGGCTGGGGGCTCCCTGGGCCCAGGTCTGAGAGGTCCCCATGCCTGGGGGCAGGAGATGGGGGTGGCTAGGAGCTCAGTCCCACAACCCAGCCATTCAAAGCCTCAGTTCCACAGCCCGAAGGCTGAAGACTGCAGAAACCCTGCAGCACCAGGCCAGACCCCTGACACTCTTCTAAGTGTTTTACTTACACGAACTCATTAAGTCCTTCCAACAACCCAGTGAGGTGGATATTATTATTGTCTCTGCTTCACAGTGGGGAAACTGAGGCACCATAGTTAACCAGCTTGCCCAAGCAGCTAGAAGGGACATTGGGGATATGGAGCCAGTCAGTATGACTCTGGGGTCTGAACTTTTATTCCCTGTGCCTCTTGGATGCATGTCAAGTGTCGTGTAGATGAAGGACATACTTTTAGGCAGGAATGGGGAAAACAGGACAGGGAAAATCTTGGTTTCTGAAACTCCTTCTTTCTAGTGGGCCCAAGTCTGAAGAGGGTTTCTCTGTGGGTCACTTGGCCAGACCCGGATGACAAGCCCCATGGAGTCCCCAGTTCTCAAAACAGAATCTGGGAGGCATATTTAGCTGGACCAGCATCAGGAGAGGATGCCAAGGCCTGGGGTGCTGAGGCCCACATGGAGGAGCCTTCCTCAGGGATCAAACCACATTCTCTCCTCAGAGGGATCTGACCTCTGACACTCACCCACCCACCTGCTCAGCCGTCTCCAGCACTCCCCGAGGTCCCCACTTCTCCTCCTGCCGAAGGATGCAAAGACAGCAAATAAAATCTCCAAACTTGTCTTTTTTCTTTTTCAAAGATGTCGCCTTGCCGATGCAGGGGACGCGGGTTCGTGCCCCGGTCCGGGAAGATCCCACATACTGCGGAGCAGCTGGGCCCGTGAGCCGTGGCCGCTGAGCCTGTGCGTCCGGAGCCTGTGCTCCGCAACGGGAGAGGCCACAACAGTGAGAGGCCCGCGTACCACAAAAAAAAAAAAAAAAAAAAAAAAAAAAAAAAAAAAGATGTCGCCTATCTGTGGTTGCCATGGTGACACCTGACGGCTTCTCTGAAGTCAGGGCTCAGCTCCCTCCAATGGCCTCCCCCACTGAACCCCCCCATTTGCCCCCCCCCTCACCCTGCCCATCTCTGCCCTCACAGGTCCCCAGGCCCAGCCTCCTATTCCTCCTGGCCAGGCTGGCTCAGATGCCACGGGTGGAGTGGGAGATGGCTCAGGCTGGGGTGGAGAGGACTTCAGGAGAACCAAGTGCACAGGCAGGCAAGTGACAGTGATGAGCTCCCAGGTGGCAGAGGCCTGCCAGGGACGCCCAGACATGACTGAGCTGCCCAAGGAGCCGGGTGCACTGTGCTGCCAGCTCCCTGTCCCTGCCGCAGCCTCCGTGCCCTCTGTTCCCCCGGCCTCTCCTCTGTCCTTTGGGCTCTCTCTTCTTCCACCAAAGGCCAGATGGCTCCAGCGTAGTCAAGAAGAAAGAACCTGTGAAAACTGACTGGCTTGATCCTGGCCAAGGTATTTCACCTCTCAGAGCCTCACTTTCTCCATCTACAAAGGGTGGTTAAGACGTACCTTAAGGGTTGCTGTGGGGCGTAAATGAGAAATGTGTGCAAATCCCAGAGACACAACAGATGCTGGAGCAACGCCCCTTCCCTCCCCTGCTTCCCATGTTTCCATCCCTCCCGCCCCTGTCCCTCCATCTTCTGTCTCCATGAACCCACTTTGCTTTTCTCTCTTCTCCACTGCCCTCCTTGCTCTGTCTCCTCTCCACCCCTTCCTCCCCAGGTGTTATAGCTAAGGCAGTCAGCTTCCAGCCTGGAGGTCATCCATTCTTCCTGGGGTCATAGGGCTTCTTGGGGAAGGTGGGGGGTGGGAGATGCTCAGCCTCCAGAAGGGACAGCCTTGACCTCTGATGGGAAGCCAGTGAGGACACAAGAACAATAACGGTGGACACCATTTATTGAGCACTCACAACGTGCCAGACTCTATTTGAGGAGTTCTCCATGAATCAGCTCATGCAGTTGTCACACCGCCCCTATATGCACTTACTATTGCCATCCCCACTTCATGCCTAGAGAAAACAAGCGGTGGCAGGAAACGAGGAAGGAGCTGCAATTCTATAGCGCAGGACATGAGAGGGAAGAAGGAAGAGGGGAGCCGGCAGCTCAGAGGCACAAGCAGCATCTTCCTGCCCTTCCTTTTGTCAGGTCGAAGTTAGGTCCTGCCACTATACCCCAGATACTCCCAAGGAGCATCTGAATCCCTGAAAGTATCCTTGGCTCAAGTTCAAGGTCACCCACAGAGCCTATCCCACCACCCTCCTCCAAAGCCTGTCAGCGTGCCCCACGCAGAGAGCGTGGCCATCTCCTTCCACTCTCCTGCCAGGAGCGAGACCATCTCTGCATGCACAGCGGGAAGAATTCTCAGTCTCCTTTGGCAAAACCTTTACCATCCTGCCAGCCCGTGGCAGCTCTGTAGGGCCAGGGGCCGGCTACCTGCTTCTCACCACCTCTTCTCAGCAGCGAGGCTGCGCCAGCTGCCTCCCCATGGTCAAGGAAATGATCTCATTCCAGGAGCAAGGATTTACTAGCAGGCAGACAGCAGGCCCTGACAGGGACAGAGTGTGGTGACAGGTTGAGGAACAGGGCTGGCTGAGAGCTCTCATCTCCGGAGGCCTCTGTCCAGTTACTGCTCATCAGTTTTTTTCTTAGCTCTCTGGCTATTGGCCACTTCTAATTCTCACCTGCTCCACTGCAGGACCAAACTGGGGAGGGAGGGCTCTCCTTGCCAGATCCTGCCCCCCACCTTCTGAGTCCCAAAGCAGTTTCTCCTAGCCGCCTCTCTAGATGGCTGGGCCAGAGCTGCACACAATTAAATGCACCCACTGACCACCTGGGGTCTCCAGAAAAGAGCAGATCTTGATTCAGAAGATCCAGGTGGGGTCTGAGATGCTGTATTTCTATCTGTCTGGAAATTACTTGGGAGTGGTGAGGGCCTAGATGACTCAGGATTGCATCCTAAGAGCAGACTTTGAGAGCCAAGGGTCTAGGGCTCCCCAGAGCCTCACGTGGCCCTCCCAAGGCCTTCTTCTGGGGTCTCTCCTTCAGGAAATAGACATCACACAATTGTTCTTAGCTGCTGCCTAGCAGTCATACAGGCCTGCCCATGAGCACCTTCAAACTGAGACCATGAGCTCTGAGCCACGAAGTGTGACACCTTGTCCCTTCCTTGGAGGAATGCAGTCCTTAGACCCCTCCGACCCTCACACATTGACCAGCATGGCCAAGTGAGAACCATGCAGAAGGGCTCTGCCATCCACACTCACTCCGCAGTCTGATCCCATAGAAGCTGGCAAAGCTCAGGAGAGGTGAAAAAGCTCAGGGAAGACACAGTGCAAGTCCAGATGTAGTCTTGGCTAGTAGAAAAGCCCCTAGATGAGGATCTAAGAGTCACAGTCAAACACTCACAAAAGAGGCTAATAGGTAAGAACCCCACATCTTTCCGCACTGCAGTCCAACCTTGTGCGGGAAAGATCATCATCAACTAACTTCCTCTTGGGTTTCCTCTTCTAGCTATAAAAGGGGTATTTCTCAGGTCATTTCTAGAAAAGATCTCATGCATCAGGCCAAGAGGGTCTGTGTGCATTCAGACACAGGAGGATGAACCAGGTGACATTTCAAGGTCACTCCCAAGTTGCAGGAATCTATGAATTCCCTACCAACTCCTGGGCATCATGGAGAGAAAAAGCCCCTTCCCTACTGCAGTTTGTGGTTTTGGATTTGATTAAATCTCAGGATTAATTTTTCCCAGTGACAGGGTGGCCAGCCTGGAAGCCATAATCCCTTCAGTAGTTCAACATGTTTATGAGGGTGAGAGGATGCTTAATGCTGCAGTTAAAATGCTAAGCTGAGTAATCAGTTCATTATACTCAGTATGTTTGCTGTCTGCAGCTGGGCCCCCTCCCCTAAACAGAGATAAATCAGCAGACAATGCAGATGGTGACAAGATACACTCTTCCAGCATTGACATCCATGCTCAAAATGCCCTGAACCCAGAGGAGAAGTTTCTGGCCCAGCACCCTGCAAGGTCTTGGACCAGGCCGGGCTGCTGACCAATGCTGGGGAGAACTCTTGATGTGGAGTATACCCAGGGGCTGGACTTCCAAACCCCAAAAGAATACAGGGTGAATCAGGTCAGCTGCAGCCCAAGGACTCTTGGTAATCATGGGCCGATGAGCCCGAGTGTCTTGGTTTAAGTTCCCCCGGGAGACCCTGAGACAAGGATTTGAGGGCACATAGTTTACTTGGGAGGTGGTCCCTGAAAATACTGGGAGGGGTGCAGGGGAAATGAGATGGAGAACAGAAGGCAGTCAAAAAAAGTGTGTTATCAAGCAAGTTACAAGGGTAAGCAATGGAGCTCAGTTCCAGTGGGCAACTCAGAGGACCCAAGTCAGAGTTCTCCCTGCTGAGGGGGTGAGGGTGCTGGCATAGGAGTGCCCAAAAGTCAGTGTTTGAGAACAGCTCCAGCAGTGAAATCTCCTAGACACTTGACTGGGCAGAGCGTGCTCCAGCAGCCAGAGAAGACCCTTAAGCCAAAGGTGCAGGTGGAGGCGGCAGGAGCTGGTGTGAACAGAGATGCTGGTGTTGATGGGGTGGATTGTGCCGGCTGCATAGACAGTGAGTAGAACCCACTGGGGGTAGGGCTATAACCCCCACAAGAGTAATCTTAGAAGAGACCGGGGACCCATGGACTAAGGAGTTTCACTTTCTGACCCTGTAAGAAGAACTGGATGCATCTCTATAAACGGCCGGACCCCTGAGCCCCAGAGCACAAGGGCTCCTTGGGGAATTAGCAGGTAGCGAGCCCTTGCGGTGGACTGATTCGGGCTTACAGAGGGGGTCCCCCGGGATGGCGGGAGGGCATCTCAGAGGCACTGTTCCTGGGTTAGAAATGGGCAGGAAGTTGGAAGATGTGCTGGGCTCTTCTCTGAGGGGGGAGAATGGCCAGCAGAGCCACCCTGCCGTTAGGACAGTGAGTCTCATTTGAAATTTTAATTTATCATCTGGAAGAAGGAGTACACAGTGAGAGCTGGAGATCTGCAAATGGCACCAAGTTTTTTGGGGGAAGTGAAATGTCAAGCCAATGGGGATACACTACAGAATCCCACAAGGGTGTGTGTGAGTGGGCAGAAAAGCGACAGATGAGCTTCGGTGTGGGCAAGTGTAAAACAGTGTATTTAAAGACCAATATCTCAAATTCCACAGGACTTCCTTCTGAGACGGTGCACACTATGGTGGTTTTATTTTAGGAAGAGTAAGGAGGGGCAGGAGAACTGACATTTATGTTGTGGCTATTAGGTGCCAGGTAAATAAAACACATCGGTTTTACTGAATTTTCTGCGTGCAGAGTGAAATATGATTCAGAGGGGCAAAGTAAGTTTGCCCAAGGCCACATAGCTGGGAAGGGCTGGGACTGGGATTCTGATTCAATCTTTGTTCTTTCTGGTCTGTTCCCTAAGGACAGGAGCCCACTATGTGAAGTGGCCTGAGGACCACCAGGGTGCAACCACAATAGGAAGACCCTGGAAAGGGATGCCACATGCTCCTGGTTTTCTCCCTCCTCTCTGGCCTGTCCTGCTCGGTCTCTTTTGCTAGTTCTTTCAGCAAAACACTGAAGTGCTCCAGGCCCTTCCTGGCCCTTTCTTTTCCTTCTTCCTTTTCCCTTGGGGAAATACCATTGTATGCTGATGAGTCCCCCTGAGTCCCCAGCTTTGACTTCACCTTGAGCTCTAGACTCACAATTTGACTCTCAGGACGTCTCCACTGGGGTGTCTAACCGGCATCTCAGACCTAACAGGGCCACAGACAAGCTCTTGCTGCTTCCCCTGGAGCCCACTGTTCCTGCAGCCTACCTCATCTCAGGAAACGGCAACCCCACGGAGCCTGTCCTTCCATCTGGGCACCACGAACGTATCCCAAGAAAGTCAACAGAAAGGAGGGGAGGTAGGCAGATCACTGTGAAAGATGCAGGACCTCTTACTTTTGGAAAGATGGAGGTGAGAGGATGGCTGGGAGCCCAAGGAACCAAGACATAGATGGTGAGAAGTCACTGGGTTTTACCAGCAAATCCAAGGGGGGTGGATTAGGGAATGGCTAGGATTAGAGACCCCCCTCAGAAATGTGGAAAGATACACGATAGGAGCAAACCAAAGGAAGCCCCCAAGCCCACCGTCCACTGCCACACTGGGCAATGGTAGCCGCCCACCTTCTGCACCCCCTCGCCCCACAGCAGCAGCTCTGATGTGAGCACCAATGCCAGCCTGGAATGGCCTGGAGCGGAGGGTGGTACACGGTTAAGGGCTCTGCACAGCAGGCCCCAGGCCCCAGTCACAGCAGTGGTCCCCAGTTCCTCCCCAGCCGGGGGTCGAGAACCAGAGGGAATGGCTCCTCTTGTCGTTGGGAGGATGAAACCGAACGATAAAAAGCCGTACATTCACTGGATTGGAAAATGAGAAAGCAGAATAAATAGGCTCCTGGGAGGGAAATAGGTCTTCCCCACCCTCTGAACAGAAATAAACAGGGAGAGCGCCTGTCAGGAGGGGACTGACACCAGGAAATAGGTGGCTTGGCCCTGTCAGGAGCCCCTAAGGAGAGGGTTCCAGGGAGCCTGAACCTTCTCTCCTGCCCAGACTTTCCTTCTCCTGGACCACCAGGCAGCAGGGGCCCACTGTGCTGGCCACTGGCCTGTCCCCTCCCCATCCACACCTGTCCCCCATTCCCTCTGCCTTGCTCCCCCCTGACACCTCTGCCAGGGCGCCCTCTCCTCCACTGAAACAAACCCACCTCTCCTCTAAGCCTCACTTCCTGTAGAAGCCTTCCTCACCTCTCTCTTCTCAGACCCGCTGAGTCACAGCCATACAACAGACAAACCCTCCACCTGTTCCCACACACCCTGGGCACCCGCCCACCACTCTATCCCTTGACTGAGCCATTTACCCAGCCTCCCATGCCCCTTAGAGTATCACTGATGTTTCGATGTCTCCTCCTCCAGGAAGCCCTCCCTGATCGCTACAACAATGAGGTAGATTTAATGCCTCCTCCCTGTACCCACTGCACATTGGGGTAATTCTAGTTGTGGCACAAGTCCCCAGGTCTGGTCTGAGGTGCATCACTCCTGGTATGAAGGAGCCTCCCCTTCTCTGCCTCCTTGAGGGCAGGTCCACTCTGTATCCCCCCCCCCCAGGGCTTCAGGGTGGTGGGTTAGGGATGACTAGGATTAGGGATTACCCTGCAAAGTGTGAAATGTTAGGAGCAAACCCAAGGAGGGGAACTGACTCAGCCATACAAAGAGCACCTGCTGGAGGAGTGCTGAATTAATTATGGCCACCTTTATCTTGTCCTCAAGGTGTTGGGGTAAATGCTGCACACAGCACAGAGCACACAGCCTGATGTAAACTTGTACTTTGTACAGATACAAGCATGACCCAAGCCCTAACCGCCCCCAACACGACACATCTCACAGCACAGCCAGAGACAGACACCCCGCACAACCTGCCTCCACCCCACTGCCCTCTTTGGGCCCTGCTGGTCCACTTTATTGTACTTGAAAACCACTGACAATCTCCTGCCAAAATGAAGCCTTAATACAACAAGACAGTGGAGCAAACCCCTTTCCTCAGGACTCCAGTCAAATAATCTCCACACTGCAGAGCTGGAAAGGGGTCTGGAATAAGCTTGCCCAACCTCTTAACTTCACAGATGTGGAAACTGAGGCCCAGAGTGGGGCCGTGCCTGTCTGAGATGGCTCAGCTGGGGTGGCATCAGCGGGTCTGCATTGTATCCCCGGCTCTGCCACTCCTTAGCTGTGCCATCTCAGACAGGCACTGCCTGGGACCCATGGACCCCTCTTCACTCACGTAACAAAGTTCACTGGGGGCCCACCTCAGAGTGTGCTTAGAGGGCAGGGAAGGAGAAAGATGTGCCCCTGCCTTTGTCAAGGCCACCACCTCATGGAAGAGAGAAGATTCCCTCCCCAGCAGTGCCTAGAAAGAATACCAGGTGGGCCTCTGGTGTCCCAGGACCTGACCCTACTCTGCCACTATTTTGCTGTGTGACTTCGGGTAAGCAGCTTACCCTCTCTGAGTCTCTCTTTTCCTCTCTGGAAAATCCAGGGTTTAGACTCTGTGGTCTGAGGTCCCTTCCAGCCAGGCCACTAATTCTCTTGGATCAGAGGAGGAGGAGGACAATTATGGCAGGATTTCCCACAGAAGCCCTCACCTGAGTCCCAAAGGTAGGTGAAGCTGGGAGGTGAGTTCCCCCCCCGGCCCGCCTTGTCTGTTCTAGACCCTCCTCTTCTTCCTGCTGGAGAGACAGTGGGGAGATGGATGAGGGCTGCCCTGTGGAGGCAATGAGCAGACGTGGGGGAAGGGACTCAGGTGACACTTACAGCTGGAGAAACACTCCTCCCCCCTTCTCCTCGCCTCCTGTTGACGTAAATGCCTTCCCTCAGGGTCTGTCCTCTGCCTGATTTAGGGAAAAATAACAATGAAAAGGTGCAAAATAGAGACCAGAGAGAGCACCAGCCCACCAGCTCCTCCTTCATGTCTGTCTGTCATTCTGTCTCCATTCACTTCCTCTCTCTGACTCACCCATCCTGCCCACTCCATACATATGCCTGGGGGCCCCCCCGCTCCAGTCCCCACTTGTATCCCCCGTCTGCTCCTCCTGCACGCTGCCCTCCGAGCCCACTTCCCCATGGTCTCTCCAGGTCTCCTCTCCCATCCCGCCTGCCACTCCGTCCGCCAGGACTTCCCAGGCAAGCTGTGTATCGGCCCGCTGGATTTGATGCCAACCCCTTGGTCCCGGATGGCGTGGGCCGCAGAGGGAGGGCCACTGCTTGCCCCAAGCCTGGACAGGGAGGCCAGTCAGCTCCAGAAGGAAGGAGGGCCCAGCGTCTGCTGCTTCCGGCAAGCCTGCAGGGGACGTCAGGCCCCGGCAGAAGCAAACATCTTGTCAGGGTTCCACGGAGGCCTGGGAGGAAATGGGACCAATTAATCCACATTTTCCTCTCCAGATTGGAGTACAAGTGGGAAGATAGAAGAATTAACCTTTTCAAAAATGTAATTTCATAAAATCATCTTGCTTGGAACAGACTCTCTCGTTATTACTATTATTTATCGTCCGTGCCTCAGGCCACCACCGGCATGGAGGGACGGAGGAGGGGCAGAGTGGCCCCAGCTGCCCCGTGGAGAGAGGAACGCCTGCCTGGTCTACAAACCCAGACTCAGGGTTCAATCACAGACACCCCCGGAGTCTCCGTGCTAACACAGGTCACAGGCAGCTCCTCTTAGAAGTGCCCCTCATTGGGCCTGAGTCCCAAGTCACTCTCGAGACAGTCACATGAAAAAATTGCTACTGTGGCCCTTCTCAGCCTGCTGACCCCTGTCCACACTGCCTGTTCCCTGCTGTCCTTCTGGAGCTCGCCCTGGCCGGTGCTGTGGGGTCCCTCCGCAGCCATCCCTCAAGTTAGCCCTGCCAGGACAAGGGACACCAGAGGACCCCGCTGCCGGAGACCTGCTCCCTGGCTCACAGAACAGGTGTTAGGCCCTGTCTGCTGCCCACCTGCCTGCCCTGGCATCCTGCCTGACCTCCCACCCTACCTGGCTGCCATCTCACTCAGCCTTAAGTGATGCCTCATGGCCTTGACTCCTTCAGAGTCTACGGCTCTCACCTGTAAAATGGGGGAGCAAGCCCGGCAGGCAGGAGGGACAGGAAGGAGACCAATGTGGCCATAGGGTGGTGAGAGGGGAGAGGAGAAGCAACGATGTCAGCATGGGATCACATAGGGCCTTGCGGGCCATTGGAAGGACTTCAGCTTTTACTCTGACTGAACTGGGGAACCACGGCAGGATCTGGAGCAGTGGAGGGCATGATCTGCCTTATGTGGTCAAAGATTGCTGCTCACCCTTTCTCTGGGGCCTCGTCTATTCGATCTGGTCCATTCCATCCCCAAAATATCCCCTCTCCCTACATGGGACCCCATGGACTCATATTCACTCATTTAATAGTGTTCACTGGAGGCCCATCTCAGAGTGTGCTTAGAGGGCAGGGAAGGAGAAGGATGTGCCCCGCCCTTGTCAAGGCCAACACCTTGTGGAAGAGAGAAGATTCCCTCCCCAGCAGTGCCTAGAAAGAATACCAGGTGGGCCTCTGGTGTCCCAGGACCTGACCCTACTCTGCCACTATATTGCTGTGTGACTTTGGGTAAGCAGCTTACCCTCTCTGAGTCTCTATTTTCCTCTCTGGAAAATCCAGGGTTCCAACCCTGTGGTTTGAAGTCCCTCCCAGCCAGGCCACTAATTCTCCTGGATCAGAGGACGAGGAGGACAATTAGGGCAGGATTTCCCACAGGAGCCCTCACCTGAGTCCCAAAGGTGAGTGAAGCTGGGAGATGAGGTTGCCCCCACCTTGTCTGTTCTAGACCCTCCTCTCCTTCCTGCTCAGCTGCCCACCCCCAGTCCGCAGCTCCCCTCTGCTCTGTCCATCCTGGCCCAGCTCCCCTTCCAGCCCCATCTCTGGCACTGAGCAGGAAGCACACTGAAGCTGCCAGGACAAATCAGATCAGCATGCGCAACAACTTAACAAAAGATGGATCTAGTGTATGTGTGCAGTTTTTAAATAGAGGTTCCTTGGAGCCGGTTATTTCACTCAGAATGAAAACAATTGATTATCTTTAGAGCCACTTACTGAGGCTTATCGGCCTTGATACAACCAGCCTGGGGTTTCCAGGGGCCCAGTGCTGCTCATCCGCCCTCAGGTGAGGGCCTGTTCCCAGGGAGGGGGTGACCGTCACAGCATGGCAGCCAGGGCCCCCTCCTCAGCTGGGAGGGGCAGGACCCCCAGGCAGGAGGGGCTGGATGGGCCTGGACAGTGAGGTCGGCCTCCCTGCAGACCTAGACCCAGACACAGCTCTACAGGGCAGTGAGGTATTTAGAGCAGGGATACCTACAACTCAACTGTGCCCTTGGGGGTGGAGAAGCAGGAGAGGGGCCACAGGGGCACCCCTCCCAACTCACTGCTGAGCCAGCCCCCTGACCTGGGATATGGATGACAGGGAAACCCAATTCCAGTCTCGGGGGCTTCCAGTCCACAGCCAGTGTGCAAGGTAGACAGCAACAGTAAATACATACATTCTAAGATGTCAGGTCGTAGTATGTGCTTCCAGGAACAGAGGGCAGGTTAAAGGTTGGGAGGGGAAAGAGGAATGAGGCCTGGGGGCAGTCAGGGGAGTCCTCTCTTAGGAGGGGACATGTGAGGGAGCTGGGTCTTGCTGACATTGAGGGAAAGGCTTCAGGGCAGAGGGGACACCCTAGAGTCCTCTGTGCACTGGGCCTGAACTAAGGCCAGGGTCAGGGGAAAGAGTGCCCCCTGCTCCTGTCCGCCTACCTTCTCCTTCCCTGCATGTTTCTCCGGTGGGTGCTCTGCTGTATTTGGAGTCTTGACTTGTACCCTGACTCATTTGGGGCACAGACACTATTTCCTACATCCCAGGCTGGGTAGGTCAACTGTGCATGGACAGATGGCTCAAAATCATGAAGCAATGCCTCCATGTCCCTCATGACATACGGAGCTGGACATGCTCCCTGATATACAGTCCTATCCAGCACCTCACTTACCAGTAAGCCCCATGGGACCTATGAAAAGCCCCTGTGCTCTCCAGCATCTCTGAAAGCCCTCCAACTTTGTCTCCTCCCCTCCTCCTGGCCCTCCTCCATCTCTTGGGGTCTGGTTTCTGTCCCACTGCCTTGCCGCTGGCTTCCACCTCTCAGCCACGCTGATGTCTAACTTGGGCAGTCCACCTAGCTGGGTCCCGACTTCACCCATGTCCAGCCAAGGCTCTAAGAGGCCAAAAACGGTCAAGTCCCAGGTTGCAGTTAATCTCTGGACCCTGATCTGGGCCCCCAAGGGCAGACCCTGTAGCTGGGTGAGTCCCTCAGCCATCCCAGCCTGGCTTTCACCTAAGCCTAGCCTCCTACTGTGGTAGGACAGTGTTGTCCTATAGTTCTGGAAAAGGCCAGACACAAATGAAATGGACCTCCCTAGGGACAGGCTAGGGAGCTTCCTGCTAGTGCTGCTGTCAGTCTTGTGTTTACAGCACAGACTGTTAGCAACCTCAGGGAAAAACAACACAGAAAAGGAAAACAGGTTTGGAGTAGTTATGGAACCCAGGTCCAGTGGGAGACAGGAAGCCTGGACTCCATTCTTGCCTCTGTTCCTAACTACCAGGGCGACCTTGGGTAAGTAGCACTCTTGCTCCTCAAATGAAAACTAAGCGGCATTGGATTAAAATCAGAGGTTTTCTAAACGTGTGCCCTGGTAGGTTCCATGGAGCCCGCCCAAAGGCCCCTCAGAGTGGAGATGAGGATAAGGGGCTCAGTTTCCCCTACCCCCTTTCCAACAGTAGATATGCTTTCACTTCTGCTATTTGTTTCAAGCTGCCTCAAAATGCTTCCTGTAAACAAGAGTTGAGAGTTTGACAAATAGTTTTAAAACCACTTCACTAGATGACTTTGAAATTCCAAGAATTAAGGAGTAGTCACCAGTTGATGACCTCAGCACTTAGCTCTCTGTCTCTCTCTTTCCCTCTCCACCATCGTTCCTGCCGTCATTCTCAATGCCTTTAGTATCTCTCAGATGATCTGTTCCACACCCTGGCCTCTCGGTTCATTGACCACCCTGTTCCCCCCACCCCCCAGTACCAAAGATCTTTTCCTGCCCTTTCCACACACACGGTCACACTCTAGACCTCATTATCACCAATAACTCCCTCACCCTTGAGTGCCTGACTTCAAGGATCCCTTGTCTAACTTTGTCCCCTATAATATTCCACTACCCCTGTGCTAACAATACTCCCACCTACTGAGACCTCCCAATCCATTCATCACTCAGCCCAGATTTCAGCCCCCAAACCATCCCCTTCCTAGCACTCTTGATGTCCTTGGCCCCCTCTCCCTCCTTCATACTCATCTGGAGAAACCCCCTACCCTAGCTAAACCCCACCATCCACTTGTTCAGCACCTGCACCCCATCGGCCAACTGTTCTCTAGGAATTCTCTCTATAGAATATTGAACTCTGCCGTTTCTATACTTTCCTAGTAAATCTACTTTCCAACTCTCCAAGAAAATTATTTCAAAAATGTCCCTCATCTCTCAAACGATCATCTCTGCTTGACCCCCCTTCTCCAGATGATGGCTTTGATGTGTACTTCATAGAGAAATCAATGACATCAAAGGCCTGTCTCTTCTTCCTACCCATACGTCACCCACCTACCTACATCCGTCCTCACATTCCCCGCCTCCCTTTTTGTTAAAATGAAAAAGTATATATCCCATTGATTTCTAGGACCAAGCCCTCCACCTATGAACAGGATCCCATCTGGTTTCATCTTCTCAAAGATTCTCCTGCAATGATTCCCTCTGCATCAGCACTGTCTCTATGTGGATCAACACAGTCGACAACCATGTCTCACTAGTTCACATCTTTAAAGAAAAAAGTCATTCCCTTGACTCCACATTGCTTTTTAGCCCCTCTATTTCCTTGTCCTGCTCCCCACCCCCAGCTAAAGGTTTACCAGCTAACTGTCTCTACTGCTTCACCCCCACTGCTCAACTTGGGCTTTCAACCCCACATCTCCATGGAAGAGGCTTGGGTCAAGGTCACCAATGACTTCCTGATGTCTCAAAGCCAACAGCCTATCCTCTGGTTTCTCCTTACCCCATCTCTCCTTGGCGTTGGATGACCCCATCTCATCTTCCCTTGGTTTATCCCCAAACTCACACATTGCAACTTCTCAGTCTTCTCTGCCAGCTCCCAGGCCTCTAGTCATGTTTCCCCAGCTCTGTCCTTCAGCCCTCTTCTCTCCTAAGTCTACGCTCTCTTCCCAGATCAGCATATCCAGTTGTACAACTTCCAACACCTTCTATTTGATGAAGACTCTTGAAATTTTACCTGCAGCCCAGACCTTTCCCCTGGAATCTGCCAGAATTGCACATCCTGCTATTAACTTGCCATCTCCACTTGGATGTCTGTTTGGCATCTTGAAAGAAAACAGAACAGTAAACTCCCTTTTCCCACTCCAAACCTGCCCCTCCTTGGAGCCTTCCCCATCTCTAAAATGCCCCACCATACACCCACCGAGCTTCTCTTGATTCCTCTCTCCCTTACATCTGATATCCCATCCATCGCTGAATCTTGTTGGTTGAACTTCCAAAATGTATCCTGAATCTGAGCCTTTCTTACCACCTCCACTGCTACTTCCTGGCCCAACTCACCATCATCTCTCGCCTGGATCACTACATTTATCCTCTAATTTAATCTCCATCCTGTAGTTCTGGCCCACCTCCAATCTGTCCTCCACAGAGCAGCTGGAAGGATCTGTCTAAACCAGAATCAGGTCAGGTCAGCCCACTGTTTAAAAACCTTTCAGAGGTTCCTGCTATACAGGAGATAAAAGCCACGGACCTCACTGCAGCCTACCGGGCCCTGTGTGGTCCGGCTCCTTCCTACCCCTCCAGCCGCATCTTCCCCCAGCCCTGCTCTTGGACAGGAAGCTCCAGACTCGCTGGCTGCAGCTCATCCCAGTCTTGAGATCTTTACACTTCTCCCTTCTGTTCGGATCCTTCTTCTCTCCGCCCCAGTCTTCACACACCCACTCCTCATCATTCAGATCTCATTTCACGTGCCACCTCCTCTGAGAGGCCACCCCTGATCACCCTGGTCCCAGGGCCCCAACACCAAGCCCACTGTACTGCCACCCTCCCTTACACTAACCTATTTTATCTTGTTCAGAGGTACTTAAAAGCATCTTACTGATGAGTCTGTGTGGGATTCTCTGCTTCCTCCCTCTAGAATATAAGATCCTTGAGGGCAGGGATTCCATCTATGTGGTTCCTGGTTCTAATCCCAGTACCTAAAAAGCATCTGGCACACAGTAGGTGCTTATTAATTGACCTAATAGCCCCAGATCTTCAATTCCTTGCTGAATGTCCTTAAAACGCCAGTTAATCACTCAGTGCCTTCTCAGTTTATAATGTAAGAGTTCTAATACCTGACGTGCCTCCAGGGGCTGGTATAAGGTTATTGGATGTAACAGAGCTTTACAACCTGTAAAGGCTTCAGTCCCCTACCTGACTCTGCAGAAAGGGGCTTGCAACAGAGAAGAGTTTATAGCACCCCAAAGTGAGACCCCTCTGGGCCCAAGCCCACCTGCCTGTCTAGCTCAGAAGTCTGTGCTTTTGTTTTCACCTTTGCTTCTGCTGCTTGCCCCAGCCTGAGAGCCCCCTCAGCAGTTCCTCTGGATGTCCCTAACCCTGACCCTGATGAGAAGACTACTCCCCAGTTCCCACCTACTGAGGACCTCAGCACCTCTCTGTTCCAGCACCTCCTCCAAGCCCACTGGACTCTACCTGCTGTCCGCATCAATCGTCCCCAGGACTTTCCTGGTCTTTCCTGTCCCGCCCGGACCCAGACACCTGCTTCCAAACCTGTCTGGTGGCTTTATTTTCTCCCTTGCTGGGAGTCACTCATTACCACATTAGCATCTGTGAAGTCCTTTGCGCTACACAGAATGCACAGTGAAACAGAAAAGAATGCTTAGCCAGGGTCCCATGACCTAGGGACAACTTCCCGGTGCGCCTCTGCCGCCGCAGGCTCGCCCCGCATCCCTACCCCTCCCTCCCCCCCCCACCCCCACCCCCGCCCGAGTGAGACCGAGGCCCCTCCGGCAACCTACACGCAGAGGCGGGGCCAGATCCAAAGCTGAACCCCTGGAGCTGTGTGAACAAAGAAGAGAAAGGGAAATTTCTGCCAGCAGCCTCAGAAGCAGCGGATTAAAGCTCCACAATCAACTTGATGTACCCTGCATCTGTGGAATACCTGAATAGACAACGAATCATCCCAAATTGAGGAGGTGGACTTTGGGAGCAAGATACATTATTTTTTCCCCTTTTTCTCTTTTTGTGAGTGTGTATGTGTGTGCTTCTGTGTGAGATTTTGTCTGTATAGCTTTGCTTTCACCATTTGTCCTAGGATTCTGATCGTCCAGTTTTTTTTTTTTACTTAAAAAATTTTTTTCTTAATAATTATTTTTTAATTATTTTATTTTATCTTACTTTATCCTCTTTCTTCCTTCCTTCCTTTCTTTCCTTCCTTCCTTCCTTCCTTCCTTCCTTTCTTCCTTTCTTTCTATTTTTTCTCCCTTTATTCTGAGCCGTGTGGAGGAAAGCCTCTTGGTGCTCCAGCCAGGAGTCAATGCTGTGCCTCTGAGGTGGGACAGCCAACTTCAGGTCACTGGTCCACAAGAGACCTCCCAGCTCCACGTAATATCAAACGGCGAAAATCTCCCAGAGATCTCCATCTTAACACCAACACCCAGCTTCCTCAACGACCAGCAAGCTACAGTGCTGGACACCCTATGCCAACCAACTAGCAAGACAGGAACACAGCCCCATCCATTAGCAGAGAGGCTGCCTAAAATCATAATAAGCCCACAGACACCCCAAAACACACCACCAGACGTGGACCTGCCCACCAGAAAGACAAGATCAAGCCTCATCCACCAGAACACAGGCACTAGTCCCCTCCACCAGGAAGCCTATGCAACCCACTAAACCAACCTTAGCCACTGGGGACAGACACCAAAAACAACGGGAACTACGAACCTGCAGCTTGAGAAAAGGAGACCCCAAACACAGTAAGATAGGCAAAATGAAAAGACAGAAAAACACACAGCAGATGAAGGAGCAAGGTAAAAACCCACCAGACCTAACAAATGAAGAGGAAATAGACAGTCTACCTGAAAAGGAATCCAGAATAATGATAGTAAAGATGATCCAAAATCTTGGAAATAGAATGGAGAAAATGCAAGAAACATTTAACAAGGAGCTAGAAGAACTAAAGAGGAAACAAGCAATGATGAACAACACAATAAATGAAATTAAAAATACTCTAGAAGGGATCAATAGCAGAATAACTGAGGCAGAAGAACAGATAAGTGACCTGGAAGACAAAATAGTGGAAATAACTACTGCAGAGCAGAAGAAAGAAAAAAGAATGAAAAGAACTGAGGACGTCTCAGAGACCTCTGGGACAACATTAAACACACCAACATTTGAATTACAGGGGTCCCAGAAAAAGAAGAGAAAAAGAAAGGGACTGAGAAAATATTTGAAGAGATTATAGTTGAAAACTTCCCTAATATGGGAAAGGAAATAGATAATCAAGTCCAGGAAGCACAGAGAGTCCCATACAGGATAAATCCAAGGAGAAACATGACAAGACACATATTAATCAAGCTATCAAAAATTAAATACAGAGAAAGCATATTAAAAGCAGCAAGGGAAAAACAACAAATAACACACAAGGGAATCCCCATAAGGTTAACAGCTGATCTTTCAGCAGAAACTCTGCAAGCCAGAATGGAGTGGCAGGACATATTTAAAGTGATGAAGAAGAAAAACCTACAACCAAGATTACTCTATCCAGCAAGGATCTCATTCAGATTTGATGAAAAAATTAAAACCTTTACAGACAAGCAAAAGCTGAGAGAGTTCAGCACCACCAAACCAGCTTTACAACAAATCCTAAAAGAACTTCTCTAGGCAGGAAACACAAGAGAAGGAAAAGACATACAATAACAAACCCCAAACAATTAAGTAAATGGGAATAGGAACATACATATCAATAATTACCTTAAATGTAAATGGATTAAATGCTCCCACCAAAAGACACAGACTGGCTGAATGGATACAAAAACAAGACCCATATATATGCTGTCTTCAAGAGACCCACTTCAGACCTAGGGACACATACAGACTGAAAGTGAGGGAATGGAAAAAGATATTTCATGCAAATGGAAATCAGAAGAAAGCTGGAGTAGCAATTCTCATATCAGACAAAATAGACTTTAAAATAAAGACTATTACGAGAGACAAAGAAGGACACTACATAATGATCAAGGGATTGATCCAAGAAGAAGATATAACAATTGTAAATATTTATGCACCCAATGTAGGAGCACCTCAATACATAAGGCAAATACTAACAGCCATTAAAGAGGAAATCGACAGTAACACAATCATAGTAGGGGACTTTAACACCCCACTTTCACTAGTGGACAGATCATCCAAAATGAAAATAAATAAGGAAACACAAGCTTTAAATGATACATTAAACAAGATGGACTTAATTGATATTTATAGGACATTCCATCCCAAAACAACAGAATACACATTTTTATCAAGTGCTCATGGGACATTCTCCAGGATAGATCATATCTTGGGTCACAAATCTAGCCTTGGTAAATTTAAGAAAACTGAAATCGTATCAAGAATATTTTCCAACCACAACGCTGAGACTAGATATCAATTACAGGAAAAGATCTATAAAAAATACAAACACATGGAGGCTAAACAATACTTAATAACGAAGTGATCACTGAAGAAATCAAAGAGGAAATCAAAAAATACCTAGAAACAAATGACAATGGAGACACGATGACCCCAAACCTATGGGATGCAGCAAAAGCAGTTCTAAGAGGGAAGTTTATAGCAATACAATCCTACCTTAAGAAACAGGAAACATCTCAAATAAACAACTTAACCTTGCACCTAAAGCAATTAGAGAAAGAAGAACAAAAAAATCCCAAATTTAGCAGAAGGAAAGAAATCATAAAGATCAGATCAGAAATAAATGAAAAAGAAATGAAGGAAACAATAGCAAAGATTAATAAAACTAAATTCTGGTTCTTTGAGAAGATAAGCAAAATTGATAAACCATTAGCCAGACTCATCAAGAAAAAAAGGGAGAAGACTCAAATCAATAGAATTAGAAATGAAAAAAGGGGAAGTAACAACTGACACTGCAGAAATACAAAAGATCTTGAGAGATTACTCCAAGCAACTCTGTGCCAGTAAAATGGACAACCTGGAAGAAATAGACAAATTCTTAGAAATGCACAACCTGCCGAGACTGAACCAGGAAGAAATACAAAATATGAACAGACTAATCACAAGCACTGAAATTGAAACTGTGATTAAAAATCTTCCAACAAACAAAAGCCCAGGACCAGATAGCTTCCCAGGCGGATTCTATCAAACATTTAGAGAAGAGTTAACACCTATCCTTCTCAAACTCTTCCACAATATAGCAGAGGGAGAAACACTCCCAAACTCATTCTACGAGGCTACCATTACCCTGATACCAAAACCAGACAAAGATGTCACAAAAAAAGAAAACTACAGGCCAATATCACTGATGAACATAGATGCAAAAATCCTCAACAAAATACTAGCAATCAGAATCCAACAGCACATTAAAAGGATCATACACCATGATCAAGTGGGGTTTATTCCAGGAATGCAAGGATTCTTCAATATATGCAAATCAATCAACGTGATACACCATATCAACAAACTGAAGGAGAAAAACCATATGATCATCTCAATAGATGCAGAAAGTTTTCGACAAAATTCAACACCCATTTATGATAAAAACCCTGCAGAAAGTAGGCATAGAGGGAACTTTCCTCAACATAATAAAGGCCATATATGACAAACCCACAGCCAACATCGTCCTCAATGGTGAAAAACTGAAACCATTTCCACTAAGATCAGGAACAAGACAAGGTTGCCCACTCTCACCACTCTTATTCAACATAGTTTTGGAAGTTCTAGCCACAGCAATCAGAGAATAAAAAGAAATAAAAGGAATCCAAATCGGAAAAGAAGAAGTAAAGCTGTCACTGTTTGCAGATGACATGATACTATACATAGAGAATCCTAAAGATGCTACCAGAAAACTACTAGAGCTAATCAATGAATTTGGTAAAGTAGCAGGATACAAAATTAATGCACAGAAATCTCTGGAATTCTTAAACACTAATGATGAAAAATCTGAAAGTGAAATTAAGAAAACACTCCCATTTACCATGGCAACAAAAAGAATAAAATATCTAGGAATAAACCTACCTAAGGAGACAAAAGACTTGTATGCAGAAAATTATAAAACACTGATGAAAGAAAATAAAGATGATACAAATGGATGGAGAGATATACCATGCTCTTGGATTGGAAGAATCAACATTGTGAAAATGACTCTACTACCCAAAGCAATCTAAAGATTCAATGCAATCCCTATCAAACTACCACTGGCATTTTTCACAGAACTAGAACAAAAAATTT
The DNA here is from genome assembly GCF_026419965.1 of Kogia breviceps. NCBI lineage: Eukaryota > Metazoa > Chordata > Mammalia > Artiodactyla > Physeteridae > Kogia > Kogia breviceps. The sequence continues at coordinate 74,143,356 of NC_081319.1, forward strand.
CACAATTTGTATGGAAACACAAAAGGCCCAGAATAGCCAAAGCAATCTTGAGAATGAAAAATGGAGCTGGAGGAATCAGGCTCCCTGACTTCAGACTATACTACAGAGCTACAGTAATCAAGACAGTATGGTACTGGCACAGAAACAGAAATATAGATCAATGGAACAGGATAGAAAGCCCAGAGATAAACCCACGCACATATGGTCACCTTATCTTTGATAAGGGAGACAAGAATATACAGTGGAGAAAAGACAGCCTCTTCAATAAGTGGTGCTGGGAAAACTGGACAGGTCCATGTAAAAGTATGAAATTAGAACACTCCCTAACACCATACACAAAAATAAACTCAACATGGATTAAAGACCTAAATGTAAGGCCAGACACTATCAAACTCTTAGAGGAAAGCATAGGCAGAACGCTCTATGACATAAATTACAGAAAGATCCTTTGTGACCCACCTCCTAGAAAAAAATGGAAATAAAAACAAAAATAAACAAATGGGACCTAATGAAACTTAAAACCTTTTGCACAGCAAAGGAAACCATAAACAAAACCAAAAGACAACCCTCAGAATGGGAGAAAATATTTTCAAATGAAGCAACTGACAAAGGATTAACCTCCAAAATTTACAAGCAGCACATGCAGCTCAATAACAAAAAAACAAACAACCCAATCCAAAAATGGGCAGAAGACCTAAACAGACATTTCTCCAAAGAAGATATACAGATTGCCAACAAACACATGAAAGAATGCTCAACATCATTAGTCATCAGAGAAATGCAAATCAAAACTACAATGAGATATCATCTCACACCAGTCAGAATGGCCATCATCAAAAAATCTAGAAACAATGAATGCTGGAGAGAGTGTGGAGAAAAGGGAACACTCTTGCACTGCTGGTGGGAATGTAAATTGATACAGCCACTATGGAGAACAGTATGGAGGTTCCTTAAAAAACTACAAATAGAACTACCATACGACCCAGCAATTCCACTACTGGGCATACACCCTGAGAAAACCATCATTCAAAAAGAGTCATGTACCAAAATGTTCATTGCAGCCCTATTTACAAGAGCCAGGACATGGAAGCAACCTAAGTGTCCATGAATGGATAAAGAAGATGTGGCACATATATACAATGGAATATTACTCAGCCATAAAAAGAAAAGAAATTGAGTTATTTGTAGTGAGGTGGATAGACCTAGAGTGTGTCATACAGAGTGAAGTAAGTCAGAAGGAGAAAAACAAATACCATATGTTAATACATATATATGGAATCTAAGAAAAAAAAATGTCATGAAGAGGGGCTAAGACTGGAATAAAGACACAGACCTTCTACAGCATGGACTTGAGGATATGGGGAGAGGGAAGGGTAAGTTGTGACAAAGTGAGAGAGTGGCATGGACATATATACACTACCAAATGTAAAATAGATAGCTAGTGGGAAGCAGCCGCATAGCACAGGGAGATCAGCTAGGTGGTTTGTGACCACCTAGAGGGGTGGGATAGGGAGAGTAGGAGGGAGGGAGACGCAAGAGGGAAGAGATACGGGAACATATGTATATGTATAACTGATTCACTTTGTTATAAAGCAGAAACTAGCACACCATTGTAAAGCAATTATACTCCAATAAAGATGTTTAAAAAAAAAAGAATGCACTTACACTAGGACAATGAAGGGGAAAGAAGAGGAAGCTGAGTGTCTGACAATGCCTCAGTTTCCACGTCTGCATGGAGGAGACTGCAGAGCAGATGCCCTAGATTTTCTGTAACACACCCACCTCCACCCTGCCCTCCTATCTTCCTCAGGATCGATGCATGGCCTTTGCAGAGAAGGTCTTGGGCTCCCCAGGAAGCTAGGATGATCAAAAAAAACAAGCAAGATCAGGACAACAACAGCAGGCACACAGGGAATTCTTGGAAGGCTAGAGAAATGTCACCTCGCCAGTCTTGAACCACAATAGTCATTCATCATCCTTACTGTTGTGGGGGGGTCGTGAATCCTGATACGGAGCTGACCTTGAGGAAGGAGATAATCACTTATTGGGGTGCCCACCGGGGTGCCAAGGGACCAGAGGCCTGGGAGGGTGTGGTGGAGCCTGGAGCAGCAAGGCAAGGGGGACAAAGTCCAGACTGTCCAGAGGGGACACAGACCAGATGACAGTGTGTGTACAGAACTGTGTACACACTAAAGACTCTTCCAGAGCATCAGGGAAGCCTGGAGAGACTGAACAGGGAAACAAAGTGTAAATGGGAGACAAGAAAGAGCCGGAAGCACGGTCACGGCCAGAGAAGTAAGTAACGAGTGTCTGTGCTGAGCAGTCCAGTTTCCTGCCTCCAGGTCCTTCATCACAATTGAATCTAAGCTACATTTGTGGCTGAAGGGTCTACAATGAAGACCTGAATCCAGACACGCGAATGGCCATGGGCAAAGAGGCCGGAGCCTGTGAGAGAGGAGCCTGACATATTTGTAAAGATATTCCTAGATATTTCTCTGGTGTTTGTGCTTCTAGTCACCAACCATGTCGCTATCTACACTTATGTCTTTTCCCATAACAAACAAGCATGTACACTTGCTCCCAGATGCAGATACATCCAACCCAGATACTCCCAGGCACCTCGATATCCAAAGATACTCATTCTCACACATCTCTTTCACTCGTAGGCCAACTGAGAATCCCACACGGACATGCAGATGCACACAGCACTGCGGTATTGCTAGACGTAGCACAGCACTGAGGTATGTTGGTGTATGTAGGGTATGAAGCCGACCAAGATCCCTGTCCTCGGGGAGGTGACATTCTGGGGCACCATCCACAGAGATGCACAGACATGTCCCCTCAAGCCCTGCACGCAGACTATTCACATACATGTAGGTGCTCAAAGTGACTCCAAACAAACATGTATTGAGTACCTGCTTCGTTCCATGAAGCATGCTTGGTGCTGAAGAGATACAGGTGGGCAAAACCGATATGGTACCCGCCCTCATGACACTCCCATAAAGGCATACTCACAAACACGGGCCCAACAACTTCACATGGACCCTGCATGCACGCATGTATGTGCACACACGCACGGCTCTTGGTGACTTTAAATACAAATCCAGAGTCAAGGCATTTGTAGGATGCCCCAGGAGGCAGCTCACTTAGAATGAGGAATGGGGTCCTTCCAAGTCCAAAGTCAGATCTGTAAATTGTCCATTCCTCTTCCTGGCTGTGTGTTCCTGTCCAACCTCACGTCACCTTCTCTGCTCCTCCCTCTCACGTCCCTGAAATGATAGCACCAGGGGCTGCCTGCAGCCGTGAGCTCCCCCCTTGCTGCTCAAGACGTCTCCCAGCCTCGCCGTCAGGACAGGAGCCAAGCACGGGCCCAGAGGCCGGGGGGGGTTTTTGCTGAGACGTTGCATTACAACAGAGCCTGCTCCTTCCAGACTTTTTTTTTTTTTTTTTTTTTTTTTTGCTTCTGCTTCTGCTTTTAAAGAATCAGAAATAACTTGGCAGTAAAAATGTGCTTTGGGCTGAAAGCTGACTCCCAGGGTCAGAGCCCAGAAGATTTCTGCTACAAAGTTTCAAGGAAAATAGCAGGCGCTCAGCAGTTTTTTATTTTCCAAGGCATGGAGAGAAAATAGAATTGGAGTGGATTTAGGGCTTTGTGGGGCTCCTCTCCAGGTTGCAGTGTATGTGTGGTTTCTCTTGATCCGCCTGATGGAGAGAGTGGCCGCAGAAAGAGTACGCAGAGAGATAGTCGGAAAGCTGGGTCTGCAGCCGGTTCCGCCTGAGACCAGTGACCCGCTGGCCCCATAGTGGGTCCAGGGCGGTGGATTTGGAGCCACTGACCAAGATTTTGTTCCCAGCTCTGCCTTCTCATAGCTGTAGAAGCAAGACTTTTTTAAACCTCTCTGTGCCTCAGGGCTTTTGTGAGGATGATAAAGTACATTTTGTAGAATAGTTTAATGTATGATAATGTAGCCTTGTTTAACCCTCACTATGTGAATAGTCTGCGTGCAGGGGTCCAGAGGAAGCCCCGGTGAGAGGATGTTGGCTCTTGTCGTCCTCCCATCCTTATCCTTATCCCTTCTCTCCAGACTGTAGCATCTAGCTTCCCAGCCTTTGGGTTGGATGGAGGGTGGGGCCTAGAGGCTACTGCTGAGCTGACTATTCTGCTTGCCCCTGCATCCTCTCTGCAGCCCTCCTCACCCAGCTTTGTGCTTCAGGACCCTGGCCTCTACAGACTGTATCCCCCAGACCCCTTTCCCTCTATTTCCACTTGGGTTTGGCCAATGAGAGGATAGGAGGAGAGCGAGGCTGGATACTTCTTCACACTCCCTCTGGCTTCAGCCCCTCACTTCAGTTTCCTCTCCTGATCACGTCCAGCTGCAGGTAGGTAACTAAAGGCCTCCTATCCCTGCTAGTCTCTGGGTGCCTGACATCCTTGTTGATCTGTCAAGTCTGCCCACACCTTTGTGAAAAATCCCTTCCTTAAATACTTTGGAGGAGAGTGAAAGCAGCAGTGTACAAGGAGAAAATCATGGCTGCACACAGGGTTTTCACACAAGGATGTTCATCACAGTGTTGTTTATAATGACAAAAAAAAATGGAAGGAACTTAGAGGTCCAACCATCAGGCATCGAGTGAATAATCCAGACAGTTCACTGGGCTGCAGCTATTGAGAACAATGAGTGCAAAAATATTCACCAATACTGGGGAATAATCACTACACCTCTCAGGAAAACAGTAGGCCACCAAGACTATGGACAGCCTGATAGCAACAAATATAATCTCTACAGGTTTGGAAAGAGAATGTATGTGAAGGACATATACAAAAATATCAACTGCGTTCTCCTTGAAAATGTGAATGATGGGCAGTGGTTGTTTTTTTCCTTTGTACTTTTCTGTGAGGGTTTTTGCCTTTTCTGCACTGAGCAAAAATTACTCTACTGACTAGAAGTTACTAATAATATAGGTGCAACTATTACAAATGATATTTTTAGAGTCACGGGAAAATAAACATCATAAAATGTCAAGTGAAAAAAGCAAAATCTCATATACACACACACATTACACATTAAACCAGGGTCTCAAACCTTACTCAGGACTAAAGCTCCTGTCCCTACAAACTGCCCTCCCGACCTGGTTGGGGGAGCCCCTCACTTACTGACAAAGGGATTTCACACTGTACTGTTTCCAGGGTATGTGACATCATGGTGGCCCAGGGTGGACTGGGAGGATGTACATGCAGAAAATGCTCCTGGATCTTTGAGGACAGTCCCAGAGCTCTCTGGTGGCTGCAGTGAAGCGGCCAGCAGCCTCCTTCTGCAAGGGACAGGCGTCTCTCCTTCAGGCGTGTCTGTGGTTGTTTATAACCTATCAGCAGAGCCTCCCAGGGCTCTGCGGGGCAGGGGGCAGGGCAAGGGCTGGTCAGTGAGCTCCCTAACAACATGAGAAAATAGCCTCACAGTGAGTCTAATCACCACTTTCCACAAGGAATTTCACCGCGCGTGCTCATTTGCTTTTTAATCATCCTCTAAATATGCATTTTCACGTTCTACCCTAATGGCACCTACAGAATCATTAGGATCTGTTGGGACCTTAATCCATGGCTTCGGAAGTCTCTAAATATGTAATTTCGCTCCATGATGCCGGTTTCTAAAAGTCCACAAGTAACCATTTGCATGATAAAGTCACAACTCCAAAGTCAATTACAGCTATGTCTGCAGAGAATTTATTTCCTTTTTGAAAATTAAAATGCGAAATCAGGAAGTTGCCACACAAAAGCCTCCCCTTGCCTGCGTGGGAAGAAGGAAGAGAACGTAGCGCGCTCTGGGGTCCTGATTGACAGGGTGCTGTTATGGAATCACCAGGTTAGGTGGCCTGGGCTGGTGGCCTCCAGGGTGGCCCTCAGTGGGGCTGGCTGTGGGCTTCATCTTGCACAGGGATCAACCATCTTCCCCGCCCCCACCTCTGTCTTAACTTCATGCATCCTAACGAGGATTAGGGGTCCCAGCTGTGACTCTCCAGGGAGCCCCAAGACACATAGATATGTGAGGGGGCCCAAGTGACCCAGACCTTAAACGGTGTAGCCAAATGGCCACTGGAGCAAATGGCCCCAAGTCATTCCCCATCTCAACATCCAGGATCCTGCATGCTGGGCCTGAGCTCTGAGGGGGCCCCCAACGAAGGGCCCACATCTTTCCAGGGGCCTGGATGCTGCTTAGAACTGTGTCCATTTCTACAACACCAGGGCCACAGGGAACCCTGGAGGGCATCCTGTGCAGAGACAGGATGAAGGCAAGATGCCTGATTCAAGGCCACACAAGTATTCGGCTGCAGAATGGGCTTGGAAACCCAGCCTCCTCTCTCTGAGGGTAAGATGTGTTCCACGGACACTGTCGGTCCACCACGGTTTTATCCAGCCAATTGCCAAGTAGAATAAAAACTATCCAGATCCATTTTTGTTCTCTTTTCACACAGAGATGTACACCAGAACTTGAACTGAAGGCAGAGTTCTGACCAGAATGAATATGCTGGCTGTCTGAAGCATGAATGGAACTATTAAAAAAAAAAAAAGATACCCCCAGAAACAGTGTGCACTGGAGCCTAAACCTGCATCCCCTATATTCTAAAATTATGAAGCTAAGACAAGAGGAGAGGCCAGAACTGTTCTTCAAGCTTAGCGGGCATTTCATTCAGTTGGTGTTTGGGATCGCAAGCGAGGTGTGCCTGGTCTCTGGGAAGGTGCCAGCACGTAGCGGACCTCCAGGCCAGTTCCTAAATGTCCTGCAAAAAAAGACTGTTTGCAGCGAATGGTTGAGTCATGCTGTCCCAGCCCTAGAAGATGCCTCTTCCGAGATGTCACCAACCCCAAAGCTGGGGTCAGCCATGCCTCCCTTTGAGAAGAAGACCAGGATGGGGCAGTGAGGAGTCTTTGATCCGGAAATCAGAGTGCTTGCCCGCCCCCCCCCACTCCCAGCGACCGGCCTCAAGAATTTGGGAGACTCACTTTTACTCTCTCAGCCTCAGCTTTCTCAGATGCCAGGTAGGACTAACTGTCCCTACTCTGCCTGGTGGGGATGTAAATTTGAAAGGAAAAGACCACAGAACTTTTAAGTTTTATACTTTGAAGGGGTACGTTGTTTTCCAAGTATAAAACACTCAAAAGATAAGGTACCACTATTAATTTAGAAAGCCTGGCATTGACAAGACAGTTGATGGTGTCTAAATGGTAATGATTCGTGTCGGCCCCCTGTGTTGGGGGGACACCCTGAGCCCTGGATTTGGAGTCAGTAGCCAGGGTTTGATGCCTACTTGGTTTGGCTTAGCATCTCTGCTAGACCCAAAGAGCATGGACTCATCCCACACGCGGTAGGCTCTTAATAATTGCTTCCCAATGAGTCCAACTATTCCCTGAGTCAGACTCACATTGCTTGGTTTAGTTCATTACCTAAAGAGGGATTTCTCCCCTCCCCCGTCTTCTGTACCCTAATGAAGCATGGATGGGATTTTGATTACTACCGTTTACTGAGTACCTGCTCTCTGTCAGACGCGTACTAAACCCTGAGCACACAGCATCTCCTTTAATCTTCACGACGGCTTGCTGAGACTGGCTCCATCTTAGAGAAGGTAAATGACACAGCCAGCTGGGGGAGGGGTCCTCAAAGAGTTCCCACTCTTGGCCTTAACACCAAACGGCCTCTCTTAGGGCTGAGCAGTTTCTTGAGACCCTCTAAACCTTAGTTTTCTCATCTGAAAATTGGACAGAACAATGCTTCTCACTTATTGCTCTGAAGAGGAAATGAGGACTTGGAGAAGGTGCCTCACCCAATGGCTGGCACACTGCACCTGCCAAGAAATGCTGACGCCATCTTGTTTCATTTTGACTTGTCTTTTTGGTCTTGCCTCTAGTGAATGCTTAATGATCTACTCAGGAAACGCGCAGGCCCTGAAAAGTTCCAGATTCTATCTGAATCTGATTAAACCTCGAGCCACAACTCAGAGCCGGGCGTGCTGATTCTGATTCCATGATGACAGTAAGGTGAATAAGGGCCTTTTACAAGCCAGACACCCGATGGCTATCATAACGGTCTTCAAGGTGGGAGCCTTTCTCCCCACTGGAAAGATGAGGAAGCTGGGGTGTGGATCAGGCCACTAAACTGCAGTACAGCACCGGGGGTGAAAGCAGAGGCTCAGAAGTTGGGTCAAGTTGGTGCCCAAACCTGGCTCTGTCCCTTCCCCAGCTGTCACTTGGGGCCAGTTCACACTCTGAGTCCCCACTTCCTAGTCTTGGATCCGATAATGCGTGAACAGTGCTGGCACCTAGTACCACTCTATAAATTTTAACAGCTATTGTTTCTCCTGCCCAAGGATGCACCACAGGGGAAGGGGTGGCGCCAGGCTTGGGTCTTCTGCCCCGCCATCCTGCCCTGCCCCACTCGAGGGCCCCCTCTATGCCACCCCACAGCCTCCTACTTTTAGCTGCACCATCAGCCATGCACCCTCTCCCTTTGCAGCTAGTACATGCGGTAGGAATGGAGGTTTCTGGAGGGGTCTGACCTACAGTGTGGGAGGGGGATCCACTCAAGAGGATCCGGGTATTTTTCCTGTGCCCGGAGAGGCTCTGCTCGCCCCACCAAGCCTCCAGCAGCATGAGCTTAAATCCCTACCTCAGCACGAACTAGTGGGCAACCTTGAGCAAGCCGCTTTACTCCTCTGTGCCTCAGCTTCCTCTCTGGAAAACAGGCTTTATAAGGGCACCTAGCTTCTAGGGTTGGCCTGAGGAGTAAAGGGCTTAATGTATGTAAGGCATTTAAAGCCGTGCTTGGCATGAAGTTAGGGGCCCACAAATGCTCAAAGATGCCGCTATAATAGTTAAAGTAATGACAGAAGCACTGTGTTCCAGACCCTGAAGTCTGGACTCTCCCCATTCACCACACCGTCTCAGCACCAGCCTGAGAGCCAGCACACAGTAGCTCCCAGCTCCGCCTCTGCTAGTGACCCGAGCATGATCTCGGACAGGCCACGGCTCCTCTCTGGACCTCAGTTCCCACAGCCGTGAAATGATGGGTGATCAAGATGATTTCCGGTCTCCTTCCACCCCAGGACTTTGAAATGCCCTCCTTCTAAGGACCACGGCAACCAGTGTGCCACATTCTCCCTCCACCCGCAGGGTCTGCACTGGAGGTGTGTGGAGGGTTATTCACTCACTCGTTCAGTCAACAAACATTTTAGAGCACCTACCGCAGGCAAAGCAGGCTCTCTGTTCTTGAATGACCCAGACAGGAACGTTACACCCACAGAACTTCCTTCCCAGCTCTGATGGAACATCCCCCCTCCTTTCTAAGAATAATCTTGCTCTCTTTTTTTTTTTTTTTTTTTTTTTTTTTTTGCGGGCCTCTCACTGTTGTGGCCTCTCCCATTGCGGAGCACAGGCTCTGGACGCCCAGGCTCAGCGGCCATGGCTCACGGGCCCAGCCGCTCAGCGGCATGTGGGATCTTCCCGGACCGGGGCACGAACCCGTGTCCCCTGCATCGGCAGGCGGATTCTCAACCACTGCGCCACCAGGGAAGCCCAATCTTGCTCTCTTAATAAGCATGAGTTTCTGTCCCTGGTCTCCCAGGCGGGACTGCCCACTGGAAAGAGCACAGGCTTCGTGTCCAGCAAGCCTGAGTTGACGGTCACCCTCCACACGAGGTAGCTCAGGGACACTGGGCCAGCGTGTGGGTCGTGACCTATTTGTGCGTCATAAACTCAGCGTAGTGGGTTGTGTCTGGCATTAAAACATAATGAAAGAGCGGAGGGTGGCTTAAAATGGCACAGAAAATAAAGCGTGCTACACGGAGTAGGAGGCGAGAGTGTACACGTGAGATGTGAATTGCATGCATTACCGTGGGACGTGGTCAAAGAAGTTTGGAAGCCGCATACCTAGAGCACATATTTTGACTGCCCAGCCCTCAGTTTCCTTATCTAGCAGGAAGGGATTTTGTGAAGATAAAATGAGAATAGCATCAAGCCAGGCGAAGCTGGAGATCCCACGGTTGTCAGGAGCCCCCCCGTCTCTGTCCTGACACATGAGCCGCAGTCCTCGAGAAGCTGAGTCACCAGTCCTACCTCTGCCCCCAAACCCTCTCCCCTCAGGTGATCAACAAACCAGTCAGAAGATAAGAATATGCATATCAATTCTGCAAACATTTGCAATCCCCAGTCAGGAAGTAAAGAAGTGCTTACGGATCCCACGAACATTTATTGAGCAACTGCATCACGCCAGGCCTCGGGGCCGGTGCCGAGACACAATGATGAGTAGACAGGCCACTGCCGCAGGGCGCTCACAGTCTAGCATGAGAAGCCAATAATAAACCCACAGACACATGCCCAGAATGCCAGGCAGGTCAACGTGCTGGAGGAAATAAAGCAAGGTCAAGGGTAGACAAGAGATTCTCTTTCAGATCGGGCAGCCGCGCTGATGGTCTATTCATGCCCGGCCTGGTGGCAGGCAGAGTTCGGGAGTAAGTGTATGATGATGACAGGGCTCTCAGCTCCAAGGAGCATCAGGAAGATGAGATTCACACAGCAGAAATAGAGGAAAGCTTTCTAAACACCTAGGTTAACACTGGACGGGATGGGGCCAACTACAGATCAGAGAAGGCCAGCCCAAGTGTAGCCAGGATTCCCTTTTTGCAAGAAGGGCAGAGCTAATTAATATAAGTGAGCGGGAGGCGAGTGGGCATCCCAGGGCACGGGGGAAGAGGTGAGACCGGGGGGAGATGGGCAAAGGGGACCTGGTGCAGGAGGGCACAGAGACCAGAGTCACGATGCCCACTAGTGGGGACAATGAGGGGAGACCTTGAAGAAAACGCGAAGGTCAGATGGAGTTTACTCTTGTGCCAATAATAAGAACAACAACATTTGGGAGGCACGTACCATGTGCCAGGGACTGTGCTTAGAAGTTTTCACGTGTTCGCAAATTTAATCCTCACAACCCTTGAAGCAGACATTACAACATTTCATCAGATCTAAGACTCTTCAGATTAGAAAATGGACTGTTAATTTTGGTATCCCCAGGAAAGAAATCTCGCTGCTATTTAAACTTTGACATGTCATGGATTGTAGGAGGTGTTCCAGTTTCAGAGATGTTCAAATAAAGATCTTAGCCTTGATGGAATGTGGCCTTGCTATCCACAGGAAGTAGGGGCGGCTGGAGGGTGGGTAACTTGACCCGAGTTATACAACTCATAAGGGGCGAGGGGACTCGAACCCAGGCCATCGGGCTCTGGAGCTTGCGTCCTGCCCCGAGCCTCCTTCCTGTCTGTGAGATGCTGGGGCAGCAGGGAGGTGCTGCGGGGTTTCAAGAAGAGGATGGATGGGTGTTCCAGCAAGCACATGGGGCAGATGGGAGAGGAAGAGGCCACCGAGGGGGTGACCGTGAGAACCAGGCGTGGGGCAGTGGTGATGCGGCCACAGCTCCTGGCAGAGTAGAAGGGGGATGAGGGGAGGCAAGGACGGCTGATACCGTGATCCAAGGTTTTACTACGATGATCCTTTCCAGCCAGAGGCAGGGGTTTCTACAAAGGAGAAATACAAGGGTATAGATTTCAAATAATTATAACTGTCACTGGCAGGAAGGAAGGACAAGTGGAGACAGAGAGAAAGGAGGAGGAATGAAGGGAAAAGAAGGGTGAGGGAGGGACAAGGAGGGTGGCTACACAGGAGATGGGCAGACTGGGTGGGTGAGGGGCCTTTAAGAGTCACTTTGGAACCCCTGAATCAACTGGACCCTCAAGGGAAGAGGACTCTGGCTGACGTCAGACTTCTGGACACTAAGGAGACAGAACATCAAGGCACAGAACTCCCCCACCCCTCCCAGCTTCCTGTGAGCACTAACCAAAGTCTCCAGTCCCCTGTCAGCAGATGTGATCTCTCCTGCATACTTTTCTTTCAGGGAGATTTGGGAAGATTAGAACGAACTCTCTGTGCCTCCTGCAAAACCCAAGACCTCGAGTCTTCCTCCTCTCATGCCCAGGTGGGCACTTAAACTCCTGCCGCCCCCATTTCCTGTGGACATCAGTGCCACATTTCATCAATCCTGAGATGTTTATTTTAACATCTCTGAAATTGGAATGCATCTCACAATCAATGCCATGTCCCAGTTTAATCAGCAGCGACGTGACTTTCTCAGTCGTACGAAAAATAACAGTCCATCTTCTAATCGAAGGAGTCTTAGATTCCATGAAATATTGTCGTGTCTCCTTCAATATCTTGGACACACCCTGGTGGCAGAGACTGCCTGCACACCCAGGCCAGGTCCCTACTTCTGGTTCTGGGCCCAGTTCAGCCCTGTTGGATTCTCCCCCTTGGTGCACTGAAAATGCACAGAACAGACCCTAGATCCCTCCTGAGACCTCATCATTGCCCCACAGCTTCCTGGATCCACTTTCCGAGCCACACTGGGACAGGAAAGACCCACCTGGAGTATGCCAGGACCCCACTCTTTACACAGAGCCCATAGGGAGAGAAAATTCCTGCAGCTTTCTGCCCAGGAAGAAATCAACTGTAGCAGCATGCTCACGTGGTGGGACAACAGTCAGCCAGGGAGATGAGAGAGAAACAAAGAGAGAGGCCCTGAGCTGAACAAGGTCAAGGGTCACAAGATCCAGTCCCCCGTCTCCCAGCTCAGCCAGGAGGAGAGCTGGCTTCTCTGTTTATAAAAATCAAGACTGATGCTTATAACAGCCACTGTTCAGCATGTCGGTAGTTGCAGGGACTTATTAACTGCTGGGATGCAGTGGCGGGGCTCAGAGCAGGTGCCCCGGAGAAGCCAGGGAGCTGAGGCAGTTATTTGTTTGCAAGCCCGAGTATTTAATAACAACTGTGCATTGAAGTGATTAAGGCAGAACAGCTGAGGAAGTGCTTACCATATCCTGTCATTTAACAAATATTTCTGAGCATCTACTACCCACGCGAGGCCCTGTGAATGGAGAACAGTATGGACAGTGATCCATGACTCCTAAAGCCAACATCCGGAGGTGAGAGATAGATCACAAATGATAAACAAAACAAACAAGGTAATGGCACGGTATGTGCAAAGGTGAGAAGAGTCAAGGAGGGAAGTAAAGTGGGGGAGGGGAATAGGTCACTCTGGGGGCAGGGGCTGTGGTTTTAAGAATGATCAGGAAGGCCTCATTAGATGGTGACAAGATCAAGGAAAACTTCCCCAAAGTGATGGCTGGGCTGAGTCTTGAGACATGAACAGGAGCTCACCAAGCAGAAGGGGGTTAGAGGGAAGACCCTCCCAACAGAGGAAGCAATATGTGCAAAGGTCTGGGAGTCTGCAAGCTCAGAGCCACCCTGAGGAGCTACCAGGAGTAGAGGGCCTGGCCAGAGAGGATATGGGAGAGGTAAACAGTGACCACGTCATGGGGGTCCAGGATACCAGGCTAAGATAGTCTGAGCATCGCCCAACAGGCTTGGGGAAACTTGAGGATCTGAAGCTGAGAAGCGATGCAGTCCTGTGTCCCGTTTTTAATAGGATTTGATGAGAATGGGGTATGAGAAAGCTCTGGAAAAATGCCAAATGGCATTCCCAAAGGACGTTCCATAGGGCATTCACACAAGTCCTAAGAACTCTACGTGAAAGAAAGGGTTTCATGATCCATAGTGTTTTGGCAAAAACAAACAAACAAAATCTATATAAACATTTATATTTACATATACCACATTCCTTTTTTGGAAAATCACAATGCTGATTTGGGTTGTAAAGGATCGGAGAAGGTCTGCAGCAAATAAACTTTCAACCTTGTAAATTCCAGCATTTTCAGACTAACTTGACCACACAACTCTTTCATCTGTCTCTCCCCACACCATCATAATACCTATGAATGAACCTCCTGGAGAAATAGCAGACCGGGGCAAACGATACCAAACAGTTCCCATTTCTCAGAGTGTGTGTGTTTCCTCATGTAGCCCGCCCCCATCCTGTCCCTGGCTGAAGGTCCCATTTCTAGAACTCCTCAATGGTAGCCCTACTCTGGGGGCCATCTGGGCAGCCTCCAGCCTGCTCGCCTGTAGCAGATGAACCCAGGAGTCATGGTCACTCTCTACAGAGATAGCATAATCCCAAACAGCAGATAATCCAAAAGCCATTTATTTTTGGCATGCTTAAGTGAGTTTATTTTTACTTCAGCCTTACCTTCCTAATTTGGCCTCCCTCAGACACATGCTATAACGGAGCTTGCTTTTTTGGAACACACATTGAGTGAAGGGGGGAAGGGGACCCAGGGATATGCTTGGGGAAGCCACTGGGGAATTTCATACACATTGAGCTAGTGTCTCCTTCCTCACCTGCCTGTTGAAAAGACCTCCAGATTGGAAACTGTGTGCTGATCTGGTCCCTGCAAACACCAGCTCCAGAAAAAAAAAAAAAAAAAAAGAAACAAAAGAGCAGAACGTGTGGTTCAATGAGATTTGTCGCAAAAAGCATTAGTTGAGGGTGGTGGGGCGGGGGTGCAGGTCTCACTCAATGAGATCTGAAGCTCCCTGCTGCAGACATCACGCTGCCCTGACCTTGCCCTTTCCACGACAGTGCCCGACTGCATCTTTCTCCCTGAGGGCTTCTCTTGTACCAAAGCCACTTAGCCTGCCCCCATGGTAGGCCCAGAGTGCCAGGGAATTAACACTCCCCATCCCCAATGCAAGAGGTCCTCAACCAATGCCTGCTGGAGTAGGGTATAAATACCCCAGCTCACTCACCACCCAGCTGGTGCAATTCTGAGGCTTATGTCTTTGCTGGATTCCTGGATTCCCCAGCAGGATTAAGCTGCAGTTGGCACCAGGGGTAAGTGACTTTAAAACCCACCCCTTCTTGGCTGCATTCCCTACCCTGTCGCACCATCCTCCACCCTCACCACCCATCAGTGTTTCCTGAGCCAACCTCCCCAATAAACCGCTTACACGCAGATCCTTGTCTCAGGGTCTGCTTCTGGGGAACGCGAACTAAGAAACCCAGCTCTTCCTGGCAGGGGGAGTTGGACGCAGTCTGGTGTTAAGTCTGGTTTTCCCAAGCATTGGGGGAGATGCATGGCCTTGCTCCATCCACTTCTTCTGAGGGTTCTGGAGGTCCCCACAGATGCTGTATAATCCTGAGCCCTTGTCAATATTTGCACCAAAATCATGTATACAAAGTCAGGCCTGGAAGGGTCACCAAACAGGGACCAAAATATTCACAGAGAAACAGGAACAAGGGTGCGTGGTGAACAAAAGGATGCGGCTTTCTTCCATCTGGAGGCACAGGGGAAGCTCGCCACACACGCCACCGTGGGGCGGCGAGAAGGGGTCACATGATTCAATGTGTGGGTATCACTGGCCGCTACCACTTGTTTTCCTAATTAGGAAATTACCCACTAAAGGGCTCCTTCCCCAGCATCTGCCTACCATCTTGCTGATACGTGCCAGTCCAGGCCTCCCTGACCTCTCCCACCTACAGCTGTCTCTCACACACCCTCCATGCTGGTCATAGGCTGTTCCCACTCAAATCTCCAGGTTCCTGGAAGATTAAGGGGTGGCCAGGAGAGGAACAGTGACTCCCGAGCGGCCAGGGATGGGTGAGACCCCAGTCCGAGCCTTGGGAAGACATCTCTATCCCTCTGGGTCTCGTCATTGAGGAAAGGGCAGGGAAAGGGCCCTTTCGTGCTCTTCTGTGATGGGCTCTTCACTCCTTCCTCAGCTATTTGTTATTGTGCAGCCACTGTGCACCAGGCCCTATTCTGGGCACTTGGGGTGTACGCTGTGAATAAGCCAGAAAGAAGTGCCTGCTTGCATAGGGCTTATATTCTAGCTCTAGAAATCATCACTTGCTGGGAAGGACAGCCCCGCCTGTGACAAAAGGACTTGGTCACCCAGGTGTTCTGATAAGAGAACTGGCCTCACTCCTCTCGACCCCCTCCCTCCAGACCCCCAGTGCTCAAAGTCTCAACCTAAACCTATTCAATTGAATTGACAGGTGGTCTCCAAGACCTCGGTAGCAGGTAGAAGGACCATCTTATCCCCACCTTGTGATGCAGGGGGAATGAAGGTTTGGTTCTGAGGTAGAGGACCCAGGTCCTTCAAGACACAGAAATCTCAGGATGGGGAGGCCAATGCCTCCTAAAGTACCCACCTTCCCACTGACCCCAATCTCAGATTCTTAAGCCAAAACTCACACTGTCCCATTTGAGTTTCAGTCGGGGCAGAGTGTCAGGCCCTGCTCTTTGCTACAGACCCTGGACAAGGGCAGAGAAAGTTCTTAAACTCCCTTCTACCCGAAGAGCCAGCTCTCCACTTGGATCTCCCTGCTCATCTTGGGCACCATTATCCCAACCAGGATCCCCTGCCAAGGATGCCTCCCCACCACCTGTGCAGGTGCCCTTGAAAGAAGGAGGCTCATTTCAATATCACTCTGTGCAAAGCCTAATTAGAGGGTCAGTAAGCGACTTCCCCTCACACACACACATCCAGCAGCGGTACACACACAATGGCACAGTGTCACAGGGCTGGGGAGAATGGTTTATGGGATTAGCTGTACTTGGGGATTCTCTCTGCTCCATTAGTGCATACAATTGTGTGATAACAACAGAAATTGCCTCACTCAATCAAGTGCCGAGAGGAGAGCAAGGGTGGATCAGGCTGGTCTTTCCCCCACCTCCCACCCCCTTTGTGTCAACTCCTTATCTCCCAGCTGACCCCTTTCCAAGTAGAAGTACATGGTGAAATACAGAGCCCTGCTTGGGCATCAGGCAACCTGGTTTCTAGTCTCAATCCTGTCTTCGTTGTGCGACTTGGGTTAATGCCTCACCCTCTCTGGACCTCGGTTTCTTCATCAGTCAAATGACAGAACTGGACTAGATGGCAACAGGAACAATTGTGAACAGTTAAGTGTGTGCTATGGACTCAGTCTTGTGCTAAGCATTTTCATGTAGTACCTTATTTGATCCTGTGCTGATTTTATTTTGTTCCCTGCTCTCTCTTCAGTGCCTGGCACATAGTTGATGACCAATAAATATTTGTTTATTGGATGAATTCTTCCAATACCTCTATGAAGCAAGTGTTACTATAATCCCACTTTCCAGAGGGAGAAACTGATGCCCAGCAAATTAAGTAACTTGCCAAGTTCACTTCCCTATTCTTCTGGCCTCCCTAGGTGATCTACTGAGTGCAGATGTCAAATGGAGGCAGACACCTAGCCCAATACAACCCGAGCCCACTCTAGGGTAAGCACTTAGTAAATACTCAATGAAAGGCACTGGGCATCATTTTCTAACGTCCTTCACTGATGACCCCACAGTACTTAGAACAGTGTCTGACACACAGTAGGTGCTTAATAAATATGCACTGAGTAAATGAATGAATGAATTCTTCTAATTCTCATAACAACCCATGAAAAATAAGGAAACTGAGGTTCAGACAGGTGAAATGACTTGTCTATACTGATAAGAAGGGGGACAGGGATTCAAACACTGATGGGGGCCCAAATCTGCCCACCCAATGCCCCCGTACTCATGTTCTTTGCTATGAGACTTTGAAGTGCTTCCCACAAAGGGGTAAGTATATTGCCCCACTCTTGACTTTAATCTGGCTATTCAACTTGCTTTGGCCAGTAGAACAGGGTGGTGTGATACTGTTTCAGTTCCAAGCCTAGGCTTCAAGAGGGCTTACAGTTCCTCTTGCCTTCTTGCACTTCTGCCACTGCCATGCTGAGAATATGCCTGAGCTAGGTGCTGGTCCCAGGAAAAGGATGAGAGATATGGGAGCAGAGCTACTCCAGCCCAGCTTAACATTGCTGCTTTTAGCCACTGGCTTTGAGTGTGGCTTGTTACTCAGCAACAGCTGACAGATACAACAGGTCTGCTTTCATTTCTGGTAGGAAAAGGGATACATAAAAGGTGTCCTAATAACACACAGGAGATGCAGATAAGTCTAGGGCAGGTAGAGAAGGCTTCCCGGAGGAGGAGACATTTGAACTGGGGCTAGATGATGAGTAAGGTCTATCAGTCATTCACAAATACTAATCGAGCACATACTGTGTGCCAAGCACTGTTCTAGGCACTGGAATTTTTCAGATGAGAAGAGATAGGGAAGGGCATTCCAGGAAGCGGGAAGAGCATACACAAAAGTATGGTGGACCTGGGAACAGACTGGCGTGTCTGGAGTATAAAGAGCGTGTGGGACAGAGTAGGAGATGAGGCTGCAAAGGCAGGAGGGCCAGGTGGAGGAGTTGGGTCTTATGATGTGATGGAGACCCCTTAAAGGATTTTAAGTAGTGTGACAATGAGACCCGCCTGTGTTTTTAGACAGAACCTTCTGGCAGCCATGAGGAGAACTGCTTAGCAGGAAGCAGGAAGGCCAGCCAAGAGGAGACACTGCAGCAGTTGTGACTTAGAGCAGTGATGGAGGGGGTGGAGCGGGGAGCACAGAGAGACAACAGGCAGCTTTTGGAAATGGACTAAAGAGGGAAGGGCAGCGGGGGAGGAGTCAAGGATGATGCCCTGATCTCCAGCTTGGGCAACTGGGTTGGGACGTTGTGGGAAAATGGGAGGAGGGTCAGCTCTGGGGGTGGGGGGAAGAAGAGACAGCTGGGGTAGGCTTCCATTGCAGGAGGGACCCCTTCCTTGTGCCTTGGATCCTACCCCACCACCCAGCCGTCTGTCTGTCTGACCCACCAAGAGGCGGCTTAGCCTTCCAGTCCTTCCCCCTGCCCCCCCACCAAGAAGGTCTCTCTAATGGCCACGCTGTCCATGCACTGCAACAACAGGCAGCTGGCTCTGTGCTGACACAGCAGTGCCCACCAGGAGAGGGGCCTCTGGAGGTGGGAGAGCAGCAGGGGAAGGGAGGGGCAGGCAGCCACCACACCTGAGCCCGGCCCCCTCTGCCCTGAAGCCAGCATGCAAACAACAGAGATCAGGAGGGAGAAGCAATTAGAAAGGCAGAGAGGAGGGGAGGGAGGTGGGGGACTTAAAAGATGTGGAGCCGCTGTCGCCCCAGCTGTCCAGCCGGGGAGAGAGACAAAGCTTGAGTCAGGGAGGACCTCAGAGCCAGAGGGAAAGGAGTAGGCAGGAAAGTGCATGGGGGGATGTGGAGTAGAGGGGAGAAGAGAGGAAGAAGGGAAGAAGAAGTCTGATGAGAAGGGCTGCTACTCTGTCAGCAGCTGAGATCTTGGTGCACCCCGAGGGGATGGGAGTGGGTGGGAGATGCTAAAAGGGCCTGGACAGCGGACACCAATAAGACACCCTTCTTAGGGGGCGTCAGGGCTCCCAACCAGGATCTCGGAGCCCAAGGCACCTGCGATCAGAGGCAGGGGCACCAGAAGGAGGGGGCTTCTCTGACAATGAAATAAAATGGGCACAGCGTCCTAATACTAACAGCCTGTTATTAAAATCAAGTGCTATTTTACAAACTGCATTTGCCAGGGAATGGCTAATTACAGGCAAGGCACATTTCTGTGTGTTGGTGTCGATTAATCCTGAACAGTTTAAGCAGTTGAATTTTATACATATAATTATCACTCGAGATTTGCAAAACAGCAACAAGATGCTCTGGGGCTCTGCCCTTGAGGCACGTTGAGGCTGAGGGATGTCTTGGCAGGGAGGGCCGGGGGAGGGAGGTGCTGGACAGGGAGGTTCGGCTGTGCTGAATCACAGGTGGGCACCTCTTCCTATCAATCTCTTACTTCCCCTGGATGGAAAGGAATAAAGCCACGGATGAAGAGGGGAGGGGCCTCCTGGGCTGGGGAAACTGGAAACAGCTTCCAGAAGGGCTGCTAGCAAAGTCCCACCCCTTGCCAAGCGTGGTCCCTTCGTGAGACTGAACTCACTGTGGGGTTTGAGACAAGGCGTGTTCCACTGCCCCACAGCCCAGGTTTTTTCATGTGTGAAATGGGCAGACTGGGGAGAGTGTCAGGGATGGAGGCCACACCCCCAAGACCATAAAGAAGGGAGGGAGTTTTTATGGGGCTCTACCGTGCTCCTCAGCCAATCCCACAGCCTCCAGGAGCTGATGGGGCCTCATGGCAGAGCGAGATGTAGTGGGTGGTGGGTACTGCCAGCTGCAAGGCATGCTGGGAGACCCTGGGGGGAGGGTGCGGCAGGGAGATGGGGCAGCCCACCCTGGTGCAGGGAGAGACGTGGAAAAACTAACTGGCAACTGTGGCCCGACTGCTCACTCTGGGAGGAGGGGTGGGCCCAGGTACAAGTCAGGCTGGGTCTAGAGGGCGCCCAGGGATGTGGAGTTCCGGGGGCGTGGGGGCCACAACAAAGGGAATGTGGTGCTCAGAGAGGGTGCGGTAGAGCCAGAGGGCTGGCAGTCCAGCCTGTTTTGCTGGAAGATAAGGCCAAGAGCCCAGCCCACCACCTGAGGCACCTGAGACCTTGCCCCGAATCTCACGGGGAGCTGAGAAGGGATGTGTGGGGAGCGAGGAGGTGAAACAGGGAGGTCCTGGCTGCGTGTGTCCCTAAGAAGACAAACCCCCTCCCTGCCTCCCCTGCTCACCAGCTAAAGCTACAGGCGACCCACTTCACTGCTGCTATTGGAGTGAAACCCAAGCAAGCGGGGCCGGCAAGGGGACTCTGTGAAGGTCATTGTCTACCTGCATGGGGATTCCTGGGCCCCTGTCCTTCACTACTTCAGAGCTCCTGAGGGCAAGGCCCAGGAGTCCTATGAGCACTACAGTTTGAAAACCACTGGCTTAGAAAGGCAGCAGCATCCACATGGGAACCCAGAGTGCTTAAAGGAAAAAGAGAGAGTAGGGGACCAAAGTGTCTGATGCTTTATCTGCCTCTTACCTCCTGTTTGCTTCTCTATGCTTTGTGTGATGGGCTGGGAGCTGGAGCTGAGTGTCAGAGTGGCGTCCCATCGGATGCATGCAAGGGGAAAGTGGGCACAGGACTGGCTAACGAAGCTGCTGTCAGAGTGACACCGGAGAGACCAAGCGCGTCAAGGTGCACAAGGACCTAGCAAGTCTCCACAAGTGTGAGTTTTTACACACCTGTTACCACTTTCGTCACAGTGGCCCTTATGGCTTCAGAGGCTCGAGGGACCTTTTGAAGGCCAGGGTGACAAGTGTGATAATACCTGTGCAAATGCCCAGCACACAGTAGACAATAAATGCTCAGTATTAGTGAATTTGAACCCCTCCCCATCCTCCCTCTGAATGCCCACTGAGGACTCTGACCTCCAGTTCTGCCCCTTCAGACAGCTCCTTGATGCCATCATCCCTGAACTCACCGAGAGCAGGTTTTACAAGGGCTCAGCCTAAGCCCTGACCAGAGGCCTCAGCCCTACTGCTCTAAGCAGAGGATAATCACACTGAGTCATTAAACCAAAGCACTGCCCCACTCCCCTTGCTTGTAGCGCTGAAGCGGCTTCAGGTGCTTTATTACCAAAAATCTTTGAAAGTTGGCCCGACAAGACTTTCTTGTACCAGAGACACTGTGAATAATAGTTCAGTCCACTGTGTGCCTATTGTGTGCCAGCCTGGGGCCAGGTGCTGAGAGCTAAGCTCTTTGTCAGCCCTGTTTCCCAGGGAGCGGAGGAAGCTTGCTGGAGAGGCCAAGTAGGACACCCAGGGCCACGGGCAGTCACGTGACTGCCCCCAGTAGGGCAGGGCGGCAAAACCTGCGGCCTTGTCTGAGCTCCGGTACTTCCTGTCTCTAGGACAGCATGGAAAGGTGAGTTGCCTGGCCCCAGGTCACAGAGCTGGTTAGGCACAAACTGGGGCTCAAAAAGGGTCTTCCCACTGTTATTGTAGGATGAAGGAGATGCAGAGGATGAAGCAGGAAGAGGGGCTGGGAAGGCCAGCCCAGGCTTCGTGTCACTTCCCACAGTTCCGGATAACCACACATTGTTTTACTTACAAACATGAACAATACATAGGGGTACAGGAGACCTGGGGATGATGTCCCCTCTGCCTGCTTTCTTAGCACACAAGAGAAAGAAAATTTTAAAAAATATATCCTCCCAACATTGATACCCTAACCTGCCAAAAACACATGCAGATTTCAAAACAAAGAAAAATCCCACTGGGGTCAACTCAGCTATACCCCTGTCCATAGCAGGACAGATCGGCGGGATACCTGCTCTGGTCCTGGTAACTCATATCACGGGTCAGCCACCTCCCTCTGCCGTGAATCACACCTCCAATCGCTACCACATGTGCACACACCTGCAGCCCTCTTCTCTCTTCGATTGTGAGGTAGCTGGAGCTTGGCCTCTGGTATTCCCCGCTTTGGCACCTTTGCCATCCTTCCTGGGGCCTGGCTTACCCAGGCAGGGAACCAAGGCTCTCCTGCTCACCATCTCCCCGCAACCCAGCCAGCCTTTAGACTGTGTCTTTTCTTATGCAACGAAAACGCTTTCTGTCCTTAAAGGAGTTTGGGGAGTCAGAGGGATGGTGGAGGAGATATTCCCAGGGGTGAGGGGCCTCCAGGCACCCTGAAATCAGGCTATGATATAGGCTTCTGAACAAGTCCATCCTGATAGTAGCAGCTCCAGCCCACCCTCATCCTGAACCCCGACTCCTAAGCCCTGCTCCGGGAGATGGAGTCAGGAGACCATGGTTCCAGAAGCTCCAGACCTTGTTCCTTTCTTTCCTATTAGAAAGAACCATTGTGGCATCAGAGATAAAGTACTGTACTTGGGGTAGGGAGAACTGGGTTCTAGTCTTGCACTGCACCCACCTGGCTGTGTGACCTTAGGAAAGTCACTTTCCCTCTCTGGACTTCAGTTCATTATCTATAAAACACAGCGCTGGTGTAGATGGACTTCAAGATGTCCTCCAGTTTTGGCCACTGGACTCTGTGACAAGGCAAATGTTCCCGGCTCAGCTCCACTGACCCCAGTGGGGCCATGCTGGTAACTGGGGATGGGAAGCTGAAGACAGGAGCAGTCCCCAGGCCACTGGGCCCACCCTGTCTGGCACTGTGCTTCTTTTCCAGACTCAGAAATCACCGGAGCGTAGGGGCTGCCCTGCTTCACACTGGCTCCACAAGGCAAATTACAGCCTCTCAAGGGTGCCTATGACGACTAAATGGTTTGCTTTCTGTATGTAAATGAAGCCACCAATTTCCATTCATTTGCACCTGATGGGTGTCTGAAATGGATGGATTTGATTTGTGCCTGATCTGTAAGTGTCTAATTTATTAATCAATAAAACGTCATGTACAGGCACAAGGATCCCCGGTTCCAGCCGGCCTCCATATATATGTAAATAATGCAATCTCTCAATCTACTTGTTATGTAAATGTTAATATAAAACTGCCAGAAATACACATCTGCGGAACTTTATGAGCAGAGGCAATCGAGATTTACACACCGGCTCCTGCCCACCCTCTGCCCCTTGGCTCTTCCTTCCTCTTGCCACACCTTCCTCTCACTTTTCCCTTATGCCAGTTGACCCATCTCATCTCCTCCAGGAAGCCCACCTGCTCCTCTAGCCTTTGGACACTGCCAGGCCTCCAGCCAGAGGCCCTTGCTGTTACTTCCTGCACAATCTTGCCTTTCTCTGGCCCCGGAACTTTGCCCGCAAGACCACACCTTACACAGTCTCCCCACCCACGCATTTCTCCCCTCTCCATCTCTGTGTGTTGAAATTTAACCCCTCCAAGGACCAGCTAAAAGTCACCATCCTTTTGTGTGTGTGTGTGGTACGCGGGCCTCTCACTGCCGGGGCCCCTCCCGCCGCAGAGCACAGGCTCCGGACGCGCAGACTCAGCGGCCACGGCTCACGGGCCCAGCCGCTCCGCGGCACGTGGGATCCTCCCGGACCGGGGCACGAACCCGCGTCCCCTGCATCGGCAGGCGGACTCTCAACCACTGCGCCACCAGGGAAGCCCTAAAAGTCACCATCTTTAGCCAACGTAGACACTGAGCATGCAGTCACTGACCCATTCTGGGAAGAGGGAAGAATCAAAGGTCCCAGCCCTCAATAGGCTCCTGATTTAATAACAGCAATGTTTCCATTCTCGGTGTGCCAGGCGCTGCTCTGAGCACGGCTTGCAGGGCATCCTCTGCGGTGAGGGGCTGCTGTTGTCCTGCTGCGCAGATGCTGAACACGATGCTTCTTCAGAGAGGTTACCTACTAGACGGTTGCAAACAGGCGGGGCCAGGGTTTGACTCCAGGCAGCGCCATCAAGAGTTAGTCTCAAAACCATAGTATGGCCTTTTCCCAGTGAGCAGAAAACGTCATTCCAAGCCATGGAAGCCAAATTAAACCCCCTTTATAATATTCCTCAAAGGGGCCACAAAACAAACCTTAGCAAAGCCAGAAAATGATAGCTTTCTCCAGCCTGTCCCGTCAGGAAAGCATCATGCCTGGATTGCATGCCTGCCCGTCTTTTTATTTTTTTTTTTTTTTTTTTTTTTTTTTTTTTTTTTTTTTTTTTTTTTTTTTGCAGTATGCGGGCCTCTCACTGTTGTGGCCTCTCCCGATGTGGAGCACAGTCTCCAGACACAGGCTCAGCGGCCATGGCTCACAGGCCCAGCCGCTCCACGGCATATGGGATCTTCCCGGACCGGGGCACGAACCCGTGTTCCCTACATCGGCAGGCGGACTCTCAACCACTGCGCCACCAGGGAAGCCCTTTTTATTTTTTAATTGAATTTTATTTTATTTTTTTATACAGCAGGTTCTTATTAGTTATCTATTTTATACATATTAGTGTATATATGTCAATCCCAATCTGCCAATTCATCCCACCACCCCGCTGGTGTCCATACAGATGTTCTCTACATCTGTGTCTCTATTTCTGCCTTGCAAACCAGTTCATCTGTACCATTTTTCTAGAACACCTTATATTAACACATATATGTGGACCGCCCATCTTTAGCACATCAGTTCTTCACGTTAGCTAGATGTTCTCTCTCCATTTATTTTTCTCCATGTCTGACCTCTCCTGTCCATTGTGAGGGCAAGGTCAGTTCTTCCCATGCCATGGGCAGCCCCCAGGGCACCCAGTACTCAGAAGATGAATGTGTGAAGCCATCAGATGTGCCAGAAGATCCCTCCCCACTCAGCCTTCCCCTGCCCCTCTTCTCCCTGTACATTCACCGCCTCCTCAATCCCAAGCTTCAAGAACCACTCTCAGCCGATGCTTTATGGATGAAATCTATAAAATTTGGTAGAGAGGGACAAGAAAGAGATGAACGTCCATTGATGTTTATTCTACACTGGGGGCTTTTGGCAGATTGAGACCGGGAGGTAAAGCAGTGTTCACAGTATCACATACCCAGGTGAGGGCACAGCCAGGTTCAAAGCCAGGTCTGTCTAGTGCCAGGTCCATCCTTAGGCAGGGTCGGTAAAGGCCTATGCTGGATGACCTCAAAAGGGCTGAGAAAGACACCCCCATATACCTTCCCTGTCCATCATCCTCCCTGCCTTATATCCTGCCATTAAAGATTCAGGGTTCCTCTTGCACAGGAATCATCTTTGAGAGCCTACAGATCCCCACAGCAGTAACCAAAGGTAAGAATACAGCCCGAGTGGTCTGCAGATCTACCAGATCCCATTTCCTTCAACGTCAGCATTAAGTGATGTGTTCCCGGCAAGGAGGGGCTGCAGGAAGGTAGGGCGAGCAGGGTTTTGATGAAACCCATTATATCTCCATCAAGAGGAAAAACCAAACGTTTTGTATTAAGAGGTGCCACTGAGGGTGGAAACTGGATTTGCAAGTGGAAGGTCATTAGTGGCTGTATGACCAATGGTGACTAAGGGAAGTGGCCCTAAATGCAGAACCAGTTTTAGCTTGCCTGCAGTGCTTCTAGAAATTCTTCTGGAAGATGGGTATTTCACTCGCCCTTAAAAGTGAAATGGAAATTGACCTTCTCTGCACTGGAGAGCAGTTCTTCAGAAGCTTTCTAAAGGAAGAGCCTAGAGCCACAGTCAGATTAAGCCTCCTCTTCTGGTCTCCTCTCCAACAAGGCAATGTTCCAGGACAGCCAAAAGCATGAAGATGAAAGAACGGAAAGGGACAAGAAGGAGACTAATATCCACTGATATTTATTCTAAACCAGAGGCTTGCAGGTTTTATTTTATTCAATTGGGCCCATCATATATTATACACATGGAGATAGTGAGGCTCAGAGAAATTAAGAGATTCATCTAAAGCCACAGAGCTACCAACTGGCAGAGCCAGAACTGGAAAGTAGGTCTGTCTAACCACAAGGCCTGGACTCTTTCCAGTGCCCTGAGACTCCAGTTACAGAAGGAAAAGGCCTGAGCCACTACAGATGATATGTCAATCTGAAAGAAGATTAGGAAGCCAGGCTCCAGATCATTTAGAAAGAGAATGGATATATGCCTGGCTAGAGATATAGTGAGTATGTAAGTGATTAAGGAGAAAGGTACCATATTGAACATGAGAAGAGTTTGAAAATGATATAAATTATTCTACCCATTCATGGTTGCTTAATAATGCTGTTTTTAAATTAATTAAAACAAAAACATGCTAAGGCATTTGAAACTACATGGTTATAGCCTAGATTTGGGGCCAAGTTCAGTTTGTAGTTTGGGTCATGTAAAGGAGATGGAGGAACCTCCTTCCACCAGACATAATAATAATTGTAACTCTAATAGCTACAGTATGAAGTTACTAACTGCAAGTGCTTTAAACACACAAAATCATAAAATCCTATGAAGTGGCTGTTGTTATTCCGAATAATAGAGGAGTATATGGAGTCTCAGAGAGGTTAAGAAACTTGCCTAAGATCACACAGCTGGTTAGGGCCAGAGCTGGGATGCAAATCCAGTTTCTCTGGTGCCAGAGCTCAAATAGCCCCTATAGCATATCCTAGTTGTTTTTTGTAAAGGGGTACCTTAAAGGAAACCTTTAATTTTCTATTGCCAACCTGCAAACCCATCTTCCCCCTGGCAGCTTGCTGAGGTGGGGCTGCACAGCTGTGCCAGGGAGACAAGGCTGAAGGCAGGAATTCTTGGATATGCAGGCACTCCAGGTACCCTTGTGGGTACATGAGCCCAACAGAGGAACCCAGTGGGAAGGCACACCTTTCCCAGCTCTTAAAAACAGACCTGTTCTTTAACATGAGGAGGCTGACCTAGCTGACCCTAAAGCCCTCTAGCACTCAGATGTTGGGAGCCCATGCTTCTGTCTTCCATACTTTTCTCTGGGATCCCCTCTGTGGGGGAAATAGATGCCTCCTGGCTGCTCTGCTGTTGCTCTACTGGGGGTTCCAAGGTGGAACCAGGAGGCATCAAAGCCAGGAGGCATGGCTCATTCCAGAGGGTGGGGGCCCTGGGCTCAGGCTAATACACCTTCCTTCACTCTTCCACGGGCCAGTCTTCTGGGCTGTCTGATCCTCACCCCAGGTCCCCGCGGATTCTCTAAGGAAGCCTCCTAGAATGGTCTCTCCAACTAGTCACATCGGCATCCCTATTTCCACCGCCCCAGGACATCAACTGGGCTCAGTTCGTTTATGTGTCTGGGGAGGTCAGTGCATGGGCAGCTCCTGCTCCTCCAGCAGGCAGGGACCTCCCCACTGACACATGTTCTAATTTGTCTTGACTCTCCCTATCTCCTTCTTTTTTTCCCAGGCCTCAAGGATGTTCTCAGGATGGAAAATAAAAGATGCTTGAGGGCTTCCCCGGTGGCGCAGTGGTTGAGAGTCCGCCTGCCGATGCAGGGGACACGGGTTCGTGCCCTAGTCCGGGAAGATCCCACATGCCGCGGAGCCGCTAGGCCTGTGAGCCATGGTCGCTGAGCCTGTGCGTCCGGAGCCTGTGCTCCACAACGGGAGAGGCCACAACAGTGAGAGGCCCACATACCGCAAAAAAAAAACCCAACCAAACAAACAAAAAACTATTAAAAGATGCTTGAGGTCATGGCCCCTTTTGTCTTTTTTAGGAAAAAAAAAAAGTAAATTTGGTGAGGAAATTATTTGAGATGTTCTAAAGGGGAGCAGGAAAATCAGAGCAGCTCTGAAGGTGCTGAGAAGAGATGGGAGGTCAGCCAGCATTTCAAAGGACCCCCAGGACCTTTGCACAACCCTGGGCTGAGTAGGAATGAGAAGTTCCCATCATGATAGAAACTGAAATTCCACTCAGTAGAAGGTGTGAGGTGAGGACTCAGGGTCAGTTTTACAGAAGTGGAAATAAAATCAAGAAAGTGTGATATTTAGTGCTCACCTAAATTTGTAGATCCAGCTGCCTACCCTACTATCCACATCGTTTTCTGCAGTTAGTCAACATGGGCTTAAGGGAAATGCAACTCACCTTAATATTTGCTTAAACCAAATGGAATACAGAAAGGAAATAAGATTGTTGCTAAGCCTTCAAGCACTGCATTTTTTTTTTTTTTTTTTTTGGCGGTACGCGGGCCTCTCACTGTCGTGGCCTCTCCCGTTGCGGAGCACAGGCTCCGGACGCGCAGGCTCAGCGGCCATGGCTCACGGGCCCAGCCGCTCCGCGGCATGTGGGATCTTCCCGGACCGGGGCACGAACCCGTGTCCCCTGCATCGGCAGGCGGACTCCCAACCACTGTGCCACCAGGGAAGCCCCAAGCACTGCATTTTAAACCCAGAATAAAGGGCCTGAGGATTGTCTATGGATTTAGATTATGCATAGCTTCTGCCACAGCTCCCTGTGTTCTCATCACTAGAAATATTTCATGAAATACGGTGGAGAGTATGAGCTGCCTGGATTCAAATCCCAGCTCTGTCACTTACTAGCTGAGTGACTCTGGGCAAGGTAGTGAACCTCTCTGTGCCTCAATTTCCCCAGCCATAAAGTGGGAGTAATCATTGCACACACCTCACAGGGTAAATCTGACAATTCAATCAGATCCCATATATGCATGTTGACACACAGTAAAGTTCAAAAGATGGTAGCTATTATTATTATTGAAATTTGAGGGTTCTTGTGGTTGTTTTTGTGAACTACCTAACTTCATCTTGCAGACACCCAAACAGAAGCACAAGTTTTTACTTGCTTGCATACTTTCCCCTTTCCCCTGGTTAGAAGTTACAGGTGGCCCCTATGGGGGAATGAATTAGGCAACGTGCCTGCTGTGACATGGGGAAATGGCAGGCCCGGGCAGGCGATACAGAAGGAACTGAAGCACAGACAGCCCCTCTCTTTGGGATGCCAGCTGCCTGCTCCACGTAGACCCTGGACTCTGGGCCACCCAACATCCAAGCCTCACCCTCCTCCACTCTCCTCTGCGGCTTAGACAGACAGATGAAGTCTAAGAGAGATAAACGGAAAGTTCCACATTTGGGCTGGAACCAACGATTGCTCAGGCAGAGGATAGGGGAGCTCTGGCTCAGAAGCAGTTCCAGGAATGCAAAAGGGCCCAAGTTAAGTTGGTGGGGGTGGGCAGTGATGTTCAGGACAGGGGAGGGTAACTGACTAAGTAGCTCACCATGAGAGAAAAGACTTGGAGGCAGGTGGTAGGGGTGGAGGAACCAGGAGGCCGTGGTGGCAGTGGGATTGGTCAGAATGACCAGGCTTGACCTCTCTGCCAACATGTGACCCTACTGACCACGTTCTGCATGAATCCCACCCCCGCTTCTGGGTTTGAGCCTCCCCTTTGGCCACCCTTTCCCAGCTGCCTTTGAAAATCTCCCCTCTACTTGTGCCTGAACCCTGGTGTTCCCAGCACCCGATTCTCTGCAGGCTTCTCTCCTCGCTGTCTGTGCTCCACCCGGGTGACCACACGCCCCAGACGGCCATCCATCCACCTCCTCTTCCGGCCTGGGTCCCAGTTCACGGCTGCCCCCTACTGCCCCTCAGGCGCCCTAAAGTCCACCTAATCCAAACCAAAGTCTCTTCTGCTGCAGCCCTGCTGCTACCTGTTCGTGGCCTTGGTTACTCTCATCGCTGTTTTCCCGGTTGCTCCAAACCTCAACCCTTTGGGGGAAGATGGGGAAGGGGAATGTTTTGTAAAAGTTGATTGTGGTGAGAATTCCCTGGTGGTCCAGTGGTTAGGGCCCCACATTTTCACTGCCCGCTGGGCTCCCAGGTTTGATTCCTGGTTGGGGAACTGAGATTCCGCAAGCCGTGCGGCATGACCAAAAAAAAAAAAAAAGTTGTTTGTGGAAATATAAGATGCATACAGAAAAGTTCCATATTATAAGCTCAATGAATTTCCACGAAATAAACACACACGTGGAAGCAGCCCTCAGATCAAGAAAGGGAACAAACCCAGGCCCCCAGAAGCGCCACCCCGACACGAGTGACTATCGTTCGGATTTGTGTCACCACAGGTACATCATCTGCTTTTTAAATTTATATCAATGGGATCGTGCAGTCTGTATTCTTTTATGTCTGGCTTTTTTCACATGTTCAGGAGACTTTGTTCATGAGATCGTCACACAGAGTGTGATGTGATTTTAGACTCTCATGCTTTACCAGGCAGTGTTTTTTGAGTCACGTCCCTTCCCCTCTGCTGGTGAGCCTTTGGGCGGCATCCCGCTGGGGCTCTTGTGGATATAGGGCGCTGCTGTGAACACCCGAGAACACATCTTTCGGGGGCATATGTGCGCATTTCTGCTGCGTGTACATCTAGGAGGGAGTTCCCAGGTCACAGACTCTGCATAGAGACAGCTGGAGTCTATCCTGCCCAGTGGTTTTCTAAGCGTCTGTCCTGACATGGCCTCCTTCCTTCCAGCAGCACAGAAAAATTTCAGTTGCCCTTGGAGCTGTTTTTGACTCCTTCCTCCTTCTCCTTTGTCTCCAAGGAGCATTTACAGCTGTCTTATCTGTGTGCCCGTTTTTTGTTTCTCAGGCTGCTTCCCATGGGCTCTAAGTCCTAATGGTTCTTCTTATGCAATAGCTTTTTAATCTCTACTGTCCTCTCCAGCCCCACTGCCATCCCCTGAATTCTGTCCTCCTTCTCTCCTGGCTGGGCTATTCCTCTATTCCAGTCCTGAACTGAGACCTCCTCCCCCACCCCATCCTCCACGTCTCAGCAGGATGTCCTCCACACCCATCACGGCTACCTTCTGCTCAAGACCCCAACAGTCCCCAGGGCCTAAAGCAAAGCGGCCATGCCGGAACTTGTGGACACCTTGTGGGCAAGTGCCGTGTCTCTGCACAGCATCCACACAGCTCCTGGAGCATCTCTGTGCTCAGTGCACATGTGATGATCCACTTCTCATTCCGGCCCCACCTACCTTTCCAATCTCATCCCCTGAAACTCCCCTAGTGACCCCCACGACCAGAGACGGCTGCCCACCGCGTAGCCATGGAGTCGCCCAAGTATTAACTGCATGCCCACCATGTGCCAGTTAGGTACTCTTCCCTTGGCCTGAAATTCTTTCCCACTTTGGGGATAGTTTTAGGCAGGCAGCAGGCGAGTCCTACTTGGGGGTCATCAGATCCCAGAGATGGCAGGGATGGACCTCCAGTTCATGGCAGCTCACTTCACCCACCCAAGAAGGAACTGACTGCCTTGTTCGTTCCCAAGTGGCTAAGAGGGGTGGACGTGGCCATTGCTATAGGGCAAGGGGCATCCATCCTGATATGACTGATTTGTAGTTTGTGCCCAGCTGCCACAGGACAGAAGCCGACACACTTCTCGAACCATCCAAGCTGCCATAGGTACATAAAGTTCCCAGTCTCCTACAAAAGGGCCAGCTTTGGCTTTTCAAAGGCCAAAGAGAATCCCCACCCTGCTCAGGTGTTCTCCTAGCCAGCT
Source organism: Kogia breviceps (assembly GCF_026419965.1). Classification (NCBI taxonomy): domain Eukaryota; kingdom Metazoa; phylum Chordata; class Mammalia; order Artiodactyla; family Physeteridae; genus Kogia; species Kogia breviceps. The sequence goes on from NC_081319.1 coordinate 74,175,021, forward strand.
GTACATCCTCTTGTACCCAAGGGCCAGGAAATCTGGACTGCTGTGGGCAAATGCTGCCCAGCCTCCAGCTCTGTGCAGCCACCAGGCTTGTAGTCTTACATCAGGGTAATGTACCTGGGGGTCACAGTCACCTTATGACAACCAGGCCCCCCCAGTGTTATTTTTCACTTTTGTTCAACAGTGGACATTTCATAAGACAACGTCACAGACTTTATCTCTTACTGCAATAGCCCTATGAGATATAGACCGTTATTCTCACTTCGCAGATGAAGAAACAGGCACAGAGAAGTTAAGTCACCGGCCCAAAAGCACACAGCGAGGAAGTGGCACAGTTAGAGATTACATCTAAGTTGTCTGATGCAAAATCCATCCCATCCCCGCTGCCTCCGCCCTGGCTACAGAAACCCTGCTCCTCCTCCAAGATGCCTCATCAGTTATTCCTTACAAAGCAGTTCCGGATTTCCCAGTTAGAATTAATTAATCTCTCCTCTGTGCAGTTTATCTGAACTTTTATTCAAGTAATTATAGCAGCCTGACTTTTATTATAATCATTATTTACCTGTCTGCCTCTCCAACTGGGCTGGGAGCTCATTAAGGGAGGAACCCTGTCAACTTTGTACCTTGAGCCCCGGCAGGTGGGTATTGAGCACAACGCAAGAATAATAACAGCACCGTTATTATTTTTATTTTGGAATAAAGACGCAGACGTAGAGAATGGACTTGAGGACACGGGGAGGGGGAAGGGTAAGCTGGGACGAAGTGAAAGAGTGGCATTGACATATATACACTACCAAATGTAAAACAGATAGCTAGTGGGAAGCAGCCACATAGCACAGGGAGATCAGCTTGGTGCTTTGTGACCACCTAGAGGGGTGGGATAGGGAGGGTGGGAGGGAGATGCAAGAGGGAGGGGATATGGGGATATATGTATACATATAACTGATTCATTTTGTTATACAGCAGAAACTAACACACCATTGTAAAGCAATTATACTCCAATAAAGATGTTTAAAAAAAAGACTAAAAACAGGTCTACCATTTGAACGAACAACAACAACAACAAAAAGAATGATAACAGCAAGACAGTAATGAAGGCCTCCAGCCTTCAGGCTTAATCAAGTCCTCAGCTTAATTCACCAGGACCGTGGGTCAAGTACCGAGAGGTGACAGGCGGCCTATGATTGTTAAAATGCAACAGAACCTTTAAAGGTCTTTAGTGGCAGGGTCTTAAGCTCCCACAAGAGGAGGATGTTTCTCAGAACATCTTGGGATGTCTTAGTGACCGTTTTCTTGGTTCTCCCACTGGGTCTCTATTTTGTTTTCCTCTCTCTCTCTCTCTCTCTCTCTCTCTCTCTCTCTCTCTCTCTCTCTCTCTCCCTCTCTCCTCTCCTTCCTTTCTCTTTCTCTACAAAATACAGAACCAAAATATATTTTCTATTACTTGTTGTACCAACTGAAGTTTTTTCTGTTTCCGGCTCTAAAAGTATTATGAGTGGGACGTTTGCTACTTTACTGCTCTATTGCACAACACACACACACACACACACACACACACCAAGTTGTACTTTGGTTTGGTCACTCCAAGCAAACCAACGTACAACTTCCTAGATGGCATCAGGTCAGCCAGCCTGCACCAAATGCCCCAGAAGCAAAGGACAAAACATCCCTTCTTTGGACAAAAAATAAAGGGGAGACGCATCCCCTGGGTGGAGGGACCTGATGTCCTAATGAAGGACACAAGCCCTGCACCCACAGAAAAGGGGGCGTGGTTGCTAAATCATAAGAAGCATGTTTGGAGGAAAGGGGGATTTGGAAGCCAAGGTGTGGACCTCAGGATGGCCTGTACTGAGGAAGGAATGAAAAGGAGCGAGAAGGCAAGGTTGATGCAGGATCGGCACAGGATCATTGTGCTAATGTTCTGACACGAATAGGATGCTAATGTTTTTACACTAATATGACAAACAGCCACATTCACTGAGCACTTAGAATCCATCAGGCACTGTTTTAACTTCCTTCCGTAGACTAGCTCATCTACGTTTCATACCATAAGTATTCTTACAACTATCATCCCCATCTTCCAGATGAGAAAATTGAGGCACAGAGGGACTAAGGAGCTTGCCCATGGTCACACAACTGGTAAATGGCATGGACCAGACTGTCTGAGCTGCAGAGCCTGTGCCCTGAACCACTTTCTAAACAGTCGAAGGGGTTGGGAGGCTCAAGGCCCAGTGTTAGCTCTGTCACCTTGTCCCCGTGGACCCTGGGTGAGGCACCGTGAGACGGGCAGGCTCTGAAGTCAACTGTGTAACTTCCCTGTCCCTCAGTCCCTCCGCCCGGAAAGTGAGCTTCATAACAATAGATACTTCATAAAGACGTTATGAGAATTTACTGAGAAGGTGCATGTAAAGAGCTTAGGGCATTGCCTGGCACAGAATAGAGCCTGATATGCATAGGGAATGCTATTGCTAGCGTCTGGACTCATTCTCTTCCTCTCCTCTGTGGTCACTCCCCTTGGGACCCTGGGCACAGGCTATAGGCCACCTTTCTGGGAGGGAGAGGAAGGGGCATTGGAGCTCTCAGACAAGACCAGGACAGATGCCACTTACTGAGCACTTCCTAAGTGCCAGGCACCCTGCATGCTGCTTCTAAAATTCCTGGGCGAGAGGCCCACTACCCCATTTCACAGATGAGGTGCCCGAGGCTCAGGGCAATGAAGCCATTTACCCAAGGCCCACGATGGAGAATGGCAGGGCTGGCATTTGGACCGAGGTTTGTCTGACTCCAAAGCCCGGGCTTCCAATCATCTCCCCGGGGCTACCAAGGGTCAGGCCTTGGGTCTCAGTCACCCCCAGAAAGCAAAATAGGGCTGAAGGGAGAGAGGCTTTGGTGCTGCCACCATGCTGTGTGGTCATAAAACAAACCTCTCCACATCACTGAGTCTCAGCCACCCTGCCTGTCAGATGCGATGACAGGGAGTGCCCTTGGGCAGGCATGAGAGCATTTACAACTAGACGGCATGATTAGTATCATTATCAGGACGATCATGATGGTTCACCCCAAGTTAGCAGATGTACAGCTGTGTCCTGGATGCCTGGGGAGACCTTAGGGCAGCCAGAAATCAAGGCTGTGACCTGGACACAAAGTTCCAAAGAGGAGGGGGGAGCGGGGTCTGGACTGTCCCTGTCACTGCTCTGGTGTCCTGGGGACAGACAGGAACCACCTGGGGTGGGGAGACATGCCAACTGCGCCACTCAGACAGCAGCTCTGATGTGAGTCCATTAACCACCTGGACCTGTCCTCCCCCATCCGGTCACTCCCGTAGCAACTGGCAACCTTGTGAGCCAGGGCCCTACCCCGGCTCGCCTGCAGCCCCGCGTCAAGAACTGTTAGCACACGTGAAGCCCCGCAGCCAGCAGTGGCGGTGGGTGCAGGCAGGGAGGAGGGGGCAGGAAGGTGCAAAGGCCCTGTGCTTTGCTGATTATGCATCAAATCTCTCATTATGCCCATCTCATCACTGCGCTCAGGGTTTCCAGCAAGTGTAGAGAACCCGTGTCTGTTGATGCTTCATCTGACATGCACAATGCAGAGGAAAAATAATTCGATTAGGGAAAAGGGACAAGAAAGACAAGGAGAGGGAGGGTGACCTGGTTTTGCAGCTGGCTCAGCGATGTACAGGCAGATGGTCTGACCTGAGATGGGATGTTAGGAAGATACTATACAGGCCCAGGATCTGGGAGTAGGGGAGAGATGGAAACAAATGAGGCTGAGGTCAGCTGCCCAGCTGTGCGTGACCAGTCACCAGAGGCAACTCTTCAAGCAGAAGCAGCACAGAAAAGAGACCTGGAAAGGATCATGTGAGGTGGGGAGAAGGCTGAAAAAGAGTCTCACACAGGCACAGCCTGCCTTCAGGGAGCCCCAGTCTGAGAGGGGACACAGCCCTGTCCTCAAAGAACCTCAGATATAGCTTGAGGGAGAAGGAATAACCTCTACTTTCTTAAAGCTTCTAGTGTGAGAAGAATCAAAGTATTGCCTTTCCCAAAGTGATACCCAGGAAATTTACATAGATATTAACAATACCCCGAGGTCAGAATGTGACTTTCCACCTGCTGAGAACTAAACAGAATGATGAGATGGGTACATGGAGTTTTCCTCAGCTGCACTGAATCATGTAAATGAAAAGAACCAGAGTGATGAAACTGAAGGGCCTGTGTCTATGTTTAGATAAACAGAGGTATAGGGAAGATGAAGAGGAGCTTGTTCTCAACTGGGAACCACTGAGAGGTAGGTAATACCTGGGGAAATCCAGACCTGTCCCACAGAGCAGGAGGAGGGCTGGCCTGGAGGGGCTCTGTCCAGGATGCAGCCTCCGCTACAAAACTAGAAGCCCGTCATCTCAGAGCGTAGGTGCCCCGGCGAAGCCCTGCCAGGTGGAGGACAGTTAAGAAGCCAGGGACTCAGATCTGATGGAGCCTCTGAGGCCTGGAATCTCATCTTCTGTCCCCAGGGAAAGAGAACCCCCTAGAGGATAATCATACCAGTAATTGCCACTATTAGTATAAAGGCACCATTTACTGAGTACTTAACTTGTATCAGGCACTGTTTCCATGACCTTCCATGTATAAACTTTCTTAAACGTAACAATATTAGGAGGTAAGTATTATTATTATTCCCATTCCTCAGATGATGAAACTGAGGCACAGAGAATATAAGTTACCGCCAAAAATTATACAGCTAGCACATGGCACAGCTGGGATTTGGACAGAGGGGATCTGACAGTGTGGTTATCCATTTTTTGCTTAATTACTTCCAGGGACTGGGAGCTCACTACCTTGAAGACTGCTATTGCTAGGGCACCTCCTAGCATTATCTGAAGCACAGAGCAGAGGCTCATCACCCTAGACATATAAGGTCCAATATGACAGTAACCTAAACACTGAGAACAGTGCCTGGTACACAGTCCTCAGGAATATTTGTAAAATGAATCTTCCAGTAGAAACATCCCCTGGGTACACATCCCATCACTCCTGGGGCCACAACCAGGGCAAAACCATGGGTTCTACGTCATACCCCTCACCATGTCACACATAATGTGGCCAGGAAAATCCCCAAGAATGGAAACCCAAACAAGGAAATTCCCAAGGAGCAAGTGCCATGGGAACTGAGGGGCAGAGCTGAAAACAAAGCCCATCTCAAGTGCCCCCCCCCTCCAGGAAGCGTCCCTGACTGTCCAGCCCCATCATCTTCGACTCCCATCATCTTCCCATCCCCCCTGGTCCTGAGCCACACCTGATGGGGTTGGTTCCCATCTATGTGGGGGATCCACCTCCCCACTTGACCCACAAGCTCCATTACAGGGGCAGGGACTTGGTATCCTGTGCCATCCAGTCCCCCAGTGCCTGGGCGTAGAGTTAGGAACAAAGGGGGACTCCCTCAGTGTTAAAGATGAACAGCCATCTGAGATCATGGGGAGGGGATGGGCCGCGCTACCCATCCCAACTCCTACAACCCTCCAGCTGCAGATACGAGACCCTAGGACCTCCCAGAGTCTGATGGGGGCCTGATGGGGTCTGATGAGCCCCCTCTCATGTGCCTCATCATCTTCCCTGTGGCTCCAGCTTCACCTTGGTCAGGCTTGAGGATTAGGAGGGGAGGGAACCCCCAGGTGCCTTCTCACCACCACGGGTCTCTCCACTCTGTGCCCTGGGTGCTAAGAGAAGGAGCTGCCTTTTCCAGTTCTCTCTTTGCTACTCTTTGCTACTTTGTTACTCTTTGAGAAAAGGTTAACAGGAGAAACAATTATTTGAGCCCTGGGCATCCGATGCTCTAGGGAGGGGCAGGAAGTGAAGATCTGCCATAGAAGGAAGGAAAGGGGGTTGGGGCTGGATGGGGTGATGGGAAGCCCCAGATTCCCCCCCCACTTCCAGATGTCTGCTCTGCACTCCCCTCTGGCGTGGCCCCCAGCTACCCACTGCCTTCCACTGACCGCTCATTCCAGAGGAGAAGGTGGCCCACACACCCCAGCTCAGGATTCCTGCACCCCAATGTGAATTACCATAAACACAATGGGTCCAATTAGAGATTGGCTGGCTCAAGAGAAACATTCACACACACGGCCCTCTTTCCCTCCTTTCCAGCGCCAGGCAAATCGGCCACTATATTCTCTTCACGGCTCACAACCTCTCAGGATGACACCCCATTCGCTGCAAACCCCAATCACCTCCCCCCCCTCAAATCACAGCTCTCTATTGACACCTCTCAAGACACATCCTACCCCATCCCCATCCACACCCGTCTCTGACCCAGGTGATAACCTTACCCCCCACCCTAGCCCCCCCATTCCGTGACATCCATTCTGAGTCAGGCCCGGGACAGGGGCTAGTGGGAAGGGAGAGAGCGAAGAAAGTCGTGCAAGCATAGTATCAGATCTCGTCTTTTTTTGTTCGTCATAAATGTCTGCATTCTTTTTTTTTTTTTTTTAGAAATATTGCATTAAAAGATTTTTCATCTGTTACCTGTAGCATCCCCCTAAATTTTGCGGCCAAGGTGTGCACTTCACCCTGTTCCTGCCCGGCACACACTCCCTGTGGTTGGGGGGAGTCTGAGACTCTTTCCAGTCTCTTCCATCTCTAGTGACACGGGGCAGCTGACAGCCTGATACTCACCCCACCCTCCACCCCTCCCCAGCCCCAAACCCATCACCCCGCCTGTAGAGTGAGACATCTTTCCCTCCCCCTTCCCCCTCCCGGGGCCAGACCCGACCACCGGAGGGCAGAAGCTGATAAACAGCTGTTAGCACAGATATCTCAACCCTTCCTCAACAGACCTGAGGTTGCCTTCCCTCCTGGGGGGGGGGGGTCACTGACCCCCATCTTGTCAACACTGCCCCAGAGGTGCCATTTCCCCAACTTTAATCATTTTGATATTTCTTCCCTGACAGCCATTGACAAGGGTTCAGTGTAAGCCGGTACTAACAGTTTGGAGGACAGAGGAATGAATAAAGACGGGGAGTTCTCACTGATGGAGGCAACAGCCGCTCTCAGCAGCTCCGGGAAGCTTCAGGTTCAATTCATTCATTTACTCAATAAATACAGCGTGGGCACACCCATTCTGTAGCAGGTGCAGTTCTAGGAGCCGAGGATACAGTTAGGGAACAAAACAGAATCGCTGCCCTCCGGAGCTTCCGTTTAGGGTTCCACGGGGGAGGCACAACCCCACCCGCACAGACTCCCCACACACAGACTGTACCTGCCTTCACTGGCACAGGATTCGCGGGCCCCGTGGCACTGGGGAGCCCAAGATGATCGGTTGGTGTGTCTTTGTGTCTTGAGCAAAGAATAAAGGGAGCTCTAAACTCCTGTGTAGGGTAGAGAGGCTTAAATGGGTGGGAGGCTGGGGTCTTAAGTGTTTGATTGTGGCCCCTGCCCTATTCACTGTGGGTACGGCAATTCCTGACTCAGTTTCACCACCTGTGGCCAGGACTGGCTATAACCCTCACTCGTCCCCTCCTTTCTCCATCACCCTCTCTGGGATATTGTGAGATAGCAGGAGGGGACAGACACTGTAACCCTTGAAATCTGGCACATCTCCCCCAGTGCAGAGAGAGTGCTAGACCAGGAGGAGTCAGGGTCATCTTCCTGGCGTGGCCACAGACCGTGGAGCACAGCAACTGAGTGAACAGATGCTAAATATGACTTGGTTCAATACCAGCTCTACCCTCCCTAGCCACACGAGCTTGGGAAAGCCTCTGTGCCTCAGTTTCCTCATCGGGTACAGGGGGAAAATACTACCCCACGCCTGATAGTGTTACTACAAACAAAACGTTCAGAACAGTCCCTGGCGCTTAACAAGTTCTGTATACGTGTGGATGCTCGTGAGCTTGCTGGGTGACCTGGGCCAGCCCATCCCTCCTCTGGGTTGCGGGTGTTCCGTCTGGAGAATGAACAGGTTGGACCTAAGCTCCCCTCTGGATCACAAGCTTTTGTAAAGCATCAGAGCCTCTTCCCTCTGGGCCCCCAGCACCAGACCCTTAGTTGGGGTCTGCCTACTCCCTCCCCAACAGCACCAGAGGCCTGGAGCATCTCCAGGTGCCTTGGCCAGGGAGGAGGAGAGAGCCAGAGCGGTCCGGGATGCTGTGGTTTTCTTTGTGGATCTGCTGTGACTTGCAGTGTGGGGGAGGAGGATGTCGCCCGAGGGGCTGCCAGCTGCCTCTGCCAAGATATCGTTGGGAGCAGAAAACCATAGTGGTGTTTTCATTATGAAAGGGAAGCGCAGAGCAAAGCTGCACCTTCTGCAGGGACGTATGTTTGTTTCCTCCCTCCCTCGAGGGCAGATCGGCCTGGTGGTGGAGATGGCGTGCTGTCCTGGGGACACATAGACAACTCGACCTCCAGAGGCCTGAGGGGCACAGCAGGGGTCTGTGATGCCCAGGAAGACAACCCTATCCATGATGTTAGAGGGTGGTTGGCAAATAAAGTCCTTCTCCAGCTTCTTCTTGGGGCCAGAAGGGGACTGTCTGGGGCTGCAGGAGGCTACTGGGATCAGGAGGGAAAGAGATTTCTCCCCAGGAAAGGAGGGTGGGTGCCTTCCAGCCTGGCGCCTAAGCTATGTCCTGAAGGCTTCCTCCTCCACCCCACCCCATCCTGCAGCAGCAGGACTGTGTGCACCCAGACCTGCCACAGACACAGGGTGCACGCGCCCTAACTCTGCCACCAGCGACCCGCGTTGCTGGTAGAAGCATCAGGTCCTGGCCCTTCCCTGGCCGGCCAGCGGCAGACTCCAAGCTTCCTGTGATGAGCGGCCACTTCAGCCTGGGATGGTTCTGGCCAGCGTGGACTCTCTGCACTAATGCCACTGCACAGAGGGGTACCCCAAATAATCTCCCAGCTCAACCTCCGCCAGATGACACCTCCCTGAGCACCTGTGTGTATCTGTAACACCTGTCCATTCATTCATTTACCTCATGTTCCCCGAAAGGACCTATCTGTGCCAGGCCCTGCCCTCAAGGAGCACATAGCTGAACCCCGAGGCAGAATGTGTCCCCTGGAGGACAGCTGGGGACTCGCTGAGGTCTTTGTTCACCATGACCTCCCACTTCCACTGAGGTGTCAAGAAGTGATAGGGTCCCTGAGAATGTGGTGAGGTGGGGGCAATGACAGGAGGAGACACTTGGTGCAGATGGCCTGGGGGATCCCTCAGGAGCTACCCCTGCCCAAGCAGAGAGTGAAGAGGGCAGAGAGAAAGCTCAGGCTGCAGGGCAGAGACCAGGCAGACACTGTGCTCACTGGCAAAGTCCCAGACATGCTGACCACAGATGTAGGTGACAGGTCTCAGCTGCTGTGAATAGGGATGGTCTCACTTGCAGAGGATGCTAGGAAACAGGGCTCATCTGGACATGGGCCTCGGCCAGGGCAGCCACGGCCCCCCAGTCCTCCAGCGCCAGCCCCCATAGACACACGCTCAACAGGGGGCTTCCGGCCCATAGAGAGATTCTCATAATGTTATTCAAACATGGGCACCCATTGGACACCACAGCAGTATGTAGAGCGCCACACGGGCACCCAGAAGCTCACTCCCACCTGTACATGGAACCCAGAGAGGCACACGTATCTACAGAGACACAAACACGCAGCTGAGAATGCCCGCGTGCACACACACAAAGCAGTGCTAAGCGCAGGAACACGCCACCATGCCCAGGGTGCCTCTGTCATCCCAGCCATCTGCAGGGCCTTCAACACACAGACTTTTGCTCATGTGGAGAGACTTGATCCTTCAAACACACACATGCACACGTGTACACACACACACACACACACACACACACACACACACACACTCCATCTCCAGGCAGGCTGCCGCTTCGGACTGGATGCTTGCTGCAGGCATGCTCCCATCAATTCTAACACGAGGAGAGAGAGCACTGGACCAGGAGGAAGCCCACACACTCCACCATGAACTTCCTAGACCCCTGGGTGATTGCCTTTTCCTGAGATGCAGGCTGTGAGTTTCCCAGTTAGGAAACCTGAGCCCTGAGAGGCTTGGCCGCAGCGGAGGGTCATTAAAGATGTGGCCCAGGCAGTGCTGGCTGGGAGAAGGAAGGAACGGGGCAGGCAGGCGGATGGGTGGGCAGGAGGCACTGCATATCGCGACCCAGCAGCCGGGGAAGGACTTTCAGAGGCTCTGCAAACAGGTGCGGAGCACTGAGCCTCCAGCCCCTGCACCCCGGCCTCAGCCAGCAGCCTTCCTCACTCTCTGCCCAGGACACCTGCACCACCTGGCCCCTGAGCCTGGCTGGGGGCAGAGAAGTAAGACGTTAAAAAGACCTCTTCATCGTCTCCTCTGTATCCAGCTCTGCCCTCAACTCTGACCATGCCTTGTCTCTTCCCACAGGTGACACTCGCCTTGGTACCCCTGGCCCTCCTAGCTCCAGACAGAACTCGGGTCCCTCAGGCACCTACCTTGAGCCCGCCCCCAGAGGGATGGGCACCCCCAGCTGCTCTTCCTGCTTGGGAGGAGTCCCCTAGGTCTCTGTGGATGCAGCAGGAGCTGTGACTCCCCAAAGCCACATATCCACATTTTCCCCAAGGGCACCTAACACCAAAGCACCCTATAGACAAAGGCAGGGTTGCAAAGTGAATGGGGGCTACGGGTCAGGGTGCTAATTCCCGGTCCCCCATTCAGTCACTTATGACTTACCCACAAAATGGGCAGCAAACCATTTCCAAAGTAAGTAGTTGGGTCTGATGACTTGTGGAGCCCCTGCCAGCCCCCAAAAGCTGGGACAGTCTGAATTAATCTTGAATGATGGACCTTCAGACATCATCAGCACATTGAAAAGACTATACATCTGTTTCCCCTCCAACAGGTGGACATCTCCCTGGCTTATGCAGTCCCTCCTTGTCAGCACAGAGTCCAGAGGAACAATCATACCTCCCATTCTGGCTTCTCTGGTTACACCAGTCCCATAAAGCCTTCAGATTGAAGCCTGGGGCACCTGCATATATATGTACACACCTATGTGTGTATGTACCTTTCTCACTGCAGCCAGAGATGACTGGCTGGGTTTTTGGAAGCTGAGTCATATTCTTGGCTTCCATTCAGCTCTGGTCCATGCACACCCAGGTGTCCTGCACATCTGTATCCTCCCCACTCCTACTCCTGACTCCCCCACCATCCTAGCCTTGCTGTCCTCTCTCCCCTCCTCCCTCCACGCACCTAGGGAGACAAGCTGTGGGAAAACAAGACTGATTTTTCACCGTGTTTATAAATCTCTTAAGCTCTGCAGGGTGCTTTTTTTAAAGCTCAATGTCTAGCCGGAATGTTGCTGTTTTCACAGAGAAAATCAAAGAAAAGGGATTATAATTATGGGTCAAGTCCTCAGCAGGAAACAGCTGCAAAGCACTAGGGGCTTCCCTTGCTTGGGCATCTTTTGTATCAGCAAAGAGCCAGGCATCCTAGAGGTGAGCTGAAGAGGGATATGACCTGGGTTTTCATCTCTTCCCATTCTCTCCATTTCTTGCTCTCGTGAAATGCCACGCTCCCATCACCTCCTGAACTTGTCCTCGGTGAAGCAAATGCCTGTGGCCGGTTCTAAATGCCCAGCTCATCAGCCACAGAGGCCCTTGGGCCTGGCATGCTCACCCTGTCCTCATCCCATCCTGGGGAAGCACCCTGCTGGCCCCCAGCTTCCTTCCAATGGCTGGTATGGACCATCCCCACCTGCCACTACAATCCCCACCCCGAGACTGTGGGCCATCCAGAGGCTCTCACACGAGGGCACAATTCGCCAGTCCTACCCAAGCCTGGAAGTGCTTTTCCAACCTGGCCTGCATGCACAGCGACCTGCCCAACCCACAAAAGTCTTCAGAGCGTCTCATCCGCCCCCACTAACGCCAGACCTGAAAGTCCCACGTTAGGCTGATGCTTTCAGACCTCCTGCTTTTTTTTTTTTATTTAGCACAAACTTTCAGCATCAACTTGAAGCTGCCATAAAAACCCCAGGCCTGGCAGTCCTGCGGCTGAACATTTCCACACGGATTTGAGTCAACAGCCATGTATAACCCAGTGTTTCCTGCAGGGCCGCACGCCCTTGTCCCCAGAGGTCTGGGAGCCCAGACCTCCTGTCTCAAACCCTCGATTCAGAACGTGTGAGCTGGAGAACATGGTGGAGTCACTGGCCCCGGTGCCCTCCTGTGATGGAGGAGAAGGAAGAAAACCAGCCCAAGCTCACCTGCCCCCTCCCTACTCTTCACAAAACAGCCCGGCAGGTTTAGGGATGGCCCAGCGCCCCAGTTCCTGCAGAACTGAGGGTACCCTGCATGTTCACGGTACTGGCCAGGAACAACAAGTCCCAGCTCAGTACTGGCCCCATGGCAAACTGCCTTCCCTCTTGGACCCCAAAGCTGCATCTTTCTAAGGAGGAGGATAGAGCAAATGGGTGACAGGGCCTTTTGCAGCCGTGACAAGTTAGGATATGGAGGGGGCAGCCTGGGATGGTAGCTGGAAGCACACTGTCCCGAATTCAAATCCTGCTCTCCCGGTTAGGAGCAGATGCCCCAGGGTCAGTCACTCCTCATCTCTGAGCCAGCGTTTCTGCGTTGTAAATCAAGGGTAACAAGAGAGCCTATCTTATTGAATTGTTGTGGGATCCAACAAGCTAACTCATGCAAAATGCTTAGCATGGAGCAAGGTACATAGTGAGTGCTTAATATGTGGTACTATTATTATTTTCTCCTCTTGGAAACTGACCAGATAACAAGGCACCTAGCAAGCCCACTCACTCATTCCTACTGCAGAGCCAGGCTCTGCAGGCTCCCGGGGCTGCAACAATGTGCTGCTGGTCAACAAGGGGCAGGGCACAAGCCACTTGCATTGAGAACACATTCATTGATCGAATGATTTGCATTCCCCCATCTCCCACACCCAGGCACTGGGGCAATGGCGGGAGCATGTTAAGTGGGTGACCGTCTGTGCCCGTGGAGACAGGAGGGGGTGGGGGAGGGGAGGAGGAGACACAGGAGGTCCCTGGGGGAGGAGAGGCAGGAGGGGGTGGGAGAGGAGGGAGGGGGAGGAGACTGAGAAGGTGGAAAAGAGGAAGAGGGAGGTGGGGGGAGAGGAGGCAAGAGGTAAATGGGGAGAAAGGGGAAAGATGCAGAGGGCTATCGGGGAGGCAGGAAGGCCCAGGGCCTGGTGTCTTGAGCTGAAATGGTGACTACAGCACAACTCCAAAGGCCGCAGACATCCTTTGGCCTGTGAGTAGAAAGTTATTTTCAAATGGAAGCTCCATGAGGGCAGGGACTATTTTTAACTGTTTCTTTTTCAACTGTTCTTTCAGTGTTGTATCTTCAGGTCCTAGACACATGCCTGTCTAGGAAAGCATGCAATAACCACTTAGGGAATGAGAATATTTCCATGCAGGCTATCAACTAACAGGTTGTAGTCAAGCGGCTTCTGTGGGTCCTGCCCTGCACTAAGGAACAGACAGGGTAGGGGCTCCAGAGAACCCCAGTGACTGATTTTGAGGACTGCAGCTTGGCTGGGGCAGGTGACTGAGAGACAGCAAGGAAAGAGAGTTCAGCTCAGCAGCCCACAGGCAGTGGGTGACAGGTGGCTTTGCTGGCAGGCAACACAGGACAGACAGTGCAGAGACGGCCTGGAACGCAGCTGAAAATACGGATCAGGTGTGTCTACTTGGTCTTAAAGGTATGACAGGTTCCAAAGGGTTTGGGCCGAACCCTGTGCATTGTACCCCTTTCTGGGAAGAAAGTGGAGTGATCAACCCCAGTGACCTGCTGATACTGACCCCGAGTCTCCCTGCAGCCTCTGTAAACCCCCTGACTGCTAGACCCTGATTCAGTAGGAGCAGAAATGAGTAGCCAAGCCCAAGTGTGTAAAACACCTCCTGGCCAGTGCTGGTGAGGAGCCCATGGGAGCCCCTTATGACATGCCCTCATTGGCTTGACCAACTCTGTGATATGGACCAGATGATAAAGTGCCACTCACCGGCTTTGGAGTCTGGATTCAAACCCCACCTCTGCAGCTTCCAAATCACGCAACTTGAGGCACTGGGTGGATAGTACAAGCTCATGTTTATTGAGCATTTACTCTGTTCCAGGCACTGTTCCAAGTGTTTTGCATATACTTTCACTACCCTGTGTGGCAGGTAGTACTGTCGTCCCATTTTTCAGATGAGGAAACTGAGGCACAGAGTAACTAAGTGGTAGAGTCAAGATTTGAACTCAGGCAGTCAGCCTCCCCAGCCCTTGCTCTTACCTTCTACAACACGTATTTAACCTCTCCGAGCCTTCGCTTCCTTATTTGTCAAACAAGGCTCATAACTGTATCTTCTTTTTAGAGTTACTGAGGAGATTTGAAATAACATATATAAAGTACTTGGTAAAGTAGGTGTTCAATAAACTGCAGCTCTTATATTTTACTGATTTAAGAGTGTATTTCTGTTGTAATACTGGCAATAAAGTAAATCTTGATTCATGTCAGTAAACGGCCCAAAGCTACGGTGACTCTCCCGCCCCATAATACCTCTTATTTAGCTTGTTATGCCTCAGTGCTCCTGTGCTGAGAATCGTTTGTTTCCCCTCCCGATCAACTATCCAGGCTTCTTCACCCTCATCACTTCCCAGAAAGCTGATCTGTAGGTCCAAAATCAATGCCCATCGTGCTTTCTGCTTCTGCTTGGGGCAGGTCAATTGGGAGGCCCAGCGGGAGATGGGAGAGGAAAGGGAGAGTGGATTTGGGCTATTTATCCCCACCCCAACCCCCCTCCAGTGAGTCTGGTTGTGACCTTCAAGCAAAGGTCACACACTCTCTGGGTTTCAGGAACTACCCCAGCCCTTTATCCCTTCAAGTTTAGGGGTGCTAACAGCTCCCCACTGTAACTAGCCCTATGATACTGCATTATCACTCCCCAGTGATATGGTTCCCCAGTGCCATGCCTGCATCTTTTAGAAATAGTTCCTTTTTGAATAACCCATGAGAGTGTGCCATCTGTTTCCTGATAGGACCTGACTGATAGACGACTTCAACTAGATGAAGCCGGAAAGCATCATTTTCACTGAAGTCTGGCAGCCTTTAGAGCAAATCTTCTTCTAATACCTACCAGTCATGTGACTTAGGTAAGAACTTCAGTTTTCTCATCTATTTTTACATGGGAGTAAAATTAGGGATACAAATACTACCCACTTTATAGGTTATTTTGATCCAGTGCACAAAGCAGAACAATAAATGATAGCCATCAGCATTATTGGTGTTATATTTATATCAGGAGCATGTATGGCTATCTTCCCCCAAACCCTTGATTTCAGTTTGGGGAGCTCGGTGGTTCTGTGAAGTAGATTCCACCCCCTCCCAGTGCCAACTGGTACATTTAATTCCAGAGGCCACAGTGATTGGTTATGAGAGGAACATATGGCTCCAGCAGGTGCAGTCAGAGCGGGACTCAGAACTCCTCCCAAGGAAACAAAGGCAAAAATAAATGGAACTACATCAAACTAAAAAGCTTTGCACAGTGAAGGAAGCTATCAACAAAATGAAAAGGCAGCCTATTGAACGGGAGAAGATATGTGCAAATGATATGCCTATAAGGGGTTAATATCCAAAATATGCAAAGAACTCATACAATTCAACATCAAAAAACCAAGAAACCTGATTAAAAAATGGCCAGAAGACCTGCATAGACATTTTTGCAAAGAAGACATACAGATGACTAACAGACACATTAAAAGATGCTCAACATCACTAATCATCAGGGAAATGCAAGGTAAAATCACAGTGAGAGATCACCTCACACCTGTTAGCATGGCTATCATCAAAAAGACAAGAAATAAGAAGTGGTGTTAAGGACATGGAGGAATGGGAACCCTTCTGTATGGTTGGTGGAAATGTAAATTGGTGCAGCCACTATGGAAAACAGTATGGAGGTTCCTCAAAAAATGCTTTTAAATATAGAACTAACATATCATCCAGCAATTCTACTTCTGTATTTATCTGAAGGAAAGGAAATTACTAACTCAGAACAATGTACACATCCCTATGTTCACTGCAGCATTATTTACAATAACGCAGACATGGAAACAACCTAAGTGTCTATTGAGAGATAAATGGAAGAAGATAATGTGGTAAATATACATCCTGGAATATTATTCAGCCATAAAAAAGCAAAGAAAACCTGCCATTTGTAACAACATGCAGGGACCTTGAGGGCATTGTGCTAAGTGAAATAAATCAGAGAAAGACAATTACTGTATGATCTCACTTATATGTGGAACCTATTTTTGAAAAAAGAAAAAAAGAACTAATTATACAGAGAACAGATTGGTGGTCGCCAGAGGTGGGGAGTGGGGAGTGGGTGCAATATTTAAAGGTGGTCAAAAGGTACGAACATCCAGTGTAAGATAAGCCCTGGGGACGGTATGTATAGCATGATGACTATATTTAACAGTATTATATATTTGAAAGTTAAGAGAGTAAATATTTAAAGTTATCACAAGAAAAAAAATTATATAACTGTGTGATGATAGATGTTCACTAAACTTATTGTGGTAATCATTTCATGATATATACATATATCAAATAGGTTGTGCAATGTTTTATGTCAATTAGATCTAGATTAAAATAAGGTAAAATAAGAAAAGAAAAAAAAAAAGAATTCCTCCCAAGATTGTTGGGAGAATGTGTTCTCTCTCCTTGTAGATGGCCTGACCTGCGGACCTGCAGACTACACACACTGCAGCCATCTTCCTACCACAAGGAAGGCATCCTGAGGATAAAGCCAACTCACAGAGATTGGGGAAATGAGCCAAACTCTGGCGAATCCAGCTTTCTTGTTACACAAGCCAATAACCTTCATTTTTAGAAGTCAGATCAAACTGGGTTTTTGTCTACTTGTAATCAATTGCATCTAGTGGATTGAGACTTTGCTACCGGAAGCGGGATGTTGACATAATTGATCCTACAGTGTCAGGCAGGGTGTTAATGCCAAATAGATGTGCTGGCAAGCAACAAAGATGTGGCCATCCCAGGACCACCATGGGCAAAGCCCTTCACAACCCTGGGGCGTCACTGACCTTCATAGCCCTCATAGATCTGTATCTTCACAAGACGTCTTTCTAGCAAATGGCAGTAGAATGACTTGAGAAGAAGGGAGACTTTTTAAAATTGGTACAACGATGTCAACTGGGGAAGCAGTGGGGCTATCATTCCCCAATCTGGCGAATTGTCAGCACTTGATATGTCACAGCAAGGAGGGTGGTTAAAGCCTTTCCTCAGTCTCCTGGGGTCGCTGTGCCCAATAAGGCTATGGCAGGTGAGAAAAATGTAGTATTCTGGCATATACTGACTGCTTCTTGTGGCCTTCAATAAAAAGTGGAGTCCCAGGGCTTTCCTGGTGGCGCAGTGGTTGAGAATCCGCCTGCCGATGCAGGGGACATGGGTTCGTGCCCCGGTCTGGGAAGATCCCACATGCCGCGGAGCGGCTGGGCCCGTGAGCCATGGCCGCTGAGCCTGCGCGTCTGGAGCCTGTGCTCCACAACGGGAGAGGCCACAACAGTGAGGCCCGCATAACACACACACACACACACAAAAAAAAGTGGAGTCCTACAGTACAAAGACAAACTTTGGTTCCAGGTGACCCTCTGAGAGCAGAGAAAAAAAGAAAATATGGCTTTGCTAAGAGAAGCTATCCTTGCCACCTGTGGTTTATAATCAAATTTTCTTGAGATTATGGTAATCTGGAGCCTGCCAGGGATGGAAAAGTGATGCTGTTGTGTGTGAGCAAACGTTAAGTGTAGGAACCATAGTGGAACATAAGATTGGGATCCACAGGAAGTCTGAATCCCTGAACCACACACAACATCTTTTGAAATAAACTCCCCTCCTGGCAATGAGGACAATCTCTTCTGTTGTAAGGATGCAGCTGAGGTGTAGGCAGCGAGTAAAGGGCAGATCAGTAGGCCTTCCTCTCCCAAGGAAGAGGCCCCCGAGAGGTACAGTGTGGGGGCAGAAGCTATGAAATTAAGGGCTAGGGAATGAGTAGAGGAGCAAGGAGGTCTGTTGCTAGGAGACAATTCTCAGACTTAAGACTTACTCGGCAATATCTCTTGGCTGCTGTTATTGGCACATGGCATTGACTGGGAAGTAAACAGACTGGAAATCTAAAGTCTTTAGAGAGAGTTACATTGTCAAGTCTGGCTGACAGTGGCCTTTGATTGCTTCAACCCTAGGGCGGTGCCCACGTTCCCAGCCTCATCCAATAGGAGGCAACCGCTACAATAGTAGAAAAGAGAGGTCCTCTGCAATGTCCACCTCAGAGGGTTCTAGAGAGGACAATGAACCAGGGAAAGCCTCCCACCCATGACTAGCTAAGTGAGGAAGGCGCACACTGCCAGAAGAAGGTGCTATGGACCACATACCAATGACAGCAACGTGGCTTTCCAATTTCACTGTTTTCCAAATGGAAGGGGTATGGTTTTGTTTGCTTAATTTGTTTATTTTTGCAATTCTCATAATCTGTCTCCACTAGTGCATACTGGGTGTGTTGAGACATAGATTGCTTTCCACTTAACAAATCGGGGCCTGAAACAGCAGCAGTCTTCTCTGGACTAAATGCAGAAGACTCTGAACACTGAAAGATGGTTGACCAGGAGCTGTAAGCAGCAGCTGGGTGAAATCTCACAACGCCTTGCTCTGGGCACAGGTGAGTGCATTGTATGTAGGTGGGTGTTTTGGAAAGTGTACAGGTAGTACAAGAGTATGCGTTGCCGCCAAAGAGGTGGACTGCAGTGGACATTCACGGTTGCCTTCCAAGGATCCATCATTAAAGCTCCCAAATTCTCTTAGGACCTCCTGTGGGTCTGGGGAGGCTGACTCTATTTCCAGCTCCAGGGTGGGACATGTACGTGACTAGGACAGTTAGTGATGGTTCATGACCGGAGCCGCAGAGACAAGTTCCTGAGGAAACTGTGATCCAGATCTGTCCATTTAGAGTAACTCTCAGGGACACAGCACTCAGGAACAGGTAATCACGGAGACCATCTGCCTGCCAGACACTGTTCTAGGCAATGGCAGATCCTACAGTGAACAACAGAGGCGTGGTCTTTGCCCTCCAGAATCCTGCATTCTTCGAGAAAGCACAGGATGCAGATGTGAGGCCAGGAAGGAAGTCGGCGAAGGAAAACAAGGCCAGCACACAGAGGACAAGACACAGACGCACAATGAGAAATGGAGCCCATGGAGTTCCATCTGCCCCTGAAGTCCACGTAACTGCCCAACTTTTCAAACACACGAACAAATAAACACTCTCGTTGGCTTTACCTACTTTGATTTGGGTTTTCCATTACTTATATTTAAAAGATATGCTGTGCATGAATCTGTTGAGCTTAATTCACCTCTTTGGATTCCATCATAGCACCTAACCCACTGGCAGGAGCCTAGATCGTGATTGATAAATACATGTTGAATGAATCAATAAATACGACAACCATTAAACATGGGAGGAGAAGGGGCTGTTGAGGGCTGATTCCGAGATGGAAGTATAGAGGCCACGATGTCAAGACTACACAAGCAGTCAACCTAGCAATTCAGGAGGGTGGCTGAAGAATTAGCAGAGCATTCTCCATACGAAGAGCAGAATGCCTTATAAAAATAATTATTCTGATCAGCTTCTACATGCAAATGTGATAGAATCAAATATTAAGAAAGATCAGAGGTGGAAGGAAGATTCTAGTCCAACACGTCCAATTCGCCCACTTAACTGATGAGGAAATTGAAGCGCAAAGAAAAGACCCATCCATGTCCCACAGATACGACAATCCATTTACACAGGTGAAGGGAACACTAGTTCCTACACTGTTCCCTCATTGGGGACCATAACATGTTGCTCCATCCTGAGAACAGTGGTTCTCAAAGTTTTGAGCTCCAACATGCAGTATCAGCCTCACCAGGGAACTCATAAGAAATGCAACTTCTCTTGGGTTCCACCCCAGACCTACTGAATCAGAAGCTCTGAAGTGGGCCCCGCAATCCTGGTCTTACCAAGCTCTCCAGGTGATCTTGATGTACGTATGCTCAAGCTTGAGAACCACTCTTCTAGAACAGTGGTTCTCAAATCTGAAGGTGCATACAAGTTACCTGAGGATCTTGTTAAAATGCCAGTTCAAATTTAGTAGGTCTGGGGTAGGACCCAAGAATTATCCCTTCTAACTGGTTCCCAGGTAATGCCAATGCTCCATGGACCACAGTTTGAGTAGCAAAGGTCTCTGTATTAAAATATTGTCTTGGGGGCTTCCCTGGTGGCGCAGTGGTTGAGAATCCGCCTGCCGATGCAGGGGACACGGGTTCGTGCCCCGGTCCGGGAAGATCCCACATGCCGCGGAGCGGCTGGGCCCGTGAGCCATGGCCGCTGAGCCTGCGCGTCCGGAGCCTGTGCTCCTCAACGGGAGAGGCCACAACAGTGAGAGGCCCGCGTACCGCAAAAAAAAAAAAAAAAATATATATATATATATATATATATATATATATATATATATATATATTGTCTTGCATCCGCTCCTCATTACCTGTGGAAATTGGAACTTCTTACAGAGGTAGCTAAGCAGACACAATCACGCTGGACTTGAAAGAGTAAAATCCCAGAGAAGTACCACACCATGTAAAAGAAGATCTATTTATAGCTAAAGACGTTAGATAATTCAAATTTAAAACATAGGTCGCTAAAGTCCCCAAACCTATTTTTCTTGTCTTTCTCACTTAAAAACAAAAAAACTTTCATTATAACAGCAATATCATTAAAAGGTTTCCAGAAAAGGAGAGGAAGAAAAATACTCATACTCTAATCACCCTAGCCCAGCAATTATTTTTTTAATATTTGCATAATCCTTCTAATCTTTGTTCACAAATACCCTTAAAAAACAAAATAAACCCAGCTCTTATCATGTACTCTGGAGTTTTCTTGACTAGAATAAGACTAGAATAATTCTGTGCTGGAGTGCTCTTATCCAGTTCTCATTATCAGTAAAAACCCCCATATACTTAATCAGTCCGTTAATAGACTCAGCTATTCAACAAGTTAGTTAATTCTCTGGGCCATGGAGGTCCATCCACCCTGGATAGTGCTGTTCAAGGACACAGGTGTCCTTTGTCTCTCCCATGGCTTCTAGCAGGGCTCTCCTCTCTTAGCCGACTTTTCAAAGTCTTCAGAAAAGGAATCACCTTTCAACGCCCCCTCTTCTTCCCTCCTACCTACCCACCTGGGTCTTTCCACTGACTGGTCCCTCCATTCCCACCACCTGAGAGTCAGGGCTTCCTTACTGGGTACAGGCTCCTTGCCCGTATCCCCATCTCCCCCTAAGAGGGAGAAGAATGGTCTATGGGAAACATGAAAGAAAGCAAAGCGGAGAGTTTGTAGAAGAATGGGCTGCCCAGAGGCTGCCCAGAGGTCTGGGTAGGAACATGTGAGTGGACCGGGATTCAGTTTATGAGATCACCTCACTTCTGGAGGCTTCTGGAATTAATGCACTCATTTCACACCTTCCTCGGGGTCTTTCTTCTTGGGCCTTCCAAAACGCTGTCTTCCCTAACTTTGTTCCACCTAGGAGTAAGCTAGAATTCAAGGCAGAGAGAAAGATGGGTGGGCTGACAGATGGATGAATGACGTAGACAGATGGGTGGGTGGATGAATGGAGCAGAGGGAGGGTGTGAATGGATGGAGAGATACAGAGATGATGGGTGGAGAGACAAGATGATAGGAGATAGCTTGGATGGACAAACGGACAGGAAGCAGAAAGTTCCCAGAGAAATATAGGAAGTTATTTTTACTCCTTTCGTTGCCTGTTTCCCAAGAGCAATCATGAGTTCAAGGTAAAGTGGACCCAGCAAATGGTTGTCAAATCATAACCACAGCTTCGCAGAACCACTGACTAAGCTAAAATGGGGCCCCCTTTTACAGATGAGCAAACTGAGGCCCAAAGAGGTCAGATGATTGGCCCAAAGTCTCAAACACTGCTTGCTTTGTATACTTTTGTTTTTCACTCTCCCAATCTCAATCTCTCTCTCTCTCCTCCTCCCTCCTTCCCTCCTCTCTGAAAAAAAAAAAAAAAAATCACTCTTGCCCTTTCACCTAAATATCTTCTCTCTTTTATCTCTGCCCCCAGCCAGTTTCTTGGTTCAAAGTCACCCCCCAGTAAATCAACCTAGGAGCACAGTGGTTTCCACAGCAGAAGCAGGAGGTGAGGCCGACATTGTTTCTAACAAAGCCATTTTCAATACTGTATAATTAATTATAACGTATAAGAAAGGCCTTTTCCTTGCCTGCTGGTGGAAAGTTCTTCCTGACATCTAACATAACTCCATCCTTCTATTTACAGTTGATTAAATAATTTCCCCCATTCTCTTTTCCCCAGGAATGTAAGGCATTGTCTTCGCCAGCCTTGGAAAGGCCAGGACAATGGAAGGCACTCGGCTGGAGGCCCCCTCCTGCCTGCTCCCCCACTTGGGGCAGCGGGTGAGGGGAGGCTGGCGGAGATGAGCTCACTGCTGGTTAGGAGACCCTCCCTGCTCTCTCTCCCCTCTGCACGTGAAGCTGAGCTGGCAGGATGCAGGAAATCTTTCTCAGAGTATCGATCACAGAGGGACGGGTGGCAGCCAACTGATACACCGATGTGCTGTCGGGGCCCCATCCGGGAGATAAGAGCTACATGCAGAGCCCCTTCCTCACAGCCCTGCTCCAGGGGGCAGGGGAAGCAGTCTGTAACTCCTGGCTTTGTGAGAGACATCCTTCACTTGTACTCACAGCCCCACATGCCTGTCCTTACTCATTTTCCCCAGCCAGTTTCTCTCCCTCCTCCAAAGGGCTTCAGAAACCTCCCCTCCCACAGGAAGCCTTCGTGCATGGAATAGATGAGAGGCAGTGGTGATTCTGGTCCAACCCTCTCTACACTGACTTGGAACGCCCACCACTGAGCACCCACCCTACCTATCCATATCCCCGACGTCCATCTTGCCCGTACAGTTTCCTGACTAGAAACTCCAATTGTCTTACTGCGCTACATCTTTCTTCTTTGCCTACATCTGTGTCACCTTAGCCTGGGAGCTCCCTAAGAACAAGACAGGTAATACAAACAGGGTAACCTTAACAATAATAATACACTGAAAACGTACTCTGTTCCAGGCTCTGCACCAAGCATGTTCTGGGCACCGTGACCCTCGCTGTCAGCAGACCTGCCCTCCTCAAGCTCCACCCACCCCGCCCACCTGAGCCACCAGGGAAGGGCCCCAACAGCTGGTGGGTCTAGAATTGGCCCAGTGGCTATAACCCGGAGTCTGGAGAGCCTGGGAGGAGCCACAGCCATCAGAGGGCCCTCCGAGGCTGGATGCTGACACCCTAGCAGGCCCCTCTCACCCCAGGGCAAGAGCCGTTCTGCCTGAAAGGATTAAAGTGATATGAAGCTGCCCTGAAGGTACAGAGCCATGAGGATGGAAGGAGGGAGGCCACGTGCTCTTCTGAAAGGGCAGGGGGAGGGGAGGGGAGAGATAGCTGGAGTGTGATCCTTCTCCCAGGACACTCTCATCCACACCCTGACTCTGCAGGACATTCCACCCTTACAGCCTTCAGAAAGCGCACTTCTCGTCCTCAGGATGGTTTTCCAGCTGAGAGTGCAGGTGGTGGGCACAAGGTCACACAGATGGTTAGTGATAGAGAGGGAGCTAGGACCCAGTGGCTCTCTCTCTCTCTCTCACACACACATGAACACACCCACACACGTGCACACATACAAACACACTCCCCTACTAATGCCCTGGGCCCTCTTCTGAATGGCTGATTTCTTGGACTCCTGTCTCCCTGTCTGAATCATCCCAGGTTTGGCCCACTGCCAGAATTCCTGAGGCCATGGCCACCGATGCTGAGAGTACCTAAGATACAAATCCAGCTCAAGGAATTCTTCAATTTTGCCTAATCTATGTCACCTCTGACAAGAGCTCCTTAAGACAAAGGGACATAATAATAACCAGGATCATAATCAACACTCAACTGCCAGGTGGCCCCCTGGGTGGCCCTCCCCCATTGGCATGCCTCACAGCCTTTCTGCCATCATGCTACCACTTCATTCTGTGCAGGCCCCCCAGCTTAGCACCCCTGAAGGATTTGAGATGGGATGGCTGTGAGCTCACAACAGAGGATGCCCATGATTCATCAGACTCCCCTTCATTCAGGGGCAAGGCCCCCTACGGGTCCAGCACATGTCTGACCTTTGGAGAACATAAGCCTGCCCTCAAAGCACTGACATCTGGCCGATGGAAGTGATGTCCTGACTGTCTCACAGAAATGACAGGGAAAGGGCAGAAAAGGGCAGGAAGCAGAGGTGCAGTGGTTCAGAGAAGGGGCAAGGATGGTGGAGACAGTGGCGGGGTCAAAGCTGCCACTACTGGCCTTCACCCAGGAGAGCCACAAAGAGACAAGATCCAGAGGCAGGGGACCATGGAGGCCTTGGGGTCAGGGACAGGGCTCGGCCTTGAGGGTCCAGACAAGTAAAGATGAAAGTGAGGTGTGCCCAGGGAAAGAAACTGGGCAGCAGAGGTGCTACACACCCATGATTAAGTATGCAGATCCTGGCTCTGCTGTGTGACCTCGGGCAAGTTACTTACCCTTTCTGTGCTGCATCTATAAAATTGCAATGAGAGCAGCACCTACTTCATAAGATCCCTGAGAGATTTAAATGAGCATTTACAAAGTGTTTAGAACAGTACTTGGCATGTAATAAGTGCTACATGAGTGATAATTACTATTGGTGTTGGTGATAATTACTATTGGTTTTGATGATAATGATGTTATTTCATTTCATGGAAGCCTTTTCTGAATGAATGCCCAGTGGTTTTGCTGTTACCTGCTTTCTGTACTTTGGGTAAGGATTTGCTTGACCATTTACCTGAAAGAAGTAACAGATTCCAGTACTCAGCAGTGGAGATCCCTGATGGGGTGCCCCATGCCTGCTGACTCCCCACAAGAAGGGGAAAAGGGGAGGAGAAGAGGTGCCTTCTGGCTAATGGGTGGTTTCTGGTGCTCCCCAGCCTGAGCAAGTGGAAGTCCCCAGGAAAGCTGTTCTGATGACCCAGAGGGATCCTCCAACACCACACCTCCTTCAGCCCAGCTTGTCCATGGATCCAGGCAGGTGCGGCAAGCCCAGGGGAGCCTGGGAACAGGAGGAAATTCCCAGCCCACACCCTGTGCACCACCAAGTGGACAGTGCATGGATTCTCTTCTGGCCACTGGTTCATGGCCAGTGGAGGAACAGCCAGGAATTCCTTCACCTGGATAGTTGCAGGGCTCGGCCAGTGCTCTCTGCGAAGGATCTGCCACTCTATTCTCCAGCCCCACGGCCGGAGTCTGCAAGGATGGCACTGCACAGGGGGTGGGAAAAGGGTGTGGCCACATGGCTCCCATGGGACTTAGACCATCAGTGAGCTGAACGTGAGAGGCCAGTGGGTCACGGGAAGGCGGGGCGGAGTGGGAGGAGATGCCTTCCATCTGATAGTAAAGAGGGTTCCTGACTTTGTGGAGTTTGGGGTTTAGTGGGGAAGGCAAGGACTATACTTATGTTAGAATTATTCAATAATAATAATAATTATTGTTATTATTATCAGCTCCTATTCCTATTACTCAGAGCTCCCCCTCTGCTCTTCCAAGCACTTTCCTTGCATCCTGTCATTTAATCCCCACAGAATGCACTACGAGGTGGGTGATGTCATGCAGGTCAGGAAACGGACACACGGGGAAGCTATGTAACCTGCCCTAGGTCCACAGCGGTCAGAGGCAGCTCAGGGTCCGCAGGCCGGGCTTCACCCTGACCCTGAACTGTGGGGGGAGACAGAGGGGGCAAGCAGCACACCCCGACAGGTGTGCCAGCATCAGGGGAAGGCACCCACAGGAGTGATTTCTGGCGACAATGAGGATTAATGGGGGGCTGGGCAAGGAGCATATGCTGGGGTGCGGATCCCAGCAGAGAAGCAGGATGGTGAGACGAAGCTGCTGATTGTGTTGGGGGTGAGTGGGGGTGAGGCAGTGCTGCTCTGCTCTCCTGCCTTTATCCTGCGCAGACCGGGAGCCTGGCGGCCGGTGGGGAGGGGTCAGCCTCTAAATGCTCCTCTGGCAAAGAGCGGGGCCTCGGGGTTTCCTGATGATGCTGTGAATCAGGGCTCCTAAGTAAAGCCATTACTCTGCCTCCAGCGCTCAGTCTATTGCCCGATGTCACTGTTAGAGACGTTACTTGAATTTAGTTTATGACTCCCGCTTCCCTAAATCCTGCCTAGAGCACAGCCAGGCACTGGATGCAACACTCCCACACCCTGGGAATCCCCGGTCTGGGTCGGGCTGGGACTGTTCCAGGCCTGAGTCGGGGGGAGCCTGGCCGAGCTGGCACTGGCTGGGGCTGGGGTGGAGGGAGGGGAGGGTGGGAGGGAGGAACCCCCGGAGGTTTACTTGGTCCCCCCTGTAATGACCTGCCCTTTGACCCTGAGAAGTCATCCAGGCTCTGAGATCAGCAAAGGATCAGGGATGCGACAAGGGCCAGGAGGGGTGTGACTCAAACCTACCCCTCCACCCCTGCCCAGCACCCTCCCCAAACTGAGCCGCATTGACTCCGTCTCTCCCTCCCCGCAGACCCCCACCTCCCCATCCTGGACAGTCTTCCCAAGTCCTGTTCACAAATTCTCATTTCTCCTTCTCTGCCATTTTTCCACACCCCACGCATGCAGGAGCAGCTGGTACACAAGGGCCGGCCTCCCTCCTCCACCTCCCAGGCTCAGTCCTGAGTTGGCCATCCCAAAGCCAAGAACAGTTTTAACCATCTGTCCACACACACCTCCCCCAGATACGAGCTCCTGGAGAGCAGGACTGCATCTCTTTCATTTCCACATTGTCTCCGTTAGCCCTGGGCCAAATGCTCAGAGGAAGCTCAGTAAACATTTGTTGAGAGATCTCTTCATTTCTGTGGCCTTAATGTATTACAGTGCGGGAGACACAGAAAATACTAAATGAGTGTTTGTGGACTGAATGGAATCCAGTCCAGGAGGCCCCGCCTCCCACTGAATCTGGGACAAGTCTCCAGCCTTCGCCACCTCCCACCTTTCAGAGATCACTTACTCCAGGCTATACAGGCTCTTCCCATGACCAGGCCAGGATGCTGTGATGCGTCAGGCACTATCCCTGGGCAGGGGAGCCCCTGTGAGGCCAGAGACCCTCACATATTCAGAAATACCTCGGCAGCACCAGGGAAATACAGGGGCAGGGATGGCAGGCGGAGGGCATGCCTCACTCCCACAGGGACAGGGTCTGCGGTTGCTGGCATGCTGCTGAGTGAAAGTTCTCCGGATCGGCCAGCCAGAAGATGCTCCAGGAGGAAAGCTGCTCTTACTAACACACATTGGAACAGACAGAAGTTCCCTGCACCCATCACAGAAGATCTGCCCAATCACTCCAGATCAGTGTTTATCAAATTGCAGTTCATGACCCCACTGGTGGGTGATGGAATCAAAGCAATAGATCATGACCAGCATGCTTAGTAGAACAGAAGAGAACAGGATAAGGTAGGATTAGATGGAAGAGAAGAGAGAGAAGAGAAGAGAAGAAGAGAAGAGGAGAGGAGAGGGGAGGGGAGGGGAGGGGAGGAGAGGAAGGGAGGGGAGCGGGGACGGGAGAAGAGAATAGGAGTACTGGACTTAGTAAGGATATTGTTTCACAGTATCTTTGTTTCCATTATAATTTCCATTACACACACAATTGGGTATTTGTATGTGTCAAATGTACCTACTAGGTTGTGATGTAAAATCTATTTCTTCCTGTGGGTTCCAGTCAAAAAAAGGTTTGAAAGCCACTAATGTAGGTGACCTAGACCACCCCCAAATCTACCTAATTGACTTCTGCCTCCCTCCCTATAATTTGATTCAGCAATTATGTGGTGTGTCCGTCTGTGGAAGGGATGTTTTGAACAGACTCTTTTTTTTTTTCTTTAAAAATATTTTAAATAGTTTTCTAAGACCTCTCTCTTGTTTCCATCCATAATACATCCTTTCCCCTATTCTTGGACACTTCCATTCTCATTTTTACAAATAACGTGTTTTTCTTAAAAAATTTGTATTGGGGTATAATTGATTAGACTCAGTGTGGAGCTATCCTCTACCTGGGTGTCACAGCTGGGCATGTTCAGCAGGGAGGCATGTTCAACGGAACCTCCGGGACACACAGCCACCAGACCATGAGGTGGTGCCTAGGGAGAGGGCAGCTGGGACAGCCCCCTTGAAGCTCTCTGCAGTCAGCCCGCCTGCCTTCAGAGGAACAGAAAGTAAAGGCCAAGGTTTGTATGGCTGCAGGAGAGCTGGCCCGCAGGAAGGGGCCCCAGGGAGCTTTAGCAGCGACCCTCATTTTGTCGTTGGGAAACCTGATGACCCTGCAGAGGGAGGCTGATGGCTTGCCCGGGGGCTGCCTGGGGTAGAACCCATGTCTTCTACAGCGCCCAGGCCTGCCCAGGGGGGCTGGCACATTACGCTGTAGGCAGCGTCCTCTCCCCTGCTGGGGGCTGGCTGCTGTAGACACTGCCGGCTCAGCGGGTTCCCGGGGGCAGCTGGATCCACTGTTAATTCTCTCCTTGGACTTCCACAAGAAGGCACCTTCGCTCAAGGGGTTGACAAGAAGCTGCTCAGATATGAGGGGAAGGGAGAGGCACGGCCATTTCAGATACTAGAAGAACAAGAGCCCCGCCTTTCCCACACTTGGCCCTGATGGGAGGGTGGGATGAGGAGGGAATTCCAAGGAGGACAAGCTCCAGAGGGGCTGGAGGAAGGGGGAGGGCTGTGGCAGGCCAGGGTGGCCCACCCAGGCTGCTCACTTTCCCGGCTTCCAGGTGATACCCTGTCCCCAGTCAGGCCCCCCCATGCTGTTCTGCAACCTTAGGTTTCAGGGAACCCGGGGTATCCCCACTCCTCCACCTGCTGACCTGGAGTCAAGGAGTCCCAAAGCAGAAAACCGTTGGCCTTCCTCACCTCCATGGCCCCAGGGCCTAGTCCAGTGTCTGGCTCATAGGAGACAAGAAGCTGAATGAGTATCTGAAGAATGAATGAGGATGACAGCCCAGCTAGAGCATGAGGACAGTGACAAAGAGAAAGAGCATTTAAAAATGAACATACGGGGCTTCCCTGGTGGCGCAGTGGTTGAGAGTCCGCCTGCCGATGCAGGGGACACGGGTTCGTGCCCCGGTCCGGGAAGATCCCACATGCTGCGGAGCGGCTGGGCCCGTGAGCCATGGCCGCTGAGCCTGCGCGTCCGGAGCCTGTGCTCCGCAACGGGAGAGGCCACAACAGTGAGAGGCCCACGTACCGCAAAAAAAGAACATACGATGAGAGGCAGAGGAGGGTACACATGGTGAATGAGGTGGGTGCTGTGGGCAAGGTGGAGCTGGCGCAATCTCGGAAGGCTTCCTGGAGGTGGAAATTAAGGGAAGGCAGAAAGAAGCATGGCAGCATCGTAGTGCTGGGATTGGGGAAGTACAGGGCACCAGAGGGACACAGCAGTGAAGTCTATCTCATATTCAGAACTGGAGAGTGCCAGGGGGCTTCCTGGGCTTGGAAGAGTAGAAAAAACTAGGAACTGGCCCAGCAAGTGCCAGGGAAGGGGTACAAAGGGAGGAGGGAAAAAGGGCCTGAGAGGAGACAAGATTTCCAAGTTCACATCCCCAACAGGAAACGGGGTCCGCCTGGAGAGAGGGCCACTTTGCCGGGACCCTGCGGCTCCAGCCAGAGGCAGAGCTTGCTGGAGTCTCCCTCAGCTGCCCCCAAGTTGAAGGGCCTTAGCCACTGGAGAAGCAGCAAGAATGGGGCGTCCTGGTCCTGCCATCACACACATATTGTATTAACCAGCCAGGGAAAAGCTCTCAAAAGAAACCCAGTCTATTTCTGTCACCACTTGGAAGTGAAGACTTCCTTGGAAATTGACTGTTGAGGCTCCACTGTACACGTAAAGGCACTTGCGTGTGCGTGGGTGTAGACACACACGCGCACACACTGCATTATTCTAAGAGGCCCAACTTGGGGCTTGCCCATGGCTGTGCCCCTCAAGGGGCTGCAGGTGAGTCTGAGGGCAGGGCTGGCCACAGAGGATGTGAAGGTCAGGACCTATGCCTCTGTCTGTGCAGGAGTGTGTCACATGGGTGTCTCCCTAAGGCCCGAGTCCAGATTTTGACCAAGTACAGCTTCTGGTCCCACCCACATCTTCCTGAGGGTTGACTCTAAGCTGACAGATGGCTCAAAGGGCACCATGTGCAGAAACCCCTCCCTAAACACATATAGAGTACCCATAGATGACCCAGGTGTGGATGGGTGCCTCTCTGTCCTGCTCTCAAAATATCTGCCTCTCTGCATCCAGCCAGTAGCTCAGTGTCTGTGACTCATATCTCGCTCTCTCTCCAGTGTGGACGCACGAGGACGGCAGCAGGGGCAGCTGCTGGGTCAGTGAGCTCCCTCCCCCACCTTCTCTGAGAGGCCCTCCAGGGTCCTCAGCCTTGCTGAGACCTCACTCTCCCATCAATGGGAGGAAAGGCGCAGAGAGCAGCAGCTGCCGGGGGGCTTCCTGTCAATCCACAGTCACTTACCATGGAGCAAAGACCATTAGGGAGCAGTGGTTTTTAGGGGCTTCCATCTGGAGGAACATCACCTGTTGCTATTTTTAAAACACACTTCTTTGTGACTAAGCTGGAATTCAGCTGAAGCGAAGGTAGACGTGGGAGCAGCTGAGTCCCCAGACACTGCTTTCCCCGTCGGCACCAAGGGCCTGCCATGAGCCTTGGGGACTACATCGCAGTCTCATCTCCTGGACTGCTGAGAAGCAAGAATGGAAATGAGGGTGGAAGTGACAGGATGCATGTGGAAGGAGCATCAATCTCCCATTCTCCCCAGCCCTGTCCCGGAAGTCTTCAATAGCTTCCCCGCCTCCACTCCTTTCCTCACCGTCACCCTGCATACACACCCTCTGCGTGCTGCCACGGTGCTGGATGCGAGATACGGATGATTCATTTTTCTTAAATGTCTACCACCAACAACCATGGTCCAGGAACTGGGCTTAGTGCTTTACAGCATCATATTACCTCACGTAATCAGTGTAACAACCTTGTGAGGTAAGCACTCTTTTTATCCCCATCTTAGAGGTGAAGATACTGAGACTCGGGGAAGTTAAGTAACTTTCTCCAAACCATTCAGCCAGTAAAGGACGGTCCTGGGATTTAAATTCGGGTTCATCAGAGTGTGAGGTTCGGCTCTGTAACTATTAACCATTTGTGGGCCAGCTCCCAGACCGTTTGGTGTCCAGTGGAGGACATGGGCATGGGAACCAAAAATGGTAATATACTGTGTCCCTCGTGATCGGAACCGAGAGTCAACAGCAGCAGTCATCCAACCAACATACCCTAAGGGTCTACCACGTGCCAGCTGCTGCTTGAGAGCCTGGGCATACAGGTGGACACAACAAAGTCCCTGCCCTCATGCAGCTTACATTCTAATGATCCATCCAGTTGCCCAAGCCAGAAACTTAAGGTTCATCTTCAATAAGATGAACTCTTCTCACCCTTTGCACTCACGGCTCCCCCAGTCTGATCAAGGTGTTATCTAATCATCACCAAGTCCCATTGCTTTTACCACCTAAGTAGCTCCAGCTTCTGCCCACTTCTCTCCATCCCACCTCTATCACCCCAATGCAAGCCACCATTCTCTCTCTCCTGGACTATTCCAATAGGCTCTTAACTGGTCTACATCCATTCAATCTTGCCATCTTCCAAGGAGTTTTCCACCATGCAATTAAAGTAAGCTTTTCAAAACATAAATCTGGTTCCCCTTCCTTTAAATTATAATCCTTCAATATATATCCTTCCTATTAAATATAGAATGGATAAGCAACAAGGTCCTACTGTAGAGCACAGAGAACTATATTCAAAATCCTATGATAAACCATCATGGAAAAGAACATGAAAGAGAATGCATATATATATGTATAACTGAGTCACTTTGCTGTACAGCAGAAATTAACACGACATTGTAAATCAACAATACTTCAATAAAAATAGTAATAGTCCTTCAATGCCTTTCCATTGCCACTAGCAAAAATACTTCTTACCCGCCTATGATGCTCTGTCTCCCCAGCCTTTCCCTATACCATGACCTCGACAACCATCTCCACCATCACTGTAGTCACACCCTGCATCACCACAATCACCCCAACCTCCTCCACCACCACCACTGCAGTCCTCACCATCACAGAAGCGTGGACCTTCATAAAGCATCCCCTCCTCGTGTGTGGCTGAGCGGGTGCTGTGTGCAATGATGGAGGCAGACAGCCCTGCCATCAAAGCTCTGATGATTTGAGGCACAGACTCAGAAACACATCATCATGGCACATGCCCGTTCAAATAAAAGCCTTATGGCAGATGCGGAGTTTCTAGCCTTCCAACATCTCTAAAACGCAAGTTCTCAGCCCACAGTAGAGGGCGCACTGCTCTTCCTGCCCTGAGGCAGGGTGTATAATAGCCAGGACCATCTGGAAGAGGATTGGGATCCCAAGACAAATCACTTGTAGGACCCCTAACACTTATATTCCAGCCAAACCTTGGGGTGATGACCTTTGAGAGCAGGCTTAAAGAGGAACACAAAGAGTAGGCTTAAGGTTGAAAGAGGCAAGCCCATTTCCCTAGAGTGCTTAGGATATTATGTCTGTAGCTCTTCCAATCTCCCAGTGCTAAAGATGAGGAAGCAGAAGAGGGCCAGAGAGGAGACCCTCTTGATCATACTGCAAGTCCCTGGGACAGCCAGGACCCAAGTCAGCCTCTGAGACTCCATATCTCAGCCCACTTGGCTTCCTGGAGAAAAGGAAGTAGAGAGGGAAGCCATTCCGGAAGCGAACAGCCTCCTGCTACCAGGGTCCTTATGGATGACAGGACAAGATGTGCTTTCTCTGGGCTTCTTCTTATCTTTCACAGCTGAGAAAAAACCAAAATGGTGGACACAGCTGGCTCCCAGCCAATAGGATGGAATTATGAACGATGGGGGTGTTTCTGATTGATATTGCCTTGGCTAAAAGAAGAAAAAAGATACCTCCCTCAACCCCAGACCCTAAAGGGCAGGAGGGGAGCAACCTCACCATTTTATCGCTTAAAACCAACCATTCCAAAGCTGTCTTGGTTCTCGGCTTCCTCTCTGGGTCCTCATCTTCCTCCTCTCCCCTTCCTAATCTCAGTTCCAGAAGAGAGATGGGACACGAGGCAATGCCAGCTGGAGAGGCCAACAGATGGAACCCAGAGAAGGAAAGCACTAGTAGTTAGAACTTACTAGACATTCACTGTGAACTTATTTCCATATGAACACTTACTCTTCACTTTTTGGAGGAATTTGCATGCACTGACCCATTTAACCCCACAGCAGCCCCTTGCTGAGGAATTCTGAGGGGGAAGGTGCAGACCTGGCCTAGCTAAGGCAGAGGTGCTGGGGAGGTGGCCCTGGCAGGCATCCTGCTGAGATTTTACCCCCAGGAGAATGCCTGAGATTCCTCTGGAAGGTCCCTAACAACTCCATTGTGTTCTTTGATGCCCCTAGACAGCCACTCAAGGACAGAAATGCCCAGACCAACTGCCAGCTGCCAGCTGATCAGTTCACCCCCTCCCCAAAATGTAAAAACAAGATTCACTGTTCCCAGATGCTCTGCAGCTTCTCCCACTCTTCTCCTCTCTCTCACAAATCCGGTCTTTGCCTTTGTTAGTTGACAGCAGTCTACTGACTGTCCCCTCATACGAGAAACATTATATGCAGATCAAGTCAAGGCTTGATGCAGCCTGGGCTGGCCTAGGACACCCTGGGGAAACGGCCCAGGCTGGCCCCCCCACAGAACAGTTAAGGCACATGCGCTCTGCGGTGTCTGCCCTGCGTGCCGTGAAACCCCTATCTGTGGGGAATCGTGAGCTGGCAGGAAGGTCTTGGGTCTCTCAAAATGGTGTACAGATGGCAGGAAATTGAGGCTTCAGCTTCTCTGTACCAAGGAGACACACATGCATCTCAGCTCTTATCCACAGCAGCCGATGTACCCCGTGCGAGCAAGGGGACAAAAAGTTGTTTAGGTGAACAGGTGCTGGACCTCCCCATGAGATGAAAATGAAGATGCTTTGTGTGCTTTATTTCCTGTCCTGTCCTGAATGCTCCCCTAATGCTAAGAAACAAGGCGTAAAATAAAGCCCACTGTATCCTCGGAATTAGATGGCCAATCCAAACCCATGGCCATCACTGGTGGCACTGGACTAAGTAAATGTCTCTGAGTTTTCACCCCCATAATACAGATAAGGAAACTAAGGCACTAGGAGGTCAAATGACTTGCCCAAGATCACACAGCCCGTAAGTAACAGAGGCAGGTTGAAGCATGCATCTATACTGCCTCTAAGGGGTAGTATATACAGTGCAGTACGGTGGGAAGGACGTGGGTCACTTTGTCAAGAGCCCTGCCATTCAAAGGCAGCACTTGGACCCACCTCCACATCTACGACGATTGAATAATGAGATGGAAATAGCTTGGTGGCTGGGGACCTGGGAGTCAGAGTGCAACTCTCACCTACAAACCAGGTTGCAGGGGAAGATGAAGAAAACACTCCAGCTGTTGCTGGGAGAGAAGGGCTTGGGGATGGGAGCCTGTTGCTTCAAGGGTGGACCAGCCTGGAACCTGGGGAAAATCGGTACATTTAGATCACATGATAGAGGACATCATAGATGAGGAAGTGGACCTGGGAGGGATTTCTAGCTTGAAACAACCAGCTCAAGGGCCAGAGGGCTGTGGAATAGAGAATTTTTGCTGCAACTTGGGAGCCTGGCTTAGAACTCAGACAGAAAAGCCCTTCTGTGGTCAGGACAAGATAGGGTTTACATCAGCCTAGAGTGACAGGGGTTTCAAACGCAGCTTGGGGAAGGGTGGCAAGGAGGAATCCTGCACTGTCCAGATTTCACTGATCAGAGTTGCCAAGGATTAAGTAATTAAACAGGGCACAAGCCAGTCACCTTCTCTGTATGAACCAGGCCCTGAACTGCTCTTGTGGCGGCAGAAGGGCTTCCGTCCTCTGATCTCCAAGCCTTCAATTTAATTCACAGTAATCCTTCCTCCACACATCCACCCAGGCCAATTTCCTTAAAGGCAAATCGGACCATGTCATTCCCAGCTTAAAAGCCTTCCAGGCTCCCCACGGACTTCCCCACAAAACCTAAGCTCCTCAGCACGGCAGGTAGGGGCCCTTCTTGGCTTGGCCCTTCCTTTCTGTGCTACCATTCAACTCCCCTGCCCTGGCCTCACTCTCTCTGCTCCCTCTTCAAGGACATCCTTCATCGAGGCCTTCAAGCTGCATGATTTTCTTGGTGCTGTGAGTGCCACCTCCATGGTTCTCAACCCTGGAAGCAGAATCCCAGGAGAGCTTTAAAAACTCCAATGCCCAGGCCACACCCAGAATAATTAAATCAGACTCTCCTAGGATTGCGGCCCAGGCATCACTGGTTTTTAAAGAGCCCCCCCACCCCCGCCCAGGTGATCTCAGTGTGCATCTAGGACCCAGAAGCCACCCTAACCTACTCCCTTGAAGATTCAGCCCAGGTGTCTCATTTAATCATCAAATACTCATTGAGTTGGGCACTATTTTAAGCACTGGATATAAAAATAATAATGATAGCTAATGTTTCTTGAGCACCTGACATATGCCAGACATTGTCCCAAGTGCTTTATGTATATTAACTCATTAAACTGGAACAATACCTCGATGGGGTAGGTACTATTATTACTCCCCTGGGGCACAGAGAGGGGAAATGACTTTCCCAGGGTCACAGAGCTGGTGAGCATTGCTGCAGGACCTGCAAGCAGGCAGTCTGAGCAAGTCTGTGCTTTTAATTCCTGTCCTCACATCATTCACAGACTGCAAGAGTGAAGCGATAACCAAATGAGCAAATGGAGTAGAAAGAGGGATATGGGGGGGAAAAAAGCTACCTGAGTGACAGCAGCGAGGGGCTGACTTTAGACTGGGTGGTCAGGCCATCCCCAAGAGCAATATTTAAGCTGAGACCTGAAGGATGAGAAGGACCAGGCAGAGTGTGGGACATGGTGTTCCAGGCAGGGGGCCAGCGAACATGATGTGTTCTAGGAACTATGGAAGTCCAGTGGGGGGTGGGGGTGGGGAGAGGGCACAGTTAAATAAAGAAGCTGAAGGGGCAGTGCCTCTGCAAGCCACCTAAGAAGAGGAATGAGGTCTTCAGCAGGGCACACGGTGTCCACCTGAGGGTGGGCCGGAGGCGCCTAATGCAGCCATTTAGGCTCTCTCAGTCCCTCACCTCCAACTGTAGCACCATCACAGTGTGTTGTAATTGGCTGTTTACCTCTCGGCGGCTTCCCCTCCCAGACTGGGAGCACCTTGAGAGCACAGACCAATCTAGTTGGCCTCTGAAACCCAGCCACTGACCAATACTAAGTGCTTGGTAAACATCCGTCATCCACAAGAAAGTTGAATGAAAGCCTGGCAGGCTGGCAGCTTCCTGAAGAATTTCAGAGGGAGGAAACTAGGAGAGGCCCTCTGCCTGCTTTCTCCTCCATCGATCTGGGGGTTTCACAGACCTCGGCCAGAAGAAAGGGATGTGACACCCCCTCTGTCCCCCTCAGCCCACCCTCATGGCTGAGCACCCGCCTCTGATGGGGAAAGCCGTGGTACAGCTGTAACAGTTTTCAGCAGGCAAGCCCCATCCCTTCCCCCACCCCCAGCAAACCCCATTAGGCAGGGCAATGGGGAGGGAGGTGACCACAGCCCCGTGCCCAGCTGAAACGGTGGAACCTCGAGATCCCAGGTGGTGAGGGACGCTTTAAATAGCTCAGGCATTTAGCTGCACGTCTGGGTACCCACTGCTGCTCTGGGTTTCTGACAGTGAAGGTGGGGCCCGGCCTGGCGTTGGAGCTTCTGTGGTCCTACTTCTGCTGCCATTGCCACCACCAGGTGGGCCCCCAAAACCAAGAGATGCTCTGTCAAATCAGAGGAGCGCAGAGGCAAAGAGCAGGAGGCTCAGAGGGGTCACCTAGCTGGCCAGGACTCAGGTTTCCGGACCCCTAGCCCGGGGTTTTCTCCACCGGCCTTCACAGCCCCTGCCTGCCCTCACTGCTCCTTTAGGAATGTCTCGATCTGGCTGTGCTGAAGCTGCGCAGAGCACAGAGCCCCTGGAACAGAGGGGCCCAGCCGTCTCCTGAGAAGAGGCAGCCAGCCGGGTCGCCCAGGGATGGCAGTAGCCCCTGCTCACCGTCACAGGCCATTCTGCTTTGACGTTTTGCTAATGGCGTGATGGTGCAGCATGCAGGTCCAAATCACAGTCCTGCAACTTCCCAGCTCTGTGGTCCTTGGCAAGTGACTTAAGCTCTCTCTGCCTAGTCTCCCTCACTATAAAATAGAAATGACAGTGACAACAGTACTCCTATGCCCTAGGGTTGTGGCGAGATTAAATGAGTTAACAAGTGTAGAGTGCTTAGAACAATTCCTGGCAGGTAGTAAGTGCCTAATCAGTATAAATGTTAGTGAGAACTTCCCAGGACAGACTCAAGGGACTTGGGTCCCTATGCGAGCCCGGGCTATTTATCAACACACTCTATGCCTCAGTTTCCCCATCTGTTAAATGGGGAGTAATTCATCTCTATGAGTGGCTTGAGGACAACCATGAAATGCCAAGAACCCTGAAAAGAGTTTGGAGGTTAAAACGAAACGTACCTTACAAATGGGAAGCGTGATGGGTAGGTGACCCTGTGGCAGACACAGGGGCCCATAAATCACCCTCGACCCAGCAGCTGCCTGGGTTTTATGGGCCCTGGGGTTCAGGCTACTTTCCTGAACATCATTCAGAATTTATAGACTATTGTCACTGTCCTTCCCAACTCTTTTATTTCATTGCCTGAGAAGGAAGCCTGGCATTAACAGAGGCTTTGCTGCCCTCCCAGGAAAATGCAGCCCACTCTGCATTCAGCCCCCAGCCAGTGGGAGGAGAGGAGCTGTGAGGCCAGCAGGTGTATCCACTGCAACCAGGGCCCTCCTCTACCTGCTGAGGGAGGATCAGAGGGTGACAACCCAGAGCCCAAGCCCAGAAACCAGCCTCTGCACAGGGGACCCAGTGATGACTGAGACCTCAGGCCTCTAGGAGTTTGAACAGGACTGGGCCGGGCTGGGCCAGGGGCCTCCTCCCAGTTACTGAACAAGGAAAGCACAGTGGGAAGTACCAGCTGGGAACCCCTGGCAAAACCTTTCCTGCTTTTGTCATTTATGAGCTCTGTGCCATCAGCTAAGTAACTTGGCTTCTCTGAGCTCCCATTTTCTGACCTGTACTCAGGGATAAAAGTACCTGTCCTGTCTACTCCACAGGCTACAAGGATGAGGAAATGAGACCATGAAGGTGGAGGGAACTGGGTAGAGATACAAGGGGAGCCAGATCAAAGTGACCAGGAGTGTGGGGCACCGGTACCACATAGCCAGGTACAAATCCCCATCTCCTGTCTGGGTGACCCCAAGCGAGTTACTTCACCTCTCTGTGTCTCAGTTTCCTCTTTGGTAAACTCTGGATAAGAATGTTTCATTCACAAGGTTCTGTGAGGACGAAGTCAGACGGCATCTCTAAAGCCAGCCAGGGCTCAGCAGATGTGGGCAGCTAAGAGAGACAGCATCCCCGAGGGAGTCTAGAGTGGTGGGTAAGGGCATGGAGTGGGAATCAGACATGACTTGGGTCAAATCCTGGCTCAGCCATGCAGTGTCTGTATGACCTGGGACTCATCCCAGCTGGCCTGGGACTTCCCTGGTTTCAAAACGGAAAGTCCTGCATCCCAGGAATCCCCTCAGCCTCAGACCCAAACAGGGTCAGTTGGTCAACTAAGACCCAGAGCAAATCCCACTGTATTCTGAGCTTCAGTTTTCACATCAGCACAAAGGGAGGTAATACCTACTTGTAATACCTACTTTGCAAAGGTAGTAGGGGAACGGAATGGGAGAATGCATGTAAATTACGCCAGAGGCTGTAGCACTTCATAGATGTTTACTCATTTCATACTTAACCACGACCCCAGGGAGGCAATGCTCAGCAGGGGTTCCCCAGGGAGGGAAGGGGCTGCACCCAGCAGAAGATGTGGGGCCCCCAGGCACCACCAGCTCCTCCTCTGATGCCTGCTGACCTGCTGGGCCCCTGGGAGCCAGGCCCAGCTCCAAGCAGCTTTGTCTGTGATTAGAGCTTAAACCACACTCTAGGGGCATGTCCAGCTGCCACGAGGTCCCCCAAGCCTTTCCCTTTGGTGCAGGAAAACTATTCTAGAAATTGAAGGTGTACAAGAATAAGAAAGCCTCTCGTATACCTGGAAGCCATCCCACCTCTATCCCTACCCTCTCACCCCTACTACCTGACACGGCATGTGACAGATTGAATCATAGATAAGAGTGTGGGCACAGGATCTGGGCTCCCTGGGTTCACATGCAAGCTCTGCCCTCTTACTTGCTGTGTGACCTCAGGCAAGCAACTTAACTTCTCTGGGCCTTTTTCCTCACCTGTAAAATGAACTAATAAGTACCCACCCCAGAGAACTAACGTGGGGATAAAATGAGTACAAAAAGCTTACATTAGAACAGCGCTGGGCCCTCTATAAGCATTCAATACCCAGTAGCTATTATTCTGATGGTATAATATAATATAATTCTATCCAACATGACCTGGTCATTCCATTAGCCTCTTTGAGCCCATTTCCTCACCTTTAAATGGAGACAACTCTGCTTGCCCTACTTCCTCACTGTCATGGGATCCAAAGTAGATAAACATGGCTGTGAGTCGAGCTTTAAAAACCATCAAGTGCTGTATATGTGAAAGGGATGAAAATAACACATACTCTAATAAATATAAGGTAACAGAAACACAGTACTATGGGGTAACATGATACAATGTAAGATAATACTCTGCATTAAAAACTGAATTGAGAGAGAGAGACAAGACAGATGGAGGAGAGGTGGAGAAAGGCCAAGCGAGACAGGGACAGCGAGTGAGGGCTGAACTTCAAGAGCAGGGAATTGATGCTGTACTGTAATTTAAAAACCAATATACACTAAACATCAGCCCGGCGCCACAGAGCCAGCAGCATGACAGGGTGGCCCGACCCGAGATAACTCACACCCCAAGCTGGGCCGGCCACCAGCACCTTGCCAGCCTCCCCTGTAACTCATGTGCCATTGCTCTCTCCCCCTGCCTGGGGCCACTTGTACCTGCAGTGCCTCCCAATTATGGGCCATATTCACTCAGCCCGAGATTTATGCAACAGGTTGATCTCAAAGTCCTAGACCTCTCCCCTCGAGAGAGGAGGAGTGGGATGGGGCTTGGTTTCCAGGCAGCCTGGCTTTGTGCTAGGAGTGACCCGGAGGTCCAGGCCCCAGTTAGCTCCCATCCCAGCTCTCCTCCTGTGACTCCACCACCTCCCTGACTCCTGTCCCCTCCCTGTGGTTACACAACACCCCCCTCCATCATCACCCCATGTCACACCTAGACACTGACCCCGTAATCCACTCTTGGAGCCGATGCCCCCAGTTCCTGAAACCCTGCCCTACCAGCATTCCTCTGGATCTGCTTTCCTCCTGCTTGAGGTCTCATGCCCTCTTCTGTGTCCTGGCCCAAGGCCCATTTTTTTGCCCCAGATGCTTTTCCAGCTCCTTCAAACCAAAAGAGCCAGGAGGTCACTTTTCCCACCACCAGAATCAGCCCTGGGAAACGGGTGTTGAGGGGTAGGCAGGAATCACGGCCCAGGGAGATGTTTCCTTCTGGCCTTCTCTCCACAGAGAGACCAGGCTGAATCAGATGCCTCCTTCCCTGACAGAAGGTTCCCCAATCCAGGTTCCACACCCACCTCCTTAGGGCTCCCAGCACCTTCCCACCCCCACCCCCATCCAGGGCATGCACACTGGTTTCAGAAGGACCCAAAGCAACATGTTCTGTGGCCCTGCCACTAACTCCCATCCCCTGAGATACCGTGTCGCGCTTTCCCCTATGACGCGCCCTGTAGATCCAGCCTAGGCACGCTGACCTGGAACATGCCCTGAACGCCCTCCCACACTGTGGTGTATTTCTCCAATGATCTGACCCCTACATGAATAAGGCCCACGTGGGAGGTCCAGTCCTGAACCCATTAGCCATGTTCACCTAACCCCTCCTTCACAAAATTCCCCCAACCCCTCAGCTGAACACAGTGTAGCTGTTAAGGTGTAATAAGAACCCAACTGGACCAGGAACCACTTAGTGACCTCTAAGTGCCTCAGTTTCCTCTCATGTATAATGGGTATAATCATAACATCTGTCCTTCCTGCCTGCCTGGTAGGATTGTCCAAAGGGTCCAATGAGATCATGTGGAGAGTATTATGAAATTCCCCAAGGTGCTATACGATTTAGGGGGTGGTTGTTGGAAAGGACCATCAGTTAAGCCGGTCCAAAGTCATTCCTCTCCTCGCTTAGGAAATTGCCATTGGTCTATCTACCACGAATAATAAACAGCACACATTACACAGCATTCACCACATGCCAGCCGTTGCTCCCAGCCCCTCGCTTATAGCAATTCCCTGAATTCTCCGAACAACCCTATGCCATGGGTACTATTATTATCCCCATTTTGCAGATGAGGAAACCAAGGCAGAGAGAGAGTAATCTGCTCACATGACCAGGAAAAGAGAACACAGTGTAAGCCCTAGGAATGAGGGTCCAGTGCACACACACTCCCTACATAAGAAGGATCTGCATCCACATATTTCAGTGCCTAAGCATTCCCGGTTAATGTGCATGTTTCTCTCCTCCATCCTCCTCTTAGACCTAAACTTCCCAAGGACAAAAAGCAGGTCTTTCCCCATCTGAGGATGGTTTCTCAAGAGCAAGGACCCTGCCTTGCTCACTCGCGACCTCTCGGTGCCAGCAGCCCCCTGCCCAGATTTTTGCCCATCTAAGGCCCGGGAAACCGTCCTGTACCCAGTGTCACGGCCCTCCTGTGTCATGTGCTTAGAAGCTGTGACTAGACAGAGGGGCTGGGATTTATGTCTATTCTCGACTCTCCCCTTAGTTCCCCTTCTCCCAGCTCAGCCCCTGTGATGCATGTAACCAGGCCAGGAGGAAGATTAAGCGGGTCCTTTAGGGTCAGCTGCCCCTAAACTGGGACCACAACCCCCAAATCTCTTCATCCAGTCAGTTTGCATTTGGGTGAGATGGTAAGATGTCAGCTAAGTAGTGGGGCAGGGAGGGAACTGGCAAAACAGCTTGACAGTGCATTTCTTAAGCGGTCCTCACCACCCTTCCACCACCATCATCACCACTACATCATGTAGTTAATTGCGTGTGGCCTTTAGCTGAGTCCTGAGCAAACACACACACACACACACACACACACACACACACACACACACACACACACACACGTGCATGGGAATGCAGGTGAGGGAAGGCACTAGAAACAAGCCAGAGCTGGGCATCCCCACCCCAACTCCCACCTCCACCAAGTCCTGGAGTCCACAGGCAGGGCTGGAAAAAATACAGGAGTAGAAATCAAATGAACGGTGTGGTGGAGGGCTGTGTGCACACAAGACCGGAGAGATGATTCATCTTTGTAGCATCTGGCCTGCGGGGTGGTGCACAGTAGGCGCTCAATAAATGCTTGTTGAATTAAACGGAATTGGTGAGGACTGCTGACCAGCTAGTCACGAAAAAGATGGATGAAGGACCATGGGCTTGATCACCGAATCCTAAACACACAGGCTCTCCTGACTTTAAAGCTTGATGGGGTGGAGGGCACACTTTAGAACAAGTAAAAGGACACCTCACTCCCACACTGGCAGCAAAGTACAGAACTTATGGCCTCAAGAGGTGGAATGGACTGAGACCATGAAAATGGTACCAGGATATCATGATGACCATACTTTGATCCTTAACAAGCATCATGAAAAATGGCCATGACAGGGCTTCCTCCACCCTGTGAGGACAGAAACGGTCCAATCCTGTCCCGCACCTAGGTGGAGACCTCGGTGGAAACGAGGCAGAATTGGGGCTGGAACGTCCGGGGTGGGGGCTGACCTAGGGTGGAATTTCTCAACTGCAGGAGGTTTGCTGTGAATCAAAGCTCTTGAGAGCAGACCGAGAGCCAGGAAGGAATGGTCACTAAACAGCCACATGAGTGCACACATGTCCCAGCAGAGAAGGACAGAGGGCTCCAGTGCGGCTCCATCACCCAGCGCGTGGATCACTTGGTGAGTTCCAGACAAAGCTGAAAGAGAACTTATTCCAGGTTCCCCTGCACCCCAGAGAGTCCTCCAGGACCTGTTGCCTTGTGCTGTACAATGACCTCTAACCTTTTACCTCCTTGACTCCAAGTTGCCATCCATCCTCCCTCCCTTCTGCCCCAGGATTTATCTGGGTATTATAGTGGCTTCATTACAGGGCAACACTGAATCAAAGGATCAACTTGCCCACCCAGGAATCTTAAATACCTTTTTAGAATGATCGGGCCTCATCTTACGGCCCTTGTTGGGCATTTCCAGGGGTTTCCAGGAGCTCAGAAAAGCCAAGCATGCCTTCACCTCTATTGCTATCGCCCAGGGTGTGGGGTGGGGCCTCCCACATCTCTTTCTCATCAGGTACTGAGACCCAAGCCAAAGCCTGAGCCCAGCTCACTCCCTAAGCTCCTCCAAGTCCTGCAGGCTGAGTGACCATATGTCACTCATTTGGGTGATCAGAGAGAGTCATGTAACAGCAAGACCTAGTTTACTACTAGTCTGAAGTAGGAGCCTGCACAGACACCCAATATTAGTTGGGGATCATAGTAAATCCCCACCCCCAGCTTATTTGACTAAAGCTGGCTTAACAGGAGAATAGATCAGGAAGGGACTAGGAAGGAGAGTGCTAGCTTTGGAGAAAAAGTAGAAAGTAAGTCTTAGGGGGGAGATGGGAGGACCAAATAGATTTTGCATCTCTGTGAAGTTTTATTAGAGACCTGAGTTAAGGCGAAAGGGAAGACCTCCCTGTGTTGGC
Source organism: Kogia breviceps (assembly GCF_026419965.1). NCBI lineage: Eukaryota > Metazoa > Chordata > Mammalia > Artiodactyla > Physeteridae > Kogia > Kogia breviceps. The sequence continues at coordinate 74,219,124 of NC_081319.1, forward strand.
CTAGACCGAAGTGGGGTGTTGAGGGGAGATGGCCCAGGAGGGAAATACAGAGGGAAAATGAGTTGAGAGACTCAGCGTTCTGCTTCCCATGCTGTGTCTGCTGTGAGTGAGTTAACGTATGGCGTGCAGTTGTCCCCCCAGTACCAGGACCCTCCCAGATACCAAAATCCACGGATGTTCTAATCTCTTTATCAAATGGCATAGTATTTGCACCTAACCTATGCACATCCTCCCACATACTTTACAATCACCCCTAGATTACTTATAATACCTACTACAATGTGAATCATTGGAAATCATTGTAAATACATTGTAAATGTTATGTAAATAGTTGCCAACACATGGCAAATTCAAGCTTGGCTGTTTGGAACTTCCTGATATTTGTTTTTTTCTGAAAAATTTTGATTGAATCCACAGATGCAGAATCTACAGATAAGGAGGGCTGACTATAAATGCATAGAGTTCTAAAGAGCCCAACTTTGGAATTTTGCAGTCTCTCGTGTTTCGGGGCTGCCCTGTAAATGCAGGACTGTGGCAAGGAGGCTGAGACTCCATGCAGACAACCCCAAGCAGGTTGATAAATTACAAGAGCTCAGTTTTGCTATTTAATCCAGCTTGACACAGTTTAACACCTAAGTCTTGTGTCTACAGTTCTAGTCTGTCTCTCAGGTAGGTCTGGTCCCCATTAGCCTTGGCCCTTGGGGATATTCAGAAAGCAGACCCAGATCTGTCAAAATTAGATGCTTGGCCTTCTGAAGCAAGGCCATACACAGCCTTGCGTCTCCTCCACGGGACCTCCACACCTTCTACACAGCTTGCAGCTACAATGCAAGGAATCACCGGGAAAAAAAGTAAAGAGCAATAGATCACAACACAGGTAGACAGTGTCATAGCAATAGATCACAACACAGGTAGACAGTGTCATAGCTTAAACGTGCTTGGTGCATCAGCACTCAGCTTAACAAGCTGGCTTCTCGTGCCTTTTCCTTTGACCTTCTGTTCACAGACTAGCCTTGTATTCCAGGACCATGCCTCCAACCCTTCCCCTACCTCCCATCTTGATAAAATGGAGATGCCTATACAGGAGGTCTGGAGTGGGATGGGGTTTTGCATCACTAGCCTGCTTCCAGGTGATACTGATGCTGTTAGTTCATGGACCACACTCTTGGCAGCGACATGCCAAGGTGAATCTGTCCTCACCGTCTCCTGGATTCTGCCTGCCTCAAATCGACCTTTTTTTCTAATCCTAGTCCGTTCGCCCTAAAACCTGCATTCGCAATGGTGGCAACAGCGCCCCCAAGGGGACAAAAATTTGTTATTGGGAGGGGTGAGAAAGCAGCTTACTCTTTTTGTATACAAAGCACAGCTGTACCTACAGTCCATAAACAGATATATAGTATATCTGTGGTATTAAAATTTCATGGGGGTGCAATTATAAAAAATCGTGTCTAAAAAGTTTCCTGCGAGAGGGCAATAATGAAAGAAGGATTGAAAAATACTGGCTGAAGGCTAAGGCCCTCCACCCTCTCTGGTGCCAAAGCTTCAATAATGGCACCTGATTACAAAAGTAAATGATATATGTATCAGTGTGTCCCTTCCTGGCTGCCTGCCACCAACCCCTCCCAATTATCTGGACCAAAGACCTCTCTTCTGCAGGCTCTGTAGCATCCCTTTTCCCGGAAGGCACAGCGTCCATCTGCCTGGCCTATTGTTATCTTATTGGGGAACTCCAGTCCCACATGAAACTGATACATTAAAGCCCACATGTAATGCCCTCATATCTGGGCATTAATGCCGTTGACACTTTAGTTACTCAGTCTCAATTAGGAAGGGGTCACAATTAGGAAGGGGTTGAGTGCTAAAGGGCTTGCTCGATGCATGAAGCACATTCACACAGGCCTGCCCTTCTATCAATGTTGGGAATAGCATCCTGACTTATCAGTAAAGAAACCAGGCCTCAGGGGCTCCCAACCCAAGTCACACATGATAGAGTCGGGTCTCCTGACTCACGCTCCAGTGTTCAGCCTACTGTCCCATCTTCCATCCTGTCCAGGAGGACAATGCTGACTGTCTGATGGGAACTTTTAAAGAGGCAGTTGTGAGCAAGAAAGGCAGGCAGGGCTCCTCAGGGCTCTGTGATGGAGGCTCTGAAGTCTCCTCCTCAGTCAGGCCAGGAGGACAGCGGGGCTTACAGAGGTGCTGACCCATGGTGCCTACTGATCGTCACCTTGGGACAGAGGCAGTACAGAGGAGTTAAGAGCGTGGGCTTTGAATTCACACAGACATGAGAATTGAGTGACAGCTCTGCCATTTACTAGCTAACTGGCAGGCACCCAACTTCTCTGAACCTCGGTTTTCCCATCTGTAAAGTGGAGGTAACAGCAGTGGCCATTTCACAGGATTGGGAGAATTCAATGAGATAATAATGTGAAGCTCATAGCACTGTGCCTGGCACATAATAAGCAAACAAGAAATTGTTTGAAGGAGCCGGTCCTGATCGCCTAAGAAATTTCTCAGAACACTCATTCTACTTGTTCAGTACCCCATGCCTGAAACGCCCCAAATTCCCAGTGACCTCTGAGAATTTACAATTAGACAAAATGTGCCTTCTATGGACTTCAATGGGCTTTTGCTGTTCCTGAAGTCCTCACCTCCTCCAGGAAGCCATCCTGACTGCCCTCACCCTGAGCATACTGAACATGGCTATACTCCCTGGTCCCTATCTCCAGACCTGACTTCCTGCTCCCTGAATATACCTTTTCTTAGGCCTGCCCATGACGGTCAGACTACCTCTCCACTCCTGTTCCGGTGGTTCATTAGTCAGATCCCACTAAATACATGTCTGGGTTCGAGCCCCTCCTTCCCGACTGGGTGTGCCACCCAACTCCACAGACGGGACTCAGGTCCAATCACAGGCCCTGCACAGACCCCAGCAGGAGCTGTGTCCATTCACTTAGGCTGGGCCTGACACCAGCCCTGTGAGGCCACTCTTGGGGCAGCAAGAGGCAGAGGCAGAGAAGGAAAGGCAAGGGGTTGGATTCCGGAAGATATTTCACCCTCAAGCTTGAGGTAGCAAAGGGTGATAGATGACACTTGTAAAACACAGAGTCCGAGCATCCTGAGTAAATGTGCATGGCTGGAAAAATCCAAAGCAAACAAGAGGGAGGGAGGGAAGCAGGTGCCACAGCCCCAGAGGTGAAATCTGCTTCTCGAGTATCAATTCCCGAAGTTTTCTTGGAGGGCTTCCTGGAGTCTTTTAATGATCAGCTTACATGTGATGGCATCAAAGCCTCCTGGCAGTTATGTGGCAGGGGAGGCTGGGGACACTATCCTCCATGTCTCTGAGGGCCCCTCCCTCTCTCCAAACCTTCCGCCTCCACCCAAACACTCCTCCGGATCTGCAAAGGAGTTTGGGGAGCACTGAGACAAATATGGGGTCATACACACTTGCAAGGCATATACTATTATTTTCTGTCACTGGAGGAGTGCACAGAGGCTCCAGTGCTTAACCAACAAAGATGTGGCAGAGCCAGAATTTGAACCCAGGCCTTCCAAGTGTAGGTTCCATTCCATTACAGGCATACCTTGTTCTATCGTGCTTCACTTTATTCTTCATAGATATTGTGCTTTTCACCAATTGAAGTTTTGTGGCAACCTTGCATCGAGCAAGTATATTGGCAACAGCATTTTTCCAACAGCATTCGTTCACTTCGTGTCTCTGTGTCACATTTTGGTAACTCTGCAGTATTTCAAACATTTTCATTTTTATTGTATTTGTTATGGTCATCTGTGATCAGTGATCTTTGATGTTCCTACTATGACTTTCTGAAGGCTCAGAGGATGGTTAGAATTTTTAGCAATAAAGTGTTTTTTAATTAAGGTATTACATTGGGTTCTTTAAGATATAATGCTCTTGTACACTCCATAGACTACGATATAACGTAAATGTAAGTTTTATATGCAATGGGAAACCAAAAAATTCATGTCACTCCCTGTATTGCGACATACGCTTTATTGCAGTGGTCCGGAACTGAACCTGCAATATCTCCAAGGTATGCCTGTATATGACAAATCTATCCCTTCAAATAAGTTGGACCCTAAAACTCTAACTGTACTCAAAATAAAATTGCAAAACACCCAGATCGTTCTTGCTTTTGTCCAGGGTCCCGTTTCATTCAGCTGTCTCTGGTTGTTTTCTGCTCTACATCTCTGCTCTCAGTCTAGAAGCCTCCTCCATCAGAATGGAAAACCGCCAGACGCCAAAATTGTACTCAGCTCCACTTCAAGACAGGGGACTTTCTGAAAGAGAACTGCTCCACCCCACAGGCTAGAGAGACTTGACATTCCTGACACTTGGAGGCCAAAACCCCCCTGGATCCTTGATTTCACTTCAGAGCTGCAGCCAAGACACAAAAGCGATTTCGACTGTAGCCAAACCAGGGCTTGGGTGGCCAAAAGGCTGTCTGATTCTCCCAGTGGCCCCACCTACCTCGTCTGCATCTCCCACCCCTTCCACCCTCCATCTCCTCCTCAGTCTCGCCTCCTGGAAGCTCCCTGCTCACCCTCTCTCAGGCCACACTCCCCAGCTTCTCAGATTTGGGGGCCTGGGAAAGGAACTGGCATCTCAGAGAAGCTGGGAGCCTGAGCCCCAGAGCAGGCAGCCAGGTACCCGGTCTAGCCCGACAGAGGATGGGGCTGGGAGCCCACCACCCAGAGAAGCACCGCCAGAGGGTGAAACAGAAATGCCAAGTTGGCTGTTTGTTATTCCCCAGGGCAAGGGCAGGGAGATAAGTAATTACATTTCTGGGCAGGAATTAGACCAGAAGCTCTAAACTGAGGGCTGGGCAGAAGGGGGAGGGGGCCTGAACAGAAGCATGTGAGGAGCCATAGGAGAGAGATGGAACTCCGCACCCCTAGCCAGAGTCAGAAGGGAGAGACGACATTCCAGCGTCAGCCGAAGGGCCCAGGCAGCTGGCGTGGTCTGCAGAGGCTGCCGGCTCCAAGTGTAGGCCCTCGTGAGCTTCTGAGTCCTCCCTGCACGATCCTGACCCCCTTCAGCCCCAAAGGTACCCCACAAGCGAGTCCCACAGCCAGCTGGGCTCCACTGCAAGCGGCTGCATAAAGCTCTTCGTAGAGGACAGCGACCAGCCCAGCACACAACCCCAAGATCTGTGCTCCCAGCCTCCCCACAACCTCCCCACCTGGGTCTCCCCACCGTGAGCTCCAAGCTGGCCCCCATCCACGTACAACAACCCAACAAGAACCTCTCAGCCTGGTCCCTGGGAACTTCACAGCTGGTAGTTTCCTGCCTCGCTTTGCTCCTCCCCAGCCACGGGGGGTCAATTTCCTGAAGCCGCCCCCTCCCCCAGCCCCACAAGACCAATCAGCCCATTGCAGCCACAGAGGGCCCCCTCCCTGACACATGCATGCACACACATACAATCACACTAACACGTACACACAGTCCACAGTGGCGGGGCAGAGGGTCAGCATCTACAGTCATGCCTGTAACTCCAGCTCGGAGTGTGGGCTCTGACAAGCGCCCTCTCCCCGCGGGTTTCTGACTGTCTGAGGACATCTCAGCAGGCACTTGGTGTTGGCCTGGCTCAGTCCCTTTGCGGTCTCTGATCCGGCTCCCTCCTATTTCTCTTTCAGTTTCTGGCTTTCAGGGGCTCTGTCTCCCTCGAACTCGCTGCCTATGTCTTTGTACTGGGGTGAAGGAAAGATGGGCAGGACACCTCCCTGTCGTCCCCTAGGGTCTGTGCAGAGCAAGGCACTGCTGGCCTCCAAGCAGCTGTCCACTGCTTTCCCTCCTCCCTGCCCAGGCCAGCCTTAGAACCAGGGCAGGGCTGGGTGGGAGATAGACCTACCAGCTAGGCACGGCTAATGCCAGTTTCCATATTGCTTCATCATGCCATTCTGATGCCCCCAACTGCACACGCACAATCCCCCTGATCTCCCTGCCTTCTACCTGAAGACAGGACAGGCTCCCTGAGGTTGCCCTACCTGCCTGCCTCCCTAAACTGCAATGATGCCTTCCTTCCCTCCATCAGCACTGAGTCAACCTTCCACACCGGGCTCTACCCCACCCCACCCAGCCCACAGAGCGCAGGGAGCCCTGGCGTCCGACCCAGCCCCCAGCAATCGCTCCAGCCAGGCTTCGCATGTGGAGAGATGCAACAGAGTGGTCTGGTGGCAAAGTTCTCCTGCTGTTTCAACGTTTCCGTCTACCTGAGGCTTCCGTCTCTCTGGCTTCACACTGACCCGCTCTCCCCGCTCCTCGCCCCCCACTATCGGAAAAAAAAAAAAAAAAAAAAAAGGAAATAAAGAAAAGGAAACCTCCCGCGACAAGGATGGGTGAAAAGAGAAGAGGGTATTCGCATGACTGCCCGGGTGAGGGAGTCCTCAAGTGAAAAAGAAAGGGATGCAAAGTTCCCGGCTCCCCCGGTGCTTTCAGCCCAGCGCCGAGCTCCCGCGGACACCCAGATCGCTGAGACGCAGCGGCGGCGACCACTCACCTGGGCGAGGCAGCATCTATCCCCGGCTGGGAGGCACCGAGGCCGGCTCCGCGGGGCGCCCGGGCTCCCTGGCTCGGCCACGCATCCTTCCCTGACCAAGACCGGCTCGAGCTAAGTCCTCCGGCTTCGGCGAACGTAGGCAGCAGATGTTGGCCTCGGACGTCCACGCGGGGAGAGCCCTGAGCGGTTTATTCAGTTATATCCACGGCATTTAGCAAGAAGAGGGAGCAAAAAGCACAACTTGTTCTCTTCCAGGTTTAAAAAAGCAAAAAAAAAAAAAAAAAAAAAAACCAGATAATCCCTCCCTAGGAGGACGCCGGTAGGATTTTCCAGATCGAAGAACCCCGGGCATCCCCAGGAACCTCGGGCATCTTGGAATGTGGGGCGTCTTCAAGTTCAGACGAGCCAGCCGGTTTGTGCGTGAGAGAGAGAGAGAGAGAGAGAGAGAGAGAGAGAGAGAGAGAGAGAGAGAGAGAGAGAGGGAGAGAGGGAGAGAGAGGGAGAGAGAGGGAGAGAGAGAGAGGGAGAGAGGGAGAGAGGGAGAGAGAGGGAGAGAGAGGGAGAGAGAGAGAGAGGGAGAGTGTGTGTCTCAGAGAGAACGAGCCAGGCACTCACACCCACACGCACACAAACACACTCCCCCCCGCACGCCCCGCATGCACACTGCCCCACACGCGCGCGCGCGCGCGCAGACGCGCGCCCCCGTCACACACACACACGCACGGCGATCGCACGCATGGAGCCGTGAGGGAGCCGGACGCGGCCGCGCGAGGCCGGCGGCAGAGACAGCCCAGCGGCCAGAGGCGCACGGGACTCCGGGCCGTGCGCACCGTCTCCGCCGAGCTCCCCGGTGAGGCGGCCGGCGGACCTGCAGAAGCCGGGAGCCAGCCTCGAGCCAGCCGCGCGGCGCAGCCGCTTCCGCGCCGACCCACCCGGCCGCCGGAACAGGAGGGCTCGGGGGCCCAGCGGGGGTGGCGCGAGGGCAGCCGCTGGCCAGCCGGGCCTGCACGGAGGGACGGCAGGCGGGCCTCGCGTTCCGGGAGCCGACAGGGCGGACTCGGCGGCCCAGCGGCGCGGGCAGCCCCTACACCAGGACAGCCGGGTGGCCTGGGCTGCGCTCTGCGGCCGGAGCCGGTGCTGCCGCCTCACGTGCAGAGCGCGCTGTGCAGCTTTCAGCCCGCCGCCTGCCGGAGAAAAACCCCACAGCGCCGGCCCCGGGCTGGGGGTGGGGGCTGGGAGGATCGCGTCCACCCAGCCCTGGCCCGGTTCTGATTCCGACACCCTAGCGAGGCGACCCAGGACAAATGAGCGCACGGCTCATGCACACGCACGCGTAGACTTTTCGTGAGTATCGCCAGAATCCGTGAAGTGTGCAGTGGCGCCAACTGTTTACACGTCGCCTTCCCTTGTTTGAACCTCCCAGCGACCCTCATTTGACGTGTGAGGAAACAGGCTCCGAAGAGTAAAGCGATTTGTCCGAGACACGTGGCACATAGTTGAGTCCCCACTCCAACACTACTGTGGACTTAGCATCAGAAGCTCTGGGTCTGGCAGGGGTTTCATCTAACTTTGGTTTTCCTCTCTGCCCACTGGGATCAGCAACCAGTTCTCAGGAAGGTAGGACCAGGCTCTGCCTTACTGGGCTTCGCAAGAGGTACGGGTACCTTTCCCACTGAAGGAACTGAAAGTTTGAGATTCCTGCTTGTACTCTAGCTGCTAAATCCAGGGAGAATGTCTCAATCCATCTCTTCTCTCCTACTGGCTACACCTCCCATGCACCTGTCCCAGATACCCACAGGGAGGCACATGTGGCATATGGATGTGTCTCTGCAGCCCAGGATTGGCTCAGCTGCATAAATCTGTAATATAAAACCCTGTCTCTTCTCCCTGTGCATATAAGTGGGTGAAAATCTGCTGAAGCCCAGGCACCTAGACCCCCATGAGGTGGGCACCCTCCCCATGTACACTCAGGGAAACTGCTAGATCAGTGTTCTGCAGACGCCGAAAGACAAGTCCTTCCCTGGAGGGACTCTAGAAAGACTGAGGGGAAAAGGGCATGGGCAGGATGAAATTCAAGGTACATCAGAGTGGGTTGACACAAGAAAAGAGGGGCTGAAACAGAGTGGGGATAGAGGAAGGGAGGAGAAATGAGGAAAGGAAGAAGGAAGGAGGAGGTGAGTAGAAAGAGGTGGGGGTAGAAACAGGAGGACGTGAAGGGGGGGGGAAGGGGGTAAGATCAGCAGGAAGAGGGTTTTCTTCCTTGCTTACCCTTTGGTTTTGCATTCCATAGGTGGAGACTCCAAGGGGAGGGGTCAAGAGCAGAAGGAGGAGCTATAGCCCTGATTCAAGTCCCTGAATTACCCCCAAGGATCAGGGGCATCAGGCTAGATTATCTCCTTACACCAGAGTCACCCATGAGAGGACCAGAATCTAGTGGCAGGGATAGGACGAAGCTGGCACCAGAGCAGAGATGGAACTGCACTCAGAAACCAATAAGGCGTTAGGATGGCATGAAGGCCAGGGACGCTGGAGGGATAGCACAATCCCTCCTCCAAAGGGAACCCAGTACCCCATCAAGAAGTTATCCCAGCTCAGAGGAGGGAATGGATATCCCAGGAAGAGCCAGGACCTGGGGACAACTGGCTTATTTTTTGAATAATATTTGCCTCACCTGAGCACTCAGCACTGGGCTAGGAGTCAGGTGGCCTGGATGTTCACCATGGCTTTGTACTAACAAGCAATGTGACAATTCCTATCCCCTCAAAGGAGCTGGCCTGTGTGCTTTAAGGGCCTGTCCAGCTCTAGGAACCCCTGAGTGACTTTGGCAGATGGAGAAAGGTGGGGACCCAGATGCTCCTTGGGAGACCAAGAGAAAACCAGTCTGCAGTCACCATTCACGGTAGAAAATCCCCAGAAGATAATCCACACTTCAGTAATGGAAAGGTCAAGGGTGGTGGATTTCTTGTTTCCTTGAGCAAGCCCAGAAGGCCTGGGGAGGGACAATGCTGTGCTAGCTATCTGGCTGCTTTTACTGACTGCTGACCACAGAGGTGGGCCGGGGCTTCCCAAAGAGGTGCTACTATCATCCTGTATGAGAGAGAGAGAGAGAGAGGTGGGGTTGGGGGGAGAGGGAGAGAGAGAGAGAGGTACAGCGAGGAGAGAAAGCTCGTATACAATCCATTCTAATGGTGGACCTTGGGATTCTTCTGGATTTCACGAGTTCACTTTTCTAAATAACGCTGTGATGAACATCTTTGTACCTAAGTCTTTGCCTGCATTCTTGCTTCTTTGCTTGGGCTAGATTCCCTGAAGTAGAATCACTGGGCAGAAGGGTATGAACATTTTCAAGGCTTTTTGTACATACTCCTTTGTTTCAGTTTTAGAGCCAAGGCACTAAAGTGCAGGGCAGATAAATGATTTCCCAGAGAGCTCCCAGCAGGTGCTTAAGAATGTTTTCACACACCTTTTCATGTCTCTATGTGGCAGAGAATGATTGTGCCTTGTGCTTTACACTACACATCAGGGCAACGCTGCATCCTTGGGGTATTGGGATGACTCCAATACCCCAATGTGGAGAAAGCTCAAGCTTCCCTTGTCCCCACCCCCCAATCATGACTCATCTTCCCCTGATCTCCTGGGCACTCCTGACCAGCTTCACCCTGTTGTCTGGCTTTCTGGCTGAACTATAGTTACCAATCCCCCTCCCCCTACTTGTGGTTGGCTCCCAATACCCGCTTGCTCAATGGGGTGGCAGTGCATGATAAGAGGAGTTCTTGGGAGGGGCTGGAGGTGGAGAGGCATTCAGCCTGAGGAAGAGAGGGCCGAGTTGGCCTGGGCCTTCATAATCAATAGAAGGACCCCTGTGCAAAAGACAATGAGGGGCCTCTCTGTATCCACTGAGTATGAAAAAGAGACGGAATGGGTGTAAAAAGCAGTGAGGGGTTCAGGTAGCTGACAGGACAGAGCCAGGTGCCTGAGGATATGGAATCACAGGGTGGAGGCTGTTGAGCCTGCTTCATAAAAGAACAGTCTATAATCCCAGGAATGCACTAGATGCTTCTTCGAGTCCCCCTTGGCACATCATGGCCTGAAGACTGATTCTATGGACCACAGGAATCGGAGAGATCCTAGGGCAGATCTCATAAGGCCTTGGGACCTCCCTCCACTGAGTCTACTGCATGGCTAGAAGCTAGGAGCCATTCCTAAATCCTTAGCCCTATTCTCTCTGCTTCCTACAGGACTAACAGCCAGCCTGATCCCAGTTTATCCCACAGGCCTTGTAGAACTTGCAAAGTTTCCTCAGGAGCCTAGCCCCAGAGTGTACTTTCTAGAGATACAGGTCCAGTGTCTTTTAAACCTGCAGTGCCCTCTATCCCACCTCTCTTCCCAAATGCTGGAGTAAGAAGCAGCCAAAATAAATTCCTATTAGTATGCATGTGTATTCCCAAATTCCTTAATAGAACGACTAACACCACCTACAGCCATTAGCTGGAGTTTGTTTTCTAAATCCAGTTTGCTTTTCATCATCAAGTCCTCTCTTTGTCTCTCCCCCTCCCCCAGGCCCCATGGGTTCCCTTCAAAGCTTCACTGTCTGGCCCCAATACCAGGTCTGGGGTTGGGTTCCTGATGCATCAAAATGTCAGACAATCCTGAAAGATCACATTCAATCAACAAGGAAGTCTTTATTGTGCATTTTCTGCATACCACCTAGCACTCTGCAGGGGAGAAAACAGGGAGGAAGAAGGCAGAGCCTCTTTCTGGAGAGAAAGGACACAAACTGACATCAGCACAGCACCTTGCAGTCTATAAAGAACATTTGCAAATGCCGCCCCACTAATTTGTCATAACAGTCGCAGGCAATAGATCATTACCCCTGTTTCACAAACAAAGACATGGTGGCTCCGAGAGTTTGGAGCTCTTGTTGGATGGCACTGGATTTCAGACCCAGTCTTCGGACTCCACATTCCAGGCTCCTCTCTGTGTACAAGGCAGCCTCTCTAATACTAGCCTGGATGCCATAAGTGGTGAGTTACCAAGCACGCCTGAAGTGCAATAGGCATCCAGTGAAGAGAAGGCTAAGGCAACTAGGGCCAACTTGGTGGATATTTTGCAGCTTGAGAGAAGCACCCTGGCAAATGCACAGAGTTAGGAGACCCTGGAATTGTGGGGTAGTGTGGTTGAAAGAGCACCAGAAGAAGAAGATAGAGGATCTGGATTCTGGCTCTTTAATGTGACCTTGGCCAACTCGTCCTCTCTCTGGACCTTAGCTTCTCCATCTTTAAAGAGACAGAGTTGCAGCTAAATGGTCTCTAGGATCCCAGTGAAGAGCAATAAAGGAATCAGCCATCAGGAGCAGGACTTAAGACAACAGATGCCAATGACTTCCCTGGCTTTTGCCTCCTGCCAGGGAATCCCCAAATCTTGAGGGTGGTATTGAAGCAGAAAACACTGTGGGCTGGGGTAGGTGCCCAGGAGGATCTGGGAAGGACCATAGCTCTTAGCTCCACCCGGTCACCTGTCGCAGCACCCCCAGTGCTTCACCAGACCACCTTGCTGGTCCCAGTCTCCTCTCTTGCCATCAGGCACATACCAGTAAGGGTGCGAGGCAACATTTAGGGCACACATGTGTCAGCCACTCCTCCGCAACCTGGACAATGGCCATTTTATTTAATTCCCACAAAACCCTCTGAGGCAGGTACTATTACTGTCTTCATTTTACACCTATGGAAACTAAGGCATAGAGAGGCTGAGTAACTTGCTAGGTCAGAGAGTTGGTGAGTAACAGAGCCAGAATCCTAACCCTGGCACTCTAACTCCAGAGCTGGTGCTCGAAGTGACTGGTTGTGAAATAAACTTGTTTAAGGAGAATCAAGGCAGGAATTCATTCTGTCATTCATTCATTTTGTCACCCTCAAAATGGATAGGCAAATTCCCTCCTTTCGTACCAACTGTAAGTGCCTTCCTTCACCTCTCCCTGCCTTCTTTTATGTATTGTTTGGATCGTATAGTCATAAGTATGCAGTTTGTTTCATAATACAGTCGACCTGGAAGCACAGCTGTAGTCATTTATGTCCCTGCCTCACCATCCTTCACCCAAGAGATTTATCACAGCAGGAAATGACCGACTACAAAATTCTTTCCATTCCTTAATCAAGCCTTTGGCTTTTCTTTCAAAGGGACTTGGAGAGCGGAGCAGAAACCAACCCATTCTTGGTCCCAAGCAGGACAATAATTCAATTTCATTTAATAAAACTGCCTTTGTAAGCTTCCTGTGAAAAATGCAGAGAAGGTTTAGGGAAAAATCAGCTGTGGCCCCATCTTACACTCTAGTTTAGCAAATGACTATAATATAAAGGAATTAGGTAGAAATAAAAAGTTTGGGAAAATTTTGTATTTACAGAATAGAGAGATCACTTCCAAGCAAGAAAATCAGACAAGACTTCAAGGAGGCATTAAAATTTGAATGACACTTGAAGGATGAACAACATTTTGGGGAGTAAAGAGATGAGAGAGGGCTTCCCTGGTGGCGCAGTGGTTGAGAGTCCGCCTGCCGATGCAGGGGACACGGGTTCGTGCCCCGGTCTGGGAAGATCCCACATGCCGCGGAGCGGCTGGGCCCGTGAGCCATGGCCGCTGAGCCTGAGCGTCCGGAGCCTGTGCTCCGCAACAGGAGAGGCCACAACAGTGAGGCCCGCATACCACAAAAAAATAAAAAATAAAAAAAAAAAATAAATAAAAAGAGATGAGAGAAACTGGCAGTCCAGGTGGGGTTAAAAGTACAGGTGACAGCAAGGAGGCAGGACAGTAAAGTGGGTGTGCGGGCATGGGGAGTTTTCTTGTGTCACCACAGCAAGGACAGAAGAAGGAATGGTGGTTAGAAATGTAGGCTTTGGATACAGACCCTCAGTTTAAATTCAAGTCCCCCACCTGTAAGAGAAGTTACCTTAGGCTAGTTGCTGAGCCTCTCTGCAGTTCCATCTCTTCATCAGTAAAGTGAGATTAATAATAGTGACAATAACACGGTCTGGATGAGAGGATTAAATGACATAAATGACTTTAGAATATTAGGTAAAGTGGCACATAGTAAATTTTCAAGAAATGTTAGTTGTCATTACTATTATTATTATTCAAGAGCATAGTGAGAAATAAAAGAGCAGAATAGGTTGGCACTGCCTTGGGTCCAGGTTCCTTTGTGCAAATAACTGTGTAACACTGAAGTGCTTTGAATAGATCTATGTAGGGGTTTGGTGGTTAAACTGCCGGGAGAAGTAGTTGAATAAAAGAAAAGTATGTATAAATGTATTGAAATAGTCCGGGTGGGGGAAAATCCATCACAACGAAGGCTATAGTAGTGACAATAAAAGGGGGTGGATGTGAGAAGTAGAATGGACCAGACCTCAGAGATGCCTAGCTGTGAGGTCTGAGGAAGAAGATGATTGTGGTCAAAGCCCACTTCATGTTACGAAGCCTACTTGGCTAAAAGGATGGTCAGTGTCCTTGAGAGATACTGGGAAGATGGGAGAAAGTGGGAGGGGAGATGGGGAATGATGAGTTCCACATTGCATGTCTGGAGATTGAGAGCTTGGGGATACCCAGGTCCTCTTGTTCAGGAGGTAATTGAATAAGTGGGTCGGGAAGAAATAAGGGTAGAGTGGAGGTGGAAGGTCACGGGAATGGAGGAAGTCCCCAGGGGAGAAAGCATAGAGTGAGAGGGAGGTGGAGGTTAGGAACCTACACTTATTGGGCTTTACTCCACCTGTGGTCCTGCGCTAGACCTTTTACACATATTACCCATGATCCTCCCTGCAAAGCAGAAATTGGTTGGCCCCATTTTATGGATAAGGAGACTGAGGCTCAACAAGATTAAGTAGCTTGTCCAGGGTCACCTTGTTAGAGAAGCCAGACAAGGAGACAGAGAAGCAGCCCACAGAGGGGTAGAAGAACAGGCTCTTATCATGGGAATCAAGGAAGGGGAGGGGGCTTGGAGATTTGCTACCCAATTTCCCCATGCCAGGGCTCACATAGAAAATATCTGTATAGCACATGGAGGGTAAGTAGAGAGGCTGATTTTCCCCGGGGAGCAACTTGCCTTCCAGACTCCCCTGAATCTACATGGCTAGTCCCAGTCCTGAAGTAATCAATATCTCAGCACAGCATTAAACAGGGATAGCATTGAAAAAGATCTAACAACAGGTATACCCAGGTACCTACTAATAAGAGCAGAAGCCCCCTACCACACCAAACATCATTCTGTTACATAATGAGGACGTTCATCTTGGGGTCCTAGAGCAGGGGCTTGGGCAGCCAGGTGGTGGGAAGAGACACATGGGGGACTCTGGCAGTGATTTGAAAATACTTCTATATTTTCATTACCCATATGGCTGAATGGTACATCCCAGGCCTGCCTGTGACCAATCTCCAGCACACCCCTGTGCCGTGACACACCAGCTGGGACCACTGGCTTAGAATTTGGTTAAATAGTGTATTTGACCTGGCAGAGGCGTAGGTCTAGGGAGGATGGTGACTGGTAAAGTAGAGCTATCCAGCTTGGTGATTCGGAGGTCATTGTGGCCTTTAAGAGAGCAATTTCTGCAGTGTTATGGGTGTGGAAACCAGATTGCTAGTGGTTGGGACTGAGTGGGAGGTGAGGAAGTAGAGGCGGTGAGCGTATAATACTTTTTCGAGAAGTTTAGCTGTGAAAGGAGGGTGGAAGGTGGGATGGAAGCTCAGGAGAAATCAGAGTGGAGGAAAGAGTTTATTGGGGGTGGGAAACACTTGGGTGTAAGCCAGAGTGAAGCAGCCAGCGTAGAAAGAAAACAAGAAGAGATCTTCCAGGGGAGGGGAGGGGAGGGGAGGGGAAAGGAGGGGAGGGGAGGGGAGGGAAGGGGAGGAGAGGGGAGGGGAGGAGAGGGGAGGGAAGGGGCAGGAAGTGTTCAGGCATGAACCCTAGAAAGAGGAAGGGGTCCTTCTTTTGCAGAGATCAGAGGAAAGGAACAAAGGAAAGGAGATGACAGATATTTTGAGGTGGAAGGAAGTGATATGTGTTCTGGAAGGAAGTGATATGTGGTCTGGATCTTGCAACTTGAGTGGTACAGAGAGAGGAAGTGGAATTTGAGGGGAGAGGAAGGTTGGGGCAGCCCCCTGGGGATGAGACTGGCCGTCTGCCAGGGAATGAATAGGAGTATTTCAGGCAGAAGCAATGCCCATTGTTTTCATTAAGCTGTGATGGAAACTCAGGCAGGTCATGGAATTTGTCCTGCCATTTTGTCAACCTTAGAACAATGGAAAGAACCAGGATGTTTGTGCTCTAGGATTTCGGGTAGTCAGGAGGGAGTGGGGACATACTGAGTGTGCAGTGAACTTGGAGTCCCTGTGAAAGATGGATTGTGAGGTCCTAGGTAAGCAGGATAGTGAAAATAGGCAGGGGTTATTGGTAGGGACTGGGATGGGCTTGCTCTGAAGGGGAACTGGTGTTCAATAGACGTAAAATGAAAGGTGGCCAAGAACAAAGGAGAAAATGAAGTTCCAGATTTTGGGGACTGTGCTGAATGGTTCCTGTTGGCAGGAGACCCATACCTACTCTTCCATACTCTCCCCTGTACCACAGGGGTTTGGACACCTGAAAAACTCATTTCCAAGACTCCCTTGCCAGCTAGATTCTTCATTGAATCCACTGATGGGAAGCACTCAAGTGAGATTAGAATGCACGAAGAAGGTGGAAGCTCTTTTCTGCTTGTGGTAACAGCATTAGCAGGGTTGTGAGATCCTAGGTTTTAGCAGTGGTTCCACTCATGTCAGGGAGTGCAGGATCCTGGGATCTGGACACTTTCCCCTTTTCATTCTTTCAGCTCTATGAGTAGTAATGGCTTCATGAAGTTACCAACCTCTGGGTAATAGCATCTTCTCTTTTTTGCTTTTAAAATCCAACCAACCCCTTTGACACACATTCCCTGTATTGAATTCCCCTCTGTTTGAAATACCTGGGGTGGTTTCTGTTTTCCAGATGAGAAAGTTTTACCTGTTGGAAAGCCCAGGATGTAACTGGGCATATGATATGGATGGCTGAAGTAAAGAGGAGATGAAGGGCTTGGGATGGAGAGTTCTGAGGTCAAATAACTGAGAAATCAGGGAGTGAACAGCTCAGCATAAGAATCCATAGTTGAGGCTAGAGAGGAACTCTCACACCCTCCTCGGGGCTCTGAATTCTATTGGGATCATGGGCTATTCCCCAAAATATTTCTTCCCAACTTTCACTCAGCCAAAGCACTATCCTTACCCCTACCTCCCCAAGTTAACATCTTCTTCTGTACACCATGGGTTCCACTGACTGATCAAACTGTGACATGTTTGTTATCCATTCTCCCCACTACTCCCTCCTAAACTATGTCCTCTTCATAATCTTCCCACCTCCCCAAATCCCCAGGAATGTATTTTGTCCCCTGTTTTTGAAAGTCTTATTCCTTAATATAATTTCTTAATCTGGAGCCCATGGGGATTCTAAGGGTTAGAGTTTGCACAGTTAATTTCACATGTATGTGCATGTGGCTTTTTTGGTTTTTTCCCCTGCCCAGAGAGAGGCTATCGTATTTATCACACTTTCAAAGGGATCTTTGTTCCCTTCACCTTGGGTGTGGTTCTAGGAAGAAAAAGAACAATCCCTGATGAGTCTTAGAACTGAATTTGCTCAAGGTCTCTAGCTTTTTCTGTGACCTTGAAAAAGCCATTGTTCACCGCTTGGGACTCAGTTTCTTCATCTGTAAAGTGGCAACAATAATTCTTACTCTTCAGGATTATTATGAGGATAGTATAAATAGTATAAAAGGCAGCACAGTGCTGGGCATGGGTGACTTTTAATAAAAGTCATCCATTGGAATTGAGCTAGTTTGGGTTCCTCCAGAAACAGACCTTTAGTAGGAATTTCAGTACAAGTATTTTATTTGGGAGGTGACCTAGAAAATGTCAGTGGGGGGCAGGGTGAGAAGTGAAGAAAGAAAGGGGAGTAACCCAATAAAGCAAGTATTTTCAGTTGGAGCGCATTCCACGGGGGATCTCTGGGATACAGTGTGAAACACACTCTGAAATGTCCCCTCCAGGGGTGAGGGAGTGGGGTATTTATCCACCTACTTGCTGCAGATCATTGCCTGAGGGCTTCCAGGGACATTAACTCTCCAGCACCACTGGTTCCTTTGGCCAGGAAAAACCCTCAGGCATAAATTTTCAGTCATTTATAGTAGCAATTTAGTTGTATAAAGGTGAATGCTCAAGAGATAACAGCAGGGCAATGATAGCAACTGCTACAGGGACTAATGTGACGTCTTCCCCTGTCCTCACAATCAGCATTGATAGAGTCCCCACTCCCTGCCCCATTACCCCTTAGCTTGTCCTCTTTGCTCTGTGCAGGGGTAGCACGATAGTATCCTGTGCACACATATCTGTCTCTCCAAGAGGACTCGAAGCTCTTTGAAGGCAGGGGTTGTATCTCACCCTGGGTCTCTGATACCAGGATTTGACATAATGGCTGGTACAAAATGGAAATATCCGGTACATGTCTATAACGCATTAACTGCCCTCAGAGTGGCTGTTTGGAGGTTTCTGATGACCCCACTCTGCCAGAGGGGTGGCACCATTATGCTTTCCACACACACGGTAGGAGATTTGTGCCCCCTCCTGTTTCTGTGGCAGGTACCTTGATCACAGCGTGTATGGTTCCTGAATCATTTGCCAAGGGATTCATGTCTCAATATTTTAATCTCCAAAGGGATGATATTAGAAATTCCGTTTTAAAAAGGAAATGTTTAGGGTGTCAGTATGCTATGATAATTATCTGGGAGGATTTTTACTCTCTGCTTCTCCTTGAACTGTGCTAGTAAGCTCTTTTTCACCTCAGATACAAAGAATAGGAAGAATATGGACTATTTATGTGTGTCCCCCACCCCACCCTCATCCTCAACTCCCATCCCCAAATTGCCAATGCATGGGGAGTGTACCCTGTTCCCCGGAGCACACGCCTGAAAAAGCCTGATTGCGTTCCTGTATTTCTTTATAAAACTTTAAATATTCATCGCGCCATCAAATTAAATGGGATTCTTTGGCTGTCATTCTTTTCAACACACTGAGTTCTTTTCTCCAGTACCTGTCCTACCACCGTTTGAAGCCTCTAGAGACTTGGCATTTATCTAACACTACCCCCTATAAGCTTGGCTCCCAATCAAGTGAGAGGTATGCTAATGGAAACAGAAGGCTGGGGCTTGTTGCTGAGGCCAGGAAATCAGTTGGAGGTTTGAGGGACAGCGGAGAGAGACCAGCCATTTCTCCTAGCTCAAAGAAAGAGATTTGAGGATGAAAGGCCAGCATCTCTGCACTATAGCCATTTATAACCAGCCTGAAGTTGGATGAAGCACCGCGCGGGAGAAAGCCCCGCGCTGCAGCTGCAGCAGGATTGGCGCGCCGCCGGGTGCAGGGGACAGGGCGGGGGGCGCGGGGGGGGGGGGGACACTGCAGGCGGGCACTGCAGCAGGTTGCACCGCGGGCTGCCCACCGTCGCTGAATTCACCGCAGTGCCAGACACTGCAGTTCGCCCAGACGCAGGCGGCGTGCTTCAAGAGCACAAGGTGCTGGACAGCGTGCCGCGCGCTTCGGGAAGCATAAGGACGTCTCTGAGGAGTAGCATCATCTAGACCACGAAGACTGCATGCGCAGTGGGCAAGTACCACCACCTGTGGAGGGAGATTAAAAATGTACATTAACTCAGGGTGGGCTCATTCCAGCTGCCAAGTCACTTCCACCTGTCCATGGAGTTGACAGTTACTTGCTCACAGTGAACCAACCTCCCTGGGCCTAACAGCTACTGCAGGAGGCGGTAGTGGAGAGCAAGGTGATGGCAACGACCAGAGATGCGAAGGAGGAAGAGACGCTCAGTGGACCGACTGGGTGGATTGATGGTGTGGGGTTACATCTGCAGAGCTAAAGGGGCCAGATGTAGAAAATGGAAGGGGAATTATGAGGATATAGTCAAGCCCCATCGTATGGCTATTTCATCCATATGTTGTATACAAATTCCATTAAATTTGATCTGAATGAAAAAGAGAGAACAACAACCAAAAAAAAAAAAAAAAAAAAAAGTACATTCTCAGACCCAACTGTGGAGTTCCGATTCTGTAGTCTTGGGATAGGATGAGAGGAATGTTTATTTTTAACCTGCATCTGGGTAGCCTCTTGCGCAGGCATTAGTGCAGAGGAGTTTGCAAAATATTGCTTTTGGAGTACCTCGCTGATGTTTTGATATTCCCATCTCCCCACCACGACATCTCTGCCCTCACATCCCTGCAACATACACACACACACCCCCAGGCATCCTGTGCACAAATAACTTATTTATTACCCAAACTTTAAAAGTACTCATTCTGCTTCGGGGAAACCTTAGTTTTCTCAAAGAGAGATAAACAATCTATAAGATAAAGCAGTTTCTCTCAAAGAGGTCCTACTGTCACAGGGAAGACAGACAGGCAGACAGCTAACTGTAATACAGAGTGAAAAGGGCCCCCCTCAGGATGTGCAGCTGAGTGTCATAGCAGCACAGGCGTGCAGGCTCAGGCTGTGTGCTCATACAGGGGGGCAGGCCACCTTGGGACAGTGTGTCCCTCTCTGGGGACACCTGACTTGCTGAAAGAGCTTCCTCCACTGAGTCTTCTGCATCACAGTCTTCCCGTGTAACCTCTTCTCTTTGTCTTCCTCTTTTTCCAAGGTTCTCCCTCACTCCTTTCTTAACCCATGTCTCCATTTGGATGCCTCCCACCCCCCCAAAAAGAGCCTCTTTTTTCCCTAACTCCATCCCTTGTCCCTAGCTGCCAGATGCCATCCGCGCTGAGGGAGGTTTTGTAGTTGCTGCTAATGAGGGAGGTCCTTGAAGAGATGGAGTTGGATTGTTCACCACAACAAATTCTGCTGAGGGTGGAATGAGGTTTGACCCCAGCACAATGACACTTGGGCTAGCTTGGTGCTGAGGAGGTAGGATTGGCAAAGGAGGACTCAGGTAACAATCAAAGACCCTACCAGTAACTGCAACCAGACTGGCTCAGCATTGGTCACAGCGCACTCTTGTCCAGAGGTCTATGCACAAGACTCCTTCACTCCTCGGCAAATACCGAGTCCTTCCATCCTCCACCCTACTGTTCGTCTCGAGTTTTCTCGTTTGCTAACCTACCACTTGGTATCCCATTACTGTTCTTCTCTTCTCTCTTCTCACGGACCTGATGCTTTGGACATCGTTCTCAGTACTGTGCACTTTACAGACATATCCATTTCCGAATACCCAAACCATTCCCTTTCATCCAAGACATCACTCTGATGGAGACCCTCTTCTAGGCCCTTCCATGCAAGCCACCAGTTTCTCAATGTTCACACAAGTCCACGCATGTGATTAGAAGGCACAAGAAACCCTTATCCCTATTCTGACAGGTTTTATTTTTTCAAACAAAGTCATTTGTGTTACTCCCTTGAACGAACCTGATTTTAAGTCATGGCAGTTTCACCAACGATGGCTGTGTTTTTAACGCCACATTCCTGCTTCCAGAAAGTAAGGTTTGGAATGAATATTTCTGTGGCTGCTCAGTTATAAGCAAAGTTTCCGATGTGTGCCCTACACACATAGCATAGGGGTTTCCCCAGTTCTTTTCCCCAGACCATGTCTTATGTTTGCCTTTCTTGCCAGCACTGTCCTGGAACACGCTTCTCAACTTGCATGGTTCTTTCTGCCTCAGCCTAAGCCCTGTTTCCCATATCAGCCTATCTGGTCTGATGACTGATACTCCAAAGCAGAGGTCTCATCTAGAGCCAAGAGTATGCGCCCCACAGAACTCAGTGACCCCCATTACCACAAACGCCCACTGTCACGTCCCACCATCACATTGGTCTCCTTAGATGTAGTAGCTGGTTCATATCTGGCTGCAGTTTCCTAGACCACTCCCTGTGCTGTAACATGGACCAATGGACAATCTACTGGAGGAATTGGACGTGTTCCCGTCCGTTCCCTCAGCTCCAGCCCAGCCCAGCCATTCTCTTGCCCAGTTGCCCGCTGCATTTAATTATCATAACAACCCATCAAGGTATTAGTGTTTCTTCTTTGCAGGTGTGGAAGCTGAAGTTCACAAAGGCTGAATAATTTGCCCATAATAACTAGCTGGCCTGTGACTATAATGCAGGCGATCAGCCTTCTTCATCCAGGAAAGAGTCTCAGACCCTGTGAGCTTTTAGCTTTCATCTTTAGAGGCATTCCAAGGGAAAAGAAGAACACTTTCCCTACGAGTTCTTCCAAGATGGATGGTTCTTCTCACTCTTGGTTTGGCCAAAGGAAGTCATGCAATTTTAAAGACGTTAAATATGCATGGCAAATGCTGTCAGTGTCCTGCTCATATCCCCTTAGCACTCAGTGGTTCTGTGCTGAGAGTCTCTTATGACGAACATCTGCATCTCCTTGCCTGAGGACTTTCACTATAGCAGTGAGAACATGCTTCCCCCCACCCCACCCCAGCTGCCCCACAGAGAAGGCTGTAAATGCTAAGGAGTTAACACCCTGAGAGAGGCGTCCAAGCAATGACAAATTTGAATTTTGTGATCAATTACCTTGTCACCTCTCATGAGGGACAGCACTGGAACTGGTGTCCTATACCATCTCCCAGAAGTTCCCAGTGGGATTGAACCCCAGTTATCCACAGTGGTAAACTGTTCATAGAGACCTTGTGTTGGCTTCTTCCCCCGTCTCACTTCCTGACGCTGCTACTGGTACTTCCTGGGTTCACCTCCCAAATGCACTACTTGTGCTTGAATCCTAGACTCAGTGTCTGCTTCTTGGGGAAGCCAAACTAAGACAATCAGCTTGGAATCTTAGAGGTCATCTGGCTCAGCCATCTCATGACTAAATTAAGTCCCAGAGAGGGAGGCGACCTGCTCAGGGCACACCTGGTAGAGGTGGGCTGTAGCCACAGATGTCTCCAACTCAGTCCAGCTCCTGTTCCATTCTGGGATTCCGCTTTTGCAACCCCTGGCAGCCACATACCAGGCAGTCATATATCACTGTGAATACACCACCAGGAATTGGCAGAACTGGTTGGGAAGTGGAGTAAGAATGGTAGGGAAAGAGCGAATGAGTGCAGAAAAACCTGCAGTCCATAAATCTCATTATGATTCACCGCTGAACTTTGTCAACAATTCACACCATTCTGCCTTTCTGGCTAGCTAGCTATGTGCAGCAGGAATCTGCAGCCTCGACCCAGGTTAATTACACAGTTCTCCTGAGACTTTAGAACCACAGAGGTTAAAACAAGCTTTGTGTCTGTGTCCTGGCAGGCTGCTGTATGCCCTTTTCAAGCAGCCACTGGCGCTGCTGAACACTGGCCTTGGTGCTGGAAGCTGGGTTGGCCTGTGTTGAGCTGAACTGGGCTGCTGGAGGTTAGAGTCTCAGAACATCATCAGAGCTGAACAGGAGCTTTGTGATCACTTATTTTACCTCCCTTGTGGTACACGGGGAGATGTGAGACCCAGAGGGTGGATGGGAGTGCTCCAATGGCATGATTATACCTGCTATTTAAGAAGATCAAATATAACTTGTCTTTGATTACCTCTGTCAATGAAAGGGAAGAGGAAGCTCATAGAATTCCAAATAGCATGTAAAACAAAATAATTTCTATTTGGAGTGTAGATTGAATTCACAGCCATTTGGGTGGGGAAAGGGGTTGCAGGTGTGCTTTTGTAATCACGTTGAGCCCTGCTGAAAGAGGCAAGAAGCAGAAAGGTGGAGAACTTAGGGAGAAAAGTCAGGAGGTAGCCAGCCTAGGATTAAGGATGCCCTGTGGACAGTCTACATGGGGGTGAACAACAAACCACTCCACAAATACAAACATATTTCCTTCACCAGTCTTGCAACATTGCCCTACACACACACGCACGCACGCACGCACGCGCGCACACTGCATGGTTTTAAGAGCATCATATCCGCCACCTCTTTCCAGAATCTCCAGCATCCTCCTCTCCTTGTCAGTCTGCCAGATGCATTCTGAAATCCTTCATCTTTTTTTTTTTTTTTTTTTTTTTTTTTTTTTTTGCAGTACGCAGGCCTCTCACTGTTGTGGCCTCTCCCATTGCGGAGCACAGGCTTTGGACGCGCAGGCTCAGCGGCCCTGGCTCACGGGCCCAGCCGCTCCGTGGCATGTGGGATCTTCCCGTACCGGGGCACGAACCCATGTCCCCTGCATCGGCAGGTGGACTCCCAACCACTCCGCCACCAGGGAAGCCCCGAAATCCTTCATCTTTGGTCCATCCATCCATCTTCCCTCATACCTCTGCTGCTGAGCCCTGGGGAGAAAATGTGCATACTGAAATTGGGCCATAGTTTGGATCTCATGTCTCAATCTAGCTCCTTCTCCACCTTGGGACTTGGGCTTGAGTCATCTCCTTTTTTCACTCTCTACGGTGGCTGTTCTTAACCTTCCTCAACTTTTCTGAAGACCTTTAAACTTCCCCAGTTTCCTCTCAGTAGATGACAACACTTCCCTGTTAACAATGAACAATCGGACTATTAGGAATGGATTCCCTGAACCCCGTTAAAAATCCATCTGTTCTCAAGATTATCCGTTCCTTCTTTCTTTCTCTCATAAAGGAGGAAGTTTCCTTCTCCTTCCCAAGGAAAACCCTTCTGTCCATGATGTAGGGCCTTTCTCCTTCAATCTCTCTGAGGAACTTTTCCCATCACTAAGGCACTCTCCCCATCTACCTCTCCCTTCTACTGAGTCTTACCTCTCAGCACAGAAGCAGGTTCAAGTTTCTCTCATTTTATAAAGTCTCCTTCTAACTAATCATCTCCTCTCTCACCTTACTTTAAACACCAAATTTTCTTTAAAAAGTAACATACATTTCTCTCACTCCAATCATCCCACAACCCATTACACTATGGGCTTTAGCTAAATCACTTCACTGAAACCACCTTTGCTTAGGACAAAAATGACCTCATAATTGCGATGTCGGGTAGACCCCTCCCCTGCAATCCTTTTCTTACTTAGTTTTTCCTTACCACTTCATTTTTGAGTACCTTAAAAATCATTTTTCTTCCTTGAAATTTGTGACCACAGTGGTTTTTCCCCTCCCTCTTGGATCACACCTTTTCAGTCTCTTGAGCACTTTCTAAAGATTTTGGGGTTCTACAGGATCCTACTCTTGATCCTCTCCTCTTCTCACTTTATGCATTCTCCCTGGGTAAAACCACCCATGCTCCTGGGCTTCTCCCCCACAAGCTCATTGCTCCCAAATGCATGGCCCAGCGCAGCCCTGTCCTCCGAGCCAGGCACGAATATCCAATGTCCTTATGAACACCTTCATTGGATGCTTACAAGCACCTCAAACTCATCCCATCCTCCACAGAAATTATCACACTTTCCCCCAAAGGTAGCTTTTTTTTCTCTTATTTTCTATAGCAAAGAATTTCAGTTACCCTTGACTCCATTCCCCACCTTCCTCTTACCTTCCTATACTAATATGCCATACGTTATGCATCTGTAGTTACCTAATATCTAGTCTTATGGCCATTCAACACACACTTGTTTATTTGCCAGTTAAGCTTTTTCATTGGATTTTTAGGTGCTTGTATGTGTATTTGTCTGTCTGTCCTTGTTTTATTCTTTGTAAAATACAATTCTAGGCAGGGAAAAGGCAAGTTATCATTAGTCATTTATACTTTAGTGTCAATGAGTTTTCTGATAGGAGACTATGATAAGGGACACAGGGGGAAAGGCTGAGTGCCTTAGAAGGTAGCTAAATGGAGACTAAAGAGGCACCCCCAGGCACAGAACCAAGTAGCTGGAGCACTTGAGCCAACTCTGCCAACTTCCCGATTTTCTCCCAGCCTTGGCATGCAGTGTTCACTAGCTTCAAATTACAAGAAGCTTGTTATTCCTTCACTTCTATCTCAGTACTGACCCATCTGTGTCCAGCTCCCATTGAATGTTTTGCACTTGGGGAGATTGAAAGATTTAGGAGCAAGTTGTCTGGTCTATAAACATAAGCTATATTTTCCCTCCTCTCTCTCTTTCTCTCTTGCTTTCTTTCTTGCTTTTACTTAGCTAGAATGTAATTAAATTTGAATTGCAGCCAAAGCCGATTTGTGAGACAAGCATTTGGTTAGTGATGCCAAGCCAACCAGGTAAAAAAAAAACTCAGCAAAATTTCGAAAAGGCCAATAATCACACTGTGATTGAAATTCAGGCCTTCTCTTCTCATCCCCTCTCCTATTAACTCGGACAAGAGCTGGAGTTCCTCTTGGGACCTTTGGCTCATTGCATTTTGCAGATGGGTCTAGGTGTATAACTGTGCCCATAGCACAGAGGGGAGGGCCACAGCATCCCACCCACCCCCTGCCAGCCATAGTTGAGGAGTACTAGTTTGACTAACAGATTCTAGGATATTAGAGGAGGACTAGATTTAGCAGAATTAGGGGGTTAGGACATTGGGGTAGGGACAATGATGGAGGGACAGTGAAGGAGCAGGAAAGAACTGGATGGTTCGAACATCAAATCCTGGAATGTGAGGATGGAATATAACATGAAAAATGAGATTAAGAGTCAGAGGGAAGGTCTTTGAGGATCATTCATTCATAAAGCAACAGATTCTTAAGGTTGGAAATGAACTCAAGTGGCATCTATTTCTAACACCCCTTCTCTATCCTACTGATGTGGAAACTGAGGCCCAAGAAGGAAATGGACTTACCCAAGGTCACCCAGTGGTATCCAATCAATCATTGACACATAGTAATGTGTCCTATGCTGTACCTGATGCTCTGGGAGTTTCCAAGCTGTGTTTAGGTACAGTTTCTGCCTTCCTGGGAAATGATACCAGAGTAACAATGAACACACCCCTCCCAGCAGCCTGCATGCAGCCTCAGCTTTCTGTGACCTGCAGCACATCTGTTCCAGGTTAGCTGTGACCCTGGCCCTTCCTTTCCCAGCTCTTACCAGGATCATCTTTGGGGGAGCTCATTGAGGGGAGCTGAGTACAGGCAGGAGTGTGTGTGTGTATACGTGTGTGTTCACATGAGTGTGCTGGGCAAGAAGGAGACCACTGGCCACATCTCATTCCCTCTCAATACCAGAGAGAAAGGGTCCATAGGATGTTCATTACTTTGGGTTCTCCATGCCTCTGTATCCTTCCTTAATGTGGCGAGCTCTTCATAACTCTCCTCTGTGGACATGTCAGGTAGATCTCCACTACCTACCAGGGGTTGTATGTAAGCCCCGGAAGACAGGAATGATGCTAGCACTTCCCCAGTTGAGCATGTGGGTTTTCTATATACACCTGTTGGATGGGTGGGTGGATGGATAGATGGATGGATGGCGAAAGAGTGGGCATTGAATGAGGAAACAGGATCCCAGAAAAGTGAAATAACCTACCCAAGCTCACACAGTTAGTGTTGGGCAGAGTTGAGATGAAATTTCAGGCCTTCTGGCTCCTAGCCCGGTGCTCCATGTGGCCCCCACAGCCCTGAGAGAAGACCTTGAAAGGCAGAGGCAGACATAGGGATGAACCAGAGAATAACCAGCTTCTTGGTTAAAGCCAGGTCAACACCCTTGCATGAAGTCCCTTAGAATTTAAGAGCATCAAATATAGAGTCCAAAGATCTGGGCTCTAGTCTGGGCTCTGAGGTTGGGTGTACAAGTTGCACTTCCTCTTTCAGTCTCAGTTTCCTTATTTGTAGAAGGGGTTACATCTGACTATATGGCATTCAAAGGGTTCTGAGCCCTGGTATTTTAAGACCCCATCATTCTAGATGCCAAAGGATACCCAAGTCCTATTAATTCATTTAGTCAACAAATAATAATAGCAATAATAAAAATAATCATTACGATTATTACATTTTCCAGCTGGATGGGAGATGTTTGGCTGGGAGACTCTTCCTCCCTGTTGCTATTTGGGGAATTCAGAGCTAAATATAGCCCAGTGCCAAGCATTCCAAACACCATCATCTCAAATTAGGAAATACATTTGCACCTCCTATCAACAGTCCTGTGGCAGACATGCTGACAACTCTGGCAAAGATGCAAGAAGACTGTTTCCTCCCATTAAAAAAATCCATGTCTGCCTCCTGGAAAAAACAGTCTAGAGATTCTGTGGAAAAAACTGATGGCAGGGTAAGGGAGAGTCATAGGTAAGGATAGACCCTATCACTCAGGAGGACCGGCATATAATCACTATTGTTTACTGAACACCTACTATGTGCCAGGTTGTGTGATAAGTAATTTGTATAGGTTACTTCTATCCTTATGACAACCTTGAAAAATAATCTTTCAAGGCCACATAGCTTGGAAGTAACAGAGGAGAGATATGCGTCTTTTTCTCAACCCAAGGTTCATGCATCATCCACTGATTGTACATACAGTCTCTCTGCGGTTCCTTCCTCTCCTCCTTCCTTGAACACTAGTGGATACTTAACCATACTTCTGACCCCGTACTAAACATACAAAGGTAAATAAGACTCTGTTCTTGCTCCCAAAGGCCTCCCAGTTAATGCTCCATGGAGAACATTAACTGATCATCAAAATACAATGTGACACAAACAATGACAAAGATAAATACAGGGTGAGGTGGGAACATAGACTTGGGGTGGCAGGAAACACTTCAGAAAGGAAGTAAAGGGTGACCCGCAGTTGACAAGCCATCGAGGCAAGAGAGGCAAGAGATGGTCCTCAGCAGAAGCAGCGTAGGGACAAAGAAAAGGCACACCGGGTTTGGGGGGGCCAGCACCCGGTGTACGGTGGTCTTGTCCTCTCTGTACCAAATCATCTCCACTGCCCACATTAAGCGGACCCATGTGTGCACAGAATGAGCAGAGCCAGTTCAAGTCACCCCAAACTAGAGCTCTCCTTCCTGCTTCACAAAATGAGAGAAGCATTGAGTCCTATCCCTGGGAGACCCCAAATCCTAGATTCAGGGACTAAAAGAATAACATACAGGAACCTGGATGGTGACCTGGAGCCAGAATAACCCAAGAAAATCCCGCCCCCTCCCTTGGCCTCCAAGCCATGCTCTGCAACCCTGGCATCTGAGCCGGACAGCAGCATCTCCAGGGGGTCGAAGCTTTTCCAGTGGATACTGACTGCTGCCTTTGGCTCTTACGCCTTTCCAGGGGTGGGCAGGCAGCACTGGGGAGACGGACGAAAGGTCTCACTGAGGGGTATCAATTCCTCCCTCCTCGCTCCTCGGCCACCATCGTCCTCTGCCTTCCTCCTCAGCCTCCCATCGCACCTTGTCAGTTCTGTTCGCCCCTCTGCCCCATTATGTCCCCCTCCTGCCTGACCCCTCCCTGTGTCCCCTCCCCTCCCTCCCACGTCTCACCTGCATCCCTCCTCATTCTCTCCCAGCACTGCTCTCTCCAGCCTTAGTTTTGTGATGTCGGAAAATCAAAACAAGGCACTTTTTATGCTTTGTTCCTAATTCCGAGCCAAGAAAATTCTCCTTTCATTTGAGGAGAAGGGAAAGCAATAACTCAGGCCTTAGCAGGGAGCACAGCACACTTATCTGTAGTAGTCTTCGTGGAGCTCTGCGGGGGCCCAGCTCCTCCCACATCAAGGCCTGCTCCCAGAGCAGGGAGCATGGGGTATAAGATGCAAGAAACAGCCCAGAGGGGAGTGCAAGCAACAGGCTTGACAGGGCTGTGACCTGACACCACATCCCCTGCCTGTCACACCTGGCCCCTCCCCTTGGGGTGTGGCTGAGCCCCACCGCTTGGCCAGGACCCTAGGACAATCTCCATCATCCCTGTACAAAGAGGCTTCAAAGAGCCTGAGCCCAGCTCATGGGTGGCTTTCATGGCAGTGCAGCCCTGCCTTCTACCCAAAAATGTAACAAGCTGCCATGAGCTGAGAATTCCCAAATCTGAGGCGTACACCCAATTCCTGGCCTCAGAGATTCCCAGTTTGATGGAGCAGCTAAAGTTCATAATCTCAGAGCTTCCAGTCTGATAGCATCAGCACAACGCCTCCCCTCAAGGAGTTCCCAAGTTAATAGCTTACTCCCCCAGTACTTGAAGAATACTAGAGGGCTGATGCAATAAAAAGAGAAAGAAGGCACGCGGTCTTTGGAGCACAGCATGCTGCTGACTATAAATAAATCCCAGCTCCAAACTTAACTGATATCTTCATCTGTAAACTGGGGCTTCTCTTCCTCTTTTCCTAGCAACCTGCCTTCCAGAGAAGGACCGCGGAAACCTTTAACTGTCACGCCCTCTAACATGCCGGTGGGCAGGACTGTGGAACGTTCACCTATGACTCCTTGTGGTTTCTGTCTCTGTGGCCATTCCTGCCAGTCCCCTTTTCCTCCCTGCCCCTGTGACTCTCATGCCAATCTCTGCCTCTCTCTAGAGTAACAATAGTCCCATCCTTTTATAGCGGGCCTGCTTGGTACCAGGCACTGGAGTAGTTGTTTAACAAAATTTCAATCCCGCCTCTTGATTTTGATCCATTCCCTTTCCTGGGAACTTCTGTGTTGATTGCTAAAGGTAAATTCCACTTCCCTGCCATTTGCTGCAGGGTTCTGGGTGCCGGGTTACTGGGATGTCAGTTGAGTGAACATCTGTAACCAAATGTTACCATTAGTAAACCCGCCCAGGACAATGAGCCAGCACAGTCTCCCTGGGCCTCTTACACAGCTTAACATCTCAACTCCCACAGCCCGAAGTTCCCCTCAATGAGTTCATTTCTTTCCTTAAAAATTTTTTTGATTGAAGTGTAGTTGATTTACAATGTTATGTTAATCTCTGCTGTACAGCGAAGTGACTCAGTTATACACAGATATACATTCTTTTTTTAAATATTCTTTTCCATTATGGTTTATCCCAGGAGATTGGATATAGTTCCCTGTGCTATACAGTAGGACCTTGTTTATCCATTCTAAACGTACTAGTTTACCTCTACCTTGAGCCCTTTATTATGAGGTTCCGAATCCATTTTCCAGATGGTGTTGCTGGCACAAGGCAAGCCTGGGACACTGGCTCAAGGCCACCCACAGTCCTGCACCAAGAAACATGGTGAGTGTCTGGAGGTGATGGAAGCCGTGATGGAAAGGGCTGGGGCCCCACCCCACCAGTCTGCAGGTAGAGGGCCTGCGAGCTGTGCCTGTCAGTGAGTGTGCAGCGCTCCCTCCTGCACGCCAGCCACAAGGTAGGCTGTGCCTTGTAGCTCTGATCCAGGTTGCTGCAGTGGTCACACTAGAAGCCAGAGAGCTGGGCCCAACGTGGAGCCAATGGGACTGTCACACTCCTGCCAGGGACCCTGAGAAGCTATGAGGCTGGCTGCTGGGCAGTTAGGGCCAGTCTTTGAGGATGGCTGCAATGGCAGCCCCCTCTCACTGAACAACTGCCCAGAGCACCCCAGGCTCAGGTGGCACTGTGGCTTCTCACATTCCTCTGCTGAAGGGCTAGCAGAGAGGGGACAGTGTCCATCATCACCTCTTCCTCAGTCTCCAGAACAGTCTGAGGGGTGGGAAGGGAGTAGGGGAAAAGCAGCTCTTAGCTAGAGACTTCTGGCTCCTTTAGACAGGCTCCCACCCGCCCTGGGTGAGAGAATGTCAGCTCTACCACCCCTGCTTCCTCTGGGATTCCTCAGGCTGGGGGTCTGTCTGCCTCATCTCGGAAGTAAGGGATCAGTAATGTCCTAGCCCCCCGGAGGACTCAGGAGAGCTGTAGGGTGACCAATTATTTCAATTTACTTGGGACTGAGGTGGCGGAGGGAGCTTCCTGGGATGTGGTACTTTCCGGGCTAAAACTGGCAAAGCCTAGGCAAACCAGGATGAGCTGGTCACCCTAAAGAATCCTAAAGAACTGTCTTTTCCTGCCCATTATGGGCCCCTAGCTCCTGGTTCCCATCTTCCTTCTCATTCTTTAAACATCTCTCTGGATTAAGAGTTCCTTGTTCAGAATTTATCCGGGCATAAAGGACAAAGGGAGCATATTAGAGAAATGGGCGAACAGACACTATCCCCACGGCCACAGCCTACAGACACTGAAACTGAGCAATACTGGCTTGCAGAGCACCCGCGAGAGAGGTGTGATGCAAAGAGAGGGAGCTGGCTGTCTTCCAGGGAAGCAGGTGCTCTGACCAAGGAGCTGGCACCTGTGGCCTTGACCGTATAGCTTTATTAAGGCTGCTTGATGCTCATTCCAGAGGCCCTCAGTGTGAAGACCTGGCTGTGAAGAGGGATGTCACGGAATTGGGAACTTTCAGTGAGCTGGTGTGCGTGGTAATCAGCAAGGTGTGTCCTCTCCCTCCACTCTTGTTCACCCACTGCTCCTGGAACACTTTCTCTCTTTCTTTGTCATCCTCAGCTAATCTCGGAGCTCACCTCTTCCAGGAAGTCCGCTGAGAAGAAGGGTTGCAGTGAGTTTCCACTAGTCTTTATTCCACTTTAGGTGAGATGCATGGACATCTTTGATTAGGGGTCCCCATTCCAGTTACAAAGTTGGTGAAGGATATGTGTCTTCTAACTTGGAGGTGGAGGGACAGCGCTCCTGAGGACAGGGCCCAGGCACAGCTGAATGGACGCATCAAATCCTCAAATGCGGCTGGACATCCCTTTCACCCCTTGGCATGGCTATAGCATGCGTATTGTGACTTTTAATTTAATGTGCTTTTGAAGGCCTTGGATTGTAGTTTAAACTATAATATTTGCACTAAAGTAAAATGCCTCCCCTCTTCCCATTAATGTGTGTGTGTGTGTGTGTGTGTGTGTGTGTGTGTGTGTAAAATACCCATTACATGTTTCTTTTAATTGGGCATTTACAAACCAGGTGGGGAGTCAAACGAAGTTCCCAGACCAATCTTCCAGGAAAGGGTAAAGGTTCTATATGTTTGGGGAGAAAAACAGAATAACTGAATAATGTTCATAAGAACTAAAAATTAGCAAATTAGGACTCAAGGTATTTCTTCCCCAAAGAGTAATCATTTGTTTGTCTTAAGTGAACAAATGGGTTGATTACAATTATTAGCACGTGAAAGTGTTGACTGAGCCTGACTAGCAGCTGTGAAATGCAAACAGACGTGTGAGGACATAATCACATTCTCAATCCCACTAATGACTTGAGGAAGACAGAACATCATACTAAAAATTGGAAAGCTTAGCCTTGAGGTTATATGTTCATATGAAAGTTCTTTAATTAATGCATGCTATCTCTGTTCTTTGGGGCAGACTTTTGCTGCAAAACTGTCACTTAAAACCTAAGCATGCTGGTATTTATTTATCATTATAAGGAAAAATCTTATTTCTCATAAATATTGGGGTGTATACAAATACTTTCCAACAATATTTTCTTTATAATTTTCCAACAGTTTTTAATGAAAATTTTCAAACAGACCGAAAAGAAAAAAGATAATTTCTTTTTTTTTTGGCCGCGTTTGGTCTTCGTTGCTGTGAACGGGCTTTCTCTAGTTGTGGCGAGTGGGATCTACTCTTCATTGCGGTGCATGTGTTCTCATTGTGATGGCTTCTCTTGCTGCGGAGCACAGGCTCTAGGTGTGCCGGCGTCAGTAGTTGTGGCTCGCGGGCTCTAGAGCGCAGGTTCAGTAGTCGTGGCGCACGGTCTTCGTTGCTCTGTGGCATGTGGGATCGTCCCAGAGCAGGGCTCAAACCCATGTCCCCTGCACTGGCAGGCAGATTCTCAACCACTGTGCCACCAGGGAAATCCAAATAAATAATTTTTCAATGACTACTGTATAATGATCACCTATAATCTACAATCAACATTTTAGAATATTTGCTTTGTCATATATCTATCATCTATCCATCCATTAATAAATCTTATTTTTGATGCATTTCAAAGTCTATTACAGATATCAGTGTAATTCACCTTTAATTACTTTAGTATACATATCATTAACTAGAGATTAGTATTTGTTTACAGTTCTTTTTGGGGGGTGATATTTACACATAGTGAATGCATTGATGTTAAATATACCATTTGATGAGTTTTGACAAATGCACACGTCTGTATAACCCAAACCATCACTCCAGAAAGTCCCCTCATATCTCTTCCAGTAAATCTCTGCACCACCCCCATTCCCTGCAAAAGGTAAGCACTGCTCTGATTTTTTTTTTTTTTACCATAGAATTGTTTTCCAGTTCTAAGATTTTACATATGGAAGCATAAGCATACAGTACATACTTTCTTGCATAATGCTTCTTTCGCATAGCATGTTTTAAAGTTTCATCCATGCTGTGTGAGTCAGTAAATTATTCCTTTTGATGGCTGAGTTGTAGTTCATTGAATGAGTACCTCAGGTTTTGATTACCCATTCTCCTGCTGATGGGCACCTAGACTGTTTTCAGTTTGGGGAAATTATTAACAAACTTATATGAACATTTTATACAATACTTCTTGTGAACAGATGCTTTCATTTCATTTGGGTAAATATCCAGGGATGAAATTACTGAGTCATGGGTTAGACGTATGTTTAGTTTTATGAAAAACTTCCAGAACTTTCCAACGTAATTGTACCTTTTTACATTTCCATCAGCAACATCTGAGAATCCCAGTTCCACATCCTCATCAACAGTGGTGCTGTCAGTTATTTTAATTTTAGCCATTCAAATGGGTGTGTAGTAGTATATCATGCAGTTCTAATTTACATTTCCTGAATGACTAATGAGGTTGAGCATCTTTTTTCATATGATTATTGGCCATTCATTAACCTTCCTTTGTTAAATATCTGTGCAAATCTTTGCCTTTTTTTAATTGAATTGTCTGTCTTTTTATTATTGAGTTGCAGGAGTAATGTATATATTCTGGACTCTAGTCCTTTGTCAGATATATGTTTTGCAGATCTTTTCCTCAATCTGTGACTTGCCTATTTGTTTTCTCAATAGTGCTTTTTGATGAGCAGAAGTTTTATATTTTTATGAAGTCTGATTTAACCATGTTTTCTTTTATGGTTATTGTCTTCCTTAATTCTGTGTAGGAAATCCTGGCTACCTCCAAATCACAAAGATATTTTCCCAGTTTCTTCTAGAAGCTTCTAGAATTTATGATCCATATCAGATTAATTTTTGTATATGTGTAAGGCAAGAGCCTAACTTCGATTTTCCATGTCAGTATCCAGTTCTTCCAGCGCCATTTGCTGGAAAGACTTTCCTTTTCTCCATTACAATGACTTGGTGCCTTTGGGGAAAATCAAATGTTTATAGACATATGAGTCTATTTCCAGACTCTCTATTCTGTCCCACTGATGGATTGGGAGATCCTTACGTCAGTTCATAAAGTTTGGATTAATGTAGCTTTTATAATAAGTCTTGGAGACAAATAGCATAAGCCCTCCAACTTTATTCTTTTTTAAAGGATTGCTTTGGATATTCTAAGTCCTTTGCATTTTCATATAAAATTCAAAATTAGCATGTCAACTTCTTTTTTAAAAAAAATCTGGGAGCTTCCCTGGTGGCACAGTGCTTGAGAGTCCTTCTGCCGATGCAGGGGACGCGGGTTCATGTCCCGGTCCAGGAGGGTCCCGCGTGCCGCGGAGCGGCTGGGCCCACGCGTCCGGAGCCTGTTCTCCGCAGCAGGAGGGGCCGAAATGGTGAGAGGCCCGCATACCGCAAAAAAAAAAAAAAAAAAGAAAAAAGAAAAGTAAAAAAATCTGTTGGAATTATGATTGGGATTTCAGTGAATCTAAGGGGAGAATCTAATTTGGGAAGACTTGTCATCAGTTTTGAGTCTCCCAATTCATGAACATGGGCTATCACTCCAGTTATTTATATCTTTTTTTTTTTAATGGTTTAACTCATTTATTTCACCATCTTTAAACCAATGTAGCTGAAGAATTGCACCTCCCCTTTATAAATCTTCCCATTTATTCTGACTCAGGTTTTTTTGTTTGTTTGTTTTTGTGGTACGCGGGCCTCTCACTGTCGTGGCCTCTCCCGTTGCGGAGCACAGGCTCCAGACGCGCAGGCTCAGTGGCCATGGCTCACGGGCCCAGCCGCTCCGCGGCACGTGGGATCTTCCCGGACCGGGGCATGAACCCGCGTCCCCTGCATCAGCAGGCGGACTCTCAACCACTGCGCCACCAGTGGAAGCCCTCAGGTTTTTTTTTTTTTACATAGATTTTTTTGTATATATAGCAGGTTTTTATTAGCTATCCATTTAATACATATTAGTGTATATATGTCAATCCCAATCTCCCAATTCATCACACCACCACCCTCCCTAGATCTTCTTTATTTTCTTTCAACATGTTTCATATTTTTAGTCTTGCATTTATTTTCTTAAATTTATTCCCAAGCATTTTATGATCTGTTGCTATTGTAAGTAGAATTTCAAGAATTGCTTGTTACTAGTATGTAGAAATGCAATTGCATTTTTTATTTGACCTTATATCCTATGATCTTCCTAAATTCACCCATTAGTTCTCGTAGTTGTTTCGTTGCAAAAGCCCTAATTCTTTAGCATGTTCTATGTAAACAATCAGCTCATCTACAAATACAATTTTACTTCTTCCTTTCCAGTCTCTGCTTTTCTTGCACTACTGTATTGGCCATCATGTCCAGTACATTGTTGAATTAAAGTGGTGAGAGTGGACATCCTTGTCTTGTTCTCCGTCTTAGGAATGTTGGGAAATAATTCTCCATGGATGTCTCGAATTCATGAAAGAGATTTCTCTTCTGTAAGAGAAATGCTTACGGCAGAGGCACTAGCCTCTGGATTATCTTTTCAAGAATGTGGGTACAGCAAACAGCCCAGGAAGACAGAGACAGTGTATCCCTCTGGAGAAAAGGGACAATTTATTTGCTGTCCAATTTGTTTGATAGTCACTCCAGGGCAAAGGCTGGGCAGGTTTTCTTGCAGCCACTTATGAAAGATTGAGGTTCCCTAGGCTTGGGGTTCCTCCTCCATGACACAAACCCACTTGGTGTGGAGCATCCATTTAAGCCCAGCAGGACTTGGGGAGGAATGATAACATGAAGCTTACGCTACCTGCTGGGCTTTGAGTAATTGTCTTTTGGCTCTGAGCCAGGTGTCTCATGTCTCCTGTCAGCATCTGCTATGGACGGAATAGTGTCCCCGCTGCCAAAATTCATGTGTTGAAGCACTAACCCCCCAATGTGACTATATTTAGAGATAGAGTCTATAAGGAGATAATCAAGGTTAAATGAAATCGTAAGGATAGGGACCTGGTTCAATAAAACTGGAGTCCTTACAAGAAGAAACACCAGAGAGCCTGCTCCCTTTCTCTGTCTCTCTCTGTCTGTGTGTGTCTCTCTGTGTCTGTGTGTGTCTCTCTCTCTGTCTCTGTCTCTCTGCCATGCTCAAAGGAAAGGCCACGTAAGGACAAAGCACTGTCTATAAGCCAGGAAGACAGCTCTCACCAGAAACTGAATACTGATGGAAACTTGAGCTTGCACTTTCCAGCCTTCAGAACTATGAGAAAATAACTTTCTGTTTATTTATGAATAAAATACCAATCTGGTATTTTTCTATGGCACTGAGTCGACTAATACAATATCCACGAAACTACAGTAGGCTAACTTGTTAGCTTGCAAGAAAGGTAAAATTCAGACTCTTCTTAACAGGAGAGAAAACATTAAATCTTTAATCATTAAGTATGACGTTTGCTTTAAGATTTTTGTAGACAGTTTTAGTCAAATTGAGAAAGTTCTCCTCTAGCATTAATTAGCTGAGTCTTTTATATAATTGGGCATTGCATTTTGTCAAATGCTTTGTCTGCATCTGCCAATATCTCCTTTATTCTATTAATATAGTGAATTACATTGATTGACTTTAAAAATAAATTTATTTATTTATTTTTGGCTGCATTGGGTCTTCGTTGCTGCACACGGGCTTTCTCTAGTTGCAGCGAGCAGAGGCTACCTCTTCCGTGCGGCGCGCGGGCTTCTCATTGCGGTGGCTTCTCTTGTTGCGCATTGTGCAGAATGGGGAATCTGGGGGCAGAGCACCGGTGGTGGTACCAGAGGGCTGCAGTCTGCTCAGCTCTGACAACACAGGAAACAGGCACGGCCAATGTGGTCAACTGCCCAGGCTCGAACCCTGTGGTCCTCAACCTTGGCCACATATAGAAGCACCTGGAGACGAATGAAATCTCTTCAGATGGAACAGGCAGAGGTGTTTAGTGTTTATGAAAGCTCCCCAGGTGAGTCCCATGTTCAACCTTGGGCTAGAGTCCAGGCACCTCCACAGACTGGCTTTCCTGCCCGGGTATATGGCCAAATCATTTAACTTCTCCAAACCTTGCTTTCCTCGTTGGGTAAAGAGAATACCCACCTGGGTGCCCAGAAAGATATTAAGTATCACAGATACTAGTTCCAAGTATCTGTGAATGTGACTTTATTTATTGATGAGGTCTTTGCAGATGTGGTCAAGTTAAGATGAGGTCATTAGGGTGGGCCCTAATCCAGTATAATGAGTGTCCTTGTAAAAAGGGGAAATTTGGACACAGAGAGCTGTACAGAGGGAGGACATCATGTGAAGACTGGAGTCATGCTGTGTAAGCTAAGGAACCACCAGATGCTAAGAGAGAGGCCTGGACCATACCCTTCTCTAGCCCCTTCCGAGGGAGCATGGCCCTGCCAACACCTTGACCTCGGACTTCTGGCCTCCAGAATGGTAAGACAATACATTTTTCTTGTTTACGCTGCCCAGTTTGTGGTACTTTGTTACGGCAGACTAACATACCACTTGACAGGGGTTTTATAAGACTTAAGAATAAAATATGTAAAGCCTCAGACACAACATGTACACTCAATAAATTATGGTGGGAATATTATTTTACTTTTCTGAGTCTCAATTTATTTATAATAAATAAAGAAATATAATATAGCAGGGTTGTGCGACCATGGGCAAATTTCATAATCTCTCTCTCTGCCTCAGTTTTCTCACCTGCATAAGGGCAGTGATGAGAGCACCTGTTTCATTGGATTGTTGTGAGAATAAAAGGAGCACATTTACAACAGTGCTTGGCACATAGTAAGTTCTCAATAAATAGGATGATAATGATGATGGTGGTGGTGGTATATAAAATAAGAGGGAAGAATAAGATGGTCCTAAACATTTCTAGCTAGACAACCAGGTACAACAACTGCTTTTAAAATGGTCAAAGTAAAGAAATCCTCCGCTTTTTCCTGCAGTTTGGCTACAGAGAGAAACTAGGGAGAAAATGCAGATTTTTCCAGGGAGTCCAGGAAGAGAAGGCAGTGTCCAGGGAGCCCTTAGGTGCCTCCGACACTGGGTCCTGGGATTCATCTCTAAACTGGCAACTGCTGCCCGGCCTGGAGTTTGTTCCTTGATGGTTCCTTACCCAAGTATGTCTTAGCATGAGGGACCACAGGGTGCCTGAGCAGAGACAGATGGCCTTGAGAAGCTGCCACCTCGGTGGGACCCTCAAGTTCCCAGGTGAGCCAAGGAGTGCAGGGGTCTGGGGAGTTGCCACCTGACCCACTGTGCTGAACAGCCCAAGGGGGCACTGGGGATGGTGAAGGTGATGGTGACAATGTCTTGGTCTTGCTGTGATTGGAGGACCAGCCCAGGCCACGCTAAGCTCAGGATGCCGGGAGGATAAATCTGCCCTTTTTTATTGATG
Organism: Kogia breviceps; assembly: GCF_026419965.1. NCBI lineage: Eukaryota > Metazoa > Chordata > Mammalia > Artiodactyla > Physeteridae > Kogia > Kogia breviceps. The sequence continues at coordinate 74,258,257 of NC_081319.1, forward strand.
CTTCTGCCTCGTGCTCCCAGAGAAATCTGATTATCTGGGCTCTGCTGGCAGATGTCAAAATGAAATGTTTGCTCCCAGGTCTCCTCGTGGTGGGGGAGGGTGTCTGGGGCCAGCTCCTGCCTTCCTGTCAACAAACCATCATTAATCCCCCTCTCTAACTGTCGATACCTGATGTCACTTTTTCTGGTTTATGTGGCTTGGTGACCTTCCCTTATTTTGTTCCTAATAAAGACGGCTCCAGTGGGGCTGGGCCTGCTGCTGCGAGCCCTTTAATTCAAAGGGTGTTAAATCAGAGGGAGGCTTCCAGACAGCAGACAGCTCCTGGGGTCAGTGTCTCGGGTCTCTGGCCACCTGCTGCTCTGGCCATTGCTGCAGCACATTCCTGTGTCTGTGATGTGGTGCTCCTTTCACGAGTTTCTTACTTTGTCTTGATAAGTGTGGCTTCCAGAAGATTCCAGCTCAGTTGCTCCGGGGCGCACCCTGGACTCCAGGGTAATGGCTCCTGTAGGTGCCCTTGTTGCACCTACACACACACACACACACACACACACACACACACACACACACACAGAGTCTACCCTGGCTTCCCCAACTCTGTCTCCCAAAGCTACTGTCATAGCTAAGCCACAGAAGTTCTCAACCCTGGTTATGTACTAGTATCACCAGAGGAGCTTTAAAAAATACCAAGCACCTCACAAAAAGGGCTACCTAAGTGGCCAGTAAACACGTCCAGGGGCTCAGCTTCACTGGCCATCACAGCTGGCTAAAATGAAGCTTACAGATGACACCAAGCCCTGGCTGGGCTGTGGAGCAACCAAAATGCTCATGCATTGCTGGCGGGAGTGTAAATTGCACAATCACACAGCAGAAAACTGCTCGGCAGTACCTAAACTAAATACACACATAGCCCCGGTCCAGCATTTTGCTAGGCGTGTATACACAGAAAGGCATGCACATAGCTACCAAAACACACACATGAGTGTTCATAGCAGCGTTCTTCATAGTAAACCAAACCAGAAGCGATTCGTGTGCTCGTCAACCAGAGAACTGAGAAATAAAGGGTGGCGTGTTCATACAGTGAGATTCTAGAGCACGTTGAGAATAAACAAACACCATTACGAGCAACAATCGGGATAGCTCCCACAAACATGATGTGTATAAATGAAGCCAGACACACAAAAAGTACCTACTTTTCAAATCCATTTGTACAAAGTTCACATACAGGCAAAACTAACCTCAACTAAATAACTAACTAACCTAACACTAACCTAAGTGGGGATGTTGGTTAACTTTAGGTGGAGACTGGGAGCGGGTGTGAGGGGGGTTCCGGGTGGCCAGCAAGGCTCTGTTTCCTGAGTTGGCCATTAGTTACACGTGTGTATTCAGTTTGTGAACACCCATCGAATGTGTACATTTAGGATTTGCACACTTTTCTAGAAGAACGTTCTCTTCTAGAAGAATGTTAATATTTCAATAAATAGACTTTAAAAAGTTACCAAGACCCAGACTCCACCTTCAGAGAGTCTGACTTAATTAGTCTGGGATTCAGTACCCTGGCATGGATATTTTTAAGTTCTAAAGTGCAGCCAGAGCTGAGAAGCGTGGATTTAGAGAGTGAGGATTTGGAGTCAGAGACAGCAAGCCTAGAAGACTAGTTCTCCCATGAACTTGCTTGCGTAAGTTACTGAATGTCTCTGGATTTGTTTCTTTTTCTACTCTTTTTTTTTTTTTTTTTTTGGTCACACTGTGTGGCCTACGGGATCTTTGTTCCCCGACCTGGGATGGAACCCATGCCTCCTGTATTGGGAGCGCAGGCTCTCAACCCCTGGATGGCGAGGGAAGTCCACTGTTTTTTCTTTTTACTTCAGGCCTGTTTCCCTCAGGGTAACATGAGAGGGTTGGACAAAAGACCCAATGACATTAAGGAGACACCATTGGGGACCTCTGAGAACCAGTTATAGCTACAGAGACCAGGCTCCTTTGGCTTTTCCCCTCCCCACTCCCCATGTCTGGGATGTAGATCAAGGCAGAACCATTTTGGCTGATGGAACCAGAGTGGATCCCCTGACCCTGGAGGACTCTGTGCTACACGGAGGCCAAACAGTGCCTCCACTTAAGCTCAACTGAGAGAAGGGAGCTTCCACCGATTTTATAATCCCAACTTCCCCACCTGTCCCTTTCCAACCCTCCCACATGAGAAAAGGGGGGAGGGAAGGAAAGCAAGAGAGGAGTTGCCCACTTTCCCCTTTGTTCAGGGAGCTTTCTCAACCTTCGATATTCCTAACTCTTTAGCACCCCAAGCCAAATCCCAAAGACCTTCAAATCTAGATTTGCTCTGCCAGCCGGGGAGAAGTGTGCTTTCGTCACTTCCCACTCACTTCCAGGTGTCAGGGACCGTCCCCAGGTACAGAGCCTGGAACCCCACAGGTTCAGCTGAAATATTCCAGCTCGATTAAGCAAGCAGAAACGGAGCCGAGGAAAGCCAGGATGCAGATGTTGGCAAGCTCTTCTGCCTTGGGAAAATGTCATCCCCCTAGCAAGGAACGGGGAGGGGGCCAAGCTCAGAAGTTTTCTGCCCCCCTCTGAGTTCACTGAGAATTCTCTTTCCACATTACTCATCGGAATGTTTAAGAAGATGACAGCTGGGCTCCCAGATGGGAAAGTGGAGGCAAATGGATGTGGGGGACGACTGCCAATCAGGCGATGCGGCGGCTGTCAGAGGACGTGAGCCCTTCCTCATTTACCTTCTCCCAGGAAGCGTAGGTGGGAGCCAGACACCTCAGCACTCTGTCCCAGGCCTGGCCTCTGGCGGTGGGGGTCGGGGGGTTGCTGGGAAGGGCTGGGAAGTGGAGGTAGGGTCTTCCCTTTAGTGACCAGGCAATGAATAGTTTTCCAAAGTCCTCACGCAGCCCACAAGCAAACACATAGTTTGTCCAAGTTAAGGAAGATGACATCGCACAATTTCAACCTCTGCCGCAACCGAAAAATATGTTACTCTGAAAGAGAAGGGGATCTGTGTTTTGCAATGGCCAGTGAAGCAGAAGTACTTAGGCTGTGAGAAAACAAATCCATCTGCTTCAAAGGCCATGTGCAGTTGTTTATCGCCCCTGGACCTAAAAAGTTTGAGTTTATTATTTATTTATTTATTTATTTATTTGTATGCGGGCCTCTCACTGTAGCGGCCTCTCCCGTTGCTGAGCACAGGCTCCGGACGCGCAGGCCCAGCAGCCATGGCTCACGGCCGGCATGTGGGATCTTCCCAGACCGGGGCACAAACCCGTATGCCCTGCATCGGCAGGCGGACTCTCAACCACTGCGCCACCAGGGAAGCCCAAAATTTGAGTTTAAAAACTGATGGAGGACTTTATGAAGACCTGGTAAAGACCAACATGTACTCCCAGAACATCAGCAAATATCTGGCTCATGTTCACTGAGCATTCCATGCACGTGGAAGAAAAAGACTAAGAAGGACAAGGCACAGAGAGAGCCACACACAGTGACAGCCACTAAGAGAAAGACGGACAGACAGGTACACACAGAGGTGAAGACAGAGAGACAGGCAACTAAAAGTGGAGAGAGAGTGACAGTGTTCCATGCCTGCAAGATATAAATACACAGAGAAGGATGGAAGATCCATTGGCGCCACAGGTAAACAGGTGACACTTGTTTGGGTCTCCTCTTCTCCTCCAGCACTAGGGATCCCCTGGCTGCATCCCCTGCAGAGTCCAAGAGTCCAAAGCCTTTGACCTCTCCTCCCCCTTGCTCCAGACCCCTGTCCCCATAGCTACACTATGATGAGTAATTCCCCAAATCCCCGTGTATTTTGCATGTAAACCCATTTGGCCGAAATGGAGGCTTCTTAACCTTAGGAGCTGAGGCATATGCCTGCCTGTGAAGGGAGATCAGAACAGCAGGGCCAACTGGCTTGTTGGTTTCCAGAGGGCTGGAGAGCAGAGCCGTGATCCTCCCTGAATCCCTGAATCAGACAGCCCTGCAGGATTTGGGACAGGGGACACCGGTGGGATTACAGGTCCTAAGTGTGGGGACAGACATGCAAGCCAAAGTAAGAGAGGAGCTGAGGCTATTCTAGTTGGTTGGAGATGGACAAGGAGTCAGGGCGGTGGGGGGACCCACTTCAGGACTGGTAGCGACAGAAAAGAACGATTTCTGCTAGATCCACAGCTTAGCCTGTGGAGGCACATGGGGCCCTGAGGGAAAGATGCCACCACTAGCTAAAGATCTCTCTGCGGTGTTGGATGTGATCTGAAGTACCTTTGCATCCATTACGATGCTCTGAGCTGTCAATAACAGAGTATCTAATTAAAACAATATTTATTATTTACATAACAAAAGTCTAGAGATAGACCATTTCAGAGTCGATTATAGGCTAGTCACCGAGTTCAGCTCAAATTTGAGAGGAGAGGACATAGACCCCATATCTTGATGGGAGTGGTGTGACAGACTTTGAGAAGCAAAAATAAATGTGAAAATAAACAAGTGTTGTTTCAGGCCACTAAATTTTGGGGTAGCTTGTACACAGTATCACTGTGGCAGTGACTGACTGATACATTTTAAACTCATATGCTGCTGGAGTCAGCCACTATTGTAAATTTGGCCTAGTCTGGAGGAACTAAAACTAGAAAAAGGGCATCCAAGGGGGCCTCCCCGCTCCTGTGTTTGCTCCCCTCCCCTCCTTCCATCTTCTTTCCCCTGTCAATCTCCCGCTAGACTAGAGGCCACAGAAACCCCTCTACCTTTCACCTCCCACCCCCTTCATGTTGTGCAGTCCTTCTAGTGCATTCACAGACTCCATACAACAGCTGAAGCTGCACAGTCCCTTCTGGGGCCTCCTCATTTGTTGCTCACAAAGCCTCCTCTGTGGACCTTTTTTCCCTTAAAAATGCCTTTCTTTGTATCACATGGTTCCATAGAAGCTTTCTCAAGCTAGAGGCCTTGGAAATCCCACAAGCCAGCCAATTTGCTCAGGCAATGAGACATTAACTCCTGCCTTTTCCCCAGGTGGCTTTGACACTTTTAATCTTTATCTATCAGCTTTCTCCGGACGACTCTCCACAGCTCAACGCTCCCCACTCCGGCCTCTATGCTCATGCAGTGATGTGGCTTCTGGTTTCTACTCCTTGCTCAAGATGGAGCTCTATTATGCCCTGGATTCCAGGCATGCTCTGGCTCCATGCTAGGAACAAGGGCTGCTTGGTTCTGGGCCTGGCCTAGAGGGCTGTGCCCGTGTATTGAGAGGCATAGATGAGAAGTAAAATGTGCCATGGAAAGCTATTACAGGGGCTTCGTGTTCCAAGAGATGTTTCTTGAGCACCTCTTGTGTGCAGGGTGAGGTGCTGGGCACTGAAGAGACAGCAGTGGCCCAAACAGATGGAATCCCTGCCTCTGAGAGCTTCAGCCCGAAGTTCTTACGGGATCCTGTCCAGAGGACGGCGGTACAGTAAGGAGGAGGACATTTCCCTGAGGGGCAGATGTGGTCAGCGCTCCCCCGACCCACTGTCCCAGCTCATGCCCACGGGGACCCACTCAAGCACCCATAACTTGGCTCAGAACTGTCTCCTCTCCGTGCACAGGGAGGGCCCCAACCGCCAGGGGGTTAATGGGCCCAGCGGTGTCCAGGGATGTGTAGGAGCTGGAGGAGGAATATCCTGGGGGTCCTCACCCTCAGGTGGGACTCCTGTGAGGCTGGTCTACACGGTGGCCAGGAGGACCCCAGTGGGATGGAGACTCACTTCTCCACAGTGAGAGCTGCTCATTAACATACACACCTCTCCACCTCACTTCCGCACACCCCTGCTGGCACTTCCAGGGCTCACATCTCAAATAAACTACTTGCATACAAATCCACGTCTCGGGATCTGCTTTGGAGGGAACCCCCAATAAACATAATAACAATGATAGTTATTATTAGTAGTAGTGCAGTAGTAGCAGTAGATTGAGAACTCATAATGTGCTCGGCCCCTCTTACATTGCAATGCCTCTATGTGTAGGTACTGCAATTATCTCCATTTTGAAAAGGAGAAAACAGGCACTAGAGGGGAACTCTGGCATAAGGGAAGACCTTTGGCCAAAATCCAGGATCCCAGTTAGAGCTCTCAGCAAGCAGCTCAGGATACTGGGGAATCTGTGTTACTCCTAAACTTCAGTTTCCCCTCCTTTCATAATGAGGATGATACTCCCAGCCTGCCCTTCTCATAGGGATTGGAAAGCTACTGTAAAGTGAGGGGTTTTAAGCTCTAACAACATAAAGGGCATGAAAAGCTTTTGGAGAGTATGAAACTCAGTGTGAAAACGAAGGTTGAAGGACGTGTGGAGTTCTCCTTCCTGGACAGCTGCTCTTAGCACTGATGACTCCCTCTAGGAGGGCTGAGATCCTTCAAGGATGGAGGAACTTTGGAGTCTCAGCCATAGGAAGTTCTTCTTACCCAGCAATCCTTATTCTCTTCTCCAATGTCTTAGTCCTGTGTTTGTTTGTTCTCCTGTTTAAATTCTCTCCCTCAGACTGGGGCTCCCTGAGGGCAGGGCTGTGTCTCCCCTTCCCACCCGTGGCCCCAAATGTGGGAAACTGTTAAAGAAACCCTTAGGTTGGAGATTCCCAGATCAGGTCCATGGCTCTTTGAGCGTCTGTGGAAACTGGGCAGTGGGAATCCTGACCTGGACTGACATGGAGCCGAGAGTCTGTGTTAACTGAGGCTGTCCTAATTCTGTTTGTGTAGCTTTCCACTTGACTTATTTATAAGTGTCCACACCAAGTGAGTTTACTGGCAGTGGTTCTGCCACCTTTAGGGATCTCTGTGCTGGACGAGGTGGAGCGGAAGGGCAGGTAGTAAGAGGAGTGAGAGGTGAGAGGAGGAAAGACGGGGGCACTTCAGAGCAGAGTCAGTAAGGGAGATGTGCCCTGGACCCCATGCTCCCAGACTCCCACAAGAAACTATACGGGCCAATCTGTGCTATTTCGCATAAAGTTTTTTCAGAGGTTTCAGTACAGGATATGTTCCTGTAGGACGAAATTCAATTCTGCCTGGAGGCCTGGCCTGGCCCAAATCAGAAGTGGGTAAGACATGTTTTTAGCTGCAGGCCTTACCTCTCTAGGCCTTCCATCTTGCAGGCTCCCACCTGCCTGAGCTCCTTCATGCCCTGCTTCTCAACCTACCTGCCCTGTGTCCCCCAACCTCAGGGCCCTATTCTGTTCATCTCTGCCACCTTAAGCTAATGCTATGTCCTCCTGATAGCAACCACCTTGTAAGGACAACCCCTGAATCGGATCAATCCTGGTGGGAAACCTGCACTGAGCACTTCCCCTCCACCAGGACCTGCTCTGAGGGGTTCACGTACATTAACTTGGCTCCCCTCATAACCTACTTATGAGGAGCAACTGGTGTTATAACTCATTTTACAGATGAGGAAACTGAGGATCAGGGAAATTAAGCCCAAGGTCACACCATCAGTGGCAGAGGTGGCTTGAACCCAGTCTGTCTGCTCCCAGTGGTAAGCAGCTCCCAGAATTTGGGGACTCAGAAGCTCTTCCTACCACCTGCCCAGCCCCCCGACAGCATTCCCTTTACTTTCTTCCAAGCAATCGGCGTCTTTGCTCATGATATAATCTTCCCTTGTTTGTTGTTTACCCGTGACTGTCTGTGTTCCCTGCCAGCCCACAGGCTCCCTGAGGGCAGGTACTTCCCGGCTCCTGGAACAGGACCTGTCACAAAGGAGCCACTCTGTACATGCTTGTGGAATGAATGAAGAAATGGTTGGCAGCAGAGGTGGAGGTGGTCACCCAAGGGATGGGCTCCAGTCACCCAGTGAGGCCCCAGACCCAGACTCAGAAGACTGTGTGTGCATGAGTGTGTGTGCACGTGTGTGCATGTGTGCACGCGTCTGTGTGTGCATGTCTGTGAATATGTGTGCGCATGTGTAAGTGCATGTGTGTGCACACATGCGCACGTGTGCTTGAGTGTCTGTACACCTGTCCAGGTGGTGCTGGAAGCTGTCAGCCTGTTGGGCAGGCCGGGCTGTGAGTGGCCTGAGTCTCACTGCAGCCTAATCATGGCTGACAGATTGATTAGGGGAGCAAGTTGCTGCATCTCTAGCACGACAGACAAGGCGAGCACACCTCCATTTAACCTTTCCCTTCACACACGGATGGAGGGGCTGCAGGCCGGGGCTGGGGAGAAAGGGCCGGGCATGGAGGGTGAGCAGGTCTGTGGAGAGGCAGGGCCAACAAGAACCAGCACAGCGGTGTGGAGGGAGCGTGGAGGGAACAGGAGGTGGGGAGCAGTTGCCAGAGGCTGGAAGACGAGGGAAGCGGATGTCCAGCTGGTGTGGCAAGGCCAGGGCTTGTCTCCAGGATGTGATCCAAGGAGTCCCAGGGCCATGGATGTCCTCCTTGGGACCAAGCATTGCCCTCTCTTTCCCTGAGGGATGGACAAGCGGGGTGCTCCCACAGCAGGTCGGGAGGCCCTAAAACCCGGCTCTGCGCATGCTCAGGAGGGGCATGAAGGCGCATGGTCAGGGGGCTCTTCAGAGCAGAGCCGGGCCAGCGGCAGGGGTGGCGTTGAGGGTCACTCCGCCTTCAGTTGCAGGCAAAGAGGTGTGCTAGGTTGATAAGGCTGCAGAGGACCTTGGAAAGGAAAGCAGCCGTCTGCCCTGCCCCATTCCATGGAGGAGGAAACAGTCCAGTGCAGGGAAGGAGCCCTCCCAGGTCAGTTACCCACCATCGATGGCATCTACTGCCTGCTAGGGGCCGAACCAGGTGGGCACTGCAAGGAGACGGGTGAGATGGGCTCTGAGGCAGGCGTCATTGAGGGCCCCCCTGCATCTGTCCCTTCCATCCTGGAGGCCTCACAGGAGGGGACTGGAAGGGCCTATAGTAGCAGAGCAGACCCTGGAGAAGGAAGCACCTGACTGCACTTGGGCCTGGGGTCTTCCCCACACCCCACTCAGAATCACAGGATCCAAAAGAGACCCCTGTGTTTTCAACCAGTCCACTCTGCCTGGGTGAAGAGGCCCCATTGCTTCTAGCAACCAGAGCGCTAATGTTCCGAATCATTATACTTTTTAAATTAGGAAAATCTAGTGGCAGATTTTATGTGCCACCAAGCCACTCTTTACATCATCTTTGTGTAGAACTTGTAAATGTTACTGATTAACCAGGGTAAAAAAAATCTGTATATATAGTACTTTAACCTCAAATATTTTATTTTAGAATGCTTAGGGAGGAAAAATAAAACTGGACAGATCCAACAGAGTGATAACGATGGTTGTTATTGGGGAATTAGATCTGAGTACCTTTTATTTACAATTTTCTGCATCCCTTCAATTGTATCATTAGAACAATAGGCATTGCTCTCCTAAAAGCAGTGTGCCTGGTTTTGAATTTACACAGTCTCCTGATCCGGTAAACAAAACACACACAGCATAACGTCTGAAAAATAAAATTAAAAAAAAAAAAAAAAAGGTAGTGGTGGCTGTGTTTTGAAGCTGTAAGTGATTTCTTTTTCTTTTCTCCTACTTTCCTTCCCCTGAAATCATCTACATTACTAAAACTGACGGTGCCAGATGGGCATATGGGCATAGTGGGGAAGGGGAGAACAGTATTTCAAACAAATAACGAAATCATTCCTGCCATTCTTTTTCACTGCCATCGTGAGGAAGAGAGGAAGATAATTGTCACTCTGGTTCTTGTTCGGAGGCCCTTGGAATAACACGTGCAATGACATCAGTGCAACGGTGAACAGACATTGCTAATGGCCTTCCCGAATATATTCCCCTCTTAGTGTCTCTGCCAGAGCTCTGGTTTGGCTCTGTTTACACTCCTCTCAGAGGCCACGTGTGCCATGCCCTGGATTGGTCCCCAGTGCTTCTCAATGGGGTACTATTGGCATTTGCATTATAGGATGTGTAGCATTTCTCTCCCCCCCCCAAGGGAGTGTGTGCTCAGAGGGACCCCCAGATGTTAGGACTCCTAAAAACTCTTCCACATGCCGACCAGTGAAGCTGTCACACCCTGGTTGAGGGCCACTGGCAGCCAACGGCAATGACTTCACTTCCCCTGCCAGTGACTCAAGAAAGGGCAGGTGCTATGGGTCGAATTGTGTCCCTCTCCCCCCGCATAATATATGTTAAAGTCCTAACACCCAGTACCTGTGAATGTGGCACCCGGAAATAGGGTCTTTGCAGATGATCAAGTTCAGATGAGGTCCTTATGGTGGGCCCTAGTGCAATGTGACTGGTGTCCTTCTAAAAAGGTGGAAATTTGGACACAGACACAGACAAGCACAGAGGGAAGACAGTGTAAACCGACCCAGGGAGAACGCCATGTGAAGATTGGAGTGATACTGCCACAAGCAAGCCAAGGAAGGACTGGGGCTACCAGAAGCTGGAAGAACAAGGAAAGATCTTTCCCCTGCAGGTTCCAGGGGGGGCATAGTTCTGCTGAAACCTTTGTTTCTGACTTTCAGCTCCAGAACCATGAGACAGTAAATTTCGGTTGTTCTGAGCCACCCAGTTTGGGGTACTTTGTTACAGCAGCCCTAGGAAACTAATACAGCATGTGACCTCCTTTTGGCCAATAAGAGTCAAAGGAAAGTTGTCTGGGAGACATGTTTCCCACGAATACAAAGACACGCAAAGGAAACAATGAATTTTCTGGTAACGATGTTGTTGTAGCTGCATGTGATGGAGGAAATTGCTGCAGCCGTCTTATGAATGTGAGAGACAAAGCTTGATATAATCAGCCTATGGGGGAAAGAGACAAAGAACCTGGGCCATTGATGATTACTGCTGAGCCTCTGAAACAACCAACTCTGTCACTTCTCAACCTTGGGACTTCTTGTTATGTGAGATGGTAACCTCACTGATGATTGAAATCATTTTTGAGCTTGGTTTTCTGTTTCTTACATTGAAGTGCATTCTCAGTGACACAACATATGGTGTCTACCAGTCAACAGACTCTCAATCTAAGACCAGTGGTGGATGCCATTGATAGGCTGGTAACTATCGATGGCTCAGCTTAGAAGTAGCCAAGCCTTAGCTTATCAATATTAGGTCCATGAGCGTATGTCCCTAGGGAGAAATCTGAGGAAGTAATTGGCTGCTTTTGTCATAGTCAATCTTAATTTCTCAGATATATTCACAGAGATGTAGAGAATCACCACCTGCCTGGACAGGGAGGGAGCTTAAAGTTCATCTCACACGGGGGTTCTCAAAGCAGGGTCTGTGACCTCTGGGGGACCATGAGGTCATAATTATTTTTATGATAATACTAAGATGTTAACTGCCTTTTTCACTTTCATTCTCTCATGAATGTGCAGTGGAGTTTTCCAGAGGCTGCCTGACATGGGATATCACAACAGATTGAATCCAGAAAATGAGAATCCAGCTGTCTTCAAATAAGGCAGACGTTAAAGAGATTTCCAAAAATGTAAAAGAAGGCCACTCTTCTTACAAATTTATTTGGTCAAATACAGTTATTTTACATAAAAATATTATTTATGTTAATTGTAATGGGTTTGTTATCATTATTTTATAACAGTATTTTAAAAATTTCTCAGTAGATAAAAATAGATGTAACTTACATTGATAGAAGCTCTTTGGAGTCCTCAAAAATAGTTAACACTATAAAGGGGTCCTGTGAGCAAAATGTTGTAGCGATGCTGATTAAGTGACACCACGGCTGACCCAGAGAAAGGAGAGGGGCTTTCAGATTGCTGGGACAGCAAACAGGGTGATGGAAACTGGACCAACTGATAATAACAAAAGCAAACATTTATAGGTGCCTTCAATGGGCCAGGCACGGTGTGGAACGTTCACGCGTATTACCTGTATCATTCTCGCATCAACCATTTATCTTTTACAATCTCCCCATGAGATAGGCAGGGAGACAATCCCCATTTTGCAGATGAGAAAATCATGAATTTGGCAAGATAATTCCCTGCTTAAAACCTCGTAGCTGGTAAGTGCGGAAGTCAGGATTCAAATCTGACATCACCACTAATGTTTCTGAATCTGGTGTCTTTAGCCTCTACGCTTTATAGAGTCAGGAACTCAGGCTGGTCACTTAGCAGTGTTTGAACTTCAGTCCATGCTCTGGGCTCTCTGAGACCCAGTATGCACATTTGTAAAATGGGCATGAAAATAGCTAGGTGGTGAGGATCAACAGAGATAATGAATATGAGAGCAATTTGTAAACCTGATGTGATCATTATGACCAATCATTCCAGCTGTTCTCTCCTTTGTGGGAACCATTCTGGGGACTATTAAAAACATGGACCCACTCTCATGATTGAACACATGTATGTATATGCACCTACATGCTCACCAGCAAGGTGATTTGTGACACATACATTTTTATATTAATACTCGCTCAAAGATTTGCTTTAATCTGTAAATATTTAAGCTCTTCTGTCTCTCTCTGTCTCTTTCTCTCTCTCTCTCACGCACACACACACTCATTATCTCAGCAGCTTTTGTGAAGGAGAAGCTGGCTGAAATAAGTTTTAAAAAAACACCAATATCCCCACATCTAGAGTAAGGATCGGTGGCAGGTGCTGGTCAGTGCGCGCCACCCTCCTCTCTGGACCACAGCCAACAGCACTTGAGATGTGACAGTTGTTTACAGACCTCTTCTGAGTCTTTATCTCACAGCACAAAGCTAAATAAGCACCATTTCCAGGCACTATTTGGTGAGGCAAGTTACAGAGTCTGAAATGATTATTAGATATTTACTGTAGCAAAAACACTGAACTGAGATGCGCTTTAGCAACTCTAAACAGTAAACCAGGGAGGGGAGGCAAACCCCTGGAGACCAAGTGGCCGGGACTGACTCTGGAAGAAGCAGGCCATGTCTCAGGCTGTGGGCCTGCTGGTCTGTCCCTGGTGGTGCCAGTGCCCTCCTGGCTCTGTATTTGCAATGGGGGGAAGAGTCTTGCTTGGGTCAGGAGACAAGTATGCCAGCACCCCACCCCAACTCTTCACCAGTAGGTGTCCTTGGGCAAACCACACACACACTCCCTGGGTCTGTTTCTTCTACTGGGTCCTAAGGGTTGACCAGATGACCCATAGAATTCTGTGTGCAAATGAGGTTCCCTGTGGTCACACCACAGTTGGGCTGGTGTCCAGAGGAGCAGGAGTTAAGTGATGGGAGAAAGAGTGAGCTCTGGGGCCAGAGCCTTTGACCAGGTATTTTCATGCCTCTTGGGAGTTTCCCAGCTCCCTAGTAAGCCTAAGTGTATGTATAAGGGGTGGGAAGGGCTCAGGACCAGCTCTCAGAGGGACAGATGACAGAAATGGAGGCAGAGACAGAGGGAGAGAGGCCCAAGGAGGGAGCAGCTGAAGGCATCTCTCAGGCCCTTTTTTCCTCCAAGATGCTCTTGCCTGGCAGCCTCCTTGGGTCTGCACACCTTTGCCTCTGAAGCCCCTGTACTCTTCATGCCCATCTCCCCCCATCTCCCCCCACCCTGCCTCTCCACCCTCTTTAACTGTCCTGCTCCCTCCCCCTCTTCTCGAGCTATTGGTCTGTGCCCTTGGGAACCCCAGAACTATATTCCTGCCTCACTCGTGGTAGCTTTCTAGTCCCAGTGTTCGGACAAACCTCGTTCTCTGCTCTTGCCAACTCTGTGTGTGACAGAAAGATCTTCTGCTTTGCAGTCAGAAGAACCTCTGTCACTCACCAGTGGTGGAACTTCAAGCAAGTGTTTTGTCTTATCTGATCCTCAGTTTCCTTATTTGTAATTCAGGACTAACAAGATTACTTGATAGAATGTTTTGGTAATTAAGCATGAAGGTATTTTGTCAGCCAATATGGCATCTACATGCTATAATTTAGCTACCTTGTGCTCCATTTAATTTAATGTCATTATTCCCCTCACAGCCCTGTGGTTTGCACACACAGGCATGTCTTGGGGAGAAAGACTGTTTATCTTCCAGGAAACCCTTTGCTTTTACACACACACAATTGAGGCTCCATAAGTGGAACTTGGGAGAAGACAGGTGAGGGGGAAAGGCTGGTGCACCTCACAGGGAGGAAGGAAGGACAGGGTGGAAGAGACAGAGAGAGGAAGGGACAAGGGGGTTTCTCCTGATTCTGTCCCTGGGTTCTCTCACCTGAATATCCACTATTGGGTTGGAAGAGACTCGTTATTGCCTGGATTGTATGAAAAGACTCCTGGAAGTACCCTCTTCCCACTTCCTTCTCTTGGTGCTTTTTACTTCCTCTCTGGAATCATAACCCTGACCAGAATAAAACATGAACAAGAACGAGTGTCTGGGCCGACAGCTGTGTGAACCCCAATTCTTCCAGCTTCTCCACCCAAGCTTACCTTTGGGGGAAGAGGGCTTTGTAATTCACAAAGATGGAGGGAAAATATTCCCCTCCACGTGGCCCCTTGCCACTCCATGTGACAAATGCTCACGTTCTCACTGCCTGAGTAATGCACGCCAGTAAATAGTATAAGCATTGATCCACATATCTCACATCTATAGCTGCTGTTCTACCAGACTCCTTAAGCAGTTCCTTGAGTCCATTTCTTTGTCAACAGGTGCAGTGGCCAAGGGAAGTGTCAGCACCATGTAGCCACCCTGGGCATATGCTCTGGGGACCCCGGGCCTTTAGCCAATGTCAGTAGGATCTCAGCAAGTGGACACAATACACCAAAGTGCTGGGAGTGAGGCTGGTGGTAATTGTCTATGTGGGATCTAGGCTCCAAGGAGAAAGGATGAAATCTTTGTTTTGATCTGTACAACATCCAGGTTGGGGCAGGAGAGAGGCAGTAAGAAAATCAAGAGGACACTTGGCGAGGGCCTAGGCCAGAAGGAGTTGGGACAGAAGATGGATAAAGAGGAAGAAAAAGGGTAAGACTGAAAGTAAGGATGGAAAGGAAAGAGGTAAGAGGACAGCAAGTCCAGGTTGTCTTCTTTCTCTCCTCCTTCCCAAGCTCAGGTAGAAAGGGAAAGTCCTTATTGAGAGCCACAAAGTCATAAACACGACTCCTACCAACGACCTTGGAGAGCGAGTTTGTGGTTCCAGCGGACACATCAGTACATGCAGTGCACTTAAAAAATGAGTCCTCTCTTTAGAAAAGTCATCCTGTCAGTTGAGCAGGGAGGGAGGGGAGCACAGCCAGAGGGACAGGATCTGTCTCCACGATCAGCTGCAGGATCCAGCTCTTCCAGACGTCTCCCACCTCACCCCCAGTGACTCCACCCTCTGACCTGGTGGGACCTGTGTCTACACAGGCAAAACAATGAACAGTTCCACACTTAAGTGTGAGCTGCATAGATAGAAGGTGAGAAAGGTCACTCTCTACGGGAGGGTTTCTCAACCTCAGCGCTGTTGACATTTCGGGCAGGATGATTTTTTTGTTCTGGGGCTAATCCTGCATCATAGAATGTTTAGCATCATCCCTTGTTCCCTACCCGCGAGATGCCAGTAGAACCCCTGGACCAAAAATGTCTCCAGCTATTACCACAATTGCCTCCCGATGAGAACTTCTGTAGGGGCCATTTGCTTCCTGGAATGAGTTTTCAGAAATGGTCACTCTACCTTCCTGGGTCTCTGGATGACCCACCTCACAAGCTGGCCTCAACGTGGAACCTCCTCCACCCATGTCTGATGGTGCATTTCCAGAAGCACCAAAGAAGAGACAGTTGGTATAAACAGCAGAGATGCATGTTTTTCTTCTACCTCTGGGTCCACTCTCCATACGTTCCTACAAAGTCTGGTAGAGACTAGAGATTTAAAAAAAAAAAAAACAAAACTGTAGCACTGGTCAATGAGAGGCAGAATCAGAGAAGAGGATGCTGACTTGGCAAAGCCTGGCCATAGGGACACCCCAGCCCTGGGGACGTGGTCACTTCCATCTGGTCCCGTGTGCAGGTAGAAGCAGAAGGCACCTGGCGGGCTGCATCTACATGTGTGCCCTTGCCCTTGATCAAGCCCTCCCTGCCTCTGTCTTTCCATCTATACAATGGAAAGGGCAGAACTACAGAACGTCTAGGGTTTCTGCCCAACTCTGATGAACCAAGTTCCAAGATTCTCTGAGATTATAATTAGAAAAAACCTGATCTTGTGGTGCATCAAGGATGTGCAGAGCATGCTATGAATTCCCCCAGGTTACCTCTTAATTACCAGAACGGATATAGACAAGCATTGCCAATTCTAAAGGAAAAGATAAATCCAAACTTAATCTGGCTGTGGCCATGATCAATGAAACATGATTCCCCCCCCCACCACGTCCCTCTCTCTCTCTCTCTCTCTCCCCGCCTCCCCTCCTCCGTCTCTCCCACCAATCACAACAAATCGACTTGGAGCAGAGGCCCTGTCAGGAACATTTTCTGCCTGTTCAGACCAAAGGGGTTTTCTTTGTGCATCTCGCCGGGACTCGTCTTCAGAAGGGATTGATTCCTGGGCATCCATCTTTGAATCTGCAGAAAAACTCTCTAAAGCGGCTGCTTTCCTCACTCTGCCTGGACCTCTGGTTCTCACTGGGCAGCAACAGCTCTGCTCCGGGAGAAAAATTACCCAGCGGTGGGAGGAGATGCTGACACTACCAAGACTGAGCTAAAAGCAGCTCCTTGGAGGAAACGATGCCAGGACAATAGGCCCTGGGACAAGAAGCCCAGCCAGCGCCCAGCTCCCTCCACCCAGTCGAAGGGCGAGACTCCCACCTTGTGTGCTCCACATTGCGATGACTTAGGAACTTGCAAAATGTTCTCCAAGCAGCTCATTCTTCTCAACAAGCTGTAAGGCCAGAGAGGGAAGGAACCAGACCAAACTGGGCTGCTCAGGGAGAAATTGGAGGGGCTGGGGTGCTGGGAGAGACCCCTTCATCCTCCCCTGATCACACAACTCGCCTTTCAGGCTGACCTTGAAGAGTGGAAGCTGGCTCGGATTTCCTATGCTGTGTGTTCACATCCCCAGACCTGAGGGCTGTGTGCTCCCGAACAAGGGAAGGCAGGTGGCACTTGCTGGGAGGGGTGAGAGGGGGTCCAGGGTCTGGGCCAAGGCCGAAGGGAGGTGTCAGCTGGTCTCCTGCCACCTCCCGTCCCTGGAAATCCTCTGCAGGGTCCCTACCTCTCCTATTTTGAGGAATAGGGTTGGACCTCAGCACGTCATCTGAACAGAGTAGCAATAACACGTCACAGACTTCAGACCCTGCATGACCAAACCCCCTCAGTGTCTCTGTCACCCCCTGGACCCTCAGGTGGAGGGGCAGACCCTTGCCCTGCAGGCAGACTGGGCAAAGCCTCAACACACCCATTCCTAGGGCTGGGTAAGCAGAGATCACTGGTTAAGCCACTGGGATGGGGATGAAGCTCTCTGGACGCCCCTCTGGCTGAGGTCAAGCGTGGGGCTGTGGGGCTCCCCTGGGCCACACCAAAGGTATCGGGGATTCCTAAGCATTTCTGAAAATAATGATGGTGGCCCCCTGACGCCCCTCAGTCTGAGATGGGGCAAGGCTGAGACTTCAGGAAAGGGTTTCTCAGTAGCGTGGCATACTGACATCTGGGTCAGATTGATCATATCCCTGGCTATGCGTTTTGTAGGAGAAGGCATCACTCATCAGAGATCGGAATGAGAGTGGACTGAGAGGTCTGGAACGTGAGCTGACAGTTAATAACTAACAACACACAGCGACCTAGGGGGAGAGGTACCTTTGTTCCTGGTACTAGTGATTAAGTGGTTGTTAATAGAGAATTGGATCTCCCATGACTTGGAGCAATAGGTATTCCAGGCTTGGAGGGGAACATGGTGTTTAAGCACCTGATCTCTGACATGAGATGCCCTGGGTTTGAATCCTGGCTCGAGAACGAACAAGCTGTGCAACCCTGGGCAGCCCACTTAACCTCTCTGTGCCTCAGTTTCCTCGACTGTAAAATGGGGCTAACAGTAGCAACCTACCTCCTAGGTTTGCTGTGAGAATTTAATGAGATAATAGAACAGTGTCTGGCATATAATGAATAGTACATAAGTGTGACATTATTTTTATAGTTATTACCGGACTCAGAAGACTTGAATTTGATTTCCACCTGATTGCAAGTCCAGCCCTCGACCCAGGGACTTAATTTCTTCAGGCTTCAGTTTCTTGTATAAACTGGTTCCTACCTCACAGGGTGGCTCTACCTGTCAAAGACATCAGACCCTGCTGTGACCAGAGCTTCTTCCACCCCCGCCTCTGCTCCCCAGCTCCACCCCCAGATCCCGTCCATCATTTAAGACCAGCTCTTTCCTGGCTACTTCAGAAGTGGATGCCGACCTCTGGTGGAACACCTTGTAGCAACACGGCAGCTGCTGCCTTCTTCTCCCTTCTGACACATCACCTATTTTGGAAGGGACTGTGCCCGGCCCCAGGGGAGAAGCCAAGCCCTGTTTGGTCTAAATCAGTCGTGAGAATACCATTTCCTCTTGCCAGTGATTGGTCTAGGACTGGGCATGTAACCCCGCTCTGGCCAATGAGATGACAAGGAAGCCTGGGCAGGGGGAGGGCCCTGAGAAAAATTTTCCCCCAAGGAGGAATGCTCTTCCCCCTCAGCTGCTTAGGAGCTGGGCCGTCATCTTGCAAACTTAAGGGACAGCCTGGCCCCCTGGCAGAGTGGATAGACAGAAAAAGCCTGGGCTTTGATGACATCTCTGCGCTGCCCTAAACCTGGAATTATCTCTTGTGGACCTCTGTTAATGTGTCTGAATAGACCCCTACAACTGAAACCCTTGGCCAGATATTTGGTTACTCCCTGCCTAAGAGATTTACCAAAAACAATTCTCACTGCCTTATTTCTTCCTAAGGCCCGACGAGGCAGGGATTCCAGCCAGCACTGAAGCAACGACATTCCCACGCTCAGAAAGGCCATGTTGGTAACACCTGAGGAATGAAAGCATCCTTTGGACCAGGTCTTAATGGCCAACACACAATTAACTGTGACTCACTGCATATTTCAAATCAAAATATATTCACTCTCTAACCCTAAATACCATCATGTGATTTTTTTCCAGGGAGATGAAATTCCAATAATATCCTATAGAAAACTCCCCCATACACAGATCGACACTTGCTTTCTTTGCTTTAGTTCCACATGGAGATAATAACAGATGGGACTTTAAGAAACCTCCCCTGCAGTGCCCTGGAGTATGTGGTGTTGAGGTATGTGGAAGGAATGGAACTTTATACCTGGGAAACTACCTTGAAAAGGATGCATTGAATATGAGTCGTCTTTCTGGGAAGGGGGCAGCCCCCCAAAAGCCTGACAGTAGGAATAGAAGGCAGCACTGTTCAGGCCTTCCAAGACTGACGGATATGGGTTTTCAATTCCTGATCCACATTAGCTGTGTGACCCTGGACACTTCACTTCACTACTGTGAGTTTCAGCATATTTAAGAGGACAGTGGTATCACCTAGATTTGTTGTGAAAACGAAAGGTGCTTGGAAAAGGGGTTAGAGAAATCGCGGCTACCGCTAGTACTCTGACACCACTGAGACCTTGGATAAGGTGATCTCCAGAAGAACTGCAAATCCCCCCAGGGGGCAGGCAGAGGTCACCTGAGGCAGCTCAAAGGCAGGGGAGTGGCTGTGTCAACTCACCGAGGCATCCAGGCTGAGCACTAGGGGCTCTGGGGGGCACTAGCCATCCAGGGAAACCCCTCTGTGCTTTTGGGAGGCAGACTCTGCAGTGGAACTGAGTCTGCAGCTGCCTTTCTTGGATCATCAGGAAGAAGCTTAGGTTTCCGTGGATTGAGATCCTAGAGGATCAGGGTGGACATTCCTCAAGGCAGCATGGAACAGTAGGTTGTGTTGGGGAGCCAGAGGCACTAGACTTTTTATTTCAGCTCTGCCCTTGACCAGCTGTGCTGCCTTGGGAAATGTGCTTAACTGGTATATGCCTCAGTTTCCCCATTTGGAAGATGGAACCCATAGCTCCTCCCTCACAGGAGTGGGTGGGATTTGGTGGAGATGCCAGCTCTTGGTGACCGGTGCCGGGGGCTCCTCTCCCTGACATCTGTCAGCATCCCAGGCCTGGACTACCCCCTGTGGAAGGGCCCAGCGTGTGTGGGAAGGGAGGAAATGTTCTGAGTTGAGGAGTGAGCAAAGTGGCTCATTTTCAAGTCCAATTCCCCACTTTAATTGAGTTTTGCTGAAAAGCCCCGTGCAAGCACTTTTCCTGCCATTTTGCCAGGTGTGATTCTTGCTGATAACACAAACGCGAGTGGCTGCTGAAGATAGATTACTGCTGTCTGCAGTGGGACGAGATGGTGTAGATGAGCTACTGGGCACAGGGCAGAGCAGAACGGACTTCGTTCTGACTGGGACCCCATTTGATGAGCTTCTCCCCCCACCAGCCCCTGCTTTCACCCATGCTGTCAAGGCACCCCCCCTAGCTGACAGGTACATGTAATCCTTAACTGGGGTGGGGGGGGGTCACCCTGGCAGAGGAGAGGAGGTGAGACCCATGGGTCTGGCTGCTACACTCCCTTTGAGACCACATTGGGTCTTTGGAAAGGTATCATCATAAGATCTAGGATCAGTTTACCGGGTTACTTGGCAACCAGCAGGACCGCTGATGGAACAGGACACTGGACTGGTGAGCTTTAATGAGGGAGGGACATGGGAAAGGGGAGCTCGAATAGTGGTGCCAGCTGGGGCCTGGATCATGTTGCAGGCTTTCGCAACTCTATATGATGGAGCGAGGCTCTCAGACTTGGAAAAGACCTCTGTAGCTTCAGTTTCAAAGAGGGCTGACCCCACCCTCCTCAGCAGGCGAGAAACCACATGGAAAGTTTTCTCCTACATGGCTCTTCCGCAAACTCCATGCACATCCCACACACTTCAACAGGACAAGAAAATGGGGGCTGTTGGAGCCATCGGCGCCGGGTTAGCAACATAAAGTAAACGAAAAACCAAATGGGAGTCAAAACATCCAGCTGCCTTGCAGACAATCATTGCCATTTTTCACAAGAAGCTCCAGTCATTTTCTTTAAATGGAAGATCCTTATATGAAAAAACCTTACATGCAACTTGGAAGGCAAATCAGATGAAGAAATAAAGGCTCCAATATAACTCTAACTCTGGCCCCAGAGGAATTCTGGATGAACATGCATCTCAGGTTTCTCTTTTGATATAATATCATTTAAAATATTTTAGACATAAAATATATAATGAATAACACAAGGAACATCATGTATCCAGTAACCGCTTTATGAAATAAACATTTTCGTTTCAACTGAAGCCCTTATTAAACTCTGCCCAGTCCTGATCCCTGTCCCTGTGCCAAGCGCCCCACGCCCCCGATCTACACCCCCGATCTGGTGTCTGTCTGTCATGCCCATTCCTGTACGGGGGTGTGTCCTCTTACCACGATATATGTATACAGAAACAATCCATAGCATTGGCTTATATGTTTTTCAGTCTTATACAAATGATATTATTAATTGCACCCTTGTACAGCTTGCTTTTCTTTACAAATGTTACATGTTTGAAGTTAATTCATGTTGATCTATGCAGCTCTGATTCAGTCCTTTCTCTGCCGTATAGATGGACGTTTTGGTTTTCTCCAATTGTTGCTATTGCCAACAGAGCTGAATGAGCTTCTGAGTTCATAACTCCTTGTGCACACATGAGAGGGATCCCAGGTACATACCTAAGAGGGGAGTGGTTGGGTGGAGTGGGTACCCAGTCATTCTGTAAGGGGGTAAGTGGAGCAAGTGGGGGGGGTGTCACAGAGACCCATGAGTTGAGAACCTCCAAGGTCTACATGGCAGGGGACACTTCGCCCAGGGGCAGTGACATCCACACAAACAAGATCAGACCACGGTCAAGGTATCCAGAAGCTTTATCCCAAGGAAAGGATATACAGAGAAGGGTGTTGTGGTGGTGCTGGGGGGTGGTGGTGGTATATGTGTGAGTGGTTTGTGTGTGTGCATCTGTGTCTGTGTGGTGTGTATATGCACGTGCACGTGTATATATGCGTGCATGTGTGTATAATATCCATGGGAGCCATGTCCTTGTCTGTCTTTTTGGCCAGCACGTCCCGGCACCTAGAACAGTGCCTGGCCTGAATGATCATTCAGTAAACATTCACTGGCTGAAAATACACCATGTGTGGATATGTGTATGTGCACCCTGTGTATGTGCCATGCATAGGTGTGCATCCCCAGTCAGGGGGGCCTGAGAGCTGGGACTCTGTGGCTGGGAGCAGGGACGTGGCCTGCACTCCCAGCCCCTCAGTGCAAACAGAACAGCAGACCATCGAGTCGTGAAGAAAAGCCCAGAGTTCTGAAACTTGAAACAAATGGTACACACCATCTACATTTCTGGGAAGGGACCTAAGAGGATGGTTCTTGGAAATCAGACAATAGGACGAAGCCAGGAGAAAACTCGGAGGATGGTGTCTGGTCATCTTCCCCACAACAGCAAAATTCCTCCTCAGCAAGTTTGAAGAACCAGCGCAACTGAAGCCAAAGAATTAACAAATGGAAGCAAAAAGGAATGACACAAGCAGACGAGACAGAAGAACCAGTGCATACAAGTGATCCATAGCAGTCAAGTCTTGAGGAACCACTGAATTGGAGGGAGGGTCAGATGCCTGGACTTTTGTTGCCCTTGACCTTAGGTTGTCACCCTTGCCTTCCCAGGCCACAGCAGTCTGGGGGACAACGAAGAAGAAATAATCATCTCCACTGTTTCTGACTTTTTGTCTCCACGATAGGAATATGCCAGGCAGGGGTTCCTCCAGGAAGGGTGGCGAGGTCGATAGGCAGAAGGAGAACCACGTGGGGACTCGGGGCACCAGGCCAGTTGCCCAGACGGAGCCTGAGCGCAGGAACGGGTCAGGGCATCTCTCAGACCTGGGGACTGAGAAGGGCAGGCGCCAAGTCTCAGAACCGAGGCAGGACCTGCTTTTGAGACCTCAGCCCATGCATTTATTTCTCCAACACTCTCTCATCAAGGGCCTCCCGTGGACCAGCCACTGTCCCGAGCAGTGGTTGTGTGCTGTCTCCCGTGCTCTCCCAGGCAGCCTACCACAGAGCTATGATTCACTCACTCTGGGAGTGATGCCACCTGCCCGGATGGCTCAGTGGCAGAGCTGGGGTTCCAACCCCAACCATGCTACCCTCTCAACCCTCGGCTCTCTCCCTGGTCCCTCGTACCCCCTTCCATCTTCTCTGCCCGGTTTACTGGTACGTCAACTTCAGGTTGTATCTGCCAACAACTCTACTACTGTCTGCCTCCTGTCCCCCTCGTGCTGGAGACAAGCCTGGAAGTAGTAGCCAGCTCGTAGTCTCCCAGCCTGGGGCTTCTCACTACCCTAAATTTTAGTTTGGAAAAGCTAAGAGTTTAGGTGTTTTAAATACCTTTAAAAAGCAGTTAAGTCGCTCCCATAAAAACTAACTCTCTCTAGTCAGGCAATAGGGCAACCTGTGCCTGGCGTGCAAATTGCCTTGCTTGGTACTTTACCACTGTCAGATTTGGTGTAACGACCCGAGAAGGAGCTCACACAGACGCACACGCACACGCACAGACGCACGAAACGCGTGAGAAAATGCACACAGAAACAAGCATGTACCATCAGACACAGCACGCGCCACCTGTACTGACCCACAAACACGACACAGGGAAGGCTGGCTCATGGCACACGCTCGGCCCTTACACACCGACACTGACTGCAATCCCAGAGGCCGGGAGAGGCTCCTTATTTTCATCTCTGCCTGTTGGGATGAAGGCTGTGGTGACCCATGCAGGTGACCCTGACCCATGCTGGCCGTGGTGCCAAAGGTGGGGTGGAACCGTGAGAGAGGGGGAGAGTCTAAAACACAGATTCCGACCTCTCAGCTGCCGCCCAGAGCTTCGGTTATTAATCTCCGACCCTGGTGACTAGATCTATTTATTTCCAGCAGAATAAATAATCGATCATTATCGATTTTCTAAGGAAAACACTGCTTTGTGGACTCTGGCACGAGAAGCAAAGTGCTGGTGGCTGGAGTCCTGGAAAAGGAAACTGCTTGAGTCCCTGCCTCTGAGCTGGCATCTGTGTGGTCACCTTGTCTCTCCCCAGAGACCAGGGCCTGTCCAGGGAATCGGAGGCATAGGACCCTCACCCCACTCCAGGAGGCCCCTAAGCCTCTGCCACCCTCCTCCCTTACCCAAGAAAGAAGCAACAGCCTCCAAACCTTATGGGGTGAGGGATCTAGATCAGTGTTTTGCAAACTTTTCTTCATTATCACCCTGGGGGACCTACTGTAGTAATTAATTCCCGCAGATTTACTCTGTATCCGTGGGGGCCACAAACCATTGTAATAACTCAGTTGATTCCTCCCCCTCCCTCCACAGAACCAGTCTGTGTCCCCGCAGGGGTAATATTTCCCTGATTGAAGTGCTCCTGTTCTGAATCCGTGGTTTCCGGGACAGAAAGCCCCCAACCCAGCCAAGTGGAGGCCAGAGGGGGGCCCGTTCTCCCACCAGAGGAGTTGGGGAATGGAGAGCCAAAGGCAAAGAGAGCAGCATGGAGCCCAGCCAGAATGATTAGGTCTCTGGGGATTTCTTAAAGGAAGGAAAATGAGCTGACGTTCCTGGTCTCCAAAAAACTAAGGAAATTTCAGCAGTGGAGATGGATGCAGGCATCAGGAAACACTTCCTGGCACCACAGAGCTGATAAGCACCATGGGGGCTTGAGGTAATTACTTGTTTATTTATTGGCTGAGAGCAAGAGGGAAGCATCACAGGGTGGATGAAAAGCGAGGTGTGGCAGGCGGAGGGAGGAGGAGGGCTCACCGTTCCACGCCCACCCTGATTGGCTTTGAGACTGTGAACGAGACACAAAAGCACCTCTCCGAGCCTCAGTTTTCTCACCTGCAAAATGGGGGAAACCTATCTTAAAGCGTGGTGGTGAGGATGACATTGGAGGACGCCTAGCACCACCCCTGCAGATGCTCTGCCAAAGTGAGCTCCTGTGGGGATTTTCTTTGATTTCCTCTCCCAGGTTTGTTCTCCAGCCTCATCCATCCTGCTCTGTCTTCTCCCACAGCATCTTCAAGACACCAGGTGTCAGTCAGGGACCTCCAGCCTGCTATGCACAGCCCCTGAACTGGGGATAAAGCACCAGGACACCTATGTTTTATGGAACACTGACCGTGTGTGTCAGGCATGGTGCCAGGCATTGGATAAAGAGCTGTTTCAAGTAACACTGCTCTGGTTTTCTGTTGCTGCCTACAAACACCCTGAAACTGTGACTTAAAACAGTAACAGTTATTTACTTTTCTCGTGAATCTGTGGGTTGACAGGGCTCAGCTGAGTGATTCTCACTCAGGGTTTGTCCCCCGTGAGGGACAGTCAGATGAAGTCAAAGGTGCCTCAGTCATCTGGCAGTGGATGCTGGCTGTCACCTGACCTCAGCTGAGAGACGTGGGAACACCCACATGTGCTCTCTCCCTGTGCCTGGGCTTCCTCACAGCAGAGAGACGGAGAGACAGAGACGGAGAGTCCAGAGGAAGTGCTCTTCATGACCCAGCCTTGGAAGTCAAGCATCGTCACCTCCACCTCATTCTTTTCACTAGAAGCAGGTCACTGAGTTCAGTCCACAGCCAAGAGGAGGAAGTGACAGTGTAAATCCTGAAGGGAGGAGTGCCACGGGTTTCAGATGTGCTTTAAAATCACAGTCACTCATAAAAATTCTGCAAGGCACTCATTATTGTCTCAATATACAGAAGAGGAAATTGAAGTTCACAGCAAGTATATAACTGCCCAAGAATTACTCAGTTTCATATGAAGTGGAGAAAACGTCCTGCCTTCAGGAGTCTTACATAAAAGAGATGTACCCAAGGGGGTATCTCAAGCTGAGGGCAGACACAGCCCCGCCCTCAGGGAGCCCCAGTCTGAGAGGAGGATGCATCTCTGCCATCAGGGAGCCCCCAGCTTGATGAAGGACTCAGAGTCACTTATCTTCAGGGATTCCCTGGTTCTTTCTGAATGCATTGACCGTCACTTCATGATTTATTCATTACAGTGGATAATAGTTTGCTCTCATACCTTGATTGGAATATGGAGGGTATCTCTACTAATGTCTTTCTGAAACTTTTTAAAGTGAATTAATGAAGAAAAACTTTCCTCTGTCTACATGCCAGGATTTCACGCCTCATGTACTAGAAAGGGATTTGGGCTGGGAGTCAAGCAGCGCGGTTTTACTCTCAGCCCTGGCAGTAACCTAGAAGTCTACTTTCCTTCTTCAGACCTCCATCCAGACCATGGCAAACCCCTGGCATCATTAGAATCAGTGACATGTCGAAGTCAAACTCCATGCATGGAATGCATAGCTGAGCCAGATTAGAACCCAGACCCTACAAGGCGCACAGTCCAGGGCTGTCTGAGCAACGTCTCCACAGGAGGGCCAGCCAAGTGGGTGGAAGGTCCAGTGGGTTTCTGGATGATGGAGAGAGTCAGGGTGGAGCTGGTGAGGAAGAGAAGAATTCCCACTCATCGCCAGGGAGATGACAGTTTCCTTCCTTTACTCCAGGTGCCTCCCCCTCCCATTTGGTCCCCAGAGCACGCAGGGCCTCTGCACTCCTGCAGCAGGTACACGGAGGGGTCATATGGACAATTTGGACAGGCCTCTGAAGCTGGAAGCTGGAAAGAGCTGGAAAGAGACCAGAGTCCTTGGTAAGGCACGTCTCCTCTCAGAGTCCCATTTCCTCATCTAAAGGCTGGAGACAGGGCTTCCCTGGTGGCGCAGTGGTTGAGAATCCGCCTGCCGATGCAGGGGACACGGGTTCGTGCCCCGGTCCGGGAGGATCCCACGTGCCCCAGAGCGGCTGGGCCCGTGAGCCGTGGCCGCTGAGCCTGCGCGTCTGGAGCCTGTGCTCCGCAACGGGAGAGGCCACAACAGTGCGAGGCCCGCGTACCGAAAAAAAAAAAAAAAAAATAGCAGGAGACAAATCCGCACTCCATATCCACCTCACGGAGTGGTTACAAGGGGAAATCAACTTGCACTGGTGTACACCCACCTAGTGGGAGGAAATTCTGCTGTGGTTATTTTTGTTTTAAATCTTCATAGCAAAGTTTGGAATATCGTTCCCGTTTTGCAGAGGGGAAACTGAGGTTCAACTGGAAGAGCTGAGACTTGTAGGTAGTGTGTCAGAGTCAGCCCAGACTTGTATCGCTCATTCATTCACTCAGCAAATACATTTTGCTGCTGCAGACACAGTGCCAGGCCCCAGGCAGAAAGCACTGAACCAAGGCCCTGGACCTTGCCCTCTCGCGGTGACAGTTTGGAGCGGAAGACAGGTTTATAGACAGGTGATCACCTGGGCACTGTGTGTTCCACACATGGAGAACTTCAGGGCACTGCAGGACAGCCCGTGAGGGGAGCCCACCAGGATGGAGATGGGAGAGGGTGTCCTGAGGAAGTGATGTGCAAGCTGGCATTTCCAGGAGGAAGGAGATGAAACTGACTCATCAACTCAAGGAAACATCAGGTGTTCCCCTGTGTCATCAACAGCAGGGAGAAGGGCCAGCTCTTCTCTGTGGGCTCTGAGGGGGATGTTGGGCTGGGGGTCCTGAGGAGCTAAACCTCCCATCACAGGAGAAAGGCAGCCATAGGTCCTCTGTGAAAAGTCTGGGCCCTGAGGGTGTATCAGATCAGCAAAGCTCTCCAAATCACTCTGGACCAATCACTGGAGATGTGTCATCAGCCCCCTGTCCCTATTTTGGGTGAAAGGGGAGGCCCCTCACATGCCCCCACCACCCTGCCCCACCACGAAGCAGACTAGTGCAACCATCAGAGACCTGGACCTGTTCTCCAAATTTACTTCCACCTTTTCCCTATGCTCATTCATTCCATGCTGTTCCCTCTGGGTCTCCTTATCTGTGCCTCCGTTTCCTCATCTGTAAAATGGGTCTAATAGCAGCAACTCCATCACGGATTGCTTAAAGATTACAAGAGCTAATATACGTAAAGTGATTAGAACAGTTCCCAGCACGTGGTAAATGCTCAACAAACGATAGTCGTCCCATAGATAGGGGCTGGGTTATGCTCTCTGTTTAACCCCTTTCAAAAGCATGTGTATAATTTTTTGGAGGTAATGGTGATGACAACAGTCATGATGTAAGAAGTGGCTTCAGTGATGATGGTGGTCAGTTTTCACAAAGATGATGATGGTGGTGATGGTGGTGCAGACAACGTAGCTCTGATGAAGACACTTTGTGGTGATGATTGACAGCCAGCCAGGGCAGCTTTGAGGGACGTGCTTCCATCCCAGGTCACAGTTGTCTTGATGAGAACCTGAGGACATGCTCTTTATCTCATTCCTCTTGGTTCCCTCCTGGCCCCATCCTGTGCTGAGCCTTGTAACCAGCACACAGTGGGTGTACACAAAGCATGTTTGCTGGATGAATGGCAGACCCCACTCTAGACAGTTCTCTCTCAGAGCCTCATCATCACAAGAAAAAGAATGCCGCCTTTTCTTCTAGTAGCTGCTTCTATATCTCCCATGACTCAGTTAAGAGATCCTGGTTTCTTTAACCAAATCACTCTCACTGCAGTTGAAGGTCCTTCACCCTTCCTGCTCCATGAAGAGAACAAACTGGTGACACCCCACCTTTTTCTGGAGCCCTATGCTGGTGCAGAGGCTGACTTGAGGCATCACCCCTGCCCTGCAAGATGTGGCTGAGGGTGCTTGTGGCATTGCCTCAATTTTGACTATCAGTGACAGAGAGACGCTTGTGGGGAAAGGAGAACTCTTGCTTCTGCAAGACATCAAGGACCAAATAACCCCAAATTGTCCTGTAGCCACACTTCCAGAGAAGCCAAATCACTTGGGCAGGGTCTGCCTACCCTGGTCCCCCACCTGAGGGCAGACCCTTCTCCAAAGCAGCTCTGCCCTTTCAGTTAGCAGTCTCCAAGTGCCCAGATGTCATGCCCCCTTATCCATCCCCACCATAAAGAACAGAATGGGTCAACTAGCTCTTAAACTGAAGGAAAACTGGGGCTGAGACTTCTAGCTATCATTTAAAATCCATTCTCTCCTCTTTACCCTTTCTATTAGTACATCTGTTTTTTTTAGTTGGATACAGGATTATCCTAAGTTTAGCATAAAGACAATCTCTCTTGGTCTTAATTGCAGCTAGGTATGGACTATATAACCAAGTTTTGGCCAATGGGATATGAGAAGAAATAAAGGGGGAAACTTCTGGAGAATGTCATTAAAAGGAAGGGAGCATGCTCTTCTGCCCTTCTTTTGCCCTGCTGGCTGGAATGTAGACATAATGAATGGGGCTCTAGCAGCCATCTTGGACCATGAGGTAATGCTGGGATAGAGGCCATGAATGGTGGGGAAACAGGATAGAAAGAGCCTGGATACCACATAACACTTTAGCAGTCTAAGAATGACTACTTCTGGATTTCTTAGAAGTGAGAGAGAAATAAATCTCTCTTACTTAAGCCACTGCTATTTTATTTGTTCGTTTTCTGTTACTACAGGCTAAAGCTAATTCTAATTGACACATCCATGGACCAGAACTAGTTCCTAGGCATATTTTGTTTGCCTACACACTAATGTTCAAATATTTTAAATTCAAGTCCAACATGTTAAAACCAAGAGTTTTTTTCACATAAAAATTTGAATCATTACTTTTTCTGGAACTGCAATTCAGCCTGGCAATATTGGAAGAAGCAGAATAACAACTGCCCTTTTCTGCTGGAACCTGGGTCTCTCTGTTCGTCACAGGCTCTGCCCATTTGACTCTATATTCCCTCCTGGCACCTCTGCCTCTGAGCTTGAGTCCCTGGGGCAGAGGTTCCCATTGTTCAGACTCGATTCCCTAGGAACCCTTCTCGCCCTGCCTTCTCCATATGAGCCACATAGAGCCTGGGTCCCTTACATACCATCTGGAACCAGTCTGAATCTTACTTTCTGGCCCAGCCATGGAGTGGGAGCTTTCTCAGAGAAGGAATTATATCTAGAAGCAAAAGCGAGATGGGAAACAGGTCTGGGACTGGATCAGGGGCTTGTCCTGGGCCACCAGCAAATCTGTGGGAGAACAGACCAGGGGTCTGGTGTCCTGAGCCCCAGCCTGGTGACCCAAGCTCCTGAGCCTTTGGAAGAGAAGTTTTGGTAGGAAAACTTTCCTGGGAAGAGACCGAGTTTTTCTGTTCTCCTAAAACAAAAATGAAAACAGAAACAAAACCAGCCCCGCCCACTCTGTCCTAATCCAGGCAGTGGTGGAATGTGGACAGGAAGCTGCATGTGTGGCATCTTGGTGAAGACTGGCCACCTGCCTCCCCCTCTGGACCCTAACCTGCAAGACGCCTGTGACAGGGACAGAGGCCACCTCACAGTGAGAGCTGCTCTATTTCAGTCCCAGGCTAGGAATTCCTTCTCGAAGAGGTACGAAGTTATAATTCTTTCATTTTGGCATCCCCATCTAGCGAAGCCTAGTACGTGGAAGAGGCTAAACAGACATTGTTAAATGGATGGATGAATGAATGAGTGAATGAAACAGCAAGAGTTCAGGGCGTGTGCAATATGTCCCAGATGGATGGCACAGTTACAAAAGCTCCCCTTCCCCTCCCAGGCTCCTGTTCTTAGGAATCACCAGACACTCCTGAATGGGGGTTCTGTGCCTGCTAGTTCCAATCTCCATCCTTCCCTCTACTCTGTGGACCCCTCCGGGGGCGGACTAAGGCACGGTGTCGCCACATTTCAAGCACCACAGAGACCGATGGGAAATTGCTCCACTTTTAGGACCCGTGCTTTGTCTCCACAAGCAGCAAAATTAACTAGAACAGCTAATTAATCACAGAAATGTGCAACATCTCTGTTATTTTTAATTCCTCGCTGACATTAGTGCGTTATTGGTTTGCTTTAGAACTAATTCACAGCCCGGTCTTGATTCCCTTATCTCAGGGTTGCCAGCTCCAGGCTGGATGTGAAGGAAGCTCCGCTGCTGATTTCCCAGCCCTTCAAATCATCTCAAAGCACATTAGAGTCACATAAACAGGACATGTAATGAGACAGCCCTACTTTGCTTTGATACTTTTAATTGCCAGCCTGAGAAAGACAGGGAAGAGGGGAGGAGGCCCAGGAGAGACGCCTGGGGCCTGGTGATGCACTCACGTTGCCTGCTGCAGGAATAAAGTCAAAACCAGCCGGCTCTTCTCTGAGCACCTTCCTTGTCTCATGGGTGCCGGTGGTTTCCAGCAACAGAGAGACACGGGGAACATGTAGGATAGACACGTGACCAGTGCCATTCAAGGTATACAGAAAAAGGTTCCTTTTCAGAACTGAGGTTCCTTCTCCCCTCAGAAAGCTAGCAATTTGGCAAGGAAACTTCCTGGATGGGACATGCCAAGCAGGGACTTTCATCTTTCTCATGCAATCACGTATTCATTTGATCCACACTTTTTGAGCACCTGCTGTGTACCACGCACTGTCCTAGTTATCAATGATACATCAGTGAACAAAAGAAACACCAATTCTGGCCTTCATGGAGCAACCACTCCAGCAGGAAAAGACAGACATAACAATAAGCACAATAAAGAAATACATTACATAGTTTGTTCATGTTGGAAGATAAATACCCATGGGTCTTACATTTCTATACATCTTGCAAGTAGGAAACTAATTGCTTCTTGTTCTGGATTATTCTTTCAAGGGTGTTTGTATAGCAAATAGCCTTGGAAGCTAGAGATTGTGTCCCCGCTGCAGCAGTGGGAGACATACTTTCTATCCAGTTTAATAAAATTATTGTCTCTTCTGGAGCAAGGGACAAGCATGCTTACTGTCTGTTATGAAAGATTCAGGTCCCCTGAGCACAAGTTCCTCTCCTGTAACATTACCCATCATGTGCACAGGTCTCATCCAGTCCTCTTTACATCAGCCTGTGGGAACCAGGGCTCAGGAAACTGGTGTGAGAATTACATGAGATAAGGCGAGATGAGATGTGTCCCCCCCATGTTAGTGAAAATGATCAATAACACAACCTCTGCACTCAGAGACATGTTAAGTCAGCTTCAACGCACAGCCCGGAGTCATTCTTGATGATAGAATTGCCCTGGACTTTCTCCTGGCAGGTACAGGTGGAGTCTGCAACAGTCAGCACATTCCGCTGTATCAAGAGGGCTCCCCAGAGGAGAAGGCAGCATTGTGGCTGAAGGCAGGTGACAGGACCACAGTCTGAGCGCACTGAAGCCCTCCCTCCCTGACTGCTCTGCCCTGAGGACGTCTGACTGCTCTCACCCCCCATCACAGTTAGTTGCTGTCTCCCAGTGTGACGTTAAGATATCTCTCGTTCCCTGCTGGATGTGGCTTTTGTCTCACCAACCAGGTTGTAAGCCTAGGGCAGGTACCACATGTCTGAGTGTCTCTAACCTGTCACATACCTGGCAGCATGCTCTGCTCATCATAAACCATCAATAAATTCTCGGTGACAACAGCAACAAGCCTCCTACTCGGTGCCAAGCACAGTCTTTCCCTCGCGTAACCTGTGCCAGGGTCCGGAGGGAAGAGAAAGCCACACTGGGGTGGGGCAGGGGGACCACCCATTCCTTCTCTCTCGCCTCCAAGCTGTCCTCCCACTCAGCCTGTTCTGGCCATCTGCCCGCTTCCCAGGGGCTCAAGCCTCTCTTCCCCACCTCCACGCGTCCCAGGAGAGAAGGAGGTGGGGATATTCCTGCTTAAGTACTTTCCTGTCTGCCTCCTGCACCGCCAGCCTCCATGACTATTATTGGTAAGTGAACCAATTTTCTCTCCTGACATCTGTAGCTCTTAGCAGTGAATATATTTGAAAAACCCTTTATGATTACTTGGAATCTTTCCTGCAGTTTTGATTCCTGATATTTCTCTTTACTCATGGAATGACTCTTTTAACTCATTACTTCTGACCCTGCAGGCCTGCCCGTCTCCCCACTCCACACAACACCGTGGATATTTACCCCCTACCTCCCTCGACCTGTAGAGAAGCGGGCAGGCCGGCGGCGAGGACCCAGCTCCGCCCTCCTCCGCCCTCCCCGTCTGCTCCCCGCACTGCTTCCCCAGGAGGGCAACCCCCTTCTCCAAGCCTCACACCCAGCCCAGGCCTTTGTAAAAAGGAGGATTTTTCAGGGAACAGGGGTCTCCTTCTCCCGCATTTGCCGTGAGCCGCATACACCACCGCTGCTTGTTCTCATGATTATTTTCAATTCCTTCCAGAACACTTAGCATTCCAGCCTCAGCACGTGAAGCGACTTTTCCACCAGGGGGACAATAGAATTCGGGAATAATACTAGTGATCATCAGAACAATACAAATTAGGACGGGTCTCAGAATACCGGCTGCTGATGGTGGGGGATGTAGTGAGGGTCCGAGTGGTGCGTTGAGCCCTACTTGGCCCTAAAGACATTGCTATAATGCACCTGATGTACCTTCCGCGGTGGTCGGGGGATGGGGGTGGGGGGAGGGTTGGTGAAGGCTCTAAAGGCACAGAAGTGTCGTTGGTTCCCAAGTTAACACTGCTGAGGTCTGTCTCCCAGCTCCAAGGAGCCTGTGTCCAAACACAGTGTTAAGAGAGTGAGGGCAGCTCCCATGGGGTCTTTCCTGCCGTCCTCTCACTACCAGGCATCCATAAGCCCTGTCGATCTGGACTCCAAATACCTTTGCAGTGGCATCTGTCACCATGCCTCTCATTCATTCACTTATTTATTCATTTAGGTAACGAAGAGTTCCTGGGCACCTGCTATGTGCCAGCGAGCCGGCCTGGAGCTTGGGGGACAAAGAGGAATAAGCCGGATTCTTGCCTTCTGAGCTCACAGCCCAGCATGGGAGAGGGATACAGACGTGGCCGTGCAAGAGATGGCGTGGCTGGAGGCTCAGAGCCCAGATCCTGGAGTCAGGCTGTCTGGGTTTGAACGCCAGCTCCTACTTGTTAATAGTGGGACTTTGGGCAAGTCTCTTAGCTTTTCTGGGCCTCAATTTCCCCATCTATAAAATGGGGATATTAACAGTACTTACCTCAGAGGATTGATATGAGTTAATATATGAAAAGCTGTTAGGACAGAGCCTGGCAGCCATAAATGCTGTATAAATGTTAGCTATCCCTGTTGAAAGGTGAGATTGATTCTGTTTCCTGGTACCTTTATAGAAAGAGGTCTTATTATACTCATCATCAATGAAGGCATTCAAGCTTTCTGTTCTCAGGAGAAAGGGAGACCAAAGATGCCCCCTCCATTCCTCAGGAGAAAAACGCTGAGAACTGGAGAGTTTGGAAGGACTGCTTGGGGGGTAGGGGGGTGGGGGGCGGAGGTGCGGAGGAGTGTTCCAAAGAGATAAACTGAGTTACAGAGGTAAGGAGTGCACGGCGTGATGGGTGTCCCTTTACCCCCATCTCCTCAGATCCAGAGAGCGTGCCCTGCTTATGCCCGTGGCTCAGGAAATGGGTGTGGGAGCAGATACCCTCCAGAGAGTCTCATGGGGTGAGATCACAGGTCTTCCCAGATTCCCTTCTCCTAAAGGGCCATTTGCCCTCAAACACCTGGCAGTAGTATCTCTGGGCGCTTTTTTCACTGGACTGATGTGAGGTTCTCCTGTTCCGTGAGCCTGTCCGCCTAGACTGGATGGTTCAGAGGGTGGACCAGGTGCCCCCAACCAAACTGGAAGGGTCCAAAGCCAGCGCAGGGTCTCCAGGTGCATATAGTCTCTTCTGGCTCCTCAAAATGGGCTCCGCCCCCAGGGCTCAGGTCAGCTCGCGGGGAGTGAGGGTTGGGGGTCAGATGCTGTGAGTCCTAGAAACTGCTCCGAGGTTCAGAGCGTCCTGTCCTTCCTGATACGCTGCTCACGCAGATTGGGTTCTCATGGTGGAGCCAGGCAGCCCTGCCCCCAGGCCCCATCTCCTGTACCCCAGATCCTACCACAAAGATAACCTGGGCACAGCTGGGGTGATGTACTGCTCTGAAAGGTCCACAGGGAGGAGCCAGAGGGCACCTCGTCTCTATCCTCTGTGCAGCGAGGGCCCTCCCATGAAGTGAGATGAAACCTCCGGGCAAGTATGGTTTGGTTCAGCACCTAACACGGTTCACATCCATTCAGCAGTACACTTCAGTCCTATGCGCTAGTCAGGATAGGCCTTACTGTCCCCATTTCACAGATTAGGAAACTGAGGCTTGCAAAGGTGAAGAGGCTATAACCCTGGAAACACAGCACAGGGGCAGCACAGACCCTCTACCTCCACTGTATCCTAGCTCTTCCTCGGGCCTTACTGTCAAACGTGTGAGATTCCTGCTTGCATCTGGGTTCTCAGCAAGAGAAGAGCTCAGAAACACAGACACCCCAGGAAGAAGACCCAGGGGAGAGGCGCATCAGGGATTGCCTGCATCCCTATCTCTGGAAGTCAGAAGAATGGTTACCAGGTCTTTCCAGGTCTGCTTTTATCCCTGTCAGGCAGGCGGCCTGGGGTGCAGGTCATAGGGTGAGTGTACAGGGACTTGTTATTGGGCTCTTCCATGAGTGAGCGGCTGCAGGATGACATGCACAAGGCCCTGCACGGCGAGGCTGCTGCTGCCAGAACCATTACTGCAGTGATTAATTAGGTGCCTTCCACCCAGGGCCTCTGGGCTCCTGGGGCTGCTTGTCAAAACTGCAGGGCTCAGCAAACTGTGAGGCGCCAACCCGGAACCACCATCCAGACTTGCCACGCCGGGAAGGGAGGCCAAGTGGTTGCGGGGGACTCTGCCAGACTGAGGTTCCGTGCCCAGTGCAGGCCCACTCCGCCTGGGTACAGTAACTGTGGGAGTGGGTCTTTTCTTGCTTGCCCTGAAAGGTTGAAGGACCTCACCAGCCTCAACTACCATTTATTGAAGACCTGCTTTGTGTATCCACCACCTCAGGTGCTTAAATGAGTTACCATGTGTCATCTCCACAGCAACCCCATTTTCCAGATGAAGAAACTGAGGCTCAGAGGAGTAAAAAAGCTGCTCAAGATCATGCAGCATAAATGAGGGGGTGGAGTAGGGCTCTGCCCTACTCATGGTACTAAGACCCCCCCCACCCCCAGCTGCTTTCTCAAGACTAGGAAAGAGGAGGGGGTCCCCTTGCCTCCAACTTGTGACTCCTAAGACCAAGCCCCCCACGCCCTTAGCATCCCTCTCTCTCATCTAGGGAAATCACTCATGAGTCTGCACAGATCCAGTAATCACACTCCTCCTCACATTTCCTTGTCCAAGATACACATGATCTTCTGGGCTAGGGTGGGGTGTGGGGTTGGAATAAGCAGAAGAGGACATACTGGGACCTTTACCCAAGCACCGGCAAATGGGAATGATCACCTGCAAGCATCCACATGCTTCTTCTTCAGCCACAGCCTGGAAGTACTTGAATAACAGATTATGGTCGTTTTAGCTTCTAGACTGCTCCATCTCCCCATTCCCCAGTTTAGTAAACTGAGGTGCTCAGTGGTGTTAAGGTCATGAGTTAGGCTGAAAACGGAGGCCAAGCATGTCCGCATAGAAGGAAGTATCACCACCAGTGGGATCACTAGTCCTTCTCCACGGGGTCTGGGCACACTTCTGCATCTACCAGTCCATCCCGAGCACGTGGGTCGAGTGCAAGGGACTAGGTACCCAGCGGTACAGTGAGGGAAGAGGCTGTGCCTGTCATCAAAGAGCTCCCTCTGGTGGATGAGACAGGAAGCGCATGGCTGTGACTGCAGGTGAAAGATGTAGACTCGGTGGGTGGCTCCCAGGTGTTACATCAAACATCCCAGCAGGTAGTGTTAAGGATGGAGAGTGAGGCAGAGAACAAGTTCTCTCTTGAGGTGTCCACAATGGGGACAATAAGAAGGAGAAGAGAAAGACAGCCAAGAAGGAGCAAAGGACCTGGAGGCTTCAAACACAGTGCTGCCCTGGGAGTTGTCAGGTGAGCCTGGCGTGGGGCGAGTGCAGAGCCCAAGTTAAAGAGAACTTAATTGTGCCAGTGGCTGGGCTCAGTGCTTTGCCAGCATCGTCTTACTTAAACTTCACAGCAACCCTCAGGGATAGGGATGGCAGTATTCTCTTCGGCAAATGTGGAAACTGAGGCTCAGAGAGTCTGCTAACTAGCCCAAGCTTGCAGCATTAGAAGGACAGATGGCCAGCCATCTGCTCTGTGGGCCAGATTCACCTGCTGGGTTGGCTGGAGGAGGGGAAAATGAGGATCCCAGTGACTCTAGATCACATGTGACTGGTTGGATGCAGCTGGACTGCAGGACCGCTCCGGCCCCTTGGGAAAAGCTAAACTGTATGAACTAAACTGTATGCCCCGGAATCCTCATATATGTGGTGAAGTAGCTTTCCCACATCAGAGAATGAGCTGTAGGGATGTGATTGCTGAGGATGGAAAAAGGCAGAGAGGAGTCTAAAGGGGGAGGAGGGGTGTATTAGTCTGCTTGGGCTGCCATAAAATATCACAGACTTGGTGGCTTAACTACAGAAATTTACTTTCTCACAGTTCTGGAGCCTGAAGATGCAAGATCAAGGTGCCAGAATGGTTGGTTTCCTCCAAGGCCTCTTGCAGCCTGTTTACATGGTTGTCATGTAAACACATGTCAGTGTGTGCCCCACTGCTGTCTCTCTGTGTCCTAATCTCCTCTTCTAATAAGGACACCAGTCAGATTGCATTAGGGCCCACCCTAAGGGCCTCATCTTAACTCAGTAACTCGTCAAAAGGCGCTATCTCCAAATACAGTCACCTTCGAAGGCACTGGGGGTTAGGGCTTTGTTATATGATTTGGGGGGGACACAATTCAGCCCATAACATTCCACCCTCTGGATACCCCCCGCCCCAAACCCATGCCCTTCTCACAAAGCAAAATACAATTACCACCAGGTCAACGGCCTCAAAGTCTTAACCTATCCCAACATCAACTTTAAGCTGCAGGGATATGACCTGGGTCCCAAATTACTAAAGATGGATAAAGATGAAGGGAAGGTAAAAGGAGGAAGGAGGTTATTTCTGGGGCTGCAGCTCCATAAGGTAGAGTATAATCTTTGGGTAGGGCTGGCAAGGATGCACCGGAAGCAAATGGCTTGACCCTAAGGTCTCACCAGGCCAGGACCATCCTCATGGAAGAGGATTGGTTTAGTGAGAACAGGGTGGGATGAGAGGCTAGGAAGATGCAGAGATTGTGCAAAGCTTTGAGTGTAAGAAATCTGTCTGCCTGCTCTGCCTCAGTGTGGAAACAACTACGCGTGTGCGTGCACGTGTGTGTGCATGTGTGTGTGTGTTTAAACACTATTACTGTTTTGCATTCTCTGCATCTGCAGCTCAGAGACACAGGAGCCAGGATGATGGATCTATTGATTAACATTTTCATTCACTTCAAGGTACAGAACGTGAGTCTCTTCTGAGACACATTTTGCTGGAGGCAGATGCCTTTACCTTAAATGTTATTGGGCCTCTTTGTGTCCTGGTGTCTAGAAGCGGGTGTGGGCCCCCCTAGAGAGGCAGGGAAGGACCTGATTCTGGGTGGCCTCTCCAGAGTGGCAGAGAGGGTCAATGCCCTCCAGCCAAAGACCCTAGGAGCACACCAGCAGTGGAACAAGTTGGATTTTTTACTTGTTGCAAGTGAGGGCAAACATATACCATGGGAACTCTGGGGCCTCTCAATAAGAGGGCGGAGCTAGAGAGAAGCTGTTGTAGGATCTGGGCTTCGGTCAGGTGATTTGGGGAGGGTCCAAAGAAGCAGGAATCTACTCTGGATTGAGTCTGAGAGCGAGGCAATCCTACTAGTGGGTATCTCAATCATTTTGATCCATAGGTGAGACCGGAAGGGGGCAGGGCACAACCTTTAAAAGAATGTCATAGCCATTGAGGACACGACATCAACTGGTTAGAACCAACTAGGTCCAAGATGGCAGATGAGCCGACTTCCACTAGACATCGAGCCTCAGTATACGCTCATTGTGATACATCAGCACGCTAAATGACGCACAGGCATCGTGACAGTTCTGAGGCCGACCATAAAAGGCCAAACAGTGGGTGGTGGCCCAATTCCTGGGAATCCCCGCCCCTTCCCCCAAATAGTTGGAATAATCCTCCATCTCATTAGTCTATGAAATTACCCACCGTATAAAAACTGACAGCCTCGTACCCTGGTGCCTTTTGCCT
This sequence comes from Kogia breviceps, assembly GCF_026419965.1. Lineage (NCBI taxonomy): Eukaryota > Metazoa > Chordata > Mammalia > Artiodactyla > Physeteridae > Kogia > Kogia breviceps. The sequence goes on from NC_081319.1 coordinate 74,297,366, forward strand.
TCTGAAACGGCCCACACTCTGTCTATGGGATGTGTATCTCCCTGAATAAACCTTCTTTCACTTTACTATGGCTCGCTCTTGAATTCTTTCCTGCACGAAGCCAAGAACCCACCCTCGGTGGCCGTCCCAGGGACTCACCTGAGACCTGAGATGTGACCATCCTCTCACACCCAACTCTCCCTCAACATAGAGAGGCGAAAGCTATAATTGGTGAAACAGCAGCAGTCACTCACATTAGCTGGGAGAGAGGCGGTATTTGTTATTTTTGGTTTTTTGGTTTTTGGGGTTTTTTTGCAGTACGCGGGCCTCTCACTGTTGTAGCCTCTCCCATTGCGGAGCACAGGCTCCGGACGCACAGGCTCAGCGGCCATGGCTCACGGGCCCAGCCGCTCCGCGGCATGTGGGATCTTCCCGAACCGGGGCACGAACCCGCGTCCCCTGCATTGGCAGGAGGACTCTCAACCACTCCGCCACCAGGGAAGCCCTGGTATTTTATAGTTTGGACAGCATTCATGTTGTGTCTGTGTTCAGACACAATTACAGAATAGACTTGGTTTTGTCTTGCTCTATCATGGTCACAGGTGGCGTTGTCTGAGGTTGATGCTCTGGGATATTGTTTATGCTCCACAGGAGGGCACCGAGGCCACCTCCAAGACATCAGGGCTACCCTGCTCTTTCTCATCACCCGATCACACCCCTGCCCACGAAATCGGGTGGTTTGTGTACTGTCCAAAGGAAGGACAACAATAGCCACTACAGCTGACCTTCACCTCCAAGCCCCCAGCTGCTCTGACTCCCTGTGAGGCTCCAGGCGTTCCTTCCTCAGCTCCACGCATGGTGTCGGCTACCTCCTCAGGCTGCTCCCTCCCCAGCAATGGTTTCCCTCCCATACCTTTAGCCCCTGATCCTTCCACTAAAAGTCACACCCCGTGCAAAGGAGATTTCCCTGCCCCCTCCCCGCCCCCCCCATCCCCGTTCTGTTCCTTTGTATCTTTTTTTTTCCTTTTTTTTTTTTAACATCTTTATTGGAGTATAACTGTTTTACAAATGGTGTGTAAGTTTCTGCTTTACAACAAAGTGAATCAGTCATACATATACATATGTTCCCATATCTCTTCCCTCTTGCGTCTCCCTCCCTCCCACCCTCTCTATCCCACCCCTCTAGGTGGTCACAAAGCACAGAGCTGATCTCCCTGTGCTATGCTGCTGCTTCCCACTAGCTATCTATTTTACGTTTGGTAGTGTATATATGTCCATACCACTCTCTCACTTCGTAGCTTACCCTTCCCCCTCCCCATATCCTCGGGTCCATTCTCTAGTAGGTCTGTGTTCTTTTGTATCTTGATTTCACATTGCTGCTCTGCTGCTGAGTTCCTATGTAGCTACGACTGTCACCAATGAGAGACCCTAAGCTGCTCTCACCCTACAATACTCGGCCCAGCCAGGCCCTCGTACAAGAGCAGTGAGGGTGGTGGTTGATGGGTAGCAGGTTGAGGCTGATGGTGTTTCTAGTGTTGATTTGGATAAGGATGGTGATTTGCATATCGTGATGGCGATCACCATAATAGTGGCAGCGATTGTGATGGGGCTCTTAAGGATGGCGCTGGGGCTGGTGATGGAGGTGATGGTGGCATCCGTGGTGACGAGGTGATGGTGATGATATTGTTGGTGGTTGCAGTGGGCAGTGTTGGGGTGGTGACGATAGAGCTCACAGTCATCACAGTGATGGGGAGGGCAAATGTGACAATTACGAAAAAGATTAGTTTGTAGGTTGAAACCCTGGAGGTTCTTTGACAGTGTTCATGGAATATTCTCAGAGAGTTTATTAAGTTATCTACTTCTTTCTTCAGGCGAGGAAACTCTAAGTCAACTTTCTAAGGTTGCTTATGGGCAGACAGTGATGCAGAATGAAGCTGGTACGACAGATCTCCCGTCCCCCAAGTCAGCAGCCCCAGGCTCGCCCCGTTTCCAGGCCCGTGGAAAGGAGATTACAGATGGTTGCTGCACTTCTGGCAGTGTCCTCAGACAGAAGGGGACTCCCTGATGGGCACCGACAGCTGTGAGGCGCCTGGGGAGACTCAAGAGACCTGTCTCTGACAAGACCTGTCACATGCAGGCAGAGACAAGCATGGATACTGGATAAAGGGCCTGGAGACGCAGAACCAGGGCTGTCCCACAGGGCAGGGGTGCACAGAACAGATGGTCTAGACCAGAACACTCAGAAGCCAAGATGCAGGAAGGTATGTAGGCTGACTCAAAGTGAACGGCTCAAAAAGGATCTTGCTGTGATTGATGTCATAGAGTCTTCTGCCTATGTTTTCCTCTAAGACTTTGATAGTGTCTGGCCTTACATTTAGGTCTTTAACCCATTTTGAGTTTATTTTTGTGTATGGTGTTAGGGAGTGTTCTAATTTCATACTTCTAAAGGTAGCTGTCCAGTTTTCCCAGCACCACTTATTGAAGAGGCTGTCTTTTCTCCACTGTGTTTCCTTCCCTCCTTTATCAAAGATAAGGTGACCATATGTGTGTGGGTTTATCTCTGGGCTTTCTATCCTGTTCCATTGATCTGTATTTCTGTTTTTGTGCCAGTACCGTACTGTCTTGATTACTGTGGCCTTGTAGTATAGTCTGAACCTCTGTGCTTTGTGACCACCTAGAGGGGTGGGTTAGGGAGGGTGGGAGGGAGGGTGACACAATAGGGAAGAGGTATGGGAACATATGTATATGTATAACTGATTCACTTTGTTGTAAAGGAGAAACTAACACACTATTGTAAAACAGTTATACCCAAATAAAGATGTTTAAAAAAAACAAAACAAAACAAAACAAAGTGAACAGCTGGAAATGGAGAAGGTGGGGCTGACAACCTGGGATGCAACTGGCTGAAACTTCCAGGGAAATCACTTGTTTGGAAAATGCCTGAGGCAAGAGGGCCCTGAGCCCAGGTCAAAGATTGCATCTAACAATGGACTGTTCCACACATCCTGCTACAGGAGCCCCAGTGACTGACCTCTCAGAGCAGGGAAAGCCTGGGCTTGTAACAGGGGCTGTTACCCCCTGCTCTGGGAGGACCTGACCTAGTCCATGTGGCCTCCACCCCTTCATCCCTCCTTAAGGTGTTCAGGACTCAGAGGCATAGGGGTCAGGGGGCCTCAGGTTTAAAGAGATCCCCAGGGAAATTGTGAATCACATGGCAACCTTCACGATGCTTCTCATCTGGGGAATCAGCCGCATAATTTCCCCAAGTGGACACTAATCTGTATCAGTCAGGGTCCAGTCACAAAAACATAACCCACACTAGGTATTTCCAACGGAGAGATTTGATACAGGAAATTGGTTACGCAAATGTTGGAAGAGCTGAGGGGCCAAAAAAGGGTTGAGGAAGCAACTAGAGGTCAGCAAGAGCAGGAAGCCACTATGACCCTGAGGGCTGAGGGGACAACAGGAGGTGCTATTACCAGAATCCAGATGCCAAGGCTGTGTGGCAGGAGCTGGCATCATGTTGGAGATTCAGCCATCCTGAAGACCTGCATTAAAGCAGGACTAGAGAGGGAGAAATACCCTGGCTTCTCACTTTTTCTTTTTCTTTTCTGCAGTCTCCCACTATTCTCACTACTGACTGACCCTGACAAGAGGCCAGGTGGCAAAGGAGGCTGGGAAGCATCCTATGCAGGAGGGCTGGAAATAGATCTGAAAGCAACTGGGTATTGACCACTCTAGGTTCTGATCTCAGAAAGCTGAACTACCTTAAGGTCTCTGCAGCTCAATGACTAATATCCCTTCCCCCACACTTAGTTCATAGCTGTCTGAGAAATAGATACAGGAGTCAAGCAAAATGGAAACCAAATGTTAACTTCGGTACTACTGCAGTAGTAGAGACTGTGGCATTAAGGTCTCTTAGCCAGATGGGCTTGTAACAACTCATGCCTGAATTTGCCAGGCTTGCTGAGTCTCAGGCAGAGCTGGACATCTGCAGACCCATTCCCCCTCCCATGGTGGGAAGATACAGAATATCTGTGCTTTCTGTCAGCAGGAAGATCCCACAAGTGGAGAGCACTCAGATCTTCCTCCAAACCCGCCCACAGAGAAATCACCTCTTCCCCAGGGGGGCAATGAGAGAGGCAATGGAGAGAGGAGAGGATTGTTGCTCTAATGAAGGGCCCTCTACATGGAACCAGAGACCAGATGATATGAAATCATAGTCTCCAGTTGGGAATGCTGAATCACCTCTAGGAATTCCTGCCCAGGGGTCCTCCAGCCTCTCTTGAAAATGGTGAGTGATGGAGACTCAGAACCATCTGCAGTAGCCCATTCCATCTTTACACACTTCTGATGGTTAAAATGTTCTTCATAGTAACCTGAATTTTCCCTGTAGTTTCTATTTCTCCTGGGGGTGGGATGGAGGGGGGCTTCACATAACACCTCTGATCCTCCTTCGGCAAGAAGAAGGATGTTGAAGATGTACTTTTTTTTTTTTGCAGTACGCGGGCCTCTCACTGTTGTGGCCTCTCCCGTTGCAGAGCACAGGCTCCGGGCGCGCAAGCTCACGGGACCAGCCGCTCCGCGGCATGTGGGATCTGCCCGGACCGGGGCACGAACCCGTGTCCCCTGCCTCGGCAGGCGGGACTCTCAACCACTGCGCCACCAGGGAAGCCCGAAGATGTACTTAAAGGGGGCAAGTCCATCATCCTGAGACACAACTTCTCTAGGCTAAACACTCCCAGTCCTTTCCATTTGCTCTTATATGTCTGTAGTTTCCCAACCATTCAACACCCTAGTGTCCTCTTTATGGACAGGTTGAATTGGTCAGTATCCTTTTGAAGGTGTGGCACCCAGAAACAACCACACCAAGAAATCACCCTGTCATCTCTGCCACCCATGTGGTCACTCGATAGTGGCTTTAGAGTTACTGTCACTGGTCCTACCCAATGAGATGGATACAACTGTTTCCCCACTTGGAGCTGGGGAAACTGAGGTTCGGTGAAGATTTGACTTGCCTGGGCTCCCACAGTTAGCAAGGGACTTGGGGCTGTCAGATCACAAAGCCTGTGTTTGGCCCCCAAGGACATACTGTTCCCAACGCTAAGAGTAACCCGCTTGCAGACCCTAGGGCTGAAGAAGGACAGAGAGTAGTGAGCTCCCGTGACTCTGGATCCACAGGGAGTGAGAGGAAGGTGATCCTGAGCCCCAGCCCCTCTCTGCCCCAATGCGGACGCTGTGTTTTGCTGGCCCGTTGGTGACCCTGCCCTCTTGAGTGGGGAACATGATCTTTCTTCTCCCAGCAGACCCCGAGAGGGAAGCGCACAGAGCAGCAGTGTCTCCTGGCTTGTTACTGATGGGAAACCCCAGGACACAGAGCCGCACACACTTTTCTCATATTTATCTGAATGTGCTATAGCTGCTGTAGAAATGCTCATCTCTGACTGTAGCGGAACAAAGCCCTCAGCTGTTGCCAGAGCCTGAAACAGAAAGGAAATCACATGCTAATAATTCATGAGAGGGAGGGGTGTGTGTGTGTGTGTGTGTGTGTGTGTGTGTGTGTGTGTGTGTGTGGCTACCTGAAAACAAGTCTCATATTTCTCATGTATAGGCCTCTGATACCAACTGACAGAAATCCATTCTTAAGTGAAATATTGATAGTTTTACTCGGCAGTCTTAAGCAGGCCTCCTAAATTGCTGTAATTAAGGCTAGTAAAGAGGGGTGGCAGCAGAGAGGGGAGACCAGAGACTCTGGACCTGAGAGAAAATACACACACACACACACACACACACACACACACACACACGCACACGCACATGCGCACACGCACACGCACTCGCACACGGCTAGCGATTAAACAGAGCTGATGGTTGAATTCCCCCCCAAAAAATGAGTCGTAAAAAGGCAGCTCAGGAGCTCAGGCTCCTGTTCTCAGCTCAGAGCCTCCACCCTGTCCAAATCCACTTTGGATATAAAGTCTCCAGCCTGACTTGTCCTAGTGATCAAATGGCCATTTCAGCAGTCATGTCTGCTCTTCACTTGTGGCTCAGCTGACCCAGCACGTGGAGGGCCGAGAACCAAGTCTTTAAGACAAGGAGACGCCCACCTCAGGGGGAGAGCCGCAGCCCCTCGCTCAGGAACGGGACACCCGGTGGTCTGCCTATGTGACCCCTGCTGCCTGGGGGACGGGGGTCTCCAATGATGGGGTGATGGGAGGTGATTGGGTTGGGGAGGTGAGGGAGGGGGAACTGGAGACTCCAGAAGATGTGGGCGGGCCAGGAAAGACAAGAATCAGAAACACAGGAGCGCACCGCAGGGTGTGAAGGATTTGTATTCTCTTCTCAATCAGGTTTAGGGCTCCGCAGGCCTGGGAGAGTGGGAGGTGTCCTGAGGGCCTGGCTTTGCTCATGGGGGGATTTCAGAAAGGCTTCCTTCTTGCTGCTCTTCTGCTGCTCTTTTTCTCACTGCATGCCCTTCCCTTCCTCTTCCTCTCCCTCCCTCTCTCCCCCTTCCTTCCTCTCCTTCTTGCTCTCATCTTACCTTCTTCCTCCTTGTCTACCCGGACAGAATCAGAAGCAGAGGTAAACGTTTATCCGAAAGGCTTTAATTAAAACGTTAAACACTCACCTGCAACCCCAGCGACTTTCCCAGAACTCTGTGTCCTCTCAGCAGCTAATTATTTAAAGTAAAAGAGTGGCACTCAGTCCGTATATGAGAGACTAACACATTAATAGGAAGGTAATTCTGCACTAGCCCAGACTTTCCGTCGTGGAGTCACAGCTTCAGTGGGCTGTGTCCCGGAGGCCTGCTTCACTACACCTGCTCAGGTGTCTGTCTCCCTCCGGATCCCTGAGCCAAAGCGGCAGCCCGGGCTCCCTTCTCCAGACACCCCTTCTGTCTGTCTGAGAATGCTTGGTCATAATTAAGAAATGCATCAATCAGAGAAGGAGGGAGATAGAGGGAGCAAAATGTGATGATGAGGAAAATGGGAGCAGTGGAAACAGCCATGGGAATGGAGACAGCGCGTAACCGTTGGCAAAAGGTTTCCAGCAGCTGACACAAAAGGAGAGGCTGTTTCCTTCCAGATTAGGGGGTTGCAGTGGGGGATGGGGCAGGGTGGAAGGAGGAATCGGACCAGGAGTGAGGTTCTCTGGAGGGGCTCTGAGTCTTGATCATTTGCACTTATTCATTCATCCATTTATTTATTCGTTCATCAATTGTTTATTGTATATAAGCAACGTGCCAGGCGTTATATCACGCACTGGGGGCCAGAGCTGCAAATCCACAGTCCCCGGCCTCAGGGAACATCCTAACAGCACATCACCTGCACTCACACTTGCTCCCTGGTTTGTCTCCCTGAGACGCAGACCCACGTGCTCTGCATTTTCAGGGTGCAACGACCATCAGAATGAAATGCATGGGGGAAGCATAGAGGTGAACAGGAAAGGGTGTCTCTTCTCCATCACACCTACCACTCACCCTGACACGCAGAGGTGTCCGTGTCCCAGCAGGTCACACCCAAAAGGACTTCCAGGCCTCTGGATTAGTCTAAATGTCTCCTTGTATAGCTGGGAGACTGAGCCCAGAGAGGGTGTGACACCACTCAAAAGTCACACAGCTAGTCTTAACTGAAGTGGGCCCAAAGCCAGGACAAGCCCCCACAGATACCCCTCAAGGGGTGATGTCAGACAGGGGCGATTTTCACACAGAATGCACCTGTCAGATCAGCTTCCACGTCTGCCCAGCACCTGGCACAATGTGAGGGGTGGAGTGGGGGCAGGTTGACTTTCTTAACGGTGTACGGTGTTTGGAAGCTTAATGTGGGAGAGAAGAGTTCAACAGATCTGGATCCAAATCCCATCTCAAACACTTAGTTGTCGGGAAGGCTTGTGTAAGTTAGTAAAGTTTTTGGAGTCTTGTTTGCCCCCTTTGTGAGATGGTCACAATAAAGCCTATCATCCCCAGGAGGTTTAAGGACTAACATGTATGTAGAGCTGCTGGTACAGTGCTGGCCCAGGAGATCAATAAAAGGAATCATTACAGCACGAGCTTGGCCACCAGGACAAGTCCAAGTGTCTTCTGAATAGGTGCCACTCAAGCTGAGGCAGTGACCCAGGAGTTTCTGGGAAAATAGGGCAGACAGACTTTGGTTTTGTTGGGGTTTTTTCTTCCTTTCTTTTTCTTTCTTTCTTTCTTTCTTTCTTTCTTTCTTTCTTTCTTTCTTTCTTTCTTTCTTTCTTTCTTTCTTTCTTTCTTTCTTTCTTTTCCCTTCTTTCTTTCTCTTTCTTTCTTTCTCTTTCTTTATTTCTTTTCCTTTCTTTCTCTTTCTTTCTTTCCTTCCTTCTTTCTTAACATTTCACAGATAATCTAATATATAATTAGATTATAATTAATTACTCACATGTGGGTAACTGGGAATTAACTCACATTTCCCACCACGAGCCATTAAGGGTGAAAAAAGCAACAGGAAAACATCATGTGTCCTTCATATTACAATATGCAAGAAACTACCTCTTACATCATGTCTGTACTCCAGGCTTTTTGTCTCCATCTGACAGGTAAGCCATGAAGACACTGGATGGGGGTCTATGAATCCCTAAAAGGTTGCTGTGTAGCAGTTCATTTTCCAGAGAAAAGAGTTTGTAGTTTTCCTCAAGACTCCCTTCCTTCGGGGAACCCTCAGCCTGATGTGGGAGATTCATCTTCTGCCTTCAATCTGAAATGGAGACAGCCCCGCCCTCAGGGAGCCCCAGTCTGAGGGGAGACACAGCCCTGCCCGGAGGTAGCTCACATGTGATGCAGGAGATACACCTGCTGTTTCCAGGCACATCCCAGTCTGAGGAAAACAAAGAATATCAGAAATAATTCACACATGCCAAGCAACATTGTACCAACTGAGCCCTGGGCACTGGAGAAAGATGCGGCAAAGGCAGGGTCCAACCGGAGCACTCCAGGCCAGGCCGCCCCTACCCTTCCTCTGCAGCCCCTCCAAAATGAGGCTCGGGCTAAATGCAGGCAGCATGTGGTCACAGACCCTTTGGCGAGCAATTAGTATTCTAAACATGAAATTAATTTCTCCTACGAATATAAGAACCTAGTAATTTGTTTCACTTTTATTTTATTGTCAGATAGCATTCATTTTCTACATGATTTTATGGTTGGATAGGATTCATTAGAAATTTTCCCCCAACTCCTTCTCTTAAAAAAAAAAAAAAATCCTTCAGCGGCTCAGTCAGCGGTTGAGCTGGGCTTAGCTTTCCTTTCAGTCACCGGTTCCCACACAGCTGCATCGCCATAGCCCGGGGTTCTGCTCCTCCGTTTCACTTTAATTTCCGACTCTGAAGAGCCAGGTACTGAAATGCAGATAAATCTTTCTGGAAGCTCCTGCAATGGGACCTTGGATAATGGAGCAGAGGGGAGAGTTAATGTTTCCGGGGCTCCTCTGTGTTATTCACTGACATTGCGACCCTCACTCGCTCAGAATAATGCGTCTAATTTATTTAGTTCCCACTCTGGGTCACTTAACTTGCTGGGTACCTGCTCTTGCTTCTACCTCTGCCTGTGTTCTGCTTAACACGAGGTCACTGAAAACGGAGTCTCCTGGGGTATACTAGGCCTCTGCTGGACAGGACCCCTAAATGCCAACCTGAGCCCATCAAACAAGACGTCTTCAGCCTTGACCACAGGCTCTGTTTTCCCTTGTGTCCTGCTCACTGACCTCAGCTGTACTCAGAATCAGGCCCCTGAGTATCTCCCCTTTTATTATTTTTTTTTATTATTATTTTTTTGCGGTATGCGGGCCTCTCACCGTTGTGGCCTCTCCTGTTGCGGAGCACAGGCTCCGGATGCGCAGGCCCAGCGGCCACGGCTCACGGGCCCAGCCGCTCCGCGGCACGCGGGATCCTCCCGGACCGGGGCACGAACCCACGCCCCCTGCACCAGCAGGCAGACTCTCAACCACCGCACCACCAGGGAAGCCCTCCCCTTTTATTATACAAGCAGGGATTTGGGCTTTATATCCCCCTCTGACTGGGGCTCCCCGAGGACGGGCCTTCTTTACATCTCTCCCCCTCTAGCTCCACCTCAATGTTTCAGAAGTGGCTCTACATTTGGGAGTTGGAGACTCTGCATGGTACTGTGAACCCCCAGGAGCTGCCTCCCTCCCTGTCCCTTTTACGGATGACCTTGGCCTCCAGGAAGCAAAGAAAACAACTTCCATAGAGATACCCTGAAGGGCTCTGCCAGGACAGTGGCCACACTGTGACTCTGTCCTGCCCTGAGCCTTTCAGAGACGCCAGTTCTCAGTAGCAGCTTTTGCTCCCAAGGATACCCTTCCCTTTCCTCTCTTTTCCTTCACGTATAGCTTTTCTTTCTTACTGACATCGGTGGAGAGACACTGTGGATGGCATGAATAATAGATTATCCATTTGGAGCCTCTCCAGTGAGTGAGACTTGCCACCCAGTGAGGACGCATGTTATGTAACCAGGGAATTACGGTGGCATCAGAGGCAGCGTGTCTGCTAAAGAGCGTAAGATCAGAGGAGTGAGAGAAGCAAGGAGCAAGGCCACTTCACAGGAGGGTCTGTGGGGAGCCAGGCTCTGGGCTGGTTGTTTTCGGCTGTCTTCTCTCCTTTAAGCCTCACAGTGACCAGTGAGGAGGCGCTGAAACCTCTCTGTGCAGAGAGGATGGGCTGGTAAAAGCTGGGCTGCCTGCTGCTGAGGGCTGCTGAGTTCCCGGTACCCGGCCTGTACCCAGCTGCTTGCTACCCTGAAGCTTCCCCGTCACGGTGAGCTGGCTGGGGCTGCGCCTCGGAAGGCCTGCTGGAAAAGGTTTCACCAGGGAAACAGGAAAACCTGACCTAGGAGATAGCATCCCTGAAGGAGGGAGGCCCTGGCCGTTCCCCCCATGTGACACTGGATTTCTCCACAAAGGCCCTTGGAGGGTTAGTTAATTAAACATATAATTATGTAGGTGATGAATTGCAGTTAGGGTCTGTGCTATAAAGAGAAGCCGGGGGTTAGTGACAAAATGTAACAAGGTGCCCTGGCCTGTGTGGGAGTAACTGACCCTGACCATCTGCCTCTGCGTGATCCTGGTCTGATGAGACGCAGCCCCGCCCTCGAGGAGCCCTGGTCTCAAGAGGAGACTTGGCCCTGCCTCAGGGAGCTCAGGCTGATGAGAAGGTAGCACCTCTGCCCTCAGGGAGCTCCTAGATAAAGAAAAAAACAAAAACAAAAAAACAGACTCCGCTCCCCTAGACTCTGAAAATATACATTTTTTCCTGTGTACAACAGAGAGGAGATTTCTAGTAATCTTAGTCAGAAACTAGAAGACAAGGGTGAAAAGGTATAACAGACATCCAGACTGCCCTTGCTAAAGTTTGGGTGGAGGGGGAGGATCTAAGGACACATATATAAATTTTACAGTTTCACAGTGTACAAAATCTGCTATAGTTTCCAGCTGAACGTGGCTGAAAAGATACATTCACTTAGCTCTGATCCTCCCCAAAGTCAAAAGGGTGAATAAAGGAGTAAAGAAAATAGAAACAACTATTAGCTGTAAGAAAATTAAAAATAGTTTAGGAAGGAAACTATTATCATACATGGCTCTTTCTAAGCAGTATTTATATAATCACAAATGCTAATGCGAGCATCGAATACTTATTTTTAGCCACGAATTGTGATAAAACTCTATTGAACGATGGGTGGGGAGAGTGATTCTGCTGGGCGTGACAGGAGGAACACTATCAGAGCTCTAAGTGCTCAAACTCGTGATCAGGAAGTCACCAGATAAAGTCTCAAAGGAAAAAATCAAGCAAGAGCCAATAATGAGGAAGTAAATACCAGAGGAAATAACTAAAGAGTTGAAAGGTTCCTCCTGAGGAGAGGAATTTTGGATGGGAAAGTTGTAGCTGGTCACTATTCCTTTACATTATAACCTATTTGACTTATATGTAAAACTTGGATAAAAATAAAAATTAATATTTTTGTAATGGAAAGAGGAAGCTGTCAGACCTTTGCTATGTGGAGGACAACAGGTACCAGGTGGTGAAGCCAATCACTGGATAAAGTCATCAAAACAACATCAGAGGAAGGAGACCAGCAAGACTGTCTCCATAGTTGCCACAGTCTGGCTTAGGGACACTCAGGACCCTACCGCCCATGCCGCCTGAGCATACACTGGGCTGGAGGCAACAGGGCAGCCACCAGAGAAGCCAACTCAAGACTACAAATATCAGCCACAGACGTTCTCAAAGTGAACAATCCACTGGCTGGAGTCTGAATTCCTGCCTTTTCAGGACTTTAATATCATCAGGAATAAAATTACTTCTCCTTTGTCTAGCCCTTTGTAGTTTACAAAGCCCTTTCACATGTATTATGTGAAATGTCAGCATTGGGTCCTATCTGTCCAATAATACTCTTCTCCTTTTACAACCGAAAGCACAAGGGCTTGGAGAGGAAAACCGTTTACTTAAGATTACATCCTAATTAGGAGTGAAGACGGGCATATCCATGGTTCTCCACCTGGGTGGCACTTTGGGATCCCCTGGACAACTTAAACACCATATACCCATGGCCAGCTGAATTGGAGTTTTTGTCATGGTTTAAAGTCTCCCCTGGTGATTCTGATGCCCCATACCAGGCCGCCTCTGGTCCCCCTTAACTAACCTTCTGTCCTGCTACTCAACACACGCCATTCTTTGGACCTCAGGGAAGTCCAGGTCATTGCAAGAACAAGCACCACCAAAACTTCAGTGGCTTAATATGACAAAGATTTATTCATCACTCATACAAAGTCCATTGTGGGTCCAGGCAACCCCCAAGGTAGCTGTCCTCCATGTGGTAGCTCAGTGTCCTCAGCTCCTTCAACCTGGTGGCTCCTCCCTCTCGACAAAGGCTTCCACAGTTGCCGTGGCAGGAGGAAAAAATGCTGAAGACACTTACACCATCCATTAATGTTTTAGCATGTAAGAGACACATATCACTTCCACCCATAACCCACTGGCCAAATCTAGTCTTATGACCCTCACATAATAGCAAGTGTGGGAGTTGGGGTGGGGGTGGGGGTGGGGCGGTCAGTGGGTGTAATCCTCTCCTGTGCCCTAAAGAGAGGAAAACCCAATGTGGGCAAACACCAGTGACATCTACCACACCTTTCATGGCACCCTAGAAGTGCTCCCTGCTCCCTGCATGCCTCCCCCAACCCCCTATTCTCCCTTCCCTTACTGCTCTTTAAGGCCTGGCTGGAATCCCATCTCCTCCTTGGCCACTGCTTTCTGCACTGATCCCCTCAGCCAGACCAACAACAGTTCTCATTATCTGTGGGATGCATTGTGGCACTTACAGTTCATAAGCATTTTCAGAGTCTTTACATATCCTCTGTTGCAAATGATTGCATCTTCTGGACTTTGGGCCAAGAATTGAGAGGGATTGCTGGTCTGGACAACAGAGTTTATCAGAAAAGTGGGAGGGATGGGAGCTTGGAGAGTGGGGCCCTTGACTTCTGAGCCTTTGTGCATTGCAGAGAAGGGAGCTGAAGGGACAAGGGAACCCTGGGGCTTGGAAAGATTGTTTTCAAAAGCCCCTCATCCTGAGAAGCTCAGGCTGAAAAGTAAACACCAGTTAAGAGTTGGGGGTCTTGGCCGGAGGAGGCCTCCCTTAGAACTGCTGATTATCTTAATGAGGGGATAAGAAGTATTGAAAAGGCCACAGCCCGCATGGGAAGCCCACCAATGGGACCAGGACTTAAATGGACATGTGCAAAAGATGGGAGGTGAAGGTCATCTCCCCCTCTGCACTCCCACTGAACCCCCAGCAGACAGGTCCCTGCAATTCCTACACACTGGGGTCGCTGTCTGCTAACCTGGCTATTTATTTATTTATCTTTAACAAACATAACACTATGTCCCAGGTACTATCACATGTGTTTTTATAAATACTAACTCATTGCATCTTCTTTCAACCCTGTGTGAGTTGTTTTTCCCCTCATCCCCCTCTATAGATGAGGATACCAAGATTATATAACTTGCTCAAGACCACCACTAGTGAGGGACGGAGCCACTAGCTCCTCTACAACAGAGCATATCTTTATAAGCCCGGCAACTTCAGGTGCTTTCTAAATGAGTGAATGCTGTGTTTCCCTCTGAGAACAAACTGCCTGGGTTCAATTTCCAGCTCCAGCACTTACTAGCTGTGTGAACCTGGACAAGATATTCACCTCTTTGCACCTCCATTTTCTCATCTGTAAAGTGGGGCTAATAATAAGCCTCACAGGGTTGTTGCAAGGATTAAGAAAATTAAACAAATTAAAATATGCAAAGAGTAACACAATCCCTGGCACAGGGAAATTCTCTATAAATATACTTGTTATTTCACATGCTATATCTTAGCTCATCAAACTGTTAGCATCTGTAAATACACATTAACCATTTCTTTTCATTCCTGACACTACCTAGAATGTTTTCGGCACACATTTTTGAATATTATCCTAGAATAGGGGATTATTTTAGCTGTCTATTTCTACATAACAAAGCTTAGCAGCTTAAAACAATGCATATTCATTTCCCAACAGTTTCTGTGGGTTAGGAATCCAGGCATTGCTTAACTGGGTCTTCTATTTCATGATCTCTCACGTTGTAGACTTGTGAGCCATTGTAGACACATCAGCCAGGGCCGTGGTCTTATCTGAAGGCTCTACTGGGGACTGATCTGCTTCTAAGTTCACTCTGTGGTTATTGGCAAGATTCAGGTCTCCCATGGCTGTTGGACCAAGGGCCTCAGTCCCTTGCTGGCTATTGGCAGGTGGTGACCCTCAGCTTCTTGCCATGAGGGCCTCTCCAACTCACTTTATCAGAGCAAGTTCATGAGAAGAGGAGCCAGGAAAAGAGAGAGAGAGCTAGTAAGGTGGAAGTCAATGTCTTCTGTAACTTAACCACAGAAGCAACATTGATCTCTTTTGCCATATTTTATTCGTTAGAAGCAATTACTAGGTCCAACCCACACTCAAGGGGCAGATCAGGGGGCCCATGTCAGAAGCTGCTGACCCCAGGGCTCAAACATACTTGTTAACTGAACTCAAGAGCCAGCTCTGCTTCAGATGAAAGTAAGGAAGGGGGAGAGGCTGACATGTAGCGTTCTAACTAGCTCCGCCTCTAGGGCAAACCTCTTTGAACCGTTTTGGGGCCTTGGTGTCCACCCCTATAAAATGAGCAACTTTGACCAGGAGATGCCTCAGGTGCCCTCCACCTGACATTCTGGGATTCTAGGTTCTTTGAATTTAACAGATCTTGATTCAACCAAGCTAATAACGTTAGAGAGCTCTGCATTCTTGGAAAGCTGCCAAGATCACGTGAGTCCCTCCCAGGCTCCCAGCCCAACCAGGTGAGGGGTGGATCACTGCCTCCCTCCTACCACCCATGCTGCCCCATCCCACATGCAGCCTTGTGGGACGGAAGGAAGTGGGCGAGCAGAGGCCTCAGCAAAGGAAAGGTCCCAGGTGTTGCCATTTGCCTTCCCCACCTCCTTGCCCTGAATTTCTCTGGAGGCTAAATCACTGCCCGGTACAATCAGCCAGGCAGGCCAGCATCAAACCCTGGGTGAGATGAAAGGTCCTTTCGAGGTGCATAATTCAGAGCAGCAAACCCTGTACAGAGCATATGATTAGAAAAAATGTGTGTCCCTGGGGCTGAACACAGCTCTGCGGCATGGCACTCCCCTGTGCTCCCCTCAGAATCCTTCTTATCTCTTGTCCCACCGTTCCTTTCCTCCCTCAATAGCTCAGCTGAAGCCTACCCAGAAGGCAGTCCCTTTCAAACAACACCCTCTTTTCCCTACAGAGAGAGTGCTACATGAATACAAGGAGCCCAAGAAACACAGGGGGGATGGGGAGTCTGGAGGACCTAGTGTGGGTCCTGCTGTGCCCCTTGCGGTGTGGTCCTGAGGGAGTCCCTTTCCCTGCTGAGCCTCATTCTGTTTCCTCATTCTGTCAATGAAGAGGTTGGACTAGATGACTGCCAAAATCTCTTCCAGCTTCCAAATCCTATGGTTCTGACATTTCCCTAAAGTGATCAGGGAAATTAGGGGTCACTAGATGAGAGAGGATGTGTTTGGCTATAAGTAACCGAACCCCCAATAAAATGTGGCTTCTGTACATTTATCTCAATCAGAAGTAGAGAGATAAGAGGTTTCAGGGTTGGAGCACTAGTTCAGCAATGTCACTTTCCCATCATCCTTCACTGCCAACTCCAGTGAGACATGTCCCCCCCTCGGGGGTCTGAGATGGCCACAGCTTTTGGCATCACATCTCCCTGTGATGGAGTCAAACACAGGAGGTAGGCAGAATGGTGGGTTCTCCTGGATGCTGCTGCATTACTAAGGAGAAGGCCTTTTCCAGAGACTTATGTCTTATTATCATGATTATTCCTCATATCTTATTATGGGTTGCATTTTACCCCCCAAAAGATATGCTTAAGAACCTCAGGATGTGCCCTGACTTGGAAATAAGGTCACTGCAGTTATAATGAGTTAATATGAGGTCATACTGGAGCAGTGTGGACCCTTAATCTAGTATGACTAATATCCTAATAAGAAGAGGAAAAAGTCACAGAGGAGAAATGGCCATATGAAGTCAGAGAAACACAGAGAGAACACCAAGATGGAGGTGGAGATTGGAGTGATGCAGTGCCAAGCCAAGGATCACCTGAGGTTGCCAGTGACACTAGAAGTTAAGAGAAAGGCAAGGAACAGATTCTCCCCTACAGCCCTCAAGACAACATAGCCCTGACGACACCTTGATTTTAGACTTCTAGTCTCCAGAACTGTGAGAGAATAAATTTCTGTCATTGTAAGTCACCCAGTTTGTGGCAGTCTGTTGTGGCAGCCCTAGGAAACTAATGCATATGCCTCGTTGGCCAGAACTGAGTCACATCCCCTCAACTACTGGCAAATCACCACTGGTGAAATGAGCTTGGCTTTGCCATGGTCATCCATGGTTCATCATGGGGGTTGAGCTCCTTGCTTCTGGGACAAACCCAGGCTCTTACAGACTATAAGAAGAGAGGGTGATTATTAGATCATCAAGTCTAAAACACACATTGGGAATATGAGAAAAGTGAGGCTGGTGTGTCTCCTCCTACAAGTATTTAATCGCTCCACGTGTGGTGTCTTACCCACTTTGCTACGTGATTCTAGCTCGTGCCGGGCATATTGCGGGGCAAAGGCTGACAAGAGGCAAAGTACGGAAAGGATACGGTCAGAGACTTTCAGCATCCCAACTCACACAGGGGATTAAAAGAAGCGCTGAGAGGCTTGGGTGCAACTCAACCTGGATGAGAAATGGATTGGGAAGACACAACCTGAACTACGGCTTCATAGAGGCCGGGTTCTCAGTAAACGCTAAGGCTGCACGGGGAGCTAAAAATGGGGGGAACTGAAAAAGAACATAAGACTTTAGGATGAAAACACTCTTGGTCTACCCCCAAAAGATGGCTCTTGAAGTCCTGGGCTGCAGTGGACGGCCTCCTCATGGAGAGCCAGATAAACACAGACACAACTAGGAAAAAATAACTCTACTGCAACCACATCTATTAGAGCATCTCACAAGCATCTCACACCCAAATCAGCTCATCTTTCCCCCAGATGCTCTTCATTCTGTGCTTTCCCTCTCAACAGAAAGTATTTCCACTTGCCCAGTGGTCCAACCCACAGCCCTGGGTGTCACCCTTAACCCCTCCCCTCGCCTCCCCTTCCTAACCAGTCAGTCACCAAGTCCCGTCAATCTCTCCCCTAAATACTCCCGAAATCCTGCATTTCTCCTGGCCCCTCCCTCCACCATCCTTGATGCTGAGATTACTATCATGGTCTCCTTACTCATCTGCTTGCCTCTAATCTCCTCTCCCTACTTCTCCCCCATATTCCCTGAAGCCAGAACAATCTTCCAGAAACCCAGATCCAGTCACAGCACTGCTCAGAACCAGCGGTGACCCCCCCCCCCCCATGGCTTTTGTATTAATGCCTGATCTTCCTGACTTTCTTTCAAGGTCCTTCGTGACCTTACTTCTATTTCCCCTGAAAGCCTCTCTCAACACGTTTCCCCTGATCCCCCAGCCCCCAATCTCCACGTTCCACGAAGCCACTCTCCTCACTTCCTCCAGCCAACACGCTCTCTTGAGCCCCCAGACCTTGGATCTTCCAATCGAGTCTCCCATGTTACCTGATCTTTCCCTCTCTTCCTCTATACCTACTTCAGGCTTAGAAACCATTTCTTGTGGGAAACTTTCCTAGACCTTCCCCCTAGTCTGGTTTGAGCTGAGCTCCTTTGCCCTGCCCTGGTCTGCTCTGTGTTGCAGGGTGCGGGGGAGTGAGGCTGACCCCCGCAGGCCTCCCCCATCACCCGACTCCTCTGGCAGGCAAGTGGGGGGCAGGAGAAAGGGAAAGAAAGGGCATTTCTTTCCTCCCTCTCTGCTGAAGGGACCTGGGCAGCAGTGCCCCCTTTCCACTCAGGACCCTAGCGGGATCTCATCACCCTGCCTCCACCTTTACCCCTGTAGCCAGGAGTGGTAAGCTGCTTCCTGCTGTTGCTAATTTCCAAGTCTGCTGACCCCTTCCATCACCTGTCAGCCACTTTTCTCTATTAAATTACTGTACTTCAGTTATAAATACCTTAAGTGACTTTGGTTTTCCTGGTTCCACGCAACTCACATAGACCTTCCCCATAATACAGCTCACTGCACTTCCCTAACCTGTCCCCATTCATCCTGAACTCTAAGGGCCAGTTTGCTTCTGTCTATTCTCCCCTAATGGGAGTGTTTCATGAGCTCAGGGACGACGTCTGCTGGCTAGCCTTTGTACCCCATTGTATCCCTAAAACATTGTCTGGACACAGTGACTATCTAATTAACATGTGAGGGAGTGAATGAATGAACACGTACATTTCACGCTGAGTTTCTTGCCCATCCTTCTAACTGGCTGTTAAGTCCTTCTCAGTCTTGCAAACCTCCTTTCTCCAAGAAAATCATCCTTACTGCTTTGTCCTTCCCCTGCAGGCTTCCCCTTTGCTTTACTTCATTCAGTAAATAGAAGTAATACAGAGTAAACCATCGAAAGATCCCTACCCACCCAGACCTCCCATTTCCACAGCATATCTCCTGGGTGGCAGCCAGGGCTGTTGGCTAGAGGGGGCAGACAGTTACAAGCTGCAGGGACCCACACAAAGCTGGGTAATGGAATTCTAGCTGGGGCTAGGATCATGGATCCTGTGAGGAACTTCCTCCTGGCTCCACGGGGTGTAGATCTGGAGAGAGCCTCGTGAACAGGAAGGTCCTTGAGGAATCTCCCCTTCCTGGTGATCTGAGCCTCTGGAGGCTGCCCTGCAGCCCAGCTTTGCTCGAGTTAGGTGAGGGTGCAGAGAGAGGAAGATGCCCGGCTGCCTGGCTTTGTTCCCAGACGTGGGCCGAGTGGAGAGGCCGTGCATGGTTTGGCAGCCTAGCGTGGGAGTGGGTGAAGTGCCAGCTAGAGGGAGGGAAGCACAGGCACTGACCCAGGACGACGGCTGTGGTCTGAACTGCTGTTTTCCCTCCCTCCTTCCTAAGCCCACGCATCACATTTCAATCAGCTCTGAGGATCTGTGCAGCAGCAGGAGACGGGCTGCGGAGACGGGCTGCAGAGGCAGAGCATCCAGCCACGCCTTCCCCAGCCCATACGCTGATTGGGATGGAAGAAAGCACGAGGGCCACCGACACACAGCAGTGGCTTTCTCACCAAGTGCGGCAGAATCTGTTTCCAGAGCCCGGCCAAGAGCCAGCAAAGAAGAGGGGAGGGCAGTGAGACATTTAGGCAAAGGCTCAGGGTCGGGGGTCTTGGGGTCAATTTGTCCATCCCTCAGCCTCCAAGAAGAACTTCAAAGATTCCAGCCCAGACAGATTCTGTTGACTCTACCCAGGTAATGAGATGCTTCAAAGGGTAAACTGCAGGCCACACATGGCTCAGGCAGAGGAGAGGATTAAATAAAAGGGGAATCTAGACCAGCGCAGGGGAGGGCAGACGCCTCTCCCCATGCCAGCGAGAAGTCATCCCGGAAACTGGATCCCCGCATGGTGTGGTGAGGAACGGGTAGGCCAGAGTGAGTTCTGGACAGTGGGGTGGGGCGTGGGGTGGAGTGAGGGGAGCGTAAGGTCAGGGCTGCCAGGGGTGTGATAACAAGAAACACTTACCACTTACTGAGCGTGTCCCAGGCTCCATGAGCGACATGAGGCACTTGTATTCATCATACATTTCATCTTTAAAATAACCCTCTGGGGCTTCCCTGGTGGCGCAGTGGTTGAGAATCCGCCTGCCAATGCAGGGGACGCGGGTTCGTGCCCCGGTCCGGGAAGATCCCACGTGCCGCGGAGCTGCTGGGCCCGTGAGCCATGGCCGCTGAGCCTGTGCGTCCGGAGCCTGTGCTCCGCAACGGGAGAGGCCACAACAGTGAGAGGCCCGCGTACCACAAAAAAATAAAATAAAAATAAAAATAAAATAAAATAACCCTCTGAAGTAGCTACTATTGTCTTCATTTTACAAAGGCGGGAAACCAAGGCTCAGAGAAGTAAAGAGACTCTCAAGGGTCACACAGCTAGGTGTGAGTAGCCAAGCCAGCCTTGGAAACCAGGTCTGTTTGCCTCCAAAATCCATCACCTTTGCAGTGACATCTGTGCCCTGTCCCATGGGCCCAAAGCCAGCACCAGGGCACAGACACGGGCCACAGCTCCTTGATAGCGAGCAAAGGAGCGGCTCTAAAGCCAATGATGTTGGGTGGAGGAATCCCAAGGGTCTGGTTCCACCTGTCGGAGGCCTTTGCTTGGGGCAGCTCAAGGCCCAGTCATCTCACCTCAGGCTTCTAATGTATTTTCTGGTTTTTAAGGGGGGCTGGGGTCTAGCTTCCCTTCCATCCCCGCAGCCTTACAGTAACTGAGTGCTTGGCCAGCTCCCTAAGCATCTTTCCTGCCATCCCCTGCACTGCCTGAGCTCAAACCCTTGCCATCTCTCACCTAGCCCAGCGGGGCAGCCTCTGCCTCTGACCCATCTTCCATGCAGCTGCCACCACCTCAAAGGCAAATCTGGTCATGTCACTTTTTTTTTTTTTTTTTTGCGGTACGCGGGCCTCTCACTGTTGTGGCCTCTCCAGTTGCAGAGCACAGGCTCCGGACGCGCAGGCTCAGCAGCCATGGCTCACGGGCTCAGCCGCTCCGCGGCACGTGGGATCCTCCCGGACCGGGGCACGAACCCGTGTCCCCCGCATCGGCAGGCGGACTCTCAACCACTGCGCCACCAGGGAAGCACTGGTCATGTCACTTTTTAAAGTAACTTGGCCAGGAAGCTGTTTGCTTTGGGAATAAAGCCCAAATTCCATCATTTTACATTCCAGACTTTCCGAAGTCCGCCTGACCTACTCTCCCAGGGCCTCCCTCTCCCGCATCCTCCACACCTCGAGAGCTGGAGACCTGGCTGTTCTCCCAAATGAGCCTCTTTGCATTTTCACACTTCTCTGCCTTTGCTCCTGCTCCGTCTGCCTGGGTGGGCTTTCCTGCGCTTGATTTTCTTCCCCTCAGCAAAATGTCACCTTGCCTGCCCCACTGAGATGTCAGATGCTCTGTGAAGCTTTCCCCAGCAGCTTCTCCTCTGTGCTAACTCCTCCCCTACAGACTCCTGACTTTGTGATGAAGAAGATGATGGTAATCAAATAATATCAGCCAGCACTGTGGAGTGCTCACTCTGTGCCAGGCGATGTTCAAAGATTTTCTCATGCAGGCCTTCCCTGGTGGAGCAGTGGTTGAGAGTCCGCCTGCCAATGCAGGGGACACGGCTTCGTGCCCCGGTCTGGGAAGATCCCACATGCCGCGGAGGAGTGGCTGGGCCCGTGAGCCATGGCCGCTGAGCCTGCGCGTCCGGAGCCTGTGCTCCACGATGGGAGAGGCCACAACAGTGAGAGGCCCGCGTACCGCAAAAAAAAAAAAAAAAAAAAAAAAAAAGATTTTCTCATGCATTAACTCCTTTAATCCTCACAATGACCCTAGGAGGTGGGGGCTATATTATCGCCATTTTGTAGATGGAGAAGGGCCCAGAGAGGTTAAGTAATTTGTCCAAGGTCACACAGCTGGTGAGTGGAGAGGAGCCAGTATCCAAACACAGCCATGTGGTTTCAGAGCCTGTACTTTTTAGCTTCAAGACCCCCTCCACCTCCAGAACACCCATGAAGTGAGTATCTGAAGGTACCTCTGCAGGAGCAATGCCCACCTGATCACAGAGGTCGTCACTCGCTTGTCTCCCCTGAAGGCCTGTGAGATCCTTGAGGAGGGGGCCTGTCTCATGAGTCTCTGTATATTTTTTGTCTAGTACCACACAGAGGACAAGGATAAACAACGCATTCGCTGGCGAAAACCAATGAATGACGTGTCATGATTATTTCAAATACCACTCTACTGAGTTACCACAGGAGAGAGAAAAAGGCCCCCAAAGCCTGACACAGGCATGAAATGACCCACTTCCCCGCTGTCTCCCACACAGATGAGAAATAAGGCCAGGAAAAGTATCTTCTGTCAGGGCCCTTCATGAGGCTCTGTCCACATGGTGGGAGTGGGAGTCAGACATCTCTTCACTGTCCTTTGGACCAGAGCTCAGGGCAGAGGCAAGGTCCACCTTTTTCCCCCAAATACCTAGGTCCCTGGTAATACCCCATGGGCTCCACTCTTCATGGGCTTCCCAGGTCCCAGAGGCACACCCATCTGCCCCTTCTCTGACCCACATGCCTGGCTGTAGAGCAGGAAGCAGAGCTGGACTTACAGAAGTTGTGTGTGTGTGTGTGTGTGTGTGTGTGTGTGTGTGCGCGCACGAGGGTTCTAGAAGCTACTCAAATTCATCATGTCTACCCTGAGCACCCACTCAATCTCCTATGAAGTCCCATCTCAGCCCTACCAACCATCCCGTTATCCAGATGAGAAACCTAGACCCCCCAGCCAACCCTTCCTCCCCACAACCAACCAGTCCCCCAGTTCCTGCAATCCCATTTCCTAAGCATCCCTGAACCTGCCCCCTCTCCATCCCCAGGGTCCCAGGGCGCATCACTGCTGGTCTGGAAAGGGAAGGCCCCTGTCAGATCTCCCTGCCCCCAGTGTGCCCCCACTGCCCCTTCCTCTGCTACCACAGAGCACCTGGTAATTTATGAATGGGATCATGTCACTTCCCTGTTTAAAAACCTTCCATGGCTCCCCACTCTCCGTAGGATGACACTCAAGCCTGTTTAACTGTCCTCCCCGCCTCTCCTGGGTCCTTCTACTTCCCGTGCCTCTGCCCATGGTACTGCTGCCACACTGCATGGGCTTGGCCACGCCGGTCCTTATGCCAGAGCCCCCCCATCTCCACTCCCTCTTATCCTTCTGGCCCTCAACTCCTCCCTGTGGAAGACATGGCTCAGCTAGCGTCTCCTCCAGGAAGCCCTCCATGAACAGCTCCCTGTCCCCTCCCCACCTCTGAAGTCTGGCCTCCTGCCCCCGTGGGCTTTCACATTCCCCTTAAGTATAAATCTCTCCCGGGACTTGCCACGTTTCACTGAAATCATCCCGTTATGCATGTTGCCCCATTGAACTGTTTACGGACAGGATCTGTCTTATTAATGTCCAATTTCCTGTCCCTAGTTCGGTACCTGGGATGGAACTTAGTGGGCACTTGGTGAATGTGTCTTAAATTGAACTAAAAACAGTGTTGAATCATCTGTCTGTAAATAGGCGAACTCTCAGGGCTGCCGTGAGAACGAAGGGAGATACTGCATGTGAAGGGCTTACTATGTGCTCTGTGGTTGTTCACTATCAACATAATTGGTGTTACTATGACCCATATAGTGCACTTGAAAAAACACTAGACTAGGCATTAGGAGATACAGATTCTAGTCCCAGACCCACATTAACTATCGGGGTGACCGTGGGAAAGTCAATTATCCTTTCTGAATTAGTCCTCAATAAACAATTATTTCCCTTCCTTGCTTCACTTCCATTATTGAATGACTCCCTATATTATCCCCACCTCTCCCTTTCTTCAGCAAAGATAATGAAGAATTTGCAGATAACTAACTGCATATCTTGACTTATAAACACTGCATTTATGAATATCCCAAAAACATAAGCAATCACAGGGGAGGCCTCTTCCCCTCCCCGCTGAGCCATCACCATGTCCCCACATGTTTTTACATCAAAAAGTAGAAAAACAAGCCAAAAGACAATCCTTTAAATACATTAAACTTTACGACAAACAAGTTACATATTTCTTATTTTCTCATTTCTTTGCAGGCTGGTAAAACTTGATCGTGAATGAATAGGCACCAGCCTGGACCGCTGTGTGGGAACCAAGCTCTGTGGTGTGCCTCTGAAGCACTAAAGCACCAGCACCCACTTTAAATCCCACTCGCCCACCCTGCCCCCGCCCCACCCAACGGAGAAGCTGCAACTTCTGCCAGCAGAGAGGGGACAGAGTCTTATCAAAATCAGCACTGCAGGTCTGTATCAAAGCAGCCTACTCTTTCAGAAAAATCACTAAAACGGTGCCAGGCTATAAAGAAAAATGGTTCCTAACTACTCCCACCAGTTCTGAAGAAAGGAGAAGGCTTTCCTCCTCACAGAAGCTACTTTGAGATTCGAAACCATTTCCTTCTGGTGGGGGCAGGGAAGAGGCAGGGAACTACATTACCCAGAACCCCTGTGGCTGAACCTGGACCGACCCCTGGCTTCCATTGATTGGCAGTAGCCCATGCTAATGGGCCAATTAGAGCATGAGACTAAGGATGGTGTTCCCGCCTGTCCCACCAAGAAATTCAGAGTGGGAGTGAGGAAGGGAAGATGAAAATGTTGGGTTTTTCTAAGACAGTTTTTAGGAAAGAAGACTTGAGCAGAAACAGTCTGCCGGCAACTAGTCCCTTAAACCAGGGGTCCCCGACTCCCCCCGCAACTGGGCCACACAGCAGGATGTGAGCCACGGGCGGGCGAGCAAGCGAAGCTTCATCTGCCACTCCTCATCGCTCATATTACTTCCGACCCATCCCCCACCCCCACCCCCCGTCCGAGGAAAATTTGTCTTCCACGAAACCAGTCCCTGGTGCCAAAAAAGGTTGGGGACCACTGCCTTAAACCACAGCATGGTGGAGGCAGTGCAGACCCCAGACTGGGGTGGTTTAGTGCACCCCACAGCTGCACTTCTGGTTTCGTGGAAGATAATTTTTCCACAGGGGGGTGGGGGCGGATGGTTCAGAAGGGTGGCCACCCTTCCCACCACTCTGTGCCCAGAGACTCCTTGTCCTGATGGGGGAGACACAGCCCCTGCCCCCAGGGAGCTCCCAGCCTGATAGGGGAGACAGGGCTCCCAAGCGATGGGGGAGCTAAGAGTCCAGCCATAATCCCAGCTTCTGCCCAGCCCTCTGCACTCCCTGCCAAGGTGTCCTCCGCAGCCAGCTGGAGCTGGCCGTGCAGCTGTGATGGACACAGGTGGCTTGGTGCTTGTCCCTGTCTTTGCTTCACTGAGCCTAAGGTTGGGCTGGCTCCGGGGATGAACGGACAGCTCTCGTGCTTCCAGGAGAAGAGCTGTGGGGAAAGCAGAGATCCAAATGTAGCAGAACTCTGCAGCGGGAGCATGTGGCCTCCAGGGGCAAACTTCTCCAGAACTCTTCTTGGGCAGAAATCTTTATTCCTAGCCCTCCTTCCACCCCCCGGATGCTGTTCTCTATTTTCTCCCCTCTTTCAAAAACTGGCCAGGCTCACCTCATTCAGGAAGCTGTCAGGGTGACTGTCCCCCCCTGCCACAAGCATTCTGTTTCGGGCAAGCAGCTGCACGGGGCTGCCACAGACACAGCCTTTCCTGATGCAACATCCCTTTCTTTCTGAGGGACTTTCTGGTCTCTTTAACCCTTTCAGAAGTCCCTGGACTCCCCCAAAGTAGGGCTTGGTTCTCCCCCCCTTTCAGATTGTCCCTCTTCCATCTGGCCCAGTGCTTCCCAAGTCCAAGATCTCTATGGTTGTCATATCCTGGGGGGTCCACAAGGGGGAGCCATCACCTCCAGGGGTCTTGGAACAGAAGACCTGCAATTCAACCCCATTTTACCACTTGAAAGCTGTGTTACTTTGGTTAAGATACCTCACTTCTCTGAGCCTCGGTTTCCAGAAAAAATGGGGAGAATAAGAGTATTGCCTCAAACTCATGTGGTGGTGGAATTGCTTATAACGAATGGTTAAGAGCCCTGCAGTTTTAGTTACCACTATTGTTTAGCTGAGAGTTCCCTGGGTGCAGCCAACATCCAGAAACCTCATTCCTAATGTATAAAAACAGATTAAAGGAGCTTCTCAGTTTACAGACAGGATGGGTTTCCAGGAAGCCCCTACTTCATAGCCTCCCCCACTTCCTTCCCCACTAAAGACCCTAGAGTCACCAAAGAGCAGGGTTATGAGGTTAGAACGACACCAAACAACTTTTTCCATGTAGGGAAAAGATCAACCCTTGAGTCTAGGGCAGAGCTCGGCAAGGTGGGGTAAAGATGGCAAGAATCTAAAAATACTCATCTTCCTAAGGGCCAGGGCCACCTCTCACCGGACAGAAAGGAAGGGACAGGGAGAGAAGCCCTGTGACCGATAGAGACCTGCTCAAACGCCACATTTTTTTTTTTTTTTTTTTTCGGTATGCGGGCCTCTCACTGTTATGGCCTCTCCTGTTGCGGAGCACAGACTCCGGACGCGCAGGCCTAGCGGCCATGGCTCACGGGCTGAGTTGCTCCGCGGCATGTGGGATCTTCCCGGACCAGGGCACGAACCCGTGTCTCCTGCATTGGCAGGCGGATTCTCAACCACTGCGCCACCAGGGAAGCCCCAACGCCACATCTTTGAAGCCACTTCCATCCATTCCACTTAATAACCAGGTGGGGAATCCCTGAAGATACGATGGCTCTTATAGGCTGATCCTTAGAGACAGCCTGTTTTTGACTCACCAAATGTATCATTAGAAATGCATTCAGCTGCAATTAACAGGCAACCTAATCAGATACCTTAAATTAAAAGGAGATTATTTTTCTTAAATATCAAGTAATCCAGAGAGAGGTGTTGCTGC
Source organism: Kogia breviceps (assembly GCF_026419965.1). Taxonomy (NCBI): domain Eukaryota; kingdom Metazoa; phylum Chordata; class Mammalia; order Artiodactyla; family Physeteridae; genus Kogia; species Kogia breviceps. The sequence goes on from NC_081319.1 coordinate 74,324,460, forward strand.
TATTGACTTAGCTGCTCAATCATGTCATCAGAGACCCAGGCCTTTTCTACCATCTGCATGAGCTTGCTCTCATCCCTATTGCTTAGAGTCTCATGGACACAAGATGGCTCCTGTGGCTCCAGGCATCACAGTCTCATTCAAGGAAGGATGAAAGGGGGTCAGGAGACGGTAGAATCATCTGGTGTCAGGGAAAATGCTGTAGGGACATGACACATCCAGGAGGTTGGCCCCATCTACCCAGGAGGAGCAGGTAGGCCTGCAGAAGTACATTCAGCCTTTTGGACTGGTGGCCTCACCCTCTTGCAACTTGCTGCTCACCCAGCTCAGGTTTCCAAAGGACCACCTGTGCAGGTATGTGCTCATCCCTAGTGTGGAATCATTGTCCCTCACCAGATGGAAACGGTAGTGGGCGGGTGGGAGGATTCCATTCCTGAAGTGTCCTCTCCCTCCTGGTGGCATTCCCGCTTCCCTCCAGCGCTGGAGATGGAATCTCTGGAAACAGAACTGTGCCCTTGGGAAGCTGCCAGCTTAGTTACTCTGCTGATTATTTACCCCACCTTCCTTTCACTGCCCCGCTCTGTAGTAAACCAACTAGAGGCACACAGTGTCCCAGGCAGAGCAATTAGCCTTATTAGAGATTCAAGAACACAAAAAACCCTTCCCTGCCAGCTGTCTCCTCCAGAGGGTTCTAGAGCACAAGTTGGAAAATGGCAGCACTGGGTTCATTAATTAATACTTCACGTCGATTTGCTGCCTTTTATCACAAGGACAGGAGGTGACTGGGCGCTGAAAGAAGCACTGTGCTGGGACTCCAGTCCTGGTCCCATCGCTAACCTCACTGTGTGGCCTCAGCCCAAGGCACCTACCCTCTCAGTCCCCTCTTCTGTAAAATGGGAATGACAATTATATGCATCATGAGAAGCTATTAAACCCATGTTAGCAACTTACTTTAAAATTGATTATTTAGGAAATTTCTGTAAAGATTTAAAAGGAGGGCTTCCCTGGTGGTGCAGTGGTTGAGAGTCCGCCTGCCGATGCAGGGGACGCGGGTTCGTGCCCCGGTCCGGGAAGATCCCACATTCCGCGGAGCAGCTGGGCCCGTGAGCCATGGCCGCTGAGCCTGCGCGTCCGGAGCCTGTGCTCCGCAGCAGGAGAGGCCACAACAGTGAGAGACCCGCGTACTGCAAAAAAAAAAAAAAAAAAAAAAAAAAAAGATTTAAAAGGAAATAGTTAGATGTTATAATGTTGTTATAAACTGAATTTGCACCCTCCTGCAAAAAATTCATGTGTTGAAACCCTAACCCCCAGTACTTCAGACTGTGACTGTATGTGGAAATAGGGTCTTATAAGAGGTAATTAATTAAAATGAGGTCTTTGGGGATGGACCTTAATCCAATCTGACTGGTGGCCTGATAAGAAGTAATTAGCATGCAGACAGGCAGAGAAGGAAGACCATGGAAAGACACAGGGAGACGCTGGCCATCTATAAGCCAAGGAGAGAGGTTTAGAAGATACCAGCCCTGCTGACACCTTGATCTCAGACTTCCAGCCTCGAGAATTGTCTGTTATTTAAGTCACCTAGTCTGTGGTACGTTGTTACGGTAGCCCTAACTAATCCAGTAAATATGATAGATCTTTGAAATGCGAGGTACCTTCGGAAGGCAACGTGTCACTTCCCCACCGCACAACGCAGGATGTCTAAGTGGAGAATCCCACGTCGCCAGGCCCTCCCTGGTCAGGGCTGGGGAGTCACGCCTGCTGTGTGGGGAGAATGAATCCATCCTGAACAGGAAGGTGCTATTTCAGGCACTCCCTTCAAATCAGAGACTGAGCATTTGCACGGCCCCAGCTACCCACGCTGATGTCACATGAACAGCCGGCGGCAGCCAGCTCATGCCAATCACTGAGGCCAAGGGTGAGTATATTGCTCATAACTTGTTAATAATATATTGGAAATTACAAAGCTCATGACTAACTTGCTTGTTTAAAAAATCAGACAAGGTTAAGGGTTATGCCTGAGGCACTGTCACTTCACTCAGCCATCCACTCACTCATTTCATTTATTCATCATGAGTATTTTGAGAGCCTACTGCCTGCTGGGTGCTGTTTTAGGCTTTGGGAACAGAGAAGAAAACAATCCACTTCTCTGCCTTCAAGGAACTTACATTCTCCTGGATGGTAAGATGCTTTAAGCAAATAAACCAGTAAATGCACACACACACACACACATGCACGCATGCAAAATAAAGCTGCTTGAGGGAATAACACCTGCAGGGGATATTAGTTTACAAAGATTCATCAAAGAACAGAACTCTCTGATTGCCATTGGAGATAGACCTGAATGAAGCAAGGGAGCAAACCATGCAGACATATGGGGATAGAGCATTCCAGGCAGAGGGAACAGCCAGTGCAAAGGCCCTGAGGTGGGCGCAGGTTCGGTTGGTGTATTCAAGGAGCAGCGAGGAGACCGAGGAGGCTGTGACTGGAACAGAGGGAGTAAAGAGGAGAGTGGTAAGAGATGAGGTCGGGCAGGTAGTGGGGTCCAGCTGATGTAAGCAAGGTAAAGACTCAGGATTTTATTGGGGGTGTGGTATGAAGCCCCGGGAAGATTTTGCACAGATGAGTGACATGCTTTAAAAGGATCCCTCTGGCTGCTGTGTGAGCAATAAACCAGAAAGGGAGACCAGTTAGGAAGCTGTTGTCCAAAAAGGAGACAGTCGGGCAGCCATAGGCACTGGGATGCCGTCACATTAAAGTGTAGCTGGCAGGATTTCCTGACACACTGGATGTGGCATGTAAAAAAAGGTGAGTTGAGATTGTGCCAAAGTTTTTGCCTGAGCTCCTGGGGGGTCAGCTATCCACCCTGATGTGCTTTCGACAGGAAGGGGCAGATCTGTAGCTGTTTAATCTTCCCAGAACCGCACACCCTGGGAGGGGATGCGGCACATGACGTCATCTGCCTTCAGTAGCATAGTAAAAACCACTGCCCTCACACGTCCCCAAGCGAGAGATGGCCCTTGTGCTCCGGTCCACCAAAGGCTGGAAGGCCCCTGAGTGTAAGGGCAGGGAGGGACCCTAATCACCATCTATAAGACACATGCGTGAAATCACCTGAGATGCCCACTACAGACGAGAGCCCAGCCCAGCCCACACCTTCTGAACTAGAACATCAGTGTCTGGGGGTGAACCTGTAACACGTTCTCCGGGTGAACGTCGTGCTCTCCTCCAAAGTCCCTGAACCACTGATCTAGTTGAAGCCCTTCCATCTGCAGGTGAAGAAACAGGGCCTCACCCTCAGCTCCCGCCCGGGGCCAGGTCCCTTCCGGTATACCAAGCTGCCAGGGTCACGGCCCAGTTGACATCACCCTTCTTGGCTTTCCCAGCTGTCTGCCTCATCTCAAAAGTAGGACATCAGTTATAAGGGGCCCAGGATATGTGATGCTCCACTCCAACTGCTGGGAGGATAGGTTCTCACAGGTAGATGAGGGGCAGTGTGCTATTCCCGGATGTAGAGGATAAAGACAGCTGGATGCATGGAAGAAGCCATGGCTGAATTGCTGTGAGGGCCGTGAAGCCAGGTGCAGAAGTGGGGACATGGGAACACTCCTGATACCGTCCCTGCTGGGTGAGTGTTACTGGGGCTGTCAGGAAGTGTTCCCTTCCATGAAGCCAGGCCCTGGCACTCTCAACTGTGACCCCAAAGGGGAAAGGCTGACCCCAGGGCTCTGATTAAGTCATCCCACTTATCTGCAAAATGTAGCCCGAATCCTTTCATGGGGCTGAATTGCCAGCTTGCTCATAGGGCCATAAGTCAGACACGGCAGCCAGGCGGGTGGCCCAGGGCAGCCCCAGCAGCATCATGCTTGGCTGACTCTGCATTCCTGAGGCGCCCAGGCCCCAGGGAGCGCTGATGGCACAGAGCCGGTGGCGGGGGACGGGTGGTAGGTGGAGAGGGGCTTGCAGTGTGATGAACTAGCAAACCCTCCCAGTTTGCTAATGTACAAAAATTAGAGTAAACTCAGCCAGAGCTAACGTTGGCTCCTTGGAGCTCCATTCAGCTATATGAGTTTAATTTCACTGATGGAAAGACTTTCATTCTCTGCCTCCAACTTTCAGGTCATCCAGTTACCCGCCTGTCCTCCCCTCCCCAGCCCCTGGCAAAGGAGGCCTCTGCAGCTGTGGGAGAACTTTCCTTAGCTCCCCAGGGCCAGGTGGGCTCTTCAGCTGAAAGGTGTGGGTTCCACATTCTGCCTGGGAAGGGGGAGTTCATTGTCTTTAACTCCAGAGGTTCCATGCATACCTCCATGGGGATGCCCTTACGTACGCACACACACACACACACTGAACACAGATGCACACCCAAAACACAGGAAATAAAAGTAGGCGTCCTTGTAAGTGCCTACCGTATGTTAGGCAGTGTTCGAAGGGCTCTGCAGGTGTTACCCCATTTAATCCTCACAAGAACCTTGCAGGTAGGTGCCCTTGTTGTTATCAACTTGATTTCACAGATGAGGAAACCCACAGGTTCCCAGCTGTACGTGTAGAGCCAATAGTCTAGCGAGTCTTCGGGGCCTGTACTCTCAACCATGACCTTCCCAGCTGCCCACCGTTACACACGCCACCCCCGGGTACATGGTCCCACACGTATGGTGTCCCACACCCCGCTCGTGGTAACCACACACACACAGACACACCCAAGACTGATCACACCGAGCCCTCTGGGGACACGCACTGAATCAGGGCATCTGGAGTTTCTCCTGGTCCCCACCTCCCCCCACCCCCAGGGAACGGCAGCACCTTTGGATGCTGCTCCAGGCTCATGGGTCCCCCTCTTGTCCTCAGAGCCCAAAGCCTGAGAAATTGCTCATTCATCTCATTCAAATGCAGGCAAATTGCTGAGATGGGTTAAGTCTTTGTTCAGGCCTCTTGGCAATAGGCAGATCAAGAACAGACGCATGAACTCTAAATCATCTTATCTAAGTCCACAACATTTAATAAACCTGTGGTCAGGAGCTTTTTTACTTGCAGCTGGCAGTTAAAGAAAAAGGCAGTTATACAGCTAAGCCCTAATGTGTCAGCTCACCACGAAATCACTCCTTGTTCTGACTTATCAGACTCCATTGTCACTCCCCTAATCAGGGACACACTGTTTAGTTCTGGCACTAACACCATTAGCTCAACGTGTATGAGAAATATTAAAAGGACGAAGGGACTTCCAGTTTCCAAGAAAGTTCTTGGGGTGCAAGTCCTTCCAGATGGGGTGGGAGCCCTTCAGGAAGAATTGGGCGCTATGGGGAGTGGGCAAGGGCAGCTGCCTGGACACTGCCCAGTGCTTCCCCAGAGAGGCGACATTAGTGCCCTACCTCCAGGCTGCGGAGGGAAACTTGGGCTCAAGGTTGGGGGCGGTGGAGGGAGACTCAGGGCCACTGTCCACTCCTCTGGGGCTGAGCCTGGCTCCAGGAGGTATTGATAACATAGGCTCTGGGTGTGAAATCTGACTCAGCATATGCTGACCATGACTTTAGGCAAGTTCAACCTCTCTGGGCCTCAGTGTCCCAAATCTGTGAAATGGGGATAATAAATATAGCATCTCCTCCAGAGCTAGGCCAAACTTCCCCTCCCAGAGCTGGGGATAATGAATGCCCCAGCTAATAATAATAATAATAATAATAATAATAATAATAATAATTTGTTCACATTTATTAAACACTTACTATGTCCCAGGTGTTATTCTAAGTGCTTCACAGGTGTTAAGCCAGGGACTCTCGTACTTTAAGGTACACCATTTGTGCTTCGAGGTTGCGTTCAACAGACAGCTGCCGAAATGCTGACAGGTGCTGTTCCTGACTCAGTGGATCCAGGAGGGGCTTGAGAATCTCTATTTCTAACGAAGATCCAGGCGATGCTAATGTTGGAATTTTTTTTTTTTTTTGCCTGTACCACACGACTTGCCGGATCTTAGTTCCCCAACCAGAGATTGAACCTGTGCCCTCAGCAGTGAAAGTGCGGAGTCCTAACCACTGGACTGGCAGGGAATTCCCATGCTGCAAACTTTTCAACCTCAGAGCAACCCTACGAGGCAGGCGCTCTTATTATCCCTGTTCCTCAGTGAGGGCACCGAGGCATAGACAGGCTAAGCAGTACTTACTCCTGTGACCACACACTCATAAGTAATTGATGGAACTAGGTTTGGAGCTGAAGCCGTGTGTCTGTGGATTTTTCACTCTTGACTGTTGAACTGCACCACACTGTGCCCCAAGTAGCTTGCTTTTAAAGGTTTTCCCCCAAAGTCGTGCTTAACTGCTGAAATAAGAGTCTCAGATTCCCGTTAGAGAAATCAGTTCCTGGATGGACTGTACATTTGCCTCGTCCTGCAGAGAGATGCCAGCTCCTGTGATGGGTGGATAAGCCCGGAGGCCAGGGACACTTGTTTGAATTTTGCAGCTTAAAAGATCTGTATTTGAATCACAGCTTCAGGCCTCATTACCTTTGAAACCTTAGGAAAGTTAATCAGGTATCTGAGTTTCAGTTTTTAAATAATTGTTAAAACAGAGAAATACAAAGTTATTTAAAACCCCAGCTGACTAGAGCCCCTTGATCCTAGCAGCTGGAAGAACATAATTCCCCTGCAGGCAAACGGCTCTTTCTTGGAGAGGCTCTCCTGATGGGGTCTCCCTGGGGGGAGACAGGGGCTTGTCTGGCAGTGGGGGTGGGAGGCAAAGGACAGGGACAGGAGACACAAACAGGGGCAGGTGTTGGGGAGAGACAGGACAAGTCATTCCAAAATTATTTGGGGCTTTCAAAGGGGATGTTTTTAAAGTAATTTCCTTTTTTTTCTTTTTTTTTTAAATTGAGGTATAGGTGATGAATGATATTATATGTTCCAGGTATACAACCTAGTGATTCACAATTCTTAAAGGTTATACTCCATTTATAGTTATTATAAAATATTGGCTACATTCCCTGTGCTGTGCAATATATCCTTGCAGCTTATTTATCTGTACATAGTAGTCTGTACCTTTTAAACCCCACCCTTATCTTGCCTCATCCCCCCTTCCCAGATAAATGGATAAAAAAGGTGAGATAAACACACACACACACACACACACACACACACACACACACACACACACAATGGAATACTACTCAGAGATAAAAAGAATGAAATTTTGCTATTTGCAGCAACATGGATGGACTTGGAGAGTATAATCCTTAGTGAAATAAGTCAGACAGAGAAAGACAAATATTGTATGTTATCACTTATATGTGGAATCTAAAAAATAAAACAAACTAGTGACTATAACAAAAAAAGAAACAGACTGACAAAAAAAGAATCAGACTCACAGCTATAGAGAACAAACTAGTAATTTGTATTTTGATGGCATGATGTCACCATCCCTTCCTTTTGGTTACCTCCAAATTCAGCTATTCACATGGTTGCTTATTCCTGATATTTAGCAGAATGAGTGGAGGGGGGTTGAGTGTAATTTCCCCATCCTAAGGGTACAGACAGACCCCTCCCCCCCGAGGATGATCCACCATGATGATAAGAAAGCACACTACTGTTTTTTTTTTTTTCCTGGTATACGGGCCTCTCACTGTTGTGGCCTCTCCCGTTGCGGAGCGCAGGCTCTGGAAGCGCAGGCTCAGCGGCCATGGCTCACGGGCCCAGCCGCTCCGCGGCATGTGGGATCTTCCCGGACCGGGACACGAACCCGTGTCCCCTGCATCGGCAGGCGGATTCTCAACCACTGCGCCACCAGGGAAGCCCAACACACTACTGTTTTTAAAATCGGTATTTGTGTCTCAGACGGGAAGATCCCTGAGAGCAAGATGCAAGCCAAAGACCCCTTACTGTTCAGACCCAATCAGACAGATTAGTGTGAGGATGGTGACTCCTGCTGGGTGGACACACTGGATGATCTCGAGCCCTTTTCCTGTCCTGGGTTCTTTCTTAATCCAGCACCTGGGCTGGAAAGCTGAGTGTGCTGGAGTTGGGGGTGATAGGGCCTGATGGGGGTTTCCTATATACGTTGTTCCACTGAGGCCAGAGAGTAGATCTGGGGAAGTTTCTCATTAAAGATACAGTCCTGCTAGATAATAAAGAATCCAGCTAATAAATGAAGAAAGAATAGTAAAATTAAAATAGCACCATTTTGCAACCCCTGTGAATGAATGGATCCAGGCGTTGCTCATTGGGCCACTAACAGCACAAAAAGAAGGACTTTTGTCCCTTCTGGTGGATGAATTCAACACCACCCATGAGGTAGCCTTGTCAAGATAATCTGTAAAAGCCAGACAGTGGAAAACTGCGTAAAACAAACAACCCAATTTCATCAATAGGTTGCAAAGAAATACAAGAGAGATGGGAGGACCTATGGATTAATATAGACTTAAAAGATATGCCACTGGGCTTCCCTGGTGGCGCAGTGGTTGAGAATCCGCCTGCCGATGCAGGAGACACGGGTTCGTGCCCCTGTCCGGGAAGATCCCACATGCCGCGGAGTGCCTGGGCCCATGAGCCATGGCCGCTGAGCCTGCACGCATACGGAGCCTGTGCTCCACAACGGGAGAGGCCACAACAGTGAGAGGCCCGCGTACCAAAAAAAAAAAAAAAAAAAGATATGCCACCCATTCAACATGTATGGCCTTATTCACATCCTGACTCAAACAAATAAACAGTTAAAAAAATATATCAATGGGGTTCAGGACTTCCCTGGTGGTCCAGTGGTTAAGACTCTGTGCTCCCAATGCTGGGGACCCAGGTTTGATCCCTGGTCAGGGAACTAGATCCTGCATGCTTGCCTCAACTAAGACCCCGCGTGCCACAGCAAAGATCCCATGTGCCACAACTAAGACCCAGAGCAGCCAAAATAAATAAACATTTTAAAAAATAAATGCATAAATGCATTTATATATATATATATATATATAAAATGGAGGCTCTTTCCACGCCTCTATGTAGAACGTCATCTAATGCATGTTGGATTTGGTTTAGGTCCAAGGACAAGTAGAAGAATATTCGCTCATCAGTGGGGCTAGTTCATCCCCAGTCCCCAGGCCTGTGACTAATAAAAAGCTTGATCAAGGCATCCTATCCCCCATCCCCCTTGAGTTCTGAACAGAGGACGCCTGAGAGCCATGGCTCCTGTCCCCTTGGCTCTACTTTTCCTTCTTGGAGAGCCCAGACCTTCTCCCCACCGAAGGTCTTCTGCACTTTCCCACCCATGCCGTCCCCGCGCCCTCCCGGGGTTGGTAGTGGAGAGGGGCGGATGTGAGAAAGACGTGTGTCTTTAGGGGAAGGAGCCCATTTGAGGGATGAGGGGGAGAAAGACAAGCTTCTAGGATGGTGTGGTTAAACTGATATCCCAGAAGGGAGGTGTGGAAATCATCAGGACCTGAAATCGTGGCAGCTGCCTTGCCAGGAGCTGTGAGACCCACGCATGGACACAGGCGAGCTGTGTGACGTCCGTCAGGCCAGAGAAGGCCTCAAATGCCCCCTCAGCACCAGAACCAGGGTCACTGGGGTGACACGCAGCTGAGTCCAAGTCACGTGGCCAGGCTCGTGACCCAGTCACTTATTCTTGGTTCATATGAAGCTGGGCTGGGCCCTCTTAGGAGAAAAAGGTTGATGTTCCCTCGCTGAGATGTGTTTATATGTTATGGCAGTTAGTGAGGAAATCACCCTCAGCTCTCACCGTGAGGCTGACCTGGAGAGAGAGAGACAAAGACACAGTGAGAGAGTAAAGCCTGCATCTGTTCAAGTCTGTGAGTCCAGCTTCTTAATCTGCAGGAATTACAGAGGACAGAGGGACATTTTCAAGGGTACCAAGGGGACGCTAGCAACAAAAGCTAGACTGTCTTTTAAAATCTCTAAGTCTTCACGTCCTTCTTCTTTCTTGCAACTTGCTGATGAATTGAGTTTCTGTTGTATGGAATTGTCCACTGCCTACAGCCGGTGGTCCTGCAGAGGGCACTGGGGAGGGGCCTGGGGTGGGGAAGAGTGCTTAGGACAGGGACATGATCCTTGGCCACGGACGGTCCCTGGCAAGGAAAGAAAAGGTGCTCCTTCCTCCTACTGGACCCAGCCGGGATCCAGGAAAGCCGACTTATACCTTCAGCTGGTGCCTCTATGCAGTCCCCAAACCAAACAACCATATGTGGCCTCCTGGTAAAGGTGATGTGTATCTCTCATGAGGAGAGAGGGAGGTTGGAGAAAGGGCCCACGCACCCAGGAGGAGAGGGAGCAGGGAGGAGGGCGGTCTGATTCCACAGGCTCTAGGAGATGGTTTTTAGATGAGTTCTCTGCCTTCACGGGCCTCCTCATACCCCTGCATTTTTCCTGAAACCCAGTGATCTGGGATTTGTTTGAGCAGAGATTGAGATGATAAATACAAGTAGTAGATATAGGCTTGTTTACCCATAGAGTAAAGGGAATCACCAGTGACTGAGATCCTGTAGGAAACTGTGTGGCTCCTATTTAGGGTCACTTATCAGAAACACCATCCCATGTCTCTCCTGCTTCTCCTCCCACTCCCCCAGCCCTTGGCTCTGAGTTGTACAAATAAACCCAACCCTGCCCATTCTGGAAGCCGGGCAAGTGATAGCACCCCCAGTCCCCTCCCTGGGCTCCTGCCCCTTCCGCTTGCATGCATGTCATGTCCAATCGCTCACGTTTATTGAGCAGCTGCTATGTGTTCTGGGCACCTAGCCAAACGCTTCACACGCTCTGTCAGGCTGGGCTCTGAGGTGCAAGCAACAGAAACGAACTCTGGCTGATTTAAACAGGAAAAGAATTTACTAAAAACACTTTTGGTTGCTCATAGATACTCTAAAAGGCCTAAAAAACAGGTCTGTGCCTATATACTCAAGAATAACACCCACGGTAATGCTGCTAAAGCGGTCCAAATTTGGACACTACCGCTGTGGGCTTGCCCTAGACTTGGAGCTCACACCACTGACGCCAGCTGGGCACTGGCCACCAAAGGAGCAGCATAGCCACTGCTTTCTTGTAAAGCTATTGCAGTAGCCAGAGATAATAACACTTCAGGGTCCCCTGGAGTCTGGGGCAGGTGCGTCCGATGACAGGGCCAAGCCTTCCGAAGAGGGAGATGGGCTCTGCCACCACTGAGACACCCCCTCATAGGAAGGGAGTGAGGTGCTGGCCCCCAAAGAAAGACCTGTGCCTCCTTCACAGGCGTGATCTCATTTATCTCCCTTAAATCTTGTGAGAACGCCGTGAAGTAAGTGGATACGTCACCCTCATGGATCAGAACAGGTACTGAGGGTCAAAAATAGTAGCCAAGGACACAGAGCTGGAGGCCCAGGTGTAGGATTTAGGGATGTCTGACTCCAGACAGCTCATCCCCTAACCAGATCATAGTCCCTAAGCCTCCTGTGGGAAGCATTGCCTGACAGAAAGGGGCCTGTTTCCGAGAGCATCTGCCGGAGAGGAAGAGCTAGAACCAGAACGAGAAAGAGAGAGAGAATGTGTGTGTCTGTGTGTGTAAATGTATATGTGCCTGTGTGGTTGAATGTGTGAATGTTTGTCTATGTGTGTCAATGTGTGTTCATGGGTGTCAATGTGCGTGAATATGCATGTGTGTGAATGTGTATCCGCGTGTGTCAATGTGTGTTTATGTGTGAACGTGTGTATGAATGTGTGTGTGAATGTGTGTGAACGTGTGTATGAGTGTGTGAATGTGTGTCTATGTGTGTGTGAATATGTGTGAACGTGTGTATGAATGTGTGTCTATGTGTGTGTGAACGTGTGTATGAATGTGTGTGAATGTGTGTCTATGTGTGTGTGAATGTGTGTCTGTGAATGTGTCTATATGTGTGAATGTATGTATGAATGTGTGTGTCTGGGCGTCTGTGTGTGTGAAAGTGTGTCTGTGTGTGAATGCATGTATGAATGTGTGTGAATGCATGCGTCTGTGTGAGTGTGTGGTGTTTGGGGAGGGCAGGCTGAGGCTCTCTCCTGGACTTTGTCCACTATCAGACCATAACTGTCCGATGGTCCTACCCTTTCCAGGGATGTGTATATGACAATACCTACAGGACCCTCTAACTCATGACTTCACAAAGTAGACCAGAGGCTCTGTGAGGTGAACTGCATGCAGGGTTTGTGAACAGCACTGGTCACTTACACGGTGTCCCATATGCTGTACTGATGTCCACTCCCTAAACGGCAGCTCTGACAGTGTGCAGTTTGGGATGGATATTTAGAAACCACACAGACTTGGAAGGAAATGTGGCGTCTTCTGATATCAGTCCCCCTGGACTGAGCTTCACGTCTGTCTTGTCCCCATCGCCCAGGGCTACGGGCACCTCAAGAGCTATTTGTTGAATGAATGAACGAACGAATGAATGAATGAGTGGGGAGTGAGTGAATGAATGAATCGGCCTCCTCCCAGATTCCCAGATGATGTCATAATGCCCTTAACCAGCATCATGTGATCCGTGGCCAGTTGGGCTCCTCCTCGAGGCGGGTCTGCCTCGGCCCCTCATCTCTCCGATCCCCACGTGGTCCGACTGAAGCTTTGAGGTTCTTGTCTTGCATCTCCTTGCTTGCTCCCACATCTCAGTCTCTGCTTATTCATTTGCTTAAAATACTCTTTCAGAGTCTGAAATCTGTCCCCAGTAGTTTCTATAGGAAGGCTTCGATTCCTTCCAACGAGCTCTGGGAAGCCTGAGCGGGTAGATGAGCCGCTTTCCACGCCTGCGGGGGGGGGCGGGCAGGGTGTGCGGGCTGGGTGGCAGCTGCCGGGGACACAGGAGGAAAAGCTGGGTCTGCTCAGCCCCAGCTGAGGGACCGCAAAGCCCAGAAGGCAGCAGGGCTGGGTGAGAACTGTGCTGCGATTTTCCTGGCTGCCCTGCGTTTTCTCACACAGGGTTTGGTGCCCAGATTACTCCCTAGGGACCCAGGATCTCAACTCCAGGCCTGGAGGAGAACGCAGTCTTTTTCAATGATGAAAGGGTCCACAAGCGGTTACCTGCTCACTGCATCCCAAAGGATGAACCACATCCTCGCTCTCCGTTGCCCGAACATTGAACCCACGGCTTTGAGGCTTTGTTCGCGTGTGTCCGGAGCACTGGGATTCAGAGAGTGTCAGCCAAGGCTGTTGGCCAACCCAGCCTGCAGTCCCTGCACTGGAGGAAGCCTCCAGAAAGGGAAGCAGTGAGTTTCCTGCCTCAGAAGTGATGGCTGTGCTCAGCGCTGGCCTGAAGGCACCGCGCACGCTGGTTTCATCTCCCCTCTGCATATGCCTGCCCTCTTCTCTCCTCCAGCTCAAGCCTTCTCCGGCGGTGACAGGAAGGGAGAACTGTGTCTCAGGCAGGCAGGCGAGCTGAAAGGGGACAGGCTGGGCTGGGGGAGCGTGTGACCACTGTCCACTTGTGCTCACGGGCGGGCTGGCGCGTGTAACTTTCTCCTGGGCAGTTTTGTTTTTGCATCTTTCAGCCCTCATGTCTGTTCCACTCCAGGGAGGTGCGTACCAGGGCCCCTAAGAGAGGGAGGTGTGCTGGCATATTTGAGAAAGATCCAAGAGGCAGTATGGCCTGGGGCCGGGGGGACGAGGGGGAGGATGAGGAGATGAGACCAGAGCAGGACTGAGGGGCCGGGTGTGACTTACAGAAAAACTCTTCTGGGCTTTTTACATATGTTAATTCGCATAATCCTCTCTCACCAAAACACTCAGAGGTGAGTGGGATTATTATCCCCACTTTCCAGATGAGGAAACCGAGGAACAGAGAGGTTAAATAATCTCCCACGGGGCACAGAGCCAGGATTCCCAAAGTTCTTGCCTGGACTCTGCACATCGGACCGCTTTGCTACGTTGTCCATAATAGTGACCCATCAGCCTTAAAGTCGGACAGATGCAGATTCCAGCTCTGGGCTATAGTGTGGGGGCTGCATGACCCTGGCAAGCGAATCCCTCCATGTCTTTCTGTTTCCTCATATCCCCCTCCTCACAGGGTTACAGTGAAGTGTGAAGCACAGTGAAGTGTGAAGCAGAGAAGATGCAGATGGGGCTTATATGATCGGTGGGTCATTGCCCCCTCCCCGTCCCCCTTCCAGGCGTCCCTCTTCCGAGGCATGTTCCATGTGTAGGGAGGGACAGGCTGGGGAGTGGCGGGCAGCTCAGCCACAGAAACACGGGGAGCCAGAGCATAAGGTGATGCACCTGAATGGAGGAAGCCACTTCCTATGAGGAGGTCACCATTGAGAGGAACGGGTGCCAGGAAGCACTGGGCCATGGTTCTTCATTTGAGAGGCTTAGATCCAAAAGAAAGGGAACTGACAGAGAAGAGGAAGTGAGAGCCAAGGAAGGGTGTTCAAATCAAAGTGGAGAGAGTGAGGGCAAGGCAGGGAATGCGGGAGGAGGTGAGAGGAGAATGGGTGCTCTCAGGGCCTGTGTCTGAAATAACCGGCCATGACCTCCAACCTGCTGGCCACACCCTGGTTGCTGCTACACTGGCTGTTCGCAGAGCTTGGCACCGTGCGTCATTAGTTGTAGAGCCTGGAGCTCTTTGCAGAGCTTGCCACCCCCTGTGTCACCATTCTCAGAGCGTGGCACTGTTTGTTATTCGTGGAGTTTGGTTTTATTTGCAGAGCTCAGCGTTATTGGGAGAGGCAGGCACTGTTCCTATTGCTGTTTGCAGTACTTGTCACAGTCTCTGTTGGTGTCATGGTGTTGACTTAGCCCATTCCTCCAGCTCCTCTGTTTGCTGAGCCCCTCAGTGTTGATGTCACGGTCTCTGGATATCCAGAGTCTTGTCACCATCACAGGCACTGTCGGCAGCGCCCCTCCTTGCCCTGTTTGCAGGGTCCGTCACGATTGGAGTTATGGTGTCTGCACTGTGGGTGCCATGGATGCGGAGCCATTCGCTCTGTGCTGCTCTCTGCTGAGCCTTATCACTGTGGTGTCGCTGTCTGCGTTGTGGTTTGCAGAGCCCATCGCTGTCTGTGCCTCTGTTTGCAGAGACTCTCATTGTCTGACACAATAGCAGACCCTGGCACCGCACATACAAATTCTCCATAGGTCACCACAACCCTACCGAAAGCCCATCTCTGATCTCTGGCAACCACTTCTCCCCCCAACCCAGACTTGTACATCATCTCGTGCTCCCATGCCCTGAAATACCCTCTGACTATTTTGGATTACCAGCTTCTGGGGCCTCCTGAGACCAACCCCACCTCCCGAGCCTCTGCTTCCTGCCCCACGTGATGGGCCCCTACAACCTGCTTCCTGGAGCTTGATTTCATTGCAGAGTCCAAGCCCCATGGGATGGCTTTGGACCAGGAGCACAAACCAACATGCTGGCAGAAAAGAAAAAACATGACGCAGAAAGAGAGGAGCCATCAGGAGAGATGAAAGGGTTTTGCTTCTTCATCTCATGGGGTTTGAAGGCTGTCATTGGGAGGAAGGTGGCTCCTTGCGCACAGGGTGTAATTAATTAAGGGCGAGGTGTGCAAGTGCAGGCAGCTGGCGTGAGTGATAAAGTGGCATCGTAAAGCCAGTCCCCAGTGGTGATGGAGATAGGGGTGCCCATCACCCCCATGCACAGGGCTTGCTGCACTCAGTGGAGGGAAGGGGGCAGGGTCCTTCTGGAGGGAAGATAGGAACAAAGCGCTTGTGGGTGAAGCTCTGGCTCCTTCAGACCCCAGCACCTTGAGGTTCAGCCCCCTGGTGGGAAAGCCCAAAATATCCATCATGCTGCCAATAAGTTCTCATAGGAAAACAAGAAATGAGACCGTGTGTTAAAGGTGAAAAATCGAAAGAAATGGTTAAAAGAAAGTTATAAATAGAACTTTAAAGCATAAGAAACCTATACACTATTTTAAAAAAAATAAAGAGAGCCTCCCTGAAAGCTTGCAAAAATGTGTGCTGAGGATCAAAAAGACTAGTTTCTAGAAAGGAGGAAAAAAACCCTCTGCATGGCTAATTAGCAAGAAAAAGAGGTCATGCCAAGGGGAAAACATCAGTTACATGTACATAATCCATTCATATACTTACATTTTATTATTAATTATTAATCACAGGAAAAGGTCAGATGCAAACTTGAAGTCAAATGTCCAGGAAAACAATATGAGAAGCCCCTCGTGAAGAATTCCAAAGCCAGTAACAAGAGGGCCTTTATTTTATTTTATTTTTTTTAACATCTTTATTGGAGTATAATTGCTTTACAATGGCGTGTTAGTTTCTGCTTTACAACAAAGTGAATCAGTTATACATATACGTATGTTCCCATATCTCTTCCGTCTTGCATCTACTTCAAAGTCAGGGACGCAGGGGGAGAGTATGAGGGATCACAGTGCAGAAGGCACTCCCAGGATGAAAGAGGCCGGCAGATGGGCTCAGTAGACTCTGTGCCAGAGAGGATGGCCTGGAGACCCCCACCCCCAAATAGCCCTTGAGGCTGAGATTACACGGATAAGAAGAAATCCTCAGGAGGAGGGTAACTCTTTTTTTTTTTTTAACATCTTTATTGGGGTATAATTGTTTTACAATAGTGTGTTAGTTTTTCCTTTACAACAAACTGAATCAGTTATACATATACATATGTTCCCATATCTCTTCCCTCTTGCATCACCCTCTCTCCCACCCTCCCTATCCCACCCCTCTAGGTGGTCACAAAGAGGAGGGTAACTCTTTACATCGCTTTATGGTTTGCCATTTTCTTTCCCTTGCATCCTCTCATTCGATCCGCACATCAGCCTCTGGGATGGGTAGGAAAGGAATCTTTAGTAGCCCCATTTCAAGGGTGGGAAAATTAGGATCAAAACTGGTAAAGAGGCAAGAACCCTCAGCTAAGTTAAACCTATGTTGAATTGAGAGCCCAGGGCTCTGACCCTAAGACCCAAAGGCTTAGCGTGATACCGTGCCATCTTGGTTTGGTTTCCTGCAGAAGCAGACACCCGAGGCAAGGATGTGGGCACATGTAGTTTAGTTGGGAGGTGAAGGAAGAAGTGCTGGTAGGGACAGAGAAGGCAAGAGCCAATGTGGGATGTGTCGTCAAGTTGGTTAACACCGAGGAGGTTGGAGCTCAGTCCTGCGGGGACCTCGGGTCACAGGGTGGCACTGATCTTCAGAGTCTGCACCCAGAGGGCAAGGGAGCTGGGGTGTTTATCCACCAGCTTTGGGCAGCCATGGAGGGCTGCTCCCAAGGGGCTTAATTCCCAGCACCTCTGTCCTGACCCAGCAGACTCCAGAGAGACCCTCAGGCCCAGGCCCAGGTGTTGACACTTTGGCATCTGGGCCAGCGCAGGAAAATGTTAAGGGCTGATGGGACGTGGAGGGCACTGAGAGCACCCGCTCTGCATGCTGCACACATTCTTCATTTCATTCAGAAATGGATATAACTAGACCATCAGGACCAGCTGAAATCCACCTGGACCTCCTGGATGAACTCAAGGGCGAGACTGTGAAATGGGCGTACATCCAAATTATGTTGCTTTTTCCAAACATGCGTCCACTGAGTTCATGTCCTGGCAGATCTCCAACCACACTTGTTTCTAATAAGTGGACCCTTGAGATAACGTGTTACCCATTGGATAGATATTGTTGTCCTTATTATTATCTGCAAGAGAGATACGATTAAGCCCACATCTAACACGTGAAGAAACTGAGGTTCTGAGAGATTAAATAACTTGCCCAAAGTCTCAAGGTGGGGGGCGCTGGATTTGGACTCTGCACTTCCAATCCTAAGATCCATACCAGCTCTTCCCACACCTCACAGAGGCGGTCCCTGTAAACATGAAAGGTGACATTGTACCTTCGGGAAGTTTGGTTCCTGGGTGCCAGGTTCTCATTGAGATCAGAAGGGAATTTGGAGCCTGTGAGGGGGTCTCCCTGACACCTGTCCACGACCGACCGAGCTGTGGCCAGGGGATCCGTGGGGATTGTGATGGTCTAGGTGTGTGTGGGGGGGTGGCGGGCAGGCCCAGTGGACGTAAGCATCAACATGCATGGGGAACCCAGATGGAGAGGTTTGGGACCTGGACTCAGACAAGGAGAGAGGTGAAATAACCCGTGGAGTGTCTTGGGGCTGATAAAACGGTCAGAGCCCTTCCATACCCACTGCTGCCTGCCTTCCCTTCAGCCCCCCAGCTTCACGAAGGCCCCTCTTCCTCTCCTGCCTGGAATTCCTCCTTTTTTAGCACAGTAAACCCAGCACTGAGAGGCAGTAATTGAGAATCTTTTGTTGTACACAGTGTCTGCCATACTCCTGGGGTTGCAAAGTTACTTTCTACTGCCAGGCACATGCGGCTCGGGCTTTTTCATTTATTTGAACATTTACAGTCAGAAAGGGAGGGTGTGAGGTGTGGGGAGAGAGAGCGATAGAGACAGGCCTACAGAGGGAGAGACATAAAGGGAGAGAAACTGAAGGCAAGATCAGAACACTCAGAGAGAGAGAGGCAGGCAGATACCAGGAGGAGAAAGAGGGAGTGAAAAAACACATAACAGTGAAAGCCTGAGAGGCAACTGGAGTCCAGAAGAGCAGGAAGGAGGCAAGAGTCTGGGGCCAAGAGATGGGGGTAGAGAAGGGAGATAAATAGCAGGGGAAACAGACAGATGCAGCAAAGATGCACACGTGTGAACCCACACAAACTGGGGAGAGAGGAAGGAAATGCTGTCTAGGTGATGCCCCAGTTCCCCGAATCCTGTGGTACCTGCCCACAGGCCAGACCAGAATGCTAATCACAAGCTGCTCCTCAGCAATCCTGAAAGCTTGCTGGTCCCCTGAAAGGGGAAGCTGGGAGGCATGGAGGGAACCTGCAGGCAGCATGTAGCACCTCCCTGCCCTTCCCGAGGAAGGGGAGCATCAGAACCTTTTGGTGGATCACAGAAAGAGGAGCGAGACAGTGTCCCTCAAGGTGCCCACAGCGCCAGAGGAGAGGCTGGCCAGCTGGGCTGAGGAGAGCCTGGAAGGAGAAACCAGGGACAGGAAGGGCCCAAGGAAGAGGACGCTCAGGAAGGAGGGAGGAGAGAGGCCGGAGAGATGGGAGAGCCCTCGGCTTCCCCCCACTCCACCCCACCTTTTACAGGGATTAATCCCCTTCTACCTCTTCTGTCCTGAGATGGGGCAGCCCCTCCCCAACTTCACCCAGTGCATCCTTTCAAATGTATCATCACCTTCCGTTAACCTTTAAACAAGTACTGGGTTACCAGTCAGGTCCGAGTAGAAAAACCTGACTCTTCTCTTCAGGGGCCCTATAACAACGGAGAACACAACTCCCTTCTGGGTGACGAGACTCATCCTGTTACATCTGGCCCTTCAGTCCACCTCATCTCTGCGCTCCACATACCCAGACCCTCCGGCTAAGATCTTCACAGATCAGCTCTCCAAGTCAGGTGGGAACATAATACAGGGGCTCCAACCACTGCTGTGTGCTCCCCTCTTGGGAAAGGCCCCCATTTCCCTCAGCCTCTCCTCTGCCCAGGTGCCCAGGAAGCCCCCACATCCATACCCGCTTCCTTTATCCCCAGCCAGCTACCAGCTACTGCTCCAGTGCAGAAAGGAGGCTGGAACAGCTTGCATGGTTCATGGTCGGGGGATAGGGGGCTGCAATGGGAAATCCTTTGCCAACTCGAGGGCAGAGAGACACCCTGGTCTCTTGAAGTCCCCCAAGACTGGTGAAGCTGGATGGCCACAGACCTGGGCCTTTCTTGCCCTCTGTGTCCTGCGGCCCCAGCCTTCAACGGCTTCTCTGAGATCCTGGTGTGGTCTGGGCACTTTGCAAGACATGCTCCCATGCACAGACTTTCGATGGATCTCATCCCACCCTTGCATCCCCTCTGCATCTTCACACAGGCACATACAACCCAGAAGCATCCAGCCAGGCCTGCACACGAGGTGTGAACACAGGCTGGAGTCCATTGGCATGTGGACACGTGCCAAACACATACACACGCACGCCTGTCTCCCTGCAGACAGAAATGCCCGCAAAAGAGAGCACTCGAGCACACAGGCTTCTGCATAGGCAGCCAGCCCAGCGCTCCATAAGTACAAATTAAATTAAATATGCACAAGCGCACCCGTGGCAAGTCATCAGGGCCCTGCTCTGCCCAAGGCAACGGTGTTGGGCTAAGCATCCTCTGCACAGCTAAAGAGCCTTTGATTTGACAAATAAATTACATTTCTTTCCCATTAAAGAAAAGGCTTTGAAGAGTCAAAGCCTCGGGCCCCGGAAGCAGTGACCGCCCTGGGGGACAGGGCAGCAGGTCAGGGACTCCTCTCCCTGCTCCTGTCACTGCAGGAGTGTCCCCGTCCCTGAGGCCTTCAAGGGCATTGAAAGTTGTGATCTTGGGAGGCTGAGACAAGGTCAGCGGGTTCCACGAGGCGGGCTGCCTGGCGGTGGGAGGGCTGCCCAGAGGTCTTATGGCATCAGCCCATCTTGAGGGTCTCTCATCTCTCTTTCGGGCACCTCCTTGCTCTCTCCTTTATAGTGGCCTCTCAGGAGTCTGTCAGGCTAACCCCCTCCTCCTATGTGAATGATATGACCTTTCTCATCTTTCTGGGCCATGCCTGTAATCAAGAGAAGGAACACACACTGCCGGGACAGGAAGGGCACCGAGGCAGCACTCTGCTCTGCTGATACGTAAGCTGGGCTGATATACGAGAGGCCAGAGACCCTGGAGATTCAGACAAGCCCTTCCTCCACCCAGCTCGTCGCCTTCCTCTCCTGAGTGTTAATAGTGCTACGTACAGGCCAGCACTTCAGAGAAATAAAAGGTTGCTGCTCGGTCTTAAGTCTGCTCTCCCAGCTCAGTGTTCCTCAGGCAGGGGTGACCTCAGAACCACCTGTTTGTCTCCAAGACACTTCTCAGCCAGTCCTACGACAGGACACCTGCCAGTCCCTCCTCAAAAGCCTCCCACATTGATTTTAAATACAGTTAAATCTTCTGAATTGAGCAATTTTCTGCAAAGGTCACTGCAACTTTCAGCGTGGTCTGTGCTGCGTGGTGATCTCTGGGAGGTGTTGGAGTCAGTCCCAGAGGGGCGGGGAGGGGAGGAGGAAGACGTGAGGAGGAAGGCCTCCTCGCCTGCAGGTGCAGCTCCCCACCAGCCCCTGCACATGCCCACCTGAGCCTCCTTCTCTCCTTTGATCAGAGGAACACTATGCACACAAAAGCGTGGGTCATCAGAGTTAGAAAGAACCTCAGAGATCACCCAAACCCCTTATTTTACAGATGAGAAAACTGAAGCCCCAACGGTGACGTAACTTGTCTGAGGGTAACTTGTCTGCCCCGGTCAGGGGCAGAGCTGGGGCCCGAACCTCCTCTTTGTCATCCCAGTGTTTTGTAAATGTTAACTTACAAGACACAGCAAGACCCTTCTTTGAATTCTGAAGGGTGATTATTTTGACAAATACTCAGGCCCTGTGTCCAGGCTGTTACCTCAGCTTGGAGCTCCTTCTCGCCCACCCTCTCCCAAACATTTCTCTCTGGCAAACTTCTATTCATACTCCAAAGCCCAGCTAAAATGTCACCTGTGCCTTGATTCCTCTCTTCATTCCCACCCAACATCTACAGATTGAATCACTCCTTTCTCGGGTCTCCATAGCGTTTCATATGACTCTATTTGGGCACGTAACAACTGGAGTTGACTAGTTACATGCCCGCTTCTTTCCCAGAGCCATGACCTCCTTCTGGGGGTTGGGGGTGGGGAATCACAGTAGAGTCTATCAGTGTTTGGTTCAACTGACATTACTAATTGAATATCAGTTGTCCATGTCAGTGGACTGTGGAGGGGAGGGATAGTTTGAATCCATCCTCAGGATTCAAGGTCAACTTTCTAGAAATATTGCTCTGACTGGGGACAATGACCCTGTGTATTGGGTCAAAGATATCTCCAGATATCTTTGTATCTGTGAGGACCCCAAGCATCACCCAATAAATTCAACCAGGGCAG
Organism: Kogia breviceps; assembly: GCF_026419965.1. Lineage (NCBI taxonomy): Eukaryota > Metazoa > Chordata > Mammalia > Artiodactyla > Physeteridae > Kogia > Kogia breviceps. The sequence goes on from NC_081319.1 coordinate 74,346,378, forward strand.
GATGGATCCAGGGAAAGGCATGTTTCAGAGGAGGGAGCTACCTTAAGAGAGCCTCTAAGGTGACCTAAGAGGGCCCCTGCTTCATCCTTTTCTGTTGGGTTGGGGTTGAGACAGAAGCAGCCCCTGGCCTAAGACCCACACTCGTCTGTACTTTCCGTCGCTGGGAGATGAGCAAGGCTGTTCTGCCCTCCTCCCCTTCCCCAGCGTGGGTCATCGAAGACTCACACATCCTGAATAGGTGTTGAGATGGCCCCTCCCCTCTGGCAACAGGTGCAGCCCAACTCAGAACTGCAGCAAGAAAACTGGGTCAAAAATCAGGTCTGAGGTTGGGGTTCGGGATAAAGTTTGAATAAGATCAGAGAGATCAGGTTAGGGTTAGATTTGAGAGGCTGGCTACCACTGCTCATAGGGAGCTCCCAGCCTCATGAAGCTCCCAGTCCGACCAGGAGACAGAAGGCACGTACACAAACGTGGATGTCGGGGCCCAGCAGATAAACAGGACTGATCTGTGAGTGGAGAGCATAGGCAGGGGGAAGAAGCCTCTGGAGGAGAGTAGAGAACAGCAGGGCTGGAGGGTTCTCTGGCCTGCCTGCTCAAGCTGCTGTGAGCCCAGCAATGTGGATTCTCTCTCTAGAAGTTTCTGGTGGCACTCAGTTTTATCGCTCTATGTGTGTGTCCGTGTGTCTGTATGTCTGTATATGTGCCTGTGTGTGTATTTCTGTTTGGCAGAACAGGTAGAGATGGAATGGAAGTGGGGCAGGATATTCCGAGATGAGAGGCTAATTTCCTGTTAATGGCTGGTTGCTTGGCAACCCAGCTTCTTTCTGTTTGTTACCCTCAAAATTGGACTGCGGAACTTTTAGTGTTAAAGCACCTCCCGTGGAAACTCAATGCTGTGAGAGGTCAATCTATCCCTACCCGGCTGTGCCCTGCTCCACCCTGCTGTGTGACAGAGCAGTACACGTCTGCAAGGAGTCAAAGCTACAGGCACGCACAGCCCCACAGCCCGTCAGTCTCTCATTCTGTCTTTCCTGCCATCTCCTTCGTGGGCAATCATGCACACATGCACATACACACACACGTGTCTCTGTAGCACCTGTGCACATGCACAGACATGCACTAGACCGTGGCTCACCAATAATAATAATAATAATAATAATAATAATAATAATAATAATAATTAGCTGCTACTATATCTGAGTACTTAACAATGTGCCAGGTATTTTGCTAAGGGATTTGTATTAATTTCCTGTTATTTTTCCCTGTGGCCTTATGAACCATACTATTGTCCATATTTTATAAAAAAGGGAAGCATGAAAACTTTTCCAGGGATCGAAGCACTCATATGAAGATGTTACAGAAATCCAAGGCTGAGGGCGGACCACCCTGAAATGACCCCGAGAATGACCTCCACCTATATCCCTCTTCCCTACCCTCTGTAAGCCTTCTGACACTAATTCTATCTGGAATGCAAGAGACCAAGAACAGGTGTTCCTTTCTTCTATCCAAACAGCCCAGACCTCAAGGGACCCCCTGTTCTCTGCCATCCTCCACCCAAGTCATTGGACCTGGGACAGATGTCCGAGCTGGTTTGTGCCTTTGCATATGGGACAGAGATTTAATAGCAAATATTCTGTGCTTCCTCTATCAGAATCATAATTTATTTAGAGTGGAAATATGCCACTTAAGCAAACAGACAAACAAACTGACAGTTCTCAGACTTCCTTGCAGATCAGGATGGCTAATAAAATATAAGGGGAAGTCATTGGGTGGGGTTTTTGGAAAAGGTTTTTAAAGGGGTTTCTCGTGTGGAGAAAAGGGAGCCCTTGTGCAGTGTTGGTGGAAAAGTACACTGGCACAGCCTTTATGGCAAATGGTGCGGAGGCTCCTCAAAAAATTACAAATAGAAGTACCTAACTACTACTACTATTGATCTAGCAATCCCACTTCTGTGTATATATCCAAAGGAAATGAAATCACTATCTTGAAGAGATATCTGCACCCCCATGTTTCTTACGGCCTTATTCACAACAGCCGAGCTATGGAAACAAACTAAGCATCTGTTAACAGATAAATGGATAAAGAAAATGTAGTATAAAATATACAATGGAATATTATCCAGCCATAAAAAATAAGGAAATTCTGCCATTTGCAACAACATGGGTGGAACCAAAGGGCATTATGTTAAGTGAAATAAGCCAGACAGAGAAAGACCAATACTGCATGGTATCACTTACATGTAAATCTCAAAAAAGAAAAAGAAAAGGTCAAACTCACAGATACAGAGAGTAGATTGGTGGTTCGCAGGGGCTGGGGGGGTAGGGAAACAGAGAGAGGTTGGTAAAAGGGTACAAAGTTTCACTTAGAAGATGAATAACTTCTGAGGATCTAATGTACAGCGTGGTAATTACAGTTAATAATACTGTATCATATACCTGCAATTTGCTAAGAGAAGAGACCTTAAGCATTCTCACAAAAACAAAAAACAAAGATACAAAAACCAAAACAAAACAGAACAAAACAGGTAATTATGTAAGATGATGGATATGCTAATTAACTTGATTGTGGGAATCATTTCATAATGTGTACACTTTAAATTTATTACCATTTTGTCAATTTTACCTCAATAAAGCTAGAAAAAATGAAATAGATAAATTTTAACAGTGGGATTCCTCGGCTGATAGGTTCTCCTTTGCCCTCCCCAATTCCTCCTGCTTCCTGCCTGGAACTCCTATACGATGGCTAGAATTCTAGCAGCCCCCTTAGGTTATGAGGTGACCTTGAGGAATAGAAAGATGAATGGAAGCTGGGACCTTAATAGCACCAAGGAGCGCTCTTGATAGGTCTGGATTGCTGACCCCTGTGTCTTCTTTCACATAAGAGAAAAGCAAGCCCTAATTTATTTAGACCAGCAGTCTACTCAGTATTTGGGTTTTCTGGCATGCAACCAAACCTCATACTAACAGATACAGCTGGTCTCCAAGAATAGAAGGTTCAAGCTTCCTTGACCCCTGGGAGCAGAGCTGAGCCGAGGTGAGCTGGGACCCCCCCCCCCATTGGCATGTGAGACCCTTCATCACGAATCAGAGCTTGCATATCACTGCCTTCCAGGAAAACGCTCCGTTGCCCCTAGGCCTCAGACTTTCCCACCATAAACCCTGTCATCTCCTCCACATCCTCCCTGAGGCTGTTCCAGTGGTCTCTCCACCTCCCTCCCTGGTGAGACCATCATTAAGTCTCCTGAAGCAGTTTGTAGACTTAAAGAATCTGAGGTACGGATGCTGAACCATACCACCGTTCCATCTCAGTCTGCGGGACACAGGGGTGGTCGGCCGTTTTCTGAAAGATCAGAGATGAAGAGAGAAAGTTAAGGAAATGCCAGAGGGCATCCCGGTCCTGAGTTGGGCTGAATCAGGGAGTGAGAGCCAAGATCAGTCAGCAGTCAAATTGGGAGCAGCTCTATTTTGTTTTCCACTCAGGCCTCTACTGGGCAAGGTGAGTGAAATAGAAGAACAGAGCTTGTGGGATAGGAAGCAGCAGCATGGTGGTTGGAAGACATAAATCAAAAAGTTCTGTCACTAACTTGACCAGAAAATGGGGGCTGGGCTGGGTAAGCTCTGGAGTCCTACCTCCCTATGGATAATGGTTCCATGCTCCCTGGTTTAAGGAGTTTATTATCCAGTATACAAGATTCCCTTTGTTCTCCACACCGGCCTCTTTAGTGTCCCCCACGCACACTCCAGGTAAGTTCCTGTGTCCTCACCTTTGCCTGTGCCAGGCCCTCCACCTGGACTGCTGTTCCTGCAGATCCCCACACGCCTGGCCGCCTCCCCGCACTCTGGTCTCTGCTTAGATGTTACCCCTCAGAGAGGCCCTTCCTCTAACCCTTATCCCAGGAAGCACCCGGACCACGCTCATCTCTCACCTTGCTTTGGTTTTCTTTATTGATTAATATCTGTTTCTTTGTTCAGATATTTTCTCTCTCCCCCATGAGAAGCTAAGCTCCACGAAGACAGAGATTATGTCTGTTTTGGTACATTGCTGAATCCTCAGCACCTACAACAGCTCGTAGTAGGCATTTTAATAAGTAGTTAAATAACTGGATGAGTGCGTGCATGTGCACAGATATCTGTATATCTTCACTACACGTGTTTATGTAACACACGTAACACACACACACACCTAACACACACACACACACATCGCACACACACACACACAGTATGGACGCACATCTATTAGCTTTTGGTGTGAGGGGTAGCTCCCAAACAGTATTCCAGAACCTCTCACAATGACACCAGCTGGAAAGGCAATTCCAGAATCTCATTCTTAGCAGACGCCAGTGTGCATAACAAAGCACATGGGGTATGGCGATGAAATTTAATGTTCAAATTGCAGAATAAAATATCTGTATTTACATGCCTTTTATACTCTCTGTGTAATAAAAGTCACAGTGTTCTCATGGATGCTTTTCTTATTCAGCTTGTAGCTCCCTGCCTCCCACCAACCATACTTTTTCTGGTTCTGCAAGAGTCTCCGCTAGCAACACTTGTAGCAAAACATCTGGAAAGAGAGGGATGGGCAATTTATTTGACCAGTTTATGGAGCCGTGGAACCAATGGCAACGCTCCTGGACTATTCCTCACCTCCCCTGGTTTTGGCAAATGGGAGGGAGCCCAGAAGAGACACAAATATGTTTGCAGCACATAAGTAAACTCCATTTCCCCTTCCCTTTCTTATTTATGCCACATAATAAATTAATTAATTCATATTAGCTAACAGTAAAGAGAACCAGTACAAAAGAGTAGAGCTTCTCAGCTTCCCTGGGGGCGCAGTGGTTGAGAGTCCACGTGCCGATGCAGGGGACACGGGTTCGTGCCCCGGTCCGGGAAGATCCCACATGCCGCGGAGCGGCTGGGCCCGTGAGCCATGGCCGCTGAGCCTGCGTGTCCGGAGCCTGTGCTCCGCGGCGGGAGAGGCCACAACGGTGAGAGGCCCGTGTACCGCAAAAAAAAAAAAAGAGCAGAGCTTCTTATTGCGACAACCTTTCTGTTTCATGGGTAAATATTGGTATTGTGTTACAAAATGAAATAATTTATCTATTTTGAATGCTCATTAATAGCTGTTAACTTTATCATTTATTAATAGACTAATAATTCATTCGATTAAAAAAATTAAATATAGAACCACTAATAAACTAAATTTAAATAATTAAGTCTAGTGTAAGTGGAGAGGGCCTGTATTAGAGAACTGTGTTCTGCTGAGTGTTTTGTGAGTGAAAAAAAGAATACTATGTATGGCCAGACTCTTAGGTTACACATGATGCAGGCATGGGTACTGAGCTCTGATTCTCCTGTGAAAGTGACTTCAGACCCCGTGGATTAACCCTCGCGTGCCTGGCTACCCCTAACCAGGGAGGCCAGGGCTGTCCAGACCCAGGTAAGAAGGGGAGGAGAAGGAGGCAAACAACCTTTGTCACTGGACCACATTCAATTCTGGGTGTGGGTTCCAACTTTCCCACCCCTGGACACTGACCCCTGGGATTTAGTATACAAAATTCTCGGAGAGGACCTTCCTGGACTTGACCCTTGCATACTGCACCTGTGGAGCCAGCCAAGTCCTTAGAGTTTCAGGTCAGCCTCGAGCATTCCGTTCACAGTTACTGATACCAGTGCTGCTCACATTTTCAGGTTTCCACAAAGAATTACTTGGGCATGTTGTTAAAAACACAGATTTGGATTAGCAAGGCTGGGGTGGACCTGGGGGTCTGCATTTCTGACGAGCCACTGCTGTTACACATGCTCCAAGGACTCACTGGAACAGAGGAGCCTCTTCTTTTCCCTGGAGGCTCTACTCTCAACCACACATGGTCCAACCCCAGGCCTTCTTGCAGCCCCAGGCTTTAGGCTCAGAGCTCATCCTGCTGGTTGAGAGGGACAGGTTGGAGCACTGCAGTCTCTGAACTGGTGCTGAGTGCCTGACCCTCTACTGGGAGCTGAGTACGGAGCAGGGCAAGCTGGGGATCCCCTGCCCCGTGGAGCTTGTAAGCCCTCAGGTAAGAAGCCAGGACAATCCCCATGTGATGTCTGGTATGGAGGAGATCTGTAGGGCCTGGGGACTTAAGGAAGGAGTAGTTATCCTGACCCAGGAGTTCAGTCAAGTCCCCAAGGAAGAAATCCTTAAGTGGAGACGGGAGGAGATGAGTTGGTATTGGCCAGGGGAAGTAGAGTGGGGACAGAGGAGGAGAATGTTAATGGCAAGAACATGTGCAAAGGCCTGGAGTGGAGAGATGGCCGTTTTCTCTCCAGTAGCACCTGCTTCTGAAGCCAGCTCTGCAAAATGCGGCCACCTCCAATCCGATGAAGCCTCACTCCTTCCTTCGAAGCCTGCGTGTTTTGCTTCTTCCTTTCCTATGGCATTCACCTTCCTCCCTTCTGATGTGCTACCCACGAGTGAACTTGTTTAATTATCAGTGTTGGTCAATATTCCTGAAGGTAGGAGTAAGAGCTGACTTGCTGTGTGACCTTCGGCCAGTGCAGACAGTCCCCACATATCAGGGGCGTGAGCATCGACTGAGTCCCTGCTTGCAAGTCACCTCACATCCTGCCAGGCACCCATCAGGGGCTCAGTAAATAGCTACAGAACACAAAACATGATTGAAACACATATTCTGGAGCCAGGCTTCTTTCCTGGGTACAAACCCTGCAATTCCCATTTGTGTGACCTCGGGCTACTTAACATTTCTGGGAGCCCATCTCCTCGTCCATAAAACAGGGGAAATACCCAACTCACAGGTTTATAAGCTTTAATGAGATACTATGTTAGCTGTATATGTGTATCTAAAAACTGCTTAGCATATAAATCCAGTGGTAGCTATTATTATTTGCCATTATTTGCCTCTCTGGTAGCTGGGATCAAACTGTCCTCACATCCATAAAGTCCTCTACGAGCTTCACCCAACTCTGATTCTGAAATCCATCACCATTTTCATAAGCAGATAAACTGGGACAGTGCAGGGAGCATTTCCCTCACCTGGTTCCCCTTCCCAAAAGCCTTAGCTGATCACTGGCTCTACCCATCTTCCGTGCAATCAACACATCAGCGATGGTCCTGCGTTCCTGAATGAACCCAGTATGCTTCCTTGAATCCCTAAGGTACATTAAATTGCATCCAGAAGAGTGATGATGTTCTGCATCTTATTTATATTTGAAAACTCGTTGCGTGATACTTAAAGTGAGTCCGTCCTCAGTGGAAGCAGGGCTTAGAAGTCACACAGGTTGGGGGTCAAATCCCAGTTTTGTCACCCCCCCTGAGTGTCACCCCCATAGCAGAGGATGGCAGGCTGCTCTGGGGAGTCAGAACGCCTGGCTCCAGTTCTAGCTGCCCTCTAACACTGCGCATGCCTCAGGCAAATCAGTTACCCCTTCTGAGCATATCAGCTTCCAGATCGGGGAACCTGACTAAAAATGACACCTCCTCCAAGGGCTCTTGAGAATTAAATGAGATAATGCAGGTGAAGCACGTTAGCCTATGGCCTGACATCCAACCTGCTGTTATACTGTATTATCAGTTATCAGGCTTTCCTCTTCCACTGCCCCCTCCAGCTCAGGAAAGCACTGGTCTGAGAGCCTGCAGGACCCGCATGAGGAAGAGAAGGGCAGTGTTACGGGAATGGATACCCAGGCCGGCCTGTACCCCGCCCCTGTTGTTTTGAAGCATTGGCTGCAGGTATAAAAAAGCTGAAAGAGGTAGAAAGTGCCAGCCCTTGAGAGGAGTTGCTGGAAGATGACAAGGGCCCTGTTACACGAGCCCCCTGAGGAACAGTCTTGGGGAGACCCTTTGGAACAGAAAATTATCTGCCCCTGCCCCTAGAACCTTCTAATGGGACACGGTGGGGGGCTGGCAAGAGGAAGATGGATGTGGGGTAGAAAACTGCATCCTTCTCCTTGGTGGTATTTCTTCTGCCTCCTTTGAAATATAAAAGCCAGATCCAACAAACTCTGTGGCCTCATGAACTCAGATGTCCAATTTACATATAAAAGGAGACCGGGAGCTTCAGAAGGAAAAGGTGTTAGGGAAATTGTCTCTGGGAAAATCCAGAAGAGAAGCATCCCAAGAGAAAAGGACTGAGAGAGGGCTCCTGAGGCTGGCTCTTGTGTGTCTAAGCAGGGGGGGAACCCTTGCCAAGCTCCAGGTAGTCAGAAGCTGGGGACCTCCCTGTGTCTCTGGTTTCCAAGACAATTCCCTACCCTGTGAGGCATGCATGGTAATCCAAACGGTTAACGGGGACATGGAGCCTGCAACATACAGGACCCTACACTGAGTGGTTCACGCTCTCCGCCCACTAAGCTCTCAAACAGTCTGGGTGGTGTTGGTGCTGTCACCACCTCCATTTTACAGATGAGGAAACTGAGGCCCAGAGAGGTTAAGCAACGCACCCCAGGTCTCCTGCCAGCTCTGGGGCACTGCAGGAATGTGGCCTCCTAGGACTGACCTACGTAGCTGGTGACTGAAGGGCTCCCCAGCCCGGCCCCTCCTGGCACTGACAGCCCATCTCCTGTTGCTCCCATGTGTCTGCTTCCTGTTCAACCACAGTTTGCGCAACTCTTCCCATGAAGCTTTGGATTTGCCGAATTAATAAGTTAGAGAAGAGGTGCGGCTTTCATCTCACCCATATGGACTCTTGGAAAAAAGCTTCCAAAAACCCTCACAGGGAAGGTGTGTCAGTCAACAGAGATATGTTTTCTAATTAGGCAGAAGTAAAAGGGGAAGTTGAAGCAGCCCCAATGTTTTAATCAGTTGGATAAATCAAAAGAATCATCAGTTCTTAATGGTTAAGAAGTTGGTTGAAGGAGAGTGAACACAGAGATATCTAAGTAACTGGACGTGCAGCTGTTTTGCTTTTGCTTTTTTAAGGACTAATATCCTTCCTATCGACACTTTTGCTTTTTTTAAATGTAGGTGTGACTGAGACCCTTTGAGTTGTTGATGTAGCATCTCGGACTTCCCTTGGACCTCGTCAAAACATAAGAACATACAAAAATGCTTAGTTCATGCTTGCTGACCGGATGGCCGATTCTGTTTGAAAATGTGTCTTCCAGCTGTGGTCCAGCATTTGTCAGGGACAAAAGAAACTTGCAAGCACAGAATATTTGGGCTGGAAGAGACCTTAGAAATCCCCTTGTCCCACCCCCTCATTTTACAAGGAAGGGTGTGCAGGAGGTGGGTGAGAGAACTTGCCCCGGGGTATGTGGCTAGTTAGAGACCCAGCCAGGCCAGAACTGAGTCTTCTCACTCTCAGACCACTGTGCTTCTCCCTCAGCCCTTTGGTGATGGAGGAAAATCAGGAAGCTCATTAAAAACACACTCCATTAGCAAACTCCGGAAACCTCATCAGTTCTGGAAAGCAGGGGCCATTGAGCGCAGCCCCGGAGAGAATAAGTTCTCGCCACTTCGTTAGCACCATCATAACATCTCTCTCTCTCTTTTTTTTTTTTTTTTTTTCTGATTGCACTGCACAGCTTGCAGGATTTCAATTCTTGGACCAGGGATTGAACCCAGGCCACGGCAGTGAAAGCCCAGAATCCTAACCACTAGGCCACAAGGGAACTCTCCATAACATCTCATTTTTAAACTAAGTACTTTTTCTCCATTGGAGCCCTGCAACGACAGAACACACCTTGCTGAAGTCACCTTAGAGATAGGACAGTCTCTTGTCCCCAGGGAAGGGAAAGAAAGGAAACTGACGATGGCTGAGGATCTACCGAATGCCTGGTTTTTTTGCCTCCTTTAATCTTCATGGTAAATCCAAGAGGCAGGGGTTTCTGAAATTCTGTTCTTCTAGGTGAGTAACCTGAGACTCAGAGAAGTTAGGTGACTTGCCCCCAGTCACACAGCGAGTAAGTGGCAGAGATGGGTTTCAAAACCAGGTCATCTGATGCCCAGTTTGAGGCCCTTCCTGCTAGCTCAGGATCCTGGGGACATATGGAATCCAGAGTTGTCCCCTGAAGGAAAAGCTGAGTTTAGTAGGAAGAGCACTGGACTTGGTAGTCAGGAGACCGAGACTGTGGCTTTCCATGAGGCAGACCCCGCGCTGTCTAGTTCAGCACACGGCCTGGCATGTAGTGGTGGCACGTAAATATTTCTTGAATAATTATTGTTATATTTGACAAAGGACATATATTCAGGATGTATACAAAGAACTAAAACTCAATAATTAGGAGAAAAACAATCTACTTTTTCAAAAAGAGGCAAAAGATTTTAACAAACGGTTCACCAAAAGGCAATGCAATGACCAATGAGCACATGGCAAAAGTGTTCAGCATCATTAAGCGTGAGAGAAATACAAATTAAAGCCATAATGAATCATCATTACACACCCACTGATTAAACCATTAAAGAGACTAACAACACAAAGTGCTGACGAGGATGTGGAGCAACCGGAACTCTCTCACACGTGGGTGGGAGTGCAAAATGTACAGGCTCTTTGGGAAAGGTCTACAAGTTTCTTGTAAAATGAAACATACATCAAACCCTATGACCCAACAATTTCTCTCCTAGGAATTTACCCAGAATAAATGAAAACACATATCCTCAAAAAGACTTGTACAGAAACACTCATAGCACTGTTATTCATAATCACTCAAAACTGGAAACAACTCAAATGTTTATTAACAATAGAGTGGATAACCAAATTGTGAAATGTACATACTCTGGATGCTATTCAATAATAAAAAGGAATTAACTATTGATTCATGCAACAACGTGAATGAATCTCAGAAATATGCTGAGTGAAAGAAGCATTGCTAAACAAAAGGGTTATATTGAATGATTCCATTTACATGAAGTTCTAGAATAGGCAAAATTAATGTATGATGTAAAATACCAGAACAGTGGTTGCCTAGGAGTTTGAGGCAAGGATTAACTGAAGAGGAACAAAGGAAATTTCTGGAGTGATGGAATGTTTTGTATCTTGATAAGGATTTGGGTTACTCAGCTGTAAACATGTGTCAGTGATATGATATGCAGGCTGGAGTGTTTCGAGCTGATTCTGCCACTTTGAAGTGCATAAAAATAAGGTGGATTAAAAGATGGATAAGGTAATACCATCCTCTCTCTCCTCCCTCCCTCTGATCTCATACTGGGGCCCCCCACTGGCTAAAGTAGAAGGAGATTGTGACTGGAGTTAGGGCTCAAATAGAATTTTATCTGTGAAGTTTTATTTTTTCCATTAGAAAAAACTAAGGCGTATATAATAAAATATTAACAGTTACCAAAAAAAAGATGGATAAGGGATGAATAACTGGAAAGATATGTGAAAAAAACAAATGGAGCAAAATGCTAGAGTAGAATCAAAGTGGTGGGTATGTGGTGTCCACTGTGCATTTTATCTGTATGTTTAACTTTCTTTCATAATACAATTTTGGATATTATAAAGAAAAAATGAGAAAGACTTGGATTCCACTCTTGACTCACACGCATATTAGACTCGGTGGCCTCTCCCTGCCCACCTTTGCAGCCCTGTTTCTCTTCACTCCACATCTCACTCTCCACACTGTGGCCATAAGGTCCTCCTTTCACCTCCTCAAAGCCATCACGTACCACCTTGGACCACAGGACCTTTGCATATGCTGTCTCCTCTGAGAGGCTCTCCTTCCTTTTTTTCTCCCAGATAATGTCTCAGACCTCAGCTCAAAAAGCCTTTCTCTGGGTTCTTTCTCTCTCCATCACCCACCTCCACTAGCACCACTGCTTTAATTCTTAGAGAAACACACCTTTTTCTGTCATAGTGCAACTATTCCATTCATGTCCCAGCCCCATGAGACTGACAGCTCCATGACAGCAGGGTCATGTCCATTTGGGCTCACCAAAGCACACCCACACCCAGCACAGTCCCTGGCCAGAGCCCCTGCCCATGAAGGTTCTGCAGAATGAAGGGATTTTTCTAACCAGGCAGTGGGCCTGGGAAAGGCACAGCCTTCCTTGGTCCATTTTCTTGGTTTTCAAATTATAAGACTGGTGAAGAACCTTTCTTTTTGCACAGGGCCATTTCAGACTAAATATTCAGAAACTGTGTGTTTTTGATTCAAAATGAAAACAACTTTAATGAATCCTACAGAAAATAATGTATATTCCTTCCACTAAGATTATTCACTTTGTTGAATAAAAGAATTTCAATGAGAAAATTGATGCTGCTTTTTTAGCCACTAAGATGTTCCTAGTTGGGTGTTTTGAAAAGGAGCCCTAAGGATAAGAGGCCGTTCTCTAATCTCTCACCTCTTACAATTCAGAGGGCGTTAGAATCACAAGACTCACTCACAGCTGTTGTCTCATTCCTTCTTCTAAAATAGGTAATGTTATCATCCCCTCTTTGCAGATGGTGAAAGTGTGGCTCAGAGAGGTAAAGTGACTTGCCCAAGGTCACACAGCAAGTTGATGACAGAATGCGCTTGAGTTAATTCATTCAATCAGTGGAATAATTTCTGAGCATCCACCCACCCTTCCTGTATGTGGTACCATGTCAGGTGCTGGGAATCTTGTGACAATAAGATGCAACTTCTATCTCTCCTGGTTTGGGACCACTCCCCCACCTCGGCTGTATGATCTTCTCTCTACTTTGATAGAGCAGGACAGCCAATACCTTCAGGTGTCTTGGACTGACTTCTCCAGAAGCAGGTAGTGAGATAATGATGTCAGGACAAGTAGTTCATTGGGGAGGTGACCCCAGAAAGTACCCACAAAGAAGAGAGGAAATAAGAAAAGGAAGAAAGCTAATATAGGAAGCAAGTTACTACTGTGGGTGACTGGGGGCCGATCCCACTGGGGAGATTTGGGAGACTGTGTAGGACGCACCTCAGAGCTGGGTATTTATGTAACAACTGCCATTCATTATGGGGTGGAGGCTACTCCCCAGGGTGACTTCCTGGCACTTCTGCCCTGCAGGAGGGCCCAAGCATGCTCTGGTGGAGAAAGTCCTCAGGCAGTGTCCACACATGTTTGCAGAAAGAGGCCATCATTACATATGGAAATGGTGTGGAAAGGTGCATGCTAAGGGGACACAGGTGAGGCACCAACAGCATCTGCTGGGCCAGTGCAGTGCCAATCAGCAAGAATCCTGGAAGGCCAGCTACAGCTACCCTGGTTGCTCTGTGCCATACTGTGGTGCAGTCCTCCACTCTGCGGCTGTGGTCCAGGCCACAGACACCAGCCCTGGTGGTGAGGGCCTCGGCCCTGGCTTCTGAAGGACCCCGCCCCACTCCTAGGCAGCATCGAAGCAATTTAAAATCTCTCTCTGCCTCTGAGCTGCTGGCCCTGGGGGCTTTTTCTTCTAATCCTGCTGTTCTGTGGTAACAGAAAGGCAGCTGAAGTGCTTGGGAGAAATAAGACTATCTGCCATGCAGACTTCATCCCTGTCTGCCATGTTTCCTTCATCTGTGACAGAGACTGTGAATTATGCCCCAGTGTCCCTTCTCCTCTTCTTGGTTTTAGTATCACCCAAGTTTTAGAGGAGCTTCTAGCTACCTAGCTACAGACTACATTTCCCAGACTCCCCTGCAGGTAGAAATGGTCACGTGACTAAGTTCAGGCCTTGGAATATGAGCCAAAGCAACCTTGAGGGCATATCCTTAAACAAAGAAGAAGCCTGCTTTCGCTTCTTCCTAAGTCTTCCCACAGGCTGGAGATTGGCCATCCCTGGAGCAGTCCTCTTGGATGGGCAGCCTGGGTAGAGGGTAGAGAGCTGCACCCATAGCCTAGGTCTCTGGATGGTCCACACCATCCACCTGCCTCTAGCCCATCTCAAAAGAGAGATGGAAACACCTGAAACTAACACAACATTGTAAATCAACTATACTCCAATAAAAATGTAAATAAATAAATTGAAAACCAGGATAAAAAAAGATAGAGACATAAACTCCCCTCTTCTGTCAGCAACTACGTCTTGAGCCTCTATGATAGCAGTTTGACCTGTGTCTAACTCACTTATCCCTAAGGTCTCTATCAGATCTAAAGATGGCTATTTCCATAAGCATTATTCACACATGCCAGGTCTCAGAGAAGTGACCACTTCACCCTGACCCTCAAAGTGCTCCAATCGGGGCTTCCCTGGTGGCACACTGGTTGAGAGTCCGCCTGCCGATGCAGGGGACACGGGTTCGTGCCCCGGTCTGGGAAGATCCCACATGCCGCGGAGCGGCTGGGCTCGTGAGCCGTGGCCAATGAGCCTGCGCGTCCGGAGCCTGTGCTCCGCAATGGGAGAGGCCACAGCAGTGAGAGGCCCGCGTACTGCAAAAAAAAAAAAAAAAAAAAAAAAAAAAAGTGCTCCAATCCCCAAAGGGTGCTGCTGGTTTTCCACCACCCCTCACCTCCATCTCTCCAGTGTGTGACACAGCTTTGCCCAGTGAAATGACTATATCACAGATCTTGATTCTGGACACCTAGAAACCAATCATCTGGTCACCTTCTTCAGGGCTTTTCAGTGTGCAGACACCACAGAGAAGTCTGGGCTGTGTGCTGCTCAGGTCAGGAGGGCGGATAAGTGGAGGATGAGGAAAGAGGCTCCGCCATAGCTCCGCCAAATGAAAAGAGGATACTTTTGCAGCAAGAGGGATGGAGGAAAGTGGTGAGATATAAACAGAAATCTCTTAAGAGTGAGGAGGATCTAAATGTCCATCGACAGAGGAATGGATAAAGAAGATGTGGCACATATATACGATGGAATATTACTCAGCCATTAAAAGGAACAAAATAATGCCATTTGCAGCACCATGGATGGACCTAGAGATTGTCATACTGAGTGAAGTAAGTCAGACCAAGAAAGAGAAATATCGTATGATATCCATTGTAAGCAGAATCTAAAAAGAAATGATACAAATGAAGTTACTTACAAAACAGAAACAGACTCACAGACTTAGAGAATGAACCAGGGGAGAAGGTAGGGGGAAAGGGATAGTTAGAGAGTTTGGGATTGACATGACGTACACACTGCTATACTTAAAATGGATAACCGGGGTTTCCCTGGTGGCGCAGTGGTTGAGAGTCTGCCTGCCGATGCAGGGGACACGAGTTCATGTCCCGGTCCGGGAAGATCCCACATGCCACGGAGCAGCTGGGCCTGTGAGCCATGGCCGCTGAGCCTGCTCGTCCGGAGCCTGTGCTCGGAAACGGGAAAGGCCACAGCAGTGAGAGGCCCGTGTACCACAAAAAAAAAAAAAAAAAAAAAAAAAAAAAATGATAACCAACAAGGACCTACTGTATAGCACAGAGAACTCTACCCAACGTTATGTAACAACCTAAACAGCAAAAGAACTTGAAAAAGAATAGATACAAGTATGTGTATAACTGAATCACTTTGCTGTCCTGAAACTATTACAACATTGTTAATCAACTGTACTCCAGTATAAAATAAAAAGTTAAAAAAAAAAAAAGAGTGGGGATCAAGTCAATTCATCAGGTTTTAGATTGCTCCTCCCAGAAGGTCTGGGTCTCTGCCCAGGCACCTTTATACTGGGAGGTGGGGATAGGACCAGGTGACCTGCAGGTGAGGTTTGCTCTAAAGCTCTGGAATTATACTAAATAAGAATTGCTGAAAAGTCTACATGCCCATGAGCTGCTTAAGAGCAGGAATTATTCCTGTGCCCCTTTCTATCCCCCAAACTTTGTATAGTACTGGAATCTAGACGGTCTCAAAAAATATTTACTGAAGTGCACCATGTTTTAGATAAATATTGTTGGATGAATGAATGAGTACAGTTTCCCACTGAAAATGGAACTCTCAAACACATTTCCCTATTAGAAAGTCATTGAGGTTGATATCACTGTCTCCCAGTTGAGAATGGAATCTCCAATCAGCCAGGAAGTCGTCTAAAAGCAGGGCTGGGTCTCCCCGAGGCAGGGCTGGGTCTCCCTTCAGACTGGGGTTCCCCATGGCAGGGCTGGGTCTCCCTTCAGACTGCACACCCTTCTCCACGCCTGCACACATTCTGCAGGACAGTCCATCTCAAAGTCCTCCCATCTGTAGGCTCCTTCTGTTGATGAGCTCAGCATAGCCCTGTCCGCGTCCCGTTGAGCATTTTTAATGTTTCAATATGAATATGTTAAGGAATCATAAATGCAGAGAGGAAAACAAGTGAAAGAAAAATGAAAACTGGGAAAGAAAGGCCAAGTAGTGGTTAAGTTCCTTCCAACAGGCGGCCCTCAGCCTTGAGGGAAACGTCTAATGCATGCACCAAAACCTCATGAATAATTATTTCTAAGTGGCTCAATATTTTAAATGCTGGATCTTTTTTTTTCCTCCTCGGGAGCATTCCATAACTATTTATTGCAGTGCAGTAGCCGGATGGAAGGTGAGTAAGTTTGATTTCTGGGTTGAGGGATGAGCAGAGTGGAAAATGGGGTGGAGGTGGTGAGCAGAGGTGGACGTGCATGACGAGGGCGGAGCAGGTGGTACCAGGACCCCCTAGGCCAGCGTCTCGTGGGGTCAAAGAAGAAAGTTCACCACCCAACAAACAAGCCTGGTTGGATTCCGGTATCTTTCTCCCCTAAGGAGCTTCAAGCTTGGTGTTTCTGTCCTCACCAGCCCTGACATTGGGAGGCAGACAGCTGAGGTGGAGGAAAGAAACAAACGCCAGCTACTTGCCCCACGGTTAATGTCAAGGCTTTGGGGAAATTAAAAGTATAGGAGACCTCCAAGCCTGTGTGATGACGTGACTGATCCCTCCCCAAGGCAGGGGTGAAAGAACCCTAGTTTCTCCTTCAGAGAGTGTACCCTGAGTTCTCCTCCCAATGGTTCTAAGGACTGGTGGTTAATACATTGGCTAAACCATGCCAAGAGTGTAGCAACCTCTTGGGTCCTTCCTTCTTAATTTGTTCTACCCTGGCTCCAACCCAATGAAGCTGAAAGGACAAGTGCTATTACTCCCCCCCCCCCTTTTTTTTTTGACTGCACCGCGTGGCATGTGGGATCTTAGTTCCCTGATCAGGGATCAAACCCAGGCCTCCCGCAGTGGAAGCGCAGAGTCCTAACCACTGGACCGCCAGGGAAGTTCTTATTCCCATTTTATGTTTAAGGAAACTGAGCCTCAGAGAGGCAAGTGATTGCCCCCAAGTCTTCTGTTGTTTGAAAGATGAAGCAGAGAAAAAGGCCCCGGGTTTCTGGACTCCCAGGCAGCCCTTGTCTCTTAGACCGTCACTGGCTTAACTGTCAGATGCCTCTGTGGTGGCAGTGATGAGACACTGGGTGGGTGAAGACTGACTAGCACACCAGGCACGTCCTTCAAGCGCACTTAGGCGTCATGTCCCTGGAAGCGTCACTCAGTGCTTCCAGCCTCCTTCCGCCGGCTCCTCTCGCCACTGTGGCATGTGCTGTCAGCACTTCTGGCGGGCCTTGCTAACTTTCTGTCACTCTTGCCCATATGCAGGCCTGGGTTGCTGCCTTCAGGATGTACATCTGGCCTCCTCTCAAGCTCCTTGAGGCCAGATGTCATGCATTATGCTTCTCATATATCCTCCCCAGGGCCTAGAGCAGTGCTGGGTATAAGGATGGGGTGGAATGGTATCCATTAGCACATCGTCATTATCATAACGGTGCATTTTATGCAGCACTTAATTTGTGCCAGGTACTGCTGCTGTAAGAGGCTTGTATACATTAACTCATTTAACCCATAACAGCTCCATTCGATGGGTATCATCCTCCTCCTTCCCATTGCATACATGAAGAAACCGAGGTCTAGGGAGGGTAAGTAAAATTTCCATAGTTATATAGCAAGTAAGTGACCAAGGCAGGATTTGAAAGTGGGCCGTCTGGCTTTAGCCCTAACTCTTAGATGCTACTTTATACTGCCATTCAGCGTAGAACACATGCATGTATGCTTATCTCTGCAAGTAGCCGTTCATTCCATTCATTCATTCATTCTTAAACTTGCTACCATTTATCGAGCGCCTATTATGTCCAGGGCATGGTGTTAGCGCTCTGCCTACACCCCTAATTCTCACATCCAGGCTGCAAACTTGATGTTCTTATTGTCTCCATTTTATAGTCGAGAGAGTCCAGGTTGCTTCTCCAGGGTCATATGGCTGGTAAATAGTAAGGCTGGATTTCAACCCAGGTCTGTTCTGGGTGGTTCCAAAGGCTGAGCTGTTTCCCCCAGTTATGCTGCATCTACCTTCCGTTACTCTCCAAACTCAGCCCAGCTGAGAACCCAGCACAGAGGGACGTGCTGGCAGGAGCAGCCAAAGGCTTCCAGAGCCTCTGGCAGTGGAAATGGCAATAATAAAGATGATTCTGGGCACATGATGGCCTCTGCCTTTCCAGACCTTATGGCCACTCTAAGCTGACCCCTAGTGATGGCCATGCTCCAGCACAAATGGGGAATCAGACAAGATATTACGCATGTGGCAAGGTCACAGACGTACTCACAGTGTGCTCAGATGTGCGAGAATCCCCTTTTCTTTATTTTCTATCAGCTGATTGGAGCTCTGCCCCATGCTCCCAGTCTGTGGGTGATGAGGAAGGGGAGAAGCTAAGTTTTAGCCCAATATAGTAATCTAGGTCTGATTCAATAATTTAAACAGTCTTCTAAAGGAGGCACCCTGTTTCTTGTGGACAAAGTGCTGATTTCTCAGTTTTCTATCTGCCCTCCAGGATGGCACCCACGTGGGTGGGCAGAGGCCTGCATGGCGCTGGGAGAGAAGGGCACATCTGGCCTGGATCCAGTCCTCGGTTGCGAGGGTTGGCGCCCAGCAAGATGGGATGGTGTGTTCTATCCTAAGTGTTCAGCAGGCCCTCCCCTGCCGCTGGGCAAGGCTGTTAACCTTCTGCACTTTCTCGCCTCCATCAGGGCTGGGCTGTCCTAGCATTCCGAATAGACCTGGTCCCATTTTGCCTCTTGATGATGCTGAGGACCCTCTGAGGTCCTGCCCTGCAGCTTTCTCTGAACCCTCTGAGAAACTCCCCAATCAGACGCGTATAACTTCAGGGCAAGCAGAAGCGTCTGGGCTCCACCTCCGGCACACAGGAACCAGGGGATGCTCGGAGACCTAAACTCAGGCCCTCCCTCCACAGCACCTGGTTGACCCCAGTGCAGCCACTGGTCATCAGGGCAGGAGCAGCCTGGGAGGTGATGACCTTCTCAAGTCCCAAATGAGAAGGGAAGCAGAATCTCCTCTGCTCTCGATATCTCTGCCACTTAACTGCATGGCTTTCTCCTTGGGGAATTCAGCCTGGAGAAAGATCAGATGTGGATCTTATTGTCCATCCACCCGTCTCCAGCTCCTTTGTCCCCCAAAGACCCGCAGGACAGGAATGAATGGGCTCCCCATGCTGTCTGATGGGCACCCCCTGTGTAAAGCCCTGTGGCTGTGTCCTCCAGGCTTGCTAACGTGCTAATGTGTGCAAGTACTGCGCACCAGACCCTGTCGACCTCACAGCTGATCTACGAAGGAGGCGCTGGTACAGCCCCTGGGTGCAGATGAAAAGGGCCCAGCATAGAGAAGTTACCTGCCCAGGGTCACAGTGCGTGAGCCACGATACAAAGCCCACTAGATTCTCCAGAGCCCTGGAGGCCATGGAGTCTTGTTCAAAGCAAACCCACCCTCTCCTTTATGGGAATGACAGACTCACAGCTCAGCCTTGGAGGAGGAAGGCTGCATGAGAATGTAATTTAGTGAGGAAATTAAAACACATTGATTTCATATTTGAAAAATAGCCCCCTCACAAATTAGATGGGGGTTATAAACTGTAAAGCCCTAAAAAGGTAAGGGATGGTTGCCCTTACTGAGACATCCATTTTTATTGGAAAATTGGAGGAGGCTGTTCCTGCCCGAAGAATGGAATTGTAAGATCTGGGTTCTAACTCTAGCTCTGAAACTTTGGGGAAGTAACTCCCCTGCTCTGAGCCACAGTTTCCTCCTCTGTCTTATGACGGAAATGGCTCTCTAATGCCCATGACCTCTAAATGCTACATCTTTCCACAGGTCACTGAGGAACTGGAGGCCCCTTGCCAACATCCACAGACTCAGTCCCCTGAATGGTGCCCACCAGGCCTGGCCCAGGGATGTCGAAGCTGAGGGGCCAGGAGGTTTGGTCCCACATGGTGACTTACGCTGAGCCTGGCAAAAGGTCCTGCCTGGCCCATAACCCTCTCCCTGTCCCTCCAGCCTGCAGAGGGCCTTGTCCTTCCTGCTCCACAAGCTGCTTCCCTGATGTGCCAACTCCAGCGAGCTGAGGCTGGCACCCACCATCTGCCCACAGACCCCCTCCATGCTCATCGATTTTACAAGCTTGCAAAGGTCAAGGTGGTTGTACAAGGGGATAGTGAGGTGACCAGACGCATTTTCAATGAGAGCATGCTACATGGGTTCTGAGGCCTGGTGTGTTCACCTGCAGACTCATATTTTCATGAAGGGGTACACACAGAAATGAATGTCCTTTCCCCACTGTACACACACACACACACACACACACACACACACACACACACACACAGAGTTTAAAAAGGGCAAGTCACAGTTCTACTACTACTACTAATAATATCTATGCATAGAGAACATTATTGAACACCTACCACGTGCTAGGCGGTGCTCTGCTCTTTACATGTAGGACTCGTATAATCCCCCAACTCACTCTTTGAGATGCGTTCCAATATTTACCCCCGTTTTACAGATCTGCACCCAAGGGGGTTTTATGGCAATGGGCTGGGAATCAGTCAGGTCCAATTTGGTAAACAGAAACCACTCAGGATCTGAACCAGAGGGAATTTAATGCAGGAAGTTTGTTGCCCAGATGAGGGGTGGAGCCCGGAAGCTGATGAGAGAAAGACAAGCCAGAAACTAGTGACAGCAAGAAGTCATGAGGGCTGGAGATGGAGGAGAAGGTGGGGGAGCCAGACCCTAGGCGGGGGAGCCACCAGGAACGTCGGTAGCCTATTGAGAGGGAGCCAGAACCTGAGGAAAGGCAGACCCTGATGGAAACCACCCAAACGGGAGAGACACCCTGGCTTCTCCCTTCCTGCTGCCCTCCGATCCCCACAAGGGCCTCCTACTGGTGAACCCAGAAGCCAGCCAGGCTGACAGGGGAGCCTGAGAAACACAGCCTGCAGTGGTGAGCCCACCCTATAGCGCGGAGCAAGGGAAGAGAGAGAAAAGGATCTGAGGGCAAAGGGGCCCGGGCCTGGCATAAACTACAAGATGAATGCCAATTCGAGTCAACCTCGGGTGTCTGCCCCTCCAGAAGGAGGGAGACAAACTATACCTTTAACCACATCAGAAAGCAAAGTGGATAAAGACTCTTAGGGACAGACAGATCAGCGAGACTGGAGTTCTCGGGGGCAGGGCTCCGGGCTGCAGGAGGAGAGCCGGAGTGAGGGGTAAGGGACAGACATACGCCTGCAGACCTACAGACCCTCGCTCTCAGTGCTGTGCGTTGTGTGGACAAGTGGACATGAGTTGAGGCCACTTCCCAGTCTATGGATGAAAGCTAAAGGGGAAAGACACCAGGGTGAGTTGGTGATGAGCAGACAGCTAGTGGCAGCGGAAGATGCCCCAGGATTCTCAGCACTGGTCAGGGTGTAGATGGGGGGATGAAGGAGCCCTGACTTTCCAGTGCAGGCTGAAGGGAAAGATGAGGAGGGAGAGATACTGACAGCACTGCAATCTCTGAAGATAGTGTATCTTATGCATCTTTGATTGGGTCTTCCAAAGAAAATTCTGGAAGAAGGATTTGAATGCAAGTGGTTAATTTGGGCCATGATCCCAGGAAGCACTAGGGCGGGGAGGCAGCTGATTCAGGGTGTGCTGTTGAGTAGGTGCCACTGTGTGCAGCCGGGGGTCAGCCACTGGGGACCTCTTGGGCTCTGAGTGAACACAGCTGTGGGTCTTTCCACCAAGGGGCAAGGAAGCCGGGGAGCTAATCCCCCAGCTTTCATGGGTCATAGGCCAGAAGCTGCCTCTGCCCTTCCCTTCCAGACGCTTCCAGCCTGCCCCACACTGGAGCCGTGGCATGCACACCAGCCGACCACCCCTGCTAGAGTGGGAATGGCAGGGTGTCCTTAGCTGTGCCGGCGAAACGTGCAACTACAGGGGACTCGGGCTCCAGGAAGTGTAGGGGGTCAGAGGGTGACAGGATAGACCTAACTTGAGAATCTGAAAGAATTCAAGAGAATTCCTTGTCCCCCCCTCTCATCCCCATGTAAGTCCGCCATGTCTAATGACTGCGCTCCCCCACCAAACTGGAGGAAATCATGAGCGCTGGAAGGAGACGGAGAGTGTTGGTCCTTCCGAATTTTAATAAAGATCGAATTCCCTTTCCTCCTCCTGCTGTGAAGCCCAGCCCCTCCCCTCGCACCTGGGCTGCTTGTGCCCCAGGTATGGACTCTACACGCAGGTCGTAGGGAGACGGTCTGAGGCCGAGTCTGCTGAGGGAAGAAGGTTGTGTGAAGAGCAAAACGCAGCTCCAGTCTCCTCCTTTTCTGAGCAAGAAAGGGTTTCATCTTGCCGTGGGACCAGGTTCCCTCACCTGCTCCTTTTTTCTCTCCCATGCTCCTTCCCCCCACCCCCAGTTTGTTGCTTCAGAGACCTGGATGCGCTGCCTTTTATCTCTACCTTCGAGTATTCCGAGTTCTAATTAAGTTCATTTCAGCCATCTGATTTGAGAAGCCTTATCAGGAATACTTAACCTGTGCAAATAATATGAGGAATCAGCCAGCACGGGCCCCGCATGCTAATGGAACTTCACACAGGAGCAGCGGGAGAGCAGAGAGAGACCCAAGCAAGCAGCCAGCTCACCATGAAGCTCCTGGGAGGAGGGAGGGAAGAAGGTGCCCATCTAAGGACAGGAGGGGAACTGGTCCAGGCCCTCTGTGACCCCCCAAAGCCCTGGGGCACCTGGCAACTGGATTGCTTGGCAATTGGGGTTTAATGGACTGGGGTAAGTCAAGAGATGCCAGATATCCAGCACTGCCCACCGGCCTGGCCCAGCTTCACGGGTTGTGCTCTGTACCCCACAGACCTGGCTTCTTGGGGGCATGTCTGATGGGCAGGGAAGAGGGCTAGCCAATAATGACTGAGGGAGACAATCTTGACCCTGGGGCAGTGACGTGTGAGGACGTTGAGAGGGAAAGGACACCAGCCTGGGAAGGCCAGCCTCTCCTTTGGCAGTAACCGGCTCAAGCGAGGCACCCCCTCTGCAGCCTCAGTGTTCACAAGGGGGTGGATAAGCTCAGGGTTTTGTCTTGTGTCATGTGGAGTCCTTGATTCTCGGGCCCCAGGACCATCCAACGCTCTGTGAGTAGAGCCCCAATCCCTACACCTCTTCAATCAAAGCAGCTGCTGTTTATCTGTTATCTATTGGAAGGTTTGTGGGAAATAAAAGGATATATTTGTGGTAAGTAAAAAATACTGTAGCTAAAAATTAGTGCAAAGCATGGGGCTAGGTGATTTCTTTGCTTCTTTCCAAGTCTAACAACCTCAGTTTCCAAAATCTGAAGAACAGGACCCTGGTTCAGTGTTCTCTCTCTGTTCCCAGAGCCATGGGTATATATTACACTTTCCTTCTCGGCGGTGTTTCTCTGGAGTCTGGGTAGATGATTCTACAGAGCATCCTGCCTTCCCCCAACTACACACGTTTCCCAGAGACATTGGCTGAGCTGGTACAGATAGTAGAGGGAGAGCTGGGGGAGATTCCCAAGAGACTGTCCTCGGGAGTGACCACGGTCCAGGGGACCTAGAACCCACACTGCCGGAGCCACATCTGGGAACAACCTGAACCCGTGAATGATGAGGGGCTGCAGAGCAGAGGCAAATGATGCAGGTGGGGTAATCAGGGAAGGCTTCATGGAAGAAAGGGGCGGGGAAGGACAAGAATCCAGTAAACTGTGAAAGAGTCAAGAGTGAGGGAGTAGCATGTCCAGATCCTGGAAAAGATGAGAGCCAAGATGGGGCAGGCCTGGTACACCTGAAACATTGGATTCTCCCCATCCTCAGAGGAGTTTCGTCCAAACTCCTCTGAGGTCTGAGGCAGGTCTGAGAGGCTGCGCGTTGCTTCTTCTCCGTATGAACGTGAAGGAGAAACACATTTAAATCAGGACAATCTGTCAGACTAGTTCTGCTTACTTAATAAGCCCCAAGACACAAATTAGCTTTGATGAAGGTAAGGAAAGAAGGAAAGGCCATGAAGACGTGGCTGACCAGGAAAGGGCAGGAAACAGGGAGGCCAGGCTCAGACAGCAGAGACCCGGGCTGCTGTCGTTGTTTACCCCGCCCGTCCATTGCTCCTCATAGCCTAGAGCCAAGTGTAGACAAAGAGAGGCCAAGAGGATGACGGCACACAGCCGTGCTGGGCATCTTCTGTTGCCTCTCTGTTCCTGCTCCCCACCTACCTCCCCTGTCTGCACCCCAAGAGGCTGCTGTATGTGGGACCCTTCAATGGGCCCCCCGGCCTCTGGCTTCCAGTTGGGTCTGGTCAGTGAAGAACACCCGCAAGACATCAGGGGAGGAGAAAATGAGATTGGGGTGCTCATTCCCTAGGCTCCACCCAGAGGGGTCACAGTTCCTGTCAGGCCATCTCCTCCACACAACTAGCTCTGCCTCTGGGTCCCAGTGACTGTGACCGCCTGCTGACCCTTCAGATCTAGGAGTGGGGAGGGCCCTGCTGTCTCTAGCCCCGGATACTGCATCATCCCTTGTGGTTTCTCTGCAGCCTGTCCTCACCTCTAAATGGACCCTTTATTAAACTCTCTTCACATTACCCAATTTGAGTGTGACATCTGTTTCCTGCCTGGACCCTGGATGTGATGGGAGTTTCTGCTTCAACTTGGGGCTCCCAGGTCTTGGGGCACTTAATCCACTCACTTGCATCCTGGCTTCATTCCTGAGCCCATGCCCCACTTATCTCTCCAAGGCATTATTCCCAAGATTCAGACTCTCCTTTTTGAGTTCTGTACCCTGGCAGCTCACTTTTTTTGTGAGCCTGCCCCTCTCATTACAGACGCAGGCACCATCTGGTCACATTGAAGAATAAATAAATACAATGCCAGTGCTTAACTCCTGAAAACACAGCTTTTCTCCTGAATTTCCTAGGTGCAGGCTGTGTTGAGCTGAACCAGGTTGATCTAGAAATTAAATAAGGATTAAGAAATTGGAAGGCGCCTGCTAATCCAGCAATCAGACAAACCCGTGCAAAATCATCTGCTTCCTTTCCTAAAGTATGAATTTGAAAAAATAAATCAAACAATTGGCTCTTTGTTCATTAGAAGATCAGCAAAGGATGGACCAGTCAGGTATGCACATCCATGGGGGAAGGGAAGAGAACTGAGGGAGAAGGCCCACAGACACCCATGTTAAAGGGAGACCCATGTGTGCCTTCGGGTCTGCAGGGATGCCCTCTCACCTCCACATCTGGCCTGAACCCCTCACTTTCTCTGGTAGCCTGGATTTCAAGTTGTCTCCAAAGCTGATCTCTTTGGTCGGCCTCCCCATGATTAAAAAGTCATGGTCGACGCCCTATGTTTTCTTCTTCTCCCAAACTCACTTCCCAGGAAGGCTACACATGGGATATAAGAAAGTATGGGTGGATCAACCCATAAGTCCTGGGATCAACTCAGCTGTGTGATCTCAGGCAAGCAGCCCTACCTCTCTTGAGCCTCAGTTTTCTCATCTGTGAAATGTCTTAGATCACAGGGCTCTTGAGAAGACAAGGAAAATGAGCTAACTATTTAGCACATGGTAACTTAAAAATTCCAAGTTCTCTTCCTTTACTTCCCATCCGCCTTCAAAGATAAGACTATTCTTGGGGGCTTCCCTGGTGGCTCAGTGGTTGAGAGTCCGCCTGCCGATGCAGGGGTCGTGGGTTCGTGCCCCGGTCTGGGAAGATCCCACGTGCCGCAGAGCGGCTGGGCCCGTGAGCCGTGGCCGCTGAGCCTGCGCGTCCGGAGCCTGTGCTCCGCAACGGGAGAGGCCACAACAGTGAGAGGCCCGCGTACCGCAAAAAAAAAAAACAACAACAACTATTCTTGGGGCTTTTCCGCATCCAGATAATTGCAATAGCATCTGCAGTAAGCATCTATTTCCCCTTCAGTCCGTACCACCTCCGTTCTGCCATTTTCTGACAGCAGATACTTCTGTCCTTCACCACTTCCGTTAGGAATTTGCTCTTCCCAGACTCCACCTGCTTTTTGTAGGGCCGTCAACCCCAGGACTCCTGCTCCAGTGCGTCTCCAAGTCACAGCAATTAGACCCTGATGCACGCAAGTCACCCAATCAGAGCCTTTCCTGAATTTTCTCTCTTTCCTGGTAGTAAATGTAAAGATTTGATCCCCAACTAGCCGTCAGCCACGTTCCCTGCATGTGAAAGCCCTGAGGACAGGGCGAGAAGGGGAAATAGAGCCTTGGGGGCTTAAACCCAAACCCATCACCAAGGTCCCCAGAGCCTCTCCTCGATTCTGTGAGTCCCCTAACTAGTTGCAATCAGCCTGTCTGTGCCTGAGATAATCAGGGTTGGTTCCAATGCTTACAGCCAAAGCCTCTTAACCAGCTTCCCAGAATTCTCTTTTGATCCCCTCCTATCTTTTTCCCATGTTTCATGCAGAGAGAACTTCAAAAATCACAAATCCAATCATGTTCCTCCCTGCTCACAGGCTCCCGTGGCTTCCTACTGCTTTTAGGATAAAGACCAAAATCTTTCATATGGCCTGGAAGGCCCCCACCTGCCTTCCCAGCCCCTTCCCTCACCAAGGCACTCCCCAACCCTTGCTCTCTCTGTGTTCCAACCACTTCGGGGCCTTTGTTCTCACAACTTGGAGTGTCTCTCCACTTACTCTTCACCTAGAAAGCTACTGAGGCTTTGCATCTCAGGGAAAGCCTCACCTTCTCTGGGACGCCTTCCCTGTTGTACCTGCATCCTCTTCCCGATGTGGTCAAGCCCCTGTAGCAGGTTCTCCTCACCGTTTGTAATCTCGTAATGATTAGTATCATTGTTGTATTAATGTCCATCCCCCTAACCAGACTGCAGGCTGCAAGAAGGCAGGAGCCACACCTTTTTCATTCCCGCCAAATCACCTCTGCTTGGAACAGTGTCAGCATAGTAGGTGCTCATCGAAGCTTGTTGAGTGAATGAATGAGTGACTCATGTCCAACCTATGACTTAATCCTGGTCACTCTTCATTCATGAAAGCTCTCTTTCTGGATGCTTTTCCAGACTCCCCGAAACTACACTGGCTCCTTTATTAGTCTCTCCCTTCCCACCTCCAACCAATCCATCAGATTCATTTTGTCTTTAACCTCCAAAGGCTTCCTAGTGCCCAGCCTATACAGAAAACATGCACTCACAGGAGTTCCCCAATTTATCCCTGCTAGACAGCAGCCACAGTAGCCCCCTTGCCACCCCACCATCCCCCCAACCCCCATACGCACACCTTCATCACACAGTTACTCATGCAGTTTCCCCTGCCTGAGGGGTCTTCCTTCTCTCTCTCTTGCCATCCAGATCATATACCTTCCACAAACCTCTGTGTACAACCACCGCCTCTGTAGAGCTCCTTTAATTAAACTCTCCCCGCAGTAAGTCCCCCTGCCTCCGAGTTCGCCTTGCAGCAATCCATTGATTATATTTAAGCTTAGAAGTGTTTTCCAGATATTTCCTAATTGCTGCAGTTCCTTCCAGGTCACTGAGCCCTTTCAAATACATGATCTGATTTGATCCTAAAAACTTTACGGGGAAGTCAGGGCAAGTATTTTAAGGAGTAACTCACTGTAAAGATCAGAAACCCACCAAGTTAGCTTAAGTAGAGGGGTTTTATTACAAAGGCACTGCTGAAGGGCTTTGGCTCCTCCCTTCAGGTAGAGAGGGGTGGTCTCAAGAGGCCTGGAAAGACATCCAGAAACCTGTCTCTTTCTCATCTCCTGGTCTCTCTCTGTCCATCTGCTGTGCCCCCCTCTCTGCAAACCAGCCTCCTTGGAAAAGTTCCCCATCAAAGCTCAGTGTCCACACACCTCTGAGTTGCCACTTGCTAGCGATGGTACTCACTGGCTGGTGACCTTGGAAAGTGCTTCCCCTCCAAAAAAAAAAATCTCCCTAAGTCTTAGTTTCCTCATCTTAAAAAGAGAAAAATGAAAGCATCAGCAGTACAGGGTCACTGTGATGTGAAGCACATAGCACATGGCACATGGGAAGTGCTCAAGCGATATTAGCTGCTAATGTCTGCCCCAGTAGGTATTATTATTCTCACTTTACTGTTATTGTAGGTGGCCTAGAGCCTTCAATCCCTGTGTGGAGCCCCACGCAGACCCAAGTTTGGTTCAGTAATACCCTTAGACTGGGGCTCCCTGAAGTCACAGCTGTGTTTCCCCTCAGACAGGGGCTCCATGTGGTAATAGACCATCTATTAACATCCAGCTTGGAGGCAGGGGGTAGGGTGAGGGGTCTGACACCCACTGCCCCTTTACTCTTGACCTTCAATATTTGGGGCAGGGCATTTCCTGCCCAGGAAATTGGACTCTTCCCACTCACCAACACTCAGGGCTGATGAGGTCTCTCTGTGCCATTTCCTGCCACTCTAATTGCTCCATGCCATGTTTTATGTATTTTAATTAGTGCTTTAAATTTTACACCTAAATCTCAAGGCACTCCAGCAAAAAGCCCCTCTTTAGAAATTGGAATAAATAAATAAAATCTTGCCAGGCAGATGACAGCCAGGAACCTTGAGATAATTCATATTAACCTGTCACTCTACCACCACTATTCTGTCATCTGGGTCAGCCTTGAGGGCGTGTGTCTGGGGTTTCCCCAGCAGTGCTTTCCGCCTTCCACTCCTGCCCCCCGAGGGGCACTGCTCCTCCAAAGGTGGACTCTTGATGGTCACCGTTCTCCCCAAATTCTCTCCTTTAAGACACGTGTTCCTGGCTGGCTTTGTCCAAGTGCTGTCATAGTTGCTATCCAGTGGCGGTCCTTCACCCGTGGTCAGTTACAATCACCCGGAGAGTTTGTGGAACATACAGACGTCCAGACTCCTCCCCAGAGGTCGGGTTCCATTGGTCTGGAGTGAGGTCTTGGCATTGCCGACTCCAGGAACTCCCCAGGTCAGCCTGTCTTGCAGCCGAGCACAGAACCAGTGCTGTGGGAACTCAGAGCTGGACAAAATTCATGTGGCTCTCATGGGAGTCACACTCAACCGCCCATTAAACTGTGGACACCGCGAGGCTGGGACCCCGTCTGTCTTGTTCACTGCTGTGTCCCCAGTGGGTCAGTGGGCCGCCTGGCACACAGTTGCTGCCCCAGAAATACTTTGTGGATGAAACCTGAGCTACCCCTTCCCACGTTCCCGGTATAGGTCCTGCCGCTTACTAGCTGGGTCATCTTGAGCAAGTCAACCTATCTTTCTAAGCCTCAATTTCCACATCTTTAAAATGGAGATGATGTCAGTAATCTACCCACAAAGTTGTCGTGTGGACTAAGAGAGAGCATTCACTTTGCCCAGCGCTGGGCACCTAGTAAGCACTCAGTAAGCCTAGGTGATGAGAACTGGACACATTCACTGTCACAGGGGAGTCTCCCTGCTGCCCCGTCCTGCTCTCAGGCTCTTTGGGCTGAAGTCACACTCAGGGAGGGCAAGTGTGGAGGTCAGCAGGCGCTCTGAGGAGCAAGGCCTGCCCTGGGAACCCAGAAATGCAGATTTGGGGGTTTGCTTCTGCTGATTTACTCTGTGACCTTGAGCTTGTCTCTGGACCTCTCTGAGCCCCTGACCCCCACCGACTGCCCTCCCCCCACCTCCCTGTGCAGTCTGTGGCTCTTCGGTTTAGAAGGTCACTTGGGTGACTGCGGCAGCTGCCCTTGAAACGTCCATGCAATGTCTGACCAGCGGCAGCCAGCCCTGGATGCTCTTTGGATAAAAGCAAAGCACACAAATGCAGCTGTGGAGAGAAAATTCCTTTGATTTGACAGCCCCTGGAGAATTCCTATTCTAACAGACACAGAAGCTTTGTCCCCCAGACACAGCCCAAAGAGCCAGTCAGACTCGTGGGCCTTATCTCTGTTCCATCAGTTCTGGGAGGGGGACAGAGGGCATGGAGGTCATTTCTGCTCAATCATGGCATGACAGTCATGTCACCTATGATGGGGCACCCCACCTGGGTGGGAAAACAGCTTATCAGTTGGAGACTCCTTCCGCAGGTGCTGGCAACTGGCTGGACCACCTTCTTCTATCACAGAAGAAATGTGAATTCCTAAGATGGGCTCATGATGGAGAGGGTGAGGAGGAAAATTTTGCTGATCCTGGAGGTGGGGAAATAAGGAAGCCAGCTCCAAGATTTTTAATAACCTACCTCAAAGCAGGACGTGCTTGTTGCCCACCCGAGCCTGCTGCAATCTTCCTACTTAGAACTTCCAAGCATCACATGCCATTTGCAGAGCAGAATCACACACTGCTGTATAAGGTGTGGGGCTGGTTATTTCCAACCCTAGGGCTGTGCCTTTCTAAAGGGCAGCTAATGGGGGCGGGGGTCAGCACAACAGCTCAGAATCAGAAAGAACAGGGACCAAAGCCCAGGTTCGCTCATTTCTAGCTGTGCAACCATGGACTGTTTACTATTACCTCATTGGGCCTCTATTTCCTCAACTGTAAAATGGGGACGAGAAGACCTCCTCCCTAGGATTACTAACAAGAAGAAATTGAATAATCCAGTGTGCCTTTAGTACAGTACCTCGACATAGGACATGCTCAGTAAGTTAATGATGATGATATTAACAAATCGCAATTGTTCTTCAGCATCTTGAGGGTAGGAGCATGTCTTAGAGCTCTTTAAATCCCCTCGGCGCACAGCTGAGGTCAAAGAAGAAGACTGGAAGTTTTGCTGAGCTAAGTGGGGGGCGGGGCTGACTCCCTGGCTGCCAGAGTACAGCACATGCATACATCCCTGTACACCTGCCCAGCAGATTTCTTCTCCCAGACGCCATAATTAATACTCGCTTCTTCTACCCCAGTCCTGTCCCTGTCCTCGGTCACTGTCACCACTTAGGCAGGGAAAACACATGCCGGCCTTTTACCAAAGAAGGCGCGGGGGGGTGGGGTGGGGAAGGGCCAGGGCCAAGGGGTGGCGGGGGCGGGCTGCAGGGGAGCCTGCCGTTACCTTGGCAAAAAGGGGCGTAATTAATCCACAGCGCCCTCCTCTCATTAAGTCTTCACGTTTATACCTGAATTAACTTTTCACATCCAGTTAAGGTGCGTGGGAGGCTCTCTGTCCGCCGCCGGCGTGACAAGTGCAGCTGTGACTGTTGGGGGAATGGGGCCTCTGATGACCCACCACCCAGAGCAGGAGGACCCTTAAGCTTCGGGAGGAAGTGGAGGAGGTTGAGTTTCCAAGCTCCGCCCTGTCCCCTTGGGTCCAAGCCAGAAAGGGGCGTCAGGAAGAATAGGAGGGCACTGCCTCTGGCCCAGGGACTGCAGGAGCACAAGTCCATGTGGCCACGTGGGCAGGTGTTGACCCCTCCTCCCACCCCTCCTGCTGAAACAGACCCCCGCTTGCCTCCAGGCTTGGATTTTACCAGCCCGGGTAGGGGTGGGGGAAACACCCGTTCCAATGATGGAGGCTTATTAAGTGTCCCCCTCCAGCTGGAGTTAGGACATAGTACGGCAGAAACACACGGGGGCTCGTGCCTGCACCCACAGGCAGGTATTGGTGGAGGCCTCCCCAGGTTCTGGTTTTCTCCAAAGAGAACCTGCCTATCTTTAGCTCCCTGGATCCCAACTCATCGAACTGCCAGCATTTTCTCAGCACCATTCTGGGATAAACGGTTAGCTGCTGGCGCCTCCTCTCTGGGAGCTGGGATCTATCAGAGCATCATGTTTCAGATGCCAGAAGTAGGAGGCCACCCTGCTTACCCAGTATTAACAGAAGAGGATGAGTTAACATCCCCACAAATGGACACTGTAGGGTGTCCCTCCTCCTTCCCCTACACCTCCCTCCCCCACCCAGTTCAGGACGCTCAGGTCTCCTCAATAAGCAGCCCTGCCCACCCCAACCTTGAACTGGGTACCTAAAGTTGTTTGATTAAAGGAGGGGAGGGGAGGCACCCACCTTTGTACTTGCAATGTCTCAATAAAGTACAGGCATACCTCGTTTTATTGTGCTTTGATTTATTGCACTTAGCAGGTGTTCAGTTTTTTTACAAATTGAATATTTGTGGCAACCTTGCATTGTCAGATGATGGTTGGCATTTTTTAGCCATGAAGTATTTCTCAATTAAGGCACATACATTGTTTTTTAGACACAGCGCAATAGACTACAGTATAGTATAATCATAACTTTTATATGCATTGGGGAACTAAAAAATTGGCGTGACTCGCTTTATTGAAGTCTTTGCTTTATTGTGGTGGTCTGGAACTGAACCCGCAGCATCTCTGAGGTGTGCCTGTATTTGCTTCATGATCTTTGTCCTCTAGTGGTTTAAAATCGAGTGGGGGAGACAAGACAGACAATATAGATAGACATGGTTAGCACGTGGGGGTGAGGTACACGCAGAAGTGGTGAATGGTTAAATGCCAGGATGAGTGTTTGGGACTCGAATCACACCCTTCAGAGGAGGGAAACTATTGTGGGCTGGTTCTGAGTCATCAGCGATTTCTCAGAGGAGGCAAGATTTGGACTAAGCCTTCATGAGAGCCTCTGTGCCAGGCTATGAGCTCAGTGCATGACGTCCAACTCAGTCTCATTTAATCCTTACAACCAACCCATGATCTGGGTATTATCATCATCATCCCCATCTTAGAGATGAGGAAACCGCTCAGGGGCTTCGGGGAACTGCCAAGGTCACAATGTTGGTAAGAAGATTTTAATCTGGGCCCGACTCCTAAGCCCTTACTCTGGATCTTAATGCTTTATGGCCTCCTCCAACCTTGAAAACATGTAAAATTTCCAAGGAGAAAAACTAAGAACATTCCTAGAGAGACAGAGCACCAAGAAGATGGGCGGTGTCAGTGGGTCTAACTCTGGCTAGAGTGAATTTCCAGGCCAGTGGTAAGAACTTGACTCTTTTCTAAGAGGTGTGTGCTACTGTCTGCAGCCCTAAGAGCTCTTCATTGGAGGGGAGGGGCTTTGGGGTTCTTTGATTTCCCAGGGCCCCCTCTGGGAAACCCAGACCACCTTTGGGTGCGAGCAGAAAAGTCTCCTTGTAGATCCTGTCCCCAAGAACTTCAGGGTATTGGGGCTTTTAGAGACTCTGAGACCCAGCTGATCCAATACTTTCGACTCACTCAATTCAGATAGATAAACATTTATGTGCCAGACACAAAGTGTTAGAAATGATTAAGGGACGATCCTTGCCATTAGGAAGATTATAGTCTGGTGGGAGTGACCGACACAAAGAAAAAAATCAGAATGCCTAGTCCCCACACTTGGAACTTCAGGCTGGGAGGAAAGGACACAGGAGTCAAGACTTGAAGGCTGAGGAGGTGATAGGGGAAGAAAGGGGGAACGGCACCCCGGGTTAGAGGAAATCACATAAGCAAGGTCATGGGGAACAGGACATTTTGTGTTTGAAATTATAAGCCAATCGATTTATTAGAGCATGGCCTTGGAGACAGGGAGTGGCCTGTGATGAGGCTGAAGAGGTAGGCAGGAATGAAGCCCTAAAACGTTTTGTGGGCCTGGCTAAGGAGCTTGGACTCAATCCTTCAGAAGACTGCAGGGCTTGCAGCAGAGTCTAACATAGTCAGTTCACATTTTACAAACATAGCCTTGGCTGAAAGGAGGACAGTGGCTTTCACTGGGTAAGACGGAACCCTAGGAGGCTGGGAAGGAGGAGACTGCTATATTTCACCCAGGATATGATGAGGTCTCAGATCAAGGCACAGGTAGTAGGGTTGGTGAAGAGAGGATTGGGTCCAGAAACGATTAAGAAGGGAAAGAGATGGAAAATCCCAGGGAGCAAGAAGGAAGAGCCCGATGGCTGCTGACTTGGGTGATTGAACAGTGAGAGGGGATGGTGAATCAGTATGGGTTTTGTTGAGTTGATGATCCTTAAAGTGACATCCAGATGAATGCTTCCAGTAGATACCTGGAATCAAACTCAGGTGAAATACTGAGGTATAGCTTTGGGAGACATCAGCAAAGAAATGGGGTTAAAACCAAGAGAGTGGGTGAGCTCAACTATGGAGATCATGTCAAGAGAAAAGAGGGAAAATCCATAAACAGGACCCCCGGGGAACAGCCACGCTCAGGAGGTGGACAGAAGAGGAGACACTCAGAAGGAGACTAAGCAGACGCAGCCAGAAAGTTGGAATCCAAGGGAGCAGAGGGTAATTAAGGAAGAAGCAGCCCCAATGTCAAAGGTATACAAGAGGCTGAGGAAGATCAAGACCGAAAAGTGTCCACTGGCCTTGGCAAAGTGGAGGTCACTGTGGCGGTTTTACAGGGTCCTGGCAGGAGACAGATGGCCCTCTTAAGTTCGGTGACTTTAGGAGAGTTTAATAAAGGGTTTTGACAACAGTGAGCGTGATGTAAGGAGAGTCTCAAGGAGGATGCTGCACCCTGGGAGGCATAATAGGGAACAGCATGAGTGGTTACCACCCTGAGCAGAGAGACAAAGAAGCGAGAGAGGTTAACAAACCTGAGGGCGGGGAGGGCTGAGTGGAGAGGACTATCTGACAGGCTTGTGAAGTGGGCAAAGGGTCACAGCAAGCCTGTTGAGACCCCACAGATAAGGAGCAGGGGAGATATTCCCTGACCTCAATTCCTCTTTCAGTCTGCAACCAAGGCTCCCTGTTGGAAACACCCAACTGTAGGCAAGTGAGGCAATGGACAGATGCAGGTCAGCCTCTGGAGGAGGGTGGACAGTGAATATGGAGGGACAGAGAGGAGATGCCCAGCATGGAGGTCTCCCCAGAGCACATCAGCAGAGCTACAGAAGAGGCTGGAGACCCAGGGGCCTCCAGCGGAGGAGCATGTGGCGAGGGCTTGTCTTGCCTGCCAGCATCCCCTGAACATCCTTCCTGTGAGCGGTCAATGTCTCACCCGTGGGCCAGAAGCCTCTCTTTCCCAGCCTCCCTTGCAGCTGGGGTACAGTCATGTGACCCAGGCTCCACCAATCAGTCACACCAGGTAGCCGCTGGATGAAGGAGGGAACAAGGGGTGGAAAGAGGTGTTACATGGACTCCATTTTCAGGTGAGGGTGGCTTTGGGGTCGGCAGTTCCAGACTTTTCACCTTCCAGAATCAATCATCAGGGACACGGCAGCTGGGGTTAGCAGAGCCTCCAGTGTACACAGTGGTGGGGCTGTGGCTACTGCTCCCCGTGTGCAGGATCCAGGTCTTCTCTGGCCTTCCCAGAGCTTCTGGAAGGTTCTTGGGACCCCTTCATTTATTTCTTTTCTGCTTAAACTAGCTAGAGTGCCTTCTGTTACTTGTTCCTAGAACACTGACTTATGAGGAGACAGTGGGAAGTGAGGACATGGGCACAGGAAGGCAGACTAAACTTTTAGGGAAAAGAGGGAAAGGAAAGAAAGACGGTAGAGTATTGGGTCAAAGAAGAATACTTTTAGGAAAGGAGAGCACTGAGTAGATTTACGAGCTGAGGGAGACAACTCAGAGAGATGGAGAGTTGTAATCATCCACCTTAGAGCTAAGGAAACTGGGGTTCAGGGAGGTTAACGATCTTCCCAAGGCCACGCTCTCAGTAAGCAGGGGCACAGGCATTCCAGTCCAGGCCTGCTGACTTGAAAAACCTCATACTATTGGGTTGGCCAAAAAGTTCGTTCGGGCTTTCCTCTCCCTCCCTACGGAAAAGCCCACAGAAACTTTTCCACCAACCTAATCCAAGCATCTTCTGTAACAGCCACTCGGGCAGCCTCGTCCAAGGTAGCTTGCCTTAGAAATGTACAAGTCATACTTGAAGCCCAATTTGAAAGGGCAGAACAGAACGGCCCCTAGGGACAGGGTGAAGAGTGAGCTGGTCAGCTAGTCAGAGCGAAAAAAAGTTCATGGCAAGTGAGTCGAGCTGGCTTCAGATAGGAGACCCAGTAGTACATCGTGCTTAGCTCGTTTCCTAAGTGGCCTCACCCTGGAGTAAAGTCATTGTTTCCCAAATAGCTATTGGGCTGGGTGAGTTGCCACTTTGAAAGAGACTCCCAGAGGGAAGCAGAAAGGAAAAGGGCTATGGAGCACACCCTCACCAATCCTTTGGGATGTGGGCATCCCTGAACACAGGGGAAACTCCTGAAAGTGCCTGGATGGCTTCACCAAAGCCCGCTCGTGCATATGTGACATGTCAAGGTGTGTCCAAGGAGAGGAAAGGCAGGGAGGTTTGGATGCATAAATGCATGGAGAGATTCTGAATTTTCATCTAGAGAATCTACAAAGTCAGCAGAGTTTACAGAGTATATGTGTTTGGGTTGCATTTGTGCCCTTATGCATAGAGGGCTTGCGGAGATGTTTGCAGAGCTGACTCACCCCGAAGGTTTGGGCCCCTCGCACGCATGCATGCAGACTTGGTCCATATATGTGAAGTCTTTGTCTTATGAGGGTGGCATCTCTTCTCCACAAGCCTCAGAGAAACCAGCTTTACATAGAAAGCCTGTCACTCTATCACAATTAAGGGGCTAATTTCTCAGCTGCTTTTTCAATTGACCATATCCACAAAGTCTTGAAATTTGGTTATTTTTTAAAGCGACACATAAAGCTTTTTCCTTGGTGAACACACTTTCGAGTTTCATTCCAGTAATATTTCCATTAACAACCTGTAATTAAAGCATCTAATAAAGATCAGTAATTCACTTAGCTGGATTTGCATTTAAAAAAATAAAACAGAAGAAGGGGAAAAAATGTATTTGTGGAACTCAAATTCCATTCTTCTGTTAAATGAACATTATGGTTTTTCTGGGTATCTTAATTAAACCTCATTTTTTAACAGGAATATTAAACAAATTAAATTAAGCAAGCAATTTCCCTTTTTAGGATTAGAAAAAAAGCCTTCGAGTGGAAAAGCTCCTCTAAAACACCCAGTAGTGGGAGGGGGTGGGGCAGCAATGTGGGCAAACGTGCTGCTTCTGCTTAAGCAGCAACGAGCTGATGGGCTGCGGTCCTTAGTGGATGCCACAGCCAAAGCTCAGGGGTCTGGGGGAGACTCACTGTCCTCAGGACCTGCATGGCTGGGATTCCATAGACTCTGGCTCAGGGTGAATGAGAACCCCAAGTGGTGAAGGAGCCAGGACCAGACAGGACACTAGGGTCAAGAGGACCCAGCCCAGATCACAGTTAATCCTCCCATCATCAGCTCGTGCGCTTGGGGTTATTTGCTTCAATTCATAGGTGCAGAAGCTACAGCTCTGAGAAGTCACAATTTGAGACCAGTTCTGCCCTTCTCCAATGGCTGGCTCTTAGACTGGGTCCTCCAAGAGGCAGACTCCAAGATGGGACTAAATGTGCACGAGATTTATGAAGGGCAGTGATTGTAAGGGGAAGCATGCAGAGAACGCTGCGGGAGGCTGGGAGAGCTACCCGACACCCCCCCCGCCCCCCGCCACAACCCCAGGTGCAGGTCTGACCCTGGAGCGAACCAGAGCAGCCAGGAAAGAAAGTTGTGTGGCAGCACCTTAGGCTGCAGTACAGTCATGAAAGGGTCCAGCAAGGCTGCCAGAGTCCTGGAGGCAAAGTGGCCCATCAGAGGGGGTCCCACATCTTGGGAGTAGGCCTGGCATGCTCTGACACCAGGTGGGAACACGGTGATTTCAGGCAGGAGCCGTGGGTCATGCATGCTCCCCAGAACCAGAGATCTGAGAGGTGCATTTCCATAGCCAGCCCTTCAGTGCTCTCCCTCCACCATGCCACATGATTTGCAGACAGTGTTTGAGAGTTGGCCACGGGAGGCGTTGACCTTTGGGTGAACAGAGTGGAAGGAAGTAGGACCCAGCCAGGGTTAGGGAGGAAGAAGGGCAGGGTGGATGGGGTGGACAGGAATTGGAGTCCCCAGTCCCTGACTGGGATGGAAGACTTCTCTGAGAATGTGCTGGATGCTAGACAGGACTACAGAAAACCAGGGGAGAGAAACTAAGCAGGGATCCAGGCTTTAGACCTGGCCCACCTGGAAGTCAAGAGAGGTCAGAGGGGTGAGGGACACGTGAGCCACACACCTAGCACATTAGGCCCGCAGGCTGGTGGAGAGCATCGTCTCAACATGGACAAGTGTCCAGGGATCCAGCGTTCATGGCTGGACCTCCACACCCCAACTGCAGGAGCCTTGCCTCCCTTCACCCCACTCTCTGACTGTGGTTTGCAACGTCTTAGATCTAGGGCAGGGCCAAGGGAAGTAAGTATAATGGAGTAAGGAGATTCTTCGTGGGGAAGACACTCTCTCTGCCTTAGGGGGGCTTCCAATCTAATGGAGATGATACAGTTTCAGCCCTTGAAGAGTCCCTGATCTGACAGAAAAACACAGCCCCTGTTTATTCATTCCACAAACATTAATTGAGCACCTACTCTACACTTGATATATATCAGTGGCCAAACAAAAATCATCCCTGCTTTCTTGGAGATTACATACTATTAGGGAGATAGATAATAAGTAGTATAATAAATACATTTTTTAGTGTGTTAGAAGCTGAAAAATTCCATGGGAAAAGAGAAAAATTAGACAGTGTAAGGGAGACGGGGTGGGGTGGAGAGGGTGTCTCAACTTTAAATGAAATAGGCAGGGTTGGCCTCAAGGAGCACAGGAGGTACAGGACAAGCCCCGTGTAAATCTGGGGGAAGAGCTTTCAAGAGGAGGGAACAGACTGTGCAGAGCCCTGGAAGTGGGGGGCGGGTGGGCTTGATGTGTTTGAGAACAGCAAGGAGGCCACCGTGGCCACGGGTGAGTGGAGGGGACGAGTGATGGGAGAGGAGGGTCAGGAAGTGATAGGGACCCTATCACACTGGGCCCTACAGGCCACTGTGAGGACTTTGGCTTTCCCGCTCAGGGAAATGAGGAGCCACGGCAGGATGTTGAGGAGAAAAGAGACTGAACTTTTAACAGGATCACTTTTGCTGTTGTGTTGAGAATAGACTGTGGGCGTGAGGAGTGAGTGGAGAGGCCTGTTAGGAGGTAAAGCAAAGAGGAAGCGGTTCTGACCGGTGGTAGCAGAGTGGCTGGTGAGAAGGGAGCCCACTGAGTCTGGGTGTGGTTTGAAGGATTTGCCGACAGGTTGGATGTGGCTTGTGAGAGCAAGGCAGCGTCTCCGTGAACTGAGGAGGATGGCTAACTCAACCCTCTACGCCTGAGGTCCCCTCTCTGAACACTCACACGCACACAGCAACAGCACACACAGCTCCTGAAGTCACGAGCAGAGTCAGAGAGTCAGAGGCAGGATCTGGCCAGCCCTGGCCCCCACCATCACCACCCCCATTCCCGTTCCAGGAAAGGCATCTGGGTGAGATTCCACCCTGAGCCCTACACCCACTGATACCTCTTAGATCAACACTGCCCTCGCATGAACAGCCCCCGGGAAAGCGCAGTAACTCAATTCAACTGTGCAGCTCCATAATCTTGTGTCAACCTCACAGCTGATGATTACTGTTTTATCACAGGCTCGTAAAGTCTCCACATTGCCATGAATCACGGATACTCTGCCAGCGAGAGCCAGAAAACATGGCCAACTCCAGAGGGTGCCAGCTTGAAAAGAGGCTGCTGCAGTTCTCCTGAGGTCACCTTTCACTACTGCAAGGGTCTTTCACCTGTTCATTCTGGAAATCAGGGAGCAAGTCATTCTCCCTGGAGGTGGAATCTCCAGCTCCCTTCTGCTGGAAACATATTAAATGCCTTGTGTTCTCTGGTGTAACAGATTAAATGGCTGACAGCATGGTATAGAGGGAAGTACCCGGGATTTTTGAGTCCAAAGACTTGTAAGTCCTGTGTCTGCTCTTTACTAACTGTGTGACCTTGAGCAAGCCATTTAAAGCATCCTAACTTCAACATTCTCATCTGTAAAAAGGTAGTATGAAACTTAAATGAGATCACATCTGCAACACACTTTGAAAACAGTAAATCACTAGACACATTTAAACTGCAGTTGCTATTAAGTCAGATCTCAGACAACCAAGGCCCAAACCAGGGAGACAGATGGAACCAGAGAGGATACCAGAGCTGAGGCAGGGCAGTGGGTTAGAGCCAGGACAAGGACACCTGGCATCTCAAGCTAGTGGAAGAGAGAGAGAGAGAGAGAGAGAGAGAGAGATTTGTTTTAAGGAACTGACTCACATGATTATGGAAGCTGGCATTTCCAAAATCTGCAGGGTAGGCCCTCAGGATGGAGATTCAATACAAGTTTGAAGGCCTTCTGCTGACTAAATTCCTTCTTGCTTGGGTGCTCGGGGAAGGTCAGTCTTTGTTCTAGTAAGGCCTTCAACTGATTGGATGAGGCCCACCCACATTATGGAGGACAATCTGCTTTACTCAAAGTCTACCAATTTCATTGTTAATCTCATCCAGAAACTACTCTCACAGAAACATGCAGAATGTTTGAGCGAATAGGGCACTGTGGTCCGGCCAAGCTGATACATAATCTTAACCATCACAAGACCTCATACAAAACTCCAGCGTATAAAATAGATACAAGAGAACCCATCAGAGTTGAAGAAGGAGAGGACAAAAGCCCACTCACTCTGCAGTCCCTTGTCTTCTGCAGTGACTACAGAAGCTCCAAAGCACCCAGTTTGAAAAGCCACTGTTCTAGTTTCCATTGGGGGTGACCTTCACTCAAGACCTAAGGTAACCAAACTGCACACAGTTAGTTAGTGCTGCTTTCACCATGTCACAGCCCCCATTAGACTGTAAACTCCTTGAGTATCTGATCCATTTTCCTCTGCATGCCCAGCTCATAGCACTGGGCAGATGCATAGGAGATAAACACTCAGTATACGTGTTGAATGAATGAGTGAATGGATCAATGCAGGGACAAAGACCATTCAAAACCTGGAAACCCAAACTGAGAAAGAGGTGCAACCCAAGAGGGCAGAATCAGTGGCAGTGCCTCCGAACTAAAGCCTTGCCCCCTCCCTGCCACAGGCAAGACCATTGACTAAATTCCAGAGGAGGCCCCAGATGCTGAGATGCTGCTGTGTGCCACCTCTGACAGCAAATGCAGACAAAACTCCTCCTTGGTTTTTGAACGTGCTCCACAACTGTTCCTGCAGCAAGTTCACTGTAGGCTGGTAGTAAAATGAGTCTGCATCCTGGAACATGTTCAGAGTGATGAGAGAAGGCAAATCGCCCAGAGAAGCTACTGCAGAGGGAGAAAAGGGACATTGTCCCAGGGTGGCAGAGTCAAACAAATGGGAGAACCAGGATATATCTGTTGAATAAAAACCAAATGCAGGGTGTGCAGTATTAGTCAATCTTATAGGCATGCGTTCTGCCAGTAACGGGTCTGAGGGGCTCTGGGGCACAAGGCAGGACATGCTGTCTGGAGGAGGAAGTTGTGCACTGAGCAAGGCCTAGGAGCACTTCTGGGTGGAGATGGGCCTCCTTATACCTGGTAAGTAATCAGGAACAGAGGTTGGCATCAGCCCTGTCTCTGGAGCCTCCAGAGGCTGAGAAATTTCCTGCCAGCTGTCAGCACAGCTGGTCTCAGGCCCCAGGGTGCCAAAGGTCAAGGGAGAAGCAGACCACCCTGGCAGAAAAGGAACAATGAACAAAGGAAAACATACTGACAAAGGAACATTTTGGC
Organism: Kogia breviceps; assembly: GCF_026419965.1. NCBI lineage: Eukaryota > Metazoa > Chordata > Mammalia > Artiodactyla > Physeteridae > Kogia > Kogia breviceps. The sequence goes on from NC_081319.1 coordinate 74,388,055, forward strand.
AACTCTCTTCTCCCCCTGCCTGATGTTAGAAGACTTTCCTTTCAGGAGTCTGAGCCCAGTGAGGGAGGGGAGAGAGGCACCTTCCTACAGGGCTGCGGTTCCATTTCTGAGCAAGACAAACAAACCTGTCCCCACCCTACCTCTGGACAGTGGCGCTCAGCCCTGACTGCCCAGTGCAATCACCTGGGGCCTTTTAAAAAGAACTGATTCCCAGACCTTGGCTCAGGGAGAATCTTAGTGGACTGGGGGAGAGCCCAAGCACTGGCATTTTTTAAAGTTACCCACGCCATTCCAGTTGCAACCAGGATGGAGAACCCCTGCCTTAGAGCTTTAGATCCTCTGCCTCCAACCCTAAAACCTGCCCCTCCACACCCTCTCCCTGACCTTGAGATGCACACAGTCACTCTTGGCCATGCTCCTACCAGCCAGGCCTTTTCACAATGCCCTGCATTTACCCATGCTCCTTCGGGGCTTCCAGACTTCCCACTTCCCCATCTTTCCTTGTTTGGCAAATTCTTCTCCATCCTTTCAGACCCTGGCTTCATGCCACTTCCTCTCTGAAGCCTTCCCTGATTTCTGCAGACCAAGCCAGCCTGTGTGCCTCTGAGCCCCACGCCCACCTCTGTACTGCTGCCTCTGTGAGTGTGCCCGCCACCTGGTACTTCAGTTTATCTACTCATCTGACTCTCAGCTAAACACTAAGCGTTTTGAGGACAGAAATGATCGTGAATTAGCATACATTAACATATGTAGATGTTCTCATATAGTTAGTATAATTTAACATTAATATATGTGCATATTTTAATATATTATCTTTACCTACTGTTTTATTTAGTGTCTCCTATGTGCTGGATGCTCTGAGGACCAGGAATGTGATGATGTGTAAGACTGTCATCTGTCTTTTATATTCCCTCTGGCACACCTGCCGTGAGGATGTTTAATAAATATCTGTTGAATAAGTGAATGACTTCCTGACTGAAGAAATATAGACAAGATAGTGCATGAATTAGGAAATGTGGTGGAGACAATGCTATATGTGCCCATTTCTTAGCACCCCCGTGAAGTTAGATTGGGTGGGTCTGTGGGATTTGGCAGAAGTGATATAAGCCACTTCCAGGCCTGGCCTTTAACACAGCCCGTGTGATTCTATAATTCTCTCTTCCTCTGCTCAGTGACCTGGGGGCTGCACTGACACAGTCACAAGACACAGGAGGGCTGTTCCAACTCTCAATGGCCTTAAAAGGGAATGAGAAGGAATGAGAAATAAACCTGTTGTGCTTAACCTATAAGATTTGTGAATCAAAGTCTAGTTTATCCTGACTAATATAGGATGCTTGGCTACAAGTAACAGCACATGACTAACAGTGGGGTAAAAATAGGAGTTTACTCCTTTGGGGATAAAACTTGCAGAAGTAGGTGGTTCCTGGGGTCGAGCAAGGAGCTTGTCCACATTAAGAAGTACCCAGGGGCTTCCCTGGTGGCGCAGTGGTTGAGAATCTGCCTGCCGATGCAGGGGACACGGGTTCGAGCCCTGGTCTGGGAGGATCCCACATGCCACGGAGCAGCTGGGCCCGTGAGCCTGCACGTCTGGAGCCTGTGCTCCGCAACAAGAGAAGCCACGACAGTGAGAGGCCCACACACCGTGATGAAGAGTGGCCCCCGCTTGCCATGACTAGAGAAAGCTCTCGCACAGAAACAAAGACCCAACACAGCAAAAATAAATAAATAAATAAATAAATAAATAAATAAATAAATAAATAAATAAATAAAAACTCCTACCCCCAACATCTAAAAAAAGAAGTATCCAGGCCATTCCCATCCATCAATCCTGCCACCTTCAGTGTGTCCACCACACCTCTGCTCATACTGGCCAGGTGGATTCCACACTTCCTATCATCACATTTTCACGTCACAGGACAGTGTCCTAAGCAGTAAAGAAGGAGGAGGCAAAAACACCCTCTCATCATCTTTCCCAATTTAGGAGAGAGCAAAGATTTTCCCAGTAGCCCCAGCAGACTGTTCCTTGTATCTCATTGGCCAGAATTAGGTCACCTGATCAAATCTGGCTGCAAGAAGGGCTGAGAGGAAAGAATGGAGTATTTCCCTATGTTGTCTAAGGAAGTGGGCTGTGCCAGGTGGGAACGGTTAGGTGTCTCTGCCTCCCTACCAAGCCTGGGGAGACAGAAACTGCCTGAAGGAGCCAAGCCAAAGGTGGGAGTTTTGCCTGCTTAGCATTAACTATGGTACATCCCATGCAAGAACCTAATTACTAATTGTAATTTATACCTGAGTTTGTGATTTGGGGAGAGCACCAAGGGAATCATTGCTGCCTCCGAGAGGCAAGATACAAAAGCAGGATCATTTGTTTTATTTCTTCCTTCAGAAGATTCTTATGAGGCATGTCTTTTATGGCTACATACTCATTATATTTCAAATGCATTCAAGTAAACTTGATATATTGCTAAGAGTCTGGATGATTTTTTTTTTCCTCCAAAGCACTTGTGAGAAAAATACTTTTAGGTAAAATTGGGCAAGCTGATGGCATAGTGGGCTTTGCTCTCTTACAGGAAGACTGTGTAGTGGAAACTCTCCTGGCTGTATTAGCACTGGATAGACCATGAAGGGCAGGCCATTGGCAAGAGTTAAGGAGATGGTCACCCAGACACTATGATTTAGGGGGCCCCCAGGGCCATACTATACCCTGGAACACCTCAGATCCCTAACTCCTACATGGAATCACCCCTTAGGTCAAAGCATTGCTCCCCCAAGTTTCCTACAATGTTTACTTAATGGAAGATGAAACCCAGTAGGCTCCCTGCGGATGCTAGGAGGGTAACCAGGACAGATCTCCAGCTGGTTGTTGAAATACTGACATAATCCCCTACCAGGCAGTAAATGGATGCTGTCCTGAGCCCCTGAGTGCCTTTCCTTGATGCTGCCCCAGCCCCTCCCTTGATGGCTCCTGTCCCCCACATAACCCAGCAATCAGAGGGTTCACTTCTGACGTTGCTGGGGTCCTTCAAGATCTTTCAGTTCTGACTGGCCGCTGCTTATACTGGTTGTTAAATAGTTTGACTGTCACTTCCAAATGCAGCCTCAAATGGTCTATCTGAAGGTTTCTGTTTTAGCTGGGAAAAGATAGCAAATGTTGCATTCTATGCCATAATTTACTCATACTTCTTTTCATTTTAAAAGAAGTTTTGAAATACTATCCACCAAATAAAAATGTTGCTCCGAGAAGATGCCCAGTGATCACCCTGTGGCTTTGGTCCTTCCAGCACAATTGCTGGGCGCTCCCTGGGTAGTTGGGGAACCCAGCTGGAGAATCAGGGATTTAAAGTGCTGTCATCAGGCCATCACTGCACAATTGCACATATGGCTCCTAGAAGGTAAAAACCAACTCCCTCAGGCTCTAGTCTGTATCCAAACCTTGTTTAAGACAAAACGCAACTGCTGGCTGTTCCCAGTGCGTCAGCCTAGGAGGTCATTTCCCTTTCCTCCAATCTGCTCATGCCTTCCTGTCTCTTGGTCTTTGCTCATGTTGTTTCTGCCGGCGGGGCTGCTCTTTCCTTCAGCTCTGGCTTCAAAGTCAAGCTCAAAGCTACATCATCCCCCTCCAGAGCAGACCCCCAGGCTATAACCTCTTCCTCTTCCTTGTTTTTGTACCTAGTCTGTGGCTCACATCCCTTTCTATCCAGCATTAGAGTTACTTATATTGATCTTTTGAACTTGACTGTGAGCTCCTTGAGGGAGGGACCGTATAGCATTGAACTTTTTATTTCCGCATAGTATTTAGCACTGTGCTAGACATGGAGCGAGCAAGCAGAAAATGTTTGTTTAATAACTAAAAGACAACACTCACCTTTTACATCTTCACATTGGTTAATTACATTTTCGTTCATGAGGCAGGATGGATAGAGCATGGGTCGGGCCACTTTGATGGGAAGGCAAGAAAAGTTTTAGATGAAGGTGGACCCCTAGGCCACCCTGAGCCAGCATGAGGGTAGAGATGTGAGGGGCACATTCCATTCATAACACAGGTTTGAAGAGAGCTCAGTACGGAGTGTGGATCTGGAGCCACAACACCTGGGTTCAAAGCCTGGCTCTGATACGGTGTGACCTTGAGAAAGTTCTTAACTCTCTGTGGCTCAGTTTTCTCGTCTGTACAACGGGAATGATAGTAGTGCCTACCTCGTTCATTTGTTTGAGAAGATTAATGAATTAAAACATTAGAACAGTGGCTAGCCGGTCATGCTCACTTGGTATATATTGACTATCGTCATACTCTCTGGGATCTGTCCAAATCTCTGTTTAGCCTAGACAAGCTGGATCTCCCATGTTTTCATCTCCTTTTCATTTGTGATATATATATCACAGTCACCCAATCCCATTTTCTTTCACCTCTAGACCAGTGTGTACGTCAACTTGAGGATATTTTTAACATTCTCAGGTTAAGTATACTGGACTTATAGCTTCTAGAAGCCAAGTTTCTCTGCTGACTGTGTGGGATGTTTTTGAAGTTAACAAAAAAAATAGGCACATAAAAGCAAAAGTTAAATACATGTTCCAAAGCCCACCTTCTGCAAAATTTCTTTTCCCTGCCAGAAAACAGCCTCTTCACTTTTGTTATGGTGCCCACATTTCTGCCACTTAGAAATTAACTCAAGGAATTCTCCCGTGGTCCAGTGGTTAGGACTCGGCATTTTCACTGCCAGGGCCTGGGTTCAATCCCTGGTCTGGGAACTAAGATTCTGCAACCCGTGCGGCACAGCCAAGAAAAAAAAAAAAAAGGAATTAATTCAATGTAGTAAACTTCTTCTAGGAAAGGAAAGGAAAGGGAGAAAACGGTAGTTTTAGTAAAAACCCAGCAGTCATTCACAAGTCAGTGTGAATTTGTTAAATCAGATTGCCTTTGTAACACTAATCTGAGAGCAATCCTCTTGGAAAACAGAGGTGTTTAAAAGAAAGATTTAAAAGAAGGTGTTTAAAAGGGGATTTAAAAGAAGGAAAGGCGATTTCAGAACATATTCAGGAAGGACAGGCCTGGGGGAATATCCAGAGTAGTAGGGGTGGGAATGGGTGAGGAGTGGCCCATGCCACCATAAATCAGGAAACTGAGTCCAGAGATAGGTAAGGGCAGGGGAACAAAAGAAAGATAAGAAGGAACTCTGAATAAATATTACATCTTAAAATTTAGCCTAGTGGTTGCTTTGGATTTGACCGTAACGCAGATGTTACAGCCTAAAGTGATCCAGTATTTCTATCTGCACAGAGTTGGTGATGCTGTTCCATCTCCAAAGGTACTTTAACCAGAGAGTTCAAAGAGCCGCAGAAGGTGACTCTTGAGTGTCTGCCCTCCCCGCTCCTACCCCTGCCCTGCAATGAAGGTGACAGTGTTCTCTCTGTGGTCCTCAGAGACGATTCGCTGCACAAGCGTGACAAGCAGTTACCTCAGACTTCATCCTCTCCCCATTGCCCCTCTCCCTGATCTCTGTGAAAATGGACAATTCCAAATCCTCCTGCTCCATTTCTGTACAGAAAACACTTTTCTCAGCCAGTCTTGGTGACTCAAAGGCAGTCACTGGAATAAATTGCCCATCCACCACCCCCAACTTTAGCCTCCACCATCCCCCATTTAATTTTTTTACTAAAGTAGCTGAATGGGTTTAGACAGATGACAACTTATCAGAGAATCAGAGAGCTGAAAGGACCCTAAAAGAACACCGAGACCAACCCCTTCATTTCACAGATAACGAAGGTGAGACTCAGAGAGGGGGATGGCTTCCCACAGCCACACAGCAAACTGAGCGTGGAGCCACATGTAGAACCCAGAACTGCTGGCTCCCAAGCTCCCCTCTGCCACCCTTACATCTGCTTTTGTTGCGGCGGGGGGAGGGAGCTGGAGAGCCCTATCTAGGGCTGGACTGGAGTGTCTGCCTGTGATTTGTGACTTGTAAGGATCCTGAAAGCTCCTCTCTCTCCAGTTGCCACTGCCTGGATATAAGACACAGTACTAGAAACCCCTTCACAGCCTAGCTCCTTAAGTATCAGAGGATGCTTTGGGCTGAAAGTAACAGAAACCCTCACCTCAACTGCCTTTAGGCAGGAAGATTAATGATGTCACACCACCAGATGCCCAGAGTAGAGGGATTGCCAAAGTCGATATGTTCTGTGGTTCGATACAGGTTCTTTGAGATTCTCTGCATCTTTCCAATCCACTCTCTTGTATGCTGGATTAGCTCCCCTACTGCTTGTAAAATGACTGCTACAGTTCAAGGGGTCACTTCTAGACATGATAACATCACTCCCTAGAAGATAAGTCATTTCCTCTTGTGTGTCTTTTTTTTTTCCTTTATTATTTTATTTTTTTTTATTTTTTTAACATCTTTATTTGAGTATAACTGTTTTACAATAGTGTGTTAGTTTCTCCTTTACAACAAAGTGAATCAGTTATACATATACATATGTTCCCATAACTCTTCCCTCTTGTGTCACCCTCCCTCCCACCCTCCCTATCCCACCCCTCTAGGTGATCACAGAGCACAGAGATGAACTCCCTGTGCTATGCTGCAGTTTCCTACTAGCTATCTAATTTACATTTGGTAGTGTGTATATGTCCCTTCCACTCTCTCACATCGTCACAGCTTACCCTTCCCCCTCCCCATATCCTCAAGTCCATGCCCTAGTAGGTCTGTGTTTTATTCCCATCCTACCACTAATCCCTTCATGACATTTTTTTTTTATTAGATTCCATATATATGTGTTAGCATACGGTAAGTGTGTCTTTTTTTTTGTTAGTGAAGAACATTTTCCCCAAAGTCTCCCAGCAGAATTCTCTTCTCTCATTGGTCAGGGTTAGGTTACATGCCCCTTTCTGAACCAATGACTGGCCAGGGCAATGGAATTACCGTCATTGATTTACACTAATTAGGTTTACCCTAGGGTCTTGTAGGGAGGGGAAGATACCCAAACAAACTCAGAGCTCTGCCAGTAAAGAGGAAAAGAATGGCAGTGGACAGGCACTTAGTAGTATCTGCCACATTTTATCATCACCATGTGAGGAGTGTGGCTTGCAGAGCATGAACTCTGGAGCCAAAACGGCTGAATTCAAACCCCCACTCTGAGGCTTACTAGCTGTGTTACCTCAGGCAAGTTAATCTGCCTCTCTGTGCCCCCAGATTTCTTAGGGAATATAATAACATCTACTTCATGGTGCTACTATGAAGTCTATATAAGTTAATATATGTAAACTATGCAAATATATATAATACATAAGAGACTGGACCACCACAAACGTTATATAAGGCTATCTGTTGTAAGTTTCTTCCTAACTCCCTCCCCACGCTCACAACCCATACGCCTACTGTCTCTACTACAAGAGTCTCATCATTATTCCAGAACTGACCTGCATTTTTCAAAACTTGGGACTTCACATATGCCAGCCTTTCCACTTATAAAGTTAAAACACTTCCCACCATCTTTCCTCCTAACGTTTAAGAGCCAGTTCCATGCCACCGCCTCCATAAACCTTCCCTGGCTGGCATTCATCTCCTTCCTGCCCCACCTTCAGACGCTCTAAACTCTGGGTGCTTCCTCCAGGGCTCCTGTACATTCTGCCTTGCTTTGTGATGCAGGTGGCTGAGCTGGTCTCCACCCTCGCCTAGACGGGGAGCCCCTTTAGGGCAGAAGCCTACTCTTGACCTAGTCTTTGACGTCTCCCTAGGAAACAACTCAGTGCTCTGCATACAACGTATTCTCAATAAATGTTTATTGAATCACATAGAATTGAATCAAATATACAGTCTCTGCCTTCAAGGAGTTTCCCGTGTGGCTGGGGAACAAGACAGACACACGTACAGCTGAGCACGTGAGCATTAGAACATCGGTGCCCAGGCTTCCCTGGTGGCGCAGTGGTTAAGAATCTGCCTGCCAATGCAGGGAACACGGGTTCGAGCCCTGGTCCGGGAAGATCCCACATGCCACGGAGCAACTAAGCCCGTGCGCCCAGAACCTGTGCTCCGCAACAAGTAAAGCCACTGCAATGAGAAGCCCGCACGCCGCAATGAAGAGTAGCCCCAGCTCGCCGCAGCTAGAGAAAGCCCCCGTGCAGCAACGGAGACCCAATGCAGCCAAAAATAAATAAATAATAAATGAAATTTTTTTAAAAAGAACATCGGTGCCTCAAGGGACCTGATGCTCCACCACACCAAGCTTCTGCAATTCCCTCAAGGTGTCGTGGTCTCTCACGTCCCCTTGCCTTTATATATGCTATTCCTTCTGCCTGGAAGTTCCCTCCTTGCCCCTAGAGTCTTTTTGCATTTGACCAAATCCTCTTCACCTTCAAGTCTGTATACTCCAGCATCGCCTCCTCTGTGAAGCGCCCCCTTGGTGACACTGACACCCACTCTGATGCTTCCTTACTATATAGCACTGGGCATTGCATCTACCTGCCTCTCCAGCTTGGGAGCTCCTTGAGAGCCAGGACTGTGTCTTTCCACTCTGCATGCTGGAGCCCAGTACAGAGCTTGACAAGGAGCAGATGCTCAATGCACCTTTGCTGAGTGAGTCCAAGGCAGCCCGTGAGCACTACAGCAGGATTTACATTAGCTGTTTTGTCCCTTTCTCAGAACAGCACCCCTGGGACTTTGGTAACAACTTAACAACAGACTGGGTGTTCAAGAGGGGCAGCCAGTCTGGGAAGCAGAAAGTGGGAACCACATGGGCTGAAGAGGCAGCATCCTGGCCAAGGAGATAACATACGATTAGCGTAATCCCTGAGAGGAGCGAGACAACACCGGCCCAAGCTTGCCTCCAGGGAGAGAAGCTGCAGTGAGGATGGGCCTCGTGGAGCAGGGATTACATGCTCCCCTGCGTCAAACGGCCAGGCTAGGATGCCAGGAAGAGATCGTCTTCTAAGGAGCATCCACTAACGGGCACAGCCGGGCATATGTAGTGCCTCCCTCAGGATTCTGGGTGTTTGTACCCATGAATGATGTCTGCATCTTGCAATTGTTGCTGCTGGCTTTTCACGTTAGTACCATACTTTATAGTTTCCCTAGAACTTTCTCGTGTGATACCTCAGCCAAGACTCATCCACTCTGCAGGGACTATCCTGCCCATATTCCAGATGAGGAAACTGACACTTGGGGGCATCAAAAAGCCTCACCCAGTGGCACACAACTGGAGAGTGCAGGGGCTCTGGACCCAAGCCTAGAGCTTGCATGATCTGGTTTGGCTGGAAGGTGATTTGACAACTGAAGAGCTCTCTTTTTCCTTTGGGTGAGATATTGGCTTGCCACCGGCATCCATGGTCTCGTGGGCCACCAGGTCCCTATTCATTTGTCCATCTGTGTCTGTTGAGGGGTGAGGGTGAAGAGCGGGGGTGTAGGATACAGGGCTATTGTGGGGGAGCTTGTGGTGTGTGTGTCTGTTTGTGCATATATGTGTGTGTGTACATGCTGGACCCAGGGATGAACTTTGAGCATCCCTCATGCCTTAGGTACATTCAGTGGGGACAATGAGGGTGTCTTCTGATAGCCTTTAGTGTCATAATTCCTCCAAGTGCATGATTAGGGGCAGCGACATTTTTTAATCCTTCCCATTCATATGTCGGTTCATGCTAAAAGGGCAAAGGGAGAACTGAAGCAGCCGTTCTGCTGTGACCTCTCATCAATCTGTCCCTCAGGTCACCTTCTCCAGGGGGAAGTGGAGGGCTCCTTCCCTCATCACTCTGGTACCATGGTGTCAGCAGACCCTCCCCCCAATCAACTCCTTTCATCTTCCAGTCCTTTTCCTTGTTCAGAGAGGAGGCATTGACAATGCAGTGGTCCTCAATGTCCCCCACCCAGCTTCTAAGCTGACTCAGGTGACAGTAATGTGGTTATTGGGTGGCCCTGTTGGATCCCTGGCTCCTGCTACCTAGAACAAGTCACCTGCTATTGAGGACCATTGTTTCTTCATCTGTAAAATCAGAGTTACAATGTCTCATGAGAGGACGAAATGTGGAGATTCTTCCCAGAGTGTAGAAGGCCCTGCACACCAGTTATTAACCTGGCAGCCCTTAGCGGCTGCTAGAGCCTCGCAGAGGCCAGAGGCCCCACAGCAGCCCCTCTGCCTCTAGCCTGCCTTCCTCTGGCTCTGAGTCCCCACCGGCCCAGCAGGGTCCTTCTTTCTGTCGCCACCCACCTCCTGGTGAGCAGTGTCCTCTCCGTCCTGGTAAAGACAGGGGCTCCCGATTCTCCCTTGGAACAGGTGGAACCGTCTGGCTTTCCAGGGTCCCTAGCGGGGGGTGACTTCCCAGAATTTCCTGAGGCAGCCATGTGAACTGGGCTCAAAAAGTGTTGCCCTGGGCTTCCCTGGTGGCGCAGTGGTTGAGAGTCCGCCTGCCAATGCAGGGGACACGGGTTCGTGCCCCGGTCCGGGAAGATCCCACATGCCGTGGAGCGGCTGGGCCCGTGAGCCGTGGCCGCTAAGCCTGCGCGTCCGGAGCCTGTGCTCCACAACGGGAGAGGCCACAGCAGCGAGATGCTCGCGTACCACAAAAAAAAAAAAAAAAAAAAAAGTGTTGCCCAGTTGGGATTTCTAGATCCTCACTACTCAAAATCTTACTCTAGGACTGGAAGATTGCACATCTCATGGGAGGTTGTTAGAAACGCAGAATCTCAGACCCTACTCCAGAGTGACTACATCAGTCTGCATTTGAACAAGCCCCTGGGTGGTTCATGTGCACAGCGCGAGAAGGGCTGGCCTAAGAGAGGAAGGAGGAGATGAAACAGTGACAAGGAGGAATGTCGGCCCAGCCTGGGAAGGATGCCTGTTAGGTGCGTAGATGAGGTCGTAGGTTGAGTGATCAAGAGAGGCAGTTTCCTGGTGGCGCAGTGGTTGAGAGTCCGCCTGCCGATGCCGGGGACACGGATTCGTGCCCCGGTCCGGGAAGATCCCACGTGCCACGGAGAGGCTGGGCCCGTGATCCATGGCCGTTGAGCCTGTGCGTCCAGAGCCCGTGCTCTGCAACGGGAGAGGCCACAACAGTGAGAGGCCCGCGTACCGCAAAAAAAAAAGAAAAAACAAAGAGAGAGAGAGAGAGAGGCAAGAGAGCGTTGTAGGGGACATTCTGCAATAAAGACAGGGCACTTGGCAGGGGACTCAGGAGGAGCTGGAGCTAACTGTCCCAGATGCCCGCCCCACCCAAAGTCTCCATTTGTGTCAGTCAGCTACATTGGACAACTGTCCACTATCGCCTCAGCAGGCTGTGGGTGTGTGCTTCCCACCAATGAGACATCAGCTCACTCTGTCTGCCTTTAGTATCAGGGAACTACGGTCTCACAGGATGAGTTAGGGCATGTTCCTCCTCTCTGCTTTTTTGGAAGAGTTTGAGAACGATCAGTGTTTGTTTTTCTTTAAATGTTTGGTAGAATTTACCAATGAAGCATCTGGTCCTGGACTTTTCTTCATTGGAAGTTTTTTTAAATGACTGATTTAATCTTTCTTTGTTAGGAGTCTATTAAGATTATTTATTTCTTCTTGAGTCAGTTCTAGTAACTTGTGTGTTTCTAGGAATTAGTCTTCTGGAAGCATTATTATTGGAAACCGAGGTCCTCCTTCCCTAAGCAGGTGGTAACAAGTAGATAGTGCCTCAGATTCCAGCTGCCAGGCTGGTCTGGTTCTCAGGTGTCCACATTTGCCTGGCCCTGTCCTTACATCCTGGATCCTGGTTTCTTCATTTGACCCAAGTGCAGAGGAGGCTCCTTGCTGACTGCCCTCTTCTGGACATAGGAGTTTCCTGCCTGAGTCCTCACCCCTATTAACTGTTGATGAGCTAGAGCCAGCTCACAGGGAAGTAGGAACCTTAGCAAAGTCAGCTGCCATCCCTCAGTCCCTGCCCTGCACCTTGACTCCCATATCCTGCCCCTGGGTGTGAACTGGTTAGCATCTCTGATCGTTCTGTAAGTGAGCAGTTAAGAACCTTCCGAGGCATTCTGAAACTGAAGATACTTGCAGGAAGTTCCTGGTGACCCGAGCTGTCTTAGTAAAAGCTTTTTTAGTTGAAGAGTAAAAGAAACCCACAGTGTTAGTCAGAAGACTCTTCTGTGGAGACCAATAAGCCCTAAAATCTCAGTGGCTTAACACAAAATCTTGATATCTCTCTCACACAAAACACCCTGAAGGTCCAGGAGCCTTCCTTGGCGGCTCTCCTCCAACCATGATCAAGAGTGGGCTGTTCCTCCTTTAACGCTACCAGCCGGCATGTGTCCACTTGCAGCCACAGGGCGGAAAAGAGGGTGCTTGGAGCTCGCACATGCAGTGTTAACCGCCTGGAACTGGCAATGACACATCCCATCTGCTCACCTCATTGGCAAGAATCCAGTCACAAGAGCCCACTCTAATGACAAGGGAGACTGGGAAGTGGTGTTCCTGGAAGTTAAACTTCCAGGCCAGTTAAACCAAAAGAGATTGGGTGGTTATGGGGAGGTCCCTGAGATTCAGGGCAAGAAATTCTTCCAGGCTTCTCCCGGGATTGAAAGCAGGCACTGACCAGCATCATGGTGCAGGGAAGCTCCTCTGTCCCTCTCTGGGGTCACAGGTTTCTCTTCTCTAGGATTACCAACTCATCCTGGTTTACCTGGGACTTTTCTGACCTTAGCACTGACACTCCCATGTCCTGGGAGCTCCCTCGGTCCTGAGCAAACCATACCACTGGTCACACCATCATTACATTCACATATCACCTTCAGGTTTAAATTGTTCTCCTCTGATTGAATTCATTCTTCTCTGTGCAGATGGCATAAATTTGCTGTCCCTGCCCCCTCCCATCCCAAGCTCCAATCCTCCTAGCTTCAGGACCTCCAACCACTAACAATCTTAGTTCTAAATTTTCAGGATGGAAACTGATTGCTCTCTCTTAGGTCTGACACTCACCCCAGTTGGGTAGAATCATCATGGCCATCTGGGTCCATCCTTTTAAGTGAAGGGACAAGGCACTATAAAGGGGACGTAAGAGCCAGCAGACACCCCAAACGGTGCTATTGCATCCCCCATTGGGAACTTTCCACTGTAACCACAAGACAAAAATAGAAGAGGACTATAATTATCCTGCCAAAGGACAGTGCACCTGGGATTATAGCTCTCCCTAGCCCCTCTTCTGAAGCCCAGTGCACACAGAATCTGTCCACGTGTTAGCTAAGGTGATACAGTAAGTTCTCTACATATGAATAAGTTCCATTCCAAGAGTGCATTCCTAAGTGCAGCAGAGTTAGCCTAGGTACCCAACTAACACAGTCGGCTATATAGTACTGTACTATAATAGGTTTATAATACTTTTCACTCAAATAATACATAAAAAACAAACACAAAAAATAAACATTTTAAATCTTACAATACAGTACATTGAAATTTACAGTAGTACAGTACCGCAGCTGGCATCCAGGGGCTGGCATCGAGTGAACAGGCAAGAAGAGTTACTGACTGGAGGAGAGAGAGGAGGTGGGAAACGGCAGAGCTGAAGGATCGTCAGCAATCGGAGACGGAGGGCAAGTGCAATTTCACTCATGCCTGACGTGGATGGAATGCACCTTAGTATCTTTGAAAGTTTGCAACTTGAAGGTTCGTAGGTAGGGGACTTACTGTAGGCAAAAATCCAAAATGCCCTCCAAGGTTCCCACCCACTACTCTGTGTGCTTGTATAATCCCCTCCCCCTGGGGGTGGGCCAGACTTGCGAATGCCATGAGGCAGTCACTCAGTTGATGAGGTTACATTATACAACAAAAGTGATCAGACACTCACACCCACAGTAACTGTTACTTTAAGACTGTGGTGTCAGGCTGGGGAGAGACTCTCCCACTGGCTTTGAAGAAGGAAACCGGCCATGTTGTGAGAGGCCCACATGGCCAGGACCTGAGGGTGGCCTCTAAAAGCTGAGCATGACCCGCAGCTGACAGCCAGCAAGAAAACAGGATGTCAGGCATAAGAGGGCACTCAAGGAACTCAATTCTGCCAACAATCTGAATGAGCCTCAGAGGAACCCGAGCTTCAGATGGGATTGCAGCCTTGCCCCGCCCCTTGATCTCAGCCTGGCGAGATCCTAAACAGAGAACCCAGCTATGGCACCGTGCCTGGACTTCCGACCTACAGAGACTATGAGATAATAAATTCATGTTGTTTAAAGGGATGAAATTTGTAGTAATGTGTTACACAGCAATAGAAAACTAACACATCTAACTTAGGGAAAAATCATGGGGCATTAGGCATGACTGAGGGCGTAAGTTTCAAATGTTCCATCTCAAATCAAGTGTATACATGAACAAAATATTGAATAAGTCCCCATTTGACTGTTTTACTCCAGAGTTCAGCTTTCCAGGGCCACCTACATTCCCTACCACCCAATCTTCACAGGTTGGGGCCAGGGCCAAGAGAGCTGTTCACCCCCAGTGGGGACATTGACGGGAAATGGGCAGCCATCCAGCTCAGGAGTAAGAAGAGCGTAATGCTGGTTTCACTTTAAATATTTAAAAGTTTGGATTTATGTAAAGGATTAATAACAACCAGTTGGCAAGGGGAACAGGAGTCCAGCACTCCCATATATCCTTAATATGAGTATAAATTGGATCAGCATCTCAGCAAGCATTGGCAAGATCTATTAAATTGCAAAATGTACATATCCTTTAATCCAGGAATTTCTCTTTGAAGAATTTGCCCTACAGAAATTTTAGCACAGAGCCCAATTATATATGTATAAGGATGTTCATTGCAGCATTGTTTGCACTAGAAAAAAAATTGGCAGAATCATGCCTATCAATAGGGATTTGTTAAATAAATTGTGCTACATTCACACTGGAATACTACTCAGCCACTGAAAAAAATGAGGTTCATTTATATGTGGTGACATTTCTATGTCGTATCTATGATATACTGATAAGGAAAAAAAGAAAGTTACAGACACTATGTATAGTATATCATTTTTGTTCAAAGTAATTACATATTTATATGTTAAAATATGCATAGAAAAAATGGAAATATTTAAACCAACTTTTTAAGAAGTTATTTCTTGAATTATGGGAAACTTTCTGTTTTATATATACTTTTGGATTATGTTATATGATGGGGAACTTTTTATGTTATACATTTCTGTATTGTTAGAAAAATTTACTATGTGCATTTGTTAATTTTATAATAAAGCAAAACATCAAATATGTTTTTAAAAATTGGATTAAATACCTCTAGATCCTTCATCTACCATCTAAGAAACTGATGCAGGCCAGCCAGGCTATGAAGTTCACAGTCTGAACAAGGCTTTCCACAGGCCTGGAGAGCAGTCAACAGGTACACGGAGGTCCTCCACAAGGGCTAGTGTGCAGTGAAGAATTAAATTTACCCAAGGAGAGGTCTGGCCTTTGCCCTCAGCTACTGGGAGGGGATTTCTAGGCCCTTGGAATGTCACACGTGAGAGCCGTATCTTTGTTTGCTGGAGTTTGGCCACTGGACAGTCTAACAGTGTGAATTATGATGCGGACTCTGGACCATGTGGTATCAGATCTCTCTCCAGAAAGGTCTGAAAACTAAAGGTCAGCCTCACAGGCAGTGTGTAATTGAGCCCCAGTAAAAATTCTGGACTCCGTAGTCTTGGGGGCACTTTCCCGGTTGGCATTATTCCAATTGTATCATCACGTATCCATGGCAGAAAAGTAATGCTGTCTATGGGTACACAGGAAGAGGATAGTGGGAGCTCCAAATTTGGTACCTTTCCTGGACTCTGCCCTCTGTGCTTCTTCCCTTGGCTAATTTAAATCTGTATCCTTTCCTTTAATAAACCATAACCTTAAGCATAGCAGCTTTCTGGGACTTCCCTGGAGGTCCAGTGGTTAAGACTTCGCCTTCCAATGCAAGGGGTGTGGGTTCGATCCCTAGTGGGGGAGCTAAGATCCCACGTGCCTCAGGGCCAAAAAACCAAAACATGAAACAGAAGCAATATTGTAACAAATTCAATAAAGACTTAAAAAGAAAAAGCATAGCAGCTTTCAGTGAGTTCTCTGCATTCATCCAGTAAATCATCAAACCTGAGAGTGGTTTTGGGACCCCTCCTAGGCTTGAAGAGGTAAGAGGAGAAAGAGGTTACTAGAATCTGGATAGATGTGGTTATACTTAGAAGTGGGAGCTGTGGCCTTGGGCAGAGGACTGCAGATCCTGCCAGCCTACAGCCTAGCAGGAAGGAAACCGAGAGAATGAATGTCTCAGCCTCCATCTCCTCTCACCTCCTGTCTCCCACCTCCCATTGACCAAACCCAACCAGAAGGGAGAGGGCAGGCAGTCCAGGTAACACAGTCCACACAGGGGAGACTGCAGGCCACAGGGCAGAGTGGTGGAGAATGGATAGTGGACTAGAGGGGTAAATTAAGATGTCCAGCACAGGGAATTCCCTGGTGGTCCAGTGGTTAAGACTCTGCACTTCCACAGCAGGGAGCACGGGTTCGATCCCTGGTCGGGGAACTAGGATACTGCATTCTAGGCCATGCAGCAGGGAAAAAAAAAAAAAGATGTCCAGCACAGTAGGACCACATCTATCTTGCTCAGTCCTGAGTCTCTAATGTATAGCCTAGTTCCTAGCACCAAGTAAGTACTTAAGCAATATTACCATTGAGTGAAGACACATGAAGGAATGAATGCCTCCCTCACCTACATCTCAGAGATATTGTAAGATCAAATGTGACCAGATGCATGAAGGTATTCTGTGAACCATGAAGTAGCAAATAAATAGAAAAGATTATCATCTTATCCTGATTCTTCTTCCATTTATGAGGTCAATCTCTGAAAGAAAATCAGAGCTTCCAGAAAGAGACAACTGGCTACATTTACTTTCTTGGCCAGAGCGCCAGCCCCCGAGAGCCCTGTTGGTCTGAACACTGGACCTGAAGCCATCTTTGTTGGGTTTTTTTTTGTTTTGTTTTGTTTTGTTTTGTTTTGTTTGCGGTATGCGTGCCTCTCACTGTTGTGGCCTCTCCCGTTGCGGAGCACAGGCTCCGGACGCGCAGGCTCAGCGGCCATGGCTCACGGGCCCAGCCTCTCCGTGGCACGTGGGATCTTCCCGGACCGGGGCACGAACCCGTGTCCCCTGCATCGGCAGGTGGACTCCCAACCACTGCGCCACCAGGGAAGCCCCTGAAGCCATCTTTGGAGCATGAACTCACCCTCCTTCCAGGGGTAGCTCTTGAGGAGAGCACATCTAGACCACAGGGCACTTTATGTTTTCTTTATTGAGTTAAAAATAAAATAAGGACATTTTCTGGCAGCAAGATGCTCCCTGTCATTCCTGGGGACTAAAGGTTTATTGCAACTTTATTAAAATATATGAGATAAATTGAAGAGCCATGCTCTTCAGCCAGAGCCACTGACGGAGCCACTGCCTCCCTGTAGATGTTCTGGTTTTGTATAAAGAAAGATGTCACAAGTAATTTGGACCGGAGCATGTAGTTATAGACTGCCAAATGTTGATTAATTAAGCCCGTGTTTGGATTAGTTCTGCATGATAGTTTCATTAGGGAAAATGACTGAAGATGTAGAGTAAAGTAGCAAGGGAGGAAAAGAAAGCATCATCCCATCGTGAGACTTAAGACAAGGAGACCCACCCTTTATTCACTGGTGTTTGCATGTGGGTGTACGTGGTTGTGTCTTTTCAAGTGTTCCAGCAAAGGATGGGTCCATGGCTGTGAGGATTACAAGCTGTTAATATGAACTCTACTCCTGATATCAGCTCCTTTTCTGATACCACCTTTGGCCTTGACCTCTCTGTGTAACCACTTCCTCAGGTTAAATTTCCAAATGTTCATTGAGCCTTTAGCCATTGAACCAGAGGCTTCCAGCCACCTGGGATGATCCTACATGGGACCCTGAGGGATAGCCAAGCAAAGCCTGACAGGAAAGCTAGGGGTCCATTCACCCACCCAGAAGCTGGAAGAAATGCTGGGTAAAGGGCAAGACTCTCAGAGAGACAGGAAGATACTTTCCCCAGCCTCAAGGAAGCCAACATTGATGAAAATGTGACCTCAAATGTCATGGTGCTTTTAGGAAATTGTATTTCAGTTAATACCTAACCCATATCACTAAAGATGAGCATCTTTAGGAGTTTGTATGGATGTCTGTGGTGTTTTGCCCTCATAAATTCATTCATGAAAATATTAACATCAAGCATTAATATTCAGCCCTGAGCTGTTCAACTCACAGAGGAGCGAAAGACATGGTCCTTGTCCTCAAAAATCTTAAATCTGTAAATGAAGTTGAGTCTCCTGTGTATGTTTCACAAGCCCCACCTACCCCAACCAACATGCTTGTATTTTCTAACCATATTGTACTATTTTCAAGTCCTTAAATGTATCATGCTCTATGTCATTGCCAGGATATTTCCCATGCTGTTCCCCCTGCCTGGAACATTTTTCTCCCAACCCCACCATCCCATCCCAATTCTACTGGATAATTCCTACTTATTCTTCAGGTTTTATATTAGTTTAAATGTCATTTCTTCCAGGAAGCCTTCCTGATCACAGACTCCCAGACTAGATACAAAGTCCTCATTCTACCTGTGCTTCCTTGATTGTAAGACTCACCACATCACATTGTTACTGCTTATTTAATTGTCCATCTTCCCTCCACACCATAAGCATGAGGAAGAGAAGACAATTGTCTGGTTTTAATATCCTCAGTGCTTAGCATAACATGTCATAGGAGCTAATAAGTGGAGAGCATGGAATGGGAAGAACTTAAACCAAGTATCTAAGATGATTTCTGTTAGTGCAAATAGTGGGAAACTTGGCAAGCCACCTCCTTTTCTCAATACCTATTTCCTCATATGTACATTGAGACTAATAAATAGGATCATGATCTGATACCCACTAATGTCCAGGACTGATGTCCCAGCTGATCTGGTTGGCCAAGTGGGTGCTCCCTTGCCCCCTTACTGCTCCAAGTGAAGCTGCATGCTGGACCAGAGAGGATGATGTCCCAGGGAGAGGTCTCTGTTGAAATCAAGAGCAGCAAGTAAATGGGGATAATCCAGACTCATCTCTCCCTACTTCCTAGAGCTCTTGGGGGCTCAAATAAGAAGGTCTCTGTCAACTGCCAAACACCAGAAGAGAAGTGTTATTGTGTAAGACAACCAGTGGATATATGTGTCGGTGCCTGACAACAGTGGCCAGATGAATAAAATTCTGCTCTGACCTGAAGGGGACATACTATGACATATAAGATAGATATAGATATAGATGTAGTTATGGGTACAGCATATAGATATAGGCTAAGGGGATCTTCAATACTAGTTAACAGGCTGGAGGAAATTAGTTGGTGAGTTGGATAGTTAACCTTGGACTTGAGTCTCCAAAAAGTGACTCCTCTTCCCTCCCTCCCCCTCTCCATTTATTTTCATTTTTCCCATCCAGGAGGACTTCGGTGACACTCCATGGAGGCCTTCACACAAGGGAGACGGGACCATGACCTTGGTGGTGGGTTTCTTCACATCTCGTCTGCCCCCTCACTGCTCTCTGGATCGTTTGTTCCTCACTCAGCTTCTAACAACTGCCTGTTCCTTTTTTGGTCTCCCAGTGAAGTCCAGTTGGCTTATTCCCATCTCAGGCTGTAATTTTCCACAGGGTTTTTTGGGGAGGACTTGGACAAATGGACGATTAAGGATTGTAGCCCCTACACAGTCCCGCCAGCTTTAAAACAGTCAGGAGAATGATGCTTTCCACGTCCACACCCCCTGGAGCCACACCTTCCTCTATAGTTTCTAATAAGAAGCAAACAAACAAACAACAACAAAAACCCATCTTTCAAAGCCAGTTGATATAACAGCAAATTTTGATTTAAAAGAAAAATAAAGATACTACACAAATGGCAAACATTATAAGCTGTCCTCAAGGTCTAAAAGTCCCCCAGGCATAAACGCTAACAAAAAGAATTTAGCAGAAACCCAGGCCCTGACCCATTCTTTCTCTGGAACTTGGCTCCTCTACAAGAGAAGCAGCGAGCACTAAGTTCTTTTCTCTGTATTGTTTCACTTCCGTCTCCTGTGAAACTAATAAAGCTACTCGAAATGCCTGGAGCAGGCAGGTGTGCCCTCCTGGGCCATCTACAACTGAGCAAGACCAGGAGAGCAGAGGAGTTTCCTTCTCTACCCTGCAAGGTGAGTCTGGTTAGGTTAGCAGAGAGACTTGGTTAAACTCGGTTAGTTTGCGAGCTTGCTAATTTACCAATACCCAGAAGGACCCAAGCTACAAAAGGGAAAGGAGAGTTTCTAGCATCTTCACTAAGTGCCTTCTGAATCCTCAGAGGAAGAGTAGATTCAATGTAATGGAGGTCTACCTGTAACAGAAGGTAAACACATACATGGGTATGGCTTGCTTGGTCACAGAGCAGTTGTGGTATAAAGATTAGGTGTGTGGGCTTTGGACTCAGCCAGACCTGGGTTTGAATTCTGGCTCCCTTGCTCCTCAATGGGGCTGTCCTGGGCTGAGGTCCCCAGAAATAGAACCTGATTCCAGGATCTGAGGATTATATAAGGAGACCCGAGGAGAATCCAGAGTGGAGTAGGAGAGGGAGACAAGGGAGAGAGGAAGCCAGTACAAGTCACTGCAAAGAGCAGGCCACTGCTGGGGACCCCTGGGCTCACCCCCAGTGGGGGCCTCTGGGAGACATAGCTTGTGCCTCAGTTGTCTTCCAGAGAGGTGAGAAAGCTGGGATATTTACCTACTAATCCTCACGCTACACGGATTGAGGGCTGCTCCCAGGTGTTTTACCTGCACCCAGGTCCAGCAGGCTTCCTTACCAAGAGCTTGCAGACAAGGTCGTCAGTGCGTAAGAGAAAGGTAAAGCAGCATCTGATATACATTTGCATAAATTCAAAACCTTGATACCTTTGTGTACATACCACGCATATTCTGATTAGAAAGTCTGAAGCTTAATGTAGAGAGTTTCCTTAAGAGAGGGCAAGCTTCAGGATCTGCTTTCCAAACCCATAACCTTGGGTAGACAAACTAAAGCCCGAGCACCTTTGGCCTCCCCAAGCCCCTGGATCCAACGAAGAGGATGCATTTATTTAGGGGACTTCCCAACATGCAAAGTCGGTGCCTAAATCCTGAGTCATAGCATCTCTTTTTCCAAGAAACCATATGTGCTTTGAGTGGTGAAAGAGTCAGGCAGACCTAGAATTGGGTCCACAGATGACCCACTAGCTGTATGGCCTCAGGGTGCTATTTAGCCTCTCTGAGCCCTGGTGTGCTCATTTCTAGTCCTGCAAGGATCCATCCAGATTTCTTAGAGATATAGTGGGAATTGAACTTAGAGAGGTGATTTCAGTGGACGTGCAGACACAGGGCCTGGAGGAATGAAGATAGCCTGTTTTCCCTCTTGCACCCTCGGGCCACCCCTCCAGGGCTCAGGGCAGAGTCAGCCTCTTGGCCAACCTTCATCCTCCACCTTGATTTGTGAAACCCTCAAGGACAGGGAAGTACCAGTCTCATCTGCACCAAGAGGTATCATCATTCCCCAGAGCTGGTCTGTCTTTCCTCCCTGTGACACTAAGATGTGCCCCTAGGAACCAGAAGCCAGCCAACTTGGGAAGCAGGGGCAGCAGGTGTGCTGGAGAAGACGTGCATTTGGGCTGGTTTCATGGCCTCATTCAAATATCTTGGTCTCATCCTGGCAAGATTTCTGCATCATTCTTCTCCATGGCAGTTGAAATCAGCTCTGCTGCCTTTGTGATTCTTGAGAAGGAAACTATAGCTGAATCAAGGAGAAAAACTCTGAAAGGGAATGGTCTCCCTCTCTCCCTGTTTCGCTCTCTCTCACACACACACACACACACACACACACACACACACACACACACACACACACACACACATCACTGGAGTGGAGAGAGAAGCAGTGACAGATGGAACAGGCAGAGAAAGGAAAAATAGAGATGAAGGGAAACAGACGAAGAGACATGCAGGCTCTCGCAGCGTGGAGGCCTGAAAGGACAGGACGGGAAGTCAGGAAGGTGAGGTGCGGAGGTATGAGGTCCTCAGAAGGAGAGGGTGGAGAAGCAGCCCGCGGTGCAGGAAGAAGAGGCAGCCCCAAGGAGAATGCGCGCCGGTTGCAGTTTCAACATCCCAGATGGTAGTAATGGCGGGGGGTGTGCACGTGCTCTGGCACGCGCGCGCGTGTGTGTGCGCGCGTGTGTATGCACACCTCTGAATAAGTGTGCACCCATGAGTGTTACCAGCACAGAAACAGCACAGGCACGAAGGAAGGAGGAAGCAGACAGCCTGGGCACCGTGCCGGGGCTGTTGAGGCAGCCTGTCGTCTCCAGATGAGCCAGGCTTGCTTCTGGAGGCTCTCCCTCCCCGTCAGTACTTGCTGAGGGGATGTTGAATGCTGCAGCCCCGTCCCTTCCCGAGAGGGAGCCACTGGAGCTGTGGTAAATGCAGATGTGGCTCTCCTTCCCACGTCTTCTGCCTTTACGGCCATTCCTGCAAAACCAGCCAGTAATGAAAAAGTGCCAGGTTGCTAGCCTGGAGCCCTGGGGCTCAGAGCCACGCTTCTCTCTTGGGGGTGCTGCCTTCTTCCCTTTCCCTGAGTTAAAACTACTTGTGTTCAGACCTTCGCTTCCCAGCTAGACTGAAGGCGCCTGGAGGCCGTGCCCCATCTATTATTTTTGTTTCACCCACACTGCCCAGCACAATACCAGGTGCTCCGTGAATGTTTGTTAAGTACATGAGCAATATAGGGGGGTCCGTCATGTACTCCGCACACAGAAGGGGCTGCAGGGTTTCCACACACGCACAGCACGCTGTGCTTTTCCTCCTTCTTCATTCCCTCCTTTCTTCCCTCCTTCCATCCTTCTTTCCTCCCTCCCTCCCTTCACCAGGATTTATCAAATCTCTAGAAATGTGCTAGATGATGCTTTCTGGGGCTGAAAAAGACCCACGCCCTTGGTTCCTTTGACATCTATGTCCAGTTCGGGGCTTCACACTTTTGGAGGATTGAAAAGAACATGGATGCATCCAGTGTGTATCCAGGGGTGGGTAAAGGAGGTCACATCCACTAATAGGCAGAAGATAAGTATCGGGTAGTAAGCTTCAAGGCTCCTTAGGGATCTTGAGATAAAAGTTACTGACCTGCTGTTTTTTATTTTCTCTAAAAAAGAAAGACTGAAGGGAGAGAGGGAGGAAAGCAGAAAGAGGGAAGGAAGAAGAGGTGGAAGGAAGGTAGGACGGAGAGAGAGAGAGGGAGGGAGAGAAAAACCCAAACCACCAAACAGCATCAAGGGTAAACCCTGGGAAGAACTCTCCAAGAGAAACGGATGTTTATTGAATTCCAGGCATCTCGTATTCTATTCCATTTAACTTCCCAACAGCTCTATGAGGGGGCATTGTCATGAGGAAGGCATTTGCCAATGAAGAAACAGGCTCCAGGCGGCTGTGGGAAGTGCCTCCCGTGTGGAGCTGGCGTCCCCACCCAGGACAGCCTGACAAAGAGGGGAGTGTGCCCTTGGCCATGGCAACAAGCGGTGCCCATGACCCAGTCCTGCAGACCGTCCCAACCTGAGTCAGCCTCCTTTCATCTTGTGAGGGAGCCATCTGCAGTGGCCTGCGGGTCACAGGACGGACAGACCCTCAGATTCCCTTCTGCAGCTCAGGACTGACAGCCACTCCCTGCCTGGCTCTCTCCAGCTTGGCCAGTTCCCAAGTCAAACAGCTGATTCCTCTGAGATATCACGGCAGGTGGTCACACAGGGAACGGAGGACAGGCCTGCCTCTGGGGCAGTGGGTACCGATCTTGCAAAGTCACGTCAAGCAGGCAGGCCTCAGGCAGAGTCTCAGGAACTCAGTGTGAGTTCATTCAGCCTTTCATTCCTGGGGATCCGCAGCCTGTGGAGTGGAGCCTTCAGGACAGGCCAGGGCAGAGACCTGCCAAAAACCAGCACCTGCCACCCGGTCCCCAGCCCTGTCCCCAGCAGCCTGGGGCTCCTTCACAGTGGGCCTCAGCTGAGTTATCTCCCACAGACCAAATCACCTGCAGAAACTTCCTCATTTTGGGGGTCCATCATGTGCTGTCCTAAACCTCCCGGTGGCTTGGCCTGTCACCCTCCAGCCCCGCACACACAGCATGCTTATCCTCTCCGAATCACAGCGCCCCTCTCCAGGCTCACTCTATTTTGATTTCTAAGAGCACAGGCGCTGGTGTTGGAGGAACCCAACTCCGCCACTAACGGCTTCACACTTATCCAGTCAGTTCCTCATCTTTGAGGCAGATTTATCGGCATCGTCACTCTCTCACATGGTGGTTGTAGGAAGGAAATGCGATAAGGTTCATAAGCTGCCCACTCAGTGCTGCAGTTTGACACTGGGTAGGCTGGATAATGTTCCCCAAGATGTCCATATCCTGATCCCCAGAACCCATGAATATGTTACCTTACATGGCAAAAGGGACTTTGCAGATGTGATTAAGTTGAGGATCTTGAGATGAGGGATCATCCTGGAGGCTCAAGGTAATCATAAGAGTCCTTATCAGATGGAGGCAGGAGGGTCAGAGTCAGACAAGGAGATGTAACAACAGAAGCAGAGGTCAGGGTGACGTGAGGAAGGGGCCAGGAGCCAGGGCTAGAAGGTGAAAAGGCAAGGGACTTCCCTGGTGGTGCAGTGCTTAAGAATCCGCCTGCCAATGCAGGGGACACGAGTTTGAGTCCTGGTCCGGGAAGATCCCACATGCCACGGAGCAACTAAGCCCGTGCGCCATAACTACTGAGCCTGCGCTCTAAAGCCTATGCGCCACAACTACTGAGCCTGTGTGCCACAACTACTGAAGCCCGCGTGCCTAGAGCCCGTGCACCACAACGAAGAGTAGCCTCTGCTCGCTACAACTGGAGAAAGCCCGCGCGCATCAACAAAGACCCAACGCAGCCAATAAATAAATACATAAATTAATTAATTTATTTAAAAAAAAAAAAAAAAGGCAAGGAAGCAGGTGCTCCCCGGAGCCTCCAGAAGGAACATAGCCCTGCTGACACCTTGATTTCAGACTTCTGCCCTCCAGGACTGTAAGATGATAGATTTGTGTTATTATAAGTCACCAGGTTTGTAGTAATTTGTTACAGCACCAATAGGAAGCACCAATATGAGTGCTAGTTTTTTGGTTTCCACCCCAGTGAAGGCAGCGGCTCCATTAGCGGTGTTCTAATGATAGACCCTTGGAACATTCCTTGGGTCTGACCAACATCTCTTTTTTTTTTTTTTTTTTTTTTTTGCTTACGCGGGCCTCTCACTGTTGTGGCCTCTCCCGTTGCGGAGCACAGGCTCCGGACGCGCAGGCTCAGCGGCCACGGCTCACGGGCCCAGCCGCTCCGCGGCACGTGGGATCCTCCCGGACCGGGGGACGAACCCGCGTTCCCTGCATCGGCAGGCGGACTCTCAATCGCTGCGCCACCAGGGAAGCCCTGACCAACATCTCTTGATGTGGAAACCCTTTTACTGAGTCAATTCTGTTCATATCAGGACTATCAGATGACAAGGACCAAGTCTCAACGTTCTCTGTAACTGGCACCATGCCCTGCACAGAATACCCCCCCAGGGGCTGCCTGAAAGGTATGGAGGCAGATGGTCTCGGTTTGAGTCCCAGGTCTTCTTCTTAACTCACTGTGACCTGGGTAAATCATGTAACTTATTTGAGCCCCAGTTTCTTTATTGATAAAAGGGGATAAGGATACCTAACATGCAAGCTGTGAATACTAAGCCAGCTATTGAGGAGGAGCTCGCCAAAATAGATAGGATCATCATTCATTTTCCTTTTAATTTCAGAAGGTACATGTGTTCAGGTGTGTTGCCAAGTGTGCCGTCACTTTGCACAATAACTTAGCGGTGAGCCTGACTCAGCACAGATACAAAAATCTGCTTCTCTCTGGGGACCCTGGACCTCCATTTGACAAGCTGGGACCCTATTGACTCTTCCTTGCAAAGCAAGAGGGTGAGTCTAAATGGTTCCTGGGGGCTCCATCATCTTTTGTTCATTCCTTCACTTGTTTAACACTTGCTGAGAGCTCACTAAGCAACGAGGCTGCGAAATGAACACAAAATAACCCTTACCTTCAAGGCGTTTACTTGCTAGTTGGGGCAAAAATCTCTACAGGGCTGTGGGGTTTGTGAATGGACGGAAAACACCAGATTCACGATGCACAGGAGTAGTGAATATTCTTCAAAGGAACAAAAACAGCCTTCACCTTGGGGATGGAGGGACATGGGAAAGGGCTGGCTGGACCTCTCCTGGCATGTTTCCCTGATTCCCAGTAGCATGAGGGCTCTTGCTGTTCTGCAGACATCCAGGAAGTGCTGTGTGTGGTGGCTCCAGGAGTGGTTGGATGGACTATGGACCTTGGAATATTTGCTGGGTCTGACCAATACTGCTTGACATGGAAACCCCTTTTGTAGGTCAGTTCTGTCCAGAAAGCTAACTTTCCCTTTTTTGGAGGACAGATTAAAAAGTAGATGGGAGAAGAGGTGATAAGCAGTGACAGACAGGGGAATAACGTGGACTCTCAGGAAACAAGGGGCCTCTGGGGCTCTCTCCTAGGACAC
Organism: Kogia breviceps; assembly: GCF_026419965.1. NCBI lineage: Eukaryota > Metazoa > Chordata > Mammalia > Artiodactyla > Physeteridae > Kogia > Kogia breviceps. The sequence goes on from NC_081319.1 coordinate 74,414,650, forward strand.
CTCTGAGCACATCAGATATGCCCCAACTGGGCTTCCCTGGTGGCACAGTGGTTGAGAATCTGCCTGCCGATGCAGGGGACACGGGTTCGTGCCCCGGTCCGGGAAGATCCCACATGCCGCGGAGCGGGTGGGCCCGTGAGCCATGGCCACTGAGCCTGCGCGTCCGGAGCCTGTGCTCCGCAACGGGAGAGGCCACAACAGTGAGAGGCCCGCATATCAAAAAAAAAAAAAAAAAAAAAAAAAGATATGCCCCAACTGAGGCATCATGGCCAGAACAGCTCCTTGGATGGCCTCCCAGAAAGGACATTCCTTTGATCCGTGGCCTCTTTGCTCCCATCTTCTTACCTCAAGCTCTAGAGTCCACGAAGGGCACAGCAAAGTCTCCCTAGAGCAAGGCATCCTGGCAGGACCCAGCCTCCGCCCGTTCTAGGTGAGGGAGAAATTGCCCAGGGTAGAGCCAGAGACAGCCAGTGGCAGACTTCCCACTAATCACCTTCCAATTTGCAACTACTGACAATCCTAGCCAGGAAGGAGCAGATTCATTAGACAGGAAAGTCTTCTGATTCCTTAATAAAAAAGGTGAGGTACTTGGTTTTCCACTTCTGACGGAGAACAGCACCAGAAGATCAAGTAAGTCTCCTAAGGCAGGAGGCAGGAGAGCAGAGCTCTTGATCAGCCAGAGGGCTAAACCATTCAACAAATCCTGTTGTGTATCCTGCTGTGGGCCAGGCACTGAACCACCAGACCAGGATTAATAAGGGACAGTCCCTGGTCTCATGGTGCTAGCAGGATAACACAGTCCTATATTGATCTAATATCCCCAGCACTTGCCAGGGATATAAAAATAAAGAAGATATGATCCCTGACTTTGAAGAGCTTATAAGCTAGTTCATTCATCCAAAAAATATTATTCATGTACCTACTATGGGAGATGCTGGGTTAGGCCCTGGGAATCCTAGCTGAATTAGTAGCTTCAAGGAGCTCACATTCTCCTAATGCTGCCTGAACTGCCCTATCTGGCTCTGGGGTGGAATTTTGGCATCCTGGAATCCTAGAGTTCATCTAGTTCACTCTTCCATTCACTGTGGGACTAAGGGTAGCCATGGACCTCTTCTGGACAAAGAGATTTATTGGAAGTTGTAGGGTGGCTCTCCTGGGAAAGCTTGTGCAAAAAGGACTAACTCAGTAGGCATGCCACCTGTTGGCTTTAGGCTTCTTCCTGACTAGAATGCAGATGTGACATCTGGAGATGCAGCAGCCATCTTGTAATGCTGAGGTAAAAGCCTCAAAGGAACAGAAAGACAGAAGGTACCCAGTTCCTGACAGCAACATTGAGACACCTTTGAGTCACCAAACAAGCCCTAGATAGACTCTGTGTTAGTCATGCTTTACATGCTAAATGTTTTACATAAATAAGCTCATAGGACCTATACAGGAGGTACTACAGTTTATTCCCATTGTACAGTTGAGAAAACTGAGACACAGAGCCAGGAAGTGGCAAGTCCATCTAGGTCTTCTGGCTCTAGAGCTCACCCTCTTTAATTAATCACCATGGTTCTCACGTCAATAAATGTCCTCCACAATCCTGACCTTCTGTTTGGGTTTCAAAAATTACCTGCTTGGTGACACTTTCCCTGATCCTTCCAGTCCCTTTTCCCCGCCAGCAGAATTTATTGTCCTCACCTCTCCATGACAGCTTGTACACCTCCGTCAGCACTTTGTGCATCATACAGTAACTGCATTTTTGTGTGGCTGCCTTCCCCGCTGGGCTGAGAGCTGTTTCCTCAAGCTCAGGGATGAGTGAAGGTGAGTGTGTGTGGACAGGAGTCTCCCCATGTATGTGTGAGTGTGAGTGCTGAAGGGCAATGACCATGTACCAGTCATCTCTGCATTCCTGCCTGGCTCCAGGGCTCTGGAAAAATGTCGAATGAATGAATGAATGAATGAATGAATGAATGAATGAAAGAGTGAATTAATATATGAAAAATGACTATATGAACAAATAAACAACAAAAAGATGGAATATCCACATGAATGCTTTCCAGGACCCTTCCCTGAGTAGGCTGGGGACAGGAGCTTTACCGTCACAATCTCCAGTCAGCAGAACAGTGGTCCCCAGCTTTCATCAGGATCACCTGGACAAAATGATTGTTCAAAATACAGAACAAAATAATAACTAACACTTCTCGACTCCTCTCTATATGCTAGGCACCTACCTGAGCCCTTTGATATCCTAATACATTTATCCTCACGACCACTCTCTTGGATGGGTACTATTGTTATCCACACTTTACAGATGTAGAGGTTGAGGCAGAGAGGTTAAGTAACTGGTCCAAGGTCACCCAGCTGGTAAGTGATGGAGCTCAGATTTGAACCCAGGCCGTCTGGCCCCCGAGTCCATGCTCATAACAATGTACAGTACTGTGTCAGTCCTATTTTTTTATTCCCCCACACCACACAGGTGTTGCAAAGTGGTTTCTGGGTACACTGGATGAAGCTTGGAGAAATTTCTGAGGCCACAACAGCTAGAAAAAGTGCAACTTTTAAAGGTGTCCAGGAGAAGGTTATTAAGACACCAGCCCAAGGTGACAGGGGGAGGATCCTTGTCCCCTGATCACCCTCCACCATTGGCATGCAGCCCTTCCCTAGAGCCCAGGATGGAGGAGGAAACACTGGCTGGCTGTGCCCTCCACATCTTGTTTGCCTGAGCACCAGGAAGGGGAATGGGGAATGCAGCCCACCACTCACCCCAGGACATTCCAGCCAGAGGCCTTCTGGGGTGAGAGGAGTGATGGGGGCAGCCTGCCCTCCCCCCGACCCCGCGGTACACAGGGGTGGCCCAGGGGCCTGCTGTGTCACTGCCGTGGCTCCGGGGCCAGCTGTGGAGGAGAGGATGTGTGGCTCTCTCGAGGCCCCATGAGTGCAGAAAAGTTTGAAAGCCTTAAATAAATTCTCGTCTAATTTCAACTAACTCCCATCTTCAGCTCGGGCTCTCAGCCGGAGCATGAAATGAGCACGCGGGTTTTCTCCTGCCACCACTTCTCCTCCACGAGCCCCAAGGGATCCACTCTGACCTAGTGGGGCTTTTCCATCTCAAATATCTGTGGCTCCAGCCTCTCCCCCTCCCTCCCGGGCACGCTGACCTCCTCCTTGGGCTGAGCTCTCTGTCCCGGCCCCAGCATCACTCAGGCTGCCTCCCCATCCACCCAAAAGTGGACTCTATTTCCTAACACAACCGACCTTCCAGGAGTCAACTGAGGGCTGCCTTCTCGGTCTCAGCTCTTTCCTCGCTCACCGAGAGGCGTTCTCCATCACTCATCTCCTTCTGGCCCCTTACCTCACCTGCCCCCTCATGAGGGAGCAGCCCTCCCACCGGCTTCTCCCTCCCCTTCTAACCACAGTCTGGCCCGATACTCACCAGCCTCGCCGGGTCCATCCGGGTCGTGCACTCCACACACGCCTGTCCTTGGGCCTTTGTACTTAGCATTCCCTCTACCTGCAAGGCTCTCTCCTAGGTCCCCAGGGTCCACCCGCCTCGCTTTGCTCCACACTGTCTCTGCTCAAATATTACATCCTCAGACAGGTCTTTTCTGGCCACCACCTTCACCTACCCACCTCCTGTAGCTGCCTTATCTTCTTATGGCACATGTCACATCCTGACATAGTATATTTTTTATTGAATAAAACGTACATACCCTATAGATGTATAATGCATGTATTATTGTCTGTCGACCTTACTAAAATATCGTCCCCTTGAGGGCATGCCTATACTCAGTAGCCAGAGCAGTGCCCTGTGCACCAGAGACAATGGTTTGTTGAATGAATGCATGAATAAAGGAAAGGATGAATGAATGTGTGAGTTAACCCGGGGAAGTCGAGCCAGGTGCTAAGAAAACTATCGATACTTAGGGACTGTGTAGCCTAGAGTTAGTTCTCTGAGCCAGACAGGCTCTTGGAGATCAGGGTGGTATAGTCTAGGTTTAGAGCCTGAAGTTGGGAGCCAGGGGCCTGGCTTCGAGTCCCAGCTCACCACCTACTGGCTCTGTGACCTTGGGCAAGTCACTGAACCTCTCTGTGCCTCAGTCTCCACAAACTATACTCCTATAAGAAGGCCAGCTTACTTGATAAATGTCATGGTGTGTTCCTACTTCTCCACGGACCAGCCATTCCCCCATCTCTCTCCCTCTCCTTGGGCCTCCCTATCCCCTGAGACAAAACAACATCTAAATTAGGCCAATTAATAACCTTACAATGGCCTTTAACTCTTCAACTGAAAGGAAGAGTAGCACATCTCTCACTTTCAATAAGAAGCTAAAGATGATTAAACTTAGTGAGGAAGGCATGTCAAAAGCAAAGACAGGCCAAAAGCTAGGCCTCTTGCACCAGTTAGCCAAGTTGTGAATGTAAAGGAAAAGTTGAAGGAAAGTAAAAGTGCTGCTCCAGTAAACACACACATGATAAGACAGTGAAACAGCCTTATTGCTGATATAGAGAAAGCTTTAGTGGTCTGGATAGAAGATCAAACCAGCCACAACATTCCCTCAAGCCAAAGCCTGATCCAGAGCAAGGCCCTAACTCTTTTCAATGATATGAAGGCTGAGAGAGGGGAAGAAGTTACAGAAGAAAAGTTTGAAGCTAGTAAAAGTTGGTTCATGAGATTCAAGGAAATAAGCCAACCCTGTAACATAAAAGTGCAAGGTGAAGTAGCAAGTGCTGATGTAGAAGCTGCAGCAAGTTCTCCAGAAGATCTAGCTGAGATAATTCATGAGGGCGGCATCACTAAACAACAGATTTTCAGTGTAGATGAAACAGCCTTCTATTGGAAGAAGATGTCATCCAGGACTTTCATAGCTAGAGAGGAGAAGTCAATTCTGGCTTTAAAACTTCAGAGGACAGGCTGGCTTTCTTGTTAAGGGCTAATGCAGCCAGTGACTTTAAGTTGAAGCCAATTCTCATTTCCCATTCCAAAACTCCTAGGGCCCGTGCAGAATTATGCTGAATCTACTCTGCCTGTGCTCTATAAATGGAACAACAACTCTGGGAGACAGCACATCTGTTTACAACATAATTTGCTGAATATTTTAAGCCCACTATTGAGACCTACTGCTCAGAAAAAGATTCCTTTCAAAATGTTACTGCTCTTTCACAGGGCACTTAATCACCCAGGAGCTCGAATGGAGATGTACAACAAGATTCATTTTGTTTTCATGCTGGCTAACACAACATCTGCAGGCCGTGGATCAAGGAGTCATTTTGACTTTCAAGTCTTATTCTTTAAGAAATACATTTCATAAGCCTATAGCTGCCATAGATGGTGACTTCTCTGATGGATCTGGGCAAAGTAAATTGAAATCCTTCTGGAAAAGACTCACCATTCTAGGTGCCATTAAGGACATTTGTGATTCATGGGAAGAGGTCAAAACATCAATATTAACAGGAGTTTGAAAGAAGTTGATTCCAACCCTTATGGATGATTTTGATGGGTTCAAGATTCCAGTGGAGGAAGTAACTGCGGATGCGGTGGATGTAGCGAGAGAACTAGAATTAGAAGTGGAGCCTGAAGATGTGACTGAATTGCTGCAATCTCAGGATAAAACTTTTAACAGATAAGGAGTTGCTTCTTATGAATGAGCAAAGAAAGTGGTTTCTGGAGATGGAATCTCTTTCTGGTGAAGATCGTTGAAGTGACAGCAAAGGATTTAGAATATTACATAAATTTAGTTGATAAAGCGGTGGCAGGGTTTGAGAGGATTGACTCCAAGTCTTCAAGGATGGACGGAGTGGTGAAGAAATGAACTCAGCAAAACAAGGAAGGGTGGGCATTTAGGACAAATGGACCAGCGTGTACAAAGACACAGGGGAGATCTGAGGTGGGGGGAGGGAAGAAACCAGGCAAGGGAAACATTTTGGAGAAGGACACAGACGGAGATTTTGCTGGAGAAGGGCTAACTCAGAAGGAATGATGGCAGAGACCCAGAATTACGGGAAATCCCCAAGTCCAGTTTAGTTCTTAATCTGTTCAAGTCTGGATTCTATAACCAGCCTGTGGGGCCAAAGAATCATAAACTGTTAGGGTCTGAATGTCCCTGAGAAATACTGAAACTAAGACCAGAGAAGGAAAGGGGTTTGCCCAAAGAGGTACAGCTGCTTAATGGCCAAGCCATTAGAACCCAGAACTATGAGTCCTTAAGACATGAGTGGTCTGGCCTGCAACCATCTAGAGAAATCTGTATCAGAATTTAGCCTTCCTGCAGAAGGATGCAGTGTGGCTCTGAAAGGGTAAGGGAAAGAGATCCCGCACATGTACTATAGATGGTTTTTAGTGGAAATGCTGTTTCATGGGCTGATTTCCCTTGCTAATAAATTCCAGCCTCAATGCAAAGGGAATTCCTAAGGCTAAGGAGGGCTCAGCCATCAGCCAGCCCACCCTGTCTCACAAGGGAGGCTCTTTCAGGAAGCTGCCATGGCTTATTACACTAAGGAGTGGCGGCCTTCTTCTGTATCCAAGCACCCCAGTGCCTCTTCTTCTTCTGCCTCCTAATGAGTAAACAGTTTGGCTCTGGAACTAGAACGCAGAAACAGGCAGGGGTGGCGCTGGGGCTGCCCGTGGCATCGTTCTCTTTCTCTGCGGGGGCGGGAAAAGAGATAGTCCAGCCCGGCGCTTCTCAGACCCACGGGTGTGTGTAGTCACACGGGGATCCTGTTCAATTGCAGAGTCCGGTGGTGCAGGGCTGGGAGGAGCCTGAGATCCTGCATTTCTAAGAGGCTCCTGGGTAGTGCTGATGCAATGGCCTCTGACTGCACTTTGAATAACAAGGTTCTAGAGAAGCTTTGAGACCTGTATGTTCAGGCCCCAGAAGAGGGGAAGTTGGGGTCACTGCAGGCAATTGACTACAGGAAGCAAGATTTTGTATCTTTCTCCCCAAGTCTAACCTGTCAAGGGGCCTGAAATTCTACCATTAGAGTCACCTCTTTAGGGTTCATGTGGTAATTAAATTCAACTTTTTATTTTGGAAGGTAATTCATACACAGTCCTTAATGCCTTGACTCTGCTTTATCCAGCGACTCACTTTCATCTCTCAAGAGAAGGCAGGCACAGAAGAAAGGGGACATGGGGTTGGTGGGCTCTGATGGGATGGACAGGTGGGGTAGGACAGGCTTCCAGGCTGGGCACACCAAGGCCAGACCTGGTTGGGTTTTCCCGGCCACCAGGCCCAGAACAGGGCTGAAACACAGCTTCACTCACTCTGTTATTTTTCTTAGAGCTGGGTCCATAAGCAATTTCTGGAAGCCCTACTCTCACAGGCCCATCTTCCTAATAGGAGAGGTCTCTTTTTTGGATGTTTCTGAGCCTAGATCATTTTCTGTCTCTAGAACTTGGCCTTTTCTGCCTTCAGGAGTGAAGGGAGAAGACCCAGGATTCCTTGCCTTTTCCCACTAGAATGTGAGAGCCCTATAAGGCCAGTGTGTACCTCTGTCTGGTCTCCACTGTACTTTCAGCACCTGGAGTGGAGCCTCACACAAATAGAGACCTAGAAATGTTCGTTGAGTGAATCAGCATTTACCTGCCAAGGTCTCTCTCCATCAGCTTTCTTTAAGGGGAAAGCAACTACGATGGGTGATTGACTGAACTGATTGAATCCTAGGACTTGAGAATTTGGAAGAAAAGAACTCCTGTCCCTAAGTCTCTAAGACACTTGATCCTGGAACTCAAATACCTCATTTTAAGAATGAAGAAACTGAAGCCCAGCAAGGCTGTGGCAGAAAAGGATAGACCCCCAGGTCTCTGGCTCCCAGGTCAGGGTATTGTCTACTTCAATTTATGTAGACAGGCATTTATTGAGCAACTACTGTATTCCAGGAACTGTTCTAGACACTAAGGATCCAGAATAAACCAGAAGACAAAGCCCCTGATCTCACAGAGCTTAAATTCCAGAGAAGGAGACAGAAATAAACACATACATCAGTAAATAATTTCAGAAAGGGATAGAAGCTATGAAGGAAAGAAAACAGGCTAATGGGGTATGAAGTGTGTAGAGTGTGCAGTGGGGGCAGGAATGCCCAAAGAAAAGGTGACTTAGCTGAAGCTTTTACCTAGGAATTATGCCCAGGGAGATGAACAGACACAACCCCTACCTCTAGGGTCTGATTCATTGCTCCCACATTCTGTTCTGTATCTTGCCAACATTCTCCTTCCTGTCCTTTCCTCACACTGCTCTGAAGTCACCCTCAGGCCTGTGGTTCCAGTCATCCTCCAACTACCCATGACTGTCTCTGCAGCCTCCAGGCCAAGGACGATCTCAGCTCCCAAAGGTGTCTCCATGGTCATACCCCCTTCAAGGCCAGAACCGAAAAGACTGTGATATTCTGCTTTAAGTCCAAACTCCCCGTTTTATAGGAGAGGTGCCTGAAGCACAGAGAGGGCAAGTGACTTACCCAAAGTCACACAGTAATTGGCAGAATTCCTACTTTGCCGTTTCCCCCTGCATTTTCTCCTTTGTTCCCTGCCAACCCTCCAGGAGTCACCAGGAGTCTCCAGGAATGTTCAGCAAGCTTTCATCCTTGGTCCCCTTCACCCAGCCCCCAAGGAGACCAGAGACATGGAGCTGAGTGCTGTCCCTCTGCCACCTTGTGGCTGCTCTTGAGAACATCGCCTGCCCTGCCACTTTGGAAAAGCTGCCACAGAATTCTCACCCCGATCTTGACACCCCTCCCTGTACCCGTAACTTCTGACAAAATAGCTCCCCCCATGCAGATATTCACCTCTAAGAAAGAAGCCGGGGCTTAGGGTCAGGCTCACCCCTTAGCGCTCCGGATGGAACATAACAAAGACCCTTCTCCCATCTGTGCTGCTTCCTCTTCTGTAAAATGAGGGTGATAATCTCTTCCCACCCGCCTCACAAAACAGTTGTACGGTGGGAACACGTCATAGCTGTGCAAGTGCTCTGAGAGGTTGAAGTTTGCCATCACTTGGCCAACGCCCCCTCTCTGTCATTTAGCAGACGCCCTCACCTGCCCGGAAGTCGTCCAGAATAAGTGGCCGTGAGAAGTGGACTTCCGTGACACCATCACCTGTAAGCACAGAAGACTCGTTTACAGAATACAAGATGTCTTTTCTGCTTGCAATGGGATTACTCCTTCCCGTGGCCGCCTGTCTGGCCTCTGTCAGGATGTCTGTCTGTGATACGGGGAAGGGATGGTATCTGAGTACTTCTTACAGAGCCCAGTGCCAGGTTCTGAGGGGTAAGAGGTGTCCCCAGGTGTGTCTGAGGGCTTTTCTGCCTGCCAGAGTCCACTTTGCCACCTGTTGGCAGGTCAGAAATTTCTGGGAATAAACACCACCCAGGAGCAGCGGTCAGCCCATGACTAAGGGGAATTGGTGGCTAAGTACCCCAGCTCCCTCACCCCCCAGGTAGGGTAACTCTGAGACGCTGGTTCTCAGAGCCACCCCTAGGACTAAGTCCCACTCGCCCCTTGGGGTTGCTGACTTGATAACAGCCCCCTTATTGGTACTCTCCTACCCTCCTCCTGGAGTTTCCTTCACGAATAAATAAACTATTTGCACTCAAATCCTCATCTCAGCAGTGGATTTTGGGGGAGCTCAAACTGAGACACCAGGATAATCCCAAACATCCTTCTTTGTCTCACTCCCTGAGGGCGTGTGCAGCGTACTTTGGGCGCGGCGAGGAGTGAGGACAGGGTCATGATATGGCTGTTTGAAAAGGATCTGGCTGGCTGCCAGCCAAAGCCTGGACTGCAGGGGAGCCTAGGAGCTGCAGGGGGACTTGTCCAGAGACCACTGCAACTGTTCACAGGAGAGAAAACAATGACTGAGACTAGGGTGAAGGAAATGCATGGGGATGAAAAGAAATTAAAAGGCGGATTTCACCAATAAATCAATATGCCCATAGACAACAGCCACGTAAGTGGTGAGAGGTGGAAGTTAAAGTATTTTGTAAGTGAAACCTAACAGTAACCCACTAGCTAAGGATGAATAGATAGACCAAAAATATAGACGTTCCTCGATCCTAAAAGGTATAAAGGTATGTCTAATTCTTCACCCCCACGCAAAGGTGAGACCCACTTAAAATGAGGACACCGAAGGACCTTCTCTACCTTTCTCTCCACACACACCTATTTATGGAAAATACAAAGGACACAGGAACTTGTTAAACTATACCTTAAGGAGATCATCAGCAACATTCAGACTGCGTGAGGCTCTCCAGGACAAGTGACCCAAATTATTTATTTAAAACACTGGATAGAGGTGAAAAGATGTAAGAGAACATACAAAGTAAAAGAGATTTAAGGGACATGTGAGCCAATCACAGCGTGTGGCTCTTACTTGAATCCTGATTCAAACAAACTATAAAAATATTTTTTCCCAAGTCAGTCGTGAAAATATAAATACCAGCTGCATATTTTATTATTTTAAGGAATTGTTAAAAATATTAGGAGACATGATGGTGAGATGGTTGTTATCTTTTAAAAGGAGTCCTTATCTTTTACAGAAACATGCTGAAATATTTATAGGTAAAATTATAGGATGCCTGGGGTTCATTTCAAAATAATCTGGAATGGGGGCGTGGGTAAAGTAAGAGATTAAGTAAGATTCACCACATGTTGATAATTGTTGAAGCTGATGATGGATACATTTTTTTAAACTTTTTATGTTATATTTGGAGTATCGCTGATTAAGAATGTTGTGTTAGTTTCACGTGTACAACAAAGTGGTTCAGTCATACATATACATGTACCTATTCTTTTTCAAATTCTTTTCCCATTTAGGTTGTTACATAATATTGGGCAGAGTTCCCTGTACTATACAGTAGGTCTCTGTTGGTTATCCATTTTAATGATAGTTTATTTATTTTTTTGTGATATGCGGGCCTCTCACTGTTGTGGCCTCTCCCATTGCGGAGCACAGGCTCAGCGGCCATGGCTCACGGGCCCAGCCGCTCCGCGGCATGTGGGATCTTCCCGGACCGGGACACGAACCCGTGTCTCCTACATTGGCAGGCGGATTCTCAACCACTGCGCCACCAGGGAAGCCCTGGTTATCCATTTTAAATATAGCAGTGTGTACCTGTCAATTCCAAACTCCCTAACGATCCCTCCCCCCAACCCATCCCCCCGGTAACCATAATATCGTTCTCTCAGTCTGTGAGTCTGTTTCTGTTTTGTAAATAAATTCATTTGTATCATTTTTTTCCATTCCGCATATAAGCAATGCCATATTTCTCTTTCTCTGACTTAACTTCACTCAGTATGACAATCTCTAGGTCCAGATAATGGATATATTGGTTTTCTTATATTTTTTCTCTACTCATAGGTGTTTGAGAAAATCCATAAAGATGCTTAATGAAACCAAAAGAAATAGGATTTGAGAAATGTCTTGGAAGTGGCATTGATCTAATACATTATTGGAAGATGTGGGACCGTGAAGAAACTAGAAGTGTCTAGAACAACACCCAGGTCTCTGGCTTGTGTAACTCTTCATGTGGTGGTTGTATTAGTTGGCTCGGGCTGCCATAATGAAATACCATGCATTGGGTGTCTTAAACCACAGGGATTTATGCGCTCACGGTTCCGGGGGTTGGGAAGTCCCAGATCAAGATCCAGTAGGATGGCTTCGGGTGAGAGTTCTCTTCCTGGTTTGCAGGTACCACCTTCTCAATGTGTTCTCACATGGCAGAGAAAGAGCTTTGGTGTCTCTTCCTCTTCTTAGAAGGACGCCAATCTTATTGGATTAGAGCCCACTCTTAGGAACTCATGCAACCCCATTTACCTCCTAAAGACCATGTCTCCAAATACAATCACAGTGAAGGTAAGACTTCAACATAGGAATTTGGAGGGGATACAATTCACTCCATTTGCTGAGATGGGAAAGACTGGGAAAGAACAGTGCGGAAAGAGAGAGCTGTCCTTGTCACAAGTGAGGACATCTAGATTTCCAAATAACACAAAGCTGACCAAAGCTGCAGGTGCCCAGAATCGTAATGAAGGTGTAGAAACAAGAAAACAGCACCATTGATTTATTGCCCACTTACCTTAACCCGGAACTGTGCTCGGTGCTTTTTAAGCAGCATCTCATTTAATCCTCATTTTACAGATGACAAAACTAAAGCACATAAAAGTCGCTTGCCCAAGGTCCCATGGCCGGCACATGGTGGAACCGGGCCCCGCCTGATATAAGAATCCATGCTTTGTTTTTACTCTGCCTCAGCAGGGAAGATCTGACTTTGGGGTCCTAGTGGTCTACATTGGAATTCTGCTTCTGTCATTTACTTGCTGAGAGGCCTTGAGCACAACTTCTCTGAACTCAGTATCTTCATCTGTAAAGTCAGGGTTGTGATATTAACCTCACGAGATTTTAATGAGGCTCAGATAAGGTGGTGCGTGGGCAGTGCTTGCTACACTGAGAATTTGAGGGCAGCTGCTATTGTTATTGACACTGTGTTTGTCATATACCTTCATTCCTTCTACTCACCTTTCTGTGGAAATTCCCAGAACTGTTATTTCTCTGACACCACTGACAATGCTTAACCCACCTGAATACATTTATCCTGCTTCTCAAGGACCAACAGTCTGGGGTGCCCTTTGGGGAGGGTTGGGGACAGGACAGTCAGGGCAGCACATGTATGACTCATTTTTCCCTTCCCTCATGCCTGACTATCTAGGTCTGCCAACCAGGATAAGATGACCACGTGGCCAGAACTTCTCAGACACGCCTGGTTTCACGTGTTAACCCCACTGTCAGACCTCGTGTCCCCATCTGGGGGCTCACACAAGCTTCTGTGTAGCTACCAGTAACCTGTGTTTCTTTTACTGCTGTTGCAAAGCAGCTTAGTGGATGTCCTGCCCTGTGCAGATCTTCCAATCCACACTGACCATTTTTCCAGGAAGGAGTGGGTGTTTCTCAGCCATGAGGCAGCATAAAGAGCCCGGAGTGGTCAAAATCCTAGGTCAGCTCGAACCAGCTTTCTGTCATTGAGCTGAACATGCTCCACGGCTGGACTTCAGCCCCCTCCTCAGAGACTGCATGGATGGAGCTCTCAGGGCCACATCAGCCCCGGGGGTTGAACATCGTTTGGGGCTAAGCTTAGGCAGGCTCCCGCGTTGATTTTTAAGTGAGATGAGGACAGGACGTGGCTCGTCTACTCAGAGGAATGTTGGGCTCATCTACCGCCCCACGTACCCAATCCTAAAAATATTCCTGCTTCTCCATCAGAAAGCAAGCCTAGGAAGGTGAGAAGGAGATTTATAATTCCTTGTCATTCTCTTTGTGGGCTTTATAGCATGGAGTTTTCTGTGAAAATACCTACAGGGAACGCAAGAGATTAGAAATGGCTGGAGTCTTCTGGGTGCCGTGCCAAAGGCCTGACGTGTGAGCAGTGAGGGTTAGGTTTCCTGCGCTCTCAGGAAAAGAGAGAGTTTAGTTCCCATTCACCCAGGGCCTGTCCGGTGCCTAGCACTGTGCTTCAGATTGCTGAGAAATAATATTTTAAATTTGCAAACATTGTCCACACCTGTCTTAATCAGTTTGGGCTGCTATAACACGATACTGTAACCTGGGTGGCTTAACAACAAACATTCGCTGCTCACAGTTCTGGAGGCTTCAGACTGAGATCAGGGTACCAGCATGGACAGGTTCTGGGGAGGGCTCCCTTCCTGGTTTACAGACAGCATCCTTCCTGTATCCTCACAGGGTGGAGAGAGGGAACACTAGTTTCTTCATCTTCTTAAAAGGGCACTAATCCAATCATGGAGACTCCACTCATGACCTCATCTAAGCCTAATCCTCTCCCAAAGACCCCAATTCCAAATACCATCACATTGCGGATTAGAGCTTCAGCATATGAACTCTGGGGAGACACAGACATGCAGTCCATAGCAATACCCTTAAGGCCATTACAATTTAACTCAAAACACTGAAAAATAACCTGGTTCCCAGACCCCCATTTTTTCAAATATAATGACAGTTTATTCTCTCACAGTCAAGAGTTTCTGTGGCTCTGAGGACCTACAATCCGGGAAGAGATGGAAGGGAATTACCAGAGGGTCATAGAGCCGCGGGTACTGTCCATGGAAAGGTGGTTGTCACCTCGTGTTTATGAGATAAGTTGGGGAGGAAAGGGGGTAGTTAGGCAGGAATGGGACATGATTCCTTGTTCAGGATCACAGAGTTAACTGGTCAGAGCAGAGCCCAGGAAAGGTCTCCTCCGCCCAGGGCTCAGGCAAACCCTCCGGACATGGACTGCCCCACCACCCACTGGCTCTGGGGGCAGGAGTTGGGAACTTGGAGTTGAGAGCCAGTCTTCTCAGCTGTAAAATGCCTCAAAGGGGTTTTGTTGAGGTTACTACAACCCTGCTTTGTAAACTGCTGTACAGTATATATGTGTGACCCATATATTTAGAAAAGACAAACTAAATCCTCATTATAGATATACATCACTGAGATTTTAAATTACATGTGTCAACAATAATAACAGGATTAAACCCATAGAATCACAGAGCTAGAAGCATTCTCCCATGCAGGCTTACTTATCTGGTGTTGGCATCCCCTGGTCCCTATCTGTGCCAAGTGGTATTAATTGCATTACCAATGATGAACACATTCAATTTCAGAATCCTCCCAGAAAGGAGAGCTACTCAAGGGGTGAATTCTCACGTCTGTATTCCAACTAGTCCAGCACTCAAAGACTCAAGCTCCAGGGCTGTAGGACCCATGGTTGGGGAGGGACAATCCCTCACCCTGAAACACAGAACTCTAGAGACCAAGGGGAGACCCGAGCTGCTGGAGCTCAAACTGGGGCTCCAGCTGAAGTCTCCTGGATGTCCATCTTCCTCCTCTCAAGCTGGTTCTATTCTACTTGGCTCTGAGAAAAAAAGGAAGGAGGGAGGGACAGAGGGCAGCTGACATCCTCTGTGGCCCCAGATGAATACTTGGTTCTAGCTTTTACCAACAGAGGATCTCAGAAAGCTCCAGACCTCCTTGCTATAGAGCACAGGCTGGCCATGAGACATCAGTACTATGGCACCCAGCACCCATTGTCATCTTGGCAATCTCATCATCCTCTACCTGACGATCCTTTCCCCCAGGGCTGGCACAATAACCGTACAACCCTACATCCATGACCCCAATTTTCCACAGCACCAGGCGTTCTGGTGTGTGGGTTCATTCTGTGTAAGGATGAGATTTCTCCCCGTATTGAAACTGAAATACTCTTAGGAGGGTCCTCCCACTAGACCACAGGTACCGAGAGCAAGGCTCTCTGCTCATGAGGCCAGACTGCTGTCAGCAGCTCAGACAGAGAGTGGAGGGCTAGGGTGTAGCATCCAGGGGCCAGCTCGAAGAAGGCCAGAACCCTCCCTTCCCTACCTGCCCCTGAAACCCAGCTTCTCTCCACCGCAGGCCCTGATCTTTTGACTTCACAGCACCAAGTCCCAGTGATAACGTACAAAACACCATTATTAAATGCTTTCAAGGAATCTGGTGGTGCAGCCAGACTCTTGGGGCCAAAACAAAACTTCCAAGGTCTGCTAAAGGTTACAGCCAAGGCTGAGGGGTTCCTGCCACTTGAAAGTGTTGGCTTCAGTGTTGATGGTAAATGGAAAAAAGTTTTAGGTCTCAGCTGAGATTTGGGACAAGGAGACTCAGAGCACAGATGAAAGCAAAGGCATCAGGGTAGGTGGGAATCTGTGCCAGCTATGAGAAAGTCAGGCGAAGGGCACCACTCGGACTTCTATTCCAAAAGAAATTATAAACAGAATTTTTTTAAATTTAATTTTATTTATTTTTTATAGAGCAAGTTCTTATTAGTTATCCATTTTTTACATATTCGTGTATATATGCCAATCCCAATCTCCGAATTTTTTTTAATTAATTAATTAATTTATTTATTTTTGGCTGTGTTGGGTCTTCATTTCTGTGTGAGAGCTTTCTCTAGTTGTGGCAAGCGGGGGCCACTCTTCATCGCGGTGCGCGGGCCTCTCACTATCGCGGCCTCTCTCGTTGCGGAGCACAGGCTCCAGACGCGCAGGCTCAGTAGTTGTGGTGCACGGGCTTAGTTGCTCCGCGGCATGTGGGATCCTCCCAGACCAGGGCTCGAACCCATGTCCCCTGCATTAGCAGGCAGACTCTCAACCACTGCGCCACCAGGGAAGCCCCAATCTCCCAATTTATCAGAATTTTTAAAGATGTCTTAAATGTGTGGGTGGGCTTCCTCTACCTCTTAGCACACATCTGCTTCCCTGGGGGGCTGTCCTTGTTTCTACAACAGACCCATAAGGCAAAAAGTGGATACAGAAGAATACATAAAATAACATTCTAACATCTCCGGAGAACTCAAAACATCATTCTCATTCTTGCAAAGGCACCAAGAGACCCCCCCTCTCACTTGAGGAAAGAAAACTGAGGCTAAACTTTTCCAGATTTGCAGAGAACCTCAGCAGCAGAGCTACTATGGTCAAAACAGGTGTTCCAACCTCCTACCTCGAGCAGCTGTGCTCCCGGTGCTCTCTCTTCTGTAACACCAAACATTGCTTCTTCAAAGGAGAAATTAGAAGTGAGGCTGAAAAACAAAGCAACAGAAACAACGACCAGGAGTGAGACATAAAAACAAAGAAGTAGGGCATGCCAAGGCTTAAAAGACTGACCAGCATTCGAGTATGGCCAGCCAGGCAGGCACAGGACCTACCTTGGAGCCCAGAAGGTCTTCACTGACTCTGTCCTATGGGGGAGCCGGCTAGAATCAACACACTGTCTATTGGTAGAGAAGTGAGGAGCGGGAAGAAAAGAACTGTTCAGCCAGAAGCAAGTGGGAGCCTGCAGAGGCCTGTAGGCAGCCCCTTCTGCAGGCTGGTCCTTGGCCCACTATCCTCGCCAAGGGTGAAGGAGGGCACTGCAGGGACCACGTACCTGGAGATCCAGGGAGACTTGGGCCACCTGTCGGGGGTATAAATCACTGTGAACCTAGCAGTGTAAAGGAAGAGGAGCCAGTCCACCATAAGGAGACCCAGGGCAAGATGGTGGCCACTTTTTGATGGCTCATGGGCTTACACTACTGTGAGGTGGGAGATGTGAAGGCTGACCCACAATACACACTGAAAACTACACAGGCCGTGCCAAGACCAGGCTTCAGTGGCTTCTGCCGCTGGTACCAGTGGTCCAGGCTCCTTACCTCAGGGCTGAGACATTCAAGTGGCCCCGGTGACACAGGGCATGTGGACAAAGTGGAGGCCATGCTCTCCTAGAAGAACCAAGTCAGTGTACTGACTACCACTGCCAAGGTCTAATGCTTTAGTGTTGACCCAGTAAAGTGAGGTCTGTCAAACCAGACAATACACTTTAAGTAAACCAAGGCAGCCCAAAAACATTTTAATAGCTTCTGAGGTAGGCCCTGGAGGCTCAGGCCATGCGAAGGGTCCCAGGTACTGGTGTGGCCCCAGGGGCCTGTGGGTACTGGGGCCAGAGCAGCCAGGATACTCTGAGATTTTCAGAGGCAATGCAGTGACTACTTTGTAAGGGCGTTTGTGTCTGACACCAGCAGACCTGGCCCCTTGCTGAGGGCTGTCATTTGTGTGGCCCAGAGACGTACATGGAGGAAATGTGGATCCCGACTCACAGTTGACAGGTAGAATACAAGATGCCAAATTTGAATTTGAGATAAGCAACAAAGAATGATGTGGCACATACTTATAATACAAGATTATTTGGTGTTTATCTGAAATGCAAATTAAACTGAGCATTTTGCGTTTTTATTTGCTAAACCTGGCAATCTAGATCCTAGCAGCACAGACACTGTGGGGCTGACACCAGAAGCCCTGCCAAGCTGGAATCCCCAGGTGTGGCCACGGCCATGTGGGAAAAGCACCAAGGCAACACAGGGGCACTCCTCTCCTGCAGCCTTGCCTGAATGTGGCACATGTGGGTTTTACGTTGCCTAGTAGCCGAATTTTAAAATTCGTTCATCATCGGATGAATGGATAAAGAAGATGTGGCACATATATACAATGGAATATTACTCAGCCATAAAAAGAACTGAAACTGAGTTATTTGTAATGAGGTGGATAGACCTGGAGTCTGTCATACAGAGTGAAGTAAGTCAGAAGGAGAAAAACAAATACCGTATGCTAACACATATATATGGACTCTAAGAAAAAAAAATGTCATGAAGAGATTAGTGGTAGAACGGGAATAAAACCCAGACCTACTAGAGCATGGACTTGAGGATATGGGGAGGGAGAAGGGTAAGCTGTGACAAAGTGAGAGAGTGGCAGGGACATACATACACTACTAAATGTAAATTAGATAGCTAGTGGGAAGCTGCCGCATAGCACAGGGAGATCACCTCTGTGCTTTGTGACCACCTAGAGGGGTGGGATAGGGAGGATGGGAGGGAGGGTGACGCAAGAGGGAAGAGATATGGGAACATATGTATATGTATAACTGATTCACTTTGTTGTAAAGGAGAAACTAACACACTATTGTAAAAGTTATACTCCAATAAAGATGTTTAAAAAATAAATAAAATAAACCTTAAAAAAAAGCAAAAAGAAACAGGGGAAATTAATTATAATATGTTTTATATAGCCCAGTATATCCAAAATATTGTCCTGTCAACATGTAATCAATATAACAATATCAATGAGATGTTTTACATTCTCCTTTTAGGACTAAGGCTGTGAAAGCTGGTGTGTAAATTAACAGTCCTTCTCAATCTGAACCAGGCTCCCTTCAAGTGCTCAATAGCCACTTACACTGCAGTGAAGTTCCAATGGCTTTGGGGGCTGGCAGCAGCCATCTGGACCCCTCGCCGAGAGTCCCAGGCATTGGTGTGATTCTGTGATGTGAGGGAGGTGGGGTGAGCGGGGGGTCAGGCAGCCTGTCCATTCTAAAAAGAATCAAGGCAACGTGGGGACCACTTTCTTACAACTCCCGGGTTTTCACCACAGGCCCAGGCGCCCTGCCAAGGGTCTGAGATGGGGAAGTTGGGGATGGAGCCTGGGCAGTCAAATAATATCTGTGACAAAAGCCAAGTAATGCAGTAACTATTCTTTAAAGGCTTCAGTGGGGCTTCCCTGGTGGTGCAGTGGTTAAGAATCTGCCTGCCAATGCAGGGGACATGGGTTCGGGAAGATCCCGCATGCCGCGGAGCAACTAAGCCCGTGAGCCACAACTGCTGAGCCTGCGCGTCTGGAGCCTGTGCTCCGCAACGGGAGAGGCCGTGACAGTGAGAGGCCCGTGCACCGCGATGAAGAGTGGCCCCCGCTCTCCCCAACTGGAGAAATCCCTCGCACAGAGACAAAGACCCAACACAGCCAAAGATAAATAAATAAATAATTTATTTTTTTAAAAAAAGGCTACACTGGGTGCCCCAGAAATTAGGCTCTGGGCCACAGAGCTGAGGCCCCGATGTATCCTGGTGATGTAGGGAGTGGTAGCCATCCAACCCATATGGTCTGAGAAGAACCAAGGCGCATGGTGAGGTCTGGGGCTGGCACCACAGATGCAGGCCTCCTGCCAAGGGTCTTAGACATTGGTATTGCCCATGTGACATGAAGAAAGGGGACGAGGGGGCAGCAATTCGCTCTAAGAAGTAAATCCAAGACGTTGTGGTCTGGTGGGTGGACCCGGGCAGCTGCTGTGGTCAGTTCCACTCTCTGCTCAGTGGCACACAGAGCCCCTCCCACCAGAACCACCAGGCCCCTCCTGCTTGGACCTGTGTGCCTCCTCCTGAGAAGGGCTCCAGTGGATGACAAATGGGCACAGAGCATGCCCACCTACACGATGACCCACCCCAGGCAGACAAGGCAGGGTGAGGTGGTCATCTTTCCTTGTTACATAAATTCCTACAAAATTTCCTCTGTTTTGCCTCTGGTCCTCGAAGCCTAAAACGTTTGCCAAGCCCCACTCTATCCAATGACTTTCAGGGGTCAGGAGTTGTCCAGAGGTCAAGGTCCCTGCCAGGGACCCAGGCTCCAGGGCGGTTCCTGTGATATGAGAAGAGGAGACCAGGCGGCCAACGCGCTAAGAGGAACCAAAGCAGCATGTGCCGACATCTAATGCTTTCTGGGGCTGGCAGTAGAAGCTTGCTTTCCTGCCGATATTTGATGCACAGGATGCGGTGGGGGAGGGGAGGGGGGCGTGGGGGGAAGTGGTCTCAGCCCCAGGTGACAATGTAGCTCCTGATGATCTGCCACTGAAGGGCAAGGAAGGACCCTTCCCGAGGGCAGCCTCCTTCTCCTGGTTGTTTCCAGAATGTGAGTGGGGTAGTAAAATCATATGTGTGCATAAGGGACCCACACTGACCATAGGCATGTAGGTGTGGAGTCATATTATTACCCATGTCGTATTTGTCTGTAAAGTCAGTGAGTGGAGGACAGCAGAGTAGCCTCTGCCATTGTCACATTGTTCTGAGATAGAAGGAAGCCGTGGATGTGAGTTCTAAAGAGGAGCCTGGGACCAAAGTTGGCCTGAAGGAAGAGGGCTCTTCTTCTTGTAGACAAGGAGGAGGGTGAAGGGGAGTTCACAGACCTCCAAGTCGGAGGGCCAGGAAATTAAGGTTGTTAACTGGGAAACTTAAAACCATTGCCTTGGAGAGGTCTGAGTTTATTTGAAACAGCTCTGTCTACAGAGTTGGGTTGAATCGAGGGCAGAGAAATGTGGGTGGGAGGAGATTCTGGGCTTGAAGACAGTTGATGCAGGTGTGGGGAAAGAAGTGCAAGGAAGAGGTTAGGAGGCCAACCATAAGTACCCAAAGAAAATTTGTAGCTCAACATAATGGCTGGAGCCTCGTGACAGAGGGTTTAAAAAGATTAGACACTCGCATTAAAATTGGGATCCTCAGGCTAAAAGAAGATGAATGTGTAATGCTCAGAAGCGTTAGATGTTGGGGTCCCCAGCCAGGGAGGTATCCAGAGGTTGATGGTTGTCCTTGATGGTCAGGTTTGGCAAATCAGGGGCCCAATATCTAAAAGGGTGAGAGAATTGCCATGGTGTCAAAATTGCCATGGTGAAATGGGTGAGGGAGGTGAGTGGTAGATACAAGAAGAGGAAGGACCTCCTGCAGCTGGAAGGAGACTTTGGAAAGGGCTGAGTTGCAGTGAGGGTAAATCAGAGGCCGGGAGTGGCTCCGTTTGGAGTTGAGATTCAGTAGAAGGAGAAGGATTGGGGGTCAGAGGAGGAGCTCAGGGTTTGCAGTCTTGGAGGTGTGGAGGGCACCTGTCAATGTCCAAGTCATTATGGCCTGGAATGTGGCAGCAAGGAGGGCCGTTGAAGAGCCAGGGCACCAGGAAGCCAGGATATTGGAAAAGTCATCAACGAGGGTATGAATGTCTCCCTGGCAGGATGGAGAGATCCCAGGACAGGTTCTAAGCTTTTTGCAAGATCAGAGCTTCTCTCAAAGCATACAGGTGACGGTAGTGCATGGAAGCTGGCAACAAGGGCTGTGAAGTATGCATTGGACTCATAGGATTGTGTGTAGCAATTTTCCGTTCTCCCTGTGGAGGAGACAGAGGAGGGAACGGAAGGACCAGGGAGGTTTCTGGTACGTGAGGTGATGATAGGTGTGATCTAGAAAAGCCTTGGTGAGCAAGGGAGTCTGGCATCAAGAGAGTTTATATGAGTGCAGGAGTCCTTTCGCTTAATGCTTGCTAGTCACACCTGCTCTCTTACCCTTGACCATGGAAATATTAATCAGAGAGGTGGCCTGGGTCCCATGGTGGAAAATGGGGCCAAAGGTCATGGATGCGTCTATTGTTGCTGAGTAGAAATTATTGGGCCAGAAGTCAAAGAGGAGGAAATAAGGATTAATTATACTATGTAGATATATTTCTTTACTGCAAAGTCTGGTACCCCTACATGCATCTCTAGGTTTGGGGTAAAATACCCAGTGGTTTCAGGTTGCTGTAGACAAACCTTTCTGTGCACTTGAACTCCTTTGGAACTCTAATGGCACCAAACCTAGTGCTTCAAACAACCATGAAATTCTCACACCTGATGACCACAATTACCCTTTTTCTTTTTGAAACATGAAATTTTTTTGAGTGCAGCATCTGCTTTGTGTATAAGACCTCCTTAACATCTGGGTTCCCACTGCTTTTTTCAGGATTGTTGCCTCTTCAATTTGGAAGCCATGCAATCTCTAAGAATCTGTTCATGGTTGTCATATGTGCTCCATCAAAGTTTGTTTGTGATTTATTGTCCAAGTTTATAAGTTTGTTTTTGTTAAAGCTCTCAGAGATAGCATGAGTTCTTTCTGTGAGTAAAAACTTTCTACCCAGAGGGATCACTGGCTATTTCACATTTATGCATGTGAAAAAGTACTGCTGTTAAATCTGCGTCTTACAGCCATTACAAGAGGCTCCTAAGATGTTCTTGGTTCAAAACTTCCTATGTTGTATCTGGTTTTCCTTTCTGGGTTAAATCACAGAATGGTCTGGCTGTAGCAAAATGAAGAGCAAATCTCCCACAACACCATGCTCCTCCAAGGAATGATCTGCCCTGGTTGTTGGTTAATAAAGTGCAGTTTCTTTTATCTTGGAAGCTTTTCTCCAGTACAGATTAATGCGTCCATTTCCCCTGTGTCTCAAATATTTAACTTCAGCTATCCCAAGATAGGAATTCATTAAGCTTTGGAATGGATACCCAAGTAATCGAAGATAGTCTAAACATTGTTCAAAGCCGTGATCTAAAGTTGCTGTGCCATCAATACAGGGAATGCAATAATGTAATGATTCAGCTAATGATGAATTTTTCATGTCAGGCAGAATTTGAGCACTCTAGGGCATTATTTACTGTGAGGGGTCTGAGGCACAGGCTAAGTAGCTCACGTGACGATGCCTGGAAGCTCCGTACACATATGCATACATCGAAGTCTTATAGCTACACTTGGCCATAAATGACCTACAGACACATCAAATACAATGGTTAAGGAAACAGTATATAGCGAAATTGTGTCAAGATATAGATGCCCTTCAGTCAAGGTCTAGTCGGGACAAGAGACTCAGCCACAGTTTGTTAACAGAAAGAATTTAATATAAAGAATTGGTTAACAGATACTAGGGAGTTCCAAGAGACTATGGCGAGGCTGGTTCTGGGAGTATGGAAAGAACTGGAACCAAGGACTGCCGCTTGGGAAGAACAACAGTGGCTGGGGAACCAGACCCAAAATATTGGACAAGCCCCTGGCACAGTGCCAGCCTTCCGGTCTCCCTCTAGTGCCCCCTAGTGGCAGAACCTAAGAAAGAGCCAGCTGGCAAAGGAGAAATGCTGTTTGCAGGGTCCCAGCGCAGTATCACACAGCAGGGTGTGGGAAGCGTTGGTCAGGAAGTTAGAACCAGAGCTTAAGAACCCAAACAAGATGTGCTTGCACCTTATGCGCCATCTAAATGCAGGGGAGAGAAGTGAAGTAGTAGATTAGGTTACTCTGTTCTGCTTATCACCATTACCTACCCTAGGAGGCTGTTAAATCAAGGGATTAAATTTGTTTTGCCCACCGAGTACTCCAATGTCAGATTTTTTTTTATTGTTCCTTCAGTCATATGCCAAAAGTCTTGCTACAAATTGAAACTTTCTGAGCCTTAAATCAATACAGTAAAATAATTGTTCTGGGTGTAGGGAAAGAATTCTCAGACTGGGTTCATTCTAACATCCTACACAAAGCCTAACCTTGTTTTTGTGGATAGGTAGTCCTACATTTGGAAATGACAACTAGCAGGACCCAGGTACTGACAGGAATTTAGCAAGTTAGCCCTTTAGAATTATCTTTTCGGCCACCTCCCAGCACTTTACCGCTTATCTTAAAGAAGACAAAATAATAGGCTCTTCTGTTTCCAGTACCTATAATGTGCATTTCCAGGTTTGTTTTGGAGTACAGCTGTCAGAACTGACATAAGACTCTTCCTATCCAATTGTGAAGTGTGCTTTAAGCAATGTAATTGTTCCCCACTGCAATTCTTACAGCCGAGTGTCAGCATGTCAATCACTCTTCTTCCAGTTCTGATTGTTCCCTGCTGTGTTAACATCCAGAGTGAGTCTTTCCAGCTGTTGAAAGATGTCAGCATATTTATATGAACTACTTCATGTTTGTTAGGGAAAATTCCTGAAGACCAGTATAGACCACATATGACTGGGCTTGCATTTAAATTTTCTTTGGAGTCAGTAATAGAACTAAGCATTGCAAACGACATATGTGAGTACATAGTGTCATTTTATCTTAACTGGGCTTTGATCATATCCATTCCTGACAGTAGAGTAATCATGTAAGTCAAAACCGCTTCTCAAAATAAGAAACTCTATTTTATGGGGGTGTTCTCTAAGAAATCTGAAGATATCATTTACTGCAATTTTTCTGGCTAGCACAAATCACCGAACTTTTTTGATATTTCAAATTTCTCTTTGTCTTGAGTTTACATGCCCATTTCTCTAAGATCCCTAAAGGTACCCATAATCTGAGTATAACACATTTTTCCTTCACTGACAAGGAGTTTCTTCAAGAATCTTGCCTGGAATTGTTAAACCAAGAGGTTTAACGCAACGCAAGAGGGAAGAGATATGGGAACATATGTATATGTATAACTGATTCACTTTGTTGTAAAGGAAAAACTAACACACTGTTGTAGAACAGTTATACTCCAATAAAGATGTTAAAAAGAAAAAAAAAAAAGAATCTTGACTGGAATTGTTAAACCTCCAGTCAAAAATTTTGATTGAGGGCTTCTCCGGTGGCGCAGTGGTTGAGAGTCCGCCTGCCGATGCAGGGGACGCGGGTTCGTGTCCAGGTCCGGGAAGATCCCACGTGCCGCGGAGCGGCTGGGTCCGTGAGCCATGGCCGCTGAGCCTGCGCGTCCGGAGCCTGTGCTCCGCAACGGGAGAGGCCACAGCAGTGAGAGGCCCGCGTAGCAAAAAAAAAAAAAAAATTTTGATTGAATTATGTCCCCAAAAGATATGCTGAAGTTCTAACCACTGATACCTGTGAATGTGACCTTATTTGGAAATAGTGTCTTTGTAGATATAACTAAGATGTAAGTTAAGAATAGGTTATACTGGAGCAGGGTGGGCCCTTAATCCAATACGACTGGTGTCCTTACAAAAAGCAGAAAAGAGACACAGAGGGAGGAAAGCCATGTAAAGTCAGAGGCAGAGATTGGCTACAAGCTAAAGAATGTCAGGGGCTTCCAGAAGCTGGAAGAGGCAAGAAAGGGACCTTCCTCCCCTGGAGGCTTCAGAGAGAGCACAGGCCTGTCGGCACCTTGACTTTGGACTTCTGGCCTGCAGAACTGTGAGAGGATATATTTCTCTTGTTTTAAGCCATCTAGTTTGGGGTACTTTGTTACAGCAGCCCTAGGAATCTAATGCACCTCCCCAGTCTACCAACTAGAATAACAATAGCGAAACAGGTTTCTTTACTTCGTTTCAACAGCCCTGCCTCTGTTTTTTCTAAATTAGCACCTTCAGTGAGAGTGTGGGATCTTTCCTGTCTTTGCTTGGGCTGGACACAGGGGCAGAGGAGTCTTAGATTAACTCCTCAAAGAACACTCCGGGTTGATGCTTGTGGTCCATATCTTCACATACACCTGCTGATAATCGGGGGGCATCCTGGGAGCTGGTGCGGCATCGGATTTTTTTTCACTGGTGTTGCACTGGGGACGTTGTTCATACACACTGCTGCTATTAGAGATCGAAGCCCAGAAGCAAATTGATGGAACGCCCAGCATCTTCACCCAATCCAATAATCTTGTTTCCCAGTCCCTTTGGATTTACGATCTTGTGTTTCAGTTCTCCACAAGCACGCTATATTCCATAGCAGGCAGTGTTACTATAGCATACCTCTTTCTGATGTAAGTGCAGAGGTGCTTTTAACTTTCAAAGAGCCCGTCCCCAGTCCTGCCCCCTCTTAGGTGTGCCCCCTACTTTCCCCTAATTATGGTTACTCTGGTTATCCATCCCACTTTTAGTGTTCTAGGGGCCTCTTACCAGATAATTCCTTATCCTTGTACCTATATCAGAAGTTCTATCTTAGAATATCATAATGCTATATCTGTGCATTCAGTTAAGTTATACCAAACGTAACCATTGTAATTTAATATCCAAACCAGGACACTATTTTTGGAGTAAAAGGAGATGTTAAATATTAAAGCTACTAATTTTAATAACTTTAATATTTATTTAAAATATTAATTTTAAATAAGTTAAAATTCTATAACTTTTTGAAACATGTATTGACCAATGTTGACCTTTGGTAGCCCTAATCTGGTAACTGCTCTATGAATTGTAGACTGTTTAGCAGTACCTCTGGCTCTCTCTTTTTTTTTTCTCCCAGTTTTATTGAGACATAATTGACATACAGCACTGTATAAGTTTAAGATGTACAGCATAATGATTTGAGTTATATACATCATGAAATGACTAACACAATAAGTTTAGTGAACATCCATAATCTCATATAGGTACAAAATTAAAGAAATAGAAAAAATTTTTTTTTTTTTTTTTTTTTGCGTTACGCGGGCCTCTCACTGTTGTGGCCTCTCCCGTTGCGGAGCACAGGCTCCGGACGCGCAGGCTCGGCGGCCATGGCTCACGGGCCCAGCCGCTCCGCGGCATGTGGGATCTTCCCGGACCGGGGGACGAACCCGCGTCCCCTGCATCGGCAGGCGGACTCTCAACCACTGCGCCACCAGGGAAGCCCAGAAAAAATTTTTTTCTTGTGATGAGAACTCTTGGGATTTATTCTCATCACAAACAGCAGTGTTAATTATATTTATCATGTTGTACATTACACCCCTAGTATTTATTTATCTTATAACTGGAGACAATTGTAGAACTTTAAAATTAAATCTTGCAAAGGAGATGAAATACATATACATTGGAATGGGAAAAATACAATAATTTCTATTTGCAGGTGACATGATTGTCTATATAGACAATACAAAGGAAATTTTAAAAATTCCTAGAATAATTGAGTTTGACAAGGTTGCAGGTTACAAGGAGGACACACAAAAAGCAATTGCATTTTTATTTACAAACAACAAGCATGTGGAAACCAAAATTTTAAAACACAATGCCATATATAATTGCTCCAAAGAAAATGGAATATTTAGGTATAAATCCAACAAAACAGGTATAGGATTTGTAAGCTGAAAAATTACAAAATGCAAATGATAAAAATCAAAGACCTAAGTAAATAGAGAGAGATACTCTATTTGTGGTTTGGAAGATTCAACATGGTAAAGATATCAGTTTTCAACAAATGGATCTATAGGTTTAATACAATTCCTATCAAATTCCCAACAAGGTGTTTTGTAAACATACACGAGCTTATTCTAAAATTTACATGGAAAGGAAAGGACCTAGAATAGCTAAAACAATTTTGAAAAAGCAAAATAACTGGGAGGAATCACTCTACCTGATGGGAGGGCTTGCTATACAGCCGCAGTAATCAAGATAGTGTGGTTTTGGTGGTTTCTAGACACATGGACCAATGAAACAGAACAGAGAACTTAGAAATAGGTCCACACAAATATGCGCAACTGATTTTTGACAAGGTGCAAAAGCAATTTAATAAAAGAGGATGCCCTTTTCAATAAATGGTGCTGGATCAACTGACATTCACAGGCAAAAATAAAATGAACTTTGACCTAAACTTCACGCTTTATACAGAAATTAAATAAAAATGTATCATGGCCTTAAATGTAAAACATAAAACTGGCTTCCCTGGTGGCGCAGTGGTTGAGAGTCCGCCTGCCAACGCAGGGGACGCGGGCTCGTGACCCGGTCCGGGAGGATCCCACGTGCCGCGGAGCGGCTGGGCCCGTGAGCCATGGCCGCTGAGCCTGCGCGTCCGGAGCCTGTGCTCCGCAGCGGGAGAAGCCACAGCAGTGAGAGGCCCGCGTACCGCAAAAACAAACAAACAAACAAACAAAAAAAAAACCATAAAACATTTAGAAAAATAATGAGAAATATTTGAGACCTAGGGGTAGATGAAAAGTTCTCAGATTTGACACCAAAAGCATGAACCATAAAAGGAAAAAAATGATAAACTGTACCACAACAAAATTAAAAACCTTTACTCTGCCAAAGACCCTCTTTAGAGGATGAAAAGATGAGCTACAGACCAGGAGAAAATATGTGCAAACCACATATACAACGAAGTTGTTGTATGTAAAATGTATAAGTAACTCTCAGTACTCAACAGTAGAAGAAAAACGTCAGTCCAGTAGAAAATGGGCAACATACAAGTGAACAGACATTTCACTGAAGGTGATAAACAGATGGTGAATAAGCACGTGAAGAGACGTACAATCTCATCAGCCTTTAGATGCACACAAATTAAACCCACAATGAGATATCATTACACACCTATCAGAATGACTACAATTAAAAATAGTAATGCCACCAAATGCTGGATACATTTGGATGAAGAGAAACTAGATTTTCATATATTTCTGGAAGGGCTATAAAATGATACAGCCACTGTAGAAATTATCTGGACAATGTCTTTTAAAACTAAAATGCAGTTACTGTATCACCCAATCATTGTTATCTTGGGAATTTATCTCAAAGAAATGAAAATTGAGTTCACTCAAAAGCCTGTTCACAAATGTTCGTAGCAGTTTTATTCAAATTTGCCGATACTGGAAGCAATCCAAATGTCCTTTCATTGGTAAAGAGTCAGTGCAGTACAGTCGGTACTACTAGGGTCGTCCCTCGGTATCCGAGAGGCATTGGTTCTAGAACCACCCCCCAGCTTGGAATACCAATTTCAGAGGATGTCTCATATAAAATGTCTCATATAAACTGGCATATATAGTATCTGCCTATAACCTACGCACATACTCCCGTATATTTTAAATCGTCTCTAGATTATTTATAATGCTTAATGCAAAGTAAATGCTATATAAATAGCTATATAAATGTTGTTGGCGTGTGGCAAATTCAAGTTTTGCTTTCTGGAACTTTCTGGAATTTTTTTCTTTTCTAATATTTTTGACTTGAGGATGCAGAACCTTTGGATACAGAGGGCTGACTGCACTCAGTAATAAAAAAGGAGCAAACTACTGATACACTCAAGAACTTAAATAAGTCTCAAGGGAATTATACTGAGTGAAAGAAGTCAATTTCAAAAGATTGCACATTGTAAAATGGTTAATAATATTCTAGAATATTCTTGAAATAACAAAATTATAGTGCTTACTAGGGGTTAAGAATGGGGGTGAGAGAGCCGGTGTGGTTACAAAGAAGTGACACAAGGCGGCCTTGTGGTGATGGAATAGTTCTGTATCTTGTCTCTGATGGTTGTTCCATGAAGCTATGCATGTAATAAAGTTGCATAAAACTACACACGTGCCTAAATGAACACATGTAAAACTAGAGAAATATGAATAAGCTCTGTAGACTGTACCAATGTCAATTTCCTGGTTTTGATGGTGTACTGTGGTTATGTAAGATGTTACCACTGAGGATAAATTAAGAAGTTTTTGATTAACATATATACACTACTATATGTAAAATAGATAACCAACAAGGACTTCCTGTATAGCACAGGAAAGTCTACTTAATATTCTGTAATAAACTATATGGGAAAAGAATCTGAAAAAGAATCGATACATGTATATGTATAACTGAATCACTTTGCTGTACATCTGAAACTAACACAACATTGTAAGTCAACTATACTCCAATATAAAATAAAAATTTTTAATGTAAAAAAAAAGGATGCTACCATTGAAGGAGGACAGGTGTATGGAACATCTCTACCCATTTGTTGCAACTTCCTGTGACTCCATAATCATTTCAAAATAAAAACGTTAAAGAATTAAATCTTGTGAGCTGAGTTCTTATTCCCACCAGCAATGTATGCGTGATTCTGTTTCTCCACATCCTCACCAACATTTGGTGCTGTCACTACTTTTTACTATAGCCATTCTGATACGCTCAGTCCTTCTCTCACTTTTGTAGGAATAAATTTCAATGTCGTCCTGTTTACAAGCCTTATTTATTTTTTGAGTTTTTTTTTTAACATCTTTATGGGAGTATAATTGCTTTACAATGGTGTGTTAGTTTCTGCTTTATAACAAAGTGAATCAGCTATACATATACATATATCCCCATATCGCTGGCCTCCCTCTTGTGCCTCCCTCTCACCCTCCCTATCCCACCGCTCTAGGTGGTCACAAAGCACCGAGCTGATCTCCCTATGCTTTGTGACAAGGCTTATTTTAAATTGCTGCTTTTTTCCCCTGAAAACTGAGGTATTTTGGCACCCTATTGAACACATTGATTAATGTTTCCCAAATGATTTTTAAAATAACCAAAATGTAGAGAGCTTGATTACAAAAATTCAATACCGCCTTAGGACACTTAGGTTGATCTATAGATTACTCTTCAAAGGTTCGCACTTTTTAAAAGGCCAGCTGACAGGGCAGCAAAGAGAAACTATATTGCCATGCTGAAATATTTTATTATGTGCAACCAAAGCTTCATCACAAATTTTAAGTCAGTTAACTCTGGCTGAGTGACCATAAATTGAAAATCCTGAAAATCATAACGTCTGTGTCAGTTGGTAAGATGTCACATCTTGTTTGGACTCTGGGTGTACCCAGATCTTGAGGCCTGATGGAGGAAGATCAAGATTTATTTCTGGTCCCCCAAATCAGTGGTCATTTCTGAATCCACATCATATACCAAAGGCCACTGGGATGACCTCAAGAGGTGTCATTAAAGAAATAGACTAGGATTATTAGACAAAACTTTCCCAAGATGCCAGTCTTCAGAAAATGTCAGTGCACGCAACTAAAGAACCATGTTGACCTAATGAAGGATCTGCATTTGTGTGTTTACAGTGTAAATGGGTTCTGTCTACAATGATTAAAGAGAAGGAAGATGACCTGGTGTCTGTTGCCACCTCTATATATTGTTGATAAAATTGGAACATTTGAAAATTTGGAACATTGTCCGCCTGGTTAACTGAATATGGCAGCTGTGGTCACTTTCCCCCAATCTCACTGGGAGGTTGATGAGGGAATATGATGTATTCATGAGGCTGATGCAAAGTGCATCTTTTCAACTAAGAAGGTTAAATTTGCCACAGAAACTGCCCAAGCACAGGTAGCAAAACATATGTAAGAGGACTACTTACTACCCCTCCTCCCTGGAATCTGACAGTGTCACCAGTGTCACCAGCCTCCACATAGATGACTAAAGGGTTAGTCATCTTAAGGATTGTTCTTGGGAAAGGTTTGGAGGAACTTTAAGGTATCTGTCAACAGAAAACAGCTTGATGAAAATGATCTCTAGTAACTAGAGATGTCACAAACCTTGAACCTAGTACCATGGAAGTGGGAGAACTATGCTTATTATTTTGAAGATGATAGGCATCAGCTAATAGTCCTGGAACCTTCCATAAAAACACCTTCTAAAACATCAAATGACCTCAGAATGGAATTGTACGTGAGCCTGTTGGAGGATGTTTTTCCTTAGAGAAAGAGGCAGGTAAAAACTCCAGATTGATTCAGCTGTGGTGCTGGGATTGTCCCTGCTATCAAAATTCAAAACTAAAAAGAGCAAGACATCTCAACAAATAAGATGAAGAATGGGTAATTTACGCAAATACACTTAGTTCTCAAACACTTCAAGCATGAAGAATTAGCTCATGTAATATTGAAGCCAAGGTCATAGAATACCTTTGGCCAGAATGGTTTGTGCTGTGCCAACAAGATCATAATTCATTTTCATAATTATTATTTCTTCCATGAATAAATATTTGTCTGGCCTTCCCACTTTAGGCAGTACTTGGTACAACCAGTAAATACTATAGTCCTGTTGGAGACACATTGATCTCTGAATCACCAACAAGCTCTAATTTCTGTTTTAAACCTACCCTTGAGCCACCCACCCCCCAATTTAAGTTGTTTAATAGGCTCCAATCACCAAGAATGCAGAATCTGACATCTTCCAAGAAGTGGCAGGTAAATGAGGATTTAATTCAACTCTACATGTCCATACCTGGAAGCAATCTCCTTTGGTTTAAGATCTATAAAATTATAGTAATTCTTATAGTTATTATTACAGAGTTATTAGTGAACACACTGTTTTTAAGAAAAGGAGAGAATGTTTTCTCAGACTAACTTTCTCTGACCCTCTGTGAGTCAGATACTCCCATTTACTTCCACCTGGACATCTGTCTTGCTGAACCCAGCTCTCCTTGGCTGGGTTCCTATTCTGAATCCTAGACCATTCTGGTTTCCAGATTTCCTTTCAGAAATGCTTTCTTCATATCAAAACCACAGTGAGATATCACCTCACATCTATCACAGTGGTCAACATCAAAAAGTCTACAAATAACAAATGTTGGCAAGGATGTGGAGAAAAGGGAACCCTTGTACACTGTTGGTGGGAATGTAAATTGGTGCATCTGCTGTGCAAAACAGTATAGAGGTTTCTCAAAAAACTAAAAACAGAACTACCATATAATCCAGCAATTCTACTTCTGGGTATATATCTGAAGAAATCAAATCACCATTTGAAAAGGCACTTGCACCCCAGTGTTCATAGCAGCATTATTTACAATTGCGAAGACATGAAAACAATCTGTGTGCATCAACAGATGACTGGATAAGGAAGAGGAAGCTGTGTTGTATACAAACAATGTAATACTACTCAGCCATTTTAAAAAAAGAATGAAATCTTGCCATTGGCAGCTGCATGGATGGACTTGGAGGACATTATCCTAAGTGAAATAAGTCAGGCAGAGAAAGATAAATGCTGTATGATATCACTTACATGTGGAATCTAAAAAATACAACAAACTAGTAAATATAACATAAAAGAAGCAGACTCACAGATATAGAGAACAAATTAGTGCTTACCAGCTTGCCGGAGGGACAATATAAGGGCGGGGGAGTGGGAGGTACAAACTACTGGGTGTAAGATAGGCTCAGGTTGTATCGTACAACACAGAGAATATAGCCAATATTTTATAATAACTGTAAATGGAAAAAATATTTTAAACTTAAAAATTGTATAAAAATAGGGAATTCCCTGGCGGTCCAGTGGTTAGGACTTGGCTCTTCCACCGCTGGGGCCCTGGGTTCAATCCCTGGTCAGGAAACTAAGAACCCGCAAGCCGCAGGGCACGGCCAAAAAAATAAATAAAATTTTTTTAAAAGAAATGCTTTTTTTGTGCAAGACAATGTCTTCAAGACTATTTCTTTCTGACTATTTCTTTCTTCAAGACTAATTTCCTTTTTTTTTTTTTTTTTTTAATTATGCCCTGGAATCTAGAATACTCTCTTCTTTTTCCTAAGGTGACTTCCTAGGCTTTGGATAGATCTGTAAGAGTTAACCTACCTAATATATTTCTAGAAACATTTGGACTGCAGATAGAACCAATTTCCATTCTGGGGTATACCTTCCCAGAAATAATAATAAAAAGAGAGGAACTCAATTGTACAACTATCTCATTTGTCAAGTCTCACTCAACCAGCACAAACCTCTTCTGTTACAATATCCGTGTGAGTGCTTAAGCATTATATGAGTGTGTGTTGGTTTCTAGTGCTATTGTTGCAACACTCTGGTTCAGGCTTCAGGGTCACAGCCCCTGACCCATTCTACCCATGCCCACATTTAGCCAAACACATATCTCTGTACTCCCGCCAGAGATTTAGGCATCACTTTTCCCAACCTGTCTAGCTCAAGCCTTTGTGTGTGTGTTTCAATCTCTAGTCTTTTTTTTTTTTTTTTTTTTTTTTTTGTGATACGCGGGCCTCTCACTGTTGTGGCCTCTCCCATTGCGGAGCGCAGGCTCCGGACGCACAGGCTCAGCGGCCACGGCTCACGGGCCCAGCCGCTCTGCGGCATGTGGGATCTTCCCGGACCGGGGCACGAACCCGTGTCCCCTGCATCGGCAGGCGGATTCTCAACCACTGCGCCACCAGGGAAGCCCCAATCTCTAGTCTTGATCTTGTCTGTATTCACTATTCCCTATCTTTCCTACCTGGTATCTTCAGTGGAAACATTCCCGGGGACTCTTATGAGCCAACTTCTGTTTTTAGTAGTCCATTATTAAAAATCTAAAATAGCAAAGATCTCCTATGTGGCTATACGAGTTGGGAAGAGGCAGAAGCTTGATTAGTCAGGAGGCCTGATAATGACCAGCCTGTTTAGGTCAGGCAACTGGTGAAGAAGGGGACCCTCTCTAAAAGTCTGTATGGGGAAAAGGACATCTCTTATGAACACTTTGTGTGGGCTGGTTCTTGGTCCTCTGTACCACCTTCATCCTTTCTAACCCTTTTGCTGAGTCCCTTCTGGCTGTATTCTAGGGGGAAAATCTCAACAATGAACTGCTGAACAGGACAGGGTTCGGATAGTGACCATATGGAGAAGGGGAGATAGTTATCGTGGGACTGGCCATGGTAAGGTTCCAGCCTTGGGAAAGATATTAGTAAATTGTACCCTCTGAAATGGGTATTCTTACTCATTTTTGAAAAGGTCATCCTGAGATACATTATGATATGGGATTTGCTTTTAAATAATCCAGTGAAGTCTAGTAGAAACAAGATTGGATACAGGTTAATAATAAAACTTTCTACTTTTGTATATGATTAAGAGTTTTCATAATAAAAATATTTTAAGTATCCTCAGGAGATGCCACCTAGGAGATGTTTTATAAGTGGGTTCCTGATAATATAGGAACTGCCAAAATTCTAGGAAGGAGCCTCAGTCTTCTTAGAGGAAAACTATTGATGTAACATGTAGTTTTTAAAGTAAATGTTATAATTTTGTTGGCTATTGCCGGTATGCTCCAAAGGAGTGTACTAATGACAGACATTTGAGGGAACTGATAAAAGATTACTAAAATACTATTGAATGTGCTTTGGGTTAGGGGTGTACTTGCTTGTATATGCACAGAATGTTTCTGGAAGGATTCACTAAAAAATTGATGATGTTTGCTTCTAGACAGAGGGGCCAGGTGCCTTGAGGAAAGGGATGGAGAGGCTACATTAAAAAACAAACTAAAACTTAAGTGACTAAAGAATAAACAAAACTATATTGTCCCTGAAATATTAGATTTGTTACCACCTCTGAAACTGTCCCGGGTGAAAGTGACCTAGCCAGTCAACCTACAGCCAGATTAATTCAAGATTGCATGCCTAGCCCCATTGGCTATAGCAGTTGAGAGACAGATCATTTGACAGACTCAGCTGAATGAATCAGTACATTAGGTCAGAGCTCAAGCAACACCATTTAAACTCTTTATTCCCAACCTTGGGCTCACCTTGGAGACAATAGCTGTGCTCACATCCTTAAAATGCCGCAGGAATATGTCCATAGCACATGGGAAAGTACAAGATTCTCAAAGGTGTCCCTGCAGTGAAGGCAGATACAAGAACTACAACTTGAATGATGTCACTTCTTAAATGAGAATGCTATTACATTTGTTTATGGTTTCACCATTAAGCTTTTCTTACACCCGAAAATGTGGTTTCCTCTGCAATAGTTGAACATAGCCCAGCATCTGTTATAGAGCTCCCGATCTTTTCTTTCTTTTTTTTTTTTTCTTGAGTAGAGCTTTTCTTCTTTATTGAAATATATTTGACATAGAAAATGTTAGTTTCAGATGTACAACATAGTGATTCAACATTTACATACATTACACAATGATCACCATGAAAACTGTCACCATACAAAATTATTATAGTATTTTTGACTATATTCTTTATGCTGCACATTATATCCCCATGAATTATTTTTTAACTGGAAGTTTGTACCTCTTATTCCCTTTCACCTTTTTCACCCAACCTCCTACCCCTCTGATAACCACCAGTTAGTTCTTTCTATCTATAAGTCTGTTTCTATTTTGTTTTGTTTTTCAGATTCCATAGATAAATGAAATCTTACTGTATCTGTCTTTTACTGTCTGACATTTCATTTAACTTAATACCCTCAAGGTCCATTCATGGCAAGATTTCATTCTATTTTATGGGTGGGTAATATTACATTGTATATATGTACCACATCTTCTCTATCCATTTATCTGTTGGTAGAGACTTAGGTTGCTTCCAGGTACTACTGGCTATTGTAAATAATGCTGCAATGAACATGGGGGTGCACATATATTTTCAAATTAGTGTTTTTGCTTTCTTTGGTTAAATACCCAGAAGTGGAATTGTTGGATTGTATGATAGTTCTATTTTTAACTTTTTGAGGAACCTACACACTGTATCCCATACTGCACCAATTTACATTCTCACTAATAATGCACAAAGATTCCCTTTTCTCCACATCCTAGCCACACCTGGTTATTTGTATTCTTTCTGATAATAGCCATTGTGACAGTTGTGAGGTGAAATCTCATTGTGGTTATGATTTGCTTTCCCCTGATGGTTAGTGATGTTGAGCCCATGTTCATATGTCTCTTGACCACTTTTATATATTCTTTTCTTTTTTCCCGGATTAATTTTTTTTAACATCTTTATTGGAGTATAATTGCTTTACAATGGTGTGTTAGTTTCTGCTGTATAACAAAGTGAATCAGTTATACATATACGTATGTTCCGATATCTCTTCCCTCTTGCATCTCCCTCTCTCCCACCCTCCCTATCCCACCCCTCTAGGTGGTCACAAAGCACAGAGATGATCTCCCTATGCTATGCGGCTGCTTCCCACTAGCTATCTATTTTACATTTGGTAGTGTATATATGTCCATGCCACTCTCTCACTTTGTCACAGCTTACACTTCCCCCTCCCCATATCCTCAAGTCCATTCTCTAGTAGGTCTGTGTCTTTATTCCCGTCGTACCCCTAGGTTCTTCATGACATATTTTTTTCTTAGATTCCATATATATGTGTTAGCATACGGTATTTGCCTTTCTCTTTCTGACTTACTTCACTCTGTATGACAGACTCTAGGTCCATCCACCTCACTACAAATAACTCAATTTCATTTCTTTTTATGGCTGAGTAATATTCTATTGTATATATGTGCCACATCTTCTTTATCCATTCATCCAATGATGGACGCTTAGGTTGTTTCCATCTCCTGGCTATTGTAAATAGAGCTACAATGAACATTTTGGTACATGACTCCTTTTGAATTATGGTTTTCTCAGGGCATATGCCCAGTAGTGGGATTGCTGGGTCATATGGTAGTTCTTAAAAGCTTTTGCACAGCAAAGGAAACCATAAACAAGACCAAAAGACAACCCTCAGAATGGGAGAAAATGTTTGCAAATGAAGCAACTGACAAAGGATTAATCTCCAAAATTTACAAGCAGCTCATGCAGCTCAATAACAAAAAAACAAACAACCCAATCCAAAAATGGTCAGAAGACCTAAATAGACATTTCTCCAAAGAAGATATACAGATTGCCAACAAACACATGAAAGAATGCTCAACATCATTAATCATTAGAGAAATGCAAATCAAAACTACAATGAGATATCATCTCACACTGGTCAGAATGGCCATCATCAAAAAAAATCTAGAAACAATTAATGCTGGAGAGGGTGTGGAGAAAAGGGAACACTCTTGCACTGCTGGAGGGAATGTGAATTGGTACAGCCACTATGCAGAACAGTATGGAGGTTCCTTAAAAAACTACAAATAGAACTACCATATGACCCAGCAATCCCACTTGTGGGCATATACCCTTTTTTTTTTTTTTTTTACGTCTTTATTGGAGTATAGTTTCTTTACAATGTTGTGTTAGTTTCTGCTGCACAACAAAGCAAATCAGCTATATGTGAGCTCCTGATCTTTTCAATATAAAGAGACCAATATTCCTCTGAAAGAACAAGCTGACATAGTTTTTGCCAGATATTGCCACAACATCCTTGTTTCAAAAGAAAACAGAGGAATTAAAAGACAGGAAAGTCTGCTTAAGATTTTTGGCCTTAAGACATGAATGTTGAAGTTCATCATCCCAATTTAAGGAGCATTTTACTGCTATGTGGATGGAAACTTTAGAATTGCTCCTGATGTTGGAGCAACTGCATACCAATTGAGTATTTGGGTTAAACAAGTCCATTATCTCCTGCAGACAAAATAACAGTGTGGCACATTTACATACTGAGAGGAAGGAGCCGAAGTCCTCTGCCATTTATGAATGATCTTTGAAAGCAAATGTAATACCAATTTCCAAACAATGTTTAAGGGGCATACTTATGTCTCTGCTAAAGCATTACTAAAAGTATATAGACAGTTGGACTGAGTCAGAGATGTAGCTACAATTTCTAGTCAGAATATCACATGCCATCCTTCCGGGTCTCTGTTCTGAAGATGAGAGCCATATCCTATATTAATTCTTTCTGTTTGGTCATTCGTCTCAGTTTTCTGTGGACTGCTCTTGAGGATGTGAGAATTCTTAGATGTGTGATGAGATGTGTTAGACTGTAAGATAAAGTTGGTCATGGACTTCCTCCATACCAGAGCATTCTGGGATGCCAGCAATAAGCAAAAGATTGACAACTTGATATCAACACACTTGGTGAGGAAGGCAGGCTGGCAACGTCTACCAAAATTACAAGCATGCAAATGCCATTCCACTTCTGAAAATTTATCTTAAAGACACGTATGTTCCAAAATGATGCAAGTAAGAGGCAATTTATCACAGTTTTGTTTATAATAGCAAAAAAAGAAAATTAAAACAATGCCATGTATAGGGGACTGGTTAAAATGTGGTACATCCATACAGTGAAATACTATACAGTCATAAAAGAAGGAGGAATTCCTTTAAGCACTTTGAAATCATGAAGATAAATGTTAGAGTGGTAACTAACCTTTCATCTGTAAAATAACTATTATTTTGTAAAAAGGAGGTGGGTGGATAAGAATATGTTTTATATTTGCTCCCAACCTTCCACATCTGTACAAAAGATCCTGTTAATGCTAGTGTCCTCTGGGATGGGAAACTCAATGTCAGCAAGAATTTCCACTGTCTACTTTCAATTTTTCAATCATGAATTGTCCATTTGAAATTTTGAAATTTTAATCATGAATTATTCATTGCAAAGGAACTATTTTAAGTCAGACTTTGAAATGTCTAGAACAGTGCCTAATACATAGTTAGCACACTTTTCGTTGAATGATAATTACCTGGATGTGCAATTGAACAGGAACTTGGCATTTCTGCTTACAACATTATGGCTATTAAAGATTTTTTTCCTACTCAGAAGTTAACAAAGGAATTGAAGAACATTTTTTTAACCAGCCTCCCCCCTTCACCCTGTGTCTTTTATGAATATTCTGAAGACTGCTGAAAAGTAAATGTTGAGTGTAGGAGAAGTTCTGTGTCCTTGTACTTCCTGGGATTAAGTAGAAATGCCAGAAGCGCTAAACAGTCGCCTGGAGCGATTTTACTTATGTTTATTTCTACCCACTGGGCTCTGGATTTTGTATTTAAGCATCTTTCCTTTCAACTTTTTTCTGGTTTCTATTGACTCTAAAACTACAAAAAAGAAGCCAGATAGTTTTGAAACCCAAATTACTGGGCACAATTTGATCACTTAGAAAGTCTTAATGATGAATTAAGTTATTTGATGATGTTTATTGAAAAGAAATAATGAGAAATAAATCCACTTATAAGTGATTTTCATGATTCTCTGATTAAATGAGAACAATATATAAACAAAACTGCTTGAATCTGGATCAATATGGATAGCTCTTGGTTTAGCATTTAAGCATATCTCCTTAAGAAATAAACAAAGGGGTTTAATCTTGGAGGAGGGGGTGAAAAGAACTGTGTTAGCTGT
Source organism: Kogia breviceps (assembly GCF_026419965.1). Classification (NCBI taxonomy): domain Eukaryota; kingdom Metazoa; phylum Chordata; class Mammalia; order Artiodactyla; family Physeteridae; genus Kogia; species Kogia breviceps. The sequence goes on from NC_081319.1 coordinate 74,454,404, forward strand.
AAGATAATGACGTTTTACATTCTGCGATGGGCATTGTTCTTATTCTTACAGTCCTGTTCTGCCTACCTCACAGGATTGGTTGGGAATCAAATGAGTGTGGCATGTGTGAGCATTCTTCATAAACTCTGGAGTGTGTTTCATGTACAAGTGCTGAATTTGCCCAATCTCACAAAATTTTGAGATCAGAAAGGGTAGACATGCTGAAAATGCTGTCAAAGAGTTGACGTTTCAGAGTTGTGATGCCTCCAAGTAATATACTGAATATTTCTGGGGGAACTCCTAAGATGCTAGTGTTTTAACCCTATTCTTGAGAGTTGGAGTTTCATTATTGAGCCTTGAAAAATGCCTTGTTTCAAACTGGCTTCGGCTGCTTTGTGGCTTCAATGCCCTGGTACTCTGCTGGCAAACTTTTAAGTTTGGTCCTCCAGGCTCAGTGCAAGCTCATTACCTATGCTTAGAGAGAGGAGGGACTCAGCATCGCAAGTTGAGCCTTAAGCTTCTATTGAGGTGAGGAAATGAAGATCTTGAATCCCAGTTACTGAGCTGACTCTAACTTGTAATGAGATTGTGGACAAGAGTCCACCCGCTGGTAAAAGAGGACCAAGTCGCCCAGGGGTGGCTTGGATGGGCTGCTCCACTGCCCAGTTTGGGCAAAAATAAAGCTGACCATACGTGTCCCTCCTTCCTCTGCCCAGGAGTGCAGCGCTAGGCTCTGAGTGTTGGAGGGAGATTGACAACAGAATTCCAGTACACAGACAAGCTTTGAGGTACAACAGTAAACACACACACACACACACACACACACACACACACACACACACACACACACAAATAAATAAAATAAAATAAAATAAAATAAAAGCCCGAGACTGAATTAGAATATCAGAGAGGTAACTTGGCATACCAAGTTGACTTCTAAGAAGCTTGACTTCTAAGAAGCTATTTTAGTGGAAATATGCCATGAATGGTTCAAATGGAGCACTGGCATTAATCAGCCTTCAGTGCAATAAAGATTCCAAAGGTCAGCCTTTGCAGACCCACTGTGAATTCGTTTTTCCCTTCCCTCCAAGAACTCTCTGGCAAGGTCAGGGTGAATGCAGTGGTTGAAGTGGAAAGAAACCTTTGTCTACACTGTCCCAAATCCTCATGAATAGTTTCTTCGTGTGATCAATTTTGACCTTGGTCATTTAATTAAGCTATTGACTCTACCCTGGTTACTTAGTGCACACGGGTTGGAAGACTCAAGAGCACATGGGTCTAGGCAAACATTCTGTTACCTTGTATAACGTGGCATACATGTAAACGTTTCCAGGATATTTGTTAGAAATAAAAGAGACTGCCTTGTAGGAGGCCGCCACTTTCAGTGTTCCATTCTTAGACCAAGTAAGGCCCTGATAAGAAGATTCATTCCAGAAGTGACTGGGTTCTGATCTGCACCTGGTGTTCCTGGACTCCTGTCTGCCTCAGGCCCATCCCCAGTCCAGCTCTGGCACTTTGCGCTCCCAGTATGTTCTCTCCAGCCAGCAATGTTGACTTTTCTTCACCATCGAGCTCACAGCTGAGACTCCAAGCCCAGCCTCCTTAACTCTGGCTTCAGATCAGGGCTGTCTCTGGGAGAGGGACCAAAGATGCCCAGCCAACAAGACCTGGTGCTACCAAGACAACCTTCTCTACCACCTTTCTGCTTCTGACTTCCCAAATGGTGAGGCAGAGACCAAAGAGAGACAGAAAAGACATTGAGTTTAGAAGCTAAGGGCCAAATCATGGCTTCACTGGTACCTTGGTGCAGGGTTATAATTTGTTAACTGGAAGGAGTAGCTGCAAATATTAAGACCTGAGGAAACGTGCTGTGGGAACTGACGCTCCCTAGGAAACTGACACAGCAGGAGTGAGGGCGTGGGGAACTAGCCAGAGGTAGAGCAAAGCCTAGAATCTTGAGTCTGCTGTCTGAGATATGGACAAAGTGGTTTTTAAACTCTTTGTTTTCTCATAATCATAGATCCATAGGAAGTTGCAAAGACAGTACAGAGTATCATGTAACCTTCTCCCAGTTTCCCCTAATGGTTAAATCTTAATGTTACTATAATACAGTATCAAAACCAGGAAACATATTGGAACAATGTGGATACAGCTGTCTGCCATTTTATCACATGTGTAGATTTGTGTAACCTTCACCTCAGTCAAGATATAGTACTATTCCACTCCCACAAAACTCTCCCCCATGCTCTCCATGCCATAGTTACACCCCCTCACACACCACAATTACCACATCCCTAACCCTTGGCAACCACTAATTTGGTCTCCATCTCTATAATTCTGTCATTCTGAAAATGTTATATAAGTGAAATCATATATTATGTGACCTTTTGAGGTTGTTTTTTTATATATTGCTGAATTCTAGTTGCTGATAGTTTGTTAAGAATGTTTGCATCTACATTCATGAGGGATTCTGGTCTTTAGTTTTATTTTTTTGCACTATCGTTGTCTGATGTTAGTATCAAGGTAATACAGGCATACTTTGGAGATATTGTGGGTTCGGTTCCAGACCACTGCAACAAAGCAAATATCACAATAAAGCGAGTCACACAATTATTTTGGTTTCCCAGTGCATATAAAAGTTAAGTTTACACTATTAAATGTGCAATAGCATTACACCTTTAAAAAACAATGTGCATACCTTAATTTTAAAATACTTTATTGCTAAAAAATGCTAACCATCATTTGAGCCTTCAGTGACTTATAATCTTTTTGCTATCGGAGGGTTTGAAATATTGTGAGAACTACCAAAATGTGACACAGAGACACGAAGTGAGCAAATGTTGTTGGAAAAATGGTCCTGATAGACTTGCTCAATGCAGGTTGCTGCAAACCCTTCAATCTGTGAAAAATACAATATATGCAAAGAGCAATAAAATGAAGTTTAATAAAACAAGATTTGCCTGCATTGGCTTCTAAAATGAATTAAAAAGTGTTCCCTTCTCTTCTATTTTCTGGAAAAGATTGTTGTAGAATTGGTATTAATTCTTCTTTAAATGTTTGGTAGAGTTCGCCACTAAAACCATCTAGGCCTGGAGAGTTTTTTCAGGAGTCTTTAACTTACAATTTTAAATTCGTTTACAGTGATAGGGCTACTCAAATGATCTCTTTTATATTGGGTAAGTTATGGTAGTTTGTTCTTTGCGAGGAATTGGTCCATTTCACTTAAATTGTCAAATTTACATGTGTAGAATTGTTTTAGTGTCCTCATATTATCCTTTTGATGTCTGTGAGATCAGTGGTGATATCTACTGTTTCATTCCTGATGTTAGAAATTTGAGTTTTCTTTGTTCATTTTGCTAGAAGTTTGTCAATTTTATTAATCTTTAAAAAAAAAACAACTTTTCTGTTACTGGTTTTCTCTATTGCTTTTCTGTTTCCAATTTCATTGTTCTCTGCTCTTTATTATTTCTACTGGCATTGTGTTTATTTTGTTCTTTTTCTAGGTTCTTAAGGTAAGAGCTTAGATTATTGATTTGAGACTTTTCCTCTTTTCTAATATAAACTTGAAGTTCTATAAATTTATTTTTCAGTACTGCTTTAATGGATATAAATATAATATATATTTTATAGCATATTATTTTTTAATATATGTATTTTTTATATATATGTATATACTTTGCCTTGTGTTTTCCTCTTTGAACCAGGGATTACTTAGCTGTTCTAAGTGTTTAGAGATTTTCATTTCATCTTTCTGCTTTGACTTTTAGTTGCAAGAACACTCTCTGCATGATTTCAATCTTTTAAAAACTTTTGAGGTCACTTCTGTAGCCCAGAATGTGGCCTATCTTGCTCGGTCTGTGTTCCATGGGCACTTATGAATGGGTACTTTGCTCTTGCTGGGTCGAGTGCTCTGTAAATGTCTATTAGATTCTGCCTGTTGATAGCGCTATTGAGTTCTTCCATACCCTTGTTAATATAGTTGATTTAGTTTTCTGTCTGATTGTTCTATCACATGTTGAGACATGAGAGTGCTGAAATCTCCAACTATAATTGTGGATTTGTCTATTTCTCCTTTTTTTCTTCACCTCTTAGTTTTCACTTCACACATTTTTCAGCTCTGTCCCTTGGTCCATTCACGTTTAGAGCTGCAATGTCTTTTTGGTGGGTTGATCCTTTTATCATCCTGTTATGACCGTCTCTGTCCCTGGTAATTTTCCTTGCACTAAAGTCTAGTTTTTCTGATAATAATATAGCTACTCTTGCTTTAATTTGATTAGCATTTGCATGGTATATCTTTTTCAATCCTTTTATTTTCAACTTACTGATACTATTACTTTTGAAGTGACTTTCTTGTAGACAGCATGTAGTTGGATCATGTATTTTTATCCACTTGGACAATCTGTTTTCTCAGCACTTGAAAAATGTACCACTTCCTTAGAGCCTCTAATGAGAAATATGTTATCATTCAAATTGTTTTTATTCTGTAGGTAAGGTATCATTTTTCACTTGATGCTTTCAAGATTTCTTCTTTGCAAGTTTTCAGAAATTTGATTATGATGTGTCTTAGTAAGGATTCTTTAGGATGATCCTGTTTGGGACTGCTCAGTTTCCTGAATCTGTATGCTTATGATTTTACCAAATTGGGGAAATTTTCAACCATTATTTCTTTCTTTTTTTTTTTTTTTTTTTTTTTTTGCGGTACGTGGGCCTCTCACTGTTGTGGCCTCTCCCATTGCGGAGCACAGGCTCCGGATGCGCAGGCTCAGCGGCCATGGCTCACGGGCCCAGCCGCTCCGCGGCATGTGGGATCTTCCCGGACCGGGTCACGAACCTGTGTCCCCTGCATTGGCAGGCGGACTCTCAACCACTGCGCCACCAGGGAAGCCCCAACCATTATTTCTTTAGATTTTTTTTTAGCCCTACTCTTAGGAGACTTAAGTTAAAGTTGACACTATCACCTTGAAAAAACAACTTAACCCTCCTTAGGTCTGTTTTGTTCATACTTAAAATGTATTTGTTGGTGAATTCGTTCCTAAGGTTTCTTCCAGCTGTTTCAGTTTATAATTACTCTTAAAAGTATCTTCCCCACCATCACTGCAGAGCACATGCATGCCTCCACAGACAGCTGCTCACCAACTACTTTGTTCTACAGAAGTCTTTAAAGGAGGATTTGGCAGCTTGCTTCTATGAGACATTTAAAACCTCACTCATCAGTTTTTGGAAATCTTGCTCATTTAAATTGTCACAGCTCAAGAGCTCTGGGATTTAAACCTTGGAAAGGGTAAGGCTTGTCAGCAGAATTTCAGTGTTAATTTGTAAAGAGATGAAGGATATTAAAACTTTCTCCTGGAAAGCCATTGACAAATGTCAAAAACTCTTGAGGCCCCGATTTTTCCCTGTCTGGTCAGGGTCCCCTGCCCTAGTAGGATAAGAGGGACATGAATTTGAGAGAGGGAAGATCATAGCTGGTAGAGGCAAGGTTAGAAGGCCCAGACACAAGAACAGGATCTGAATGTAAATAAGTTGGAAACAGCCATGATTTATAAATATCAAAGAGACGTCTACCCTCAAGATACAAATGCATTCCAGAAAAGCTTTTCCCATATTTTTTATCTATGCTCTTTATCACCTAAGCTACGAGAGATGATACCATTGGTTAACGTATTTCCAGGAAATGCTTGTTCAAACATAAATTCCTCTGTATTCAGTGACCGGACAAATTGTTCGAATCTGTTAGAAGGAAGTAGCTTTATAAAATTATTTATGCTTCCCAGCCACCAATTAAAAAAAAAAAAAAAAAACAGCTAGGGGAGGTTTTCTTTTCCCCCTTACAGTCATTGAGAATCCCTGAATGTGACGAGGGTTATTTCTGCTGGGCTTTTTGCATATACAATCTAGATGGGGGCAGAAGAGGTGGAGCCATTAAGAGATGGACCATATGAAATACAAGATCCACAAAAGATGGTTGGGTAATTGAGATAATGGGATTCTGCCTCTGGAGAGCTCTCCTGGCTAGAAAAGGAGGACTGAAAGGTGTCTATGGACAGGATGTGGGGACAGATTGTCTAGTTCCAGCTCTTTTGTTTACACTATCCCCCTCTCAAAATACTTTCCAGGGAATATTTTGATGCTGTCCTGGGTCACAAAGGAGGCTTTGTGACTCAAGGGATTACAGTATCTGTAGAACAGACAGTATTTTAAGTGTTTTATTAACATTTTTTCAAGTGCAAATAAACATGTTCTATTCTCCTAGAGCATCAGAATTGAAGTTTGACCAATAGGGTCATTTACATGGATCGTTCTCATGTCCCTTTTCATTTCCTTTCAACTTTCCTTCATTTCACAACTGAAAGTCCACACTACCAGGCTTGCTGGGGAATACACGTTTTAAGCCCACAAGCCTCGTGGGAATGGTGACCAGCAGAAGAAAATAGCAACAGTGCCATTTATAGCTGTGCAATGCACTGCTATAACAGGTGCTTAAAACCCTTTGAGTCCCAAAGCCCTGAGATCATGAAAGAGGAGACCACAGAGAAATAATAGTGTGTTCTATGTGTATGATTCTATGGGACCAAAGTTTGCAGAAAAGAAGTGTGGCTAAAGAGATCAAATGAAGCAGAATGGACATTAGGTACCAGAAAGAAAACGTATTAATTTTTTACCATAAGGAGAGCATTGGTGACCTTAGCAAGAACAGTTTTAGCAGAGTTAAAAGGGACCAGGACCTTGGTTATACCGAGATACAAGACTCAAGTGGAAACTTAGAAGCGAAGACCAAGTCTGAGATTGACAAACGCCTATTGCAGTAGGGAGAGGATCAAGGGTGGTTTTAGTGGGAGTCGTGAGAAAAATGGGCAGTGTTCATGGGCTGAGGGTGGGAACATTTGAAGCTGTCAAGGAAGCATGGTTAATGCATCAAGATCCCAGAGGAGGAGAAGGAAGGGTTCTGGTGAAGGATTGGCTTTAAGTCCTAAAGGAAGGAGGATGAGATGCTCTGGGTGGTAGAGCTGGGAGAGAGCTGACCACTGTGGTGCCCTTGGTGCCTCCATCAGAGCACAGCCCACTCTGGGCTTGGAGGGCACCGAGATGTTTGCACAGAGCTTTCCATGAAAGTGTGGAATGTAGGAGACTTTGACAATGGGGTGAGGGTTTTGGAAAGCAAGTGATAGGAGCCAAGGCAGTAAGTATCTGGAAAGGAAAAGAAAGCATGTAGTAAAGTGATGAACTGCTACATTTTTGTGTGGAAAATTGATGGTCATTAAAATAAAATCAGAAGTCACAGACAGATCTGCAAAAGTCAACTTTGGTACTAGTCCCTCTGGTAGCAGAACTTCTTAGGTAGCAACACTTCATGGATTTACTGAGGTGGTCATGCGGGCCTTTGTCTGGCTGAGTTAAAGCAGATAGCTTGGGTGTGCAAAGCAACGGAAAGGGCTCCAATCTCTCAGCGGAGAGACATCTCGAGGTGTATGAAGTGGTGAAGGCCCTGGTCTGGTCCCAGCAGGGACTGTCTTGCAGTGAACAGACACACCAGAGATTATAATAGGTTGGAGAAAGGTGAGGTGAAGGTCAGGGAGGTTTGGGGAGGGGTGGGGGAGGAGTCAGAATTAGATGTATGTTGAAAGGATAAGGTGGCTTTGGAGGAAAGGCTTTGGACATAAATATGGTGGGTAGGGAGGGACAGTCGCGGAGCCCACCCTCTAGAGAGGGTACCTGTAGGAGAAAGGGTGTTGCAGTCCAGGAGGCCACATCCTTTGTGAATCTCACGTCTTCTGTGCCCCCTCATGGTCAGCCATTTCCACATGCTGCTCAGCTGCAAACTTCTCATCTTGCTGGTTTCTGTCTAGATGCCCCAGCATGGTCTCTGAGGTCTCTTGAACTGTCCCTTTCCAAATGGCTCCGCTTCCCAACAGCCCCCTTCTTGTAGCAATATACCAGTGCAACCTGGAGTCAGTGATAATCTCCACATCACCTAACCTGGTTTGGCCAGGTTACGGCCACTTGGCACACCTTCTCTTTTGCTCTCCACCTTCCCAGAAAAACCCCGTTCTGTGATCACTGAGTCACAGTATATTAGTTGAGAGCTTGCATTGTGATAGCTGCAAAACATAGGTTCTAGACGATTTGGGCTACTTAGTAACTAAGTAGGATGAGTTATTTAAATTGCCAGTCTTTGGTTAAGTATGTAGTCAAGTATGTGTGATAGCATCTGACCCTCACGGTAAGTGCCCAGCCAATGGTAGCTACCCTTATTACTAATGTGTCTTTTGTCAGAGTCTAGCTCCAGGCAATCAGGAAGAAGTGAAAGTTAACCAGGGTTCCAATTATCATAGCGAGAGACCAAGTTAGACGGCTGTATGCTTAGCAGACAGATCTCTTCTCAATATCCATTGCTTGCATTCCAGACCTTTGCCAGAGTCCTAGGACTCAAATGTTCTCCCCAGAGCCATATGGAATGGGCATTATGGGGAGAAAGACGGGGCACTCCGGTCAATACTTACACTTATTGTACATACCTTGAAGGATAGAAAAGACATTCTAAATATTCATTCTTCCAGAATCCCTGAATCTAGCTAGAATGCCAGAAAACTACAATCTGGAATGGCATTATTTTAGCTTCACATGAAGATGCTTTTTCAAAACTAATTTGTCATTACATTAAAATTTGAGGTTAGGTATAAGAACCATATTTACAAATGTCTTGACGTTAGTCATTTTTGTCCCATGTAAAGAGAGCCACAGTGGTTTTAGAGTTATTGCTATCTTTCCTGGTACACTAATGTGCTTCTAGCTGTCCAACAATCAGAGGGAAGGAGGAAGAAAATAAGATTTATTGAGTCACTTAATAAAGTCACTTCTGAAACCACTTTATGGTGCTTGGCATAACATAGGCACCTGTTAATAATAAATTTCTTGCTTTCTCCTTTCTCTTATCTCCCTCCACCCCTACCTTCTCCCAATGTATAAATCTTAGAGGGACCAGGGTCATTATTTAAGATTATATCTGTAGTGGGTGAAGATTTGGTCAGAAAAGGGATTGGGAAGAAAAAGAATTGAGGGGATTTGGAATGAATCAGGGGCTAAGGTCCTGTGGTCACCCCAGCTCTCTCACTTCTGATTGAGCCCTGGGGAACTTGGGTTGTGGGACTGAAATGGACCCTCTACCACTTGATATTTCTTCTTTCCATCTGCATGTCATGGAGACCCCTTCAGAAAGCTATGGGTCAAATTCCCATGGCAACAACTTTCCCTGACTCCCTACCCGGTATGACATAAGTTTACAAACTCTTACTGTTAATCATCAAAAAGTTTATGTAAAGCAGTGGATCTCAAGCTTGAGTATGCATCATAATCACTTGGAGGTCTTGATAAAGCACAGATCCCACCCCCAGAGTTATGGATTCAGTCGGTTTTGGGTAAAGCCTGAAAATTTGTATTTCTAACATGTTCCCAGGTGATACTGATGCTGTTGGTCTGGGAACCATAGCCTGTATGGTTTGATTAACAGCTTAAGACTACACAGTTGCAAATCACAGGCTCTTAACACTAATTCATCTTCACTCCTAAGCCTGAAGCTGGGCTGCTCCACGCACACTGGGCCCTGGCTCTCTGGCTGTGCCCCCAACTTCTTTTGCAGCCCATAACCCATCTCGTAGCACCCATCCTCTCTTGACTGCAAAACTTGCTACCTATATTCATTTGCTCGGACTGCTATAACAAAGTCCCACAGATGGGGTGACTTAAACAATAGAAATTTATTTCCTCACAATTCTGGAGGCTAGAAGTCCAAGATCAAGATGTTAGCAGGATTGGTTTCTTCTAAGCCTCTCTCTTTGGCTTGTAGATGCCACCTTTTCCCTATGTCTTCACATCGTCGGCCTCTGTGTGTGTCTGTGTCCTAATCTCCTCTTCTTACGAGGATACCAGTCCTATTGGGTTAGAGGCCACCCTAATGACCTCATTTTAACTTAATTAAAGACCTAATTTCCAAATACAGTTAAAGACCCTGTTTCCAAATACAATCACATTCTGAGGTGCTCGGGTTAGGACTTCAATATATAAAGTTGGGAAGGACTCAGTTCAGCTCACAGCAGCATCTCATCCTCTTCCTCAGTGGGGAACAGGCTGTTTTCCATGCCTCCTGCTGTCCACCCCTTCCATTCTTCTTGCTGCCTTATTCTCCCTCTGCCTGGCTTCCTGAGGGGACCGACAGCCTCGCAGATGATAACCTGGAGGCTAATTTTGTAGCAGGGACCAGCATGGCATCGGTCTGGTGATGTACACACCAGCACCGATCTCTGTAAGGGCTCTGAGGCTGACACCAGAGACTAGCAGGGCCCAGGCACTCGGGAAGAAGACAGCAAACGGCTTGTGGAGGATCAGCCTGCTCTGTGCTGGGGCGTCATCCCTGAAATCTCCGTGTCACAGACAGCAGGCTTCCCTGCACTCTGAAGGCACCTGCCACCCCACCTCCACATCCTCCCGGAAGTAGTACTGGAAGAAACTAGAGTAGGAAACGCAGAAGGTCCTGTTTGCCTGGAGCCCGTCCTCTTTCTTGCTGTAATGCAAACAGCTCCAAAAATGTGGAGCATTCTGTGGTTTATGGAGGAGAAAATCACTCTCCCTATTTACGGCAGTAATTCCTGACACTTTTCACACTTTACAAAGGTTTCCTCTGGATTATCTCACTTGATCAGGAAGCCAGTCCCGTGAGGTCAGCCCGCCTGGCGTAATCACCCTCATTTTAGAGTGTAATAAACAAGAGTCGATAAATGAAGCAAGGACCTAGGTTGGGATCTGCCCCAATGTGAGGTCTGCCCTCTCCATCATATTCTATGTACTTTTTTTCTTTTTTTCTTCTCCCTTCTCCCATCCCCCAAATGTGATCATTCACGTAACCTCTTTGTGTTTTTTAGTAGATTCACCCAAGCACTCCTCGCTGATTGACGAGGTCCCTGTAAGATGAGGTCCTGATTTGATCCTAGTACTGAATAAGAGATGGCATTCCTGTGGGTTTGGTATGCTAAATTTTTTCCCTTATATTCGTTAAAATAATTATTAAGTCCTTGAATTAAATTATTATTTTAGGATACACTCTCTTCCCATTGCTGTGATTTCTCTGTGGGGCTGCAGGGACATCTTGACAGCATTGTTTTTTAAAGTCTTGGCTGCGATCCACAAAGTAAAAAATAAATCACCTCGCGACAGAGTACTCACATACATACACGTATATAAAACAAAAACCAGTTTCATAAGATAATACTTAACCTGGGTGTGACGTACACTATTTTCTAGTCTATTTTGTAATGTATGTTGTGATCTACTAAATTGCTTTTAGGACCCAGTAATAAGTTGCTACCTGCAATCAGGAAAATAATCCTTTACAGAATGATCTGGCCAAACTTCAAAAGCCTGGTTCTCTGTTTTGTTTGCACCTCCAGCCGGAAGGGAGCTCCTGGTGCCCTCCTGTTACACCTGTCCCGAGGGGGCTGCAGCCTCCAGAGGAGGAGGCTGCAGCCTCCAGAGGAGGAGGGGCTTCCTGAACACCGAGAGCCTTGGAGCCCCAAGGTTGCTGGAGTTGAGGTGGAATTAAGCATCTCCACCGCACCACCCCCTGAAAGAGCAGCATGAGATGCAGAGAGTGGAGATCCTCACAGATTCTCTCCCGCACTCCACAGTGGGGTTATTTGGAGAGCCCACCCTCCTTACTTCCTTTTGTCACCCTTTTGACCCCATCTGAACCAAAAGCAAGCTCTGGTGCCTACAGAGTGGACGTTTGCCTGTGCAGTATTTTTACAGGGATATTTTAAAGCTCTGCTTTAAAGATCTCTCCACAAATGCCAAGATGCCACATTAGAATTGTACTCCTCTGGTTTAAGCATTAATCTTCGTAAGATTCTTCTTTATATATACAAGTGTGACCGAATTGGGTCTCTGAGGCCCTTCCCTTCCAGTCTGGCCTTACCTGTAAGTTCCAGAAGTGGATTCTCCTTTTAAAGGGAAGCCTAGAGCAGCAGCTGTTACCCTTCCTTGAGATGTGGGCCTCTTTGTCATGGTGGGTGAGGCCCATGGACCCGCCTCAGAATAATGTCCTTAAATGCATGAAGTAAAATGTATAGGATCACGAAGGAAGCTAGTTATTTATATGCATGTCTTTAAATTTGTAATATAGTAATACATGTGTTTAACCCATTAAACAAAATCTAGAGGCAAGTCTAATAATCATTTAGAATAATGACAAGTATAAACACTATAAGCAGAGCCTTGTTCATTCTCTGACCCTGTCTATGAATAATCTCTTGTATCACAGACCTTGGCTCCAAAAGATGGATTTTTTTTTCGGCAAATGGGAGTCTACCAAGCTCACTGCAGGAAACAGTTAACAGCAGGGCCCAGACCAAGGAGGGACCAGCTCCCGTCCCAGATGGTGCAAACAAGAATGCCTTTTCACATCATCACTTAGTGACATATCAGAGTGTAAAAGACAACATGGCTTGGAGAAACTATGGCAAATAAGAGGGTGCATGCCCTGTCTCAGAGCAATCAATTTCAACTGTTTTTAAAGTATGTATTCATGATATAACAAAAAAGAGGCAGACTCACAAATATAGAGAACAAAACTAGTGGTCACCAGTGGGGAAAGGGAAAGGGGGAGGGCAGTATAGGGGTAAGGGGTTAAGAGGTACTAAGTATAATGTATTAAATAAGCTACAAGGATATATTGTACAACACAGGGAATATAGCCAATATTTTATAATAATTATAAATGGAGTACAACCTTTAAAAATTGTGAATCACTGCAATGTACACCCATAAGATGTTATGGAAAAACCCAAACGAATTTTTTGGCCAACTCAATAATACTGTACTTCTAAACTTCCATTTACAAATCCTTGCTAAAAAATACGTATATGTATAAACTAAAAATTTTACAACCAAATAAATTAACAAAGTATGTATTCATGGGCTGCTGGACTGCAAATTTGAACATCCAACACCAGCTCTGAAGCCACCATGCAAAGTCCTTTCAACAGACCCTCAGCACCTCCTTCACAGCCTCCTGAGATGCAAGGGGCTGCCTGAACAGGTCACTTTAGGGTCAAGAGGAGAGATGGATTTGCCTTGGTTCTGAGGAGTGGTTAGGAATAAACACAGACTATAATGAGAATCATAACAATTTAATATCCCAGTGAAAGAGTTTTTTTAAAAAGAAATAATTTTTAGCAAGGTAACTATGACAAAATACTTACCTTGAGGGAGAAAAATCAGGATTAATATAGATAGCTCAGAGAAATCCTGGCAATGACTTAAGGAAAATTAGAGATCTTGGGGGACACTCCCTAACCTTTTGGGATAAGTAAAGACGGTGACTCCTATATCCTGTATACTCCATTTGTGTTGACCCTGTGAAGAGAAGATCTTGGGCTGAGGACTTTGGAGTTTTGCCCAAAGGACCAGGTTTTCTGGCTTGGGTTCCTTCTCCAGTTCTTTTGACACAAAGCCCCACACCTGCTTCTGGGTCTGATCCATGGGAGGGACTGGAGGCCTCTGGGAAGATGGGTTGGGGTTAAGGATGACAGTTAACATGTGGGAGGGGCCTGGGGAACATTCTGGAAGAGGAAGAACATGTGGGGAAGTTAAGCAGGAAATGCTCCACAGTGTAGATGGGATGTAAAGGGCAATCAGGTGTGAGAAACCACTCTGAGCTGATCTGCTTTTTCCCACCAAGCCCAAGTGGCTGAGGGACATGAAGTTGTCCAGTCTGACTGAATGCCACCATCCCTCTCTCCCTCTCCTGAGTCAAGCTGGCCCAGGCATGTGGACAAGATGACAGAATGCAATCTCCACTCTTTGCAACAAGCAGGCTGGGTCGAGTTACTATGGCAACAGCAAGACTACTTGAAATCCATGGGAGCTATGCGGATGTGGAGGACAGAAGTCCTCCCCACCCGAAGGATAGAGGGTGATGGTTGTACTGAAAACTGGCCGACAGTGGTTGCAGAGAAGAAAGACCTGAGGCAGCCACCTCACACGTACGTACAGGGAGTGAGCTGTGGCCCTCACAATTCATGTCCATGAACAGGTGTACCTTTTTCATGGAGGGAGTGTTTGATACCTCATCCCATTTAACCACAAAAGGATTTCTCTAGCCATCTGCGAGGCCAGACACATCATACCAGCATGTAAGTAAAAGGAGGAGCTAGGACCAGGGCTCTCGACAGGACCACCATTGTCTTTTTCTCTCCTTCTGGGACACAATGTGCCAAACCCAGCCAGAGGCCAGTCTCAGAAACCTACTGATCTGAGAATTGTCCTGTCACCCTCCTTGGTACCTCAGATGTGAGGGTTCGGGGTAGGAGTGGTCATCAGATTGTTCCTCTACGTTTTTCTTCTTATGGAATCAACTCATAAACTTTCAAAATGATTCATGTTCTTCTTCTACAAAAATGTGGAACATATGCTCCTTCCTCAGGAAGGGACAGTGGTACATGGTAAACGTAGTGATTGATGAACTTGGTTCCCTGGTCACCTTGGGAGGGCCTCCCAGAATGTCTGCCTTGGTGGGTCACCGAGCTCGAGGGCCTGGTTCTCAGATTCTCAGGTTCAGGAACTCAATACAGTCACCCTCTGACAGCTGCATGGTAGTCACAGGCAGAGAAGCTGACCAGAGACCATGTGACTGTGTATTAAAATAGTTGCCCAAGTGGCAATGTGGGATGACAGAAAGGTATATTTTGAACCCAGACACCTTACATGGTTGGCACGAGGATTAAATGACCTGACATACATGCATGTAAGTGCTTAGAACAGAACAGAACACCGCAGAAGTCTTGTTATATTATGATTATACCTGTACAGTAGTACAGGTTGCGCACTGCACAACTTCCAAAGCTACCATTCACAAAGATTCCAGTGTGAATGGTGTCCCCAGAGTTGTGCAGCGTGCCATCTACATGATTGTACACGGTAGCCCTGAAATATTAATCCTCACCATGCAGGATTATTATAAAAATTATAGTTAGTGTGTATATGTCCCTGCCACTCTCTCACATCATTACCGCTTACCCTTCCCCCTCCCCATATCCTCAAGTCCATGCTCTAGTAGGTCTGTGTTTTATTCCCGTCCTACTACTAATCTCTTCATGACATTTTTTTTTCTTAGATTCCATATATATGTGTTAGCATACGGTATTTGTTTTTCTCCTTCTGACTTACTTCACTCTGTATGACAGACTCCAGGTCTATCCACCTCATTACAAATAACTCAGTTTCATTTCTTTTTATGGCTGAGTGATATTCCATGACCACCTAGAGGGGTGGGATAGGGAGGGAGATGCAAGAGGGAAGAGATATGGGAACATATGTATATGTATAACTGATTCACTTTGTTGTAAAGGAGAAACTAACACATTATTGTAAAACAATTATACTCAAATAAAGATGTTAAAAAAAATTATAGTTAGATGCGTGTGAAGTACCTTTTACATAGAAGGCACTGTAACTCATAGCTGCTATTATTATTTATACTGGGAGATTTATCTGGCAGTTTAGCAGTGATATTTGCACAGGTGCTTCTTCCTGTTGGGCAGGTTTGCATAGAGACTAAATTTGATTAAAAAGCTGTTGAGGAATTTTGAATAAGTGAAAGGAAGTTGAATGTCATCTCAAGGTTATTTTCATTCCATAGGTATAGAGGGGTACAGATTCCAAGGGCATCACTCTTTGGGTAGTGGAACTCATCATTTGGAAAGGGAACCTTCCACTTTGGGCCACAGAAACACTGATGATTCTTTACACTTCAGCTCTACTCTTTTTTTTGCTTTTCTTTGTTTCTTTGTTTTTTGCTCTCTATCATTTGCCCGGAACCTCTCTCTCTACATTACCTCTTGGGCCTGCTACAATTAATTAGATAACTGCATCTCTTCCATTAGTTAATGTTTAAATTGGTGTCTTCCTAATGAAATTTTAGGGAAGCCCCCTAGGCTCCTTGATGAAATTTGGAAGGCCACTTAGTCTCATCAGCCACACTTTTTAGAAATTATTAACTTCAAGCAACATTACAGCCAGAATAATCCACTGAGTATGAAACTCAAACACCCCATCTCTCTGAGTTCCTTCTCAAGTGATGTTAGACATTTTCCCCATGTTCTAACCAACACGTGCATCCTCTTTTCTGTTCTGCCTTTTCCATGCAGTGTTATTTCATAAACAAAACCTCAATATTAACCATGTTTTAATAGCAAGTTAGTCCAACAAAACAGCACTTAGGCCAGTGTGCTATGTCCCTCCAGTAGAGTGTTGGAAGCAGCTTAAAAGCCCAACCAGCGGGCTTCCCTGGTGGCGCAGTGGTTGCGAGTCCGCCTGCCGATGCAGGGGACATGGGTTCGTGCCCCGGTCCGGGAAGATCCCACATGCCGCGAAGCGGCTGAGCCCGTGAGCCATGGCCGCTGAGCCTACGCGTCCGGAGCCTGTGCTCTGCAACGGGAAAAGCCCAACCAGCAGATATGATGTATGTAAGACTTGGGGACTATGAAGGCCCTGGGAGGAACATGAAACAAACACAGAAATGAAATAAGCCGTACAATATCACATGTGGAACTTTCTTAGGGGACTGTCTGGGCCAATCCTTTCGTTGTACAATTGTGAAAATTGAGGCCCAGAGAGGAACCATGACATGCCTGAGGCTACGTAATTAATTCACTTCCTCTGTTAGTCAGGGACCAGCTCTGGCACAGGAGGCATTTCCTCTGGCCTTTGGGGATCAGGGAAGAAGGGCTCACGCAGAGACAGTGATGGATTGCTGACACGCAGACATCCCCTAGCAGCTCACAGAAGGTCAGATCAGAGGCATCCGTCTGCAGGTTCTTTGCTGAAAGCATCCCACGGAGGGGAAGGAAGGGGCCTCGTCCCAGCAAACATGTGGCATTCATCCACTCCCACCCAGCCCTGGGAGGTGTGAAAAGACATCCCAAAAGGGAGAACTCAAAAGAGACAGGCAGCTAGGCACTCCTACACGGCTGGCTTCGCTGCAAAACAGAACCAACCTGGGGGCGATGTCCAGGTAGGAGGAGCCCTGGAAAAGTCACAAACAGCAGCTTCTACATGATCCCCCACCCTCCGTGGAGTCAGCAGACTGATGTGCAACAGGATGGTGGGACTCGGATGCACTTTTGAAGCCAGCTAGTCCCAATTCCTCCTCCTACAGATGTGTACACTGAGTCCCAGGGTCAGGGAGGGTCTTGCCCAGGATCACACACAGAGGGACAGGCTGAGCTGGCTGCAGAATGGAGCTGTCCTAATGCCAGTCCAGCACTCTGTTCTGGGGTTCCTCTTCTGCTGGGTCTAGAGAAAGTGAGTGGTAGCAACTAGTGAAGAGAGAGAGGTACAAAAGATGATGTCAATTTATCACTTAGGCATGATTAACTCCAGCAAGAGAATCACACATTCTCCTAGATGCCAGCATTTATTACCCGAGTGGCTCTACCTAGCTGTATGGTCTTAGGCAAATTGCCTTCCATGCCTCTATTTCTTCATCTGTAAAATGGGCCTAATAATAGGACCTACATCATGGGAGGCTGTGTGGGTGACAGGATACTTGGCCCCCAGTCCCAGGAGAGGTAACTAGGGAAATAGTATTGGGCCTGGAGCTGGCCGTTAAGACTATGAGCTTCCCATTTTGCTATTCTTATGAGGGATAGGATAGAGTTCATTGGCCACTCCTAGGCGTCTGTGGATATATGAGTGTATGTGTATGTATGTGTGTGTGTGTGAGTGTGTATGTGTGTGTGTGTGTGTGTGTGTGTGTGTGTGACCAGTATGCTCACACACTATGGTCTCGGTAAATACGTAGATACTTGCTGAGCAAGTGTACCAATCACTCAACATTCAGCGAGCTTGCACACAGTATGTGCCACTTCCCTTCTAAGGGCACATCCCCTCCCTGCTCCTCCTTTTTTGTCAAGGAAAACCAGCTAGAGCCTGTCCTCTACCAGTGTGTAAGCAGGGTGTGTTAGGAAACCATGTACCTACTACCTCAGGGGTGTGTGTGTGTGTGTGACATGAATGGGTGTCCGTGTGTGTGAGTATATTTTCCACCTGAAGTCAAAACCTACTGCTAGATGTCAGCCCGCCTGCCTTAGGAAATAACCCCAGGCTGGAACTCCTATGCACCCCTCATCCACACACCTCCTGAGCTTAGCAGTGTCCCCGCCTGGTTTTGGGCTGCACAACTTCGTCCCTTTCCTCTTCTTCCCAGGACAACCCTGTCAGTAGCGGAGCAGCAGCCGTATCACACTGAACCAGCCCCGGGACCTATAAGAACCTTCCTCACATCGTGTGGTGTGGGCCGTCTGCATGCTCAGACCCGGGCCCTCCCCACTGGGGCCCAGCTCAGTGGAGCTTCACAGGAAAGCAAAGACGATCTAACTAACTCCTCAAGTATGCCGTGGCACATGCAAGTGTGTGCATATGTGTGGAGGTGTGTGCAGGCCCGTGTGTACTGCCAATGCCTGGATTGGTCTCAGGCCGCAGTCAGTGTCTTATGATTATGCCCCAGTGTGATTAATCCAGGATTCCTTTCTGGAGACTGAGTCAGTGACCCACTGACCAGCCCACCTGTCTTTGGGAGTATCTACTGAGCAAAGACAGACAACCAAGCACCTTGTAGGGCTTAGAATTCGGGTGGGTGCTGCGGTGTTAGCGCAAGTCCCAAACTCAGAGAAACTTACCAAAAGGCAGACGACAGCCAGGTAAGGGAGTTACCCAGGCTGGGGGCAGCCAGGGAAGCCTGCATGGGGAAGGCGGAAGTCTTCCAGGACCCGGAGAGTGAGGCAGATTGGTCCTCGTGAAGATGGGCAAAGGCTTTTCAGAGGGGAACCAAGCAGGACACCAGGAGGAGGTGGGTATCATATAACCAATATCTGCAAGCCAACTTAAACGTCACTGAGCACTTTTATGGAGCAGGAAACGCGGGTTCACGTGCGTCCGTACAGCACCCCCAAGAAGCACACGTTCACACACCAACTCGGGGTCCGTGGAGCATCAGATGCGGGCCAGGCACCATGCCAGGCCCAGGAGGGTACAGACAAAGGAGAGAACCTTTCACAGATGGGGAAGCTGAGGCCTGAGAGTCTGGCTGTGCCTGGTCAGGGTCTAAGTAGTCAGGCCTGGAACCCAGGTCAGGCTGAGTCCAGATGCTACATCCTCAGCATGAAGCGATTATGGAGGCAGGGTGGGATGAGCCGGGAGGTTGGGGTGCTGGACCGCCTGGGGGCGTTCTGTAGAGGAGACAGAGAAAATGACAACCGGGGTCAGGACCTTTTCCTGAAAGGTGTCTCAGAGCTTCCTAGAGATACTGAAACATCGGGGTCAACGCCCCAGCAGCAGGGGTGAGCAGGAGGGGGGCGTGCAGGTGGGGAGGTGCAGGTGGGTGTCACTGTGGCTGGTGGACGTGTGGACGTGGCCGGCTGTCTCCTGACTGCAGACGCCATCTCCAAGGCACCTGGAATCAGTCGGTGAAACCTGCCCTGGGCCTGAGTGCATGAGTATATCTATAGGTTATCACGGTCCTCCAAGCGCCCGTTAATGGCCCCAAGAAACACACGTCTCATTATGGCCAGCAAGGCTTCCCAGCTCTAAAACCCCTTTTGATTTTAAAAACAAAGTCTTAAAATCGGTTTTTTTGATGAGAAAAGTATTCATGCTGACATTTCAAAGTGGCGGTAGAGGAGGACGGAATTGCCGGGGTTCCCCCCAGCCATGCAGGCGAGGTTGGGGCACGTGAGACTCCAGCAAGAAATGGACTTGTCCACTCCTGTTCCTCGAGGTTGCCGTGAGAATCCTTGGCTATCTTAGTCCATCACTATGCTCCCTCCCCACCGGCAACTGATATTGTCTCTAAAATCACTGTTTTGACAAATCTCACGGAGCTCGCAGGCTGCTTAAGGATCTGGACCATCTCTGGGCTTTAAACCTGGGTGGAGCTATCATTTTCATTTTGCTGCTTTTGGCCCCCAAGTTTCCATCTCCACCTTGCTCCTCTATGCAAGTTTGCATTTCCAGCAGCCCTCTGGACAGTTTGACATGATTGCCACTCTGCCTCTTAAGCTTAATTAGCCCCCCAAACCTGCGATCGCTCCTGTGGTTGCCTCCCTGCCGCTCATGTGTTGAGCGCCCACCTCCTGCAGACCTGCGGGGTGCTGGGGAGGCAGCTGCGGAAGGACATGGGGAGCCCCTGCCTTAATGGAGTCTAACACCCTCCCATGACTGTCCTTCCAGGTAACTCTGGCAAAAACAACAAGGAATCGTGTTAGATGTTCCTCTCCACGGCCCCCTCTCCCCCAGGTATCAAGTGCTCTCAACGTTAGCTCCATGACTGTCCAATCTGTCCCATCCTCTCCTCCAGCCCATCCTGCTTCAGACTCTCGTTGTCGCTGGAGTGGATTAGTGAGCCCCTTGCTCAACTTCCTGGTTCTGGAGCATCTTCCCCCAGGTTTTGGAGGCCCCTGGTATTATTCTAAATTCCACGGGGGCCACTGTCTTCAGAATAAAGACCAGACTCCTTCCCCTGACATCAGGGCCTGGTGCCTTAGTGCTCTGACCCTGGAGCCCACACCTTTCACCACGCCCCCCAGGGGGTCAGGAGGTCGTGAGTGGGAGTTCAGCTGTGATGTTGCTGTGTCCCTCTCGGCCTCCAGCACAGAGCCAGGTGTTTGGGGCAGGTTGTCAGCGTTGCTCCTTAATGATTGACGGATCCGATCCATTGGCTACACAGTTGAAGGGAGGTAGAGGAAAGAAAAGAGAGGAAGACCTGCTGGGTAGACCAAGAGAGGGGATTCCAGGGTCCCCTTAAATCAAGTACTTTCCTTCCTACCAACCCCCAGCTGTCTCCACTGAAATGGTACACTCTTTTTCCTCCTGTATTCATTTCCCAGAGCTGTTGTTACCAAGTGCCACACACTGGGTGGTTTAAAACAAGAAAAGTGTATTCGCTCATAATTCTGGAGGCCAGAAGTCTGAAATGATGATATTGGCAGGGTCACGCTCCCTCTGAAACCTATGAGAAGGATCCTTCCTGCCTCTTCCAGCTTCTGGGGGCTCCAGGTGTTCCTTGGCTTGTGGCAGCATCACTCCAATCTGTGCCTCCGTCTTCAAGTGACCTTCTCCCCTCTGTCTCTCTGTCTTCTCCTCTTCTGATAAGGTCACTAGATCAGGGCCCCACCCTAATGCCCTCATCTTAACTTGATTACATCTGCAAAGACCCTATTTCCAATAAAGTCACATTCACAGGTCCCCAGGGGTTATGACTTAATATATCTTTGGGGGGGGCACTTAATTCAATCCATGAAGTCACCTATTCATCAGATAGTAACACATAAGAATGTAGGTCTTTAATAGCACCAAAGACCCTGTAATCATCCACTATCAAGATAAAAACCCCCCGGGTTTGTGACAGTCTCAAAGAAGTACTGCTTTCTGAGTTGACATTGTCACATGATGATCCCTAGTTCTTCAAGATGTTTAACTTATGTCATTTTGAGACACATGAATTGACAGCTGGGGATGAAGACAGACAGTGAACAAGAGAGGAGCGTGTGAAGGAGCCTCAGGGCTGGGGGTGCAGCTGGGGAGGAGTCGCGGCTGTGACAGCTGCTTAGGAGACTTTCCCAGGTGTTCTGTACCGCCCTTTTCCCTGACCATGTCCGGTGTGGGATTGCCTGACATTGACCCTCTTCAAGCAGGGACACCGTGTTTTTCAAAGTGAGATCTGCCCACCCAGAGTTATCTGTCGCTTCCCTATGGACAGTCTCAGTTTACCCTTCCCGTTAAACTAGGAAACTAATAACACATAAATTTAAAGGTGAATATGTGCCTCCCTGGTCATGACCCTGGGGGTCTCCAGGTGTGTCTGGGGAGTCCTGGCTACCCTCTGAACACCCAGGTAAGTCTAGCTGCGGTGGAGAACTTAAAGGGCTTTGCTTCTCTGAGGATCCTGGCTGCTATGTCTGGGTTTCTGCACAGTGTCTAGAAAACTCAGTGCCTTCTCATTGGAAATGGGGGAAAGACTATGGATGGAATGTCAACTATATAATAGGAACATTGCTGGAAAATGTTGTTAAATAACAATAAACTTGTGAGGTGGCTATTAAACCCATTTTACAGATGAGGAAACTGAGGCCAGGGCATCAAGGTACCTCACCTACCTTGACATGGCTTATAAGTAATGGAGTTGGGTCAGTCATGCAGGCCTCTGGCCCTTGTGAACCTGGTGCTGTGTCTGGGCCCAAGTGCCAGCCTGCATCGCCAGCCTGAGCAACCTTGCCACGTCCGATCCTCACTTTTGGGGTATTGGAGGTGGTGGCAGCAGAAGCACTGTTCCCGGTTTCTCTGTTTCTGCCATTTCAGGTGAACCGGTTTAACCAATGCTCAGCAGGCCAGCAGGAAATAGCTCTTGGCCATCCTCCAAGAGCCAGTTGTGATTTATGTATCACACAAGGTGCTCAAGCCACCGGGCCACACTTCCCCCAGCTCTCTCTTCATGTCTCCTTTGTTGCCCCAACTGGGATTCTGGGACCAGAGCAAACACGGGCTTGCTCAGTCTCAGACTTAGGAAGACAGTGAAGGTGGGAGTTATCTCCAGCTCCTGGCTCCCACAGGCCTCTCCCCACCCCTCCCCAAGCCTTCATGTGACCAGACAGAGCTTGGGATGCAGCAAGGAAGGCCCAGCACAGACTGGAGGGGCGAACCAGCACTGAGCTTGACTGACACCCACTCAGGGCCAGGGGCTTGTGGACCAGGGGCAGGTGTGAGGGTGGAAGGAAGGAGAACAGTCCCTCCAGAGGGTGCAAGGGTGGGCGGGGGAGGCCCCTCCTCATCTGCTGGTCACCCTTCACCCCATCCCTTTCCTCACTCTTCCTCGCTTCTTTCTCCTTTACTCTCTCCATCCCTGTGTCCACTCTTCTTTCCTCATCTTGTCATAATTTCTATCTCTGCCAAGAAGGCTTGGCCCCTGTCTTTTTGTCTCTTTATCTCTCTCCCTCACTTGCTTTCTTCCTAAACAAATCCCAGCACCCCGGGGCTCTAGGACTGGGCTGTGAACTAGAACATCCCTCCCACCTACCTCAAGCAGGATCAGTCCAGGGTCAAGTCAAATCAGAAGCCCTTGGGGCATGCTCACCACAGCAGACCTGGCTCTGCTCTGTTTCTGCATCTAACACTGGGGACATACCTTGGGGACATTTCTTCCTTTTTTACTTCCTATGTACTGGAATAGATGCTCTTATGTTATCTCCCAGCACCAACACTCTGTCATTCTAGGGAAATGGGCTTAAGGGAGAGGAAGAGGCTCCAGGTTGCAAGTCCACAGACCCCTCTTCTCTCCTCCTGCCTCTTGGGGATTCCTGGGCAGAGGTTTCAAGCGATCCGAGCACTGCAGCCTGTAGGAGGTTCTCTTAGTGTCTCACGTTTGACGTCCCGTTTTTGTGGCTCCGTAGCCCGCTTTCTTTGGGCAGAACTTCACGGATAGGCATGACCAGCTATGCACGTGTTCTTGCAAGAATCTGTGTGTGGCCCTGGCAAAGCATTTGTGCTGTCCCCCATTCTCAAGCCCAGCACCCCTGGATGGCAGGGGGCCTGAGTGGGGACCTTGCTGAGGGTTGGTGAGGCGGGGCAGGACTGAGGGAGGGGGCACCTGGAGGCAGAAACATGAGATAGAAGCTCTTTTCTACGAGACACTCTTGCCTGGAGCCTGGAATACAGGAGGACTCTCAGCTTTGGAATTTCTCTGGGAAATGGAGCCTAACCCACCTATTCAAAGAAAATGAGCTCCAGAAAGGAAAATGAAGCCCAGAGAGACTTTTTTTGCTCGGTACATAGTATAAATCTCGACTGGCTCCAAAGGAAGGAGGAGAAATCTCATCCATAACCTTGATGAAGTGGAAACTTAATAAAGCCCAGACCAGCCCAGTGAGGGCTCAATTAGTGGCAGGAGGGGAGCATTGCTCCCTCCTTTCTCTTTGGGCTGTGGGACCTGGGGAGCTTGGCCTTCCCCACCCCCAAAGAAAGTCCTGGCTCAAGTTTAACCATTAAACTGGCTGCCTCTAACTCAAGGACTGTCTTCGAACAAATCAGAGAAAGGAAGTGTCTTCTTTCTCTCTCTCTCTCTCCCTTCCTCTCTTGTTTGCCATGCGTGCTTGTGTGTGTGTGTGCATGTGTATTATTAGTCACAGCGCACTCACCATCAGCCCATGCAGGGCCTCTCTCTTGTCCACATCTCCCACCGGGCCCCATCCTTCATAGGCCATCACTTCATCCTTTGGGGTACACCCTGGAGTCGTATTTGTGTTTATGTCATTTTAATTTGCACATAGGTGGTTGCGTTATAGGCTCTGTTCTTTGTCTTATTGGGGTCTCAGGTGTGTCTCCACCACTGAGTTTCTGTGACCAACCAGATCTGGGACCCAGGTTGCTGACCAGCAGTGCTGGAGAGACCAGCTGTATGGACAGACTCTTCAAAGTGCTGAAACTTTATTTTTAATAGCCAAAATCTAGAAACATCATCAGTGGTAGAATGAGTAAACTTATTGTAGTATATTCAGGTAATGGAGTACTGCAGAGTCATGAAAAAGAACAACCACAAAAAAGAGCATCATAAACAAATTTTATATGCATTGTGTTGAGTGAAAGAAACCAGAAATAAAAGAGTTCATTCCACCTCTATGAAGTTTAAAATCCTGAATAGAGAAACCCATAGAGTCAGAAAGTAGCTTAATGGTTGCCAGGGGGCAAAGGGCAGGGAAGAGCAAACAGGGAATGACTGTTAATTGGCCCAGGGTTTCTTTCTGGAGTGATGAAAATGTTCTGAATTATATCGTGGTAATAGCTGCACAGCGGCACACCAATATACTTAAAACTACTGAAACTTTAAAACTGCATTTGTGGAATGTGAATTATCTCAATAAACTGTTATAAAAAATTCATTGAGATGTACACTGAAGATTTTGAATGTTACCATATATGTTATACATCACTAAATAAATTTACCCAAAAGCAAAAGTTTAAAAAAATAAGTGCTAAGAGTTAAAAAAGTGAAACACAAGTCCATAGCACTGTACTCTGTATATAAAATAATATGCATACAAAGCAACATTGCATTTCTATAAGGATTCATGCTAACCTAAGGAAACTAGATTGCCCCTCAGGGAATCCTAATTTCTGCTTCTGACGTGAGTTCTCCTCTAAGCCTTAGACGTGGGGTGCTGGGCCCAATTCCTACCCAGACCCCACTGAACTCATTTCCTTGGGCTGAATCCAGGTCCCTGAAGTCCTTGTCACTGTCTGTGAACAAGGCTCCCCGGGCGACCAATGCCCCACTTGCCTTCTGAATTGAATCTTTTCTTGGAGTATCTTTTACTAACTCTAAATATCCTGGTACATGTGATTGTCCAAACTTTCCATGAGATCTACCTGCCCTGTGGGCATGTAAACCAGGACCATCTGGCCTCCAGGGCAACCCTCTGTGCTGGGTCAGTTCCCCAAGCCCACTCCCAGCCTGGGGAGTGTGTCTCCACCCTCCTGGCTAGCTGATAGATACTCAGGATCCAGCGTAATTGATACCCTAGTCTGCTGGTGCCCAGGCACAGATGCCCAGGGATCAAGAGGGCTGTGTTCATGGCCTCACTGTACTGATAGAAGGTACATCTTGCCACACAGTGCAGTAGACTATGTCTGGGGCATTTGGAATGGCAGACACTGGCATTTGTCTTATCAAATGAATGGACTGGCAATGAGCAATCCACTTGATGGTCCAGCTATTGATTTATCTCGAGCACCCCTTAAGAGACTCTTTACTACAGTGTAGACCTCACTGAAGAGACTTGTACAATTACTGTATGTGTTGATTGAGCCTCTTAGTTGCAGACAACAGAGTCCTTTCTAGGTAGTTTAAACAGAGAGCAGTTTAGTAAGGATATGGAAAGCTCACAAAATCATCAGGAGAGCTTAAGAAACAGTCTTATACTCAGCTGCTGGAAACAAATCCTGGGACAAAACCTTAGACCTGGCCTGCTAAGGGGATCTATGTCTCTGTGACAATTGGCAAGCTGCCATCACCTTGACCACAAAGCCACACCAGCAAAATGGGCGTCCCCCCATCTCTCATTTAACTCAGTCCCCAATCAAAGATGCTACTGCACCTAATTAGCACTCATATTGGAGTTAGAAATAGTGTAACCAACCATCAAAGTTTGCCCAGAACTGGGGGTCTTCCAAAATGCAGGACTTTCAGTACTAAAATCAGAAAAGTCCCAGGCAAATCAGAATGTGTTGGTCACTGTAGGTAGGAAATGTGGTGCTTTTGGATTCTACACGGGGAATCTGTCAAAACATGAAGAGGAGGTCAAGTGATTTGGGGCCGCCACAATGACAGATCATGTCTAAACTGCATGATAAAAATAATAAGTTAAAATCAACAGATACTGAGTATTTACTCTAGGCATGTGCATGTAAATGCTTTATCATTACTATTGTTATTATTTTACTATCATTATCTCACTTAATGTTCCCCACAAACGCATGAAAGCATATTACTTGTCCAATGTTGTTGTAGGTCCTGCTGTCATGCGTCTTACATTGTTGTGGGGATACAGACAAGAAACAAAGAAAAATACACACTCAGGGGTGTGTTAAAGTGTAGCGAGGAGACTGGGTGCTAGAGAGAGTTATGGGGCAGAGGTGGCTGCTTTAATTAGGGCGATCCGAGGCCAGGGAAGGCATTTCTGAGGAGGTGACATTTGAGCTGAGACTTGAGAGATGACAGGGAGCCAAGACACACAGCGACCCAGGGAAAGGATGTTCTAGCCAAAGGACAGCAAGTGCAAAAGCCTCGCGGTGAGAATGAAGCTTTGCACCCTCAGGGAACAAAAGAGAGCTCAGTGTGGCTGCAACAGAGCAAGGGAGAGCAGAGAGTGGTTAAAAAAGAGATTCGGGTCTGGTAGAGGATGGTAAAGAGTGTGGTTTTCATTTTAAGATCAATGGGAAACTAGTGGAGTGTTTTAAGCAGAGGAGTGGAATGATCTGATTTTCATTTTGTATCCAAGGTCACAAAGCTGGTGAATGAGAAATGAAATTTGAAGTCAGGTAATTATCACTACAGAGCCCTGTTCTCAATGATGGTGTGAGCTGACTCCGTCCAGGTCTAATTAGGAAGTGACCCTATTTCTGTTCACCCATGTTTATTCTATGTGTTTACACATGTGTGTGCTGCTTCTACAGCACTGTTTTTCAACTGGGGTGATTTTTGCTCCCCAGAGACACTAGGCGATGCTTGGAGATATTTTTAGTTGTTACAGCTTGGGGTAAGGTTGCTGCTGACATCCAGTGGGTACAGGCCAGAGATGCTGGTAAACATCCTTTTTTTTTTTTTTTTTAATTGAAGTAAAATTGCTTTACAACGTGTGTTAGTTTCTGCTGTACAATGAAGTGAATCAACTATATGTATACCTATATCCCCTCCCTCTTGGACCTCCCCCCCCCCCATCTAGGCCATCACAGAGCACCGAACTGAGCTCCCTGTTCTATTGGCAGGTTCTCACCAGCTCTCTATTTTACACCCAGTAGTGTATTTATGTCAAACCTAATCTCTCAATTCATCCCACCCTCCCCTTCCCCCACTGTGTCCATATGTCCAGTCTCTATGTTTATGTCTCTATTCCTGCCCAACAAATAGGTTCATCTGTACCATTTTTCTAGATTCCACATATATGTGTTAATATACGATATTTGTTTTTCTCTTTCTGGCTTACTTCACTCTGTATGACAGATCCTAGGTCCATCCACATCTCTAGAAATGACCCAATTTCATTTCTTTTTATGGCTGAGTAATATTCCATTGTATATATGTACCACATCTTCTTTATCCATTCATCTACCGTTGGACATTTAGGTTGTTTCCATGTCCTGGCTATTGTAAATAGTGCTGCAATGAACATTGGGGTACATGTGTCCTTTTGAATTATGGTTTTCTCAGGGTATATGCCCAGTAGTGGGATTGGTGGGTCATATGGTAGTTCTATTTTTAGTTATTTAAGGAACCTCCATACTATTCTCCATAGTGGCTGTATCAATTTACATTCCCACCAACAGTGCAAAAGGGTTCCCTTTTCTCCACACCCTCTCCAGCATTTATTGTTTGTAGATTTTTGATGATGGCCATTCTGACCAGTGTGAAATGATACCTCATTGCAGTTTGATTTGCATTTCTCTAATAATTAGTGATGTTGAGCATCTTTTCATGTGCCTCTTGGCCATCTGTATGTCTTCTTTGGTGAAATGTCTGTTTAGGTCTTCTGCCCATTTTTGGATTGGGTTGTTTGTTTTTTTGATATTGAGCTGCATGAGTTGCTTGTATGTTTTAGAGATTAATCCTTTGTCAGTTGCTTCATTTGCAAATATTTTCTCCCATCCTGAGGGTTGTCTTTTTGTCTTGTTTATGGTTTCCTTTGCCTGCAAAAGCTTTGAAGTTTCATTAGGTCCCATTTGTTTATTTTTGTTTTTATTTTCTAGGAGGTGGGTCAAAAAAGATCTTGCTGTGGTTTATGTCAAAGAGTGTTTTTCCTATGTTTTCCTCTAAGAGTTTTATAGTGTCTGGTCTTACATTTAGGTGTTTAATCCATTTGGAGTTTATTTTTGTGTGTGGTGTTACGCAGTGTTCTAATTTCATTCTTTTACATGTAGCTGTCCGGTTTTCCCAGCACCACTTATTGAAGAGACTGTCTTTTCTCCATTGTATATCCTTGCCTCCTTTGTCATAGATTAGCTGACCATAGGTGCGTGGGTTTATCTCTGGGCTTTCTATCCTGGTCCATTGATCTATATTTCTGTTTTTGTGCCAGTACCATACTGTCTTTATTACTATAGCTTTGAAGCATAGTTTGAGGTCAGGAAGCTTGATTCCTCCAGCTCCATTTTTCTTTCTCAAGATTTCTTTGACTATTCGGGGTCTTTTGTGTTTCCATACAGACTGTAAAAATTTTTGTTCTAATTCTGTGAAGAATGTCATTGGTAGTTTGATAGGGATTACATTGAATCTGTAGATTGCTTTGGGTAGTATAGTCATTTTCACAATATTGATTCTTCCAGTCCAAGAACATGGTATATTTCTCCATCTGTTTATGTCATCTTTGATTTCTTTCATCAGTGTTTTATAGTTTTCTGAGTACAAGTCTTTTGCCTGCTTAGGTAGGTTTATTCCTAGGTATTTTATTCTTTTTGCTGCAGTGGTAAATAGGATTGTTTCCTTAATTTCTCTTTCTGATTTTTTTGTTGTTAGTGTATAGGAATGCCAGAGATTTCTGTGCATTAATTTTGTATTCTGCAACCTCACCAAATTCACTGATTAGTTCTAGTAGTTTTCTAGTGACATCTTTAGGATTTTCTATGTATAGTATCATGTCATCTGCAAACAGTGACAGTTTTACTTCTTCTTTTCCAATTTGGATTCCTTTTATTTCTTTTTCTTCTCTGATTACAATGGCTAGGACTTCCAAAGCTATGTTGAATAAGAGTGGTAAGAGTGAACATCTTTGTCTTGTTCCTGATCTTAGTGGAAATGTTTTCAGTTTTTCACCATTGAGTATGATGTTTGCTGTGGGCTTTTCATATATGGCCTTTATTATGTTGAGGTAGTTTCCCTCTATGCCCATTTTCTGAAGAGTTTTTATCATAAATGGGTGTTGAATTTTGTCAAAAGCTTTTTTTGCATCTATTGAGATGATCATACAGTTTTTATTCCTTAATTTGTTAATATAGTATATCACATTGATTGATTTGCATATATTGAAGAATCCTTGCATCCCTGGGATAAATCCCACTTGATCATGGTGTAGGATCCTTTTAATGTGTTGTTGGATTCTGTTTGCTAGTATTTTGTTGAGGATTTTTGCATCTATATTCATCAGTGATATTGGTTTGTAATTTTCTTTTTTTGTGACATCTTTTTCTGGTTTTGGTATCAGGGTGGCTTTGTAGAATGAATTTGGGAGTGTTCCTCCCTCTGCAATTTTTTAGAAGAGTGTGAAAAGGATAGGTGTTAGCTGTTCTCTAAATGTTTGATAGAATTCGTCTGTGAAGCCATCTGGTCCTGGACTTTTGTTTGTTGGAAGATTTTTAATTACAGTTTCAATTTCATTACTTGTGATAGGTCTGTTTATATTTTCTAATTCTTCCTGGTTCAGTCTTGGAAAATTGTACCTTTCCAAGAATTTGTCCATTTCTTCCAGGTTGTCCATTTGATTGGCACATAGTTGCTTGTAGTAGTCTTTTACAATCCTTTGTATTTCTGCAGTGTCAGTTGTGATTTCTCCTTTTTTATTTCTAATTTTATTGATTTGTGTCCTCTCCCTTTTTTTCTTGATGAGTCTGGCTAAAGGTTTATCACTTTTGTTTATCTTCTTAAAGAACCAACTTTTAGTTTTATTGATCTTTGCTATTGTTTTCATCATTTCTATTTCATTTATTTCTTCTCCGATCTTTATGATTTCTTTTCTTCTACTGACTTTGGGTTTTCTTTGTTCTTCTTTCTCCAGTTGCTTTAGGTGTAAGGTTAGATGGTTTATTTGAGATTTTTCTTGTTTCTTGAGGTGAGATTGAATTGCTATAAACTTCCCTCTTAGAACTGCTTTTGCTGTGTCCTATAGGTTTTGAGTCATTGCGTTTTCATTGTCATTTGTTTCTATGTATTTTTTAATTTCTTCTTTAATTTCTTCAGTGATCTCTTAGTTGTTTAGTAGCTCACTGTCTAGCCTCCATATATTTGTGTTTTTTTACAGGTAAATGTGTTTTTTATAGGCAATGCTTGGAGATATTTTTAGTTGTTACAACTTGGGGTGGGGCTGCTGCTGGTATCCAGTGGGTAGAGGCCAGAGATGCTAGTAAACTTCCTAAAATGTGCATGACAGCCCCTCAACAAAGAATTATGCAAAATGTCGATACTACTCTATAGTGACTAGCACAGTCATTTCATTTTCTCTTGAGTGTGGTGACGGGTCAACTCAAATGAAATCTGAGGCTCCCTCCAGTTCTCTTAATATGTGTTCTCGTCTTCGGAGACAGTTCTTCAAAGGAGGCAGCATGCCTTATTCTGTTTCCCAGTTCCCAAGCAGCCAGACAGGGGACAATACACCAAGCAGTTCCCGCTGATAGAGAGGAGTCCACGAGCTCTCCTCCCAATGCTCACGTCTGGCCATTGGGGCTGGGAACGTTGGTGGGTGACCCTCTGCCCCTTACGTTCTGCACAGCTATATTCACATATGGTGCATCTGCTCCTGTGGTCTGCTTCCTGCAGTGACATCTGAACACATCATCCCTGCTGCACACCCGTGTACCCTTTCCAATGCTGGCGTAGTCACTGTTCCCACATGCTCCAGGAGGCCACAGGAGCAGACCACAAGCCACGTGGTGCATGTGGCTGTGGACACGCCCCACTCACACTACCCAGATGGACAAGGCTTTGGAGACACTTGGTGCACACAAGGCACTCCCACTTACCAACACCGTAGGTGGAACGTCATTTGAGCACAAGTGGCTCATCTACCCACGAGAATGGATTGAGTGCTTCCCATGGGCCACCCACTATACTAAGCACTTTAATACATCATCTTTTTATTGGTTTCCTTCCAAAGCAAACCTGGAAGCCAAATTTGGAAGCCAAAATTTAGGAGCAAGTAGTTTGGTTGGTAAGTGGTCCAACAATGACTATACAGGAGTGGGGAAGTAAGACAGCAAAGGGAGAGGAGCCCATGGAGCATGTTCATGACGGAGTTACTGCTCCAGGCAGCTGGGGCTGGTGCCCACAGGGGCCTCTGTGAGACCACGTGCAGTGAGCCTCAGGGTCCCACCCTGAGGAGAGGAAGCTGGGATGTTTAGCCACCTGTTTCTGTCCCTCATTGCAGGGTGTTCACAGGACCTCAACTCCTTGGCATCTCCCACCTCCTGCAGCCCCGACACTTCCAGCCCCAAGAGAGCACTGTCAGGCAGAGAGACACCAAAAGCAGGGGGCAGGTAGGGGCACCACATGCAGGTAACCTGCAGGTAGGCTGAGGGATGTAGGCAGCATACCAAGAGCAGTTGCCACATCTCCCAATCCACTAAGGAAGGTATTAGGATGACTCCATTTAAAATGAAGCAATAGGGGTTGGAAGAGGTTACATTAACTTGCCTAAGGCCAGCGGTCAATGAAATGTGGAAGGATTCAAACCCAGGCCTATCTGAGGGCAAAGCCCACATTCTTACCCATTGTATTAGCTTCCTGGGGCCACTATCACAAAGCACCACAGACTGGGCAGCTTAAACAACAGAAATGTATTGCCTCACAGTTCTGGAAGCTAGAAGTCTGAGATCAAGGTGTCAGCAGGGTCGACTCCTTCGGGAAGGCTCTGAAGGAGAGTCTTCCATGCCTCTCTCCTAGCTTCTGGTGATTTCTGGCAATCTTTGGGGTTCCTTGGCTTGTAGATACCTCACCTTCGTCTCTGCTTTCATCTTCACATGGCATTCTCCCTGTGCTCCTGTCTCTGTGTCCAAATGTCTCCTTTTTTTGTTTTTCAGCCATGCTGCGCAGCTTGCAGGATCTTAGTTCCTCGACCAGGAATCGAATCTGTGCTCCCTGCAGTGGAAGCGTGGAGTCCTAACCACTGGACCACCAGGGAATTCCCCAAACATTCCCTTTTCATAAAGACATCTGTCATATCAGATTGGGGTCCACTCCCATGACTTCATCTTAACTGATTACATTGAATAACCCTATTCCCAAATAAGATCACATTCACAGGTTACAACTTTAAAATATGAACTAAAACATGAATCTTGAGGGAACACAGTTCATCCCATAACACCACCATGCCTGCTGCTGTCCCACCATTCTCCACGGGCCCTTGTTCTGTACGTCCTTTTTTCATCCTTTGAGCTTGTCCACTGCATCCTGGACAGAGCACCCTTTAGCTTATGTCCCCAGCGGCTCTTGGTGGCCCTACCCATCAGCAGTGGGTGTGACTAGGTCACAGCCAGAGGGCAGAGGACTGAGAGGGGTGGAAGAAATCTGGGAGAAGTTCTCAGTGAAAGGGCTTGGGCCCGAGGTCCACCTCGCTGTCACCTTAATCACCGAGATTCAATCGTCAGATACAATAAAGAGAAGTATTATGGAAATAAAACAGTGCCAAAAATCTTTCTAAAATTGCAAGTGTATGCAATGAGCAGTCTGGTTTTATGAAGAACAAATTATGCCAGACACACTTGATTGTGCCTTTGAGGGAACTAAGAAATTAAGGGACGGGAAGGAGAGGAGAGATGCAATACATCTTGATTTTAATACAGCAATTGATACATTGTTTTGTGGAATTGTCCCTGCAAAATTAATTCAAACTGGCTTGGGGAGGAGAATTGTCCCTGGGGTTGAAAACTAGTAGAAAGATAAACAAACAAATAATGATTAAAGGAGAAAACCAAAGCCCACACCCCGGAGGCAGGGAAAGGAGGGGGGTGATGGGAGATGCGGAAGGCCGGACTTTTCTGTCAGACTCAGAAGTGCATGGAGGTGCAGGAGCAGAGCTGGGTGTCTGTTTCGGGAGGTGAAGGGTTTGACCAGGAGCCTGACAGGCAGTGGGGACCACGCTGGCTTTCCACCTCTTGGGTCACATCGCCTACCCAAAGAGATTGGGAAACTGGAGGCTGTACCCTGAAGAAACCCACAACCTGGATGGGGTAAACTTATTAAAAAATAAATACGCTTATACGGTTGACATCAGGAGCAAAGCCAGGTACTAAGCCTTGAGCTAAGTTTTTGCTTTTACAAATGCAGAGCAATTGAAGCGAAGTCACCCGTTCTTCAGAACCGTAGAAGCCTGACTTGGGCTCAGAGTGTTGGAGCGGGGAGGGGCCTTGGTGAAGGGGCCCCTCTCTGCACAGATGGGGAGACTCAGAACCACAGAGAGAGAAGAATGCAGCCTGTTTGAAATGCAGATCCCTGGGCCCAGGACTCAGAGGTTCTGACTTTCGTGGAGCTAGGATAAGGCCCAGGAACCATCATTTTTAACAGGTTGACCAGAGGCGATTCTGGCCTATGGATTACACTGAGAAACACTGGTCCAGAGTCACACCTGCTCCTTCCTTCCGTAACTTTTTATTTCTTCCCTTCCTTCCCTTTTCTTTCTCTTCCTTCCTTTTTTCCTTTCTTCCTTCCTTCCCACCAGAGCATGTTGTTGTGTGCCTCCCTTAAGGAAGGTGTCATCCCAGGTTCCAGGGATGCAGAGGTGAAGGTGACTACCATCTTTGAGATGTGGACGGTTGGAACACTGAGTGGGAGAGCTTATAGGAAGCGTGTGGGACGGAGGTCATGTTCAAAGACACTAGGCAAACACCACCCACAAAATCCAGACAGTTGGAAACTATAGGATAAAGAGCTGGTTTCCTCAATAAATACACTGCCAGGGGCACAAATAAGAGGGAAGGAGATGCTACAGATTAAAATGGACTGGAGGAACATATCAATCACTTGCAGTGTGAGACCTCATCTGGATCCTGATTTTGTACAAACTGACTGTTAAAAAGAGCATTTATGAGATAATCAGAAAAATGTGAACATTTGTGGCTATTCGATAATTTTAAGCAATTTTAAGGTACTTACATTGTGCTTATTTTTTTAAACAGTCCTTATCTTTTAGACATAGATACTAAAATGTTCATGAATGAGCTGATAACTTCAGATTAACCCAGTGTGTGTGTGTGTGTGTGTGTGTGTGTGTGTGTGTGTGTGTGAGAGAGAGAGAGAGAGAGAGAGAGAGAGAGAAAGAGAGACAAGGTTGTCCGTGAGTTGACAGTTGCTGAAGCTGATCATGGGTATGTAGGAGTTCATTACACTATTCTGTATTTTGTACATGTTTGAAATCTTCATAATAGAAGTGAAAGAAAGATGAAAGAAAGAAAGAAAGAAAGAAAGAAAGAAAGAAAGAAAGAAAGAAAGAAAGAAAGAAAGAAAGAAAGAAAGAAAGAAAGAAAGAAAGAAAAAGAAAGGAAGGAAGGAAGGAAAGAAAGAAAGAAAGGGAAAGAAAGAAGGAAGGAAAGAAGGAAGGAAGGAAGGGGTGGAGGGAGGGAGGGAGGGAGGAAGGAAATGCAGGTGACAAGTAAGTAGTGGATGAAGTCGTAGACTGATGACCAGACAGGATGCTTCAGGGAGGGTGTCCTGCTCTGGTGGCCAGGCTCAGCTCAGAAAAGGATAAGCACTGGCCAGGCCAGGAAGCAAGGAAAGGGAAGGTGGGATTCCTCCTAGTAGAGGAAGCCACGAGAGAGAAACAGAGACTTGATCGTCCAGAGCTGGCAGTACTGTTCTCAGGAGCCCTGGATGCTGAGGGGTGAGGGGAGAAACCAAAGAATCTCAGACAAGGGAGGTGTGGAGAGACAGAGACACACGTTTTTCTCAGCTCCCTTGGGCTTCTCTGTGGAGATTGGACCGGGATGGGGAGACCAAATGAGCGAAAACAAGTTACAGCCATTGCAAGGGTTCAAGTGGGAGTGAGAAGCGTCTGAACTAAAGCACGGCAGTGGGAAGGGGTCTCTGGAGAGATTTAGGGCTTAGGGCTTAGGGTCGGGTCGAAGGGAGGTGTTCGGGGTGACTCCTGTGTTTCCTGTTGGTAATTTCTCTCGTCCATTATGGGGCACACAGGCAGAGGACCAGGAGGATGAGAGTGGAGAGATTTATCTGGACACCTTGCGTGGTGGGACAGCCACGGCGCCATGTTTCACAAGTAGTTGGCTGTGCAAGACTGCAGCTCCCAGGAGGGGTTTAAACCAGAGGATGGTCA
Organism: Kogia breviceps; assembly: GCF_026419965.1. NCBI lineage: Eukaryota > Metazoa > Chordata > Mammalia > Artiodactyla > Physeteridae > Kogia > Kogia breviceps. The sequence goes on from NC_081319.1 coordinate 74,490,229, forward strand.
AGATCACCCTGAGGAAAAGGAGAAGAGGAGAGGAGAGGAGGAGGGGAGAGGAAGGAAGGGCAGAGAAGGAAGCTGAGGTCAGTGTCTTGGCAAACCACTGATATCGAAGGGAACTGCCGACGCAAAGAGCCCACACACGATCCCGGTCTCCTGCCTGTTCTGCACCAGCTGCCCTCCTACAACTTCCGCCTAGTGATTCTCCACTCAAGTTTCCAGGTTTGCTGGGTTAACGCTGGCTGTTGCAGTCCCCCCCGCCACCCTCCCCATTCCTGCCAGGTGACTCCCGTACCTGTCTGTGGACCCGCTTTTGCTCAGGAAGCTGAGGGATGCCTCCATGTCCAAAGCTCTTTTTTCTTGCTGTCATCTCAGCGGTCCTCTCCCAGGTATGGTTTCTCTGCTCCAGCCTCCCACACGCTCTAGAGTTCACCAGACCTGGGGTGAAGTCCTGGCTCAGCCGCCAGGATTTTGTGTAAACTTGGACATTTATTTCACCTCTCTAAGCACTTCTCACCTGTAAAATGGAGGTGATAATCATAGTAACCTCCTAAGTACCATACTGCATGGATAGCGCCTAGCTGGATGCTTTACAAATGTGGTTTCCCTTGTTATTATTATCCTCTGTGTTCTCCCAGACCTGACTCCCGGACACCTGAGCAGTCCCTGTTCTGCCCCAGGAGCACCTGCAGACAGCACCTGGTCCCTGTTTTCCTGAGTGCTGAGCTCTCCCCTCTCACGGTGACGTTCCCCTATCTATTGGGCATCTCTCAGCAACTCGCAGGTCTGGCTCCACTGCCTAATTCTGAATGTTGGCCTCCTCCTTGCCCCACACCAACACCTTCTGAGAACCGTGGTCCAACAGGACCTAAAGAGTGTCCAGTGATCTCAAGGCCCTTCATATACTTGTCAAAAAATGGACAGAACACAGCAATGTTTGTGATACTGATTTTCCCACCTTTCAGCTACTAACGTGATTGAGAGATAAAGGAAGACTTTGCAGAGATACTGCCCCCCTCTAACCCCCTCATGAGAATAGCAGTGATTCCGATGAGGGATTGGGCTGACCCCCGGGGATGGGGCTGCCTGGCCAGAGCAAGCAAAGCCCCGCTTCCCATTCTCTTGGCAAAAACAAGATAAGAAAAGCCATTGGGTTCGTGAAAATAGCCTCCCTCTCCTCCAAGCTATCCCTAGACATTATGGAGACAGCCACTTTCTAAAGCATTTATTCAAGAGCCATTTACAGGGAGCCCACCACAAGGCAGGCACTAAATGCTGAAATTTAATTTATTTCCTATATTAAATCTCAGGAAAGATTGGGAAGACTTGTCAGCGAGGCCTCCAGGTAAAATTTCTATGCCTTTACAGAATAACATGTGCATTGTTTGGTGTGCTATTTACTGCTCCCGTTGCTTCCTTGGAGGGGAAAAATCAGATCTCAGCCTCTTGGAGCAATGAAAAACTGAGGGGAGGAGCTGCATATTTTAGTGATTAGCTTGAAGGGGCATGACACATCTTTTTTTTCCCCCGAAGCCAGCTCAATTCACTGCAATGGTTCATTTAAAGTGGTATTTGAGGGGAGAGGGTTGTGGCTGTTTTTAAAGATCAACTTGAAGTCCAGGATTGACTGGATCATCTGGAAGATTGTTTTTTTTTTTTTGGTGATGGTCAAATCTGCTAATTAGTCCCCAGTATCTATTCTATTCTCCCCTCCACCTTTTAGTGATATGATCCCAGTGTTTTAGCTCTGGCCTCCCAATGACTTACATTTCCCAGTGTCCCTTGCAGCTGGCTGTGTGGGGCTAGGGCCAAGTTTTTGCCAAGGGGATTTAAGGAGAAATGATGCCCTTAAACTTCTGGATCTTGCCCTTAAAATGTTTAGGTGTTCATGCCCCTTTATCACCTGGACATAGTGCCCATGAATCAGCAGTGACCATGTGGGAGAGGGCAGTATTCTAGAAAAGGAATCTGGGACCCTTAATGACCTTACAGAGTTGGGCCACCTACCCACCATGGACCATCTTCCTATCTCAGGATGATCACATAAGAGAACAGTAAACCCACTGAATTCTTAGGGTCGCTTTGTTACAGCAGCTTAGCCTATATCCTAACTAATACATTCTTTACTACTGTAAAATTATTAAAATCCTAAATTCTTTGGGCACATTTGGTACAAATGATCACAGACTCTCTCCTTCTCCCTCACCCCCAAACTCACAACTATTTAGGCTTTCTCTGCTCTGGGCAGCATCTCATAGAGTCCTATGGCAGAGACCTGCTCTGGTTTTTCTCTTTTACATTCTAACTGCTGGAGAAGCATCATTTCCCTGCAAAACCTCAAAATGCATACGGTAAACAGTAAAGGGCTTACTTCTAAAAGCATCGTTTACCCTTGAGCATTTGGGTTCTTCTGTGCATCGATCTCTCTGTGCTGGAGAGCGTGTTTGTGCTGTAGGTATTCCTGTTAGAGCGGTGAGGTGGCTTCTGTTTATATTGGAATGTTTTCTAGCCTCTCTTGTCAAACTGGAGGGTTCTTGGGATCCAGGGACTCGACCTCCTGCTGTTCCGGTTAAGCCCCTGGGGGCGTGAGACAATTGTGACTTGACAAGGAACAGCCCACAAGGTAAGAGGTGGGAGGAATACACAAAGTAAAGACATTATAGTTCCTTTCATGCAGGAAGAGGGAGGAATAAAAGAGCAGGGGAATCACAGTAATATAATTTTTAAAAAATCCTTGTCAGGCAACCCTTCAAGGCAAGAGAAAGGTGTTGAGAAATCAAGCAAACAGTGACAGCATGCCACAACTCCCAAAAGGCCGGATGTCGCTTGTGTAAGCAGCCTGAGAAAGAGAAAGGTTGCATCTGGATGAAAATTAAATAGAAACTGGATCAAGGTTTGTGAGAAGAAATGAAAATGCACCTTTGATCCAGGTCTCTGTTTTTGCTGAGGAGCTCACAAAATGCACAGACCCCTTTACTGAAACAGAGAGAATGGTTCTGATAGCTCCTGCCACCTTCACCAGCCCTGCCCAGTGCGGGGAGGCAGGCAGCCTATACGGCATCGGGCTCCCACCTGGCCACCAGTGCAGTCAATTTTGCAGCTATGGCACATAATGCACCTGGGGTGAGTTTCAAAGGTGCCCACATTCACTGAGCAGCCTCCTCCCCTGAGCCCCTCACCAATCTGGCAAATGGAAAACTTTGGATGTTGCTGCCATACAGACTTGGGTTCAAATCCCAGCTCTCCTCCTTTGCAGTTGAATAGCCTTTGATAAATTAGTTAATGGTTCTCTCTCTCTGTTTCTGCCTCTGTTCATTCACATGGTTATTTAAGGATTAAAGGAAGTGGTGGATATTAAATGACTGCCCTTCTGTGAAGATTAACTCATTTCCTTCTTTCTTGGTCCTCAGATTTGTAAGGCCCCTGTCCTGCCCTAAGGCCTGGCTTCTCCACCCCTTGTCCCAATAGCCCTTTTATTCCCTGTTCTGGACAGGGCTTCCCTTCAAGACTAGGTCTCTGCTCCCACCCCAGACCTCTGTGAAGGCTGCCTCCCCCCAACTGCCCCCATCACACCCTTGTTCTGAGCCAGACTCGCAGCTGGGAGGCCAGGTCACCAGCTCCACCCTTCCCCGACACCGCCCCAGGCCAGCCTGACCTCCCCAGAGGCTAAGATGTTGCACTCTCCTCCCCGGGCCCAGAGGGAGGAGCCCGCTGGGAAGGGTGAGCTGAAAACTCCCTGCAGACCAGTCACAAGCTCTGGTTCAAATTTTGCCTTTGCTCCTTCACAGCGGTGTGACTCTGAAACCCAATTTTTCTCTGCACTTCTCCTTATGGGAGATATCAATAAATCTGTGTCCTCCTCGTTGTTAAAGGCGGTTTGACTCAGAGTTTCTGTAACTTGCAGCCAAACAGATACATGACCTAAGATCCATCACACACAAGAGGGTAGCACTCGAAGTTCTGAAGTTCTCGTCACCTCAGGGAGGCATCTTTTTCCTCTGGGCACATTTTTGTGGCTGTGGACACTTCTTCCCTGTGGGGTTTACCCTGGCCCCTCCTCCCCATCCCTGCCTCTTGGTTTTTGGCAGCACTTGCTCCCCGCCAGCCTCTGCTATTATGCTGGCCACTGCACTCCATCCCCTTTTCCACCAAGGCCAAGACCAGGGTAGCTCAACAGAGAGTTGAAAAGGCTTTGATAGCAGGATCGGGAGATAATGAATGCTTCCTGGGGCTCTGGATGAGACAGAGGACTCATTCCCATTTGAGCGAGACATCACTCAGACTCAAGAGCTGTCTAGCCCTGAGCTGGGGAGAGGGTGTGGTTAGGAGGGAGCACTCAAGGACTTCTTGCTAATTGCTGCTGTCAGCCTCGCCCAGGGGGCACAAGAGATGCCTTCAGGGGTCAGGAAGTCAAGCCAACCACTTGCCCATCTACAGAAAGGCCCCGGGCTCCCAGCAGCCTTGTCGCCTTCCTCCAGCTGCAATGCTGTTTCGGGCTGTGGCTCTGGCTCTCCAGGTGGCTCAGTCAGCAATGAGCGGGCACCTGCTCTTTGCAAGCCCTGGGCCAGACCTGCCCTTGGGGGCACCTGACAGCCTTGCACTGCGCCCCACCCCCACTGCCGTTTCCAAAGTACACCTGCAGCACCAACTGTGAACCCCACTCAGCAGGAGAAACAAAACAGGCCTGCGGACCTGAGCCTTCCTGCTCTTAAGGAAATAAAGAACAGAGTGTCAAAACTGGAAGAGAATCTGAGGACCGTCTGCTTTGGGGTTTCTCAAATGTTAGTGGGAGAAGCCCTTCTTCAAGTGAAATCTTAATCATCATTCAATACGGGGCATGAAACAGACAAAGGAGGGCTGCCTTGGTTGAAGCAGGGGAGGTGCCAGGCCCTCTCTGTGGTTTATCCCACTCAGAAGCCCCACAGGTGTTTACAGACCCCAGCAAAGAGCTCTCGGCCAGGTGATGGTCATGGTTTCATTCCCCTCTCATTCCACGTAGAATCCAAATGTCATTTGCATTCCCCAGGGTATTCCAAACATAGTGTAAAAACTACTGATCTTGTCCAGCTCTTTGAGGGTTTGTGGAGGAGAAAATTGAAACCCAGGAGGTGAAATGACAACCGCGGGACCCCAGCCCGGGCTCCCCGTTCAATCTTTCTCCACAATATGCTGCCACCAGCTGAAAGGTGCTCCAGGCCTCCCCAGTTTTGTCCCCAGCACATCCCATCTGGTTCCTTTCTGACTCTTCAGGATCCTGGAAAGCAAGTCGCTTTACATTGAACCAGGCCGTGAGCAGGAGTGTGGAGTGAGAGACCACTGAGCCAGGGCTGGGAGGAGAGACCGGATCTCTGACTCCCGACAGATGCTGACTGTCTAGGACAATGAAAGCTCGGATGTCAGTCTAATTACAGGCCTGTCATTATTCATTAGTTCTTCAGAGGGACTGGCAAGGGTGGAAAGGAAAGAAGCCTGAAGGGAAAGTGGGGAAGAGAGAAGGAACTCAGCTAGGAGAGCCCTGGGAAGAACCCCATGTCCCTCCTTCCCCACTTTTCACCCATGACCCCAGCTCCCTGCTCAGTGCCCAGAGGACAGTCAGACAAATGCCCACTGCCCCGGTCCTCCATCCTGCCGCAACCCTGTGCTCCTGGGCACTGTGGGCTGCTTCTCCACTCCCCTCAGACTACCACGATTCACTCATTCACATGTTCATTCATTCAACAAATATTCATTAACTACCTACTATGTGCCGGGATTTTTCCAGACACTGAGGATATAATGGTGGCAGGTCTGATTTTCGGCAGAGTGCTCCAAGAAAGTCTGAGGAGGTGACATTTGAGCGGGAACCTGAATGAAGTAGAGGGAAGGGGAATCTAGGCCCTCAGAACTGCAGGTGCAAAGGGCCTGGGGCAGGGCTTCATTGTGCCTGATATGCCAAGGGAGACCCAGTGGTGGAGCAGAATGAAGAAGGGAATAATGGTGGGGAATGAGGTCAGAGTAATATTCAGGGGACAGGTTATGAGGTACGAGGGTGGGAACAGGGAGGCGGGCTGGGAGGCTAGTCCCATGATCCCCGTGCGTGATTATGGTAGCTGAGATTAGGGTGGTGAGAAGTGTTCAGAGTCTTTCATTTAAAGAGTTTATATTTTATATATTCTGACCTCAGCTCTCATCATCTCCCTTGGTGATCGCTCCCCATCCAGGTTTTGTCTGTCCCAGTTCACAGAGTAATGAAGAGTTTCTTTAGTGCCATCCGCATGTGAGAAGGTCTCTCACCATCACACTCACCTTGCTTCTCCCAGGTGCTTATCCAGGTAGGTGGGAGGCCCAGCGGTCTGACCCAGGGTGGGCTTCCAGGAGCTGAGAGCAGGGCGGGCGTGGGCAAAGGAAGGATCAGGTCGATGTTCGTGGGGATGGGTAGGCAAGAGTAGCCACATAGATGACACAGGATGCCTAGGACACAGAGGGACCACATCCAGGGTGGCAAGAAGTGGGTAGGTGGGAGAGGAGGGTCAGACCATCCCACACCCTCATCTCCCTGCTCAACCCCAATCGGCTACAGAAGCTGGCATGGCCCCTTCGTTGTGGCAAAAGCTTGGAAATTTTATGATCACGGACTCTGAGTCCCCAGGGGGCGGTGCTGGACCAATCATGTCACACTCTCTCAATCAAACACCTCTCTCACACACCAGACACCAGGATCAGGGCTGCCAGAACATCCTCGGGACAGAAGTGAGAAAGGCTGTGTGCTCCCCTCCTCCCCTTTCTTTTCACATTTAGCCAGACACAAGAGGGAAGAGATATGGGAACGTTTGTATATGTATAACTGATTCACTTTGTTGTAAAGCAGAAACTAACACACCATTGTAAAGCAATTATACTCCAATAAAGATGTTAAAAAAAAAAAAAAAAAGTAACCAGAGACCTTGTCAACATATGGGCTGCCATTATGGAAGAAAGACCTCACAGTTTACCGATGATAGTGAAGAGCAGGAGATAATTATATGGCATTGAACTAGATAGCTGTATTAAATAGATCGTGGGTTTTTTGTTTTTTTTTTTTTTTTTACAAAGCAGGATATGGATCACGGCAAGGTTGCTGAAATGCCAGCGGGCAGCCCCGCTTGTGGGTTAGGTGTAGCTGCTAAGCCCAGCTTGGGGATTCAGACCCTTGATGTGTGTCTGTTCCCTCACCTGGACGTAAAGCTCCCAAGCTCCCACCGTGTCATCGTTTCTCTATCCACACTCCTGACATAGCTGATGCTATTTCAGCATCTGCCAAATGGACACAGGAATAAGTGGAGACACAAGAGGATGGCTGCCCTGTCCCTCACCCAGCACGGTGCCCGGGACACAGAGGAAGTAACGGAGGATCATCACAATGATGACACTGTGTCCATCCTAGGTCCCACTCCCACCAAGGGTCTACTCTCTGCTTCCTCGGGTGAGAGCTTACTGACCAATGGCCAGGAGGAGGAAGCCTGGGGGTTATGGGGGTTATACCCCTTCAAGGCACCACACTGATGCTCTTTGATGGGTATCTTCTGAAGATGAGCTCTGCTGGGGGCTTGGTTGGGGACAGCGTGAGCACTTTTCAAATCTCAGGATAACTGCCCACTTGGCTTACTGAGCACAGGCCTGGCACCCCTCCAGGAGGGAGCTCCTGCCCAGATAATCTGAGCTGCAGCCCTTGGGCGAGGGACCAGTGAGAAGCAGGCTGGGGCGCTCCTCTGTTCCAGTAACAATGGCAACATCTCCCGGGCCCTCCAGCGTGCATGGCACTGTGTCCCACTTCCTTTCTGACCTCACCCCACCCCTGGAGGGAGACAGTCAGCGTGGAAAGCCACTTCACCCTCAGAGATTCAGAGAAGGTCAGCTGACCTGCCCACCCATGGTTTTGTAGGAAGTGAGAGCCAAGACTGGGTGTGAGCCCTGACTTCCCAATTCCAGATTCTTGGTTCCCTCCAAGATACCACTGAGCTCCCTCTGAGAGCGTGAAGTTCAGAGCAGCAGGGGGCCTGAGCATTCGTTTATTCTGAGCCCATCACTTCACAGCCAAGGCCCGGGAAGGAAGAAGTGAATGGGGTCCCCTCCTCCCGGGGCCCGGCCCTACGCACATACCAGGCCATCTAGTCCTGTTTCCCTGGGGTGGTCCATCTTCTTGACATCCTGTACCACCACCACCACTTTACTCTCCAGACTGTATTTTCTCTCTACCGCAAGACAGCTATGGCAGTTTATAGCTGTTTACCAGCAGTCAGGTAGAGGATGACCTAAGTGGAATATAAACTATCGAATTAAATTCCCCTCTTCAAATGCCACCCAGATCCACTCTACCTGAGAATTTCAGTCGGTGCTGGTGACTTCCTCCCGCTCTTTAATGGAATGCAACAGACACGTTCTCTGCCTGCCATTGGAGCTGGGCTGCTGCTGTGGCAGATGCAGTTAGAGGGGAAAGGGATGTGCGCGTAGATGGGTTTAACAATAAGTCACCTGAAAGTGCAGCTCTCTTGAGCTCCAGGCAATGCCATTAAATAAGCCGGGAAACAGCTTCATTTCCTGGAGCTTGAGTATTTGACAGAGGCGTGCAGCGGGGAAGGTAGAGGGTGGGGGGATTAGGGTGGGGTTGTGTCCTTCAGACACTTTCTAGGGACTCAAAGAAACAGTTGGAGTTGGGGAGGAATGATAGGGGAGAAGAGACACCCGGCCAGCACCAAAACTTGAGTAAGGCTCATACCCAGACAAACTGCCAGCAAACCTCCACCCACTAATATCAAGCCAAAGGGGTGGGACATGGGCCCTCAGTCCTGGTCCCACCGTTTCTTAGCCATGCCATCTTACGCAGATCAATTTTCTGAGCCTTCGTTTCCGTTCTCTGTGAAATTGCTTCCCTGCCTGCATTATGGGATGTAAAAGCTTTCTGAGAATTGTTGAGTGCTATACAATCGTGAGCTACAAATATATTGGGGGGAAGAGGGGAAGGAGGAGTTGACTGAGAGATTTTCCTCCAGACCCCCCAGGCTCTAGGATTGACTTAGGTCCAGGTGGGACAAGAGGGGCCAAAGCCATCTGTGTCCTGGAAGGAGAGCGCTTGGCCAGACAGCCATCCCAGAAGTGCCCTCTGAGGGGCAGCAGAGGAGGTGCTCTGGAGCCCCGATACCCTGGAGACTCAGGGCACCTCCCAGCCCCAAGATCCCTGGGTATAGACGGGGGAGGAGGGCCAGGGGCTGAGGCTGCGTTATGACACCGCTTTAGAGATGGAGAGGTAAGTGCCGGAGTTTCACAGGCCTGCTGGGGCTGCTGCTTGCTGCTAGTAACCACTACCTTGGGGTGAGGTCCTGGACCCTTCCCTTCCCCCTGAGCTTGGGCCTCTTTCTTTCAGCCCTGGGACAGAAGACAAGATCCTTCCAAGTCCTCCTTTCCTCACAACTATTCCCTCCTCAGATTGGGCTTCTTTGTCCGGTCAAGATACACTTTTAAGTCCCTCTACTTGAGGGCAATAGAATCTACCTTATTTAAGATGTAAGGAAAAACAAGTCAAAAATAGTAATTGTGCACCTACTATGTGCCAGGTGCTGTGCCAGCTGGTTTACATACACTGATCTCATTTACTCCACATAATCACCAGCTGAAGTGGGTTAGCCCCCTTTTACGGATGAGGGAACTGCGGCACAGAGAGGTTAAGTAACTTTTATAAGATCACACAGGTGATAAAGTGACAGGGCAGGGATCAGAACCTGAAATTCCCTGAGTCTAGTATCCATGTTCTTTCCACCATGGAAACCACCTGAAAGCAGGAGGATGCTCAAGGAAGCAGACTCCAGAAAGACTGGAAATGGCAAAGATACAGAACACTTATAAAACCTAGACTTGGAGTGTGTTCGTACTAGCTTCTTCACCCATCCTGGATCTCTCCGTAATAACAAGCCTCCTGAAGTCAGCCTGTTTTTTGTTGAGAGTCTGTTTGCTGGCTTCTTTGTAAAATTGTTTCCCTGCCCACATGATCTGTTTATCTTTTATATCCTAGGCCTAACTTGCTCCCTTGGCTCTTGGCAACCCTATGCTGCTCTAAGTATTTTTTTTCCACTAGCAAAATTATGTTCCCATTTTCATTCACAATGTGATGGTTGAGCTCTAGTCGTGTGCCAGGGGCTGAATGAGGGGTCCATACCAGGCACCACTTACCGAGCACTCACTGCTGGACAGGGTCCGTACATATATGCTGCCTATGAGCACACAGTATGCCGTTGACCCCGCCCCACATGCTTAGGGTAGATATTAGAGCCTCTGTCTCATAGACAAGGTAACTGAGGCGCAGAGTCACCCAGTAAGCTGCCCATCGCTCAGCCTCAGGTCCGTGTTGTTCCAAAGCCTGTGATGTTAACCCCACCTATGGGGTACCAACGGGAAGATAACCTCCTTCCCCATACTCTCCACTCTGGATGCCTGACTCTTTTGATTGAATATAGAGAAGATAGTTGGCTCTGGCACTCTGATGGGACAGAAGAGAAATATTAATATGCCTTCAACGTGAATTGGGTTCCGTGACCTCTCTTGGGTCTTGGGACGTTCTAGTGTGTCCCTTCCTCCTTCCGCATGTTTCTCTCGATCTCCCTCTCAAGCTCTTGGTCTCCACTGGTCCCTAAATATTGGGGTTCAACAGGGCTCCATCTTCAGCCCACGTTTCTTGTCACTGTACAGCAGGGCTTGCAAATTTGAGTAATCCAGGGTGTGTGCAGAAATCCACACAGCAGGCTGCATGTTAAACCGTCTCTGCAAGTGTGACAACCAAGGAAAACCCCTGCCTGGCTACAGGCCTTGAACCCTCACCTGGCCCCACAAAGTGCCCAACCATAACAGAACACTGGCAATCCACGGATGCTCAGAACTGCAGCTCTGCCTCTGGCTTGTATTTCTGTTTTCCTGGGACAATTTTGTCTCCCTCAAGTATTTCTCTACTTCCTCTGTGTTGGTCACTCCTGAATCTGCCGTCTTCAGCCCAGGTCTCTCTCCTGAGCTTCAGACCTTGTGCATTGGAGAGTCTGCTAACATCCCCAGCTGCCCCCAGACCCAAATGGCCAAACTTGAATGCACCACCCCTTTTTTCTCTGCATCCTCCTGCTTGTTTTCGCCTGCTCTCTCTCTCCACCCCCCCATCTCTCTCTTTCTCTTTTCCACTCACCCAAGCCACAATCTTAAGGTCTTACTGTGCTGTCCTCTCTCCCTCCCCATCTAATGACCGCATCCTGCTGACTGACCATCCTTCCCTCCTCTCCCACCTCTGATAGCTTCCCTAGTTCAGGCTGTTACCCTGCTCCCTAGAATATGGCCATAGCTTCCTACCTAGGTGCCAATCCCCTCCCATCCATCCTCCCCATTGCAGCCTGAGTCATGGACCAAAGTCATGGACCAAAACTACAAATCCAGGGCTACTTCCAGCTTACAAGCCATAGCCTGTAGGAAGACTGGATCTCCTTATCTCAGCATTCAGGTCCCTCCCCATCCTGGCAGCACATGCTCTGGAGCCAACCCTGGCCCCACTTCATTCTCTGAGCACAATAAATTGTACTTGTCCTGCAGATACCATGGACTATCACATTTGAGCATCGCTAAGCCCATTATTCCTTCTGCCTGGAAAACCTTCCTTTCCCACCCCACCCCAACCCCACCTTTGCCTGAGTAACTGCTACCCATCCTGAAATTGTCCATCAGTGCCACCTCCTCTGAGAAGCCCTCCTTGACGTCCCCAGAGTCTGGACCCAGGCACCCTCCTCAGGGCCCCCACTATCCTGTACCTGGCATCATTCACAGGATTTTTTTAACACTGCCTGTTTACTGTCTGCAACCCCATGCGGCAGAAACTTGAGTTGTCTATCAAACATCTATTACCCCTTGTCTTGATTTTATCAAGCAGGGAAGCGCTCGGCCCTGGGAAGGTTTGTTGTATTAATAGTTAACACTTACTGTGAATCAAATACTGTGCTAAGTACCTTTTACATTAACCTATAAGGTGTCATTGTCACCATTTTACAGATGGGAGAACTGAGGAAGAGCAGTTAAGCACCTTGTCCTAGGTTATGTAACTAAGAATTGGTGGAGTCAGGATTTGAACTCCGGCCATCTGGCTCCAGAGTCTGTGCTCTTAATGGAGATGCTATACTGCCTTTCCTGTGAATGGCGCATCATAACTGGCTCACGGCGGTCATCTGTAGCATCACATTCCCATTAGCCTATGATTGGTCTAGGAATGGGCGTGTGGTCAGGGTATGGCCAATGGGACATAAAAAGAAGTCAGCTGGGCACTTCTAGGAAAGATATTCTCTCCTGATAAAAAAAAGAGGGTGAAGCTGTTCTTAATATTTCTTATGAATACTATTGTCTTCTGTACCACTCACTTTTAGCCCAAATGAAACAGGCCCAAAGAAATAAAAATACGCAGGATTTTAAGATAGTCCAGAAGGAAGGCATCGATGTCAACCAGTGACTTCCTGAGAAACTTTTCTGTTCCTTCATTCTTTTTAGCACTGAGTAATGTTCTGTTGTCCAAATGAGCCACAGTTTATTTATCCTTTCATTTACTGAAGATTTTGCTGCTTCCAAGTGTTTAGCAATTATGTATAAAGCTGCTCTAAACATCCAAAAAAAAAAAAAAATAGAGAGAGGTGAAGGCCCCCGACCTGCCTTCTGTCTTTGGACATTAGGATGCTGTCAGGGGGTTGGGCAGCCATCACCATCTGATGGGAGACATCACTGAGCATCCGGAATAGCAGAGCAGGAGGATGGCAAAACTCTGGGTTCTTGGTGACATTGCTGCGCTGATGAGCTGGCAGCTTCTGGAGACCCCAGCCCTGGATTTTTTCTTATTTCATGAGATAATGAGGGTCTGTATTGTTTAAGCCATGGTCAGGTGAGCATTCTATTACCTACAGTCCATCCCATATACTCTAATGCCTCGAACACTGCCCACACATGATAAGCCCTTCATAAAGGGCCATTTAATTAGTGAAATGCAAAAAAAAAACAAAAACAAAGTGAGCATATGTGAGGAAACAGGTTAAACTCAAGGTACCGCTGAATATAGAGAAAGGTGAATTTTTCTGAGGCTGTTTTCTCACAGATGGAGTTGGGTCCAGTGGGTTCAGATGGGTTGCCACTTACTCCATTGTAAGTGCAAGAAAAGATGAAGATCCAGCTACATGGGACGGACAGTAAACATCATGGGAGAGAGACCCCAGGAATCCCTCACAACTGTTCACTGCTTATCCTTGGCAAGCTGGCAGAGCTTGTCCGGGGGCAACAAATTTGTGAGAAGTTTCGGAGAAACACATCCAAACAGAAGAGGGAATGGTACGGGACTTACCCCGGAGCCAATATGTAAAACAGAGAGCTGCCAAGACCTCTTCTGTCTTGGCCTTTGATTTAAATCAATAAAATCAGGAAGCATCTGGATGACTCTCTTGGTTCACTGTGGAGTCCTGACGGCCACCCAGGGGCCTTCCCGTTTATTCACAACCAGCAGCTGGCAGTAACTCAGCAGACACGGGGCACAGCCTTGCTCTTTCTGTTGGATCCACCAATCCGATTAGACCAACGGGGATCACGGATCCACCACCCAGTGTCGCTCATGGACCCCAAGGGAGTCGGGATGGTACCTTCTAATGCACCCCAATATTGCAGACCAGCCCTCAGCCAAATCACAAGGTCTCCTGAGATTTATCTCTGTGGCCCTCCTGCCTTCTCCAGCACCATTCCTGGCTGTCTTTTGTGGGGCCCTATATGAAATTGTACATTAGCTCAATGTTCACTCCAATTTTCTCCATTAAAAGTCTGCCCTCAGAAAAAGTCTTAACATCAGCCAGTGGCCTGCTAGTGTGAATTAAAGTCTTTCTCAGGGCTATTTGCTAACTAAATCTCATTGCCCCTAAGGCACCCTTGATGTATTCATCTTTCAAGCTTTGTATCAGATCTTAACCATTGATTTGCAGTTTCTCTCTTTGTATTATTTCATTTTCATTGATTTCTAATTCCAACTAGACCATAAGTACCTCAAAGACAAAGCTGACATCTTCTAACCATACTTGGGATTCAATTATTTGTTCATTCATTTATTCAACAAACCACTATTGCCTATATCCTAGGTACCGGGCTCTGTGCTGGGTCTGAGGTTTCCAACGTGGGTAAAACATAGTCCCTACTTCTAAGCTCTTACAGTCAGTCTATGCGGGGCAGACAGTTAGGTCTCCACCTCCCGGAGGTCCAGGAGTCCAATCCTCCTTATTGCTTCCACTTTTATCCTTGCTGCATCCATCCCCCAACAGCCTGTGTTTGAACAAGTCTGAGTAAGTCTGTTTCTTGCAGTCTAGAGAAACCAATTACAACATCCCCTAGGGCAAGAAACGTTTGAACTGCCTCTTAAAGGATCAGCGTAAGGGAAATGAGGGCATGGGGAGGATATTCCTGGCAGAGGGAACAGCACAGATAGGAGCACAAGGCCAAGAACAGCTTGTTGTAGGCAATGCCAAACACATGTGCATTCACTTCTATTTTGGGGGCCTTCATTGTGGAATGGAAGGCTTTGTTCACAGGAAAGCAATCCCAGACATCACAAGCCTGATAGAGGAGGTATTTTGGGACATGCGTAGGGGAGAAAGTCCCTTCCCTGGAGCCTGCAAAAACACACTGGGTAGGCGGCTGTCTCCAAAGACCAATGCTGAAGGCCGATCCTGCTGATTCACAGCAGCTCATTTGATGGCCAAGGATGCTTAGTTAGAGGGAGCAGCCTATCTGTGGCAGCCAAAGTCCTGCAAGAGAGAATCGTTCTCGAAGGGGGAATGGCCAAGCTGAAAGGGACCCTAAGAGATTGTTGCACTCAGCTGGTTCCAAGGGCCTCTCATCAAGATGGGAGGAATGTGGCACCAGAACCCAGCCTTCCATCTCTTGAGAAATACCACTTCCCCCGCAATTTGGTGTTTACGCATCAGAGGAATTCAGACTCTCAAAGCTCGGGAGTGTAGGAGTTTGGGGAGTATTAATAAGATAAGCTAGGTTTGAGCCACGCTAGCTTCCCAGAAAAGGCTGGCTCCAGCGTACAGAGCCAAGTGACACAGGCTCTAAAATAATCCCAAGCAGCTAAACAAGGCAATGTTATCCCCCTTCCCCTGGCAGGGCTCCACTGGGCTGCCAGCTAGCCCTTCCTCTCCCAAGCACACCTTCTGGGAAACTACATCTTGATAAGAGGCTGGTAAGAGTCTACTTAACTCCACAGAAAATTGGAACTAACTGAAGACCTACCATGTAAAGCCCTGCTATTGGAGAAGTGTGAAGAGCTCAGATTTTCTTACTTCTGACCCATCCCAACCATCCAACGCCAGAGGATCAGATGTGCTTAACAAGGCCATCCTTCCCCCATAAGGACAGTCACCCCAAGCTCTGGCTTCCCTCCAGCCCCAAGGATTGTCTTTCCATGACCTAAAATGGCATCCTGCTTGCCTTTCATCTATCTGAAGCCACAGGCCTCATTAGCTTTTTTTTTTAATATAAATTTATTTATTTATTTTTGACTGCACTGGGTCTTCGTGGCTGCACGTGGGGCTTTCTCTAGTTGCGGTGAGTGGGGGCTGCTCATTATGGTGGCCTCTCTTGTTGAAAAGCATGGGTTCTAGGCACACGGGCTTCAGTAGTTGTGGCACAAGAGCTCAGCAGTTGTGGCTCACGGGCTCTAGAGCACAGGCTCAGTAGTTGTGGTGCACAGGCTTAGTTGCTCCGCAGCATGTAGAATCTTCCCGGACCAGGGCTCGAACCCGTGTCCCCTGCATTGGCAGGTGGATTCTCAACCACTGCGCCACCAGGGCAGCCCCCCGTTACCTTTTTAAAAGCAGTGCCTATTTGCTTCCCTCCAGCTTTAAAGATGGCTACTTAAGGGCAGAACATGACCAATGCCCATTCAGATGCAAGATTAATGAGGGCAGAGTCCTATCTTGTTCATTGTTTAACTTCCAGCACCTAGGACAGTGCCCAGCACATAATTCAATAAATATTTGTTGAATGAGTAAAAGAATTTGTTGACTGCCTTCCCCCCTATGCTGTAACCTTGTTGTTCATTGTGTCCTCTTTGTTCAGAGCAGTACATGGCACATAGAAGCCACTCAATAAACATTTGTTAAATAAATGAATAAGCATGAAGATTACTGATTTTTTTGACAAATAATTTTTCTTACAGTGTCACCAGCATTCATTCAACAAACTATTGAGTCTCTTCCACATGTCAAGCCCTGGGCCAGGCTTGAAGATCCAAAGATGCCCAAGACAGAGCCTTTCCACATGTCAAGCCCTGGGCCAGGCTTGAAGATCCAAAGATGCCCAAAACAGAGCCCCTGCCTCTAGGTATTCACCATCTAGTGGAGGAGATAAATATGTAAACAAATAAAGTAGAAGCCCTCCAATCTGGCAGGACTGGGAGTCACCCTTTGTCAACAAATTGAAAATGTCAAGTGGAGAATTATGTTATAAAAAATGATACCATGATGGACGTCTTCCATTTGACCCCTGATCCCCACCCTGGGAATTTTACCTGCATAGACTATACCAATGGACTCCTTTGCCTTCTTTCTCCCTATTGGGTTTGGCCAATAGGAGACACTGGCAGGAGACTGGGGGGAGAGAGAAATTAGAAACCAGGGTATTATTCTCGAGCTCCCTCTCTTAATCCCAAACCCAGCTGCTGCCCAGAGGAACCCTGGGTTCCCCTAACTTGTGGCCCTCTCCCTTGTGGTTTCCCTAATTTCTGCTCACAGTTTTATAAACAGTCCTTTTATTAAAATCTCTTCAAAGTATCTCATTTGAGCACACCAATTTTTTCCTGCTGAAACCAACCAACACACTTCCTTTTTTAGCTTAAAACGTACAAATGTACTAATTCTCCTCTTATTCAATGTGGAAGCCAAACCCTTTTCTCAGAGTATGGGTCTGCTGGCTGAATTTCCACATCATCTTTCATGAATTAAGAACATCCATCACATAGAGACTAAGATTTTGCCAGTTTCTTTTTCTTTCAATTGGACCAAGAATTTAAGGACCCTTGTTAAAGCAATCCAAGTGCAGAATCCTTCCAGATTTTTACAGGTCTTTTTCTAATCTATAGTTGTTTCACCCACACCTAATTTTGCAGCAGTTTGTTTTCATGACTCACCTGTAGGGACCCTTGTTTTCCCTTTTAAAACCTCAACATTTATTTCTTCTTCTTTTTTTTTTTTTTTTGATCAAACTACATTCATTGACTCCTACTCTGTCTCAGGCCTTGGGCTGGAACTCAAGGCACAAAGATGGGTCTCTGCCCTCGAGTTCAGTCTTGGTTGGACACAGATGTGACCAGATAACAGCCTTTCATTAACATCAGTTCATTCAAACCCCTTCAAACATCAGCTTCTTCATATCTTTCTGAAGTTTTCCACATAGACTCTCCCTCCTCTCACACATGTATTTCATTGGTTCGTGTCACACTTGATTGATTCCTGTAACTACTGTAACAAGTAGAATTAGCCTAAGTGGGTTTGGGAGCAAACACAACGAGCTCCTGGTAAGTGTGTAAATCAATAGGCAAGACTAGAGGGTAGCCTCGCAGGCAGATGGGCTCAGGGGGGCTCAGGCACTGATAAGTGTGTGTCACAGAGGGGAGCAAAGTCTATCTTAGTCCAGCAGAGATGGTTAAGAGAGGCATCACTATAATTAATGTATAGAGTGAGAGCTACTTGCAGTATAAACGTTAGCTTTTTTTTCTTTTCTATCATGCAAGTGCCTGACTTAAGCTTTGATTGCCTTCAAAGAGGCATCCACTTCAAAGATGATGATCTCAAATAAACACACAACTAGAAATGCAGCATCACAACTAGAAAAAGAGCCAGGCCACCTCCCCGCACTGAGACATTTGTTGGTTTTCTAGATCTTGGTTGATTTGTATAACTGACCATTTGGGCCACTTGTTTTTCCTCTTCCCATGCTTTACATTCTGCTCTTAGGTTTTAAATTCACCAATAAACAGTGAGCCTGCAAAGCGCTAGCCCCCAACCCTCAACCCTAATATATGCCGAACCTCAGGCCCCGTGTGTGTGCTCTCTGCCCTCATTTCTTGCGACCTCACCGTGCGGCCCCAGGTGTGCTGTGCAATTTCCAGGTCCTATAAGTAATAAACCCTTATTTTTTCAAAGTTTCCTGATGGTTATTGCTGAAGGGCATCTTGCAATCATAATAAGAACCAGAAGGACCCTTCCAACCACAACATGGATCCTTGATAGGCTGAGACCAGCACAAAGCAGCATTTCAGTGGCAGCACAGACAAAGCGATAACATGGAGACTTGGGGAGGAAGATTCGCAAAGAAGATGTGGTAGGAGTTGGCTTTAAGTTTAGCAGACAAGAGAAGGACAGGGAGGAGGAAAGGCCAAGCTCAGGGAAGAGCATATAGAAAGGCTCTGAGTGTGAAAAGGCATGTGGATGGTGTGCACACCTATGGCCCTCCTGCAGGTATATGTGCCCCAGGAGACCTGGACAAAATGTTCATGGTGGCCCTGTTTGAAAAGGAAATAAAACCGACCCACTGAAGCAACAGCAGGACACTATCCTTAAAAAGGTGGTATAATTATACCCTCGAATACTACACTAGAGTGAAAATGAATGAATTATAGCTACGTATATCATGGATGAATCTTAGGAATATAAAGTCGATCAAGAGAATAGCAGAAGAATTTGTACAGTATGACTTTACCTATAAGACATTCATAAAAGTGTGCAAAACAATGTATTTTATTGTTGTGGATGGAAGAAAACATGGTAAAGAGTGAGGAAGCCAGTGTGGCTGGACCAGAGAGAATGGCAGTGAGAGACGAAGAGGTGGCTTTAGGGGCTGATGGGGGAAGCACGATGGGGCCCACGGGCCTCTAAAGACCTTGGGTTTTCCTCTGAGTGGGGTAGGGAATCATTGCGGAGTTTTGAGCAGAGGAGTGAAAGGTATAACACATGCATGCATTCATTCATTCATTTATTCAACAAGTTGATCTACCCTCCACCCTGCGCCTTGTGCCGGTGCTGTGGAAGGGCCGCGGTGCAGTCCCTGAGGCTGTGAAGACCCAGCACTGCGGTGTGATGGATGCAAAAGAGAGGTGGGCATCCAGCGCCCTGGGGCACAGAAGAGGGGTGACCGGTTCGGTCTGAGGAGCCCCAGGAATGTTTGATAGAGAAGAAATCATTTGATCTGAGATGTGAGGGAGGCATAGGACTATGCTTGATGAAGAAGAACATTCCAGGCAGAGAACCCCTTGTGCAGTAAGGGGCTTGAGAAAAATCACAGTACACGATACACTTGGATGATACAACACGGAACAGTCTGATCTGATGCAGGATGAGCCAATAAGACGTGAGTGTGTGTATGTGTGTGTGATCTTTCTGAGCCTCTCCTCACCCCTGGGTGTGAGTCTGCACAGAGAAAATCTTCACAGACTGAACCCTGAGGTCGGCAAGCTTTGAGTCTGTGGTTCCTAACCGGAGAGCAGTCTATCCTTCTGACCAAATCCAGCTGGAAAATGCCAAACAGAAATACTGGGCTCAGAGGTAGACCCAGCCGTGCTTGATTATAGGTCCACTCTGAAATACCTTGAACCGAGGGAAAGAAGACAGGCAACCTCTGCTCTTAAAATACTGTTGTGATGCTTCAGGGCCTGGATCTGAAGAAACAGCTTCCTGCTTTGAAGGAATGACGTTCCCCAACATTACCTCCCAGGCAGAACTCTGACACCAGAGCAGTCTTTTTCTGCATTCTCCCACCTTCTCCTTCTTGGAATCCCCCTCCAAAAAGGGAGCTAAATAGAGATTCAAGCAGTTATGCCCCAGCAGTCCAGATGACAGACAAATACATTTCAGAAAGACTTGTGGAAGGCGTGATGGAAGAGACCCATCTATGCTGGACCTGGGTGGGCAAGAGGGTCTTAGGTATAGTCTAGGAAGAGGACAGCTGGGGACAGGGAGATGACACGAATGAGTGTTAGAAAAGGAGGACAGAAAAGAAGTGGCCCAAGGATGGAAAACAGGGAGGCATTTAGTGGGAGAGAAGGCCAAATAGACAGAGCTCCCAGACAGAATGAGACGATTTCCAGAAGTGGTATATTTGTTTCCTAGAGCTGCTATAGTAAAGTGCCACAAACTGGTTGGCTTAAAACAATAAAAGGGAATTCTCCCATAATTCTGGAGCCCAGAAGCCTGAATTCAAGGTGTTGGCAGGGCCACGGTCTCTCTGAAGTCTTAGGGGAGGATGCATCCTTGCTCCTTTCAATTTCTGGTGGGCGCTGGCAGCCCTTAGTGTCCCTGAGATTGTAGACACTCCAGACTCTGCCCTTGTCATCACATGGCAAACCTCTCATATATCAACATTTCCCTCTTCTTTTAAGGACACCAGTCATTGGATTTAGGGCCCACCTTAATCCAATATGACCTCATCTTCACTTAACTACATTTGCAGAGATTCTATTTCCAAATAAAGTCACATTCACAGATACTGGAGGTTAGGACTTCAACATATCTTTTTGGGGGAACACAGTTCAGCTCAAGACCGATGGTAAATAAGATGGAGACCTCAGAGATTTCCTTTCAGGAGAATTCTGGGGCTGCTCCAAACTCAGAGGAAAGATCTGCAAGGCCCTCCAGTGACATGGCAGGGAAATTATGCCAAGGGTCTGCCATGCCTGGTTTAGTCTTGGGACACAAGTAACGGGAAGTGATGGGATGAAATGTGAATTTCATCAAAGGGTAAATCCTGTCCCTTTGGGGACTATTCTTCTGCTGTTCCCAGCTCCAAAAAATCGTCAGCTACCCTCCAACTCAGCCTGCCTTCCCCAGGGCACCTCACCCTGTGCATCTTTTTTCTCCTTCTCCCTCAACCGCCCTCACTTGTCCCATGTGATGTCCCCTCAGGCTTAAACTCCCTGTCTAATAGACTAATTGTTGCCAATAGCACAATTGGTTTCATGCCTCGCCTCTGCAACTGGCGATTAGCCTCTTAATAGGAGCTTCCTGGAGACACAATTCCTTGACACAGAGGCGAGATGGAGCCCCCTGGGACTTTACCATGTTCCTTCCTTCAATCACTGAGCATCTGTGAGAAGTGGGACCTGGTCCTCAGAGGAAGCCTGTCCTTTAGGAATTGGCTTCCAAATTCGATGTTGACTGGCTGACCTGGAAAAGTTGCGTAACCAATTCTTGAAAATGGAAAGAATGAGGTGGCCCAGGAATTACCAGGATTCAGCTGCAGCCACCAACTCTGCTCAGTTGATTTGTGATCTAGGGTCTCTCATGGGCTCTTGTGTCTGCAAACTCACTCTAATAACTCCCCGTGTGGCCAACAGCAGGCCCCTCGTCCTCTCTGGAACTCGGTCTCTCCCTCCTTTCAATGGGGGAATAAACAGAACCTCACAAGGTCTCTTTTGACTGAGACACTTATTAGTGGTTTTTACAAGCTGGTTTGACTCAAATTATATTTTTCAAAATCCAGTCTGTGCTTGAACACTTCAACTATTTTATTACTAGGTCTACAGTACATAACACAGTAATTGTGTAATTAAGAGATAATGTTGATACTGTAGAACAATGTTGACAAGATAATAGCATTCTGACACCACATAAATGCCAAAGCAAGGGAACACATTTCTAGGTGGAAAAACAGAAAAACAAGTGGCAAACAGCCCAAAGACTCTTTGTGATCCAAGTTGGTTCATTTGCTTCACAGCCCAGTTTCCACAAAGACGTTTGAGTGCCGGCCCATATCTTGCCCCCAGGTCCCTGCTGTGCGACCCCCCACCCCCAAGCATGTGGGTCAACACTGAAGAAGGCAGGGTCATCTGCAGAAGCTGGTCCTCATCACTCCACGTGCAGACTCTCGGAAATGTAGTCACACGGCTTCCAGTCCTGGTGAGACTCGAGGTCCTTGCGTTCGAGCACTAGGAAGTGCCACACCATTGCCAGAAGAAGAGGTTGAGATGCAGATTCAGGAAGATCTTCTCTTGGTAACTTCTGAGCTGGTTCACGGAAGGAGGATGGGAGCCCTGGAGGCTTTTCCCAGTTTGCCACTTTTCCTTACTCTAGCCCGAATGCCTTACTTAGATCTGGTTTCTCAAGGGAGCAGGGAGCTGGAGGCAGAGGAGGGACAAGACACATGATCTTGAGACCCAGAAGTGGCTCCCCAGAGCGGATGGAAGGGATCAGGCATTGGACTGCCTACAAAGGTGAAGTTGGGGAGGATGGAAGCATGAAGGTTGTGAGTACGGAGGAGGGCTTGTCTGCAACACCTTACAGTGTTGGGAAAGGGCTGCATGACCTTGAAGTTGAGGAGAGGTAAGAACAGAGCAAGCAGGGAAGTGCTGGTTCATGGGAGGGAAAAGGTTAGGCTGTTCTCCGCAGGAAGGGCAACATGGGTGAAATAAGGAGCACTGGCTTTGGAGGCAGAAGAACCGAATTCAAGCCAGTAAATTGCTAGGTGACTGATAAATCACTGATTTCTCCTCCCTGGGCTACAATTTCCTTGCTCCTGAAATGAGGCTGATGAACCTGATCTGTAACACTCAAACACTCTGAACGGAGGCAAACTTCTATTTCCAACTAGCTTCCTGGGTGATGGAGATGATAAGAGGGGTAGGAGCTCTGTGTAGCTTCCCCCCATGCTCACATCCACAGAGCTTATGAAACTATCAGGTAGATTCACATGATTTTGATAAATTCCTGAATGCCAGGGTGATGATGGGATCCTAAATACAGGGGTTGAGGCACCCCTGACCCATGAGAGTAGTGACAGGTGCAAGTACAATCCCTTCACTTCCCTGTTGGACACAGAGCCCAAGAGCCAGTGGACCACAGGTCCAAAGAGGTGTGAACCCCATTCTCCCACATCTCCTCGCCTTTGTACATGCTGGTCCCTCTGCCTGGAACCCTCTTCCCCTCCAACTGAATGCTTTCCCATTCAACCAGTGGGTTACCAATTAGGGAAGCTTTGTTGATTCCCTTCAGCAGAGTTAATTACTTTCCTTGTCACACTGAATAATTTATATTCTGACCTGTCGAGATTATTTGTTTTCAGATTCATCTCTCTGGTTAGACTTCTTGAGGGCAGAAACTGTCTCTTCACCTCTCTAAATTGGGTAATGAGCATAGTGTCTGCACAGTGTAGGAGCTCAGTAGACTACTGTTGAATGAAAGGAAGGGAAAGTTAAGGAAGAAAGGAAGGAAGGAGTGAGGGACGGAGGGAAGGAGAAAGGAAGAGAAAACAGCAATAAAAGAAGGACAAGGGATGCTACTGTTTTCCTGTGTCTGTTCATAGGGATGTAGTTTTAATTAGTTGCAATCACTGTGTGATCCAATTTTTTATCCTATTTTTCCATTTCATATTAATCTATAAGCATTTTCCATCTTGCTATACAATCCTCATAATTACCACTTTAATGGCTGCTTAATATCCCATCAGGTTGGTGTGTCATAACTTACTTAACCACGTCCCTCTTTAGAACATAGCCTTTTAAAACATTAAACAGAAAGCTTGACAAGGTTTTAAAATAGACGGGGAAGGTTGTTTCTTGGCAACGCGTGTGGCATTTCTGAGGTGCGCGTGCCTGACCAGGGCTTGGAGAAGCAGGGATGGGAGCTGCGGCCTGACTCTGAGTGGGTGAGAGCAGAGAAGGAGAAGGCGAGTGGGGGGGGTTCTGCTCCCAGCCCCTGCTCTACCTTGGCTGCCAGTCTGTGCCTTAGCTCTGCCTTTGATGAAGGAAAAGCAGTCACTGACCATGCTTGGGAAACTATAGTAGTAGTAGTAGTAGTAGTAGTAGTAGTAGTAGTAGTAGTAGTAGTAGTAGTAGCAGCAGTAGTAGTAATAGCTAACATAGATTGAGCTCTGCAGCAAAAACTTTATAATATTTCTCACTCAATCTTCACAACCAGCCAAGAAAGTAGGTTCCATTATTTGATTCTCCTTTTACAGCGAAAGCAACTGAGACCCAGAGGTCACAGAGCCGGTGGGTGGTGGTCCTGATGCCAGACAGTCTGGCTTCAGAGTCCCTCCCAGTCCTGACTTCCTTTCCTCCCTTCATGTGTGGCTTCTGTCACTCAATGATCCCCACTCCCCAAGCCCTCTCTACCCAGCCTGGTCAGACTTGTCCTTACCAGGTTGGATCTGGAGCCCTGGGGGACTTCAAAACTTTAGGCAGCAACCTGGACAAGGATGAAAGGGACCCACTGAGCCCACTGTTTGTGGGTGACTTATGACTGGTGACAGGGAACATGTGTTGGTGACAGGTACTGATTCTGGCCTCCAGCAGATAGTAAATAGCACAGAAACATTTAGATCTGGGTTTGCATCCTGGGCTCTGGTGTTCAGCAGCTCTGTAGCCCTAGGCCACTCATATCTCTCAAAGACACAGTTGTCTAGTCTGTAAAATAGAGATAATAATACCTACCTCCCAAGGCTTCTGTACAGATGCAAGAGGATGATGGGTAACACATGCACAGTGCTCAATAAAGGGTAGCTGTTTCTATTATCCCAACAGACCAGAAGGGAGCCAGGGAAGAATAATGTAGACACCAAGGGAAGATAGAAGGGTTTCATTTTCCATCGGCTCCAAAGGCATGGCTAGTAGGATGATGATGGGGATGGGGAGGGGGATGGGGAAGGGATGGGGATGGGGATGGGGATGAGGATGGGGATGGATGGGGTTGATGGGGATGGATGGGGATGGGGATGGATGGGGATGGATGGGATGGATGGGGATGGATGGGGATGGGGATGGGGATGGGGATGGGGATGGATGGGGATGGGGAGAGGATGGGGATGGGGATGGGGATGGGGAGGGGATGGGGATGGATGGGGATGGGGATGGGGATGGTTGGGGATGGGGATGGGGATGGGGATGGGGATGGGGATGGGGATGGGGATGGATGGGGATGGGGATGGATGGGGATGGGGATGGGGATGGGGATGGGGATGGATGGGGATGGGGATGGATGGGGATGGGGATGCTGATGATAGCATTGATGGAGCATTTACTGTGTGCCAGGCGCTGTGTTGTGCACTTTACATGGGTTAACTCGTTCTACCTTAAAGCATCCCTATGAGGTAAGAAGAATTATTATTCCCATTTTATAGAGGAGGAAACTGAGATACAGCAAGGATTTCGTGGCTTCCTGTGGTGTTTCTATGGTCTTGGCTGGGTGGACACCAGCAGAGCATCTAGCATAAGCCCACTCTGCTCTGTGCTGGGCAGAGCCCCTTGGAAGATCACTTTCAGTTCTAGGAGCTCTGAGGGTAGAAAGAGGAAGGGAGAGCTTCTGACTGAGCAGGTCTGGAAAAGAACAACCATGATGAGTCCCTCTTCGAAGGGACTCCCAAAAATGTCTAATGAAGACTCTGAAAGGCTCAGCGTTGTCCCATCAGAGAAGAGGGATTTGGAGAGGGGCTGAATGCCCTCCTCAAGCATTGGGGCTCCATCTTTGCTGCTGGTGCTGTGCCCGAGTCTTATTACTCTCCTAAAGTCTGCTCCTTACCCAGCCGACAACAGGCATTCAGTAAAAGTGTGCTGAGTGAATGAATGTGAAGGACGAGAGTCTGTGAGGTCCCAAGGGGTAGTGTTGTACCAAGTATAGAAGATACAGGGAAAGATATCAACTCCTCATCAGGAGGACATGTCCATTTGAGTCTCCAGGATGGGTTGCTTCTATTGACAGGTAGTGAATCTACTGTCTCTGGAATCATTCCAGGAGAACTTGGAACTACCACACCACCCAGAGGCTGGCTACAAATGGAAGGCTGAACCACATGACCTTCAGGGCCCCTCCAGTCCTGGGCTTCTGTGCTCATGTCTCCACAGTCTCCTCTTAAAACTTTCTTCTTCATTTCCCATTCTGGAGCTGGAAAGGAACTGAGAAGCTGATAAGCCACTTCCTTTGTAGGAGATAATAACAGAAAATCAGCTCCGTGTGTTTAACTGTGAACTCTTAAAGACTGATAATGCCTGAGCTTAATCCAGAGTGATACAGCTTAAAAGTTGACATAATCCCTGGAGTATACCTTGTATTGGGGCGGAGATAACAGTGGAGCCACAACTGGCCTTGGACATCTTGTTAAGACCTGAAGACTTCCATTGTAGGGACCAGATTATCTGTGGACATCAGATCGGGGTTCAGCTCAGGAGGAGAACTCTGATAAGGGGGAGACCGCTGACCCCTCACAGACCCACATGGGGGCCCGGCCTTCCCTCTGTTTGGAAACTCGTAGTCACAAACCACTCTGGAAACAAGACATTCCTGCCCCCCAGGTCCCCCTCCCCACGTGCCAGGATCTTGCAGCCGTGATCTCAGCACAGGTGAGGCTGAGTCATTCCTTGCCAGATTCTGGTTTGGCCTCAGCCTCTGTCCTTATAGTGGAAACAAGGGAGAAATCCAAGGGGGATGTTGTCTTGTGTCAGAAGCACACCATGCCAGACAGCTTTCCTGCTTCTGTGCTGTCCTGACCCCCTGTGCTCATTTTCTATGCTGCAATGACCACAAATGTAGAGGCTTAAAACAGCACCCATTCATGATCTCACAGTTTCTGTAGGTGAAAACTCTGATGACTTGGCTGGGTTCTCTGCTTAGGGACTCACAGAGCCGAAATCAAGGTGCTGGCGAGGATGGGTTCTTATCTGAAGCTCAGAGGAAGCTGTATCACCCAGATCACTGGACAGCAAACTTCCACGGGAAGGTGCCCTCCAGAATCTGCCCAGCCTCCTGCAAGCTCCTCACCTGGGTCCCCAACACCCTTTCCCAGGGCCTCCTGGTGATATTTCCACCATTGGCCGGGGGCCTGACCACACAGACCCGGGAGCAGTTTGGTCTGAATCTGGTTATCTCCCACCCTGGGTGTGCCTGACCCACAGGATGGTGCCTCTTGGTGTCTGTGCTCACCTAGCAGCAGAGCATGTGACCAACTCACCCGTCCTCCATAGTGTTCTGCACTCACCCAATGCCATAGTTCATCCTCAGTTTTCACCTGCAGAAACTCTGAGGAGCTTCCACTAGACCTTCCTCTGCAGTGGAGGAAGGCTGTACCTGCTCCACCTTCCCCGTCCCAATCTCCACGCTTCAGCATCCACAGAGAGGCTCTAAAACACATCCGTTGTAGTCTTTGCTACACTGCAAGCAGCCTGAGAGCAGAGACAGGGCCTTTTTCCTCTCTGCATCTTGAGCACCAGGGACAGTACCTGGTGTGGGGTAGGAACTCAGAGATTCTGATCAAGTACATGAACCGTTCACCTGCAGGATGCAGAAGGGGAAACGGTGGTTCCTAGAATCCACCCGTGGACCAGGCTGCCAGAATTTGGTAGACCAGTCAGATTCAGTGATACACAGGGTACCTCCTTCCATGTCCCATTTCTACAAAAGAGCAATGGCAGCTGAAAAGGATAAGGAAAAGCCATGATTCTAATATTTCACGTCCCAGTTCAAAGTGGTGGTGAATTCGTGACTTGCTCCCTTCTTTCCTGTTGAGTCTTTATTTAAAGCCCGTATCATGGAAGCCAACAAGACTTATGGCAGAGGAGTTGGAAATTATAAAATTTTGAAGTAGCGGGAGTCTAGCTAACCCTGCCCCTGAGTTCTCTTGGATTGGCTCAGAACCTGGGATGGGAGGGCAATGATGGAGCCATGACCTGGAACCCTGATGTTCCTGAGTGGGGAGAGAAATGCCGCACACTACCTCATGTGTCATCCTTTCAACATCAAGGGGAAGAAAACCTTTATCCCTCCCTAATTAAGTCCAATTTATAGGGAAGCTGCAGGCAGACAAGCCCGCCTTAACCGAGTGCCCCGCCACTGGTGCCCCTGTGAGAGGGGGTGTCAGCAGTTGGTGGGCTCGTTTTGGCCACTCACAGCTGCTTCAGCAGCAGGGTGAGTAAAAAGGATTCTTTAGCTTGCTCTCTCTGGCTTCATCACAAAACATCTCTTGAAATGCTCCAGGAATCAGGCTGGAATTTATCATACATTCGGGGTAAATAAGTCAACCCAGTGAGAAGATTTGCTGCAACCGCTGAAAGTTATAATCGCACTGGAAATGGCCTCACAGATATAATGGTATAAAACCTGAAGTTTTATAGAGAAAAAAACATAGGTGAACTTATTTACTCAGACCGAGCACACAAGCTGGAAGATTTGGATGCCTTAAACACCTCACTTGTCCTCGTAGGCTTTCTCGCGATTTTTATTTGTTGCCTGTGTCATTGTCTACTTCAGGCCTCACTCCCCCTCTGACTACAAGCTCCGTGAGGGCAGGACGGTTTCTGTCTTTTCAACATCAACTCCACCAGCAAGCTTAGTCCCTTACACAGAGGCATTTATTAACTAATTGTTGAATAAAGAAATAAGTGGATAAAGTTTCTTTTAAAGCAGAATGGAAAACCAGAGAACAACTGAGCAGTAATTGATAATGTTTGAAATGGTGAAAAACTATCAGTTGCATTTAGATGGGTATTTGTGTTTCCTTAACTCTTGCTCACAGCTATACCACAAATGCTCGTGAATAGGTAGTATTTTTAATCCAAGAATTGATTTCCTCAGAAAAAATATAATAGCTTATAATCAAGTGCTGTTAGAGCTGATATGTTGCTAAGCCTTCTGGAACCCTGATCATGAGGCCAGGTGAGCACGATCCAGTCCCATAGGCTTGGTGCCCAAGTGGCAGCAAAAGTCAAGCCAACATAGTCTAGCCCTCCAGGCATAGGAAGACCCATCCAGGTTTTGCCAACATGGTCGATCCTCCAGGCATGGGAAGCCTCATCCAGGTTTTGGGAAGCAGCACCAGCCTCAAGGAAGCTGGCATTTGCTGAAATAGGAACACACGCCCACGAGAGGAGCCTGGCAGTGAGCCTCTTCATTCCTGACTTGTCTGTGAACTGACCCTTGACCTCAGCCTGGCTGGAGAACGTTACTTTGCAGCCTCAAGAAGGAAGTCCTTCCCATCTGATTCAAAAGACATCAAGGACATTGTCCCCTTTCCCTTTTCTAGCTTCTCTTCAAAGAACTTTGAGGGAACTGGAATTTTCAATAGAAGTGGGTGACAGCCAATGCCCAGCCACTTTAAAGACCATAATGATGGGGCTTCCCTGGTGGCGCAGTGGTTGAGAGTCCGCCTGCCGATGCAGGGGACGCGGGTTCGTGCCCCGGTCCGGGAAGATCCCACGTGCCGCGGAGCGGCTGGGCCTGCGCGTCCGGAGCCTGTGCTCCACAACGGGAGAGGCCACAACAGTGAGAGGCCCGCGTACCGCAAAAAAAAAAAAAAAAAGACCATAATGATGTACATTCATCTCACTTCCTGACCCTCTTGACAGAGCCAACTAAGTTACTTAATATTTTAGTGTCCTGAATCCCTTACTCAGAGAATCTCATTGGTTTATATAAAGGGAAACTGAAGCCATACACTAGGCTTCATGAGAAATTGCTAGAGTTCATGAGTTAGATTTGAAGCAGGACACCCACGACCAATACTCCCTCCTCCAACAAATTAAAAACCAACACCGCCCCATGAAAATGAGCTTCCCTGACTCTTCTCACCTGGCACAGAGTGTCAAAAGCATGGCCCTTCACCCTTTCCTCCTCTACTTCCTTACGCTGTGTCCATGGTAAATTAAGTCCTCTAAGCCTAGTTAGAATCTCCCTTTCAGGCATGTCACCCACCCCACGAGAAGGTGGTGTAGTACAAGGATTGAGAATGTACCCTCCAGAGTCAGACTGCCAGAATGCTCTTCTTAGCAGCTGATTGACCTGCAGCTAATTATTTAACCTCTCTCAGCCTCAGTCTCCTCATCTGTAAAATGAGAATAAAAATAGTTGCATCGTCACAGGTTGCTATGGTGATCAGAAGACACAATCCTTAGTAAGCCCTCAATAATTGTTAACTATTATTAATTCCAAAATGACCTGGCTGAAACCTAATTCTTTCTGTTTACAAACATGCCCATTTTTTTTTCTGCTTCTATGCCTCTAATTCCACTATTTTTTCCACCTTTTCTTCTTCTTTCAGCTCCTTCACAGAACAGACTAAATGCTTCCTTTGCCAGGATACCCAAGCTGGTTTTCCCAGATGGAAGTTTGCCTCCCTCCTTAGAACTCCCCTCTGTGCTGTGTCTTTTCTTCTCTTGGTGCAGAAGAGCCTGGCTTAGGAGCCAGCTTGCCGGCCTTGGGATTCTGGCTCCATTTCTGCTCAGCCATGGGGTGTTGGCAAGTTTCCACATCTGTGTAATGGGTATAAGATCAGTAACCACAGGAAGGATTAAATGAGTCACTTAGCAGAGTTACCTGGTACGTATAAAAGATATTCTCTGTTCGTATTGGTCTTATCACCATGTCATTGTTTCCCATCTCATTTACAGGTGTCTCTGTGCGGCAGGTAATTATGTCTGTCCTGCATGAAGTCTCGCAGGTGTCACTAAGGTGACTGTACATCTAGGTTTGCCCATTATCCCAGTATAGATATTAACAGTGACCTCTTTCACCCTAAAAAGTGCCACAGTTTGGCTGTAAAATGATCCATGCTGTTACCCGCTTGGTGAGTGTGTGTTGAGTAAGTAAACGAAGGTAGGAAAGAGGTTTGTTGATCCAGGTTCCATGCCTCGGTTATTCCCCTCACTGCAAACTCAAGGCTGACCTGAAGACTGCTCCTTCACATTCTTCCTGCCCGTGACCTCCAGGCACCCTGATTCTTTGGACCGTTCCACTCCATCAGCGTGTCCTGATTAGTCAGTCTCCCTTCCTCGGCACCCCCTCCCCCCTCTCGTCATCCGCACACTTGAAAGCCCATAGAAACTCACACTAAGATAATCATATGTGATCACAGTTTAATGTGATGGGTGGAAAGAGCCTTTAGTTTAACTTGAAACAGTGCTTTAATTCCAAAAGATGAAAATTCTGGCATCAGAGATAGGCTGTTGTAGGGATGGTCATTTGCCAGGGAGAACCACCATAAGACATCCTTTTGATGGATTTGCATTTATTTTCTGAGATGAGATGTAGATGTCTATCCCTGGCAACCCTGTGCCCCTCCTTAGCTCATCGCTGATGGCGATGGGGTCTTGTAGCCTAATGACATGGTCGTGGAGGAACTCCACTCTGAAGAGCAAGATGATGACCCAGGGAGAAAGGACTTGCTGGGGCACATTCAAGGAGCAGTGACAAATGACACTCAAGCCTGGGGATCAGTGATGAGAGAGGGAGCTCTCAGGGAAGTAGAGGCTCCCAGGTGCACACCTGCAGATGCAAAGGTAACACGGGGGGGAGGGTAAAGACCTGTTCCACTACCATGATCTCGACTCCTGGTGTGATTCTCATCGGTCGGGAGTAAGATGAATTTCCAAACACTAATGGCAGAATTAAATGTACACATCCTCTGCTTTTGCAAACTTCTTCTTCTTCTTCTTTTTTTTTTTTTTTTTTTTGGCTGTGCAGCTTGTGGGATCTCAGTTCCCTGACCAGAGATTGAAACCCGGGCCACGGCAGTGAAGGTCCAGAATCCTAATTACTAGGCCACCAGGGAACTCCCAGCAAACTTCATATTGAGTGCCAACTATGTACAAAGCACTGCGTGAGGTTCTAGAGGGTGATGGACATTAGTGTGGCAAAAAAATATGGCCCTTTTCTCCAAGGAATTAGCTGTATAGATAGAGCAGAAACAAGTAAAACAAAACGAGGGTCTGTTGGTATTATACAGGGAACGAGTATGGAACTAGGAAGCACCAAGATTTCAAGTCACCTGATGAAGGACTGGAAAGGACTTTAGGTACTGTCCCAGGGTTCTCAGTGCTGGTAGGAAGTGAGATCCTCCCAGTTTAGGAGGCAGGAGAGCAAGCCCAATGGGTAGGACTTTTGGAAACCACATTCTAAAAACAGGAATGAGCACAGAGTATGGTTCAGGGTTGACTCTATCCCAACTTTCCTAGGAAAGATAGGGAGAGGCTATGAAGATTAAAGCTACCATCAGTTTTAGAGGAGGCAAACCCTGTTCCAGAATTAACAGAGCAATTAACCTGCAAAGCTGCAGAAACACACACAGCCTGGCAACTTTCAAAACATGTGGTTTATCCAATTAAACATTTTAAGCCACTCTCAGCCACAAAGGGTTAGTATATTAGTAACCCAAAATATCTCCACTTCCTAGGCCCTTAGGTTATTTAATCTTACTTCCCGGATACATGTGCTTGTATAATTATATCATCCAAAGCATACGATGTGATATTATTATATGGAATTGTATTTAACTCTTTATTTCTATTCTATGGCCCATATACTGCTCATAGTTTTCATAAGGTGCTTGGAGATGGTGTTCCAGCTTTTAATAAAGCCTCCTTCCTTTCTTTCTCACTCATACACTTTTTAAGTGCATGACACAAGCCCTCTTGTCCATGAAGTTTTCCTTGACCAACCCAGTCCACAATGACCCCCGCCAAAATCCTAACCCCTCATCACTCCTGACAGTTGCCTCACATTTGTCTTGCACCTAGTAGAGCATAAACTCTTTGAGGGAAAGGATCAAGTCTTCTATTTCTGTTTATCACTTATGGCACCTAGCAGAAGACTTGGTGCCTAATGGATCCTCAATCCATAATAGAGGCTAACCCACTGGGGCCAGCACAGCAGCCTGCAGCTTTGCAAAGACACAAGGTTGGCAACTAAGCATGCTTCTCCTGCCAGCCCAACCCAATCAAATCTGTGCACAAAGAACGGTGTTTGAGTCTATATCACTTAAGAACTTACAGGTGGCAGAAAACCCAATTCAAATGTCTTAAACAGAAGACAGAATTAATCCACTCAGATAACCACAAAACCCAGGGATAGTCTGGCTTCAGGGATATTTGGATTCAGAGCTCCAATTGTGTCATTAGAACCAGTTCTCCCCAATCTCAACTCCATTTTCCCACATCCTGGCTTTGTTTCTACTCTCCTCCTGGTGACAAGATGGCCATGGTGGCAGCCTCAGACCTAATGATGTCTAAGCCAAAGGAAAAGAGTATCACCATCTACCCTAAAGTGTCTCATGGGATCTCATCAGCTCTGATCTGCTCTCATGCCAATCCCTAGACCCCTCATGAGGGCCATGGGAGTGCAGTGCACTGGGTGGCTTAAGCCTAGATCCTGTGCTCCACTCCTACAGCCCAGGAATGTGTGCTTTTATCAAGCTATCCAGATTGCTCTAGTGTACATTAAAGCCTGAGAACCACTGGTCTAGGGTCTGGCCACATGAGTAGCTACCCAAGAGAGTGGATGTGGGAAGCACAGACAGTATATTGTCTGCATCTTCTGACATCTATAGAGCTATGGAGTTGCTTAAGACAGTGTCAGGACTTGGGTGGGGCAGTGAGCAGTGAAAGACTATCAGCCAGAGGTCCTGCCTATCAAAGAATAACTTTCATTTAACAAGACTCAAAGATGCTTTGAGACTTTGGTCTCCCGTTTATATCTATCTGACTCGAAGTCGTGGACTTGAGAAATTTCAGCGTGGAAAAGATCTTAAGGGTCCTTTAATCCAGATCCAATCGCCATTTGATCCCCCAACCCCCAGAACATTATGCCTTACCACCCAGCCACTGCATAAATACTTCCCTGACAGAGCAGCCCTCACTCCTCGAAACAGCCAAACCATCTTCTAATGCTCCAGGTGCTTAAAATTTCTTAATCTATTTGGCAGAAATCTATCTCTTTGTACATTTCTTCCATCAGTCTTGGTTGTATCTCTTTCGATGATAAAGGACATTTCAATTCCCTGTTCCAAAAGGCAGCCCCTTTGCACATGGCATTTGAAGAGAAGTTAACACCTGCTCTGTTTCCTCTAGCCTCCAGGATAAATAGCCTTGGCTCTGTCCGTCCTGCCTCAGATGATGTGGACTCTCACTCCCTTACTCTCCTGGCTGCCTCCCTCCCCGGAAGGTGCTCTAGTTGGTCTGTGTCCCGCCCCCCCCCCCTTAAAGTATAATGCTTGGAACTCAACAGTCCAATGATGATTTGATGAGAGAAGAATAGAACTATTGTTTCCTTCTAGATACTACATTTTCATTACCCTGTCTTAACATTGCTGTAGCCTTTCTAGAACCACCTCTCAGTGTTCTACGACTCAGCGCTCCCAATGCAGGGGGCCTGGGGTTCGATGCCTGGTCAGGGAACTGGATCCCACATACATGCTGCAAATGAGAGTTCTCATGCCACAACTAAGGAGCCTGCCTGCTGCAACTAAGTCCTGGCACACCATATAAACAAATAAATATTTTAAAAATAAATAAATAACATCTCAGGATTTAAAAAATAAAATTCAGCCAACGTCAAGCACTTACCATGTACTAATATTGAAAACATGAAGGTGAATAAAGGGGGGGAAATTGCTTGCTTTTGGTGGGGCTCACATTCTGGCCAAGGAAATGGAACTCAACCACCAACCTTAGCAGCAGGTGGCAGGTGCCATGGTGATGGTATGCAGAAGCTGTCCTGTGTCTCCGCCCAGGGACTTTGGGGTCTTACCCATGAGCTGACATCAGAGCTGGATTTGAAAGGATGTGATTTCTGCAGTCAGCAAAAGAGAAGCCAGCCATTCCAGGCAGCAGGAATAGCACACAAAGGTCCTGAGTGGTGGGAATCTAGAGAGAGTGGTGAGGGAGTGAGGCTGGAAAGTTAGGTTCCAGCTAGATTGTGAGGACCTGGAATGCTCTACCAAGTCTGAATTTTATCCTGTGGTCACTGGAAAGAGGGTAAAAATTCTTGAAGAGGAATTGACAAATGGAGATGGTGGAAGCCAGGAGACCGGATAAGAGATAACTATAGTTAACTAAGAGTGGCATCTAGAATAGGTATCAATTTCCTGCAGATCAGTAAGATAAAAACAGAATAGGAAAATAGCCAAGGATATGAACAAGCAAGATGTAGACTGGAAAACATGAGTGGCCCCTAAATATATGTAAGCCTCATTAACAATCAAGGAAATTAAAATGAAGACCCCAGTGTGCTGTCTTTTCACAATTATCAGATTGCTAAGAGTCTGACAATACCAAGCATACACAAAATACTATAGGCCTGCTTTGGAAAGCAATTTGTCAATAGCTAATAAACTTGCGGTGTGTACACCTTTGCATCCAGGACTGCACTTTCCACTACTGGCCCCAAAGAAACTCTCCCATGGGTTCACAGAGACGTACACAAAGATGTTTATTACAGAATTGTTTATAAAAGAAATAATAATAATAATAGCTGTTTGGAATAAACTGCGCCCCGCAATCCAAGGTCTGAAATTGAAGCCCTAATCCTCCAGTACCTCAGAATGTAGCTGTATTTGGAGATGGAGTCCTTAAAGAGGCAATTAAGTTACAGTGACATCAGGAGGGTGGGCCCTTATCCACTGTGACTGGTGTCCTTATAAGAAGAGGAGGTAAGAACACAGACAGGCACAGAGGGAAGGCCATGTGAAGACACAGGGAGGAGATGGCAGCTGAAAGCCAAGGAGAGAGGCCTCAGAAAAACCCAACGTTGCCGACGCCTTAATCTTAGACTTCTAGCCTCCAGAACTGCAAGGAAATAAATTTCTAGTATTTAAGCCACCCAGTCTGTGGTACGTATTATATGCATATAATGTATACAGGTATATAATGTATATGTATATGTACATATATGTTAAATTGTGGTGGTAAACACATGTTTCGTTTTTCTCTGTATTTTCTTGTAGTTTAAAATATTTTCATCATTTAAAAAAATCGTTTGGGCTTCCCTGGTGGCGCAGTGGTTGAGAGTCCGCCTGCCGATGCAGGGGACACGGGTTCGTGCCCCGGTCTGGGAAGATCCCACATGCCGCGGAGCGGCTGGGCCCGTGAGCCATGGCCGCTGAGCCTGCGTGTCCGGAGCCTGTGCTCCGCAATGGGAGAGGCCACAACAGTGAGAGGCCCACCTAGCACCAAAAAAAAAAAAAAAATCGTTTGAAGAGGCAATTCTAAGAGTCTGAGAGAGAAACAATGAAGACCCGAACTAAGGCAGCAGCTCAGGGAGAAACTCAGCAATCTCACACTTTCAGGAACTATTTTTTTGTCTGCTCTTGTTATGTATTCCTTTTCTTCCAGGCGATATTGTAGTTGTCTTGTTCCAAAATGGCTGTACTAGCAGCTTTCTTCCCAGTACAAGTGCCAGGAACTGCAGTTTCCCAAGACTTGGTTCATGTACTCCTTTTAAGTTCTTCCAGCTCAGGGAAATGGAAACCTTTTCTATGTGTATTTCTAGCTAAAGCCTTTGCCCAGGTGGTCCTTTCTTTAATAATAACATAGCGTGTCCAGACTGTGGCCTTGGTATTGAGTTTTTAGGTATCTAGACATGACACGTATACATCCATTTTTGCCCAAAATACCATGGCATAAGGTCCAGGGACAGACATGAAAAGGCCCAGGTGTATTTCTGGTGGCCTCTAACCAGATCCGTTTCCCTAGCTGATTTGCCTAGACCTAAAGGTTGTTTCCCCTTCAGTGAAGCCACAGGTTTGGACTAGATCTCCTCAATCCTCTACTCCTCCCATCTGCTGGGTGGTGGAAGAACAGGTCCCACACAGGCCTGGCAGCCACCAAGGCAGGCTAGGCCCTTCCTCTGCAGAGTTGCCCATAAAGTTGTTAAATACTATTTATCTTGTCCTGAAGAGGCAGGTGTGATGCCCACTTCAGAATCTTAGCATATCAATCAACACCTCCAATGGAGGCATTGTAAGATTCACAGCCAGGAAATCAACCCAGCCTTTACTTCTCAAAGCTTGCTGTGGCTACAAGTACTGTGCAATTTACTTGCAAAGCAAAGTGCTCAGCTCAGTGTGGATCTATATTTGGTTCCAGCTTGAACATTTTTATTACTAAAATCCTAAATCCAGAGAGTCCGGCACCTTGGGTTCTGTTTCTGAGGCTAAAGTAGGATGTGTCAGAGGGAATCAACCAACCAGTCAATCAATATTTGTTGACTCCTTGTCCTGTGCCATCAGCTAAATTGTGAACTGGGCAGAATTTGCTTTGGGTGTTCCTGCTCTCCCATCCCCCCCACCTCTGCACCACTTCTGGGCCCCCCTGCCTTGTTCCAATACCTAGCACCCTCCTTCTCCCTCCTTTGCCTGATCCAAACTGTCTCAGGAAAGAATCCACCTCAGTCATTGAGCTCTTGAGCTCACCCTGTTTAAAGGACAGCTTTATCTCTTCCTGGGGGACATACAGGCATCAGGGAAAAGCACATGGCCAAGTGTAAGTTTTCTAATCTGCCTTCTTTCCTCTACTCTTCCACCGAATGGCTCTCCATCCATAATGTATTGGGAATGAATTCTGGCACCAACACTTTCTAGCTTGAGGCAGTTTGCCCACATCTCTGAGCCTCAGTGTCCTCATCCATAAAATGGGCAAACAGTGCCTACCTTGCCAGGCACTTTCCCAGATTAATGTATTCATGTACTGTAAGCCCCTAGGGCACTTGGAGGATGCTCAGTAACAACAGCTCTCATTACAGTCATGGGCTTAGTGGTGGGCAGGGCGCCTCCCCAGGGCCTCCCACTCACATCACTCAAAGTACTGGGTTATACACTGGGAGTTTCAGAGGAAGAAGCCCCAATTCATGATCCTGAGGGCTTCTGGTCTCTGAGGGAGCTAATGCCACATTAGAGAAACAGTGACTAATGGCCAGTGGCACCGAGGGTAAGCTAACCCCCAAGGATCACAGAACTAGAGATTAGAACTCCAGGAGGTTTGGGATGATTAGCTGTGGAATGAACCCCAAACTGGGGCTCTGAGACTGGGAGCTTCCAATCCCAGCTCTTCGTCTAACTGCCAGGGGGCCTCTGGGCCTCCATTTCCCCACATATAAAACAAGAGACTTGGATTAGATTAATTTCTAGGGTCCATTTCTGGTCTTATATTCTAAATTATTTTTAATTCTCTCACTTCAAACAGCTGCCATCCTTTCCACCTTTCTTCTTTCCATGAACTTTTTTTAATGTAATAAACAAACTAAAGATTTCTGCCCACACAGAGTATATATTTAACGGGGAGAGGGCAGACAATAAAGAGAAGCAAGATGTACAGCTTGCCAGGCGGTTAGAAACTCTATGGAGAAACATCAGGTAGAGGATAGGGGATGAGGATTAAGAGGGATGGAATTTTAACTGAGAAAGGCCTTCCCAGGTGGCAACAAATGAGTGAGGGCCAAGAGGAGGAGTGAGAAATAGAGGCCACAGGAGGTACAGGGATACCAGGTCAGGGACCCAGTGGAGGGTGGGCCTTAGAAATGTGGACAGTTCATCTGCAGTAATAGGAGGGAAGGAGGAGAGCTGAAACACGGATGCAGGTGGGCAGGTAGATACAGTGGGAACACATGAAAGCTCCTCTTCCCATGATTTCTGTGTCCACAGTAAAATAAGAAGCAAGGTCATCAGCTGAGTGTGAGGATGGGAGTGGAGATGTTAGCATCTGGAGGAGAGGGGAGAAGCTATGAAATATTTATATAGTAGAGGGGAAACAAGAATGGACAAGAGAAATGTATAATCTTTTCTGTGACATGAGAAACTGGTTCATGTGTCCTTGCTGGAGTACAGTGTAACATTTTTCCCCCATTCATACACTCATTTGACAAAATGTGAGTGAGTGCTCTTGGCTAGCACCAGACCAGGCAGTGCCAGACCAAGAAGTCTTTAAGTCGGGCCACCGTACCTCACTAATGGCCCAGAGTTTCCCTGAGACAAAGATTTGAATGCAAATAGTTGATTTGGGAGGTGAAGGAAGCGGGGTGGGGAAATGACACAGGAAGGGAAGAAGTCAATCCAGGGTCTATTAATGAGCAGATTACCACTTTGGGGAGCCCCACTAGGGGCCTCTGGGTGACTATGTAAAGGAGAACTGTCCCAACGGAGGAAGCTACGTCTCCGCGCGCCAGCTCCTGTCCATCACTGGCTGTGGGCTGCTCCTGGGTTTTAGGTAAACTCTGGCCTTTCCCACCTGCTCCAGTGAACAGAGAAAGGCCTCAGGCTTGCAGTCAGAAAATGTCAGCTTGTGTAAGAACAGCGAGTGTCAAGAAAATATAAGCAGGCATCAGCAACACCTATACCACTCTTGGAAGCAGCTGGGTTTAGATGAAAGATCTATGTCACCTTAAGTATAAGACACAGTCCTTCCTTTCAAAGAAAGAATTTATTGGAGGAGGCTAAGAATAGGCTCAAACCTGAAAGAAATAAAAAAGAAAAGATATCTAAGAGAAGAAACAGGAAGCACAGGCTAAATACCAAGTGAGTCTACTCTTCACAGGGTCACAGGAGGAAGAGACCTAGGCTGAGATGGAAGGCTTTGCAGAGGAGGGGGTGCCCAACTGGGTGGCAAGTGGGTGAACAGAAAAAGCAACAGAGGGCCTGGATGTGGACCTGCTTTACTGAGATAGGTATATTCTGCCTTCGTGGCCAAAGTTGACACAAAGACAGGTGGCCGCTGCTGAGTTGGGAACCCCAAGGTGTGGCAGAGAAAGACTGATGATTGTGGCCTCTGGCTCTGGCCACCTGCGTCCTGCAGGTGCAAGACTGCCTTGATTTGCAGCCTCGGCTGCTGTTTGGGAAGCAGTCATGGTTCAGAGGCTCTGCTTCAGGGAAACGTAAAACGAAGAAGAAGCAATTCTCATGGGTTGTTATAAAGCAGTTTCAAAAAGGTATCTCTGATATCCAACCTTCCTTCACAGGGCACCTGCTGGAGACACAGCCATGATTCACCACAACACGTGTGTCCCACATCTTCCTTCCTGCAGCGCCACCGAAGTTTGGAAAGTTTGGCCTGCAGTTCATCCACCCCTGGTCCCCAAACTCTGGTTGGGGTGGGGGACACTGAGCATCTGGATTGCTCCTTCCAATGAGGATGAATTAATTAGTACAAAAGCACACAGTCACAGACAGCCACTTGGGCTTCGTTGTTCTAATGAGGGTGATGACTGGATAATGCTGAGTCAGGTCAGCATGGCCCGGGGCCTGTGTTGTTCACTCTGCCTGGAGACCAGGACCCGTGGTGCCCCTCAGGCTAACCCCCTCCATTCCTGAGCACCTCTTTCTCCCATCCCCACACCCTGAGTTACAAACTCTCGCCCAGTTTCCACCATCAGCCTCGCGGTCCAACCCCTCTCCCCAGAATTAACAGAGGAACCAGGAACCTATATCCCTGCTTCCAAACTCATCTTCCTGCCCTAGAGCTGACAAGCTGATCATCCTCAAACACAGCTGTGTTCATTTGGCCCCTAGGGTTCAGGAATATTCAGTAGCCCCTTATGACCTATAGAATAAAATCCACATTCGAATGGAAGACCCACAGCAATCATCTCCGGCCCCCTTGCCTTCCACCACGTCAGCTCCTTACTTCTCATCAAGGCTCGTCTGCATTAGCCAAATTCCTCCCTTCGAGCCTTGCCATTTCTGGTCCAGATCATCACTTTTCCACTCTCCCCACCTCGAAGAAGACTGCGTCCTCTCATCAGCAAATCCTTTCCCATGGCTGAAGCAAAAGTACCAACGCTGAACCTTCCCAAAGACCAAATATAGCTGTGATGAGGGATCAGTATGCCCTTCAGGTCAAGACTGAATAAACAAATGAAGGAGCCCATCCTGGTCAGCCCCCTCTGAGTCTGATAATCCTCCCTGATATGGTGGAGGCTTGGCAAGAGCAGGTATAACTTCCGGTTTGAATCATTTACCCAAATGGGTGGTAATTTGCGATTTTGCGGAGCAGATTTTAACATCTTGCGGCGAGGCCGGTGTTTTGGAATTGAAAGACTTTCCTGTAGAGAGAACCTGGCAGACCGTCCAACACCCCAATTTTTTTTTTAACATCTTTATTGGAGTATAACTGTTTTACAATAGTGTGTTAGTTTCTCCTTTACAACAAAGTGAATCAGTTATACATATACATATGTTCCCATATCTCTTCCCTCTTGCGTCACCCTCCCTCCCAGCCTCCCTATCCCACCCCTCTAGGTGGTCACAAAGCACAGAGGTGATCTCCCTGTGCTATGCGGCTGCTTCCCACTAGCTATCTATTTTACATTTGGTAGTGTATATATGTCCACGCCACTCTCTCACTTCGTCACAGCTTACCCTTCCCCCTCCCCATATCCTCAAGTCCATGCTCTAGTAGGTCTGTGTTTTATTCCCGTCCTATCACTAATCTCTTCATGACGTTTTTTTTCCTTAGATTCCATATATATGTGTTAACATATGGTATTTGTTTTTCTCCTTCTGACTTACTTCACTCTGTATGACAGACTCCAGGTCTATCCACCTCGCTACAAATAACTCAGTTTCATTCCTTTTTATGGCTGAGTAATATTCCATTGTATATATGAAACACCTAAATTTAAATTCAGTTTTTATTTCACTCTGCTCATCTGCCACGTATGCAGTGGTCGTCAGGAAGTATTGTTAAGAAAATGTTATTTCCTACTGAAAATGACCACTTCTCCCCACCAAGGGAAACAGAACACCTTAATGATGATGCAAACGGCAGTCCCTTTGCAGGGCTGTTGGTGTCGGCCTCCTCCCCAACTTGACTGTAAGCTCTCTGCCTGCTTGGTCCACTCCTGGGTTCTCGGGGCCTAAC
Source organism: Kogia breviceps (assembly GCF_026419965.1). NCBI lineage: Eukaryota > Metazoa > Chordata > Mammalia > Artiodactyla > Physeteridae > Kogia > Kogia breviceps. The sequence continues at coordinate 74,531,873 of NC_081319.1, forward strand.
ACGAAACAGGAGCTCAATAATCAACAAAATCAGATACAAAAGCAAATATTTCAAATAAGAAAAGAAATCGTAACAAATGACAAAATTCTAAAGAGCTGACAGATACTACCAATGTCACACAATCCAGAAAAATACATTTGTATGGATTAAATTATTTAATTATTATTATTGATTATAAAAATCATTTAATAAAATTTAATTATTCTTATTAACCAAAGAAATTGTCATACCCCTCTGATACTAAATTTTTTTTTTTTTTTTTTAGCAATATGCGGGCCTCTCACTGTCGTGGCCTCTCCGTTTGCGGAGCACAGGCTCCAGATGCTCAGGCTCAGCGGCAATGGCTCACGGGCCCAGCCGCTCTGCGGCATGTGGGATCTTCCCGGACCGGGGCACGAACCCGTGTCCCCTGCATCCGCAGGCGGATTCTTAATCACTGCGCCACCAGGGAAGCCCTAAACTATTTTTTTTAATTGTGAACAAAACAGCTCTTTTAATGTTGAGATGATTCAGTTTTCTAAAGTAATCAAAGACAACATGAAGCACAGGAAATTATTTTAATAAAATACAAAATCTTTGCTTTCTAGGAAGATTAATTAATAGGTAAAGAAAATCTTTTTGTAATCTCTTATCAGGAGCTGAAAGGCAAGAAAACTTGCCTTTCACCAGATGAAGGAAAATTAAGTATTAGTATTACATACGTACACAATTGATATTAAAGCTTATTTAAAACAACTATAACAAATTCATCCAGTTTTAGTCAGCTAAAATTACACAAGGTTAAATTATACAAGGTAAGATTCTCTATCTCTCTTCCCAACTCTCTATATCCATTTACATCAATTTAATTTGCTTGTTCTTTTTTTTCTTTTCTTTATAAAGTGCTTTATTTTTTTTGAATTTTTGAATTTTATTTATTTTTTTAATACAGCAGGTTCTTATTAGTCATCAATTTTATACACATCAGTGTATACACATCAATCCCAATCTCCCAATTCATCACACCATCACCCCCACCCCCCCATGGCTTTCCCCGCTTGGTGTCCATACGTTTGTTCTCTACATGTGTCTCAATTTCTGCCCTGCAAACTGGTTCATCTGTACCATTTTTCTAGGTTCCACATATATGCGTTAATTTACGATATTTGTTTTTCTCTTTCTGACTTACTTTACTCTGTATGACAGTCTCTAGATCCATCCACTTCTCAACAAATGACCCAATTTCATTCCTTTTTATGGCTGAGTAATATTCCATTGTATATATGTACCACAACTTCTTTATCCACTCGTCTGCCAATGGACATTTAGATTGCTTCCATGACCTGGCTATTGTAAATAGTGCTGCAATGAACATTGGGGTGCATGTGTCTTTTTCAATTATGGTTTTCTCTGGGTATATGCCCAGTAGTGGGATTGCTAGATCATATGGTAATTCTATTTTTAGTTTTTTAAGGAACCTCCATACTGTTCTCCATAGTGGCTGTATCAATTTACATTCCCACCAACAGTGCAGGAGGGTTCCCTTTTCTCCACACTCTCTCCAGCATTTCTTGTTTGTAGATTTTCTGATGATGCCCATTCTAACTGCTGTGAGGTGATACTTCATTGTAGTTTTGATTTGCATTTCTCTAATAATTAGTGATGTTGAGCAGCTTTTCATGTGCTTCTTGGCCATCTGTATGTCTTCTTTGGAGAAATGTCTATTTAGGTCTTTTGCTCATTTTTGGATTGGGTTGATTGTTTACTTAATATTGAGCTGCATGAGCTGTTTATATATTTTGGAGATTAATCCTTTGTCCGTTGATTCGTTTACAAATATTTTCTCCCATTCTAAGGGTTGTCTTTTCATCTTGTTTATGGTTTCCTTTGCTGTGCAAAAGCTTTGAAGTTTCATTAGGTCCCATTCGTTTATTTTTGTTTTTATTTCCATTACTCTAGGAAGTGGATTTTAAAAGATCTTGCTGTGATTTATGTGAAAGAGTGTTCTTCCTATGTTTTCCTCTAAGAGTTTTATAGTGTCTGGTCTTACATTGAAGTCTCTAATACATTTGGAGTTTATTTTTGTGTATGGTGTTAAGGAGTGTTCTAATTTCATTCTTTTACATGTAGCTGTCCAGTTTTACCAGCACCACTTATTGAAGAGACTGTCTTTTCTGCATTGTATATCCTTGCCTCCTTTGTCATAGATTAGTTGACCATAGGTGCATGGGTTTATCTCTGGGCTTTCTATCTTGTTCCATTGATCTATGTTTCTATTTTTGTGCCAGTACCATAATGTCTTGATTACTGTAGCTTTGTAGTATAGTCTGAAGTCAGGGAGTCTGATTCCTCCAGCTCTGTTTTGTTCCCTCAAGACTGCTTTGGCTATTCAGGGTCTTTTGTGTCTCCATACAAATTTTAAGATTTTTTGTTCTAGTTCTGTAAAAAATGTCATTGGTGATTTGATAGGGATTGCATTGGATCTGTAGATTGCTTTGAGTAATATAGTTATTTTCACAATATTGATTTTTCCAATCCAAGAACATGGTATATCTCTCCATCTGTTAGTATCATTTTTAATTTCTTTCATCAGTGTCTTATAGTTTTCTGCATACAGGTCTTTTGTCTCCCAAGGTAGGTTTATTCCTAGGTATTTTATTCTTTTTGTTGCAATGGTAAATAGGAGTGTTTCCTTAATTTCTTTCAGATTTTTCATCATTAGTGTATAGGAATGCAAGAGATTTCTGTGCATTAATTTTGTATCCTGCAACTTTACCAAATTCATTGTTCAGCTCTAGTAGTTTTCTGGTGGCATCTTTAGGATTCTCTGTGTATAGTATCATGTCATCTGGAAACAGTGACAGTTTTACTTTTTCTTTTGCAATTTGTATTCCTTTTATTTCTTTTTCTTCTCTGATTGCTGTGGCCAGGACTTCCAAAACTATGTTGAATAATAGTGGTGAGAGTGGACATCCTTGTCTTTTTCCTGATCTTAGAGGATATGCTTTCAGCTTTTCACCATTGAGACTGATGTTTGCTGTGAGTTTGTCATATATGGCCTTTATTATGTTGAGATAGGTTCCCTCTATGCCCACTTTCTGGAGAGTTTTTATCATAAATGGGTGTTGAATTTTATCAAAAGCTTTTTCTGCATCTACTGAGATGATCATATGGTTTTTCTCCTTCAATTTGTTAATATGGTGTATCACATTGATTGATTTGCATATATTGAAGAATCCTTGTATCCCTGGGATAAATCCCACTTGATCATGGTGTATGGTCCTTTTAATGTGTTGTTGGAGTCTGTTTGCTAGTATTTTGTTGAGGATTTTTGCATTTATATTCATCAGTGATATTGGTCTGTAATTTTCTTTTTTTGTAGTATCTTTGTCTGGTTTTGAGATCAGGGTGATGGTGGCCTCATAGAATGAGTTTGGGAGTGTTCCTTCCTCTGCAATTTTTTGGAAGACTTGAGAAGGATGGGTGTTAGCTGTTCTCTAAATGTTTGATAGAATTCACCTGTGAAGCCATCTGGTCCTGGACTTTTGTTTGTTGGAAGATTTTTAATCACAGTTTCAGTTTCATTACTTGTGATTGGTCTGTTCATATTTTCTATTTCTTCCTGGTTCAGTATTGGAAGGTTATACCTTTCTAAGAATTTGTCCATTTCTTCCAGGTTGTCCATTTTAATAGCATAGAGTTGCTTGTAGTAGTCTCTCAGGATGCTTTGTATTTCTGTCATGTCTGTTGAAAGCCCCTACCTGGGCTCTTTGGTGGGGCTAATGGCAAACTCTGGGAGGGCTCACGCCAAGGAGTACTTCCCAGAACTTCTGCTGCCAGTGTCCTTGTCCCCATGGTGAGCCACAGCCACCCCCCACCTCTGCAGGAGACCCTCCAACACTAGCAGGTAGGTCTAGTTCAGTCTCCCCTGGGGTCACTGCTCCTTCCCCTGTGTCCCAATGCACACACTACTTTGTGTGTGCCGTCCAAGAGTAGAGTCTCTGTTTTCCCCAGTCCTGTCAAAGTCCTGCAATCAAATCCCACTAGACTTCAAAGTCTGATTCTCTAGGAATTCCTCCTCCCGTTGCCAGACCCCCAGGTTGGGAAGCCTGACGTGGGGCTCATAACCTTCACTCCAGTGAGTGGACTTCTGTGGTATAAGTGTTCTCCAGTCTGTGAGTCACCCACCCAGCAGTTATGGGATTTTATTTTACTGTGATTGTGCCCCTCCTACTGTCTCATTGTGGTTTCTCCTTTGTCTTTGGATATGGGGTACATTTTTTGGTGAGTTCCAGTGTCTTCCTGTCAATGATTGTCCAGCAGCTAGTAGTGATTCTGGTGTTCTCACAAGAGGGAGAGAGAGCACGTCCTTCTCCTCCGCCATCCTGGTTCAGGCTCTACTACTAAACTTTTAAGGACTAATAATTTTATGCATTTGAAGAGTGGAAGAATTTCCATAGACCAACTTCTGGCTCCATGTTTCAAACCTGATTTTCCTCCACTCCCCACATACTTCTGGTGCTGGTTGCCGTGGGCTCTCTTCACACAGTGACCTGACTTTGACCTACACTTTTGTGTCCTATTACAAGGTGAATGGACACAGAGGACAGTAGTAACATCCCTAGAAGCCATTCCTCCACTGGGGTGACTAGTAAAATTTAATTATAGGTGGGAGTGTCCACAAACCATACATGTATCCCACTTAACCCCAACTATCTACATTGTCAACTCAAATGTCCTTTATCCAGGTCTAAGAATGCCGTGTGGCCACCTGAAGGCCATATGACGTGATGGAAAGTGTGCTGGCAGGGAAGCTGCCGTGAAGAGTCAGCAGTCGTAACCCTGGCAGTTTAAACCTCATTTGCTCATTTTACAGAAACATGTGACCACCTGGAGACATCAGAGGCGGTCCTGCCAGGGCTCTGGAAGGGCTGGTGTAGCTGAGGGCCCTGAATAAGCCTCACCAGGTTCACAGGAAATCTTCACCTTATTTGCCCTCCCCTACCTCAGGAAGGAGAATGACCAATTGAGATAACACAGAAGCAAACCACTTTAAATGTGTGTGTATTAGTTTGCTCGGACTGCTATAACAAAGTGCCATAGACTGGGTGGCTTAAACAGTAGCAATGTATTGTCTCACTGTTTTGAAGGCTGGAATTCCAAGATCAAGGTGTCAATAGGGTTGGTTCCTTCTGAGGGCTGTGAGCAAGGGATCTGTTCCAGGCCTCTCTCTTTGGCTTGTAGTTGATGGCTTCTCTGTGTCTCCTTATATCATCTTCCCTCTATGCATGCTTCTCTCTATGTCCAAATTGTCCCCTCTTTATAAGGGCACCAATCATACTAGATTAGGGTTCATCCTAATGACCTCTTTTTAACTCGATCACCTCTGAAAAGACCCCATCTCCAAATAAGGCTACATTCTGGGCATTAGGACTCCCAGCATATCATTCTGAGGGGACACATTTCAACTCGTAATAGTATAAAATACAAATTGGTATGTGCATCTCTGCAGAAAATTGAAAGAAAGGGAGAGAAACCCAGAGAGACTCAAAGAGAGGGAGGGAGCTGTTATCTTGTTTACACTTTGCATTTAGAAAAATAACCTCATTATCTGTCTGTCTGCATCCAGGCCCAGCTGCAACCACTAAATCAATCATTTGGGGATCCGTTTGGCTTTCTTGGACACCATAAATGGCACCTTTTTGAATCTGCTTTGATTTCGGTGGCTGTCTCAAATGTCAAAAATGACGGAGGAGATAGAAAGGCTGAAGTGTGAGGACAGAGAAGATGGGGCCTCATCTGGCTGAAGGATGAAACTGAGAAGCAGGTCAAGCATCCCAGAGAGGATGGGACAGGGAATAAGGACAGGTGCCCAGTCCTGGAGTAGCCTGGGATAGTCGCCCACTTTGCATTTGAAAGAGTTAGGGACAAGCAAGCCCTACTTATATAGAAGGCAATAAATCTAGGGAACTTCTCAGCCCAAGAAGGGATGTAAGATGAAAATACAAATTCAAGACAAAATTACTTAAATTATTGGATAACACTATCTTTTCCAGTTCGTTTCTGGGAGTCCTGAGAGGTGCCTCTTAGGTCCTTAGAGCAGCTGGACGTTGGAGAAGCTCTGCCCTTGCAGGAGGTGCACACAGCCCTTCGAAGATACCATTCATGGACTTGGAACTCCAGTTCTTTCTTCCTGAGGACTCAGGAACAACCATCATGGGGAAAAAAACAGAGGTTAGCTGTCACAGCCCTGCCCTATGTCCTTCTCCCAGCAACCAAAAGCTCCCAGAGCTACTGTTTCTTGCAAACTGAGCCCTGGAGGGAGCCCCAGGACCTGATTCAGCTGCACCCTGAGTTCCAGCTTAGGCTGAGCTGGAGACCTGACAATGACAAAGAGGAATGTGGTTAAGTAAGTGCTATGTGAATATAAGCCCTGGAAGCAATAGAATCAAAAGGCACATTGGAAAAAGATGGAGACCAAGCTTGCAACTCCAAACAACCTTTATTACAGCAAAACTCTGGAGAATCTGCCATGTCTACTGGATAGACACATAGCTTGCTTAGGCCAGGTTTGTTACTAATGGTACAGTGTGACCCATTGGTGAATCATAAGATCAGTTTAATGAGTTACTATCAGCCTTTGAAAAAAAATAAAACAGTATAGAAAATTCAAAGTGCAGCATACATCAATGGTAGAGTCTGATGAAACTTCTATTTCCTCTACAGATACATATGTGTGTGTAGAAACAGAATGTGAGCATATTTCTTACTATGATTTGAGGCAGGAAAGGCTGAAATGCACTGATCCAGACCATAGCCCCTAGAATAGTTAAACCTATATGTCCATGTGCAGCAGAACTGGCTGAGGACCTCATTAAAATGCATATTTCCAGGTACCACTCTCCAGGGGTCTTTTTTGAGCCCATATCACTTAGTTGGGCCTGGGAATCTGCATATAACAGGCTCCCCTGGTGGTCCTGATATTTTTGTTCTGTGGAATATGATGCAGGGATTGCTGTATTTGGGGGGAAAACAAGTAAGTGGCAGAACTGTGTTATAAGAAGCTTTAATGACATAGGAAGATGCTTGCTTCATCTTAACCCAGAGTCTTGAGAAATAAAGGGCGTAGGTTGGGTATATGGGGCAGGAGTTGGGGAAGTGATATCCATCCTCCCTTTGTAGTGAAAAATTTAGTATCTTGGGTACCAGTAGACCATGCTTGGTTGTAAACTGTGCTTGCAGGATTCAGAGCCAGGCATACAAAAGGGCTAAATAATTGCCTGAGTAAAATTATCTACTGAATAGAATTGTCTACCTGGAGACCCAGATGGCTTTACGGGCAGCCCTTTGTGAGACACAGCCCTGGACTGGGTGACATCTTGAGACTACCTCTCATCTCTTATGATTTCAGATGCTAAGAGCAACAGGATAGAGCAAGAGGTTGGAAAACAGATTGTCTCAAACACATCTGCCATTGATTAGAGCAGCACTTTTTTTTTTTAAGAGTAGTGTTTTAGAAATGGCTTTTATTTATTTATTTTTGGCTGTGTTGGGTCTTCGTTTCTGTGCAATGGCTTTCTCTACTTGCAGCGAGCGGGGGCCACTCTTCATCGCGGTGCGCGGGCCTCTCACTGTCGCGGCCTCTCGTTGCAGAGCACAGGCTTCCAGACGCGCAGGCTCAGTAGTTGTGTCTCACGGGCCCAGTTGCTCCGCGGCATGTGGGATCTTCCCAGGCCAGGGCTCGAACCCGTGTCCCCTGCATTGGCAGGCAGATTCTCAACCACTGAGCCACCAGGGAAGCCCTAGAGCAGCACTTTTCAAACTGTGGATCATGACTCATTAGTAAGCCATGAAATCAATTTACCATCTTGAAAAATAAGATAGAATTGAATACAACAGAAACTACCACAGTGCACTCACTGCGTGTAGTTAGAATATTATCTATGGCTGCATAACAAACCTAACTCAAAACTTGGAGGGCTTGAAACAACCACATTTATTTGTTAATAATTCTGGAATTTGGGCAGGGCTCAGTGAAGACAGCTCTTCTCTGCTCCATGGGCACCAGTTGTGGTGGCTCAATTGGGGCTGGAGGACCCACTTTCAAGATGCGTCATTTACATTGTTGGCAAGTTGAGGCTGGCTATTGGCTGGGAGCTCAGATTGGGTGTCAGCTAGGGCCTCAGTGCTCCAACCAGTGCCCTCTCCATATGGCTAATTTGGGCAGCCACAGTATGATTTCTGGGTTCCAAGGGAGTACATCACAAGAGCAAAATTCCAAGAGGACGGCCCCATTGTGCAAGAGCTTAGCAAGCCTCCCCTTGCATCACACTTGCTAATGTTTGCTAGTTGAAGCTAGTCACCGTGGGAGGGACATGAATACTGGTAAATGTGGCTCATGGGGGACGTAAGGTAAGCATTAGTCCCTGAAGAAAAAAAGGTTTTTTCCAGTTATATATGTGTATAAGTAGTGAGTAGCAATGGAAAATATATTCCTAATAGTTAATCACAATTTGAGAAACACAGTAGCAGAGAGCCTTGGGAAATGAGTAGAAGACAAACTTACTTTATGCCAATAGGTTTCTATTTTCCAGATACTTCTCTGTATATTTACCCCTATCTGTCCATTTTTCTAATACCTCCCCCCCCTTTTTTTTTCTTCTTTGTTTCTTTCGCTTTTATTTCTCCTTCTCCCCTTATCTCTTTCCTTCCCAGCCTTAGTATCTCTGCCACTGAATCATTTTTTTACACTTTATCTTTCACATTCAAACATCTTCACTTTCAAATACATGCATACATAGCCTTAATATAAAATGGGGTCCCATGTAACCCATTTTCTGCACAGCATCACATACAAATGAGCACAGTTCAGCAGCCAAAAGTAATTTTACATTTGTGTCAATTTTTCCTGCATCCCTTTAAGAATAGTAAGAGAGGGCTTCCCTGGTGGCGCAGTGGTTGAGAATCCGCCTGCTGATGCAGGGGACACGGGTTCGTGCCCCGGTCCGGGAAGATCCCACATGCCGCGGAGCGGCTGGGCCCGTGAGCCATGGCCTCTGAGCCTGCGCGTCCGGAGCCTGTGCTCCGCAACGGGAGAGGCCACAACAGTGAGAGGCCCGGATATCGCAAAAAAAAAAAAAAAAAAAAAAAAAAAAGAATAGTAAGAGAGATCCAATTTAAATCCAGAGACAAATTCTGTGAAATCTCTCTCTCTCTCTTCTCCCAGTTCCCACCCAGCAGCTGCTCTGGGGTCTCCCACTTGCCAAACCCACAAAACTTTCAACACTCAGCCCAGAAGGCATTCCCCAACCACCTCCCTCCACTTACTCCCTCTTCTGAATGTAACTCAGCTTAGCCTCTGGTTCCAACACTCTCTTCCAAGTACCTTGATTCTGTGTTACAAAGGATTGAAAACCTGGATTGAAAAAACTGAACAGAGAGAGAGGAGTCAAGACAGAATCTGAAAGGACCAAAAAAAATTCTCTTTAAAGAGTTACAACTACTTGAATAGTTATATACTTCACCCCACTTACACACACAAAATATGTGTAACTGTGTCTTCTGAGTCCTGAATAGGGAGTCAGGAGAAATTCATTTTAGTTTTGGCTCTGCTGCTAATTAAATGCACAACCTTTGACAAATCATTCAGCTTCTCAGCCCCAAGCTTCCTGATCTACGTGATAAGTAATAATACCAATTTCTGAGGGTTGTTGCCTAGATGAGCATCTTTATGGAATGTGCCTGGAACACAGCAGGCAAGCAAAAATGTTAATTCCCCTTGTGATTCCTCATCTGTAAAATGGGGTGATGATGTATGCCTTGCTCACCTCCCAGGGTCTCTCTAAGGATCAAAGTAGAAAATGCATGTGGAAACCCTTTATAAACTACAAAGCATTGTGCTAATAATATATAGTATTTTTCGTACTTTATTGAACCCAGCAATCTCATCCCAGTCATATTTGTGGACAATGCCTTGTTCATAAGGCTCATAAAGAGCTAACATTTTTGTGTGCAACTGTAATAAGAACGTGAGGAAGCTTCCCTTCTCCACTCCATCCCTCTCTCCAACCCAACGCAAGCTTTGCAGTCAAGAGAATCCTGACTCCAAGTTTGAAGAAGAGGATTTTGTGGCTGGGGGAGGGGCTCAGTGGTTCTCAAAATGTGGCTCCTGGACCAGCAGCATCAGCATCACCTAGAAAGTGTAAGGTGCAAATGTTAGGCCCCATCTCAGACCTACTGACTCAGAAATTCAGAGCCCAGCAATTTATGTTTTAACAAGCCCTCCAGATGATTCTGATGCACATTCAATTTTAAGCATAATAAAGTCAGAGTAATGGCAGCAGGGGAATGTGAATCTCCCATGTAGATCTGATCATAGTTTTTGGCAGAGAAATCAGCCCTTGTGGTGCAAGGTGGTCTACGTGTATTTAGACACTTGAGGACAAGAAAAAAAATTCCAACTATAGCAAGATATGAAGGATAGCCAGAAGGGGTTCCTTCCTGTCTGTCATGAACCAAGTGTTTGTGTCTCCCCAGAACTCATATGTTGAAATCTTAACCCCTAATGTGATGGTTTTAGGAGGTGAGGCCTTTGGGGGGGGGTAATTAGGTCATGAGGGTGGGGCCCTACTGAATGGAATTTGTGGCCTCAGGAGAAGAGGTAAAAGAGCTTGCTTCTCTTCTCTCTGCTCTGCTCTCTGCCATGTGAGGATACATTTAGAAGAGAACCATCTGAAACCAAGAAGAGAGTCCCCATCAGACACCAGATTTACTGGCACCTTGATCTTGAACTTTCCAGCCTCCAGTACCTGTTGTTTAAACCACCCAGTCTACAGTGTATTTGTTATAGCAGCCCAAACTGACAGAGACACCCTTTTTCTTTGGGGCTCAATGCTCTCCCCACTTTCCTTGGCTGGGGAGAAACCAACTGTTGCCAAAAAAATATCAAGAAGTGAAGGAACAATTTTGATTCACAAATCAAGACAGGTGGTGAATATATGCCAGGCAGAAGTGGGGTGAGAAATAGGGTGAGGCATCTAGGGGACAAAATTTTTTTAAAAAGGCATTCACTTTGAGGTCACAGAAGTGCAGACTCATCAGAAAAGGGAACTTCTGCTTAGAAGGGTAAAACCTGGGAGGTTGACCCTGGGGAAGAGTGGTTGCATGAGGAAACAAGGGGGTGTATTTATGGGGCACTCAGAAAACCTAGGGAATGTTCATCATGGGCTGTCCCAAAAGAATGGGCACCAAGGCTTCCCCTGCATGATGCAGGGAGATAAGTCTACTAGATCATAGGGCCAATACCCAGTTTCCCCTGTGTGTTTGCATTCATCATTGGATCGCTTGAGTAAAGAGCAGATGGTTCTTCTCTGAGTGTGTGTCTGTGGATGTGTTTCATTTCAGCCCAGGCCATCATGGCAGCAGGCTCAGTTCCAGGGTCACCGATGGGCAATAAAGACACCTTCCTTGAGACAAAACAGTCCATACTGCTGTGACACACACACTGAGCTCTACTCACAGTGCCAAGTGTCAAAGGTTCAAAATATATATAGCCCAGCCCCTGCCTTTGAGGAGCTCATGGTCCAGAGGGGGGAGGCAGGTGATTACGATGTAGCGTGAATCGTGAATCGTGCTGGGAGAGGCTAACAGGTGCCCCAGGGCGGCGCAGAGGAGCAGAGGAGGGAGGCCTGATGCTGCCCCACAAGGGACAGGAGGATGGGGAGGTTGGGAGACAGCCAAGGGCCAGCTCATGAAAGGCCTTATGTGCCAAACTGATGCTACGGAGATTGGGTTTTTGTCTTAAGAGCCGTGGGGAACAAGGGAGGAGTTTCAAGGAGGACAGTGACATTACTGACTTTTTATTAGTCAGGGTTTTCCACAGGAACAGAACAAATTACATATATATATATATATATATATATATATATATATATATAGAGAGAGAGAGAGAGAGAGAGAGAGAACGTGATTCATTATAAGGAATTGACTCACATGATTACAGAAGTCCCATGATCTGCCGTCTGCAAGCTGGAGACCCAGGAAGGAAAGCCGGTGGTATAGTTTGAAGCCCTGAGAGCCAGGGAGCCCATGGTAGAGACTCCAGGCTGAGTCTGAAGCCCTGAGAACAGGACATGAAGGGCAGGAGAAGATGGAAGTCCCAGCCCAGCAGTCAGTCAGAGAGATAATTCAATCTTCCTCCACGTTTTTGTTCTATTCAGGCCCCGGATGTATTTGTTGGCCAGTGCCCACCCAGTGGGAAGAGTCATCTGCTTTACTCATTCCCCATCGCAAATGCTAATCTCTTCCAGAAACGCCCTCAGAGACACACCCAGAAATAACATTTCCCCAGCCATCTGGGCATTCCTTCCTTGGCCCTGTCAAGTTGACGCATAAAATTAACCATGTCAGATTATTATTTGGAAACGCCATTCTGGCTGCTGCGTGGAGGACGAATTAGGGGTGGATGGCCAGTAAGGGCTCGGCAGTTATCAAGCTCAGCCAGTTCAGCCAGAGCAAGGGGAGAGGAGGCCAGACCCACCTTGTCCCCAGACATGCCCTACTGTGATGGGGAGACACTTCCTGACCTGAACAAACTACTTCACTCCCAGTTCAGCCCCTCAACTGGCAAGTTCAACCTCCATTCAGACCCCCAGGCAGCGCCCATGACAGCATCCAAGAGAAAGGGGTGCACATGGGAGGGTAGGACATGGACTTGGGATGGAGGCAGGTGGCACAGCTGCCCTGGTGTCAGAGTCACAGAAAGAGGGGCCACCCAGCGGAGGAGGCAGGTGAGGGGCACAGATCCCCGGCTGTGGGAAGAGTAGTCAGAACACCTGAAATGACTGGGGGCCACAGTTCTGGAAGAGGGCTGGGGAATTGTGGTTGCATTTTGCATTCTTGCTGCCATTGTTAGATTGGTTCATACTCCCGGGTCCTTACTCATTAGGTTAGTGGGTCCTTACACACACACACACACACACACACACACACACACACACCACACATACGTGCGTGCACGCGCCTGCCTGGGGCATAAAGAAGGCTATTATAGGCACTTAAAATTTCAACTCCAGGGTTAGAACAAAGTACATAGAGGCCAGTGGGCACAGACTTCAGGGGTGTCTATTGGATTGTAAGAATCCCAGTTTCTCTCCAATCCAACGGATAATCAGAGCAAATACAGCTCTGACCCTGGCCACATTTTCTTCCCAGTAAGTGATCCCTCAGCTGAGAAAGCCAGAAGCTCCATCCTGACTTGGCTGACAAAGGCTGGGAATGTCCCAGGTCTTAGAACAACTTCTCAGAGGGGCCCCTTCATGATGCCAGAGATCAAGGGCAGGAAGAGGACCTTGGAAATCACTCAGTGTGGGCTTCTCCCTGATACTGAGGACCAGAGAAGTTGAATGGCTCCCTCGCAATCACATCCTATCATACGTGTATTTATCCTTCCACAAACACCTACTGAACACCTACCACCTACCAAGCTTTGTTGTGATGGTGGGGATATAACAGTGAACAAGAACGGTCCCTGCTCTCAAGGAGCTTCAGTTCTAGTTAGTTATAACCAAGTAAAGTACATGGATGCCGGGTGGCAGTAAGTGTCAGAGAGAAAAACAAAGCAGAAGAGAGGGATAGAGCGTGCTTTGGAGGTGAGGACAATTTTAAGCAGGAAAACATTTGAGTAGAGACCTGAAGGAGGTGAGGGAGCCTCTTCTGGGGGAAGAATGTTCCAGGCAAAGGGAACCATAAGTGCAAAGTCCCTAAGGCAGGGGCATGGCTGAATGTTTGAAGAGAAGCAAGGAGGACAGTATAGCTAGAATAGACTTAATTAGTTGAAGTCAGAGGTACAGAGAGGTTTGGGGGAAGTTCTGACGGGGCCTGGAGGCCATCGTAAGGCCATTGTAAGGACGTGGCATTTACTTGAGTGGGATGGGAGCCACTGGAGAGCTCTGGGCGGGAAAGTCCTGCTCTGACTTGGGTTTTCATTGGCTGCTGTGTTGTGAGTAGACAGAAGGGTAGCAAGGGTGAGACTGGGAGACCAGTGTAAGAGATTTTGTTATTGCACAAATCTAGGCCAGGAAGAATGATGGCTCAGAAGAGAGAGGCAGCAGTGGAGGTGGGAGATGTAATCAGACAGAGATTGGAGGGTTAAGGTAATAGTACCTCCTGAAAGATGGGATGGGAGTGTGAGAGGAAGAGCGGAATCAAAATGACCCTAAGGGTTTTGTCTCAAGCTACTAAAAGAAGGAGCTGCCATTAACCATGATGGAGGAGACTGAGGGAGAGCAGGTTTTGGCCTGAGCGTGTTACACAAGGTGCCCTTAGACCTCAGGTGACAGTGGACAGGAGGTAGCAGATACAGGAGTCAGTGTAGAGATGAGGTCATGAGGCAGAGCCAAGCCTTAAACCCAAGAATTCACAGACCACACTGCTTCTGAGGGAAGTGTCAATTCCACGAGCCCCCAAATGAAAACTCCATCATTTAGAGAGCATAATTGAATACAATATTAAGCTTTCAAATAGGTTTCCAAAATTCTAATAAATGCTAGTTTATCTGGCATCTTTCGAACCAGAAATTCTCTTAGCTAAGACTTTCCTATTTATTCCGTCAAGAATGAACAAAAAGAAAGAAAGAAAGAAAAGTCTATCACCTGAGAAAGGCTGGGCTGGTGGTGAAGAACCTTCGCGCAGTCCCTGAGACGAGACTGCACAGAGGGATCACAGCCACGGAAGAGCTAGCACGCTAGAGCACTGACATTCAACCTGAGCCCATGGTGTGTCCAGAAAAAAGTGAAGGTAAATTCCTCCCCAAGGTGCATCCATCCTCGAAGACTCCCAGGAGCTCACAGGAGAACTTGCTTTGCAATGAGTGATACGGGTTTGCTTATGCCTCGCTCAGACAGCAGAACGAGCACATTCGACTAATATTCTCTAGATCCACAGATCCCAAAGGCCCGAGCTACGGAGAGGACAGACTAGCTAAGGAGGAAAGCTGCCTGCTGGTATTTGCAAAGCATCACCCAATCCATCAGCAGGTACACAAGGGCCGCTGGGTTGAGAGGGAAGAATATTTTAAGGGAGGTCTTAGTGGGATTCCCCAGAAGCAGACACTGAGATAAGGATGCGGCTAGAAGTAGTTTATTTGGGAAGCGAGCCCAGGAAGCAGCAGCAGGAGAGTGGGGAGGTAAGACAGGGAAGGAGTGTCTTAATGAGCTCGGTTCCAACGGGTACCCTCCAGGACACTGCATAGAACATGTCACAGGGCTGTCCCACCTGAGAGGCAAGGAACTGGGCTATTTATCCTCTAACTCTCATTTGTTATTGGTTGAGAGCTCTTCCCATAGACTTTAACTCCCCAACACTTCTCGTCTGTCCGCTACCTGAGTCGCCTACTCTCCAGCAGCCAGAGAATTCCCTGGAGCAGAGAGCAGCAGTGTTTGCAGTAGGAAGCTGTATGTTGGAGCTGAAACCAGAGTACCAGGGAGAGTGGGCACCACGGTGGGTTCCACAGGGACTGCCTGGGCTCTCCATCCTTAGTTCAGACTCCGAGAACCATCTTCATTCCAGAAAACAGGACTGAGATGAATGATTCTTCTCATTCCTGTAAGAGGAGCTAGAAAACAGAGCAGAACAGAGTCTCACTGGTCCCGACAGAGGGAAGGCACCCTTGGGACCTCTCAGATTGGAGATCAGGGCCATGGCAATGCCCAAGCAGAGTCAGAATTTTGCAGTGTGTTGGGGAGAGGCAACCCGCCCCCGGAAATAGATTGAGATCCAGTTCTCTGGGCTCTTAGTGGAGCGTTTTAAGAAAGCGCATAAGCAGTGGCTGAGGCTCAGGAAAGAATGTTCTGCAGCACAGAGCTGCAAGCCAGACCATGGAGTTAGCATTCTAGCGTTCTAGTTAAGGATTAGCCCCGTTCCTTAGTGTAGGGATCTGGAGACTGACATCACACCCTCTGTATCCTTGTCAGTTTATCCTTTGTGCACGTGTACTACACATCTGCCTGCATCCTTGAGAAAATACAGACATTCACATCAACAAATCATTTTGTCATCTTCATAAAGTCCCAAGTTTAAGAGCCCACCCTAAGTATTGTCATTCACAGACCTCTGGATGGATAGATCCTATATGACTATTGGACCCCATTTTCTCTTGCCCATATTGGATAAAACTAGATAAACAGCACCCATCCCTCCCTCCCCCAAATTCAATCTGAATGAGCAGTCCCTTATGAAACAGCTCAGACTTGTACGGCTGACCATTTGTCAGGAAACTGTTACTTGTAAGGTGATTACAAGATAAATGAGAGAGGATCCCTGCCTTTCAAGAGCCTCCAGGTCCTGCAAATAAATACCTGCTCTTTAGTCAGGTATGTGCTGAAATAGTTCCATAAATAGAATGTCAGAAGGGCAGTGGCTCCACACAGAAGCCAGAGCTTTGGGGACTGGATTTTTAGACCCCTGGAGCTCCCTCCATCGGAGCCCTGCTCCTCCCCTCCTGTTCAGATCAGCCTCCCAGGTGCTCATACACTGACCAGTTTTCAGTCATCAGTATCGGCCACCTCATTCAACTTGCATTTGCAGCCTATCTTTGCATGGTTTTGTGGGGGGGGTTGTTTTTCTGACCATGCCGCGAGGTGTAAAATAGGCTTTGGAATTGTATGGCCCTGGTCTGACCCAAGTACCTTTACCTGTAACAGGCTGTGTGACCTTCAGACAGCTGCTTAACCCCTCTGACCTGGTCATTAGAAAACTGGAGATGATAATAATAACCTTAGGGTGAACCCTATGAAAGAGCCTTTTTGTAGGTTAAAAATGGTTGTATATTGGCACTTTCATATTAGGGTCCACCTAATACCTATCTTGTAGGACTGTAGGAACAGTTTAGTGAGAAGAGTATATGTGTCACTGTTGTGGCCCCATATCTAACTAGCTTAGGACCACAGAGGAAGGTCACCTTCCCCTTAGTACCCGAATCACTACTCCTCTCAAATATCTGCAGGATGAGGGTCCAAAGTCTATTCTTCTATAGGACTCCTAGTGATTTCTGGAAATTCTTGTGCCCTCTTGTTCCCTCCACCGTGTTCCCTCCATAGTGAAGGCTGATGTTAATTGCACATTTATTGTCTGCCAGGTATCGTGCCCAGCACTTTACACGTATACATCCATCTAGCCCTCCTCTCCACCCGTGTGAGCTAGGTACTGCTACCATCATCCCCCTTCACAGATAGGGAAACTGAAATGTGGAGAAGCAAAGTGTTTTGCCAAGATCACACAACCGGGAAGTGGGAGAGTCAAAACCCAGCCATCAGCTCCAGCCACCTTCCTTCACCTGCTGGGGTCCCGTCACTGCTGCCATCAGGAACAGTTCCCTGCCAGCATCCTGCAGGCGCCCCTCTCCATGAACCTATGGGTTCCAGGCAGGGGCACTGGCCTTTCTATTTCTCCAAAGTACTGAGATCAGGCAAATTTGTTAGGAGACTGATTAAAGAGAAAGAAAGAGAACAAAATCAAGCAGAATTAAGAATGAGAAAGGAGACATAAACCTAGATGTACTAGGAATTAAAAGATTACAAAGGAATTCTACATCAACTCAGCAAAAACACAATAGGAAATCTAGAAGTGGATATTTACCTAGAAAAATACAAATTACCTCAATTGACCCAAGGAGAAGTAGAAAATGAGAAGGCCAGTTACCACAGAAGAGACTAGAAAGGTGATTAAAGATCTACCATTCTAAAAGGCACCCGGAACAGATGGTTTCACAGCTGAGTTCTATGTAACCTTTAAAGAAAAAATAATTCCAATGTTATTTAAACTCTTCCAGATCATAGGAAAAGATAAAGCACTGCAATTCACTTTATGAAGCCCACTTTGCCTTAGTACAAAAACCTGATGCAGAGTGCTTAGAAAAAGGAAACTCTAGACCAACTATTCTTCTGAATAGAAATGTAAAAATTTGAAATAAAACACTAGTAAATGAAATCTGGCAAAATGTCATTATGATCAAGTGGGATTTATCCTAGTAACACAGATTTATAACAGGAAATCAATTAACATAATTCATTACACTAACAAATCCAAGGGAAAAATATGATCATATCAATACATGATGAAAGTGTTTGATGAAATATAAACTCCAAGTAAAATCAAAATAGAAGAAATGCATTCATTCTTTCAATAAGTATGTACTGAGCGCCTACTATGCATCTAACTGGGTTCCAGGGATTGTAGCCATGACCACATCAGACAAAAATTCCCTGCCATCAGGGAGCTCATATTCCAGTAAGAGAGACAGGCAACATACAGGATGCATAAGGAAAGAATATACGATGTTAGGGATATATGCTAAATAGAAAAATTATAGCAGGGGTAGGAAGTTAGACTGTCAGACAGGACGGTCAGGGAAAATGTTACTAAGAAATGACAGCTGAAAAAAGATCCAGGAAGGATATTCTAGGCATTCTAGTGAGACAACCATGGGGCAGGCACACGTGTCCCGGAGAAACAGCTCAAGAAGGCCAGTGTTCCATGGAGTGATGGAGGATAAGACGTTTATTATCCAGGTGCTACAACCAGATTAGAGGTGTCCAGCAAAGCTTCCTTGAACTCCTGTGGCCTAACAAGGACAACACAGGAGGTGACTTATGCTGCTGCCCTAGATTGCAACTCTCGCGCTCACAGGCCTGGCCCTCAGCTCAGGGCTTCTGCCCCCACTTGGCAGGCACCGTATGGTGGGCCAGCCTAGCACCCTTGCGTCAGAATCACTGGACCCCACCCTCCCTGAGTTCCCAATAGAACCTTCAGACCCAGTGAAAGCTGAGATGATGTCATTTTTCAAGGGAAACCCCACCCCTGAACCCACAGGGCTGGGTTGACTCCCAAGACCAGACAAAGCCATCACAATAGCTGATAGATCCTCTCCCACAATCCGGATTATTCAGCCTGAAACCACACTATGTCAGGGACTCCAAAGGTCTGTGTAATTAGAGAAACACATTTTCTAATTCCTCAAGGACACAGACTGGTGAAACACATCAAAATTCCACGACTAGACAGAACACACCCTCTGGCTGTGGAAAGAATGGCTGTCCAAACTTGGGTGACATCACCATTTTCTCCAGGAACAGTGGCTGGGTGCTTGGTCTACATTTCTCTACCCAATGTCCCAGCCTGCTGTTTCTCCTAAAGCAAGGGAAGCAGGTCTGTTGAACCCTCCTTGGGGAATGACTAGGGGTAATATTTCCTGGAAAAAGCTGGGAATAGACGCAATATAGAATATACAAACAAATCACCCTTGGGTCAGGGGGCACTTGAGTTCTCTAGAGGTTAGTACCTATGATTGTATATTGAGAATGAAAAAGAAAAATAGTTTAGACACCTGGCCTGGCCTCTACTAGGTTGGCCCTGGGTCCTGGTTGTTCTTGTTGAAATAAACAACTTCACACAATATCAGCATCAGACAAGGCCTCTCTGTGACCGCGATAAACACAAGCATGTTAGGCAAAGGATACGTGGATATCCTTTTGTGTGTGTGTGTGTGTGTGTGTGTGGTACACGGGCCTCTCACCGTTGTGGCCTCTCCCGTTGCGGAGCACAGACTCCGGACGCTCAGGCTCAGCGGCCACGGCTCCGCGGCATGTGGGATCTTCCCGGACCGGGGCACGAACCCGTGTCCCTTGCATCGGCAGGCGGATTCTCAACCACTGCACCACCAGGGAAGCCCTATCCTTTTCTTTCAGCGGACAAAGATGACTCCTCTTTCTTTACCACTGACAGCTCTGGCCTTGCTTCATTCTCCTAGATAAGAATGATGTTGATAGCCAACTGGCAAAAGGCTCCTACTTCCTGACAGCACTCACTCAAGGACAACCCTTGGTTCCTCAACCCTCTCTAAAATCATGCAAAACAAGCCCAAACCCTACAACGGCCTCTTACTGAGGCTGATCCAGGGTTGCCTATGGCCCACGCTCTACCTCGTGGCAGCAAGTTCAGAAACCGAACTTTATTTGACTCTGTGAGGGTTCCTGGTGATCTCTGGGCAACAGGCTTTATCAACATATTTATTGGTATTGAAACATGGATGAGCGAAGTGGAGAAAGAAGTGTCAAATGATGAGGTGGGAAGGGGGAGAAACACAAGAAAGCCAAGCCCTGAGTCCTATGGAGACTCAGATGCTTTAAATGTGATATGTGGCTCCTTAAGGTGGGCCCTGCCGTGAGCACTGTTTCATTTTCTCCTCTTAATAACCCTGGTGGAATATTAACATTCCAGACCAGAATATGGAGGCGTCTAGCAGCTAGCAAGGAGACAAGGTCCCGGGCTGGGAATGAGCTGGTCTCAGGTGTCTCGATAGACAGAAGGGTCTCCAAAGCTTGTGTCTGGACAGGCGGAGGCTGGCCTCAGTCTCTGCTCTTCCCACCTGTGTTTGCAGGAGAGGGAAATCCCTTCCTGGATAATCAGATAAGTTGCTTTACAGCATCTCCGTTTCCTCATCTATAAAATGGGCTCCTCTGGGGAATTTGGCGAGCTAGTATACGCATGCATAAAATACCAGACCCAAAGCAGTTTCTTTTTTTTTTTTTTGTGTGTGGTATGCGGGCCTCTCACTGTTGTGGCCTCTCCCGTTGCGGAGCACAGGCTCCGGACGCACAGGCCTAGCGGCCATGGCTCACGGGCTCAGTCGCTCCGCGGCATGTGGGATCTTCCCGGACCAGGGCACGAACCCGTGTCTCCTGCATCGGCAGGCGGATTCTCAACCACTGCGCCACCAGGGAAGCCCCAAAGCAGTTTCTTGATAAGGGTTAATTGCTAACCGTGGGATGAAAATTATGACTGATTCCTACAAGACCACTGAGGGCAGGACAGGACCTTTATCTCCCCTTCATGGGGGGCAGGGGAGGGGGTGTGGAACCCAGCCACAGGGAGAGGAAATGGTTTGCCCAGAGTTTCATGAAGAGTGAGGCAGAGCCCAGGTCAGTCTGGTTGAGGCCTCCCCTCCCCCACCCCTCCAATCAATCCTGGCCCTGGTCCTCATTTGCGTTCTCTGGTGTGTGGAGCTTCCTGTCTGTTTGTGAGTTTTCGGCATCTGTAAGTACACACAGCTGCGCCGAACTCGCTGGCACAGGCATTTGTCAAAGATGACAAGCCAGTCATCCATGCCACCGGAGACAGTGACGGATGTGCTCTCTGGCGCCGCCGTCCAGGAAGCCGAGGATGGATGGGGTCCTGGCACCCGTTCAGCCCGCCTGTGCAGGGAGCCGCAGACCAGGCAAGCGACAAATTGCAGCCTGCTCGGCTGTCGAGCGAGCGAGGAGGTTCAGAGCCTCCCTCCCCTCTCTGCTCCCAGCTAGAAACCCTTCTGGGCCCTCCCTGCTCTCTCCCTGCTCCTCCCGCACCTCACATGCACAGGCCTGTCAAAGCTGACACGCACTTAGGACTTGTGTGGGGTCATAGTTAAGGAGGAGGATGCTCATGAGATTTTGGTCCTTTTCATAATAATTATAATAAGAGCCTGCACTCATATATGTTGCACTATCCTAAATCTGAACATTTGTCCTTAGCCATCCCCTAGTGCAGGTATAGGACACTAAGACCAGAAAGGTTAGGAGACTCCTCCAAGGTCACACAGCAAATGGCAGAGGCAGGATATGAATCCAGATAGTCTGGCTCCACCATCCCCTGCCCCTCAGGACTTCTATTTGAGGGTCGAGGGTGGAGGGGAACTCACTGTGGGCCCAGGACAGACAACAGGAAGAAGAGACAAAGGATCCAGCTTCCCTGCCAGGCTCACCACTAACCTGCTGAGCAGTCAGGAACTGCCATCCTGTCTCAGGTTTCCACCTGCAAAATAAGTAGCTGTTGCTGCTGCTCCTGCAGGTCTTGTGGAGCCAGAGCAGCTTTGAGGCTGGCCCCTCACCTCTTCTGGGAACCCCAGACCCTGGTTCCTCTACCTCCACACTCTTGCTACTGCCGCCCCATAACTTCAACCCCGATTCCCCCCTGCAATACCATCTTACAGCTCATTAAACCGTCACCGCTGTGTCCCTGAGGCAAGCTCACCGTCCTCTGAGATTTTGTAGGGATATTTATGGCTAGTGACGGCAAAAGGGAAGCAGACCACATGAAACAAAAAGAAGAGAAATAGAAGAGAGCTCTAAAAATGTTTCCAAAGTCTTGCGGCGTTAAATCTCCCCATGGGAATTTCATGCACACAGGATGACCAGCTTCCTTCTCCTTCTGGATGAGGTTTAGAAAGACCACAATCTGGGGTCTAGTTCAGACCATCCCTTGCTGTGGGGCCTTGCAGAAGCACCTTCCTTTCTCTGAGCCTTAGTTTCCTCATCTGTAAAATGGGGACAATGATAGCACCTATCTCATTAAAATGATTGCAAGGATTATAACCCCCCAAATACTGAGAACAAAGCCTGATACAGAGCGAGTGCTCAATAAATGCCAACTGTTGTTATTCCCTGGTTTTCAGTTTCCTCAATGGGAAAATGACGGGGTGGGTCTCACGCTGGGTATGGACTTCCGGCTGGAACTCTCTGTGATTTAGTGACATACCTGTGATGCCTCCTTATCTCCTCCTACTCACAGTTCTACTTGGTATCTGTTGAGCCCCAGGCAACTGCTTGACATAAATGAGAGGCTTTAAACTCTTATTCTCGGTGGGGAATTTTTCCAACTGCCACTTTGCCATCAAATGAGCCACCTCCATCGGTTGACGCAGCTGGGGAATCTGAGCTATGTGGCCAGGTCCCTGCCGACCACACCCTGCAATGACGGATCACAGGACCTGTACCAAAGCTGTGGGGAAAGAGTCCCCACCATCCCGCCTGTGTAGACCCGGCCCCATCAGCACAATGTTTGCAGAAATAAGTAGTTACAGTTTCCCTGGGATTCATGCAGAGGACACCCAAGCTGGGAGAGAATTTCTCTTGCTGTTCAAGCTCCGTAAAAACTTGAAAAGCCATTTTATTTTTCAATCTGTGGGCAGGATGCCACCAAACCAGGAAGCATCACTGAAGGATTTTTTCAGCGTTTTGGGGGGGACGGGATGGGGTTTGGTGATGGCTTTTTTTTCTCACTGATGCTTTTTCCATAAACACATAAATCAGCATCATCTATATTCATCAGATAACGTGGCTTGTTCAATACAAAATTACCCCTGTTTTGCATGATTCCCCCCCCTTGTGATTAATATAAATGACTTAAGTTAATTATGTTTCTCTTCATGGAAAAATGTATTTGTCAAAGTGCTGAAACATCAATAAAAAATAAGCAGTGTCGTTTGAAGAAGGGCAGGATTGCAAACGAGCAGTCAGGGTGTGGGGAAGGGAACGAACTCGCTGTCTGGGGAGTGTCATTCTGATTGAGTGGGGCACACGTTATATTTACTAACAGTGACATAAGCATTTTTCTTAGTTAAGCACTTGTGGGTCTGATGAGGTAGATTGATGTCATCATTATTAACAATAATGACACTTCAGATGTAGAGAAAACGGTTTTCTCCAGGTTCCCAATGAATGCTGCATGGATTAAGCCTCACCTCTCATCACCAGGGACAGCTAAAGATGTGTATCTTACCAGCCAGACCCCCAAAACTGGCCCAGCATGCGGACTTAGAGAGAGAGAGAGGGAGGCAAATGCAAATGATTCAAATGAATGAGGCAGAGAGAAATGAAGAAAAGCAAACCGTGAGGCTGGAGTCCCAGAGCAAGAAGTGAAACTTCAGCCCAACCACTTCATTGGGCCAGTGAGTAGACTAAGGTCCAGAGAGGGAAAGGGACTTTGCCAAGGGCACACAGCATGTTAGTAGCAGATCTGAGACAGAGCCCAGGACCGTTGACATCCGGACTTTTGCCTTTTCCTTGCATTATACTGCTCTCTGCCCCACCCCCAACTCTACCTCCCCACCAGGGATCAAGGGCAATGGTGCCAGCAGGTTGCTGGAGAGTCAGGACCGCAGGAAAATCTCTGGGTTACTGACTTTTTCTATAGTATTGGAAATGCCTCTAGCTATAGTATTGGAAATGCCTCTATCCCACCCTGCCTACCTTGGTTTTGGTTTCCTGAAAACAGACCCAGAGACCAGATCGTGGGTGCTGGAGGTCTATTTGAGAGGTGATCCCAAGACACCAAGTGAGGCGGAGGGGAAATGAGATGAGGAGGGGAAGAAAACCCACAGTGGCTGGGGGCAGGGGCTGCTAACGAGGGGGTTACTGCTGCAGGTACCTGCGCTCATAGCTCATACCCACCAGGAGACACTGTAGAGAATTAGGCCTCCCAGTGCTGAACAGGAAGGCAGAAAAATACTCATTCACTCACTCCCAGGGGCTTTCACCTCCAGCCCTGCTGGGTCACTCTGTACCCAAGCTGAGCAAGCTCCCATGGTACCTGAAAAACCCAGAGAAGTGGACTGGGCATGTGAGAAGGGAGATCCAGTGTGCATGGCCACTCTCTACCCCAAATGCAGGTGAAATGTATTTAACCAAAACATCACCCGCAGGAGACAGTAACATTTTCAAATTAAGGACACTTTGAACTTTCAGGGCAAGATAGTACCATTTTCAAATTAAGGATACTATGAACTCACACAGCATTAACACATAGCACAGGCCGTTTAGACATCAGAAGGTTCTAAGTGGGGCTTCCCTGGTGGCTCAGTGGTTAAGAATCCACCTTCCAATATAGGGGACACGGGTTGGATCCCTGGTCCGGGAAGATCCCACATGCTGTGGAGCAACTAAGCCTGTGCGCCACAACTACTGAGCCTGCACTCTAGAACCCATGAGCCACAACTACTGAAGCCCACGTGCCTAGAGCCCGTGCTCCGCAACAAGAGAAGCCACTGCAATGAGAAGCCCATGCACTGCAACGAAGAGTAGCCCCTACTTGCCACAACTAGAGAAAGCCCGTGTGCAGCAACGAAGACCCAATGGAGCCAAAAATAAATTAATTAATTTAAAAAAAGAAGGTTCAAAGAGAGCTCTTAAAAACTTGTTTGTTTTAAATAGATGAGTTGTGCATGTGCACAGACACACACGCACGCACACACACACACACACACACCTGAGAGCACTCGGCTCTCACACAGTCCTCTGCCTCTGGTACTGACTCCTTTATCACCATCTGTCCTTTTCGGTGCCAGGGAGCCTTCGAAGGCTGTTGCTGGGGCAACAGGAAATCTTGGGTACGTGCTGCATCATTAGCCTGGCCCCAGCCTCCCCTCCTCCTGATTAACCCCAACTGACAGAACATGCCCTTCTCCATCTTCCTCACCTTACTAGATTCCAACTCCCTTTTCACTTTCTAACTCAGGTTACTTGCTGCCTGCCTCTGGCCATTTTCCAAATGTGGGAACTCACTCTCCAACCAAATGCACTCCAAGCTCCCCACAGCGGGAAGGACCAGGTCTCTCATTCCTTGTGTCTGAGCCACTTTCTTGTAGCTCTTCACTCCTTGGTTGAGCACATCCAGTCCCGTGGGTTAAATCCCACCTGTGTGAGGACAGTTCCCACATTTCTATCCGTAGCCAGAGCCTCTCTGCTGAGCTCCGTCATCACAGAGCCAGCGGCCTGGTTGGCTGATCACGTCTCTCTCAAGCTTCACATGGCCAGAATGCAGCTCTGGTCCTCTGTGTCCTGCTGTATCCCTCGGGTCTTAACTTAGGCAACACTTCCCCAGAATTTTATATATTTTTATATATATTTTAAGTATCATATTTTATTTGTATAAAGGAGGGCTCCTTGTATATCTACATCAAGGTATACTCTCTTTTATAAACACCCCAGATTTTCCTTCACGAACCTTGTCACCCACCATCAGGGTATCTTTTCCATATGGATATTTCATTAACAGTTACCTGTCTTGCTAGAATTTAAGTCCCACTGGGCCTAGATCAGCCCCATTTGCTCACCACTGTCTCCTGAATGCTCAGCACTGAGCCTTGTATACAGTAGACCCTCAGTAAATATTTGTTAAGGGTCGGAATGTCTTCCCCCCAACCCCATCCTGGTGCGGGATCTGTCTGGGCGTACAGTCGGTGTACAATATACGGCAAGGGGGTTGCATGGTGACGAAAGCTTGAACACTTTCTTCGTGTCAGGTTCTGACTTAAGCCCTTTTCTCACATTACATCGTCTAATTCTTGCTATCACCTGGGAAGGCAGGTTTTATTACTGCTCCTATTTAAAATTTGACTGGAGGGAAGTCACTTGTCCGAGATCACGCACACATCCTGGGCGGGGGGGAGGGGAGTGGGGGGCGGGGAGGGAGGGCAGAATGCTAACTTAGCCCCTCATTTCACAAAGGACACCCAGGGTGTTAATACTGAGCAACTCTGAGCCAAAGGTCCCTGGCCTGGGGTCAGAACACCTGAGGTGAGTCTCAGCCCTGCGTTGCATACGTAGCTTTGGACCTCAAGCCACCTCCCGATTCCTCCAAGCCTCAGCTCCCTCGTCCTTGTCAGTCCACTTCCATAACCAGGTGTGAGGTGCTACAGGTAAAAGCCCCTGGAACTGCTTAAAGAAGAACAACTCTACAAACAGGGGCCGATGGCTGCTGCCCTGGGCTGCCTCATCTGAACTTGAACTACCTCCCTACCTTCTGGCAGAATCAGAAAGTAGAGGCTGCAGACCGAATGGGGACACAGAGGTATTTTGTTTGACTTGCAGAGCGCTTACAACACGTTTTCCATTTGTTGTGTGAACATTACGAGGTTCCATCTAAGAGTCCAGATGTTTACCTTCTCTGGAAAAATCGGAAGCTCCTGCCATGCTGGTCCCACGGTTCTGTGCAGCATCCCCTGGCATCAGTTGGTTGGGGCTGCCATCCTCTCCAGTGTGCCAACCCTGGGAGACTGGGAGTCAGGCGTCAGGTGTTGCCTTGTTCTTCCAACAGTGAGGAGACGTGTTTCTGCGTCGGTGTCTGTATCAGAAGCAGGAACACCAAGCCTGGACCACGGGACAGCACAGGATGAGATCATATGAGTGAGTGCAGTTCTTGGTGGAAGAGAAGAATAATTGCAGGGGCTTAATATGCTATGTGTGTTTCAAAACAATACAGGCCAAATAAGGCTCAGCAAAAATGCAGTCCCTCCCCCAGCACTACCCTTTATGTCACCTCTCCGGCCCTTAGGAGATTTTGTGTTTCAAATGCCTGCTTTGGTTAAACAAGGAGTTTTCTGACCCAAAGTATGCGCTTAGTCTACAATACTCTGCCACTGCCTCTTCCCTCTCAACTGATCTACGTGTTCAAGACCTTTGCCCAGGGCTTCCCTGGTGGCGCAGTGGTTGAGAATCCGCCTGCCGATGCAGGAGACACGGGTTCGTGCCCTGGTCCGGGAAGATCCCACATGCCGCGGAGCAACTAAGCCCGTGAGCCATGGCCGCTGGGCCTGCGTGTCCGGAGCCTGTGCTCCGCAACGGGAGAGGCCACAACAGTGAGAGGCCCGCATACCGCAAAAAAAAAAAAAAAAAAGACCTTTGCCCAGTGACTACTAGTGGATGGGTCCCAAGACCCTAAACATCTTGACAGAAAGCATCAAATCAATGAGCCAGACCCAAGGTGTTCTGTACCCTCCAGTTTCTGAGCTACAGGAGACTCCCCGAGAGAAACTGGGAGATGACAACTAGTAATAGATAATAATTCTGCCAGGCTCCTGGGTTGCAGTTATCAGTTTGCAAAGCACTCTCATTCACTCAACATTTACTTGATAAATATATGTTAAAGCTCTATTACAGACCAGGCACGGAGGTAGGCACCGCAGGCATGATGTTATACCACGTAGTCGAGATCCTGCCCTTAGAAAGCTTCCAGTCTAGGGCTTCCCTGGTGGCGCAGTGGTTGAGAATCCGCCTGCCGATGCAGGGGACACGGGTTCGTGCCCCGGTCCGGGAAGATCCCACATGCCGCGGAGCGGCTGGGCCCGTGAGCCATGGCCGCTGAGCCTGCGCGTCCGGAGCCTGTGCTCCGCAATGGGAGAGGCCACAACAGTGAGAGGCCCGCGTACCACAAAAAAAAAAAAAAAAAAAAAAAAAAAAGAAAGCTTCCAGTCTGGCAAGGAAACATTTTTAGAGTCAACATTTCCATGGGATTTTACCATGAACCAGTTGCTGTTTTAGGTGCTTTACCTAGAGTAACTCATTTACTCTTCAGAGTAATTCTACGAGGTAAGTACTGCTTTTATCCCTATTTCACAGATGTGGAAACTGAGGCTACAGAACTTAAGTACCTTGTTCAAGGTTAGTGGTGGAGCCAGCTGTCTGATTCACAGCAGCATGTTGGTAGAGGTAGCCCTTTGTGACCATAGATTGGGAAGCTGTGACCCTCACTAGTGGAGTTTCCCAAGGCCAAGACCACAAGGTTGTGTCACCCCACCCCATGGCCCTGGACTCTCCTCCCACTCCACTGCAAAACTCAGAGACACCTATTCATAGGAGAAGAAATCACCACACTGGTTGGTCTGGTCTGACAATGCCAGGGCTGTGCTAGCAGGATTTGTAGGTCCCGAGGCAATTTGCATCTCCTGTTGGAAGTTTTCCTCATCAAAGCAGCAGAAATCAATGCAATAAATATAGTTAGAATGAAGTGGCCTTCTCACACTCCCCGTGTGTTCCTAAGGAAGAGAATCATGAGAGACACATATTGGCTCCAGCTCTATCACATCCTTCCCACCTCACCCAGTCCTCCCACTGGGAATCTTCCTTGCTCCTGTCAACAGCATTTGAGATGTTTGGGGGCTTTTACTGGATGTTCTTTGTCACTGCATCTGTGAAGGTTCAGCCCAGCTAAGATTTAAGAGCCAGAAAGAGTTTAACTTCTTCCAAGCATCAAAAGGAGACAAGTTCTGTCTCATAAGCAATCAAAGAAATGTAAAACAAAGCCATGAGATTTTGGTTCTCATCCATAATATTATCTATGAGTTTGAAATATAATATTCAATGTTAGCAAGGATGTGGTAAGATAGACACAAATGCATACTTCTTGTTGGAATAAAAGCTGGTACATCTGTGGAATGCAATTGAACAATATGCTCTTTAGCCCAGCCATTCCACCCTTATGCTTAGAACAGAGCCTCACACAGGTGTTTATGTTATAAAGTTGTCCATTTAACGTTTTTTTGTATGCGCCAAAAATGGAAACAACTTCCAGGTCCTTGAAGAGGGGAATTGTTACATAAATTATAGTATAGCCATAGGCTAGAATACATTTTGAAATAGTTGACTGGCATGGGAAAATGCTCACAATCTGTTACAATTACAAATCAGAGTCCAACATCAAGATGTAGTTAGTTTCTAATTATATAGTCTTTACCAATTCATAGAAATATGGCTGCAAAGAAATACCACAAGTGCTGTCAGTAGTAGTTTCTAGACTAGGCTGGCCAGTAATGTATGTTTCCTTCTTTATTCTTTCCTAGAATTTCCAAATTTCCTCAAATGGTCATGTATTGGGTTTTTTTTTTCTTTTTGCAGTATTATTATAAAAAATGAAAGCAGCCAAAGACATTAAGTCACCCTGAATCTTTCTATTTATTACCAGCCAAGTCTTCAGAGGCTTGGTTTGTAAAATAAGGACAACTGTACCTAAACTGCTTCACAGAATTGCTGTGAAGATAAAATAAGAAAACATATGTGACATGCTTTGTAAATTGTAAAGCACTGTACAAATGTTAGCTGTTGTTAACACAAAATTAACTCCAACAATGTAAGAGAAAAGAAATCCATAATAAGATACCTCGGGCTTTGACATAGGAACGAGGAAAATACAAGAATGAGCTAAGAATGGAAAGAAGAAAAAGGACACAGGAATCCTGAATAATGTTCACCAACATCTCTCAGGAGGCCCAGGGAAAATGTTTAACAAGAAGAGAAAAAAAACCCTTACAACGCAACCAAATGTTAACAGCACTGCTTAACTAGCAAGCCACATAAGATGTTCTGTCTTCATTTAAAAAAAAAAATGAAAACAGAAATGTTCAAATCAGGAGAATTGGGGAGCTCACTCATTGTGACAGGCAGGTGAAAATCAGAATTAACTCAGGTCACAATGTATTGAAAAAGTGTCTTGCAGAATCTGACTTAACTTCAAAAGTAAAAATAAGCACCCCAAGGGAGAAAACTGGAGAGCAGGAGAGGGGACTTAATTATCACAGGGCCAGGGCTGGACTCAGAAATGACAAGGACCCAGAAAAAGGACTCAAATTCTTTACCTTGCAAAGAAAGACACTTGGGGTCTGCCACTACTGGCCATTCCCTCCTGTTTGAAACACTCTCCCCTTCTAGTTTCTGAGCCCCCTGACATGTCCTGTAGACCCTTCTCCGACTTTCCTTCCTCTTCCCAACCTCCACACAGCACCTGCTCCAAGGGTCCTTTATTTCTCTCTGCTCTTTCCTACCCACACTTTCTCCCCATTCCCAGCTAGCACCTACACATTTCCACCTCCACAGGAGGTCTTTCCTCAACTCTCACTCCATCTCTCTCACTGCCTCGTGGACACAGCCCTGGGTAGAAGCCCTGCTGCTCCTTCCTACTAAGCTGGCCTAAAGCCAAATGCAGCTTCTGAAAAACCAAACAAAAATTGTTTCAGTGGATCCTCATCTGCTATTCCTGATAATAGATCTGCTAGAAACACTGGCTTCCTCTTGTGTTTCTTCCTCTCTTCCCAGACCAACTCATCATGTCTCAAATCCTATTGACACATCCTTTCATATTTTTCTTTTATCCAACCATTCCCCTGCCCCCACCCAGTCCAGATCCTTATAGGCTACTCCAGCAGCCTCCTGACTGGTCTGGTCATCCTTGTATCTCCTCTCCCCAATCCCTTCTAAATGCCACTGTCAAAGAGAGCTTCCCAAGACCACACCCTCTCCTGACTTGGATTCTCCCAACTGAGGTTCTCAATGACAACCTTGTGTCTATTACATAAAGAGCAAATGCTTTGCCTGACATTCAAAGCTCTTGAGCCCTCATGAAGGGCTGGATGAATGGCTTGGCCCAGTCCAGTTGAATGGTTGGGCCAAGATGGTGGCCAAGATTAGATTTCAAGCGTGCAGTTAGGTTACCAGTTGCCAAGAGGTAACTGAGCGTGAGCAGGGTTTTCAATGGTCAAAAAAGGTCAAGACTGGGCTTCCCTGGTGGTGCAGTGGTTGCGAGTCCACCTGCTGATGCAGGGGACATGGGTTCGTGTCCCGGTCCAGGAGGATCCCACATGCCGCAGAGCGGCCGGGCCCGTGAGCCATGGCTGCTGAGCCTGCGCGTCTGGAGCCTGTGCTCCACAGCGGGAGAGGCCACGACAGTGAGAGGCCCGCGTACCTCAAAAAAAAAAAAAAAAAAAAAAGGTCAAGACTGAGGAGGGAATGTAATTGCCAACATCTGAGCACAAGGGACAACATCCCAAAGTGGGTCAAGGCAACAGAATCATTCTAGAGATAGAAAGTAGTACAGAGAGGAGAAGCAAGAGGCTGGGTCCCAGAAACAAGGACCACATGGGCAGAAGTGCTGGAGTTGGAGCCAAAGAGGCCCTCTGGCATGAGCTGTGAGAAGTGTGTTTGCTCCTAGCCCAAGAGGCTGATGCTGGGCAAAATGACACATCTGAAGCCAGCTTTTCTGGGCACTTGCTCCCCACGCACTGCTTCCTCTTCTCCGTGCATGTAAGGCAATCTGCAGCCTCTGACAAAGGCAAGAGTGCAGCTCCTTGAAAATTAACCAAAATTAGTTCTTTTGGTATGTTCTCCTCTGCATGAGCCCACCATTCCATGCTCACTGCCCTTCAAAACAACTATGTACCCCCATCTCTAGTCCTTTCCGTCATTTCCCCAGCCTAGAATGTCCTTGATCCAACCATGTTTAATTCTCATCCAACCTTTCTGGCACAGCTCAAGTCCAGTTCATGAGAAATTTCCTTCTTTCTGAATTCCATGTAAAAAATAAACCAGGGGAATAAAGGATTTGCTGGATCTGGATCTGTGCTACTCCTTTGTCAGTGAAACTGCCTTAGGTGGTCAGTGACTTTTGCATGTTTTTGGCTTCCCTTCCAAGGCAGATAGTGTCAGCTGGCTAACTACCACCCATTTCCAACCTCGTCTACCTCTACCACAGAGGCCAGAAAGCCTAAACACTCATGTCCCCAGCCTCTTTCAATGGTAGGATGCCCATGTGACCCTGTTGTAGCCAATGACAGATAATCTCAAGACTTACACCATGGGGTTGGTGGGAGTGGGATAGGTAGGAGTAGGGGGTGCTTCTGAAAAGCACTTTTCCCAATAAAAGAGACAGGAAAAGTTGGTATCCTACACTTCCTTTTTGTTCACGCCTCAAACATTGGCGTGATGCTTGGGGCTGCAGCAACAATTTTGTGACCATGAGGAAAGAAGCACAAGGATGAGAAGCCAGTTGCTACAAATGGACCTATAGGGCCTGGTCCCTAAGGACATTGTTAAGCAGCTAAACCAACATCAGCATTCACTCACCTTCAGACTACTTATTATAAAAAAAAATTTTTAATCTTACTTGTTTAATCTACTTGTAGTTAATTTTTCGTTACTTTCATCTAAAAGCATTCCAAACTCAATCATCTTCCTTACCAGACTGAGAGCTTTTTAGTGGCAGGGACCATATCTTCTAAATCTTTGCTTTCTCCAGCACGTAATATAGGGCATAGCCTATAATCAACCTTAATAACCATCTGCTAGCAGTTGGGAAAGGACCGAGGGAGTTTTCTACCCCTCATAGTGTCTATTGAAGCAGACAAGACACGGGATGAAATAGATGAAGTAGTGGTAAACTAATGAGATGCTCTAGACCTAATTGAAAATTTTGATGTAAATAAATCCTGCCTACCAGTTGGCATCCACCCAAGAGCTCTGAAGGGTATAATTGCAGAAATGTTGACCAAAATGTGTGACCTATTAATATGAAAGGTCTCAGGTCCCAGAAGCCTGGAGGATGGTTAAAGTCCTTCCCACCTACAAAACTGCCTGCAGAGAAGCCTGAGAACCAGAGAGCAATGGGTCTGCCTTCTGTTCCAAACATGCTGATAGAATCTGTAAGCGAGATCACAGGACACCTATAGAACATGAACTTGGTGGAAAGCTGGCAGGGTTCTAAAAAAGAGACTAAAAGAGACTCAGAAAAGGCTAATCTGCAAATTCTCTTTTCAAAGGGAGCAGTTAGAGAGGCCTGACGGGAGGGAGAAGGAGGGAACCAGTGGACAGGTCATTTGTGGAATTCCAAAAAATCTGTGGTGTGGTTTTAAAACACAGGCTCATAAACATACATCTACTCTGGGATTGGTGAGACTGTGGCCTCAAAACTGGAGGTAAGATTAAATACACACATGTCTTAATAGAGACTTGCTAATGGTGGGTTCCCTCAGGAATGTCACTGAGACCAACAGGAAGTGAACAGTTCGGGAACTATTTAGAAGAGGGAATATTCACAGCAGCAACCCTTCATCTACATATGATCCCAGCCCAAAGCTCAGAAAACAGGGATAGGGTTGCCAGATAAAACACAGGACTGCCAGTTATATTTGCATTTCAGAGAGACAACAGACACTTGTGTCCTATAAGTAGATCTCAAGTATAAGTATGCCCCATGCAAGAGTGGGGACATACTTACACTACAGAAGTATTCATTGGTTCTCTGAAATGGAACTGATACTGGGTGTTCTGGTTTTCTGTGGGTTTTGTTTGTTTGCTTTGTTGTTTTTTGTCTATCTTTCTTTTTTTTTTTTTTTTTTTGTGGTACGCGGGCCTCTCACCGCTGCGGCCCCTCCCGCCGCGGAGCACAGGCTCCGGACGCGCAGGCCCAGCGGCCACGGCTCACCGGCCCAGCTGCTCCGCGGCACGTGGGATCCTCCCAGACCGGGGCACGAACCCGCGTCCCCTGCACCGGCAGGCGGACTCCCAACCACTGCGCCACCAGGGAAGCCCCCTTGTCTATCTTTAATTTTGTTTTTTGCTAAGTCTTGTAACCTTAGACAGGGAGATATGGAGGGAAGCTGGAAGAGCCATGTGAGAAGGCCGAGGGGCAGCAGAGAGGGATGTTGGACAGGACACTGGAGGAGGAGGAATCTCACCCAAATCTATGAGACCACGTGCCCTGGGTCCTCAAGACTTTGGGGGGGGGCGGGGGGGCCGCAGAGAGCAGGGAACAACAGTTAAGAGACAACAGTACAGCCTAGCAGCGAAAAGCACCAACTCTGGAGCCAGACTGTCTAGGCTCAAATTCCTCGCTCTGGCGTTTACCAGCCGGGTATTTTGGAGCAGTTGCTTAACCACCCTGTGCCTCAGTATCCTCATCTGCAAACTAGCATTAAAAGAGAATCCACCTCGTATGTTACTGAGGATTAAATGGATGGACACATGTAAGGCGCCTAGAACAGTGCCTGGCACATACGAATGTCAGTTACCATCTTGTGCAGAGGTGAGCCAGATCGGGTCTGCACGTTGGCGTGTACGTTCATCTAGTGGCTTCTCAAAGGCCGGGCTGTCCGGAGCCACTGGGTTTGCCACTTCTCTGTCAGTCGGTGCCTTGTTGGATAGCCACATAGCATGCCTGGGGGCTGATTGCCTGGGGCGGAGGTGCAGGAATGTGGCGTGGGGTCTCCTGGGGACAACCATTCTCCTCAGCAGTCACACTTCTCCATCGCCAGCACCCCAGGTCCCTTCCCTCTGACCCTGCAACAAGAGTCTTCCTTCCCAACATCTGCAATCACCTCTGCATCCCCAAACCCAGCAGCCCACAGCTGGGTGTTTAATCAAGTCGGGTTCCAGAGCCAGCAGCCTCTGTGAAGTACTCTGCTGGGGCAGCACTGGCCTGCCCAGCCTTTCCGGTGTAGACCGTGACCTGACCTTGCTCTTTCCTGGCTCCAGGTTCCTGGCTTGCTGCTGACCACAGGGCAGCACATTCTTTGGCCCCTCCAGACATCGCCTGGCCTCCATGTCTGTCCTGGCTTGACGTTGAATGATTACAAGGTCCTCAACCTTCTGCTTGCCTGCCCAGTTCACCCTCTCCTGCCCACTGGACTCACCCAGATTGGACTCTGTCTGTCATTGAGAAAGAAGAATCTAGTCACTCCTCTGGGGTCAAAGAGGAAGCTCAGTACAGCTACTGAATATACCCCACCTCCCTTTCTCTGCTTTCTAAGATCTTACCTTCTGCTCTCCAGAAGTGAGTACTGGCGTGGTGGCCTGTGCATAACACATTTAAAGTTCAAAAATAGACACATTTTAAGAATTCTGTCCAGGCCTGCTACCGAACAAGTAGCGGCTGAGGCCTGGGTGACTTCAGGAGGATCACACGTCCACAGGCAGCAGAGTGAGGAGCTAAGTGGATGATTCCAGAATGAGCATCTTGGGGAAAAGTCTAATTTTAAAAGCAGGAAGATGAGAAATTGGAGCCCTCATACACTGCTGGTAGGATTGTAAATGGTGCCGCCACTGTGGAAAACAATTTGGTGGTTCCTTAATAAGTTAAATATAGAATTAGCATAAGGGGCTTCCCTGGTGGTGCAGTGATTGAGAGTCCACCTGCCGATGCAGGGGACGCGGGTTCACGCCCCTGTCCGGGAAGATCCCACATGCCGCGGAGCGGCTGGGCCCGTGATCCATGGCCGCTGGGCCTGCACGTCCGGAGCCTGCGCTCCGCAACGGGAGAGGCCGCAACAGTGAGAGGCCCACGTACCGCAAAAAAAAAAAAAAAAAAAATTAGCATAGGACTCAGCAAGTCCACTCCCAGGTATATACCCAAAGCAATTAACGACAAGTTTTCAAACAAAAAACTCGTACATGAATGTTTACAGCAGCTCTGTTCACAATAGTCGAAACATGGAAACCACCCAAATGTCATCAACTGATGAATGGATAAACAAAATGTGGTATATCCACACAATGGAATATTATTTGGCCATAAAAAGAGAGGAAGTACTGATCTGTGTTACAACATGGATAAACCTTGAAAACATTATGTGAAGTGAAAGGAGCCAGACGCAAAAGGTCACATATTGGGTGATTCCATTTAAATGGAATGTTCAGAATAGACAAACCTATAGAGACAGAAAGTAGATTAGTCACTGCCAGGGGCTAAGAGGATGAGGACATTGGTGAATAGCAACTAAGAGGTGTGACGTTTCCCTTTGGGATACTGAAAATGTTCTAAAATTGATTATGGTGTTAATGCACAACTCTATGAATATACAAAAAGATATTTAATTGTACACTTTAGATGGTGAATTGTGTGGTATGTGAATTATACCTCAATAAAGGTGTTTTTATAAAAAAAGTTGGCAGATTGTCCAATATGGACTTCCAATCTTTGAGACCAGGCTAATAGAAAGGATCAAAAAATAATTCACTAAGGAAGAAGTGAATTCTATAATACCCCCATCCTAGTGGGTGTGGACTGCTCAAAAGGTGGGTTATGGACCCTTTTCTGTCTCCACTGCTAGATTATCTTCTTCTCTCCACCCCTTGGTGCTACCGCTGCACCCCACACATATCTCTATTTCTCCTTTAATAAAACCAGATTATAATTGCTGGCCCACCTGGCTGCTCCCCTGCTAGACCGTGGGATATCAGAGGGCTGAGACCATTCGCATTGGTTTTCCTATCCCCAGCACTTGGCATCTAACTGATGCTCCATAAAGAACTGTTGAATTGATATACATTTTAAAACTCCTGGTCCCGTTTATGTAAAGATTTTACTATTGCCCAAGAAACTGGTAACACTAATTGTCTTGGGGAGAAGAGCCAGGTGGTTGGGGAAAGGGATGGTAGAGACATTTTTCACATGCCCTTTAGTACCTTTTTGTTTTTTGAATGTTATGCATGCCAACACATCACCTATTCCTAACACCTATAATTTGAAAATAAATTAATATGATTTTTAAAAATTGTTTTAAATTGCAACACCTTTTAGCAAAGACACAGAATTCAAGCACTTGACAAAATGGAGAAGAGTAGAATATGACAGAGGTCTCAGGTGAACAGGCTCAGGCAGCAAACCCCTTAGTGGGAGGTTCAGGGGAGGGGCTCAAAGCCCCTGGGAGAGAGTAGTGTGAGATTTCTGGTTCCCTTCCCATAACTCTAAGGAGGCAATCGTATCTCTTCATTTCCTCTTGGAAATGACATAAGGTCTCCCTGGGCACTGCCAGTCTCGGCCAGCAGACCACTGTCAGTCCCAGTGTCAACAAAGGTTCATCAGGATCATGTGGCGTTCACAGACTCACCATCACACCCTCCTGCCCACTTGGGAGACCCACCAGAGCTGCAGTGGCCAGAAACCAGGAGAGAAGACCTCACCACTGAGCTTATTATTACCCAACCAGTACAGGATGTGAGGTCCAGCCCTCATCACCCCAGGGCACCTTGGGACAGAAGCAAACCTCATCTCCCATGCCCTCCCCACCTTTCCTTGTAGGTTTTGCCCCTCTCTCAGGCCCCCTCCCACACACGGCTCCTGGACCCTCATGCTACACCCCCTTAGACCTGGGCAGTGACCCCGCGGCAGTGAGAAATTCAGAAGCAATGAGACTATGATATCCCAAAGGACCCCAGCCCTCACAGTGAGCCAGCACCTGGTCAAGGGATGTTTTGAAGGGTCCTGTCAATGTCCCAGCCTCCCTGCTTTCCCAGTAAGTGCTCTTTTTTTTTTTTTTTTGCGGTACGCGGGCCTCTCACTGCTGTGGACTCTCCCGTTGCAGAGCACAGGCTCCGGACGCGCAGGCTCAGCGGCCATGGCTCACGGGCCCAGCCGCTCCGCGGCATGTGGGACCTTCCCGGACCGGGACACGAACCCGTGTCCCCTGCATCAGCAGGCGGATTCTCAACCACTGCGCCACCACGGAAGCCCCCAGTAAGTGCTCTTGAGGCAGGTGGGTGTCTCTGAATCATCCATCACCAGCACAGACCTGTGTTAAAAGATAAACTGATATTAAAACTTCAGAAATTTATTTGAGCAAAAATCGATTCAAATAGGGCAACGCCAAAGTGGAAGTAGTTAGAAGTACTCTGTCTGGGAAAGCTGGGGAAAAATTCAATTTAGAGAAAAGGTGAAAGAAAAGTAAGGAAATTACTGATAGCCTAGAGCTTAAATCCTAGTTGGCTATTTGTGATTGGCTCTGCCTGGGTTTCACTTTCATAACCCTCAGGTATTTACAGGCTTAGATTTTGGTTTGCTTATGTAGGTGCCAAGGCATCGGAGCCACCTCAGTCTAAGGGCCTCCTTGTTTAATTAACAATTTCCCCCTTTTGGTCATCCTCTCATACATGAAAGATTGACCAAAAATGTGGTATTTATGCCACTCTCAGTCACCATGAGAGTTAAATGCTCTTGTTTCATTGTGAAACTCATAGGTTATGATGTCAGATCTGTGGAAGAATTGCTTGCACTGTTTATCCCATTGTTCATCTTGTTTCTGTTTCTCCAAGTGCAGTGAGACCATCTGATATGCTGCTGATGGCTGCAAACATGCATTTAGGATCTTTGAGAGAACACAGCACACCAGGGAGGCTATAATGATGACTATTAGAAGGATAAAACCAAGAAACTGAAGTATACTCCTTAGCCAGGGCCCCATGAACCAAATCAGTTGGTATCAAAGAAATCAAAGGGTGCACCTGATGAGGTGTCAACCTGTTTTAGCCAAGTAGCTTGTTTGTTAGTTTCTTGTATTTGAGTGTCTGCAATACCAAGGTGCTGATCCAGGTATAGCAGGAAGTATTTGCTATGGCAAGACTCTTCCTTGTTCAGCCAACAAGGAAGCTAAAGCACTTCTATGATCTACAACCATCTTAGCAAGAGAGCTTAGGGACTTTTGTTGTGCAGCCATGGCCTTAGCAGTAGATTCAGCAATGGTTGCCAGAGTTAAGGATGTTTCCAGTCATATGTTCATCTGTACTAACTCAAAGCCAAGGAGGAAGGGATGGTCCAAATGACACCCATCCAGAGGGGTTATCATCTGCTGGTAAACTTCTTATTAATTGATAGTGTACCTTCAACGGAGTGGACCAATGTTGAGTTTCTGAGGTAGTGTGAAGGGACAATGGAACAGTAAATACAGCAAATACAGCACATTGTCCTTTCATCCTCCAGCTGTCAAGACAATGAGTTGCCCAAGCATAGGAACCATTGCCAAACCCTCCACATAGAAAGGAGTAGCCAGGAGGTATACAGAGGGCTCCCTCATAAATATTACGTTCATGGACCCATCCATTGGTATAGAATTCTTAGCATCATTCAATCCAAACTTAAATACTGGGTCATTCCATATTGAAAAACCACCTAAATATATGAGCCTGACAGCAAGCCTACAAATGGTCTGATTTGCACTGCCTGCTCTTCAGTGTCTTTTATATAGATATTCAGTGGATCTCGTTTTCCCATCCCAGGGGTGGGTTAAATTGAGGCAAGGAATGGGGATATGAGGATTTAGCGTTTTAACTTTACGAAAGGAAACTATGGAACAATTTAGGCACACTAAATGGCATTTGGTATTCCAGTGAAATTGGAATTACTTATAGGGTGAACTATAAGGTCTCTCCATTCACGTACTGATTTTGGTCTAGCGTGGCAAATCCAGCAGTTAGTTAAGTTTCCTGAGGCAGCTATTGTTTGTAAAATCCTAATTATAGCGTTTTCTTCCTATGCAGTAACAGAGAGAAAAAGCAGCTAGCAAATAGGCTAAAGAGGTAAAGATTTCATATTAGAGATGATCTTGATCCATCATCTTGGGAGAACTGTTCACCTCAAGATGTTGCCTGCTTCTGGGGTGGAATCTCCCTGGTCAATCTTAACTTTAGATCTCCAGCAGGTATGCAATTCCCAGAATTTAGAGGAACCCTTTCAATTGGAAGATATGGACCCAAAGTTCAGGTCCCTAAAGTTTTGCTGCCTCCTGGGTAGTGAGGAGAACATGGAATGGTCCCTTCCAACGAGATTTCAGGGATAGCCTTTCTTAGGTGTCATTTCAGAAGAGTCAATCTCCAGGTTCTAAGTTGTGGAATGTTCGACCATCTGCAGGAGGGTCACAGAAAGATTCCTTTACCTGGTGGAAATACACTTTGGCATAATGCATCAAAGCTTTACTATATTGAGTCATATCAGAATTTATGAGTCCAGGAGACACATGTGACTCTATCAACAAAGGCATAGGTCTTCCCATTACTATTTCATAAGGTGTTAATTTATGCTTTCTGCTAAGTGTTGATCTACGCTTTCCCCTAAGTGGTGATCTAACTGTCATCAAAACCAATGGTAGAACTTTTGGCCTTGGCAGTCCAGTTGATTCTGTTAATTTAGATAGCTTTAGTTTTAAGTTGTCATTTGTCCATTTGACTTTACCAGATGACTGAGGATAGTAAAGACAATGGTAATGCCATTGTGTCAGCAGCACCTTATTTAATTGCTTAATTATGTGTCCAGTGAAATGAGTTCCCTGTCCCTGGAGATTTCTCTGGGGATGTCCCATAAAGGAAATATATTGTCTAAAAGTTCTTTAGCCATGACTGTGGCGTCAGTCTTTCCACACGGGAAGGCTTCAATCCATCCTGAGAACACACAAACAATTACAAGGACGTATTGGTAACCCATTGCAGGAGGAAATTGAGCGAAATCTGTTTGTAAGTGTTCAAATGACCCAGTAGGTGGTGGGAATGCTCCATTTAATACCTTAAGGGTCTTTCCAGGGTTATGGGTTTGACAAATCAGACATTGGTCATAAACCAATTTTGCAACCTTGAAGCAGTCACCCCACCAACACTTTTTCATAATTTGGATCATTTTATCCGTGCCATGACACACTGCAGAATATAGAGCTTTTAGTAATCGCATTTTTAAGGACTCAAGAAGAACCAGGTGGCTGTCTGGGCCTTCGGTGTCTTCATTTAATATTAAATTTCCACCCTCACTGGTCTCAATATTGTTGCTCCAGCTAGGATGCCTGATTTTGTCTTTTATATAAATGATCATAAATAATTTGATTAGAAGCAGTCTTATGGAATTCATTCAAGTTGCATACTGGAACAGTTTAAGTACTGGCTGATTTAGCATGAAAGTCTGCTACAGCATTTCCCTGATACTCGGGTTTTGTCTTTCTAGTATGAGCTTCAATTTTAATAATTGCAATTCAGTTAGGCAATAAAATGGCAGAGGGCTATTCATTTACACGTGGCCCATTTTTGATTTGGGTCCTGTTAGAAGTGAGGAGGCCTCTCTGTTTCCACAGCATACCAAAGTCATGGACCCACCCAAAGGCAGATCTGCTATCGGTATAAATGTTTACCGAGTTTCCTTTGGATAGCTGACAAGCCCAAGTGGGGGCACGTGGTTCTGCTGGTTGAGCAGTCTTAAACTGGGGAAGGAGTCCCCTTTCCAATAGTTCATATTGAGCTGTAACCACATATCCTGTCTGATATTTCCCTTCTGTATTCTTAGCATCAATTAAGAGTATCAAATATGGGTTTTCTAATAGTCTATCCTATAAGTCAATGCTGGGGGTCAATAACCATGACACCATGTCTATAAAGTTACAGAGATCTGTACCATCATCAGGCTAGGACAGCAGGGTTGAGCAAGTTGCAGCGCTTAAGATGAAGGTTAACTGGTGAAAGAAGGATCTCATAAGATGTTAGTCTGTTTGCTGAAAAATGTTGGGTCTGATCAGAATTTAATAGACTCAACAGTATGAGGTACTTGTAAATATAAGTCATATCCTAATAACCAATTCAGCTGAGGCTTCCACCAGTTTAGCTGTTGCAGCTACCACTTTCAAACAGTTTGGTTGTGCTCTGGCTACTGGGTCTAACTGTAAGCTACACTAAGCAATAGGTCTATGCTTTCCTCCACACTCTTCTGTTACAATTCCTAGAGCCTGGTTACCACGCATGTGGACAAATAAGGTGAAAGGTTGAGTGTATTTTGGGAGCCCTAGGGCTGGAGTTTGTTGCAGGGCTAATTTTACTTGGCTGAAGGCTGGCTCATGATTATCTTCCCAGGGTAAAGGCTGTGGAATTGAGTTCCTTGTAAGTTCATACAGGGGAGTTACAATCAGAGAACAATTTGGAACTCAAGATCTACAACATCTTGCAAGTCCAAGATAACTCCTTAATTGTTATCTAGTTGTAGGCCTGTGGAAGTTTTGGATAGTCTTTCTTCTTTCAGGTGAGAGGGAAACGCCTTCTGCAGTCAAATCATGTCCTAAGCGGTGGACATTCTTTTTTGAAAATTAAAGTGTTTCCTTGGAGGCCTTATGGCCTTTACAAGCTAATAGCTAGAATGGATAAATCACATCTACTTCTGAGTCCTACCCTGTAGGGGAACATAGAAGTAAGTCATCTACATATTGAATGAGTATAGAGTCCTTAGGGAACTGTAAGTTTGCCAAGTCTTGATGTAAAATCTGTGAAAAATAGGATGGGGCTTCAGTGAACCCTTGTGGCTTTAGAGTCCAGGTATATTGTTGGTTTTCCCAAGTGGAAGCGAATAAATATTGATTCTCCATGTCAACTGGAATACTAAAGCAAGCAAAGATCCACCACTGTGAGTCATTTTGAGTCTGTACGTACATCAGATAACAAAGTAGTGAGATTTGGACCCACAGGGAAACTTGGTATCACAATTTTCTTTTTTTCTGTCTTTTTCTTGGCAGCCCTGCATGGCACGTG
The DNA here is from genome assembly GCF_026419965.1 of Kogia breviceps. Lineage (NCBI taxonomy): Eukaryota > Metazoa > Chordata > Mammalia > Artiodactyla > Physeteridae > Kogia > Kogia breviceps. Next base: position 74,574,523 of record NC_081319.1, read on the forward strand.
AGACCTTAGTTCCCCAGCCAGGGATCGAACCCAAGCCCCCTTCAGTGGAAGCGCAGCATCTTAAACACTGGACCATCAGGGAAGTTCCAGTATCACAATTTTCCTAATTGCACTTAGATCATGGACAAATCTACAACCTCATTCATTTGCTTTTATTGTGGGTAAGATCAGAGTGTTACAGGGACTAGTACATGGAATTATAAGTCCTTGCTTAATTGAGTCAACTAAGTCTTCTACAGTTGGTAGCTTCTGGATAGTGGATTGGTAACTTCTAGTGTAGCTTCTGGCTTTAGTGGATATTGAGGCAATTTAGGCTGGGGTTTGAAATGATCTATTTGGATTTTTATGCTTTCAGCACTCTTACTTTGCCTATGTCAGATGAGGAAGAAGCCCATAGGCATTCAGAAACCTTGGAGAGATTAGGGTTTTCATGCATTAGAGCCTCAATTTCATCAAGTCCTGTTTGCAGAGATCAGAGCAGCTCAGGTTCAGGAGGGTCAGGAAATTCTACTCCTGACCTGTTGGCACAGTGGTTGAGAACCCGCCTGCCAATTCAGGGGACACAGGTTCGAGCCCTGGTCTGGGAAGATCCCACATGCTGTGGAGCAGCTAAGCTCTTGCACCACAACTACTGAGCCTGTGCTCTAGAGCCTGTGAGCCACAACTACTGAAGCCCACACGCCTAGAGCCCGTGCTCCGTAACAAGAGAAGCCACCGCAATGAGAAGCCCGCACACCGCAACGAAGAGTAGTCCCCGTTCACTGCAACTAGAGAAAAAGCCCACGTGCAGCAACAAAGACCCAACGCAGCCTAAATAAATAAATAAATAAACTTATTTTAAAAAACAAAAACAGGAAATTTAACTGAGATAATTTTCCCTCTAAGTTAAATTTTATATGACTCCTCAATTTAGAAAGCAAACCTCGTCCTCACAGGTTTACTGGGACAGGGTCACACGGAAGGAAAGTACAGTTTCCCCCAAATGGCCCTCGTGTCATCCTGACTGGTTTAGACACAGGTACACTCAAAATGTCATTAGAACACCCCCCCACTACAGAAATATTCTCTTTACTCTGAGGGATTTGCTATTTTATGAAAATGGGGCTTAAGGTAGGTAAATTGGCTCCAGTATTCACCAATACGGTACAGGATTCCCTATGGTTTTTTTTTTAAGTATTCTTTTTTTAATATAAATTTATTTATTCATTCATTCATTTATTTATTTTTGGCTGTGTTGGGTCTTCGTTGCGGTGCACAGGCCTCTCACTGCGGTGGCCTCTCTCATTGCAGAGCAGGGGCTCCAGGCACGCAGGCTCCGTAGTTGTGGCGCACAGGCTTAGTTGCTCCACGGCGTGTGGGATCCTCCCGGACCAGGGCCCGAACCCGCGTCCCCTGCATTGGCAGGCAGATTCTCAACCACTGCGCCACCAGGGAAGTCCCCTTATTATTTTTTATCGTAGTTTCCCTTTGCTCCTTTAGAGATATCATGGGGAGCAATTTACCAGAGGATCCCTGAGTCCCATCAATGCTTCTTGTTATTTCAGTAATCAAATTTTTTAAGACTTCCCCCCCGAGGGGCAAAAAGTCTGGATTAGTAGGTGGAAGTCTATTAATGTCGCATTCAGCAGGGGCATTCCTTTTTTCCAGTGCCCTAGTTGTTTACAGTGAAGGCAGACATTTCGGGGTGCAGGATTCCTGATTGGAGGACCTCTGTGCTCTGGGTTGAAAAGTGTACCTGAAGGTCCTCCCAGCTCTTAGAGCTGCTATAACTGCAGAGCCATATGTTTGTTGGCTTTTGAATTTTATCTTGCTCCAAAGTTTTTTCAACATGCTCAGCTAGAGCTATTAATTCAGCAAGAGGGGCGGTTTCCCAGCCCTGCTTGTGTCACTTTATCAGGCTCCTTATTTTGGTCCAGAGGCCACTCATGAATAAGGACTTCAGGGCATTTTCTGTGCCCGCATCTAATAAAGAAAGCCTAGAATGTTTCACAAAAAGGGTTTCCAATCTCGTCTTACAGTCTGACTGGTTCATCCTTTTTCTGTTTGCAAGATTGAAGGATAAACCAGTCAGTCTTTTGAGGAAATACCTTATCAATACTTTCAAGGAGGTGTTGGGCTATTTTTTCTAGAGCATTTTGGGCCATCCTTGGCAGAGTGATTATTATGTGGGTCTTCAATATCACTCCCTTGGTCTTCCCATTTGGCTTCAGCCATCAGTTTACAGGCATGACCAGATCCTAACGCCATATGAATAAATTGAGAAAGATCCAGGAGTCCCAGATCATAAGCTCCAATTAGAATTCGAAATTCCTCATAAAATCTTTGAGGACTCTCTTTAGGGTTTGAAAAATAGCAGATGGTGGACCTAAGATCAGCCTTTGACTGTGGAGAAAAGATGGTTACATCTGATACTCCAGGCTCATCGAAGGGCCTCACTTTAAAAGCCATTTGTTTAACATCTGGTTCATCTTCAGCATGAAAGGCAGTTGAGTAAAGGGGTTAGTAGATTCTGAATATTTTAGGGAAGGAGCAATCGGAGTGAAGTCAGCCAGTGTACACGTCTTTTTAGATTCACCATGGTAAGCTTTTCATTTGCCTTTTGTAAAGAATCTTTTTTTTCTAATTTTTTTAAAATTAATTAATTTATTTTTTTGGCTGTGTTGGGTCTTCATTTCTGTGCGAGGGCCCTCCCTAGTTGCGGCGAGCGGGGGGCCACTCTTCATCGCGGTGCGCGGGCCTCACTATCGCGGCCTCTCCTGTTGCGAAGCACAGACTCCAGACGCGCAGGCTCAGTAGCTGTGGCTCACGGGCCTAGTTGCTCCACGGCATGTGGGATCTTCCCAGACCAGGGCTCGAACCCATGTCCCCTGCATCGGCAGGCGGACTCTCAACCACTGCGCCACCAGGGAAGCCCTGTAAAGAATCTTTAAAGAGGCAATTTTTAATTCATTTGGTTTCTTAGAAGCTTTTGCATACCAATAAAAAAATGCATCCCATTGTTCTGGGGAAATTCAGGATGCTTTTTTTTTTTTCTAGAACACCTCATAAATAGATAAGCTTATCTAGGTTAAAAACTTCCCCACTGTGGCCACTGAAATTCAAGGTTATGTTTGGTGAAGGTGGGCGGGGGTAGAAGAAAGAAAGAGAAAGAGGAAGAAAAAAAAGAAGGAGGGATGGAAGGTGGAGGGAATACAGAAGGTCCCTAGGTCCCAGGTATTTGCTCTTCACTTGGAGAGGCAGCAGCTCTATCTGGTCAGTGCCTTAGAGGTCAGAGGTCAGAGACTGACCCAGGCTATGCAAACTCTCAATAGACTGATGAATAAGTCAGAACATCATTTCGTTCGTTCCAGAGAAAACCATAACTTCTGAGAAAACCAGAACCTCATGTCCACTGGTGGGAGGCCAACGTACAAGAGAAATGAATTATTCTCATCAGAAGGTGGCATGGTAAGCAAGGACTTGATGCCTAAGAGCAGCAAGATGATCTTAATGGCTCGTGTCTGTGAGTTATGATTGCCTGATGCTCCCGGCATCTCTCAGGCCCGCCTGTCAAGCAGAGCGGATGTTTCTGTCAGCCAGACGGCCACCCTTGCTCTGAACCACGCTGGAAAAACACTGACAAATCACTGTCCCTTAGGGTCCTCTTCCTCAAGACAATGCACAGACCACCCCCCTTTAGTTAACACATTTGTCTCCCAGACACGGCACGTTGTGATCGATTATATTTCACAGTTGGTTAGGTTTCACAATCACAGATGCTAAACTTCATTATGCGTGGATTCTTCTTACTAGTTTTTCTCTCAGAGGACAACCAAGTTCTGAGAAAAAAAAAAAAAGAGAGAAAAAAACAAAACACTACTCCGATCTATGTGTTGATTATACCTTATTCTCAAGCCTGTCACTGCTTTTGGTCCCCAAGTAAGGTGTGACTCCCCATCCCAGGAAAAGTTCTCATTTGTGTCCTCGCATATACTAGCACTGGTTGGAAGTGGAGAGTAATGGGATGGGGTCGAGGCCGTGCCTGGAATGAACAGGCAGATGCTGATTCCAGTGCAAAAGAATGAACTGTAATTTAAAATATATAAATGGGGGCTTCCCTGGTGGCGCAGTGGTTGAGAGTCCGCCTGCCAATGCAGGGGACGCAGGTTCGTGCCCCGGTCCGGGAAGATCCCACATGCCGCGGAGCGGCTGAGCCCGTGAGCCATGGCCGCTGAGCCTGCGCCTCCGGAGCCTGTGCTCCGCAACGGGAGAGGCCACAACAGTGAGAGGCCCGCATACCACAAAAAAAAAAAAAAAAAAAAAAAAAAAAAAAAAAAAAAAAAAAAAAAATATATATATATATATATATATATATATATATATATATATATATAAATGACTCCACTTAAGCAAGTCTGATTTAATCTTGGCTGCTCATGAAGGCCATTGATCATCTGCCTAGCTTAGAGATTTTCTATGTATAGGACAAGACCGCCTTACCAATGGCAGAATTTTCCAATACTGCTGCTAAGAGTAATATTTAAATTTACTGAGCGTCCTTTATATTCTAGATGCTGTGTCAAGCTGTTACATGCATGCATTTGTTATCCATTTCTGTGTAGCAAACTACCCAAGGACTTAGCAACTTAAAACAGAACACATTTATTGTCTCACAGTTTCTGTGGGTCCAGGCATAATTTAGCTGGGTCCACGGGCTCTCATAAGCCTGCAGTCTCATCTCAAGCCTCGACTGGATGGACCTACTTCCAAGCTCACTCACGTGGTTGTCATAAGACTTACTTCTTCTTGAGCTGTTGGACGCCGTTCCTCCTGGAGCTCTCACAATTGGGATCTCCACAGTTCTTTACCATGTGGACCTCTCCATAAAGCATCTCATAACATGGCAGCTTGCTTCATCAGAGCAAGCAAGTGAGAGGGCAAGAGAGAACACTAGCAAGAGGGAAGTCACAACCTTTTATAATCGAATCATGGAAGTGAGGTCCTATCACTTTGCCATATTCTATTGGTTAGAAGCATGTCACTAGGTCCACACACGCTCTAAAGGAGGGGATACACAAGGGCGAACACCCAGAGGCAGGGATCATTGGGAGCTCTGTCAGAAGCACATGATCTCTTAAAGACATGGTCTCAATACATGATCTCCTATGGTAACCCTGTGAGATAAATGCTATTGCTATTCTCTGCATTTCACAGATGGCAGAAGCTGAAACTCAGAAAGGTTAAGTAAGTTGTCCAAAGTTATGCAGCTCATTGACGGTGGAAGCAGAGTTCAAACACAATTATATTTCTATAACCATTCACTGGAATTCAGCCTGGTCAGGGAGGTTTCTGGAGTGAAGTGATTTGCTTATAATGGTCCCAAGATCCTACCCTCCAAAGAGACCAGCCATTCTATCATTGGGTAAAGTTGGTTGCCTCTAATTGGAAGGGCACATAAATATGAGTGGCTATAGCATCAAGACCAAGATCTGAACCTTTCCCATTCTAGGCTTTTTACCCCAGGCTTGCTGCAGAGATAACTCATGCTCTTTCACCCCAGCTTTGTCAGCACAAGGCAGCACCTCAGTTTGGGTCGCTACCTGCTTTCCCTAGCCTGTCATTATAGCTTGTGATTGTTTATCAGTTTATTGTCCTTGGCAACCTGCCCAATGACCTGACTTAGCTCAATAATATTTCATAAACATCTATTAAACACTCGGTGCCAAGTATGGAGTGACACAGAGAAAAATCAGACACTGTGCAATGCATATCCTCAAGAAGTTCACAGAATCTCTTGAAGCTAGCACTGTGCTGTTCAGGACAGTAGATACTGGCCACATATGGCAACTGAGTGAGCACTTGAGCTGTGATTAGTCTAAAATAAGATGTGCTATTACTATAAAATAACAGTGGGTTTCAAATACTTGTATGAAAAAAACAAAAATAGCTCATTAATAATTTGTATATTGATTAAATGTTAGAAGATACTTGGAGTATATTGAATTAAATAGAACATACTATTGAAGTTAACTTCACTTCTTTTTACCTTTTTAATGTGGCCATAAGAAAATTAAAAATTGCATATGCGGCTCACTTTTGTGGCTTGTGTTCTGTTTCCATTGGGCAGTGCTGATCTAGAGAGAGCAAGTCAGATTATAATAACTACCACGTGTGTAGCATGCTCTACGCATGGTCTACACTGGACACACATCATTTCATTCAATCCTCATAATAAACTCATGCAGTGGGTATCATCATCCCTTTTACAGCTAAGGCGGTGACCCACAGGACTGAAGCAACTTGCCCGAAGTCTCACGCTAAGTGAGTGAGCAAAGTTCCAGAGAGAGATGAATACATAGCTGTGCCATTGGTGTCTGTGCCATTGGTGATGGGGGCTGTAAGGGCAGAACAGGACCAGGTGAGGGCACCCAAGAGAAAGCACTCACTCCACCTTGGAAGGCCAAGGAGACCCTCCAGATGGAGATGAGCTCTCAGGCTGAGTGAGCCTGGCATAAAGACATCCACGTAACCAACAAGCAGAAGGGGCTTCCAGAGCAGAGCAAGAGCGGGTGTGAAGTCGCAGAAGCATGAAACCGCGTGGAGTGTTCAGGGAATGGCAGAGGAGGAGACGGCTTGAGCTCCAGCAGCAAAAGCAGGGGGAGGTGAGTCGGGCGAGATAAGCAGGAGCTTTGCAGGGAGAGAGGCCTGCACGCCAGGCACAGCAGTTTGGACTTCATCCTGTGGGTCGGCAGTCTCCACGCTGGCCACACACTGGAAGCGCCTTTTAAAGATAACCATTGCTCTCCTGGGTCCAGAAGGAGGGTTCAAACAAGTGGTTCCCTGTTGCCTCTTAATCTCATCCCATTCTGCACCCTGCCTCTGACTTATCTGTCCCTGTACTATCCCTGGGCAGTCTACACACTCTTCCTGTTTCCTGCCTTACAAGGTTTTCTCCACCCCATTTGTTGTTTTTGCCCCTTTAGTCTTTTATTCATATTCCTCGCTGGAATGCACTCTGCCAGCCCTCTGTACTCCTGGGGAAATCCTGTCCCTCCCTCAGGCCCATGTGAAATGACACGACTTTGTTTTGTTTTGTTTTGTTTTTGCGGTATGCGGGCCTCTCACTGTTGTGGCCTCTCCCGTTGCGGAGCACAGGCTCCGGACGCGCAGGCCTAGCGGCCATGGCTCACGGGCTTAGTTGCTCCGCGGCATGTGGGATCTTCCCAGACCGGGGCACGAACCCGTGTCCCCTGCATCGGCAGGCGGATTCTCAACCACTGCGCCACCAGGGAAGCCCAATGACACGACTTTGGAGGAACTTTGTAGGATTCTCTCCCAGCTGGACAGACCCTGTGCCTCCTTTCAACCCCCCAGGGGCTCTGAACCTCTCATCCAGTTCTCATCTTTCCGGCCTTCTGTTACCATTCTCCCAGACTTGTCTGGTCCCTGCTACTAGAAAAAAAGCTCACAAAAGCAGGGACCACCTGAGACTCCCTTTTGTCTCCCTTTCAGACCCGAGCACTGTTACTCACTCTGTAACCATCATGATGGTTTTCCCCCCTAAATGTATTTGAACACCCTGGCTGCTTTTTCCAGACTAAGGAAGATGAGCTGGCCCTGCTGGGAACTGCACCACCACCCAGCTATTCCATTTTGTTGCTATCTTAGATGCCAGAAGAAGAATGAGGTTTTCATGTCACTGGAACGGATGTCATTTGTTGAATCAGCCAAAGGGCAAATAGGCAACAGACAACTCTACAGGGAAAACATGTTTGATTGGGAGTGTGCAAAATCCTACAGTCCTTTGCAGAGCCTCCAAAACAGAGTTCTGAGAATGGATTTCAGCTTTGCCTGGATACCTTGGTCCATGGGGTAGTTAGGTTGGGGCCTGGATCAGGCTGGAGCTCTCGACCCTAATGGGCAGTACACATATCATTTTCTGTGTATTCACAACAACAAAGGGCTGAAATGCCCTGCTTTAGGGATGTCAAATTCTTAGATCCCTAAGGTCTAGTGTCTTGAGAGTTTGATCCTATAAAGGCTTAGACTGTCACAGAAATGAGCACCAAATAAAGAGATTTGTAAATGAAATGAGAGAGGATAAAAAGGAGGAGTCGAGATGGGAATGGGCTGGTTGAAAATTGTGATGAAAGGTTGTGCTGGATTAGGACTCGGTGGCATGGATGAGAGGGGATGAGCATGGAGGCAGGTCCAGCATGAATTGTGCAGAGAACAGGGGGCGATGGGTTAGAGACAGAGTGGATGAGATTCGCGTGTGCTGAGAACAGGGTGGATGGGGTAGGGAAGCCAGGCTCTTTCCAAAAGTCCATGTGGCTTCCTCGGTGTTTCCTCTCCTCCATCCTCCCTCCATCTGTGGCCAAGCACAAATGAGCCTTATTCCAGGTCAATGTTCAAACAACATGACAAAATCAGTCCTGCCCAGTTGACTCTGTTTAAGGCCATGTTTGTGATGGATCCAGCTCTGGAAAAGCCCATTTATCATGAAGAGTCAATGCTTCATGACCTACTCTCTATTTTCTTTTTTTTTTTTTCTTTATTCCCCAGCAATAAATATGACTCCAGGCTCCCTCTACTTTTAAATGCCCAATGTCCTGTTATATTTCCACACACTGCAAGGAGCCACATGGCTCTTTTTGTCAGTTCTTTTTTTGTTCCTGTTACCATGGGCCCTTCTGCCTTCCCATCTCCCTCTCTCAGCAGCTCAATGTCCTTTCCAATTTAAGCTGAAATCAGACTTCTTCTCCCTTGCCTTTGCTTCCCCACCTCCAGTGACCTCTCTTGTCATTTATTATTCAACTCAATCACTTTATTATATATGCACAGGAGCCATTTCTGAATATGGCTGCCATGAAAAAAATTAGGATCCAAACCAGAAGCAAACTCACCTCTTTTCTCAACCTTCCTCCTAATTCCACTGTCATTCTGCACCAGTCCCGGGCCAAGGCCCCCAGAGGGGCCAACCAGTGAGCATGGATCTGGCAGATAAACCTTCAAGGCCAGTTAACAACTACTCAGATTGGACACAATGGAAAATTTCCAGACGGCTACTTACAGATATCCTTCAGTTTATGTAAGCGATGCCTTCCTGAAGGTGGTTATTTGAATGAAATTTCATACATAATTCCAAATATAATAAGGTAAGTGGAAAGCACACAGGATGATTGGTTCAGGGGCACAGGTTCTATTCTTTAGTTAATGTCCATCATGATATTACTCGTGGACCTTTAGCCTCTCTAAACCTCAGTTTCCCTATCTGTAAAACAAGGGCGTTAGACCAAGTTTCCTCAAGTTTCCATCAGTGTGAAAATTCTAACGATCATGTCTACCCAGTGATCCAAGTGATTCAATGGAAGATCCATTCCTATAATTAAAATTCAGCTCACTCGGAATCAATAGATAACAAGGAGCAGTTCCTATGCGGCTGCTCCTCATGAGAAGGGACTTCAGATTAACCTGGTGAACCCGTCTCAGTGTATAGATGAAGAAGCCAGAGCCCAGAGAGGAGAAGCAGCTAACCCAAGGTCACACAGCAAGTGAGGGGCAGAGTCAGGCAAGAAGTTAGAACTCTTAGCTCCTTGTATGGTGATTTCAGCATGACTGCAAATATGTTGACCCTCTTTCCCTTGAGAGGTGGGTCTCTATCCCCTACTCTTCATCTGGGTGGGTCCTTGATGCATAGGGTGTATGGAAGTGATGCTATGTGACTTCCAAGGCGAGGGCAAAAAAGGCCATGCAGCTTCTGCCTCGCCCTCAGAGACCATCTACTTGCTCTTAGAGCCCTGAGCCTCCAATCCAGCAATCCTGAGAACTCCATGCTGAAGAGGCCATATGGAGACATTAGCCAGCGCAGCTCAGCCGCCAGACATATGAGTGAAGAGACTAGATTAGAAGTGGTCCAGCCCCCACCCCCAGTTGAAGGTACCCCCAACCATTCAAGTCCTCACCCGAGGCTCCAGACACCATGGAGCAAAGAAGAGCCTCCCCCTGCCCTCTTCTGATTCCTGACCCACAGAATCCAAGAGCACAATAAAACGGTGTTATTTTATACCCTTAAGCTTTGGGGGGGGGGGGGGGGGTTTACATAGCCATAGGTAACTCCAAGAATCAGTCGGCCCTCATGCCTACTAATAACTGAGCCTGGGGCTTCCTGCCCCTGAGTGGCCAATGCCAGGAGTTTGGGAGTTTGGGACTCACAGCACACTTGCTGCAGGTGGAGAGAGGTAGCCCTCGTCTCCTCCCCCTCCCCACCCCCCATCCTGCCTCCAGTGCAGTCACTCGCATGCGCTTTCACCCCACTCCCCAGGCCAAGTTCTCTTCTGTCCTCCAGGAGTCCTTGTTTATGTGGTAAATGTCAGACTGAGCACACTGGATAGTAAGTGATTTATTGATGTCTCTTCACTAGACTGTGAGCTCTACAGGGCGCGGCTGTGTTCTGTGCATTTCTCCAGCCCGTGCCTCGCAAATACTGGGCACGAAATCAATGTGTGTGGAGTGAAACTGGAGAAGACCACGTGATCAGTCACGCTAGGGACCTCCTCCGCCTTGTCCTCCTCCAGGGAGGGCATGGTCGTTTCCTCTCCAGGCAGGCTCCATCTGCTTCACATAAGCCCCAGGAGCAGAAATGGGGAAATGCCTTGCGCTGCAGCAGAGGACAAAGAGAACTCAGCCAGCTGGGACTGGGACCAGGGGAGACATTCCGGAGAGACAGACGTGTGTTTTGTCCGTTGTCGCCTTTAGGAACTTACATGTCCTGAAACCCCGGTTAATTTTCTTGTTCAAACATCGGTTTAACATAGTTGGCTCTGGGAGAGATACTGTCCTTCAGCAGGTTCTGCTATAAACTTTGCAACTCCAAGGTCTGATTCAGTGGCAAGCTGGAAAAGTTCCTGGTTGCTAAGAGACCAGAGAACAAATTACCAGCTCACAAAAGACCCAGCTAAGGCCGGTAAGACAAAACAAAACAAAGTAGGAAATAGACCTCCTCAAATCAAAAATAAGGTAAATATACCGGCTGGGGAAATGTCTGATTGGAAAAGACAATTGTAAATATTCTTCACGCTGAAACATAAGGATGCACTGTCGGTTGTTACGCTCTTTGTGTTTTGTCACTTGAAGGAAACAGCAGGGGAGCCACTTTCCAGTCCTGAAATTCTGAATCTTTGAGTCAGAGGGAAAAACAAACTCTCCCAGCTGATAAGGAGGCAAAGAAAAACATGAATAAGGCTGCCTTTTTCATGAGCTCTCCCGATTAGGTGGGTAAACGGGCTGCCTGTGGCCATGGTCCAGAAACATCTCTGCAAGAAAACAAAACCTTCCACCCAGGAGAGATTTCTGGTCACGGCTGGTGAAGGGCCCCAGAGCCACGACACAGGCTGGCCCCTCGGGAGTAGGACAGACACTTGGGGATTCAATCTGGGCGTACATACAGGGTGAGCGTTAGATAGGACTGGCCCAAAGAACAGTGACAAAACACCAAACGGGTCCCAGCTATTTCTTTCCTTAGGTGCTTTCACAGCTATGAGTTTTAGTCATTGCTTTTCTGACCGGATGATTTAATAAAATATTAAAATTCTTGGTAATGATGATGAAGAGAAAAAAGCATGCTAATCTCTCTCAGTGAATCACAGCTATAGTGGAAATTCAGCTCCTCAGACAGAAAGACTTCCTAAGACTCCATTGCTCTGCTGGACAAATAGTAGGAAAATCCCATAAGTGGAATTACCAGCCTCTTGAGAGAGGAGTTTGAAAATCTTAGGTGACCTCAGAGGAGTCACAGTCATCTAGGTTTTGGAGCTCAGAGAAGACATAAAGTGGGCCAAAAAGGTAGGGGATCAGGGAGATAGAAATTAGGAGACATTTAAGCCAGCCAGTAAATGTATGTCAGGGAGTTCTGGAGAGATATGGCTAATAGCTGTGTGAACAAACCGTTTCTACTTATCAATACTTGTTGGACGACAAAAGGATTTCAGAATATGATGGATCCAACAAGCATGAAATAATCTTTAGGGCGAAAAAATACAATTCCCCACATGGCAGCCTCATTCAGATCTTTTCTGACAATCTTTTTTTTTTTTTTTTGCGGTACGTGGGCCTCTCACTGTCGCGGCCTCTCCCGTTGTGGAGCGCAGGCTCCGGACGCACAGGCTCAGCGGCCATGGCTCACGGGCCCAGCCGCTCCGCGGCATGTGGGATCTTCCCGGACCGGGGCACGAACCCGCGTCCCCTGTATCAGCAGGTGGACTCTCAACCACTGCGCCACCAGGGAAGCCCCCCTGACAATCTTTTTTGTCGGATTTCAAACAGCATGCAACTGCTGTTTTAGGCAGAATTGGTAGCCTCCCATGAAAGACTGTATTATTGTCCCAAATGCTCAGTGCCCCTCCCTGTGGGAGAAATACACACCTTCACTCTGTTGTACATAGATGTGACCATATGACTTGTAGCCCAGGAGATGTGAACAGAAGTCCCATGCGTCAATTTGGGGTAAGTTTTAAGAGCTAGCATGTGGCCATCTGGCTTTGCTTTCCCCTGCTATCATGATGACCATTAATATTCTAGCAAGTGCCTTATCCAACAGCCATGGTCCCCAAGAGGAGAAAACATGGAACAGAGCTGCAACTGGATTGCAGTGGACATGTAGTACTGGTGCGAAATAAGGCTCCATCGTAAGCCGCAGGGTTGTGGTTATTTGTGCTGTGATTCCAGCAAAACTTAGTCTGACTACTGCGTCTCCCATGGGACTAAAATGTGGCAGACTCTTCCTTAACCAGACTTTCTCACTACAGGGATGCAGTCTTACCAGGAGGAGAAAGTCATTGGGAATTCCCCAGTGGTCCAGTGGTTAAGACTCAGCTTTCATTGCCGAGGGCGTGGGTTTGATGCCTGGTCGGGGAACTAAGATCCCGCAAGCCTCGTGGTGTGGCCAAAAAAAAAGTCATTACGCTCCTGACAGCCCACTTAGAGTTCAGACATGGTAACCAGCTGATTCTCTTTTCTAGGGAATCAGGGCTGGAGGCTCTGAGATCCTGCTGCTCAGTGTGACTCAGGAACCACACTGTGCCCAGAAAAACGACACAGTGTCTGGAGCCAAGCGGGAAGAACGTGAACTTCATGTCTCAAAATGCCAGATTGGAGCAGGCTCACTAGTTCCAGTTTCACCCAAAACTAAACAAAACAACAAAATTGGACCTTCTTGTTCGTCTACCTTTAGGACTCTAGAGGTTCCTGATTTTAAAAAAAAAAAGAAAAAAAAGTCTGGCTCCCAAAGTGATCTGAACATACCTGAAGGGTTTATTCAAAGGTGCATCATGCAGCCCTGTCACCTCCACCTCCAGCACCCCCAGAAAAGTTGAGGTGTGCAGGGAGAGTCTCCTGAACTAGGGGCATTTCTAAGAGTAGGGAGTCGTCAGCCTAGTAGTGAGAAAGGCTAGGATGTTTCCCCATCCCTCCCCTCCCCACGAGGCTTCTGTCAGCTTTCAGGAGAGGAAAGGGGTTCCAGGAGAACAGCTCGGAAGCTGGGACGCCTTCAAAGCAGAGAGAGTGAGTCCAACACCGAAGTGGATGCTGGCTGAGCCACAGAAACCAGTAGCCTGACACAGTGTTCCCACTGGGCAGGACTTGGGGAGCATCCTTGTCCTTGCCCTCCAGGCTCTGGAACAGGGAGGCTGGCAGCTGCTTTTTGCCCAGAGAGCTATGAAGGGATTGGGGTGGGGGGTGGGGGGCTGGCCAGAGTGGCCTGAGGTGGCAGAGATGCAGAGAGGACATGGGGGCAGCTCTCCTCTGATCATTTGGTGTGACACCTGGGCCACGTGGCCTCTGCAGAAGGTATCCCTCCTCCGGGAGTGTGATGAGTCCTCCACCCAAAGGGGAAGCCCAGAAGGTGGGGAACAGGGTGGTAAAAAGCAGACTATCCTGCCTCTCCAAGGCAGGTCCCCAGCTCAGGCACTAGCTGAAGGATGCGGAGGGGAGAAGCCTTGAGTTGGGTGTGAGACTGCAGTTTTTATTTAGCCTGGGCTGAAACTTTCAATGCCTGAAAGAAAGTTGAAACAGTCAAAATAAGGCTAGTTATTATAACTGAAGGTGGCCAAAAAGCTGTAGCCTCTGCCTGAGACTATATCAAGGGATGAGGAAGGGAGCTGCAACAGAAAGCTTGAAAACAGGAGGTGGGGAAGAAAAACAAACAAACAAAAACTGAAGCCATTTCCTAATTGTACCTCATTGAGTCAAACTGGTAAAAAATTAGAAAATAAACACCACCAGGAGGGGAAATGCACCTAAGAGAGAAATGTATGCCTTGAGCAACTATTATTGAGGAGAACTGCCATAGGACATGCCATCCTCCATCCCATTAGAGCATGCATTCTCAGGGACAGTAGAACACCCCCAAGGGGGGTGAAAATTGGCTCTTAGAGGAGGAGACCAAAAGAACTTAGATATTTACAAGTTTTTTGATTCTCCAAAAGTCAATTCTACCCAGCAAAATACTATTACTTAGTATTTAATTTGTGTAGGATGGGGAGAAATGAACTGAAATAGGGTGGAATTGTTTCCTTAGTGGAGTAATAGTGAGGAAAAGTTTTTGAAACATTGAATTTGAGAGATAGACCGCATCCCACCCCAATTCAGAGTTGGTGCTTAGACATTTTTCTGACCCCAAGTAGAATTGCTTTCACTGAATTTGCTTTGATACCCTGACTTTTTGAGGTCTTCATCCCCTGCTTCATAAGGTGTTTTTTCGTAAGCACCCAGAGGAGAACTTTCTTTCAGGTCTCATTATAAAGAAAAGCAGTGCTTCTACTGGATAAATGGTTTATATGTCTTTTATGTATAGTAAAAAATCTCAAATTAGATCAAGTTTCCCTGTTTGCTTCAGACACAAGGGAGCTCAGGGGACCTCTTGTAACAACTACAGAATTGGGTGATATGCATGTTTCGGACTTCATCTTAACTGTGCTGTTAGTATTTTTCTACTTTTAATTCTGCCTCAATTCTATCAGCTATGTTTTAACTCTTTTCCACTTCACGTAATTTTATAATCCTCCTGAAATCCTTTGTGGAATAAGTGGGGTATAAATATAGAAAGAGGAATACTTTTTCTGTCTTCTTCCAAAGGGTTTTCTCCACCCACTGGCATTTTTTTCATAACTCAAGGTAGAACTGATGTATTCCAATAAGTTTTATTTTCATCCTAGTTTTCCAGGATATCAAGATCCTCTTGAAAACTGATTCTGTGACCTGATGCATTTGCCAGCCCTCTCAGCTTTGTGTTCTCCACGGTGTCAAGAAGCACACCTTCTATGTTTTCGTCCAAGTCATTGATAACAATGTTGAGTGAACAGAGATAACGCAGATCCCTGTGGAATGCCACTAGAGTCACCTTTTTCCTTTGATATGGTCGAATCAGTGGATACTCCATCACATTCCTGACATCTGTCCACTGGAATAGCCAAGAGACTTGATCAAATGCCTCTCTGGACTCCAAAGAATCTCCGCCCACAACATTCCTCCGACCTGTCACTCTTAATGCCTTCCCACAAAAGGAAATAGATGGGTACTGAACGCCAGGAACTCAACTCTCCTGCAGCTGTGCTATTGCCACCTATGCCTTAGGAATTTGACATTGTATCCCCAAAGTGAGAAGCCTAGGCTGCCAGCAGCACCAGTAAAACAATGCCCCACCCAGAGCTTTGTATTCGTTTCTGAGTGGAAGTCTCATGTAGGTTCTCCTGACTGGTGCAGCCTGAGTTCACATGCTTGGCCCCAGCTACAAGGGATGCTAAACATCCCAGTTCTCTGGGTTCTGCCTTGGGAATTCCAGCAAGCATTAGAACAGTATGCGATAGGTGCCATGTGGTCAGACAACATGACAAATGTCCCTGGAGCCCATATAGTGGAGCACGGCTGTCGCACAGAGCCCAGGCTCCACCCTGCAGATGTCAGGCTCTGCTCCAAGTTCCCAGGAGAGGGAACCTGATTGGCTGAACCGGGCCGACCTTGGATGGGTGCTCTCCCCAGGCTCGGCTAGTCCAGCCAGGGCTGTGGGGTCAGGCAGTGTGTGAAGGTTGTTGGCGCCCCACCCGCGTGCCCTCAGAACCCTTGTCCAGCTCCTGGCATTGCAGCCACCTGAGTCAGCCAGCACCTGAGTCTCTGTCAGGGGCTGATCTCAAGCTGCCTCACGCCTGGGAATTCACATCCTCCTGGGGCATCCCTTCATCACTAAGTGACAATATGAGGGGTAAACATACTGCTGCCTCCTTCCCAATAAAGACAACTCCAAAGTGAGACCTACACTGTCCAAAGTTACCCTTGGGACTTGCTGTATACTGCCTTCTCTTCCCCATCCACGGCCCCACACCCTTACTGATTTTTCCTGGGGACACTCCCTGACACTTTTACACAAACCCTCATCTCAGGGTCTGCTTCTGGGGAACCCAGACTGAGACAAACATGGCTGCCAGAGGCCCACAGTGGTAAGTCAGGCATCACTAAAGAAGGAGCAGTGAGGAAACCTCAAAGCATCCACCTTCCCCCTGGTTTGACCCTTTCCAGACCATCCTGGTCCTGTTCTTTTTTTTTTCTTTTTTTTGGTCCATGCTGCATGGTCTGCAGGATCTTAGTTCCCAACCAGGGATTGAACCTGCACCCTCGGCAGTGAAAGCACGGAGTCCTAACCACGGGACAGCCAGGGAATTCCCCCATCCTGGTCCTAAACGTGGGGATATAACCTCCAAATTTCTTCCCCAACCCTGCCCTAGTCCAGGAGCAGAGCTGGTACTCAAAACCAACTCTCTTGAAGGCACACACACCTTCTCATAACCCTGAGGTGAGAACATCCCAGCCCACGTGCGATGACTTCCAGAATCCACTCTTTTCCGCTTTTTGAATGTCAAGAGCACATAGGCCCATCTCTTGTCTTTGAGCACAAATCTCCTTCTCTATAATTTATCAAAGATTAATGACAGTGGCTCTGAAATTGCTTGTCAAGTCCCTCCAGGACCGCAGGACATAATTCACCAGGCTCAGAGCCCCGAGTTCATCACAGATGCTGTGCCCGGCTTTCCAGCCTCCTCACCTGTCCTTGACTTCAATCCCCCTCTTTGCAATGCTTTTCCCACCCTTTCCGACTGGAAGACCTCTTTCCCCCCTGGAGAAAGAGGAGGTAAAATAGTAATTAAGCAGCACTGCCCTCACTTTGTCTTCAGCCCCAAACATTAAATCATTTTCTCTAAGCAACGCCTGCCCTTCATCTTTGCTTGCTCAACGGAGATAAATAGGATTCTTCACAGAGTTCATAACTCTTAGCTCATTCAAGGCATCAGACTTCCCACCTTGGTTCTTACAGATGGGGATGCACTGCTGGATTCAACCCTCCCCCTGTGTCATCAGGGGACCCTGTGGGCCCTTTTACACAAACCTAACCTCCATGGCCACTTCTGAATCCCAGGCCGACTGTTTTGGGACCCAGCCTGCTGCTTCTTTTGCTGACAGCTGTTCCTCCTTCTTTATTCCTTGTCCTCTCCCTCCTTAAGTGCCTGACTAAAAAGTTCTCAGTCATCTTCCTTGGCCCATACTTCCAATCTTTTTGCTTTTATTCCTGAGGGCAGAGCTCATGAAATTGCCCCCTTCCATCACTTTGAGAGGAGAGCCATGTGACCTGCCCTCAGGAAGCACTCACTTCCTGCAAGGTTGGCCCCCAGGCAATTGTCTTTAGGGTTCTCTGAATGTTTGAGACTCTCTAGCCTGAGTGACGCCCTGGTTCCCAGCTTCTGCCTTATGTGTTCCCCCATTTCCTACTACTATTTTTCGTTCCATTTTTGTACTATTTTCTTTTAACCTAGACCCTAAGAGATTCACCTAGTTCTTTAGCTAAAGTCCCCTTTTCCTCTTCAGCTGGATCATTGTTATTTTAAAACAACCATGCCAGGAAGGGTAAATGAGAATCTAATGAAAATAGTTATCTGCAGGAAGTTGGTAGAAATGTAGTAGAAGTGGTAAGGATGAGACTTCGCCTCATTTACACTTCTTTATGTATTTTTGAGTTTTCAATTATTTAAACGTTTTACGTGTTTCAAAAATAAAATTAAAAATCAACAACTAACTCTATATTAAGTCATATAGGAACAAAACATAATTCAAGTAATTTTGGACACAGTATTCTGACTATACATCCTTAGTGGGATATATTCTAAAGTGAAAAAGAACTACACAGGAGCCTCAAACCTAGGCTGACTTGGTAGGTTTGTTGTTAGTAGTATTTCTGTGGTAGTAATTCTAAAATGACTTTGTGTGTATTTTAGAATAGAGAAAATTAGTAAATAAATATATTGATATTGCTGAGAAGCAGGTTCTCACTGTGAGAGAAAGGAAACATCAATATGGAATGCAGGAAGGGGAGGAAGAGCCTGTGGTGTTGGATTTGATTGGAAATATCAAAGTTAATTCAAGATTTGTTTTAGAAAAAAAGAGTATTTCCTAGCACTGAAAAGGCCTAGATATAACAATACCCCCAACAATAATAAGCACACCAAGTCCCCAGATCTTGGTTTTTAAATACCTTTCTCCATTAAAAGAAACCAGGCAGGGCTCTTTGGAGAAATGACTAATTCAATTCTGCAGCAGAGTACAAGGTGAACCTAGAATATCAGGTTATACTAAAAATCAAGAAAGTGCTTAAATTCTAATTTAAGACATGTCACAGGAACACAGGAGCCAATCTGAAAGGGGCTCCCATTGGCCAAATTTGGGACAATTTGAGCTTTAATGGTTGTAATGAATTATGACACGCTGATTTTTTTTTTAAGTCCTTGAGTTCATGGTGATATTCAAAAGAGTGGAGAAACTCTACAGAAGAAAGTCTGTTAATGAAGTAGAAGGAATAATCAAATTAGGAAAATTACCATTTACCCTATCACAGCGTACTAAGCTACTCCACTAACGGTCATCAGTGTACTATCTTACACTGGGTAAGAGGTTGGTAGGATATTCAGACAATCCAAGTACAAGCCCCGCAGATTAATTATTAATTAGAAAGATACAATGCAGAAATATGATGGACACCACTTGACCAAAGGATCATCTAAGCATGACTAAGAGCAGGACCCACTGACATGAAACGGCTCCTAATGTGCTCCAGGGGGAAGCACACCCTCTCCTTGCAGTGTTCTTACCCAAGTTTTCACCTGAATTCAATTAGAGGCAACAATCAGAGAGACCCATACTGAGGGACACTCCACAATAGAAGTCACGTGGATTCTTCAAAAATGTCAATGTAGGGGCTTCCCTGGTGGCGCAGTGGTTGAGAATCCGCCTGCCGATGCAGGAGACACGGGTTCGTGCCCTGGTCCGGGAAGATCCCACATGCCGCGGAGTAACTAAGCCCGTGAGCCATGGCTGCTAGGCCTGCGCGTCCGGAGCCTGTGCTCCGCAACGGGAGAGGCCACAACAGTGAGAGGCCCGCATACCGCAGAAAAAAAAAAAAAAAAATGTCAATGTCAAGAAGGACCAGAAAGTTGGAGGAAACTATGCTCTATTCAAGAATAATAGGGCTTCCCTGGTGGTGCAGTGGTTGAGAGTCCGCCTGCCAATGCAGGGGACACAGGTTCGTGCCCTGGTCCGGGAAGATCCCACATGCCGCGGAGCGGCTGGGCCCGTGAGCCATGGCCGCTGAGCCTGCGCGTCTGGAGCCTGTGCTCCGCGACGGGAGAAGCCACAACAGAGAGAGGCCCGCATACCGCAAAAAACAAACAAACAAACAAAACAAACAAACAAAAAAGAATAATAAAAAACCATGATCCTTGCTTTGGCAGGAAAAGGCTATAGAGGACACTCTGGGGACAATAGGGGAAACATGAAAATGGATGATATATTAAAGAATGTTATATCAATATTACATTTCTTGGGTGTAATATGGTATTGTGGTTTAGAGTATCTTTAGGAGACATGCTGAAGTATTTAAGAGGAAGTATTATGATGTCTACAACTTATACTCAAACGATTCAGATTTTTTTCAGTACATACATAGGAAGTATATATGTAGATATACGTATATAAAAATATATGTGCATATAAGTGAAAGGTACTCAGTGTTCATTGTACTCATCTTTCAACTTATCTACAGACTTGAAGGTTTTGAAAGTTACAAGTTGAAGTAGGGGTTGCCTGGGTCCCACCTCAAATCGTTTAAATCACAATCTCTAGTTCTGCAGAAGCTTTGGCTGTGCGGCCATGGTTGAGGACCTGCTGACCTACATGATTCATGATGGCATCTTTCACCCCCACCATCTGCCCTCAGCCTCCAAGGACTCTAGAAATAAGGTCACAGGGGCATCTCAGTCTCCAGCTGGCCTCTGCAGCTCTGACTCAGAAGCTCAGTAGGAGGAGGAGAGAGTGAGGAAGTAGAACTTCCTTCAATTTTGTTGAAGTTTCCACTTAACACAGGAACCCTGACCACTTTTAGGCCCTTCTGGTTCCCTCTAGCAGGATGGCCTCTCCCATCTAGGGTGCCCTCCCCAGCACCTCTGCCCTCTGAGGCACTGACTCACGCTGCCCTTCAGCTCTGCCTTTGAGAGCCCCTAGGCCAGAGGCCGTGTCTTCCTACGCTGTGCTCCCATGGCCTTCAGCAAGGGCTTTGCCTCCCGGTTACAGCTTCAGCCAACATCTGCCAGGTGGGCTCACTCACGCTGCGTCCCCCACAGTCACCCTCAGTGGGAGAGATGAAAAAGCACATGATCTCCAAGAAAGGATTTCCCTTTGCCAAGAAAAGCCCAGAGGCAGAAGATCAAAGAAGAAAAGAGAGGAAGGGGGAAGGAAGACAGTCTCACAGAGATCAGGGTCACACTCGCTCACACTGGGCCTTTCTAGGTGCAGGCGCTGCAGTCGTGCTGCACCCACCGTATCTCATGAAATCCACCCAACAGCCCAGCCTCATGAGTCAGGTGCTACTGTTGTCCTCATTTTATGCCATGAAATATGAGGCCGAGAAAGGTTGATTAACTTGTCCGGTGTCACACAGCTTGAACCCTAGTAATCTGGGACCAAAGCCCACAGTCTTAATCACTGTGCTGTACCTTACTGCCTACATGGGGGCTCGAAGGGAAGGGAAAGGAAGCAAGAGCTGATATTTATCAAGCGTCTACAAAGATGTTATCTTGTTGAATTCTCTCTGCAGCTCCGAGAAGTAGATCTTATCTTCTCCTCTAGAGGAAGCTCAGCAAATGGACTCTGAGATAAAGTGATTCTGTTCCATCATGTTGTCCAAGGCTAAAAGGCACACCATCTGCATTGTGTTCTGTGTGACTGGCACCCAGAGTCTGTTGAGACCCAGACCCCACCCCAGAGTTATGCAATATAGGACCCCGAGTGACGTGCCCCGGGTTATACTGCCCGGATGTGATGGCCCCAGGATTTGAAACCGGAGACTCTCAGACCAGAGCCCCTTTCCACTGCACAGCCTCCCCAGGAAAGCCCTGCTGCCCCTCAGCCTCCAAGGAAGCCAGACATCTCCTGGCAAGAAGAAACAGAGCCTCCCTCTG
This sequence comes from Kogia breviceps, assembly GCF_026419965.1. Classification (NCBI taxonomy): domain Eukaryota; kingdom Metazoa; phylum Chordata; class Mammalia; order Artiodactyla; family Physeteridae; genus Kogia; species Kogia breviceps. The sequence continues at coordinate 74,596,053 of NC_081319.1, forward strand.
TGCAAGGAGAACAGTGCGTGCCCCCCAGGGTGGTGTCAGAGGCCCGAGCTCTTCTACACAGATCTCTGCTACAGAGGCAGGGGCTTCCTGAACTAATACCTGACTGTGTCAGTAGCCTCTCAGCCAAGCTTCTCACAGTGGCAGCTGCTCAGTGTGATTTAAGAGGACAGAAAACACACACCCACACACTCATACACACACACAATCACAAAACGACCTCTCCCCACCCCACTGGCTCATCTCAGCACCTGAAATTCCCCAGGCTTAGGTCCAGTGGAGGCCTATGTAGTTGTTATTATTTGTATCAATATAAACATGGCCCCTCTGGGAAGCTGGGGGCTGGGACAAAGAAGAGATCAATTGCGCTGGGGAAAGGAGAGGGAGGTGGGAAGCTGAGTCTTGCCAGAGAAGAGGCAGTCTTGGGGAGGGTGGGGTGTCTCTGGAAAAGATGGAAACTAAGCATGGAAGAGGGGAGGATTCAGAAAGGTCATCCTCTGCTCTCCTGAGTTGTGCTTTGGGGCAGTGATTGAGAGTGAAATCAAACAACCAGGGCTCAAACCCCAGCGGTGTCATTGCTAACTATGTGGTCTTGGGAAACGTACTTAATCCCATTCTCTCCATTTAGTTATCCTTAAAACAGGGATAATGACAGTACCATCTTGCAGTGTTATCTGGAGACTTCAACGAGGTCATCCATGTAAGGTGTTTAGCACAGTTCCTAGCCCTGAATTAAGGCACAGTAAATGTTTAATATTATTATTAATATTTAAATTAAGCCTGTAGCCTACCTCCACCACCAGCGTCTCTAGCAGTGAGCTTCCTTTGGAGATGGCCAAGGGTCTTAGGGTTCACTGATGCTCTGGGTGTGATGGCAGAGAAACTGCCATCATGGTGATCTGCTTGTCAACTGCAACTGTAGAAAAATAAGAAGAAATTTCTATAGAGTGATTGTGAAAAGGTCTCAAGATCCATTGTCAAGTGAAAAAAACAAAGCAGAGTATGGAAGAATATGGGGAAAGCGAGAAAAAGTAAAATACTCCCATATCTAGTTAATATGCTTAGAATAACTGGAAGAAAACTCAAGAAATGGTAATATTTTCTCTGAGGAAGCAAACCAAGGGTCCAAAAGACAAGACAGTCACTGAGTTCCCTTTTATACATTTTGAATTTTAAGCTGTTAAAAATATATAGATTTTTGCTTAAGAGCACTGGACTTGGAGTCAGACAGACCTGCATTCAAAACCCAGATCCACTGGTTGTGTGATGCTGGGCAGGTCGCTTCAATCTCTGAGCCTTGGTTTCCCCATATGTAAAGCAAGGGTGAGAATAATACCTATATGGCAGGGTTATTGTTAGCACTCACTGAGAATGTGTTAAAAAAAAAAAAAAAAAAGCAGTGTGGAAGTGGCTACAACAAAGACGGCTTTCAATCATGTACGGTGAATCTGAATATATTTCTTCCTATGTGCCTAGGAGAGCATTGCAGGTGAGGTTAGGGACAGGAGACGGAATAAAAGGGATGTAAAAGTAGGAAGTGTCTCTCCTACAAGTAGTGGAGGATGGCAGGTCCCTTCACGCATGCATCCTGTTCACTGTGCCATGGTTTGCAGTGGGCCGTTCCCAACACCGTCATTGGATCCTCACTAAGGGTCCCGTGACATAAACAAGACAGAGACTCATAGCACCATTTCACAGATGTCACTATCCAAGGAAGCTGCCTAAGGACTTTCACGTTATTAATCAAGCAGACATGGAGGGAGAGGCAGCCTGTCAAAGTGGAGAGTGCATCAGTTCTGGGGAGAAAACAGAACAAGCTCTGGCTGGTCATTGAATCATGCTGAGTCTCGGTTTCTGCGTCCACAGAATGGAGATCATCCCAATACCTACTTTGCAGGATGTTAAATGAATTAGAGCTTTAAGCACCATGACAAGGACGTAGTAGGTGTTCAATCGATGGAAGCTACCATTATTTGTGTGGGATTATTATTTGGGAGGTTAGTGTTCATGGGCACCTGAAATGTGCCTGAACAACTCAAAGAATCTTTGCCTTCGAAGAGCTCACAGTCTAATGAGAGTGAGAGAGAGAGAGAGAGAGAGATCCACATGGGTATAGTAATCTCTCTCCAACCAAGTTCCCCTTAAATAAAATCCTGGTTTGCACATGTGTGTTTCTATATGTGATGTCTCATAAGTGCAATGTAAGTTGCTCCCATTGGCCGTGATTTAAAAATCAGGAGGTGAAGGTAAGGAGGGGGAAAAGGTGGTAAGGCGGATGCAAAGCAGAGGAGAGGTTTTGCAAAGATACTTGGAAAGATAAAGGAAGATGGGGAAGAGTCAAACAGGGTTTTGAGGAGCTTCCCGTATGGGGCATCTGTGAGGAGGGGGTAGAGTGGGATGTGTGACAGTGAGGCTGATGCCAGGGACCCTGGCATAGTGTTGTCACACGCAAGAGTCTTAAGGAGGGCATTTGAGAAGTGTAGCCCCAGTGCGCTGAGTACGTCACATGCAGCTTCTTTTTTTTTTTTTTTTTTTTTTGTCTTATGAAGTAAATTATTCTAGAAGCTGAGTCAACAACTCTGAGTCATAAAATCAAAAGACATTGACACCGGGATACTGATAATAGAAGAACATATACATGTGCTCTGCTGGGAATGATCTCATTTCATCGTTAAGACGATCCAGAGAACAGGTACTATTTTTATCATCCCCATTCTACAGATGGGGAAACAGGCTCAGGAAGACTGAGTTACCACCCCTGCCCGAGATCCCACAGCTGCCCAGTGGAGAAGCCAGGATTCGAAATCACGTCTGTCTGTTGACGAAACTCCTGCTATTCCACACTGCACTGTAGGTTTTGAACACACTTGTTGCTGCTATGAAGCAAAAGGTATTTAGATGTGGCAGTGGTGGTCTAGGAATCTATACATGTGATAAACCAGCATAGAATTATGCCCAAAGACATACCCAAAAAATGCGTACTTGCAAAAACTGGTGAAATCTGGGTAAGGTCTGTTATCTAATACATCTCTGGATTGCACTGTGCCAATGTTAGTTTTCTAATTTTAATGATGCCTGATAATTAGTAACATGCCACCACTGGGGGAGAGTGGGTGATGACTTTATTGGAGTTTTCTGGACTCTTTATGCAACTTCTGAGAAGTCTATAATTTGTTAAAAGTGAAAATCTAAAAAAATATGTATACATATATAGAAACATCCTCTTGAAGATATAGGGCCAGGGGTAGGGGTGGGGAAATTCTAAATAGCTCCTAGCAAGTAAAAAACAGCCCAAGAATATTAAGAGTGCAGTACTGGCCCTCATTCTAAACACAAGTATAAAACATGATAGCTTCCCCTTTACTTAGCAGACTATTTTATTTTAGGGTAATTTTATTTTAGGGTAACCCAAGTTTTCCAGTCTTACCTGTATACCCAGGGACTCGCAAGTACATGTGTTGCCCACGTTTCACTGGTTTTTGCCCCTACTTACTATTACAGAGCTTCTACCCCAAGCCAAACCTCACCCGGTTATTGCTGGGAACCTCTGAGGGTTCTCCCACGAGCCCACTGGTCTTGCACTGTTTTCTGCTTCTCAATCCCATCCCGTCTGCAGCTGTGCCTCATTGGGGCCCCTCTAGCAGGCATGGAGGTCACCAGGGCCTGGGTTCAAGAAGCTACCTCCTGATATCAGCAAGCCCAACTAAGTTCACTGGACTCCCCTTGCCTGAAGGCTCTCAATGTTCCATGTGGTATGAGGACAGATGTCACTCCAGGCCACACTTGGTCACCTGGGCACTAGTGCAGGGCAGCCCAGGTCCAACAGACCCCTTGTGAAAACCGCTCCTGAATTCTCCACTGAGAGACTCAGAGATGAATGCAAAGTTCTGAAACCCAAATAGCGTCATAGGCAGAGCTAACATTTACTACGTTCCAGGCCCCACGCCAAGCATTTCATGTGGGTAAACACATCTAATTCTGACAGATAGGTAGGCTGCTGTAACAAAGAGATCCAACAATAACCCAGTGGCTTAAAAAAGTTAGAGGTTTATTTCTCTTTCACGTAACATCTGAGGGAGTCTTCCTGGTCAGTGGGATGTTCTACTTCAGGCAGAGAGTCCGTGACCCCGGCTCTTTACGTCTTGTTTCTCTGCCATCCCTTAAGACATGGTCCTCATCTGCCCAGTGGAAGCTGGCTCATTGCCAGGTCTGTCTGCAGCCAGTGGGGAGGAGAAAGAGGGCATGGAGGAGGCATGCTGATTGCCCTAAGGCACCGGGCCTGGGAGTCTCATGCCCCAAGCCACTCACATTCTGCTGGTGAGAGCTTTGTCACCCGGCCTCACCTAACTGCAGGGAGGCTGGGAAATGTGTGCCCAGTGCACTTCTTTTATAGTGAAGAAGAGGGAAACGTGTTCTGAGAGACAGCTGTCAGCCTCCACTCAGTTACACTCAGAAATGCTCATATAGATAAATGTTCACTCTAGGTAACAGCTATCCAACCTGACAAACTGATTTTAGCCATCGAGGTAGAGCTGGGTCCCCTTCATATAAAATGTGTGTTTTGCACGTTTTACTAACAGGGATTTAATGCAGATGCAAGACTTAACCCAGAAGTGTAGCTCTAACGGGGGTGGGGATTTGGGCAGACCTTTTTTGAGCAGCATTATAATCCAGGTTTTAGAATGAGGAGGCTTGGGTTTGAGTCCAGAGCCTTCACGTAGGAAAAATCACTAAACCTCTCAGCCTTCAGTTCTCTGTAGAAGACAATCTAGGAAGACAATGGATGTCACATGGCCTATTAAGCTGAGAGTTGCTGTCACATGTCTGGGATTATTTTTGGTCGGAGGGGACCTGTGCCTTCTACCACCAAAGCTGCCTTTGGAAACCCTGTCCAAGTTCTGGGCTTCAGATGGGTAGATTTCCAAAGGTGAGCCTGGAGGAGCATGGCAGGAACACCTCTGCCTCTGTGTGGGTATGTGGGGGTGTGGGTGCGTTTGTGCAGGCGCGTATGTGCACTGCTTCAGCCAGCTGGACAACTAGTCATTTATCCACATGGATGACTTGATTTTTGATTGAGTTTACAAGTACTTATTGAGCACAGTTTCCTGAAAGCCTGCAGTAAATTGGATGCTATACAGGAACCCTATACATTTTTACAACCCCGCACTCTTCAAATATTGGAATAGTACAAAAGATAGCTGAGGAGGAAGGGGAAGAAAGAGCAAACACTAGAGAAGGGAGAGCCTTCTTGCTTCCAAGTGTCAATGAGTGTATGCACAGTGAGATGAACCAACCCATTGTGCAAGTTACTAAAATATATAATCTGTCTAGATGAAGCTGATACTCATTACAACAGCTCACGTTTGGTGAGGGCTTATTGAGTGCCAGGCACAAAGCTAAGTGTTTTCTATATGTTATCTCATTTAACCCTGAAAACCCTGCAGACCGGCACTATTACTGTGGCACTGCTCTCAGTCCCATTTCACAGATGAGGAAATGGAATCAGATAGAGGTTAATCAACTCACTCAAGGTCACACAGCTAGTCAACAGCAGAGTCAGGCCATATTTCCAGTCTTCCAAGACTTGGCCTCAAGGGAATGGAACCACATTATGCTTTGATAAAAATCGAATAACATTAGAAGTTCATTAAGGGAGAGAAACAAAGGCTGAAGTAAAAAGGTCACCTGATCTTCTCCCCAGGGTGGAATGTACCTTAGTCATACCTGACCAACTTGGTCCAGAAAGAAGAGGGTAGTCAGTCATCGGCAGAAAGGACAGCACAGACACACAAAGAAGGAGAGTTTCCAGAAATTGAAACTTCCCAAGGGCTCCGGTTGTGTGCACTGCAAGTGGTCTGCTTCTGCCACCTATAGCCACAGATGACCTCTTCAGCCAGAGCTCAAGAGCCCCAACTTTGGGGAAGCCCCGTGGATGGGCACAAGCAAAGATGTGAAGGTTTTCCTGGTAGATCTCCGAGATGACCAATGCCACTGGGTCCCCTTCTCTGTCACACACTCTCCTCATGTTTTTCTGGGATTCCCAGGGATTTTTCTTTTCAAGATGTCATTTTATACATAGGTAGATTATGGCACAGTCAAATGATTTAAAGAGCTACCGGATACATTTTAGGACCAGAGGAGACCTTAGAGATCACTTAGTAGAGACATCTAGCAGAACCTTCTTGCTAGGATTTATTATTATTATTTGATTACAACATCACCAAAGATCTTACAGTTAATTGCTGGTGCATCTAGCTGTGAGTGTCACTCATAATCTTATTCAAACTCACATTAATATAAAATTGAATTGTTTGAATTTTTCATCAATTTATTCAATCAGTGAATAAGATTGAAGGGAGTTCGGGCTTCTTGTAGGATCAGAGACAGTTGTTCTATTGAGAATGAAATTTGATTAAACATACAGGCAGGTTAATAGTTTTGGAATAAGAAAATGAGGGAGTTGCCTAGGGGCAGGGACAGGATGGCCAGCTCCTCCCTGGATCAAGTGTTCGACTCTTCCTTATTCCCATCTCTACTCTCTACCCAACTAAGGAATTTTTCTACAATCCCATCTTCACCCACTTCAGCACTTCATAAATATTATTCTAATTTTTGGAGTGAATCTTTCCTAGTTGATTTGGAAAACAAATCTATTCCCACCTGAGGGTTGATAGCTAGTATAAAGCATATTCCTGTCCTCAGGCTAATGTTTTTATGACATGACACTAACCAGCTAGTATTGATGATAGCTTTTTGCTGGCCAGGAGCCATAACATCTCTACCAATAAGAAACTAGCATAGATTAGAACAAAGCCAGTGTGAGAAAGATTACCTGAAGATAAGGAAGTAAATGAGGGATTCTAAGCACATAATAAGTAGTCAAAAATGTGCTGAGTAGATGAATAAACATACCTGTGTAAGGCTTTAAAAAGGATGAATAAGGATGACAGTTCTCATAAAAGAATATTCGCAGGCTTTTGAATTTCAAAGACCAATAAATTTATTTGTTTTGGTTTTTAAATTGGGAAGAGCAAAATAAACATAAGATCACTACCTTCTTATTTTGACAAGTAAGGGCATTTTAATAAAACTATCATCTCCATTACTATTCTTTCATAAGCTAATAGGCCCTTTGACACCAGCAAAGAAGAAAGGGTATGATCACAGAACAAAGGACAGTCTTTCCAGAGAAAGACTCATGGGCACATTGGATAGGGGTCTTAGCTGTACATGATAGATTCTCCCTCGAGCTAGTTTAAGCAGAAAGCAATATATTATGGAGTCTAAATAGTTCACAGAATCATTGGAAGGGCTAAAGGAATAGACTTTAAGTAGGACTTCCAGTATTGAGTCCCTAAACCACACCACAGAACCACACCACTGAGAAAGCTGCCACGTCAGGAAGGCGTAGCCACAGCTGCTGGTTCCTGGACAGCTTCCATCCACTCCTCAAAACAGGCACCAGCCCCTTGCCCTTTTCAACTTCCCCCATTATTCAATGCCAAGTCAAAGTCCTACCTGAGTTCAGCTGACTGGCAGACCCTAAACACATCTAGATCCCCATCTGCCAGGGAGTCCGGGAAATGTAGGTTTAGCTTTCAGCCTCTGCAGTACAGGAAGGCAAGTGGGGCTGGAGAAGGCATTGAGTAAATCAGTTCACTACTGCTGGCGAGCTTTTGCTGTGTGCTCATGAAACATGTCCAAGTCTGATCCTGGATTGTGCGGGGATCAGAGGGATGCCCTGAGGGATGTGTGCAGTTGTGCTTTGTTGAGAAGATTCTGCAAGTCAGAGAAAAAGGCCAACAACTGCCGAGGGCATGACTATTTTCATGAAGAGAGCTTGCTCTCTGGAACCACAGCATTAACCACACCTTGGCTATGGTGGACATCGATCATATTCACAGCTGTCCCTCACCTTTTGAGAAGTTTTTTCCATATTTGGGGATATCTGCAGGTAATGAGTCCCATATTCCCAGTATTAAAGTCAGAATTCAGGGCTTCCCTGGTGGCGCAGTGGTTGAGAGTCCACATGCCGATGCAGGGGAAACGGTTCGTGCCCCGGTCCGGGAAGATCCCACATGCCACGGAGCGGCTGGGCCCGTGAGCCATGGCCGCTGAGCCTGCACGTCCGGAGCCTGTGCTCCGCAACGGGAGAGGCCACAAAAGTGAGAGGCCCGCGTACCACACACACACACAAAAAGTCAGAATTCATATTTCCAGACTCCTTTGCAGCTAGGATTCACCATGTGATCTGGGCTCTGACTCTCTGATGTTCTCCACCTCCACTTGAGGTTTGATTCAGAAATGGGTAGTATGAAAAGGTGGGCAGCGCCTGGAGCTTCCATTTCGGCCAACATGGATGACAGCAGAGGCCTCAGCTTTCAGAGGTGGTGGTGAGGTCTGGTTCCCAATTCAGAAGTGGCAGAGGTGGTGGCAGGAGGGGCTGCAGTAAAGTTGAGGTCCTGCTCTCCAGAGCCTGGTAGCAGCAGCCACACTAATACCAGTTTCCCCCCTTGGGCTGATGCTACCACACAGTTTAGGGCATCATTCTGGAAACTTTACCTCAGTCCTGTTTCTCAGCCCTCCAAATGATTCTTTATTCTTCAGGGTAAGATCTCCTGCCTGTAATCCCCAGCAAGAGTGGATTCTGTTGTCAGCAACTGAGAACCCACCTGATGTGCTGGGTGAGCCAGGAACACCTGACTCTAAGTCCATGCCTCAGTACCACACTGCCGTCTAAGCCATTCCTGCAGCACAGAGTGTCTGCCTGGGCCTCATCCCCTATTTCCTTCTTAAGTCAGGTGCAGAGAGCGATGGAAGGCAAGTGCTCTTCTCTGACTCCCACCATCCCAGGAGCTTCTAACAGAACAAGAATGCTCTTTTTCACTGAAGGTTTATAACCAACACTTTGTGCAGGGCAGGTATTAAGCAAATGTTTGATGAATGAATAGGTGAGTATACTATAAAGTTATACCCAGCTGGGTCCATAATCTGGACTTGCACTGTCCATCACGGTACCCACTAACTAGACATGCCTACTGACCACTTAAAATGTGGCTAGTGCCACTAAGGAACTGAATTTTTATTTTATTTCAATTGATTTAAATTTTTTAATTCATACCTCATTTCATTTTTGGAAAACTTTCAGCTTGCTTAACTTGTGTATGTAAATGTACTTTTTCAGCTATAAATTTTATGAAAGCTAAGTACAGATCAAATATTTCCAATGAAAATTTAGCACATTTTTGATACAAACCAAGATGTGCTGTAATTGTAAAATACACACCAGATTCCAAATACTTTATGAAAAAAGAATGTAAAATATGCTATTAATAAGTTTTACATTGATTACATGTGGAAATTATAATATTCTGGATATATTAGGTTAAGCAAAATATATTATTATAACCTGACTTCACCTGTTTCTTTTTACATTTTTTGATGTGACTACTAGAAACTGTAGGCTTCACTGTGTGGCTTTCACTGTATTCTGATGGACAGCTTGGATCTGACATTGGCATGAATGTCACTTGCAGGCAGATGAGGTCCCAAGGACATGTGTTACCTCTGGGCACTGAAGCCTCTAACCTTGCAGACCTGGACACAACCTTTACTGTTCATTCTCCTCCCGGCTCTAAACACAACAGGTGGAAGTTTAGGCATGGGCTTCTGCAACATGCATAAGAGAAGTCACGAATTTGGTGTCTTTGGGGACCAGGGAGGTAACCTACTGGGGAAAGGGCTGGAGGTAAGGCCACAAGCAGTGACCAATTGCTCTATTTAAAGGCAATACACAAAGAAAAATCCCCAAGTGGATGTCCCCTGGATCATCTGTGTGCCATCTCTGCACAGGCCCATAAGATCAAAAGAGGCCCTTGGAGAGCCTTGAACATGGTCCCTTCATCCCAAACTGCAGACTGAAGCCAGAATGGAAGAGCCAGGCTAATTAGCACTAGAGTCATGGCTGACCGCTAAGTGTCCCAATGCCCCTGGAACACGCCATCTCTTGGCTTTAGGTGCTGTCAAATGTGTGCCAATTAGGTTTGATTTGAGAAAGGAAAGATACACCTTACAGGCATCCGGGAGCTTGCCACCTACCTCAAGATATTCAAGACTTCCTTTCCCTGCACTGTGAGCCCATTCTGACGGATTAAGGTGGGGGCCAGAAGGTAGTGCCTCCCATCCTAGAAGCCCCCTTCCTCCACGACTTTTTTTAGGCTGCGTTGGGTCTTCATTGCTGCGTGCGGGCTTTCTCTAGTTGCAGTGAGCAGGGGCTACTCTTCCGTGTGGTGTGCAGGTTTCTCACTGCAGTGGCTTCTCTTGTTGCAGACCACAGGCTCTAGGTGCACGGGTTTCAGAAGTTGTGGCACACGGGCTCAGTAGTTGTGGCGCACAGGCCAGTTGCTCTGTGGCATGTGGGATCTTCCCAGACCGGGGATCGAACCCATGTCCCCTACGTGGGCAGGCAGATTCTTAACCACTGTGCCACCAAGGAAGTCCCTCCTTCATGGCTTTTATTCACAATTCCAAAAGACTTGAAACTCTTAAAGTGATTTGTTCCAGGGTAGGGAGTAACACAAAATAAAGATGACTCTCGCTGGCATGGAAAGCAAAGAAGAGACAATAGGAGAAAAGGGGAAAACTGTACCAGACTCCAGGGGAGAAAGATGCTTTTAGTAGTTCAATCCTGAGCCAAATGAAGAGGGAGGCCAAGGTACCAGCCTGGAGTGGCTGGCAGCCCCTGATGCGGTGGGAGGACTAACAGAGAATGGATGGGGTTAGGGGAAGAGGGGGAGAGTGAGAGGGCCCCACCCTGAAGCCTTGCTTCTATCAGAAAGGGAAGAGAACCTCCCTGATTTACCACGCTGGAAGCACAATCTACAAAATGCTTCTCTCCAGCCGGCCCCCATCAGTACAATTTTACCACATAAAACTATTCATACCCACATTCAAATTCATCAGTCTGAGCAAAATACAGCTAGTAACAAAGAAAGGCAGTTTTCATATTTTATTATACAATGTTGTTCATCATAGAAAAAGCTTTAATATTTTTTAATTAAATACAGAAGAAATTGTTAGTGTTGCCAGAGAAATCATTTGTCTGCCCTTGAAAAAAAATTAACAACACCCGTTTGCAAACAAAAGAATTGCTTAAACTGAGTCAAATCCATCGTTCTCTTTTCAGGACCCAGCCTACCGATTTATTTTCTATACAGTGTCTAACACGCAGTAGGTGCTGAATAAAGAGTTGACTGAATGGGATGTTCTTTAATCCCTATCCTCTATTTCCTGACCCTAAAGTGGACCTTGACTCATGGGGTAAAATCCCCACCCATCCATTCCTAGGGTAGAACCGTGTCTTTCGATAGCCTTTGATACTTAACCGTGGTTTAGAGACACTTACCTGAGGGAACTGACTGAGGATTTCAGAGAAAGAAAGAAACACACAAGGGCAGGTACAGTAAGTAGGTAGAGACAAAAAGATGCTAAGACCAGGAGTAAAAGAGAGACAGATTCAGGAATGGAGCCACTGCAGGGGCCAGCAACAGCAAAATGAAGTCAGAGAGACTTAAAACTCACACAGTTCAAGATAAAGAGATTAAAAGTTTGGACAACAATAATAATCCTGAAGTTTCTTCTCAGCTTTGATGTTTTATGACAGAGATAATGGCACAGAGAAAGGAAGACAAGGCAAGGATGGGAGGAGAAAGAGACAAAGGAAGTCAAAGGAGACAGGTGGACAGCCAGCTATGACTGTCCATCTTTAGATCTGGGCTCCTTGATGACTCAGCACCCCATGCTCACCAGGCTCCTACTGTAAGTCCGGTCACACCCCCGCCTTCCCCCACCTTAAGATCTCACTCTTTGTAAATCGTCTCTCCTACATCGTCCATGATGCTTTCTCACTGCTCCAGCCCATACTCAGCTCCCTCCCTTCCCAACTCCTAATGCAGGTACAATTCATACCACATCCACATCCCCTAACCACAGGGCATGTGCTGCTGGTTTAGCGTTTGCCCTCAGCTCCTTCGAGAGCATCTTGGTTCCCACAGGAGAACTGTGGTTTCCATAAGGCTCCAAACCCGACCTCATACATTCCAGGAGTCCCCATGATACCCAGTCCAGTGCCGGGTATCACTAAGTGCTCAGTGAATACTTGTGGACTAACCAGTCCCCAGGGAGTGCCAACAGGGCAGCCTAACAGTCCATTGGTCTATTAAATAGCTTCCCGGAGGCTGGCCACGCTGGGCCATCTCCTGGGCTCCTGCGCCCCCTGCCGGCCAGGAAGGGAACTGCACGCAGGACGACGTGGGCCGAAAGGGTGGTCCTGACCCGAGGAGGCGTCGGGACTCGCGGTGGCCCCAGGCACCATCCAAGGGTCCTGATGAGGTCGGTGAGCACAGCCAGGAACTGCAGCTGTTTTCTTCCTAGGTGTAGGGGCACATGGCCGTGGACAGAGCTCCACCCTGCCCCATAGGGGGGCTCTCAGAGCTTCTCATCCAGCTCCAGGCCCTGGTTCTCCTGGGCGACCCAGCAGACCCGGGCTGGGCTGCCGCTTTGCGTCTCCTTCAGGTAGTTCTGGATGACGGAGGCGCAGTCCAGCCGCTCCATGATGGTCATGAGGTAGTGCAGCTCCTGCAGGCTGCCGTTCTGCTCCTCAAACAGCTCCAGGATGGCTGCCGCAGGGCTGCGCTGGCAGGACAGGAACCTGGCCGGGAGAGTGCGGGGAGGAGGTGAGGGGTGGGGGGCACTGCAGGGAAATCCACCCCCTCCCCCAGCTCGGGTCCTCATCCTGCTCTTAACTGCCTTCCAGGGCACTCGGGGTGGTGGGAGGGCCCAGGACTTGAAATCTGAGATAGCCCTGGCTCAAAGCCTACTCCCCTCTAGGCCTGTTTCCTCTTCCTACACGAGGGCTTGGGTGAGAGGACCTCTAAGGTCGCTTCCAGCTCTGATGTTCTGTATTTGCCTTCTCAACCCTCCACCCCCAGCCCAAACACACTCTCCCCTACCCCCCGTCCCAGGCCCCATCTTGCCCACCACTAAGGAAACAGTTGCTCCCAGGCATGACCCTCCCCTGCTCAAAAACCTTTCAGAGTCTTTTTCACTTACTAACCAAGCCCCCTCCCCTGACTTTCGGGCTTACCCACCCCTTGGCCTTGCCCTGTTTTTTCTGACCTTTTCTCCCTGTACCCATCGTGAAGCTTCCTTCTCACCTTAAACACACCAGACCCACCACCTCCTCCGCTCCTCCCCCCAGACAGGAAGGTGGATCCCCTACTTCCCCAACACCTGTTTCTGAAGCCCTCACTCCCACCTCCCAGGTGGAGGAGACCATTCTGCATCCCTCAGTTCAGACTTCTGGTCATAGCTCCCACAAGTCTTTATTATTCTTTTTTATTTAATTGAGATATATAGTTGACCCTTGAACACCACCACTTTGAACTATGTGGGTCCACTTATATGCAGATTTTTTCAACAGTAAATACTACAGTGCTACATGGTCCCTGGTTGGTTGAATCTGTGGAGGCACAACCGTGGATATGGAGGGCCGACTATAAGTTATACTACGATTTTCGACTGCATGGAGGGTCACACCTCGAACTCCCACATTGTTCAGGGGTCAACTGTAATTGACATAAGTCTTCATTATTCTTGCTTCAGCCATTTCCTGTCTCTGTTTTCAACTTGCTATGCAATATGGGATACATACAGTAAGGTCAAAGGGGCACTTGCCTTGATTTTTTTTAAGCTCTCTGTATCCCTTACTAGAGGGTGACCTCCTTGGTTCTGGGACCGTGTCTCATTCATCCTGTATCCCAATGCTTAGCATAGTTTTTCCAGGACTTAGAAGGTACTTGATAAAGGTTTAATAAATGGGTGATTTTAAAATCTACCCTAGTTTCCAGATCCAACTCTAGTCCCATCTCCTGGGCGAAGTTTTCCCTGATCACCCGTCATCATCCGGGTGCTGGGGCTTAGCTCAGAATTGGTTTACTGATCTCTCTTGAGACCATGGCTGTGCTGTCCCAACTAGTGCCAGGCACTCAGCTACATGCTTTATACACAGTATCCTATAGTCTGCCGTTCTGCCCCTCGGGGCCCAGCATGTCAAGCACTCAGTATGTACCAATGACTTACATGTCAACCGATCCTTTTTTGAATATTTATTGAACCAATATTTATGTACTGAACACCAGCCATGAGCCAGGCATCATTCTAGGTACCAAGAACACAGTGATAAAATAGAAAGATGTCCAAAGCCTTCCTGTGGAGTCCCTTTCACTTCCCCTGCTCCTCTCCCCTGGCCTTTTCCTCTCTCACCTGCCGTGTCCTCTCCTCTTTGTAGCCATGAGAACGAGGAGTGCTTGGCCCAAACCAATGAGATCATTGTCAATGAAATCAACCCTGTTCTGAGAAATAGGGCGGGGAGTGGCCCCTCCCTGACTTTTAAGTCAGTCTTTTGTGAATGGTCCAGTCTCCAAGGGGTCCTGAGAACACCCACCCCAGTCCACCCTCCCCCGACCCCCTGCAGACCTCATCCCTCTTACCGAATTTTCATACCACAGAGCCCCAGGTGGGAGGCCAGTCGTCGCCAGTCATTGCCAGTGATGCTGTTTGGCTCCAACAACATCTGCAGCCGCTCGAAGAGCTCTGGGGGCAGCCTGAGGCAGAGGGAAAGGGTGTCCTCGGAGGGGAGGATAAAGAGACCCAGCCTGGTTCCACAGACACCTCAATGCCATGCTCGTCCTGCAAGCCCAGGGGCAGGAATCCCAAACATCCCCCCGGGCAGCAGCTCAAGCAACCACCACCTCACCTGTTGCATGGGGGTGGCTGGGTCACAGGGGGTGGTGCTGTCCAGGATTCCTCCTCCGATGCCTGGAATCTGAGGATTTCCATGTACTTGGTCTCCAAGCCCTGAGCCAACAGAGGGGCAGGGAACACACTTAAGGATCATGAGACACCCCTCTGAACAAGAAGCTGGGGCACCCGTCTCCATGCGTGGTGTCTCTCCATCAGCCTGTCACCAGAGACACTTAACCAGGAGACACAGCCCCACCCCAATCAACACCCTCTACCCTCCGCTTCCCCAACCCCACAGCCTTCAGCCTTAAGTTTGCTCAGAGCTCTTTGGGACCTGGGACATGAAGACCAAAGAAGGTACATCCTGAGACTCCAGGAGAAGTCCTGGGTGGGATCAAGGGCAGGGGAGGTCATCTAATAATAGAGAAACTGAACTTGGGCATACGTGCCCCCTTCCTCCATTCCTCCTCTCCTTGGCTCCTCCTCCCCAGGTGATACCCCGAGGGGTATCTGCCTACTCTCCAGTAAGATGCCACATGGTTCCCCAAAGACTCTCTCCAATCCTGATTTCTCCATGTCTTCCCTCTGGAGAGTGGGATCTCTAACTCCCATTCCACCTACTCAAGACCCCCTTCCTGGGTCACTCTCCCCCTGAAGATACACAGCACCATCTCTCAGAGGTAGACAATCTGTCCAGAAAGAAACCACTTCTCTTTGATGCCCAAGTTCCTCCAGGTTGGAAGAAAGGGTTCATGGAGGGTTTGATTCTTTTACCCTCCTGCTAGATTCATCCAGGGATAGACAGGAGAGTCAAAGATGGAGGGTAACTTGGAGGCCAGGCAGTCCCTGCCCCTGGAAGAATGCCCTCTTCACCTGCTTGATTATGTGATTAGAGCCATACTTCCTAGGCACCAGACCCTCGCCCACTTTGCCCAGGACTCTCCCAGGCCCTGCCCTTCCTCTGCCCCTCAGCTCCAACTCACATCCTGGAAGGTGTGCATGGTGACAATGATCTCATTGGTCAGTGCTGAGCAGTCCTCGTTCTCATTGGCTACAAAGAGGAGACGTAGCAGGTGAGAGAGGAAAAGGCCCAGGAGAAAGACAGCAGGAGAGCAAAAGGGACTCCAATGTAAGGTTTTGGAAATCTGAAGCAGCTGTGTAGCCCCCCATCTTTCTCTCTGCAGAGATCTGCTGCGGCCCCTAACCTTTAAGAGAGGGTCTGCAGGCAGGGCCGTGTGAGGAGCTGTAGGGCTCCAGGGTGACCAGCAGGGGAGAGGAGAGGGCAGGAGGTAGACACAGAGGGCTCAGAGGGCTCCCAGAGGGTTCCTGGGCTACCTGCTTTTCTCCGGAAGCAGAAGGAGCGGAAGGGGCACTTTCCATGCCAGATGTGCAGATGGGGAACCAGCTGGCAACTGCTGTCGTCCACGTTCTCCCAACCTGGGGAGGGCGCAGAGAGACAGAGGGCCTCAGGAGGGGAGACATCCACAAGGGGTTTAAGGAGGTCACCCTGTGGCAGGCACTGTGCAGGGCGCTGAGAGGAGGGATGGGGAGGAAGCAAAGGCAGGAGGGTGATGGGAGGCCCCAGGGCCTGGGTGGGGACCCTGGGAGCGGTCTTCCTTCTACCGGAACACAGACTCCTCCCCCCACCTCTCCACCCCCTCCCTCCCATCCACTAGCCCAGGTGCAGCCACGCATGCGCGCCCTGTCCCCGACCCCACAAACACCCTTAGCCCCACTGTCAATTCCCGCAGCCGACCCACAAAAGAACGAAGGAAGAGAAAAAGACTGGGCCTCCCCCTCCGACACAGGCTCCATCCAGGTGGGACAAGAGAAGCCTCCCGCTCCCTCCCCGCCCCTGTGGGTGCAAGGCCTCTCCTCTCACCACCCACCTGACTCAGCTGGCCTCCCGCGGAAGGCCCCCTTGAAGCTGCTGCCTGCCCAGGAATCTCAAAAGGAGACTCAAGGCCCTAGGTTTCCACCACAGGGGAGGCGCAGACCCTTCCCTCCAACGGGCTCCCCGATGCGCTGGCGCCTGGCCCTGTTCCCCTCACCCTCGGAGACGTATTTGAGTTTCAGATACTGGTCCCCTCGGGCCCCGGTGAAGTCGAAGAGCTGGCAGGGCCCACGCAGGCGCCCGCCGTGCGGCTGCTCATTGGTCACAGCCCACCGCAGGGCACAGGGTGTGTTGTTGAGGAAGTAGACGCGCAGCTGCAGGTGAGACTGCCCGGGGGCCAGCGGCGAGCAGAACACGGCCAGCTGCAGCCACTTCCGGGCTTCCCTGTGCACAGCTGCCTCCAGCACACAGGTGTAGAGGCTGCGGGGACAGACGGTGACGGTGCACAGTGGGGCAAGGGAGGGTGGGAGACCAGCCCACCTGCCCCCCGGGCTCCCACCTCACCAGGGGCCTCTGTGCAGGCTCCCAAGGAGGCGAGGAGAACATTCCAGGGCACGTAGGGAAAAACTGGGGTGGAGGGGTCAGCTAGGGGGAAGGAACGTGAGTCATGGCACAGTGACTGTCACTGGGTCCGGAGAAGAGCCAGCATGGGAAAGGAAGACGCTGGGCTCAGGGCCACCATGCATGGCCCTGCTCTGGTCAGTGGGTGGCAAGGAGACTGGGAGGCAGAGGCACCTAAGACCCTAGAGAGACATAGCTAAGGACAGGCGTGCCATGGGCTAGAGTCTGAGAGAACTGGAGGGGCAAAGTGCCCTAGACAGCTTGGGGACAGTCCTGAACTGGGGCACAGGGAAGAGACAGACAATTTTAGAGACAGAGGTGGAGATGGGACAGGCCCCATCTAGACACAGGACTAGGGTTGGGCCAGACCCTTCTAGACAGGCAGAGGGCCCTCGGCGGGACACACGGTCCTGGATGGGGTTGGAGCAAGATAAGCTGCCATAGGCATCAGGACAGAGGGACTGGGGAAGGACAGGGGGATACGGGGTTTGCAGGCCATCTTGGACAGATAAAGGGGCAGTCCCCTACAGAGAGGTGAGGATCAGGCAGACAGAGAAAGGGGGCAGGAAGTACAGGCTGACGGGCTGGTGCCTACCTGAAGTGGGAGAGGTGGATGCGACATTCATCCCGGGAGATGTGGTCTCCCGGCCGCCCCAGCGGCTTCCAGGCCTTGGCGTCCAGCAGGGTCGTGTTGCTGCTGTAGGTACGGGCTTGGCTGGGCTGCTGGGCACAGTGCTTGAAGGTGAGGGTGCAGGGCTTCAGGAAGGAGGCCCCATGGGGGCCACACGCCACCACGGGGCTCACCAGCCCCTGGGCTCGAGACAGCGACGGGGAGTCTGACAGATCCCACACCAGGATCAGTGCCACCCGCTCCTGGCGGCCCACAGACACAGCACCTGGGGAGGGGGAGAGCTGAGATGGGCCCAGCAGCAGAGGAGGCCAGGCCAGAGTGGGAGAGGAGGTGGGGCGGGAGCCCAGGAGCGGGCGTACAGCAGGGCACGTGCAGAGGCAGTGTGGAAGGAGAACAAGGTGATTGTGACTGACTTGGGACGTGACCCTGAGCAAGTCGCCCCCTCCTCCAAGGGCTGCTGCCAGCTCACTCAGGGCCTTGTGTGAATTTGCAAAAGGTGCTCTTCCTCCAGACGTTTTACTTCCCTTTATGGGAGAATCGTCATAACACACTGTTCACTGAAACAAGGCCCTTTACCTCCACCTGCCACAAAACTGTCATAAAAAATATGTAATATATCCATCTTTGGAGTCAAAAACGTCATACTAAACATATAAGCAATTTTCAAAATGGTGAAGATGTCTCTGAATGGTGCTCCCTTGGAGTTGGTGCCCCCGTCCAATGTGCAATGTGAACAGCTGTACGCTGAGAAGGAAGCTGGGTGCTGTTACCTGGTGGGATGAGCAGGGAAATGCCCGTATCCTGGAGCATCAGGCAGCCACCGCGGTGGTCCACCTCTCGAGCCGAAAACACCAACAACTTGTGCATCAGCTGTCGGATGACCGTCTGGCCTTGGGTGGGAGTGTGCAGTTCCTGGTAGAAGGCAGCCATCTCCTGCAGCGAGGCTGGAGGGCCCTCCCTGGAGGACTCACTTTCAGGTAGGGGAGTGGGATGGGACGCTGGCTCCTCTTGGCTCTCCAGCTTCCAGCAGGTGCCCAGCAGCCAGCGAGGACAGCGCCATTGAAGGCACTGGGCCAGAAGGACAGCACTTGCCACTGGAACCCCCACCAGCAGTAGGAAGTGGGCGGGTTGGAAGGAACTCTCATAGGAGCACATCCGCCTGGTCACTTGATGCTGCCAGTTCCCCTGCACCCCTGTGCCAGCCAAGGCCAAGGGCCTGGGGGGGAAAGAGGTCAGTGTCAGGTGAGCCTTTTCAAGGTCATGGAGGCTAAGACGTGACTTCTAAGCGGCTGCAATGAGGGATCAAATTTTCTTCATCCCAGTGCACCCATGCACCCTGGTCAGATCAATTTCTTTAACAGAAATTAAAGAAATTAATTTCTTTATTAATTTCTCTCCCTCTCTCCCTCTCTCTCTTCCTTAAGAAACTGCCATGGCTCCCCATGACCTAGTGCATCAAATTTCTCTCTCATGAGACAGAAAGAGCTTGGGTTTGGAGTTAGAGGATGTGAGTTCAAATGCCAGCTTCGTCACTGCCTGACTGAACTTGTCCTATTGTTTAATGTGCCTCAGTTTCCTCATCTGTCAAAATAGCTCCCTTGATCTACATGGGCTGACATAGGAAAATCTTAAAGTAGAAAAGCAAGTCACAAAGAGCTAGGCATCCTCTGATCTCATTAAGGTAAACAACAAAACTATATACAACTGTAGATACATATTTATGGGTGTATAGATGTAAATGATAGAGAAAGGTCTGGAGCAGTGCTCTGTAATAAAAATATAACGTGAGCCACAGATGTGGCTTTCTTTTTAAACTTTCTAGGGGCCACATTAAAAAAGTAAAAAGAAACA
Organism: Kogia breviceps; assembly: GCF_026419965.1. Lineage (NCBI taxonomy): Eukaryota > Metazoa > Chordata > Mammalia > Artiodactyla > Physeteridae > Kogia > Kogia breviceps. The sequence continues at coordinate 74,615,789 of NC_081319.1, forward strand.
GGAGAAATTAATTTTGAGAATATATTTTATGTTACCCAATATATTCAAAATATTATGTCAACGGGTAATCAATATAAAATTACTGGGATATTTCACATTCTTTTTTCATACTAAGTCTTCGAAATCCCATGTGTATTTTACACTCACAGCACATCGCAATTGGGATTCTCAGGGACTCATACTTCAGGGACTCAGTAGCCACATGTGCTAGTGATTCCTGCCTTGGACATGCAGGTCTGGGAGGACACACCCCAAACTATTCCCATTGGTCATTACTGAAAGAGATGAAATATTGGGGGATTGGAAGGTGTGAAAGAGCACATTCTATTTTCTTAAACTCTTTTTTCTGTACTCTTTGAATTCCCCCACCAAGTGTGTCTGTATATTAACTTTGTAATTCCTTTTAAAAACGAATAAAAATGAAATTTAAAAAAACAGCCTCTCAGAGTGATGGTGAAGATGGCATGAGATCATGTGGAAATCATTCTGTAGATGATAAAACCCTGTCCAAATGTGTTTGTTTATTTATGCCCTGCCTTCTGCCAGAAAGGTTGGAGCGTAGTTCACAGGGATATGTACAATACAAGAGTAACAAAAGTTAAAAGTGGAAGCAAAAAGAGAAAGAAAACCAAAGGTGGGGGCTTCCGGTGAGGCTCACCCGGTTCCCAGCATCAGACTGGGGCCTTCCAGCAACTTTCCGGTGAAGATGTCAGCTCTTCCCCAGGCCCTCCGGAATCCACTGCCTCCCCTCCTACTTTCCCTCTTCCTCCCTTAATTTCCAACATCCCCACCCTCGGCCAAGACCAGGCTCCTCACAGCTCATTAATTTTAGCCTCTGGCCTTTGGTCCTGCTGTTCTCTGTTTCATGCTCTCCTCACCTGCCTCATCTACCTGCCTGGACCCCTCCTGCTCAGGAGTAACTGCCACCCACCGTCCCGGCCCCCCACTCACCAGCCCTTGACAGTCTCGCCCTCTGAAATCTCTCACCGCTGCCTCCCACCATACTAAGTAACTCTTGACCATGTGCTGCCACGTGTGGCTTTCCCACTCAAATGAACGATTTCTGAGCACCAGCTGTGGACCAGGAACTGTGGGAAGTTCAGTCCTGCCAACAATGTCTTGTTCGGCTCTCATGGAGCTTCTGAGGGCATGGGGTTCATTTACTCCGAGGCTGAGCTCTGTGAGACACCATATCCTCCTTCAAAGACCCCAGGGTCCCCATGGTTGATTCACTAGGATCTGCACTAGTGGATCATCCATTCACTTATGCCACCCACCCGGAGCTGAGGCCTTGCCTCAAGCCTCCTGCTCCTTCCTTGCCCAACTTCTTCCTTCCTTCGCAGGACCCATGAAACCTAAGCCCCTTTCCCATCCCCCCAGCCAGTCCCCAACAAGGGTCACAGCTCCTCTGTATCGTCAGGATGGAGCACTGGGGCTGGATCTGTTTCCCCCTTGTCCTCATTGAAAATGTAGACAAGAAGGGAAGGTGTGGCATTGCTCCCTTGGCCTTAACATGCAACCCTGCAGACCGTGCCCCCGGCTGGGGACACAAGTGACCACAAGTGAAGTAAGTGAGCCGGCGATGCCTGAATCTGGTGGGGATGGGGGTCGGAGCCGCAGACTTCCCTTTACATCCCATCCAATCCTTTTGGTCCTTCCATAGTAAAGAAAATTGGAATTATAACTGTAATAATAATAGCTAACGTTCACGGAGATTTGCTGAGCCAGTGTGTTAAAGTGCTCTATGTGACCTAGCTCATTTGATCCTCACAGCAGCTTTATGAGCTAGCTTTTATTTTTATCTCCATTTCCCAGATAAGGAAACCAAGTTTTTTCTCCCCCAGGGAGGACAGAGGGTAGATTATTTAGCTACAACTGAAAGCAGAAGGGAAGGATGAGCAAAGATGACAAGAGCTTCCAGAAACACTCCCTTTCTCTCCCTGCCCCTTCTCTTTCCCCAGGGTCTCTTCGTTTCCACTTCTAGAGGAAATGAAGTTCGAAGAGAAAGAAACAGAAATCAATACAAGGAAAAATGAACATAAGGAACTAAAGGCACATCCTCGGTGCCACAACGAGTGATGCTCCCCCCACCCCCTGCCCACCAAGGCACCAGCAGCAGAGGATGGGCCAGCTATTGGGAAAGAAAGGAGGGGCTTCCCCTATTTCCATACCAGCAACCTTTCCAGGGCTTCCAAAGACCAGAGTCCAAATCCCCTCCACCCCATTGGGTGGAGCAGAAGAGTCCCCTTGCCCAGCCTTCCAACCTGGAGGGCCTCTCACAGGGGCCCATTCATTACCTGGCCAGAAGCAGGTTAACTCCTCCCCCGGCTCAGCCCCACTTCTCCCAGGCTGACAGCTCTCCAGGCTGCGTTGGCCCTCACTCCATTCTCCCCTTTGCCCCAGGAAGGGGAAGGGTCCCAAATCTATTAGCACAGCAAACAGGTAAATACAGACTGAAGCCTCCCAACCCCACGGCTGACCCTTTATTACCCAGGCCTCTGGTTTGTCTTGCCCCAGACCCTTGATCATGCTGGGTAGCACTTCCCCAAGATGAGGGTCTTTTAGGATGCTGCCATCACCTGTCCCTAGGGAGTTGCCTCCTCCAGCACAAGGATCCAGGCTCCTGCTGCAAAGCTCTGCTCATATCCTTTAAGGAAACTCTCCACCCTTCTCCCACGTCACTGGTTCTTATTGTGTCTACTACTTGAAAGATCTCCAGTTACTGAAGTACATAAAAGGTACCAAGATGGATGAGTCCAAACCCAAGTCATGGGCAGCATTCATGAGCATAGTTTATATTTCCATAGTGCCTTCCCTTGGTCCTCACACCCACTGGGCAGTGGTCCTCTCCCAAGCCCCTTCCGCCTCTCCTCCTCCAGCACAGGGTCTCCACACTCCGCCAGGCCCAGCTGAGCTGGCCTGGCTCCTCCCCCTGAGCCCCAGGTGGCCCCATCGCAACACTCACCCCACCCCCAGCTGCCCCAGGGGGTGTTCACATTACCGTGTAGGTGCTCCCAGAGGCTGCCGGCTTGTCCAGGAACGGTTAGTAGTTCCTTCTCTGAGAAACAGAGAGGTCAGCCAGACCCCGTCCCCAAGCCAGCGGACAAGTGGAGGTGGGCGGGGAATCCAGGCAGGAGTGGCCTGGCACTTCCTGCTTCCCGGCAAAGTCCTGCCTCTCAGCTGCCCTAAGGAGGGGTGGGGAGTCTGTCCCTGTCTATTGGCAAAGTCCAGCCAAGGTGAGGGAGGATCGCAGGAGTCAGTGGACTAGGTCTAGTACTAGGTCTAGGACTAGTAGTCTAGGTCTGGAAGGGAGGGGACAGAGGGAGACAACCTGGGTACAGGTGAGACCTCTCTAGAGTGCCCTCTGCTGGTCAGTGGCTGTCCCCCACCAGAGACTATTAAAACGGCACAAGGTAGGAGGAACCCTAACCAGGGCTCCTCAAACTATAATGCGCACGAACCGCCTGAGCGACCTTGTTAGAATGCAGGTTCGGATCCCATTGGTCTGGGGTGGGGCCTAAGGTTCTACATCTTAGAAGCCCCCAGGTGATACCACTGTGGCCTGTCCAGGGGGCTTAGACAATACCTAGTTCTACACCCTTCCTGCACAGATATGATGGTGGAGGCACCGAGTTAATGACCCACAGCTGCTGGGGGCATTGGGGCACAGCCATATCTGCTCCCTACCCAGTGCTCTTCCACTGCCCACAGGGATGCTGCCACCTGGGGAAGAGTTGAACTTCAGGCCGTTTGCCAGCCTGGTCCTTCCTTTGACACTCTGCCACTGGAACGAAAGCTCCCTGTGCAGAGGGATGTTTTTCCAGCCATTTGCTCTGTATCCTCAGCTCTCAGTGCAGCCCGATCCAAAGTAGGTGTTCAATAAAGACTTGAATGAATGAATGGGCCAGCTGAGAGAAAAGGAGAGGCATTTTGGATCCAGACTGCCAACACTGAACCCAGTGACCCACCTGCTGGCTGTGTAATCGTAGGCTAGTTGCTCAACCCCTCTGAGCCTCACTTCCCTTGCCTGTCAAATGCACATAATAATATTTACTTTGCGAAGGATAATGATGGTTATTACTGAGCTAATAAATATAAAATGCACACCACGAAATGGTTACTCAGTAAGTGGTAACTTGTCACTGTGGTCTGGCCTCCTGCAGCGGAGGTCAATCCCCCAGCCCCGAAGTGATCGTCTCCCATGGAAAATAAGTAACTGCTGCTGATTTTGTCTTAGTTAATGATTCTCTAGACTCTTGTCCCGGACTGCAACCCCCTCCCCTGGGCTGCCTTCCCCGGGAGGAGGGGATAAACACCTCCCAGGGGTGCCCAGGTCCCCAAAGTGGAGAGATGGGGCAAAGGAATGGTGGAGAGCAGCCAACCTGGGGAGAGGACCTCGTGTCTAAAGGACAAGCAAGGAAGAGGTGCTCAGAACTTTGATAGGAATGAAGAGCGGACATGTTGGACTTTGCCGGACAAAGCTCTGTCTGAGTCACACGGGAGGCTGGCTGCCTTTTCCTCTGAGTCATGAGGTTCTAGGGGTTTCTGAAACAACTGTCAAGCTCACCTCCAAGCCAACTAGCAGGCAATAACCAGGGGCTGTGTCCATGTCTCATGAGATCATTTCCGAAGCTGGTGCTTGCCTCACTGGGGACAGCCCCAGTTACAGCCCCAGTTCCGGGGAAATCTGAGGGTCCCCACCACCGCCGTGGACACAAAGCTGGTTCATGGGATGCAGCGACTACGGGCATAAGTAGCCTGGCAGCCTGGGGCTCAGCTGTCACAAGAAGTCCGGGTCTCACAGCACCAACGCCTCAACAGTTCCATCAAGGGGACTCCTCCAGAGGCCAGGTCTAGCAGACCAGGGCATCCCCTGCTGAGAGGAACTCTTCCGGGCCATGCAGGCAGCAGCCTGGACTCCCCAGCCAGTGTCACCACCCTTGTCACTGGAGAAGGGCAGGCCAGCTAGGAGCCCCACTCCCCCCTCCTCCCCATCCCCAACCCTCCTCTGCCCTCCACACATCTTACATCCCCGGCACTCAGTCTGCGAGGTAATGCTGCCTGCGGTAAGGAGAACACAGTCCTGGGAATAAATAAAGGGGCGCCAGGAGTGGGGAGGACAGGAAAAAGGGAAGGGGGGGTCCGGGGGGACCTCCAACACTGGATAGAAAACTAGAAAACACAGACATAGAGACACAGGAAGGCAGAAGGTGAAGAAATGGACGGTGAGAAGCAGCGAAAGATAAATCGAAAGGTGCACAGGCAGACAGGATAGTTCTCCCTGTCTCCAGAACCTCCGGGACATGTTCATGGACTCTTGACAGGAAAGGATGGAGTAGGCAGTCACTCCAGACACTGAGAGTAACCACATTTTTCTTCCTTCTAATCCTGTCAATCACGGGGAGGAGGCTGAAATAACACGGGCAAATGAGAAGCATGGTATTGGGTGGGGGCCTTGGTTGGAGGAGGGTCTGTGCATCATCCCACATGTGAAGGACATGCAAAGCAACATGCAAATGAGTATGGCAGTGTTTTAATCAAAGACCAAGCAGTGGTTTCCTTGAGAAGTCAGGCCACACAAAAATCTGGGTGGTTGTGTTTGTGGCCCTGACCCTCTGGAAGCAGAGAGATGGAGGGGGAACCTCCCCCAGCTCCTGAGGGGAAGATGAGAACCTTGGAGAAAGGAAGCTACAGTGTCACTCGGCTGAGTTTGCATTTGGGCGGGAGCTCGGGCAGGGTGGGCCCCTGGGGTTTGCTGGTCTGGTATAGCGAGATAAGCCCGGGGCAGTTGGGCAGGCCGGTTCTGGACTAGAAAAGACCCCCAAGGATCTCCGGCTCCTGCCTTCCAAATGTGGTTCTTCCAGGTTGGTTATGTCAGCTTGGTTGAGTTCAGTCTGAGACACTGTCCCCCTCGAGGACCTGCTATGTACCTGGCCAAGTGCCACCCACTGAGAGAGGCAGAAAAGACGGGCCTACCTGGACCTGAGATCCAGGAGCCAGACACACGTTGGGGGAGAGGAGTCCTTCACTAAGAAGCAGTTATCAATACTAGACAGTACACTCCCAGTGCCAAATAAGCAGTGTGGACAAAGGAAGTCCATGGAGGGTGGAAAAGGGGGAAGGTAGTGTGGGCTCAGAGGAGGAGGATGTGTCTCACCCAGTGGGGTCTCTGTGAAACGTAAATCGAAAGATGCACAGGCAGACGGGCTGGGCAGCCCTGTCTCCAGCACCTCCAGGACATGTTCATGGACACTTGACAGGAAAGGATGGAGTAGGTAGTCACTCCGGACACTGAGAATAACCAACCACATTTTTTTTTCCTTCTAATCCTGTCAATCATGGGGAGGAGGCCCAGGCCAGGCCTATGAGGGGCCCAGGCCAGGGAAGAGCACCAGGTAGGAGGAGACAGACGGGCAGACACGGGGAAAGGACTAGGAGAAGGCTACCATCAGTGTGTTCTCTCCCTCCCCAGACTGTACCTCCTCAAGGAGAATGTGGCCTCAAGGGGCCGCCTTTGTGGCCCTGCCCCTCCTGGGGCCCACCCTGGTCTGGCTGCTCACCCATCATTGGATGTCTGGTTGGTGTGACAGCCTGAGAAAGCTGCCCTGGTGCCCATCCCACAGAGTCTTGTTGCTGGTGTGGACAGCCATCTACTCTATCACGGGGTAAGTGTCTGTTTCTCATGCCCTGGGGTGGGAACAAGTCTCCTACCCCTGAATTGCTGCCGTACACTGACCTCTAAAGGGATGGTACCTCATCTTGCCTCTTCTGGGGTGTCCCCTCTGTGCCTGCCTCGGATTCCAACCCCTCTCTCTTCCTCTACCCTCTCCCAGTAACCCCATCCCTTCCCCCACCTCCCCCCCAGCCCTCAAATGATGCCTAGACCCACTTACCCTGATTTCAGCCCACAAGGATTCCCTCTTGGTAACCAGAAGGCCCTAAGCCAGAGGGCTTTCTCCTTTTACCATAGAACACCCTCCTCTGAGCGTTTCTGCCACCATCTCCACAGATACGCCTCCTACCTGGTGTGGAAGGACCTGGGAGGGGGCTTCGGGCGGCCCCTGGCCCTGCCCCTCGGCCTCTATGCTGTGCAGCTCGCCATCAGCTGGACTGTCTTGATTCTCTTGTTCACAGCCCACACCCCCGGTCTGGTAAGGCGCCGGTGCTCAGCAGTGGAATAGGGTAGGGGAAGATGAGGCCACCAGGCCCCAGAAGCTGATAGCACAGCAGGTCAATCAGGTGTGGGCAGGTAACGGTTGGGCAGACTTCTCTGAGCTTCCGTGGCATGCACAGAGCGCAGGGAACTTGGCTCGCTAGGTCCAGGGTGCTGCAGAAAGGTCGAGGGCCGGTTCCCAGGGCAGCCTGCCTGACCGCCCTGCCCCTGCCCAGGCCCTGCTGCACCTGATGCTGCTCTTCGGGCTGGTGGTGAGCACGGCGCTGATCTGGCACCCCGTCAACAAGCTGGCTGCCCTGCTCCTGCTGCCCTACCTGGCCTGGCTCACCGTGGTTTCTTCCATCACCTACCGCCTGTGGAGGGACAGCCTTTGTCCAGAGCACCAGCCCCAGCCCACGTGGGAGAAGAGTGACTGAGGCAGGGGGCAGGGGAGAGGAGGGAGGGACAGGGCGGGGATAGAGGAGACCTCTGGCAGGGCTGTGGAGCTAGGGTGGGGACAGGGGAAGGGGGGGAGGTGGCAGGGCTCGATGAGTCCCTGAAGGTGACTCGCTCCAATGTGGCCGCCGTCCTAGGTCCCCTGGTGCAACTTTCCATTAGGATTCAGAGACATGGGAAAGGAAGGAAACTTATTTCACACTTAATATAAAATAATACATTTTGTATTAATAAGAATTAATTTAGTAGTATCAATAAATAAACTCCTAACTATCTTTGAGGGTGTGATGTGAAATGTATACTTGAGTGTATGAGGTCCAGGGCTGCAGGGTGGGAATAGATGTGTCTGTACATCTGTGTGCATGTGCACACGTGAATGAAAGTGTAAGCACACGTGTGGGAAGAGTGGGCAAACCATTTCCGCTCACATGCCCTCACAAACCTGACCCCAAAACTTAGGACTTGGATTTTTTTTAACAGATATTTTTTTTTGGGTCCCACTGCAAGGCTTGTGGGATCTTAGTTCCCCAACCAGGGATCGAACCCTAGGCCCCTGGCACAGAAAGTGGCAGGTCCTAACCACTAGACCTCCAGGGAATTCCCAGGACTTAAATTTTTAATTACCTGAAAAGTAAAGTGTTTTTGAAAAGTCACAGAAAGTTAAAACCAAAAAGTAGATACAGTAAAAAAGGATACCAATTACACTTGTCAAGCTATATATTATATTGATTATATATTTTGTATTATGTATCATATATAAATATAAATATATATTATGTATCACATATAAAATATTATATAGTCTACATTATATTAATTTTATTTAATTTATTTATTTTAATTACTATATTATATTAATTTCACTAATAACAGTATCATAGTATATATTATGGTTCTATGATATATTATACATTATATTTGTCATATTAAGACCTTCTGTCAATATCTCTGATAAGATTATAGATCTTTTTTATTTTTGTTTTCATATACTCTTATACTATTAGTTTTTTTACATCAATTAATTATTATTGTAATAAGAAAAAATGTTGAAAAAGGAGAAATGTAAGCCTCGGTGCTGGCTAGTGAATTCAGAAGAAGCGTCTTGTCCAGTCTTCTCTCTTACTTCTCTTTCTAAACTTTCTTATTGGCTTTTTTATTTTCCTCTCTTCCCTCCTCTTGTTTTCCTCTCCTCTGGTCTCAAAGCCCTGATAGTGGCAAGAAATGACTGCCCAGGGCTGGCTCCCCAAATCTTTAAACAAGGCCAGCTGGAAGACCCAGGCGCCTTTCGGAAGGAGCTTTTAAAAATACCAACCAGACTGTCTAGGGAGGGGCTTGGGCATCAGTGTTTCTAAAACTGCCAGGACCCCCTCATGTGCAGCGCACCTGAGAAACACTGCTGAGGCTGTCCCAGAGCCATCTGGGAGCTTATTAAAAATGCCTATTCCTCGGACCCCACCCAAGACCTAGGAATCAGAACTTTGGGGGTAGGCTCCAGGCGTCTTTAGATTTAACAAGCTCCCAGCACTTCAGTCAGCTGCTCGCTGAAATTTGAGAGCTCCAGGCATGGATGGTCTTTCAGGGCCTTTTTTGCTTTGGTTCTGTGAGCTGCGTTCTGGGTCTGGAACCAAGGACCACACAGGGGGACTAGACAGAGGACATCATCATTTGAGAAGGAGATTGGCTGTTCCTGGAGCTCACCAAGTGAGGACAAGCGAGAAGGAATCTGCAATCTCCCCGCCTCCACTAAGGGCGTGTTCTGCCCAGCTGGGCACATCGGTCACCGGCGTTCCTGAAGGGCACGCACAGTGTCCCACCCACCTCTGTGTCCCCAGCCCCAGAGCAGCACAGAGCACAGAGAAGGTGTTCATACATCTTTGTTGATGGGTTGATTGAATAAAGCAACACATGATCCCATTAAAAGACAATGCTGACCAGCACCCCACCAACACCTACACCCCACTCTGGACCAACTGAAAAAGCCTCTCTCTTGGGGGAGGGAAAGGCATTAATAGTTGCTGAAACTTCTCAAGTGGTTCTAACGTGCGGGCAGATTGAGAACAGCTGCCGTGGGGCGTTGCTTCTCCAAGTGCGGCCCAGTGACCTCCTGGGGCCCTTGTTGATGGCCTGGACTCCAGCCTGGCTCCAGACTCACGGAATCAGATCAACCTGAGGAATGTGGGCCATAAGGTACGGTGGTTTGCAGTTCCAGCCTTGGAGACAGACCAACTTGGGCTTGGATATTGACCCTGTCGTTAACTGGTAACCGGGTACAACTTACTTCACTGTCCTTCATTTTCCTCATCTGTAAAATGGGGACCTCAGAGAATTTGGGGTAAGAGTAAATGTGTCTGGCACAGAGGAGGTGCTCAACAAATGTTAGCTGTCCTAGGAGGGGACCCCGGGAGGCCACCTGTTGAATGAGCACCCATGGTTCTGATTCACACTGCAATGGGGACCCACCCTACTCTGAGACCCCGGAAGTACTTCCCAGACTTCCTAAGGGCCGGGAGAGTGAGTGACCTTCTCTGCAGGTCTGTGGGCCAGCCTGACCAGTGTTACACACACAAAATGATGGGCTCTTTATCTTACACATTCACATGGATTTTGACTTCCCCTCAATTGGATTTTTTAAAGCTTTTAGTTCAATTGATAACTCCATTGATCCAGGTAACTGTTTTAAATTTATAAATGTAATCTATAAATACTGATCGAGCACAGGCTCAGGAGCCACACTGCATGGATTCTTATCCTAGCTCCCCACTTAAACAAGCCTACGCCCCAGAAGTATTTGTCATTGTCATTACCATCACCACCTCATGTAGGCATTACAGATACTTGCTACCACATTTTATTCATGTTGCCAACTAATTCTAGAAATTAAACTGGCCCTCCGAGAGGATGCACCATGACTGTCACGTGACTGTGTCCTCCGCAGGGCAAGCTGACACCACACGTCCAGGGGTCCAGATGCCTCTAGTTTTGGATATTGGCCCTAGAAGGAAGCTTGATTTGGGCAGTGTCCCAAGCCCTGGAATAGCATGACCGCTTGGCACGGCTTCCTGGCTTTGTGCAAAAACAACTGGAAAGGGCAGGATCTCCAACCCCAAACTCGTATCCTCTGACCCCAAAGTCATCCTTAAAATCCCCCTCAGCACCAGCTCCTTGGTTCCTGAGTGAGAGCCTCTAATCCTCCAGCCTCCCCACCTGCCTGGCCTCTACCCCGCCTCCCAGTTCTGAGCCCAGTCTGGAGTACACACTACCCTCGGCCCCTCCTCTCTGGTTACCTAGAATTGTGCCCAGATCGAATCGGAGCTGCCTTCTCTCTTTGCCAGACGTGTCCCGGGATTCCACCATCCAAGTCACGTGTGTGTGCTTCTGTGTCCTTGGGCAGTGTTTTTCCATTTGCCTCTGAGTGGGCACCTGGTGTCTGAATATGATTCACTCGGCGGGTAGGGGAGAGACAAGGCCTTCGCCAATGTCTGGAGAGGTGGGGAGCAGCTCCAGGTGAAACAGCAACCCCAGGAGGCAGTGTGATGTCTCATTCTACTGTATCCTGGTTCCCTCTTTTCTCCCCTGATCGCTTCATTCTTCTCCTTTTGCCAATGTCTGCAGAATGGGGATACATAGGGGCAGGAGAGGTGGGCAGAACGGTAGGTGTATGTCCAGTGGATAAACGTTGGTCGGCTGGGCTGGGAGGCAGGCAGAGTGCAGGAAGTGTTTTCTCTGTGCAATCTCCCGTCCCTCCTACCTACAGGCAGGTAGAGGTGATGCCCTAGTGGAGGCGTAAGGCCCCCGAGTACTGTCAGGCCCAGGCCAGGGCTCCAGAGTCTTGCTTCCCTTGTGGTGGCCACCATCCATTCTATCTCCTGGGGTTTCCCTGCACTCCAAGCCCAGTTTCAGAGCCTTCCCAGTGATCTCTTTTCCTGTTGTTCCAGAAAACAAGCACAAGACCCTTTTGTTTTAAAGATTTATTGCTGATCCTCATCAGTGACAAACTAGTTACCTGTCCAAACAAAGCCTGACTCGGGGGGGATCCACTCAGATCTGGACCACCCCTGCCACTTCCATCCTCAAGCAGAGTCCACCGAGGCCCCTTCCCCCTACCTAGATTTCAAGGACCCTTCATAACAGAGGTCCCCTCATCTGGCTTGGGCGTTAAAAGAAGCCCTCTTTGTCACGCCAGGAGCCTCAGTGGTATCTAATCAACCCCGTTTGTCCCTCTAGTGTTTATATCTCTGAGGTCCCCCGGCCTGCCCAGAAATGATCTGCTCAGAGGAGCACCCGAAAAAGCGCCCCCCCACCCCCGCCTTCACCTACTCCAACACATTTCTAAGGGCTGAAAGTCTCCTCTCAAAAGTTGATTGTTGGGGCTTCCCTGATGGCGCAGTGGTTGAGTCCGCCTGCCGATGCAGGGGACACGGGTTCGTGCCCTGGTCCGGGAAGATCCCACATGCCGCGGAGCGGCTGAGCCCGTGAGCCATGGCCACTGGGACTGCACGTCCGGAGCCTGTGCTCCACAACGGGAGAGGCCACAGCAGTGAGAGGCCCGTGTACTGAAAAAAAAAAAAAAAAAAAAAAAAAAAAAAGTTGATTGTTAAGTTTATTGCTTTCTCCCAGTAGGTTCTTCGGCCCTGCAAACACCCTTTCAAAGGAGATCACTATTAGTCACCTTAGTGGGCATGATTCTTATCAGATCGCTCTCCTCAAAGACTCAAAGCACCAGCCGCAGGAGCCGGACAGTGCCAGGAGTGGCCACTGGAATGGAAGACCGCGGTGACCAGGAATAAAGTCCCAGGTGTCACCATTTTCCCCAGGGCGGTGTGTCCTGCATGGCCAGCCAACCATGATGTCCTGCACAGGAGGAGATTGGAAACTCCCGCCTGCCTTGTGACTCTAGAGCCTCCTTCCTTCCTGGCCTCAGACTCTGGAGACCCTTGGCCCCCATCCCACACCCTGCCGAGGCTCTTGGACACCCCTGTGTTTATGTCAACAGAGCGGTTGCTGGCGGGGACAGGCTCCTGCCCTCCAGGGCAGTGCCTGGTGCCCGTGGCCCGTTGTTTGTGTACCTCGTCTTGGTAGTGACCGAGGGGCGGGCACGCCAGGACTGGGTCTCTGGGGCAATGCATTGTTGGGGTCCCAGCTGTCCTTGCACATAAAGCACCCACTCTGTCAACGGGCTCCCAAGGTATCTTCCTTCGCAGAGTGAGAATATAAACCTTCCCCTGGTGAGGCTGCTATTTTCCTCCCGCCCACCACCCCACCCTGGCCTCTCTACTCCCTTCCCAGTGACGGCAGCTCGGCAGCCCACCGAGACCCAAGGAATAGCCGTGCCTGACCCTGTCTCCTCCTCTCAGCCACCTCCTAGAACCTTGGAATCTTTTCTGAAATGACCGTGGGAAATGGGGCAGGGAGAGGCAGGCCGCAGCTTACCCTGGGCCTAACCCAGCTCCTCCCAGACACAGAGAGGGGCTGGGGCCTACAGAGACAGACTGGGAGAATTCCCTTTTGGGTTTCCATCCCCACTCACCCACTGTCTGGTGTCTCTACACCTATACCCCCTTCACACACACACACACACACACACACACACACGCACACACGCACACCTCATATACTAATTGCTTCCAGAGCCCAATCTCCCTGCAAGAACTCCTTCTCCCCCTAGTCCCTTTCTTGCCCCTCCTCCCTCAGAGCCTGGCCTCAGGGGTCCTGGTAGCATTAGGGACTAAATGGTAAAGGAGTTAAGACTCTGGAAGCACAAAGCTCTGCTCTCACTAGCTGTGTGGCTCTGGGGGCAAGGCACTTAACCTCTGTGATCTCAATTTCTTCACCAATAAAATGAGGATAATAATAGTACCTACCCCAACATCCTTATAAGGAGTAAATGAGTTCATTTACGTGACCTGCTTAGAGCCTCGTCAAGCCCCAGGGAGGGCTGGGCCTGTGTCAGCTCTCATGTTACTGAATTCCAGGCGGCATAACCCAGTGGGAAAAGCATGGAACTTGGAGGCTGACAGACTTGGGTTCAAATCCCAGCGCTCCACTGACCCCACTGAAATAAATAGATACCTTATTTCCCAGTTTCCTCTTCTGCAAAAGGGCTGTATTGATAGAAACGTACCCAGCAGTGTTAACACAGGGTGGGGGGGGGGGTGAGGAATGCCTGCACTAAAAAGAGTATAGTGGCAGCTGCAGCAGCAGGAGTCCGGCTCCTGGCACCTGATCCCCCAGATTAGCTACTGCGCTCTGGGGCCAGCAGGGGAAACTGGACTGACTTGGAAAGGAGAGCCACGGACCACGTAGGAATTTGTGCCCCCAAGAGGTACCATAAATAGCCAGAGTGAGTCAGGGGGCCTCCAGGGAAGAAGGGCTGGAAAGGAGCAGTGGAAAAGGAAGCTGTCAGTCATCAGTCCAGGGAGCGTCCAGGGCACTCTCCCAAATGTCAAAGGTAAAAGTGTACGGATGTGGTAAGAGTGAGGGGTCACATCTTCAGAGAGGACCAGCTTGGGGACCATCTCCCAACATCACTCAGAGTCAGAAAATTTCCACACTGTTCAATTCCACCCTGCAGGTCTTCAGGAGCCAGGCCCTTCTTCCTCATTTTCATCCCTTTACCATCCTGGAATAGAGAGCAATAACTCAGCCTGCATCGCAGGTGGGAACACTGAGGCCCACCCAGAGATGCTAAGTGATTTGGCCAAGATCACACAGTGAATCAAGGATTGAGATGTGGATATGAACATGGATTTTTTTTTTTTTTTTTTTTTTTTTTTTTTTTTTTTTACTCCCAATCCAGGATATACACTACAGCCAAAATATAAGAACCTGGGCTTCCCTGGTGGCGCAGTGGTTGAGAATCCGCCTGCCGATGCAGGGGACACGGGTTCGTGCCCCAGTCCGGGAAGATCCCACATGCCGCGGAGCGGCTGGGCCCGTGAGCCATGGCCGCTGAGCCTGTGCGTCCGGAGCCTGTGCTCTGCAACGGGAGAGGCCACAACAGTGAGAGGCCCAAGTACCACAAAAAAAAAAAAAAAAAAAAAAAAAAAAAGAACCTATCCTCAGGGAGGAAGTCTTCCCCACAAGGGAACAGTGAGCTGAAAGGATCCCTTCTCCCCACTTTCCTCCCTGCAAGACATTAAGACATTTGACTCGTCCTTAGTCGATCCAAGCACATCACTGTAGCTGCGACCCGAATGCTTTAAAGATGTATTCATCAAACGAGTTGGGTGCAGCCCTGGAAATAAGAATGTAGGCTCAGAAGACCTGGACTTAAATCTTTGTGTGATCTTATACAAATCACCTTTCTGAGCTGCAGGGCCCTGAGCTGCAAAATGAAGACAATAATACACACCGTGTGAGACTGGCATGAGGACCAAAGGCGATAATGAGAGCCTGAGTGTCTGAATGACCCCAAATGCTATAAAAACTGGGAGCTGCTCCTGGTGAGGCAGCACCTTATTCCTCTCCGGATTCTTGGTGTTTACTACAGTAGTGCCTGGCATGTAGGAGCCCTAGATAAATGTTGATAAAATAAAAGAACGAAGTAAACTCTTTACATTTAATTGTTGTATGTTTGTGTGATGATAATAATAACAATGTGTGTTTGCAATTTATCAGTTATCACTGCCTTTCTTTGTGGACACGGGCACTACTACCGCTACCCTGTGCTTTACATCCCTGGAAAAATGACTGAATTAAAAAAAAATAACTTCTGGATAAGAATGCTTTTAGTAATAAGCCTAATAGGTAGGGTGACCATATAGTTCATCTATACTGGGGCACTTTGGGAGTGAAAGGGAAGGCAGTAGCAATTATGCCTGGACAACAGATATAAACTATGATTATACTGGGCAAACCAAAATGCTTGGACAGCTTACTCATAGGACGCAATGCTGCTCAGAACTCTCCAGAGGGGAGAGCCCCAAGTCCTCCAAATCATCCTGACTCCTATTCTCTACCCCGACCATGGAAGGGGTCCCCTACCTTCTCATTCCCACCACCCACCTGCACCGGGAGCTGTGTTCAGATCAGGTCCCCAGCGTTCTTAGGCGCCTCATTTTCAACATCTAGGTGACTCTGACCCACACTTCTATGGCCCTGAGAATGTCCTAGAATGTTTGCACTGCCCCAGACACGAAAACCCACGGCCCCGGCTAAGCACCCACCATGTCAACTGCAAAAATCATCCAGCCCCTCCCGATGCTCTTCCAGCTCAGGGATTATTCCAGGGGCCCCAGTCACCTCTCATTCGTTTCAATAGGTCCTAAAACCCAGTCCTTCTGCCTCTGCTGTTTCTCACCTTTGCTCTGTCCTCAACAAAGCAGCCTGGGTGATCCTACAAAACTATGTCGGACCATGTGTCCCATCTTTTCAAAGATAATGGCTTCCTAACTCACTCAGAGAAAAAGCCAAGGTCCTTATAACAGTCCCTAAGGCCCCAGCCTACTTAGCCTTTGTTGATCTCTCTGACCTCATCTCCTAGGACTCTCCAGCCATGTGTATGCCCTTACTTCTTCCTCAAACACACCAGGAAAGCTCCCACCTCAGGACCTTTGCACCTGCTTTTCCCCCTCCTTGGAACAATTTCCCCTTAGATAACCCTATGACTGTTTCCTTCACCTTCTTCAGATCTTTTCTCGATTATTTCCTTTTTCAAAGTTCTTCTCTGGCCACCCTATAAAAACATGTCACTCTAGGGGCTTCCCTGGTGGCGCAGTGGTTGAGAATCCGCCTGCCAATGCAGGGAACATGGGTTCGTGCCCCGGTCCGGGAAGATCCCACATGCCGCGGAGTGGCTGGGCCCGTGAGCCATGGCCGCTGAGCCTGTGTGTCCGGAGACTGTGCATCCGGAGCCTGTGCTCCGCAACAGGAGAGGCCACAACAGTGAGAGGCCCGTGTACCACACACACACACACAAAAAAAAAAAAAAAAAAAAAAAAAAATGTCACTCTGTCCCCCTTCCCTGTCTTTTCTCCTTAGCACCACCAAATAGACCATATATATTACTTATCCTGTATATTATTCAACACCCTCAAGCTCCGTGAGGGCAAGTATTTTCATTTGTTTTGTTCTTTGCCATAACCCAGTACCTGAAACAGCCCCTGGCATATAGTAGATGCTCAATAAATATTTGTTAAATGAATAAAGGACCAACTGAGAGGGAACATACATGGCAGTTGGACATTTGGCCTCAGGAGTGAAAAGGCCTGGTTTTAATCCTGGCCCTGCCATTTGGGGGCTTATGACTATAAAAAAGGCCCTTAACCCTTCTGTGCATCTTAGTTTCCTCATGTGTGACATGGGATAATCCACATTGCCTCCCAGGACTATTGAGAGCATTAAGTCCAATTTCACATATAAAACACTGAACTCACTGCCTGGCCTATTTCCAAAACTAAGCTTAGTAAATGGCAATAGTGTTACTTCTGGAGGCTCCCAGTCGACGTGACATTGCTTATGCATCATAACAGGTAAATCAGTTACTCCCTTTGAGTAACAACTCACAGTTTCTTTCCCAGTTTGCACTACTCATCGCCCCCTGTCTCAGGACCCTCTTTCCCTGAACCCAAGTCTCCCCAGATAAGCTGGCCTGGGTCTCTTTGCAAACGCCCCATTCAACACAAGCCTGTCCTGCTTAAACCTCTGAGAAAGTCTGAAAACTCACTATCCCCAGGCGAGCTGGGAGGGAAAGAAAGGTGAGGGGTACATGGTGAGGGGGGCGGAGAAGAAAGAGAATATGAATACATGTGTGCCCTGGTGTGGGGAGGGAGAGCAGGCCAAGCCATCCCCACCTGCCAGCTTCCTGTCTGCTGCTGATAAATAGGGGATACCGATGGCCAGATTTTCCATTCCCCCCATCCCGGCACCCGCCGTCACTCAATTAAAAAAAGAGCGAGAGAGCCTGGGGGAGGGGCCTCTGGTTATAAAGCCTGTGGGCCAGCGGGTGAGCACACCCCTGGACTGACAGATCCTTTTCCTGTCACCCCCAGGCAGATTTAGCTGCTGACAGCTGCTTGGGACTCTGCCGCCAGGCCTTGGCCCAGACCCGCCGCCTCTCCTCTCTCTCAGCGACTCCCAAGCCTCAGCCCCTCCATGGCCCAGAAAGAAGAGAGCGCTGCGGCCGCGGCCCCTACCTCGCAGGATGGCGAGGATCTGGAGAACCTGGAGGACCCCAAGAAGCTGAAGGAACTGGTGGAGCTGCCGCCCTTCGAGATCGTCACAGGGTGAGAGCTGGGTGTGGACCGGGCTCCTCCTCCCTAGAAGAGCACCGGCTAGGGACAGGCTGGGGGGACTTAGGAGGGTAACACTAGGGATTGGGGTCACCATGCTGCAGCCACGAGAGTGCACAGGTGTGCACAGCAGGGGCTGCAGGGGACGCAGCAGCAAATCTCTCTTGGCTTCTCAGACACCTCCAGTCAGGAGAGGTGGGGGGAACTCCGTGGAGGCCAGGGCCCAGAGGAGGAAACTACCCCTGAGGCATCACTTGCCTCTCTGGGTAGAGGTTGTTTAATCCCAGGGAATTTGGTAAAAACATGGGATGCCACAGGTACATTTCAACACGGTCCCAAAATAGCTCCTCCCTCAACATCTCTCTCTGCTTCTCAGTGGGCCTCTCCTCTACCTGTATGTCTCTCACTCTTTTTTAGAGCTTCTCCCTGTAGTAGAAGATCCTAAGACAGGAAAGACAGATCCATCCTTTCCCAAGCTAGAGTGAGAAGCGTTTTTTGTTTTTTTTTTTGCTTGATGAATCATTTCTGAGTCTCCCCAGGGGCTGCCTACATCCGCCCCGCAGGGAAACAGAGAAGTTCCAGGCCGGGCCCAGAACTTCTGGGCAGAGGAGGGGTTCCAACACCCTCAGCCACAGCCTGGAGGAAGCGGGATCTAGAGCAAAGAGTGTTGAGGCTCCAAAGAGGGGGCTGCACACAGGGTCCCCCTGTCTTCTCCAGATTATGCCACTTCCAGGAATGAAACCAAGCTGTCTTCCTCCTCTTCGCTCTCTGTCCCTTTGGCAGAAGATTCTGCTAAGTTCCTAATCAAAGAATAAGAAGGGAGTACGCGGGGCCGCTAGGATTCCTTCACGGGAGTCTCCAACAATGCCCACAGCAGACGAAGGGCCACAGGAAGAGAAACTGCAGGAAGAACGGAGGCCTGATGCCTTCAAGGGGCAGAAGGGGCCCCTTCCAAATTGCCTGGGAGGCAATTTGGACTTGCTGTTTGAAGCTGGGCAAGTGCTTTTCCAGTCCTGGCTGCAGTTTTTTCATTTGTAACGTGAGGAAGTTATGCTAGTTGATTCCCAAGGTCCCTTCCAACTCAGATATTTTCCGATTTCTAAGAGAACCTGAGGGAAATGCATCCTAGTCCCTGAGGCAAGGCTTCAGGAAAGAGCCCCTGAACTTACACTCACCCATGGCCAACCAAATAATGTTACCTTCAACCCAGGATTAAAGGAGCAATGGGGCACAGATTAATACATTCACAGGGAGAGCCTAGGGCCACCAGGACAGGAGAATCCTTGATTCCAGTGGCTCTCTGTGGAAGGAGATCCTTTTTCTAACACCTAAACATGCTGGTCCATGCTGGCCTGGGTCACATACACACACACACACGGGCACATGCACACCCACTCTACGCAGTGTTGTGACCTTGTGATCTCCCCGGCACAGGGGCAGGATTGCTTCAGAACAGAATTAGAGTATGTTTGTTGAGTTGAACATGCTTTGAGGTCTCAGGGTGGTTGGTTTTGAAAGCTTAAATCCTCCGATGTCACTTGCATGTGTCTGGAGCTTTATAATCCCGGCACACTTTCATAGGCCTGAGTGCATTCAAGGCTCGGCACAAGGCCAGGAGAGGAGCTAGATCATTGCCGCTCTACAGATGGGGAAGCTGAGAGTAGGGGAGATCCAGTCACTGCTCCAAGACCACAGAACCAGTAAGTGGCAAGTTTTCTGACTCCACCCTAGCATCCTTTCCACTGGTCTCCCAAACAGAGCGCCACCTCTCTCCATCCTCGAGATGGTGAGGCTCAGAGGCTTCCCTGACCCAAGGCTCAGAAAAAGAGGCACAGTAGGGCAGCTTTCTGGGCGCTCTGAGAGCAGTTCAGGAGGGAGGTGGAGCCCTTCGTGTTTCCCGGCCACAAGGAACAGCTGTGGAGATCTGTCTCCTGGGCCCATCCGAGTAAACAGACAGCTTAAAATAGCCTAGAGGTGTGGCTGTGTCTGTGCGGGGACAGGAAGACGGAAAGGCTTTCCTCTCTTTCGCTCTCCAGGCGCCCTGGCGTCAAAGGACCAGCAGAGCCTAGACTCCCATGGGGGAGAGGCCTAGCCACACTGACCCTTAGAACAGGGCCCCCCGACTAGAACCGCAGATGGCTTTTCAGGAGCAATGCGGAAACGAGTCAACACTCAGTTACCTGTGAGTAGATTTTCCACTCCATGGATTATTTGGGGGCAAATGTTTAAACTTGGACTAGCTTCCACTGCCCTCCAGGTTGCTTCCTTTCACTGTCTAGATTTATGCTTAGGAAATGCAAATTTTTTTAATGTAAAAGTGAGAGTGTGTATATATATATATATATATATATATATATTGCATTGACTCACATCTCCTCTCCCTCCATCAAGCAGACCTTTGTCCCACTTTTTTCTAGATATAAGGATTCTCCACTTCCTGCCTAGAGAATTGCAATGCCCAGAAACCGGGGTCTAAGCAGATGAAGTATGAATGGCCTCGTCTGCAGAAAGTATGAGGAAGTGGTGCCTAAGGAGGTGCTGAAGTTGGCAGGAGGGGGTAGGAATCATGCTGTTGGTTTCTGTGCTTGAAGAAGGGACTGAGTCCAGGTGAAGAAATTTACCATCAGCATCTCTCTCCCGACCACCACTCCAACACACACACACACACACACACACACACACACACACACACACACACACTTTAGCAGTAAAATATCTGCTAGGGTTGACAGCAATGGGCTATAATATAAGTAAATGTGGTACTTGGGCATATCATGCTACTAGAAAATAAAAGATGTTTGTGATTATCTATGAAATCACTGTCACTATTTCCTTCCTTCCACTAGTGGGCATAATAGTGTTATGTGATTCTATAATATAACCCAAGATGGCCATGTTGGCTAGCTCTCTGGAGAAATTTCAGACCTCTACTGCCTCTGTTCTCCTGGTAGCCCTCCAGGGCCGAGCTGTTTCAGTCTGTGGGAAGCCCAAAGAACCTCATTCAACCTTTATGCTCCTTCTAGAAGACCAAGAATCCCACTGGGAAGCCAAGCAAGCTCAGTCTCTGAGCAAGCCCAAGGAAAGACTGGGAGCCAAGACCTTCCGTGACTTTCCCTTGCCCCTTGAATGCACTTTCCTTCCTGAGGTCCCTAGTCCAGAAGGCCCTGCTGAGGGACAGGGTAGACCATGGGGCTGTTGGCCCACGGGGTTGGAAACTGATATTTATAGAGAGGTGAACATTCTTCCTCTCCCTTGGGTTTCCAGTTTCTCTGGGTCCTCTCCTCTTGCCTAAAGAAGAGGAGGATAGGCTGAGAGAAGCATCAGTTGTAGACCATCCAGCCAACCTGCAACTGCACACTGGGCCACAGATGTCCTCTTGGCTGGGCTGTACTTGGCAAAGTTGGAGCAATACTTCAGGGTTTCCAGAAGGAAACCTGAGAGACCAACAGGCAGCTATTGCTGAAGCCCCCAAGCCAACCAAGCAGCCATGAATCCTTCCAAAAGTTTTACCTGAGAATCCATCCTACAGGTAGCTTTGGATTGGACTTGGGGAAGTGGTCTGGCAAAAGGCCTTGACGAAAGGAAATCCAAAAAAGAGGGGATATATGTATACATATAGCTAATTCATGTCGCTGTACAGCAGAAACTAACACAACATTGTAAAGCAACTATACTCCAATTAAAAAACAAACAAACAAAAACAGTTTCAGCAAGAAAGGTAAGCTCTGTGCTTCTTGGGAGAAAAAAAAGTCACTCTAGGAAGGGAAGGGATCATTTAGCAACTGGCTGAGTTCAGGAGTGGTCTGGTGGGGTGAGTTTAATGGGGGAAAGCCCAGTGTAAGTGAATTCCCAGCAGGGATTGAAAGAGGACAGGGGAATCATCAGGCCATCCATCCTCCCCAAATGTTATGTAAATATAAACACATTCAACCAGGGACAGAGGGACTTAGGGAGCTAAAGATAGTATCCGAAGGAATCCCAGGGCTGGGTTCCCAAACACATCCACTCCACAATGGAAACTTAACCTTGACGGCAAGGGACATGGAAAGCTGGCTGGAGAAAAGTTGGTGATGGGGGACAGGAGGACTGCAGGAAAATAGCTCAAGTTTCCTCAGCTCTTTGGCACCTACTACTTACCCCTAAGAAGCCAAGACCCTGGGATACCAGGGATCCCCCTGCAGCCCGGGGAGTTGGGTGACCTCTCTGGGGGAAGGGAAGGGTTGTAGAGAAGCAAGAGCAGAGTTAAGGGTTGCCATACGGTATCTTCTGGGGCAACCACAGAGATTACATTTTTTAAAAGAAAACATTCAGCTCCTCTCCTTCTGCCCTTTTCAATCTTTCCTGTTGCAACCTCTTCACTCTCCTTGGACTTCAAACCTGCACAAACCTTCCCTATTTTATTTTAATTTATTTATTTATTTATTTTGGTGGTACACGGGCCTCTCACTGTTGTGGCCTCTCCTGTTGCGGAGCACAGGCTCCGGACGCGCAGGCTCAGCGGCCATGGCTCACGGGCCCAGCCGCTCCGCGGCATGTGGGATCTTCCCGGACCGGGGCACGAACCCGTGTCCCCTGCATCGGCAGGCGGACTCTCAACCACTGCGCCACCAGGGAAGCCCTTCCCTATTTTAGAAAAACATGCACATACACGGAAAGATGAAAACAATCTTCACCTCTGATGCTTTCTTTAGGCCCTCTCCTTTTTTCTCCCCTTATTACTACTAAACTTTTCAAAACACCTGGCCTTTTTATGCTGCTTTCATTTCCTAATCATCCATCTCCCCTTGGACATATTCATTACCAAGTCTGGTGCTCTAAGACACCAAATGGGCTTTCTAAATTTCAGGCTTTTCCCCAGCTTCACTCTCTCTGCCTAAAGCCACACCGGTACTCCTCCATGGACCTCACTTTCATTATACCTTTCTTTCCTCCAGAACCTGTAACAATTCTCTATTGGCTCCTGAGTCAAGGCTAAACTCTCAGGAACCTTCATCACATGTCCTCCACTCTACCTCTTCATTTTTAGTAGTCCTCTACTGTTCTCAGCTGTCTTATTTACATCTTTTCCTTACAGCTATAATCTAGCTGCTAGATTACAAGCATCTGGAAGGCAGAGGCCAAGTCTTTTATGGTTTTGAAATGTGTCAATACTATATAAGTTAATTCATATCAAGGTACCCTTGGGTAGTCTGGCCTCAAAGATAAACATTCTTGGACACTTACATGACAACCCTTCTTTCACCTGAGGGAAAAGACAGACTTGAGAAAAACAGTCCCTGGGAGAGCCTGGGACTGCATGTTTTAGGCCATCCCGTACCTAAGATGCAATATCTGTGACTGACAAGGAGAGATATGAAAGCATGAAATGTTCTTGCTCTGTCATGAGATATTTTACAGGCTTGTTACTTTGTAAAATTACTATTTGAACACTGCTTTTCAAACCTAGCCACATAGAATCATCTGGAGCACTTTTTTTAAAATGCTGATGCCTGGGCCTCCTCCAAATGTTCTCATTTAATTGGCTTGGCGTGGGGCCTGGGCATGGACATTTGTAACTCCTCGAGCAGATTCTAATGTACAGCCAGGTTAAAGAGTCACTGATTTAGAAATGTGAGCGTGTGTTGTGTGCTGGGAGTGAAGGTGGAGTGTTTGGAGACCTGTGCTAATGAGGTGTCCAGGATGCACAACTCACTCCAAATTCTCTCCTCTCCTTTAGATAAACATTTGAATTCCTTTGTGTCTTTTTGTCACTGCTGTCAGCGTAGGAAAGTCCTGTTTCGGTAATGAGAGTGAATGCGTCTCAGAGGTACTTATCTTGGAGAGCCATCCACTCCATGCTAGTTCTAGAAGAACTCATCATTCTCTCTCCTTCCCTGTGCCTTTGCCTCCTTGACCCACAGGGAGCGGCTGCCTGCCAACTTCTTTAAGTTTCAGTTCCGGAATGTGGAGTACAGCTCCGGGCGAAACAAGACCTTCCTCTGCTATGTGGTTGAAGCGCAGAGCAAGGCAGGCCAAGTGCAGGCCTCGCGGGGATACCTGGAGGACGAGCACGCCGCCGCCCATGCGGAGGAAGCCTTCTTCGACACCATCATGCCAGCCTTCGACCCGGCCCTGCGCTACCTGGTCACCTGGTACGTGTCCTCCAGCCCCTGCGCAGCTTGCGCTGACCGCATCGTCAGGACCCTCAAGAAGACCAAGAACCTGCGCCTGCTCCTCCTGGCGGGGCGGCTCTTCATGTGGGAGGAGCCTGAGATCCAGGCGGCTCTCAGGAAGCTGAAGGAGGCTGGCTGCAAACTGCGCATCATGAAGCCCCAAGACTTCGAGTACGTCTGGCAGAATTTCGTGGAGCAAGAAGAGGGAGAATCCAAGGCCTTTGAGCCCTGGGAGGACATTCAGGAGAACTTCCTGTACTATGACGAGAAGTTGGCTGACATCCTGAAGTAGGCGAGTGGGCTCAGCCTCACGTGAGTCTTTTCACTATTAACTTGCGTAGAGGGTTAGGTGGAATGAGTGGTCTCTTTGATTTTCCTTTGATAGCATTTCATCTCTGTTTTTGGTTGGTTGTGAAAACATTCTTAGAAGATCCCTCCTTCTTTTCTGTCTTCTAAATTCCTCTCCCTAAATCCTTTTCTCTCCTACCCTTTTATATCAAACTAATTTTCCCCGTAACTTGGAGCACGCAAGGGTGACAGGAATCCAGAAGCTTTGATCAGACAGAATGACTTTCATAGTAAGGTTTAGATGGTGCAAGGACCTGTTACTGAACAGCAAAGATATTTCAGTCCCCTAAGCATGTCCCCATGTCCAACTGTTCAGACTTAACTAACTCTGGACACCTTCTAGACGCCCTGCCCCCACCCCATTTGCAATCTTACCATTCCATTTTTCTCTAGTGCAGGTTCTGCATTCCTACAGGGGCTTTTTTTTTTTTTTTTTTTTTCATTTTTGGTACTTTTGAAAGTCCCCAAAAGCATCTGTATTCAACTTTTGGGGGGCCAGAGAAGCTTTCATGTTTTCAGACAAATGGTTCTGCTTTGAGGGAGACCAATAATTGCTGTTTGAATGTACAATGCAAGAACATTTCCCTAATGTTGAGAAGACCTCATCAGAACTCGCAGAAAAATGAAGAATGCGGGAATGAGGATAATATAGCAACAAGTTCTGCTATACAGCAATGTTTAAAGGGTTAAAAATATGTTTGTAAATTAGGCAGCAGCTCAGAAGTAGCCTCCTATAGATGTCAAGATGTGATAGGAGGAGATATGGGAACATATGTATATGTATAACTGATTCACTTTGTTGTAAGGAGAAATTAACACACTATTGTAAAACAGTTATACTCAAAGATGTTTAAAAAAAGATGTGATAGGAGAACTGGAAGTAAAGACTAGCTATTTAAGCAAATAATTAGGACAAGATTAAGGCCAATTTGGCCTCTTGCTGAGGGTAAATTAGACTCTTAGAGAAACAGGCCAATCGCCCTCAGGAAAGAGGGTAAAGGATCCTTTACTACCTCCTTTTGAATTTCATCTGATCTAGTTTGCTCCCATGGAAGTGCAATGACTAAGTCTCTTTACAAGACCTGAGTTACCCGGGCTTTCCTGGTGGTACAGTGGTTGAGAATCTGCCTGCTAATGCAGGGGACACGGGTTCGAGCCCTGGTCTGGGAGGATCCCACATGCCACGGAGCAACTAGGCGCGTGAGCCACAACTTCTGAGCCTGCGCGTCTGGAGCCAAGACCCAACACAGCAAAAATAATTAATAAACTCCTACCCCCAACATCTTCTTTAAAAAAAAAAAAAAGACCTGAGTTACCGATCCAAATTTTCCCATAACAGAGAAAGGGTCATCACCACCCTCTTATCCAACTTTAATTCTGGAACACCTCACATATTAATAAACATGAAAGCAGCATGCTTCCATGAAGACATTAAACTTATTTTTGGTGTCTCTCACTCATACTAGTCTAAAGAGATGTTGCTTCATGGACACGTTTTGGAAACATTAAGTGTTCCAGGGCTTGATGTTGGCAGGTGTTTGCTATTAGACATGCACACAGGGTGCCTGATCATTCTCCAGTTAAGAGTTCACCAATCCATGAAGACACAGTTTTTGGCCATTTCTTACAAAAAGCAGGACCCATTCACTGAATTCAGTGAGACTATGGTCAGGTAATGCCACATGATACTTTGCTCACACAAAATAAGACCACTCTGAGTGGTGGTGAGTAGTAAGACAAACAGATTTCTAAGGATGACCTCTGAAAATACAAAATTAACGTAAATTCCGCGAAGATTTTATTAGTTTAGGGACTGTCACTCGTAATTATAAACCCTACATAGATTCTGTAGAAAGATGACTGGTAGCCTAATTTTAACTCTAGTGTACTTTCTTCTTAAACATCTTTCAAAGTCACAGGCCACTTCTTCCAGCTGCCAAACTAACAAGATCTCAGAGATGGACGTGTGTGTGCGCGTGTGTGTGTGCATGTGTGTGTTGTCCATTAAGTCAAATAACTAAATAGCTAAACTTGCTATAAAAATTAAGCATTTCAAGGAGGACTAAAAAGAGCCTTTAATTTTGGATAACTGAGAGTTATACTTTTGCTAATCTAAATAAACAAGTAAAATAGATAAATCAGTTTGAGGGAAAAGTCCATTTCTAAGTCAAATTATTTTTAAATAAAATATTATTGGACATGTTCCACATTATAAGCCTCCTTCCATTAGTGTACATAACCGTATTATCTGGACCAATTAACATGCTTCCCTGTACTCTATTTTAGTTGCTCATATTCCTGAAGGGAAAGGTTAAAATGTACCAAGTTAAAAAAAAAAAATTGGCATGAAATCAAGTTGTCATCTAAAAGCCCCAAAGAACTCTGCTTAATTAAAATACTCTCAAGAAATGAGCATTTGTTACAGAAAATTTGTCTCATATTTCTTATTCCGTCTTTTTGAAAAATGACAGAAAAGGATTTAACCATATATTTAACTCAAGATAATGTATTTAAAGCAGATCTCTTCTGGGGCTTTCTCTGTACGAACCACACCAAAACATGAATTAAACAAATCCAGTCCTGAGTAAACCGGAAATCACAGGAGACTATGGAGAAATTCAGGCACTTGCTGGGGAGGGCACAAAGAATCCCTAACTCAAAAGGAAAACCCTTCACTGTCTAGGGCCAACAGGGCTCTCAGTAACATGCTTTCTGTTTTCTCACTAAGGTCTGTCTGCTGCCACCAAGAGACAGCAATGACACATGTGGCCATCTGGGACATGCCTGACTTCCCAATACCACTTGGAGCTGGACATTTGACACAAAACCGATCCTACTGCACAACGCCCTCCGAGGACCGAAAATACACTTATGCTGTAAATCATTTAAGCTGTGCCTCCCCCTAAGGCTGCTCTTGGGAAAGAGGAAAGTGAGCTGCAAAGAGAAACAGCAACCATATATGGACACCAGGCATCCGTGGGGCTGAAGGTCCACATTATTCCCTCAGTTGGGCTGCTTAGGTCGAAGAGCCTCAGACCCAAAGTCTGCACAGATCTTTGAAATATGTCCAGAAATGCATCTTAAGTTGGGATCTTTTTTTAAGAAAAACAGCAACGTTAATAAAAGAGGTGGTGTAGTCTTTCTGTGACCAAGTTTCTTGAGGAACTTGGACATTTAGAAGTTATTACGGACAGTGAACAAGTCCCAGGAATAGGGATGTCCCAGGCTATGAACCAAGCCATGACAATATAAAAAGTGGGAGGAAGACTTAAACCAGAACTTGCCTAGGCAACACGGGATGTACTAACTCTCCCATGCAGACTTCACACCTTGGTCTTGACCTTCATGAAATATTTTCTTCTGAGATTAGTTGTAAATGAGTATCTTTTCCCTCCTCTGAAGACAAGTATGGCAGAGGATGAAACAAAAGGCACAAGAAATCTGTTTCTAAGGTATATAAACATCCCAAGTGCCAATTCATAGGCAATTAGCACCTTAATTAAAGGGGAAAGGGCAAGAAGTAGGATTTCAATGTTCAGATACACATAATGTAAGAATAGTCAGTATGTGGTACTTGATGGCAACGGCAGGATGGTGTCAAAAGTCTCATTTCTTAAAAGGCTTGTTTGAGTCCTATGTAGAAGCAAAATTTCACACGTGAATTTCTGGGTGTTTCCCAAACTCTAACTAGGTTTCCAGGAATAATGTGTCCATTCTGATTATCAGGCCATGCCTCCTTTCCCCAGGCTTCAAGTGTGGTTAAGTCATTGGAATTTGACCCCAAGACTATCTGCAAATGACAAAGTACTTTATCACATCCCTGCTGAATTCCACTCACAGCCAGACCTCCCCAAGACCAGGTTTTGTTAAAGAAATATGAACGAGGCTCATACTCCATGAAAAAAATTAACCCTAATCCCTTAAAATGTAGAAGCAGCCTAGAAAATCAATGTTTTGACCCAGTGTTAAGATTTATTTGCATAGTTAGGCAAAATACTTTAATTCCAAGTTTCCTCTTACCACTCCAATCTCATTTTGTTTTGTATAGACATTCCCTTTTTTTCCCCTTCAATTTTACTGTGTGTATGTGGACAAACAAAGCTCCAAGAAAAGTCTTAGTCTAAAAGTTTGACAATGAACTTGGCCCCGGCACTGCCCCTACGCCCAACAACATGGAGAACTTGTCTGTTACACATATACAAAAGTGAAATACTTTTTGAAACTGCCTCATTCAGACTGAGATGCGATAAAAACACGACTTTAAGGTACAAAGATTATATTTAACCAGTGCTTTCCTGGTGTTTTAACAAGCCCCTTCTAAAATCCAGATCTTTTACTCTTGGGGAAGCAGCAAGTCCTATGACAGACCCAGAATTCACTCTAGGGAGAAAAATCAACAGTAGGTCTGTCTCTTTGAACTCAACACCACAGTAAGGGAGCAGAGGTTGAAATACTCTACTAGTTTTCCCCACACCTCTGATACTGAACCACTGGCTAAATCCATGAACCTTATTCTTCCACCATGGAAATCAAGAGTGGACAAAGCACTCTTAGAGCTCTCTTAGCTTAGAAGGGGACTAATATTTACTGTTTTCGATCCCAGGTGGCTACACATCAGAATCCTCTGGAGCTTAAAAACACAAAGAAACCTGGCCACTCTCCCCTGCCCCCCCAACTACCAAATTAGAATTCTTTTTGGAGGCAGTGGACCTTTATTTTTTTTTAAGGACATTCATACGGGTTTTGTTGAGAACTATTGATTTATTCAGTCATTGCTCCACACTAAGAACTTTGCCACACATTTCACATAGTATTTTATTTGTTTTATTATTGAATTCAGACAGGTTCGATCACAGAACCTATGTGGTGGACAAAAGAGAGCAGGAGTTCACCACAGGGAGATTCCAAAAGCCTGCCTCCCCAGTGTGCTGACCCACAGTTCTTGCCCATTCTGATGTCTTATTTCTCACCTTGCTGCTCTTCGTACTGGACCCTCTGTCTGACTCCTCGGATTAAGTTACAGGTGAATCCTCCATTACCCAAGTCCAGAACAACACAGACATGTGCACAGAACCTCACTGCCCGCCCCCCCAAGAATTTATTTATTTTTCCATTCTTGTCACCACAAATTCCTTGTTGTTAACAACATAAAACTCCTTCTTGTAATTTAAACAAAACTGAACCCGTATTTCTCTCCTAGGATGAATTTTATGACATAAGGATAATACCAGGTAAGTGCACAAATGACAAAAAATGCAAAATTAACTGAAATGTTCATCCTTCCTGAAATTTCTCTTCAACAGCAGAGGAGAAGCAATGCTGACACCTAGTGGCAACCCAAACAAATCAAGTAGCATCCCCTAGCAAAACAGGGGTCATAGGCCCAACAGTTGGCTTCCCCACCTAGTATCAGGCCATCTATGCCTTACCTTCCTGGAAAAAAAAAAAAAATTCCCAGCAACACTTCCCAAGCAATCCCTCTTCCAGAGTCCCAGTCCAATCATGAGAATACAGCAACCGAAGTCTGGCCTGTGACACAGACTACTTCACATGAAACTTTCCTCTGACCATTTTAAGGTCAGTTTGCTCAGTCCTAAGGCCCAGATGACACAGAAGGTAGACATATCCAAAATGCTCATCTGTTCAGAGTGTGTACACAGTAATTCTGATGTCTGTTGCCTCAAAGACCTCCTCAATCATCGCAGATACATTTTCCCATTGCAGACGATCAAGACCACATCCAATCCTGAAAAAGACAAAACATCCCCACTGGTTGTGATGAAGGTATCTAGGAAAACCCTCCTTCCCTCTTCCTCTAGGCTGCATCCACCCAAATGGATGCCTAAGATATCATCTGGTCTCACACCTATAGGCAGCCATGGTGGGAGTTGGGAAGTTAACTCCTACTGTGAGTCACCTAAGGCTGTTTCCTAGACAGCCCTAACATCCAATAGCTGTCACTTCTCTTTTGCCTAATGAAGTACCACTTCCCAGTTACTTCAGGCTACCTTTAGAAATGTATAACTGCCATGAGACGGAAGAATTTACTACCCTTCTATTTCTACTGATGAAAACTAGCTGTGGGTGGCTGGCAAAAAGTTGGTGTTTTTAAAATACACTTATGATAATGAAATGTTAAGGAAGATAAAAAGGAGAATGACAAAGGACAGGATCTCTGCACACAGGAAGTCAAGAGGGAATGTTGGGAAATGCCAAGCTGACTGTAATTCAGATCTTTGCAGCACTCTGATGAGAAACCTCAATCAGCCCACAAAACTCTTACTACCTGGCACGTTTCTTCCAAGATGTTACTTAACTGATCCTCAATATCCCTAGGGAGAAAAGAGAGGCTTAAAATTGCTAATTTTCTATAAATGTGGTTAAGTACCTGAAAAAATTGTGATAAAAAAAAGTTTCTGGTACATAAGCGATGAACATATTAAAGACCAGCGTAAGATGAGGGACCATGTAGCCACACCCATAAGTAACTTGGACCTTGGAATAAACCTGCATGCATGCTCAGCACTGACAAAACTAGTCTGACAACAAGAGAAGGGACCCCAAGCGTATTTCCTGAAAAGGAAACAAAGGGGATATTGAACCCCTAACATCAGTCCCTAAGTTCCCAATATCTAGGGTCTAAGACATTACATAAGGGACCTATCCTCTGGCTACTGACCACGCTAAACACAAGCACGCAGTTTAAAAAGCAGTGATAACTTACAACTTTCTTCACATAGAATTAACAGGTTTGGGACACCTGAAGTGGCCCAGAGAGAAATGACAATTGCTCAGTCTTTGTTCTTTAGCTGTACTGTTTCAAAAATAGAGGCCAAGCTTCAGGTAGAGGATGCCCAGAATTCAACAAATGTCTGTGAACAATGGTTCCTCCCTACTAAGTAGGCCGAGGCAGGTCTGTGGTTTAATCATCCTGATTCATTCAGCCCAGGCTAAAAGATCGGCACACCTTAGGCTAAGATCTGACAACTTGTTTACTGATGATTTTTTAATGTTCTGAAATTTTTCCACCTTTAAGTCTGTATTTTAGGTTACATTAAGCTTTTAAGTCACTTGTCTTTGGGTAAGACAGTAAACCCCACTAATCAAGTCTGCATTTAGGGCCCTGGATTTCCTTGCCTTGGCATGGAGAGGTCGGTGACTCCATTCTTCAGACAATGGGACTTCATGGCCTCTAAACTCTTCTGTAAGTTTTCGTAAGTTGGCTTGTGTGAAGCCCTTTTCTTAGTAATCTAAGTACAAAGAACGAATTCAAATTTCCATTAGTCCAAAATGAGAGCCAAAGAAAAGTCATCATAGTCTCCCAACATCCTCACAATTAAAATAATAAGTATATTTTTATAGAATAGTCTAGATGACAAATGTCATACTGTCCCTTCCAGTTACAGGAGCTCCTCAGGAATCCACTACATAGAGCCTGAGAAACCCAGACACTGCCATATAATAATCTTTCCTTTTCCCAAGAAAACCAGATTAGCAGGTGTAGTAGCCTATTGTCTACTGTTTTTAAGCAAAGTAGGTGAAAGTTTCTGTGCCACTTCCAAGAGATAAGCTGCATATCTGTAACAAGGAAGAATCCATAACACCTAAAAATTTCCTGTTAGGCTTATTTATTTAAAAACTGTGCTTGCGGGCTTCCCTGGTGGCGCAATGGTTGAGAGTCCGCCTGCCGATGCAGGGGACACGGGTTCGTGCCCTGGTTCGGGAAGATCCCACATGCCGCGGAACGGCTGGGCCCGTGAGCCATGGCTGCTGAGCCTGTGCGTCTGGAGCCTGTGCTCCGCAACGGGAGAGGCCACAACAGTGAGAGGCCCACCTAGCGCACACACACACACACACAAAAAAAAAAAAAACACCTGTGCTTGCCTTTTATTTCCCTATAAAAGAACAGAGACAAACTGGTAGCATTCCAAACAAGATTGGAAGTCACAGTAGCATTAAGGACATTCAAAGAGGCTAGGACATGTCCCCACTCAGTGTGCTGTCCAAATCAGGCTTGTAGTGACTTGGCTGTAAGTCATCCAGCACCACTGCCAAGAAGCTGCACTCCTTCTGAGGCCAAAGACCATTTGGATAGTGGAAGAATCCCACATTGAGGAAGCAGGCAGGAAAGGAGATGAGTATTACTTGGCACTGCATTTGATAGGGAAGACTGAAAGAAAAACTCCTTTGGACAATCTATCTCTTGAGACTTTATTGTCTCTATCTTACTATGATTAGGAAGGAATTAAACTATGGGAGGCATCCCTAACTTTTGCAAGTCTCATTAACACAGGTCTTTGGTGAATATCACTACTCTTTCCCATGGAGCTGGGATGCAGCCTCATGTTCCTTTCTAATCCAGTGCACCAAAGAGCCACCACTTCTGGATCTGAGTTGGCATGAGGTCAGCTTTTTAACATCTCTGGTTGTCTGGAATGAAACACGGTGATCAACATAGATGCAGTACAGCCCATTGGTTTACCAATCCTTAGAACTTACTGAGAATTGGCCCCATCTTACCAGGTAATATATATATCGCCCATCTCTCTTCAGAACAGCCACTTCTCCAGACTTTTTTTCTAAGAAAAACAGTTATTTAATAGTAAAAAAGAAAAAGAAAACCAAAACACTGATCTCCATTCTAAGATTTTTTTTTTAAATTTTTATAAATTTGAATCTACTTCAGAACTAGAATTTTCAACCCTGAAGACCACTTTGATCCTTACCAGCCTTCCTAAATACTGTATTCCTTAACTTCCAGCTTTCTTATTAATGTTTTCTGAATCATGTTTTCCTCACACCCCATCTTTGGTCCTGCTGCATTTTCAAATATACCCTTACCTGTCCACTTAAAAAACTTTAATGTCTATTGCCATGAGATGTTTTAGAATGTACAGCACTTTTTACTTGTCAAATGTGTTTAATAATAATCCTTTTACATACAAAAACAGCTAATGCGTTAAGCATTAAGGGGAACATAGATGTATTAAAAAGTTCTTAATTATTAAAGAGTTTTCAATCAGGAGAACATGTCATGTTTAGAAATAAATATAATACACAGCAGTAATAAGTTGCTTTCTTAAAGGCTGGGATTAGAATCACCAGTGGAGACTGATTCAGTAAGCCTGGACTGTGGTCTGAGCAACTGTTTCAGAAGCCCACGTGTGATTCTGATACACATCTCTGGTTTAAAATCACTGGTAGAAAGTGATGGGAGGAGTCTGTAAGGAAAAGGTTCTAATCTCTTTGAAGCATAAGCACAATATGGGTAAACAGAGGATCTTGAATGCCAAGCTAAAATCTGTGGACTTTGCTAAGCACTTCAGAGTTATTAAAGGTTTCAGAGAAACGGAGTAATATTATCAAGAAAGATACATAAAAGAGGGGGAAGAAATTTAAAACTTTTACAAGAATTCAGGTTTCGTGTGATAAGGACCCAAACTAGAGGCCATTTTTGTAGAGGAAAAACTTAATCTGCAGAGTTAAAAGGACAGTAATTAGGAACCCCATCTGTGCATGTATATCTTGTTTAATAATTAAGTATAACAGGAGCATCAAAAGAAGCTCTAGCCAGGGCAGATAAGTTCAGCTGTTTTCAAAACTCACGTTGATTTAACAGTTCCTGCACCCCTCCAAATTTCTTCTTGAAGTGGACAGCTATCCCAGCGCCCATTCGACAGTCCTCACTGATACAGTGGGCTAAAGAGTCTGTTTTGGGGCACGCAAAAAGGTCTCCTTTCACATAAGTAATCTAAAATGTGCAAAGAGAAAGAAAAGTTTTATTAGTGACAGAAAAATACTAAGCTATTTCTTTTCCTTTACTGTGCCCACCACCACTTCTCTTCCGTCCCTCCTTCATTTAAAGACAAATCCTCAGAATTTAAGGGGTTATCTAAAGCGAATTAAAGTATGTGCAAAAGAAAGTGATGGGTGGTCTCTGCCTAGGACTGTATCAGCCTTTCTAAAGTAAATCAGCAAGAGAGAGAGAAAGACAATTTAATTATTGGTTTAATTAAAAACTGTTTATGCTTTTGACCTCAATTATTCTGAATTTCGGTTCACCAATAAATTAACAGTTGTTACGCACTCTGCTTCCTTCTGAATCTTCATTAGGGCTGCCAGCCATGATACTGAGTCGCTATTTCCAGAATTTAAGTGTTTCTTCAGCTATAAAAAGGGGAAAGGAAGTAAAAATGCTTAGGCAACCTGAATATATTACTTTCAGACTTCCCAGACCACCCACGTACGAACATTTCCCCCCCACCGTTTATCGCTAAAAGTAATGCAAAACTCTTCTGGGGCAAGAAAAAGAAAGAATGCCTGGTTTCGGAGGCGGACAGGCCCCGCTCGCATTTCGCGCTTTCCTGGAGCGGAAGAAAGGCGGTCCTAGGAACCGCCTCCTCCTTTCCCCGCGCCCGCGCCGAGCAAGGATGATTCAAGACAGTCTCCTTTTCCCTGCAAGATGCAAAAGTATCTCCCCATTGGATTTGGCCCAGAAGCAAAAAGGTGGGACTTGGCCACAGTCCCGTTAAGCCGCAACTAGGGAGTATACAGGCCTGGGGGAGTGTACTGCCGAGGCGGGGGCAGGTGGAGAAGGAAGGCGGCCTCTCAAGTAAGGCTCACCCCCATCTTTTGGGGGAAGCTGGGGAAAGAAGTTTAGAGAGGCCTCCCATTCTCTGTTTCCTACCCTAGGGCGGATCAGCGAGGGCGTGGGGCCTGTCCCTGGGTCCCGTGGTAGGGAGCGGGGAGGTTCGTTCAAAGCCCCAACGTACCGGGGTTACCCTTCACCTGGAAAGGAGTCGGCTGTTAGGAGGTCCCGCCCCGCGGGGAAGAGCTCTGGTAGGTGGGGAGCAGGAGAAGAGCCCAGATGTGGAGCCAATCCCGCCAAAGCTCTTAATTGCACGCACCTAAGATGGCCGCCCACCACCTGGGAGCGGGGCGGAAACAAGCCCCTCTAGCTAGCTAGCCGAACCTGCACTCTTTGGTGATGGCCGCCGAACTTCCGGTGGTAAATTCCCTAGAGTACCCAGCCGCCGTCCGGGCATGCGTAACGAGACAGCGAGTTGGGTAGAACGGCGCTTGCGCATTAGCCCCAGGAGCGTGTCTCCAGGGGCCGCACAGACGGGGGAGGGCAGTTGGCAAAGGAGTTAGTTGGCGCCTGCGTGGTACTATACTCAGGGCGGTGTTTGAAGGTTGAAGGGTTGAAGGGTCTGGCCTGTCTAGAAGGCGCCTGCGTATTCCTTCGGCCGAGGGTGTGATCCAATCAGGAAGGTGGGCGTGGCTTCAGGGGCGCCTGAGCAGTGCTCCTTCAACTGGGGGTGGGGCGAGCCCGAGCTCGGGTTAGGGGGCGTGGTCTCAGAGGCGCCTGCGCGGAGGCAGTTGGAGGGAGGCCCGATTCCCCTTTGTTCGGCTTCGCCATTTTGCTAGGCAGCGGCAGTGGCGGCGGCAGCGGCGGCTGGAGCCTCTGATTGGGTTTCGGGGTCCGGTACTGGAGCCAATCAGCGCGGGCAGCGAACCGGGGGAGCGAGGCACGGTGAGTGTGAGGAGCCAATATCCAGCGGCCCAGAGCCGGCCCCAGCGCCCCGATTGGCGGGTCTCGCTGACCACTCAGGAGAGGCCCAGGCGCCCGTCGAGCCCGGGGAGTCGAGCTGAGCCTAGCCGAGCGGGGCTCCCGACGGCCCAGGCCGGAGCCTGCGAGCGCCCCGGGCACTCCCGGCCGAGGCCTGCAGGGGGCCGCCCCGCGCGGGGATGGCGCCCTCGGGAACAGGCATCTCGGGGTCCAGAGCTTCGCAGGGTGCCAGAGCCAGTTGGGGATGCGATGCGTCCCCGTCCCCCCGACCCTTAGGCACAGCTTCTCAGGCCCCAGGCCGGGGGTGTTGGGTTTGCCTGCCACGAAGGCCCCTACTTTCAGGTATACACACACACGCGGGCCCAGAGCCTTGGCGGTTTCCTCCTGGTCCTTCCGGCCTCACACTTAAGCCCGCCCTTGCACTCAACACGCTCTGGCCCTCGGGACGGGAAGTCTCCCCCCGCGGGGCCCGCGCACCCCACCCCTCCGTGAGCGGGTCTGTCTGTCTGCAGCCGTTCTGGGTCGGGAGGCAGGCCCGGGGAAGACGCGCGCCGCAGCCATCGGGCCCTGCGTGCATCGCGGAGAGGGGGTGGGCCGAGAGGGGTGGCCCCGCCCCGCCGTCCCCGCTGTCCCCCTGATCGGTGGAGGGGATACATTAGTGCACCCACTCCCCGGCCCCGCTGCGCCCCTCCTCCCAGCACGCTCTTTTGGCTCGTCATTTCCTCTCTTCCCCTCCCCGATCGCCGGGCAGAGCTGCACACCTCCGTCTTGGAGCGCAACCAGACGGTCACCCGTCCTTTCCCGGGCTATAAGGCCTGTCCATTCGGTGCCTGGAACCTCACTATAGAAGGTGGCGAGCCCTGTGCATTTCTTTTCCCGGAGGCTGCACAATTTGCTTTCATTAGTGTTATCTGTTGTTGCTCATCTTGTGAATTATCGCTCCCTTGGGAATGCACAATTATTCTAACCTTTCTGTGTCACTTTGAACGTGTCAGGTTTCACTCATTAGCTCAGTCCACAGCCATCTCTTGGTTTGTTTGTTTGTTTTTTCAGTATGTTGATGTTTTCTCAGCAGGTATTTATAGAAAGGTAACAGTTTTGTGGGGTTTTGGTTAGGGTGAAAGGAAATCTCCGTTGACAACCAAGTATCAAACAGTTAGTATGTATGTACCAGGCGTCCATCTGTGTGCTGGGGAGGGAGTGGTTAGAGGTCGATAAGAACCTTCCCAGCCTGGTGGAGATTGACAGGTGAAAAAGTAATATCTCACGGTTAGTGCTGTAACAGGGCCAAGTTCAGTTCTGTGGTGCACTGACGTGTGAGCTACCAACAGCCCCGGTGGAAGGCCAGCATTGCCACACTTTTGATTGGCCTTGAAGGATAATGGGATTTCTTCGGACAAGAAAGAATGGAAGAGCCTTGCTCACAAAGAGAAAAGCAAGTGCAGAGGCACCAAGCTTTGCTGTGTGTTCAAGGGAGAAGAAAGTGTAGGGCAGTGGGCAGTTGCCGTGAGAGTTTAGGCTGGAAAGCCCAGTTGGTAAAAACACTTGTATATCTTGCTAAGGAATTTTTCGGAAGCAGTTATTTTGTGGAAATTCGGATAGGAGAAATCTACAAACACACTTTTTTCTAAGATTGGAAAAATAAGTTTCTGACTTATAGGGTTCTGCTCCACAATAGCAGCTGACTTTGGGGGGAAAAGGAAGATTTTTCTCCTAGGACTTTAAAAGTTTTTACTCATGTGAAGCACCGAGTGCAACAGTCCTTGCCACATAGAGTAGGTCTTTAGTATAATCACAGTTACTAAGGTCATACAACTGGTAGGTTGCAGAAGACTACTCCTGAGGAGTAATGCTCTTTCCACTACTAAAACCTGGGGACAGGTTTTGTTTTCACTTTTTGTAATGAGTTTTTCATTGTTTAAGTCATTGTTTAAGTCATTTATTTAATTCTTAAAATATCTAACAGATGGAGCACTGTGGTTTAGATATTTGTTAGAATGTTTACATTTGCCTTTGGACTGGATGAATACCTTGGTACTTAAAAATGGTTATATCTAGGGCTTCCCTGGTGGCGCAGTGGTTGGGAGTCCGCCTGCCGATGCAGGGGACACGGGTTCGTGCCCTGGTCCGGGAGGATCCCACATGCTGCGGAGCGGCTGGGCCCGTGAGCCGTGGCCGCCGGGCCTGCGCGTCCGGAGCCTGTGCTCCGCAGCGGGAGAGGCCACAGCAGTGAGAGGCCCGCATACCGCAAAAAAAAAAAAAAAAAAAAAAAAAAAAAAAAATGGTTATATCTAGTCACTAAAAAACCAGCAAACATTTTTGCTAGACTTCTTTCTAAACGACAGTTATAGTCTGGTCATTTTTTGCTAAACCCTTCTAGAGACTCCACCTATCTGCAGAAAAATTTAGCCTGGAATGTTGAGATACAGTAATCTGGCCTTAGCTTTCTCTTGACATGTGGCCTTGTATATACTGTTCGTATGGAAATTTTTCTGTCCTTGTTTTTATGCTCTATCCTCATTTGGAGCACTCCATTCCCTCCCACTTCATCACATATATAAATCCTGCTCATGCTTAAGACCAGGTCAGATGCCACATTTTTCTAAAGCCTTCTTATCGATCCCCAGTTGGAAGAACTCTATGTCCTCCAAACTCCCATATTACTTTGTTTTTCTCTTAGGGGTTCAGTACAGATTTTTACTCCTTTACTAAATTTAAAGACTCTTTGAAGTTAAGATCTTAGTCACAGTTTTATTTCTAAAACCTTCAGGAAGGTGTCTGACAGGTGGTACATCATTAGTGGAGATTAAGAAGCAAATTAGGAACTGCAATCCAGAACCTTTTGGATGATGGGAAAGCTGGACAGCCCTTTGTTCTTTAGTCACAGATAAGAACCTGTTTGTTGAGTTGTGAAGTCAATTTAGTGGGCCAATGCTGATAATTTTTTACAATAGAATAGAAAATATCACAGTTTATCTTATGTTATAAAGGTAAGTATTCATGAAACTTTTGTTTTAGTTACTTTTGTAATATGTTGCATGTGCATTTGTGATGTGAAATGTTTTTCTTACTGTGAGTTGTCAAAAAAATTTGAAAGCTGGGCTTCCCTGGTGGCGCAGTGGTTGAGAGTCCGCCTGCCGATGCAGGGGACGCAGGTTCGTGCCCTGTTCCGGGAAGATCCCACATGCTGCGGAGCCTGCGGGTCCGGAGCCTGTGCTCCGCAACGGGAGAGGCCACGGCGGTGAGAGGCCCGCGTACCGCAAAAAAAAAAGTTTGAAAGCTGCCGTTCTAGTTTTTACCTGGTAGTGATTGTCAAATATGATAATTCTACGGGGTTTTTCACTTGCTTATAGTTGAGTTTCTGGAAGTTTTAGCTTTAAAATAAAAATGTGTGGGGGTCTACAATGAATGGATTCCTAAGTAGTTAGCTGCATTTCAGGTTCTGCAGCTTGAAGTGAAGAGGAAGGGAAATTTCTTGCTAACCGAAATAAACATACTCACTTTCTCTCTTTGAGGAAAAAAGCATTCAAACTTTGAGTTAGGAGTGAGAGCTAACAGACTAAAGCTGGCAGGTTTAATTCTGTCAGAATGTGGCCGAAAGGCACTTGAGGAAAGACGACGATGTTTGTTTTGCAGTTCTGCTAACTGAAGCTTACAGTAACGGGAACATGTGGCTTCATAGAAGCCAGTTGCGTCCAGCCTTCACCATTAGCAGTCTCAATATCATGCTCCACGCTGAATCGCTCCCTCGTTAATATGACAGAGAATTGCTGTTAGACTTGAAGCTGCTTCCTTTTGACCCTTCAAAGTATAGTGGATTTAAGTGTTTTTAAATGGAAGCATTTGTATTACCAGGATAAACTAGTTAAGAAGAAAATCTGCATGACGTTTTATTAGTCATTTCCCTGCACTTCCAGTGTGATGTAAACTTCTGGAAATTAGTGGTCAAGGAAATAATCTTACACAGGAAGGGGATTTGGGGTGGGGTGGGTTGTTAAAATATAGAGGACATTTCTTCCTGATCCTTATTTTTTTAATCAACTCCTTTGAGATATAGTTTAGACATAAAGCATAATCATTTTAAGTGTACATTTTGATGTACACTTGATGAATTTTGACAAATTTACACACCTATGCAACCACCAGCACAGTGAAAATATAAAACATTTTATCACCCCAGAAAAGTTCCAAATGCTCTACTCCATTCAACTTCCCACTTTCCCCTCTTCCCCCTTTTCCATTTCCAGGAAACCACTGATCTGCTTTCTCTCTCTAGATTACTTTTACCTTCTCAGGGTTTCATATAAATGAAATCACACCACTGTTTTGTATCATGACCCTTAATTTTTAATTTTATTAGTTTAGAAACAAATGTATTGTGTATATTGCAATTAGAGACAAGATAGAGTTTAGGGAAGACCATTCACTTCCCTGGAAGAGCCACTTAGTCTGGCTGCAAATCTGATTTTCTGTACTGTTCCCAGAATCTCTCAGGAGCCAACTGAGTCACCCAATTCAGAAGAGACATAAAAATCAGAAAGCCAGTTTTTCAATATGCAATGAGAAATAACTATCAAGTTTACTGGTGTTTCTGATCATATCTGCTCCCTGTTGGCTACTGTATATGTAAATCCAAATTATAGCTAGATGTGTGCTTGGTGAGCATTCCATTAGAGCAAGGGTAGTGAGTTGAAGAACCACATTGCCACATACCATCATGCTGTGATGACATAGTCATCCTGTCACTTGTTTATAACTCTTACACTGTTATATACCAATTTGGTTATGAGTAATAGGCTCAATTGATTTTTATTAGAGTTTCCTCCCAACATTTTAGTATAAAAATTTTCAGACATACAGTAAAATTGAAAGTGTTTTACAGTAAACACCTGTATACCCTTCATCTAGAGTCTACTGTTAATGTACTATACTTGTCTTTTTAGAGATACCTATATATATCTATCATCAATATACTTCTTCCTAATATTTGGGCACGCACTTGAATATATTTTGATTTCTTCACATCATATTGAGACACCTTACAATCATGGTGGGTGATTCACATCATCCATCGTGTGTGGATTTGTGGAGAGTGGTGCACTGCTTTGCTGCTGTGATGTGCAGATCATGTAACTCATATAACTTTGTCATTCAAATTTTAGAATTCATGAAGGCCTGGAGAAAAGTTTGGGGAAAGATTTATCTACATTTTGCTTATATACAACTGTACCTCCCCCATGTTTCCAAGGTGAATTACCCTTTGATAATTTATATAATTTTAAATTTTTGAATCAGGCCTTTATTCGGGGTTCTCAAATATCACTTCAGTTTATCAAATTGTGTGCTTATTTCAAAAAGGAGCTTTCAGCTGTTAAAGTGTATGAGAATAGTAAATTTGGGCATTGACTGCATATTTGATATTAAGAGCTTACAGATTTTTTAATGTTTTGAAGTAATTGTAGAGGCACAATGTCATTGTGATAAAATGATAAAGAAAATAATCTACTCTTTGGAGATAGATGCTGAAGTATTTTTGGAGTTTTGGAATAATAAAGTGTCTGGGATTTGCTTCAGAATAATGCAGGGGTAGGTGGAAAGTGGATAAGATAATATGTGGAATAAGATTGACCATGGGTTGAAAATTGTTGAAGTTGGGTAATGGCCATAGGGGTTCATTATAATGTTCTCACTATTTTGGTACATTTTTGAAAATTATCATAGTAAAAGTTAAAATTATACAATAAAGAGTGGGGTATTATTAGGCATTCAGATTCATGACTGAGGA
This sequence comes from Kogia breviceps, assembly GCF_026419965.1. Lineage (NCBI taxonomy): Eukaryota > Metazoa > Chordata > Mammalia > Artiodactyla > Physeteridae > Kogia > Kogia breviceps. The sequence goes on from NC_081319.1 coordinate 74,657,481, forward strand.
AAACTTAAATTCTTTTCAGAGAAAATCATAGCCTGCTGTTTCTGTAATTCCTTTTTATTCCTTGCTCTGGATTAAAATGCAAACTCCTAAACCTTTGCTGGGTCTTTCTTACTTAACACTACTTAATGGGGATTTTGATAAGCAACGTGTTTGACTTCAGGTCTGGGTAATTACTAAATAATAAACACTGACATTTTAAATTGCTTACCATATGTAGTGTAAATGTGTTACAAATTAAAGAAACTGTTCTCTAAAGTACATATGCAGACTTGGAAATCAGTGTTAAATAGGCTTTGTAACAAAGTGATGTAGTTTAATGAGAATTTAAGGTGCAAGTGTTGCTCTAGTAGTATTGAAAGGAAAGTTTGCTGATGAGAAATGACAAAGAACATTTTTTATGTATGTTAAATAGCGTTATCAAGGTTAAGCATCTGGTGAGGCCTTTATTAACAATCTCACTTCACTTTTCCTACCTTTCTAATAGGAGTGCATCTTGAAGTCTTGCAGGATCTCCAGAGTGAAACTCACTGTGGTCAAGACTCTAACTTGGAGGGACCATGGAACAGTATACAGCAAACAGCAATAGTTCAACAGAGCAGATTGTTGTACAGGCTGGACAGATTCAGCAGCAGGTATGGAAGTAAAACTGCTATAAACATCACAGCAAAAGAGCTGATGATAGCACTGCTCAGTAGCGGAATTGAGAGGTCTCAGATCTTATAAGAGTGGGTCTGGTGACTTGTGCTGAAGTGCTTTTCAAAGATTGGATTTGTTGCAGTTTTTCTCATTTTCTCTGTACAGAAGTCTATATCCAGTCCATAACCACTTAGAATTTGATTTCATGGGAGCCTGGTTTAATAGTAAATTGCCCCCTTTTATCATATTAGAAATCAAACACCTAGTCTGTTTTCAGATGGAATTATAGAGGGGGTTTTTTTGTTCTTCCTGGATTCAATTTGGTTGTTTCTCTTATTGATTAAGGTACCCTGTGGTCTAGTAAGGCTTTGGCCACAATAAACAAACCGATAGCTTCTAAGAAATCCACTGTCCTTTGATTTGATCCATCACAGTGCTTATTTTGAAAAGCTCTAGTTTAACATGAGGATGATATTTAGATAGCCACACTTAAGGATAAGCACATATTAGACAGGCATTCCCTGCTGCTGGTTTATCCTAATTAAGATAGGTTGCCTTCTTGAATTTATATACAGATTACATTTTCTGATGATTTATACCTGGCTTTATTTTAGGAAAACTTCACTTGTTTTTTCTCCCTGGAAGAAAGAAATTTATTATGCATTGATTTAACCTTAGGCCAAGATTGGGAATGTTTTATTTCCAAAATGGAACTTAGATAATATAGAAAATTAGTTAGTAGGGAGGGCAGAGGATGTTTTGATGGTGAGTTGTTCCACCTAATGATCAAAGAAAGGAGCTACTCTTGATTAAAAGAGATTAATTATCGAAATTCCTTTGCTGGCTTTTCCTTCCACGTAACTGCAGCTTCCTTCAACTGCCTTGGTAGAAAAGGGGATTCTACAGAGGACCCTCCATTCATAACAATGCCCTGGTGGGTGAATTCTTGTTCTGTCAGAACTTACTATTAGGAGTAATAAAAATTAGGTTGAATCTGTGAAAACATTGCTTCTAAGGTAGTCCAACAGAGTAGGAGTAATCCTAGTTTGGGGACATAAGAGCAGTGACCTCATGAAGATGATTTTGGCTCAGTGATTACCTCATTCTTTCTGGGGATTGCATTTCAGTTCCAGAAATTCTTCATTGTAGCTTCAAAGCTGCTAAAACCTGATTAACTTTTTTGTTCTTGTGAATTCATTTGAGGAAATAAAAAGAGCTTTAAAATAACTTCACGAAGAAGGATCAAATACCTATTTTTGGAGGGAAGGACTGTGTTAAAAAAAATTTTTGTTAATGATGTCAGCTATATTGATTTTTTTGAGTCATGGAAGTGTGTTTTGAGTTCCACTCTGGGGACAAAGGGCTTATATCTGTTACCTTCAACAAAACAGCTTCAGTATAGGGAGTCTACAGTTTGAAAGTCCTGTATAGGGTGGGGCTATTGAAAGAAGACCCTCCCTCTCCCACAAGAGGTAAGGTGACCTCATGTCTTGAACTATACATTTCCTTCCTGACACATTTCAAGCTCTTCCTGTTCCTGTTCTCAGCAGCAGGGTGGTGTTACTGCTGTCCAGTTGCAGACTGAGGCCCAGGTGGCATCCGCCTCAGGCCAGCAAGTCCAGACCCTCCAGGTAGTGGTGCCCTCTCTAATTCTCTGTAAGCACTGCATGAACTTCTCCTCTCCTCATGTTTGGTGCTGTTTGTGGTAGGATCTCATGGAGAAATGGCAAAGTCAGTTGCATGTCTTTGATGCTGCTAACTTGTCTTTGAGGCTTAGAAGATGCCAGTTTCCTAATGTTTCATGCTAAATCATGTAGTGACCCCAGTATCAACTTTCTGAAAAGTGCCGTTTGGCTAATATTTCTTTGGGAATGTCTGGGAAAGAATCAGTATAAGGGACAGGAAGAAATTCTTACAAGTGGCATTAGAACATATTTAGAGATCAAACTGTAATAAGATTGCATGGTAACTTTTCTTGAGTTTGTATTATGATAGTGGAGAAGAAAATATATACATTTTACTAGGGTCGATTGTGCTTTATTTTTATTAAAAGGACAACTTGGCTGTCCTGTCCTGCAATAATGATTGCACTTGACAAGATTGATCTAATCACTGAATCTTGTTAATCTCTTAACTGCTATCCTTTCATTACCTTTCTTGGGGAAATAATGACTTAGACAAGTCATTATTGTTAGATCTGCAGAGATTGCCCCATAGCTCTTGGACAGAGGTGGGATATGCTTTCTGTAAGTCTTAAGTATTATAGCCACCATAAGAATTCCTACTTAATGCAGTTTCCTAACATTATGTATGACCAACTTAAATATGTAAATTGGGGTTATATTTTGGCCAGTTCCTATATAAAGATAAGTGAAGAAACATAAGTCTTTTCTGAGTTTATAGGTTACTTTAACTAAAATGACCATATTTTTGAGAAATTGACAAGATTTGAGTACCCTGCCTTTTTCCCTCCATTGAATGGAAATGATTCAGAGTAGGAGCTAGAATGTAGAACTAGCATCTCACTATTATTAGTGCTGTTTAGCAAGTATCCTGCAGTGAACTACCCCTTAGTGTAATCATTTCACTTTACCCTTTCAGCCCCACTCCCAAACCTGCCACTCATAGTGTTTGATGATGATGTACAGCCAATTCTGCACATAAATTAAGCTGAAATAAGCTGAGCTTATAGGTACTCCCAAACTATATTCAAATCTCAGTTCAGCAGTTTGTTAACTCATGTTTTTCATGCTTGCTTCATCTTATTGAAATATAAAACAGTATTGTCATTAACCACTTGTGGAATGGGAATGTAACATGCTCTTAACTGTATGGCTTCTTGTCTGATGCATGTATTCTTGTATTCATTCATATGTTGTAAAAACAGTGGGTTCCTTGGAGTCTCAAATGGTTCATCATGTGCATATATAGGGAAAAGTGTGTCAACGAAGGGAAAAGTTAAGATGATGGATAGCCAGAAAATTACTAATAGTTGTGCCTTAAAACTTGTGTTTCCTACTTAGGCAGATTTTATTTAAAGAAATGGAGGTGCTTTATGAAAATAATGGAAACCTTTCCTCTAGGGCTCTCAATATTTTGGAGAATTTTAAATACTTCTTTCAGTTAGTCATGCAATAAATATTCTGGCAAGTCTTTCCTCATAGAGCATATGCAAGCCTTTAAAAAGTAAAGTGGAATTTCTCAATGAACAGTTTAACAAAATACAGGATTTGAATGTTCATGAAGATTATGATATGCTTGGGGGTGGGGGAAGCTTAATATCTAATCTACTAATCTAGGACAGATTGGTCTTTTAACTAATTCCTGTTATTTGAACATACTTTCACTAGCATTAAGAAGGATTATTTCATATATACGGATTTTCTTTTGATCTGTTACAAATAATTCCTCAAAACAAAGATAGAAAGTTTGGACTTTTAGCTATTCTATTGAACTAAAGTGGCTTATTTTTTGGCTTTCAGAATGCAGTTAGCTAGATATTTTTATATTGAGACTCAAGATATTACAGAGCACTTAACAATGCCCTGGCTTCTAGAGTAATCCATTTACTCATTGGAGCTTGAAAGTTGGGAGTTTTTTGGTACACTTGAGTGCTTTGTATAATTTTCATATTTGTTAAAGCTAAAATAACTATGCAGGTATTGCAGGGTCCAGTGTGAGAATTTCCACCACAGAGATTGCAAACTGACCAGCAATATATTTCTAGGAATTTTTGCTAGTAGGCTCCTTAAACAACCACAGGACTAGAATTCTCAGTGAGGTGAAGAGGGTAAAAGGTATATGTTTCATTTATGCTTGACAAACTGTAGGGAGGAAGGGCATTCTATATAAGCTCCCAGAGCTGCTCACTACCTAACCTGGAGTGGTTGCTAGGTACAGTTTGATTTACTCCTTACAAGTTACTTAAAATTTGCAGTCAACCACCATCCCCACCATCAGCCCTCCCTCTCATTGCCTCCTCTCCAGCCTTCACTAGAGACTATTCCTGGATATTGGTCTTAAAACAAAAATAGCCTTGATGATTTGATTAAATAATTCTCATGGGTTTAGCCTGTATTTGATGATAAATGCCTTATATCTATTGAGACTTCCCAAAGACTCTTCCTTATTCTCCATTATATCTGACCTTAAAGTATTCAGGTTGGCATTTAGTCAGATACTATATTTTCAAAAAAGTCTACTTGAGGATGAGGACTTGAGACTTATTTTCTTAGTGTCTCTCCTACCTTCGCCCCCTCTAGCAAGGCAGCAGAGTAGATGCAGTGATTGTCTTTTGGTAAAAACCATTTTGTGTCTTATGTTATTTCATTGTTCTTATTTTACTTTATTTTAGGTCCAGGGGCAGCCATTAATGGTACAAGTCAGTGGAGGCCAGTTAATCACATCAACTGGCCAACCCATCATGGTCCAGGCTGTTCCTGGTGGACAAGGTCAAACCATCATGCAAGTACCTGTATCTGGGACACAGGGTTTGCAGCAGGTGAGTGGTATTTTTTTAAATGTTTAGACAGAATAATAGGATACAGGTTTTAAGAAATATAGGTTGTTGCAAACTGAAAATTGATATTACACTTAATTGTTTCTTACCTTCTGTTCGCATTTAGTCGATTTCCCACCTTTGTAGTGTCAGTGATATAAAGCAGAGCTATACAGAAATTGGACATCTCTGGTAAGGACTAAGATATTAGACGTGATCTCAAATCAATGTAAAGAATATAAAAGGAATCTAGTTTAATAAAAGTAATTCATTGGTGTGATCTCAGTTGGCACTTCTGGGCACTGGGGGAGGGAATTTTATAGTCTTCATTTCCTTCCATGTAATTTATAACTTGAGTTATGTAGCAAGTGATGGAAATATTTCAGTTCAAACCTATCGCACACACCTCAAGCTGTACTTAGAGCAAAATTTATAAACTTAAATATTTTAAAAGAAGTGCAAATAAACAATGGTATTTCTCTTAGAAAATTAGGAAAAGAACAAAATGAGCAAAAGATAGGTTAAAATTAATGAAGTAGAAAACCAACAAATGTAGAAAAGTAAATAAAAGCTGATTCCTTAAACAGACATATAAAGTAGTTAGGTAAATCCACTGGAAAGACTGATTGAGAAACAGAAAACAAAAGTAAACAGGACACACAACTCTGGCATCAAATTTTTAGAGGGATTTTTATCTTGTTGGCAAAAATTTTAAACAGTAATTATATCCAGTGCTAGAATGGGTGTGAAGAAAATGAAACACTCATTATTTTTGGTAATTTTCAAATTCTAAAGTCATTTTGGAAAGGTATCTCACTCTTAAATACATAAGCCTTTTGATCTACCTGTCCTGCTTCTGAGAATCTATCCTATAGGAACACAAGCATCAATATGTAGGGAGAAATGTACAAAGACATTTATTGCAGCATTCTACTAGCAAAAAAAAAAAAAATATATTGTAGCCTGAGTGTCTGTTAATAAGGATAAAGAAATGGTTGAATACATCATACTGTATTCATATGTAGTGTTATGTTCTTGTTAAAAAGGATGAACTGTTGACTTTGGGTGAGGGGTTAATATTGAAGTATTTTAGTGAGAAATAATTTTCAGAGAAGTATATACTTAAGTCATCTCACCTTTGTAATTAATAGCTAAATCCCAATGAGTATATATGTTTATGAACTTTGTACTAAAATTTTCTAAAGCTGTTTATATCTTTAATTTGTTTTAACAGTTACACTATTTCATTAATGTCTTCATTTTTCTGGAGGAATGTAATATAAGTTGAAAAAATTTGGCTATGCTTGATAAATCAAACTTTTAAGTTTTGCATATTCCCTTGTAGTCTTGTGCACACCTTTCAGACATAGTTACACACATGCATATAGTTTTCATTGTTGTGTGTTTGGTGGTTTTGTTTGTTTTTACTTTGCTTTCTTTTCCCCCACATGATTTTCTTATCGTTTTTAATTCCTTCATAATGGTCAATCTGATGAATCAGAATTTCTAATTTGCAAAGTGTATTTAGAGATTTTTGTTTATTTTTCTTTTTCTGCTTTTATAGGTAAGATTACTATAAATGTATTTGAATTTTATAGCTTTATTTTTTCAGTTGAATTTAATCTTACGGTAATTTCTTTGGAGTGGAAGAATTTGTTGGGCAAAGGGTAAGATCATTTTTAAAGCTGTTGGCATATTTTTGCCAAGATAGAGTTTTAGTTAGGATTAAAAATAGTTTCCATGTTTCTCCATGCATAAATGTATGAGCCTCTAAATATATTTGAGTGTGTGTACTTACCTCAGTTTCACACTGCTATTTCATTTCTGTCCTTGCTGTCATCGCCTCATCTCCAGCCCCCCCTTGCCACTCCCTCTTCTCTATTGAATAGAAGTAGTGTGATTCAGTGCTAGGAACATTGTACCACGAGTGCAATGACCTGACTTCATTCATAGGTCTGCCATTAAACAAACTTTCTGATCTTGGCCAAGTCATTTGAGTGTCAGTTTTCTCATTTGAAAATGCAGTTTATATCGGGTGATTGCTAGGGTTCATTTCAGCTCTAAATTCTGTGATTTTTGTGGGATTTGTTTTTGGCCTTTAAGAGACATTGAAATGGTTATTTTATTCCCCTCCCTCCAAGCAGGACTGTAACTAATCAAACCATCTTGGAAAAATTATTTTCTGTTAATGTTATATAATATGGCTCTAGGTAAGATCCCATAGCCTCCCTTAGAATGCTTAAAATTTCAATCCATTTTTATTAGAGGTTGCTTTAGTGTTTTTTGAATAACCGTGTCTTTTAGAAGTGTACTTAACCTTTTTTTGGATTGCATCTCCTGTTTTAGAATTCCAGGAAACCTGTGCTCTTGAGATTAAAATCCCTGGCTTGATATAGACAATGGAACTAAAGCAGAGAGCCAAGAAATAGATGCAAGAATATTTGAAATTGGTATATAACAAAAAATAGTATAAAGTATCATTGAAGAAATGGTTTAAGAATGATATCAAAAAAGAAAATTGATCTCTACCTCATGCTATATCAAAAATACTTGCTAGATAGATTACAAATCTAAATGGAAAAAAAGCATACTTGGAAACTTTTATATTCTCTTTACAGGATGCTGTGGGGTAGAGAAGGATTTCTTAAAGACAAAAAAAATTGATTTGACTACTTTAAAATAAAAACTTGTATACATCAAAATATATCATAAAACAAAGGTAGAAAACAAAATTTGGAGAAGGTATTTTTAACATGTAACTGGGTTCGTATCCAGAATACATTAAAAAACAGTTTTTATGTATTGATATGAAAATAACAATCCAGTAGAAAAATGGGCAAAGAATATGAATAGATAGAAGAGGAAACTCTATTGACCAGTAACACGTATTCCTTGCTATCCAAAACAGGTAGAAAAAGATCCAGATAACCAGATAAATTTCTTTACTTGTTTATTTACCAACACTTTCTAATTTAATTTGTTAAATCTCAGTGTTGACTGCAGGGGTGTCTAATATGATAGTCTCAACCTTTCTGTACAAAATCTTTTAAGGATTTTGTATATGCATATTTATAGAATCCCAGTTGGAAAAATCAGGAATTACTTAATTTTTTTTCAATATGTTATTATCAAAAACTTCAAACAGACAAAAACAAAGAGAATGGTATGGTGAATCCTCATCACCCATTTTAACACACAAACTAGTATTATATTTAAGTAAATCCATTTTCATCTGTATTCCCCTACTCAAGGGTTATTTTGAATATATGTAGTACCTTTCATCTATTAAAAATAGGGTATATTAGGTATATTTAGGGTAATTTTTTAAATTTTATGTATTTATTTATTTTTGTCTGCGTTGGGTCTTCGTTTCTGTGCCAGGGCTTTCTCTAGTTGTGGCAAGCGGGGGCCACTCTTCATCACGGCGCGTGGGCCTCTCACTATCGCGGCCTCTCTTGTTGCAGAGCACAGGCTCCAGACGCACAGGCTCAGTAGGTGTGGCTCATGGGCCTAGCTGCTCCACGGCGTGTGGGATCCTCCCAGACCAGGGCTCGAACCCGTGTCCCCTGCACCAGCAGGCAGACTCTCAACCACTGCGCCACCAGGGAAGCCCCAAGGGTATATTTTTAAATGAACATGCTTTTAGAAATATATACCCATTCCAGCCTATCATCATTCTAAAAACTGACATTGATTCCTTAATGTATCTAGACCGGTCAAAATTCCCCCATTGTTTCATAAATGGAAAACAAGTTATCTCTAATTCATAATAGAGCAAATCAGGACTTCTTTTTTTCCTCTTTAGAGCATTTCCTGCCTTCTAGAGGAATTTGGGTAACTAACACTCCAGAACCATAGGAGGCCAGTGTCAGCAGGATACTAATCTTTTATGTTCTGTTCCACAGATACAGTTGGTCCCACCTGGACAGATCCAGATCCAGGGTGGGCAGGCTGTGCAGGTACAGGGCCAGCAGGGCCAGACCCAGCAGATCATCATCCAGCAGCCCCAGACAGCCGTCACTGCTGGCCAGACGCAGGTAATTCCACTGTCCACTGTGTCAACACAGGAGCACAGCTGCTTTGGGAGTGTTGGACAACTGAGTCAAATATTTCACATGTAGTAGAAATGGGGAAGAAAACCATCCAAAAAATTTCCTTTTCTTAAAAAGGACTACATAGTCCTTTTCATAGTCCTTTTCTTTGTGGTGTCTTTGGAATCTGTTAAATTGTGGCATTATTTATTTCCCACAGACGCAACAGCAGATTGCTGTCCAGGGGCAGCAAGTGGCACAAACTGCCGAAGGGCAGACCATCGTCTATCAGCCAGTTAATGCAGATGGCACCATTCTCCAGCAAGGTATGCGTGCCCATCATTTCTGTGGCAATTTTGGGGGCATCCTTTTTATCTTGAGTAAATGACTGCTTTAGAAATTTTGTGGTGACCTCTATACAACATATTTTTGAAAAACAACAAAATTTCCTCTAAGTCTCCATTGATTGTTAGTTCCTTGTCACCAATATGCAACCAATGTTGATTCCATTTGTAGAACTACAGTGGTTGTTAAAGACAACCACTAGGACCCTAAGGATTATATGAGCTTTTTATTCTTTCTGGGAAGAAATGTTTTCTAAATAGAAAATTAGAAATACGAAGTTTCTTTAGTGGTAGAGACATACATCATAAGTCAAGTTGGCATTTATTGCTATTGCTGCTTTTTTTTTTTTTCTGGGCCACTTCATTATTAATTTATTCCAAAAAGACTTATATGCCCACTGTGTATATGTAGCACATTACTAAAGTAGTTTTCTTCTCAAAGACCCTCTAGTAAGTGAGACATGCATGTGACCAAATAAACACAGTGCATAGCCCTTATTAGAGGTATGTATTCTATGACTAAAGGTTTGACATGTGATTAAAATTTGGCAGTATACAAGATCCAGTGAGTGCAGTAAGTGTGCTCTCCCATCACTTGGGAGAGGGCCTGAACTGGCAGGAGCTCAAAGAATGATGAACAAATCCTCAAGTGCTGCTGTTGATACCTTGGGGGCTTGGAGTACCTGGTTTAATTGGAAGTTTTAGTCCTGCAGCTGTTCGACTCATTGTCAGTTTAGGGTAAACAAATTAAAAGTTTATAAAAATCTTCATCCTGAAGCAGGTTAGTCATATATATAAGAACAGTTGATATAGCTGGAGTCATACTGACCCATAGAAAGGGAAGCCTCCAAACTTTTTGGTCACCCACTGAAAACTGTTATTGGAATACCCAGGGAATTATCCATTTCAAGGGTACTTTTATTCAGAACTGGAACCCAGATAGTTAATAGAATTTCTAAGATTGTGATTACTTGGATTATATACAGCAAACCAGGGAGAGAATGGAGGAGTGCTTTTTCTCCCCTTGTGCTATTGAGTATGTTTTTCCAGGGTGCATAAGTGTGTGCCAGATAGAAGAGGGACTAACTGTGTTCCCTCCTTTCTGTGTACCTGTTTTTTGTTTGTTTTATGTTTTATTTTCTTAAAGTTACAGTCCCTGTTTCAGGCATGATCACCATCCCTGCAGCCAGTTTGGCAGGAGCACAGATTGTTCAGACCGGAGCCAATACCAACACGACCAGCAGTGGGCAAGGGACTGTCACTGTGACACTGCCAGTGGCAGGCAATGTGGTCAATTCAGGAGGGATGGTCATGGTAAGAAAATTGATTTTTCATTTCACTGTTCTCATCTGTAATTTGTTTTTCCATGTATCTTTGTCTTTGAAGATTTCTTCAGCTTGCAATTTGATATCTCTCATAAAGCTTGTTTATAATGCTGACCTCTTAGGATTGCGATTAATCCCTTAAGACACAGAGATCTACTTTTACAATAAACATTACAACAAACCATAATTCATTCTGAGCACCTACTATGTGCCAGAGACTATTCTAGGTGCTAGAGATATAGCAGAAGATAAACAGATGTATTTGCTTCTCTGTAATCTTATTCATAATTCAAATAATGAAGGGAGATACAAACTACTGATCTTCGGGAAGTGGAAAGTATATTGCCCAGAGTGGGTAAAACAAGAAGTAAGTTCAAAATTAGAAAGATTGTAATCAATAGAGAAACCAAAAACTGTGATGTAAATATATTGGGAAGATAGGGAAGGAGAGTTGGGTGGTGTGAGTGAAAGCTAAATCCTCATATATGTCAAAATAAGGTGTCAGTATACAGTACCTAAAATGGATAAATTCAGAATGAGTAGTAGAAACCTGCACAGAAGTAGAGGAACTACCAGAAAAAACAACAACCATTCAAAGTTGTTATAGTTGGGAAGGTAGTGGGGCACAGGAGCCCGTTACTTGTTTCCTCATACATTTAGTACAGTGTTTTGTTTTTGTTTAAGAAAATATGGGTTGAATTATATAGTAAGTTAACAATTTAATTAAATTATTTATATAACTAAAAGGATTTAGTAGCACTTGGTCAATCTGAACCTACCTTCCTTTGTGTTTTCCTTGTGCTCTTTTATTGCCTTACGATTACCATTCATGACCATTAGATGGCAGCAGACATTCCTAGAAAATGGAGCAGTTGTGAGGACAAAAATTAGGACACGGTTGTGTCATTTCTCAGTATGGCTCCTTAGCCCCTATTACAGAATCATCTGGAATGTTTGTTGAGAATGCAGGCCTTCATCATCAAAAAATCTACAAACAATAAATGCTGGAGGGGGTGTGGAGAAAAGGGAACCCTCTTGCACTGTTGGTGGGAATGTAAATTGATACAGCCACTATGGAGAATAGTATGGAGGTTCCTTAAAAAACTAAAAATAGAACTGCCATACCACCCAGCAGTCCCACTACTGGGCATATACCCTGAGAAAACCATAATTCAAAAAAGAGTCATGTACCACAATGTGGATTGCAGCTCTGTTTACGATAGCCAGGACATGGAAGCAACCTAAAATCAACAGATGAATGGATAAAGAAGATGTGGCACATATATACAATGGAATATTACTCAGCCATAAAAGGAAACGAAATTGAGTTATTTGTAGTGAGGTGGATGGACCTACAGTCTGTCATACAGAGTGAAGTAAGTCAGAAAGAGAAAAACAAATACCGTATGCTAATACATATGTATGGAATCTAAGAAAAAAAAAAACAGGTCATGAAGAACCTAGGGGTAAGATGGGAATAAAGACACAGACCTACTAGAGCATAGACTTGAGGATATGGGGAGGGGGAAGGGTAAGCTGTGACAAAGTGAGAGAGTGGCATGGACATATATACACTACCAAACGTAAAACAGATAGCTAGTGGGAAACAGCCACATAGCACAGGGAGATCAGCTTGGTGCTTTGTGACCACCTAGAGGTGTGGGATAGAGAGAGTGGAAGGGAGACGCAAGAGGGAAGAGATATGGGGATATACGTATATGTATAGCTGATTCACTTTGTTATACAGCAGAAACTAACACACCATTGTAAAGCAATTTTACTCCAATAAAGATGTTTAAAAAAATAAAATAAAATGCAGGCCTTTGGTATAAATGTTCTCCAAGAATCTGCATTTAACTAAGTGTCCTATAAAAGCTGTTCTTTGTACCATTCAGAAGAAAACTAACAGGGACCAATAAACTGTTTCCCATGTCCATGCTTCATGTCACTAGTTAATAAGCTCTGATTTTCTTTTCATACAGATGGTACCTGGTGCTGGCTCTGTGCCTGCTATCCAGAGAATCCCTCTCCCTGGGGCAGAGATGCTTGAAGAAGAGCCTCTCTATGTGAATGCCAAACAGTACCACCGTATACTTAAGAGGAGGCAAGCCCGGGCTAAATTAGAGGCAGAAGGGAAAATTCCAAAGGAAAGAAGGGTATGTATAACTTTGGGAAAGATACAGGATGAGAATGGCAGGGTTCTACTTTTGAAATTACCTTTTATGTAGTTTGTTTCCTTGAGTACCTTCCAAACATTCAAGTTAGATAGCTGTTACCTTTTGTAAACGCATTTATTATTGCTCTATGGAGCTGCAACTACAATATTTAAAAAATAACTATGACATAAATAGGGTGTTTTTTTTTTATCTTACGTAAAAGAAGTCCAGAGATAAATTGTCTTGGGCTGTGGTAGCACATTTCTAGTCCTCAAGACCCATTCTCCTCCTTTCTTACTGTCCTGATATTCTTAGTATGCTGTCCATAGTCCAAGATGACTGTCTGGACTCTAGCCTAGGAGCAAAGGGAATAAGAAAGGCATTCTTTCAAGGAAACATTCAAGAAGTTCCATGCATCTCATTAGCCAAAATTTAATTACATGGCCACACTCAACTGCAAATAAGTATAGGAAATGCAGTCTTTTTACTGAGCAGCCAACTAAAATTTGGTTTGTTATTAAAGTGAAAGAGAGGATATATATTGGGAGGTAGGTAGTGATCTCTTATATCTTTGGGGAATCTTTATTTAGTTATTACTCATTTGGCATTTATATTCTTATGATAGTTAGATATGGTTAGCTGCTGTTTGTGTTTTCTCCAGAGATTTCTCCATAATACAAGGTCATAATTGCCCCTGGTAGCTTTGATCACAGCTGTCCTAAACTTTTGACCATTAGACAGCTATGCTAGTTTCAGCTAGTAGTTTTATTTTTCTTATTTTAGAAATACCTGCATGAGTCTCGGCACCGTCATGCCATGGCACGGAAGCGTGGTGAAGGTGGACGATTTTTCTCTCCAAAGGAAAAAGATAGTCCCCATATGCAGGTAAGAAGATTTATACCTTTTATTCTTCTCTTTACTGCCTTGTATTTTCTTGGGTGGAAGCCTTCACATTGTCCTCTTGATATTTTCAAACTAGGGACTTAATCAGTCTCTAAACTGGATACAACATTGTGTGTCTTAGAGCCCTTTTCACTTTAAAAGAATTAAGGTCTTTAGTCAGTGGCCTTTTTCCCTTCCAGTCTTTGCCAGTTATTACTATTAATTCCTTCTTAAAATTCTCACTTTTCTTGATTTTCAAAGAACAAGTTTGTTTCTTAGTGTAGTAGTAGTAGTTGCAGCAGCAGCAGCTAACACTTAACTGCTGTGTGCCAGCCATTATGTTAAGCACTTTTCTTTTGTAAGCATTTTTTCATTGAATCTTTACAACAAGCTCAAGCCCCATGAGGTAAGAACTATAGTTTCCATTTTACATTTGAATCTGAGGTTTAGAGGGGTTAAGTTATTTGCCTAAGGTAAAAAATATTTAATAAAATGGTGCAACTGAAATTCATACCTAGGAAGTGTAATTCCAGAACTTAGTCTGTAACCATATTGGTTCTTATATCTAATTTCACTGATTTTTTTTTTTTTTTTTGGCGGTACGCAGGCCTCTCACTGTTGTGGCCTCTCCCGTTGCGGAGCACAGGCTCCGGACGCGCAGGCTCAGTGGCCACGGCTCACAGGCCCAGCCGCTCTGCGGCATGTGGGATCCTCCCAGACCGGGGCACGAACCCGTGTCCCCTGCATCGGCAGGCGGACTCTTGACCGCTGCGCCACCAGGGAAGCCCTCACTGATTGTATCTTATTGGCATTTCTAGTCAATATGTCCAAAATAGAACTGTTGGTTTTTATTTTATTTTTTTATGCCTAAACCAGACACTCATCTCAACAAGTGACATTCCATTCACCCAGTTATTAAAGCTAGAATTGTCCAATTCTTGAAGTCCTCTTGGTTTTAACTCTAAAATATACTCTGAATCAGCTTACTTTTTTCCCTCATAACTGCTGTCAGCCTGGTCTAACCTGCTCTTCTTTGCTTCAGTTATTACAGCAGCTGCCTAGTCTCCCTTCTTCCCCTCTTGTGCCCCTCTAGTTCACTCTCCACATCTTAGTGTGATCTTTCTAAACATGTATCCTATCATATCACCATCCTGCTTAAATCCCTTCTACTCCCACCCTTTTCCATTTGCACTTAGTCTAAAATACAGAGTTCTTACCATGGCCAGCAAGGCCCTGCATGATCTAGCTCCTGCCCACTTCTGGCTTTATTTCCTCCTGCTGCTTGGTCTTTATGCTCTTGCTATAGTGTTCAGGAACCTTTGTCTTCAAAATAGCTGGTCTGTAAAGCTTTTCACGCCATCCTTTTGCTTGGCTATCTCCTTCTTTTAGGTCTTGGTTTAAATCTGAGAGGCCATATCCAGAGGTCTCTTCTACCCCATTGTTTTCTCACATCTTCCTTTTCTTTTGAGTGCAATATTGATAATAATCATATTGTTTTATTTGTGTGATCGTGCAGTAGTTGTCTCCTTCACTAGACTGTAAGCTGTGTAGAAAGTTGAGGATTGTTGTTCTCTATTGTACTTAGCATGGTGCCCATTTAAGAACAAGCACTCAGTAAATGTTTGTTGAATTAATGGCTTCCTCCCATTTACTGATGCTTTATTCTGTATACCCATCACATCCCACCTGCACTACTGTCAAATCTGTCTTTATAAGATGGTGCTTTCTTAATCATGTCAGTCCCGTGCTCAAGGATGCATGCTAGTTGCTCACTGCTTTCTGCAGCAGATCTCAAACTATTTCTGTAAGTTACTTAGCCTCGCTTTCTTCACCAGTAAAGTGGGATGCTGTTGATACTTTATAGGAATGTTGGGATTTCATGCAGTAAGTTACATTAGGCACCCGTTTAGCACAGTGCTTAGTGCATGGTGAGAGCTCAGGAGAGGCTGGTTATTGTTCATGCTCACTGATCAAGACCCAGCCTCTGGTCCTACCACCTCCAGAAATGTTTCAGCTTTTTCTTGGATCGCACCAGGTGAGGCTTCAGAGTGTTGGTGTGGAGGAACTAAAAGTGGTTACTGTGGAGTGTTGCAAAAACCTTCCAAGGACTGATCCCCTCCCCCCTTTTTTTTTGCCACACTGCACGGCTTACAGGATCTTAGTTCCCCGACCAGGGATTGAACGCAGGCCATGGCAGTGAAAGCACCACATCCTAGCCACTGGACCACCAAGGAACTCCCAAGGACTGATCTTTGTCTTAACACTACAGGGTTTTTGTAAAAGGCAGACAGGCAGAGTTTAATGGAAAGAAGATTAAATCAGAGCCAAGAGATTTAGGAGTTAGTTCTTGCTGGGCTCCTCACTAACTTTTTGACTCTAGTCCAGGCAAGTCACTTTCCCCATCCAGGCTTCAGGTTTATCTACAAAATGAGTGCATTAAAGTAAATAAGTAAATTCCAGCATTCCCTGCTAAGTGCTCAGTATTTAAATATGATGATCAGAAAATATACAACATGACTTGTTTTCTCTGGGTCTTTTTCTTAGCCACCTAAGGACCCTTAATCCTTAAGCATAGAGCACAGCATAGGAGCTTAAAAAGAGAGGTACTCTCAACTCTGGAGTGTTTAGTAATGGAATGCCAGGCCAGACTTGGAATCTTTTTAAGAATAAGGTGTATTATCTCTTCTTTCCTAATGGAGCTGCGTTTCAATCTGTGTGTGCAGACTTAGATACATCACAAGCCTTTGGTTTACTTAAAAGTTTGTGTATTTCCGTTGGTGATAAGTAGTGAGGGCCATGAGTTCCCAGTTCTTTTGCAAAGGACTTTAATTGTTATGCTTTCTTTGTAGGATCCAAATCAAGCAGATGAAGAGGCTATGACACAGATCATCCGAGTGTCCTAACCCCAGGCCATGTGATGGTACCGATTAAGGTCATGTTCCTCGCACTGTTTCCCACTGTTCCAAGGAAACTGATCAACTCTTCCAATGGGACACTGACGATTACATTCTGCCCTTTTCTACAGGACAGAAACCACTTAGTTTTTAATAAGTGGCTCAGTATTATAATTGCAAGGATGTCTGGCAAATTGAAGTTGCAAGCCTTTGTCTCACCCTTTCAGTCAGGACTTATTTCAGACTGTTGGTGACATTGACATTTCATGGATTGGGATGATGCAGGGGACCCATGCCAGCCCAGCAGTACCACACCTAGCACTTAATGTTGACTGGTAATGCCAGCCAGCCATCTCAGCAGAGGAGAACGACCTTCTCAACTTAAACTGCAGTCAGGGAAGCTGCAGCCCACTCCTTCCCATGGATTCCAAACAGCACCCATCCCTCTGATGGGGGATCTCAGGCTGACTAATGGACACTTTGTATTCAGAGATGGTTTCCAGGCAAGGAAGCTTCATCTCATGATATGGAAACAATAAATTCTCTGAGATACATTCATCTAATCTGTGGTAATAATAAGAATCCCTTCTACCCAGATGATAGGTTGGTATTTTTGGACTCCAGCCCAAAAAAAAGCTAACACTGGGGATAGACTGATAAAAGACTCAAGCACTAAAAATATAGCTGAATCTCTTCGCTTTGACAAGTTGTGGTCTGCTTGTCTGTCGACAGGTCATATGGACTATAGTTCTTGCTGTGGTTACATTTAAGACAATTTAGAGTGTAGTGGACCTTGACACTGCCTTTTCTAAGTGGAGAACAAAATTATAGAACTTCTGTGCTGAGGTGCTGAGAACATTTGTAGTAACTCCTTAACAGCAGAACTAGAGATTTTCAATCACAGGCTTTGTGACAGCATTTGGGGAATAGAAAGGTTCGTGTTTGTTTCAGTCTAGAAGGACAAAGGGTAGTATATATACTCTCGTGTCGTCATAGCACGATTCACCAGTGGATGGATGCCTGGGATGGATCATTAAGATGAAGAGAATAATTTACATTTATACTATAACTTTTTAACAAGCACGGAAAGGGAAAAGTCAGATTTGGTCCTTGACAAATTCTGGAAAGCACTGTTCAATCGAGCTATCCTGGACATAGTCCAGGTTGCCTGCTAGAGCTTGAGGTGTATGTTGGCTTCACTCCTGCTCTTTGTGCTGGCCCTGGAGAGCGAACATTCTCATTCTTCCCATGGCAGCTGATTCTTTGGTGCCAGTTTCCGTTTGTTTCCCCTTTTCTCCATAGGCATTGTGTGGAAAGGTTTTCACATTGCATCCATGTTCTGGAGATAAACTGCGGACTGGAAATAGAGATTCCTGCAGGGTCAGGAACAGGGCCACAACTCCCAGAGTGGGTTGTGCCTCAGTAATCTGTTTCTTTTCTAGACACGGAACCCTGGGAGAACTAAGATGATATTTCAGAAGAGTTGCTGTTTTCTTGGAAACAAAGAAGGAAAACATAATCCTTTTGAAGAACATTTGGGTTTGATTTAAATACCAAGAATAGAGATTGGCTCTTTCTTTGATTTCACTCTAGCTGTATTAAGAGGGAAAAGAAATTAAACCCTCTAAAGAAAACATCACAAAGGGAAATCACTGTAATGGTACAAAATAGAGGTACAGAGCTATGCAAAGAAAGCAGGAAGTGAAGTATCTCCCTGTCCCTTGACTCTAGTCATCTATCCTGGCTTGCAGATGTTAGGCGGGGTTGATCTGTGGGCTCACTAGAAACTTCTGGCTCTTTATGTGAGTTTCAGGTGTTAACTTTATTCAGTAAGCCCCAAGTTCTTCAGATGATAGATTACTAAAAACAATGAAGAGTTTATATCCTTTGGCTTGTTTAGGAACCTTCAAGATGCAGAGTTCAGAAAGAAATTCCTCAGACCTAATTTCTAGTACTTAAGCCAACAAGTTCTAAAATGCTATTTATTTGTGTCTGTAAGTTTGTACATAGTAATACCAACCTCATATTGTTGCGGATTTTTTTTTCACGATTTTGAGTTTGGTTTTATTTGAAATGCTTCAGTTGTCATTTTGTCATTGCCATGTCAGGTAGCTCATGGCCCTTTTATTGTGGTCATTTTAGCACATAATAACCCACAAAGTGGGAGTGAGGTTTGGATTTTTTTGTTACTAGAAGTTCTTTTATTCATTTGTCCTTGTGACTGTAGTGATGGCTTCATAGATGCAAAAAGAGTGAATGGATGAGTGAATAATTGGTTTAATGCATAGTTATTTCACTTCTTGAGTGCTTTTTTTTTTTGCAGGATAATTGTAAATATATATTTTAATTGCACTGGTACATTGAACATGTCAGTGTCTATACCACTGGACCAACAGCATTTTTCTGGCTAATGGGTGCCTGATAGTAATGTCTTGGTTTTCCTTTGGGACTCAACTATACAGAAGGTTTTTTCCCTCAGCTGTAGGGGGAGCACAGGTGATTGATCATTGATGTCATTTCAATTGTTATTTTTTAAAATAAATTTATAAAATGCTTTAAAAGTGTCTTGAATTTTGAGGAGTCTACATGCCCTGGGTTCTGGGTTGTGTTTATAATGCTGATATTGTGAACTTTGTAAACACACATGTAAGCTCTGTGGGCAGTGTGTCAAACTTGAGAGTGTCCAGCCTTTCAGCTGTCTCCCCTTGATCTCTTTACCTTCCCTTTTGGCCCTCCCACCCTACTGAGGAAATATTTTCTGTCGCCTGTGGACTGATCATACATTTGGCCTTCCCACTGTAAGTGTTCATGAAAACACGATGAATTAATTCTATGAGTAAAATTAGCCCTTTAGTTACCAACAAAACAGCATTGTTATATGTTTGTAGAACTAAAGATAGTAAAGATGTAATTTTTAGATTTCTTTTATTCATGCAGAAAAACATAGATGCATTTCTCATTGTTAAAAACCCACAACATGCTCGTCCTTTTATTGCTTTGTGTTCACAAATCCGAGCCACAGACCGGCAGCCTCAACTGGGCCATTACCACACGGAAGTGTGAGAAAAAGGGCTCAGGGGGAGTACTCCCATGAGACCAAATGACCTGTCCTGGCAGACAACAGAAGTGGAATAAGTTCCCTAACAAGGAGAAAGACTTCCTGTGTTAAACGGCCTTAGTCTAACGGTGCGAAATTTAAAAACCATCCTGAGTTTGCTTTAGTCAGATGCCAATGGAACTTGTCCTTAGAAACTGATATGAGGAAAAGACCACCCTATTGATATTTATCCCAGGTGATCAGTTTTATCGCAAAAGCAACTTCACGTTTGAAAGAGATTTTTAAAACGTCAGGCTTTGCTCCTTCGAACGCGCCGCCCTGCCCTGCTTCCGCCCCTCCACCCCCGTAATCCAGAGAGAGCGCAAAAGCGATGGAAACAGGTGGGCGGGGCCCCAAGGAAGCCCTCACTGATTGGTTGGCGGGAGGGACTCGTCAGGGCCGTCGTTGCGGATTGGCTACTACGCGGAGGAACGCTGTTTCAGGTCTTTCGGCGAAAAATTTCGCCGCTGCCGCTGCCGCTATGGCGAGCGGCAAGAGGGTGGCGGCGCCGCCTCTGTGGCCAGTAGAGGCCCGGCTGGCGGCGCTGCTTCCAGACCTGCTGGTCTTCAGGAAGCCCCGGGGATCGGAACACGAACTTGCCACGGCTCAGGGCGTCCTCCTTGGCGTCCACGTGACGGGTGAGGGCGAGGGGAGGGGTGCGTCGCTCTCCTGACCTGCCGGAGGGGGCGGCCGTTGGGCCACAGCTGGTAGGGGCCGCGGCGGTTACGGGCCTGGCCCCGGGACGAGCTAAAGGCACGGTTTCATTGCACTCTCGCCGCCTCCGCCGGAACCTGAGGGTCATTTTCCGAGCAGGAGGACGCTTTTTCGGACGACCTGTCGTAGCCCTGGAGTTCACTTCAGCGATGATGAAATTGAGACTCAGAAAGGGGAAAGGACTTTTTCGGTGCCATATGGCAGGCTTTGGACCCAAGTTTTTCCCCAGACCCGAGCATTTTCCAATAAGCATTCTGCTTCATCAAGTGATTTTATTTGTTTAGTTATTTCCTTATTTGGGTCCATAAGTAGGGGCCCGCCATTGTTCTAGGAGTTGAGACCTAGCAGCTCCTATGAGAGTCGTTCATTTAACAGGTATTTGTGGAGTTTATGTGACACGGATATGAAGATGAGTGATTCGGGTGCCTGTCCTCGGAGGAGCTCACCATATGAGTTCTCCATAAAGCTTTCATCCATTCTCCTTGTCAGTGGTTTCTCTATCCCTCACGTGGGTGGGGAGAGGGGAATCCTACAGGTTCCCTTGGCCAGGGAGCCTTAAGAGAGTATGATGGGAAAGCAGTAGCTGGATTCCAATGAAAAGGGCACTTGTGGGTGAATCTTCACCATCTGCAGCTTCTAGAAACATGGGGAGGGTGGCCCTGTGGACTCCCAGAGGCAGCAGCAGCCAGCCTGGCCCTGAGTACTTGCTAAGTAAAACCATGTTAAAGGATAATTACTCATCTTGAAAAGGTCTGCTTCCGTTCCACTGGCCTGATGTGTGGAGGGAATAGAGCCTGTAAGTTTAGGATTTGCAGCTAACATAGTAATTTTTGCTTTGTTGGTCAGGGTTTACAGCATTAATGGACAGGTTCAGCCTGAGCTGCAAGTCGGAACATGACATGGACACACTGGCCCACATCTTCAGTTATTACATTAGTGACATCGTGGAGCGTGAGTGACCATTGTAGGGGAGCAAGGAGGTGTGGTGATGGACTCTTGAGGGTTTGTAACAGAAGGGGGCTCGGGGGCACTTTAAAACATACTAAAGTGACATCCCTTTAGGGTCACTCATCCTTTATTTCTTCAGGTTGCCTCTGACGAGCTAGATCTTTGCCTGTATCTGCCATTCTACCGAGTCACACATCCTGTTGACTCGGTGTTCAGAAAGGGGGGAAAAAAATGCTGGGTTTTACTTTGCATGTTTGTGTTTTATTTCAAAATAAAGTATTCCTCAGGTTGTGTCTTCTAACAATAATATAATGTGTCTCGTGTGTATATCAGATATAATTTACAGAACACCTTCCCACTGTATTACTGCATTTTGATCCTGTGAAGTAGGACTGAGTGTTTTATTTTCTGCCATGTATCAATACTAAGCTTGTGGATATTTGCCTAATCTGAGGGAAAAAAAAACAAAAGCAAAACCTTTTCATTTGTACAGTAAACATGTTTTGAGGACCTACTCTGTGACATAACACTGTAATAGTTGCAGGGAGTGCAAAAATCTATTCTTCTAGGAGTTTTCAGTCTAGTTAGGTCTACCTAACAGAAATTACTCTGGCCCTATACCCTTTAGTACTAATATAACATTCCCTTCTTGTACTGACAGTATCCTGTTATGTCCATATTCTGAGATTTACCAGAATGATTACTTTGTGGCATCTTCTTTAGCCACATAAAGTGGCTATGTGACTCACCCCTTACCCCTGAGGAACAAGTAGAAAAAATCTTTTGGGAATTCCCTGACGTTCCAGTGGTTAGGACTCTGCACTTCCAATGCCAGGGCCGGGGTTTAATCCCTGGGCCGGGGTTCAAACTAAGATCCTGTAAGCCAAGCGGCACTGCCAAAACTTTTTTTTTAATTTAAAAATAAAATTAAAAGTCTTTCAATTGATCTTATCAAGTTTAGATGAAAGAAATAGAAATTATGTAGCATGTGTGTATTATAACACCAGGAGCTTCTGGGTACTAGAAATACATGGAAAAATAAGAAAGACACAGTGTCTGCCCTCATGGAGATTGTATTATTGGGATCTGATGGAGGGTAGGTGGTAAGAATGAAAGCTGGAAGAGGCATTTGGAGGAGCTGTGGAGAGATGATGGAAATTTCATCTAGGTTAGTGATTCTCAACCTTGACAGCACATTAGATAACCACTTAGGAAGCTTTTAAAAATCCTGAGGTCTAGGCTTCACCCCAGTTAAATCAGAATGTCTTGGGTTTGCCCCAGGAATAAGGATGTTTAAAGTTTCATAGTTGATTTCAGTGTGCAGTAAAAGTTGAAACCATTGGTCTAGGTATATGCAATGAAGGGAGCTGTATAGAGATGAAATGAATTGAAATATATTTTGCATTTCAGCAGACAGGATTTTCTAATGTGTTGGATTTCAGTGGGAAGTGGTGAGGAAAGGGACTCTCAAGTTTTTTGCCTTTCATAACTGAATTTATGGTGATGTCACTTATCAAGATGGGAAAGATGGCTTTGAGAGAAAAATCAAGGGTTCTGTTTTAAATATATTGAGTTTAAGATGTTAATAAGTCAGTCAACTGGAGAAATGAAGTTAGTAGGTATGATTGAGCCTGGAGCTCAGAGAATAGATCTGTTAGAGATGAAAAGTGAATTGATGGCATAAAGATATTACTTAAAAGAACTGATTGAGTCCACGTGGGGAGAGTGTAAATGAAGAGAAAGAGCCTAAGACTGAGGCTTAAGGAACTCCAGGGGAGGATTATGATTAGGAAGAAAAAACCTACAAAAGAGACTATAAAGCAGTCAGTCAGGTAGGATTCTGTGGTATTTCTGAAGCCAAAGGGGAGGTAGTGTCTCTAGAAGAAGAGGGCCATTCTAGCTGGGTTGAAAATGAAGTGTCAAATATAGTGATGTCTGAAAAATACTGAATTTAGCAAAATGAATGTTGTGATGATTTTGATCATTTTAGTGAAGTGGTGGAAATGGAAGTCAGATTGGCATAAACTGAGAAGAGAATGGTAGAGGAAAAAAATTAAGCATGAATTTGACAGGAGGAGAAACTTGTATATTATCAGCTCTTTTCAGAATTGTTTTGCTGGGAATGTAACAAAAATTGAGCTAGTAACTAGAGAAGAAGGCAGAGTCAAGACTAGGTGGGTTAATTTTGTTGTGTTTTGTTTTCTTTTAAAAAAAAGATATTAATGGGAACGATGGAGTAGAGAGAAGATAAGGAAAGGAGTGAAGTTCTTGGGAGGGTGAGAGGGACTAGGATGCAGAGCACGAATAGGGGGATGGCTTTGACAATAACAGGAGGACTTTTCTTCCATTTTAGAGAAGATGGATATAGGAACAGACAGATTTGAGGAGAAGCTAGGGGAAAGGAAGATGGAGTCTAAGCCTTGGAGTGAATAAATTGACCAGAAAAGATAAGAGGAAAAACTCTGTAGGCTACTCTTTTCATCATATATTAATCTGGCATGTCTCTGATTTTGACTCATTTTCCTCTCTCTCCCTTACTTGATTTCAGATGTGCTCTGTTTTGGAGGGGATATCCTAAATATCACAGGTATTTTTCTTTTTTTTCTGAATATTTAAAGCACTGTAGGTGGAATTTGGCATGTTTGTTTATTCAGCTTTGTTTGATTATTTAGTATGTGCTGGGCCCTGGGGAAACAAAGATGAGGAAGACACAGTCTCTGCCTCAGATGATCTCCTAGTCTAATGGAAAAGCCTTGTCCATATTAAGCTCCCAAGTACTTTACATTTTGTTCACATTGAATGACAGGAAAATAAGTGCCTATAAAGCATTCATGAGAAAGCTAATGAGAAAGTTGGTCATTAATAGCAGAAGCTAAGTAGGAAAGAAGTCTAGCTTGTCTCCTCTCTGGAAAACTCAGGATCATTAACAGCTATATGCCATAGAGTTGGCCTATCTTTTCATTTAAACTCAAAGAAACCACTTAAAATTCAACTTGAATGTAAACCTACACTTTGTGAACCTCTTAGATCTGTTAGTATACTGATGGAGAGAAGAGTACCAAAAATAGCCCTAGGTTTTAGGAACATTTCAGCTTCTACTTAGTTATGTTTTTATGTGCTGAATAGTTTTAAGGATCTAAGGCCATACTTTAACCTAGCATGATGTATAGGGCCAAAAAAACTTGTCTGACACCTTGCATGATACCTTCTGCATTATTGGGGGCTTTGCTCTGGCAAGTGAATCCAGATGTTTGATCTCTGTCAGCCTATCTTGTGTCTCTACAGGGAATGTGCTCCTGGCACTCTGGACAGTGGAACAGGATCAGCTGAGTGACATCATTACCCTGGTGGCAAAATGCAGTCTGGAGATACAGGAGAAATTTGGGATCTACCATACCAGAGAAGGCCAGGACCTGCAGCTAAAGATAGGTATTAGCTACTAAAAGAGTGATCAGTTGGAAAAAAAAACAAAAAACAAAAACAGTATAAACAATTCAAAAGATAAATGACAACCTGGAAAAAAATATTTGCAACTTATATCAAGTAGACAAAGGGTGAGTTTTCCTAACATAGAAAAAACACCTAGAGGGCTTCCCTGGTGGCGCAGTGGTTGAGAATCTGCCTGCTAATGCAGGGGACAAGGGTTCGAGCCCTGGTCTGGGAAGATCTCACATGCCGCGGAGCAACTAGGCCCGTGAGCCACAATTACTGAGCCTGTGCGTCTGGAGCTTGTGCTCCGCAACAAGAGAGGCCGCGATAGTGAAAGGCCGGCACACCGCGATGAAGAATGGCCCCCGCTTGCCACAACTAGAGAAAGCCCTCCCACAGAAACGAAGATCCAACACAGGAAAAATAAATAAATAAATATTAAAAAAAAAAAAAAAAAAAAAACTAGAAATCAAGAAAAGACTACCATTCTAACAGAAAAATGAGCAAAGAACATGAATAAATAACACATAAGCAAAGAAATCATCCCTTGTAACTTGTGAAAAACTGGCCAACTTCATAATAAGAAAAATGCCAATTGAAAGTACCAATTGAGATCATTTCTTACCTATAGATAGGGAAAAATTCAGATGCTGAACACACTGTTGATAAGGTTGTGAGGAAGAAGCCTTCTCACACAGTGCTGGTGGGAGTCAACAGTGGTACAACTTCCATGGAGGGTGATTCAGGAATCTCTCTACCAAGATTACAAATGCATTTATTCTTCAACCCAACAATCCTAACATTTATCCTTCAACCCCAGCGTTTATCCCATAGGTATACCTGAGTATTTATAAAATATCATATGTATAAGATTATTGATTGCAATATAGATTGTGATAAAATGTTGAAAATTATCTGTAGGAGACTGGTTAAATAAACAATAATAGGTCTACCCAATGAGATTCTCTGCCACTTTAAAAAAAGTTGTTTTGATATAGCAATATCTCCAAAATATAGATGGGAAAAAGCAAGATGCAGAGCACTGTGTTTAGTATGCTACCTTTTGAGTAAGGAGGAAAAATAAGAATTTTTCTTATTTGTTTATATTTGTATAAAGAAACACTGGAAAGATATATAAGAAACTAATAAAAGTTACCTATTGGGGGAAAATAGTGTAAATAGGTATATAGGTGGAATCAATACTTCAATGTATATTCTTTATATAGTTTCGTTTTTTAATTATGTTACTGTATTACATTATCAAAAATATAATGCCATAGAAATTTAAAAGCTGTACACAGAGGCCATAGTTTCAACAGAGTCAGGATTGAAGGCGAAGCTCTATACAAAAAACTGCTTCACAGGAGTCCAGAAACCTCAAGGGGTTTCTGAAGTTAGGGCAAAAGTTGGCTTTAGCTGTTCATTTGTATTTTGAGGAACAGAAGTGAAGAATCATATTGTGAGTTGTATGGCATCTCTCCTATCCTACCATCCTTTTTTTGTTCTTCTGGTTTTTGTTTTGTTGATAGATAATTCATAATTGATACTGTACATAGACATATTTATATACTTTTTTAAAAATTTTATTTATTTATTTGCGGTATGTGGGCCTCTCACTGCTGTGGCCTCTCCCGCTGCGGAGCACAGGCTCCGGACGCGCAGGCTCAGTGGCCATGGCTCACGGGCCCAGCCGCTCCGCTGCATGTGAGATCTTCCCGGACTGGGGCACGAACCCACGTCCCCCGCCTCGGCAGGCGGACTCTAAACCACTGCGCCACCAAGGAAGCCCTATAGACATATTTATATACTTTTGAAACCATCACCACAATCAAGATAATGAACATATTCAACACTCACTAAAGTTTCCTGTGCCCCTTTATAAACTCTCCATCCCACTACTCCCCTCCCCATCCCTAAGCAGCCACAGATCTTTCTATCATTGCTTTTTTCTTTTTTTGGCCAGCTTGTAGGATCTTAGTTCTCTGACTAGGGTTATTTATACACTTTTTGATCTACAATAGGATTATTGTCAATTTTGGGCTATTACAAATAAGGCTGCTATGAACATCTGTATACAATTCTTTGTGTAGACTTATGCATTTATTTCTCTTGGTTAAATACCTAGGAGTGAAAGTGCTGAGTCATAACAGTAGATGCATGTTTAACTTTTTGAGAAATTGCTTATCTTTTTTCCAAAGTGGTTGTACCATTTTACATTTCCACTAGCAATGTGTAAAGGTTCCAATTTCTCCATGTCCTAGTCAACATTTATTATTGTCTGTTTGTAGAACTTCCTTTAACGTTTCTCATAGTGTAGGTTTGCTGGAGATGGGTTAGTTTAGCTTTTGTGTGTCTGAAAAAAAATCTTTATTTCACCTCTGTTTTTGAAAGGTATTTTCCCTGGGTATGGAATTCTAGATTGACAGGAATTTTTTTCCTCTTACATGAAAGCTGTTGTTCTACTGTCTTCTAGCTTGCAATATGTCCAACAGGAAATCTGCTTTCATCTATATTTTTGTTTCTCTGTATATAATGTCCCTCCCCTTCCACCCCAGCTGCTTTTCGATTTTTTCTGTATCACTGGTTTTAGGTAATCGGATTGTGATGTACCTTGGTACAGTTTTCTTCATTTTTCTTACACTTGGGATTCATTGAGATTCTTGGATCTATAGGTTTCTAGTTTTTATAAAATTTAGAAAATGTTCTGCCATTATTTCTTCAAATAATTTTTTCTTTCTTTCTCCTCCGCTGTCTAGTTACACACATATTAGGCTGCTTGAAATTGTCCCATAACTCACTGTTGCTGTGTTCATTGTTTTTCTCTTTTTTCTCCCTGTGTTTCATTTTGGATGATTTCTATTGATATGTTTTCAAGTTTACCGACGTTTTATTTTGAAAAGTCTAATTTGCCTTTGATCTAATATATTTTCTTGTGTATTTTTGTAGTGTATTTTTCATCTCAGCCCTTGTGGTTTTCATCCATATGAAGATACCATATCCTCCATGTCCCTACTTGTTTAGTATCTCTCTAGTTCTTGAACATATGGAATATAGTTATAACTTTTAATGTCCTGTCTATTAATTCTATTATCTGTGTTATGCTACATTGGACTTGATTGATTCATTTTTCTTCTCATTGTGGGTCATATTTTCCTTTTTCTTGGCATACCTGGTAATTTTTGGTGGGTGCCAGGTGTGAATTTAACCTTGTTGAGGGCTGGATTTTTAAATATTTCTGTAAATATTCTTGAACTTTGTTCTGAGATGTGGTTAGCTTAATAGGTTTTGCTTTCAAATTTTGTTGGATAGAATCAGAGCAGTATTTAGTCCAGAGCTAGTTTTGCCCCATTCCTGAGGCAGACCACTTCCGAGTACTGTACCTAATGTCCTGTGAAGTATGAAGTTTAATACTCTGGCTAGTGGAAATGAGAACTATTCCCAGCCCTGTGTGATACTAAGATTGTTCCCTCTAATCTTTTCAGGGGGCTCTTTCCCTAGCCTCAGGTTGTTTCCTCACACTGATGCACTTAAAGACCTGAGGGGGACTCAGTTCTCTGGAGTTCTATGGCGTTTTCTCTCTACACACTCTCCTCTCCAGCACTCACAGTGCCCTGTGAGCTCTAGCTAGCTTGGTCTCCTCAACTCAGGGAATCCTCCGGGCTGCACCTGGGCTTACCCTCCCTGAGATGTGTACTGGAAACTCTCTCTAGGCAGTGAGCTGGGGTATCAGAGGGTTCACCTTGTTTGTTTCTCATCTCTCAAGCATACTGTCCTTAATTACCTAATGTCCAATATCTTGAAAACTGTTGTTTTGTGTGTTTTTCCAGTTCCTTGGTTGTTCCAGGCATTAAAGTAAATTCACTGCCTGTTGCTGCACGTTGGCCAAAAGTATATGTCTCTGCCATTCTTTTAAAACTGCTTTTTCCCTTGTTTTTAGTGTGGATTGGGTGACTTACCTAAGGGCATACTTCTTCTGCTTATAGTAATTTCTTCCCTGGCAAGCAAACCTGTTTTTCAGCTGTTATTAGCAGTAAGAAATCTCCCAGGACAAGAAAAACAGGAGGCAGAAATAAAGGGTATGGCGAAGCCCATGTGTGGTAAAATACTGATTGTCTACTCACTCAGCCCTGGTTACATATGAGGAGAGCTGGTGTGGTCACGGTGGCAGCAGTTTCGGAGCATAATCATTTAGTCTCTGCCATCAGGACCTAGCTGTCCATTAGAAGAGCAATTTAGAGACAAGGCTCTTGGATGCCTAGGATCCAAGAGTTTCTTCCCTCATACAACCCAGGCTTGTCTGAATGTCTGTCTCTAGGTGTGTTTAAGACAGAAGGAAATCTGGGGCAAGGTATTCTTTTTGAGGGGGAGCTCACCTAATATTTCTGCAACTGTGGGTAATAACGAGATATGGCGTGATGCATAAAGCAATGTGAGGATTCCAGACCTTAGCCTTTGCATAGTTTTCTAGCTGAGTTTGTCTGTTTACCACTTGTCTCTTTTTCTCTGGGTAGGTCTATCGGCAGGTCGGATTTCCCAGGTTATTGTTGGAAATGAGCAGCGACAGTACCTCTTGGTGATTGGGCGTGATGTAGATGGTGTCCAGTTAGCTCAGCGGTTGGCTCAGGCAAATGAGATTGTCTTGTCCTGGAACTGCTGGAAGCTCTGTGAGCAGTACATGTTTGAAGTGGAAATCATGAAGGAGGATGAAGCTGTGAAGGTAGGAGGTTGGTCACATCCACTGAACGTCCTGAAAAGGCCTTCCTACTGCATAGGGCAGTGCTCTGGTGGTGCTCAACACCAGACCAAACCAACCACTGGAACTTTATTTTGGAGGGAGGTGAGGGATATTCCCCCAGGAGGACAGACGAGGCAGAACAGTAAGGCTGGAAAGACAAGTGATAAACAAGGGAGATGGCATCCTTAGCCCCTCTATTAAGGAACCAAAGGTAATCCAGTTGGTGGGTGGGCACAGAATTGAGCAGTTTCCTTTCTATAGTTAAGAGATATGCGGATCATTGACCCATTTGATTTTGATGAGCATTTTTACAAGTGCCTCGATTACCTGCCACATTACCGGACAAGTGCTGGTAAGTTATTTTGTCCTTTATTATACCCATGCCCAAAATTTCAAAGATTAATTTTCCACATGGCTGGAGACATTTTGTTTGCTTTCCTTCTCTCAGACATTCTAAGAACTGCCCTGGAGTTGGATCCAGACTCTGCACTTGAGCAAACACTGCGGAAGCACATAATGAAAAACCTTTTGAAGAAGGTTATTTACTAGCTCTTGAGTCATTGTGTGTAGACTGTGTGTGTGTTTGTGTAAACAAGTGTACATGTACAAATGTGGCAACCATTTGATTGATCCAGTTCATCTCCCGCTTCCCATTCTAAATACCAGCAGATTTTCCCATCTGCACCAATTACTGTGATGACATGTCTTATAAGTTTAGATTTCTCAGTCCTAGAAAGTAGAAACCATATTTGGTTTTTGTTTGTCCCTCTAGAAACTAGTACACTGTAAACGGGGTATAGAGTATGTGCTTGGTAAATAAGTGTTGATTGATTGTTTATATGTGAATCCCTTAGTAAGTGATATAATGACTAATAGAATTGGACATATCAAACTGTGTCTTAGAGAGGAAATATAAAAGCTTGGCAAATTTCATTAGTGAATTAGGTTTAAAGTCAAACCATTTTAACTCCAAGTGCACTGGTTGTATATCTTCTATACCTCTTGAACCTGAATTTTAAGTTTTTTGTCTGACATCTATAAGTCATTTTCTCATGTTTACCATGGAATATAGAATTTAAATGCCTAAATGATACTAAAAGTTGAAGATACAGTCAAGGTAACTCACTGTGTCTTTGTAGATTGATGAAGGCCAACCTATGGAGTATATATCCGAATTCCGTACTGTGACTATGGTTTTGGTCAGGCTAGAATTCCACAAGACAGCATGGATGTTGCATTTGTGTCATCTTATCCAGGAGGCTGCCTTATACATCTCCACAGTGATAGAGAAAGGGGGTGGCCAGCTGAGCCGGATCTTTATGTCTGAGACAGTAAGTACAAGGGAGCTTGACATATCAACATTAAAGGTGAGTGAGGAATAATAGTCTTAAGAGAATTATAATAGTCTTATGTTATTATTATAACATCTTATGTTATCTTTCACATAACACAGGCATAAGTAAGACTCTCTGCTTCTTATTTTGTAATAAGCTATGTTACATTAAAACGTCAAGTAATAATATTTAAGGAACGGGATGTTCTAGGTAGTTTAATTTTCAGGGTAACTGAGTGTTATCCTCCATATCTTTTTTATTCTCTTCTTGTTGAAAAATCCTTATGAAAGCATGAAGAATGTTTTTCTGGCTCTATTAGTAAAGTAAGTATAATCAGATCCTTCTGAGGTAATTTAGGAGCTTGAAAAAGAGCAGTATCATACTTGACATTATAGGTAAACAAAATATAGGCAGATGGACTTAGCTCAAGGTAGACACTAGAAATTGAATTTTTGAAAAGTTCTTAACATTGATTTTCCTTGTGTTTTAAATTTCAGTTCTTTAAATAGTTGAATGAAGATTTTTTTTTCTTCTTTTTTTAAAATGTCCATGTTGATGTGGCTTAGAACATCCATTTCATGAATCTTATAGAATCCTACATTCCTAATAGAAAACCAGCCAGGAAGGGGTCTGGCTTCATTTAGGCAAGTTGGTTCAGTTGAGGCGAGCCATATTTCTTCCCCAGGTCAATTTCCCTTTTCTTTCTTTGTCACCTATCTCAGGGCTGCATGTTCCTCTGTGTTTTCGGCCTTCCTGGGGATAAGAAGCCAGATGAATGTGCACATGCCCTGGAGAGCTCCTTCAGCATATTCAGCTTCTGCTGGGAGAATCTTGCTGAGACCAAGTGAGGAGGAAGGTGGGGCAGAGAGGAGCTTCTCAGGCCCAGGGGGCTCTTAAGGCAGGGTAGGAGGCAGTAACAAGTAGCAGGGGTTGAGGGCATCCAGAGTCTGCCTTAAAGGGATGGGGACATGCTGAGGGAGTCAGAAAACAAGATATATTAAGAAATTACTAGGTACAGAACTATGTACTAGATACCCAGGGGAAATGGATATAAGTTTCTGTCCAGTGGGGTGGGAGAGGGGGAGGTATAGAATACGCATAGCAAGATTCAAGCAGCAAGCAAACATGTAAATTAATATGCACATAATAACATCTGTATGTGAAGAGAAGGCTGCCTAGCTATTGGGAGGGGAGGCATGGGAAGAGATGTTGTGGGACAATTGCCTAGATAGGAAGGGACCACAGCTGGTTAATGCTCTCCTTGGCTTTTACTCTTGGTCTTCCCCAGTCCTGTTGATTTTTTTGGAATTCACAGTGAGCTGATCTCCTGCCTTCATATTCACCCCACCCTCCCGCCTACAAAAGCCTAGCCCTAATGAAGTTATAGAAAATTCCATTTTCTGTAGTGCAGCTATGACATGATTGGTTGGAATTTTTCAAATGAGCTTTTTTCTTTTTTCACTAGAAGGCTATGAGGAAAGCGTGTACATGAATAGATTTGAAAAACGGTCATTCCTCATGTCAACACTGAGTCAAAGATTTGTTTGCTTGCCATACTTATTCAAGATGAATACAAATTATATCATATATTTACTTAATGCTTTAACATTTTTAGAATACTTTAGTATATGCTACCAGTGTGAACATTTGTATCTGTTACACATGAGGAAACTAAGACCACAGAAGAGTAGTTAGTAGCATGTAGCAAAGCTGGTAATGAAACCCAGAACTTCTGTCCTCAAATCCTGTGTTATTTTCATTACCTCACAGCTGCCTCTTATAAAATACAAATATTCCCCAAAAGGGATAGCATATATTACTATTGTGATACCATTGTAGAGGCATACTCTTAGGACATTAGTACTGAAAAGGAACTTAGAGATTATCTGATCCAACTCCTTATTTTATAGATAACAAAGATGCTACAGTTGCTTCATAGATACTCAAACTCTTAGTCCAAAGCAGATACGTGGTGGCACTTCTTTCAGGCTCGGTGAGATCTGCAGATATTCCTACAGCCTGCTTTCCAGTCGTATCTCCAGTGTGAGTGTGCTAAGCCATTCCTTTCAGTGCTGGTCTATTCTGTTTTCAAATTTTGCCTTAACCTCTGGTCTTCAAGAGTCCTGCTGTTAGCCCTTACTCCTGAATAAGATAATCATTTCTTGGTCATTAGACGCTGTCTTACAATGCCTTTAAGGATGCCTTCTATGACTCTTAGGTCATAACTTGGTCTTTTCAGTCTTTTTTAGTTGAGAATATAGTAGATGTTAGGTGCTAGCTAGGATCTTAAGAGTTCATTTCATTTGGCCTCCTTAGCTTAAGGAAAGTAAGATCCAGAGGTTACGTTGGAAAGCCAAATAGTTTGACAGTGTTAGATCCTAAAAGCTAGTTTCCAGGTCAGTGTTTTTTTCCTTGAAGATAATGACTAATTTAATAGTTTCCCAACGTGTGTTTGGTAGAACATTAGTCCCTTAAAAAATCCTGAAAAAAATATTTTCATGGCCAAATGTGTTTGGGAATTGATGCAACTATATTTCCTTCTTAAAGATTCACAATATACATTAACATCAAAGTTTCTGAGCAGTCTTACAGTAAAGAAATTTGTTATATTTTGTTTTATTCAACATTTCCCAAATTTACTTGATCACCAAACACCAAGACCTGTAAACACCCAGAAGAATGAATGTTCTAAGGAGCATATTTTGGGAAATGCTGCACTAACCAGATGCTAAAGCTTGCCTTCTTCACCTGTAATTCAAGTTTAGAGACAGAGTCTCAGAGGTGCCCGTGTGGCGTCGGTAGCAGATACTGTTGCTTATGCCTCTGCATCGCATCAGCCTCACCCAGACCCAAAACCACATCCATGTCTCCTTTCTCAATGACCCTGTTCACCTTGGGTCATCTTCTAAGTTCCTCTTTCTAGTCTAGGAAATAACCTTCAGTTTTCAGTTCATTTACAGAAGAAAGATGATTCCCTGTGTCCAGTGATTGATCAGGCTTTTCTGGTTTGTGACTATTTCTCCAGGATATTTTTGAGACCCAGGGAGTGCAGTCTCCATATCTCATCATAACAGTTTTGCAGCACCAGAAAGACTTTACATATATGAGTAAATAATACGTATTTCCTCAGTGAAGAACACTTTTTCAAATATTTTTTGGAAAGGATGAAACATGGACCACCAGGAAGAGCAAGGGGGAATTATAAAGTACAACAGAAAGAAAGAAGAAATAACCAAGTGAAAAAAAGTATTACTTGTTTCATTATCATAGTCTTGCTAACAGCTGAGTTTCTGGCATGCATAAATGCATTCATTCAACAAGCATTCATTGAATAAGCCTCAAGCCAGGCACTGTGCTAGGTGTGGACATAAAGAGAAATAAGACACTACCTCCTCAGCTCTGTAAACAACTAATTTTAATACAGTGAAACTTAAGTGTAGGAATAAAACGCAATAGGAGCTACAGAAAAGTGCTATGGGAAGAAATAGTTCTCCCCAGAGGTACTAGAGAAGTCTGTGTTAGAGATGTGCTATGTCTGTGTTAGAAGTCTGTGCTATAGAGATGATTTTTGAGCCAGTTGTGAAGGAAGGTGTTCAGCAGGTGGAGAAAGTGGGGAAGAGTATTTTAGACAAAGGAAGCATTGTGAAACATTAGCAGATTTTCAGTCATTCTTGGGGTGGTAGCAGAACCAACTGCCTAGTTCTTGAGTGTCTCTGATTCACCCTGGGCAGTGGGCCCAGTGAGTGAATGTAAGAGTCCTCAATCCTGTCCTTAGGGGAAGACAGGAAAATTTTGATGGTCTGGGAGACAAGAATGTTAAGATTGTTGCCACTTTTCGTGCTCTCCTTGAACAACTGAAAATTGTTTATTTGTAAATTTAACTTGAAATTAATTATGCTTCATTGCACCTTCTTTCTCCAGATGTATATCTTGTTATCTGTCACATGAAATTTTCACGTCAGTCAGGTAAATCTGCTTATTCTGTTATGCATGAATTGTTCATTGCCACCTTTGAGCCTTTGCCTCACCTGGAATAGTATATGCCCTTTTTAAAAATAATTTATATTTCTAGTGCTTTTCCATCCATGGCCTAGGTAGGACCACTTTTCCTTCCACCTCTTCCTATTTCAAACACCTGTGTTCTAGCCATCTTGAACTACTTAGTTTTGCACAAATACACCAGGATTGCTAAAACCTGTGCCTTTTCGCACTGGACAGAATGCTGTTGCCTCACTTTGGCAGTACTTTGGCTTTCCATATGTCCTCTCCTTTTTTTTTTTTTTTTTTTTTTTGCGGTATGCGGGCCTCTCACTGTTGTGGCCTCTCCCGTTGCGGAGCACAGGCTCCGGACGCGCAGGCCTAGCGACCATGGCTCACGGGCTTAGTTGCTCCGTGGCATGTGGGATCTTCCCGGACCGGGGCACGAACCCGTGTCTGCTGCATCAGCAGGCGGATTCTCAACCACTGTGCCACCAGGGAAGCCCCTGTCCTCTCCTTTATGAATACTTTATTTCTAATCTCCAGTATCAGTTAATGCATCCCTTTGTTTGCTCTGTTAATTGCTGTATTGATCTCTAATATGTAGTATTTTCTTGCTAACGTATGAATATATCTCTTCACCTCCCTCAATCTCCACCACCAGCCCAGACTGAACTTCTCCAGGACAGGGTATTTTAAACACCTAGCCCAGTACTTGGTACTGCACGTGCTTCTCAGAGCTTATTAAGTGAGTGAATGTATGCATGCATGAATGGATGAATGAAAAACTATTACTCCTTTTAAAAAATTTATTTCAAAGACTAATTTGCTTCAGCAAGCCTTC
This sequence comes from Kogia breviceps, assembly GCF_026419965.1. Taxonomy (NCBI): domain Eukaryota; kingdom Metazoa; phylum Chordata; class Mammalia; order Artiodactyla; family Physeteridae; genus Kogia; species Kogia breviceps. Next base: position 74,693,326 of record NC_081319.1, read on the forward strand.
CATCAGCAACCTGACATTCTGAGTATTCCTTTACTCTCACATTCTGGTGTTATTTGATCCATTAACCCTGTATAGATCTGTTGATCTATTTTTCCTTTTGGGGTTTCATGTGAAGCAGCATGCTGTGGTGGAAATAACATTGGTCCGGGAGTCAGGAGGCCTGGATTCTCATTCTGGCACTAATATTAACTCTTGTATAACTCTGGGAAAGTTAATTAACTCCTTCAGTTTTTTTTTTTCTTTTGTCAAATGGGTTTTAAATATTTGCCCTATGTACCTCACATGTTTGTTGTTAATTATCCCTCAAAGAATCAGATGAAGTAATGAATTTGAAAATACTTCAAAAAGCACATAAAGAGTATCTGACAGATATAAGGTATTTTTAGTGTTTTTACTAATAGTAGCTCCTCAACTAAAATTCCTAGAGTAGGGGGACCATTTTGTTCCTTTGACTATTTCCCTAATATTCAGTACTTTGTACCCACCATGTGATGCAAACTGACAGCAGCCTCTGGCCTTTTGCATTCTGAGCTCTAAAACTAGACTTCTGGATCTAAGGAGTGGCAGATCTAGTGCTGGACTTGGTGGCTTCTGAGTGCATAATTTACCCACTGTTGCTTTTCTGATCCCCAGGCTTGTTTCCATCAGTATCACCAGTGGACCAGCATTCTGTGGCATGGTTGGGGCAGTAGCAAGACACGAATATACAGGTAGAATAGGACATTGGACTATTCGCTCTGTGACTTAGGGGGTGAAGGTAAAGGAGGCGATCTAAAAATTCTCCATCCTTTTCTGTCTCCCTGATACAGTTATTGGCCCAAAAGTAAGCCTTGTGGCAAGAATGATAACTGCCTATCCAGGTTTGGTGTCCTGTGATGAGGTAACATATCTAAGATCTATGCTACCTGCTTACAACTTTAAGAAACTCCCAGACAAAATGATGAAAAACATCTCCAACCCAGGGAAGATGTATGAATACCTTGGCCATAGAAGATGTATGTGAGTGTCATTATGTGATAGTTCAGTCCTATCTCTTTTATAGAATCAGGGCATAGGAATAATCAATGCTTGATTATATGAAATTAGAAAGAAAGATGCTTCTAGTACTGGCCTGATGGAATAAGAGACATAAGAGGAGGGTTTCATATCTGAGATCTTTAGCTTTTATGTTTAGCTCTTAGCTAGTCCTCAGGGAACAACTTCTGTCCTACAGGAAGAGAATAGCAATAGCTCACTAGTCTAGATGTTCTTTTTTCTATGTGTACTTCACAATTTATTTACTTCCCTGAGCCTGGAACAATAAATAGTTTTTCTCCCCTTCCAAAATTTTTTAGTTTTTAAAACTCTTTGATACAGAACTCTGGACCTCTTTTGTTGTCTGAAAGTACTTATTTATAAGGACAACTCATTCTCTATATCTATTTAAAAACATAATATCTGTCTATCCCAATCTATTTTTAATTAACACATTTCCCTTTGTCCTTTTCCCCAGAATGTTTGGGAAGAGACATCTGGCCAGAGAGAGAAATAAAAAGCACTCTTTGCTAGGTAAGTTTTCTTTTTTACCTTAAATCATATTGTTTTCACCTGTAGATGGTTAAATGTGATTTAAAAAGCAAAATTTGAGACTAAATGCTTCTAAGCTTGAATTTAAAAATAGAGAGCAACCTTCTTAGTGAATGTATGTTAATTTTGAAGAGGACTTGCCATTTCTTTTCCATGTTGAATGTTTAAATTTCAGGTTCCAACATTTAATAAAAATCTTTGTAAGGATTCTCATCTTTAGAGGGAAATTCCTCATCCTGAGATAGTGACAGTAGCATGGAGACTGTCCCACCCACACTATATATTCCCTATCTTTATATTTGTTTTATCTAGATCCATTAGTCCGTTATTTTCACATAGCAGTGGCAGACTTTGAACACTAAATTGTTATAATGGAAATATTTACAAAAAGCTAAGAAGATATAGTAGCCCCCATGTCCATGTGGTGCCTAGTTGTTCTAAATGTTATTACGTAGGCTCTGGAGCAGGCCCCCAAGCCCAGCATGCATTTCTTTATAGGCCGGAGTTGATTTTCTGGAAAAAGATGTGAAGGTTTATCAAACAATGGAATTCCGTCAAGGATTCTGGGGAAAAAGCCATTCTGAGAATTGCCTTTACAAATTAATTCAAATAAATAAGTGTCTGCTAAGAAGCACAGGAGTGTTAGGTTCTCCTTGTCTCTTTACAGACCGGGAGAAAGAACTGGAAGCCTTCCGAATGGCACAGCAGGGAAGTTTGCACCAGAAGAAGGGCCAAGCAGTTCTGTATGAAGGTGGAAAAGGCTATGGAAAAAGTCAGCTGTTGGCTGAAATAAACTTCCTGGCCCAGAAAGAAGGGCACAGGTAAAGACTACTGCTTTCTGCCTTAGCGTCCATTTCTCTTGGGGCTTCTTTCCCTTGTTGGTGAGACTCTTGTATCATTAGATTCAGCATCCTTGGGCTGGCGGACTGAGTAACCTTTCTGGATCAGGGGACTTCCAGTGACCATCGTAACATTCACCAGGGTGTTGCCATTGAAGCTGAAGGAAGCAGATTCCAAGCAGTGCTTCTATGCCATCCAGACCCTCATGGCCATCTTCTTTGAGATTGATATGTGCCCAGCCTATTACCGGCAAGAGCGCCTCCACAAACAGCTCCATGGGATGGTGGAAGAATCGCTTCACTGCCTGTTTAATGACCTCTTCTTTGTGAAGGTAACGAAGGCAGTGGCTTTCTGAACTGGATTACTGATATTTTTGGTGGCTAGTTGGACCCAGGATTGTCTTCGAATCTAAAACACACATATACATATACATATACATATACGGCCTGAGAACACACAGTCAGCAGTGGCAGGATTGAGATTTGAAAAGTCTTTGACACCAGACCCAAGGCTTTCTCCTTTTTGAGGAGAGTGGATTCTAGGACTGACTCTGAAACTTGCTAATTGTGTATCTTGGCACAAATCACTTGGCCTCTCTGAGCCTCAATTTTTTTCACCTGTGAAATGACAGTAGTAGTACTTTATATGGTTTTTGCATGGATTTTAGAGGATGTAGTATATAAGAGACTGCATCGTAAATGTGAAAGTACTAAAATCTGTCAAGTGATATTGACCAGATGTGCACATCCAGCAATTATATGCATGTGTTCTTGAGCTGGTTGCAGCATTTTGTTCTTTAACCTTACCTTTCCATTCCTGGGTCACGGAGTATGTCACTTGAACCAGCATCTGAATCTCAAAAGCTTCCAGTGGTCTAGGATTTATGTGGTACCCAATAACGAGTAGGCTAAGAATTCCCTGGTCCACAATTCCATTTATCCATCCTCCATCACTTTTCCTAATCTACCCAGCATGCAGGGCATTGTATCTAATGAAAAATAGAGAAAACAAAAATCTGTCCAGTCCCTCAGCATAGCCCTGTCTTAAGACAGGCCTTGCCTGGGGCCCTGGCCAAAGTGGTCAAGGAGTAGCCTCACTTTGGCTCTCAGGCCCATGGTAGCTCATGTGCCTTAGCCTAGCACTGTGTTGGAGATGTCCATTGCAGTTCTTTCTCACAAGTCTCATGCACACATTCATTCTGGTATACTTGGAATAACTGGGGTACTGGAGTTGTCCAAAGTGACACTGCTAACTCTGACCTGTCAGTTTATTCCTTAGTCATGATCCTTTAAGAGTTTGCCAGAGTCCAGTGTGGAAAGGAGCTATCTCTCTCTAACCACCAGTGGACTTTCAGTCTCACCCTCTGAACTATATATTGGCGTTGGATTGGTATTTGTAATCCTATGCCTAATCCTGTAGAAATCCATTCTCACTCAAAATAGAATAATTTTCTGTTCCCTTTTGAGAACCTGTATATTTTTATTAGATTGTCATTTTGAATGATAATATATGAATAACTTTCCCGGTCAGTTTCCCTTATCCTTCAAAGTTTCGCACATGGATGACCTGACCAGACAAAAGAAGGTTAAAGCATGTTTTTTTCAAGTGCTGCAGAAGGTGAGTACTTTTGCTACATACCATTAACTCTTAATATGTGGAGATGGTTTATGCTCATTTCAATCTGTCCACATCTTACCTTCACTTGGGCATTTCTCGGCCTGCCTATTAATTGATATCTTCATTGTTTCTATCTACCTTTAAACTTGAATCCATCCTACAACACAGCATACAAGGAAAGGTCTTTGCTCTTTCCTGATCCTGTTTCTTAATGAAATTTTAGTAACTTAGAACAGTAGCTTCTGGATGCAGGTTGATAGCTATTTTACCTCCTATTTATTAAATATACAGATACTCAGTCCCCAACCTAGGATTACAGAGTCAAGAATCTGTACAAGGAGATGCTGATGTAGCCAAGCTATCTTGAAGTAACTAGTCAAATTTTAATAACATTCATCCTCTATACCTAGCACTTCCACTCCTGGATATATATCCCAGGGAGTCTGTTCATTGCAGTGTTTGTTTGTGGAGGTTAGGGAGGTGTTGGCATGAATTCATAGATGAACACTATGGAGTGTTTATAGTGCAGAAGTTAGAAGTAAGGCAGTAGATGAAAACATAGCAACATGAAGTAATCTAAAAACAATCCTGAATATTTTATCTTTTCTTATGGCTGAGTAATATTCCATTGTGTATATGTATACACCACGTCTTCTTTATCCATTCATCCATCATCTGGCACTTAGGTTGTTTCCGTATCTTGGCTCTCCTAAGTAACGCTGCATGAACACAGGGGTGTGTATATCTTTTTGAATTAGGGTTTTTATATTCTTCCAATGAATATCCAGTAATGGAATAGCTGGATAAAAAAAAGATGAAATCTTGCCATTTGTGACAACATGGGTGGACCTTGAGGGTACCATGCTAAGTGAAATAAATCCGATGGAGAAAGATAAATACCATATAATTTCACTCATATGTGGAATATTAGTAAATAAATAATCAAACAGGGACTTCCCTGGTGGTCCAGTGGTTAAACCTTCGCCTTCCAATTCAGGGGGTGTAGGTTTCCCTGGTCAGGGAGCTAAGATCCCACATGCCTCATGGCCAAAAAACCAAAACATAAAACAAGTAATATTGTAACAAATTCAATAAAGACTTTAAAAAAAATGGTCCACACCAAAAAAAATTCAAACAAACCAAACAAAAACAAACACATAGTTACAGAGAACTAGGTATTGGTCACCAGAGGGGATGGGGGGTGGGAGGAGGGCAAAATGGGTAAAGGGGGTCAACTGTATGGTGATGGATGGAAACTATACCTTTGGTGGTATAATGTAATATATACAGAAGTTGAAATATAATATTGTACACATAAAAAATATATAATGTTATAAACCAATTTTTTAAATCCTGAGTAAAAAGGGAAATAATGAGACCTGTTATACAGTACCATTTACATAAAAACAATTTACATGACAAAACAACTGCACATTTTATAAGAACATAATACAAACAGAAGGTAATATGATAAACACATTGGCATGGTTACCTGTGGCAGTGAGGAATGGAATGGGAGTAAGGAATGTGGATAAAAGAGAATACATTTTTTTTTAAAGTCTACATGAGTAGGCATTATAATTGGTAGCTTTAGCTAGCACTCCCAAGTAATTCTGATGTGCAGCCTGGTTTGGAAATTACTGGTTTAGAAATACTGTGAATTCCCACACAGTTTGAATCTTTTGCTAAAATGAAATATTTGAAAGCTTCAAGTTTGATTTGGAGAATATTTTGATGCTTATTTCATATTTCAGTTAGAGTATTTTCTTGTTCAAAGAAACTCAGTACATTTCTTTAGGAATTAGATATATAAGCTGTATTTTATATTTATAAAGTAAAATATTACCTGAACTAAGAATACATTTTACTCTGAAAATCCCAGCCTTTGTTGACATTTTATTTAAATTGTTGATGGGAAATTCATGGTAGATTTGAAAATCAGATGCCTTCATTTCTAATCAGAGCTTGTCATTGTTTCTTTACTGTTATTTCCAGGCAATGAGGGAAACACCACTGATTTTCCTCATTGATGAGGCCCAGTATATGGATGCAGCCTCCTGGGAGTTTTTGGGAACTTTGCTCTCCAGTGTGCCCATCATCATGGTGATGACATTGAGCCCTACCTTCACCCTTTGTGGCTGGGCCCAGCACTTCCTGCAGAGCCCTCAGGCTATCTTTGTGCCCATTGCGAAGTTGGCAGCGACCTCACTCTTGAGAATGGCATGTTGGGAACTGGGGGTGGTGAGCATCCCCCAAGAGCTGCAGATGTGAGTGGCTAGGACTAGCTGGGCACTTCATTAAGGGAGGAGCCAGTGCCATAGTATAAGAAAAGGCTCAGGTCTCACACCGGAGTTGGGGGAGAGAATGGCATTAGAAACCATGATGAGGCCCAAAACTGGATGTAAGAGTAGACAGTCTCCTAGTAACCCAGTAAAGGGCTGTGTCTCCCCTGGGCTCTTCACCCAGGTTTTCACAGGACAGTTAAGACTTGGATGGCTTGCTTAATAGGTCCATTATGTGCGGTCAGGCCAACTTCTGCCGGACCCTTTAGCAAAGGGATGTTAGTTCCTTTTAACATCAACAGAAGCAAAGGAGTTGAGAAAAAAGCTACTGCCAAAACCAATCAGAAACTTTTTTTTACATTTCTGTGCTGCTGCTTCCCTCTGTTAGTGTATATCATCAAGAACTGACTTTAACAAAAGAAGAAATATTCCTCAGTATGAAATACCCTTACACTTGGCTCTCTTCAAGTGGGCCTCTTTAGTCAGCAATCCCCTGCTTACCTGTCTACAGCTACCTTCTCCGCAGATGCTTTGGAAACCCCCTTTACTGTGAGGTCTTATGCCAGGACCTTCTCTCTAAGAACATATTGCTCTTTCATGACCTCCAAAAGGAGGAGGAGGAGAACAGCAAGTGGGAGACCCTCTCAGGTAAGCTGAGCTTCCCAGGGTTCTACCCTGATGGCACTGCTGGAGTTCACTCATGAACATGGCATCACCTGGTCCTAATTAGGCATGTGCCTCTTCCCTGCTGCTATCATAAGCAAGATTAGGCCTTCCTGGCTAAGTGTACTGTACAGATAATATGCAGCTGTGTTGAAAACACTAAATACCTGCCTCAGATAAAGTAATTGAGTCAATCTACTTTAGTTCCTTTTTGAGCAGCCAAGGAGGTGGGGATAGGAAAATAGGATTTATAAACATCAGAGAGGATTGATGAACATGACAGTCTAATAGAGAATTGCACATTACTGATGAGAAAGATGACTTGAGGGTTTGAATGGGGGAGGGGAGAAGGGAGGAAGAAAGAGTTAGTTAGTATGTGTAAATCCAGAAAGGCATCCTAGAGCTGTGATGTAATAGAAGAGAGGGCTATTGGAAGATAAACAGGAAGAGTGAGAATGTTAGGTACCGTGTGGTACAGAAAATGTTCGTTCCTAAGAGAAAATGAGAGAAGAACAGGCAGGATGAGTGGGGTAAACCACTTTAAACGTGTATGCTCCATTTATCTTAATCCTTTCAGTTTCTTGACTAAATTTTTGTGTTTTTGTGCCTTTAAAACTACAGTCACTGAGCATGGTGTTTTCCTCAGTCATAGTCTTCTTTGTCTACAGCCAATGCCATGAGATCCACAATGTATAGTATTTCTCCTGCCAGCTCTGAAGACCAGGAACTTTATGTCTGCACAGTCAAGGATGATGTGAACTTGGATACAGTGCTTCTTCCACCGTTACTAAAAGGCAGGTCCCTTGAAGACCTCAAGTGAATCAATTACAGGTGTCATTGCACTTAGTAATTTGGTGGATGATTGAGTATAGATCCCTCATTATCATGCTAGCTTCATTTCTTCAAAAAAGAAACCTGCCTTCCAGAAATATATTCTGGCACTGCCCGAAGAGTTCTTAAAACTTGTAATGCTACTTGAGTAATGTTTTATGTAAGTGAGCCCACTGTTCTCTTTGAGGCTGACTGATAACCTGGGAAAGTTTTCTAGTTGTTTAATAAAAACTATGACCTGAGGTTCCCTTTGTGCATATTCCTGTGCTGGAGGAGACAGTAAGCAAGGGAGATAATGCTGCTGAGATTTAGGAAAATCCATGGTGCCGGTGAAGAGACAGTATTAGGGACATAGCAGGGGTTTAATAAAAAGAGTGCCAAGTAAATTTATAATGACTGATGATATAAAGAATAAAGTCGTCAGAATTGGGTAGGCATAATTAGACAGGCAGTGTTCTTTTCAAAGACGAGGAGGGTTTTTTTAATGTTCTGTTCAAATGTTTGGTGGCCAGGGTACTTTATTAACCCTTCTTGAGGAATGTTATGGTGGATAAGCATGCCTTCAAGTCAAGCATGGTCTTACTGAGAATATAAGACACGCATGTGAAACAGCAGTACAGAACACATTGGAAATTAAGAACCAGGGCTCTGGCATCAGAAAAACCTGGGTACCATTGCTTCCTCCACTTAGTAGCTGTGAAACTTTAGGTAAACTTATCTAACCCTTCATCTTCTCATCACTCAAATGAGGATAATGATAGGCCCTACCTCATGGGGGTAGTTGAAGATTAAATGAAATAAATCATGATATATAATAAATAGTCAATGACTGTTAGCTATTATAAGCTGTTCACTCTGGTGGTTTTAGGTCCACCTGGACAGTTCATATTCCTACAACTGTGATAGGCCACACTTGGCATTGGCTTTACTAACTTAGAAGCGTACAGGTTGGGAAACACAGCACTGTAGCAGAACAGGAGCAAGTGGTTTTCTTCAGTGGGGTTCCTCACAGCAGTTCCCACTACTGTTCTCTGGAGCCTCAAGGAATAGCTTACATGTGATGGGATGAGACCATGATGGGTGGGTGCTTAGATGCCCCATTTCCCAACAAGGAACTGGTATCTCTTATAATAGCCCTATAGGCATAGTTTCTAGGCACTGTGACCTGTTACAAGAATTACTACACTTGGGCTTCCCTGGTGGCGCAGTGGTTGAGAGTCCGCCTGCTGATGCAGGGGACACAGGTTCATGCCCCGGTCTGGGAAGATCCCACGTGCCGCGGAGCGGCTGGGCCCATGAGCCATGGCCGCTGAGCCTGCGCGTCCGGAGCCTGTGCTCCGCAATGGGAGAGGCCACAACAGTGAGAGGCCCACGTAGCACAAAAAAAAAAAAAATTACTACACTCAAGGAACCCCAAAGCTGTGGCTTACCAACCAGGTATTTGTAACTTATTCACAGTTTTCCTAGTCCAAATTCAATTTCCAATCAGGGATCACTCTTTGCATAAGCAGTGTTAACCTGATAACTCAGCTGACATTCTAATTTTATAAGGATCCTAGGAAACAGCTAGAAAGTTAACCCAAGATCAGTATTGGCCACAGGGAAGGAAAAATTTAACTCATAAGCTAAAATGAACAGTCCAGTCAGCAAGGCCTTGGTCTAAATTAAAGGCCAAAGCTACATGGTAAAAAGCCATGTAAGTTATAAAAGTATTTAAGAAGAGGGCTGACATGACTATATTCGTACTTTAGGTGTACAGTTCTACCACTAGTTAATGTGTTATTGAGATAAGAATGAGAGGAAATTGGAGATGTTCAGAACAGGGTAGCACAGTGATCCAGGTGAAAATGACTGCTTATACTAAAATTGTTCAGGAGGAAATATATTCAAGAACATTTAGAAAAAGAATGAGTGGGTGACAAGTTGGTTGTGAGGGAGAGGGAAAAGTTTAGAATTATTCCAAGATTTTGGGCTTGGTGACTTACTGGTTCAGTACCAACTGCTTTAATATATGGGTCAGAATATGGAGAGATTTACTAAAATGCTTGGAGTTAAGAACTTCATACTAATTAGAGTTCTGGGACGAGGAAGCCCAGCCTCCATGTTTAGTTGAAAGTAAGAAGAAAATGGATCTACCAGCAAAAGGTTTTGGTGACCATGAGGAACAGTTTCAGTGTTGTGCTGAAAACCTGATGGTTGGTTGAATAATGAATGGGGAATGGGGACAAAAGAGGACATGGAGATAAGGCTCTTTCAAGAGATTTGGCTGAGTGGAGAACAGATGGGAAAAAAAGCAAGCCCTTTTTTTTTTTTCTTTTTGAATGAATGGATTGTTAACACAGTGTATTCTATGTTTGTAGAAAGCCTGTTCATTGCAGATTTTTTTTTTTTCTTCAGAAATAGCAGTGAACCAACTGGATCAACTGAGCCCAGAGGAACAGTTGCTGGTTAAGTGTGCTGCAGTCATTGGTCACTCCTTCCACATAGATCTGCTACAGCACCTCCTGCCTGGCTGGGGTAAAAATAAGCTACTTCAGGTACTGAGGGCTCTTGTGGATATACATGTGCTCCGCTGGTGCAACAAGAGCCAAGAGCTTCCTGCTGAGCCAATATTAATGGCTTCCTCTATCGAGATTATTGAACAAACCAAAGAGGAGAGAAAGTCAGGTGAGGAAGAGCTGCTCCCTGGTTCTCAGGACTGAATAGAGAGCTTTGGGTGAGGGTATCTGTGTTCAGAAAGAGTATCAATATCATATATAATGGGCTTCAGTCTCTTAAAGCTTATGTCTAAGAGATTGGGGAAATTAATTATTTTAACCATGGAAGAGTCATGGTTATAGTGAATGAATAACCTGTATTTTTCAGAATTGCCTTAATTTCAAGAATTCTAGCTCCATGTTAACCCCATGTGTTAAGTATTTGTATTTTGATTTTTGGTTCAGAAAATATTGCCATGGTCTTTTATTGGCTTCTTGGGATAAATAATAAGAAAATAGGATAAACTGTTTCTAATTTTAGAAATTCACAAGGACGTTAAACACATGTGATATTGAAACAGATATGAACAAAGCAAGATATAAATTAAATAGCTGCAATCTCATATTCTCCACAAAAAAGAATAAAATTGTAACATAGGCTACCCAAAGCATATATAATCCCCAAATAATTTCCCTTTGACTTTGAAATATGTTTGGACCTTATATTTGAACAGAGCCTTTCTGATTATTTGATGTTTATAATAATTTGTAGTAAAAAAGCTCAATTTAGGAGGAAAAACTAAGAAATCTATCCAATGTAGTTCTCTACCACTAGTCATTTCTTCCCTTTTGTACTTTATACTAGATACGGTCAATATCACTCTCAGATTGGTATAAAATTCTGTATACAAAGGAAGCCATAATACCAAATAGGAATTATAAATAAAATTTTCTTATACACTAGCAGCATGTGCTTGGGAGTTTGCTACCTGGTAGCGTAAAAGGACTTTAAGGGAGACTCTCATTTAGATTTTCCTATATTTCAGATGCTGGCTCTCCTCTCAGGCTACAAGAGAAACTAACCCTACCTCAAACCGAGGTGCTAGAATTTGGAGTGCCTCTGTTGCAGGAAGCGGCTTGGGAGCTGTGGCCCAAGGCACAACAGACAGCCCTGCACCTTGAATGTGCCTGGTTTCTTCGAGATTTGGCCTGCCGCTGTGGGAGCTGTCATGGGGGGGACTTTGTCCCCTTCCACCGTTTTGCCATCTGTTCTACTAAGAGCTCCAGTGGGACCTCCCGATTCTGTAGCTACAAAGATACTGGCTCGATACTAACACAAGTGATCACAGACAAATTGCAGCTGCCCTCTCCCCAAGGTAAATCCAGGGGGCAGAAAGAGGACACGTGGGCAGCGCTTCTCTTTATTCGTGTACTTGGAGCTCTTTATTCAAAAGGTGAAATCAGATTGAAAGAGAAAAATAGGTGGAGAGAGCCATTTCTCACTGAAGTACCAGAAATAAGAAAAGTGTGATATCAGAGTTAAAAGGAACTTCAGAGATTATTCTTGGTTTGGTTGGCAATCTTGGGCAAGTTACATAACCTCAGTTAATTGAGGAAAATAACAATACACACTTCATAGTGTTGTTGTGAGGATTAAATGAGTTAAAATATATAATGTGCTTTGGATAGTGCCAGGCACATGGTTAGTGCTCAGTACATTTTAGTTATTGTTTTTATTATTATAATTATTCAGCTCAGTAATTATCCAGCTCAGTATTCATATATGGAGCCCTTAGTGTATCAGATGCTGCAGTTAGGTGTTAATAATACAAAATGAAATTATCAGTTTTTGGGGTGTGATACAGACATATAAATAGAGAATTCCAATATGGCATGATAAAGGTGATGGAAACGGACTACATAGGAGTTGGGATACCTAGAGAAGGGGCCATTAGCCCAGCCTGAGAAGTGAGTAAGATAAGACTCTCCCTTGAGTGAGATTTGAGGGATAAGTAGGAGTTAGCTACTTTAAAGAAGCTTGGATTAGTGGATAGATGTTCCCCAAAGCCTGTAGCCTTCTACCACATCCCAGATAAGAGTTCACCCTCGGGAATTTCCTGTGGTCCACTGGTTAGGACTCCATGATTTCACTGCTGAGGGCCAAGAGTTCACCCTCTTTGTTTTAACATTTTCAGTTAGCTTACCTCGTAGGACATCCCATTTCATTCTCAGTAGCTGTTAGAAAGCTTCTTTCATCAAGGTGAACTCTACCTTCCTGCAACTTTTTCACTCATTTTTCAGAGTTGTGCCTTCTTTCATATTTGAAGACAGCTGTCAAGACCCAGGCAAATCTTCTCTTTTTCTACTTTGATAAAAGAGAAGTTGGTGTTGGTGTTGGCAGGGGAGAGGGATATGGGAGAGATGGTGAATCAGTGGTGGTAAAAGACTAAAATGAAGATGTTGATCTATGATCCTACCTTTTCTGGCCATAACGTTCTTATGACTCTATGAAGGTGGACCAGTGACTTGGAGAAATTGGTCACTGGCTGATGAGCTCTACAGTCATTTGCACTTTTGTACTTTTTGAGGGGAAAGAGGAAAGTGGTAGTGAATGTCCTGGTTGGTATTATGAAGAAATCACACTGTCATTCATATTTCCTATATGGCCTTTTGTTTTTGAGAGGTCACGGTCAGCTGTAGTTTCGACAGCCTGGTCAGTCTAGCTGTGAGAGAGGCCCAAGACCTTTCCAGCACATCCGAACCCCTGAGGAGGCTTCTCAGACCCAGGGCCGTTGTGCATGACCATGTAGAACAGAGGGTATTATTCACACGAGCTATGGTATGATGATACCCTGAGAATTGTGCATTGCAGTAGTGCTGCCAAATTCCAGTTTCCTTAGTTACCTTAGCCTTACTTTACCTTACCTTAGGTGACATCATTAAATAATCAGAGAGCCAGTCCTTTTACTTAACACAAGTCCTCCCTGTAATTATTCTCTTAGACTCCTTTTCAATCCCACCACCTGTGCTCCTGAGCCCAAATAGGTAACATCCCCACATCATTCTCAGTCTTTGCTTTTTGGTCAGAAGACAGCTACAGAGGAAAAGGCAAATCTAGAGGATAAAGGTTATTTAAGGCCAGCTAGGTAAAGCTGAAAATCTCTGCTGGTCTTTGTGACTCTGGTGGGATGTGGCATCTTGTGCCGTCATGATTTTCTTCGCTAGGTCTTAGGATCTGTGGTTCGCTCCCATCTAGTCGTAAATCTGATCTAGATATATTCTTGGATTTCTACTATTAGAATTAGTCATCAAACCAGATGGACACATCTGGTTCATCTTTATTCATTTCTTTTGCAAACAGAATTAGGAATTGGTTTGGGAAGTTTGAGAATGAAAGGAGTTACTATTTGAATCACAAATAGTTGCATTTAAGGAAAAAATTAGCATCCTAATCTTGTGTGTAAGGCTAATTTTAAACCTAAACTTATCATTTTTATAATGGGGGAGACAGTTAGGTCATGAACTAAGCTGCAGTGGAAAGGTAGTCAGGAATTTTAAATATTCTCAGTTAATACAAATATTCTCAGTTAATTAAAGATAATCATCTCTTTCTCCCTACAGACAGTTTTCAGTTCCAGACAAAATCACCCAGAAGTCAGGAGGCCTTCACAAGGGAACACTGCAGGTAGATGGAGATGCTGAGAGTGGGCATGAAGGAGGCCAGGAAGAGAGACACAGATAACCATTAAACTAGGGTTCTCACCTTACCTGCAGACAAGGAAGGCATCTGACCACCCAGGAGTAGTGACTCTTGTACTCAGCCCAAAATTCAAGTTAACAGAGAATCAGAAAGGCAATTTTTGATTGTTTGTAGGGTAATTATTTTTTAGTGATTAAGAAAAACTTTATTTAATAGCTCTCAAATGTACATGTAGCAGGTTTTTTCAGCTATAAATTTGCCTTCACAATTACTTTTGAGCCCAGATGATATTAAAATGATTTTACATTTCATAACTATGTACCTCCTGGCTTTCTAATGCCTGTCTTATCAATTTTACATGTTCCTACCTTGAATTCACCAGCCACTCTCGAGTTTCCTATTATACTTATCCAACCTGATTTCCTTCAGTTTTCAAACAAAAATCTATATTCTACATGAATCATCCCCACATTTATTGTGTCTCTACTCACACAGTTCTCCCTTTTAAAAATACTCAGTGACATCCACATCCTTCCACTTAACAGAATGTTCACCATCCTTCAAAGCCCTCCTCAGTTCCCACTTTTTTCAATCATTCTACCTCAGAGAGATCAGACCTCTTTTGAACTCGTGGTGTCTGTAGAAAGTGCATTGGACTAGTAGTCAGAAAGGTGAACTCTAGTTTTGGTTCTACTCAGTAGCTGTGAGGTCATACATAAGTCACTTAACCTCTCAGTTTCCTCATCTGTAAGAGAGAGGTAATTTTTGCCTACCTGAATGGCAGGGTTATTGTAGGATAAGGTGGTGGTATTGTATAAAATAATATTCAAATATGCCATGATGGAGTTCAAATGTGCTAATAGATAAAGGTATTATTACTTACTGCTTTGTATCATTTTTATGTTTTCATGTAACAGTGTTAGTTTACCCTTCAGGTGTGGTCGTTTCCTTTAGTTTGTGAGGTACTTTGGCTTTAGGTTTTTAAAACTCCCTAATAGGGCTTTGCCATTATAGACCAGGTCCCTGACTTTCAAAACCTTATGGAGCAATAGAGGAGAAAGATAGACATAGAATTAATGAATTATAAAGGAAAGCTTCCTGGACAAAGTGGCTTTGAGACCTGGTAATGCCTCAGCAAGAGTGGCTACTGGGTGGCCACTCTCAGCTCTTCATCTTCTCTCCACAAAGAACAGAGGAAGAGTTCCTGGATCAAGTGAACAGGAAACTGGCTCAGACCAGCCCCGAGAAAGACATGTTGACCACAAAGCCCTGCCACTGTAAGGAAGTCCTGAAGTTAGTGCTGTCACCTCTCACCCAGCACTGCCTGGTCATTGGAGAAACCACTTGTGCGTTTTATTACCTACTGGAGGCTGCCGCTGCCTCCTTGGACCTGTCAGATAATTACATGGTGAGCAAGCTCTGCTCTCTGCCCCTGAGCTGAGCCCTATGACTAGGGGAATTTGATAGGCATTTCTTACCATCAAGTAACTTGCAATGAAAAGTGGAGGAAAGTGGGAAAGAGAAAGGAGCTGTAAGGGGTCCAGGAGAAAATATGAAGTAGGAGTGAAGGAGCATCATGTGCTGCCAGCCCTGCCCCAACTCCTGCACACACAGTCCGGCTCCCCATTTCTTTTTTTTTTTTTTTTTTTTTGCGGTACGCGGGCCTCTCACTGTTGTGGTCTCTCCCGTTGCGGAGCACAGGCTCCAGACGCGCAGGCTCAGCGGCCATGGCTCATGGGCCCAGCCGCTCCGCGGCATGTGGGATCTTCCCGGACCGGGGCACGAGCCCATGTCCCTTGCATTGGCAGGCGGACTCTCAACCACTGCGCCACCAGGGAAGCCCTAGCTCCCCATTTCTAACTAAATCCTGCCCCAGTTCAAATTCATCATAACCTTGATCTAGCCCTCGCCCCAGTCACACGCTTAGCAACATCCAAATCCTAATCCAGTTTCTCCATCCCTTGTCTTGTTTGGAGGCCTTCCTTTATTTGAGGAAGGCAAGCAGCCTTCTGGGCCAACCCTCAGCATTCTCGTTTTTTAAAAAGCACAAGGTGAAGATCTGTCCGTTTGAGGAGGCCACTTTCTGCTGTCTTCGGTCAGAGGTGAGGGCAGGGGGTAACCTTGAAGTTTGGGTTGTTTCTCCTTGAGGAATATCCTGTTATTTCCTTTAAAATCTCTTTTTTTGTGTGCAATTATAAATGTGATTCAAATTCAAAACAGAAATAACATGTAAAAAGTGAAAGAGCACTTACTAATCCCATGTCACCCCCAACATAGTTTATAATTGGTGTGAATTCCACCAGCTATGCACATGTAGTCATATCATTATTGTTTTCCATTATTTTAAAAATAGAATCATAATTCTACATTGTCTTTTTTCTGCATCTGGTTTTTATTCTTAAGAATACAGATTGAACATATTTGTATATTGGCATACATCCAATCATAGTTACAGGTGCCAAGTACTACGTTATATCCATATATCAAATTTACTTAGCCATTTCCTTCTTCATGTACATTTAGGTTGTCTCTAATCTGGAGTTATTATAAACATTTCTACAGTGAATATTTTTGTAAATATCTCTTTATTCCCTTGTGAGAGTGTTTCTGTAAGAGGAATATCCAGGGGTAGAAATGCTAAAGCAGACAATATGAATGATTTTACAATTCATAAATATAATGCCAAATTGTCCACTACAGTATTATATGAATTCAAGTTTTTCTCACTTCTTCACATCCTTACCAACATCAGATATTATAAGTCTTCTTTAAATGTTTATTGGTCATTTATTTCTGTGAATTGCCTGTCATGTCCTTTGCTCACTGGAGTATATATAAACTAATTCAGGGGGATGCAGGGTGAACAAAATGGGTGAAGGTAGTCAAACGGTATAAGTCCTGGGGATGTGATGCACAGCATGTGACGGTAGTTAACAATACTGTATTGTATATTTGAAATTTACTAAGAGAGTAGACCTTAAAAGTTCTCGTCACAAGAAAAAAAATTGTAACTATATGTGGTGATGGGTGTTAATCAAACTTACTGTAGTGATCATTTTCCAGTATATACATATATTGAATCATTATGTTATACACCTAAAACTAATACAATGTTGTATGTCAGTTATCCCTCAATTTAAAAAATCATCACATTGTACACCTTAAAGTTATACAATGTTATATGTCAAATATATCTCAATAAAGCTAGAAGGAAGAAAAGAACATACATTTCAAAGTCTCTCCCCGCAGCCCTACCACTGAACCACTGTGTCCTCTCTTTATGTATTCTACCAGAGGGGCTCAGCATACATAGATGTATATAATCTTTCCCCTTCCTTTGTTATATACAAATAGGAGCTCTCTATACTCCATTCCACATCTTGTTTTAAAATAAATAAATAAATATACCTTGTAGATCATTCTATATCATTTATAACAAATTTCCCCAGGGAATGAGATTTGTATATCAAATAGAAACTCTGGGGAAAGCATGCCATGAGACATTCCATTTTCAAAGGACAAATAGGGGTAAACTTACTTATTCTGGATGAATAACTCATAACAGCAACTTCTCCCAGCCTCATTACTGTTAAATACAACAGAACAAAATGTGTTGGAATGATTATTTATCAATTTATAAATGATGACTTCATAAAACCATGGGGGACGTTTTGTTAGAGAGCGAGCTTTAAAATTAAATAAATAAAAACTAGTTTCAATGTGAACCTTAAGATACTTTGGTTAGGAGAGTAAACCTAATGTGTATAAATGCCTTTGAACACCAAAGGGAATATTAGAGTTATCCAAGGTATTGCATTATTTGTGTTTCAACTAAAAGGTCTTTGGAGCAAAGTTAAATAATTATTTCTTTCCCTTTATAAGAAAGAATTATTGTGCAGTCTTCCTATGATTGTTCAGAAATTACCATAGACTTTATCATTTTCTTGGAGGATTTAGCCATAGAACATGCAGGTATATGATAACCTCAAGGTAGTTCCTCAGATCCTACCCTCAAATGCACTATGGTGGTACAACTTGTTTATGAAGAGGGATACGGGATTTGGTGATATCTCAGATGCTTTCCATGGCATCTGAAGCATCTCAGTCTCTGCCCAAATGATAATCCCAACTGAGTCTAGCAGCATCACTTTCTAAATCACAGCCTTCCTCTACTATTCACAAATGTGTGGTAGATGAGAAAGGAGAGTGCTTTCTCCGTAATTCTGTTTTCTCACTCCTTTACTTGGCTCATGGCCCTACTGGTGCCTGGTAGCGTGGCTAGGCTCTGCTCCAACTCAGCTCACTCTAGCACCTCAAGGGCCCGAAGTACACATTCCAAAATAAAAGCCAGTGTGTTATATCCAGAACCTTGTCCTTAATACTCTTCCCACATTTACATTACTGTTTCTCATTTTACCATCTCCAGGTCTGTTTCAACATGGGACAGATCACCTTGGCCAAAAAATTGGCTAGGCAAGCCCTTCATCTGCTGAAAAGGAATTTCCCTTGGACCTGGCTTGGTGTCATTTTCCAAACATTCCTAGAGAAATGCTGGCGTTCCTGTTCCCTGAGCCAACCCCCAGACAATCCTAGTGAGAAGTGAGAAGCCTAGCCAACTTGTCCTGTTTCCATTTAGGGCCACAGAGAACTAAACTAGGACCCAGCCTGGAAATAGACCCTGCCTATTTGACTATAAAGACTGCTCTTTTTACAGCCAATTCAGTGTAGCTGAATGAGGACTTCTTTTGCTTTTGGAGTATGGTATAATCCTGTCTCTTTCAAATAAAGATACATATATGTGTATTGTGTGTACACATACACATATATGGCAATTTAATATCAATATTATTTCTCTGATATATATACACAATACTAAGTTGCTACCTGATTATTGAGCTATAATAATTTATAGAAAATGTATTCAACCAAAAGAGCAATTCAAAGAATGAAACCTGCTTTAAAAAACCTCTCTGAAAACTTTATTTCTGGTTGAGAGGGATAAATTTTAAAGGCATATTGGGTTAGAAGTAGTGGGATCCCAGGAACCTTTCTGAGTCTGAAAGTCTGGGTGAGTAGCCTCAGATTTCTTGTGGGGGAAGGATAGTGGACACTGGTGAAGAATAAAGGCATGCTAACCACCCTTTGCTTCACACCAGTAAGAAGAAGCTGGCAATCCTGCAGCAGCAGGTGCAATGCCTCTCCCTGCTCTGGCAGCTCTACAACCTGGAGGCCACAGCCAGCAGCCGCAGGTTTGCCTGCCTGGCCACTCTTATGCAGGAGAATTCAGCCAAGGAGTCTGCCAGTGACGCCCAGGTAAGCCAGCCCTTGGTTTACCTCTGTCCTCACTCAGAAACCTAAAATACTAGGGAGAGACCCTGCCAAGTCCCTGGTTAAGTGTGGTTCCACGGTAACCCAGACTTAACGGGACAACACTGATCTTTGTTTGAGCAGGGTTCTCAATTTGCAGTTTATAGATGGGCTTCCAGGTACGAAGCTATCTGTGAACTCTCTGAACTGAATGTTGACTTTTGTGTGTATGTTCAAAAGAGCATTTGGGGAGTGATAGGAAGTAAGGAAGGGATCATAGCTTTCATCAGATTCTCAAAGAAGCCAGTGGTCTAAAAAAAGGATCCCTGGTGGCTCAGTGGTTGAGAGTCCGCCTGCCGATGCAGGGGACACGGGTTCGTGCCCCGGTCCGGGAAGATCCCACATGCCGCGGAGCGGCTGGGCCCGTGAGCCATGGCTGCTGAGCCTGCGCGTCCGGAGCCTGTGCTCCGCAACGGGAGAGGCCACAGCGGTGAGAGGCCCGCGTAACGCCAAAAAAAAAAAAAAAAAAAAAAAAAAAAAAGATCAGAATTGCTGACTTAGTAAAAAAAGAAGAAAGGGAAATATGTCTTCCTAATTTTAGTGTCCATCTGTCTATATCTCTCTTTTATCCATTTGTTCAACAAATATTTGACAAACACCTATTCTGTGCCAGGCACTGATCTTGGTTCCAGGGAAATAGGTAAGTGAAATATGTCGTATGTTAGGTGATAATAAATACAATGAAGAAAAATTACGTGAAGACCAGAGGACATGGAGTTCTGGGAACTGGGTGTGGGGCGGGGTCGGGGGAGGCGTATGCAATTTTAATAAGATGGTAGGGAAAGCCTTACTGAGCAGGTGGCTTGTGGGCAACTATCTGAAGGAGATGAGAAAGTAAGTCACATGGCTATCTGGGAGAAGAGTGGAGAGGAAGAGGCCATAGCGAATGCACAAGGCATGCCCTCTGTGTTTGAGGAACAGTGAGGAGGCCAGTGTGACTAGAGGGGAGGGAGGAGAGGTGGAAGAGCCAGGAGATGAGTCAGAGAGTCTAAGGAGGGGGATGGGAGATGGTGTAGGCCTTGTAGGCCACTGTAGGGGTTTTGGCTTTTACTCTAAAGAAGGTGGGAAGCTGTTAGTGGCTTCTTAGAAGTGGAGTGACCAAGTCCACTTATATTTTAATAAGATTATTCTATTGGAAACCTAACGAACATGGTGTTTCAAGAATGTCATCGATGATGTCAAATGTGCACGGAACTGATAACAGAGATCTAGGCAGCAGTTCTGAAGAGTTCTAAGGGGCAAGAATCAGAGGACTTAATTAGAGAAAACCTAGAAGAGGTGCCATTTGGCCAGCGTTTTGAAGGGGAAAGTCTCGGATTGGGGAGAAGCAGAGGCGCAGATGGAGAAAGTGGTTCGTTTCAAGAACAGGCAGTGAGAATGACCAAATTAGAAGTGTAGGGGTGAGAAGGAGTGTGTTTTCATAGCCGGAGTTGAGGTGAGTGGTGGGGCCCCCAGGAGTGCTGACTGAGTGAGCAGCAAAGCATGCAGGGCTCTTACGCAGGAAAGGGTTGAGATGGAGATGCGGCCTGACTGTACAGTCAGAATATTTACCCCATGTTTGTTGCCCTGCAGGTTGTCTCTACCTACGTGGCTCTCTCCCAGTTCTCCCAGAACATGGGTGACAAGGAGAAGTGGCTGCATTGTGAGCAGATGGCCATTCAGAAAAACAGTCTATGTTGGTTCTCCAGGGAGGGATTGTTGGCCACAGCCCAGCTCATGCAGGCCTTGGCCTACACCAAGCTCTGCCTCGGCCATCTTGACTTCTCCATCAGGCTGGGTAATGGGGCCTGACGCTGGTGGGCCTAGGGCTTTGAGAGAGGCCAGGTTCACCTCTAGACCTCACATGATGCTCTTTCACCTCCTTAGGTTTTCAAGCTCGTGAGATATGCAGACACCTCAAGAAACCAGCTCTGGAGAATCTGGTTCTCTCAGTTCTCTTCAAATCTGCATTTCTGAAGAAGAAGTATTAAGATCATTTTCTGTCCTTTGTATTTGTTGCCTTAGAAGGGAGGGTATGATCTTCCAGAGAAGCTTAGAGTGGAGAGGGAGAAACTGTTCCCTCTCCACAGCCAGGACTGTCTCTTCTCTAGTCACTCCAGGAAGCATTGTCTTAAGTTTGAGGGGTCAGGGGTAGAAATGCAGAGTCTGAGCTACCAGATATTCCTTTTTTCCTCCATTTTTCTGCAGGGAGGTAGGTAATTGATCAAGACCCTGGAAATTGTCTGAGTCATTTTCCCACTTCCTTTGCCTTAGAGACAGGTCTGATCCCAGGCACAGATGCTCTCTATATAAATAGAATTATGGAGAGGAGATTTAGGGGATATTAGGCTGCTTTGAAGGTGTAAGATCCCCTCCTCTCCTATACTGTCCTCCCCATTCTCTAGCTGGTCCCAGTGGCTCTGTCTCTTGGCAGATTTGATCTGTGTGTCCATGTGCTGGAGAGTCAGTGGGCGCTCATTTCCCAGAGTCATGATGTCCTTGGCCTGGCCTGCTTCTATTCTGCTTGCTTAGATCTGCTGCTCTATGGAAAAGGTAAATTTGTGCCAGGCTCTGCTGTACTCCTGAGGGATTCAGACCTCAGGTGGGGCCCTGGGTTTGGAACATAGGCAATCATGAGCCTGTCCCTTAGGCATGGCCTCTGCTCCTGGCCTCTGGTTCCTTAAGGTCTAGGAACCACGTTGTGATTCAGGGATGTCTGCCTTTCAGGTGCTGTCTCCTCCCCTGTACCACACACCTTCTATACCACTTCCTACATGGACAACTTATACTAACCTGGTTACTTTCTCTGTCCACAGGATGGCTGTGTCGGCCCTTTGGGGAATGTCTGCATTTCATTCAACATTATGAGCACAGCTGCATTCTAAATTCTCAGAGCAATGTCATGCTGGGGGTCCACTCCTCTCTGGCCATGTGGTAATGTGGGGTACCAGTGTGTTACTCAGGGCTGTGGGAAAGGGTAGAAATTTGAAGACACCATGAACTCATTTAAACTATTGCCTTTTGCCCTCCCAGGCAGGACTGTTCCACATCTCCAACCCACTTATTTGTTTTTGTGTTTGTTTTTTTATAAATTTATTTATTTTATTTATTTATTTTTGGCTGTGTTGGGTCTTCGTTGCTGTGCGCGGGCTTTCTCTAGTTGCAGCAAGCAGGGGCTACCCTTCATTGCAGTGTGTGGGCTTCTCATTGCAGTGGCTTCTCTCATCCAACCCACTTCTAAAGACCATTCACCTCCCATTTACCCCCCATCTTATTTGTAGGGTTCTTCTTGTCCCTTAACAGGTTTGGGCTTATAGATTAAGGATTTGGTTTAGAGTTACATTTAAGTGCAAGATAACCCATGGCAAGGCTGAATATTATTGGTTTCCTTTTAAGTCTCCTTACGTGTGAGTTAGTAGCCTTGGCCACTTACCAGAATCACAATTCTGACTGTCCAGGAGATCTTAGAGCCCTAAAAAAGTGACAGTTCTATGAAAAAGCCATGGTTGGTAAGCAGGGGAGAGAGCTGAGAGCTGTGAATCTTCCCTTTCAGGTTTGCGCAGGACTCACAGTGGAAGCTATTTGAGCACCACTTCTCCAAGGCTTGCCAGTTGGTGAAAAGAACGAATGCCTCACTATTTGGTTCACATGGCTTTGTCCGATTCCTAGAGTGCCATGTGCTAATGTTACAGAAGATGCCAGAGGGTGTCTTCGCGCATACTCCCTCAGAGAATCCCGGCCAAACCCTCAAGGTACTTGTCTCTGTTACCCTTCAACTAACACCTAAGTTATGGTACTCTTTCTGCCACCTGCATCTCTCCCTTACTCTTCTCCTTGCTGCCTCTGTCTCTTTTTCCCCCTTGAACCCTTTTTTTACTCCACCTAGAAAGTCTTTCCACCTACCTCATGTATCCTTCCAGATATTCTTGCATGGTCAGGACTGGATTCCTTAACTTTCTGGATTTGCACAGCTACTACCCAGTACCATTAAAATGTTAACATTTAGCCCTTCTCAATGGACCACTCTGTCTCAGTCTATAGTTTGACACATCTCCCTGCATCCCTGCCTTCTGAGTTTAAAACATTCCAGTTCCTCTGTATCTCAAAACAGTCTTTCTGGGCCTACTTTACCATCTGGGCCTATTTTACTCTTTTCTGTTACCCCAGCCCTGAGTGAGTATGCTGAGTGGGGACTGCTGTAAGTTCTGATGAGTGGAGTGGAGGAAAGAAGGTACTAATCCCTGAGCTAATGGACCTTCGCTTCCTTTCAGTACTTTAGGGAGTTCTTCTCTCGATGTGTGACCTGCCCTGTCTATCACCAGTGGGTCTCTGAGCTTAAAGCCTCTGTAATGAGATATGGAAAGAGAGAGTCCATGTCCTTGACTAACATCAGACCTTTTGACACCTGCTTGACCAGGATTTGGATAGAGGGAGAATTCCTGGAGGAAAATAACTCCTTTGAAGGAAATTTACAGAGTAAGCATTCCTTCCTGGAACCCTTGTCTGAGAGACATAAAGAACAGTCTCAGGTTCTTACTCACAAGCAGTCAAAGACTGCACCTCCAAATAAGAAGGGACATGCAGATGTTAGGATTAGTCCTTGCTCCAGAGGTAATTGTCCTTCTCTCACAGTGCCAGACCCAGCCTAGACAGAGACCCCTTATATTGTTCAACAGTGTAAGAGCCTCTCTTGGCCCTTTGTTTCAGCATCTATAACCCTTAGGCATAGGAAGTTCCTCCTTGGTCCCAGCTTAAACAAATAGATTGTTCCCTTGGAGTAGCTGGATGGTCACTAAGGGAGAAAGAAGGCCTTAGAAACCACAATGTAATGTCTGTGAAGGTAAATGAGAAGATATGGGCAAGTAAAAGAGAAGAAAGAATATAGTATCTTGCTTTAGGGCCCAGCAAATCTCCTCCTATTCCAGGCCATGAGTTAAACTTGTAATTGCTGAGGAAATTCTTTGTGTTTGTATTACTCTTTATGTTCCTATTTGCAGGATTTGTCAGAGTGGCTGATGTCAAGGAGAATAAAGATGAAGAAGAAATTCAAGAATGTATATGTTAAAACAAACAAAAATCATCTGAAGGGACCATGATTCTTTTATTACATGTAATACAGAGATATGCCCCCAAGTCTCCTTTTTAAGATACTGTATAGTATACATATTAAATATTCTAGCCTTTATCTATATCTTTGTCAAAATAAAAGCCTGTGTTTCTAAAGCATGAAACTTAGATCTTTCTTAACTCTTAACAGTCATTAATGCAACTGTGGCAGAAATTAGAATCAGAGCTAGACCGGAGGCCAGGGAGACTTTGAGAGAGATGAACTGATTCCATCTTATATAATAAGGTAAGACCCATTGACATAATCTCTTCAAGGTTCTTCCATGTTGTAGAATTCCTTTTTGTGGCTGAATAACATTCCTTTTTATGGATATGCCACATTTTGTTTATCCATTTATGAGCTAATGGATATTTGGGTTGTTTCCATTTTTGGTTATTATGAATAATGCTACGATAAACATTTGTGTACAGGTTTTTGTATGAACATATGTTTTCAGTTCTCTTCAGTATATACCTAGGAATGGAATTATTGGGTCATACAGAAACTCTCTGTTTAGCTCTTTAAGGAACTGTCAAATTGTTCTCCAAAGTTGCTGTACCATTTACATTCACACCAGCAATGTGTAAGGATTCCAGTTTTTCACATCTTCACAAACAATTGTTATTATTTGTTGTTTTGATTATAGCCATTCTAGTGATTGTGAAGTGGTATCTCATTGTGGTGTTGATTTGCATTTCCTTAATGACTAATGTTGATCATTTTTTTATGAGCTTATTGGCCACTTGCATATCTTCTTGGAGAAATGTCTATTCAAATCCTCTGTCCATTTGTTGTTGGAATATTTGCCTTTTTGTTGAGCTTGAAGAGTTTCTTATATATTCTGGATACTAGACCCTTATCAGATTTGATTTACAAATATTTTCTCTCATTCTGTAAATTGTCTTTTCACATTCATGATGGTACTGTTTTGCAGCACAAAAGTGTTTTGTTTTGATGAAGTCCAGTTTATCTGTTTTGTTTTCTGGTTGCTTTGCTTTGGTATCATATCTTAGAAACCATTGCCAATCTTAGGCCACAAAGGCGTTTTTTTCTCTGTTCTCTTCTAAGAGTTTTATAGTTTTAGCTTTTATTTAGGTCTTCGATTATTTTGAGTTAATTTTTGCATATAGTGAATGGTAAGTTTCCAAATTCATTCTTTTGCATGTGGATATACACTTTCTCAGCACCACTAATTGAAAAGACTACTCTTTCCCCATTTAAATAACTGAACACTCGTGTTGATTTATGGTTTTATTAGATGTATGGGTTTACTTCTGAACTCTCAGTTTTATTCCATTGGCCTATGTGTCTATCCTTATGCCAATACACACAGTCCTGATTATTGCAGCTTTGTAGTAAGTTTTAAAATCAGGAGGTGTGAGTCTTCCAACTTTATTATTCATTTTCAAGATTGTTTTGGCTATTCTGCGTCCCTTGAATTTCCATATGACTTTTGGATCAGTTTGTCAGTTTCCACAAAAGGGAGAGCTGTAATTTTGATAGAGATTATGTTGAATCTATAAATCAACTTGCAGAGAATTTCTGTCTTAGTAATATTAAGTTTTCTGATCCATGAAAGTGGCATATCTTTTCCATATATGTAGGTCTTCTTTAATTTCTTTCAGTGATGTTTGTAGCTTTTAATGCACAAGTCCTACACCTCTTTTGTTAAGTTTATACCTAAATAATTTTATTATTCTTGGTACTATTATAAATGGAATTGTTTTCTTAATTTCATTTTGGGTTGTTCATTGCTAGGGTATAGAAATAAAACTGATTTTTGCATATTGGTTTTGTATCCTGAAACTTTGCTGAGTTCATTTGTTAGCTCTAAGTTTTTTTGGTTTGTGTGCACTGCTTAGTATTTTCTATATACAAGGTCATGTTATCTGCAAATAGAGATAATTTTACTTCTTCCTTTCCAATCTGGATGCCTTTTATTTCTTTTTCTTGCCTAATTGCACTTGCTAGATCCTACAGTACAATGTTGAATAAAAGTGACAAGAGTGGACATGTTTGTCTTGTTCTCAACTGTAGGGGAAAAGTTTTTAGTTTTTTACCTTTAAGTATGATGTTAGATGTGAATTTTTTATAGATGCTCTTTATCAGGTTGATGAAATCCCATACTATTCCTAGTTTGTTCAGTGTTTTTATCATGATAGAGTGTTGGGTTTTGTCAAATGCTTTTTCTGTCACCCATTGAAGTGATCATGTGGTTTGGGGTTTTTTTTCTCTAAATATGGTGTATCATATTGATTTTCAAATGTAGAACCAACCTTGCATTCCTAGAATAAATCTCGCTTTGTCATGGTGTATAATCCTTTCTGTTTGTTCCTAAGTCCTATTTGCTAGTGTTTTGTTGAAGATTTTTGCATCTACATTCATAAGGAATGTTGATCTGTAGTTTTCTTGTGATCTCTTTGTCTGGTTTTTGTATCAAAGTAAAACTGGCCTCATAGAACGAGTTGGGAAGTATTCCTTCCTCTTCTGTTTTTTGGAAGAGTTTATGAAGGATTGATTTTAAAATTCTTTCAGTGTTTGGTAGAACTCACCAGTGAAGCCATCTGGGCATGGGCTTCTCTTTTGGGAAGTTTTTTGATTACTAATTAAACCTCTTTACTTGGTATACGTCTATTCAAATTTTCTATTTCTTCCTAAGTCAGTGTCAGTAGTTTGTGTCTTTCTAGGAATTTGTCCATTTCATCTAAGTTATCTAATTTATTGGTATACAGTTATTCATAATATTTCTTATAATCCTTTTTATTTCATAAGGTCAGTAGCTCTCCTTCCACTTTCATTCCTGATGTGTAGTACTTTGAGTCGTCTTCTCTTTGTTTCTTGTCCAGTCTAGCTAAGGTTTGTAAATTTTGTTGATCTGGTCAAAGAACAACTCTTGGTTTTGCTGATTTTTTTCTATTGTTTTTCTGTACTCTATTTCATTTATTTCTGCTCTAATTTTTATTATTTCCTTCCTTCTACTTGCTTTGAGTTTAGTTTGCTCTCCTGTTTCTAGTTTCTTCAGGTAGAAAGTTAGGTTGTTAATTGGAGATCTTTCTTCTTTTTTTTTTTAATATAAGGTATTTACTGCTATAAATTTCCCTCTAAGCACTGACTTTGCTGAATCACCTAAGTTTTGGTATGTTGTGTAATTATATTCATTCATTTCAAAGAATTTCTTATTTCTCTTGTGATTTCTTTTTCCTGTTTGTTATTTACTAGTGAGTTGTTTAATTTCCACATATTTGTGAGTTTCCAAATTTTACTTCTGTTATTGACTTCTAATTTCATACCATTATGGTCAGAAAACATACTTTATATGATTTCAGTCCTTTTAAATTTAGTTAGACTTGATTCTGGTCAAATATATGGTCTGTCCTGGAGACTGTTAACATGTATACTTGAGAAGAATGTGCATTCTGCTTTTGTTGGGTGGAGTGTTCTATAGGTATCTGTGAGATGTAGTTGGTTTATAGTGTTGTTCATGTCTACTCTTTCCTTGCTAATCTTCCACCTACTTGTCCTATCATTTTTGAAAGTGGAATATTGAGGTCTACAACCATTACTCTGTTTATTTCTCCCTTCAGTTCCATCAGTTTTTGCTGTATCTTGAAACTCCGTTGTTAGGTATCCATA
The DNA here is from genome assembly GCF_026419965.1 of Kogia breviceps. Taxonomy (NCBI): domain Eukaryota; kingdom Metazoa; phylum Chordata; class Mammalia; order Artiodactyla; family Physeteridae; genus Kogia; species Kogia breviceps. The sequence goes on from NC_081319.1 coordinate 74,721,388, forward strand.
TGTTTATCATCGTTATATCTTCTTAATGGGTTGAGTCTTTTATCATTATATAATGTCCTTTCTTTATCACTAGTAACAATTTTTGTCCTAAAGCCTATTTTGTCTGATATTAGTATAGCTACTCCAGTGCTTTATAGCTAGTTTGCATGATTTATGTTTTTCCATTCTTTTACTTTCAGCCAACTTGTGTTTTTCAATCTAAAGTTTGTCTCCTAGAGACAGCATGTAGTTGGATCATGTGTTTTTTAATCCATTCTGCCAATCTCTGCCTTTTAATTGGAATGTTTAATCTATTTACGTTCAGTATAATTACTGGTAAGGTAAGATTTATGTCTTCCATCTTGTTATTTGTCTTCTACTTGTCTTATGTCTTTTTTTCCTTCTCTATTCCTTCACTGTCTTTTGTTATATTAAATGTTAAGTTTAATTCCCTTGTCATCTCTTTTACTATATAATTTGTGTTATTTTCTTGCTGTAGGGATTACAGTTAGCATTTTAATTTAAAACAATCTAGTTCAGATTAATACCAACTTAATTTCAATAATATACAAAAACTGATTCTATATAGCCCCATTCCCTCCCACCTTCTTCATATTGTTATTGTCATAAAAGTTACATCTTAATAAATGGTGTACCCATCAACACAGGTGTATAATTATTGCTTAATGAAGTTGTCTTTTAAATCAAATAGGGGCAGCGGAAAGCCATTTTTCTTGAGTTAAGTACTCCTTGGATTGATGCAAGCTGTTGTTTAATTTCCAGAGTTCTGAAAAAGTTGATTCTATTTTTGCCAGTTTTCTTATTTCTTTTATGGAGGAGAGAATTTTGAGAGTTCTCTAACCACTTTCTTTTAAAATCACTCTCAATGTACTTTTAATTTGTATTTCCCTTAGATGAAGTTAAACATCTTTATTATGTTTATATTTCTTTTTGTGTGAGCTATAGGTATGTTTCCTGTGACTGTATTCTATTAAGTATTTGTTTTCTAGTTGATTTGTAGGGGTTAGGAAAATGAGCCATCTGCCTTTGTATGAGCTGCAAAATTTTTCTTCATTTTGTGTTTTGACTTTTTTATGGTGTTTTTGTCATAAAGGGAAAAGTATCAGTCTTTTCTTAATTTATCCTAATGTGTCAGTTTTAATGTATCTATGAATTCTTCTATGGCTGCTGAGTTTTGTGTAATACTTTAAAGATTTTTTTCCTCTAAGATTATTTTAACTATTCCCCAATGGCCTTTCAAGTATTTTTTTTAATAAATTTTATCAAAGTATAATTTACATGCAGTAAAGTACACCTATTTAAATGATGAGTTTTGATAAATGTATACACCCATGAAACCAGTACCACAAACATGATAGAGAACATTTAATCACCCCAAAAAGTTCTTTCAGGCCCCTTTACAGTCATTCCCACTCTACCACCACCACCAGCACAAAATAATCTTGCTATTTTTTTCCTTGTGTTTATATCTGTGATGATTTCCCCTTGTCATTTATTTCATCCATCTTCTTGGGTAAAGTTAGCTAACACTTTGTTATTTCATTTTACTTCAAAGAATAAGCTCTTTTATTTATGTTTTAGTTATGTCATTTTTCTCCTTTAAAATTAACTTGCTATTTGAGTAATATGCTTAATTCTTGTTAAGGGTGTGAATTTTCCTCTGAGAACTTCTTTTTTCTTTTTTTTTGCAGTATGCAGGCCTCTCTCACTGTTGTGGCCTCTCCCTTTGCAGAGCACAGGCTCCAGACACGCAGTCTCAACGGCCATGGCTCAAGGGCCTAACTGCTCCGCGGCATGTGGGATCTTCCCGGACCGGGGCACGAACCCATGTCCCCTGCATCACAGGTGGACTCTCAACCACTGCGCCACCAGGGAAGCCCTTTTGTGTTTCTTATAATGAAATTTAGTTTAGTATTTTCATCTTAGAAGTTACTTTTATACCTATGACTCTGGTTGGAAGTCTATGAATACCAACCAAAGCAATGATGGAATTAATATATTTCTCCTTCCCTCTTCTCTTCCAGCCAGTTGATTATCTTAATATTTTCTTTTGTATTGTTAAATATACCTTTACTTCTGTCACATTCTAAAAAGTTCAAACTACATTCAGACCAGGGTAAGTTTCTCCCAGAGGGGTGCTTTTTAGACCTATTCTGCCCTTCCCACACATTCTCCTGCCCTCCCCCCCAAACCCTGCCTTCCCACCAGGCAAGTCCCCAGTCATCTTAGCCAGGGGAAATGTGGGCTTAGTTGATTGACGGGCAGCTCCTGCCTCCCTAAGGGACAGAGTAAATTTAGGTTCTGTCACAGGCTGAGACTCTATCAGAGGAAGCTCAAAACATCCTGCCAGAGCTTCCTGAAAATAGCATCACTAGACTTACACAGTCCCTGCCTGTTCCTTCTCCTCAGATACCTAGACCAAGCTTAGGGCCTTTCCAGATGGTCCAGATGGTGAAAACCTCTTTTTGCTTAGTTCTCCATGATTATATATAAAGACTGGGTTCCTGAGCACCTCATCTTCTCCATTTAAGTCTCTCATCTCAGTATGGGCAAATATTTTCAAACTGAACAGTTGAGAAGAAATCATGGCAGAAACCTTAAAGGGCCTCCTACCCCCAGCCTGGACTAGCTTTCATTTACACTTAACCATGGCCATACCCTTACCATTTATTCCTCCTCCCCTCACCCCCATGCCCTTTTTCCACTGGACTCATCCCAGGCTCAGAGTTCAGGCCAAAGGGAACAGAACTACCAGATGATCACCCAGTTGAGAAAGAGCCAGCTCTGGTAAAACTGATGTCTGCAAAGTTCTTTTATTTCCTGGTGCTTGAAAATCCTTTGTCCTGCCAAGGAATAAGCTTGGTATCTATTTCAGTTTCTGATCTTACTCCTGTTTCTTTTCAACTCCATCTCTCATACCTCATCTGTCCTGAATCTCCTTTAACTAATTATTATCCCCCTTCTCCCACCAGCTCTCAGGCCATGTGAAGTCAAACTTGGGCCCTTTCCTTCCCCCTCAAGCATCAAGAGCTCATATATTATCATTTAGAGTTTATTTAGCCCTGTGGTGTAATGGCAGAGGAACTAGCATGGGGGGCTTCCCCAGACACCTCAGTCGTTCCAAGTATCACCAGGTGAAGAAAGTCAAGATATTAGATCAGATCCTAAAGACCCTAGTTGCTCTGATATCCTAAGAATCTAGGGCACAGGCTGCGTGGATGGCTACACAGAACCCTGGGGTTGATCTCTGTGAGTTTACAAGATGGTGAACAGCTTAGCTGGGTGGAATCTCGCTATTAGGTGGATCCTGGGCTGGCTCGAAGGAGGCTCCTCCACTCTTGTCGCCTCCAGGGAAGACGACTGTGGCGTATGTCACAGGCTTGGAGCAGATCTCAGCCTTAGGAGGCAGAGGGGGCACACAGGATGGGGCTGGGGGTGGGTGTTTCCCTGACAGGGAATCAAGAGGAAGGTTGGTGTAGGTGTTATTGTCAAAGGAAGGTGGCGAATCGAGCCTAACATATGGTACATCCGATGGCAAGTCAACAGCCAGTCCAGAGTCACTGATGTGGTGGACCACTGAGGAGGGGGCCTGTAACAAAAGCAGGCAAATCAGGCAAAGAGAAAATGCCTCCCTCTGCCCCAGTTCCCTTTGATGGGAAGCCTAGGGCCAGACTGGATCTGTCTCTTCAATCCTGAGTATGTCAGTGGGCAAGAAGGCTTCACTTTGAAGATTTTCAAGCCCCACGTTTCTCCACAAATCTGGGAAGGTGGATAGCAAGGTGGGAAGGTGGGAGACCATTGGTGCCAAGTTTACAGCATTTAGGAAGAGGGTTTGGACTTCTACTGGGTCCCAGTCTTTTCTCCACCCCATCATCCTGGTACTTCTCAGTGATTGCGGTAGAGGGAGGATCTGGGGAATTTGGCTGGGGGCCTGCAGAGGTCTCTTACCGAGCCTGAGACTCCACTGCTCTGAAATCGTCCACAGGCAGCAAGCCTGTTCCCTGGCAGGACAGAGGACAGAAGCACAGTCTGCTTCTTGTGCTGACTCAGTGCCCCCCTCACGCCCTTCAGAAACCTTGGCAACCTCTGTCCTAGCCCATACTCACCTTCCCCACTCCCACCAGCAAAGTTTTCTCCTTCCATCTCCCCAGCTTCCACCCCCAGCCAGCCCTAACTCTCCCACCACCCGCTTACTGCTTCCACAGCTCCCCTCAACCTGCCTCAACACTCAATCCATCTCCCGAAATCCCCCACCTCCTCCAGTCACCTGTCCCCAATCCCACTGTCTCACCCTCTCCAATTCCTGTTTCTCCCCAGGCCGCCTCCCACTGAATCTCTTTGCTCTCCTCTACCCCTCAGCCATGGGAATTCTAGGGTCTGGGGACCCTTACTGAAGCCCATCTGTAGGGGGAGCAGACCTAGATTCTCAGCCTTGAATGCAAGACTGGCTGATACAGGACCAGGGGGCCGTTCTGAGATAGGCAGGTGGACAGCTACCTACCTTTCCTTTTGGCCATCACAGCGAACAGCACCACCGCCATCACCAGCAGGCCCAGCAGGAGCACAGCACCCCAAATCAAGGGTCTGCTGAGAGACACAAAGGAGTAGGTGAGCTTAGCCCTGAACCTGGCAGGGAGCTGCTTGCCAGCAATCCTAGAGAAGTGGCACAGAGGTGCAGTTCTTGGTGAGCCATGGTTGGAGAAAGAGATTTTTGGAATGGAATGAGGAGGACAGACTCAGGCAGGGCAGAGAGAGACACTATCAGGGTATCCTGGCTGGAGATCTGGGATGAAGGGGTCAATGCTGAACTGGGATAGGGAGGTATGTCTGTCTGTCTGCCTACCTGCCTGGTCAGAAATTCCCCAGGAGTGGAAAGAATCATAAAGTTTCTTTTCAATTTAGTCTGGGGCTCTAAACAAGCCGTATCTTCACCACCACCCCTTCCCAGCTGCCCAAATACAGTTCTTGTCAGTACCTCTTCTTATCTCGGCTGGGATCCAAAGGGCTGGCACTGCCCACAGGATCTGAGGTGGAGATGTCAGCCAGACTCCTGACCTGATGGGTCTCCTTGTCCTCCTCTTTCAGGCCAGGAGCTGAGTCAGAAGGAAATACTTAATGAGAACATACCCATTGTGGGCATGGTTCAAGGGCCTATTGAGATCTGAGGTACTGGGGGAGTAGAGCTGAGGAAGGAGAAGTCCCAAGTAAGGAACACAAAGAAGGGGTGCTTGAGATATGCCTTAGGGGCCTCTCATTCTGGAGGTTAGGGAATGGCCTCTTTATGTCTTTATCTGGTTGTGAATATGCTTACTTTCCCCTTTACCACCAGCTCCCAACCCTCCCCCACTGCATTTCTTCTCCTTCACCTGCTCCCCCTGTACCCAGGCTGCTCAGACTATGCAGAAACCCTACTGGGTAATCTGTGCCCACCTCCCTACCCAACCTCACTCATGTCATTGGAGACCTTGCTCCTGGCTCTCATCACTTGTTCCCCGAAGGTGCCTCAGCCCAGCCTGCTAGACCTCTCCACATACCTGCAACCCTGTGACCACCCCTGCAGGCTGGCTGAGCCCCACCCCAAGCTCTGCGCTCAGGAGCTAAGGAACTTAGGGTCAGCCCTGATGTGACACAATGCCAGCTGATCCTTGCTGAAAGCCTTGCTTGGACCCTGAGAGTCAGTTTTGTGAGAAGGTTTCTGTCATCCCAACAACATGCTTAACTTCTGTCTGTGGGACTCAGGGTTGGTTTCTCTGGGTCTGAGGATCTGCCTTGGGAACCCGGGCAGTCCTTCTAGACCCTCTGAGAGTTGAGTCTTGCGGTGTTCTTAGAGATTCACCATTCCCACTACCCAACCCACTCCAATCCAGGAACTGGAGACGCTGTGGCCCCAATCTTGCTGCATATGTCCTGATCTCCTGGAGTTTTTTAAATCACCCACATCCTCCCTGGATACTGTGCTCTACCTGCCTGCCTGAACATCCATCCTCTACAGCTGCTGGGGTCCCCAGCACCTGCCCCACTGCAGGTACCTGTCTCCCTACCACCTATTCCCAGTGTATTGTCTTGTCACAACTTGCCATTTAGGGAGTGCTAACCTTGAGTTACTAAACCTTAATGTCAAGGAAGAAGGAGAACAAAGGATGACTAGGGTTAACAGAAGTATATTATAATATAAATAATAATTGTGGACTCGAGGGATTCTAATGACAGCTTAGTCCATCCTCGTAATTAAAAGATGGAGAAAAAACTGAGAGAAGGAAAAATGCCTTTCTTAATTTCATTATTTTGGGCATTTGTCACAAATTACTTGAAAAAGGAAGACCTGAAAATGAAAAAAATGTCAGCATCCATAAGTGCAAGGTAGGACAGTTTCTGCTTCCTCAGGTAGCTGACCATGTTCCCGACAGAACTTTTTTTCTTTTTTTACAATATCCTATTTTTCTGGAAAAAATTTAATACTTTAAAATGTACTTTCAATAAATATTTAGACATGAGAAAGTTATAGGCTGTGAAAATGAAACCTGTGAAAATAGTTTCTATACTGAAAATAGGGTTGAGAATATTGATGATTCTCAACCCTGTAATATTAACTATTGCTTACACTTTTTTCTGTTTTTAAAACTGAATGAGTTGAAGGAATTCAGGCGTTGAATGTACCCTGCATGTAGGTGAGGCACATACTAGATGCTCAGTGAAGACTTATAAAATTAAATAAGATATAAATTCAATAGTTTTTAAGCCATCAGACTTGTTATTACAGCAATAAAAACCTGGAAGATGTAAAACAATTCCAGTTGATATGTCTGAATTAAAACTTTGTTTAAGACATTTCTAAGCAAAATAATAGCATCAAGTACATTGAAAATGCTGGACAAGGAGGCCAAGGCCCTGAGTGGGGAAAGAGAATTTGCCTTCCTGTGGGGAGCCCCACTTGTGCGGGAGGGGAAAGGGGACTGCTGTGTGGATGGTTTATCTCAGACTTCTCACCCAGTTTGGTTTCCGTTCCCTGCAGAGCTGTCAAAAGGATATCTGCTCCCAATTCCTCCCCCTGCAAGGGCCCCTACCCACCAAGGACCAAAGAGCAGCTGGTGGGGCAGGAAGGCAGGTTAGAGCGGTGGTGGCCAGGCTGGGATAACTCACCTGCAGGGAGCACATCCAGACTGATTCTGTGCACAGTCTGGGGCCCTGAGATGCCCTCTACCACGCAGCCATACTCTCCGGCATCCTCCTGCTGTAGGGTAACCATCTCCACCTGAAGCAGGCCACCCCCCAGGTCAGTGAGAAAGACGCGGCTGCTGGCTGGGGCCCTGCGATCCACAGCTGACGACACCAAGGGCTGGCATCCCTCTGGCAGGAACCGGCACCACACCTTTCGAGCCTTGACATCCTGGAGTCGGTAGTGGCACTGCACCAGGATGGAGCTCCCCACAGGCGCCTGCAGCACCTCAGGGAGGCTGCCAGCCAAGCCCTGGCCTAGGGAAGGAAAGTTGCAAGGATGTTGGACAGGGCACCTCCTGGCCCACCCACTGCATAGGGGCACAGGGATCTAGAGGTCCACCTTGTGGGCCTACACGTTATTGTTGCCATGGTAATGCCAGTTGTTCCTGGGCATGGAGCGGGGTATATGGGGCCCAGGGTGCAGCTCCTTCTCAACCTTACCTGCTAGTCCCAGGAACAGCAGCAGGGGCAGGTTGGGGCCCATGGCTGGGCAGGGAGATGTCAGCTCTGGGGCTTGCCGGGGCACTGACACAGCATTCCCCTGGGCGCAGGAAACTTTTGCCTCAGACAGTCACGTGGGGTTCTCAGTGACCATGGGGTGGGAAGCAGGCACTGGTGGGCCCCTCCGTGGGTGGGGAGAAGGAGCTCTTCCAAGCCCTGGTTGGTTCAGTGCTCAGGAACTATCCCTGAGGGTAGGAATGGGCAAGGTAGGGCTAGAAGGCCCAAGGAAAAACAGAAGGCTGGGAGCCTGCCCCCCCACCTATGGAATGAAGAGGGGGAGGAGGATTGTGACAACCAGAGAGCATTGGAGGAAGGGGGAAGGTGATCTTCAGGGTATTCCAAATAGAGAATCCGATGATGCAGAGCTGTGGAGGGAAGTAAAGTGTCCTCCTCATGGCCTGAGGCCATCTTGATTTTAAATTCTGTGTGAGTGCCCCACCCAAGCCCTCAGGAGATCCTCCAGGAAGCCCCACCTTGATGGTGCGCCCTGGGCTGGCCTGTCTTCATTCCCTTAGATGCGCTCCCTAGACACTTTGAGTGTGGACCCCGTGCTCCAGTTCTAGGATTTACGTTATTGCTTTGATTAGTAGCTGGATATTGAGCCTCATGTATTCATCTCGTCTTCATAGCTTTTCTCTCTCACTTTCCATCTTTTTGTTCTGATTCCTAGAAGATATCCTCATCTTTTTCTTCCATCCCTCTCTCCTTGTCCTTCAGATTTTTATCCCTTAGTGCTTTTAATTTACAAGATTTTTTATTCTCCAAGCATTTCTTATTTATAGCATAGTATTTTTGTTTCGTGAATGCATTATCCTCTTTGTTAGGAGACAGTTCTCTGTGAACATTTTCGGGCCTTCCCAGGAAAGGGCACTGACCAAGCTTTGTTCCAGGGCGATTGAAGAGTAAACATGCCTTGGGAGTTAGAGACAGTGTGTCAGCTCCAGAGAGATTTGCTTCCATCCTTCCCCTCCCTCCCTGGAGAAGATTAGTTCATGTTCCAGAGTAAAGACCTCTCTCTCTCTGTCTCTCTCCCTCTCCCTCTCTCCTTCTCTCCCCCTCCCCCTCCCCTCCCCCTCTCCCTCTCTCCCTCCCCCTCCCCCTCTCCCTCTCTCCCTCTCCCTCTCCCTCTCCCTCTCTCCCTCTCTCTCTCTCTCTCCAGAGAGGAAGAAGGGCCAATGTGCCAGATGTTCTATATAAGCTCCAAGTCTCATGATTTAGGGTTCCTGTCCTATGACACAAACCCACTCCCTGCACAGGGAACATCTAGCCCTCATTCACGTCACCTTGTGCAGAACTGGGATTTGGGGATCCTGCATGGAATGTGAGTAATAAAGCTTCTGACACCGGGGGAGCACCAGTGCTCAGACAGCAGCAGTCAAGGTGGGGGTGGCTGGGAGGACACACTGCTCTGACCTAGATGGTCACACCTGGAAAGGGACATGAAAAAGCCACCCTCCCTCCTTCCTCTGTCCTCTTTTCTCTCCTCCTCCCCTCTCTCTGCCTCTCTCCTTCCTCCAGGAGCAAGGGAATTGAGAATGGGAAACTGGGGGCAGGAGCCTGAGAAAGTCAGCTTCTGTGTTAAGCTGAGCCTCATGGACATGGTGATAGGGTGACCAGCTATCCCTGTTTACCTGGCACTGGAGGTCTTTCTGGGAGACAGGACTTTCAGTGCTAACACTGGCAGAGTCTCTGGCTAACTGGACAGATGGGTCTCCCCAGTGAGTGATATAGAAGTATGTATATCTGTCCTGCCAATATGTATCAGGCTTTCTTTGATTTCCTTACAAGAAAATTATTTTCACACTAACAAGCCATGTGGGAGCGTTGTGTGAGGAGGAGACCTCTCTTCAATATTTACTGAGTGCCTAAAACAGATACAGTAGCTGCTGGGTGCCTAGGACAGAGGTGGCCAGGATCCAGAGAGGTGTCCTATCACTGGGCATTAGAGAAGAGGAAGGAAGCCAGTGCTTATCCAGGACCTACTATGTGCCAGACATCTGGCCAGGACTTTAATGTTATTCCTTTCAATCGCATAAAAACCCACCAAAGTAGGGTTGTTTTGGTTTGGTTTGGTGTTGGGTTTTTTGTTTGTTTTTACACGCGAGGACCCTGAGGCTCAGAGGAGTTAAGGAATCTCCTTAAGTTTTCTTAGTAGGAGGGAAACTTGAAATTGGAAAACCCCTTCTGTTCAGTGTGCACTCCAGAGAGTCCAAGGCAGGGGATCCCAATGGCAATCTGAATCCCAGGGTAGATATCCCTGACATCGCAGAGCAGGCAGGAGAAAAGGCTGAGCTCCCAAGAGGAGGAAAGTTCCAGCGGCACTCCACCACCAGGCACATCCTGGAGGCTCCCCTTCCATCTCATCACCCTCGGTGCCCAGACGGGGCGGGAGCAAGTGCAGGGGGTCAGTTTGGGCTCTGCTCAGCCTTGGCTCCTAGACTGTGACTGTGACTGTGTCTGCAGGAAGGAGACGACTGCCCCAGGACCCGATGGGGAAGTTTCATGTGCCGCTGAGTCAGGGACACCGGGGAAACACAGACTGGACCAGAGTCCTGGAACTGGAGACAGAGACAGCGGAGCAGCCTAAGCAGGGAGTGGGTGAGGCAGGGCTGGGGCAGGACTGCAATTAGGGGAGTGATGTGTTAACATGAGGCTGGAACACAGGACTGGATCCAGGGGTTCCTTCCCAGTGATTCAAAACCCCAGGTACTGTGCTCGCTTCGGCAGCACATATACAAAACCCCAGGTACCGGGACTTCCCGGGTGGCGCAGTGGTTGAGAGTCCACCTGCCGATGCAGGGGACACGGGTTCGTGCCCCGGCCTGGAAAGATCCCACATGCCGCGGAGCGGCTGGGCCCATGAGCCATGGCCACTGAGCCTGCGCGTCCGGAGCCTGTGCTCCACAAAGGGAGAGGCCACAACAGTGAGAGGCCCGCATACCGCAAAAAATAAATAAATAAAACCAGTTACCCACACCCAGCTTAGCGGGCAACGCAGCCCCATGTGGCCATGGCCAGAGGGGCTCCTGTGCTTCCACCTCTCTGAGGCCCAGGACAGAGAACCTGAGGAATGTGGCCAACTTGTTTCCTTCTCTTCGGGGCAACCCACCCTCTGGGTAGAGTCTCCATCCCATTCTCCTCACTCCACCTCAGGTGGCATGTGTGTGTTGCAGGGAGAGATAAGGTTCTGTGAGCTGCCTTGACTGTTCCCTGTGCCCCAAATACTCTTCCCCCCTTGCTTCCTCAAAGTGCTTCCTTCCGACTGCCCTTCAGAATTGCATCATCCCCCGTGCCTTCCGCACTCCCTGTACTCCTAACCATCTGACTGACTGACTGACTGTGTTTGTCTGCTCTCTTCCCACTAGAACATGGCTCTGTGTGGGCAGAAATCTTTGCTTGTTTTGTTCACTGTTGTGTCTCCAATGCCTAGACTAGTACCTGGCACAGAAAATATTTATTGAATTAATATACAAATAAATGAGTATGATTGAGCCAGAGGGAAGGACACCTTGAACGCCAAGTGAAAGTAGGATTTCCAGGCTCTATGAGGGACTTTGGGTAAATCGTTTCCCTTTTGAGCCTCAGTTTCCCTTCCACAGGATAAGGGGCTTGCACCAGTAGTCCCCAGCTCTGGTACGCTGCACTCTGCAACCCAATCCCTTGCCATTTCTCCGGAGGCGGAGTAACATGATAAAAGCAGACCTCTAGGTTTGCTAGAGGTTTGAGTCAGCTGGGAATTGGATGGACTTGAGGGGGTGGAGGGAGGAAGGGGGCCTGGGGCAGCGGGCCCAGCAGTAATCCTAGGGAACTGATGGACAGGAGGCAGGAGGAGGAGAGGAGAGGATGCTAGAGAAATTCCACAGGAGGAGGCAGGGCTTGGTAATCAGATCTCTGGGAGGGAGAGAGACGAATAAAAAGATTGGCCAGTTTGGAGCCTGTGGGAATGGAGGGACATGATATCCTAAGACCCTAGGCCCCAAGGAGCCAGACCTTTTATCTTTTCCTCATCTGAGTTCACTCTCCTAGCCCTGTAGCAAAAGAGAAGACCTTCCTGACGCCCTAAACCATCAGTTAAACATGAAGTCTTGGACCATTTGTGAGAGTGTTTAATGTCCAATGTCCAGAAGTTGGTAGATGTGCTTCCCACCTCCCATGCACACACACGCACGCACACGCACACGCACAAATCCCTGCTTCCAGGGGCCAGGAGAAGCAGGGTACAGGCAGAGTGGCCTTTTGCGAAAGCAGAACCAGGAGACTTGATGGCCAAGGGGCGGGTGTGCAGCAGGCTGGGTTGGTCCGTGCAGACCTCTCCCGGGCCTCTCCTCCACTGTGGGTCCTCCTCTCACGTGTCTCTCAGCTCTGCAACAGACAGAGTACTCACTCGGCCCCTCTCAGCCCCACCTCACCAGCCCCCAGCCACCCACCGTGCTCTCCAAGCTCACCTGTCAAGGTTTGGAGCTGGTAACCTGGGTCATGGCCACAGTCCAACCCACTGGCATGGTGTGTCCTCTGTTTCTGCCCATGCCAGGCTGCAGCCCAGAGAACGCTGGCTGCTAGAAGCTTGCTGAGAAAGATGCAGGCCAGGAGGAAAAGGATAGAAATGGGTGGGAAGGGGCTCTCCTCTTCAGAAAGGTTCCTTGGAGAAAAAAAGAGGACATGTGGGAGGCCATGAGGGGACCCACAGACTGGAATCTGCCCTCATAGAAGGAATGGAGAGACACCAGGAGCTCCGGGGGCTGAGGATATCTCCCCATCCAGCACCATCTCTGGATGAGGCTTTGCGGGGCTTGGGGCAGCCTGTAGTCAGGAGACCTGAGTTCCAGGCAGGGATCTGCCTGCTGACTGCTTTTAAACAATTACCTCCCTTGCTGAGCAGTTTTCTGCATGTGCACTTCATGGTTATACTCACAGTGTTTAAACACCAATCAAGAAGCAGTCGGAACTGATTCTGGTCCCATCAGGGAAGCAGGGGTTTGAGGGTACCAGTTTTGTACTAAAATACTAAAACTTTCATTGTTGCTGAATTGTGGAGATGTCTGAGGGCTGTCAGGGGAGGGGGTGGGAGGCCGACCATTCAGGAGTCTTGGAGCAGCAGCTACTTACAAACTCTTAGGGAAGTTTTGCAATATTTTAACAACTGGCACAGTCATACCAATACACACTGGCTGGTTGGAGGGGTGTTTAGACGAGATCATATGCAGACACTTTAGTGTTCTAATTGCCTTGGAATTTGTACTGCTGGCACATGCCACCCCCCAGCTGCCACCCCATGCCTTGGCTCTGCAGGGTGAAGGTCTGCCCAGGGATTTTAGGAAAGACTTGTCACTATACCTGGAGATGCTGTGCTCCACCTGGGCACCCTCAAAGCTCTCGGCCTCCTCAGGGATCCAGAGATCTCTAGGGTCCTGGTAATTAAGGGGGTCTGTGGGAGACAGAGCCTGTGAGCTTCTAGCCCCCCTCCTGATGCCACAGTGAGGAGAACCTCTCTGGGTGGACTGAGGCTCTCTGGGACATGGCCCTGGGTGGATCAAGTTGTTAACCTCTCTGAGCCTCAGTTTTCTCACCTGTAAAGTGGGGCAATTAGGAACACCTTCTTAATAATAGTGTTGCAGGATACAGTGAGAGCATCCTGTGTAGTGCCCATCCCCTCACAGGAGCTCAGCAACTGCAACTCCCACCCTCCCATCACTCAGGGTCTTTAGGAAGATCAAACGAAATAATGGGTGTTTTTGAAAGTCCTGTGTAAACAGTCAAGCTGCCTACACCAGCTATTGTTATTGTTATTGTTGCTGTTATTCTTTTCCTGTTATCCTCTTGGCAGTCAGCTGAGCCTTAGACCCTGATAGGGCTGAAAATTTGTGTGTCCTCACCCCCTACTCTCATGGAGGTAGGGTTTGGGGTCTAAGACAGGCAGTGTCCCCTACCCTCCCCACCTTAGACAAATGTTACTTTCAACCTTCATTTCCATGATAAGGGGCCATGTTGGGGAGAGGAGTTGGACAAGGGGAGAGTCAAAAGGGATACGTAACCTCAGATTTGTTCTCCTTTGGGACACAATCACGTTCTGGAGACACAGACAGAAATCTTTCCTGAAGGGCATCCCCTGTGCAAGCTCAGGGATGAAAAGGACCCCACCACTGCCCATCTCACCTAGTCAAGCCTGAAATAAGGATCCCAAGCAGTTAGCAGCAGGAGGCTGGGGCAACAACTGTCACTCACCCCAAGCACTTTTAACTCTGTCATTTGTGTCTCATGGGAGCCCTGTGGGGTCAGCAGCACAGGCACCACCACCTCCATTTAAAGATGGGGAAATGGAGGCCCAAAGAGGAGAAGCACGTTGCCCATGGTCACAGCAGTGTTCCTTTCTAGGGTTGTTTCTCTGTACCAGGTTGGTGCTTAATCTATGTTGGTAGGTCCATTGGGTGGTTGGGTGAAGGAATAGATGAATATCCTCCTAATCCTTAAGGACCACCTCAGTGCTCACATCCTAACCAGATGCCAGATGGATAAAGCTGTTTGGGGGAAGCAGGAACATAGCTAGCTCATAAGGTGCCTTGTGCAAATTAGAAAACTATACCCCTCCTGCAAGTGATGCAGTCCTCCACCAGGAAGCACAACCTGGAGAGAGACAGCATGGCTGGATTGTGACCCCCTTGTGCAGTTAACAACCTGCACAACCATCCACAGTGGCCCTGAGTTGACCCTGAGTTGTGGGGTGGGGAGGGACAAGATCCACACTGTGGGATTTCCCAGGGTCCCCGAAAGCCCTGAGGGTGGTCCTGTGCTCAGACACTAAAGACGACCCCAGGCCCAAGGGCAGGCCAGGGTGCAGTCAGCTGCCCACTCACCAGCCAGCACCTCCACCAGGACCTTCCTGAGGGTATCGGCCTCGCTACCATGGAGACTCTGGCACTGATAGAGGCCAGCGTCGTGGGCTTGAAGATTCCGCAGCGTAATGGTGAGTGTGCCACCCAGGGCATCGTCCATGATGGCCGTGCTCCCATTGTGCCTCTTCAGGAAGGACAGCAGCCACGAGGGGTGAGTGCTGACCACCTGCTGGCACAGGCCCTCTTCACCCAGCTGGCGGCACCAGGCTTTGCGTCTCCCCCAGTGCTTCAAGGAGTTGTAGGGGCAGGAGACCCTCAGGGACTGGCCTGCCATGCCCTGGAACACCGTGGTGTTGTGGGCTCGGGATAGCTCTGGGGAGGAGACATTCATTCACTTACCAAGCGTTTATTGAACACCTACTATGTTCAATGAACAGAAGAGACAGAAATCCCACGTTTAAGGAACTCGGGTCTTTACACGGGTTGGGAGAAGGTGGCATAACCCAGGTATGTGTTTATAGGAAGCTGGAAACCAGGAAACCCGGGTTCTTGATCTGGCTTTATCACCATTGGACTTGCTGGACATCTTTAGAGAAATAACTGACCCTCTCTGGGCCTATTTCCAGAGACATTTGGTCTTGAAGTTCCCTCCAGTCCTAGTCCACTCATGTTCTTCCTGTCACATGAAATCAAGCCCTCCCCTCTCCCACTCCATCTCAAGAGAGCAGGGCCAGTGGCCCTCTCAGGCCTGGGGCTGGTCCCACATGGGGCTGGGCACCCCCTCCCCAACGCCCACCATCCTTGCTTACTTTGCAGCTGCCCACGCTCATACCAGCACTGCATCCTCCTCTTTCTGACCTTTAGCTTCCAGCTTCCCTATTTCTGTGCCTTTGTTCCCCTTTCAGGAGGGATGCATCTCAGAACTATTTTGGGAGAGACATGAGGCTGCTATTTTAGGGACCCTCCTTGGGGTGGGCTGAGAGTGCCAGTCTATTGCCAGGGCAGGGGCTATAAAAGACTCACCCAGCACCCTCTGCTTCAGCCTCCCCTCTCTTCAACCACATCGTCAACCACATGGTGACAGAAACTTGTAAAAAGGATTGGGGAACTGGTGGCCTGTCTTTTGGAACCAGAGAGACCTGGTGAGCAGTCCCCCCTCCATACTACCCAGTCCATCCCTCTCTGCCTTTGGGCAGGACAACGCATCCCCCTTCCCCTACTCCACCTCCAGCCAAGAAGCTCCAGCTCCATTGGAACAGTCTCTCCTCTCACCCAGGTATGCCTGTTGCTCTGGGGGAGCAAGAGGCACCCTTCCCCAATGAGAAAAGGCCGTCATGTGTGAGAAACTGTGGTGCCAATCCCCCCAGCTCAAACACACAATCTTCAGCCCCTTCACCTCCCATCCAGGGCTGAGGACAAGAGGACCTTCAGAACACGGGAGGGGCACCCCAAATATGCAGATTGCCAGTACCAGGTCCTTTTCTCCCACGCTGCTACTCTTCTGGGGCTAGTTAAGTGGTTCATAATTTTAGGGGCTCTTACCAGTGCCCCCCAAAACTTCCCCCAACTACTAGCTAGTGCCTGAGATGCCACCATCAGAACTCCTTCCCTTTCTAGGTGTCCGAATCCACCAGCCTCTGACACTTCCACGTACATGAAAAATCTGATGCTGGGGAGAGAGGGACATGATGAAGAATATGGGACACAGTGAGAAGAGGGGGGTGCAGGACATGCCAAGAATTTCAGCCATCTTCACACTTTGGCTCAGGGCTCCCTACCCACCCACCCACTTGCCTAATACTCAAGGAAGGAGAGGGAAAGAAGGCAGCGGAGGGAGGGTATCCTACCTGTGACAAAGAGCACGATGAGCAGCCCAAGAGGCTCCATGTCACCCTTCCCTTGTGGAGGACAGACGCAGGGTGCCTTGTGCAAGATCTCTTCTTTCCCTTGAACTGCAGAAAGGAGAGGGTCAGGCTCGTCAGGCGCTGCCCACAGGAACTGGCTCCTGGAGGTTGAGCAAGCATCAGGACTGGGATCTGCATTTATGATTCAAGGAGGGGGAGTGGGGTGAGGGAGGAGAGGAGAGGAGGAGCCACCACTGCAGCCCAGCAGCGGGGTGCTGAGGATCCCAGACCTCCAAGAGGACAGCCCACTGTCCTGCCTGTACCAGCCTTCTCAGTTGTTTAGAAGACTACCCTTTCTCCATTCAATTGCCTTAGTATCTTTATTGAAAATCACTTGACGTGTAGGTCTACTTTTGACTGTCTACTCTGTTCCATTGATCTATGTGTCTATCCTTTTACCAATATCACCCCATCTTGACTACTCTCTGTAGCTTTATAACAAGTCTTGAAATCAGGTGGTGTGAGTAATCCAACTACTTTGTTCCTTTTCAAATGGTTTTAGCTATTCTAGTAACTTTGCTATGTAAATTTTAGACACTGTAAGTCAATTTCTCCCCCCTACACTCTCCCCAAAGGCTGCTAGGCTTTTGATGGGATTACACTGAATCTATAGCTCGATTTCGAGGGAACTAGACATCTTAACACTATTGAGTCTTCCAATCCGTGGACATATTTCTTCTATGGTTTCTCTCACCAATGTTTTATAGTTTTCAGCATACAAATCTTGCACATATTTTGTTAAATTTCTATCTAAGCATTTCATGATTTTGGTGCTATTTTAAATGCTCCTAGCTTTTTGTATCTTAGGCAGAAGCAGAACTGAGAAATCCCATGAATCTTTATCTTACTTTCTGTCCCACTTATGGTCCATTCTGACCTCTTCTTCTCACATCCTTCCTACCTGAGAAAAGGGTATTTTTTATTCTTCTAAGCCTCATAGCAAAGGGCAGGCACCAAGAAATCTTTGCCAGTTCATACATATGAATTCACAGCATGTGCACATCAAACTCTCTCTTCTCTTAGCTTGTGCTAATTTGTAGTTCAATCCCCTAATTCTCATGTCTGAGCATAGGAACGTTTCTGCACCACCCCACGCCCAAGTGCAGGGTCCTTCCTTTCATTTTGCTAAATCTGAGTTCAAAGATAGCTGCCACTTCACACTTGGGCACAGAGATCTTTTCCCTTCTATTACATCATTCCAGCTGAATGCCGTCATTCAGTGATGCATGCATTTATTCAGCTACCGTGTATGTGCTGGAGAACTCAGGTCTCTTGGAGCCTCAGTGTTCCTGGATACAGTGGTGACCGTTGCTGAGGGAAGCCCTAGAACCAGAGGCATGACTGGACACGTGACACACTCCTAATGTCTAACTTTGGCTAAGACTTCACAGCTGCTGGGTAATCCTTTTCAGAATGTCTGGAAGTTTCCTAGTAAACTGCCTATAGCAACTCTTCCAAATCGTCACTATCCTCAAATACACAGCTCTACTCCCCCTCCTTCCCTAGAAATAAATCAAGATCAACATATGTGAACATCCTCACCCTCTTTCAAATTCTCTGTTATCCTCCCATCCCCACTCTCGCCAACCTGGGCGGCCAGAGAAGTACAAGAGTCCATTCAGGACCACGGCCAGCACCCAGACAGGCCCTGGGCTGGGGAAGGGTGTGGCTGTCAACAACTGGCAGGGTAATAAGCCTCTCAAAACTGGAACAACTCAAACTCTATCCAGACACACCATCAGCCCAACCTGGGAAATCCCCCGCCCAGCCCTGCCTGAGAAGTGGGCTTGAGAGAGTGACTTGTGGTACCCACTCCACCCTTAGCTGGGACCACCAACCACAAACATTAGAGCCTACGAGCATCATCTGCTGCTAAGCAGCCACTTAAGATTTCCTTTTCCCACTTCCCTCTCTGGTCCTGTCCTGCTTTTCCTTGACCTCATCTTCCTGGATCCAAACCCCTGCCTTCCAGCCCCAAACTCTCTCTCACTTCTGATCCCTCAGACTTGACGTGCTCCCACCTCTCTCTTTGTATTTGCATTGTCACTCTCTGCCACTTCCAGCTGAGCCCATTCTCCCATTATTAAGATCTCATATTTTCTAAGCTAAAGATCTCAACCCCTGTTCAGGGGCCACAGTGAGGCGGGATGTCCAGCCAAAGGGAAGATCTGGTTGAGAACACCGGAGCTTCGAAGAAGGGACCCAGGCACTGAACCTGGTGAAAGGCGTCATAGGTGTAGCGAATCTCACCTGCCACTTGATTGGATCCGGAGTGATCCAGATCTGGCAGGGGCAGGGGAAGATGTCTAGCCTGAGCATGGGGCAGAGGGTAGGATTGGTAGGCTGAATGGGACAGAAATTGAAACTACAGAATAAGGGTTAAGCACCCAGGCTCTGCGTCTTACGGTGAGTAAGCCCAGCTCTGTTATTTACTAGCTATTGGGCAGGTTTCCTAACTCTCCGGGTGGCTTCACTATCTGGGTATGTAAATGTGAATGGCACATTGTCAAGTGCTCAAAAAAAGGAGCTGGCATTATTTTCCTCCCTCTTCAATATATTTTTTCTCTAAATTCTTTCTTTCTTCCTCCTGTCTATGTCCATCCCAGATTTCCATTTTCCTTTTCAAAGATGACTGCTCTCTCTCTCACTCTCTCTCTCTCTCTCTCTTTCTGTCTCTCTCTCCCCCCGTCCCTGCCTTTGACAATCCCCAAGAACTTGCTTTCTCACCTATGTCCTCTCTCTTCCAGTATCTTTAAGTTCTACCGCCCTCCCACCCCCAGAGCCATTTTTCCTCCATGTTCACATGGGCACAGTCTCACCTGTCCTGAAAACCCCTCGTTTGTCTCTTCTTCCCCTTCAATTGGTGTTCTTTTATTATCTTGTATTTCTTTTTTTTTTTTGAAATTTTGAATTTTATTTTATTTATTTATTTATTTATTTATTTATTTTATTTTATTTTTTCTGCGGTATGCGGGCCTCTCACTGTTGTGTCCTCTCCTGTTGCGGAGCGCAGGCTCAGTTGCCATGGCTCACGGGCCCAGCCGCTGCACGGCACGTGGGATCCTCCCGGACCGGGGCATGAACCCGTGTCCCCTGCATTGGCAGGCGGATTCTCAACCACTGCGCCACCAGGGAAGCCCTATTTTATTTATTTTTATACAGCAGGTTCTTATTAGTCATCCATTTTATACACATCAGTGTATACATGTCAATCTCCCAGTTCATCCCACCACAACCCACCGCCGCTTCCCCCCCTTGGTGTCCATACGTTTGTTCTCTACATCCATGTCTCTATTTCTGCCCTGCAAACCAGTTCATCTGTACCATTTTTCTAGTTTCCACATAGAGGGAATTTGTTTTTCTCTTTCTGACTTACTTCACTCTGTATGACAGTCTCTGGATCCATCCATGTCTCCACAAATGACCCAATTTCGTTCCTTCTTATGGCTGAGTAATATTCCATCATATATATGTACCACATCTTCTTTATCCATTCATCTGTCAATGGGCATTTAGGTGGCTTCCATGACCTGGCTATTGTAAATAGTGCTGCAATGAACACTGAGGTGCATGTGTCTTTTTGAATTATGGTGTTCTCTGGGTATATGCCCAGTAGTGGGATTGCTGGGTCATGTGGTAATTCTATTTTTAGTTTTTTAAGGAACCTCCATACTGTTCTCCATAGTGGCTGTATCAATTCACATTCTCACCAGCAGTGCAAGAGGGTTCCCTTTTCTCCACACCCTCTCCAGCATTTCTTGTTTGTAGATTTTCTGATGATGCCCATTCTAACTTGTGTGAGATGATACCTCATTGTAGTTTTGATTTGCATTTCTCTAATAATTAGTGACGTTGAGCAGCTCTTCATGTGCTTCTTGTCCATCTGTATGTCTTCTTTGGAGAAATGTCTGTTTAGGTCTTCCACCCATTTTTTGATTGGATTGTTTGTTCTTTGATATTGAGCTGCATGAGCTGCTTGTATATTTTGGAGATTAATCCTTTGTCCGTTGCTTCATTTGCAAATATTTTCTCCCACTCTGAGGGTTGTCTTTTTGTCTTGTTTATGGTTTCCTTTGCTGTGCAAAAGCTTTTTTTTTTTTTTTTTCCTGCGGTACGCGGGCCTCTCACTGTTGTGGCCTCTCCCGTTGTGGAGCACAGGCTCCGGACGCACAGGCTCAGCGGCCATGGCTCACGGGCCTACCCTCTCCAAGGCATGTGGGATCTTCCCGGACCGGGGCACGAACCCGTGTCCCCTGCATCGGCAGGCGGACTCTCAAACATTGAGCCACCAGGGAAGTCCCTGTGCAAAAGCTTTTAAGTTTTATTAGGTTCTATTCATTTGTTTTTGTTTTTATTTCCATTACTCTAGGAAGTGGATCAAAAAAGGTCTTGCTGTGATTTATGTCAAAGAGTGTTCTTCCTATGTTTTCCTCTAAGAGTTTTATAGTGTCCATTCTTACATTTAGGTCTCTAATCCATTTTGAGTTTATTTTTGTGTATGGTGTTAAGGAGTGTTCTGATTTCATTCTTTTACATGTAGCTGTCCAGTTTTCCCAGCACCACTTACTGAAGAGACTGTCTTTTCTCCATTGTATATCCTTGCCTCTTTTGTCATAGATTAGTTGACCATAGGTGGATGGGTTTATCTCTGGGCTTTCTGTCCTGTTCCATTGATCTATGTTTCTGTTTTTGTGCCAGTACCATATTGTCTTATTACTATAGTTCTGTAGTATAGTGTATAGTCTGAAGTCAGGGAGTCTGATTCCTCCAGCTCCGTTCTTTTCCCTCAAGACTGCTTTGGCTATTTGGGATCTTTTGTGTCTCCATACAAATTTTAAGACTTTTTGTTCTAGTTCTGTAAAAAATGCCATTGGTAATTTGATAAGGATTGCACTGAATCTATAGATTGCTTTGGGTAGTAGATTCATTTTCACAATATTTATTCTTCCAATCCAAGAACATGGTATATCTCTCCATCTGTTGCTCTCATCTTTAATTTCTTTCATCAGTGTCTTATAGTTTTCTGCATACAGGTCTTTTGTCTCCCTAGGTAGGTTTATTCCTAGGTATTTTATTCTTTTTGTTGCCATGGTAAATGGGAGTGTTTCCTTAATTTCTCTTTCAGATTTTTCATCATTAGTGTATAGGAATGCAAGAGATTTCTGTGCATTAATTTTGTATCCTGCAACTTTACCAGATTCATTGATTAGCTTTAGTAGTTTTCTGGTGGCATCTTTAGGTTTCTCTATGTATAGGATCATGTCATCTGCAAACAGTGACAGTTTTATTTCTTCTTTTCCAATTTGTATTCCTTTTATTTCTTTTTCTTCTCTGATTGCCGTGGCTAAAACTTCCAAAACGATGTTGAATAATAGTGGCAAGAGTGGACATCCTCGTCTTGTTCCTGATCCTAGAGGAAATGCTTTCAGTTTTTCACCATTGAGAATGTTGTTTGCTGTGGGTTTGTCATATATGGCCTTTATTATGTTGAGATAGGTTCCCT
The DNA here is from genome assembly GCF_026419965.1 of Kogia breviceps. Lineage (NCBI taxonomy): Eukaryota > Metazoa > Chordata > Mammalia > Artiodactyla > Physeteridae > Kogia > Kogia breviceps. Next base: position 74,743,344 of record NC_081319.1, read on the forward strand.
CTATGTCCACTTTCTGGAGAGTTTTTCATCATAAATGGGTGTTGAATTTTGTCAAAAGCTTTTTCTGTATCTATTGAGATAATCATATGGTTTTTCTTCTTCAATTTGTTAATATGGTGTATCACATTGATTGATTTGCGTATATTGAAGAATCCTTGCATCTCTGGGATAAATCCCACTTGATCATGGTGTGTGATCCTTTTAATGTGTTGTTGGATTCTGTTTGCTAGTATTTTGTTGAGGATTTTTGCATCTATATTCATCAGTGATATTGGTCTGTAATTTTCTTTTTTTGTAGTATCTTTGTCTGGTTTTGAGATCAGGGTGATGGTAGCCTCTTAGAATGAGTTTGGGAGTGTCCCTTCCTCTGCAATTTTTTGGAAGAGTTTGAGAAGTATCGGTGTTAGCTCTTCTCTAAATGTTTGATAGAATTAACCTGTGAAGCCATCTGGTTCTGGACTTTTGTTTGTTGGAAGATTTTTAATCACAGTTTCAATTTCATTATTTGTGATTGGTCTGTTCATATTTTCTATTTCTTCCTTGTTCAGTCTTGGAGGGTGAGGGTTATACCTTTCTAAGAATTTATCCATTTCTTTGGACAAATTCGTTGTCCATTTTATTGGCATAGAATTCCTTGTAGTAGTCTCTTAGGATGCTTTGTATTTCTGTGGTGTCTGTTGTAACTTCTCCTTTTTCATTTCTAATTTTATTGATTTGAGTCCTCTCCTTCTTTTTATTGATGAGTCTGGCTAAAAGTTTATCAATTTTGTTTATCTTCTCAAAGAACCAGCTTTTAGTTTTATTGATCTTTGCTGTTGTTTTCTTTGTTTCTATGTCATTTATTTCTGCTCTGATCTTTATGATTTCTTTCCTTTTACTAACTTTGGGGTTTGTTTGTTCTTCTTTCTCTAGTTCCTTTAGGTGTACGTTTAGATTGTTTATTTGAGATTTTTCTTATTTCTTAGGTAGGCTTATATTCCCTCCTAGAACTGCTTTTGCTGCATCCCATAGGTTTTGGATCGTCGTGTTTTCATTGTAATTTGTCTCTAGGTATTTTTTGATTTCCTCTTTGATTTCTTCAGTGATCTCTTGGTTATTTAGTAACGTATTGTTTAGCCTCCATGTGTTTGTGTTTTTTACCTTTTTTTCCCTGTAACTGATTTCTAATTTCATAGCGTTGTGGTCAGAAAAGATGCTTGATATGATTTCAATTTTCTTAAATTTACCGAGGCTTGATTTGTGACCCAAGATGTGATCTATCCTGGAGAATATTCCGTGCGCACTTGAGAAGAAAGTGTAATCTGCTGTTTTTGGATGGAATGTCCTATAAATATCAATTAAATCTATCTGGTCTATTGTGTCATTTAAAGCTTGTGTTTCCTTATTAATTTTCTGTCTGGATGATCTGTCCATTGGTGTAAGTGAGGTATTAAAGTCCCCCACTATTATTGTGTTACTGTTGATTTCCTCTTTTATAGCTGTTAGCAGTTGCCTTATGTATTGAGGTGCTCCTATGTTGGGTGCATATATATTTATAATTGTTATATCTTCTTCTTGAATCGATCCCTTGATCATTATGTAGTGTCCTTTCTTGTCTCTTGTAACATTCTTTGTTTTAAAGCCTATTTTATCTGATATGAGTATTGCTACTCCAGCTTTCTTTTGATTTCCATTGGCATGGAATATCTTTTTCCATCCCCTCATTTTCAGTCTGTATGTGTCCCTACATCTAAAGTGGGTCTCTTGTAGACAGCATATATATGGGTCTTGATTTTGTATCCATTCAGCGAGCCTGTGTCTTTTGGTTGGAGCATTTAATACATTCACATTTAAGGTGATTATCAATATGTATGTTCCTATTAATTGTTATGCATTTGTTTTTGTAGGCCCTTTCCTTCTCTGTGTTTCCCACTTAGAGAAGTTCCTTTAGCATTTGTTGTAGAGCTGGTTTGGTGGTGCTGAATTCTCTTAGCTTTTGCTTGTCTGTAAAGCTTTTGATTTCTCTGTCGAATCTGAATGAGATCCTTGCCAGGTAGAATAATCTTTGTTGTAGATTCTTCCCTTTCATCACTTAAAAAATATCATGCCACTCCTTTCTGGCTTGTAGAGTTTCTGCTGAGAAATCAACTGTTAACCTTATGGGAGTTCCCTTGTATGTTATTTGTCATTTTTCCCTTGTTGCTTTTAATAATTTTTCTTTATCTTTAATTTTTGTCAATTTGAATACTATGTGTCTTGGCATGTTTCTCCTTGGGTTTATCCTGCCTGGAACTCTCTGTGCTTCCTGGACTTGGGTGGCTAGTTCCTTTCCCATGTTAGGGAAGTTTTCGTCTATAATCACTTCAATATTTTCTTGGGTCCTTTCTCTCTCTTTTCTCCTTCTGGGACCCCTATAATGCGAATGTAGTTGGGTTTAATGTTGTCCCAGAGGTCTCTTAGGCTGTCTTCAATTCTTTTCATTCTTTTTTCCTTATTCTTTTCCGTGAGAGTGAATTCCACCATTCTGTCTTCCAGGTCATTTATCTGTTCTTCTGCCTCAGTTATTCTGCTATTGATTCCTTCTAGTGTATTCTTCATTTCAGTTATTGTGTTGTTCATCTCTGTTTGTTTGTTCTTTAATTCTTCTAGATGTTTGTTCTTTAACTCTTCTAGGTCTTCGTTAAACATTTCTTGCATCTTCTTGATCTTTGCCTCCATTCTTTTTCCGAGGTCCTGGATCACCTTCACTATTATTATTCTGAATTCTTTTCTGGAAGGTTGCCTATCTCCACTTCATTTAGTTGTTTTTCTGGGGTTTTATTTTGTTCCTTCATCGGGTACAAAGTCCTCTGCCTTTTCATTTTGTCTCTCTTTCTGTGAATGTGGTTTTCCTTCCACAGGCTGCAGAACTGTAGTTCTTCTTGCTTCTCTATCTTGTATTTCTTCTATTTTAAAAAAATTTTAGAGATGGCTTTGCTGTTCATGTTCTTCAACTGTGCCTTTGAATCTGATCCTTAGAAGTCACAAGTGGCCTCCTCCCAGTCCTCCCCTTCTTGGCTTTTCTGCTGCCTTTGACATCCTTGACCACTGTGCTGGTTATTCTCCTCTCCTGCCCCGCTCCACCAACCCGTGTTCTTTCTGCTTAGTCCTGCTCTGTCCCAAGGAGACTGACCCCCTCTGGACTGCATCACCCAGGCTTCCAGCCTACTGGCTTACTGATGGGTCGAGTCAAGGGAAGATATTGGCAAGAGTTTGGAGGCCAGGAGGAGAAACAAGTTGGGATCTTTACTTCCCCCTACTCCCTCCACGTCTGCCATGGTTTAAACAGGGGCTGCTTTCCTCTGTAGCTACAGCTCTTATTGGTGGTCCCTCTTCCATGGCTCTGGCGCTCACTCAGTTCCAATAACACAATTCTTTCTCCCTGCTCTTTCAAGTGTGGGGGTGTTAACAGCTCCCTGTCTTTGGATGCATCACGATCCTTTCCCTTACTGGTTCCCTTATCCTTGCCCGCTCCTCTGTAAAGAACCCTGTTAAAATGATTGATAAGTCAGCCCTTTTGTGTAAGCCATCTGTTGGTGGAAGGGAACTTGGCCTATAAATGCCCCCTCCTTCTTGGCATTCCTTTCCCTCTTATAGAAGGGAATGGGAGAGGCTGGAGCCCTCTTCTCAGGGGCACATTCATTTATTCTACAAATATTTTCCAAGCACCTACCATATGCCAAGCACCACGCCAGGTGCTAGGGAGATGCAATAAACAAGAGGCAGTTCCTCTTTGTTGCTAGATGTGGAAGTGATGTTGATATTGTAAAATCTGTAGTGGCTGGATTCTAGAATGTTAATACCTGTGTTTGGGGAGTGAAAGAAGGCCCTCAAATGAGTCATCAGAGAAAGTCTGGGACATATCTGGCCATCTCATCCAGAAAGGCACACTTGGGCTTCTGGTCCAAGATCGAGTTGAGAAGTCAGAATGCCCATCAGGGTAGAAATCAGGCCAGGCTTTGACCACAGAGATCTGCCAACTGAAATTTGTCTTGCCATAGTTGGATGCATAATGCCTTAAAAATGAAAGAGAATTATTAGAGAATTGCAGCCTTTCTGAAAAGAAAGAAAAAGTTCTGCAGGGAGGGGAAGATTCCCACCTCTAGCACAGACTGGACCCCACACGGTGGCACTGTTTCCTTGGGATGCCCTTGTCTAAGCTAGGTCACAAGTCCTTCCCTCTACACCCAGAGTGTGTTGGGTAGTCAGGGATCAACAAGGAAATAAATCTTGAGACCAATGTGCATCTAGATCAGCCCTTCCTAACATTATCTGGTCATGAGATCCTTTTAAAATTACTCTAAATTTTGAGACATCCACAGGAGTTCTGGAGCAATAAATTGTGCCTTAATTAGAGTAGAAAGCAAAAATAGTCATAAAGACAAATTAGTTGCTGCAAAATTTACTTGTTTCCAAAAAAATTTTTAGCAGAATTTTTAAAGTCTCAATTTAGAAAAATTAGATAATTTTTAAAGACCTAGTATTGAAATTATAAGACTCAAGATTTAACCGTGCTTACTAAGTAGATGACATACAGCAAATGATATCAACAGTTACTTGGTAAATACTTCTTGTGCAGTTGAAACATCGTACCTTCAAGCCACATGGAATTTCCTCCAGGATCAGCTGCCATACTTAGGTGGTGCCCAGCTTTAAAGGGAGATTATGGCTATTACAAGAATAACTATGTAAAATGTATTCAGCATTTATAAAATCTTTTTAAAACTATATTCAATTAATTTTTATCAGAAAAATATATGAATGGGCTTCCCTGGTGGCGCAGTGGTTGAAAGTCCGCCTGCCGATGCAGGGGACACGGGTTCGTGCCCTGGTCCGGGAAGATCCCACATGCTGCGGAGCGGCTGAGCCCGTGAGCCATGGCTGCTGAGCCTGCGCGTCCAGAGTCTGTGCTCTGCAACGGGAGAGACCACAACAGTGAGAGGCCCACGTACCACAAAAAAAAAAAGAAAGAAAGAAAAAAAGAAAAAAGAAAAATATATGAAAATTCACTCTAAAAAGGTAAAAGTTGTCCATAATTCCACCACTTAAAACATACTAACATTTATTGAGTGCTTACTATGTGCTAGGCAAACACATACTTTACATGTGTTACCTTATTACCCATCAGGTAGATAATATTATTGTTCCAGGTAACTGGGATCCAGAAAAGTTAAACAACTTACCCAGGATCACACAGCTCATATAAGGTAGAAGTTAGATTTAGATCCACATAATCTGGCTCCAGAGCCAGACCTCTTCATTTTATTGAGTGGAATTTTCCTTCCCTCCTCTAATCTCATTGCCCAGAGATAATCGTAGTGATATTTTGATGTATATTCACCTATTCTTTTTTCTATGGTCACACAGAGACAGAAGTTCCCCCAAGGAATGACTCAGAACTCTGGGAACTCCAGGCCATGTGGGCAGAAGGGTGATGTCCTGCCACATCATGGGAAAGATTACTTGGACTTGCAGATTCATCACTTCTCCAGGGTGAAGTAAAAGGTCATCGAATCCAGCTGCCAACCAGATGCTAGAGCCCCCTGGGCAAAATCCCAGTGAGTCACGCAGCCTCTGCTGCAATCTCACTGCCTCCTGCTCAGACAGCTCGTTTGGGAATGTTTTTGTTAGACAGGACCTTGCTTGCCCTCAGCCATAATGAGATGTCAGCCTTGCCCATGGGACCTGTGTCATGGCCAGAAATGGAGTGAGGGTTTGGAGAGGAGAAGGGAGGGTGGTCTGAGGTCCAGTGGGAAGGTGTGTGAGGAGGAGGTCTTCCTCCAGGAGGAAGGCGGGGTGAGTGACGCTCACTTGTGCCACCTCCTCTGTCATCATCCACCTGGAAACCATCAGGCGGGGTTAGAGAAGAAATCCGGCCATGGGTGGTAGTAACCACAGAGTGTGCCCTTTCCCTAGACCCCTGCGGCTCCGGGATAGCTCCCCTGCTTGTATTGAAAGATAGAGAAGGGCTGGAATGGGGAGGAGGAGAAAGAAGCAGCCCTGATCACATGCCTGGCACTGGGCCCTCTGAGTCCATGATCTCATTTAATCTTTACAACAACCCTGTAAAATGGTGGTTCCCAACTGGGGGAGGTTGTGTCCCCCAAGACAAACTTGCCAATGTCTGGAGACAGTTTTGGTTGCCACAACTGTGAAGTCTGGGGGTATTTGTGCTATTGCTATCTAACGGGTAGAGGCCAGGGATGCTGCTAAATCTCCTGCAATGTACAGAATGGGCCCTCACAACAAAGAAATGTTCAGAATAATATCCAAATGTCAATAGTGCCAAAGGTAAGAACCCCAGATGAAGGTTGGAATGTTATTGGTCCCATTTTGCAGATGAGAAAACTGAGGCTCAAAGAGGTGAAGTGACCGGAAGCGAACTGTCTGACTCCATTTCATCCCAAGGGCCTGGTTACCTGTGGGAATGTGGTAGCTGGAGGCATTTGGCACAGTCAGCAGCATGTGGGAGGAAATGAAGGGCTGAGAGGACAGGGGTGAGGGGACAGTGCCTGTCAATGACAGGGCTGATGGCACCAGTGGTCCTCCTGGTGCTCCTGCTGGTGAGCAGTGTTGAAGCTGAAGGAGGTGACGGGGAGGGGAGCATTCTTATCTATTTGCCCCACACTCCAGGGCTCCCCAATTCTAGCCCCCAGGCCTGGGTAAGAGGAGGCCACACATGGCCCTGCAGATGAATGGAGGTGTTATGCTCAGTAGTGTTGGATTTCCTTCACTGTGAAGTGCCACAATTTTAGATTAGGCATCACACTGTCACTTGTATATTGGATGTGTTCTATGGTCTCTTCTGTTTTCATTTGAACACGTCATGCACTTTCAATGTTTAATGGCTCCCTCCACCCTCCCAACCTGTGTTGTCTCCCCTGGATAAATTCCTGCTCATCCAACAAGGCCCAGGTGGTGTCACCTCCTCTGGGGAGTCCCCCAGGAGAGTCCAAACCCTGGCTTTCTCCATCAACCTGTTCCTCTCTTCACTGGACCTCCACCCAGCATGCTTCTATGATGTTACCTACCACCCAGCATCATAATCCTTTATTTACTTGTCTGTCTTCCTGGCTGGGTTGTGGGCTCCTGCAGCTGAGGATGGGGTCTCAAGGTTTCTGATTCCCCTCCCGGAGCCTAGCCCCATGCCCTACATGGAGAAGGGAATGAGCCACGGCTTGGGCAGTGAATGACCCAGCTGCTGATCTGGGTCCTCAGGTGTCCAAACGGCTGGACAGGTTCCCATAGGGCAGGAGTCTGGGAAGGTGTCATTCAAGCCCTGACCATTGCAGAGAGTGCAGGGGATGCTTTGCAACTCTGAAGTTTGCAGGAGGAATACTGAGGGCCTTGGGTTAGGGATGACCCCAAAGTTCCCACTCTGACATGTAAGGTCTCTTACTATCAGGGGCAAGTCCAGGCCCTCTGAGGCCTCGGCTGCTACACCTCTCAGCTCCACCCCCAGGGCCTTATGTCTGCCTCATTACCTGGCTGTCTCCTGCCAGTCCACATTTCTTGACTCTCACCCAGTTACCTGTGACCCATCTCGAGCACAGCCCTTTGAGAGAAAGTGGGGGGTCAGGGTCGGGGTAGGGATGCCTGAGAATGGACCAATAAGCCAGTCTTGTTCAAGCCTGAGGAAACTCGGCAATCCTCACACATCAGTGGAGGAGTCCTGTTGGTAGCAACAAAAAAGTTCAGAGAAATGTGTGTGACGGGAAAAAGAAGAACGTACCGAAAGCTATAGCAGGCCTAAGTTCTGGTGCTGGCTCTGCCCCTGACCAACCAAAGACCTCGAGGAAGCGGCCCTAGTTTTCAGCTATGAAACGGTTGAAGGAAGTGATTTTTAGGGTCCTTTCCAGCCCTAACACCTTGTGATTCAGGAAGTCTGAGAGGCACACAAAAGGAGGAAAGGAACTCACCCTGGGATATACCAGACAGATGGTTCTGAGACCAGAGTTCCTGGAAGACTCGTAGATTCCACACCAATAGAACTCCCAGTCCTTTGCCCTGAGTTCAGCCATGGACGAAGCCCAAGCTGAGGTCACCCTGGCTAGAGAATCAAAGTTACTGGGGCGGGGCTTGTCCAGAGCCTGGAACGGTGGTTAATACAGTAGAACTATGTGCTGATATTTCCCTGCGTGGCTTTTCCCTGAGGAGAGAAACCCAGAGCCAGGGGGATTCAGCCCATCCACTGAAGCCTGCCTGGAGAAGAGGGGGAGACCTTGGCCTATAGGTGGGACCCTCAGCTGCAGGTGCTACATCTGAGACTAGATCGAGGCTCCAGGGGACTTTGGCTCTCTTGTGCCCAGCCTCTTCTCCATCAGCTTGTCTCCCTCCCTCTGGGGTGGAGAAAGCCATAAACGCCCAGGAGGAAACCATGGTGAAATTGTAATACAGAAGAACAAATCTGACTCTATATTGGAGCTGTTTCTTTTACTTTCACCTTTGTATTCTATTGCTTTTGCATGGAGTTAAGAATGTTGTCTATAGCCTGAAATATACATAATAGCCCATTCTCAAGTCTCTGACCTTTAAAGGTATAACACTTTTCTATTCATATAGAGATACAAAGTTGCACAACAGAGAATCACATTTGTCTTGTTGGAGATTTACAGGAACATGGTGACCTGACCTGCTTGGACAACTACAAGTACAAAGGATTTTCACATCCCCTCCAGGGTCTGGCTGGCGCCAAGAAGTTTGCAGCCACCAGCCACACCCCCTCCCCTTTTAGTATAAAGCAAGCCTGAATTCCAACTCAGCTTGGATGGTTCTTCGAGACACTAGTCCACCTTCTTCTCTGTCTGCTGGCTTTCCAAATGAAATCGCTATTCCTCGTCCCAACAACTTGTCTCTCCATGGATTGGCTTGTCGTGTGGCAAGAAGTACGAGCTTGGACTTGGTAACAAATTAAGAACCTACCTTTCCTCCTTCTTTCTCCCTTCTCTCCTACCACTTCCTCCCAAGCCTCAACTTTCTCCTCCCCACCGAAGAAAAGCAGGGGCTGAAGGTGAATGACAGAGTTAGGGGACACTTCCAAGGTCCCCAGGGGTCCGAGACTTCCCGCCCAGGCCTGCCTGGAAATTGGGAAGTTCCGTGGGGACTGAGGGAAGAGGGGAAGGGAGATGGAGAGTCATTTCCAGGAATGGAGGTGCAGGGAGGGTCCCTGGCAAGGGTGGGAGAGAACAAAGCTGGGGGCAGGAACATCAGAGGGGAGGGGCAGAGGGAGATGGGTGCAGAAGGAAGGGGAGGGAGAGAGGAGGAGAAAGGATCTCTGCCCCTCGGGTCATCCATATGCCCCAGCTCCCAGCCTGCCGTAGTCACTCCATAGTGTTTGTTGAAAGGCCACACTAATGAAACACATTTTTTAAACTTGTCTTTATATGAGCTACAGAAAAACAACTGTCACAGGCCGTTTATGGTTAATAGAGAAACAACAAAGAAAAGAGACAACCCCGTAAACAAGCAGAGGGGCAGATTGGGCTTGTGGGTAGCAGACTGTGCGGCAGCAATTAGCACCAGGAAGTTTAAGGTGCTCGGGGACCAGGCTGGGGAAGAGTAGGGCAGGGGAAGCAAGACAGGCAGGAGAGGTCAGGCTGCCCTTGGGTCACAGGAAGCTCAGGTCACTTTGAGAACCATTCTGGAGATGGGATACCTTTCAGAACTTGCCAAGGCGGCAGGGGGTGCCGGGGCTTCAGACCCCCCCCGTGTCAATCGGTGGGGGTAGGGGGGCTGCCCTGGGAAGGGTCTGCCCCAGGCATGAGGCTGCCTTCCACCCTCACTACTCCCAGCACAGGGGCATGAAGCCCATCAGCCTGAAGGAGGAGCCAGGCTGCACAGAGCAGCGTGCACCCACGCAGGGTGATGCAGAGTGAAAAGCACATTTGCAGCCATTGGGACTGTGAACCTCAGGCTTGCCTGCTGGCCTCACAGCAAGAACACGTATGTCCTGTGGGATCAGATCAGGGCTCACAGAGGGAACATCCCGTGGGTGCTGGGCTTCCTGTATTTGTTCCTTCCCTTGGCCATGACAGGAAGCCCTTCACAGGTATGTCCCCTGGGCTCAGTCCATTGCTAAGGAAGACTCCTCGTCTCGTCCACCAAAGGCAATAGCAGCCCTGGCCTGATACCCACCCCTGCCCTGCACCTGCCCGCCCTGGATCTGCTGGGGATCTGGATACCCCTGGAGCTCCGGGGAGAAGGGCAAACAGAAGGAGGGTGTAAGGGGCCAGGGTTTGGGTAAAATGTCCTGGAGCCTGGAGGTCCAAAGAGGCCAACCTGGTCCGTAAGAGCTGGGAAGCTGCGGGCGGGGTCTGCACCTCCTTCTCAGCACCCTGTGTCCTTCCTTACCATGGATTCACATGGGAGCAGGCTCCACGTGTGGGAGGTGTGCCTGGTTCCAGAAGCCCCTTATCCTGGGCAAATAAGGATGGTCGGTCCACCTAACAGCTACCTGTTACCTGACATCAAGTAACAAAGGCCTCTGCCTAGGCCCAGACCCACCTCCTGGGACCAGACCATGTCCCCACATACCCTCCCTAGCCCCTTCCCATCAAGTACAAAACAGAGCAATAGGATCCGATGGTTTTAAAAGTAGAATGTGACAAGCATTAGACCCGTAAAAGAACTGGAGGACCAAGCAGCATGAGGCTTTTACTCAGTGTATGAGGTTCGTGTTCATTCATTTTATCCTGAAAACAGTCTTGAGAGGTAGGAATTAGTGTCCCCTTTCACAAGAGAGGAAAAATGAGGCCCAATACGGTTAGTGACTTGCACAGGGTCCCACAGTGACAGGTGGCATCCCTGGGTCCCGGTCCTGAGACTCTGCACCTACCAACATCCTGCTCTTAGCCAGGGCAGGGCCGTCAGCGTGTGGTTTTAGGGAGGAGTAAACCCCGTCCTAGTTACACACCGGGATCAGGAGGACGGTTATCACCGTGTGTGTGTGTGTGTGTGTGTGTGTGTGTGTGTGTGTGTGTGTATGTGTCCTGGCACCAGGTCTGTCAGTTCCTCACTCTGAGTCTCCCCTCTAGTGCCTTCTGCAGGACATAGGAAAGAGGTGCTGCCTCCCTGCTGTCCCCCAGGATTGCCCCCTGCCCCTTCCTCTCTCCCCACTTCCATCCTGGAGTGGCACCTGCACGCTGGCTGCCCACCAAGGCCCCAGCTGTGTCACTCCCCTGACTGTGACATTTGACCTCCAACCTGGGAGGGCTGTGTCCCGAGGCCAAGCGCAGAGAGGCCACATCTACCCCCAGTCTCTCATTCCAGTGGCTCCAGGCTGGTGGATACCCCTCCCTAGGGGAGGAATCCAGTCCATATTCTTCAGCCTTCGCCACAGAAGGAGCCAACTCTGCGGCACGAGCCAGTGAGGCAGGGGCCGACGCCCTCGGCCGTTGGGCCCCTGGCCCAGGTTCCTTGGCTCCATCCTCCCTGCCCCTCCCGGCCCAGGCAGTCCTTCAGGCTGCGTCAGCTCTGAGTTGTCTTTTCTGTGTCACCAGTGGGTCCTCTTTTCCCAGGGGACAATGAGTCCCCAGAGGGAAGGTGACACCCCTTTCTCTGAGCCATGGCCTCCCCTCCAGTGGACCCTCAAGGGCCCCCTGTTGTCTTCAGGAGCTCAGACCCGGAGCCAGGGTATGGGAACTTGGGGAGAGAGCCCTGATCAGCCTCTGCATTGCAAGTCTAGGGACAGGCTGGTCCTGCGGGTACGGGGCTCTCAGCTGCCCGGTCACAGCTTTCCCTGGAGGGGCCAGCCAGCAGGCAGCAGCAGCGGGAGTGTGGGCTCTGTTGGCTCCCAGGACTTGACGGACAAGCAGCCACAGTCAGATCAGGGCCCATCCAGAGGCCCCGTAGAGGACACTTGGCCCAGGGGGTGGGGGGCTTGGACAGCTCTGGGATCCCCAACACCTTTGTTGACCCCCAAATCTTAGTCACTGTTCCTTCTTCTCCTCCAGGGTGGGACCCTTGGGACATGGGCTGTTTCTGGACTCTTTCTTCCCCCAAGGGCATGGGGACGCTTGAAAAGAGCAGAGGGAAACTGAGGACAGAGCCCCGGGTGGGGAGAGGGCAGCCCTAGCTGTCCACCCCTCCCCCCATCAGCTTGATAGTAAGAGGTTCCAAGGCCGATGAGAGCTGAGGTCTCTGTCTGCAAACAGCACACCTGGGGCTTCTCTGCCATCCAGGGCCCAGGAGTCTGTGGCTCTCAGCAGAATCACCTCAGTGGCTCCCCCACACCCCCAGGGACTTCCCGCTTGGTGCCCCCTTCCCCCCGCCAGGTTCCAGGCAGCCCAGGGGACCTGAGAGGATGCAGTGCAGCCTCCGGTTCTGGGAAGGCCTGAGTCCAGCATTGCACAGTCCTCATCCCCAGCCTGGCTCCAATCCAGACAGGTCCCCATCGTCACTCCTCCTCTGGTCTCCCGGGACCCCTCTGGGAGAAGCTCCCCACCCCCACCATACAGTTAAGTGGCTTCAGACCAAGCAGGCTTCCACGGAGGTTCTGGTCTTGTGTCTGGGTCCCTCCAGGATCTGGCAGGATCACGGCACATGCTGTAGCCTGTGAGGATGGGGACAGAGATGAAAAGGGAGGTCCTCCTACTCACCACCCACAGCTCCTGGGCCAGCCCAGCCCCTCTGCCTCCGCCCTCCGCTTCCTGGTGGCTCAGCCCCAGAAGGCTGCGCTGAGCTGTCGCTGCCTGCCCACCCACCTCCCTCACCTGGGTGCTGTACGGTCCTCCTGACTGGACACAGGGGAGGACACACCATCTGGGGACCAAGGGCAGTTGGGCACTTTGGAAAGGGTGTCAAACCCCCAGGTGCTCTGTCCTCGGGGGGCCAGGAGGGTGGGCTCTACTCACTTCCCATGTGTCTCTTCTTCCAGAACCCATAGACCACGATCAGCATCACAGGCAGTAGGAGCAAGGCCAGCACCCCCACGAGCACAGCAGGATAGAAGTCCTGGTGCCTGCGGAGACAGGACAGAGTGCGGAGGAGGTGAGTACCAGGGTGCCCCACCCTGGCCCACGTCTTTCTGCACATCACAGGAGAGGAGTGGGACCCGAGGAAACCTGCCAGTCCCCGCGGGGAGTGATGGCCTCTCTTCCTTGGGGACCCACCTGTGGGAGAAGGAAGTGAGGTGCTCAGAGGTCAGGAGATGAAGTCCCCTGCCCCCAGTGAAGGGAAGCATCTCTCCACTTTAGTACCTCTCCTCCATTATTCCCCCAAATCTGCTGAGGACAAGGGCTCTAAGAGACCCCCATTTTTGACAGAAGAGACCAACATTCTTACTCTCCTCGTGGTGACTGAGGATGGCACTTCCCACCTTTGTCCTCTGGAACAGATGCTATAGGTGCCCTGCCTATATTCCCTTGCTGTATCACTTCCATGTACACCTGTCCTCAGCAGCTCCATTTAAAAATTTGGGGGCCTGAGGGCTTTCTCTTGTCACTGGTGCTCTCCATGCCACACATGGCAGGCAGCCCTCTACCAATAACCAACAGAGTGGGGGTATAAATACCCCAGCTCCCTTGCCCGCCAGGTAGCTGCTAGACACTGGACCCTAGAGTCTCCCCAATGGGATTGAGCTCTTGCTGCCCACAGTGATAACCAGCCTCAGTAAGTTCTCTTATCTGCTGCCTTCCCTTCCCTGTCTCACTTCCCCGTGCTCTTTCCAGTGTTCCAGATACAATGTGAATCCTGGTCTCAGAGTTCACACCTCAGGGAACCCAAATTAAAGTGTCCCCATTTCCCACTTCCTACTCCCCAGGCTGCTCCCCTTGTCTCCCTACCCTCTCCTCTTCATCCACAGCCTCATGCTGACCCAGCCCCTGCCCTCCTTTCCCACTGCCATCATTTCTGTCCCATGTCCATCCCAGCTTCCCTCTCCCACCTCCCATTCAGCAACAGGCCAAACTGAGTTCCTGGTGGGCAAAAGGGGCTGGTCTGCTGCAACATTTCACGTTGGGGTCTGTTCAGGCACCAAGAACTGTTGCCATGTCTGGGAAAATGGCATTCAACCCAGGCCCCCCCCGGGTACCTGCTGGGGGATAATAGGTTGAGGAGAGACCTGCCAGTGGGGCACATTCCCGTGGTGGGCGATCCCATGGTGCACAGGTGCCCAGCCTTAGTGGGAGTGGAGGCTGGGCCAGCAGCGGAGGCTCTGGCATTGCTGGGAGACGCAGTCACTGTCTGGGACCCCATGGTCCTCCTGGGCCCCGTGGTGGAGGGGCTGGTGCCAGTGAAGCCGTAGCCTGTCACAGAGGTCAGTCTGATGCTCCCTGAGGCAGGGAAGGGCAAGAGTCTAGCCAAGGTGAGGAGTCCAGGTGTGAACACCGTCGTGCTGGTGGTGAAAGGGGCATCAGGGCTTGAGGTGAGGGCTGGGCCTGCTGTGACGACAGTTCCACTCTGGAGGATGGTGGGCAGCTTCGTAAGAGGAGTGTTTCTCTTGGTTGTGGAGGCTGAGGGACCAGAGAGGGAGGAAGGTGAGACTGAGTCGGGGGCCTTGGTGCTGGAAGCAGCTCCCGGCAGCCCACATACTTGTCTGGGTAGGACCTGTCCTTGTCTTGCTCCTTGACCTTGGACCTAGGATTCTGCTCTGCTGAGGGACCAGGTGCGTGCTTGTTCAGAGGGTCAGGTCAGGGAGGAGGAAGTAGGCACAGAAAAGAAGGAAGAGTCTTTCACAAAATTTTTAGTGTCCCCTGTCAGGCCACCTGGGCCAAGAGGACACTTCCCTCCCCACCCCCATCTCTCTTGTCACTTCCTGGACCTTCCTCATTCCTGTAAGTCAGAGATTTCTCTGCTCTGATGTTGAGCATGAACTTTCCCAGTTGCTCCATGATTGGCGACTGGGATCCAGAGATGAGGACAAGGAAGCATCAAAGGCCCAGATCCCAAAGAACGCCATGAGCAGCGGGGCCAGGTGCCTTCCTTGGGGGCTTATTAAGAGACACAGGAACTGGTCCTGCCACTTTCATGCATCAGTTCAGGCCTTTATCATCCCATTTTCTGGAAGAAGGTTGGACCTTGGATGGTGGAAGAGGAGGGAGTTGTAGGAGCTGTGAGGGCTCAGTCTAGAAGGCAGTGCTGAGTCTTTCTCATCAGGGAACAGGAAAACAAAGAGAGAGGGATGGTGAGGGGGAGAGGGCTGCTGCTGGCTGCTGCTGCATCCCACTACTATGCATGCAAGGATGCACTCCTGAGAGCCAGATGGTCACCGCGGAAGGCGCCCATTTTTCTGGGCAGGGGAACCAGAACAAGTGGCATTGGTGAGGGTGGGGATGGGAGAAGGGGCTGATCTGGAGCCAGATCTCCCACATCATCCTACTCAGCAGTGTGAAGACCCCCAAAGGACCTTTCAAAGAACTCATACACAGGTGCCTTGGGAGAGCCAGCATTTGGCCACAGAGGATCTAAGAGTGGGCTGAAAAGGAGTGACATCCAACAGAGAGAGGCCTCCTACAAGGGTCAGTGAAGTCACACAGCCGTTTCCCTCTCCTTCATCCCTGCTTCAATATACCAAGGGGTTGGGAGGGGCAGGACCAGGAGGAGGTGATGGAGAGGAGTACCCCTCCCCTACCTCCTGAGATGAAGGAGGGGGAGTTGGACAGCAGCAGTCCCCCTTCTCCACTTCAAGTGCCTGGGGCCATAAACCTGGTTTTCAAGGGGGACTGGAAGAGCATATATTGCTAGAAGATTCGCATTTTTAATTGCCTGTGCATTTTTTATTTCCTAATCATTGAAAAGGTCTGCAAAGTTGGAATCACCCCAAACTGTGGTTAAGAGATGGAAAGTGAGATCTGACATAGCACAACAGAGGGATACACTAAGGGAAAAATAAAACCATTTCATGTTTGTATCCCTACAAATTAAGACTTCAATAAATTGGTTTCGACTACTTCCCTAGTGCTAAATTAGAACCGGAGAGGGAAGGAATGAGATTTGCTCCGTATCTTAGAGACAGCAGTTACCCTAGCTCAGACCCAACAGAAGATGGGGATGCAGTTGGGTTAGGGCAACAGGGAAGGGTGGATAATAAGTTTCACAATCACTGGCTGCTCTTTGCAGGCTCTTTGTCTGACTCCTCACCCTTTCCCATCTTATAAATGTGGAAGGAGCACAGGGCTACATTCTTGGCCCTCCTCTCTTTTTCTACACTCAAGGGAGAGTTTTGATAACCTTAAAGACAAGGCACAATATCACCTCCTCTAAACTCTCCCATAGCTTCCTATTCTACCTAGGATAAAACTCAAAGCCCAAATCATGGACTTTAGGGCTGCTGTTTGCCTGTCCAACCTCATCTTCTATCACTCTGCCACACACTCAATATGGACCAGCTTCTTCTCACCTCAGGGACTTTGCACGTGCAATTCTCCCCACCTGGAAAGCCCTTTGAATCACCCACTTTCAACAGGGCTAGAAAGCTCTCATCACACGCAGGCTCTGCTTGATGTCATCTGCTCAGGGAGGTCTTCTCTGATTCCCCACTAATTCAGTAGCTCCCACCACCACTGAACTTTCTAGTTCATCACATTGTTTTATTTTCTTAAGAACATTTATTGTTATCTGCAACTGTTTATCTGACAATGTACTATTGCCTGTCACCTCCCATAGGCTAGGAATGGGTCCGGTTTTGCTCACCACTGTATCCTCAGAGCCTAGAATAGTGCCTGGCACAGAATCAGGGCTCAGTGAATATATATTGAACAGATGATTGAATAAAACAAGCACAGAGAGCCTTGAGTTCTAATCTCATCTCGTCCACTTGCTAGTTCTGTGACCCTGGACAAAGTCAGAGCCGCAAGGACTTTTTAGACCTCATTTCCTTCATCTGTAAAAGGGTGACAAGAATGCCCATGAAGGTGTCTGTAAAGGAGCTGTGAAAACTCCACTGTACATCATGCCTATTGATGGATTATTATTATTGTTATATTTGATGTCAGTGGAGTACAGGGCGGGAAGGACACCCCCCCAGAATCCCAGTGCCCCAGCAGGCCTGCTCACCTGGAGACACTTCCAGCAGGAAGCCCATCAGAGGGTAGAGGATGCCAGAGCTGTTGCGCATGCACCAGTACCGGCCCGAGTCCTGGCGCCTCAGGGCCGCCATGGTGATACTGACCACCTTGGCCTGGGTATCGTCCTGCAGCAAATAGCGCGGCCCCTGCACCCCAACACGGGTGAACACAGTCTCGCACTTCTTCCTCCTGATTTTGCACCAAACCTTACCCTCTATGTGGTTTTTGCGGCTCTTGTAGAAGCACTGCACAGACAGAGTCTCCCCTTCAAAATGCCGCACTTTGGAGTACACGCTCTCGACAGGGGCACCTGGGGAGACACGACTTGTTGAGAGAGGAGGAAGGAAGCATCTTAAAACTCGAAGCTCATGGTGAAGGGAGAGGAGGTGGATATTGCTCTGCTGTCATGGAACTCAAGAGTGTGAAGAGGAAATACAGCCCAACTCCGATGGAGGGGGACACAGGCTCCTCCCCCGGGGAGCTCTTGGTCTGTTGGAGGAGACACTAGCCCTGCCCTGTAGTTCCCAGACTGATGGGGAAGACAGTAGTCCTGTGACCCTGGGGAGTCCTAAAATGATGAGGAAGATCCAGGGCTAGCCCTCCAAGGACTCCCAGTCTGATGGTGGAGACACAGGCCTAGCCCACAGGGAGCCCCTAGTCTAACGAAGGAAACTCAGCCCTTACACTCAGGGAACTTCAGCAGATGCAGCCGTTTTCTTTGCGGCATTTTCTAGTCTGATGGGAGAGTAATAAGCCCTGTCTTCAGGGTCTTGTGGGAAAGAGTCAGGTCCTGCCCTCAATGAGACAGAGACACAGACACAAACACAAGTCATCATTCTGAAATTCCAGAGCACAACGAACTTAGGTAGATAAGAAAATTCAATCTTTGAAAATATTAAGAATAGTTATTTGTTTCACAAACAGGTTTACTCTAGTCACCTTTTAAATAGCAAGTTGTCTGAGTTCATTCTAGGTGATGTTTAATTTTAAAATATTCCAGTTACCTAAAACCCGTAGATCCGATACGCCCAGACATTTATATACACGCCCAGTGGAGTGTAAACCAAAGAATTCTACAATTATTCACTGTTCATATGTTGCCTTCTACGCCTAGGAAGAAGATGTGGTCAGTGAGCTTCATAACCCGTGGTCTGATGGGGACAGGGTAGAACTAAGGCTGGGGTGGTGAATCAGGGGACAGGGAGAGAGAGAAAGCTGCAGTGAGGGCTCTCCAGCCCTCTACCCACCCTCAGCTTGGCATTTCCTCCTCTAACACCTTCCGAGCCTTCTGCAAACACGCACATAGTTCTCCCCAGTAGGACAGAATGGACAGCATTTTGGAGTCTAAATAAACAGGTTAAAACTCAGGTTCTACCACTGACTAACCATGTGAGCAGATCACTTAATGTCTCTGTTTCTTATCTGTCTCTGGCTGGCTCTGAGAACTGTACCCCACGACAGTGCCTTGAATGTAGTACATGCTCAGTGCACGTCTCCTCCCAAATTCAGGTTGCTCCAGACTTTCCCAATGGAACCCAGAGCTGGGATATCTAGATAGCCAAGGGCCCAGCACCCCAGACATCCACCTTAGTTTCCAACCCAGCTGCCACTAGAGTTGAGGTTTGGAGTAAGGTAACGCCCTCTCTTGTATCCCTTTGTCCCATGCAAGTTAAACAGAATGATCCAACTCAATTATTTGGCAGGTGGCAGGTTTGGGGGACCCAAAACCTGCCCTGGAAAAGCGGGTCTCTCTGGGAGAAGCGTACAGCGACCTTGGTACGGGTCTCCAGGGCACTCTGTTTATGTGTGCCTACCTTCCACCCCTCACACAGGAGGTGCCCAGAACTGAACAGGAAATGGTAACTTGGTTGTCATGGCAGCGAGCAAGACAGGATTGGGTGAGGCCCCCTCAAGGAGCATTTAGTAGCTGTGGGGTGGGAGAGATTGCTTCAGGGATTGCTTCCCTACCCCCACCCCAGGCCAGGGGGTAGGGACGGAGGCTGTGGCATCAACATTCCAAGAAAAAGCAAGTTCAAAGCGCACACACGTAAGGTAATGATTCCCATAGGAA
Source organism: Kogia breviceps (assembly GCF_026419965.1). Classification (NCBI taxonomy): domain Eukaryota; kingdom Metazoa; phylum Chordata; class Mammalia; order Artiodactyla; family Physeteridae; genus Kogia; species Kogia breviceps. The sequence continues at coordinate 74,762,436 of NC_081319.1, forward strand.
CCAAACAGGGCTCTCCCAACAGAGGCCAAGGGACGAGGGCTTGTTGTGTGTGAGGAAGTGGAGTGGCCCTGGTCAGAGGTCCCGAGGAAGACAGGCAGATAAAGGGGCCCATGCAGAGAGGGTCCAGAGCTTTATCTTAGTTTGTGGGGCCTGGGTTAGCTTTGCCCGGGGCCAGATACTAGGAGGGCACCTTCTCACTGGTCTCTGGTGGGGAGCTACGAGCTCAGCCAGACCATCTCATCCTCCTCCAACCCCACAAGATCACTGAGCAAGGCAAAGCAGGAAGGGGGTCCAGGAGCAGACCATTCCCTCCCCCGTAAGCCACCCACCCACCCTCTCACCTGCGACAGGGCCCTGGAGCCACAGCAGCAGCAGCAGGAAGGTGGGAGCCATGGCCCCGTGCAGTGGAGGTGGGTGCAAGTCCAGCAGGGGGCAGGGGTCCAAGGTTAGGGCCCCAGGCCTATGCTGGACATACCACTTGGGGCTGCCAGGGAAGACCTGGGGTTCTAAATATGAAGTTGCCCATTTAGGGAAGTGAGGAAGTTGTGGGACCCACTGTGACCAGCAGACCGCAGGGGCCCGCAGGGCCTGCGAGAGGGCGGTGCTGGTGCAGTTTCCACCCCCTCTTACTCAAAACTTCAGGCAGGTGTGGCTGCTCCACCCGGTCCAGGGCCTCCCAGCCCACGGGGGTGCTCTCGGGGTCAGAAGACTCCTCACCCTCTTTGGATTCCCTCCTGGAATCTGGTCCATTAGGAATAACATCCTCTGAAGCCAGTTATTCATCTAGGGGGCTAGTGTGAGGTTTCTAGAACCACAGGCACAGACTTCCCTGGAATTCTCTGGGCTCAGAGACCCAGAGATCTAGGCTATGGGGCTTGGGTGGGGCATCTCAGACCCAACGTTTTTCACAAACCCACATTCACAGGGAGCTTCTTGTAAACTCCCATTTGTTTATTCATGCACCCATTCGTGCATGTGTGTTCGTTCTGGCACTCTGCCGCCTCTCTCTCTCCCAGGCTCCTGGCTGGTCAGAACAGTCACTCATGCTCACAACTTGCAAATAACCCCTTCCATGCTCAGATGCAACCTTATTTTTGTCATGGTTAGAGTGACAGGAGAAAAGAAGGTGCAAATTGTAAGACTCGGAGCATAAAGTTTGGGTTCAGGGAGGAGCCCCTATGCTATCACGTATGCGTGTGCTCGCGCACACACACACAAAAACATATACACTCACACACTCTCTCATACACACACACACACACACACACACACACACACACTCATGCACTGTCTCATACTTACACAAGCGGCAGCTGCCTCTCCTTTTCAATGCTCACATCTCCATACCTTTATCCCTCTCTCTGCCTCTCCTACCAACATCTCTAATCACCCACCAGCTCTGTCCAGACTCCGGCTCCCTGCTGCAGCCTTCCTAAAGCAGCCCCAATGCTTCCCCTCCCCCACCTCTTCTCCAGAAACCACGCCCCCTGCCCCTTCTTCCCCTGCTCCAGCCCCCAGCCAGCACACAGGCATGCGCACTCAACTTCCTCTCAACCAACCCTATCTCTCCTATACAGCCGCCCAGCTCCAGCTAAAATGACCCAGCATTTGGCCCAAGACCCCACCCTTCACTCAGTCCCCAGGGCTGAGAATCAGAAGGACAGACTTCTGACATCCAGGAGTTGTGCGGTAGGCTCCTATGCGTGTGGGGACCCAGGTGGACCCTCATGGCTATGTGCCCTCCCCCTACTCACCTATGCCGACTTTCTTCTCGTTAGATAGAACTCAGAGTAAAACGTTCTCAAGTTTGCATGGCCACAGTCTTAAACTGAGCTTGAACCCCCAAATCAAGGAAGTTTTATCTTTGCTGATCCCAAATTTTAGTCTCAACATTCATTCATTCACTCATCAGTTTGTTTGTTCTTACAGTCTTATGTGCTGTGCCTGGTGCTGGGCATTTGGGGTATAGAAATGAGATACAGTTGTCACTTCAGACCTCTCAGCCCCCATAAGACATAGTGTGCTTTCCTTATTCACCCATCCTTTTTCATATTCCCCCCCCCCGGTTTAACACTACTCCTCAGACCCCTGAGTTCAGAGGCTGTCTCTCCTCCCAACACACATGGTATCTTCCTTCCTTTCTTTCCTCCATCAGAACAGTAAATGGCTTCGGGACTCGGAGAAAATCTCATTTATCTCTTGTGGGGACTTCATGTGCTTGGAATAAATGCTTCTATTAAATCCCTGCTGTGTCCCTAGCCCTGAGTGAGGCCTTGTGAAAAGTGCAATCACTGATAGCTGTGTTGATAACGATATAAAAACCCAAATGCTCTCATTCCATTGCCAGAGAGGTATAAACTGAATCCAATGTTTCCAAGGAAAATTTGGAAGGATTTATCAAAATCTCTAAAAATGTGTATACATTAATTAGGCTTTTATGTACAAAATCATTTAATCATTTAACATAGCAGGATATTTTTGTGTCTTTCTATTTTGGATTTAAAAAATTAAGGTCTAATTTACATAGAGTAAAATTCACCCTTTTCAGTAGAAAGTTCTGGGAGTTTGTTACAAGTTCCATGGGAACTTGTAACCACCACCGTAATCAAGATACAGAAGTGTTTCATTACCCGCCAAAGTTTCCTCCTGTCCTTTTTTAGTCCTCCCCTTGCTCCACCCTCAGCTCCTAGGAAACTGGTCTGGTTTTTTTTTTTTTTCCCTCTATAGTTTTGCCCTTTCCAGAATTTTATAAAAATGGACTGGTACAGTGTGTAACATATTTTTTTATTGAAGTATAGTTGATTTACAATATTGTGTTAATTTCTGCTGTACAGCAAAGTGATTCAGTTATACATATATACATTTTTTATATTCTTTTCCATTATGGTTTATTACAGGATATTGAATATAGTTCCCTGTGCTGTACAGTAAGACCTTGTTGTTTATCCATTCTATATATAATAGCTTACATCTGCTAATCCCAAACTCCCAATCCATCCCTCCCCCAACCCCCTCTCCCTTGGCAACCACAAGTCTGTTCTCTGTCTGAGAGTCTATATCTGTTTGGTTGATAAGTTCATTTGTGTCATATTTTAGATTCCACATATAAGTGATATATGGTATTTGTCTTTCTGACTTACTTCACTTAGTATGATCATCTCTAGTTCCATCCATGTTGCTGCAAATGGCATTATTTCATTCTTTTTTATGGCTGAGTAATATTCTATTGTATATATGTACCACACCTTCTTTATCCATTCATCTGTCAGTGGACATTTAGGTTGTTTCCATGTCCTGGCTATTGTAAAGAGTACTGCTATGAACATAGGGGTGCATGTATCTTTTTGAATTATAGTTTTGTCCAGATATATGCCCAGGAGTGGGATTGCTGGATCGTGTAGCAACTGTATTTTTAGTTTTCTGAGGACCCTCCATACTGTTTTACATAATGGCTGCACCAACTTACATTCCCACCAACAGTGTAGGAGGGTTCCCTTTTCTCCAGCCAAGCATATTAAGTTGGCTTCTTTCACTTAGTATGACACATTTGAGATGTTGTGTGTTGAGTATATCAGTACTTTGTTTCTTTTTACTTCAAGGCAGGACCCCATTGTGTGGATGTATCACAATTGTTTATACATATCCCTCCCAGTTCAGGGACAATCAGATTTAGTTTCCAGTTTGGGGCTATTCCAAATAAGTCAGAAAGAGAAAAATAAATATCGTATATTAACGCATATATGTGGAATCTAGAAAAATGGTACAGATGAACTGGTTTGCAAGGCAGAGGTAGAGACACAAATGGAGAGAACAAACGTATGGACACCAAGGGGGGAGAGCAGGGGGGTGGGGGTGGGATGAATTCGGAGACTGGGATTGACACTAATATGTATAAATAAACTGATAAGAACCTGCTGTATAATAAATAAATAAATATATTTTGTTTAAACTACTACAAATATTTATACACAGGTTTTTGTGTGAACATAGGTTTACATTTCACTTGGGTAACTACCTAGAGTGAAATTGCTGAGTTGTATGGTAAGATTATGTTTAATTTTAAAGAAACTGACTAATTATTTTTCAAAGTGGCTGCACCGTTTTGCATTTGCATTGATCTTCCTGTTGCTCCCTATCCTTCCTAGCAGTTTATTGTTGTCGGGTATTTTTTCTCCCCTTCTAATAGTGTGTAGTAGTATTCATTGTGATTTTATTTTGCATTTCTCTAATAACTAATGATACTGAATATATTTTATTGTATCTATTTGCTATCAACATATCTTCTTTGAGATGGGTCTCTTCAGATTTTTTTCAGTTTTTATTTGTTTGTTTTCTTCTCAATGAGTTTGAGGGCTCTTTAGTCTAACATGGCTTTTTAAAATATATTTATTTATTTTATTTATTTATTTTTGGCTGCACTGGGTCTTCGTTGCTGCGCGCAGGTTTTCTCTAGTTGTGGTGCACGGGCTTCTCATTGCGGTGCCTTCTCTTGTACAGCGTGGGCTCTAGGAACACGGGCTTCAGTAGTTATGGCACATGGGCTTAGTAGTTGTGGCTCGCGGGCTCTAGAGCACCGGCTCAGTAGTTGTGGCACACAGGCTTAGTTGCTCTGCGGCACGTGGGATCTTCCCGGACCAGGGATCGAACCCGTGTCCCCTGAATTGGCGGGCGGATTCTTAACCACTGCACCACCAGGGAAGTCCCCACAAACATTTTATATCAGTCTTAATGAGATATAATTCACATAATATAAAATTGACCCATTTAAAGTATACACTTCGGTGGTTTTTAGTATATTCACTGAGTTGTACAACCATCACCACAGTCCAGTTTTAGAACATTTCATCACCCAGAATGAAGCCCCACGCCCATTAGCAGTCACATCCTGTATTAGTTTCCTATTACTGCAAATGTGGTGGCTTAATGTATTCTCTCACAGTTCTGGAGGCTGTGATACTTCAGTGATACTGAAGTCAGTATCACTGATCCAAGATCAAGGTATTAGCAAGGCTGTGATCCCTTCAGAGACTCTAGGGAAGAATCTAGTCCTTGCTTCCTCCAGCTTCCAGTGGGTGCCAATATTCGTTGGCTTGTGACTGTATCACTCCAGACTTCAAAGCCAGCATCTTCAAATCTCTCTGTTCCATCTCCACATCACCTCCTCTTCTGTGTGTGTTCAAACCTCCCTCTGTCTCCCTGTTATAAGGATACATGTGATTGCATTTAGTGCCAGCCACATAATCCAGGATAATCTCCCCATCTCAAAATCCTTAACTTACCACATCTGCAAAGACCCTTGGTTTGCCATATGAGGTAACATTCACAGGTTCTGGGTATTAGGATGTGGATATCCTTGGGAAGGCCATTTTCCAGCTTATCACTCTCCCTTTTCCTGCCTGTCCCCACACTGCAGCCCCAGGTGACCACTACTTTCTATCTTTATAGATTTGCCTATTCTGGACAATTCAAGAAAACAAAATCATACAGTATTGGTGCTTTGTGATCGACCCCTTTAGGGTAGTGTTTTTGAGATTTGGCCATGTTGTAGCAGTACTTTCTGCGACGTTATATCAGTACTTCATTCCTTTAAATAGCTGAATAATATTCCATTGTATGGATATACATTTTGTTTATCCACTCATCAGTCAATAGACATTTTATTTGTTGAAATTAACAATATGATCCTAAAATTTATACAGAGATGCGAAGGTTATGGAATAGCCAAAACAATCTTGAAAAAGAAAAACAAGTTGAAATACTTACATTAGCTGATGTAAATATTTGCTACAGTAATCAAGACAGCGTGGTATTCGTGTAAGGACAAATAGATCAATAGAATAAAATAGAGCATCCAGAAATAGGCCTGCATATACAGTAAATCAATGTTTGCTAAAGGTAAATTAAATGAGAAAAAAAGTCTTTTTAAAAAATTGATGCTTAAACAACTGGATCAAGGACAAAAGTGAACCTCAAGTCTTGCCTCATATAATATGTGAAAATTAGTTCAAAATGGGCCATAAACCTAAATGTAAAAACTATAAAGCTTCTAGAATGTTATTCTAGAAGAAAATAAGAGGCTGTTCCTCTTTTAAAAAAATTTTAAAAAGAAAACAGCCTCACATTAGAGAGTATCTTCATGACTTTGGGCTAGTCAAATGTTTTCTAGATAGGACACAAAAAACACTAACCACAAAATTTCAAATTTTGATTAGCTAGACTTAATGAGAAATTAAAATTTTGCCCATCAAACACATATTTAAGGAAACAAAAAGGCAAGCTATGGATTGGGAGAAAGAACTTGAATCCAGCATATATAAATAACTTTGCTGTATACCTGAAACTAACACAACATTGTAAATCAACTATACTTCCAAAAAAATATGCTTTTAAAGAAAAAAGCTGGGCCCTCCCTGGCTGTCCAGAGGTTAAGACTCCACGCTTCCACTGCAGGGAGTGCAGGTTCAATCCCTGGTCCAGGAGCTAAGATCTCACATGCCACGTGGTGTGATCAAAATACTTTAAAAAAGAAAAAAGCCTCACTTGCTCCCTGTGGCCCAACTCCTCCCCATCTCCACAGCTCACACCTTCTACCCCATCACACTCCTTCATTGTTGCTGGGGCAGCCTGAGGATGCCCAAAATGAAACCGTGGTGAAATTAGAGGCTGTTCCTCTTTTCTTTCACTTTGTGCTCTGCCTATGAGTGGTCAGGGGGCCCTTGGTGGCCTGAGCTGGGTCCTGAGTCCCTCTGGTCCCCGGGGCAATACAGGGACCCCCAGTTCCTGGCATGGGGGAGATCAATGATGTGTTTCCACCCTGGGAGGCTTGGGGGGGCAAAGTTTTAATTCGAGGAACTGTAAAGATGGTTCCTCGAAATGATTGAATAAATAAATAAATGGGGGAGAACAGACAAATCTCCCATGCAGAAGAATTCCAAATAATTTATGCAGATACTCTTCCCTCAAGGAGGGAAAGCATAACTCCCCACGCCCTAAGTGTGGGCCATCCATAGTGTCCAAAGAGGGCAGCATGGAGAAGGGGGGAAGAGTAACTTTATGGTGGACAAGACTGACAGTCACCACCTCAGCCTGGTGATCAAGGTTAAGATCAACAGTGATAATCACACTGATAGCATGAAACCTTGATACGATGTGATGAGAACGGCATTTTGCCCCTGCAGTCTTCCTCCCCCAAACCCCTAACCCCATGAGAAAAAACATCAAACAACTCTCAAATGAAAGACTTTATGAAATACCTGACCAGTACTCCTCAAAACTGTCAAAACCACCAAAAGTAAGGAAATTTTAAGAATGGTCACAGCCAAGAAGAATCTAAGGAGACATGCAGACTCAATGTGATGAGGTGTCCTGGGTGGGACCCTGGAACAGAAAAAAGACATTAGGTAAAAGCTAAGGAAATATGAATGAAGTGCAAACTTTAGTCAATAATAATATATCATTATTGGTTCAGTAATTATGACAAATGTACCATATTAACGTAAGATATTAGCAATAAGGGAAACTGGGTGTGGGATATATGGGAACTCTGTGTAATACCCTCATTTTTCTGAAACCTAAAACTACTCTAAAACAAAAAATTTCACTTAAAAAGGGAGAGAGACTATTTGTACAAAATATTTATAAGTACTTGATAACTAACAAAGAAAACATTTTTAAAACACTTAGTTTGATTAGGCTTAAAGAATACCGATTAGGGTCATTTTAAGTGACTAGTTTACCTGAGGTGGGTTTGCAGCACTGCACACCGATCAGGCATACATTCCAGTGGGTGTTGAATTCACTGTTTTTCCCAGTTGGTTATAACCCAGCTCTCCCTGGGTGTGTTTGGTATTCACAGTGTCCTGTTCAGGTAACATAATTATCTCAGCTCCCTGAAATGAGAAGCCTCCCTGCCCTGGTCCTGCTGTGGAGCTGGGCCTCCAGGAGCCCCAGGGAGAAGGGTGACAACAGGAGAGAGGAGATGGGAAGCTGGAGTTTCTGAGGAAAGTAATGAGGATGCCCAGAGGCCAGTGGTCACTAGGCAGCCCAGAGAAGAGGGGACAAAGTGGGGAGGGGTCTACAGCTACTTGTCCGTGACTGTGTCTTGCTTACTGATCTCACGAGAGTGCTCAGCTGCCCTGCATTAACTGGACTTCTCTGCTCAGTTAGAGGCCTGCGTCTGCGTTAAGATCCCATTATCTGTGCCCACCCTGTCTCTAGCCCCCGGGGTGTCCAGTCCCCTTATGGTCCCACTCCATGCTGGTCGTGCCTCAGGCTGCTGGAGCCTTTCTCCAGCCCCTGGAATGCCTCTGGGGGCTACTCCCCAACTAGCCTCACTTGTGTTGGGCCACAAGGGGGCCCTCTTGCAAGAAGCTGGTGCAGAGGACTCCAGCCTGCAGCCACCATCCGACCCTGCCCTGAGCACGTAGCGTCTGGCTGCACTCTGGCCCTGATTCTGTGCTGTGTTCTGTCACCACCGTGTTGTGGACATTCTTCCATCCTCTCTAGACAGCCTGCGAGTTCCCCGAGGGCCAAGGGGGCTTAACTTAACCGCGTGAGCCCTGCTTTGCTCAACCCTGCATCGCTGTTCACGCATGTGCCTTGATCGCATGCAGAGGGGACCCCAGAGCGGGTCTCCAGCCTTTTTTCTCGTGGAGGTTGAGCTGAAGAGCAGGCCAGTGACTTGCCCACGTTTCACAGACTTCACAGACAGATATCAAAGCCGAGCTGGGCATTTGGACCCTGTCCTCCAACACCCGGCCCCCCAGCGCTTTGCCCACTGCCAAGCAGGCCCCATGCACCCTGGCTTCCGGCAGTGTATCCCCCTCATCCATCCAAATGGGCCGCACTTGCACTTGCTTTGTGCGAGGACAAGAAGGCTTTGGAGGAGACTTGGGGGGAATTGGGCAAAAGGATTGAAGCACCAAAATAATATCAACCCTTTCTCTGAGGAAGGAAATTAAAAAATTAGAAGTGTGATTCTCTAAGAGGAGAATCTGCTTTAGTTAAATGGAAACGCTAAAGCAAACTACCCAGGTGTGAAAGTACAGTGTGCTATAAAAAGTTTTAATCTGTATTAATGAGACACTAAATTTATAACAAGGAACTGAAAGCTTTGTTAGCCAGCCAGTTATGTTGAAACAGAAATACAGAAAGCAGTGCTGTCTGACACAATTTCCTGCAGTAATGGAGATGTTCTGTACCTGCCCATCCAGCACAGTAGCCACTCACCACGTGTGGCTGTTCAGCTCTGACATGAGGCAAGTGCAACTGAGGAACTGAATTCTTATTTTTCGTTTAATTTTAAATAACTTAAATGCAAATAGGCACATGAGGTTAATGGCTAGAGTGCTAGCACAGCTCGACATGACGGAGGTGGACTTTAACAAGACCCTGCCACCAGCTTAAGGGGCAGATTTCTTTGTTGTGTCCTGTTTGCATCAAAACTGTAAAGCTAATAGAAGATAATGTGTGAGAATATCTTCATACATTGTCTAAAAGGCAATCTTCAGAATATTATTGTGCTTCAGATTGGGAAGGACATCTTAAATAAAATCCCAAAGCATAAGTCATAAGGGGGAAATGGATGGATTTAATTACATTGTCCAATGCTGGCTTCCCAAATATCCCCAGTACAACGCGTTGATAAGAGAAAGCTGAACTTATTGCTCACGGAGGTCAAGGAGAACTCAGCCTCCACAGAGCTCTGAGAGCGTCTTAGATAAGGCAAGGTCCGAAGGTACTGGGAAGTTTGGTTCAAGGCAAGTCTTTCTTTCTTTTTTTTTTTTTTTTTCTTGTAGTACGCAGGCCTCTCACTGTTGTGGCCTCTCCCGTTCACGGGCCCAGCCGCTCCGCGGCATGTGGGATCTTCCCAAACCGGGGCACTAACCCGTGTCCCCTGCATCGGCAGGCGGATTCTCAACCACTGCTCCACCAGGGAAGCCCGGCAAGTCTTTCAAAGACGGGGCTGGATTAAGATTGAGGAAGGATCACAATATAATAGCCCCAATTGGTAGAAACAGCAACCCCTACCCCAAAAGACCTGCACTTGGTTCCTAAAGTACTCATTTCCTAGCTTCCCTGGTGGCGGAGTGGTTGGGAGTCCACCTGCCGATGCAGGGGGCGTGGGTTCGTGCCCCGGTCCGGGAGGATCCACGTGCCGCGGAGCATCTGGGCCCGTGAGCCACGGCCGCTGAGCCTGTGCGTCCGGAGCCTGTGCTCCGCAACGGGAGAGGCCACAGCAGTGAGAGGCCCGTAAAAAAATTTGTAAAGTACTCATTTCTGATTTTATGAAGTTCTGAAAACTCTCAATTTACAGGATGCTAAAGTGGAACTATTTTTACTTTTGTGACTGCCGTGTAAGCTGAATTTTCCAAATGTCACTGCACAATGAGTGATCATGTCACTATCCCAGGAATAGAATAAAGTAGATTGATGGCAAATAGGATTCATTTTTTAGAAAACACTGAAGTTTCCAAGAAAAGTACCATAAATTTTGGAATTTATTCTCTGGGTCTGTATCTTTTTATGGCTTGAGGGTGATATATAGCATATAATAATATCCAAAATAATATAATTTCTGGATAATGCTATATAAGCATATAGCATTATTATATGCTATATATAGCATATATAATATTCTATATATAGCATATTATATATGTTATATATAATTATAGCATATTATAATATCCAAAATAATATCCAAAATAAATAAAATATTATTCTTGGTGAATAGGAACTTGCTGTTATAACAGAACTCTATAATAGATAAAAGGATGTATTTGCCATAACACAACAAAGAGTGGGTGTTTGTTTTCCACTCAATTTGTCTTTCATTGACAGCAAGAAAGAAAATCTTTAAAATTTGAACTATTTTCATCTCAGTTTTCACTGAGATTGTTTGGGCAGATGCTGTGGAATTAACTTCCATTCCCACCTCCTTCTCGTGGGCCTCTTTATTATGAAAGGTCTGCACAATCATTTCTCAGGTCTTCTGGCAGCTAGGGCTCCAGAGATAATTTAGGCTTTACCAATCAAAGGCATTCGTATGAAACAAATTTGGAACCGAGTTAAGTAGGAAAAAAAGCATCCATTTTGGTGGTATAGAGTGTGGCGGATGTAGGGTGGGTCTGGAGAAACTATGCCAGTAGCTTCCTAATTTGCAAAGTTTACTGATTCTTCAGAGTCCTGACTATGAGAAGAGCAGTGGCCCCTTAATCTCCCCACCCTGTAGTGTGGCTTTGACAGTCATTCCCAGAAGCTCAGAGTAGGATCTGATTCCGTAAACCATTTAATATTATATTTTAAAAGGATCCCTTTCTACTTAACATAGGTACATTGGATTTTGTTGTCTGCAACTGAACCTTGACTAATGCAAGTCCCAAGGAAATAGATGCCACATTCCAGAGTGAGCTGGGAGACCAGTGTAACACACGCAAAAAGGTATCTAAACCTTACCCACATCAAGGATATAAAGTTGTGGGGATTTTAAAGATTAGGAGAGGATTTTTGGAGACAGTTTTGGTGTCCTGTGACCCTGGGGGCAGAAGGGAGTGGACACCTGCCCCTTACCACAAGCTTAGGGAGAGGGGCTTCAGGGTCACAACTTGGAGAGCTTGTTAAGTGTCCCCTGGAGTTTGGGGGACAGAGCAGATTGGAGTCTGACTCAAACCTGAGAACTATAATGGGGAGAGACCGCCAATGGCTAGCTGTCCCCACGGAAGAGTGAAGAAAAGATGGGTGTATGGGGATCCACCACGGCTCCATGAGTTTGCTGGGGTGAATGAAATGGGTACGTCCCATGGACCAGATGTGGGCTGCACATTTGTGAAACCACCAGCATAGGTTCCATAGATCTGGTCCAAAAAGGCTGCCTGAAGTTGGAGAGACCTCAGTGGAGGAAGGAAGCTAGAGGTTGACAGATGTAGGGGAGGAAAAATCATTTTCCCTCTACCCTTCTGAGTTCTGGGCTGAGATCCCTGTAATAAAAGATTAATAAGAGAAAAACAAACAGAAGCTTTTAAACGTGTATACCTCATGTATATGTGGGAAATACCCAGGGTAAAATGAGGAGCTCCCCAAGGTAGTTTAGAACTCTGGCTTAAATACCATCTTCAGATACAGACAAAAGAAAAGCATGGGGAGTCTACCTGGACGGGTCCACTGGCACTAATCGCTTTCTCCTCTCAACCCTCAATACCACTGATCACCCTACAGCTGGGTACATCACCATCATCCACTATAATTTTTACTAGGCACCTACTGTGCTATCAATCCTGAGCCAGTAGTTTACATCAGCCTGCTTTTAAACTCTCGGGACACCCTCTGAAGTAGGTACCATTTACAAATGAATACTTCTGAGTAGGTACTCTTTACAAATGACGAAAATGAAGTTCAAAGAGGAGAGAGGACTTCCTAAGGTCACGTATGTAGAAAATGGCAGAGATAGGATTTGAACCCAGCTCTGTCTGCCCTTACCTTCTTTCCACATCCCCTCTCTGTGGCTTGCTAGAGTGACTTCCACCATAGTTTTGCCTTCATGTTGTTGCTTGACCCTTTTGTCGTTATTTGCCTTTTCCTCTATTAATGCTCCTATGCCTTAGTGCCTGATTCCTTTAGGGGGAGACTTCCTTACACTTCTCTACATCTCCCAGGGTATCAGCACAGCGATGAGAGGTTGTTTGTTTGACTTCACATAACTTTCTCAACCTCAAGATGCTCTAGAAGAACCTCCACCTTCTATTTCATCATCCAATCCCTGATGGGACAGGGTCAACCAGCACAGCCTGCCTTCATGACCTTCCTTTTTTGCTTTCCTGTCTCTAACACGTACATACCTTGATCTCATTCCAGTCCCTCCTTAAGAAAGGAGAGAAAACCCCTCTTAGTAGGTACCTCCCCTTGGCCGTCTACACCCCTCTCCCTGCCTCTCCTTACCTGAGACCTAGGGCAGCAGCAGCAGTAGCCATGGCCACCCCCAGAGCCCTTCCCCTCCACTCCATCCTGCTCCCTGGACCCACTGTGTGCCAGTTGCTTCTGTGCCTTTTCCATTTAGTGGAGGATGCTGCCCCACTTGGGTGTTTTCCATCTTCCCTGAGAGGCTCGGTTGTCAGTTTGCAGTTGAGAAACCCCGAGGAAAATGTGATGAGAGGGGGCAGCTCAGGAAAATGCAGAAGAAGAAGGAGAAAAGAGAGATCACTGCCCTTGTGCCATCTTCCTTCCTGCTTTCATTTTGTCACAGCCCAATTGGGCAACACTCAGTAGCTCCCCCTTCTCCACCAGAGCAAGTCTAGACCACTGATCACTACATTCCACAACCCCTCCTACCATTATCCCTGCCTGCCTGACACTGCGCATCCAGATTGGACTTGCCTTTTGAGGCCCGAGTCAAGCCTTCCTGATGACCCATCATCTTTCATGTCATGCCACACCACAATTCCCAAGGATGGGCATGCGGCTAAATCACTCGGGAAGCTTAGCAAACATACACGTGCCTGGGCTCCACCCCAGACATACTGATTGGATAAGCCTGGAGAGAGCCCAGGAACCTGCACTTTAACAAGCAGCCCAGAAGCAAGTGGTTCAAACAGAGGATACCTGTAAAAGCTCTGTATGACTCAGGTGGGCCCCAAAGCTTTCCTCAGGTGCTCTCCCTGTGTCTGAGGCGTGTGCTTCCCTGAGCTCCTAGTCTAGGCATGAGCTTGGAGACCACAATTATAACAGCACTAGGAGTGACCTCCATGGATTGCAGTTCTACTGTGTGCCAGGTGCGTTACTCCGGTTATCTCATTTAATTCTGTCAGCTTTGGGATTGTGTAATGAATATTTGTCATCTTTTGGCTCTCCGGCACCCGATACCTTTCCCCTTTGGGGGATATGCCCCAATGTGTGGGTCTCACGAGGACACAGAGCTCTACTTCCCCTTCTGTTGAGCATGGAGGCAGATATCTCTCCTGCCCCTTCTCCCTGGCACCTATGGTACAGACATGTGACTTGACCTAAGTATGGCCAAATGCATGATTCTGCCCAGGATTCTGGATCCTAGGGGTATTGATACAAGATGCAGGGCCAGTTGTAAGTGAGTGACTGAGAGGCAATTTAAGCTCTGAGAGTCCAGGAATAGTATGGTGGCAAGTACTTGGTGGCTTCAAGTGTACAGGGGCAGTGACAACGGCAACACCACTGGACTGTCTCAAGTCATAACTTGGTTTCTGCCATTTTCTAAAACGGGTCCTTCAGCCTTCTCATCGACTCTGTGAGCTACCAATATCTTTCTAAATTCCTTTGCTAGCCAGGATTGGATTCAGTTGGTAACCTCAAGAATCATGACTCGTATTGGTTATTATGCCCTTTGAGGCAGTGAGGAATATCTCCAGGCTGAGGCCTAGCAAGATTAACTGAGTTACTCAGGATCAGACATATGTCAAGGATGTGGCAGAGCTGGGATTCAGACCTGGGTCCTGTTTAATTCCAAGGCCTGTGTAATTAACCACATAACACTGTTGTGTAGGTCAAGGTCCCAGCAAGAAAGAGGTGGCTCACAGAAACAGGTGACTGAGAAGTGTTTAATGCAAGTGTGGGTAGAATTCGGGGAAACCACTATGGGAGGCTGCAGTACCCTGGGGCTGGAGCAGTGGTGAGTGACTACTTGCCGTGGCCTAAAATCAAGGGACCGGAGCAGTTGCCCAAACTTGAAGATAAGAGCTGTTTGATGCAAGGCTTGAAGGGGCCTTGAGGGCCCCGCGTGCCTCTCCACGGAGAAGGAACCCAGAGGATAAAAACTGACCTCTTTCTCTTTCCATCTCCTGCCCTTCTTTTTTTTTTTTTTTTTGTGGTACGCGGGCCTCTCACTGCTGTGGCCTCTCCCGTTGCGGAGCACAGGCTCACGTGGGATCCTCTCGGACCAGGGCACGAACCGGCGTCCCCTGCATCGGCAGGCGGACTCTCAACCACTGCGCCACCAGGGAAACCCCCCCTGCCCTTCTTTCTTGCTGCCTACTGGCCAAACCCAACCAGAAGCTGGTGGGAAAGGGAGCCTGGTCAGTTCCCAGGAACAGACCAGGGAGGAAAAGGATGGATAGTGGGCCTGATGGTGCCAACGGGAGAGCGTCCGGTACAACCATTTGCCTTCCAAGTTAGTGTATGTAATTCCTCAGGCGAGTTTAATGTATTGAACTGAAGAATTATTTCATCTATAATTAAATTAATCACACAAGCACCAAATCATGCAGTTGGTTAACTCAGGATGAAAATATAAATGTGTCGTGGTGTTTGGAAAGGGACACGATGACTCCTTAGAACCCTATCTCCCAAACAAGCTTGAGAACCACCAAGAGACAGCCCGCGCTATGATTCAGTGGGCCTGGGGGGGACCCCAGGCATCTGCATTTTAAACAAATGCTTCAGGAGTATCTGATGCGGGTGGCCTAAGGACTACAGTTTGAGAGAGACTGCCCTAAAATGCTCTGCCTCTCCTAGAGAGCTTTTTTTTTTTTTTTTTTTTTTTGCGGTATGCAGGCCTCTCACTGTTGTGGCCTCTCCCATTGCGGAGCACAGGCTCCGGACGCGCAGGCCTAGCGGCCATGGCTCTCGGGCTTAGTTGCTCCGCAGCATGTGGGATGTTCCCGGACCAGGGCACGAACCCGTGTCTCCTGCATCGGCAGGCGAATTCTCAACCACTGCGCCACCAGGGAAGCCCTCCTAGAGAGCATTTAACGGTGGTTCCTCCCTTGCCCTGGCCTTTTTTGTCAACTTCACAAACAGGGGAAGCACTGGAACTGCTAAAATGCAGGTCCCAAACAAGCCACCTCAGAAAGCAAACACTGCATACCATGCACTTACAGCCTCCGTGTGGCTGGGTTCTCTTGGCCAGGAAAATATCAATAGATATGCTGAGCTGAACAGCTTCTGGATCCAGTGCTTCTCAGAAGACTCTCACCACGGTACCAGGATGACATGAATTCCCTTCATCACCTTCTAATGGACTCAACTGGATGATCAGAGATAATCTGTCTGGGGTCAGTGCCATCCTCTTGGAGGGTTCAGTCGCCAGGTTGGTGAGGACATCCTCATATGATGGCAGTGGGGTCAGGGAAGGGAAGACTGCACCTTAGCTCTCAGGGAACTTATTTCACAGGAGTAGGGGAAGGGTGACCTCATGGTAAGAATGTGTTTTCCTAACACAAGATGGATTGTGGGTGGTAAAGTGTGTTTTCTCCTGGGGAATTTAGGATGACATTGGCCTTGGCTGTTCCTGAATGGGAATGGAAGGACTTATCATCTCTTCTCCACTAATGAGGCCTTCCCCTTTAGAGTCAGAAGAGGTAGAAAATCAGAAGCTAGTGATTTAAATCTGTTGGTGGCCCTGGACACCTATTTCATGGAAGAGCTTAGGAGTGAAAGGGGAGTTACAGGAACAGAGAGAGAGGAGGAGGAAGGCAAGGGGCGGAACTAGCAGTGCACATGGGGGACAGCCTCCAGGAGCCTAAGGTGAGAGCCAGTCACCCACCATCCCTGCCCCTCGTGTGGTAAAGGAAGAAGCATTTAGATAGAGCAGACTCCCGGTTATTCCATTCTCTATGGCTTTGAGGTGTTTGGTCTTCAGTAAAGGAGCTCTAGGTTTTGTTCCTGCCGGTAAGAGGAGACTTACTTCTCATGTGGTCTCCTTCCAGCCACATACTTCTCTGCCTTCATGGGGCTGTTCTGAGGATCCAGTGACAAAATGCATCCGTGATGACACAATAAATGCATGTATCCTCTTTTCCGTCCTATTCCTTGGATCCTAGCATATCCTCCCAGTGTTCTACTTTCCCAGATACGGAATCCTCACCGTGGCATCTCATCTTCTCTTCGTTACGTGGTTTTCTACAGTCTTTTCTGGGAGTGTTGGAAAGGGCCATAAATTAAGGGGAGAAATGTAAACATCTGATTGGAGAGGAGAGGACGGCCCTAGCAGTCGAGCCAACAGGATGCTCTCTAGTGGGAAATCTGTCCAATTTGGGCTAAAATATTGTGGTCCAGGGCAAGGACCAGGGCAGAGTTAGCAGCTGTGCCCTCTGTGCCTCCCGACCCCCATAAGACATTGACAGTGAAAAGCATTGGGCAGTGTATTTAATGCACACCCTGAGCTGCTGGTGGAATGGCACGTTTGGGGCCGTAGCTTCTCTTGTGAGGGGGCAAAGCACACACCCAAGGTTATCAGTGAAATGAGGGGAGTTAGCAGGGCCAAGAACGTGGGATCCTGAGCCTTAGAAAGTACCCGTGCTACAGCTTCAACTCATGTCATTGACCCCCTACCCCATCTCCTGCCCCTCACACTCCTCTTTGGACACAACTGCCAGATGGACATGGATGGAGGTCAGAGTTCATTCTCGTGGGTTCCAGCACCTAGGATGCAAATGACCTCTCTGTGACAGCAAACAGAGCAATGAAGACCAGGCTCTTACTCAGGAGTCCACGTGCCATGGGAATGACAATGCTGGTCCCAGGGGCCCTGGGGAAGAGAGGAGATTCAGTGCTGCTGTTGGCACAGATGCTCCTGCACACTTGAGTGTTTGCAAAAGTCCTTCACGCCCCTTAGTTCATCTGCTGTCATCCTTCCTTTCCCCGTACTAACTGGGCCTGTCCTGTGCATTTAGCTTGCTCCATTGCTTAAAACTACTGATTAGAAATATACTTAGTAGAGAGCATAGGGTCCATGTCCAGAGAGGCATCAGGGAGAAAGGGCAGGCTGATGAGGCTCCTTCCTGCTGTGATGCAGCAGAGAGCGAGGGCTCCCAAAGCAAGGAAACCTGGTTTCCATTCTCAGCATCAGGACCTACTTCCTGGGAGAGTCACCTCACCTCTTTGGCCTCAGTTTCCTCATCTATAAACTGAGAAAAATCCAGTCCTCATCAAAATCCCATCATGGGGCTTCCCTGGTGGTGCAGTGGTTGAGAGTCCGCCTGCCGATGTAGGGGACATGGGTTCGTGCCCCGGTCCGGGAAGATCCCACATGCCGCGGAGCAGCTAGGCCCGTGAGCCATGCCCGCTGACGCTGCGCGTCCGGAGCCTGTGCTCTGCAACGGGAGGCCACAACAGTGAGAGGCCCGCGTACTGGAAAAAAAAAAAAAAAAGAAAGAAAGAAAGAAAGAGATGCAAATGAGTGAGGAAACTTGGCCTATCTAGACTCAGCAGATGTGGAAATAGGTTCGAGCACAATTAATCTATAGAGACACAGGGTCAAAAAGAGAAATCGGCAGGGCAACAAATAGAAGTCCAGATATAGATCTAAGGATATCTAAGAATTTAACATCTAAGGAAATCGGTAGCCCAGTAGGTAAGCAAGAATTGTCTAGTAAATAGTCTTGTGGTATCTGGATAACAAGATGAAGAAAAAGGCATTTGTTCTATAATTTATACCATAAAGTAAAATAACACCCCCCCCCTCCATGGATTAAGATTAAAATAAAGTGGAAAAAATAGAGAAGTAACCAGGAAATAGAATCAAGCACAATTAAGGAATAAAAGCAATAATTCAAAAATCAACACATTTGCCTATGCAAAACTTAAAACTGAATGTGCAAACCAGCAAAGGGAGAAATGACAGAATGGCGATAGAAAGCAGCAAAGGTCCTTTTGTGCTAAAATCCACCCCCAGCCTGTGGCGCTGCCTTGCATCTCCGGGAACTAGATGTCTGAGGCAGCCCAGCCAAGTTCAGCTGCTGGCAGCACTGGCTGGGGACTGAGGCAGGGCCTGGAAGGCAGCGCCTCTCTGGACCCTCAAGCTTGCAGCTATGCCCTCTGCGTTGCAAGCCTGTGCCCGGTTCCAGCCCTACTGCCCAAAGGTCCCAGCCCCGCTAACTCCAACCTCTCCAAGTCTCTCCTGCCGGTGCCCTGCCTTATCCCCTCCCAGCCCTTGAACATTTTCTTGCACGGAGCTCCTAGAACGTGTCCACTCTGGAGGGCCAGAACTGCATCCCTTTCTGAGGTTGCACGCAGGTGGCCAGACACCCCCACTCCATCCCACCTCTACCCCAGCCACAGTGCCTGGGAATTCCTGTGCCACTGGGATGGCCCCTCACTGAGTTCTGAGAGTACAAACACTCCAGCTCCCCAGCCCTCCCCATACAGACAACTCCCGTAGTCCCCAGAACCCCCTGCAGGACTGAACAAAGGTTCTTCCTGTGTGAATCGCCTTGGTTATGACACACTTTGCTAGGTTTCCTTCCCTCCCCAGTCCCACTTCCCTAATGGCTTTACCTGGGATCACTTCCTAAACTATTTGCATAAGATTTTCCCCATGGCCTGCCTCAACAGAACCCTCCTAAGACAAGGAGACAGTGGCTTCCTCAGGGGCATCACACCCTCCATCCCCTGACTGGTGTCTCAGCTCTTCCATCACCTGGACAAACGGCTCCCACCACTAAATTCTCTCTTTTTCAAACAGCTCAGTGGCTTCTGCTTCCCTGACTGGACTCTGACTCATAGAATGGTTCCTGTTAGTTAACAGATGAATAGATGAAGGAGATGCAGCCTTTAGTAGGAATGTGGACGAAGGTTTGCGCTCTCAATTTACATGCTGGAAGATTAGTGAAAAAAGGAAAACGACTCTCACTAGATCATTTATTTTAAAGATTTAATGAGCACCTTCTAGGTAGCAGGCACTTAGGCACAACATAAGGGGGAAAGGGTGTTGCCTCTACGCTATGGAGCTCAGAGTCCACAGTAATAGAGAGATTAAAGCAGGTCCCAGCTCACATCTATTTTGACAGGTATATTTTTTAAATACCAAATCCCTGTAGACAAGCCTGCAGTGATGCTGCTTCCCTTATGCATTAGGGATCCCACTGCAAATTGTTTCCAATCTTTGGAAAACCATTTGGCAATATGTATACAGAACAATATAAATGTTCAAATTCTCTTAAGGGAATTTCTTTTGAATAAACAATTTAAAAGAAGAAAAAGAGGGGACTTCTCTGGTGGTCCAGTGGGTAAGACTCCGAGCTCCCAATGCAGGGGACCCAGGTTCGACCCCTGGTCAGGGAACTAGATCCTGCATGCATGCCGCAACAAAGAGTTTGCATACTGCAACTGAGAAGTCCTCATGCCACAACTAAAGATCCCACATGCTGCAACTAAAGATCCCGCATGTCGCAACGAAGACACGGTGCAGCCAAAATAAATAAATAAATATTTTTTAAAAGAAAAAAGAAAGAGACATCTGCAAATATATGTTCATCTCAGTTATCAATGCTACAAAAAATGAAAATAATCTCAATGTCTAAAAACAGGCAAATGATTATATATGGCTTTCTATTGATTAAAAATGTATGCTGAAATTCTAATTACAAAGACTAGGTAGCAACATTGGAGAACAGTTTTAGCAGAGAAAAATAATGAAAATGTGTATAATTAGAATTATTGCTGTGTTAAAGTATGTATAAGCATGAATAAAAACTAGAAGAGAAGACAGAGGAAAAAAAGACATGATCAATTAATGGGAATATGGAAGAATATTTCTTTCTCTGTTTATTCAATATTTAATGATAAATATGTTCTAACGTAAATCAACTTTTAAAAATAAACTGTATAGAGGGGTGTGCATGCAAAGGTAGTGATTCTTAGCTTTGCCTGCACATTTAAAAAGTCTCCTGAAGATCTCAGAAAAAATACTGAGACCGGCCCCACCTCCAGAAATTCTAATTCTGTTGGTCTGAAGTAGGTCACATGCATCAGTATTTTTTAAAATAATAATAATAATACAGGGCTTCCCTGGTGGCGCAGTGGTTGAGAGTCCGCCTGCCGATGCAGGGGATACGGGTTCATGCCCCGGTCCGGGAGGATCCCACATGCCGCGGAGCGGCTGGGCCCGTGAGCCGTGGCCACTGAGCCTGCGCTCCGCAAAGGGAGAGGCCACAATAATGAGAGGCCCGCGTACCACAAAAAAAAAAAATAAAATACAAAGCCAAAGCTAACAGTCCAGGAAATCTTAACATGTAGCAGCTACTCAGAGCTGTTTGGCTAGATTGTCACTTCCAGCTCTGGTTTTCCTAGCTCCACCCCACCCTACTGCAGAGACAAGGAAACTGAAGCCAGAGAGGATTCCTGACTGGCCCAGAGTTACACTTTCAGTCGGTCTGACTGACATTAGAATCCAGGATCTCTTTTTCCACTACACCATCAGGGGTTGGCTGAGCCACTGGAATTCAGCAAAGATGCCATTTTCCTCTCTTACTCCTCTGGTGTGCAAGAAGCAAAACAGAGGGGAACCATGGGGACAGTGGCAGCCTCACCACTACCTCCTCACTCCAGCACCACCTCCTTCCTCCCCTGGGAAGGTCCACCCAACTGAGGTGACTCAAGTTCACCCCTGCCTTGCACCCTTCCCATCCCTCACTCTCAGCACATGGACTGCAAATCAAAGGGCTTGGTGTCCAAATCAGGGGCCCAGAGACCTGGAAACCATAGCTGGTGACATCTGTCACATTTGGGGGGGGGGACTTTGAGGCCAGGAGAGTAGACACTGGTAGCTGACATGGGGCGGGGTTGGGTCACAGTCCTGGGGCTGGGATGGAACTTGCTCCAGTACTTGGTGGTGATAGGAGGAAGGGTGGGAATCTGAGCCAGGTTCTGGGTAGGATTCTCACCTGAGGCAGGGGTACCTGAAGGATCTGTAAGAAGGCACATTGGGTGGTTGGACAGATGGATGGACGAGTGGTAAGGTAAATGGAACTCGGGAGGGAAATGAACAGGGCTATTCATGAAGCAAGGTTTCCTTTTGCTGAAATTAAAGAAATAGTGTGGCATCTGTCTGGGTCAGAGACAGTAAAAAGGAAAGAAGGAAGAGAGGGAGAGAAGGAGAGAGGGAAGAAGGGAAGAAGAGTGGGAAAGAGGGAGGGAGGGGGATAGGGAACAAGAAAGGAATTTCCAGGCTATTCATGTCCTTAGAAATGCACTTGCCTACTGTTCTTCACCAATCCATATGCCTCCACCTTCTTCAAGAATAATTTCCTGATGACCTTATACCATTCTCTCTGCCTTGCACTCACCTGTACCTGTGGCATATTGCTTTACAAGTTATCTTTATTAATATATTGCATATGTATCTTGTCTTCCTTAGGCTTAGAATTCCACAGGTGCTAGGAATTTGAACTGCCTCCCTCTAATCTGCTTTCCTTAATTCAACCAATCAACATCTACGGAGGCCCTACTGTGTGCCAGGCACTTCATTAGTTGCTAGGGATATAGAGCCGAACAAGACACAGGTCTTGCCCTCAAGGTTCTCAGATATGAATAGGGGAGACAGATAAGGAAACTGGCCACGACTTAAAGCAGTGAAATAGTGCTGTCTGTGAAAGGGGGCACAAAGTGAGCTCCAGAGCTTTGCTACCCAAAACGGGAGCCATGGACAGCAGCAGCAGCATTGTCTGCAAAGAGATCGGAAATGCAGAATCTAGGTCCCACCCAAGACCTATTGCATCGGGGTCTGCATTTGAAATAAGATCCCCAGGTGATTCATGCCCACAGTAAGGTCTGGGGAGCACTGCTTTGGAGGCACACAGGAGGGCCCTCAAATGCATTCTTAGGAGGGGGAGGGGGCTCACAGAGGCTTCCCAAGGAATTGACTTCTACATGAAGACCTGAAGAATGAGACTATATTGTCCCAAGTCGACCACTCACCTTTCACCCACCTCCTACAACAGCACAGCACATTAGGCTCTACTCCCCAAGAGGAATCCCATACAAAGAAGCCCCTTCTTACTGTTGGACCAAATGTCTCTCAAGGACCTCAAATGAGAGACAAGGAGCTTCTGGGGGAGCACAGGCTTCTAGAAATCCTGAGCCACAGCCCCGTTGGTGCTACCTCCACTGCTCCACCCCCACCCATCCTGGCTCTCCTCACCCTCAACCCCCCACCCCCAGGTTACTCACTCTTGGTCCACCAGGTGGACAGGGTAGAACAGGATGATGGGGTCCTTGGGAGGCTGGTAGCTCACACATCGGTACAGTACTGTGTCCTCCACTTGAAGGTTGGTCATTCAGACGTGCGGCATGCTCTCACTGGGGACGTCTTTTAGGAAGTACCTCCCCACCTGGACTTGACTGAACTCCCCCGAGACTCTCTCTGTGATTGCCAGCGTCTGGACCTCCCCTTTATCTTTCAGACTCTGCCAAGCCTTCTGGTTTTTGGAATCCGTGTCGTGGGTGATAGGACAGTCCACTTTCAAGGTCTGCACCTCTGCTAGAGTGCACTTTTCCTCGGGTAGTTCAGATGCAGCTTGGATTTCTGTAAGCAGAGCATTAGAGTTAGACTCTGTGAGGAATAGCTTTTCTCTCTTTGGAAAAAAGAAAGAGGAGCCACCTCTTTTACTTGTTCAATCACCCAATTTTCAGACAAGATCCTCAAGGTGTCCCGAGAAGATGCAACTTTCCCTGCAAGTTAGCACTAGACCCCAGATCTTATCACTGTGAGTAGTTTTATGGAGTTTTTTTTTTTTTTACTACAAGAGCTAGACTGCGTATGGTTTGTGCAAATCAACTTCTATAAATGATTGTTTTTGAGAGGAAGAAATTGCCTGAATAAAGACAGAGCTTGGGATGCATGCTAAGACCATGAGTAACGGGGCATGATGGGAGGGAAAGATTATAGAGAAGGATGTGCAGGTTGCAGAGTGGACGTGAAGACATGCTACTAGCAGAGAGTGATTCCACTGAACAGCTAGAGGAACTTCATCTAAGTCAGGGGAGACAGATCAGTTCAAGAGACTATTGGAAAAACGGTGAGGAAGTCATCTCAAGGACATGGTGGACATTGATGTCTCCCTGTGTGGTTCTCCTCTCTCCCTTCCTTGGGTAGCAGAGCACCTCTTTCTTAGGGTGCTCATCTTTCTCATCCTATGTAGCTTTACTGATGGGGCTGACCCTATTCTCCAGGATGGACACACAGACACAGGTTTAGCCAATCAAAGAAGCTCATCATCCTGGCCATGCTGATTGGCCTAGAAATGGGCACATGACTGAGGCTGGGCCAATCAGAATCCTCCCTGAGACTGCTGCAGCTATTGAGGAAAAAGCCCTTTCTGGCTGTGTTGATTGGTCAGTGGGACGTGAAACTTCAATTGCTACATTTCCACTGTGAGGAAATAGTCTGCTTGAGAATGAGGCCAAGCAGAGGCAAAGAAAGAAAGGGAAAAAGAGAGAGGAAAAGACAGAGAGAGACCTGGCAACATTATCTGAGGCAGGAACTCAGCTGTGCTCCAAACCGGCACCCCTCATACTTCCCAGTTGCCTGAGCCAAGAAATCCCCCTCCTATTTTTACTTTAATTGGGTTTATGTTGCTTACATCCAAAAGAGTTCTAAATATTATAGGATGTCAAGGAGTCACAGCAGTGGTCCTCTACTGGGGACAATTTTCCCCCTGGGGACATTGGGCAATGCTTGGAGACATTTTCTGTTGTTATAACTGGGAGCAGGGGGCTGCTAATGGCATCGAATGGGTAGAGGCCAGGGATGCTGGTAAACATCCTCCAATGCACAGGACGGCCGCCATGACAAAAATTTATCCCACCCAAAATGTCAATAGTGCCGAGGCTGAGAACCCTTGGATTACAGACACAAAAGTTTTAATCACACTCTTGGATATTGAACCTAGAATTGGAATGACTTTCTGGTCTGGTCCAATGGAGCCTTGCTGATGGGAGGGCCAAGTAGAATGGAAGTAAGAAGATCCAGGTCTGTGTTTTCAGCGGGACACAGCAGGGCTCTATAACTTTACTGAGAGAATACAGTATATCCACCCAGGCCTGGGATACCTTCCTCCATGGAATACCAAATAATGTGCTAGACAGTAATGCTGGGTCAAACTACCTACCACTACCAAGGTCAGGCTACCACTACCTACAACTATTGCTGCTATTATTAACCTGAATATTTGTGTCTCCCCCAAAATTCATATGTTGAAATCCTAACCTCCAAGGTGATGGTATTAGGAGGTGGGGGTCTTTGGGAGATGAATAGGTCATGAGGGCTCTGCCCTCAGGAATGGGATTAGTGCCTTTTTTTTTTTTTGACTGCTCATGAATTTTATTTATTTTTCATACAGCTGGTTGTTATTAGTATTAATTATCCATTTTATACATATTAGTGTATACATGTCAATCCCAATCTCCCAATTCATCACACCACCACCACCAGCCCCCTCTGCTTTCCCTGCTTGATGTCCATACGTTTGTTCTCTACATCTGTGTCTCAGTTTCTGCCCTGCAAACCGGTTCATCTGTACCATCTTTCTAGGTTCCACGTATATGCATTAATATATGATATTTGTTTTTCTCTTTCTGACTTAACTTCACTCTGTATGACAGTCTCTAGATTCATCCACATCTCTACAAATGACCCAATTTCGTTTCTTTTTATGGCTGAGAAATATTTCATTGTACATATGTGCCACATCTTCTTTATCCATTCATCTGTCAATGGACATTTAGGTTGCTTCCATGACCTGGGTATTGTAAATAGTGCCACAATGAACATTGGGGTGCATGTGTCTTTTTGAATTACGGTTTTCTCAGGGTATATGCCCAGTAGTGGGAGTGCTGGGTCATATGGTAATTCTATTTTTAGTTTTTTAAGGAACCTCCATACTGTTCTCCATAGTGGCTGTATCAATTTACATTCCCACCAACAGTGCAGGAGGGTTCCCTCTTCACCACACCCTTTCCAGCCTTTATTATTTCTAGATATTTTGATAATGGCCATTCTGACCAGCATGAGGTGATACCTCATTGTAGTTTTGATTTACATTTCTCTAATAATTAGTGATGTTGAGCAGCTTTTCATGTGCCTTTTGGCCATCTGTATGTCTTCCTTGGTGAAATGTCTATTTAGGTCTTCTGCCCATTTTTCAACTGGACTGTTTGTTTTTTTGATATTGAGCTCCATGCGGCTGTTTGTATATTTTGGAGATAATCCTTTTTCTGTTGTTTCATTTGCAAATATTTTCTCCCATTCTGAGGGTTGTCTTTTTGTCTTGTTTGTAGTTATCTTTGCTTTGCAAAAGCATTTAAGTTTCATTAGGTCTCATTTGTTTATTTTTGAGCAGGGGAAGGAGGGGGGAATTCAGGATGTGAAGTTCATTCACTCCCTGTTCCATGCCTTCTCCTCCACCAGACCCTCCTCCTGGCCCAGGTCCCTTTTCATTCCTTGAAGTCTCTCCTTCACACTGGAGTCTGTCATCTTCCTCAGAAGCAGCGTTGTCCCAGATAAAATATGGAAAGTTCTGAGCCATTTCCTGGGGCCTGGAGCTGGTGACTAACCTGGAACAATGACCTGGAACCACTTCTTTACCCCGGATTTTGTTCTTATCTTCACCTTCCTGGGAAGAGAACTGGTATTTCACAACTATCTGGCCCTGCACTGCCCACACCACCCAGGAGCCTAGGAAACAAGCCCTCAGCTCAGGCTAACTAATGATTTCATGTGTCTTTGCATTACAGGTTTATTTACACCATAGGTGGTAGGAGTGCATAGTTGAGTAATTTGAGTTCAGATTGTTAGGGAAATCTACATTTTCCCTTTCGAGAGGTTATGCAGGAGCGAGGAAGATAAAAAGAGAGAGCAAAACGGAATTTGAATTTTATGAAAACAAGGTAGTTAAAAAAGGGACCATAGGAGAAAGAGTTAGAAACAAACTTTCAGCTTAGAGTTTCCAAAGCCTGGTCACCTGAGTATCTAACTCTGGAATTCCTACACTTTTTTTTTTTTTTTTTTTTTTACTGTTAAGAGGATTAAGATTTTTTTTTAAATTTTTTTTAACATCTTTATTTGAGTATAACTGTTTTACAATAGTGTGTTAGTTTCTCTTTTACAACAAAGTGAATCAGTTATACATATACATATGTTCCCATAACTCTTCCCTCTTTTGTCACCCTCCCTCCCACCCTCCCTATCCCACCCCTCTAGGTGGTCACAAAGCACCGAGCTGATCTCCCTGTGCTATGCGGCTGCTTCCCACTAGCTATCTATTTTACCACTGGTCTAATCTGATTTCCACAAAATCTTTGTGAAGCAGTTGTCACCATCTCCTTTCACGGTGAGGAAACTGAGGCACGAGGAGTCTCGTTGATTCTCTTAAGGTTTCCCAGTGAATTAGTGGCATCACCAGGGCCCAGGCTTCCGAGCTCAGAGCTCCTTCTGATGCCGGTACCTCCCCGGGCCGGACAGGGAGCTCAGCTGGGCTGGTCTGCAGCAGAGCAGGGGAGCGCCAGGGAGCCTGGGGTGCGCTTGGCGTGATGGACGGGCTGCCCTGCCCCCCGCTGGCCAAAGCGCGCTACGACAGCCATCGTGTGTGTGTGTGTGTGTGTGTGTGTGTGTGTGTGTGTGTGTGTGTGAACAGCGCCGTAGCTTCCCACCGATCCCTCCTTTCCCTCCTCTCAGCAGGGTCCCAAGATCACCTTCTCCCCACACCCTACTCTCTGTGGCCCTCCGTCCTTCCCACTTGCTCTTCGCTGTGTGACAAGGGGTCCTCCCTTCGCCACAGAGAGTGAGCGCTTGGAAGGTGGAGTCATCATTTCTCTGAGCTGTGGTCTCCCCACCAGCGTCGATGGGGTGAGCATCCTTCATGCAGAGCCGAGGTCTCAGAGCCCCCATGGGTGCAGACTCTGCTGAACATCTGGGCCTTTGTTGGAAGCTCATTGGGATCTCCCGGAATGGAAGCTGCAGAGAGAGAACACCCCAAATCAGTCTTTGTCCCTAGTCCTGAGATCCGTCTCCTCTTCACAGGTGCAGCTCCCCCAGAAGGAGCTGGGGGCAGGTGGCTCTGTGGGAACTGGGCTCTGGGAGGTGCCTGGGAAATGGGGCACTCAGGGTCACTGGCAGGAGTGGCATAGTCTGTGGCCCTGTTAGAGGAAACAGCCCAGGATGGCCCCCATACCCACTCTGTTGACCTAGGGAGTACCTGTAACTTCCTCCAGCCCCACGACTCAGGACATGAGAGGAATCTGGGAGAAGCTGAGACCACAGCAGTCCCAGGGGGGCTGAGGAAAGGCGGCTCCACCTCTGCCACTCCTTCCTCTTAGTAAGGCTGCAGGGACAGAGGGGACTCAATTTCCCTGTCTGTAAAATAAGAATATTACACTTTCTCTCCCATCAAGTCCGTGAGGTCCATAGCTCTGGCTAGACTTCCAGTGGCCTTCCCTTAGCTGTTTTTTTTTCTGGAGTCTTCCTGCCTGGGGCCCTCTGCTCTGGTCTGCCACAGAGGAGTGTGCTCAGGACCAGATCTTCTGAACTTCTTTCTCAATACCTCTCCACCATCAAACACACACACACACACACACACACACACACACACACACACACACACACACGATCAGACTGAGTCAGGGCTCTTTCCACTCCTGCATGCTCCTTCTTAAGCTCACCATTACTTCTGTGACCTCCAGAGACCAGGTACAGGAGGTACAACCCACGCTGCAGGGAGGCAGTCCAGTTGGGTGACTCTTGCTGTCAACCAGGTGCAAGGAGATTAGACCTGAGCAAGGCAGCAAGGATTCCAGAAACTGGGAAGACTGGAAAAAGGATTCTAGAAACTGAAAAAGATTTCCTTAAGGAAACTGAGTATTTGAAAGCAATTTTGAAGTTCGACACAAAAATTGGGACAGACCTGAAGCTCTAACACAATTGATTCAAATTGCATATTTATCAAAGTTTTCCAATATTCTACGACAGAGGAACATACAAGTACTTGAAGGGGTTTTTTTCTTTAATTAGAGAATTTTTTTAAAAATTTTTCCATCTTGACCATTGCAAGGGTTTAAACCATTTGCATGGGGAACCCTGAGCAGTCATTTAAAAAACCAAAATTGCCCATGACTTTGACTCCAACAAGCACGTGAGTTCCTTGTCTGTGAAACCGCCAAGACAAGCCTGACACAGGCAGAAGAAGGGACTGTCACTCTGGCATGGTTAGCTTAACACCAGGTCAGGCTTTCACTCCTCACTCTTCCCTCTTTCTCTCTCTCACGCTGCCATCTGCTGAGGGGCACTGTCCCCTCTGGTCCCAGATTGTGGACCTTGTGCCCCCCATGCCCCCGCTGTCACCTCCTCTCACTCAGGATACCTGGACAGCACAGGACGCACCTGAGGACTCGGGACAAGGCCAGGCTCAAGTCAGAGGCTCTTCAGGGCACTTGGCAAGATTCCCCAGGGTCTGGCAGGGCCTAGTGACACTCCATCTGCTTCACTGTGGGGATCCTGGCTGCAGATTTCTCTTCCTCCGCCAGGCAGAATCCAGCAGACCACTGTAGGGGAGGAAGAATTTTCCTCTACCCTTCTAGGTTCTTTTTGGCTGATCTAATAATTAAATTGACAGAAGCCAGATCAACAGGAGAAAACAACCAAATTTGATTTCATATGTATGGGAACTCCAAAGACATGAGGTTCAAAGAAGTGACCAAAGCAGGCAGCTTTTATACCTTTTAGACAAAGAAACAATTACTTGTGAAGGTTTGACAAAACAAAGGGGTTTGGGCTTGAGTTCGCAAATAATGAAGAAGTAACAAAGTTTGTTTCTACAGCTTTCTCAGCCTTGAGCTCCCTGTCTCTGGCAATAAGCATGCTTCCTATCCTCCTGCTACAGGGAGGGTACCTTCACATGGGAGATTAATTTCCTGCTTTCAGGGAGACAAAGGCCAGTCAGAGTGGTCTTGTACCAGCTGTTTGCCAAGTAACTTTCATTCAAAATGATCATACCAAAGTGGCATATTTTGGGGTGGCCTGCCCTGAACCCCATCACTACTGACCATGCCCTTCACCAGCCCCTCTTCTGGTCATCAAGGGCTCCAGTCCCCATGACACTTCCAAGTTTGTCTAAAGCCCCTCTCTGCTGGCTATCTCCTGAGCACTGTGTTCTCACAGGTTCTCCTGTGTTTTTGTTCAATTTATACCTTCCTCTTAGAACAAGCCCCTCACCTCGGCGGGGTGTCCTGCCCTGGGGCTGTCACCACCCACCCCCCCTGCACTGGCCTCCGGGAATACAGACTCCTAGGTCCTCTGCAAATGCCCATTTTCCCCATCCCCCCTCCTTTACCATTTAAAATATAACACAACATAACATTTAAAATATTATCTTCATTACACACAGCAACATATGAAATTGTGTACATAAAGATTCTTTTTTTTTTTTTTTTTGGCTGCATTGGGTCTTCGTTGCCGCGCGTGGGCTTTCTCTAGTTGCAGCAAGCGGGGGCTACTCTTTGTTCCAGTGCGCGGGCTTCTCATTGCAGTGGCTTCTCTTGTTGCAGAGCACAGGCTCTAGGCGTGCGGGTTGCAGTTGTTGCAGCACACGGTCTCTGTAGTTGTGGCTCACAGGCTCTAGAGCGCAGACTCTAGAGTGCAGGCTCAGTAGTTGTGGTGCACGGGCTCACTTGCTCCGTGGCATGTGGCATCTTCCTGGACCAGGGATCAAACCTATGTCCCCTGCATTGGCAGGTGGATCCTCAACCACTGCACCACCAGGGAAGTCCCTATGTACATAAAGATTCTTTCTTAAAAACAAGCACCACAGTAGTAAACAGGTAAAGTTCCCTACTCCACTCTTTCCCCCCAACATTAACCAAGCTCCTTCCCTCAAAAGGTAACCCCATTGTTTGATGAATGTGTAGCTTTCCAGACAATTTCTGGGTTTCTACAGCTATAGGCTTGCATGTGCAAATAAATGTACAGTCTGAGTTGATTCTACTTTACAGATATGGGATTATACTATCCGTGCCATTCTGCAACAACCATTAAATCCAACATGAGGTTTGGAGATGGAGCTATGTTCACATCTAAGATGAACCCCATTCTTTGTGAACTGCTCCATGGTACCAAATGGAAGAGGTGCACCACAGGTTATCTTATTACTGCCCCATGGGGCTGCTGTGACTTTGTTAAATTAACAATTGTTAAGGATGCTGGATAGTGAGTTAATGTTCAACAAAAGGCCAAAAGGGAAATTGAAATAGAGAAGTTATCACCCACAGGTGCCTTGAGGGAGAAACAAAAGACCTGTATGCAGAAAACTATAAGACACTGATGAAAGAAATTAAAGATGATACAAACAGATGGAGAGATATAGCATGTTCTTGGATTTTAAGAATCAACATTGTGAAAATGACTATACTACCCAAAGCAATCTACAGATTCAGTGCAATCCCTATCAAACTACCAATGGCATTTTTCACAGAACTAGAACAAAAAATTTTTACAATTTGTATGGAAAAACAAAAGACCCCGAATAGCCAAAGCAATCTTGAGAAAGAAAAACGGAGCTGGAGGAATCAGGCTCCCTGACTTCAGATTATACTACAAAGCTACAGTAATCAAGACAGTATGGTACTGGCACAAAAACAGAAATATACATCAATGGAACAGGATAGAAAGCCCAGAGATAAACCCACACACATATGGTCACCTTATCTTTGATAAAGGAGGCAAGAGTATACAATGGAGAAACGACAGTCTCTTCAATAAGTGGTGCTGGGAAAACTGGACAGCTACATGTAAAAGAATGAAATTAGAACACTCCCTAACACCCTACACAAAAATAAACTAAAAATGGATTAAAGACTTAAATGAAGGCCAGACACTATAAAACTCTTAGAGGAAAACATAGGCAGAACACTCTATGACATAAATCACAGCAAGATTCTTTTTGACCCACCTCCTAGAAAAATGCAAAAGAAAACAAAAATAAACAAATGGGACCTAATGAAACTTAAAAGCTTTTGCACAGCAAAGGAAACCATAAACAAGACAAAAAGACAACCCTCAGAATGGGAGAAAATATTTGCAAATGAAGCAACTGACAAAGGATTAATCTCCAAAATATACAAGCAGCTCATGCAGCTCAATATCAAAAAAAAAAAAAAAATCCAAAATTGTGCGAAAGACCTAAATAGACATTTCTCCAAAGAAGATATATAGATTGCCAACAAACACATGAAAGGATGCTCAACATCGCTAATCATTAGAGAAATGCAAATCAAAACTACAATGAAGTATCACCTCACACTGGTCAGAATGGCCATCCTCAAAAAATCTACAAACAAACAATAAATGCTGGAGGAGGTGTGGAGAAAAGGGAACCCTCTTGCACCATTGGTGTGAATGGATTAATACAGCCACTATGGAGAACAGCATGGAGGTTCCTTAAAAAACTAAAAATAGAACTACCATATGACCCAGCAATCCCACTACTGGGCATGTACACTGAGAAAACCATAATTCAAAAAGAGTCATGTACCACAATGTTCATTGCAGCACTATTTACAATAGCCAGGACATGGAATCAACCCAAGTGTCCATTGACAGATGAATGGATAAAGAAGATGTGGCACATATGTACAATGGAATATTACTCAGCCACAAAAAAGAGAAAAACAAATATGCTAACACATATATATGGACTCTAAGGGGAAAAAATGTCATGAAGAGATTAGTGGTAGGACAGGAATAAAACACAGACTTACTAGAGCATGGACTTGAGGATATGGGGAGGGGGAAGGGTGGGCTGTGATGAAGTGGGAGAGTGGCAGGGACATATATACACTACCAAATGTAAATTAGATAGCTAGTGGGAAGTTGCCACATAGCACAGGGAGATCACCTCTGTGCTTTGTGACCACCTAGAGGGGTGGGGTAGGGAGGGTGGGAGAGAGGGTGATGCAAGAGGGAAGAGATATGGGAACATATGTATATGCATAACTGATTCACTTTGTTGTAAAGGAAAAACTAACACACTATTGTAAAACAGTTATACTCCAATAAAGATGTTTAAAAAAAAAAAAAGAAGAAGCCCACAAAACGCTAGAGTTTATATGCATTCAAGAGCTTTTTAATTCAATATTCTTTTTTTAATGTAGTATGTTTTGAACTTGTGTTTTTATATTTCGCATGTAAATGTCATTTGTTTTATGATGTATTTGCTTCATTACAACTCAACAGATAACTCACTGGGTTTTCATACTTCACCATCAATTGTAATTACAAAACTCATGCTCTATGAGTGCCATAGTTTCCTACAGCTGCCACAACAAAGTGCCACAAACATAGTGGCTTAAAATGACACACATTTGGACTTCCCTGGTGGTGCAGTGGTAAAGAATCCTCTTGCCAATGCAGGTTCGAGCCCTGGGCTGGGAACATCCGACATGCTGTGGAGCAACTAAGCCCGTGCACCACAACTACTGAGCCTGCACTCTAGAGCCCGAGAGCCACAACTACTGAAGCCCGTGCGTCTAGAGCCCATGCTCCACAACAAGAGAAGCCACCGCAACGAGAAGCCCGTGCACCGCAACAAGGAATAGCCCCCGCTCGCCACAACTAGAGAAAGACCACGCACAGCAATGAAGACCCAATGCAACCAAACAATAAATTAATTTTTTTTAATGACACACATTTATGATCTGACAGTTCTGTAGGTCGTAAGTTCAGTATGGGTCTCACTGGACTAATATCAAAGAATCAGTCGGCTGTGTCCCTTCCTGAAGGCTCTTAGAGAAAATTCTTTGATTGCTCATTCGGGTCTTGGGCAGAGTTCAGTCCCTTGTAGCTAGGGGACTGAGGTGCTGTTTTCTTCCTGGCTTCTAGAGTCTGCTTCATTCCTTGGCTCATGGCTTCCTTCCTCCATCTTCAAAGCCAAAGGTCCTTCTCACACAGGTCACTAACTATGGCTGCGAAACATTCTCAGCTTTTAAATACAAATGATTAGATTGGGCCCACCCAGATAATCTCTCCCTCTCAAGGTCTTTAACCTTAACCACATCTGAAGAGTCCCTTTTGCCAGGTAAGGTAACATAGTGAATCAGCTATACATTTGCGTATATCCCCATATCTCTTCCCTCTTGCGTCTCCCTCCCACCCTCCCTATCCCACCCCTCTAGGTGGTCACAAAGCACCGAGCTGATCTCCCTGTGCTATGTGGCTGCTTCCCACTAGCTATCTATTTTACATTAGGTAGTGTATATATAAGTCCATGCGGCTCTCTCACTTCGTCCCAGCTTACCCTTCCCCCTCCCCATGTCCTCAAGTCCATTCTCTACGTCTGCATCTTTACTCCTGTCCTGCTCCTAGGTTCTTCATAACCATTATTTTTTTTTAGATTCCATATATATGTGTTAGCATATGGTATTTGTTTTTCTCTTTCTGACTTATTTCACTCTGTATGACAGACTCTTGGTCCTTCCACCTCACTACAAATAACTCAATTCCGTTTCTTTTTATGGCTGAGTTATATTCCATTGTATATATGTGCCACATCTTCTTTATCCATTCATCTGTCGATGGACACTTAGTTGCTTCCATGTCCTGGCTATTGTAAATAGAGCTGCAATGAACATTTTGGTACATGAGTCTTTTTGAATTATGGTTTTCTCAGGGTATATGCCCAGTAGTGGGATTGCTGGGTCATATGGTAGTTCTATTTTTAGTTTTTTAAGGAACCTCCATGCTGTTCTCCATAGTGGCTGTATCAATTTACATTCCCACCAACAGTGCAAGAGGGTTCCCTTTTCTCCACACCTCCTCCAGCATTTATTGTTTGTAGATTTTTTGATGATGGCCATTCTGACTGGTGTGAGGTGATACCTCATTGTAGTTTTGATTTGCGTTTCTCTAATGATTAGTGATGTTGAGCATTCTTTCATGTGTTTGTTGGCAATCTGTATATCTTCACAAAGGCCTTTTTAAATGTTATGCTCCCTCGTGCCTTTCAGTCCAAGTTGGCAGTGTTCTGTGAATGTTATTCTCCTAAAAGAAAGTGTGGGTCTCCTGTGTATCTTACTGGGATTCACTCAATTAGACAAAAGCCACCCCTGCAAATCTCTTCAAGATAAGATCTCTTCTGTACCTTGGGCTTCTGCTGCTGAGGAATAGTGCTTTTCTTTATTTAATTGAAGTATAGTTGATAAACGATATTATATAAGTTACAGGTGTACAATATAGTGATTCACAATATTTAAAGGTTATACTCCATTTATAGTTATTATAAAATATTGGTTATATTCCCTATGTTGTGCAATATCCTTGTAGCTTATTTTGTACAGAATAATTTGTACCTCTTACTCCCCTACCCCTATGTTGCCCCTCCTCCCTTGCCTCTCCCCTCTGGTAACCACTAGTTTGTTCTCTATATCTGTGACTTTGCTTTTTTGGTCATATTCACTAGTTTGTTGTGCTTTTCAGATTCCACATATAAGTGATGTTATACAGTATTTGTCTTTCTCTGTCTGACTTATTTCACTTAGCATAATGCCCTCCAAGTCCATCCATGTTGCAAATGGTAAAATTCATTCTCTTTTATGGCTGAGTAGTATCCCATTGTATGTATGTGTATATATATGTATATATCTGTCCATTTGGTTTTTTGTTTTTTGGGGGTTTTTTTGCGGTACGCGGGCCTCTCACTGTTGTGGCCTCTCCCGTTGCGGAGCACAGCCTCCGGACGCGCAGGCTCAGCAGCCATGGCTCACAGGCCCAGCCACTCTGCAGCATGTGGGATCTTCCCGGACTGGGACACGAACCCGTGTCCCCTGCATTGGCAGGCAGACTCTCAAACACTGCGCCACCAGGGAAGCCCTGTCCGTTTGTTGATGGACACTTAGTTTGCTTCCATATCTTGGCAATTCTAAATACTGCTGCTATGAGCATTGGGGTGCATGTATCTTTTCGAATTAGTGTTTTTGTTTTTTTCAGATATATACCCAGGAGTGGAATTGCTGGGTCATAGGGCAGTTTTATTTTTAGTTTTTTAGAAACCTCCATACTGTCTTTAAGCTTCTTAGAAGACCTCATGTTTGATTGAAAGAATCTGTGAGGCACATGCCCTTAAACTCATTAAGGGCCTTCGGTCTGAGGCACTATCTTTGATCTTTCTGAGGTCTTCACAAAGGATTTTACAATCATACCCTTGGTTTCATCTTTAGATCATATTTTCCTGAGAGTGCTCTGGATTTGATTTTAGCAACATTTACTGTCTGGAGAGGCTGAGAATTTTCAAAGCCATCAAATCCTAGCTCCTTCACATTTAATAGCCCTGCCTGTAGTTTCTCTCTCTCCTCTCACATTTCATAATAAGCCGCAAGAAAAACGAGGCAGTGCCCTCATCACTTTGCCTGGAGATCTCAGCTATACCACCCAGTTCATTAGGTACATTTTCCACTTTCCACATTACTGCAGGTGGCAGTGCTGCGAAACTTTTTGCCACCACATGACAGGGACCCCTTTCCTCCTCACCTACTGGCTAAGTGAACCTGGTCTACGTTCTTATGGTCTCTACCTCCAATCTCCTCATTGCTTAAAAACAGAACTGAAAATATCCATATCGCCAAGCTATTTGGATTACTAAGTAGGATCATCTATTCATGAAGCATCAGAACAAATGAGGAGCTTTAGAGGGAGTGAGGTATAGTAGAGAGAGGACTGGCCTGTGATACAGCAGAGACAAAAGAGCTGATCTCAGCTGGAGGGACAGATAATGTGTGGGCAGACAGTGAACTTGCAGACCTACAGGAAGTCAGCTCCTCTTCTCTGTGGATAGCAGAGGGGACATGGGAAAGAATCAGGGTGAGAAACTGACGAACCTGGGCCCAAAGCACACGCATCCTCACTTATACCCCTTTCTGGTCAGCAGCAGCCAGGGGGGCAGCCTTCCTCCTCACCAGGAGGCTGGGGCCACCAACCTGATCTACGACTGGATGGGGACGGGGTTGCCTCTGCGTCTGTGTGCCATTCTGCAGCAGCCCATGACCCCCTCCTGGCTTCCTGTTATGACTGCAAGGGGAGCCGCAATGGAAAATCCTGACGGAACTCAGGAGTCTCGGACGCCAATAAAGCCACCTGCCACTTTCAGCAGGTCACTGACCTTCTCTGGACCTGTTTCCTCACCCATAGGGAGATGCATATTACCTCCACACTGTTGTGAGGATTAAGATAAACAAGTGCAAATGAACAAGGCTTGTAGATTATAAAATTATGTGAATGTATATTTTTTCCTACATTTCCTTCAAGCTCTAAAACTCTGCGCTGTATTCCCACCTTTGATCTCTAGGGGGCCACCTTCTCCACTTTGCCCTCTTTTTCCATCATCACCTTTTCAGATCCTCAGATCTCTTGTGGGCCAACCAGAAGCCTGGGAGCCCCTTGGGTGCTGTTGGAAGCAGGGAAGTGCTCTGCACATAAGCCCAGTGAGTGGAGGGGTCCAGGGTGAACAAGGCTTGGAATTAAGACCCGGGTTAGTTTCTCCCTGTGTGGGCTTGGGTAAGTCACTGCCCCTCTCTGAACCTCTGTTTCTTTCTCTAGAAAATGGAAGGGATGAAGATGAGTCAGAATAGCCATGACTTGGGCTTCCCTGGTGGCGCAGTGGTTGAGAATCCGCCTGCCGATGCAGGGGTCACGGGTTCGTGCCCTGGTCCGGGAAGATCCCACATGCCGCGGAGCAACTAAGCCCGTGAGCCATGGCCGCTAGGCCAAAAGAATAGCCATGACTTCACATGAGCTCTGTTAAAACAAGACAACAGACCCAAAATGGAGTCACTTATGCTAAGCCCCACGTCACCAAACCAAAACTTAGTCTATGGTTTCAGCTCTCCCAGAAATGAAATCTTAAGCCAGTCAATCAGGAATCACCTGATCACCCCTAGTTAAGCTATCTGCCTGATAGACCCCTGCCATCCCCTAAAGGAAAGCAACTTTGCAATAACCAACCTGCTTTTTTGCCAGTGTAACTTCCTTGTTTCCACTCCCCTATAAGTCTTTCATTTTATGAAAAGCTCAGAGCTCTTCTTTATCTGCTAGATTGGATGCTGCCCAATTCAAATTTGTTTTTGTTCAAATAAACTCTTAAACATTGTAATATGTCTCTTTTTTTCTTTTAACAGTTTCCTGGAGAGGGTACATAGTCCCAGGAAGGTGCCAAAGCCCCTATTCCATTGACACTCACCTCTAAGAGTCTGGCAATATGCTGGTGTCCTTGGGCTCCCAGGTTTGGGGTCTTTTCCTCAGAAACCCCGGTCTTCCACTTCCTCTTTCCAGTCTTCTGCCTTCTTTCTGGGCTTCTCTGGGGACCAGGTTCTTCTCCAGGTCCAAGGCAGGGGATTCTGGAGAAGCCAGAGGTCTCAGGCAGATGGGTTCCTGCTCAAAGTTAAAGTGCTGAATTTACTGGGGAAATCTGAATATGGACTAGTGAACGCAGGCTATTAAGAAATGATTTTTAATAGCATTGGCTGTGATAATATTAATTTCCTATGTAGCAAGAAACTCTTTTTTTAGAGATGCCTACTGAATTATTTAAAGGTGAAATGTCAGGATATCTGCAATTTATTTTTAAATACTTCCTCATAAAAAATACAGTGAGTTAAAAATAAAGAAACGGAGTGGCATATCTGGGCCCTGACCTCCGATGACAGTGCCAACGGCAGGCACATCGTGCTCCTCTCTGGAAATAAGACAAATGGTCCCCCCTTCCTGTGGGGAGGTTACAAAAATGCACCTCTCTGGGCCTGCTGATTAGAAAACTGCATCCCCTTCTTAGGGGGTTACTCAGGCAGCACCTCGTGGGATTCCAGCCTCGTCTGTGCCCCCTGGACAGGCCCGATGACTGGCACAGCTGGGCAGTCCCACCTGGTATCAACAGATGATGACAGCAAATGCAACCACCATCACAGCCACAGTCCTAGCAACGTGCCCCGTTTCAGTGAAGCCCTGAACTCGGCACTGGTCGGAGGCTGTCTGCAATGGCCACACCTCGAACTGCACCTACCACACCTCGAATTGCACCTACATCACTAGGTTTTTTGGTTCTTTTCTCTTTTCTTTGTAAATTACATATAAACACCAATGTTTTCCTGATTCTAAAAATCCTCAGGTTCATTAAAGGAAAGTAGGTTAGATTCTTTCGTCTACTTATTTTTTCAAGCAG
Organism: Kogia breviceps; assembly: GCF_026419965.1. NCBI lineage: Eukaryota > Metazoa > Chordata > Mammalia > Artiodactyla > Physeteridae > Kogia > Kogia breviceps. The sequence goes on from NC_081319.1 coordinate 74,801,369, forward strand.
CATTTCACCAACCTCATGTCCTCTGGCGGGGGAGCTGAGGTTCCTCCTGAGCCAGCCCCAGCCCCCCTGGGGATCCCTGCTCAGCACAACCCCTTCCTTTGCTCCCAGCTCTTTTCTCCCCCCCTAGTATCCACAAAACCTCCCAGGGTGGAAACACATCATTGACCCACCAGTTAGACCTGAGCGTGAGGCCTCTGAGGTCCAATGGGCTTAGGACAGTGATCAGGACCCAAATGACGCTCTGACCTTGTCAACTGTCTTTAGCCCAACTTTCGGGGGGATGGGGGGGATAAAACCAGAACCCAGGAAATGAGAGACACCGTGTAGAAAGTGCCGGGGGTGGGGGAGAGTGGACAGCCTTGAGATGACCACAGTGTCCTCTGGGGACTTCTCAACTCCTCCCCTGCCTGCCCACCACCCGCCCCCCGCCCCACCTGAATGGGGGGAGGGGGTAGCTGGGCAAGGAGAGCCAAGAGCACAACAGTTTCCTGTGGCTGCCGTGGGGTAGGGTAGGGCGGGCAGAGCTGAGGTCTCTAAGGGCCCAGAGATGTTCCGTGCACCTGGGGGACAGGGGCTTCTCCTGGCTCCGCTTCCGTTCTCCCCTGTTCCCTTATAGCCCATCACCCCAGGCCTCCCGCTTTCGTAAGGAGGCCTTTATCCTTCTCAATTCTTTCTTCTCAAAGGTCCTGGGGGAGCCCTGATGAATCAGGTCCCTTACCCAGGGACCACATCATTCCTCAGACCCTCCAAGCCCACCCAAGGGCTCAAGGCAGGACGCGGATTGGCTGGGAGGACCCCTTCTGCTAACACCACCTCCACCTGGCCTGCACGTGCCCTTGACTTCAGATGAGGGGTTGAGGAGGAGGATGGGAGAGATGGTAGGAGATGGAAGGGGTGAGCCAAAGAGATGAGGCCCTGCGGCCAGAGGGCCAGCCAGGAGGTGTGTTTCCGTGTGGCACATGGGAGGCCACTCCCCTCCCCCAATCTGAGGGCCCTCTGGACCTGAGGCCATGTAGCTATCCCAGTCTCCTGGGGAGAGACACCCAAGCCCGAGGGAATGGGAAGGGTTTCTCTGGGCAGGGCCATGCCTACCCCAGGAAGAAGGGCTGTTGAACTTAAAGAAAAACACACAACATAAGAGTTGTGAGCTTAAGTTTTATTCAGGGACACTTACCGAGGACTGTAGCCCGAGGGACAGCTGCTCAGTAGCCCTGAGGAAACTGCTCCGAGGAGGTAGAGGAGAAGCCAGTTTATATGTGATTTTTTTTGGCCAGGGAATATGTGCAGTCAAGCTTACATCTTGGTAAAAGATCACTGCTTATCACAAAGAACAGATATTTTGAGTTAATGATTTTAGTGCTTTCCTGTGAATGGGAAGGTGCAAGAATCTGGGGTCATTGGGATTCTTCCTGGGATATGCGTCTAACTCTCTAGGTCCCGTTTATCCAAAGCTCATTATGCCTTATGCTGTTTTTCACCCCAATGCCTCTCAGGGTACAGTCATGGGTAACTGCAGTGGGTTATGACTTAACCCTTGTAGAACTGGATGGTGAGCAAAGTTCTTTGTTCTTTGTTCATGGGGTAAAGGAGGGAGTCTCAGCAAATCACAGTGACCTGCCAGTCACTGGACCCAGGTATAAAGCAAGACTCTGTCCTCCCCACACTCAGCCCAGGTCTGGCTTCACTGTCACCCTAACTGGGCTCCAAGAGGCGAGCTCAGGCACACTGGTGGGAAACACAGGGCTCCCTGCAGCTGCCAAAGTTTCATAATCACCCACGGTGTCCCTAGTGAAGTCCTTCCCTGAGGAAATGGATCTCCACTTGCATCAGGCCTCCAGGAGAAATGCCCCTCACCCTTTCCACAGAGGACTGGCCCCTCCAGGCAAACAGCTCCCCACACAGAAGCCAGGAAGGAAAAGCCTTATAGATTTTCTACTTAGAAAACCAATTCTTACGTATGACAAAAGATGCTATAAATACTGTCTTTTAAAAGTGACAGGATAGAAAAATAATATATGTTATACAAACAATAAATATCCAGGGACTTCCCTGGTGGTCCAGTGGGTAAGACTCTGCACTCCCAACGCAGGAGGCCCGGGTTTGATCCCTGGTCGGAGAACTAGATCCCACATGCCTGCTGCAGTTAAGAGTCTGCATGCCGCAACTAAAAGATCCCGTATGCCACATCGAAGACCTGGCACAGCCTAAAATAAATAAATAAATAAATCTTTAAAAAAACAAAACCAAAAAATATCCAGAATATATAAGGAGCTCATAAAATCAGTAAGTAAAGGGTGTGAAAGAGAAAAACCACAGACCCAAAATGGCACCACTTGTGCTAAAGCCCATGACAACTAACCTAGACTTAGTACCTGACCTAATTGCAGTCTCAGCCTCCCCCAGGAACAATCAGTCAACCAGTCTGGAATGTTCTGGTCAGCACTAAAGAGCTAATCCCTCAGAGGAAGAAGAGGCCGTCTGCATGATAAAACCCCTTCTCCCCTCCCCCCAAAGAAGATGTCCAGGACTTAAGATAATACTTTATTTTCTCTTGCTAACAGCTCCCTTGCCCCCCACCCTTCTTCCTATAACAACCTTCGATTCTGCACAACTCCTTGGAGTGCCCTTCTAGATGGAGTGCTGACAGTTCATGAGTCCCTGAATAAAGCCAATTAGATCTGCAAATTTACTGGTCTGAATTACTTTATAAGTAGGGCAACAACTCTACAGAAGAAACAGAAGAGGACAGAAATTGCAATCCAAAAAAACACCCATGGAAACGTTATACAGAAGATAGGATCAATTTTATTAGTAAATAGGAAAATGCAAATTAAAACAACTGAGAGAGGGGATCATTTTTCCACCCACTAAATTAATACGAATTTGAAAGGTTGGTCATTTCCGGTGGTGATAAGGTCGTGAGAAAATGGGCAGTCTCAAAAGCTGCTGGCGGACGTATAAATTAGCGCATCCTTTTAGGAAATCAATTTGTCCAGATTTATCAACTATTAAACAGGCATCCCCTTCCTGCAAACAATTGAATCATTCCTGGGGTCTACATGAGAGAACATAGCCACACGTGCACAGCGAGGTAAATAAAAGGCTATGTGTCGCAACATTTTACATAATAATGAAACTGAGAAATAAATCAACTGACCGTGACAAGGAAAGGAACTAAGTAAGTGATGTTTCCTCACTAGTACAGGGCACTGTGCCGCAGGTTGGAAAGAATGAGGCAGATCTGTGTGTACTGATGTACATAGATCAGCTCACCAAAACATTCAGGTGCAAAAACATGTCAAGCTGCTGAGTGACACATATAGCCATAGTACCTCATTAATATGAGTTAAAATGAAGATAAATCTATATCTATAGATACAGTGTGTGTGTGTGTGTGTGTGTGTGTGTGTGTGTGTGTGTGTAAAAACAGGGGAGAGTGTGTAAGGATTGCCTCATGATGCTAACAGGAGTTAAGTCTGGGTAGGGGTGGGGGTGTGTGTGAAGGGGGACTTTCACATTTTACCCTGTGTTCTGCATTGTTTGAATATTTTTACAATAAAATGCACTTGGGTAAAATAAGATGGCAATATTTTCATGACTGTAGAAGTGAGTGGATTGTGAGGACGTCAGAGGGCCCAGCAGCCTTGCTCCCTCCACCCCTTCCCCTGCCCCAGGACAGCAGTGGAAGGCTGTGTGTGTCTGGTCCTGACTTAGTCTCCTGGTGGCAGGAAGTCTCAGTGTCCTCTCTGGAGGCTCATCTCCCATGTGGTGTGTTCTCATTGGCAACCTAACACTTCAATTACACATATGTTCTGTCCCCACTCCATCATCCAGTGAGCTTAGCACGGCCAACTGACGCCCTGCTCTGCACCCACCCCTGACTTATCACTCACTACTCAACCCAGCAAGTAGATTGACTTTACATTCATTAAAAAAAACAAAAATACAAAAAACAGACATGATGCTCTTAGTGCCCTTATGCATGACTGCCAAAACCTGGAAACAACCCAACTGGCAAATGGCTAAACAAACTGTGGTCCCTCCATACAAGGGACTACTGCTCAGCAATGCAAGGGGACAAACTATCAATACACACAAATCAATTGTATTTCTATATACTAGCAATAAACACGTGGAAATCGGTTTTTTTAAATACAACACCATTTACAATCACTCACTAAAAATAAAATACTTAGATATAAATCTAACAAAACACGTGCAGAAATTGTATGCTGAAAGCTACAAAACACTAATGAAAGAAATCAAAGATCTAAATAAACGGAGTGTTCATGGATTGGAAGATTTAACATAATAATCAGTTTCCCCAAAATTGATACACAAGTTTAATGAAATTCCTATCAAAATCACAGCCAGATTTTTTTTGGCTGGGAAAGGAAAGGCAAAGGAACTAGAAGAACAAAAACAATTCTGAAAAAGAATAGAGAGGAAGGAATCATTATATATATATATATATATATATATATATATATATATATATATATATATATAGTAATCAAAGCTGTGCAATATTGGTATATTGGTGGAGGGGATCAATGGAACAGAATAGAGAACCTAGAAATAACATCACACAAGCCAACTGATTTTTGACAAACATGCAAAAGCAATTCCATGAAGGAAGTATAGTCTTTTCAACAGATGATGCTGGAGCATTGGATATCCATAAGAAAAAAAAAAAAAGGATTTGATTTAAACCTCACATCTGATACAAAAGTTGACTCAAAATGAAGCACAGATTTAAATGTAAGACATAAAACTATAAAAGTTCAGAAGGTAACCTAGGAGAAAATCTTTGGGACCTGGAGCTTAGTGAAGAGCTCTTAGACATGATACCAAAAGCATAATTCACTACATAAAAGAAAAAAATTGATAAAAGGACTTCATCAAAACTGAAAACTTTTGCTCTGCAAAAGCCTCTGTTAAGAGAATGTGAAGAAAGCTAGAGCTGGCAGTTTCTTTAGAAAGGTCAACATACACTTGCCATAAGAAACAATTATGGTAAGAAATCATAAGCAATTGCACTCTTGGGCATTTATCCGAGAGAAATAAAAATTTATGTCCACATAAAAACCTGTACGTGACTGTTCAGAGCAGTTTTATTTGTAAAAACCCCAAACTGAAAACAACCAGATGTTCTTCAATGGATGAACAATTAAACAAACTGTTTACGTGTAGCTCCATGGAGTACTACTCATGAGTAAAAAGGAATGAACTGTTGATAAATGCCACAAGTTGGATGGATCTCAATATTTTTTTCTGAGTGAAAAAAAGTCTTAAAAAGTCACATACTGGGCTTCCCTGGTGGCGCAGTGGTTGAGAGTCTGCCTGCCGATGCAGGGTACAAGGGTTCGTGCCCTGGTCCGGGAGGATCCCACATGCCGCGGAGCGGCTGGGCCCGTGAGCCATGGCCGCCGAGCCTGCATGTCCGGAGCCTGCGCTCCGCAACGGGAGAGGCCACAACAGTGAGAGGCCCGCGTACCACAAAAAAAAAAAAAAAAAAAAAAAAAGGTCACATACTGTGTGATTCCATTTATATAACATTCTCGAAATGACAAAATTACAGAGATAGAAAACACATCAGTTGTCAGTGCTTAAGAATGTTGAGAGAGGGAGAAGTGAGTGTGGCTATAAAGGGGTAGCGTGGCAGGGATTTTTGTGGTTCTGGAATAGTTCTGCCTCTTGATTGCAGTGATGGTTACAAGAATCTACATGTGCTCTAGAACGGTACTCAGGACCTCTCTGTACTATCTTTGAACTTCCTTTGAATCTACAATTATTTAAAAGTTAAAAGCTGGTGTGACCACCTAGAAGGGTAGGATAGGGAGGGTGGGAGGGAGACGCAAGAGGGAGGGGATATGGGGATATATGTGCACATATAGCTGCTTCATTTTGTTATACAACAGAAACTAACACAACATTGTAAAGCAATTATACCCCAATAAAGATGTTAAAAAAAAAAAAGTTAAAAGCTGGGACTTAGCTAGCGGTCCAGTGCTTAAGAGTCCCCACTTCCACTGCAGGGAGCACAGATTCAATCCCTGGTCAGGAATCTAAGATCCCGCTTGCCGCACAGCGTGCCGCCCCTTAAAAAAAAAAAAAAAAATTGTTTTAATAAATAAATAGTTAAAAGCTAAAAAAATTAATAATAATAAAGATTGTAGGAGTCATTTGGGGTCTGTCTTCTCTGTTAAACTGTGAGCCCTGGGAGGGTAGTGCACCGTAGCCTCTTCTTAGACGTTTGTTGGCGGTAATAATCCTGGTGTTATGTGGACACAGCTCGGGGCAAACTAACCTTCCCAGAAATTTCACATCTCTCTCCCAGCATACCTTTGGCTTCTGGGAAGGAGCCTTTGTTTGTCCAGGCAAGGAAGGTGAGAAGACGGGAAGGTTGTTCCTCTGGGTGGGCAGGAGGCTGGAGGCGGCAGCCATATCCTAGTCCACCAGGGGGCAGCAGAGGATGGAGAACGGCGCCCACGTCCTCGCTGGAGCTGCAGCCTCTCTCTGCCCAGGCGTGCTCTCCCCGCCGGTTGCAGGTGCAAAACCAGCCTGAGGAGTCCCAGGGCCTGATAAGAGGGACCCCCCCAATGCCAATCAGAGATCTCCCGACCTTGGGACTCAAGATAGAAAAGGAGCACTGAGCGGGCTCAGTGTGGTCACCCTCTGCCTTCCCTTCCATCGTGCTATCTAAGGTTCAAGAACTCCCCAATCAGTGCACCTTGCTCTTCCCCGTGAGGGACAAGGGTGCTCGACCAGCCTGAAACTCAGAGAGGGGACAGAGACCCTGACCACCACCCAGTCATGCAGCAGGCAAGACAGAGTTGTGCAGCTGTGCCTGAACTGATCTCAACCTGCAGACTATGGACCCATCTGAAATGGGCTCGGAGGGAGAAGGTGAAAAGACCTTGGGACATTCCCAGGGACGGATCTGGAAGCTCAGTGCACCTGCTAAAGACATCTAGCTGATTCTTCAAGGCCAAAGAGAGGGAGAGCTTCCTAGGATGGAGGCCAATATTTGCCTCTTCTCACACACCCTATGTGCACCAAGAGACAGTGCAAAAGTCAGTAAATCACTCTGCCATTTACTAGCTATATATTCTCAGACAAAGCACACTGCCTCTCTTGGCCTCAATTTCCTTGACTGTAGAGTGAGGGAAATGCTAGCTCTCTCCCGGGGTTACTCTGATGGTTAGAGTAAGCGAAGCGCCTTGCACAACACCTGGCACCTGGTAGGCCATCAGTAAGCCTGTTCCGGCGCCCCCTGCGGTCTCTGGTTACTGTTCTGCACCCTATACCGACGCCGGCTGCAGTATCCCTGTTGGCCACCCGGAGGCGGTGTGGGACCACGGTGCTGGCTGTGCGCAAAGGCAGACTCACTCGCTCTGGGAGAAAGATTTCTGCAGCCGGAGCCGCGGAATTGGAGCGTGGCGGAGAGACCGGATCTTACCTTCTCGCAGCAGAGTGGCCCTCGCAGTCTCCACAGCCCGGAAAACGCCCAGGGTAGGCAGAGCAGAGGCCACAGGTGGGGTGGGGAGTCAGGAATCCTCAAGCTGGAGGCCCGGGAGTCCTCGCCCACAGCCCAGATTCCCGGGCTGGCAGATTTAGAGACCCTACCCACTGCCCCATTCTGGATACTTTCCTAAAAGTATGGGTGGGAAAAAAAAAAAAAGAAGAAGAAAAAAAAAGTATGGGTGGGAGGAACGGAGTACCGTTCAAGATGTCTCCTGGGCTCCTTCTGGGACAGTCTTGCCTAGGCATGCATCTCTGACATGTTGGACTGAGACAAAGCTGGAGGTCTGGGTTAAGAAACTCACAAACCTGGAAACCATGGACAAGGTAGTTAAATTCTGTCTTTGTTTATCATTTTATAAAACACAAGTTGTGTCAGTCCTTTTTTAAAAAACTCCTCAAGTGGCTTCCCAATCACACCAAGTATATATAATCCCAAACTCCCCTCCAAGACCTACAAAGCCAGGCCTGACCTTCCATCTCACCGCCCTCCTCTCCCCTCCCTGTCAGGCTGCACCCCAGGCACTTTCCAACTCTCCATCTCTGCACTGGCAGGTCCCTCTGCATGGACCCTCTCCCTCCAGAAGTCTGCATGGCTCATTTCCTGACTTCATTTAGGTCTCTGTCTTCTCCCCAGAGAGGCCCTCTCTAACCCACCTTAATCTTTCCTTCACAGCACACAGGGCTACCCAGCCTAATACCCAGTCGTATTATGTGTCTGAGCTTTTTTACTGTCTTTCTGTCCCAGGAGAATGCAAGTGCCTGGAGGGCCAGGCTCTTGGCATTCTGTTTCTCTGTCACTTAGTAGGAGCTCACTAAATATTTGTTGAATGAATGCATGACTTAATGAATTAATCTACAAAACGTGGAGGCTCAGGAAGAATCATGATGGTTAACAGATCTAAGTAAATTTAATTCAATATATATTATTGTGTGCCGATTTTGTGCCTACCGTACAGGCTTTAGGCATCATTATTGTTATTTTCATAAAAAGAATGCAGTGGGAAATAAATCTGATGCAGGCCCAAAGCTCCGACTGTGGGTGCCGTCCAGTCCATCCTCCTTCTTGCTCTCTTCGCGTTCTTGGAGCGGCGGGTACCCACTGTGCCAGCGGAGAGCAAAGCGCCCCGGGCTCCACAGAGGCGCTTCGGGCTGCGGTCCTTCTGCACCGTGCCCTGCCCCACTTTCAGCCCTCTGGGCCTGGAGCTCGAAGAAAGAAGGGAGAGCTAACCCCCTCTCCCTCTCCCCCATACCGGACTGCCCCACACTGATCCCCCTTTCCCTGAGAGCCAGGTTGCCCGGGACTTGTGCCTCGGTTCCGGCCCAGGACAGACCGAGCCTCCGGAGACTCCCGGGTGGGGTCACAGGACAGCGCGCAGGGAAACACCGGCCTCCTGGAGCATCGCGCTCCCCCAGCGGCTGGTGGAAAGCGGAGAGCCAGAGGGGCTGGAGTACGGTGGTAGTGAGTGTCAGCGAGACCGGGGAGGCGGGCTGCGTGGAGAAAGGACGCGGGGCCGGAGTCGCGCGGCACGAGGACAGCGGAGAGAAGCCCGCTCCGGAACGTTGGATTCCGATCCCCGCAGGGCGTCCCCGGGAGCCCCGGAGGTTGTGCGCGGGAGTAACAAGTGTGCAATTGCGAGTGCAATTGGCGTGTGCGCGGGAGCACTGATCTGCTCCTGAGGAGGCTGGGCGTAAGGCGCTTCACCGTCCACACAAAGAGCGCTTAGATGAGGACCGTTTAAATTAGGGGGTTGGGGGAGAAAGAGAGAAAGGCGTTGGGAGCCTGGTGAGGAGGATGCGGGGGTTAAAGGCACGATCTCGCCTGAGTCTGGGGCGCCGCTGCTCGGCGAAGGGACCCGCCGGGGCGGGAAGCGCGGGAAGCGCGGGGAGGGCGAGCGCCGGGGCCCGCTTCTTGCCCATTCTCCGCAGAACTTTCCCCCCAACCCCGCGCTTCCCCCGCTCAGCCTCTCTCGGGGCGGTCTCCAGGGACTGTCTCTCACATCCATTCTCCTTTCCTCCTTGATTTATGCTGCAGAGTGGAACGACCTTCCCTGACCTCATTTTCATGACGGCGCGAGCACACCCGGAGCCGGCTACGCACATTCCGGAGCAGGCGCGCGCCGACACACACACACACACACACACACACACACACACACACACACACACACACGAGCCCCGGGCTGCTGGACCCTGTCCATCTCTGAGTTTACACCAGCTCCGCCACTGTTCTGGGCACTGCCGGGGCTGTGGACGCTCAAAGCATAGATCCTCATTAGCATCTGTCTTGGAATATCATTTGCATTTTATTCATTTCATGTCAAAACGCTCAGAACTCTCCCTAGCCCGCACCTCTCCCGGAGCTTGAGAGCCGTGGGCCTCCAGCTCGAGCCTCTTCCCGGTGGGCCGCACATTTGCTGGCGGCCCCCACCCCACTCACCCTCGCGTGGCCAGAGAACCAACAACCATCCGCAGCCCCGACGAGAGGGGCTAACGTCTCCTGAGCTCCTGGCAAGTTCCAGGCCCAGCGCTAAGGGTTTATGTGAAGGAGCTCATTTAGTCCTTACAACAACGCAAAGAGCTAAGCACTACGTTATACCCATTTGAAAACTGAGGAAACTGAGGCACAAAGACGGCTTGCTCAAGGTCACGGAGGTAAAAAATGGAGGCAGCGGAATTGAAATCCAAGGCGGCTGGACGCCCAAGCCGGAAAGCTTAACCACTTCGCCGCCCTGCCTCGAGCAAGGTCAAAGTTAAGGTAACTGCGACAGGAGAAAGTAGGTTTTCCTACATGGAAGAAAGTCGTTCTCTGCTCTACCGCGACCCTTCCCCCAATCCGGCCGCGAGGGGACCCGGGCGCATTCCCCGGGCGGGGGCTCACAGCGCCCCCCTCGTCGGGCCGCCTGCGGTCCTGACCCCCTTCCCAGCGAGGGCTCGGCCGGGTCCGGCCGCCGTGCTTTCGGGGTCGTCTGTCGGCGCTGGCTAGTTAAGAAAAATAAACAACGTTCCAAATGGAGGCGATTCCTTTCAACCCAAGCTCCGCCGCCTGCCAGAGAAATGCAAACAGCGGGGGACGGCCCGAGTCCGCCCGGGCCCCCGCGCCCGAGCTGCGGGTGGGAGGGCCGGGCCGCGTAACCCGAGACGCAGCGCCGGCTCCCCGCGCGCTGCCCTCCGCCTGCCCCTTCGCCCCTGACCCCGCCGGCGGCGCGCCCGGCCCGCGCCCGCCTTCCCCGGCGCCCCCCACCGGGCCAGGACCCCGGCCCGCAGTCCTCGGCGCCCCGAACTAGCCCCCGCCCCAAGAGCCATCGGCTCGTTCCCCAGTGCCGACCCGCCACCCGGAGAAGCCCAGCCGAGTCCCCCGCCTTCGCGGCCACATGGCTCCCGTCAGCCACGCTCCCCTGTGGCGGCCGCGCGCCAGGCCTCTGTCGTATAGGATCATTGAACACCAAGAAAAAGATGGGCAGGGGTGTCAGAAACCCGCCTAGCAAAGTATTCACTAGTGAGTGGAGCAGGTTTGGGGGGCTGCTTCCAGATACGTCCCCTCTCCATCCTACGGTGCGCGGCGGGAGAAGCTAGGGGCGCCACAGCAGGGTAAGGCCTCCCCGGGCCCGACAGAGCCGAAGGGGCACCATAAGCTGGGGCGGGTGCTCAGCCCGAACCAACCAGGTGAGCATCGCTTCTCTCTTTCTCGGGGGCCTGGTTCTCCCCAAGTCCATCGCGGCCAGGGAAATCTGCGTCCTGGGCCGCCAGGGGGAGCCGTCTGGCGAGTGAGGGTGACCCCACTCGCGTACAAACCGCACTTTAAGGATACGCAGCCAGGTGTGCTGTCCACGCAGGACACGACAGTGCCAACCTCATTTTTACTGCCGCGCAAATGACTCTAGGGAGTCGCTGTGGCTGATGTGCGACAAGGCGTCGCGAACAGTTCTCGGGGCCGGGCGCGAGGATAGGAGGGAATCCTGGGACTCCGGCCCCACGGCCTCACCAACTCGAGAAGGGGTCGCGGCGCCTCTGGGCCTACCGGCCCCGCCCATCAGCGTGGCCCAGGGATTCGCCGGAGCCTCATCCTTTGCGGCCACATGGCCGGCGTCCCCCACCCCCCCGCCACTCTTCGAGGGGCCTGGAGTGTTGGGGAGAGGTGGTGGCGCACCCGCTTCCTCCGAATAGCGCAAAACTGGGCGGCGCCAAGATCGGCGGGAAATACCGAGGGTAAATCTCCCGTCTGCTTTGAGAGAGTCGCGGACAAGCGAAGACAGGGACCCCACGGGCTTCCGGTCCCCTTTAGCCCTGGCTCCTTTTCTCGGGGCAGGCGTGTCAGTCTGTCGGCCTGTCTTTAGTGCGTCCCTGCGTTCGGTTTCCGGCTCCAACTATTGGTTGGGTTGGGAGCGGAGAACTCTCCTGGGAGCCGTGTTCACCCACGTGCGCACTTGCTCGCACAGACACTCGCCCACATGTCCAAGTCGGGGCCCCGGGTCGCTCGGCGCCGCTGTGCCGCTGAGCTCGTTGGCTGCCGCTGCTCAAACACCTCTCGCGCTTCTGGCATTGACTCTCCCCCGGTCTCTTGACCCGAACTGCAATCAATACTCTCTAACTGTGCTGGGCCGGTCGTTTGCCTCCTCCCCACACACCCGGCACACACGTATACACCGAATTAGATATTTTCTTTCTCGCACTTTCTTGAAGGGGCGAGATGTGAAACCGAGAAAATCTCTTTCTTCAAGGATTTCCTATCTGGGCTTCAAATGAGTATTTTTCTCCCGTTATAGTAAAGGGGAGGAAAAAAGTTTGTTTAGAGTGTAGGAAAAAGGAAAAGGTAGGCATGAACAGCACCACTGCCATCTCTCCCCAGTTTCCTAATTCGGTTCCTTTCTGCCAGCTGAAACTGAGCAATTCTACCAGGAAGGAATCTGTTCCTTTGGGGTCCTTCAGAAAGGGCTACTTTGGAGACGGGCGATAGATAAATCTGAGCTTCCTGAATTACCACCACGACCAGCACCCCGCCCAATCATTGCTGCACCAGAACCCTACAGTGTAAACATGACCTTAAAGAGCCCACTAAGGGAGCGGGTTTGACAGCCCAGCTCGCAGTTCCAGGGGGCAGCGTTTGACAGGTCAGCCCTCGTTCTCCTTTCCCCTCCCCCTAGTCCGGTCTTCCTCTTCCACCACGCCCCCCTCCCCGATCCTCGCGTGGGACTCAGAGCCGATCCTGGGGTGAAGACGCGGCTGACAGTTAAATTGTAATGTAGGCCAAGGGGGGAAAAGGGACCGTGTCTCTTTAACGGGCCCTGCAGACAAAGCGTCTCCCCTCGGAGCGAGGCGAGTCGGGCGCAGCCGCGCGCAGACCTGTCAGTGCGTCTCCCGCGTTTGGGAGAGAGTTTGCAAAGTCATAATTATATCTCTTAACCTGTCTTGCTCTCTGCAGAAGAAGGTCCCATTATATTGAAATGAGATTATTAGCCATCAAATACTTTCTTTCTCGGGAGTTTTTTTTTTTAATTCAAATACCTTAACGACTTGGCAATTGCATTTTGATCAGATTTAGTTGGCGTGCCAGCCCGGCGCGGGAGCCAGGGCGGGAAGGCAGATGGGGAGGGAAGAGGGGGTGGCAAAAGAGTTTGCAAAGAGAAGCAACCCCTCTCTTTTATCCTTCCCTTAGGTCTCATCTACCTGGTGGGGACCTCTGGATCTGGGAAGGAGGTGTGAGATAAGAGAAGTTGGGGCAAGGTAGGCGGACATCTTCTATTCCCTCCGGACGGTTGGCTTAAACCACTTTAATGAAAATGGAAAGTGAATTTCAGGCGGGGCGGATGTGGACCGTGGGGCGGGGACCTGGATGCGGAATTGTGAGGGCTGCAGGAATAGGGGTGGGTTTGGGGCACCAGGTAAGGGCTGAGGCTGCAGCTGGTGGTCTCGTGGGCTTAGCCGTTTCTGCTGGAAGTTGGCTCAAGGCTCTGGCCAGGTTCCTAATGGATGGAACTTCATTCAGTACGTAATAAGTGGGGTTTTGCTCTATGTCCAAAGTCTGTCTGGCTTTGCCGAAGACTGTGAGCCCCTTGAGGGGGAAGTCCATCTTGTTTCCAGACCTTGGAACCCCTGTCCCTACTGCCAGCAGAGCCCTCCCCGACCCCATCCTCTCCCTGGACTGGGGAGGGGAGAGGGGAGAGGGGAGGAGGCTGTGAGGTGGAAGATTTTCCAGGCTCTAATTGTAAAGCCCCTCACTTTGACTTCCCCTGGTGGGAGGAGCAGCCAGGCTTGTGTTTTCCTTGTCTTTGGCCCAGACTCAAAGAAAATGTAGGGAGCAAGACAAGTCCCCAGTCCCACGTCCCCCCCCCCTCATGCATCACATATAATCCTGGTGGGTCCAATCCAACATCTAGTTCCACCCCATCACCTTCCAGATGAGCAGTCTCTTCAAATACTCAGATAGCAAAATGAGGATCTAGAATCCAGAAACTTGGCTTCTGGACCAGGCTAGAACCACACCACCTTGGACCAGTCAACCCTTGTCTCTGAGCCTCAGTTTTTCCCTGTGCATAATGAAAGCCTTGGACTTGAGATCTATATGGTCCTTTTAAATCTCTGACATAATTTTCCTATAAAGAAAGTTCTTAGTACAGGCGTAGTCATCTGGAAGGTTCCAGGGGGGTCATACCACTCCTCTCCTCCCATCTCTTCAGAAAAACACCCGGGGTGGGGGAAGGATTCATCAATTATGCTTTAAAAGCCTCCAAATATAAAAACTTTGAGAACCTTTCAGTATCTACTAAAGCTGAAGCATGATGCATACCTATGGCCCAGCACTGCCATAGGTAAGCGTTGTCCCAATAGAAATTCATAGTATGTTCGCCAAACGACATGTACACTAATGTCACATAGCGCTCTTCACAATAGCTCCAAACCGGAAACTACCAAATGTCCATTAACAGTAAACAAACAAAAAAACAGTAAACAAACTGTGGTATAGTCACACAATGGAACACTCTACAGAAAAGAGAAAGAATGAACTATTGCTACATACAACACCATGGATGATTCTCACAGTGCTGGGCAAAACAAACCAGACACAAAGGAATACATGGTTCCACTTATTAAAAGTACGAAAAGAGGGGCTTCCCTGGTGGCGCAGTGGTTGAGAGTCCGCCTGCCAATGCAGGGGACACGGGTTCGTGCCCCGGTCCGGGAAGATCCCACATGCCGCAGAGCGGCTGGGCCCGTGAGCCATGGCCGCTGAGCCTGTGCATCCGGAGCCTGCGCTCCGCAATGGGAGAGGCCACAGCAGTGAGAGGCCCGCGTACCACAAAAAAAAAAAAAAAAAAAAAAAAAAAAAAAAAGTACGAAAAGAGGCAAAATGAACCTTTGTTATTAGAAGGCAAGATGGTAAATACTTCAAGAGAGGATGCATGGAAGGGAGTATGAGAGAGGAGTCTGGGCTGATGATGCTCTGCTTCTTGATATGGTTACACAATGTGTTTAATTTGTGAAAATTCATTGAGATGTGCATCTCTTTTCAATGCATTTTGTGAATATATTTATTTAAGCCAAAAATTGAAAATTTCTTCTTCCCAATCCTCAGTCTCATCCACAAACTCATGCCTTTTTTTAAAAATTGGAATACAGTTGCTTTACAATGTTGTGTTAGTTTCTGCTGTCCAACAAAGTGAAACAGCTATACGTATACATATATCACCTCTTTTTTGGATATCCTTCCCATTTAGGTCACCCCAGAGCATTGAGTAGAGTTCCCTGTGTTATATAGTAGGTTGTCATTAGTTATCTATTTTATACATAGTAGTGTATATATGTCAATCCCAATCTCCCAGTTTATCCCACCCCCCTTTCCCCCCTTGGTGTCTATACGTTTGTTCTCTACATCTGTGTCTCTATCACATACTCATGCCTTCTAATGCGTCAAACTCCATACTGGCAGGAAATCAATGACTAAAGTTGTATTTGGCCCTCCTGCCCTGTGCTGAGCACAGCAGAAAATCCACAAATGTATTTTAGTCCCTACCCTCAAAGCGTTTGCTGTTGGGTTTGGAGGCAGATGAACACATAGGAAACAAATGAGGAAACATCCAGTGGCATAAAGTGAGTGGTTTATGATCGTTGTGAGTCAGAATTTGAATCCCAGATCCACCACTTACCAGCTGTGTGACCTTGGACAAGTGACTTCACCTCTCTGGGCTCCAGTATCCGAAATGTGGAGCGAACCATACATGTATCTACTCATGGGTCTGTTGTGAGGATTCCATCAGATAGTCTGTGCAACAGCATGGGATAAGTGCTCCATAGATGTTAGACACAATTCTCACCTGGGGTGGTGGCAGCTCTGGCTTGGGCTGCCCAGAGTTCCAAGAAGAGGGTGATGAGTTTAAGTTGGGGGAGGCAGGAAAGGCCTACTGAGTAAGAGACAGTTTGAACTGGGAGAGGCTGATGAAAGGGGGGCTTTACAAAGATCACCTGGGGCAGTGGTTCTCAACAAGGGCCACTGGCATTGTCTGGAGACATTTTTAGTTGTCACAGCTCACAGTGAGGTGGAGGGGGCAGCGCTCCTAGCATCTAGAAGGTAGAGGTCGGAGATACTGCTAAATATCCTCCCATACACAGGACAGCCCTCACAACAAAGAATGATCTGGTCCAAAATGTCAATGGCGCCAAATGTCAATGGCCTCACAGCAAAGAATGATCTGGTCCAAAATGTCAATGGCACCAAGGTTGAGAAACCTTGATCTGGAGGATAGAGAGGATTTGGTGGCAATGGGAAAGCAGTCCAGCAGAGAAAAGGAAGTCCTGATGCGAACTGCGGCCAGGCAGCATTGGGGAATGTCCAGAGGTGCCCTTGTTCCAATCGTCATCCCTCAAGCTGCAAGTTCTTGTCCACCTCCCTGATTTCAGAACTTGCTGAGGGTTTAGAAGGCTCATCCTGGATCTGGTTTCTTAGCTGCTCTTAGGAGAGACTTGGAGAAAGCAGAGCAGATTCTCAGGAGATTTGTGAGGCCACAGTATCACGTCTCATTGGAACCACAATTGGAGGAAACTCCTAAGGTCTCAGGGGTCAGAGGGGGAGGGACTTGTCCACCATCATGTAGTGCAGCTGGGGATGCTGGGACTTGATCCTCGAACTCTATTCTTGATGTACAACAAGTTAAGGGAGAAGGGATTGCAGAAATTGATTAAATAATCTAGAAGCAGAAAATATGAACTTTTTAAAAGCCAGAAGGAGAGCTGGGACTGAACTTTGGCAATGCCCAAGAGAATTATGTGATTCTCTAAGGACAAATATAATTCTGGGCTCTAAAACCATGCTTTATAGCCATAGGGTTCCAGAAAAGAGGAAATAGACATCGGTTAATCAAAAATTTTCTTTCCTGAAGCAATTTCCATATTCCAGGCATTGTTCTCAACACCAGGGATACAGCACTGAATACGAGCAGCAAAGCAAAACTTCATGGGCCAGATGTATGGGATGGGGCTGGGGTGGGCAGGATAATAAGTAAAACAATATATAATGTAATGTTAGGTATTTAATTGAGTACCTACTATGGGTTGGGTGTTCTTCATAAATATTCTCAATTTCACAAGAAGTTTTTGGGATTTTTTTTGCCACACCCACAGGCATGTGAGATCTTAGTTCCCCAACCAGGGATCAAACCCGTGCCCCCTGCAGTGGAAGCACGGAGTCTTAACTACTGGACTGCAAGAAGTCCCACAAGAAGCTTCAAGATAGGAATTCCTTCCCCCAGTTTAAGATGGAGAAACTGTGTCTCAGAGAAAGTCAGTGATTTCCTCAGAGTAGAATGACTAATAAGTAGAAGACTCAGGATTTGAAACCAGGTGACCAACCCATGATAAAAATAACAACACTTAGTAAATTTATAGGGAACTTCCTTAGTCTGATAAAGACTGTCTACAAGCAAAACCTTACGGCAATCATCGTGTTTAATGATGAAATAGTGAAAGTTTCCTCCTTTGGATCAGTATAAGATACAGATGTCCATTCACAACAATGTTCTATTCAACATTGTATTAGACGTCCTAGCCAAGACGAGACAAGAAAAAGAAATAAAAGACTTAGAACTGAAAAGGGAAAGTTGAAACATTATTATTCATAGATGACATGTCATACATAGAAAATCCAAAAGACTCTGTCTGCAAACTATGAGAATTAATATGTGTACTTAGCCATCACTGAATACAAGTGATACACTTAGATAAATCTATACCAGCAACAAAAAATAGAAAATAATATTATAAAAGGAATACAATTGGCAGGTAAATAGCTAAAGAGTATGAGGGGGTTTTTTAATATTTATTTTTATTTATTTATTTGGCTGAGCTGGGTCTTAGTTGCAGCACGTGGGATCTTCATTGCAGCATGTGGGATCTTCATTGCAGCATGTGGGATCTAATTCCCTGACCAGGGACTGAACCCAGGCTGCCTGCATTGGGAGCACAGAGTCTTAACCCGTGGACCACCAGGGAAGTCCTGAGGTTTCTTTTTGAAGTGATAAAATGTTTTAAAGTTGATTGTGATGGTTATACATATTTATGAATATACTAAATATCATTGAATTGTACACTTTAAATGGGTGAATGCAGTATGTGAACTGTATCTCAATAAAGCTATGCTTAAAAAAAATTAAGAGTAGGTATTACAGAGGCTCCCCTTCCTATACTACCCACCACCAATATTTAGAAAAATTTCATATAAAGAATAAAATTTTCAACAGCAACAAAAACCATCCAATGCCTAGGAATAAATCTAATGAAAAATGTATAAGACCTCTACACTGAAACTATAAGACATTATTGAGAGAATTTAAAGACCTAAAATAAATGGAGAGATATACCCTGTTCATGAATGTGCAGATTCAGAATTTAATGATATCAGTTCTCACCAACAGATCTATAGATTCAATACAGTTCCAACCAAAATCCCATCATCAGGTTTATGGAAATTGAACTCAGGTGGACCTGACTCCATGGCCCACTGGAACTGGACACTATAGAAGAAAATCCAAGGGTCACAGTGTCCCACATATGCAGGGTTACAGGCAGCCATAACTGAAAGACCATCAAGACCCTCAATCATAAGATCAGGACCCTGGAAAACCCAGTTGGGAGTAGAATGAGAAGATAAAATATATTCTCAGTTAAAACAGATCCTTGCCATGCTTTCAGTAGACACAAGAGAAAGACCATAAGTGATTAAATGTAATTTTATTTAAACCAGAATGGTAGAGAGGACTGGGGTTTGTCACCCTCCACAAGTGACATGACTGGGGATATGGCTTCCTGGCTTGGGAAGTGGCTCCCTCCCAGTGGGATATAGGTGTGCAGGGGCTCCTCTGGCCAGCACTTGGAGAATGGGTTAAGAAATCCCTGAGGCCACATGCCCATGGGTACCAGCCTGCGCGGCGGCGGCGTGGCACTGCAGGAAGCTCTTGACCTGTCCCCAGAGAGCAGGTGGGACTTAGCCTTGGCCTTGGGCTTTGGAGAGCTCCGAGAGAGTTGAGATTTGAATGAGACAATCCCCGGAGAAGACAGCTGCTTCCTTCCTGATGACGAGTTGGGGAGCGCCTGAGAGGCTAGGTGGGAGACTGGAGGGGGCCGGGGGTGTAACACGGCCTTGGTCTTCAGGCTGCACCCACAGAGGCAGGGCTCAGAGGCGTGGGGCACAGAGAGGCAGAGCCTATTCCCTGATGAGTGACAAGGCAGAGCCCCCAGGCTGCCCTCTGCCTCCCATCTCGACTCCTTGGGGTGCCAGGCTTTCCTAAAAGGGGGAAATTGCAGATCAGTTGAAAAGAGACTCAGAAGAATGTTTTTTTGTTTTAAATGCAGGCACAGTGCTTCCCTACCTCAATACAATACTCACTCTGCCTCTTTCTGAAGAAAGCTCTCTTCCTCCGGGATTGAGGACTTGACAGATTCTACAGCAGAGTATCTCTTCATTCTCTCTGAAAAGAGAGTGGAATTGAGAGCTGGCAGGGAGCGAACTGAGGGCTCAGAAGATCAGTGAGCCAGAGGAACTTTCAGAGGAGGGATACGGGGGGCAAAGGGCAAGGAGAAGCAGCGTGGTGCCTTCAGGCTGGAGGATTAGAACACCCCCAAACCCTCTGTCCCAACACACACCTCTAGTAGGGGAATCAGTCAGACTCACTGTTATATAGTCTGGAACTGAAAAGTGAGAGGCGAAGAGAGGAAAGAGGTAACTGGCGAGAGAGGGGGAATTCTCTTTTCCCACCTACTGAAGTGTCTTTTTGACTCCACAGAAGTCTACTTGGTATGCATCACTGAGGGCCCCTGTCCCTACTATGATGTCACAGAAGGGTTCCAGCTGGTAAAGAGCTGTGGACCCCAGGTTCTCCCTGGAGCCTGGAAGGTTCTGCCTCTTCCCCTGCTGGTACACTAGGAGCATCCTTTCCAGAAACACTCACATGCATTACCGTGTGCCCGCGCCATGGGACCTGACCCGAAGAACGTGCCAGTCTCCCTGATCTCCTGGGACTTGCAGTCTAGCTGGAGAGAAGCTCAGCCAAGTGTGTTGGCACCAAGAGCTAATAAGGTCCATTTCTGCGGGCTGGGGAGTCCAGAAATCTTCCTGCTGGAGGAGAAAGTGTGGAGCTGGGCTTAAGGATGGGTGAGATTCGGGTGGAGGAACCCAGAAAAGGTAACTGGGACAACTGCAAAGCAGGGTCAGGAGCCAAAAGACCAGCTCGGCTGGGGCAGCGGATTCACATTCGTGGGAAGCAGGCAATAGGAGGGGAGGAAAAACAGTGTGGAACCCTACTGGGGAGGATCTTGAGTGCCAAGGTGAGGATTTGGGGCTTACTGAGGGTAATGGAAAGCCCCAGGGAAATGAGGTGAGCTAGAGGCAGGGTTCTCACAGGAAACAGATGGCACACTCACGTTTGGAGAATTGAAAGAAAGTTTGATAAAGTGTGTACTTGTTTACTAGGGCTTCTGTAATGAATTACCACAAACTGGATGCTAAAACAACAGAAATTTCCTTCTCTCCCAGTTTTGGAAGCCAGAAGTCTGACATCAAGGTGTCAGCGACATTAGTTCTTTCTAGAGACTCAGAGAGAACTGTCACTTGCCTCTCCCAGCTTCTGGTGGTTGCAGGCAATCCCTGGCGCTCCTTGGCTTGGAGTTGCATCACTCCAAAAGCTCTGCCTCCGTCATCACATGGGCTTCTTCCCTAGTTGTCTTCACATGGCCTCTTATAAGGAAGGATACCACTCCTTGGAGTTAGGGCCCACCCCAAATCAGTATGATCTTAACTAATTACATCTACAAAGACCCTCTTTCCAGACAAGGTCACATTCTGAGATTCTAGGTAGATATGAATTTGGGAGGTGGGGGGAGACACAATTCAACTCAGCACAGAGGGACTATTACTTACAAAGGTATAGATAGGTGTAGGGAAACCCCAAGGGATAGTGCAGCATCCAGGGCTATAAAAGCAGAGAGCTGTAAGCACCTCTTAAAGGCAAGAGGAAGGAAAGTCGGACAAAGAAGGCCACTTTGAGGAGAGCTGTGACCTTTGGTGGAAAAGGCAGCAGGGCAACACGTACTCTGTCCTCTGCCGCCTCCATCACACCTTCAGTTGTGCTTCCCACCCAACAGGAAGCCAGAGGCAAGGGGGCCATTGAGGCAGCCCATACAGATCACCCCCCGCCAAGGTGGCTGAGAAGGGGTTCTGGAGAGGCAGACGGAAGTTAGCCAGGAGGCCACAGAACACCAGCAAGGCACTGACAGTCAGCAAGACTGAGAGGAGACAGATGAAGGCCCTGAAAGAGGTAAAAATCTGTACAGAGACTGTGGAGTGAGGGTGTCTCCCCAGCCCTCGTGTCTGGTGTTCTTTAGACCTCATTCGTATGGGTGAGCTCTGGGTACCCATTTGTATCAGGACAGGGAGTCAGTCTTGGGGTAGAAGGATGGACCCCAGATCCTGGAAAAGAAGTATGATGGGGGCACTTAAGGCATCTGAGTCCACACACTGGCCCAGGGTCAAACTTAGGCCTGGCTACGTTCGTTGGCAGACTCCAAGGTTTTGAAACTTGAATTTGAACACCTTCAGGTAGGACCTTCACGCTCAGATTTACCCTCAGCCTCAACCATTCCCCATTGTTCTGTCCAGGGCCCACCTTACTGCTGTCCATTACCTGCCCAGCCCCAGGAGGCATTTGAGTGCCCAGCCTCTACTTGAGGACCAAGAGTGGAGAATAGGGGCTTCCCTGGTGGCGCAGTGGTTGAGAGTCCGCCTGCTGATGCAGGGGACCCGGGTTCGTGCCCCGGTCCGGGAAGATCCCACATGCCGTGGAGCGGCTGGGCCCGTGAGCCATGGCCGCTGAGCCTGTGCGTCCGGAGCCTGTGCTCCACAGCAGGAGAGGCCACAACAGTGAGAGGCCCGCGTACCACAAAAAAAAAAAAAAAAAAGAGTGGAGAATAGGAAACGGACCAGCCATTTAGGGTGAGGTTCCCATCCCTGTGCAACTCCTCCCCCACCAGGCAAAGATACCCGGAGGAGGGGAAAGGCCAGGTGAGAGAGTACAGCCCAGGTGACGGGCTGGGGAAAAGGTCTCTTTAAATAGAAGTGTCACCCAGGAAGGCCCTGGAGCCGTTTGGGTACAGGCAAAAGCTAGGGGTATTTTTTCCCCAACCCTCTCCAAGTTTATATATCAGATCAACTACCACTTGGAAATATGGGAATAGCTTAAATTTTTGTTTCTGAAGGTCTGGGTTTCTACACTTCCTGTCTGGCAAGGAGCTTGCACAAATTCTCTGATACCGAGCCTTGGTTTCCCTTCTATAAATAATGATGCACATCTTATAGCTTTGCTATAAGGATGAGATGAGAAAATTATCTTTGCTGGCTATAAAATCAAGGGCAATGGTAGTTATTGTCTACTTGCTACCTGCAATTCCTCCTCTCCCATCCTCCAGTTCACATCAATCATTCCACCAAAACTGGGTGAGTCAAGGTCACCAGTCACCTCCTCATGGCGAAGTTCAATGACCAGTTCTCAGTCCTCATTGTTATCAGTGTAACTGGAGCATCTTGGGTTTTCTATCTTCTTGAAATACTTTCACCACATTTGTTCTAGAACGTCATGCTCTCCTGCTCGACCTCCTGCCTCCCTGGCCGTGTCTTCAGTCTCTTGCAGGATCATCTTCCTCTTCCTGACCTCCGTTAGAGTCAGTTTCCCAGGGCTCCATCCTTGGGAGTCCCCTGCCCACAACCTACACACATACCCTTGGTGATTGTAGTAGTTTCCTGGAGCTGCAGTAACAAAGGACCTTAAACCAGGCGGCTTTAAACAACAGAGATGTATTTTCTCACAATTCTGGAGGCTAAAAGTCTGAAATCCAGGCACCACACTCCCTCCAAAGGCTCTAGGGAAGACTCTTCCCTAGCCTCTCCTACTTTCTGGTGGTTGCATGCAGTCCTTGGCTTTCACAGCAAAATTCCACTCTCTGCCTCCATCTTCACATGGAGTCTTCCCTCTATGTGTGTCTGTATCCAAATTTTCCCCTTCTTAAAAGGACGCCATCCTAATCCAGAATGACCTCATCTTAAATTGATTAAATCTTCAAAACCCTATTTCCAAATAAGATCACACCCACAGTTCGTGGTGGACATAAATGGGGTGAGGGATGCCATTCCAGTCAGTACAGTGATCTCACAGGGTCTCATGGTTTTGAATACCATCTATACGTGACTGACTCCCAAATACATATCTCCAGCCCACAGTTGGTTCCTGCTTTTCCTGCCTCATGTCTCCTGCCCTCTTCACACCTCTGCTCACATGCCCAGCCATCACTTCGGACGTACCACGCTCTGAACGAACTGTGCTCTGCAACCCTGGTCCCCCCCTTTCTCTGTAAGTGGACATTTAACAACCGGTTGCCCAGGCCAAAAACTCTGGAGGTATCCCTAACTCCCCTCTTGCTCTACCCATCAAATGCGGCTCACCAGCAAATTACATTGGCTCTAATTTCAAACTACATCCAAAATCCAGTCACATCTCATGGCCTCCACCCCTACCATCCTAGTCCAAGCCACCATCAATTGTCATCAACTTCTGACCTCATCTTCCATCACTCTCCTCATTGCAATGTCTCCCACCAGCTGACAATCTGAATTTACTCTCGCAAGGATATGACTGCTTCTGCTGTCACGTGTAAGGGACATGCGAAGTCATGTCATTCGGCCCTAGCCTTAGGAGAGTTCTCAACAGTCACATAACTTCTCTCAAGGGTTTCTTCTCCTGATGTCATTTGTGATCTTGGAATTGCTTTATCTGTTCATTATCGGTGGACACTTATCGAGTACCTCCTGTGTGTCAGATGCCTTCCTAGGATCTAGGAAAATAAAAGTACATAAGAAATGGTCTCTACTCTGCGTGTTCCTAATCAAGTAGGAAATGGACAGGTAAACATATGATCTATGCACAGGGGACATATCTTTTTGAGCCCCAAGGAAGAGGATGCCTAAATTAGCCCCTTGGGATATCAGAGAAGATGGCTCCAACCCCACACAGTAACATGCCATCAGGTTCCGCCTCCTTCCCTCCTGCCACGCCATAGTCACCCAGAGCTTCTTTCAACCCAGATACACCTCTGCTGAGATTCTGCTACCTTTGTGCATTTTACCCAGTGGTGAGGATTACTGCATGTTTCTTGAAATGTATCCATTCCAAAAAAAATTTTTTTATTCAACAAATACTTAGTGAGTGAGGTCCTGGGGATAAAACAGTGAACAAGCAAAAGTCCTGCCTTTTGGGGAATTATGTTCTATTTGGAAAGACATGTCATTAACAGATAAGCAAATATGACTTTAGCATGGCCAATGATGAAGAAAATTAAAGCCAGGTAAGGGGAGAGAGGATGAAAAAAAGTGCTTTTTTTTTTTTGGCCACGCGGCTTGTGGGATCTTTGACCAGGGATTGAACTCGCACCCTCAGCAGTGAGAGTGCACAGTCCTAACCACTGGACCGCCAGAGAATTCCTGAGAAGTACGTTTTAGCTGGAGTCATCTGTGAAGCCTCAGAGAAGGTGACATTTGAGTGGGGACCTGCATTAGGGGAGAGGGTACAGTTTCCTGGGAGAACGATTTTCCAGACAGAATGAATAGCAAGGAGGCCAGTGGGGGGGTGGAGGGGGTAATTGGTGTGACAAGATCAGAGGGTGAGAAGGCTTTGAGAGCCCGAAGGAGGACTCGCACTGTATTTTTTTCTTTCTTTTTTTTTTTTTTTTTTTTTTTTTTTTTTTGCGGTACGCGGGCCTCTCATTGTTGTGGCCTCTTGGGCCCAGTCGCTCCGCGGCATGTGGGATCTTCCCGGACCGGGGCACAAACCCTCATCCCCTGAATCGGCAGGTGGACTCTCAACCACTGCGCCACCAGGGAAGCCCCGCACTGTATTTTATTTTAGTTTTTAAAATAAATTTATTTATTTATTTTTGGCTGTGTTGAGTCTTTGTTTCTGTGAGAGGGCTTTCTCCAGTTGTGGTGAGTGGGGTCCACTCTTCATCGCGGTGTGCGGGCCTCTCACTGTTGTGGCCTCTCCCATTGCGGAGCACAGGCTCCAGACGCGCAGGCTCAGTAGTTGTGGCTCACTGGCTTAGTTGCTCCGTGGCATGTGAGATCTTCCCGGAGCAGGGCTCCAACCCGTATCCCCTGCATTGGCAGGCGGATTCTTAACCACTGGGCCACCAGGGAAGCCCCCCGCACTGTATTTTAAGTGTGAACAGATTTGAACAAGGGAGTGGCCTGATGCAGCCTATCTTTTTAATTTTTTAATTTTTTGTGTGTGGTATGCGGGCCTCTCCCTGTTTTGGCCTCTCCCACTGCGGAGCACAGGCTCTGGAAGCACAGGCTCAGCGGCCATGGCTCACGGGCCCAGCCGCTCCGCAGCATGTGGGATCCTCCCGGACTGGGGCACAAATTCGTGTCCCCTGCATCGGCAGGCAGACTCTCAACCACTGCGCCACCAGGGAAGCCCTTTTTTTTTTTGGATGTGGACCACTTTTAAAGTCTTTATTGAATTTGTTACAATATTGCTTCTGTTTTATGTTTTGGTTTTTTGGCCCCGAGGCATGTGGGATCCTAGCTCTCTGACCAGGGATTGAACCCTCTCCCCCTGCGTTGGAAGGCTGGACCGCCAGGGAAGTCCCCAGCCTGTCTCTTAAAGAGGTCTCTTTGCACTGTAGGGAGGTAAAAATAGAAACTGAGACCAGTTATTAAGCCCTACGGTGGTCTACTCGTGCTCACGGTGGCTTAGATACAACACTGGGGGATTTGGACTTCATCCTGAAGGTTTGGGGGCCACCGAAGTCTTTTAAGCAGGAGCATGTCATGACTCAGTTTCTGTTTCAGAACAGTCACTCGGGCAGCATGGAAGGTGGACTAGGAGATCAACAGTGGGCAGGACTGGCTACATAGTTTGCAGGGCCCAGTGCAAAATGAAAATAAGTTCAAATTTCAAGATGGCGACAGAAGAGCATGAAACCAAGTACAGGGCCCTTCTAAGCATGGGGCCTGTGGGAACTCATCCATGAAGCCTGCTGTGACCTTGGAGGCATGGAGGGATTCCAGGTTTTCCCCCTTCTGCTCTTGACTGTCACCCAAAATATAAAAGAAAGCAAGAAACAGAAACACAACTCCATCATCAATAGACTTAGGAGACATCTAAATCCCTGAAGCACAACAAGAAACAAAGCAAATGGCAGAATGGCACAGGACCGAGCAAAGAGGAGGAAAGTCTAACTGAGTGTCTGCAGGAGGTACCAAGAAGAGGAAAACCGGGATTCCCTGGTGGCACAGTGGTTGAGAGTCTGCCTGCCGATGCAGGGGACGTGGGTTCGTGCCCCAGTCCGGGAAGATCCCACATGCTGCGGAGCTGCTGAGCCCGTGAGCCATGACCGCTGAGCCTGCGCGTCCGGAGCCTGTGCTCCGCAACGGGAGAGGCCACAACAGTGAGAGGACCGCGTACCGAAAAAAAAAAAAAAAAAAAAAGAAGAAGAAGAAGAGGAAAACTTATGGGTTACAGAAAACCTAGGAAAGATTCAGAAATGGCAGACACCAGATACAGCAGAAAACCAAAGTGAGGCAGAGGGCTAGACATGGGGATTATTTGAAACCCTGTGTAAAGGAGTAAGTGAGACCACTCCAGGGAACTCCCAAACCCTGCAGGAACAAACCTGACGTTTGTTCTGGAGTCAGGGAGTTATGAAATAAGTAAAGCAGGGAGACTCCAAAAATGGGAACATCAGAAGACCCAAGAAAATCAAACCAGAGTCTGCCTGGTAAAGAGCTCCCTAGACACTTCCCCACTGAACTCCGGATACCAGTGGCTGGGCTCCCACACAGGAGATGGAAGAAGCCTTCTCCAGTGAAACCAAATGACCCCACAGAAAAGACCAACAAATACTGGATTTGGAACTCCCAATAAAAACAGCCACCTGTCCACCTGATCAAGACATGCTGGTCCACAAGCCCACTGTGCTTCCAACAGAAACATCCAAGATTAATCAAATATTTGAGAAACATCCAAGATTAATCAAGTATTTGAGAAAACATTAAAGAAAAAAAAGGGAGGGAGAAAGGAATTCATAAAGAAAAGAGGGAATTGTAGAAAGCAGAACAATTCAAAGAAATTATAATTTATAGCCTCAGAAAAATAACAGAAGATATTATTGATACATCCATGAGGGCTTCCCTGGTGGTGCAGTGGTTGAGAATCTGCCTGCCGATGCAGGGGACACGGGTTTGTGACCCGGTCGGTCGGGGAGGATCCCACGTACCGCGGAGCGGCTGGGCCCTTGAGCCACGGCCGCTGAGCCTGTGCGTCCGGAGCCTGTGCTTCGCAACGGGAGAGGCCACAACAGTGAGAGGCCCGCGTACCACAAAAAAAAAAAAAAAAAAAAAAAAAAAAAAGGATATATCCATGAGACAAAAACAGGATGCAGTATTTAAAAAAAAAAAAGAACAAATTAAAAACGGCAGTCAAAATGTAAAAGTCGGTAGTAGGGTTGATGATAAAGTCAATGAAATCTCCTCAAAAGTAGAACAAAAAGATAAAGTAAAGGATAATAACAGAAAATAGATAAGAAAATTCAAGGATTAGTCCAGAGGATCAAAATTTACTATTAGGAGAAATATAATGAAAGAACTAAAAGGAAGAGGAAATTGTAGCAGTTTGTATTTTCTAAAGATGGCTGCAATATTTCCTATCCTACACACTTTTCTAGAACTTTGCCCCCGTCAAGAGGTGGTGTCTAACTCTCTTACCCTTGAATCTTGAAAGGTTTTTGTGACTGTATTTGCCAGTATAATATAGTGGAGGGTAGCCTATGTGAATTCTAAAGCTAGGTCATCAAAGGCAATTCTCCTCCTGCTTTGCTGGAAGAATTGCCCTGGAGCCCTGAGCCACCATGCCGTCCTATTGCCCCAAGGCACAATGCTGCGAGGAAGCCCAAGCAAGGCCATGTGGAGAGATCACACAGGCTACCCTGAGAAGAGAGAGAGGAGCCCAGTAAGGCTGCAGATGCTTCAGTCCCCAGTGTTCCAGCTCCAGCTACCATCTGACTATAATCTCATGAGAGACAACTACCTAGCTGAGCTTTTCCCAGATCTATCAGAGGTTATAAAACGATTGTTGTGGCTTTAGGTCACTAAGTTTGGGGAATGATTTGTTACAAGGCTATAGCTAACTAGAACACTGACTAAGAGATAATGAAATTTCCCAGATTGAAAGATACAAGTTGACACATTTAAAAAGGCCTGCTGGGCTTCCCTGGTGGCGCAGTGGTTGAGAATCTGCCTGCCAATGCAGGCAACACGGGTTCGTGCCCCGGTCCGGGAAGATCCCACATGCCGTGGAGCGGCTGGGCCCGTGAGCCATGGCTGCTGCGCCTGCGCGTCCGGAGCCTGTGCTCCGCAATGGGAGAGGCCACAACAGTGAGAGGCCCGCGTACCATTAAAAAAAAAAAAAAAAAAAAAAAGGCCTGCTGAGGGGACTTCCCCTGGCGGTCCAGTGGTTAAGACTCCATGCTTCCACTGCAGGGGGCATGGGTTTGATCCCTGGTTGGGGAACTAAGATCCCGCATGCTGTGCAGTGCAGCCAAAAAACTTTTTTAAATAATAAAATAATTTTAAAAATAAAAAAACCCACTGAGGGCCTGGCAAAATTAATGGAGCCACTCTAGGGCACAAGTGAAATTTCAGAACAAAAAGATTAAGTAAAAAATATTTTTTTAACAGTAGGAGTGAGTGTTACACCAAGCAGAGAAATGACACAGAAGAACAAATATCCATATGGCACTGAACTGCTCAAAAATAACAACAAAAGCTACAATGGACCGATGTCTTTGCTTGAGGTAGGATGTGCTCTGGTAATAACAAATCCCAAATTAACACAGCAGTTTATTTTTTGCTCACATAATAGTTCTGGATAGATGTTCAGTTAATAGGCAGGCTTTCTTTCATGGGACCCAAGCTCCTTCCACATTGTGGCTCAGCCATACCACAGGCTCCCTCCGAAACATTTTGTGCCCTGGTCCCCTTTGGCTGTCTGGTGAAGCCTGTGGCCCCATCCTCAGAATATTTTTAAATCTGTAACACAAAACTCACAGTAGTAAAAAGCAAACAAATTATATGGACATATAGCTATCAAAATATAAAAAGACAATCTGTAATATAATAATTAATACATGTGCTTCCATATTAATTCAATAGCTAACAAGACAGTACAATTAAAGCATAGGTGATTTAAAGTTGCATTTATTTTTTAAAAAACGTTATCAATGGGCAGGCTGACGACATTTGTGGCCTGCATACCTCTCAATATTAAGGAAAGTGAAGAATTCTTATTTGAATCATCCAGTTTTGCAAACCTTTAAAAAAAACAGCCAAAACCACTCACCTACCTTCACATATTCACTGACCGACAATGGCAGGCAGGGACTAGCGGAAAGCTGCACAGATCTCTGCTTTACCAGTGAGAATATGTGGCTTCCCCATTCGGTGGCTGAATGCCTCCTCTACTCAGCACCGGCCATTTGTGTTACATGACTGTCTGTCAACAGGAAGGCTGCAATTATGTGCAATCTAGTGGCAGGTCTAATAAGCACCGTGATTTCCTAGTAGTGATGACTGTAATGATATTTTGAGATATCTGCAACAACTGTAATGTGATATGAAATTATCTGTGATTTCTACTGGTGACAAAATCACAGGTACTGATAATACTACTGTAGTTTGTCATCTGCATTCGTCATAGAAAGAAATGCTAAATTTCTTTAAAGGAAAAGTTAAGGAAAATGAAGATATACTCTCCCCATCCAAGTTCATAGAACCCCCTGACCTTTGGGTCCATGAACCCCAGGTTACAACACTTGCTCTGGAGCTCTCTTGTCTGCAGCCAGCTGTTAGAAAGGGAAGAGCATGCGAAGCTACACAGGTTAAGTCTGCACAGGCCAAGCCTGAAACTGGCACACGTCATTTCCATTCATATTCCACTGGAGAGAATTTAGTTACATGGCTACACCTCCCAACAAGGGATACTGGGAAATATAAGCCCATCTGTGTACCCAGAAAGAAGAGAACAGATCTGGGTGCCCAGCTAGCAGTCTCTTCCATAGTCAGTGGCATATGTGGCCTTCTTGCCTCTCATAGGACACACTCAGTCCCCTTCCAAGGGAGTCAAAGCAGAGCCCCATCCAGCCTCTGAATTCTGCTTCATGTCCAGGTCCTCGAGGTGATGTGCAGTCTTTTCTAACAAGTCTGATGGAATTTCTCTTGGTCCAAAGAGTTAGGAACTGTGCTCCACCCTCCAACCCTGCACACACCCAATATATAGGATAATTGCATCTAAGATTGGGAAACACAGACCGTCCCTGGTCCATAACAATGGTGCACCCTGCTGGGATCCCCAGCCTTGCCAACGGAGGTGATTACTTCGTGGGTGCCTGTACCTTCTCTCTTGGAGGCACTGTCCGTCGTCTCCATAGCCCCTGATCGTCCCTCTGGGAAATTCTCTGTTATCTCCTGTGTCCACACCTGAAGTGGGTATTGGGAGGATTCCCTTTTTGGGGGTCCCACTGCTTTCACAGCCCACTTGTTGCTCATGGAAACTTGGGAGTCCAATGTTGTTGTAAAGTTTTTTTAGGCTATGTTTATGGTTTCCTTCAGAATGTAATTTCTTCCTTCAAATAGATTTCTGATCTATTTGCTTCCCATTGGTTACATATGCTGCAACCACATCCAAAGCTTCCTAGACATGGTTCTTAAATCTATTTGTTTGTTTTTTGCTTCTTTGTCCTTATGCCAATTTAGCTGTCAAATTAATACCATCTACTGTAAAGCCATGTGTAGCAAGAGGCTTATTAGAGAGACAATGTCCTTAACTTTATCCTGCTGCAGGGATGAGTTCCCTTGTTTGTTTGTTTTTTATAAATTTATTTATTTTATTTTATTTTTGGCTGCGTTGGGTCTTTGCTGCTGCACGCAGGCTTTCTCTAGTTGCGGCGAGCAGGGGCTACTCTTTGTTGCAGGTGCGGTCTTCTCATTGTGGTGGCTTCTCTTGTTGCGGAGCACAGGCTCTAGGCGTGCGGGCTTCAGTAGTTGCAGCACACGGGCTCAGTAGTTGTGGCTCACGGGCTCTAGAGTACAGTCTCAGTAGTTGTGGCACACAGGCTTAGTTGCTCCGTGGCATGTGGGATCTTCCCGGACCAGGGCTCAAACCCGTGTCCTCTGCATTGGCAGGCGGATTCTTAACCACTGCGCCACCAGGGAAGCCCGAGTTCCTTTGTTTAACTGAGATGACTTCATGGTCTTTGTGACTTAAAGATTTATTTAGTCTTATCAACTCCTTTGTTAGGTCCAGAAACTGTTTCTTCAAACTTTAGTCTCTACTTGCTTTCCTGAGCTCATCTTTGCCTGGTGACAACCTAAGTGAAGTAAGTAACTGACAACAAAGCCTGTCTGTTTTTCTAACCTGTTCCACTGTAAGTACAGTCTCAGTCAGTAGGATATTAAATTATCTCTGGTATCAGTTTTACCAAATGCTTTTGTCCCAGCATAAGCCATATCTCCTTCTCTCCATCCCGTTATATCTGTTTCCTCACCACCTACCCCTAGACAAAGCCACTATTTTCGTTTTTAGGATGGCATCACCCCACTCCTAGAATCAATTTCTGTACTAATTAGAGTAGGTTAGACTGCTAAGGACTAACCTTAGCAGGTTAGACCAAATAGACCTTAAAATTTCACTGGCTTAATAGGTGTTTATTTTTAACACACTAGATATTTATTTTTAGCTCACATAACATACCTGGGTGCATTGTTCAGGGCAGGACAGTTATCTAGGTGGTTATTCAGGAACTGACATTCCTTTCAACTCATGGCTTTGCAAACCCATAGCATTTCATTTTCATCACCTCCATCCATCTTGCCAGGAAGGAGAAAAGCATGGAAGAGCATACATAGGAGGGTTTGAATGAGCCAGGCCTGGAATTTTAATTTCCATTAAAGGGAACTTAATCTCACGACCAAACTTTATTGCAAAGGAAGCTAGAAAATGCACTCAAACTGCGTGCCCAAGATTTTGGTGGATAGCTAGTAGTCTGTGCCATGGTTATTTTCACCCTAGGCTTCTATACCCAGCCAATTTACCGATCATGTATGTGGATGGCAAAAAGACATTTCCAAACACCCAAAATCTAAAAAATACATCTTCCAATGACCCTTTGTCAGAAAGCTACTGGAAAATGTGCTCCACCAAAAAGAGAAATTAAACCAAAAAAGAAAATAACATGGAATCCAGAATACAGGGAAGAACAATTGTATAGATCTGGAGAGCCTTCAGTCCATATTACAGCAGAAGTTTGAAGGGCTCCAGGAGATCTCTCTCCAAGAAAAAAGAAGAATGGGATGATAAATTACAGCGTGACAGAGAAGAAAAATGTAATAGGGTATATCTTATACAAAGTTGTTGAAAATTGAGATGTGATTAGTAGGATTTGGAGAAGGGGTATCAGTGAGCTAAACTCATAAGGTATATATTAGTCAGGATGGATGAAGTTATTCTATAGTAACAACTCCAAAATCTAAATGACATAACATAATAAAAGTTTATGTCAGGGGGCTTCCCTAGTGGCGCAGTGGTTGAGAGTCCGTCTGC
This sequence comes from Kogia breviceps, assembly GCF_026419965.1. NCBI lineage: Eukaryota > Metazoa > Chordata > Mammalia > Artiodactyla > Physeteridae > Kogia > Kogia breviceps. The sequence continues at coordinate 74,834,080 of NC_081319.1, forward strand.
CGATGCGGGGGACGCGGGTTCGTGCCCCGGTCCGGGAAGATCCCACATGCCGCACAGCGGCTGGACCCGTGAGCCATGGCCACTGAGCCTGCGCGTCCGGAGCCTGTGCTCCGCAATGGGAGAGGCCTCTCCACAGTGAGAGGACCGCGTACCACACACAAAAAAAAGTTTATGTCTTTCTCACATTATTCTCACGTGGGTTGTCAGGGGTTCTGCTCCATATGGTCATTCAGAGACTCATTGAGTGGCTCTACCAATTTGTAGCCACCCCATTTGGAATACACGGCATCCTCAGTCCCATGGCAGGGCAGAGACTAAAGAAGCACATTTGAGCGTTTCCTGTCTCGTAAGTGATACTTATCACTTCCTCTTACACTCTCATTGGCCAGAAACAATCACGTGTCCCTCTCTCACCAGAAGGAGTGTCAGAAGTGCACTCTTCCACGAGCTCTGAAGGGGAGGAGGACTGGTAACATTCACCAGGTGAAGTTTACAAAACAATCTAAAATGAATGAATCAAGAGACAGCATCGTAGGCATGTTACTTTAAAATATAGAAGTAAATACCAGAACATGTTGAAAAGCTAAAAGAAAAAACGAAAAGGTTTGCGGATAGTGCCTCTAGTGAGCCTGGCAAGTAACCAGCATGGGGAGTGGAGCACAGGAGACCGCTGGGTTGTGTGGTGAGCTTTTCAGCATTGTTTGACTTTTTAAACTATCCACATGTACTGTTTTTGTTAAACTGTATATAACTTATTTTTTTTAAGTTGCTTGAACAATTATGACAGAAGCCAGGGAGACTGTCACAAGCATGCCCTCAGGAACCATATCTGGAATGATAACTGAGGTCAGTGTTAGACAACTGGTCAGCGGTTTGCGGAATCCCCATCCTCCCTGATCACTCCAAGGATACCGACGTGCCTTGGTCGAGCTCTTTCCCTGGGTCTCTCCCAGGAGACTTGAATTTGCTTAGAGAGCCCAAGTGCTGCCTCACAGCCTCTTAGCCCTTCTCAAGCTTCAGCTCTCTCTTACTACTCTTTACCTTCCTCGATTCAAAGATTCTTCTCCTTGTGAAGGTGAGTGCAAAATACAGGTTGAAAGCTCTCACTCTTGCACTTATCTATTAGCAAAACCCCATTGGTCCAAGGCTTTTCAACTCGTCCTGACACTTTCTTCTCTTTAACTTTCTTTTTGAAAACTTTTAAGTTAGGGCTCTAACCTACGAGGAGTTTCTATTAACCCCTTTTTGTTCTTGTTACATGCTCTTCTTACCATCTTTGTAAATGTCCTGTTCACACCAGAGCATCCCCAGCGACCCCCCAAGCCAGTCCTTTGGATGTCTCCTTGTTTCCCTCCACACAATGTCCAGAGAGAACATCAGTGAAGTGCATTTGATCATGGCATCCTTCATAACTCCCCTTTGTCTTAGCAAAATATCCTGGCCCTTTCCAATCTGTCCCCACCCCCCTTTCCACCCTCATCCTTCCCCGCCCCCACGTTCAGGTGCTTCCGCCACACCCACTCTACTTGCTGTTTCCAGAACCTGCCAGGATCTTGGGCCTCCATCTTGGTCCCTGCCAGTCTCCTTTACTAGAATGTCCTTCCCCTGCTGGGTGCAGCTCTCCCAGATTCCTAGCAGCAATAGAGGAAGGGAAAGAGGCCCATTAGAATGGGTGGTGTGAGTTCAACACCCACTTAGTAATGCTAACATTGGGAAAGTCACTCAACTTCTCAGAGCCTCAGTTTCTCAGCTGGTATTCAGGCTTGTCTGGATTATCTTTAACATCTCCTTCTGGTCTAATACTAGCCACCTCCCCTTCCTCGCCATGAAAATTATACTGAATTGTAATTTAGTCTTTAAGAGCACAAATTCTGGAGTTAGAGACAACCAGCCTGGGTTCAAATCCCAGCTCTACCACTTACTAGCTGTGTGACCTTGAATAAGTTCCAAAACCTCTCTGTGCCTCATTTTCTCACTATTCAATGGTAGACAGTAATAGTAGTGGTTTCATAGGGTTGTTGTGAGAATTAAATGATGCATGTGTTACACATATTCATATGTTGTGATATATATGAAGTGCTCTGTCACAGCTCTAAAAAGCACGTAATTATTATCATTAGTTTCCTCCACCAAACTGAGCGATTTGAGGAACAGGGCTATATCCCCTTTCTCTGTAAATACCCAATGCCTAGAATTTTGCCCAGCATGTATAAAAAGCTCAGTCATTTTTTCCCCAATGAAAGAGAGAATTGGGATAAACTGTCATTGCATCATTTGAGTTAGGTTTCAAGAGCTTTGCCTAACCTCCTCAAGCTGTCTTCCCTTTCAGAAAACCATTCCACCAAATTATGTCTGGCCTTTCACTCAACATTTGGAAGACTTGAAGGTGGGGGTGGGGGAGTAATTGGGAGGAATGGAGCTTATTTTAAGCTTTCACGGGCCAGTTCCTATCTCTGAGACCTCTGGAGGTGTAAAAGTCTATGAATTAAAGGGATTTTAAAAAATACATCCCTGGAGAGCTGGGAGTGGTTGAACATTTAGCACACCCAGGGGCTCCCAGGAGGCCACCCCTCTTTGGGGAGACCCAGCCAGCACTGGCCCTTCCTGAAATGTACAAAAGGCAAGTGACTTCTTCACTCCAGGCTGCTACCCAGAGATGGAGGACACTGGAAAGGGAGAGGTGGGGAGAAGAGTCCCTGAACTCTCCCTGGGAGCCTCAAAAGCATCACGCATGCAAGAGGTACTAAAAGCTGCAGCTGCTAAAGGCCGTACCAGTCCAGGTCTGAACCAAAGAAATGAGTGACAAGGGGAAAGAGCAGAGCTGGGGAATTGATCAGGGAGGGCCCAGGAAGGCAGGGGGAGGGGACAGGTCTCCAGAAAGGCTGGTGGGGAGGTGAGTAATCCAACCTGAGCCGGGTACCTCTGCGCATCGTCTCTATTGCAGGTTATTTAATAAAGAGCCGCCAAAGTGACTGCAATTTCATCGCTAGTGTACCCACGCCTCACAGTTCTGTGTCTTAACCTCATTGCTGGGGCTCCCGAGGCCCCCTACCCAACCCCCACCTCCCCAGCCCAATGTCCCTCTGCAGCCACTGGGGCGGAGCATCTCATTTTGCTAGAATGTGATCCATTTATCAAAGGACAGGATTAGCCCCCCTCCTCCACATTCGGAAGGCAGAGCCTTCCTCTTTCTAATTTCAACTTGGCAACAGCTTAGGTTATTAACCTACTGAAACATCCTCCAGGGTCTACCTCTCACACCACGCTGCTTCCCCCCATGTTTTCCCAGCATTCACTCTCTGATTCTCTTTTTCTCCAGGGCTGTGAAACTTTTAACTTTTTCCATCTTCGGATCTGTATATGTGGATGAAAGACATCCCTCTCCCGACTCCTTTCTGTTGCTGGATAGGGGTGCAGGGCATCAATGATGAGTGGAAGGGCTGAGAGAATGCTCCCTAGGACAAAGGGGAAGCCTTGGGATGAGACATGGGGAAGTGAAGGGAGCTTTGAACTTAGGAGTCAGAAAACCTGGGCTCAGGACCTAATTCTGTTATTCACTCAACCCTTGTCACTTCTCCCACATTCTATTGGTTATGCAAATCACTAAGACCAACCCAGATTCAAGGAAAGAGATTAGACTCTACCTTTGAATGGGAGGGTTGCAAAGAGCCTGTGGCCATCTTTAATCTACCACAGCATAAAAGAGAGACTGTGGTGTAGCAGAATGAGAAGCTTCAAATCCAAACCCTACCTCTACTTCTTACTACATGTGTGCTTTCAGCAAGTCATTTCATGTACTTGAACCTCCTTTTCTTTTTGTCTTAAACAACAAGAAGAAATAAGGAAGGAGAGAGAGAGAAAGAAGGAACAGAAGGAGGGAGGGAGGGAGGAAGGAAGAAAAAAAAGGAGTGGCAATAACATTTATCCTGCCTACTTAGAGTTTTCATTGAGCAAGTAAGATCATTTTAATGTACCTACACATAATTTAATGCCATCTAGATTCAAGGCTTTGTTGCAATTGTTTTTCATGTATGCGCTTTAACTAGGGTGACCACATAATTCATAGTTCAAAGCAGAACACTTTGCAGAGTAAAAGGGAGTGCTATTAATAGTTGTGTAACAGGTGGGAATCAGGACTGAACTCAGCCACCAGCTTGCATGGTCACCTCGCTGTCATAAATAGGCCAGTTTTCAGAGAAGAAACTGAGTATTGTGAACTGGGCCAACTTACCCAGCGGTGAGCAGTTAGTGGGGGGAAAATAAGGAAACATTCTGGGAAGAATTTAGGAAGTCAGAGGTCTAGTTGAGAATCTTTAATGGAATAAGGCAGACTGTAAATAGTAAATGAAAGGAAAGAAATTTTTCTTGCCTCTGGTTCAAGCCATTTCTCCATTCCCAATGGAGAATAGTCAAGTTGTCTATTCAGATTCCCCATTCAACTCCCAGTTGCTGTTCATGCCTCCAGTCTCACCTCTATCCAGTCCTTTCTCCACAATGTTCCCCTCCCCCAGAGAATTCTATCAAGAATGCACATTTCTTGCATCATTCCCTGGCATAAACCCTTGGATGGCTTTTCATCCCCTACAGAAGATCCTTCAACTCCAAGCATGGGACAAGCTCACCATGGTCTGGCCCTTCTCCTACCTGTCTCCCCAGCCTCCTCCCCTGTGTGCTCTGACCTCACACTTTATTTACATTCTAGAAATTCCAAAAATGGTTTATCTCCTGACACGTGATACTGGACTTTATACTGTGATGCCTCTCTCTGCCATCCTTTCAGCCTGGAATGTTCTATCCCATTTACTTTGTCTCTGCAGCCACCCAGGGGTCATCTCCTCAAAGAGGCCTTTTGAGATGCCCAAGGACAGGGACAGTGCTATCCCCAGCGATCATCAAGCATCCCGGGAACACCCCTGGCCTTGGGATACTGGAATGGTTAAGGGCACAGATGTGGAGCCCAGACTGCCTGAGTTCAAACCCCAGTTGATCTTGAGCAAGTTACTTAATCAATCTGTGCCTCAGTTTCCCCATCTGTAAAATGGATTTAATGAGACTCAACTCTTGAGTTTAACTGTGTTGATGTAATACATATATCACTTAATACAGTACCTGGCACATAGAAAGTACTCAATAAATGGCAGTTATCCTCCTCTGACTCGGCCTGCATCTGGCACCCAAGGGCAAAGACAGGGTCTAATTCACATCCCTATCCCTGAAGGATCCTAATAAATGTTGGTTGGAATGAACCAAGTTTGGGAGCTTTTGGAGAACTTCAGGGAGACTCTCTGCTCCAGGGGGAAAGGTTAGAAGTCAGAGGGTAGCAAGAAAAAAGGAAGACTAGGAGAAGAAGAAAACGTTGTTGGGGGTGGACTAATATAATAGGAAGACATTGAAACTTCAGTCTCAGCTCCAGCCTCCCTGGCTCTGCTGCCCTTGTCAGTTCTCTGTCTGTTTCTCCTTCTCCCTGCCCTGTTCCTTAGGTGGCTCCCTCCTGAGATGCGAGGGGCAGCCTCTGACCCCCAACCTCCAGAACCACACATGTGCCTAACCACACGAGGAGACAAACAAAATTTATTTTAATAAAACTTCTATTTGTTTTCTCACTCCATGTCAGAGGGTTGGAGGTTTTTCCTCAAATTTCAATTTTCCTTTCTCTGAACTCACGTTTCTAAATACACCCAAATGAAGATTTTATGAGCAAACCAAGTTATACATAAAGCATTTTTACATTCCTAAACTGACAAAGTGATTTAACTTTGTTAAGGGCACTTAAAGTCAAAGTATTACATATGCTTCAAAATTTCCTCAAATTTCCACTAAAAAAAAAAAAAAAAAAAAAAAAAAAAAAGACTCTGAATGGCTCCAGAATTCCCAGACATTTTCCTGCTCTGGGCTGACCCTTAAGTAGTAAGTTGTGTCCATAAAGCAGCCTTTCCCATGAAGAGCCCTTGAGCTGAGAATACTAAAGTGTCACTGTGTCCTTGGTGTCCAGACACCAGTAGCTCCACCACCCTCCCCTCTCCCCACCCTGTGCTGACCTTCACGAGGAGAAGAGGGCATAAACAGCTGGAGCTACCTCTGTAGTCAAGCTCCCAGAGGCCAAACATCTGGGCAGCTGCCCAGGGCTCCAGCTCCTCCAGCCCTTCTCCATTCTGGTGACAGAAATGCCCCTCTCTCTCCCCAGGCCTCTTGGCAAATGCCTAACTGCCTTCATTAGAAATTACACCCCGTAAAGTGCTTCTTTGGGTCCAGGAAGAATAGGAGAGAAGCCAGTCACCCCACCAGGATCCTATCCTAACAGCTCTTGAATCCCAGAGGTAGATCCAGGATGAGAGGGTGATTGCTGGTCTTTGTCTCACACTAGATAACAGGAGATGGTCAGAACTCTGCCAGCAGGAGTTCAGGCTTAAAGTTCCTAAAATTCAGTTAGTGAGTGAAATGAAAACAAAGAGCTTAGAGATAGATGTTTACGTAGTAGGCACCCACTGTGATCTTGGCATTAGAGGCAGTTTGACCTGAAGGCTCAGGCTCTAGACTCGTCCAGTCCCAGATTTGAATCCGGCCTCTCCTACTTACTGGCAGGGTCCTCGGGTAAATTTCCTACCCTCTCTAAGCCTCAGCATCCTCATCTGTAAAATGGGCATAATAACGATAGTGCCCACATCATGGGTTTAATTTGAGGATTGAATACAAAAGGGCATATAGCAAGTGCTCAATAAATATTGCAATCACTATTGTTGTTCCCAAGGTTTGTGATCCCTTGGAATAGTGAGAAGATCAATCTCTAAGCCAGCACCTGCCTTACCACCACATAACTGATCTCTATCACGAGGCAGGTGTCTGCTTCACTCCACCGGACAAATGCCTCAAGAAACTCATTCAGGCCTTCCAGCTAGCCACCGCCAGCCCCGTCCAGGATCCCAAGTCTCACCAGTTACCTGTGTCTCCCTGTCTCCTCATCTCATCCCACCCCAGCTCAGAGAGAGAGAGAATTCTGGCCAGGACCCCAGAGACCTATCTGCAACTCCCCACCTCCAAGAAAGGGGGCTCCAACAAGGCAGAGCAGTAATGAGATGGAAGATAGGGCTAATCCTGAGCCAAAGGAGGGTCTAATTCGTGCTGTAAAAATCTGTCAGCTGCTAGCTAACAGTTCTGACCCTGAGCCTGGGGGGAGGGGAAGGCCTCAGCTCGCAGGAGCATTTGGACCTGTACCTAAGGGTGTTGTTTTTCTCCCTTTTCCTTGTTTTTTCGTTTTTGGAATGTGAATATAAAGTTTATGGAGGGGCCTGGTCTCCGTTCACACCGGGTGCTAATAGCCCACAGCTGAAGGCAAAGATGAAGAGGAAAATGGGGACGTGGAGCCCCCAGAAGGCGAGGGGAACCAGGAGGGCCTGGTGGAGGGGCCCAGGAGGCGGTGGAAGGATATTTAATATTGAATTTTCTTTTCTTTCTTTTTCTTTTTCTTTTTTTTTTTTAATGTGGAAACTTTTAGACACAAACCGGCCCTGTGTTTAAGTCATTAAAACATCTTTAAGCATTTTCTGGTTTGAGTTTGCTCCACAGCCGTCCCAGTTCCTGGAATGTATTTTATTTTTCTTTTAAGTCGGTGAAAGCAGAGGAAAGGGGTGGGGTGGAGTGGCGGCGGGGGGGGGGGGAGTGCATTTCCAACAGATTTTTCTTTTTCTTGTTCCTAGGGTGGGAAAGAGGGCGGAGACAGAGAGAACAGGGCTCCCTGTGTCTGATCGTTAATCCCCAGGAACCCCGCTTGGCCTTTTAAAGCCGATGCACTTGCTGACACGATATACAGATTAACACTTCCGGTCCTTGTCAGGGGCGTCGCCCGCCGTCGCGGAGGCCCGGGGAATCGCCACGCGCTGGGTTTAATGTCGCCCGGCTTTGGGAGAGGGCGCGCTGTGGTCGGAGCGTCCCATCCGGCACAGGGGCTCGGACTCCTTTCCTCCCGGCGGCGCACGGCGGGATCTCACCCGCTTCCTCCTGGCACCCAGGCCCGGCCTCCTGGGCCGGGCGCCACACGAGGCGGGGACAGTGACTAATGCGGCGGCCCGACGGAACGCGCATGTGGCGGCGAGGGCCCGAGGGGACGCCGCCACGCCCCGGCTGCCCTGACCTCGGGGCAAAGCCCTGAATGCTCTAGCGCCAACGACTCGCCTCTGGCGGCTCCAAGTTGAAGGCCTAGAATCGGGATCCCTGGGCCGCCGGGTCTGAGCCGGACTCAGGAGAGCGGCCCCGGATACCCGCGCGGAAACTGCGCTTTCAGCCCAGACGCCCAGGCCAGGAGAGCCGCTGGGACTTCAGTGGGGTCCCCAGGCCACGTCTCGAAAAGTAGCAGTTACCCTGGCGCTACTCCATCCTCATGACTGGGCAGAGGATGGCCAGCCCAAGGACGGAACCCTGCACGAGCACGCAGGAGGTGCCCTTGATGTGCCGAGTTGGAGCTCTCCCATCAGTGGCGCCCTGCCCCTGCTGAATCCTCTGTTTTTCCGTTTGAACAGTGGGGAAGTCCAAACACCTTTGGGGGAGGGAGGAATGCTCAGTTTTCCAAAAAGGGTTCTTTTTCACAAGATCGGAAAATAGGATGGATGTGCCTCTAAGAGACTGGGCTGGCAGTCCCTAGGGGGTGCGGGACGAAGAGTGAGACCTCACAGTGTAGAGTGAAGTGTAGAGTGAAGCTGAGCGCCCCCTCCACCGTGCTCGGTGGGTTCCCTGAGTGGGGCGGCAGGGACCTGGTGGACGCTTCCCTCAGGACCCAGCGCACCTGGCCCACTGCGCGCCCTCAGCCCTCCCGGGAAGGGCAGTTCCAGCCAACCCCCGTGAGCCCCGCGCTGCCCATTATGGGGACCCTGGAGGCACGAATGCTTCTGCCTTCCAGAGGCAGGTCTGTGCTGCGAACGGGCGGGCCCTGGCAGTAATTTGGCTCTCAAAATTGGTGCCTCAGAAACAGCTGAGAGCTGGCAAGCTCGGTGCCCCCTGGGGTCAGCGTCTGTCAGTCCGCATTAAGAAATGCAAAGCCGAGGCTGCCCGCACAGCCGCCATCGCCTCTCGGCCTGGTGCGTAATTGGTGTCAACTGTTTGATTGTGATAATTGCCCCTGTCTGGGGAAGTGGCTTCCAGGCCCCGGTGGGACAGAGCCCGGTTTGCTGCTGGCCTCTGAGCGCCTCCCGGACCCCTGGCTCTTCTGCCTACTGTTCCTAAAGACCTGCAGGCCTGGCACGCCTGTGGGACTCCCCATCCCTCCTTCCCTTTTCCTGAGAGGGAGGAGTAGGGAGGAGCAAGGTCTGTCCCCCTCCCCCCCCCCCAACACAAACAGCAACTCCTCCTGGAACGATCAGGAACAGGCAGACTTAAGCCTGCAAGATTCACCCCAAGTCCCACCCCATAATGGTCACAGTAACAACTACCTTCCTAGCCATTATCTTGGTTGACCCTGACCAAAGCCTGCTTTAGAGACGAGAAAACTGAGACTCAGGGGCCGGTCTGTGCCTTACACGATATTTGGCAGCATCCCTAGCCTCGACTCACTAGGTGTTGGCATCACACACACACTCCTCTTCCCAGCTGTGATAACCACAGATGCCTCCAGAAATTGTCACATGTCCCCAAGGAGGAGGGAGACAAACCATCCCCAGTTGAGAACCACTGGTTCCAGTTGGACCCCCATGGTGTCAGGAACCAGGTGTCAGACTCACCTGGTTCAACTCATTCAAAGGAAAATGTCCATATCATCTGACACGGTAGGAAAAAGACCTGAGGCCTAGGTTTGTCCAAACTGCAGAAAAGACTAAGGAACAGTTCCTACTCTCAAAGCTTACCTTGGTAGTTAAATACACAGTTTGCTGTCAGACTGCCTAGGTTTAAATCTCAACTGCATTTAGTAAGTGAATATCTGTGCCTCGGTTTCCCCATCTGTAAAATGGAGGCAATAATCGTAACTACCTCATAACAGGCTTATGACGAGGATTTAATAGCTAATGTTTGAAATTATTTAGAAGAGGCCTGGAGCACAGTAAGCACTCAATAAGTGTTTGATAAATAAAATAAAATAGAAATAAAGCCCTTCTGTCTGTGTGGGGGGTGGGGGGGTGGTGGGAGGGATTGTCTGGTGTCTACACGTGAGTGCAATGCAGGGCAGAATCAGGTAAGGGTTGACCAGAGGCAGGAGTGGTGGAGGAAGCAAGACTGACTGGGAGAGAGAGGTGGCCTTGGGGCGGGAGGCTGAGTCTTCAGAGAGAAGGAAAAGATTTGGGCCTGGGATGGCACTAGGAGCTCCGTCCTGACCAGTCACCAAGACAAAGCATGTTTTACCTGGATGAGCAGGGAAGGTGTCGCTCCTGAGGGCAGTCTGCTTTAAAGCCTAAATGGAAGGAATTCCCACTGGTGGTCCAGTGGTTAGGACTCCAAGCTTTCACTGCTGAGGGCTCCAGTTCGATCTCTGGTCGGGGAACTAAGATCCCGCAAGCCGTGCAGCACAGCCAAAAATTTTTTTTTAAATGAAAAATTTTAAAAAAAGCCTAAATGAAGAGCATCCTCCTCCAGGAAGTCTCCTCTGACCCCCTCGGCCTTTCAAAATGACCCCCTGTCCTCTGAGTGTCTGCAACATTGCTGGCTCTACTCATTGGATGTGTAATCAAATAAAGCTTTGTATTGTCCATTGCATAAAGGGTAAGAGCATGGGCTTTGGAGTTTGAATTCATCTCTGATGCTTGCCAGCTATGTAAACTGAAGTATGCAATCCCTGAGGAAAAGCCTCAGTTTCCTCATCAATAAAATGGGCTTAATAAAACCTACCTCCCAAGATGATTGTGAGGATCGAATGAGCTAATGGATGTGACATACTAAACATAAAGCTTAGACCACGGTATGGGTCCTGTGAAATTTGCTAGGTTCTTTACTTTTTAAAAATAACAACGATGATGGTGATTAACATGTATTGCTATTTGCCTCTGTTTTTTTTTTTTTTTTTTTTTTTTTGCGGTATGTGGGCCTCTCACTGTTGTGGCCTCTCCCATTGCGGAGCACAGGCTCCAGACGCGCAGGCCCAGCGGCCATGGCTCACAGGCCTAGCCGCTCTGCGGCATGTGGGATCTTCCCGGACCAGGGCACGAACCCGTGTTTCCTGCATCGGCAGGCGGATTCTCAACCACTGCGCCACCAGGGAAGCCCTGCCTCTGTTTTCTTAACTTGCCCTGATTGGGAAGGGTTTGGAGCCAAGGTTTCTGGAATAAGGGGCTTGAATGTTCAAAGCCCAGTGGAGAACTGAGGTTGGGGGCTGAGGGAACAGTCTGCCTCAGGTGCAGACAAAGAAAAGGTTCATTGTGTGTAGAGAACCTTAAAACAATAATAAAATCGACTAAAAGTCGGTCTGCTTTTTTCTTATCACCAAGCGCCAGCAATTCTGTGTCAGTGATAAAATATTGCTCCCTTGGAAAAAAAAAAAATCTTCTGTTGTGCTATGTTCTAAGCAATTACTGTGGTTACTGTTGAGTTTCAATCATATAGACATGAACTTCAAATGAGTGCATCTCTGTTACTTATTCTTTCATAAAGATTGTACAGAGTAGCTCCTTTGAAAAACTCTCCTGCATACAGTCATCCTGGAGCACACAGAACTCACTACACTCTTCACTTCCAGAGTAAGTTTGTAACAATTCAGGGTCATTAGCCTGGCTTCAGTCACTGTTGTCTCAGTTCCCAGAGTTCTACACACCCCTGCGTTTAAACAGTAGATTCAAAAATAAACCATGATGTGCAGTGATTACAAAGTCACAGACTTGGTCCTGTCATTCTCTATGCAAATCATTCTCTGCAACTTTGAAGCGTCACTCTTTGGGGAGCTTTTCTTCAAGTGTTTCCTTCTCGCCCCTCCCCCCCAAAAAAGCCATTAATATAATCTTAAAGTATTAATCACTTTCATCTTTTCTGTAGTATAATATTCATGTTATTTATTACTTATTGTTTGGTAGGGTTATATACGGTTTAATGAAAGAACATTTTCACTGTCTGATATTTTCCAACCATTATTATTATTTATTATGACAATAATTTTGTCACATGTGGGGATATTTAAAAGATTCACTTGGGATGTCTAATAATTAGGTATTCCACTGGTCTGGAAAGGGCACCTCATGAGGCCACCACTGGCCAGACCCTCATGGCTGCCCACCAGGCTCTGGGACCCCTCCTCACCCAGGGGGCTGGCAGACAGCCCATTGGGCAGCGTGGACTGTGTTTCTCTCCCACCTGCCTTCCCAAGGCTCCTCCTGTGCTATGTCCCTCCCACAGCAGCCCCACCCCGCCCCCGCCCCCTTCCCCCCTGCCCTGTCCCCTCAGCCCAGAAGTCTCAGCTGTGAGTGAGTAGAGAAGCTCCCAGAGGAACTGATGTGAGACCTGAAGGGCAGGCACGCTTTAACACAGGCCACAGCCTCCGCCAGGAACCAAAACAACACTGTGTACGGGTCCTCAGCATGTTGGGGAAAGTGAAACCCAAAGAGAGGTGGTCTCCAGGCTGAGGTCACCCAGCTTGCCAGTGGGTCAGGGGAGAGCTAGGACTCAGCATTCCTGGCCTCCAGGCTGGCGCCCTTCCATGACACCACCCAGCCTTAGCCCAGCTGGGATGGGCTAAGGGGGACTTTAGTCATCAGACACAGGCCTCAGTGGATGCTCTTTCTGGCCAAGAGGGCCATCCTGGGCCCTCTACTGAGTCCAGACTAGCCAGCCCCTCACCCCCAGCCTGCCTTTTCCCTCCCTTAGTGTGAGCGGAGAGCAGAGTCAGGTGTGTGATGGAATTCTCTAGATCCAGGTCCATGTGACCTGCAACCCGGAGGCATTGGTCTTTCCCCAAGGAGCTGGGATTGGCCTCAACACAGACCTCTGGACCCTTGGCCTAGACTGAGGAGGGGCGGAGTCGGGGGGGGGGGGGAGGAAGGACCATGTGACCCGCACAGTGAGGATGCCCCTCCTTTTCAGGAAAAGGCAAACCTGGGGTCCCTTCAAGCCCAAGATGCTAAGCATCTGTAAGTTCTACTTCCAAGAAGCCCCCTTCCCTCCTCCCACTGGTTCTGCTGCTGCTGCTGCTGCTGCTGCTGCTGCTGAGACGGCTGCTGCTCCCATTTCAACCAGCACCAGATCCATTAATAGCATCAATTTTATTTGCACCAGCCTTGGCTCCCTCCCCACTCCCCAGGGGCACTCGATCCAGAATGCCAGGCCCTGCTTCCTTTTCTCCTGGAACACGCTGACTCCCTCCCTTGGGCGCCCAGGGAGTTGGCAGGATAATAACCTACGAGAGGAAAACTCTTCTCCCTGCCTTTCTAATCTTCAGCGTTCACCAAATTAGAAAAGGCATCACAAGCCCATCGGACCAACTGCCGTAGGAGTGTCATGCCATTAACCCCAGGCCGCCTACTGCTGGTGTTGGCAACTGGAGGAGGATGTTTCAGGCCCCCTAACTCTTTCCAGCCCCGTCTCGAAACAGGAGCAGAACCCACCCTCCCCTCTACTTGCCCATCCCCCACCCCCACCTCCACCACTACCCCACCCTCCTCATTCTTCCCATATCCCCCACCTCTACCCCCACCTTCATTATCCTCATCCGCATCCCACCCCTGTCAGTTGGCATGGATTTCTAGGATGGCCAGCGAGACCTCTGGACTCCAGTCCAAGCCCTTTTTTCACGTATGAGAAGACTGAGACCCAGGGAGGGGAGGGCTGCCATCCTACTCTTCCTTTAGGATGTAGCTCAGCTGGCTCTTCACTTGTCCATCCAGCAAAGACTGACAGCTCTTACTCTACGCCAGGCCCCATTCTAGGCACTGGGGACACAGCAGTGGGAAAAACAAAGTCCTCCCGCCGTGGAGCTCACCATCTACTTCTGCCAGGAGGCTGGCCCTCATCCCTGAGGTTGATCCACTTGTCCTCCACATGGGACAACTTGTCAGCCTCCGCACGAGGCCAAGCTCATCCTGGCAACAGGACCATGTCCTGTTCAACTCTGCATCCTTAGCGCTCCCAGGCATCTTGACTGAACTGTCATGACTAACACTTATATAGCACTTACTATGTGCCAGGCACTGAGAGCTAAGTGCTATCATTACTCCCATTTTAGAAAAGGAAACTGAGTCCCGGACTCATCCAAGGTATCCAACTAGCAAGCAATTCAAACCCAGGCATTCTGGCTCCAGACCCCAAACTCCTAATGCCTTGCTCTGAAGGAATGACAGAATGCCACAAACGACGGGCATGCCAGACCTCTCTGGTCCCTTGTTTCCATGCCTGGGGGTAAGAAATTTCTTCCTTACACCTGACACCAATCTCTGCAACTGCAAACACCACTGGTGCTTTGTTTTGCAACCTCCACGGACGTGGGGCGTGCAGACAGCTCCTGCTCTCAGTAAGATCACCTCACTAAGCACAGGAGCCAGGCTGAAACCAGGCCGGGGACCCCAGTGGCCCTCAGATGCTCACTTCCCTCTCCCTGCCTCGGAGACCTGCCATCCCAAATCCTATCCATGCCACCTCGTCCAGAAAGCCTTCCTGTGTCTGCAGCAGCAGCCGGAGCAGGAAGGGGTCTAAGCCAGCCTGTGTGCCACCTGGTGTGGCTCTGCCTGGTTGTTCTCTCCAATAGCCTAGGGCTGAGCCCATAGTATATGCTAAGTGAATGTTGGTTGGTTGGTTGGTTGACTGACTGTTTCTCCTTGGGCGGGGTGGTGCAAGGCCAGGGCTGAATCCTAGCCCCAGCCCTGCTATAATGCACTGTGAGACCCGGGGCAAATTACCCCCTTTCAGAGCCTCAGTCTCTTCCTGTACTTAGAGGGGTTGAGTAATTTAGACGATCTCTGGGTTACTTTCCTCTGTAAAATTCTAGGTTCGACTGTAAACACTCCCTTTACGGGTCAGCATCAAGCAGAATCTCCTTCCCGGATCCTGAGTAAGACCTGTGGGCTGAGACAGGTGATCACATGAGGAGTGTCTGCAAAAGAGCCTAGAGAGGAGGCGTCATCTTCTGGGAGGGACAGAGCAACCTCTGGGAAGGATCTTTCCATAGAATCGGGGAGGCAGGAACGAGGAATGAGAATAACACTGCACCCCTGCCCTATGCCAGGCCCTGCTGTGGGTACCCTACATGTTTTCTTGTATTCAGTGCTCACAGCCTCCCCGAAGGGAGTGTCTCATGCCCATTTTACAGATGAGGAAATTGAGGCTCCTCTCCAAGGTCACATAGCATGTGTATACTTGAGGGAGTGGTGGGGCAGGTCTGTCTGACTTCAAAGATTGGGCTCTGCCCATGGCACAGAGCTGCATCCTCCAGCCACCCCGGTCTGCATGTGCCTGAACCGTGTCCTGTCCCCATGCTCACACTATGTCTGGAGAGCCACAGCTGAGTGTGTGCGTGTGTGTGTGTGAGAGAGAGAGAGAGAGAGAACACAAGTGAGCTGGGGGAAGATTGGAGTCCCAAAGGGGGTTAAAAGAGAAAGAAAGGAACAGTTGAAAGAACAGAGGGAGGGAGTTAATACGCAGAGTAATGAGGGTGACAGCAATAACAATAATAATAACAAGGATAGCACAAACCTTGCCTTTTTTTCCCCCACGGCGTATGTGAGCTGGAGAAGGGCTGAGGGGATTAATCTCTTAAAAAATAAGAGCCATGTGAGGAGACAGGCAGTGATTAAGGTTTTAACTGATCAGTCTGCATCTGACAGTGAACCAGCTATTATCTTAACGGAATCAAACGAACATTCAAAGCCGTGCTCAGCCCCAAACATGAAAGGAGATGTCATCTGCTGGCAGCTGGCAAGCCGCAGGGGGAGCCGAAGGGGAGAGAGGAATGGAGGGAGAGGAGAAGAGAGAGGGAGGGAGAGAAAGAAGAGTGTCACAGGGAGGGAGAAGGGAAGATGGAGAGAAAGAGGAGTGAAGGGGCCGGAGGGCTTTGGCAGTGCCCCGTCGGCTGCCCCCCTTCCTCCCCATCTCTCCGCAGGAGAACCGGGTCCCTGTCCTAAAGCACAGGTGTCACCGCCCTGCTCAGAAGCCCTCGGTGCTCCCCGCTTCCCAAGGGAATGAAGATGGGCTGGGAGGAAGCAGAGGCCAGGGGATGGGCTGCCAGGCTCTGGCTGGAATCTTGTTTCCTGGAGAGCGGATACCAGGACTCCCGCCCTCTCCCCAGTCCCACAGTTCCAGCATATTGAAGGCTCAGTACATTTTCCCTAAATAAATAAAAGAAAAGGGACAAGAAAAAAGAAACAAGACCAAAAAGGGAGAAAATGGCTTTGCTAGGAACTCTGGCTCATTTTCTAATTTCATTTTCCCAACAACTCAGCAATAAACGTTACAATCTGGACGAAGAAATCCAGAGGCCAGAGAGGTGAAGCCTCTTCTTGCTGCAGACCCCACAGCTTGAAAGAGGCAGAGCTGGGATGTAAACCCAGGCCTCTCTAGCGTTTTTTCACCGGGAAGGGAGATAGAAGAGCAGAGAACCAAACCGGGAAGCACCAGGACAAACCAGAGAAAGGAGCGATGAGGGGGACCTCCGTTCTGGCACATCATGCCTGGAGAGTAAGCAAAAGATGTTCGCTTCCCATCCCACTGTCCCAAAGCAAGGGTGCTGGACAAGGAGGACTTCAGAATCGGCTGGCCCCTGGGCCCCCGGGCCTGGACCGGTGCCTTGTGCATCATTGGTGCTTGTTAAGAGTTTGTTGGGGGAGAGGCGGAGGGAAGGGTGGGGCCACAAGGCAAGCTGGGCAGAGACAAGACGGGGAGAATGACCTGGTCTCTTACCCTAGCCCACTGCTGGTCAGGCTCTGACACCCCCGCCCCCCAGGAGAGGCCTGAGCAAAGGAAGGGGGCATCCCCAGCTCCTCGCCACGCGCGCCACCAGATGGAGGGAATACTGCCTACGGCTGTGCATGGGTGTGCGAGCCGGGGGAGAGAGAAAGAAAAAACACTGGAAAAGGAAAGCTTTAGAGAGAGAGAGAAAGGGAAAATATCAGAAAAATCGACACACACAGGGGCCCTGTGCGTGGGACAATTTATTTGCTCGTGTGGAGCTGATCCGCTAACCCCACTTCTCTTCTGGCCTTACTGACTCTCTCACCCACTTGAGGAGACATCTGTTTCCCAGAGAAAATAGACATATGGTCCTCCCTCTTCCTTCTTTGTCATACACTCGCAGTCTCTCTCACACACAGGCACACACAACAAATACACACACTCTCACACACAGAGACAACAAATACACACTCTCTTACACACACACAATCTCACACACGCGCGCGCAGCCAGTGCTGGGTTCCCCCTCCCAGAATTGCTCCTTTTGGTCCAAGTCCACACTGTGAGGCCAGATGGGGTCCAGTCGTTTCTCTGGGGGTGGAGCTGGCCCTGTGCTTCCCCCTTCCTGAATGCAGCCTTCAAGCCTGGCCCGGAAGGGAGGAAGCCAGGGCAGAAGCCAGCAGCCGGGAGTGGTGGGTGAATGGGCTGGAGGCAGGGGCTCCCCAGAACTGCAGTGACTCCCTCTCCAGGCGTCCAGTCCCTCCCTTTCCCTCCACCTCCACCCAAGTCCAGGACATGCCCATTTCATGCCTGAATTGTGGCCATGGTCTCCTAAGCCATCTCTCCGTCTTTAATCCACCTGCACACCACTGCTGGGGGACCCTTTCACACACAGCCCAGATGGCAGCCCTCCCTGGTTAGAAGGCTGCAAGGATCAAGTCCAGCCTACCCTAGCTGGGCTTGAAGGCTCCCACGGTCTGCCCTTTGCACTCCTCTCTGCCTGGGCTCCTGCTGCCCAAGCCCCCCACTCCCCTCCCCAGCCGCAAACGTCTCCACCCGTGCAGAGTCCCTCTCTCCCCATCCCTGAGCACGACACAGGCATAGTCCCGCTTTACACATGCAGTCACTGTTTGCATCCACCTGGAGACCTCTGTCCCTTCTCGCCACCAAGCCAAAGTCTCCTCTCGTGAGGGATGATGAGATTAACTCAAATTGCTGAGCACCTATCCCATGTCAGACACTGCTGCCCTTTATAGGAAATAAATCAGTTACTCCTCACTGGAGCCCTAGAAGATAGATCCATGGTACAGAAAGGAAACTGCCACAGAGAGAGGCTAAGCATCTTGCAAGATCACAGAGACACATCCAGAAAGTGGCAGAGCTAAGATTTGAAAGCAGGGAGCTTGGCTGAGTCTGTGCTGAACCACTGGACTGCCCTCCCCTCCAGGGGCTTCCCTCCCTCCTTGAAGCCTTGACTGGCCACCCAGCCCCCATGTCCAGTCTCTTTGTCCTCCAACTTCCTCAAGTATGTTATCTGTACCTCTCCTGAATTACACAATGCCTTGAATTAATACTTTGATCTCGGCGTGTGTTAATTTTATCTCATGAACTAGATTATTGATTATCAGGAGTATAAACTGTTGTTGCCATTACTCTTATAGATCTCCCCCACCCTCACCAGTTACCTAGCACGGTGCTAGGCATGTGGGTGAGAAATAAAAATAGCACCAGCTAACATGTAGTGCGGCCTTACTCTGTGCCAGGCACTGTTCTAAGTACTTTCCACAGATTCCATGTATTTATCCTTCACAGATGAGAACACAGATGGAAAATTGGGAAGGTTCAGTAATTTTCTTGCTCAAGGTCACACAGATGGCGGTGGGTTAAAGAGGACTGAAAATTCTTTGTCATTCCTCCACTAAGAGGTGGAGTTTCTTTCTTTTCCCCCTGAATTTAGCCAAGAGGGTGTGGCAGAAGTGAGGTCATTCCACTTCTGAGACTTAGTCTTAAGAAGGCCTGGAATCTTCCACTTGTGTGCTTCAGGGAGCTCTGAGCTGCTGTGTAAGAAGTCTGGTTGTCCAGCTGGAGAGCTCATGTGGAGAGGCGAGGTCCTGAGGGTCCACGGAGAGCAAGGAGCCCAGCCATCCCTTGGTTAGTGACTGAAAGCAACAGGTTCTTATGGACCGGGTGTCTGGACACAGCCCTGGGCTAATTGCACTCTGGGAGTATAGAGCAGGGAGGTGGGGGTGAGAAGGCAGGGCTCTGGACACCACCTCCAACCTCCCAACACACACACACACAGACACACACACAGACACACACACATACACACACACCCGCAACACTCATTGATCTCTACAGAACTTCCACAGAAGCCTTTCTGTGAAAAATGCATTCTGGCTTAAAAGCCACTGGACCAGATAATCTCCAAAGCCCCTTCTAGCCCCTACATTCCAGGATTCCATGACTGAATGATGGGAATGAATCGATGGGTGGATGGTCAAACCGTCGTGTTCCATCTCTGGATGAATGATGTGGAGGTACCCAGAGAGGGGATGAATCCCTGACACACTGAGTGACTTGGAATGCAGGGGAGCTCTGGAGCTTAGTGAAAGAAAGGTAGGGAGGAAGGTGCTAGAGATGCCTGCAGGGGTGAGAAGGGATGGAGAAAGGTGAGCCTGGGGGCTGTGGATAGGGCTGGGGAGGCAGCCCAGCGTGTCTGGCACTCACCATAAAGAGGCAGTGTGGTATCAAGGGTTACGCGCACGGACTCTGGAACCAGCAGGCCTAGGTTTGAATTCCAGCTCTGCCCTTTACTGGGTGTTGACCTGTGACACTGTGGGGGTTTTTTTGTTGTTGTTTTTTGTTTTTGTTTTTGTTTTGCGGTACGCGGGCCTCTCACTGTTGTGGCCTCTCCCGCTGCGGAGCACAGGCTCCGGACGCGCAGGTTCAGCGGCCATGGCTCACGGGCCCAGCCGCTCCGCGGCATGTGGGATCTTCCCGGACCGGGGCCCGAACCCGTGTCCCCTGCATCGGCAGGCGGGCTCTCAACCACTGCGCCACCAGGGAACTCCATGACACTGCTTTTAACTGCTCTAAGCCTCAACTTTCTCATCTGGAGAAATTACATAAAATATAAATTATATAGTACCTGTCTCATAGAGCTGGCCTGGGGTAAATGAGATGATGCAGGTAAAAAGCATAATCCGATGCTTGGCACTTAGCACTTGCTATACAGCAGCTGTGGCTTCTTTTTAGGAGACCCGGAGTGGCTGGCATTAGCTGAAGCCCCAGTAGCATAGCTAACAACCCCAGGAGACCCAGAAAGGTGCCCTTCCCATTCCCTCAGGTAGAGGTACACATGGAATGTGTGTCTGGGGAAGGGACGTGAGAGGAGTAAAGCAGCATCTGAGGCTGACGGGGCTCGGGGTGTCATGCAGAGAGAGAGAGCAGGGACAGGCTCCCAGACACTTCCAGGCCTGCCAGGAGCTGGGGGCCAAGCAATGACCAGCAGAAGAGAGGGTGTTAGGACTGGGACAGGGCTTCCAAGTTAATGGGGATGTTAGTGAGGTCACATGGTGGAGCGGGCCACTTGAAAAGGCTCGGGGTGAAGCTAGGAGGCTCAGGTGCCATCCTGCCCTAAGATCTACCACGAGAGTCATCCCTCTGGCTCGTGAGGGTCCCCGGTGTAAGGCAAATAGACCCTAGTAAGGATGTGGCAGCTCATGGAAAGAGGGGCCAGGCCCCCGCATGACACAGGACAGAGTCTCCGGTTAGAGAGACAGTGTTCCCTGATGGCCAAAAGCACAGACTCTGGAGCCAGGCAAGTGGGGTTCAAAGCCTGATTCTGCCACTAAGTAGTTGCATGAACTTGGACAAGTTACCTAGCCTCTCTGTACTAAGTGCTGTGGCCGTAGTCATGGTTCCTGATTCCGTGGTACTTGTGCTCCCGCTGGGGAGACAGATGCTCAGAAACAGGTAGGTGGCAGGGGACACACACATTCACCAGGGTGGTGGGTCAATGCCGTGAGCTGGAGCGAAGGGAGATGTCAGTGTGTGTTCTCCGTGGGGTCTTCACAGACCATGAAATGCCAGTTGGGTTTGCAGAGTTTAAGGGGAAGACATTCAGGGAGAGGAGAGCCTGGAGGCAGGGATGCCAAGGGTCTGTCGTCCCACCCCCGGAGCAGGAGGAGGGCTCATGGGGTAGGGGTTAAGGCTAGAGGAGCGCTACGGAGCCAAACGCCTTGAGTGGAGATGGAGAAGTTTGAAGCTCCCAGCTACATCCACTCCCTCTGGGCTGAGGCAGGGGTAGGGGCCATAAGGATGAGTCAGGAGGTCTCACAGGTACCTCTGCCAAGGCTGTGTCCATGCCTCTCTAGCCTTCACCTTCTGCTCCAGCCTCCCTGGGTCCCCAGGGTCAGGCCATTACAGGGTGAAGTTTATCATGGGCAGGTGTGCTCCAAGACGGTATATTATCCAGGATTATGAACTGTAACAGGATAATCTCTCTAATGTAATTCAAGCTCTCGACATGGCTTATGGCTCCTTAATGTACCTCAGACTGAAGAATTACAGGAACATTCTCCCCCAAGCTCCCCATGTCCCCTCCCTCCCTCTTCTGTCAACCCCTAAATGATTTAGGCAATTGCCTGAAGCCAGATCTTGGCATTTAGTCATAATTCAGTGCAGTTCAGTAAACATGATGGGCAAGGAGCTTTTCCTGCCTGCCTTCTTCCATGAAGGCCTCTCTTTCCTCATCCCCCAAATCCACCCCCTCCCAGGGACAGGCTGGATGCAGGATAATCCAGGACCCTCAGCTCCCTGGGACTCACCCCAAGATACCCTGTGGGCACCAAGGCTTAAGCTGCCAGGCTTGGGATCAGGGTCCCCAGTCATCCAGCATGGGACTACCCTGGACTTTACACCCTCCAGACTAAGAAGATAACCCCAGAGACACAGAATAATGGGTCCAGGAATCTAAGGATGCTCTAGTCCTGTGACTCAACTCTGTAAACTTATGCCCTCAGGGAAACATTCAAATCTTCTGTAAGCCACACCACAGAATGTTGTATCAAGTTTTATTTTCTATAGTTTTGCCCCTTCTTGGAAAAAAACTTTCCCCGGAGAGCTGTGGCCCCCATAACTGGAAATCACTCATCTAACACAACCCCTTTCATTGCACAGGTGATGATCTTGTAACTCAGATGGGTCTTTCCTAATAATAGATTATGTTTATTGAGCACTTACTATATGCCAGGCAATTTCCTAAGTACTCCACGTGATTCATTCATTTAATGCTTCCAACAATCTTTGGGTAGGAACTATTATTCCCCATTTCACTGATAAGAAAACAAGCTCAGAGAGGTGAAGTCGAGGCCAGAGATCTATTAAGTGGGGAACCTGGGACGAGAACCCAGGCAGCCTGGCTCCAGAGCCTCCATTCCCAACCACTGCTCTACACTATGCAGGGTCATACAGCACTTGAACCCAGGAGCCAGTGTGCTCCACGCCCGATCCCAGGATTTTCTCTATCCACTAAACACCTTGCTGACGTAGCAATGGGACACAGCAACAGGGTCTCCTGGATCCTAGTACATTTTCACAGTGGCCCTCGAGCCCACATTTGCTTTCCGATCCCTGGGGCGATCAGAAACCCAGGCCTCCCCTCAGCCAGCCAATGAGCCAAATGAAGCTATTTTGAAAGCGCCCCAGCTCAACGCAGGCAGGCAGCCCCTCTCCTGCTGCTGCATTCTTTATGCCCATCCCCCACCTCACCCCTTACCTTAAACATAAAGCCAGAGGCCCATCCAGGCTGCCAGGATCCAAGGAAGCCAGCAGAAATCTCCTCTGTGGTAGGAGAGGCCTGCAGGTTGGGAAGCATTCCTCCTGAAATCAGCTCAATAATAATGATGCCATCTCACGGGAAAGTGATGGCATCTATCAGTGCCTTCTGTATGCACCACATTGGTCCTTCCCTAATGTTCTTCTTGACCTTGGCAAATCACTTGGTCCTTTGTTGACTCATTGTTCTCATCTCTAAAGTGGGCTAATAACAGCAGCAAGCAGCAACACACACACACACACACACACACACGCACACGCACACGCACACACACACACACCCTGGAGGTTGAGTTGGTCATTTAGATGTGGAGTTAATTGTGTCCCCATCCTTATCCCTACACCCATAGCCCAATCCAGGTGAGTTATCTATCTCTGATCTCTGGATCTAGACTATATTAACTCTGAGGTTATACCAGCCACTCCGGCTGCAGAGTCTTTGGCATTTGGCAATCTTTGCCCTGGGAGAGACTGCTACATAGCCTAAGGCCCTCAGGGGGGATGCTGCCAGATGTAGAGGGAATTTGCAATGTTCACTGTTCATGAGTTGTATAAATGCATGTGGTACTTGGTGTAATGGAATGAAGCCAGCACAGGAGTGTATGGACACCTGAGTCATGGTCCTGCCTCTAACTTCCCTTTCCCCAAACCTCAGTTCCGTCATCTGTAAAATGGGGTGTGGGAGGAGGTCCCAGGCCCCTTCCAGTCTAACATTCTGTTTCAGGATTTACTTCCTTTGCACGTTTGCCCTGTTCCTTTCCCATGTCGTCAGGTTCTTCCTCTTCTGGACTCTTCCTGCTCCCTTTTTGTGGTTAGTCTGGCCCCATCTCTTCTTGCTCAGAGACCTGTTCTGTTATTCCAGGAAGTGCCACGAGGGGGAGACCTCCTTTGGAAGTCCTGGGGTCAGGAAGGAAGCCAACTCAAGTGCAAGGCTAGGAGGGAGTCAGCCAGTCCCAAGGGGCTCCAAGATCCAGACTGAAATGGAAAGTTGGGAGACCAACGGAGGGGGCTCTAAGCTACAAAGACCATACTCCAAGCTCTTGAAGGACTGAGACCTTGTTTTGTGTTAGTTCTGGTCCCTCTGTCATACACTTTTAAGTGCATATGGTGAGATTATCTCATTGGATCCTCAGTGTAATCCATGAGTCATGTGATGCAGGTGGAATTATCTATTGCCTCCACAGTTGGGAGCACTAAAGCTCAGAGAGGTTCCAGGCTCACCAAGGGTCACACAGCCAACCTGGACCAGAGCTGTTGATGGCCCTAGTGTCCTGACCGCTGGCAGGTCTCACTCTGCATGTCCCTGCCTCCTATAGGGTCTTGCCCCAGGCTGGACACATGGGGTACCTTTAGGGATGCTTCTTGAATGAATGAGTGGGCCCTCTGGACTAGGTTGCAACCTCCGTAGCATAAGCCTCCTCTGCCTTGCACTGGTGGCACAGGCACAGAGCAAGTTGACAGCTAGGTTCCCCTTTCTCCCCCTCACTCTCACCTTCCCAAATCATAGTGTCCTTACCACATCACTTCCATGATCCGGAAGTGCTGGCACTACCCTCACGGCCTCGACAAAAGCCCTGCTCTCCTTTCTTTATCTTTCAAATCTTGCTCAGGTGTGTTGCCTCCTCCAGAAGGCCTCCTTCGACATCCCCTCCACCTGGGAGGAAGAGTTGGGATCATTTCCCTGCCTGCCCCCCAAATAAGTTTCCTGATTATAACACATCAATCATTGTTTAAAAATTATTAGATACTGGGACTTCCCTGGTGGTGCAGTGGTTGAGGGTCCGCCTGCCAATGCAGGGGACATGGGTTCGAGCCCTGGTCCGGGAAGATCCCACATGCCGTGGAGCAACTAAGCTCATGCACCACAACTACTGAGCCTGAGCTCTAGAGTCCGCGTGCCACAACTAGAGAAAACCCACGCAGCAGTGAAGACTAAACACAGCCAAACATAAATAAATAAATTTTTATATATTAAAAAAATTATTAGATACTAGTCTGAGCTTCCCCAGAGAGAGGACTGAGTCTTATTCATCTTGGACTCCCCACTACCTATCAGAAGCTCAGCTCAGCCATCAAAGACTAATCTTGGGTACTGCTCCCTTCTCCCCTCTACAGCAGTGCCTCTGCCCTGGGCACCCTCGTATAAAGGCATTTGAGGGCTTCCCTGGTGGCTCAGTGGTTGAGAGTCCCCCTGCTGATGCAAGGGATACAGGTTCGTGCCCCGGTCCGGGAAGATACCACATGCTGCAGAGCGGCTGGGCCCGTGAGCCATGGCCGCTGAGCCTGCGCATCCGGAGCCTGTGCTCCTGGACATATTTTGAAGGCAAAGTAAACAAGATTCCCTAAAGCATTTGGATGAATGATGACAGAAAAAGAGAGGGGTTGAGAATAACTCTTAAGATTTTCTTTCTGAGCAACTGGAAAGATGAAGTTGCCCTTTTCGGAGATGGAGAAAACAGAAAGGAGCAGGTCTGGGGGGAGAAGATCAGAATTTCAAAGTTGGACAAGTTTTGTTTGAGATGCCCACGTTCAGGTGGAGACAGGAAACAGGACTGCCAGGTCGGCAGATCAGGAGAGAGGTTATGAGAGAGCTAAGAGAACAAAAACAAAATCTCAAGCCTCCCGACTTTCCACAGTACAGAAAGGACTCTCCCATGGCTAGGAGAAGTTAAATACCTGCTCTCAAAACCGAGGGCGCAAAGAGAGGAAATACGGTAACCCTGAGCGCACGCCCCCAGCCCCAGCCGTGCCAAGGCACCAAGCAAGAGCAGGTCGAGGAGAGGGGGCTGGCTATCCTGGGGCACTTGGGCGAGACCCGAGGGAGCCAGGGCTCCGCACACACGCCTCAGGGGCGGGGCGGGGGCTGCTCGGACTCGGGGGCGGATCTTCACCGAGGTCTGGGTTTCTTCTCCCGGCAACGGTCTTGACTCGTTTCCTTGAGTCACCGTCAGATATTTATTTAACCTCGTAGTTCAGCCTCCCTGGGGCCGGCAGGAGGGATGGAGGCAGGGCGGGAGAGGCTGGCGGAGATGGGGAGCGAGATGGGAAACATTTTCTTCCCTCTGCACAGGCCGCGGCTGCCTCGTTCACTCGTGGGGTCCCACCTTGGGTCCCCAGACCTC
The DNA here is from genome assembly GCF_026419965.1 of Kogia breviceps. Lineage (NCBI taxonomy): Eukaryota > Metazoa > Chordata > Mammalia > Artiodactyla > Physeteridae > Kogia > Kogia breviceps. The sequence continues at coordinate 74,859,822 of NC_081319.1, forward strand.
CGGGGGGGTCTGCCAGCCCCTTGGAGTTAAGGGAATTCAGGAATCACGCTAGTCCACCCCTATCGATTTAAGAACGGAGGAAACCTGGGGAGGGGTAGTAACTAGTCCAAGGTCCTACAGTGAGTCCGAGGTCGTGCCAGGCTGCCAGTCTCTGGGGTCTCCCATTCCTTGTCCTGTCCTTCAAACGAGCACCCGAGGCCCCACGGTGCCAGGGGAGCCGCCAGATCTGAGTTCTGACCAGCCTCCTGACTTTGGGCAAAACACTTCCCCTTCAGCTTGTCTCCGCTTCTCGGTCTGTAAATAGGGAATCATCACTCTTACACCCCCTTCCTTGACCTGTCGAGGGACAAATAATGTTTTTAAAATACCAGCTGCCAATTGCCGAGCGAGGCTGGCACTGTCCTGGGCGTCTCGACAGGGCCTACTCATCTCCAGCTCTGCACACCCCGCCACTGGTCTAGCCAGTGACGATGAGGGTCTAGAGAGAGGGGCGCGGGGAGGCCCGAACCCAGCTCTCAGGCCAGAAAGGAGACCCCCCCCCCAACAAGCCACGGCGCCCAACACTGGCCTAGGGATCAGTGCTGGGGGCACTAGGGGAGGGGAAGCTGGAGGCTGAGACGGAGCGGAAGTCCCCGCTCGGAGGCCCCACTTCCCCTCCCCCCGACCGGCCCCGGGGCAGGTGAAGAGGGGACCGGGCTCCGCTCCAGGTGGCGGGGCAGCGACGGGGGTGGGGAAAGGCAACAATAGCACTTTTATTTGGGACTGTTTGGTTCTGAGCGGGTGGGCGGAGGAGGAGGAGGCCGACGGGACTGCGGGGGAGAGGGGTGGTGAGCGGCATCTGGCGACACACCTGCTCCTTCTTAACCCTTGCGTGCTGGGGCCGGGCGCTCCGCGGGGAAGGCGGGCGGACGACGGGGGACGAGCCCCAGGCAGGGAGTGCGCGGCTGCCAGGACGGCCAGCCTCCCGGGGTCCCGGGCCAGGCCCTGCGCGCTCGGGGCGCGCAGGGACGGGGACCCCTGCAGGGACAGCGGGGAGGTCTCGGTGCCCTGGACTGTGCCATCGACCGGCATTGGCCTCGCGCGCAGCCCGCGGCTCCGGCGTCGGCCTCCAGCGCGCCAGCACGCCTCGGGCGGGATCGGGAAGGCGAGGGGTGGCTCCAGGGCCTCGGCGCGGATTCCCCGCCACCCTCGGGCCGTTCCGGGAAGCCGGCCTTCCGGAGGCGGCGCGGCGGCCACGGCCGTGCCAAGGGCGCGGGGCTCGGGCCAGGCCCAGCGGGCGGCTGCCGGGCGGGGGAGCGTAGCGCTCGGCGCGCCCTCTGGCGCTAAACGCTTCCTGGCGCGGCGCTGCAGGTGAGCTGGGCGCCTGGCGCTCCCCACCCGCCGGAGCCCGGGCTGTCGAGCCCCGCGCTGCACCTGCCCGCCCGCGGACCCCGGCCCGCCCGCGGACCCCCACCCCACCTCCCAGCCCCGGGCTGGCGCGCTCGCTCGCCGCACAATCGGAGCCTGTTTGTGGGCGGAGGAGCCGCGCCGGGTGCGGCGGCCCCGCGCCAGCCCACTGATCCCATAAAATATTATTTGTGTTTAAAAATTCCAGTAATTGGCTATGCAGCCGCTTTTTCCGAGCCTTGTGCCAAGCTCAGTAAAATCGCAGTCCGGCTACGGTTATTTTCATCATGCAAATTCCCATTTCTGTAAACAGGGTTAAATCCTCTGGAAGAGGCTGGCTGGAACCAGAGAGGAAAAGCAGAGTGTTGTGTTCCCGATCCTGGGAGTTGGTCAAACTAGGTCTCCATTCCTGTGGTGACCTGGTAATTGGGGAGAGTTATTCAGATAATCCTCCCCAATCTCTTTGCTTTGAGTACCAGTGACTAGACTCTATTGGTTAAAATCCCTGGTTTCCTTAACTTCCCCTTCCCCTTTCCTATCTGAATAACTTAACATCAAATCAGGGGATCGTAATTCTTTTCTCCTTTTTTTAAATCACAGGAGCAAACTGAGGCTCAGAGAGGGGAAGGGGCTTGCCCAACGTCACACAGCAGGTTTGTGCAAGAGCCCAGGCTAGCACATAGATTGCCTGTCTGACTGCCCAGCCATCAGGACCCCTGTAGTACTGGGAAGAGGAGGAGGCCGGTGCAGGTGCCCAGGGCAGCCAGCATACAGAGTCCCAGGGCCTGGCTCTGGGATGCTGACTCTGGGTACAATAACTCCCTCCCTCTCCAAACATACACACTTCCTATCCCTCAGGAGCCCGGAGCTGCCTGGAGGGGAGGAGGGGGAGGTAGTCCCTGCTAGGGCCTTGGAAACCCTGAGTAATGGACAGGGGAGCCTCTGCCCTGCCCCACCCAGTGATGGCTGCTGTCTGCAGTAGGGAGAACCACACACGTGGGAAGAATGGATTTCTTAAACAGATGCTGAAAGGGAGCCCAGATTCTGAAGCTGGAAGGAGAATTGGGGCTCAGAAAAGAGTAAATAGTAGTATATTATTGGTAATATAATATTGTATTATATATAGTATTGTTATATTGTATTGACACTTAGTATGTGCCAGGCACTACTGCAGTTTGTCTCATGTCCCCACAACAAGTCTAGCAGGTGGGTATCAATATTATACCAACTTTCCAGATGAAGATACTGAGGCTCTGAGAGATTAAGTCACTTGCCCAAGGTTGCCAGTAAGGAAAGCCCTTTTTCTGGGGATTTTTGTGAATGGAGGACATCTGGGTTTCCTTCACCAACCCCAAGGTTTTCATACCGGCCCAGTCTCCTCCTGCCTCCCTCCATTTACCCCTGCAAGCCTTTGTGCAGGCCACCTCCTTACCCTGAATGTTCCTCCTCCCTCCTATTCTCAGTATTCTCCATCGCCTCCCCTTCTTCAAACCCTAGGCCCCTCAGCCCCAGAGGCTGAGGAATATCTGCATAGATAAACTCTATGCAATGCTGCTCTTAGACCAGCAACTCAGGCAGGTTAAAGGAAATCAGGTTATGAAGCTCTTTGCATAAAGACAACAAAATTTCTTTTCCCAAGAAAACTGGCTGTGTGCTTTAGTAGTGACCCCTCCATACACACACACACACACACACACACACACACACACACACACCAAAAACAGGAGTCTCGGTTGCGGTTCAAAAGAAGGAAAATATTTTTGGTCGTTTGGGATTATTTTGCAGCAGAATGGGCAGCCTTGTCAGGCACTGAGCCTCCTGTCCCTACAAATGTCTCAGCAGAGGCTGGAGGTCTCCAGCCCAAAGGTGGTGCCAAAGAAATTCCTGAATCCTCTTTGGCTTGTTTGCTAGGAAATCAATCCAAACCTAGGATTCCAGCTACATTACTGTACAAATACAGGTCCTACTTGCAATCAGACTGAATTCAGAGTTAGTGTGTAAGTTTCTCTTCGATCTCTGAGTTGAAATACCATCAATGTGGCCGATATCAATGGGAGAAGGGAGAAGGAACCTCAGGTGGGAGGACAGCTTTTGGGGGTGAGAAGGGATACATTGTGGTGGCAGTCCTTGAGAAGTCCATTGTGTTGGGGAGGGGGTCCTTGAGAAGATGGGGCATCCTTGAAAGAGAAAATGGAAAACAGTGTCTAGTGGATTCTAGGGGAGGGAAGGGGTAAAGCAGCAGAAGGCTCTAGCATGAGGAAGTATAAGAGAAAGCCAGTACCTAGAGTCCCCAGAGCCTAGCGGGGGTCCCTGGAGGGCTCCCTCTCCCTGGGAGCTCATCACAGCCCTCTAGATTTCCTACCTTCAGCCTTGCTTCCTGCTCAAGTGGGCCCTTGAGTGTGTTATGTTCAGGTGAGGGTCCTTCCTCCTCCCAGCTCTGTGAGGCCTGGACATGGGCTTTGGGGCCCAGGGGTGTATGAAGGATGCCCCTTCCTGCCCACACCTCTGCCTAACTCCGGGTCCTAACACCCTTCTTCCCAGAGCTCATCACAAGAATTAAGATGTGGGATGACTGCCTCATCCCTCAGGGCAGGAAAGATGTCCCTCAATGAGCTGAGGGCCATCTGAGGGGCCGTCTGTGGCACAGGATCTGGGAGAGATTGGGGTACAGTGGACTTCCAGAAAGTCTGCCCAGGTTCAGGCTTGGTGAAGCCATGACAGCTTCTTGGGGCGTATTACCCACAAATGTGTTGTCACAATGGGATTTGGAGGCATGGCTGGCACCTTTGAGCTCATTTCTTTTGGGACCTTGGAACACTGAGAAGGGGGTACCTCTTCCCTCCCAGGCCCCTCTCCCACCCCAGAGAGGGTAGGATGGAGTGGGGTGGGTTCCATAACCTAGATGTGGATGCTCCTTATTGCTACTGGGGTTAAAGACCTAATTTTAATGTTTTACGTGATATTGGTATTAACATTATTTTGTGGAGAGTCCATATCTTTTTTTGATACATAAGAAATATTTATGGCTGAAGTGGTATGTCTGTGATTTGCCTCAGACATAATATGGGGAGAGATGGGACAAAATTGGGCATGAATTGCTTGTTGTTGAGGCAGAGTGATGGGATACAGAGGGGCTCTTATACTATTCTGTCTACTTTAATGTATGTTTGAAACATCTGGAGTAAACGTTTAAAAATAGTAAAACAATGGGCTTCCCTGGTGGCGCAGTGGTTGAGAATCCGCCTGACGATGCAGGGGACACGGGTTTGTGCCCCGTTCCGGGAAGATCCCACATGCCGCGGAGCGGCTGGGCCCGTGAGCCATGGCCGCTGAGCCTGTGCGTCCGGAGCCTGTGCTCCGCAACGGGAGAGGCCGTACCACAAAAAAAAAAAAAAAAAAAAAAAAAAAAAAAAAAAATAGTAAAACAAAACTCAGCCCCAGTCACCCCGTCTGGAAGCTGTTCTTTTGGTACACGGGCCTCTCACTGTTGTGGCCTCTCCCATTGCGGAGCACAGGCTCCGGACGCGCAGGTTCAGTGCCAGCCACTCCGTGGCATGTGGGATCTTCCCGGACCGGGGCGCGAACCCGCGTCCCCTGCATCGGCAGGCGGACTCCCAACCACTGCGCCACCAGGGAAGACCTGGAAGCTGTCCTTGATTGCTTTCACATGGCCTGGTATCTGCTCCCGCTCTGTAGGTGTCTTGGGCCTCTGTTCACAGCCAGCCTGTGGAGACATCCTCGGAGTGGTCACCACTGCAGCATCCTTCCTGAGAGGGTGCTCGGCCTCAGAGAGGGAAGAGCTGCCCCCATCCTCCGTGCCTATGTGCTATTCTTACCCTGGGTTTACGGATGAGAAAACATAGGTTAAGAGAACTTTCCCTCCCGATCCATTTCCCCAGCTGTTCACCTCCCATCCACACGGACATCTCAGATGTAATAGAACCAAAACAGAGCTCTGGTGTGCCTCCCCACACCTCCTCCCCCAAGCTTTCCCACTCAGAAAATGGTGCTCACATCTCCCAGTCAGCCCAAAGCTCAGCCGTCCTCCTTGATTTCTCCCTTCTCCTCACCCTCAGCCCTCCTCTCCAACCCATCAGCCAGTCCTGCAGGGTCAAATCCCGTCCTTTGTCGCCACTTTCACTGCTACCAACGAGGCCAGTCCATCTTCCCTCCAGCCTGACGTCTGCTCAGCCTCACTGACCTCCTGCTCCCACCCTTATCCTCACCCACCCCTTCTCAGAGCAGCACCCCTCCTCAGAGGAGCATTAATCCAATGGTGTCACCCTTCTCTTTCCAACGACCCCCAACTGCACATACAAGGAAATTGCAATACCTCACCATGGCCAACAGCATCCTACATACATAGTGTGGCCTTTCAACGGCCTCTCCCCTGCGTCTCTTCTCATTCCCTGCTCTCTTCCCTGCTCCCATGTCCTCTGCACCATCTGTCCCTCTGCCTGCTATGCTTTCCTCAGTTCCTTCTCATGTAGGATGCTACAGGTTCAACTTCCATGCTATGCTTTTGGGTGACCACATGTCCTAGCCCTTTGTAAATTTTCTTGCAATTCTTTTGCAATTGTTTTATGCGTCCATTGATTTTCTTTTTTATTTTAAATTTATTTATTTATGGCTGAGTTGGGTCTTTGATGCTGCACGCGGGCTTTCTCTAGTTGCAGTGAGCAGGGGCCACTCTTCGTTGCAGTGCGCAGGCTTCTCATTGCAGTGACTTCTCTTGTTGCGGGGCACGGGCTCTAGGTGTGCGGGCTCCAGTAGTTGTGGCACGCGGCTCGGTAGTTGTGGCTCTTGGGCTCTACAGCGCAGGCTCAGTAGTTGTGGCGCACGAGCTTAGTTGCTCTGTGGCATGTGGGATCTTCCCAGCCCAGGACTCGAACCTGTGTCCCCTGCATTGGTAGGTGGATTCTTAACCATTGCTCCACCAGGGAAGCCCTGATTTTCTTTTTGTCTGTGTCACTCCACTAAAACGTAAGCACTATGAGGGCAGGAAACGTTGACGATCTCCTCAGCACAATTGGTCCAGCATTGGCCTTGGCACACGAAAGGTGTTCAGAAGTTCTGCACTGGATCAATAAATGAATCGTCCTCTACCCTCCATTATTCCTAAACGGCCAAGGCAACCACAGGAACTCGGTAAAGATGTCGTAGGCCATTTAGTTACCATCTTGATCCATCCCTGAACCTTTCCAGGCTTTCTGAGAGGCCTCAGCGCCAGGGCTTTCTTTGAGCCTGCTCTAGGCTACCTGCCATCCGGCCACCTCGGCCTTCTCTCCCGCTTCTGCCCTCCCCAGGCACACCCTCACCCCCATGCACAGACACACACTCACTCACCAACAAGCCTGGAATAAAGCTTCATTTCTTTTTTTTTTTTTTTTTTTTTTTTTGCCGTACGCGGGCCTCTCACTGTTGTGGCCTCTCCCGCTGCGGAGCACACAGGCTCCGGACGCACAGGCTCAGCGGCCATGGCTCACGGGCCCAGCCGCTCCGCGGCATGTGGGATCTTCCCGGACCGGGGCACGAACCCGTGTCCCGTGCATCGGCAGGCGGACTCTCAACCACTGCGCCACCAGGAAAGCCCAAAGCTTCATTTCTAAAACACCTACTACAGGCCAGGTGCAGCTAGTCCTCCCAACCAGCTCCAGAGGACAGATTAAAAAATGATTAGAATCTTTTTCAAAGGAAAAGACATGGCCCAAAGAGGCTAAATCATTTGCCCAAGACCATACTAGTGAGCGGTAAAAGATGGATTTAAATCCAGGACAATCTGATTTACTTCAACGGTGTCGGTGTCCGGCCCCGCTAGCAAGTAGGGCTGTGAGAAGGGTTTAAGCCCTCCCTGTAGCCTGCTCAGGCCTCCCTCGACTCCCCGTCTTGCCCTTCAGCCCCGGGCTTCCACCAGGAGAAGAAGGTAAGAATTCAGGACCCCCAAAGTTAGAAATCCTGGGAGGGTAAGGGCAGGGTGACGGTTTGGGGGCATGTGAGGTTTGGTCTTGGGTAGGAACAGAGCTCTGGCTTCAGGGGGACATGTGAAAGGAGGGGTGGTAAGTAAAAGGGAAAGACGGGGCTTCCCTGGTGGCACAGTGGTTGAGAGTCCGCCTGCCGATGCAGGGGACGCGGGTTCGTGCCCCGGTCCGGGAAGATCCCACATGCCGTGGAGCAGCTGGGCCCGTGAGCCGTGGCCGCTGAGCCTGCGCGTCCGGAGTCTGTGCTCTGCAACGGGAGGGGCCACAACAGTGACAGGCCCACGTACCGCAAAAAAAAAAAAAAAATAGGGAAAGACGGCCAGAGAGGTTGATGGGAGGTCTAAGCACCCCAGTTCTGAATGCGTCTGTCTCCTTGCGTCGCCTGTCACGCAGCTCTGCTCAGGAGATTGGAGGCTTGCCACCTCCACTTGGGCAGGGCAGGGAGGGGACCCTTACTCACTCTTTGACCTACTGGCCTGTAGTCCTCCCACAGCCCACCTGATAGGCAAAAGGCTCCCTGGAGCTGAGAAGAGGAGGGGCAGGTGGGATGGAGGTGTTCTGCTCAGCTTTGGGAGAGAAGGCGGGGTGAGCGGGGCCCTGTGGCGGGGAAGGAGGGAAGCAGGACAGTGCAGCAAACTAGGGGTGAGAAGCCTGGGCTGGCGGAGGCCTGGCCCCTGTGCCTGTCACGTGAGGAGGGGCTCTGGTGGCGGGGGAGAGCAGGGGCCCAGGGGGACAACTGTCAGAAGTGCCTCTCACATCCAGTTCAGCCCAGCCTGGGAAGGGAAGTGGGAAAGGGGCCCTGTCACCAGGAGACCCTTTGTACTGTCAGCTTCTAGCAGCAGAAATAGCCCCTCTCTAATCCGCAGCCTCCCACTCTCAGACCTGATAGGAATTCACCCCCTCCCTGGGCCCCAGGCCTGTAGGGTGGGGCAGTAGGAGGTGTGGGCCACCCCGACACGGGCCACCCTGTCAGCAGACTCTTGCCCCAACTTCAGATCCTGGTCCCATTCCAGCCTGGGAGAAGAGTGCCAGGGATCAAAGGGCTAGGTCAGGCTGGTCCCTGGCATCCCTGAGAGCCCTTCCTGCTGCTAGGCCCCTCCCCTGCCCCATGGATGGGTTTATCACCCCATGCCAACCCCTTCTGTGCTCCTCTCTCCTTCCTTTTCCACACACCCTCTTCCCACATGCATGAAGGGGAAGGTCATGGACACTGGGCTCAGAGAAACTCTGTTCAAATCCTGACCTTGCTTCTACGTAGCTCTGTGGCCTTCAGCAAGTCGCTTAGCCTCTCAGAGCCTCAGTTTCCCTGTCTCTAAAATGTCATCTCTAAAAATCATGAACGTAGGAGCTAGACTGACCTCATGATGTCTTAGGGAAGACGGAGAGACAGGATGTCTGGGAAGCCAAAAGCACCTCACAGCACTCTCTGCAGGGCTCTTTTCCAGGGAGGGGAAGCCCTGGCGAACTTCCTGGAGGTGGCTGAAGGGCCAGCAGGGGTCGCTGTGAGTGCGCAGGCCCACCGGGACCTCCCTGGGGTTGTGGGGAGGGGGTGTCGGGTGTGGAGCGGGCAATGGAGCGTCTGTGAGCTGCCACCCACCCTCCCCAAACACGCACCTCCCACCCTGTCTCCTGTTCCTCTCAGCCCAGGGCAAGACTCGGGCCGCACCTCCCGGCTCTCTCCGCCCCCCAGGCCCCCCTGACCCACCCCAGGGTGGGCTGGTCTCCCCTTGGGGGGCCGGGGCCAAGAATGGGCGCGTCAACTGGGGCAAATTAACACGTAGGAAAACACCCCGGCACCTGGAGAAACAGGAGCTGGGGCCGGGGGAGGGCGGCCAGAGCCTTGGAAGTCAGAACCCGAACGGAGCGATAATTCACCCGAGTGTCCGCGGCCTCCCGCCCGCTCCCCACCCCCGCCGCTCAGCCTCCGGTTTCAAAGGCGGACAAACAGCACACTGTGCTGGTCCCGGGCTCCCTCGCTAAATCTTCCTGTCTTCAACTTCTGGTAACTTGAGCCAGCGGAGCTGACCCTCTCTCGGGGGCCTGAAGGGTACTGGGAGAGGGGGGAAGGCAGTGAGGGGGGGAGGGGAAGAAGGCGAGGAGGAGAGGGCAGGAGTGGGGGAGGGGGAGGAGGATGCCGACCAGTCCCACTGGGGCCTCAGCCCTCACCCATTCCTTCTGGATGGGCAACTTCTGGGCTCCCACCTCCGGCCAGCTGCCCCCATCCTTCCACTTTGGGAGCGGGGTGGGGGTGGCGGCGGATGTTTCTTTAGAGTAAGCCTTTGCTTTCACATACACTGCAGCTTCAGCCTGTGTTTGCGATTCTAGATGCTTCTGAGCAGTGAGGAGGGTGTGAGTCTGTGTGTGAGAGGGGATGGGGGAGGCTGTTGTGAGCTCACACCTCAGCATGTGGAAAGGTCATTTTTGTGCTTGACTTGGGAACAGAGATGGTAAAGACGAAGGCGGTCCCCTCCCCCTCCCCTCCCCTCCCCTCCCCCTCCCCTCCCCTCCCCTCCCCCTCCCCTCCCCCTCCCCTCCCCCTCCCCTCCCCCTCCCCTCCCCTCCCCCTCTCCTCCCCTCCCCTCCCCCTCTCCTCCCTCCCCTCCCCCTCTCCTCCCTCCCCTCCCCCTCCCCTCCCTCCCCTCCCCCTCCCTCCCCTCCCTCCCCTCCCCTCCCCTCCCCCTCCCCTCCCCCTCCCTCCCCCTCCCTCCCCTCCCCTCCCCTCCCCCTCCCCTCCCCCTCCCCTCCCCCTCCTCTCCTTCCTCCCCCTCCCCCTCTCCTCCTCTCACCTCTAGGGGAAAGTGAAGTAACCCAGGAAGAGCCTCCCACAGCCACTCCTCACCCGAGGCAGGGCTGAAGGCGTTGCTGCCAGCCCAGAGTCCTCCATGGCTCTTCGAACAAGTGAGCATGCCTGGGAGTTTGGCCTTGTGGAAGCAATCGTGGGGAAGCCCTTCCCCCTCTTTGAGCTGGGGCGAGGGTGTTCACCTGGAGAGGCGTGCCTCACCCCCTCCCGTTGGGATTTCCAGCGGGAGGTCCTATTTCAAGGCCCAGGGTGGAGTGGGTTCGCAAAGCACAGGGGAGCTGGAGGCTTCCGGGAAGGGCTGAGGACATTTAATTAAGAAGGTGAAGACTGGATGGGGAAAGGGTCAAGATTTGATTGATGGGGGCAAGGGTAAGAGTAGAGGTGAAGGGCAGGGCTAGGGCTGCAGTTGAATCAGGGGTCAGAGAGTAAGAGTGAGATTTGAGAGTCAAGAAATAGTTAGGGGGGAGGGGTTCATGTAGTGGCAGGCCAAACTGGAGGGGTGGACCTAGAGCTGGAGTTAGGATTCAGAGTAGGGAACCGTGCGGACAAGGCAAGATGGTAAGCACAGAGTTCATTCATGCCGTTATCAACCAACAAACATTAATTGAGCGTCTCCCATATGCCAGGTACTGTTCTACTTGCTGGAAATATATAGCAAAACACAAAACTCTGCCCCCTCCGAGGTTATGTGCCAGTGGTGGAGGCAGATAATAAAAGTAAAAAGTGGATAAATCATATGTTAGATGGTGGTAAAAGCTTCAGAAACGAAGCTGGGAAGGGGGACAGGGAGTGACGGGGCACATCTTGCAATTTTTAATATGGCCTCACTGAGAAGGTGACATTTGTGTCAAAACCTCCAGGAGGTAGGGAAGCAAGCCAAGCAGATATCTTGGTGAAGAGCATTCTAAGCAGAGGGAACAGCAAATGCACAATCTCTGCCGTGTAAAGTACACCCGGCATGTTCAGTTCAAGGAACAGCAGAGATAGTGAGGCTGGAAGTGGGGGGCGGGGGGAAGAGTGCGGGGGAACAGGAGCAAGGAGGTGAGAATGGCAAGAGGCTGGGGTCAGGCTTAGGATCAGAGTCAGGGTCTGTGTCAGCTCTGTCTTCTCCCTCTGAGTAATGGGGAGAGGACCGCATGTAGGCAGGGGCCAGCACGGAGGAAACGATGAAGGTGGGAGACAGCAGTGGGGGGCCCATGAAGCCAGCCCGCCCCTGGGAACTCCAGGCCAGGAGAGCCTCTGCTTGGGCTGGGGCATCTGACTTCAGGGCCCTCCTAGTCATATCCAGTATCTCCCCTCCACAGCGTGAGACACCACTTCACTTGGAGCTTGTCTTCAAGAACTTTGTCACCCACCCTCCATTTGTTTGCTAATAAAAAGATGGAGGGGGGCCTGTCTGCCTTCTCTGGATCACTAGCCTTCTCCTCCCCTTCTCCCCTGCCTGCCTCCTCTCCCTCTCCTTTCTCTCCCCGAGAGCTGATGCAGTTAATTGGAGCGTCTTGGAAGTGCACATTAACACACAGAGCGCCAAGGAGACGTCTTGGCAGCGAAATATCATTATCACTTCTTGAGCTCCAGCCAAAATCCCCTCGCGGTCAAAACACAATTCTTTAAACTAAACAATTAAGATTTGTGCAAGTGTGGCTGCCATGAGGTATCAGGCTGGGAGCAGTTGCCCCTGCCAGTGTCAGCAGAAGTTAGCAACCTGCTCTGTGCTCCGAGCCAGGTGATGGGCTGGGTGTCTCCCGGGAAGGAGGATAAACAGCAGGCCCACACTGGAGGCCTGGCCGCCAGGAACAACCTGCCCCCATCCTTAGAAGCATGAGGATTTTGAAATGCCAGACCCCCAACCCCTTTTATTCCCTGCTCTTACCAGCCAATCTGCAGAAGCCCCAGGCCCTAGAATGAGGATCACTGGACACCACAGCGCCCCTTGTGCCTGGGGCTGGGAGTGCTTGAACTCACAGGTTAAGTTTCCCTGATTGCTGGTGCACTGTGCCCCCTTCCTAGAGCCCAGGCTCATGCCCACCCTCTCCAGCTCAGCCCTCTGACACTAGTCGCACACAGGGCCGTGCGTACCACACGGCCGAGTTTGGAGCAGAGAGATGCTAGGCCACCACTCCAGCTCTGCCCCATAATGTGTAGTTTCCACCCTGCCCAGCCCTCAGTGAGGACCCTGAGTATGTTCATGGGGTGAAATCTGGGTTACGAATCTCACTGATGTGTTGCAGAGTAACTGCCTCTCTCTGGGCCTCAGTTCCCATTTCTATACCATACAATTTAGGCTTGATATTGAAGATTCTTCAAGTTCAAGAATGCTTTATACATTCTTTGATTTTCTGTACCAATTGCAAGGGCCACGGAGGTGTTCAGACAGCAGGCTCAGAGAGCCCTCTCCTTCCACACGTGGAAAAGTTCCTCTTGTGCTGTGCATTTCAGCGAACCAGTTCAATCAGGTGCTTGCCATGCCCTGGACACGGGAAGTCAGGAAACCAGGGACGGTCCCTCTGTCTCCAGCTATTTTGAAATGTCTCTCTCTAGACTACCAAGGAGGCTTGAGTCTGTTGAAGCCAGACAGCCTGGGTTCAATCCCAGCTCCCTACTCACTAGCTATGTGACCTTGGGCAAGATGCTTAACCTCTCTGTGCCACAGTTTCCCCATCTGTAACATGGGGTTAACAATGGAACCCACCTCTTAGGGTTGATATAAAGATGAAATGAGATAAAATATGGAAACCAGAACAGTGCCTGATTCATAGAAAGCACTCAATGAATAGTAGCTATGATTATTTCTGTGGCTTTTCTAGTGGGAAACTATGGCAGCTTGTCTCTAAAGATGGCATCTCAATTAACGATGCTTCTCTGCATTCATACTCTTCTTTCTTAAAAAAATAAATTTATTTATTGGCTGCATTGGGTCTTCGTTGCTGTGTGCGGGCTTTCTCTAGTTGCAGTGAGCAGGGGCTACTCTTTGTTGCGGTGCGCAGGCTTCTCATTGCAGTGGCTTCTCTTGTTGCAGAGCACAGGCTCTAGGCGTGCGGGCTTCAGTAGTTGTGGCTCGCAGGCTCTAGAGCGCAGGCTCAGTAGTTGTGGCGCACTGGCTTAGTTGCTCCATAGCATGTGGGATCTTCCTGGACCAGGGCTCGAACCCGTGTCCACTGCATTGGCATGCAGATTCTTAATCACTGCGCCACCAGGGAAGTCCCTCTGCATTCATACTCTTGCATAGACCCCTCTCATATTAAATCTGGGACATCCCAGGGTAACCAATAGAATATGGCAAAAGTGACTTCCAAGGCTAGGCCAGAGAAAGCTTTTCTGCCTGGGCCTCTTGACAGGTTCACTGTCAGGCACCATGTAAGAAGTCCAACTCCCCTTAGCCCACCATGCTGTGAGGAAGCCCAAGCTAGCCACATGGAGTGGCCACAAGGAGAAAGAAAAGATGTGTTTGGCCAAGCACCCAGCTGAGATGCCAGACAGCTTGGACATCCCCCCATCCAGTCTTCAGATGACCCCAGTCCCAGCTGCCACCTGATTAAACCCCACAGTTAACCCCAAGCAAGAACCGTCCAGCTGAGCCCAGTCAGCCCGTGAAACTATGACAGATAAAAAAATAAATCTTCATTTTAAGCAACTGAGTTTTGAGGTGGTTTGTTCCACAAGAACGGACCTTGTAGTCAGGTTGAGTCAGAGTTGGAAGGAGCCCTGGTGATCTTAATTTGAATCAAATCCCAATCAAATTAATTTGTCACTTGCCTTCCCTTAACCTCACAATGGTTTTGTGTCATGTTTGAGTAAAATCCAAAGTGCCCCCTTAGGCCTACCAAACCCACATGTCCCCCACTCTCCCTGGGACCTCGTCTCCCATCACTTTTTTCTTCCCTTCCTCTGCTCCAAAGGACTCAGGCCTCCTAGTCATTCCTTGAGCACAGCAAATAGGCTCCTGCCTCAGGGCCTTTGCTAGTGCTGGTCCCTCTGCTGGGAGAGCTTTTCCCCCTCATTTTCTCACAGCTCGCTCCTTCACTTTATGCAGGTCCCTGATCATAGGTCAAGCCCTTTGGGGGGTGGGGTTCTTTCCTGAAATAGTGACCCCCCCCCCAGTCCTTCCAATATCCCTTTCTCTCCCCTTCCCTGCTTAATTTTCCTCAGGTTACTTGTTGCTACCTGCTGTAATAGTACACATTTATTTATGCATTCATGTACTGTCTCTCCCTTCCACTAGAATGTAAGCTCCATGAGGGTAGGAATTTTGTTTCTCGGTTGACCATGGAGCTCCAGGGCCTGGAACAGTGCCTGACACATAGTAGGTCTCAAGCAAGAGTTGTAGGAGAAATGAAACTTTTCTGTCCCAGGGAAAGGAACCGAGGCCTAGAGATGGGACAGGGATTTGCCCAAGGTCACACATCTCCTTAGCCTGATCCTGGCCCAGGGCTCTCCCTCCCCAGTTGCCTTCATGCACACCTGCATCCCCCAAAGGGCTCCTTCTCTCCTTTGCCTACCAAGCAGCAGCGGCCACTCCCCTCTGTCACTCAGGCGGGCCAATAGCCCTCAGCTCCTTTAGTTGTTTCTGTCAAACAGCATTTACAATAAACTTTGTTTGAACTTTTGTCTAAGTGATAATAATAATAACACGATAATTATATGGAGTATAACATACAGCCAGCTGTATTTAATTAAAGCTGTAATTTCACTAAGGGTTTCTGGAAACAGAGTAAACCGCAAGAGTTGTACCACCCGTACCCCTCATTGGGGATTACAGCTGCTCAGGAGTGGGGTGGCTGGAGCAGAGGCCCCAGAAGCCAGAGGCCACCAACAGGGTCCAGCTTCCGGAGTCTGAGTGCTCCCATCTTGGAGCCACGCAGAGGTGGGTCTGCGGTGGCCTCGGGCCAAAGACTGAGTCTGGAACTGCTCAGAACATGTGTGCAGATTTCTTCTGGCCTTTGCTGGCTCATGAGAAAGAAGTTTCCCTCAAGACTCTGGAATAGAGGGCTCGAGAGCCAGAAAGACACCAAATAGGAGCAGGAAAGATGGCTCAGAAGGCCAGAAGCCCAGGGTAGGGGAAAAAGGGAAGGAGTTAGTGCCAGCTGAGGGAGGGCAGGCCAGGCATGTATTCAGTCAGCGAAATTTTGCTCAGTGCATATCATGTGCCCAGCACTATGCGGGGTTAAGGAGACTTGGGTTTTGTTCTGCTGAGAGTTTGGGAGACAGCCTTATATACCAACCACAAGAGGAGCCCTCCAAGAGGGGATTGGGTAGCCTAGTGGCTAAGAGCCCTGGCTCTGGGGCCAGAGTATGCATGTTTAAATCCTAGCTCTGCCCTTCTAGGCTGGGTTTGCCTTTTCACCTCTCTGTGCCTTTCTTTTTTCATCTGTAAAATGGGTGAATCCCCATGTGGGGTGCTTAAGACAATGGGAGAGTGGGTCAATAAATGTTAGCTATTATCGTTGGATATTCTGGGAGCACACAAAGAGGAGGAATCGTTCTGAACTGGAAATAGGGTGACCAACCATCCTGGCTTGGTTGTGGAAACATTCCCTGCTAAAACCAGGACAGTCACAGGAAAAATGGCCCATTGGCCACACCACCTGGAATGCCAGAGCTGGATCTCAGAGAGTAGGTGACATCTGAGCCAGGCATGCACTAAGGATGACGGGGACTTAGCTCAGAGGAAGGCAAAGGATACATGGAAAGGTAGGGAACCGGGGTTCAGTCCCAGATCAGTCGTGAGCTCCCTATGGGGCCCTGGGCTAGTCACACCCCTTCTCAGAGACTCAGTTGTCCCATCTGTAGCCTAAGATGGGACTGATTGCTCTCAGGGGCTCCTTGGAGGTCTGCAATCAGAGGAGATGGGGGCTGCAGGAAGGGCCTGGTGGGAGAGCCTCCTGGGTCACCACACCTGCCCCAGGCATGCACACACACACACGCACATGCACACACACCTACACACAACAGTAGGGCAAGGGTGAGTGGTCAGCCTCACAGGATAAAGGAGACACTTGCCCACATATGAGACCCCCTCTGTGGGGCCTGTAGCACGCAGGATCGATAGGGTTAACTGGAGAGTCGGTTTTAATTGTCTAAAGAGGCTGGCTGCTGAGAGCGGGGGTTGAGCGAGAAGGTCTCTGAAGAGATGCAGAAATATTCCTGGGTGATAAAATATCCCCTTTTCAGTGTCAAAGTTAATGTTCCAGGCCTCAGGTAAAACTGGCTTCTTATCAGCCAGCGCACTAGGCTGCGGGAAAGGAGGGGTCCCCTCATCCTCAGAATGGAGGGTCTTGGTGGTCAGAGGAGGCTGAGCTCCCGTTGTGACCCTGCCCCCTCCATCCCCTGGACTCAAGATGTGCTGCCCGGATATCAAGCTGTGCCTGGAGCTCTGGACCCCCCTCCCTCAGTCATTCTGCCACCACCCCCACCCCTCGTTCACTGGCTGTTTTCTCCTCCTTTCCTTCTCCCACAACGTTCTTTCCACCTGTCTGCCTCCTCCACCCCATCTCTCCTGCATGTGCCTGCATCGGTGACTGTTTCTGTCTGTCTGTCCTGCGGCAGTCTGTCCCCTGAGGCCAGGACAAGAGGCAGAAGGCCTGGCACACTGCTTGGGAAGAACATGTGTGTACCGCACAATCATGCACCCCCGTGCAACTCTGCACAAACAGGTGCGGGCAGGCGGTGACCTCGCCCCACGCCCTGGATGCCTCAGTCTATGCCCAGGGCTGCCGCCTGCACCCCTGCATCCACGCTGGGCCCCAAACTCACTGCTGTGTGCCGGCTGCGCAGCGGCTCTGACAGCCCGCTGGTTTAAATATAGAGTTGCGTATTCAAGACAAGGCTAATTTTAGCAGGATTGTGCTGGAAACTTTCTGAGGGCTCTGTTCTCTAGCTGTCTCCCCTGTGCTCATCGCTCGGGGCTGGGAGTCAACCTGCTAGTCCCCTGTCCCTCACCTCCCGCTTCTCTCTCCCAGGCGCCCCTCTCCCCAGCCCAGTACCCCAATGCTGGCCCTGTCCCTCGTCTTCCCAGTGGTCTGTTCCCAGGGGCTTGAGCCCACCCAGCTGCCTGAGGTTCTAAGTCCCTCGGGCCCCCCTCTCTTTCCCTAGTCTCTTGGGCAACGTCAAGGCCTGCCAGCCCTGGGGGAAATGATCCATCAAGCAAAATCCTCCTTCCCCCTCCCCCACCCCAGTGATGTGTCCTGTCGGAGCAATTCCCCAGATTCACACACTAGCACAGCCTGCAGTCACTGTGTGCCGGCACCATGCTGAGTGCTTTCTAAAGAGTCACTCATTTAATCGTCACAACAACCCTGAAGTAAGCATGAGAAATAGCCCCATTTTACAGACCAGTACACTGAGGCCCAGAAAAAATTCAAGGGACTTGCCCAAGGTCATTCAATATCACTCTCTGGTCACGAAATACATTAATTTTCCCAGGGAGGACATTTGCCTTGTAAATGAGAACCCTGGAAGGAGGAGGTCACATTCAGCAGGAATCACTGTGACAGTGGAAGTTCAAGGACTATGATTCTAGATGAGCACAGGTCCTTGGAGGCAGGAAGGGGGAAGCTTCTGGTCTCTTGTCCTTCCCGTGTCCTGTTGTCCCAGCCAGGGGCCTAAGGCAACAGGTCATGCTTCTCCCACACCAAATCCTGCCTTTATTTTTGTTCCTCTCCTGCCATGCATTTATGGAGCACCAACTGTGTGCCCAGCACTGCTGCAGGTGCGCAGCCGCAAAGATAAAGAAGGCAGAGGGCAGGCCGGGCTCTGAGGTCCTCCTGGCTTAGCTGGTGGCAGGCACAAGCCTGCAGGAAACAATTAGTTGTGCGCTCGTTGGTAAGGATGATAATAGGAGCTGAGAGGACAGAGGAGAGAAAGAGTTGACATCCGGAAGGGACTGCAGCCCCCCACCCCACCCCCGCAAGAAACTCCAGAAGGCATCAACTCTTTCTCCCCGTGCCACTCTGACTGTTCTCCCCAACAGCTCCAGAAAAATGCCCTGTCTCCCCACGGAGCTGTATAACAGCCTGCGTGGTTGTTGTGTGTGAGCGCGAGGACAGGTCCCTGTAATGAGGATTAGAATAGTAATGAGGAGGATGACACGCTGCAGCTAAGAGAGCAGGGAGCTCAGCCAGTGCGGCCCACCCTGGGGGGTGGAGGGGTGGAATGCTGGCTGCGGGGCCCGGAGCCCCTGGGCACGTCTCACTGATCGCCATCCCCAGGCCACTCCACGGGGGCAGAGAGGCAGGCCTGTGGGGCTCTGGCTCACGCCCTGGCACTGGGGGGAAAGAGGGAGCCCCAGGAGGGAGCAGAGGACGCATTTAAGATTGTCCTCCTCTTCTTTTCTGCCTTCAGTTTTCATCCATAGTACTAAATTCCTTCTCATACACGAAATAAGTTCCTTATTCATTTTTCTTACTGACTAGGGTGGAATCTCCTTGTAGTGTCTCCTGCTATCTCTCCAGTGACTAGAACAGTGCCTGGAGCTTAGTAGGTGTTCAAGAAAGATGTGTGTGGGCTTCCCTGGTGGCGCAGTGGTTGAGAGTCCGCCTGCCAATGCAGGGGACGCGGGTTCGCGCCCCGGTCCGGGAAGATCCCACATGCCGCAGAGCGGCTGGGCCCATGAGCCATGGCCACTGAGCCTGTGCGTCCGGAGCCTGTGCTCTGCAACGGGAGAGGCCACAACAGTGAGAGGCCCGCGTACCGCAAGAAAAAAAAAAAAGAAAGAAAGAAAGAAAGATGTGTGTGAACCAATAGATGTGGGTTTCCATGTGCTGTGTGGACTCTCCAAACCTATGGAACTGGGGATGGGCTCCCTGTGACTGAAGTCTGGGGCTGTGCCTGTCTGTGAGAGGAAGTCCACAAGGGGTGTGTGTGTGTGTGTCCGTAAAGTGTGTGTGTGAGAGGTGTATATGGATGTGTCTGAGAGGTGCACACGTGTCTCTGTCGGGGGAGCATGTGTGTGTGTGGCGGGGGGGCTTTCAACCCGGTCACCGACTCCCTGCACACACCCAGCTGCGGGATGGCTGCTTGGACCCAGGTGCTGGCCTGGGTCCCCTTGGTGCCCACGCTGGAGGAGTGGAGGGGCACAGGTGTGCATCCGCGTGCTTAGGTGATACGCCCCATGTCTCGCTGGAAGATCCCTGCTGATGCCCCCGCCCCCGCCAGGTCTCTGGCACAGACTCCACCAGGGGTGCCCACATCCAATCATGCCCCCCTGGGTGCTGGGGTCACTGTGCCAACTTTTGGAACAGAGGCTGCCCTCTGCAGGAGGGGACACGGTCCTGGGGGGCGTTCCCAAGCGGGTTTCCGTGGGCCCCAATGGCAAAACCAAGGCCCGTGAAAATAACAAAGGTGGCTCCGACTTTGAGTGGTGCCTGCTGTGTGCCAGGCATTGTGCCAACAGCCTTCTAATTCTCACAGTTCTGTGGGGTGGCTATTGTTGGACAGATGAGGAAACAGAGGCACCGGGGGAGGAAGTAATGTGTCCAGAGTTGCACAGCTGAAATGGGGACATGGACCCGGGCACTACTCCTGATGCCTCACATCCCCTTCTCTCCCCACCTCCTGAGGGCTTCACCCAGATGAGACAGTGCGCCCTCGCCCTTCCCCGGACCCACACTTGCCTTGTACAGAGGAAGGATGGTGAGGACGTGAGGGAGCTGCCCACTTTCTAAGAGTCTTGCATGTGGGTTTATCACCCAAGCTTTACTGACAGCCGCCCCTGCCCTCGTGCAGCCACCCTGTCGTAGGTGGGTGTCCCCCGAAAGGCATGTTCAAGTCCAAACCCCTCGTACCTGTGAATATAATTTTATTTGAAAATAAGATCTTTTGCAGATTAGTCAAGATAAGATGAGGTTACATTGGATTAGGGTGGGCCCTTAGTCCAATGACTGGTGTCCTTATAAGAAGATGGAAACAGCCTCAGACGCAGAGACACACGGGGAGAACACCATGTGAGAGGGGGAGGAGAGGTTGGAGTGATGCCTCCACAAGCCAAGGAGCACAAAGGATGGGAGCAGACGTTCCCTCTGAGCCTCCAGACAGAACCAAGCTTGCCTCAGCCTTGATCTCAGACATCTGGTCTTCTGAACCATGAGAGAATAACTTCCTGTTGTTCTAAGCCACCAAGTCTGTGGTAATACGGCAGCCCTAGGAAACGAATCCACCCTCCCATCCCATCCCTTTCGTACACACGTGCGAAAGGACATGTGTGTACACACACACACACACACACACACAGGGTAACTTAAATACACAATTACTGAGACTCACATTTTGACCAGGACACACAAGCCCACGTTGGGCATCTCCTATGCACAGGCACTGTGCTCACAGCTACCCCACACCCGGCGGGGCACACGCTTCCCTGCATGTCACTTGACGGCCTTCCCTCCTCCGGGCCCACCAGGAACTCTCAGCGGAAGCCTCGCTGAGGACAGAAACCTACCACACTCCTTCCAGCGCTTCCTCCCTGGTGTCCCCTCAGTTCACTTCCCAGCCTCCAATCTCCTGGTCTTCCTTCCTTCCTTCTTTCCTTCCTTCCTTCCATCGTCCCTCCCTCCGCCTCTTTCTCTTCCCCTTTGAGTAAACACAGCCCCGTTGCAAGGCCCTGCCATGTTCTAAGGGCTGCACATTGCTACCTGTTGCTATGGAGAAGCCTCTTTATCACAAACACTGGGTAAACAGCTGCGGCTGGGAGCCCCTTTCTGCTGGCCAGGGGTTTATTTGGAGAAAGTCAATAAGGAAAAATAAACATTCCTGGCCCTGTGTATATACAGCCTTGGGACTAGTGCTCCTCAGAGGCTCGAGCCTGCCAGCTCCCCAGAGGGTCTGGCAGGCTGAGCCCCACCCCTGCCTCTGATCCCAGAATCCTCCATTCTGAGGTGGGGTGGGGGCCACGCACCCCAGGACCTCCCTCCAGACTCGGTCAGGTCACTCCGCAGGTTGTGTCCACCCTGCCCTAGGCCAAGGCCCCAGCCAAGGGGTCAAGGCTTGGACATCTACTTATCCCTTCTAGGAAAGGGTGTGATGAAACAGACCCCTCCAGGGAAGCTCACACAGAAGACCAGAATTGCTCAGAAGAGCCAGGCTTAATTTGGCTTGATTAGGTTTCTCTCTTCTTTGGCATCTTAGTTTCAGTTGAATTCAATGTGTTAGTGTTTAATACTATAACCATCCACTCATTCAGCACATATTTATCTAACAGCTCTGACTATGTCAAGGGATTGTACTGGGCTCTACTGGTTCTTGCCCTCAAGGTGCTTTACCTTGTGGGGAAGACAGAGCATCAGCCATCATCATGATGCACTTGGCTAAATATCTGCAGGTGTGTGACGTGCAACACAGGAGACCTGTTGGTACTGTGGAAGTGCGTAAAGTCCCTTTACATCATGCTCATCTCTATTTCGTGCTTTAACTCAGTTCATCCTCAGAACAATCCTTGAGGGGATAATATTTTTATTCCCATTTTACAAATGGGGAAGTGACTTACCTAAAGTCAATTAGCGGGACTTCCCTGGTGGCGCAGTGGTTAAGAATCCGCCTGCCAATGCAAGGGACACGGGTTTGAGCCCTGGTCCGGGAAGATCCCACATGCCGCGGAGCGACCAAGCCCTTGCACCACAACTACTGAGCCCACTCACTGCAACTACTGAAGCCCTCGCACCTAGAGATCGTGCTCCACAGCAAGAGAAGCCACCGCAATGAGAAGCCCGGGCACCGCAACAAAGAGTAGCCCCCGGTCGCCGCAACTAGAGAAAACCCGCACGCAGCAACGAAGACCCAATGCGCCCAAAAATAAATAAATAAATAAGTCAATTAGCTACAAAGTGGGAAACTCAGGATTTAAACCCAAGAGAGCCAGAGGCAAAAGTCCCAGGCTCTAAATCACTGTGTAATTCTGTTAGGCTTGCAGTAGAAGTGCCACAATCCCTACCCTCAAGAAACGCCCTCGTGAAATGTGTCTGTGTCATTGGGGACAGGCAGTGACAAGTGGGCCGATGAGGAAAACCAGTCATTCATTCAGAGAACATCAGTGTGACACAGAGGACTTGGAGCCAGAGGCAGGCATTGGGTTGAGCTTTGAAGGATGAGCAGATTTAGACAGAGGCCAGAGGCAAGGCCAGGGTCTCCCAGGGGCAGAACTGGGGATAGCCTGGCTAGGGTTGGGGACCAGAAAGACCAGCTTTGGAGAAAGAGGAAGAAGCTTGCCACCTTGCTTTTCACTCCAAACCCCTATGCCTCTCTTAGAAACTCACCTCCATCCACAGCACCCCTGCTTTGTTCCAGGACCTCATCCTCTCCCTCCTGCAAATCTAAGCAGCCCCCTTCCTGGTCATCCTGTCTCCAGACATGCTCAGCTGTAATCCACTCTCTACCAGCCCCCAGGATCTTCCAGAAACACAAATCTACGTATGTTGCCACTCTCCTACTTGCCCTCTCTGTAGACAAATGCCACACCAGCTTTGCTGTCATCTCTTCCTCTTTTCCATGAGTGTTCCTGTGCAACAAACATATTATAGAAACACTCAAGTTTGCCAAATGCGTGGGTCCCTCCCATGCCTTTGTGCTTTGCCCTTACTCTTCCCTCTGCTTGGAAATCCTTCCTGAAGAATCACCTTCATTCACAAACTCCCAGTGAGCACCTACTATGTGCTGGTGCTGTCCTGAGCCCTGCGAACAAAACAGTGAACGACACAGACAAAGATCTTTGTCCTCGTGGAATTCATATCTTAGTGAGCGATCTACACTAAAACAAAACAAAAAAAAGAAAATATGTACAATAGTAGGTGCTGTTAAGTGCTGAGGAGAAAAATACAGCGGGGAAGGGGGATGGGTCGGACCTTGAGGCCACTGTGATGGCTCTGAGTGAGATGCGGAACTCATTCTAAGGTTTTACAAGGATCCCTCTGGCTGTTGTATTAAGAAAAGATTGAAGAGGGGGTGGGGTGAAGGGGGATAGAGCAGGGTTCCCGCTTCCTCACAAGGCTGTCAGGGCCTCTGTCTTGAGTGTCCTCCCCCTCCAGTCCCAGCCCCCCAGGGGTTCCTGAGGGTAGCCAGGTATGAGAGGGCACTCCCTCCAAGCCTCATCCAGCTCCACTGGTCCCACCAAGGTGGTCCGGTTTAAGGGCACATCCCTGCAGGTCTCCAGGCCTGGCATTGCCTCCTACCTGACTCCCTCCAGGCCGCCTGCCCATCTCCCCTCCCAAGGCTCTGGGGAGGATGGGAGCCCTGCAGAGCTGTGATCCATGTATCAGGAGCAAGGGAATTAACATTCCCAAGCTGTAATTATACCTTCCATGGGTGACACCTAAGGAAGCATTTTTTAATAAAAGCAGGTAAATTGAAGGTTTATGGGATTGTGGGGATTGGGTGTATTTTTAGCATGCTCCCCTCACCACCCCTGATTGCCAGAACCCTGATAATTGCTCTGCTGCCAGTGCTCAGTGGGGGGTTGAGGGATGGTTGTGAGCAGGATCTGGGAGGCACTGAGAACCTAGTTAAGCCAAGTGAGAATCTGGGAAAGAAGCTTGGAGAAACTCCCCCTGATGAGGAAATTACGGGAGGAGTCATTCATGAGTGGGTGGGGAGTATATTTTTAAATTATATATGCATCAATAGTAATAATAGTAACCATAATAGTAATGATGGCTAACCCTTATATGGTACTTATTACATCCCAGGCAGTATTCTGAGTGCTTTTTGTGTATTAACTCATTACTCCTCACAATAATCATATGAAGTAGGTACTGCTATTATTACCATTTTGCAGATGAGAAAACCAAGGCACTGAAAGTTCAAGTATAATTTTGAGTTAGACATTGGAGATACATATACACATCTATACACACATAAAAGTTTGCTGACTTTAGCCATGAATGAATGAATCCCCTCACTCTGCATTCCCCAGATGTTTACAAAGAAGCCTAAAGCTCAGCCAGTCAGAAAGCTCTGAAGTTAGGAAGTCCCTACCCTTTGGGGCGGGGCCTCTGATCACACTTCCTGTTCCTGTCTAAGAGCGGGATGTCCCCATTCAGTACAAAGTCAGCCATCTTGGTTGGTGGGCAGCGCCACCATGTCCTTAAGCACAGGACACTGGAGCATGAAGCTGTGATGAGATGTTTGAGGAGCTGAGAGCAGGGTCCCTTGAGCTTACAGGGTCTTCTGCCCATTTAGGGAACTGTTTGGAATAGTGGATCTGCTGACATTGGAGAAAATGTGGATAGAGAGGAAGAGGAGGAGGGAATAGGGTCTCCCTAGATATTGTCCGGTGGCTGCTGGTGTCTAGGGACACCGCTTCTCCAGCAAGGACGTCAGCATAGAGAAGGCACAGAAGAGAGAGAGGCAGGGGGGAAAATGTGATTTTTAATGCAAGCCTCGGTAATCGCCTATTTGTGATGGAATTTTATCTGTACTGGTCTCTGAGGGATGCGAAGCGGGAGTGAGGGAAGAGGGGTCAGAAATTAGTATGCAGAAATATCTGATCAGCCAAAGTAATTTTCTTTAATAATTGTATTCATACTGCCTGCTCTCTGCTCACTAGAAGAATTAAGTATTTAATAGTAATATATTTCATCTGGCAGTGGTTCCATTTCGTTAGGAACCGTGATGCCTTGTTGGGGTATGTGGGTGGGTGGAGGTCTGGTGGGGGGACAGGTCAGAGGTGTCAAAGCAGAAGGAAATAGATAAGCGAGGAGGGGAGTGGGTATAGGTGGGCAGGAAAGGAAGAGGGGAAGCTGTGTGCCAGAGTGAGCCCGACGGCCCTCCGCGATGCTACTCAAGTTCTTTCATTGCTGTCCTCTGGCGGTAGTTGATATGCCCCAGAGGGCCCCAGTCCTGACCCAGTTCCTCAAGCTTCATCCCTAACCGCCACAGCTGGGTTCTCCTTTCTGACCTCTGATCTGTCCCTACCCCCCAGCCCTGAGACTCTCCCAAAGACTGATAGAGGAGCTGGGTGGCAAGTCCTGCTGGGGGTAGCAAGACACAGTGAACCCCAGACCATGCTCTGACCCCCATGTCCAAGCTTCTGGACAGATTCCCGGGCCTGCCTCTATGTATTTCCCAGGCTCATGCCGTTCCTGGCTTATGCCTGAGGAGGGCTGGTACAGAAGAGAGAAGCTGCTTATGCTGGCTGGAGAAGCTGACAGCTGCCTCTCTGCCCTGGGGCTGCGGGAGCAGTGTGCTTTAACTACTACATGATTTTAATAGTTAAAAAGTAGGCCCAGTGCGTTCCAGGGACATAATTGATGACAACTAGAGCTTGGGAATCCGATCTCCATTGGAAGCACTTGGAGAAGCTTTTCGCCTTTTTTGCCAGGCTCTGTGAGCCCAGCTGCCCCAGAGGAGAACGCCAGTGAGCAAGGTGCAACTACATTTAGCCGATGAGATGGAGACAAAGAGAGAGAGGACCGAGCTGCAGATCGCAGAGTTCACCTTCTTGCTGTTCTTTTAAGATCAGGCTCCACAAACTGATGTGCAGTGATGCTGGCATTTCCAGGCACCTGACAGGCTGGAATTAAACACCTGTCCATTAAACGGACAGCCCCAGGAAGGAAACAGATGGGGAGAAAAGGGAGGTGGGTGGGGGGTGAGCTGGGAACCCCACCACAGGCTGGCTCCTTCCCCTCTGGAGGCAATGTGCCTGCTTCAGAGTGAGGTCAAGGTGGGAGCAGGCGGCATCTCTGGGTTCCCACTCACTAGTTTCTGAGGTGGAGTGTGCCCAGTATTTAGACGTGGACATTGGGGATATGGAGAAAGGAGCATGTGACATCCCCAAGAGGCTGAGCCAAGGTGAAGCCGGGAGATGTTTCGTCATTTACTCAAAGCTCCAGCTCAAAGGCGTGTCATGCTGTGGCAGCCTCCCTGGCCTCTTCTACACATTTGCTCTTCATCTGCTCTGAGCCGTTTAGGCGTGAACTAGGTGCTAGACAACCATCCCGGGCCACCCCGAGACACCTCTTGGGCTGTGGCTGAACATTTGAGTGGGTCTGTCTTGGCTCCCCAACTCAAGTGTAAGCTCCTAGAGAGAAGGAAGCTCGTCCTCTACTTCATAGATTCTCCCTTACAGTGCTCTAGCATGCATACTAGTGGGTGAGGGTGGAGTGGAATGGGTTTATGGATGGATGGATGGATGTACAGATGGGTGGACATAATGCTGATAGCTGGGTGGTATATACCAGTATGCCTATACTGGTTGTTAAGATTTCCATACTGGTTAGTAAATAGTCACTGCCCCTAGCCCATTGAACACCCAACTCCCCACCATCCTAGCCACTGCCCTGGAATTTACTGGACTTCCCCAAGATTCAGCAGCTCAACATTAGCACCTGGCCCAGCAGGGGGCCTCAGGACCCTGCTCCATTGCTATGACCAGCGTTGATCCCAATGGGTCAGTATATGGGCTTATTAGTTTAACCAACACCCTTGGGTGGGTAGATGAACAGAGGCCAAGACTGAATATTAAGATTAGATGATTTGGGGGAAGGCAGGACAGGAAGGAAATAGAGAGAGACAGAAATGGCAAATAGCTTATCGGGTGGCCAGGTTTTGGTTCTCACACCGGCCACTACCTTGGGCTCGTCACTTGGGCTCTCTGAGCCTCAGCTTGCTCACCTCTTGAGTGGGGACAATGTCTGCCCTGCTCCGTTAGAGGGTGTGTGTGCCCAGTTGGAACCTCTCCCTCAATCCTGTGCTCATTATTCTTTGCTGTGTGCCTTCCCCTCTCTCTAATAGATGATGAGCTTCTTGAAAACAAGGATGCTGGGGCCAACAACTTTATATCCCAGCGGTGCTTGGTAAATATTTATTGAAGGGATGGATGCAGGAGTAATGGAGGAATGAACTCAAGAAGGAGTGGACTCTGAAGAGAGTAATGGGAGGGGGGTTGTGAATGGGGGAAGTTAGTACAAACTGGATAGGGAAGGAGGGAAAGGAGACCTTGGCGTGGTACTGCCAGGTACTAGAAGGGATCTTCTCCCACCTTTGGCCCACCCCCCATATGCCACCCGCCTGCCCTGGTGAAGCCCAATTTTCAGGTGCACCAGGGCAGCATATGTTGGCAGAGAGTGGGCCCCCAATGGCACAGGGCAGGTCCAAGTGTTAGTAATGCCACTTTATCCAGCTTCCCTGGGTGCAAGACAGCAGTCTCTGGAAGAGCCAGGTATGAGACGTGGGGTTTCCCAGAGGGGACAGGGGAAGTGTCAAAGGAGTGAGACAGGGAACCAGAAAGGCCAGAGGAGCCAAGGAACACATCCAGCCTTGAACTTAAACCCTGCCCTCTGCCCTCATCACACCACTCAGCCTGTCCCTTCTCAGATCCTCAAAGCCTGCTGGCCACTTCTTCCAAGGCCTCCCCTTCAAGTCCAGGGCCCATCCAGAAGGCCAGGGCTCTACCTGCAAATCCCGCCATCTCAAGGTCCACACTCTGGAGAAGAGCTCCCTGCATGATCTCAGCCTCCTCCCAGCTCAGGACCACACAATGCAGCACTTAATTCTTTCCCCTCTGGTCTGATTCTCCATTTGCTGGTATGAGTGTGCACTTCCCGTGAGGGCCATCTCCCATGACATCCATCACCCTCTGACTGCCAGGGCTGATACAGGTGATCTGTCTGGCTAGGCCACTATCCTCTCCTTCAGGGATTCCAGTGAGAATGAAGCCTCCACAAGTTGGGGGGTGGGCAGCAGCTTCCTGGACCAAAGTGTGAGCATGGCTGTAGGCCTACCATTCATCACATGTATGTGAGCATGGATGTTAGAGTCAGACTGTCCCGGGTTCAAATTCCAGCTCTGTCATTTATTACCTGTGTGACTTTGGACAAGTTATTTAACCTCTGAATCTCACTCATCGGCCCTGCCCACTTTAAAGGATTGTCTTGAAGATTTAATGAGAGGAGGGGTGTGAAAGCTCCCTACAACTAAAATGATACACAAATGCACAGGAGCCGTGTCATTATTATTGGTATCATTGTTAATGATCGTCACTGGTTTGATTCCTGCAGCTGAGAAAGCAGGAAGGAGCGACGGCCGGATCTTATTAAGCTTCTGCCATGGAGCAGAATGATAATATGCAGACTTCTAGGGGAGAAAAATTCTCTGCCATCTGTTTGTGTTAGAGCAGAGCCTTTTGCAGCCACTCCAGCCCACACGGGCCCCTCTAACCCACCCTGAACCCCTTCAGGACTCAGCATCAGCACGACTCATCCTAACGGTGACCGTCCACCATCTCCATCTGCTTTCGGCCTCCTCTGACTGGTCTCATCTCCTCACCCGGACGGACTGTAAATCTTCCCTGGCCGGGATAGCTGCTCACGTTTCTAGTGTATCTGTATAGCATTTATCACTGGGGGGGGGGGGGACACATAGAGGGAGGAGGGAGTGGAAGGAGGGCAATGGGGAGGGAAGGAGGAAGCAGAGGGAGACCAGCATTGGCTTTGGAGCCAGTCCTGGCTCCCCCACTATCACTGATTTGAGTGGCCATCACTGAGTGTGGCTCAACCTCTCAGTGCCTCAGTTTCCCCGTCTGCCCATGATCCTTTCAGCACCTTCTGCAAAGAGTCAGAGAACCAAAGACTCTCAGACCTCCTTTCCAGCCAACCACTTCCCCGGCCAGCCTCGTCGCCACAGGGAGTCAACCCCCTAATGTTCACTTTCTGGACCCCTGGGTCTTCCACTCCTTTCCTCCCTCCCGCCCAACCCCCACCCATCTCCTCACAGGGGCACCCCGGCTCCAAGCCTGTGTTTGTGAGCTCACCAGGAACTGCAGGACACGGGCCTTTCTCTCTGCCGTAATGAAACCCTTTAATCATATTCAAATAGGTTACTGTTCAGGGGGAAAATAGAAATATGGATTTGATAGCAATAAATTTCCCTGGCTGGCTAAGCCCAGTTCTTAATTGTCCTGTCCCAGGGCTCGCACATTTCATTGTTCGTTAGGTGCTTAAGTCCCCACTCTCATTTTGTGGCGGTGACATTACCGTTGATGGCTCTAATACTCTCATAATTTGAAAGGGGATTTGCATGATAGAACGCAGAGTATTAAAAGAAAAAGAAAAAAGGGAGAGAGAAAAATGGGGGGGGGCAAGATGGGAGGAGGAGCTGGGAAGGGAAGGGGGACGGCAAGGGGGGAGGGGGGCGGATGAGGAACTCAATCCAGCTTTCACTTTAAAAAAGTCACTCTCTTCAAAGTCAAATCATTGTTTTCATTAAAGTAAAAAAAAAAAAAAAAAAAGGGAAGAAAGAAAAAAGCCGAGGCTGCACATTGGGCTGACTGGGCACCGGTATTCCTTATTGTTCCTAATGGTTATTAATTATTATTATCCGGCTGTGCAGGGCTCTGTAGACGTGATGTCCCCAATGTCCTTGGGGGGGTGTCAGGGGAGAGGCTGACTCCGGATGGGGGGATTTGCTCTTGGGCCACAGGAAGATGCAGGTGCCCACCTCGCGGCTGATGCCAGGAGGAGCCAGGTTTGGGGAGGTGGAGGGGAGAGGGGACACTTTCCTAGAAAGAAGGCCTCTGTCAGAGGAATCTAAGCCTCCTGGGTCCTGGCCAACTCTTCTCAAGTTTCCTAGAAGTTTCTTCTTTCTAAAAGCCAGCGATTTGGACACCACCAGCCTTGCTGGACACGAGACAATTCTGGTCACTGGTAGGGTCTTCCAAGTCCCTTTTGCAAACTGGATTCGCCCCCTCCTGCTTGCCCCAGTCCAGAACTGGAAGGTCTTGCACAAGTTTGGCTGGGTTCCCAAAGGGGCCTCTCCTAACTCCAACATGAGGGTCAATGAATGCTGGGGCCAAGCTGCCCTTTCCTCCCTGCTGGGGAGTCTCAGGTTCCCACGACATCCCAACCCCCCCACACACACACACACTTAGCATCTTTCTACCTAGGGGGACATAAGATCTAGAAATCACTGCAGCCCTGGGTTTCTGGGGTTTGAGGGATGGTTAATTTAGCCTTCGTTGTGGTGATGGGTCTGTGTTTCAAGCAGGGCCAGTCCTGGGGATTCTTGAATCTCCTCAGATATGGAAAGTGTGTGTCATTTGGTCTTTTTGGACAGATGGTGTGAACGTGCCTGGGAGCCTTGCAGGGAGCTGGCGTGGAATGTGTGGGCCAGGCACTGATTATGAGGGGACGAGGCGTATGGCCAATCTGGGCTCATGAGTTCAGGTGCATGGGCCCCCGCCCTCCACGCAAACCCCACCCCTCCAGTTTTGTCACTGACTAATCATCACCCCCACTGGCCGGGGTACACTCCCTCAGGGGACAGAGCGGGGCCCTCCAGAGAGCAGTGACACAACCAGACTGTGAACTGCTCACACCTGCCCGTACCTCTTGGGTTCCTGCCTGGCCCAGCCTCACCCCTCCACTTCCCAGGGACTCTCTTCTGGATTAGGACTTTAAATCAAATAAATTCTGGGATTGGAATAAGAGCCGTCTGCAGAGAACTTATTCACCCTCCTTCTTTCCCTCCTTTGGGCCTGCTATTGGGATTCGGTGTGCTGGGAAAGCACACCCTCAGGGCCACCTCAGTCCTTCCCTATCTGCTAGCCCACCCTGCTGGTGGGCTACTCACTCCCTCTAACTCAGAGCCCAGGACCACCATCAGGGCTGGCGGACATCCAGTTCCTGAGGGATGAGTCTAGGACTGGCTTCTCCAGACGGGGTGGCCATTGCTCAGCCCTCTGCAACTGCAGAAATCTAGATTATCCTCCATTTAATGGGGCTGAAGCTGCAGGGTGAGGGAGGAAGGGGTAAAGAACAAGGGGAGGTGACGGGGGGAAAAAAATCTAGATCACCACAGAACAAACTTGTCTACACACCAGACTGTAAAACCCAGGTGTCAACACATTCCTTATTGGGTTTTTTTATTGTGAGGATCCAAGTGGAGGATGGACCAGTGACAGCACCGTCTTCATCTCTCCCTCCGCACAAGGATGGCAGGCCCTGGCCCTCCCCTCCCCTCCCCTCCCCTCCCCTCCCCTCCCCATCACCACCAGGAGTGATGGAATGCCATGGACCCAGCCTCTCTGCTCCCCAGCCTGACTCCCGGACTCATAACATTTTAGACATGAAGGGCCTGCAGTTTGAAGCCACCGGGTGGGTAATGAACTTGGTGCCCCTCTCACTGTATCCCACCCTCAAGGCCCCCAAGGAGAAGCTGTCTCCAGGAAAAGGGGGGGGGGGAGCCAGAGAGACAAAGTGATTCTTAAATATTTTCCTTCTTTGCAGTCACTCAGGGAGGAGGGGGTGAGGGGCGAGGGAGGCTGGAAGGGGGAACAAAGGGGGTTTAATAGGCTCCGGTGACAGCACAGTGTCCACATTGGGAAAAGATTAATGATGAAAATTAATCGCCTGACCTTTCTTTCCAGGAGCTGGAGGTGAGGCGGGCCATTAAAGCCTCTTATGTTGTAATTAACGTTGGAGGGGAGAAGAGAGCTGCCTTCAGAATGGATGTGATCATTTAATTAGGCTCAGCCGTAGGTGCCACAACAGGTCCGGAGAAGTCATAATTTAACTATAGCTTTAAATTACACAGGCCGAGTGGGGATGGCAGAGTTTGACGGCAGGAGAGCCTGCCGTGGAGCTCAGGAAAACAATTACATAAACACCCCCAGTGAGGGAGAGAGACGGTGACAGAGAGACAGACAGACAAAGAAAGCAGTAGGTGCTGACCAATGGGAGAGGACGGGGAGCAGGAATCATACTGGGAAAAAGGCTGCTAAGAGGGGCAAAACTGGGAATCACGTGAGAGAAAAGTGAGATCGCCAAGAGTTAGAGTGGCCTGGGGAGGGGGTGTGTGTGCGCGCGCGCGCGCACACACACGCGGGTTCTGGGTCGAGTGCCTGCGAGCACCCTCACCTCCGACCGCATTCCACAAATACATCCCGACCTTCTATCGCAAAGCCGCTGAACTTAGAAGGCAGAGAGACCCAAGCATTTCAGTCCGCCCAGGCCCTCGCGGGACGCCTCTCTCCCCGCAGTCTCGCTACCGTGCTCGAGCGAGCGAGAGGAGACGCCCCCTTCCTATAACCTGGAGAGTCTGGGGGTTCCCGAGCACCTCGTGGCGCCTGCGTCCTGGGGGACGAGCAGGGCCCGGCCGCGTGTACTCAGGCCGGTGTCTAGGCGCAGGGCTCCGGGACGCGGGGTGCAAAGCTCTGCAGGACTGCGTGAGCGAGAGGGGTCGGCGCCAGGCAGGCGAAGTTCAAGGCCAGGGCACTGCGAGGCGCGGAAGGGGGAGGACCCGCAGTCTCCGGGGCGCCGGAGCCGGCTAGTTGCTCAACCTGCGGGATTAGTCACTGGGCCGGAGGAGCAGGACCGTCGGAAAACCGCGAACGGACGCTTCGGCGCAGGGAGACGGGAGGGGAGGACAGGAGAGCTTGTGGGGAGGCGGAGGAGGTACTAGCGATGCTGTCCAGGCCGGAGCGGAGCGGATCCAAGCGCGAGGGCCCCTCAGGGCTTTTGCGGAGCGCTTTGATAGGGTGGCCGCCGCCAGCTTTGTTCTGGACAGTGGCGGGGTGGGGGTGGGGTGGCGGGGGGTTGCGGGAGCTGATTCCGTTGTGCGTCCAAGAAAGGCTCAGGGTGCAGCCCTGGGACACCTGGGTCACTACTCTGCTTCCAGATGCTGGTCCCTCTTGCCGCTTCCTGGGCCCCCGGCGGAATGTGGTGACCCCACGGTCCCCTCCCGCTCTAGAAGGGATGGAGTTGTAGACGTGCAGCAGGGTGGGACTTACCTTACCCTCCAAAGGGCTCCTAGGTCCTTCAGGCACTGGGCTGAACCCAAGCCACCAACTTTTCAGGCCTGGCCTGAAGTGCACGGCTCCTTCCTCCTACCATCTGTGTTGGAAGAAGACACGGATGAATGAGGAGGAAGACAGAGACACCCCCCAACTTCCTACTCATTCACTAGCCCACGACCCAGATCATCAAGCTGCAGGACCCTGCCTCCTGCCCTACCCCCAGGGCAAAACACAAAAGGTGCCAAATGGTCACCTATAGGGCACTTTTATCCCACAGAGCAAAGCAGAGTTTCCATTTTGATTAGACATCCACAAATTCTCCAAATTAGTGAACCTCTCAGTTGGAGCTCTGTCCCTGCCTGTCTGGTTAAATTGATTGATGGATTGATTGATAGTGCAATGGGTCTCTTTGGTCTCTCTTGCAGCTCAGACCTCTGTCCTGAGAATGTCCAGCCTGCCCTTGGGGATAAAGGAGGAGCTGTGGCCTGAGCTGGGGGTGGGACTAGGCAGAGGCACAGGCATTCCAGCCGGAGGAGAGTGTTTCATCTCCTCAGACCAGGGCTCCAGCTGGCCCACGAGGCTTGGGGTCATGTCTTGGTTGTGTCCTGGGCTGCCTTTGCTGTATGGCTGACCTAAGGGCCCCAAAGCCCAAATGCAGAACTCCTTTGGCCCTAACCAGAGTCAGGTGGGAAGACAGGCTGCCTTTGAGCCCCTTCACTGAGACTGCCAGGGAGAGCCCCGGTCCTCACCCCCTATGTGGGACACTGCATCCCTCACAGAAGCCCAGCTCATAGGAGACCTCTTGTGGTACCTCCATGTCAGGTGATCCCTTCCTCCTTCTACAAGACTGTGGGCTCCAAGAATCTCTCTCCTGCCCCTCGCATTTTGGTTAGAATAAAATCTGAACTGATAAGAACCTCCAAGGCCTGCTGTGCCTCAGGTCCTATCTCTCTACTTCAGTCTCATCTCCCTGGTCCCTCCTCACCCTGCTCCATCCATACCTCCCAGCCTTCTCTCTTTCCTCCAACTAGAATTTAAGCTCCATGAGGCCCAGGCCAGGCTGTCAGGTTCCCCTGTATTCTGCAGAGCCTAGCATGGTGCCTAGCCTGTGGTAAACACTGAGTAATAAACATTTGTTGACTAAGTCAATCTTACAGTTCTGATCCTGCAAGCCCCCCACCCCTAGCTGGGCACACAGAGATGGCCTCTCCCCTTATGGACCCCTAATATCCTGCTTTATCTCTTCCTACTCTTCATGAATGTTTCCTTCCCTGCAGAGGCTGGAATTGAGTGTTTCTGGGAGGATCTCGTACAGGGGCCACAAATTATCCTGCAGCAAAATTAAACGCTCCACTTGGGATGTCTGACCCAAATGGCCAGAAAGCGCTGGGGCTCACCTGGCCAGCAAGTGCCCCATCCCATCCTATCCAAGGCCCTGGTGGTGCATTCCTGGAAAATGGGGGAGAAAAAGCAATTGGGGGAAACAGCTCTTCAAAATGGACATCAGCGTTCTCCCCTTCGGTGAGCTGAATGAGCTGAAGGGAAGCATAGGGGCCCTGCCTGGAAGAATTTGATTGGGAAGAGTCTGGGGGTGGGGGAAGGGAGGAGGGGATCTGCCTCTCCGTGAGAACAGCCCAGGCCCCAGCCTGTTTGTTTTTCTGTCTGACTGTTTGTTGGATGGGGGCAGGGAGATAAGGACATGGAAACAACCTTAAAATAACCTCGGCAATTCCCTAAGCACGGTGGGGTGGGTGCAGGGGTCTAGCTTGGGGCTTGCAGCGTGGCTGAGCGGGGGTAGGGTTGTGGGCCATTCTGGCCTGTGTGTCTGTCTGTCTGCACACGTGCACTGTGCTTTTGCCCTGTCCCCAGCCCCCTGGGCTTGCTCCCTGTGGGCTCTGGGTGAGCTGGAGTTGACTTCAGCCCTCTCAGCCGACACTAGCAGGAATAAATAATCCCATGACTTGAGTTAGGAGGCAGAGCGCCAAGGAGACACAGCAACTGCATAAATCCTGAAGATGCGGGGCTCAGGTGGGCCCCACAGAGCACTCAGTTCAGCCCCCGGGAGTTATGAAGCCTTAATTCAACACTTGCCTCCTCCTCCTTTATTTCTGCCTGGTTGCGTCCCACGGAGAAGGTTTAATCCCGGACCCCTGCCCTGTGCCCTAGGAGGCTTGCAGAATGGTCTGGAAGCACAGCAATGCCAAGACTCTTTCTTGGGCCCCACGTCCCCCACACCCCTCTCCTGGACTCCCGTTCGGGACTCCCTTCTCCCCCATCCCCACCCTACAGAGCATTCACAGCCAAGCCCCAGAAGCAAGTCTCTCCCACCTAAGATTACACCCGCACCTACTTCTTCCCAGCACCACGAGGGCGTGTGGACCCAGGCCTAGGAATCTACAGGGAGGCTCAAGATAATCCACCCTACCATATCTGGGCCTCTCTTGGCCCCAGGGTCTTAGATAAAAGTGCAGAATGAGGAATGTTTGTCTTGAAACCTATGCCCTTTGATTGCCTGTCTCTAGACCTGGACTGGGGCTCACACTCTGCCATCAGCCTCACTCTGGGAGCTTGACCTTGAGCAAACAGATCGATCTCCTCAGAGGAGTGTCTGAGTTTTAAAATAGGGGCTTTTTAACGCAAAGTTTTGTCATTAGGTGGATGTGTGAAGATGGGGGATATTTCTGGGGAGGGACTTTCTAACAGATGGCCCCTGGTCTTGGAAGACCCCTTCAAACAGCAGATATCCACCAGTTGGCCCCTTAACTTTCCAAAGAATGGGCTCTCTGCTATCATCACCCCAAACCCAAAATAGTTGGTGTTGGAGTTTTTAAATGTTTCTAAACTCAGGGAGACTGGGCCCCAAACTACTGAATATAAAATCATTTTCCAATCAGACTTGAAAAGAGCATGTCATTCATTCCTTCAGGCATTAAACATTTATTGAGCAACAGATGCAAAGCACTGGGCACCCACGCTAAGATCAAAACCAAGATAAGTAAGACAATCGAGATTCCAGCTGTGGATGATGGTTTATGGTCTAAGAATAGGAAGTCAGTACAGCTGTTCAGTGAGATAGAGATGGAGACAGGAAAAGGAATGGGATAGGGACAGGGAAGGGATAAGAGTGGAGTTAGGCTTCGGCCCTTCTCTTCCCCTTGACCCCATGGGGCAGATATATCCTCTCTCTCTTGCTGGGTGGCTGATGTTCATTGCCTTTTTCTCCACCCCAATTGCAACTGCTAGATTGGGCCTGAAGCTAGACTTGCAAATCACAATTTCCGGGAAGTGGGGTGTTCTGCAGCAAGTTACACAGGGGCTATTGTTGATTCGTGGCTTCATTCATTCAACAGGTATTTCCCAAGCACAGCTTAACAGAAAACTCCTAAGCCACAGACAGATGAAGGACATCTCTATTCATTTGGAAAGATTTAGCCAGTGGTGGTGCTCGTCAGAGTGTGCTCAGCATCCCGAGAAGGGCCGGGCTGCAGGAGCTCAGCAGAGGAAGGTTGTGCTGACATGGGCTGCGGGTGGCCGGCAAAGGAAAGCTTCTGGAGGGACGTAGTACTTCAGTTGTCTTTTGAAGGATAGGTATGGCTGGTACAGACTGGTACTGGTATAGACTGCCATAGTGAAGGGAGAAAAACTTTGGTCTTCAGGAAACAGAAAGGATAGAGATGGAAAATAAAACATTAAGTTAGGCAAATGAGAGTGAGAGGGAATGCTAAGTTTCAAGGGATGTTGGATAGACTGGTTTGGCTGGACCTGAGTTGTTGGAAATGGGCCTGGAGAGGTAGGTGAATGGAGACCTGCTGGGGGATGACCTTGAGGCTGTGTTCGTCAGCCATCACCACAGTAATGCTGCCTAGCAAATCACGTGAACATGAACACTCACGGTTTACATCAAGAAGTCTTTGTTTCTCTCACTCACAAATCGTGCGTGGGGCTCAAGACGACTCCATATTCTCCTTGGACCAGCATGGCAATCACAGGAGCTCAAGAGACCAAGCCTAACCCCACATTTTTAATCCTATACCATGGCCACATCCACTGACATGCCATTGGCCAAAGCAAGTCAGATGACCAAGCCCACCCTCACGGTGGTGGGAAAGTAGAGTCACGTGACAGAGGGCGTGGCTGTAGAATCCCTTTGCCGGGAGTGAAGAATTGGGACAATGATCCAGCCTCAGCTGCTAGGCAACAGCCACTGAAAGTGCCTAAGCAGTGAAGTGGTATGAGTAACACCCTATGGGTGCTGGATTCCTCAGTTTCTGAAGCTCTTTCCCAGACACTATCCCATTTTCATCTTCCCAACAATCCTCTGAAGGTGATGTCATCGCATTTTTCAGATGACAAAGAAAGATTTAAAGAAGCACTGTAGCTCAACCAGATGACACCACTGGAAAGACGTGGAGCTGAGATTTAAACTGGGATCTTTGGGCTCCAAGCCTGCTCCCCTCCACCCCCCACCCCCACCCCCACTGCTGATTTAGAAAGATGGGTCTGCTGTTGTGTGCAGGATGGGGAGAGCTGGGAGAGGCTGCAGATGGCTGACAGCTGAGAGATGAAACGGCCGTCCCAGACCTGTGAGGAGCCCTAGCTCGGCTGGAGGCAGAGGAGGGGAGACGATGGTCTAAGGGGTTTTTTGGTTTATTTTTGCATTTTCTTCCTTTATGGAGGTATAATTTTCACAGAGTGAAAAACACATAGATCTTAAGTGTGCAGTTGATAAGTTTTGTCCAATATAAATGAGTTATCAACACCCCAGGTCAAGGTAGAGAACTTTTCCATAATCCCAGACAGTTTCCCTGGTGCCCCTTTCCAGCCAGTCCTCCTTCCCCCAGGCAACATGGTTTGGATCCCTTATCACCATAGATTAGTTTTGCCCGTCTCTGTACTTTATATAAATGGAATCCCAGGATACATTCTCTTTTGTGTCTGGCTTCTTTCACTCAGTGTAGTGTCTTGAAGATTCATCCATATTGTTGCATGTAGCAGTAGTTAATTTTTAATTATAATGCCGATTCCATTGGATGATTTTACCACAGTTTAATCCTTTTTCCTGTTGGACATTTGGACTGGTTCTTTCCACTGTTTGGGCTATTACTAACAGTGCTGACATGAACATTCTATCTAGTACAAGTCCTTGTGGACAAAGATTCTCGCTTCTCTTTAGGTATATCCCTAGGAGTACAATTGCTAGGTCAGAGAGTAGGTGTATGTACAACTTCAGTAGAAACTGCCAAACAATTTTCCAAACTGGTTTTACCATCTTACACACCATCTGCAAGGTAAGAGAGTTTCAGTTGCTCTCCATCCTTGCCAACATTTGGTAGGGTCCATCCTTTTCATTTTAGCCATTCAGTGAGTGTGAGGAGGTGTCTCATTGTTGGAAGGTCCATTTTCAGGTCCAGTTCTTCTCTCTCCTGCTCTGCTCTCTCTCTCGGGGGCTGCTCCCCTAGACTGCTCTTACCAGCTCTTGTATCAGCTGGCTGCTGGCCAGGTTCAGCAAATAGGAGGCACTGGCAGGAGATTGGAGAGCAGGAAGAAGAGAAAAGCTAGTATTTTTATCCCCTCTTGTGTCTCCAGCCACATCTCCGCCATGGCTCCAGCTCCTGGCCTACAGACCACCATGGTTGCAGCTTCTGCTGGATAACCCCCATCCCTGGGTTCCAAAAACACCACCTAGCACTTACTCTCCTTCTGTCTTGCTTTATTTTTCTCCATAACGTGATTATCTTCCTTCATACTTTTCTTTATGCATTTTAATTATTTCTGTTCTAATTGCCTTTCTCCATCAGAAAGGAGGTCCATGAGGGCATGATTTGCTGTCTGTTTTCTCCCTGGCTGAACCTCCAGTGACCAGTGACTAGAGTAGGCAACCAAACATCTGTTGAGTGACTAATTGTGGGCAGAGAAAGCGGGAAGTCCTCAAATTCTGAACGGGAACACCAAAGTCAGAACTCCACAGGGCATCATTAGATCCTGTCACTGGAGTTCGGTGGGTAGTAGAATCCCAGCTGAAAGGTGGAGGGAGATGTTTCATCCCTCTACCTCCATTTTCCTCCTGTGCCAGGCCACTTCCCAGGAAGACGTGGGCCAGGCAAATTTCAGGACCTCACACACTGAGAGCTCTGCCTTGGACCCTGCACAGGGACCCAGAGGGCTGCTTCTGAATTTAGCTGTCAAAGGACACATTTGGACACAAAAGCTCTTTTTCATTAAAGTAGATCTTTCATTTGGGAAGTGGATGAGGTCAAAGGTCA
The DNA here is from genome assembly GCF_026419965.1 of Kogia breviceps. Classification (NCBI taxonomy): domain Eukaryota; kingdom Metazoa; phylum Chordata; class Mammalia; order Artiodactyla; family Physeteridae; genus Kogia; species Kogia breviceps. The sequence continues at coordinate 74,898,966 of NC_081319.1, forward strand.
AGATGGTGCTAGCCCATGTTTTAAAAATTAATCTTGGGCTTCCCTGGTGACACAGTGGTTAAGAATCTGCCTGCCAATGAAGGGGACACGAGTTTGATCCCTGGTCCGGGAAGATCCCACATGCCACGGAGCAACTAAGCCCGTGCGCCACAACTACTGAGACTGCACTCTAGAGCTCGTGGGCCACAACCACTGAGCCTGCGTGCCACAACTACTGAAGCCCGCGTGCCTAGAGCCCGTGCTCCGCAACAAGAGAACCCATCGCAATGAGAAGCCCACACACCGCAACAAAGAGTAGACCCCGCTCGCTGCAACCAGAGAAAAGTCCACGTGCAGCAACGAAGACCCAACACAGCCAAAAATAAAATAAAATAAATAAATTTTTAAAAAAGAAAAAAAGAATCTTGACCCCTACCTCACAGCATACACAAAAATAACTCCCGATGGACAGTAAGATCCAAGTGTGAAAGATAAGACAATAAAGCTTCTAGAAGGAAACACAATATCTTCATGACCTTGAGGTAGGTAAAGAGTTCTTAAAAAGAGGACACAAAGATACTTGTAAATATGTATCCACCAAAGGACTCATATCCAGGAGATAAATATCTCTTACAAATCAATAAGAAAAACACCCAGCAATCCCACTACTGGGTATATATCCTGAGAAAACCATAATTCGAAAAGAGTCATGTACCACAATGTTCATTGCAGCACTATTTACAATAGCCAGGATACAGAAGCAACTTAAGTGTCCATCGACAGATGAATGGATACAGAAGATGTGGCACATATATACAATGGAATATAAAAAGAAACGAAATTGAGTTATTTGTAGTGAGGTGGATGGACCTAGAGTCTGTCATACAGAGTGAAGTAAGTCAGAAAGAGAAAAACAAATACCATATGCTAACACATATATATGGAATCTAAAAAAAAAAAAAAAAAAAAAAAAGGTTCTGATGAACCTAGGGGCAGGATAGGAATAAAGACTCAGACGTAGAGAATGGACTTGAGGACACCGGGAGGGGGAAGGGTAAGCTGGGACGAAGTGAGAGAGTGGCATTGACATATACTCACTACCAAATGTAAAATAGATAGCTAGTGGGAAGCAGCTGCATAGCACAGGGAGATCAGCTCAGTGCTTTGTGACCACCTAAAGGGGTAGGATAGGGAGGGTGGGAAGGAGACGCAAGAGGGAGGGAATATGGGGATATATGTGTGCATATAGCTGATTCACTTTGTTATACAGCAGAAACTAACACAACATTGTAAAGCAGTTATACTCCAATAAAGATGTTTAAAAAAATAAAAGAAAAAAAAGAAAAAGATAAATGGGCAAAAGACTTGGTAAGCATTTCACAAAAAGAGGATATCCAAATAGCCAATAAACATAAGGAAAGGGATTCAATTTCATTAATCAGAGAAACACAAAATTAAAACTGCACTGCAGAGACTTCCCTGGTGGCGCAGTGGTTAAGAATCCGCCTGCCAATGCAGGAGACACAGGTTCGAGCTCTGAGAAGATCCCACAAGTCACGAAGCAACTAAGTCTGTGGGCCACAACTACTGAGCCTGCGCTCCACAGCCCACGAGCCACAACTACTGAGCCCGTGAGCCACAACTACTGCAGCCTGAGTGCCTAGAGCCTGTGCACCGCAACGAAGAGTAGCCCCCGCTCGCTGCAACTAGAGAAAGCCTGCGCACAGCAACAAAGACCCAACGCAGCCAAATAAATGAATAAGTAAATAAATTTACAAAAAAAAAGCACAATACAACACCACCATACATCCAGCAAAGTGGTTAAAAGAAAAAGAGGATACAAAGTGTTGATGAGATGTGGAGCAAACGGAACTATGATGCATTGCTAGTGGGAATATAAATTGGTTCATCAATTACTGAGAACCGTTGGCATTATCTGATAAAACTGAACACATGCACACTCTATGACCCAGAAATTCTACTTGTCGGCAAATGTTCATAGCAACATTATATGTAGTAGCAAAAATCTGGAAAAACTCAACAGTTATTTTTTTTAATTTTTTTTTTTTTGGCTGCATTGGGTCTTTGTTGCTGCGCACATGGGCTTTCTCTGGTTGCAGCGAGCGGGGGCTACTCTTCGTTGCGGTGTGCAGGCTTCTTATTGCAGTGGCTTCTCTTTCTTGTGGAACACGGGCTCTAGGCGCTCAGACTGCAGTAGTTGCAGCACGCTGGCTCAGTAGTTGTGGCGCACAGGTTTAGCTGCTCTGGTGGATCTTCCCAGACCGGGGCTCGAACCCGTGTTCCCTTCATCGGCAGGTGGATTCCTAACCACTGTGCCACCAGGGAAACCCTGAGTCTCATGATGAAAAGAGACGTATTTTTCAATAAGTGAGGTCCCTAAAAGGAAGCCAGCTGTCTACTTCAGGATGGAGTGGAGAATGCAGGGCAGCAGAGAGGCCTCTGGAAAACTTCAGAGTAGATGCAGTCTGTCCCCGCCATGGTCTTGCCCCCGCTCCCCTCCCCCCAGCATGGCCCTGTCTACAAAGTCCCACTCTGCCCTTCAGCCGGGAATGTCCACCATCACCTTGGGAGACCGAGTGCTCATTTCCTCCCAGACTCATTCTGCTCTGTCTCCCGGAACCAGCACCCCCGCAACCTCAACTCCAGCATTTACGGCCATCATAGCTCTTCTCACTGGCTGCCATGGTGTGTTCCACCTCTAGGCAGGAAGCTTCTTGGGAGCAGGTTCTGTGCCTTATTCACCTTTGTGTCTTTGACACTCAGCACATAGGAAGCCCAGAAAAGCACGGAAAAATAGATGTTTTCAGGCTTCCCTGGTGGCGCAGTGTTTAAGAATTCACCCGCCAATGCAGGGGACACGGGTTCGAGCCCTGGTCCGGGAAGATCCCACATGCTGCGGCCACAATTACTGAGCCTGCGCTCTAGAGCCCGCGCACCGCAACAAGAGAAGCCACGACAATAAGCAGCCCGCACACCACAGCAAAGAGTAGCCCCTGCTCACTACAACTAGAGAAAAGCCCACGCGCAGCAATGAAGACCCAATGCAGCCGAAAACAAATTAATTTAATTTAAAAAGAGATCTTTTCTAAAGAAGGAAAGGGGGACCATCCCATAACTAGAGTCAAATTATAAGGGATCTGCTAAACTCATTCACATGATGTTGATAAGCTATTGAATTCCAGGCATAGTTAAATAGAGGATAAATACCTTAACCCAAAATACTGATAGTGGCATTGATCGCAGACTGATAAGGGAAACTATATTTTAGCTGGGATCCCTCACAATGATACTCAGGTGTCATCTGAGGAATTATCTCTTCACGAGACCTGTTGATACATCTGTCATCATACCATCATCACCATCGCCCCTGGTACACCGGCCAGGTGTGTTGTCCTGTTAATCCTCCATGACCCTATGAGGTGGCTACTATCATCCTCCCCATCTTACAGATAAGGAAACTGAGGCACAAAAAGATTAAGCAACTCATCCGGAGACCCTGAACTGCTAAGCAGCAGAGAAGGGATCTGAACTGGGGCTGGTTGGCTCTCAAGTCCATGTGTTAATCACCCAGCTCAGTGCCTTCCTACCATCCTACCTAACCACCCTCTGCAGAGTGACTTAGGAGGTCCGGGTCCCAGCCTGCTGAGAGTCTTAGAGTTTAAGGTGAATGTCCTAAATTAAGGGTAAAATGTATATGAAGGCTGAGAGAGGAGGGAGAGGGCAAGCAGCAGCCCTGCATGTATGTGATAGGTGCCTGTGCTCACATCTGCGTGCATGTGCATGTGTGCACGTGCATACACGTACATACATGGGTTTGTGTGTGGATGCACGTGTGCGCCAGGGCCGAGGGGAGGGGTTGGCCAGTTAGGAGAAGGTAATCGATGTGAAGGCCCCTCATGTGGTCAGCACACAGTAAATATTTGCAGAATTGAATTGAAATGCTAAAGAGAGGGCTCTCCAAATGTGCGGTGTTATTATTACTATTATCTCCAAATTGCAGGCTTTAGGAAAAGAGAGGCAGGTGGAGGGTTGGTGACAGGGCTGGCTGGCCTCCTTTCACCTCCCGATTGCGCTGACCCCCCACGTGGACTCCCTCTGGCTGGTTTTCCTCCAGAGTTGACTGAAGCAGAGATCTTGCAACCTGTCAGGATGGCAGTGACAATGACAGGGGTAACTAACAAGGAAGGAGCCCTCTGTGTGGGCTGGCCCCGTGCTCAGGGCCTGTTCTCCTTTGCTCTTTCTCAGCAGCTGATGAGGTGGGTACTATTCATTTCATTAGCATCTCCAAGGTGCGGAGGAGGAAAGTGAGGCTCAGAGGGGTTGGCGCAGAGAATGCGTCCACAGGTACTGAGAACAGCTAGAGGTCTGGGGCTGTCCTTTCTCCACCATCTATATCCCGAGTCCTCCTACACAAGACTACCACCTAACGGGTTAACAGGTGGTCAGGGCCCTGCAGTGGGCTGCCTAGAGTGGAGCCGAGCCACGGGCCCTAGATGCGGTCAGTCCAGAGCCAGCACTTTGTCTCCCAATACCTCGGTGTCCTCACTGGCAAAGGGGGAACGAATAGTCGCCACAGCAGAGGGTTGCTGTAATGAGAGGCTACACGTAAAATGCCTAGTGCCTAGCGAGCACTCAGGCATGTCAGCTATTATTCTAAATGTGCTGAGTTTTCACTTGAATCTAATATTCACTCCTTTTCTCACAGTGAAGTTAGACACAGAGAATTGGTGCACGTTCAGGAACGATCTACTCCAGTCCCTTCTGGTTATGGGTAAGAAAACTGAGGCAGGAAGAACAGCACCAAGGTCACGGGGCTCATACATAGCAGGGCTTGGATTCAAACACAGATTTTCTGCTCCCAGGGGGGGCCTCTCTGCCTGCCAGGACTGCCTCGGGGCTGGCCTGAGGGTGCAGAGGGCCTAGGACAAGTGGGGAGAATGCCAATGCCCCAGGCTCCAGAGGAGAGAGGTAGCAAAGCAGAGGGGGAAGCATGGCTGCCACATCCTCCACGGGAGATGTCGGGAAAGGGGGCCAGAGTGGGGCGACCCTGAGGGCCACAAACTGGCCCAGCGGATGATGGGAGACAGAGTGTCACTCGTTTAGGTCCGGAGTCCCTCAACCCTGCCTATTTCATGGGGAAAAAACCCTGTCTTCTCCCCACTCACCCCCCCCCCAAGAGTTTGAGAGCCACTGATCAGGCACAGAGAGAGGGAGAAAGCGGGATCTCCGGCCCCACTCTGGCCCTCCACCCTCTTCCCTGGCACCTACCCACCACTTTCCAAGGCCTGGGCCGTCATCCTCAGCCCCAGTCAGTCTCCTGGCTGCCACAGCAACCCAGAACCCACAAAACACCCGTGTCAACGTGCCTCCTCCCCGGAGGTCCGAGGCCTTAAAACTTAATAGTCTCTCAAATGCTGTAACGCTAGAGGGGGCTTTTATGGACTCAACAGGGGTAATATTAGGAAGGGCCGTCAGCCACCTAAAGTGGGCCGCTCGCAGTGGGCCGCTTGCCCCCAGCCCCTTGCACACACTCGGAGGGCCTCTGGAGGGGCTCCGTGCCTACATTCTGACCAGGTTATTACAGAAGAGTTCTCTGCAAACAGGGGCCTAATGGGGGGCCGGGACCCCTCTGGCCCTGGCTCAATAGAAGCTAGACAGCTTTGGGGGGGGCATTGGTCCAGGGGAAAGATCTTGGTGACTAACGAGCAGGCAATTGAAAGCACCTTGAAAGCACCATCGTGTCAATGGGGAGCAGATGGGGAAGGAGGGGAATTCCTGAGGCCTGGCCTCCGAGGTGTGGGAGGCTGGGAGGGAGGGAGGGAGGGATGGGGGAGCCGTGTGGGGTCAGCAGGTGGGGGAGGGGGAGGGAAGCCCCCCCAACAGCCATCAACCCCACCCAGAGGAGCACAGGTTCTGGACCCCAATCCAGGGGACTCCAAGGGCCATATTTTTCTGTTGTTCCCTTTCTGGCCCCCTCAGTAGGTACCTCCTGGTCTGTCCTCACCGCCCCGCTTCCCCGCTTTTCCTCCCTGTTCCCCCTTCTCATCCCACCTTACCTCTTATTGCTGGGAGATCTCAAACAGGGATTCTGCCCAGTCTTCAGTAGAAGCAGGCAATGCCTCCCACAATAAATAAAATACTAAATAACACTAAATAAAATACCCTGGCTGACTTACCAACACACACACACGCACACACACGCACACATGCAGGCATGCTCGCACAAACACACACGCACGCAGACATGCTCACACACACACACTCACGCACGCAGGCATGCTCACAGACACACACACGCAGGCGTGCTCACACACACTCAGGCATGCTCTCACACACACACGCAGGCATGCTCATACACACACAGGCACGCCCACGCACACACACACAGCCATGATCACAGACACACACATGCACGCAGGCATGCTCACAGACACACACACGCATGCAGGCATGCTCACACACACACGCGTGGGCATGCTCACACACACGCGGACATGCTCACACACACACGCAGGCATGCTCACACACACACGCACGCAGGCATATTCACACACACACGCAGGCATGCTCACACACACACAGGCATGCTCACACGCACGCGGGCATGCTCACACACACACGCATGCAGGCATGCTCACACACACGCAGGCATGCTCACACACACACGCACGCAGGCATATTCACACACACACGCAGGCATGCTCACACACACACAGGCATGCTCACACGCACGCGGGCATGCTCACACACACACGCATGCAGGCATGCTCACACACACGCAGGCATGCTCACACACACACGTGGACATGCTCACACACACACACTCGGACATGCTCACACACACACACACACAGGCATGCTCTCACACACACACACAGGCATGCTCACACATATTTTCTTCATTACCTTCCCTAACACTGTCTTTCTTCCATCTTGAGTTCAGTGTTGTTTTTTGTCTCTTTTTGACCCTCCCCCTCCACTTCCCCTCAATTTATTCCAGCTGTGAAAACCTTTTTCCCATCTCCTCTGTCACCCTGGCAGATAGGTGAGTGGCAGGCAGAGGAGTCCATTCCGCAGCCACCGTTGGTAATTGATGCCAGATGTTGAGCTGGCCCCTGGCCCAGACCCAGGCAGGACTTCCCGCGCCGCCTCCTGCATCTGGGTGTGAAAGGCGAGCCACAGCCCAGCCTGGGTCTTTGTGGGATACAGAGCCTGGCTCAGAGGACAAGGGTAGGGAAGGCTGGGACCAGGGGTTGCAGGAGGGAGGAGGCCAGGGAGCAGAGGGTAGGGGGTGGGAGCCCCTTGGAGGAAGGTGTAGGCCACTGACAATTTGGTTGGCATGAGAGAAGCCAGGACAGTCTAGAGGCAAGAAGCTGAGAGCAGGCTTCCCTTGGCCACTTCTCAGCCTTTTTATTTCCTGGGGATGAAAGGTTTGTTACTGCTGCTCTTTATAAGTATATGTATTTGGTAAAATACAAAAAACCAATTAGAAGACTCTAGGATTCTCCACGATTACTCTACTACTAATGGTAATGAAACCAGTTAACGTTTCTGGAGTATTTTAGGTGCTTTCTGAGTCATTGAACATGAATGCACTCATCCTCTCATTTAATTTTCACAACAGTCCTGTGAGGAGGGGGCCATAATGGTCCCCATTTTACAGATGCAACAAAAGAGGCCTGGAACATCTAACTGGCCCATCTAGGAAGTGGTGGTACCAAGATTTGAGCCCAGACAGTCTGACCCCAGAGACCACATTAGGTTCTCAGGAAAGACTTTTAAATCTTCAAAGGTCAGAGATAGAAGGAAGCTGGTCCAAATCCTTTTTAAAGGACGAACATAGGTCCAGAGAGGAGAAGTAACTTGCCCAAGGACACACAGTGAGTCAGCCCCGAGCAGGGCTGAATCCCAGGGCTGCTCTCCTTGTTCAGAGCCCTTATTGTGACACCACAGTTCTGACTCAAGTCTCCACACCCTTGGCCAAGAGCCAGGCTTCCTGGAGGAGGTGCCTTTTGTAGGACTTGGAACAAGACTAGGATCAGAGACTTAGACAGGCAGGAGGAAACACTTTCAGTGGAGAGCCTTCTGTTCAAAGGTGGGGCTGGCAGACAGCATTAACTGTGTCTCTACTGCCAGGCACTGTGGTCACAATGGGGACTTAGAGACAAACCCTGCCCCCCCCAAAAAAAAAGGGGGAAAAAGCAAGGCAAGTGGGATAGGGAAGACCATGGGGGCAGCAGCATGCTATTTTAGATATAGTGGTAAGGTGATGTTTGAACAGTCCTCAGCTGAGGGAAGGAAACATGTGTGGATATCTGCGGTAAGAGTGTTCCAGGAAGAGGAACAGCAAGTTCAAAGGCCCTGAGGCAGGAGTGTGCTTAGCTGGTTAATGTGCCCAGAGTGCAGGGAGCAAAGGAGAGAATAAATAATAGGAGGCAAGTCAGAGAAGGGAAGGCGGCAAATCACGTCGGGCGCCGTGGCTGTTGTAAAAGGGCTTTTACTCCCAGTGCAATGGGAGCCAGTGGCGGATGCTGAACAGAGGCGTGACATGGGACCAGAAGCACAGCAGTGGAGGTGGTGAGAAGTCGTCGAATTCTAGATGTATTTTGAAATTACAGCCAACCTGATTTCCTAAAGTTTGGGTGTGAGATATGAGAGAAAGAGAGCAATCAGGGATGACTCCATCTTTTCGGCCTGAGCTACTGGTAGGACAGAGTTGCCCTTCCTGAGGTGGGAAGACTCTCAAAGGTGCAGGTGTAAGGGCAGGTCAGGAATTTGCTTTTGAACCCTCCGAGTTTGGGGTGTCTGCTCTCAGTGCCACAATGGTTCATACTGGATACTGAGGCAACAGGGCAATTGGTAAAACGGACTGTCTTTATTCAAAATTATGCTATTTTGCTCATCATGGATGTTTTGGCATTGCTTCTGATTTTTTAAAATATTACATCAAAATATCATTTATCTTGATTACTGAGGTTTCAGGTCCCCACTTAAATTCGTATCCTAGTCTGGACCCTGCCTGTTACAGATATCCACGTGGAATGCCGGCTTGGGCTGCCCCCTCTCTCAATTCCCAGACACTCTCTCTGTCCACAGGGAGCCATGGTCCCCTCAACAGGATTCATGGCAGGCATGTGACCTAAAGAGTAGCTACATGCAGCCAGGAGGTGGTCCTAATGGGGACCACAGGACCCCATCCCGTGTGGCTAGCTGACCTAGAAGCGGCCAGAAGGGTGTGCGCCCATCAGCTCACCGCGTACCCCCACCCCCCGCCCGAGGCCCCCGTGATGGATGGCATCTGTCTTCTGCTTTATTAAACTCACACCGCTCAGTTCAGCCCTGGATTTGCAAACGGCTTAATAAGCATTTGGAAGGGATCGGGGGAGGGAAGCCGGGATTTCAGGGGGTTACCAAGACCCAGACAGGAAACGGCTTGCACCCTGAGAGGGCCCCAGAAGGGAGTCAGGTGTCTGCGTGGGCGACTGGGGGGAGTATTTGGTTTCATAGAAGACCCTGGAGGGCCCAGAGGAGGGGAGACCACAGGGCTTTGGTGCCACCCCACCCCGAGCACGGTTTTTACTGCACACTAGTTCACAGCACCTAGTGGGGTGTTCTGGGCACTTGGAAGGGGAAGGGGGTCAAGGATGGGGGGAGGAAAAGAGGCCGTCCTGTCCTCTAGGAGTTCCAGCCGCCGAGGACAGAGGGATACACAAAACAGACACCCCTCCGCAGCCAGCCCCCGACACTCCCTTCCCACTTCTGAACTTATACAAATTCCATAGCATATGCCCTTGGCTTGGAATCTTCTGTTCAACCCCTGGCATGAGCACGGAGTGTGGGTACCAGGTGCCCTTTCTCTCCTGAATGAGGCAGGAAGCTCCCAGGGGGGAAAAGGGGTACACAGAAGTCATCTTCTCTCTGCACAGGCAACTTGGGCCCTGCTTACTCAGTTCAGCCAGGCAGACTGCAGGCATCTCTTTCCAATTGCCATCCAGTCAAGGTCACTCTCATAGCTTGCAGCCGGCCATGGCGGCAGTATTTACACCGTGGAAATTGGCGAGCACTCCTTTTCCCTCCCGGAGAGCCGGCTGTGGAAGTTACCAGCCTTCCTCTGCCTCTCCTGCCCTTCCACCAGCAGGAGCCACAAGCCCCTTGGGATACATAAAAATCAGCTTCTCCTCCTGAAAAGTCAGTGGAGCTCCTTCTGGACGGTGGGGATTGGGACTGTGTGTCTCTTCTTTTTTTTTTTTTTTTTTTTTTTTTTTTTTTGTGCTACCGCAGGCCTCTCACTGCTGTGGCCTCTCCCGTTGCGGAGCACAGGCTCCGGACACACAGGCTCAGCGACCATGGCTCACGGGCCCAGCCGCTCCGCAGCATGTGGGATCCTCCCAGACCGGGGCACAAACCCGCGTCCCCTGCATCAGCAGGCGGACTCGCAACCAGGGAAGCCCTGTGTGTCTCTTCTTAATGAGGATGGGAGTGTCGGGGGCAGAGGTGGACAACCCCCAGCTGGCCAGGGCCACATCGTAACTCCACCATTGACTGGATTGTGATTTGCCGTGTTCTCCAGTTAGATCTTGGAGAGGCTGTTCTCAGATTTAAATGAGATAATATTTGAAAGATTGTTCGGAACAGGGGCTGCAAATAGCAAGTAGCCAATAGATATTAGTCTTTACTCTGGGTCTCGATGGTGCCAAGACCTTGTCCTAATTTGAGCTTTACACCACCCTTGAGGGAGACATCCTTCTTATTTCCATTCTGTCGATGGGGAAAGGGAGGCTAAGATGTATTCGTCCTTTACCTGAAGTCAGGCAGAGGCAGAGCAGGGATTTGGACCCAGGACCCTTGGGGTCCAACAGCCTGGCTCCCTCGCTACTATGCCATCAGACCTCTCTGACATGGAGTGGGGCTGGGGCTCTTAATAGCGGTGGAAGTGGCCCTTGGTTTTTCTCTTCTCTCCACCTTGCCACCAGCAGAAGGGATGGGTCCTCTTCCTACATTATATCAAAAGAAGCCTCCTCAGAGCCCCGTCCCCCAGCCCATCACCTTCACACCTGATCACACCCATCAGAGGCTGGAGCTATCTTATCAAGGCAATTCACAGGCATTTTCTGTCCATTACCTTTCCAACTCGCTACCTTTTTTTCTGGGCCTGTTTCCCAGTCTGTCTGTCTTTCCCTCTCTCCTCCACGTCTCCTCCTGCCTTTGCTCCATCTCCACCCCGAGTCCTCCCAAGCTATAAAAACACCCGCTCCAGACTGGCCCTGACCCCAGGCCGGGGTCAGCAGAGCCAGCCCCAGGGAAGGTCAAAAGCCCAGCAGTCCCTGTGCAATTCTCCGAAGTCTCCTTTCTCCCCCTGCTTCTTGCCAGTTTCATCTTCTCTTCTTTCATTTCCTTTCTTCTCCTCATCCTCATTTATTTCTTTGGTGTCTCTGTCCTTCCGTCTTCTGTCCCCCATCTTTCTTTCTGCCTTTGTCTCTCTCTGGGTCAGTCTGTCTGGTGACAAGTGTGTATGTGTGTGTTTCTCTGCCTCTTTGTTCTTGGTGGATGTCTGTGTGTCTGTCTCCCTGTCTGTCTCTCCTCCCCTGTCTCTCCTCTCTTTCCCCAACATCCTCAAGTGTGTGTGTGTGTGTGTGTGTGTGTGTGTGTGTGTGTGTGTTCCTGTGTCTCAGAGTCTAACTCTACCTCAATGCCCTTTCTGCTCTGTGTCTCTCTATCTGTCTATCTGTCTGTCTGTCTTCAGGGCTGTCTCCTGGGGTCTCTCTCCAGCAGTATTCGTTAGGGCTGCACTTTGGAGGCTCCCGGAGGAGACCCCCACTCACCCCTCCCAAAGTTCACTGCCTTGTCAAACGGAGCTAATCTCTTATGGGAGGAAAAAGCCTCATTCAGACTTGGGGAGGGGTGTACCGGGGGAGTGGAGGGGGAAGGGGAGGTCTCCTTGGCTGCAGCCTGAAAACACCCCGGCCCATAATACCCCTTTTGTTCTAGGCTGGTGGGAGGGGGTGGGCGGTGGAATGAAAGAGGGGGGATATTAAAGGAGCAGGTGAAAGACATGTGTCTTCAGCAGCCAGAGATAAGCGCTTACCCCCTTCTAATCTGACTGAGGCCTATTATCTTCCCGCCACAGTCATTACTATTAATATTAAACACCCCCCAATCCGGCTAGAAAACAACCTGAAAGGGCTGACTCCCAGCCCCAGCCAGTTCTGAGGCGGAGACCCTGCCCTGACACCTCCTCCCTCTCCCCAGACCCAAGTCCCCTTGAACTTCCCCATGACCTCCAGCCCCCAAGAGCTGCCCCTTCCCCTCCCCTCTCCCCAACCAAAGCCAGTGGCCTCTCTGATCACCAACCCTTGCTCTCTCTAAAGGCCCCCCCCATCTCATCTTCATTCCTGGGGGGTTCTCTGTACCATGGCCCTCTTCTCTGGACACCTCAGTACGACCTGGGATGGAAGACAGAAGCATGTAGAGGTTTATTCCCCGACTTTGACATCTGACAGAGCTGGATTTGCATTCCAATGCCACTGCTAACAGGCTGGATGACCTTGGGCAAGTAATTTAACCCTCTGGGCCTCAGTTTCTCATCTCTAAAATGGGGGCAAGTTATAGTCCCTGTGACACGGGGTTGTTTGGGGGATTCTATGAAAGAACAATGAAAGAGCCCTAGTATATGCCTGATACATCTTAATGGCTCAGTAAATTGGGGGTAACACAATCCTTGGACAAAAAAGCAACCCAGGGCTGCAGCTCCATCCATTTATTTATTCATTAAGTCACCAAACAGTCACTGGGCCCCTATTCCATGCTAACTTCCGTGTTGAGCACTGGAGGTACAGGGTTGGAGAAAACAATTCCTGTCTCCTAGAATTCACAAATTCTTGACTCTTGGTGGCAGCAGGAGTCATATAAACAGGTAAACGCATCATTGCAGTGCTTGGTAATAAGAACCATAAAAGAAGTTAGCACAAGGAGCTTTGGGAACGTGGGTCAGTGAATTCCCCCTTGGAGGGTGATGTTGTGTCTACACTAGTAGAGGATTAAATGCCTAGTCAGTGTCTACCAGGTGGCAAAGCCCGTTATCACCACACTCATGTCTATGGTTACAGCTCCCGAGAGGAGAGAGCTATAAGGCTTCTGCCAGGAGCAGCAGGGGTTTAGCTGGGGGCCATGAGTGGGGGGCCCCTTTCCCTGCTCCCTGGGCCCTGGATTGACAGAGGTGGCCTCCAGAGCCTGCAGACACAGGAGGTGACAGCTGACATTTACAAAGTGTCTTCCTTCAAGCCAGACGCTGGCCTGGGTGTTTCATTATTAGGTCGCTTCTAATCACTTCCCTTCTCCCAAGCAGGCATTGATGTACCCATTTTACAGGGGAGCAAACAGACTCAGTCAGAAAATGGCAGGGCAAGATTTTAAGCCACATCTCTCTGGCTCCCAAATCCATGTTATTTCCATTCCTAGTGCGACTCAAATTTCCAACCCCATTTCCATACCATCTCCATCCTTAACATCAGAGAAGCTAGAAAAAATACACAAGGAGTGGGAGGGGGTTGGATAAGGAAAACAGCTTGTAGCCTGCTACAAGCCCCCCATTTTTTGATACCTCTGTTTTATCTTAGAAGTCTATCTGAGCTTTAAATTTTACTCCATATCATAGCTATGTGTGTTATAAATAAAAATAATGTTTTAAAATGTCATTAAAAACTTTTCCTCAAAAATCTAGGGCTAAAATTTGAAGCTCCAAGAAGAAGTGCCAAGTCTATTTTCTTCCTTCCTCTGTCCCCCGTGGGGGGTGGGGGTGGGCATTTGTTGTTTGTGTCTGCCTGGCAGCCTTGTCCACTGTGGTGATTGTACCTCTTTCCTTCACAGAACAGCTGCTCCCTCATTCCATGCCATTCTATGGGGCTGCCAGTCATAAGTCTCCACCCTTCCTGACTTAGGGTGGGCACATATGCCAGGTCTAGCCAATCACTGCACACCATTTTCCTAGCCACTTGATTTGTCTAAGAGGTGGACACATGACCCAAACTAGACCAATAGGAGTCCTCCCCTAGGATTTTATAGACAGAGGGTGTTGAGAGTGACAGATGTTCTCTTTTCTCTGAGATGTGAGCATGAATTGTTGCCATGATCTTCTACCCAGCTCTCCTTGTCCTCCGGCAGACAAGAAGCCCTGACCTCGCTTTCCTCCCCCATTCCCAGGAGGGGGAGAAAAAGAGGCTCTCACACACCAAACAACATAGCCAAAATATGGATGAGATCAAGAAAGAATAGAAGAGTGAAAGCTGATGGTATCTTTTAAGGCCTGAGAATCTCTAAACTGCTCCCCCCACTCCCACCCCACATGTGTGTGCATGTGCATACACCAGTCCTGTTCTTCCTGCTTGTTTGAGCCAATGAATCCTTTCCTTTTGCTTAAACTACTTGGAGTTGGGTTTCCATCACTTGTTCCCAAAGCAATACCTCCTAGAACACTCAGTCCTACTTCATTCCTCCCAGCTCACCAGCAGCTACAGGCAAGAGAAAGAGCAAGGGGCCCAACAGGCTCTGGGCTGGGGTGGGGGTGTGCTCCATTTATATGTAGGAGTCACATTCCTCTACCAGGAACCTCCCGAGGGCTCTCCCTCCCAGTTTTGGGTTGGAAAGGACCACAAGCAGAGGGCTGACAGGGAATCTATCCCAATCGGAAATCTCTCTACTGTCTTCAAGAAAGACCGACTCAGCCTCCTGCCTTAAAAATACATCCCAGGACCCCCTTCTCTGAGATATTGTAAGTCAAGCCCGTTTCACCTTGTCCTGTCCAAGTGGAAGTAGACAATAGTCAATCTTTACTCCCCTTTTCTCTTCCTTCAGAGGCTCAACCCAATCTTCTCTTAACTCTTCTTTCACTCTTGTTTGTGTCGGCTCATGTATGCTGTGTGTACTATGTACTGGCTAAGAGCCCAGGCTTTAAACAGAGTGCCTGGAATCGAACCCTGGCTCTGTTTCTTACTAGCTGTGTGACTTTGGGCAAGATGCTTACCTTCTCTGGGCTTCAATTGTCTCTTCTTCAGAATCAGAACGATTGTATAAATTAATGCATGTAAAATGCTTAAACCATTCCTGGCACATAGTAAGTGCTCAATCAATATTAACTGTCATTATTATATATTAATGGTGTGTGTGTGTGTGTTTGTGCGTGTGTGTGTGTGTGTATGTTTTCAGCCTCCCCCAGCTGACTAGGAGTTCCCTGAGAGCAGAAGATATACCTTGTTCATCTCTGAAGGCCCAGAGTTTCAAAGTACTTGGCTTAGAGAGGAAACTAAAAAAAAAAAAAAAAAAAAATTTTAATTGAATGAATGCTTAATGAATTGAATGGTTAATTGAATGAAGACTGGTTGGCCGAATACCTTGAGAATCTGAATCCTCATTCCTGTCCTTAGATCTCTCAATAGTCCCCCATGGACAGTCATCAAGTTTCCCTACTCCTACCCTCAGAAGGGGAACTTTGTCAGGCAGAAGGGGTCTTGCAGCAGAGTAAGAACAGAGGCAGAAACAGTCAGCTCTTCCCTGTGCACAGCTCTTGACAATGTCTAGTGTCTTTCACAGCACCACACCATGCTGTGAGGAAGACAGGGCAAGGGTCACCCTTAGCTCATTTTACAGATGAGTAAACTGAGTTTTAGGGTAGTTATGTGACTTTCCCAAGGACAGACGTAGCTAGCTAGTGACCCAGCTGAGGCCAGGGCCCAGTCACCAGACGTGGCTAGATCTCATTTCTGTCAACCGCTCCCAGTGACCAGATGCTCCCTCCTTGTTCCCTCCTTAGCTGGAGGAAAAAACAAAAAACAGAAAAGAAAAAAAAAGAAGGCCTGGGCCATGCAGCATGTACCACATCATCTTGGTCCACTGCAATCTAGGTGAGAGCAGAGGGGGCCAATAGCAGATGACTCTGAGTTCATCTTCCATATATCTTGACATTTGTATAGTCCAGTGGGAGGGTGACGGAGAGGAAGGAGAAGCCCAGAGTCCAGGAGTGACAGTGACTCCAGAGCAACAATAGCCGATTGTGCTGCCCCCTCCGTGTCCCCCCTCCTCCTCCACCACACCCAGCACACAGCATCCTGTTTACCTGCCTCCAGGACCTGGCTCCCTCTCAGGTGCCACTCCAACTGGTCCCACACACAGGCATTGCCAAACCCTCTGCCCACGAGCCTCAGCCTGGCAGCAGCATACCCCCAGCCTTTGTCCTACCCTGCTCCCTTCTACCCCAACACAGACACCTCCTCTGGGCTCAGAGCACAGTATCGGGCACATATAGTAGGCTCTCCAGAAATGGTTCCTGACAATAATAACTGGTTCCTTGGGGACATTAATAACCTCCAGGCACATGGGCATCCATAAAGGAAGGGCTTCTCCCAGCCTCAGAGGTGGGAGATGGCATCTCGTGGAGGAGGTGGGTAGGGGGCTGAGCGTCGGCAGACTTAGAAAAGGCTTCCTTTCCTGCACCCTTCCCTGTGCCTGGGATTCTGGGGGGAGGGCAGCGTGGGAATACAGGGCCTGCCAGTCCCTGGGGACAGAAGACCCATATTAGGCACTTTCTTGGTCCAGCTAGGATGCCATTCTCCCACTCTTTCAGAAGTCAGAGGTCACGGATCAGGGCACCACCAAGGCCATTAGTGGTAGACTCCCATCCAGGAGGACAGGTGGAGAGGCATAGCTCCTCAGGCCCAGATTCTGTCTGGGGATCAAAAAGCTGGGTAGAGATGGGAGGGAGAAACCTGGAGAAAAAGTCAGTTCATCCACACACTCTCTAGGTCCTGGGACTGTGGCAGAGGAAGAGGAGGAGACAGAAAAAGAAGAGAAGGGCTGAGGGAAGCAAGAAGGGAGAAAGGGGGGATATCACTGAGAAAAGCCAAGAGGCAGGAGAGAAGTGGAGTAGAAATTACACCCTCAGATAAGAGCTGCAGCCTCCAGAAAGGAAGAGGAGGCTCCCCCAGCTCAAAGGAGAAGCAGGGCTACAACGGAGCTTGGAAAGCATTCACTCACTTTACCTATAAAGAATCTAAGTCCCAGAGAGGGGACATGTCTTGCCCAAGGACACATAGCAAGTCAGGTCTGAACTCAAACCAGAGTCACAGAATAGTGGCTACAGGCCAAAAAACATTTCTTGACTTTCTGCTGAGCAGGGAAAGAGGGCTTCAGAGGATCCTCTGGGTGGCTTCCAGAGATGTGAGAGCAAGAAGAACAATTATGGCTCACCCAGTCTATGGCCAGGTATCAAAGGGAGGAGATGGCACACCTAGGTCCACCACCCACTGTGCACAGTATTTTCTACCTAGTGTCACTTGAGCCAAGAGTTGACAGGTTTTCTATTTATTCTGTGTACCCAGCACTGTGCCAGGTCCTCAGGCTGGAGAAAGAGGCCACAGGGAGGATGGCAGGGAGGCTACGAGGTGGTCCATCCATATGCTTTGGAAGAAAGACAACTGAAGTGGACATTCATTCAGAGCTCACTATATGCCAGCTGCTCGCCCTGTATTATCTCATTGGATCCTCACAGAGCAGTTACTATTGTTAGTTCCACTTTTCAGATGATGAAACCAAGGATCAAAGAGGCTAAGAAATCCTAGATCCCACAGCTGATGTGGCAGAGCAGGAAGTTGAACCATTCCGTCTGGCTTCAGACTCCTTGCTCTTAACCACTAGGTGTACTACCCCTAGGATGAGCTTCAAGAGCTAGAGCAATGAGGCCCCACCACCACCACCCAGCGGTCCATCGTACCCTCCTTCCATCCCAGCCAGGGTAAGTCAGTCTCTCCACTGGGCACACTCTGAAGTTTTTATAAATGCCTCACTTAGGCTCTTATTTTCTGCCTTGTCTTAGAATTAATTGTTGGCATGTCTCTCTCCCTGACAAGTTTAAAGACACAAATGGTCTTCTATCATCTCCAGATCCCCAGGGCTTAGCACAGTGTCTGGCACAGGGCATGTGCTCAATGACTGATTTTTGAATGAGGATAGCTGGGTAATATCCCCATAGTAACAGAAAATAGGGCCCGGTAGAGGCTTAAGCCCCCAGAGGCAAGGATCCTCCTCCATCTCCATACCCTGACTAGCACATTGCCTGGCCTGCAATCGCTGTTGATGAATGCCTACTGGAATGAGTACAGTACACATGTGGGCCCTGGAGGGGGGGACCAGGAGGTTTGGGACTACCTCTGGATAGGGCCAGCACTGATGGTCTCTCCCCAAGAAGTCTGAGGCCCCGCCAGACCATCATGAGAGCCTGCAGAAGACTGGGATTCAGGGTGGTGGGGGCCTCTTTCATGAGTGCAGGTTGTTCCTGGGGACTCTGCCAGGACTCAGAGCTGGGGGCTGGGGTGGGCTGGATCTGAGTGAAGAGGAGTGGCAGGATGCATTGGGGCACATACTCCAGCCTCTTCTGTTTCCAGGTCCCTGAGGACAGTCCCCTAAGCCTGTAACCTTCGCTGCTCCCTTGCACAGCTATCCCCAGCAACAGGGGAGGGGAATGGCAAATGGCTGTGCTTTAGGCTCCAAGGTCTAGGAAAGGAGCCTTGGAGACTAAGAGATGGACAGAGAGAGGTGAGGAGAGAGACCCACAGAGGTCTTGTCGGGGGGGACGCGGGGAATGGGGGGCAGGGGAGGAAAGTTACTGAGAAGGGAAGTCTGCACTTCCGGCCACCCAGGCCTCTGGCACCATGGGCCAGAGTCCCAGGAATTTATTGACTAATCCTCAAATGATACACTCTCCCTGATTCATTCTCTCTCCTGCTTGTGCCCTCACAAGATCCCATTGTCTCCAAATGCTGCTGGCCCATGACCTCCACCTCGGGGCCTCCTGCCTTCCATCCACTTCTGGGGAAGAATAGAGGCCCTCTGCTGCCCAAGCACCAGGGCCCTCCCTCTGCTGTACTCTACCCCTGCCTGAGGGTCAGGCTGCCAGGCCACTGGGCACTGCCAGGCACCAGGCTGGCAGCACCTAGTCAACCCGAGGAGCAACCGGTGAGCAAGTGGGGTGACCAGCTGCTGCCACTGATAGCCAGTGTGAGGGGGGAGGCAGCTAGCTGGTCGGTGGGCATGTGTCACCAAGGAAGTGGATGTCAGGGTGCTGGGCCCGGGGGGCAGAAGGAGGTCAGAGTGGAGGTTTTCACTGACCCGAGTGGGCGGACATAAAGGCGATTCATAAAAAGTTTCTTTCTTCTTTAATGGTCTTTTTTCCCTATCCGAGGGACGCTGGGGCAAGGGAGGGAGCAAAGACGGGCGGGGGGCAAGGCAGGCCCTCCACAAGTGACACTTAATTCCCGGTCTGGACTGGGCCGGCGCTTGAAAGCAGCTAAATTAGCAAAACAGAAGTCAACTGTCGATTGCTTCATTGGAGGATTAAGTGTGATAAATGGGGGGTTTGTTCGCTCACAGGTCCAGATGTTGTGTCTAAGTGAGGGGTTTTTTTCAAGTTTTTTTCTTCTTCTTTTTTTTTTTTTTACATTCTTGGCCCACGGCCCATATATATTTTGGATACTGCTGGGAGTATATAATATCATTGGAAAATGATGCGGTCTGCTAACCTTTTAAATAACATTTCCTCCCTCCTCTATTTTCTAATAGTTTGTTTTTCTTTCCATGTTTGCCTTTTATTGGGGGAAATTTTTTTTGGAAATTAATGAGGCTCAAGTTTGGAGACCAAAATAAAAAAAAAAAGAGGGGAGTGTGAGAGGTGCAGGGGTGTGGAATGAGACTGGGGTGGGGGTGGAAGGAGAGAGCTGCTCTTTGTACCTTTTTAAACTTTCCTGGTTTGATTTTTTTTTTTTTTTTTTAATGTTCTCGGCTGAGGCCGCCGGTGGCCCTGCGGCGGGGCTTCGCGGTGGCGCGCGCGGGCAGGGCGCCCGGGACTCTCCGCCGCGCCCGGCGCCCGCTCACTCTGCCCGGGGGCGCGGGGCTGCGCGCCGCGAGCCTACGGGAAGAACCTGCCTTTCCCCCTGCAGCCGGGCCCGACGTGAGAGGGGGTGGGGGCGCCTCCTTCCTGAGTGAAACCTACGGAATCCGGCAGGAATTCGGGCCTCCCAGATTTAAGAAAACAAACAAAGGAAAGATTGTCAGAAAGGGGCCGCCAAGAGCCGCGGAGCCGCCGCACTGCCCTCCGCGCTCACCCCCGGGGCGCCCGGGCCTCCCGGCGTGGGCGGAACACGAGGCTGTGGGTGGGGGGGACTCCCCCGGGTGGTCCCCGGTGGGCTTCCCTGCCCTGGGCCTCGGCTTAACCTGCCATCCCCCGTCTCTGGGGCCCGGAGGAGGCCCCGGGGCGCCAGGGAAAGGAGGGTGCCGCCGGAGTGGCTGCCTGGTGGAGGAGGGGCACTGCTGGAGTCAGTCCGGGTGTCCTCCTGCCTCCAGGCAAACCCCCTCAGAGCCCCCTCCCGCACCCGCCTGCAGCGTCCAAGTCTCCCAGCCAGGATTGGGGGTGAACCCTCGAAGGCTCAGGTTCCTTTGGGGCGAGGGCTCTTCCTCCAAGCAGTCCCCGAGGCTCCTCACAGCCAGGACTAGGTGGCCGTGCGGCGGGCCCAGTCCCCTGCTTCGCCGGGGTCTAGGAAGAATTATAAAAAGTGTGAATGTGAGAAGGGGGTTCTTTAAAACAAGAGGGGTGGACACCCGTGCATCGACCCGGCGGTAAACACGTAGGTCTCATGGGCCGTGTTCTCGCGGCCATCCGTGTCTTTGTGCCTCTCTTGATTCTACCCTCGTGTTAGTCGGCCCTGCCTCTGTTTCTCTGTCTCTGCATCTCTGTGTGTATCTCTCTCCCTCCCTTCTGTCTCTGTCTCCTAAATCTGAATCTAGCACTCTCATTTGTCTCTTTAGCTCTCTGTTTTTGAGAATGTCTCTGTCCCTTTCTGTCGGCCTCTCTTCGTGTGTGTGTCTGTCTCTGAGTCCCTCTCTCTCTCCCTCTTTCCTCCCTCCATTCCCCTCCTGCTCCCCCGCCCCGCCCCCGCCCTAAGTAGTTAAGCGGACCGGCCCGGGGCCAAGGCCGCCCCCGGCAGGGCCTGGCCAGCGCTGACAGAGCCTCGCGCCCGCGGCCCAATTAGCGCGCGGCGCGAGGGACGCGGCATCTGGAATTGCGCTGCGCTCACGGCCAAGGCTGATTGTTTAGTCTGCGCGGCGGGGCGGGCGGCCCGCGCGGTGGCCCCACATCTGGAGCCGCGGCCAGACGGCCCTGCTGGCGGCTGGCCGGGGTGCGTGTGCATTTTTAACTCTGGGATTTGCTGACAAGTTAAGAAGTCAGAAAGTCAGTGGCGGCGGGAACTGGCAAGGCGCGCAAGGAAGGGAGGGGCAGGCCGAGCCCCGGGCGCACACGCCGCGGAGGAGACACGCTCCTGGGGCGCGAACAGCCGCTCGGCGCTTTAGCCCCGTGTGGCTGTCCCCAAACCTACCCCACCCGCAGCTGCCACAGCCTTCTGTTGATTTTTCTTCCAGGATTGCTACCTCCCACCATCTCCTCCCACTACTCCTTCCTTGTCATTAATGAAGTGGCTGAATTATCCCCAAGTCCCACAATCCCACACTCCCCAGCTGGTCGGAGCTCCTTGGAGGCCAGCCTCGTAGGGGGAAGCCCGGGAATGTCAGGGCTCCCATGCTTTGGAGAAAGCACAGCGAGGCCCAGAGAGTGCGGCAACATGTCCGAGGTGGCTCAGCAGTTAAGTGGCAGCACTGGGACCGGAAGCCAAGTCTCTTGATCCTTAATACGGCTCTTGGCACAGCTCCGGGTCCCTCTTGGGGCTGGGCCAGACTGATGAGTGTTCTCACATTGTCAGAGTTCCTTCCCATCCTTAAGAACGTGCTTTGCTACTTCCATTCATTCATTTAACAAATATCTGTTGCACGCTGTGTGCCAGGCTTGGGGAATACAACTGTAAACAAGACAGGCATGTCCTTATGCTGCAGAGTTTACATTTGAGTGGAGAAGACAAGACATGGGGGAGACAGAGACAGAGACTTAGTAGTGAACAAAGAAACTATGCAAAGTTGCTAACTGTCAAAGAACAGGAACAAAATAGCTAATGTTTATTGAGCACTTATTAAGTGCCAGTCATGGTTACAGGTATTTTCATTTACACTGACTCATCAAATCCTCATAACGTCCCCAGCAGGTAGATGTGTGTCTCCACTTTGCAGATGGACAATCTGAGACCCAAAGAGGCTGAGTGATTTGTCCAAGGTGTAACACTCATTCACAGGAGATGGAACTGGGGTACAGATTCAGGTTTGACTCTGAAACCAGGGCTCTTGCTCTGACATCAGGCTGCAAGGGCCTGCAGGAGAATTTCAGAGTTGTCCAGAATTGGGTCCTCCAGGTGGTATACGATTTCCTCTCAGCAGCAAAACCGGTGCTCACCGGACCTCTGCTGTAAGAATTGTTACTAGTGTTTGTGTACAGCTTGCCTTTTTGTAAGCCATTTCCACTCTCCTGGTCTCTTTTACTCTTTACCACAACTTAGAGAGGTAAGCACTATCATTTCCATTTCCACCTCTGGAAACTGAGGCCTGCCAATGTACCCAAGCTTCTCAGTAATAGGGAGCTCCTTTTCTTTCCATTTTTGGTTGGTTTTCTCTTGTTCTGTTTTCCATGGTAACAGACCTCAGCACCCACCCTCATCGCCAGGGAATAGTGATGACATCATGCCTTTGAGTTGTGTCCCCAGGAGCAAGGAGAGACTACGCTACCCATGGGTTCTAGCACAGCCTCCTGGGAAGCCAGACCCGCATTTCTGGTTGTGCAGACCTAACCGATCCACACAACCCCATGGGGTTAGGGACCTTGGGCTTCTTCGGCTCCATATGTGTCACCCGGCAGTTCACGTCCCCTCTCTTGGCCTCAGTGTCTTCCCCCTTTTTTTTTTTTTTTTTTTTTTTTTTTTTTTGGTACGCGGGCCTCTCACTGCTGTGGCCTCTCCCATTGCGGAGCACAGGCTCCGGACGCGCAGGCTCAGCTGCCATGGCTCACGGGCCCAGCCGCTCTGCGGCATGTGGGATCTTCCCAGATCGGGGCACGAACCCGTGTCCCCTGCATCGGCAGGCGGATTCTCAACCACTGTGCCACCAGGGAAGCCCTGTCTTCCCCCTTTGACATGGGAGATCTGGGGTAGAGCAAATCTACTTTTCCTGGGTCCTAGACTCCTTTGAGAATTTACTGGAAGTTCCAGATCACCGACTTCAAGCAGTTCACGTGCATACATATACTCACACGCTCCATTTTACAAGTATTTTCAAGAGATTTAGCAACTCCTCAAACTTATCCATGGACGTCTTAGGGATTCCAAGACCCTCCAAGTGAAGAACTTCTGCCCTTAATGGTTTCTACATTCACCAGCCATTGGTAAACCCACCTGGTGACCTAGAAATTCGGAACCACAGAGCATCCCTTTGGACCCCCTTGGCTCCCTTTGGGTTTGTTTTTTTTTTTTTTTTCCACAGAGGAGTCAGGAATTCAAAGCCCTTTGGTCTTTTCTTTCTTGATCCTTTACATCTGGAGTTGTCACAGGATAGGAAGAGACAGGAGGCATCCCAGTAGGGCCAGGGGAACACACCTGTGTGTTCTGACCATAGAGTGTGTGTCAATAACATGCCGCTGGGCACCTCTAACCTGGATTGGGGAACCTCCCCTATCCCACATCATCATCGTCATAAGCATCATAAGCCACACCTTCCCGGTTCTGAGCAGCCCCCAAAGACCATTCCAACTCATCACAGCAGGAATGTGGCCGTGTCACAGGAGTAGATTGGGGCCCAGAGTGGTCATGTGTCGTGCTCAGCATCACACAGAGTAAAAAACTGAAAAGTGGGGAGATTCCAGGTTTTCCCATCCCTTAGCCCAAACCTCCTTTCGGTCCATAAATAATTATGGTGTGCCTACTGTGTGCAAAATACTGTGCTGGAGGCTGTAGGGATAGAAAAGTGGAGAATTCAGCAGAGGATGCCTTTGGTACCTCACCCCGTATCCCCTAGGCCTGCCTCTTAGTTCATCTGCAGCTGTGGTGGCAAGGGGACAGTGAGCCTGGAATTGTCCACCCCAAGGAAGCTTCTTGCTTCTCAACTGCACCGTTTCTGCTGTGCAGGGCCCACTCGAGGTTTACTCAGCCCACAGGGCAGCTGGGAAATGCCAGGGACAACTTTCACTAATGAGGGGCAGGAGTGGGTGGAAAAATACCCCCGCTGCCCCGACCTCTGTAGGACAGTTCCGTGAGGTATTGTCACAGTGCTTTAGCAAGCCCCCACTCTTCCTTAACCACCCCGCCCTGCCCTTCATTGGCTCTTCCTCCTCCCCAGCCTGTCTCACCTCCCCTTTCCCCCACCCCCGTCCAGCCTCCAGGGACCACCTTTCAAATAAACCACCTGCACTCAAGTTTTTGTCTCAGAGTCTGTTTTCAGGGGACCCAAACTAAGACAGACATACACACACAAACACACATGCCTACATGCACATGCACATATGCACATCTCTGTGAAAAAAGATAGGGCACAGGGAAGTGTGCTGTCCAGTGTGGGTGGCACCAGTAATAAATGCTGACATGGAGCTCTTGGACTGTACCCCTCATGCCCCTCACTTTATAAGCACATACTATACTCGCTTCACTTACTCCTCACAACTGTGCCATAATTATACCTATTTTACAGAGTAAGAAACTGAGGCTGGCGCATTAACCTGCCCCAGGTCTCTCTGCTCAGCGGTAAAGCCCAGCTATACTGTACACCCAGACCTGTCCACCTCCGGTAATGACTGCACTGGGCGGCTCCCAGTGGGCAAGGCTGTAGGAATGAGCCTGGAGAGGTCCAGGAGGACTAGGGGTGGGGAGACTTCCTGGAGGAGGTGGGGCTTGGCTTGGGCTTGAAAGATAGGGTAGGCTTCAAACTGACCGGATGGAAAGGAAGGAAAGTTCTGGGCAGGGGGTGAAGAACTTTGGAAACAACAGAGAGGAGCTGTGTCTGGCTGCCCCGGGGATGTGTGTCTGGGGATTGAAGCAGGTTGAGGCCGGCCTGTGAAGGTAGCCTCTTCCTCCCCCCTCCCCGCAGCTGGCCTGTGTCAAAGGGAGCTCACCCCAAGCTCTCTCCAGGAGCAGGGGCAGGAGACATTGGAGACTGGCCAGAGGAGGCCTGCTCAGGTGTGGGGCACAGAGGGTTCCCACCTGGCCCAAACCTATTTCGTGGCCAAGCACTCCTGGACTCAGGCATCCCCCCAGCCCCATTTCCAAGTAGTAAATAGATGTAAGAGCAACCATTTCCATTTAAAGCTCTAAAGACGGTGGGGAGGAGGGCCTGCAGGCCATCTGGGCCCTTGTTTGGCAATGTTTGCGCTCACAACAAACCCGACGGACAGAGATTTATCGCCGTTTTCATTAGCTGGGGGTGGTTTGGTTTGCTGCCTTTCCAACACAGCCCCCACGCCACCCCATACGCGCACCCTCCAGAGTTACAGATTTATGGTGAGTGGCGGGCCAGGGGCTCTGGGAGAGGAGAGGGAGGAGGCTGGGAGCGAGGTGTGGGCTTGGAGCAAGGGTGGGAAGGAAATCTCGGGGGCTCTGGAGGGTGGGATGGCCAGGAGTAAACCAGCAACAGAGAAAGGAATGAGGGACGGGAACGTGTGTGCGTGTGTGTCAGGGAGTGGCCAGACACCTGTGGCTACACTCCCTACCCTACGCGTGCACACACGCGTGCGCACACACGTCGCAGAATCACCATCAGGGGCGAGCACAGAAGCTGGAGAAATGCTAAGCCATCACTGCCAATGCTAGGCCAGAGGCCAGAAAAGATGCACAACTTTGGCAACCTCAGGGTCCTTCCTGGTCTGACCGTATTTAACAAAGGCTTATGCAACATTCCCCATGTGCCAGACACAGTTCCGTACACTAACTCATTTCACCCTCCAAACGACACTCTGAAGTAGATACCATTATTATTACTAGTAATAGTAATAATAGTAATAGTAATACTATTACCCTCCCCCTGGCAGCAGGGTATACCCCACCCTTCTGTAGGAAGGAACCTGGACGTGTGTTCCCAGTTGTGGCGGAAATCATCTTTACCCCTTGATGCACCTGTGAAGTTCCCATGGATGCCACCTGGGAACCTCTTTCTTAGGCGCTTTTCACCTCCTTTCATGTAGATCTCCTCCATTCCAGCCAGGCTGGTCGCACCTGTGTCAACCTTGTCCTTGCCTGTCTCTGCATCTTTTCTCACATCCTGCCTCCTGCCTGGTGCCCTTCCCACACCTCCACCCATCAGAATCCTTCTAGCCTTCAAGTCCACCTGACTTCCTCCATGAGGCTGTTCCTGAGGTTTCTCAATGTGGTTCAGGCCTTACCATCAGAGACACTTAGAACTGGGCTGGAAAAGAAGAGAAAGAAGATAGAGTGTGTGTTCCCTACCTCTCAGAAGCAGAGGAGCTCTGCTATTTGTACCAGAGTCCTGTATTGAATGGCATTAGAACTCCAGGTCCCATTGCTAAAAGGGAAAAAAAGATTTCACCCAGTGATCAATGCTAACTTTCTCATTTTATGGATGAGAAACCAAGATCAGAGAGGGCAAGTGACTTGCCCAAGGTCACACAGTAGGCTCACATCCGGGCCAGAAGGCAGGCCTCAGCTGGTGCTCTTTCCATGTGAAGCTCCCGCGTGTGTGTATCCATCGTCCTATGAGATTGTAAGCTCTTGAGGGCAGGGGCCAGAATCAAATGTCTCTGTCTCCACTCGACAAGCAAGTGATGGCTGAGTATCACTTCATGGGCTTTTGCTCCCCAAATCGGGCAGCTTTCCAAGGAGCCCAAGTCACCAGGGTTGTAGAGGAGAAGGAGCAGCTCCTTGTCCCTATAGAATCCCCCTCCAACTAGAAACCGTACTGCCCCAAAAAACCTCTGTCTCAGAATTTCCAAAACATAAAGTACCTTCCTTTCCAGACCCACCCATAGCCCTTGTCCCTTGAAAAGAGAGGGTTGTTTTGTTTGCTTGTTTTTTGCCTGGAAGGTCCTCAACTATAATCTGAAGGAAAACAAAAGAACTTCCTCTCCCTGACAAACCAGATCTTCAGCCCGCCATCAGCCTGCTAAGTGCCTGCAATCCTCCCATCTTCAAAGTGTCTCCATTGGGACAGGGCCTTGTCTCCAGAGGGTCTAAACTCTATTCCGCAGGAGTATCACAGGAGCTCCAAATAAGGTTGGATTCCTCCTGGGAAAGAGAGTGGACTCCAGCCACTCATTCTTGGTTGCTGGTCCTGGCTCTGTAACTTATTTGCTGAGAAATCCTGACCCAGTTACTTAACCTCTCTCTGCCCCAGTCTCCCCATGTACAAAATAGGGATCCTAGCATCGGGAACAGAGTTCCTAGGATTATCTAAAAGGATTAAATGAGATAGTGAGTTTAGGGCACTCAGCACAGTGCTGGGCCCATTCTCACCCACTGACATCTTCCTGTGAACTACAGCCTCAAGGATTTGCAAGTGGGGTGTTCCCTGGTGGCCTAGTGGTTAGGATTCCAGGCTTTCACTGAGATCCCGCAAGATGTGTGCAAGTGAATTTCTTGGCCAGGCTTCCAGGGAATGGGAGGATAGAGAAGGTGGAGCTTGAAGAAATAGCAGATAGCTTTTGTGGGGGGTCGCTAGAGGGGGTTAGCGGGAGGCACAGCCTGATCACTGAGTGACTCCCCATGGGGAACTTTGAAAGTGGGAAGAGAAAGATCTGGCACCAAAACCAACTTTGACTCCTTCCTTGATTTGCCAGGAGCTGCCCCTTAGCTTGGCTTAAAAGTTCCCTCAAAGGGACCATTTTATGTGATAGTAATAACAAATGTTTTACAGCACTAACTACAGGCCAGATGCTCACTGCATTTCCCCCAATACCCTGTGAGGTAGGGGTAATTAGGGATTATTTTCATTATCCTGTCCTCCAAGAACCACACAATCCTAAAGAGCAGAGGTGGGCTGTGAACGGGGCCATCTGTGCCTGGAGTCCCTGCTCCTAACCCCTGGCCCCGAGTCCGTGTCTTCCCCAATCCCTGCCCAGGCCACACCATCCAAAGGCCTCTGCAGTCACCTGACCAACCTTTCCCCCCTGGGGCCACAGCAAACCCACATATCTCACTATCAGGCCGGGATCTGATTCTCTTTCCAGTCGGATGGAAATTACCAAAGCCCAGGGGCCCAGGGATGGGGGACGGAGGAGGGAGGGTGAACAAGGCAAATAAGACATAATCCTGGCCCTGAGGAGTTTTCCACTCACCCCTCCTGGACCAGGCAAAAGTACAAGTGGAGGCCCACATTCCATATGTCTAAATATTTAAAAGTTATAAATCAAGTTAACAAACTGTTAAATAAAATATGTTCTATTCTCCCAGGCTGACACATATACTTTCTAAAGATCTGGAAGGCCAGGTTGAAATTTAAAGTTCCCAGGCTCTTGGAGTTCTGCTCAGGACAGTGCAGGGAGATTGGGCCTCTGTGCTCCCCCAGCCCCCGCCCCCAGTCAGCCTCCCCTCCCTTCCCATCCTCAGCTTCACCTTCAGCTGGGAAGGGCTTTGGGAGCACCACTCGGCCACCCCAGTCTGCAGGCCCAAGCTCTGCGTAATCCCCCATGCAGCCTGCAGCCCTGGCACCTTCACCCTGGAGGGTAGACCTGGGGAGGCAGCCTGCACAGACCCTGCACGTGAGAATTTAGGGGGCCTGGGTATCTGGAGAGTGATCTGGAAGGAGGGCGGTCCCGGTGGGCTCTATAGACTTCTTGGCTGGTGAGGAGGGCCCTAAGTGAGGGGGCCCTCATCCCAGTCTAAGGGCACAGGAGCTGAACAAGGATCACTCTTCGTTCTTCATTTTCTATGCCTTTTTATCCAATCAGCCATCGCCTGAACATCCTGGCAACTTTCCATCCGGGCTCCTGTGGTCCAGGCCACTCCCACTCTGTCACCAGGTCAGCCTCCTAACTGGCCTCCCAGCCCCCAGTCCTGCCCCTCCCCGCCCTCCATGTTCAGAGTGACCTTTGTCCAGCACAAATTGGATGGGGAACCGGTCAGGTTTGCCACCCTTGGTGGCTTCCTGCTGCCCGCTGAAGGAAGCCCAAACTTTTCAACTAAGCTCTCACCCTTGGTATCCAGCTCCTCATCCTCTCCAGCTCTCCAGCCCCAGGCTAAACCACTCCCTGCCTCTAAATGATGCTCTGGCCTGTTTACCTGCTCCCAGCTCCTCACAACTGTAAAGCTAGCACCTCAGCACTTCCTGTCCCCTCTAGCCTATCTCCCATCTCTTGTCTGGACCAGTTCCTCCTCACTTAAGATTCAGCTCTGTGATCAAACCTCTAGCGATCCTTGACTTGTGCTCTCATAACAGAGTGTCTACACTGTATTATAATGATCTCTAATCTGACTACTTCCCAATACCCCAGCCATCACCGGCTCTTGCTGGACTATTGCAGTAGCCTCCTAACTAGTCTCCCTAGTTCTTCTACTGCCTCCACTCCAGGCTGTTCTCCATCAGCAGCCAAAGTGAGCCTTTTAAAACATATATTTGTTCATATTACTCCCCGCTCAATATCCCCAATGGTCCCATCTCATTCTAGAATCCAAAGCCCTTGCTGAATCTACAGCCCCTGTCATGATCCAGCCCCTGTTCCCTTTGATTCATCTCATCTCTTTCTCTCACTCGTTCTTTTTTTAAAAAAATTTTTATTGGATTCTAGTTGACTTACAATGTTGTGTTAGTTTCAGGTGTACAGCAAAGTGAATCAGTTACACATATACATATATCCACTCTTTTTTTACATTCTTTCCCACTTAGGCTATTACAGATTATTGAGTAGAGTTCCCTGTGCTATATAGTAGGTCCTTATTTGCTATTTATTTTATATATAGTATTGTATATATGTCAATCCCAATCTCCCAGTTTATCTCTTCCTGCCATCCCTCACTCATTCTTCTCCAATTACACTGGCCTCTTGCTCCTCCTTGAACACACGGACAGCAGCCCTGCCTCAGGAACTTTGCACAAGCTGCTCCCTCCCTCCACTCGGGTCTCTGCTCAAATGGCGCCACCTCCAAGATCCTTCTCTTCCCCCTATTTTGTTTCCTTTCACTCACGCACCTCCATCTGGCGGTTTACATATCTCTTTGCTTACACGTTGCTGCCTGTTTCTTCTTCCACCATATAAGCTCCATGAGAATGGGAACTTTATCTGTTTAGTTTGTGTCCCTAGAGCCTAGGGCAGCATCTGGCACATAGTAGGAGCTCAACAAATTTTTGGCAAAGAAATTCATCTGTTCATATTTCTATGTTCTACCTAGAATGTATCATCCTGAAAGCAGGACCCATGACTTATTTGTCCCAGTGTCCCCACTGCCGAGCCTGATGCTGGGCACGTAAATAGATGTCTCCATTGGATGGTGGAGGAGCGCAGGGCAAGAGCACAGCATGTGAAAAGGCACAGCGGTGGGATGGCATGAAGGTGATGTGGGCCAAATTATGGGGGCTCAAAGGCTGCAGGGAATATTTGACCCTATCTGATATGGAGCGTTGTAGGATCTTGAGCCAGAGAGAAGAATTTTGTATAAAAACCAGAATCTGGGGGAAGAGTAATCAGAAAAGCGTGGAGAGGTGGAACTGACTTAGAGATTGCAAAAGCCCCTCATGCCCCCATTGCAGAAGATCCCAGAGGAACAGTATCATCTCTGAGTCAGATACCCCCAGAGTTGTCTGACCCTTCTGGACCTCCTTACCTTGGGTTAGTCTGAACTCTGAAAATTGGTCATAAACACACCTGCCCTGACCACCCCTGAGGATGCTGGGATTTGCATGAGAAGGTGTGTGAGAGAAGGGTTAGATGTGAGGAGTTCCCTGGAGCCAAGCGCTGGGGAAAGGACAGGGACATTTCAGTTGCTCTGCTACCTGAGGACAATCGAAGGTCCCTTTTCGGCCTCACCCCTGCTGCAGACCTTGGTCGCCAAGAAAGGCCTGGGAAGCAAGGCGACAGAGTGTCTCGGGTCTCCCCTCCCCCCTGCCCACTCCCCAGGCTTTACTCTGGGTCAGTTGGAGCCTGAAGTGGCTTTTAAGCAATTAGACTGAGTGCTGGGCACTTGCAAATCTAATTGTTTCAAAAGCCCTTGAAGGGTTTGAGTCTGAGCTCTTAAAATGCCAGAGAAGAGGGAAACCAGTGATGGAGGGAGGTGTAGGGGCCCTGGCTTCTCTTCCCCTACCTGGTTTTCTGCTCCCCATCTTCTGGGGGGTGGGGAAGGGTCCAGTTCAGGACAGTAAGGACCCTCCCCACAAGGTCTAAAGGCTGTCCCTCCCCCACCCTAATTCAGTTCTCCATTTAACCGTCTAATCAAACTCAAGGCCTTCCCCAGCTGAGTTGATGAGAGCTAGGGCTGTCCAGTAGGCAGACCCTCCCACAACCATGGGCAAAGCATCTCACCTTCACCCCAGAAAACATGTCAACAGCTTCAATGTGACTACACACCTACTCACGGGCTGGATGCTTGAAATGAAAAAGACGCCCTGACCTCAGAGAGCTCAACAGTCTGGTGAAGGAGAAAAGACCTGCTTCATGAGCAGAAATGCAAGGGAAGTTGACCCTAAGAGAGGTGCAAAAGCAGCCAGCTCCGGGAACACCGACGGGGTTGGGTGTGGAGCCAGAACTGCATGAGACAATTGGGGACTGCTCCGTGAGGAGGTGGCATTTGAGCTGAGCCTGATGGCAGGTAGGATTTTGCAGACCAAGTTGGAAAGGAAAACACATCATGAATTTAGGGAATGAACGTGAACCCAAAGCAGACCATGGAGGTGGAGGACCCAAATTAGGGGCCACTATCTTCCCCATCATGCTCTGACTCAGTTTACTCGTCTGTAACATGGATCACTGAACTAGCTCAGTGGATTCTATTGGGTTGGCCAAAAAGTTCAGATGAGTTTTTCCATAACATCTTATGGAAAAACCCAAATGAATTTTTGGCCAACCCAATATATGTGTACTTCAAGCTTTGGGATTCCACGGGGGAGCTTTGGACCACTGAAAAGGTAATTGGGGAGACAGAGTAGGTAGGATCCAGCTTCCCACTTCAACTAGAGCTACAGCTCCTAGTTGTTTTATATTTGGGGTTTCAGCGTAAATTAAGTTTATTAAAAGGCTGTACTACTTTTAAGCCACTCTAGCTTCTATAAACGAGACTAGAGGATTCTTTGGGTCCCTTCCAGCTCTGAGCTCAGTCTTCTCCTAATAGCTCACAGTCAGCTCTTTCTCTCCTGAGGACAGAGAGAGAAAAACAAATCCAGAGCCCTGACTGGCAGTGTCCCCCTTTGGAAATTCCATCCAGGGTCTGATGTCCTGGATGGGCTCCTGCCCAACTTCCCTAAGAAGTGCAGCGCAACAACCAAACTAAATAGACTGGTTGGTTGATACCTGGAAATGTCCTATTAAAGCACCATCCTTTTTTTTTTTAATTGAAGAATAGTTGATTTACAATGTTTTGTTAGTTTCAGGTATACAGCAAAGTGATTCATTTATATAGATAGATAGACAGATAGATAGATAAAGCTATAGATATATGTTCTTTTTCAGACCTTTTCCCTTATGGGTTATTACAAAATATTGAGTATAATTCCCTGTGCTATAGGTCCTTGTTGGTTATCTATTTTTTATATAGTAGTGTGTACATGTTAATCCCAAACCCCTAATTTACCCCCCTCCCTCTTTCTTGTTTGGTAACTATAAGTTTGTTTTCTATGTCTATGAGTCTATTTCTATTTTGTAAATAAGTTCATTTGCATCTTTTTTTTTTTTTAGTTTCCACATACAAGCAATATCATATGATATTTCTCTTTCTCTGTCTGGCTTACTTAGTATGATAATCCCTAGGTCCTTCCATGTTGCTGCAAATGACATTATTTCATTCCTTTTTATGGCTGAGTAATATTCCACTGTATATATATCACATCTTCTTTATCTATTCATCTGTCGATGGACATTAAGGTTGCTTTCATGTCTTGACTATTGTAAATAGTGCTGCAATGAACGCTGGGGTAAAGCACCACCTTTTTTATTTAAAGCAAAGTCCCCCAAACTATTTTTCGTGAGAGTGAATTACCTTTTCTTTCACTGAATTGTGAAAGAGAGAGCTTGGGCTGCTGCCAATATACCTAGATGTTGTATAAGAGGGTAAGGGTGTCATTACTGGCAAAGCCAAAACTTGGACAGTAGCCCACCAAACAGCTCAGAGATGGCCCAGATAAGGCTTTCAGATGGGATGGAGGGTCCCCAGGAATGCCCAAGGCAATTGTTGAGTAAATCAAAGAATGAATGGACAAAGAGGCCATTGCCAAAATGCACTTCTCTCTTGAAAGGGTGGCTTTGGAAGCTGCTCTCGGTCATGTTTACCTTGTTGTGAATGGTGTATCTTAGAGCAAGAATTGCTAGGTGGGGAGGAAAGGTTTTAGAAACTGGGTGTCCCAATATAAAAAAATAATACAAAAAGGAAGGTGGTGAGTGCAAGACAATCACATAACTTTGTCCTAGCTTGGACTACACGCTACCTCCTCATCTTACGTCACCCCACCCCTAACCTCCTTATCACATTCTCCCCCTTTCTTCCCTGGAAGCCCGGCCCAGGTCAGGGCTCAGGTGCTGAAAAAAGTATTTTCAGGGTGCTGGGAGAGGCATTTGGCTCAGAGCAGGCGGATGAGGGAAGGTGGGGTCAGTCTGTGCCATCCTGAGGGGTGTGGCCTGTCAAATGTAAATACGAAGGAGGGGCAGTGGCTTCCGGCCTGAGCGGAGGCCCTGGAAGGAGTGGAAATTCCTACCTGCGTTCCCATCCCCACCTGCCGCAATAGCCCCTACACTTCACAAACAAAGCACAGACGGAAATCAGCCGAGTCTTTGCAATGACATCCGCCCCTGCCCAGGGCCTCTGCCCTGGCCCACTTCCCTGGCCCCATTCTCCTCTTAGGAGCAGCTTCTATCTACAAAAGCCCAGGGAGGTTTAAAAACAAAAACAAAAACAAGAAAACCTCCCATGGGTCTTTCACATTTACAGGCTGAGAAGTCAGGTGTGTAACTTACAACAGACCACTCAGTCTTTCTTCTTCAGTGGACAAAATAAACGTGAAGACAGCTTGAAAAGTATAAAGCACCCTTCAAGGGTCAGGAATAAATATTAGGCCATTTAATTGCGGATTCAAATCCACAGTTTGGATTTGGTCTTAGGCAAGTTAGTAAATTCCTGGTGCCTCTGTTTTCTCATCAGAGGTGCTCACAAGATGTGTCTCAAAGCTTTGGGAAGTAGAGTAATGAGAAAACGTATGCAACCCACCCAGCCCATGCCCACAGGTGGTAGAGATTCGTTCTCTATTTCTATACTTTCTCAAACCTAAGACTGTAAGATGCACCATTACTTTATGTTCCACTAAGAAATATTGCTGTCAATGGATTGTGAGACACATCTCAGACGTCAAAGATGTGTGTGCCTTAGAACTGATGAAATGCTATGCTACTGGGAAGACGAGGAGGGGGCAAGGAGTACGTCCATCTCTATAACAACAGTAGCTCTCTGCTTGGGATATATTTTAGAATATGATGCCCGGACTGCACCCCTATTAAACCAAAACCTCTGGGGTGTGGCTCTGTAATCTCTCTGTGCCTTGGTTTCCCCATCTGCAAAACTAGGATAATTACAGAAACTACTTCTAGGGCTGCTGTAGTTAATGAGTTAATTCAGCTAAGCGATTTAGAACAGCACCAGGCCGACAGAAATGCTGAGGTAGAGGTTAACAATTACTCAACTCTGTAAGCCCAGGTCCCAGCACACTCTAGGTGCTTCCTAAATGTTGGTCGAATACAAGATTAAATGTTGTCATGTGACTGCTGCCCTGCGTCCGTTCCTGCCCTCACCCCCTCCAACTAGGGGAGGCCCACTCGGGCCTCTGTCCGGGACTAGGGGCCCCAGAAGAGGCTCACCTGCTCAAGGGCCTTCCGTCCAAAGTTCAAGGGAGCCCCACCCTGCCAGGCGCCACACCCTGCCCCCTCGGGCTGCAGTGTGATGGGTGCTGCCGTACCAGACCTGCCAAGGCCTCCCGGAGTCAAAGACAAGAACCAAACTTCTCCCCCCGTCTCCACCCCTCCCCTCTCCTGCTTTTCCTATTTTCTTTTCCATAAAGATTAGTCTGTGTTGCCTGTCTATCAAGTCCTGGAGGATAAACACGTGGTCCGGAGGATAAACCACGTGCCTCCACCCCAGTAGCATAAACCCAGAGCTTTTAAGCAAGGAATGGTTTTCAGTAAATCTCTCCTATCAGCAGAAACCTTTGAAAGAGTTTGTTTAAAGGCCAGGGAGATAAACAGCAAGGAGAAGTGTTTGTTTAAGATGTATGTTCTGTGTGGCCACTCTGGGGCCCAGATTCACATCCCAGGGAGAGGAGCCACTCAGAGACCAGAACGGGGGCCTCCCAGGGGCGCCCAGGGGCGCCCAGGGCCCCTGGGTGTGGACTCCAGGCCAGGCAGGGACCAGTCCTCAGGGGAGGGAAGCCAGTCAGACTGCACCTGCAGGCCCCTCCCCGGCTGGGGCTTGGGAGAGGTGCTGAAAGGAGCCGCAGGAAGAGGAAGGAGGGGAAGGGGACCCAGAAGGACCTGCTGGTGGGCATGCAGGCAGAAATCCCCCAGGAAGCCAACTGCTCCCCCCCCCCCCCCCCCGCCGCCCTTCCCCGCCTGGCACCGCCCACCCAGGCCCGACTTAGAGCCCCATACTCAGCAGGCCCTAATGAATGAGGGCTTGGATCTGGGTACCACCAGCTCTGTGACCTTGGACAAGCCACCTAACCCATAATTAGAGCCCTAGTTCCTCTTTGTTGTAAAACTAACACGCCTGGGTTTTAAGTATTCCTCCCACCCATTTGACAAATACGAATCAGGCACCTGCTTTTTACCAGGCAGGGTTCTAAGTGCTTGGGACACAACAGTAAACAAAATAAACAAAGTTTCTGGCCTTTTGGAGGTGAAAGTGGAGGAAAATAGCCAACGAGCCTAATAATGAACAAATTATATACTATGTTAAAAGGTGATGGGAACTGTGGGAAGAGACGGAACCGGGAAAGGATGGTTAGGACTGGCAGCACCGAGAAGGTGGTCTTGAAGGAGACACAGATCTCAGAGGGGAGAGGGGTCCAGGTAGAACCCTCAGCCGGGGAGAAAGCCTGGGGAATTGAATGAAATGCCCTAATTTAGAACATTACAAGCTCTGGAGCGTGGTCCTGTGGTCGTAAATAATTGCTGGTGCTGTCGTTAAAGCAGTTACCGAGGGCAGGGGAGCTTTCAGGGAGGAAGCAGGACTCGAGCTGGATTTCCCCTGGAATTCCTTCTCCCTGCCAAGGAGAGAGGAGAGAAGGCATCCCTGGAGCAAAGCGTCTTGGTTGGAGGTGGGGAGACAGGCAGAGCAATGACAGAGTTCAGGGTGCTTGCTGGGCCTGGGGGCCAAGGCAGCTGGATGCTCAAAGAAAGCCTCACGAGGAGTCTGGCTTCCCATAGCGGCTCTGCCCCTCTGCCACTGGGTCATCTGGGGCGAGTGACTTGCAGCTTCCTGGGTCTTCTTTTTTCTTGTACAGTAAAATGGGAATAATATATCCTCTCCTCACTAGACAGGATGAAAGGAAGTACGGTGGGTGTCTGTGCCTGGAAAGTAGTAGATGCTCAGTAAACTCTGGACTAGTGTTTCAGGCCTTCCTTCGCCCTTTGAGATTCCTTTTCGGCTCTTCCATGGGAGGGTGGGCTGGATGGTGATGGGCCCACTGGGTCCCAGAAGTGAAGGAGAAGATGTTGAGCATTGTGTCCATGTAGCTAAAAGGCTGTCCCACTGGAGAAAGTTTAGATTCGTCCCTGGGCTCCGCAGGGAAGATAGGAAACAGATTTTCACTCTACTCAGGAGGAATTTTCCAGGAGTCGGTGGTGTTGAGTGCAGAACGGCCCTCTTTAGAGTTGGAGAGAAGTGGAGCAGAGGGGACCCCTGCACTAGGAGGAGTTTGGATCTGCTGGTTTGGGGGTCCTTCCCAGCTGGGAGATTTGGGGATCTATTTCCAGTCCTTCCCTGGCTTTACAGTCTGTAGCGATCTGCCCACAGAGCGGACTTTCTCTATTGCCTTGTGAGAACTTGCCTTACCTGCGTCCTTAGGCTTCTGCCATGTGACAGGCCAGCATGTGTGACAGATAAATCCATGCTAAATTTGGAGTGGTCACAGATTAGCATGTGAGCCCTGCCAAGTAAATAACCCAGGAGCAGTTTAACAGGATCTAGGATGTATTAACTCAAAGATAGGAGGAATAGTGGAAATTCAGGCCCCAGGAGAGAGACCAAGGGACAGATAGATGTGTTTGGGGAAACATGTGTGGGTGGTTTATTGAATAAATTATAGTATCCTCTAAACCCTAACCTACAATAAGATAACTTTAGCGAAGATCACAGACCACGCACGGCTCAAAGATTTAAAGGGCCGAAATGCCCACTTCAACACCCCCTCAGGACCAGCGGAAGTACAGGGGGAAATCTCTGGACATCTCAACCTGCCCCACAGATGCCTTGCCTAGGAGAACCCGCTCTCCTGGCAGCTGGAAGCCAGCACTTTTCTTTACAAAGCCTCTGTATCTCCTTCCCCTCCTCCTCCTTCCTTCCCGCCTCCGCCCCCCAAAAAAGGAGGATGCCCCTTCTGTTGAGTACACAGCCTGTAATTTTGCTGTCAGATCTCAGCCAGGAGGTCAGTGTTGTGACTGACTGTGTAAGGATCGCTCCCTTAAGGGTAATTACACTAAATTCCCCTCTGAAGGACAGCTCTCTCTGGATAGAACACAAGAAAACCCCGCATCTCCCATTCACAGAAATTCATGATTTCTGTTGTTATCACTGGCACCCTGGCAGCGAGGCACTTCCAGGCGCTGTAACTACTTGGAGCTGAGTCTGCAAGGAGGCAGGACCCAGGCGAGGGGAGGGGGTGGTAATGGAAGGCCAAGCAGCAAGGGGAGGGGCATCCAGAGGGGCCCCACTGGGCCCTGGGGCCCCCGAGTGGCCAGTGGGAACTGGACCAGAGCCAGGAGCATCTCCACACTGAGCTGGGAAATTCACAGCCTGAACTGGGGAAGCAGGAAGGGCCCCCGCTGACATCTACCCCAGGAAAGGAGACCCGTCGACCTTCATTTTGTTTTCACAGGCTGGCTTTGAGCACCCATCACCTGCCCTGCGCTGCACTAGGCTCTGAAAGGGGACGCCAAGATGGGCAGCAGCCCCCTCCGGAAAGAGCTGGAGGGCCCTCGGGGGCAAACCAAAGAACTCACAGGTGGAAGGCAAATCAATATCCAAGTTCCCCACCCCAGACCCAGACCCCGCCAGAGGGGCGATGCCCTGAGCCTTGCCCGCCTCCACCCCAAGGGAGGATGGCAGCAGAAATGACCAAGACCTTCAGATCCAGCATCCGTACCTCGGTAGCCCCTGCGCTGGAACTTCTCCGCACCCCAGGGAGACCCTGAGAGAGTTGGGGAGTCACTCACCCACGACAAACAGTTAAAAGGAAGAAAGCGGGTCTGGCGATATCAATGTACTTTGATAACAATAAACTCTGCTTTTAATTTATGCTAATGTGTAGGGCTGTGGTGACAGTAAGAACTAAATTACAGAGTGGCTTTCGAGCTGGTAATTATCCCTCCATTTTTCGCTGCTCTGGAAGATGGACACACAATTATGCTCTCTTGCTGTATATTAATACAGATTCTTGACATCTTCAGCAGACCTGGAGCTGTCATCGAGCTTTTTGTCTCCTTTAATTGAAAATTAATGGTTACTGGGTTGCCACGGAAACAGAGGCCACAGACGCCAATGGCGCTCACGTCTCACCAAGGGACTGGCGGCATCAGGAGTCCGGAATGACCTTGAAAGTTAAAAGAAAAAAAAAAACTTAAAAAAGAAGGGGAGAGGAGGGGAAATGAGGACAGGAGGGTGGGAGAGAGTGTCGGAGCTGAAAGAGAGAAGAGAGAAAGGGGGAAGAGGGAGAAAAAGAAGAGGGAGGAAACGAGAAAATAAAAAAGAGAGAACCGCTGGAGGTTGGGGGCATGGATGCTTGAGGGGGGAAATTAAATTAGTAAGTTTTACCTCTCCATTTTGGTCTCTTACCTCTCACTCATTTTAAAGACCCATTGAGAAACGGGGAGCTGGGTGTCAGCTCCAAAATCCGTAATTCTACAAATCTGTACTAGGAAGAATGACAGCATCCGCCCAGAGCCAGCAGGGAGGAAGAGACAAAGGCTCCTTGGTGCCTCCGGAGGTGGCCAGCAGAGCAGGGGGCAGGGCTGAGGTGTGTCCTGTGGGTACTTCCCAGGGGCCAAGGGGCTGTGCTGTGAGAAATGGGGGCCAGAGAGGGGGCTGCTTCATGCGGAGCCCAGCGAGTTACCACAACATTACTCCAGCAGTAATGAGCAGGTGAAAGGACTCCGTCGGCTAGGCCTTCAGCTTGAAGACACAACAAAAGGACTCAAGTGAGTCAGATGTAGCGGGGTGTGCAAGGGGAGGCAAGTTAGGTTTGCCCAGGAAGATAAAAGGAGGCGGTTCAGCGAGGCTCCAGGATGGACAGTGGCTCTGGGCTTGGAAATGGTTTTTTTCCTAGAAGTTGGCGGACCCAACATAGGGCGCTGGGGACCCCTGAGTGTTCTAGCAGGGAAGGTGGGCTCCGTCTTAATCAGCCCTGCATCCCAGTCCCTCAGTCCAGAGCACAAGCTCCAGAAATGCAATGCAATTCAACAATTACTGGATGTCTCCGAGGAACCAGGAGCAAGGTTTGCGAATCGGATGCAGAGCTGGCCCTGCAAAGTCTCACACTCTGGTCTGCGGGGAGACAGACCAATAAACAATTGCAAAATTAGCCACCCCCTCAAGAATTTCTCTACAATGATGTTTGTCACAGTGTTGCTTATAATAGCAAACATCTAGAAACATTCTGGATGACCAAAAACTGGGGACGGATGAAAGTATATGCCTTACAACACACTCAGGAGACGGAGCTCTGTGAGGTCATTTTATTTTATTTTATTTTTAAAATAAATTTATTTATTTGGTTTTTGGCTGTGTTGGGTCTTCGTTGCTGCGTGCGGGGGGCTTTCTCTAGTTGCAGGGAGAGGGAGCTACTCTTTGTTGCCATGTGCAGGCTTCTCATTGCTGTAGCTTCTCTTGTTGCGGAGCACGGGCTCTAGGCTCACAGGCTTCAGTAGTTGCAGCTCATGGGCTCAGTAGTTGTGGTGCAAGGGCTTAGTGGCTCCACGGCATGTGGGATCTTCCTGGACCAGGGCTCGAACCCGTATCCTCTGCGTTGGCAGGCAGATACTTAACCTCTGCGCCACCAGGGAAGTCCTGTGCAGTCATTTTAAATGATGCTGCAGGAGAATATTCAATGACATGAGGGAAAGTGTCTCGATATTTTATTTAATGAAGAAACCAGTTTTACAAAACTGTATTTCGTAAATGTATTCATGATTCCACGATGCCATTTCTACATTTTTTGAGATATAGGTACATCAAGTGCATTATGCTATAATAGTTACACATACGTGTGTAAACGTGTGAGTGTTTGAATACATGTGTGAGTATACAAATGTGAATAGATGTGTAAATGTTCATGAGTGTGAGTGATTCTGAGTGTGTGAATGTGTGTGTGTGTGTGTGTGTGTGTGTGTGTGTGTGTGTGTACTTTAAAAAACTACGAGATACCAGAAAATCTTACCACAGTTATTTCTGAGTGGTGGGATTATGGTTGAACTTTATCTCCTGTTTTATGCTTTTCTGTATTTTCCAAATTTTCTACAATAAATATACATAAATTTTATTGACAGGGTTGTTTTTTTTAAAAAAGAAGTTTTTGAAATTACTTTCTCCAGAAACCAGTCTCCTAGAGATAAAATCCCCAGC
The DNA here is from genome assembly GCF_026419965.1 of Kogia breviceps. Classification (NCBI taxonomy): domain Eukaryota; kingdom Metazoa; phylum Chordata; class Mammalia; order Artiodactyla; family Physeteridae; genus Kogia; species Kogia breviceps. Next base: position 74,939,900 of record NC_081319.1, read on the forward strand.
CCAGAGCTACCCACCCACCCCTGCAGAGACCAGGCCCTCTGGCCCAGTGCTTCCCCCCAGAGCTCAGACTCAGCAGACCCTTTCCTCAATTACTGGTACCCATCCCAGGCTCTCACTCCCACCCAGACCCTTCTCTACACCCAGCCTGCAGCCAGGGTGCCCAGAGATGGGGAGAGGGGCTGAGGAACCCCAAGAGGAACTGCAGCGTGGGCCAGCGTGGGCCCTGTAATTACAGCCCTGGAGGAGGCCAGGAAAGAGCCCTCCTCTGTTCCTGTGTGGATCTTTTTTTTTTTTTTTTTTTGCGGTACGCGGGCCTCTCACTGTTGTGGCCTCTTCCGTTGCGGAGCACAGGCTCCGGATGCGCAGGCTCAGCGGCCAAGGCTCACGGGCCCAGCCGCTCCGCGGCATGTGGGATCTTCCCGGACCGGGGCACGAACCCGTGTCCCCTGCATCGGCAGGCGGACTCTCAACCACTGCGCCACCAGGGAAGCCCCCTGTGTGGATCTTTATCCCATGTCACAGACCAGCCCAGAGAGGCTAATTGACTTGCTCCAAGTCACACAGTTGGTCAGTGGCAGAGCTGGAACCCAACCCCCCTGGGACCATCTGCCACCATGTTTGTAGCCTCTGCATGTTTCTCTATTTGTCTTGTCCCTCACCAGATCCAGAGAACACAGGTACAGCTGGTAACTTCTCTGAATGGCTTGGATTTCTGAAATATGCCCCATTCTGGGAAGGTCACGATGATCAACAGCATCTTTTCATGGTCTTTGCACCCCAGGCTCGCCCTTGGCAGGACTGGGAGAGAGTAGTCATGTTACCCCTAGTTAGAGCGAGAACTTTGGAGAAAGATGAGCCAGGAGTGGGTCTCCCGGAAAACAAACCCTTTCTACCTCTCTCCAGACACATCCTTAAATCCCCGCCCCCCTCAGACCCCATACTCACCAGGCAAACAGGGGCTCTGTCCCTCACCCCCAATTCACTCGTCTCTTCACTCCTTGTCAAGCCTCAGCCTCCAAAATCAGATTCCACACTCCCTTCCTCCAGGAAGCTTTTGAGTGATTGACTTTGGATTATCACTATCATTCCTGTCCTCTGCCCCCAAAATAAATGCAACCGCCCTTATCACATCCATCCCCTGTGGCAGGCCCTACCCCAAGCACTGCTCGTGTGTTCACTCGCTTCATCTTAACAGCCTTAGGAGGGGGTGCTACCATTTTCTGCCACTGAGGCGTAGAGAGTTTAGCTGATGGTCACACAGCAAATCAGTGGCAGAGCCACAATTCAAACCCACGCCATTTGAGACCAGAGGCCGTGCTCTTAACCCTGCCAGTGACAATGCAAGGGTCCGGGACTTCACTAGAATTCTGTTGCACTGGCTTATCCAGAACTCAGAAACCCATTTGGCTGGGCTCTCGTGACATTTCATTGATGAGGGAGGTCGGGGTGAAGGCCTTTCTGTAGAACAGAGAGCTTGCATTTGTAGGCAGGTGGAAACAGGCCTGTCCCCTTTCTGGAGGCTGTGTCACATCTGCCGTGTTGGCCTGGGAGCCTCTCTCAGAGTAAGAACAATTCTGTCCTCACGGGTCCTGCCACCAACACTCAGGACAGGCTCTGCACATGGGGGAGGGTTAACAGGGCAGCTGCTGGCTGCCCCAGGGCCAACTGGGAACAATCAGCAGGGAAGGGTCCCAGGCGAGGATCACCATGCCTCTGCCCGGCCCTTCACAGAGTCCTGACGACCAGAGGTGAATAATCGCCTTCTGTCCCCTGCCTACCCGTCCCCACCTCTCCCCTGTCCTTCCCCCCACCTCCCTGCCTCACCCCTGCCCACCTCCCTCTCCACCCATTTTCCCAGAGAACAAACAAGAAGACAAACCCAGCAGCAGAGGAGGCCGTGGTGGCAGCAGGAAGGGGAGCGGGGAACTTGCCTTCATTTCCCTGGCTTCCCTGATCCTGACCTTAATCCCTGCTCAGCATCCTGTCAGCCAGGTTGTTCTCAAGCTGACGTTGCTGCAGGCGCCTTCTCGGCAGCCTTTCCTCAGATCTGCCTCCTCCAGGGACTTCTAAAGAGGAGCCCGAGGTTTCTCTGTTACAGCCGGCTTCACTTGCTGCCCTCAAGCAAAGCCCGGGCTCCCAGGGGGCTGTGGGAAGAGGGGGCTGCAGGGGGGCAGTGCCAGGTCTGATGCTTCCCAGGAAGAGGGGAGGGTGGAGGTGGCCGGAGGCTTCCAGAGTGAGGGTCAGACCTGGGGCAGGAGCCAGGCTAAGGGCTGTCGGTCTCCTCAAAGCAGGGGGAGACTTGCTCAGGTTTGGGGGGGCCTGAGAGGCAGAAGGAAACTGAGTCTGGAACCCACAGGGAATTCAGGCTGGTGCTAGTTCTGGCTGTGGCAGAAGCAGAGGGGTCTCTGCAATTTTCCGAGTTTGCCGTGAGATCACAGCTCAGGGTGGGTTTGGAGAAAGGGGCAGCTGGGGCCTGTGCTGACTGTGTATGAAAGAAAACCCACATATGCACGTGAATGGGTTGACGTCCTGAATGCATACTGGGTGCCCGGTGCTGGGAGAGAAACAAGAATGGCAGCCTGGCAATACGGGTGAAGCATCCGGATCCCAATCCTGCTCTGTCACATACTGGCTGTGTGGCCTCAGGCCAGTCACTTGGCTTTTCTGAGCCCCATTTTTCTCACGTCTAAGGTTAGGGGGTGGTTATAATAAAAGCTTCCTTGCAGGATCTATATGAAGTTTAGAGACAAGGTGTGCAGAGCCTGTGGGGTTTAGGATGATTTTTACTATCATGTCACTGTCCACAGGGGACATCAGAGGCCAGAGCTTTGCCTGGGTCTTCATGAAAAGGGGCCCTGAGTGCAGTGGAATCACCTGAGGGCATGTGTGTGTGCAGGTGAATGTTTGTGGTGGTGGTGGGGTGTCTGGGCAGGACCTCTGGGAAACTGCCATGAGTCCCTAAGTTTGAAATCAAGCTTCGCCTGCAGCCTGAACAAATGCCCAGGGCAGGGGCTCTGGCCAGCCCTGCACCTACCCAACACTCCCCCTCTCTAGCTTGTGACACACCCATCCTGCCAGAGGGACAGGGATGCAGCGGGCTCCTGGAAACCTAGGCAGGGATGCTCCTTGAGCCCCCCACACATGGCCCCTCTCTCCTGGGACCCCCTCAGAACCTCAAGTGCTCCCAGGACTAAATACCAGAGACCCCGGGTGCTTAGCTTCCTGTCCTGGGCATTTGCCTGCAGGCAGAGAGCTCTGAGTCTGGGATGCAGGCTGGGTGGGCTTTGTGAGGGTCCACAGGGTCCCAAAGGCAAGGGCCTGCAGGAGTAGCAGAGAGGTCACCTCCCCATTTCTCAGGGGGGAGGGGAGAGGGAGAAGGGGGAGGGAGGGAGTCTTGGAGAGAGGGCTGCAAAGCAGGTTCTGGATTAAGTTACTCTAGCTCCCCAACAGGAGTCCTCCCTGGAGCAGTGAAAAGAGCACTAACTCTTCCTATGGCCAGGATTTGCATAGCTGGGTGGCCTTAGATAAGTCTCTGAGCCTTGATGTCCTCCTCAGTAAAATGGGAATATTATTGCTTGTCAGGACTGGGGTGCCGTAAATATAAAACTACATATATAAAGCATTTAAAACAGTGCCTGGTATGTAGTGTGTGCTCAAAGGTGTGCAAACCACTTGTCTGATACAAAAAGTTATGACTCGGTAAGGTGGGTGTTTCTGTGTGAGCATTACCTGGTAATAAGAATAAAATGTTGACAGTGTTTTAGGTTTCAGAAATGGGTATAGATGTCAAAAAGTCAAAGCAGACAGACCCACTTGTCATATAACTGTGTCTGGTACCTAACTGGTGTGGGTAAATGCTCATTTCCCTTCTTCCTTCCTTCCTTCTTCCCTCCCTCCCTCCCTTCCTCTCTCCCTTTTTCCAACCAAACCAATTTTATCATTCTTCTGACCAGTTTTTTCCCACTCTTTGGGGAAAAGTCAGATTTCCTCCTGACCATAATGCTTCCTTCTCATTTTGGGGGGGCAGGGGTGCCTCCGGAGCCCACTGAGGGCTCTACTGTCTCCAAGCCTTTGGGAAACCACCCGTCTCAGAATTCCCAAGACCTTGTCAGCCATGCCGATTCCTGGATACTCTCCACCTGTTGAATTAACACCCAAGGGCAAAAGCCTAGGCATCAGCGTTTAATAAGCTCCCTTGTGACTCTGACACCCATTAAATTTGAAAACCACCTCCTTCGTGCTTTTTCTCTTTTTCACTGAGTCTTCACTGTGTCTTCTTTTTTTTTTCACATGCACACACTGTATTTTATTTTTACAAGAGATAAATAAACTGACACCAAGCGTTGTAAATGGATGACCACGACAAAAGCAACAATGATTGTAATCACCAAACACGAAACACACTCATACTATGTCATAATATTGACATTCAGTCCGGTAATCCTCCACTGTTCACCGCATCTTCTTATGCTTGTCAGACAGTGTTCAAAAGTCCTTGTCTTAGGAATGTGTCCACTTCTTCCACCAGCCAGGAGATCCCTGTGGGACAGTCCCCGAAAGAATGCCTGAGGCCACCAGGCAGGACTGATCCCATGTCACCTGTACACACACACAGGCAGAGTCTGCTGGAGTTGGGGGCTTCCCAGTCCATCTTCCACAGCAGACTCTGCCTTCCTTAGAGGTAGGTACCTCGGGGGTTTTCTCAGAAGGTGACCTGGGACCCTACTGAGGCTCCATGTCAAACAAGGCATGGGCTCCCTGCCCCGGCAAAAGAGGCTCCAAGGGGACAGGCTGTCTTTAAACTTCCCAAGGCCCTCCTTGCACTGGGGGTTGGGAAGCAGGACCACTTCCTGCTGCTTCTTCCCTCCTTGAAGCATCCCTCAAAGGATGCCCACCTTCGTGTTGGGGGAAGGACAGGAGGGGGGCCCTCTCACTTCTCTGACAACTCATATCCTCCACATCCCAAGTCCCCACACCCTTGTAACTACTCCCACCTGCCTTAGTGTATGTTAAGTTGACCAGAACTCTTCTGAGGGAGGTGCCCTGGGAGAGGAGGCACGGTGGGATGGGTGAGTTTGAAGTCCTGGCTCTTCACAACCAGCCGAGCAGACCAAAGCCAGTCCTCCCCGCTGATCCCTGTTCCTCAACCTCGCACCTGGGAAAGAGCAGCTGAGACCACGGACGTGAAAGTGCTAAGTGCACACAAGGCGTGGATCTATTATTCTTTTTTTTTTTTTTTTGGCAGTACGCGGGCCTCTCACCGCTGTGGCCTCTCCCGTTGCAGAGCACAGGCTCCGGACGCGCAGGCTCAGCGGCCATGGCTCACGGGCCCAGCCGCTCCGCGGCATGTGGGATCCTCCCGGACCGGGGCATGAACCCGTGTCCCCTGCATCAGCAGGCGGACTCTCAACCACTGAGCCACCAGGGAAGCCCTATTATTATTCATATTTTATAGAAGGAATCCCTTTGCTTCCTCCCGCCTTACAGGTGCAGGCTACCTGGGTAGCCCCCTGTTGCACCTACTCCTTTCAGGGAGTCCTGGCCTCAAGCTGTGCGGCTCTTAAAACAAGCCCCTCTGTTTGAGGGGCTTCACAGGTAGCTGGGAGGGGCCCCCCACCACCCCAACTCCTTCCAAATCGGTGGAGTCAGAAAACCCGGTTCTAAGGCAGCCTTGAACTGTGATGTCTGCCCCAGAGCTGTTGGCCGGGGCGGGGGGGGGGGGCAGGGAGGGGAGACACCAGAGGAGGAGGACTCTGGGAAGCAGATCCCGAAACTCCCACGGGTGTGAGATCAGAAACCCAAACCCCGGCCCCCCACCCCGCCTCCCAAGCCACTGTCCGGAAAAAATAAACTGTTTCCTGCAACCAGCTCCGAAACAAAGTCTGTGAGTGAGCTGTGACACATGTTACATAAATAGAAGCCACAGAGGGGAAAAGCCTGTTTTCTCTTTCATTATTTATCACTCTCTAACCATATCCAGCTGGGTGAGTAAACAGGCACATTGGCCCATAATGAGGAACAGGCTGCCGCCGTGGGGCTGCCAGAGGGGCGCGGGGGTGAGCGTGAGAGCGCGTGTGCATGTGTCCATCTGTCTGTCCGCCGCAGGGAAGGAAGAGTGGGAGTCTACGGTGGAGAAGGCTTGTGGGAGGAACCTGATTCCAGCCAGCAAGGGGCTCTTCACCTGGTGCCCCGGCTGGGGTGGGGCAGGGTGCCCGCCAGGCTGGCTGCTGCCTCCCCGCCCGCCCGGAGGGTAGCTTGAGCATCCGGTGGGCTGGATGGAGAAGGAGTCAGAAGGGGAGGGACTGTGTGGGTGGAGAGGGTGTGAGAGGTACAAGCCAAGCGTGGGCCTCCAGCATGACCCTCACGGGGTGGGCTCTGAGTGTGGCAGGGGTAACGGGGACGATGTGTGGGAGAGAGGCTGGGGCACGCAGGCATGTGAAGGAGTGACTGTGACGGGTGCGGGGCGTGTGTAAGACAGGGAGACTGAAGGAGAGGGAGTGTCTGTGAGTGTACGTGTGGGTGTGGGTGTGTGATCCTGGTGGCATACGTGGGTATGTGCGATTTTGTGACTACAAGAACGTGTGAACATGTGTCTGTGTGGCTTTGAGTGTATACATCTGTGTGTCACTGTGGGAGTATGATAGGTACATGTGAGATTTTTATGGCCATGAGGTGTTGTCAAGAGTCAAATGTGTCCCTGCCCAAAAAGATACACTGAAGTCCTAGCCCCCAGTACCACAGAATATGACCTTACTTGGACATAGGGTCATTGCACGTGTAATCAGTTCAGATGATGTTGTACTGGGGTAGACTGGCCCCTCATGCAATGACTAGCGTCCTGATAAAAAGCTGTCTGTGTGGAAGACACAGATGTGGCGAATGGACTTGAGGACACGGGGAGGGGGAAGGGTGTGCTGGGAGGAAGTGAGAGAGTGGCATGTACATATATACAGTACCAAACGTAGAATAGATAGCTAGTGGGAAGCAGCCACATAGCACAGGGAGATCATCTCGGTGCTTTGTGACCACCTAGACGGGTGAGATAGGGAGGGTGGGAGGGAGAAGCAAGAGGGAGGAGATATGGAGATATGTGTATATGTATAGCTGATTCACTTTGTTATACAGCAGAAACTAACATACCATTGTAAAGCAATTATACCCCAATAAAGAGGTTTTTAAAAAAAAAAGAAGAAAAAAAGATGTCCATGTGGCAACAGAAAAACATGTCCACGTGAAGATGGAGGCAGAGATTGGAGGGAGGCATCTCCAAGCCAGGGAATGCCTGAGGCTGTCAGAAGTTAGCAAGAAGCAAGGAAGGATCCACCCCTACAGGTCTCAGACAGAACCTTGGTTTTGGACATCTAGCCTCCAAAACAGTGAGACAATAACCAAGTTCTGTTGTTTTCAATCATCCAGCGTGTGGTACTTTGTTACAGCACCCCTAGGAAACTAATACTGTTGTGTATGAACATGGGGTGTGAGCTTGGGAGTGTATAAATAAGTGTAGGAAACCATTGGAGTGTGTGTGTGTGTGTGTGTGTGTGTGTGTGTGTGTGTGAGATCCTGGTAGTGAAGATAGGTGTAGATGTGACCATCTGCCTATGGGAGTGTGTAAATACTTCTGTGAGACCAGTAAGTGTGTGTGTGTTTGTACCTGCGCTCACACACTTGGTATCCCTATATCATCATTCTGGAAAGGACCTCAGCAACCATCCTTCACCTCTGGCTGCCTCTGCCCACCCCCAGACCCTTCCCTGACCTTGGGCAGCCCTGCCTGAGGCCAGGTCAGCCCTGGAAGAGGGCTGAGATGGTCCTGCTGAGGGCTGCCCACAACCTGCCCCCACCCTGAGGTCATTCCAACATCAAAATTTAAACTCCACCCTAGGGACTTCCTGGGAGGTCCAGTGGTTAAGACTGTGTTTCCAATGCAGGGGGCGCAGGTTCGATCCCTGGTCAGGGAACTAAGATCCCACATCCTCTGTAGTGTGGCCAAAACCAAAATCTATAAACCCCACCCTGGCCCGCAGGATGAGAGAGCTCATCAGGGACTGAGATGAGGCCAGACCTGGAGGCTGGAGGCCATAAGGTAAGGGGTCAAATTCGTTGTTTGTGTCCCAGACATTCTTACCTGAAGCCTAGCTCAGGGGTACCAAGCTGGTATCACCTGTCCTGCTTGGGAGACAGACCTAAGCCCAGAGATTCTTGAAACAGAGCTGGGTTCCTGAGCACCTGTGCTGACCATGCCCATCCCAGTGGACACTGGATATCACAGAGCCTGCTGCAGACCTAGCCTCCTAGGACATGTCCAGACCAGCCTTTACTCCTGCTGGCCCAGCCTCTGCCCTCCAACCAGGGGATACCACAACTGTTCAATTACTCACTCAACAAAGCACACATCCCAAAGCCCATGTCTTAGAATCCTCAAACATATCCCAGAGAGGCCTTGCTGGGAAACCTCAGATGAGTCACTTTTCTCTGAGCCTCTTTTCCCCTCTGTAAAAAGGGTACAACCACCCTTGCCCTGCCTATGTTGTAGGGATGGCGTCAGGATTAGGAGGCCTAATGGATGTGAACTTGTCCTATAAAGACATGTCTGATAAAATGCCCCCCCACAGCCGGACTCAGTGAATGGTGTGTCACAAAGGTAGCTCCACAGCCAAGGCCCTCTGGTACTGATATCATCTCCACCATCAGGGTAGTCTGCTGTCTCCTTCTCCAGCTTCCCACAGTCTCTTCCCTTAGCTTGATAATGGTTTGACATAATTCAGGGGAGGGGTCTGCAAACTATGGCCCCCGGACCAAATCCTGCCTGTTACTGTATGGTCTGTGAACTAAGAATAATTTTTTTAAGATATTTATTTATTTATTTTGGCTGTACTGGGACGCAGGATCTTCGTTGCGGCATGGGGGTCGTTAGTTGTGGCATGCGGACTTCTGAGTTGCAGCATGAGGACTCTCAGTTGGGCTTCTTAGTTGCAGCATGCATGAGGGATCTCGTTCCCTGACGAGGGATCGAACCCGGGCCCCCTGCATTGGGAACGCAGAGTCTTACCCGCTGGACCACCAGGAAGTGCCAAGAATAATTTTTATAGATGAACATTTGTCATCAGTCTGATGGTAAGGAGCATTAACCTTGAACTCCAATTAAGCAAAATGTTATCCCTCCCACCCTTACCAAAAAAATCCCATTCTTCTCATTAGTAGACCTGTTATTACAAAAAATAAAATGTACTCAATTATTATTTTAATTCCATCAATAAAAATTTTGTGGAAATTTGTTTTCTGTCTTGTTATGCATAATATCTCTTGTCAATACATAATATCCTTGATTTTGCCTCAGCCCACAAAGCCTAAAACATGTACTATCTATCCCTTTACAGAAAAAGTTTGCTGGTCTTTTGCCTCCACTACTGAACTCTGCCATTACAGAAACAAGTAGGCCAGAGTTTGCCAACTGCTGAAGTAGAACGTTCTAAGCCCTTGGACATTTTGATTGGTCTGGAGAGGGGCAGGTAAATCCCTAGACAGGTCCCAACAAGTCAGCGTTTGCTTGAACAGTTCATTGGACTGAACTGGGCAGAATGTGAGTCTGAAGCTATAGGACTGCCTCCAAGGACTCTGAGAATGAAGCCCACCCAGGGTAAGGCAGAGTTAGCAATGCAGAGACCACAACAGCAAAATTTTTTAAGCCCCTAGATCACACATCACCTGTAGCAAGCCCTACCCCTTGATGTTTCAGTTACACAAGTCAATCTATTACTATTGTTATTTAAGCCCATTTGCAGTGAATTTTTTGATGCTTGCACCAATACAAGAGCACAAAAGAAGAGTGCCTAATCCAGCTCGGAGCATTCAAGGAAAACTTCTGAGAAGAGGTGTCATCAAAGCTGGGTCTTCGAGTCAACTGTGAAAGCAAGTGGAAGAACAGGTATTCCAAGCAGAGGATATGGCATGAGAGGAAAGAGCACAGCACACGCCACAAGACCAAAGCGGCAGAGCTGGAAATGGCCAGGGTTGGAATCGAAGGTTCAAGAAAGGATACCTTGTGCTCTGGGCACCAGACCGGTGTACTTGAAATTGGCCCTGTGGGAATGGGTCTTGAACAAGGCATGACAAGTTCAAGTTGGCACTGCAGGTGGAACTCTTTGACCACTGTGGAGAATGGACTGGGAGGAGGTATGGGGAGGGGATCAGGCTGGAAACAGGAGTCAGTTAGGAGGCTACTGGAATAACCCAGGTAGAAGATGGTGAGGGTCCAGCCAACGGCAGTAGGAATGGGGATGGAGAGGAGGGAATGACTCTGAGAAATATTTTGCAAACCACATCCACAGGACTTGGTGACTGGATGTGAAAGAAAGGGCTAGGGAGAGTCAAGGGGTGACTTCTAATAGTTTCTACATGACTGGTTGGATTGTGATGCCACCACTGAGGAGAAAATGCTGAGGTGGGCCATGTCTTTGGATACAGATGATATTGAATGATTTGGGTCTGGGACATGTTGGGTATGCCATCACTAGAGGGTCACAGACATGGGGGTGGGAGCGAGGTCCAAGAAAGTGATGGTACTTGGACCAACTCACAGATGGTAGTTAAACCCATGAGAGTACATGGGATTGTCCAAGAGGACATGTAGCTTGAGGAGAGCCATGGGTCAAGGCTGAAGGCTTGAGAACCCGAAGCGTTTAAGAGGGAGATGACACAAGCTCACAAAGGCACGTGGAAAGGAGAAGTCAAGGAAGAGGGCAGAGTGTGGCAGATGCTGGGGTTCTGCCTATGTCTCTCAGCACTTACCTCCGAACGGAGAAGGCTGCTTACTGCCAACACCTGCCCTTTGCCTGAGGGTTTTTATTTTTATTTTTTTCCTGGCCATGGAGATGCCCTTGGCTCAGACTCAGGACAAGCTGGAAGAGCTGGAGAGTTAATGTGTCTAGAAGCAGCCCTCCACCAATGGCAAAGAGGGAGTTGGTGGATAAATACCCCAGTTTCCTTGCCCCCATCATATGGACAACTTGAGGCATGCCTCAAACATATTCCGGGGTTCCCCAGCAGGCCTGCGCCCCTCTCACCCACAGTACATGCTAACACTCCCTATGCGGGCCTCCTGACCACCCACCCTCTGCCCAGCCCCCCACTTTCCCACTCCCAACTCATGCTTGAATCCTTGCGTCAGAGTCTGCTTCTGGAGAACATAAGCTAAGTCAAAGATGTCGTGAAAACCAACCAAGTAGAAAATTGCAAGATGTTCTCCACACTCATAGAAGATGCTGGCCGATTTCTCCCCTGGGCCTGAGGTTCCCAGGAAGGGACTTTCCAGAGCCCAAGTCGGAGCAAACTCCATTATCAAGAAATCCTTTCCTAGCTCTCACCCTGGCTGCTCCTCTTTTACAGGGGCTGCTGCATGCGGGGAAGTCTGATCACAGGGCCTCGTATAACGCAAAGGCTTGGAAAGCTTCCCCAGCCCTGAGTCTGTCCCTCCGTGTACCCCTGACCCTGTCCTCTCCTTTTCCAGCACTCCAAGTAGCGTTCACTTTTTTCTGTTCATCCTATGTCCAGTCCTGTGGGTGGTCATCGCTTCTTTTTCTGTCTGAGATCCAAGAACTGGCTCTGACTACTAGCCCGGGACCCATGGGGAGGTGGGGAGAGCTGAGTGACCCGGAAACACTCCCCAGTTCTGGCCAGTGTACTCCCGACCCATCCTGCTCCTCATCTCTTACCTCTCAAGGCAGGAAACCAGGAGGAATGGCCTTGAACAAGACTTTGGGGGCAGAGGGGGAAGAGCCTTCAAGAAGGCATACAGGAGAGCGATGATGTGGACATTCTGCTGTCTAACAAGCCAGGGTGTGAATGCAGGCACTTCGCTTACATAATTGTGGAACTGTGTGTGAGTTTCAACGTCTCGGAGCTTTGGTCTTGTCGTCTGTAAAATGAGGATAATAATGGTACCCACCTGACTTAGGCTGGGTTCCTCCAGAAGCAGGCCCTGAGACAACTATTCCAGTACACATGGTTGATGTAGGAGGTAAAGGAAACACCAGTAGAGAAGTGGGGAAGTAAGATAAGGAAAGGAAGGAAAGCAGTCAAGTTGGTTATCAAGCTAGCTCCTCGGGTGGGCTCAGTCCTGCTGGGGAAACCCTGTGAGTGCATGTAGAGCACACACCTCAGTTATTCACACACCAATGCTCATCTGTCATAGGTGCAAGGCTCTCCTGGATGGTGTTAATTCCCCAGCACTTCTGGTCTCCCAATAGTGGCAAAGCAGAGTCCAATGCCCAGAGGATGCCCTCAGGCAAAGATAGGCAGATAGATGATTGGAAGCCTTAGGGGTATAAGTGGTCAGGTTGAGGGCACACAGACAGGGCACTCACAGCATCTGCTATATCATCTCAGAGGGCTGGTGGAAGGTGAAATGACGTCATGAAATGACGTCATGAATGAAGAGTGCTTAACACAGGGACCGGCGCACAGTTGGTTCTTCTCTAATCAAGATTCAGCCTCGGGCTTCCCTGGTGGCGCAGTGGTTGACAGTCTGTCTGCCGATGCAGGGGACACGGGTTCGTGCCCCGGTCTGGGAAGATCCCACATGCCGCGGAGCGGCTGGGCCCGTGAGCCATGGCCACTGAGCCTGCGCGTCCGGAGCCTGTGCTCCGCAAAGGGAGAGGCCACAACAGTGAGAGGCCCGCGTACCGCAAAAAAAAAAAAAAAAAAAAAGATCCAGCTTCACTCCAGCCTTCAGATGCCTGGTTCCAGGGACTTCCTGCTGCCCAGCAACCATGAGAGAGGTCTTTGGGGCTGGAGGGCCAGGGGTCAAGAGCAGAGGGGTCTGGAAGAGAGAAGGCCAGAAAGAAGAGAGGGTGCAGGAGAACTGGGAAGGAGGTGGGCACTGGAGTCCAGGCCCAGCACGGAATGGACTCAAACCAGTGTGAAGAAGCCCAGGAAAGTGTGTGAGCCCCACTCCACAGGCCTCGCCAGACACCACACACAATCAGAGACATAGAAAGACTCTCTCTTCTCTCCCCTTACATCCACCCTATATCGATTGCCTCTGCCATTTCGGGCACTGCCTTCTCTTTATTTTTTATTTTTTAAAAATTTATTTATTTATTTATATTTGGCTGCATTGGGTCTTCATTGCTATGTGCGGGCTTTTCTCTGGTTGCGTCGAGCGGGGGTACTCTTCGTTGCGGTGCATGGGCTTCTCATTGCAGTGGCCTCTCGTTGCGGAGCACGGGCTCCAGGCACACGGGCCTCAGTAGTTGTGGCACGCGGGCTCAGTAGTTGTGGCTCACAGGCTCTAGAGCGCAGGCTCAGTAGTTGTGGTGCACGGGCTTAGCTGCTCCGTGGCATGTGGGATCTTCCCGGACCAGGGCTTGATCCCGTGTCCCCTGCATTGGCAGGCAGGTTCTTAACCACTGCACCTCCAGGGAAGTCCTGTGTTCTCTTTAAAAATAAACAAACAAAAGAATCAAACATTAGGACTACTGTGGAGATCAGAGATACATATGAAAAGTGCCTGGTATACAGTAGGTGCTCAATAGATGGTAGCTATTTGCAGTGTGAGGCCACCTTGGCTTTGTTTGACTTTCCTCCTTCACATCCCACCTCACCCTCCAGCGCCACGGGCCGAGACCCCAAAACGCAGGCCTTCCAGGTTCCCTGAGGAAGGAATGCTTCCCTTGCTGAGCACAGAGTTCTGAAGGCATCTGCCGTGGACAAGCAGAAAAGGTGCAGGGAGCAGTCATGAGAAGAATGGGGGGCACAGCCCTCTGTCAGGAGGCGACAGCCCTGAGGGAGTGACGGTGCTGCCTTGTCCCATTTTCCATCCAAGTCCCCCCCTTGACCCCCAGCTCTTTCCCTCCAATCACTGAAGACACAGTTTTACTGCATAGCTCCTAAAACTCCGCCCCCCACCAGCCACCCTCACTGTTACCTGCAGGGCACCAACTTGCCCTGAGGTGTCAGGCTATTTTTTTTAACTAAGTATCAAATTACAATCAAACCAATTCAACATGCATTTACTGTGCAAAGCACACTGGGCTGGGTGCAAGAGGAAATCCCAAAATGACTAAAATCATGGGCCTAGACCTCAGTTTATTATCTAGTTAGAGAGATGAGGCATACATGGTTAAACAGTGAACAAACAATACAATGTATTAAAAGTTACTTGGTTAGCCAACAACACATTATAAAATCAACAAGAGCCAGCTAAGGAGGAGCCGAAAAGAGGTGGTAGAAGTGGGCTGGAGCATCAAGAGATAATGATCATGGCTCTGATCTAGGAGATGCCTCACCCGGTGGAGAACCCTACAGGTGTTACACTCACTCACTCACTCACCACCTCTGCTGGACCCTCATCTCTCTCCCTCTTCTGCAGTTGAATCCTTGTCCCTGGGCACGGCCTCCCCCGCACCCCCCCCCCGGCCCCCCACCCGCTTGGTGAATGGCTGGGTGTGATGCATGGGATAGGGAAAGGGTGCTGAGTCTGCTCTCTTGGCCCATCCCTGCCTGTGTCCTGCTCTCTCCTTGCTCGGAAATCCCTCCACGGAGGGGGTCTCGTTTAACCCAAAGACGCTGTGTTCTAATTGATGGAAAATTGTTCGCTGCTTGTCAGGTTATTGTTCATTGCCCGATCCTTAATGAATGATTTTCCACCAATCAGCCTGGAGTCCCATGCCCACACCCCGTGGATAAGGCCTGAGTCTCTGAGGCCCTAAAAGTGAGGTCTGTAAACATCTCCCAGGGCCCGGCACCTGCCACCAAGAGGGGTAACCAGGATCCACCCGCAGGCCTGGGTGCCCTCCCCTCCTCCACAGCCCCCAGGGACAGCTCTCCACACTGCATGGTCCTCTACTCAGGGCAATATGGTAAACTGATAAGCCTCCCCTCAAGAGTAGGAGCCCCCCTTAAAAAGGGGGAGAGTCTGGAGAGTGCCTTAGAGGTTTCTGGCACAGTTCATTAAGATACCAACCCTTAATGAAATATTTCTTTGTTAAAATCGTCATTTATCTTGGAGAACAGGGGCCTTTGTGGCAAAGAAAGAGGCTACCCCCTTCCATCCCTCCCCCACCTCCACCCAGCACAGATCCTGGGTCTTTCTGAGTCAGAAAGATTGGGAAGCAGGGTGGGGAGGGGCAGCTGGGAGATGGGGAGGGGAGAAGATGCCAGAGTGGAGGAACCACAAAAGGAAAGGGGGTCAGCTTGACTGAGCAGGAGGCAAAGGAGGAGAGAGAAGCAGAGGCCCTGGGTGGGTGGGTAGAGAGACGCTGCTCAGAAGGAAGCCCACTGCAGTGTGACCACAATAGCCAAACGTTGGAAACAACCCAACCGTCCATCACTGGGAGGCCGCGTAAAGAAATGGCAGTGCGCTGATGTGATAGAACGCAAGCCTTTTCAATTAATGACCTAGAGATGCACATAGCAAACCTGATTAATCTCAGCAACAAGAAATTCAGTAAATAATACCATCAATAAATAGTAAAAGCAAGGAGCAGCGGGATAGTTTTTATTTAAAATTTTGAGACACCCAACACACACTAAATGTTTAAGAGCGTAAAACTTACTTGGGGACTTCCCTGGTGGCGCAGCGGTTAAGAATCCACCTGCCAATACAGGAGACACAGGTTCGAGCCCTGGTCCGGGAAGATCCCCCATGCCGCGGAGCAACTAAGCCCGTGTGCCACAACTACTGAGCCCACCTGCCACAACTACTGAGCCTGCGCTCTAGAGCCCGTGAGCCACGATTACTGAGCCCGCACACCTAGAGCCTGTGTTCTGCAACAAGAGAAGCCACCGCAGTGAGAAGCCCGCACACCGCAACGAAGAGTAGCCCCTGCTCACCGCAACTAGAGAAAGCCCATGCGGAGAGAAGACCCAACACAGCCAAATATAAAATATAAATAAATAAATAAATAAACTTACTTGGGAAGGCTACCTCCCAGCTTCTGGAAACTGGCTACCTCTGGCAAGGGAAGGATGGAGAAAGGGAGGGAAGGATATGGAAGGTTCTCAACTTCATCATCAACAGTTTGTAGGCTTTTTTCTTTTTTAAAGCATAAAGAAAGGTGCACAGATCATAAGTGTACGCCAGCTCAATTGTCACAAAGTGAACACACCCATGTAACCAAATCCCTAATTCAAAAAATACAGAACATTCTCAGTCCCCCAGGAACCCCTACTTACTCCCCTGCCTAGAGTAGCCACTCTCCTGAGTTCTAACACCTCGATTTTGTTTGACCAATTTTTGAATTTCAGATAGGGGGAATTTCTCTCTCATGACTGGCTTTTTTTTTTTTTTTTTTTGCAGTACACAGGCCTCTCACTGTTGTGGCCTCTCCTGCTGCGGAGCACAGGCTCCGGACGCGCAGGCTCAGAGGCCATGGCTCACGGGCCCAGCCGCTCCGCGCATGTGGGATCCTCCCGGACCGGGGCACGAACCCGTGTCCCCTGCATCGGCAGACAGACTGTCAACCACTGCGCCACCAGGGAAGCCCTCATGACTGGCTTTTATGCTCAACATTCTGTTTGTGAGACTTCTCCCTGTTGCTGTGTGTGGCAATGGCCTGTTTATTCTCATTACCAAGTACTAGCCCATGCATGAGAATACCAGCATTTATTCACCCATTCCACTGCTGATGGCTATTTGTAGAATGGCCGCTAAGACCATTCTAATGTCTGTCTTTTGGTGAACACATTATGCATTTCTGTTGGTATATACTTAGGTGTCGAGCCACTACATCATGCTAGTAAAGTTTTATTCCTTAATTAACTAAAAAACGGTTTGGTTTTTTTTTTTTTTTTTTTTTTTTTTTTTTTTGTGGTATGCGGGCCTCTCACTGCTGTGGCCTCTCCCGTTGCGGAGCACAGGCTCCGGACGTGCAGGCCCAGCGGCCATGGCTCACGGGCCCAGCCGCTCCGCGGCATGTGGGATCCTCCCGGACCAGGGCACGAACCCGTGACCCCTGCATCGGCAGGCGGATTCCCAACCACTGCGCCACCAGGGAAGCCCGGTTTGGTTTTTTTTGACTTTTTTTTTTTTTTTTTTGGCTACGCCATGTGGCTTGTGGGATCTTAGTTCCCCTACCAGGGATGGAACCCGGGCCCATGGCAGTGAAAGCACTGAGTCTTAACCACTTGACTACCAGGGAATTCCCTTAAAAAAAGGTTTTGAAGAGGGAAAAGAAGTAAAATTCAAGCAATCGGATGACTGGAAACATAAAATACCTGGGTCTAGATGTGTTGGGACTGTGGGAATAAAAGGACTGACTAATGTTTCTGGACATACACACACACGCAATGCCAGGCCTGGTACTAAGAACAAGCTCACCCACTAACCCACTGCATCCCCACAACAGGGAGGAAGCTGACCCTGAGAAAGGGCAACTCTTCAGAGCAGGAAGACCTGTGAGTTAGTCCTTGCTGCACCATCTTCTAGCTGTGTGACCTGGGGCAGGTGGCCTTACCTCTCTGAGCTTGAGTACCTCACTGTAAAATGAGAAAAGCCACCATGCCAGGGGTGATGCAGCCAAACAGCACGTGAATCAAGTGCCTGACACACAGCAGGCACTTACTAAGTATCAACTGCAGATGTATGCATGATTTGCAGTTTTGTGAAGTCAGTATTCTCATTTTTAGGTGAGGAAACTGGAGCTCACAAAACGGAAAATGAGTGTTTATGGAAAGTATCAGATGAACAGGTCACAGAGCTAGAAGCTTTGCCCGGGCTTTTTCATGCTACCCTCCCAACCCCCGAGGAGGCATTCTCCCAATGTCGTGGATGAGGAAACTGGCTCCCTCCTGTGACTTGCCCGGATCACACAGGTGGTAAGTGACAGACACTGAAGTTCAACCCTAGGCTGTCTCACTCCAGTCTCTGTGCTCTTAACCATAGCCTCCGTAGTAGGACAGGCCATGGGCCCTGGTTCTTGCCACACCACAGCCTAGACCTTTTGAAGGAGCAAGGGCAGAAAGAGGACCCTCCTGCCTGTTCCCAGGTACTCTGGTTCAGGAGCCAAGGGCCACTTTTTTGAACCTTCTCCTAGAGGTCCTGCATCAGAAGGAAGGGCTTTGGACTGGCTGCTTTAATTTTGGGGTGTGTGTTCTGTATCTTTCTTTGGTTTTATGCTCAACATTCTGTTTGTGAGACTTCTCCCCGTTGAGCCTGTGTTTCCTCATTAAAATGCCCTTTAGGTGAAGCCCAGACAGGATCTTTTGCCTCCCTTGGGCCCCCCACTGTGACTCACAGGGTGCTGGGAACTGAACTGGCCTGGAGATGAGGGTAAACTGAAATGAAAGCCAAAGCATTTCCTAGGGCAATCCCTTTGGGCACTTGAATCCATGTGTGAGATATGGAGGGCTGCCGCAGGAAGGTGATGGGAAAGGATGCAGTGAGCATGACAGCCAGCCGGAGAAGCCCACTGGAGGTCACCTCATTCCTTCTTTTGTATTGAAAGTCCCTAGTTCTCACCTGACCTGAAGCCACTGTAGGACGGACGGAAAGGAGACCTGAGGGGCATGGCGTGGTCATAATCCAGCTGGGCTTAGACAAGAACCTGCCAACTCCAGGCCATGCCCAGGCCTGTCCACACACCCTGACTCCCACCAGCGCTGACTCTCCATAGAAAATAGAGTCACACCACCAAAGGCTTCCTTTCTCCGAAACTATACTCCTCAGGTAACCCACAAGCAGGCAGTGCTGCTTTAAAGGCCTCACAGAAGTAGCTCTGGTTGAAATCCTGCTTCATCACTTACCAGCCAGGTAAGCCTGGACAGTGACTTAACCTTTTTGTAAAATGGAGGTAATAGTACTATCTACTTATAGGGTTATTGTGAAGATGAAATGAGTCCTATGCCTGGCATGTGGTACGACTCAAAGGTTAGCTGTGGTTATTTTATTCTTATTGCTTCTGTTCTTGCTACACTGGAAAGGACCCTGTGGTATCCACATAAATGGTGCTTAGGGTCCTCCTCCCAACAATTTCACACCTAGCTATTTGAAATGCTCCAGCAGAAGCTGAATATGCCTGTCACACCTGCCCTGTGTAGGGCAATACATAGGATCTAGACCTGGGCAGACAGCACTGACATTACAGCTCCTTCTGGCGATTTGCACCCACAGAAAAGGGATGGAATAAGGGATGGAGAACCCAAGGGGGAGCCTCTTCTCTTTTTCTTCCAATTCCCATTGGAAAGGTTTCTCTTCCAAGAAATCCTCTCTCCCCAGGCCACAGCCCTGGCATACCCTAAGCTCCAATCCCTGAAGCACCCACAGCTCACATTCCACAGGAACATCCTGTGTCTGCCCGTCTCCACCTGCCTCGGGTGATTTTGGGCAGGAGAGCCTTCTAGAGCCACGGCTTTCCTGCCCTCCCCCCACAGCAGGGTCCTCCCTTGGTCATGGGCACTCCTTGACAACCCCTGAGGTGTCCCTCACCTTTCCCCACTGCAACACACAGAGCCAGACCGGAGGTGTTCTGGGGGTGGAAGGCGGGGGGGATGGGGGTGGCGGGGGAGGATTTATTCAGGTTTCCATGGGTCTCTGAGTGGGGCGCCTGCTACCAGCACAGCCCTCCCCCTTGGATCTGGGGCCTTTCCTCATCCAGACTTCCCCCTCCCAACTCAAATACACACCTTGGCTACCGCCACAATCCCTCCGATTCCTCCCCGCACCCTCCCCCGCCCTCAGGCAAAAGACGTTGAGTTTTGTTTACAATCTAATTTGTCCGGGTAATTGCTTCTACTTTGCACTCAGCTCTGCCCGCGTGGATCCGGCTCTGGGCCCTTTCTTCACCGGTTCGCAGAGCACTTTATGGGAAATTCCCCTTCCGGAGAGGGAGGCGGCGCGCGTCCGGGGTGACCGTTCACAAAGCCCAGAAGGAGCCTTCCCACCTCCCCCATCCCCCGGTTCAAAAGCCCACCCCCAGCCCCACGCAGTGGGGCGCAGAAGGGAGAGGAGGAAGGACACCGGCTCTGGGCTCTGGGCTCTGGGCCCCTAGGCCACTCCCTGCATAGAGCGCAGCCCGCCGGGAACCAATGAACCGTGTGGGAGCAGGGCTTGGCAGTACCTCCAGACTCCAGGGAAAAGCTGGAGTTTGCAAAGCGCGCCAAGGGATTCGCAAGGCCAGGGTGAATCCCTGGGGTCTCTCCACCTCCCCCACCTTTTTACAGGATCGCAGCCCTACGTCTTCTCCCTAGATCCCCACTTTTTCTTCCCCTAAAGTTTGGTCCACGTGGTCTCCTCTCGCTCACGACTTGGCTGCCGTGCTGGGTGAAAGTTGCTGCACCTGCTTTAGGTGAATTATGGTAGCGCTAGAAGTTGGTCTCCCTCCCTCCGCAGCTCGCTCGCTCGCTCCCTCCTCCTTCGCTCTCCGCGCGCTCCCTCCTTCTCCCTCCTCCCCGCCCCCTCCCACCCCGCCTGCGCGCCGCCCGCTCGCAGCCACTCGCTGCCCGGGCTCAGTCGCAGCCCCTCGGAGTCCGGAGCCGGCCGCCCCTGCGGACCGGACTGTACGGCCGGCGGCCGGGACGTAGCCCCCAGCCCGCGAGGAGGGCGCGGCGCAGGCGGCGGCGGCGCGGCGGGGAGGAGCCCGGGCCGGAACCAGGGCTGGGCCGGGGGCGGGGACGCCGGGGTCCCGGAGCCCCGGCGCCCGAGCGAGCGAACGAGCGTCGCGGGCGGATCGGGAAGGAGGAGCACAGCCGGAGCTAGCCGAACTGCCCCCAAAGTGCGATGCCCCGGCGAGGGTAGGGCGTTCGGCGGCCGGCCGGCGCGGCGCGGAGGGAGGACGCCCGGGAGCTGCGCGGCGCCGAGAGGCGCGGAGGGGCAGTTCCAGCGGGCGGCGGCGGGCCCGGGCGGCGACCGGAGCGAGCCCCATGCCCCGCGCGGGCTGACGGGCCGGAGCCCGCACGGAGCGGCCGGGCCGGACAGGTAGGTGGCTGGCCGAGCTCGGGGACGCGGGTGGGGGCTGGGCCGGCGATCAGACCAACTCCCTCGCTCGCGCACTCTCTCGCCCGCTCACTGGCTCACTTTGTGTTTGCAAACTGCCCGCGGGAGACGCGCCGGGAGGAGCCGGGCCCAGGCCGGCGCACTTTGTTCCAGCCGGGGCCGGCTGCGGCGCCCTGACCCAGCGCAGCCGCGACACCCACCCCGCCCCGGCTCAGGCCCCCGCGGCCCGGAGCTGCCTGGGGAACAGGTGGGGGCTACGGCGCGGCGCCGGGGGGGCGGGCAGAGGAGGTCGGCAGGGGTTGGGGGAGCTGGAAAGGTTACTAAGGCCCGCCCTCCCCCCAAGAATCTAGGACTGGCCTCCTCCCGGCCTGGCCGCGGGGAATGGGGTGTCTGGGGGTGCGACCACCCCCCCACCCCGAGTCAGACAAAGAGTACTTCCCAGCCCGGACTTTTCCTGAGCCGGGGAGGGAAGTGGTGAAGTGGGCTCCCCCAACCCCAGTCTGTCCAGGACTCCCCAAGACGCGCCGGAGGCAGATAGATGGGGGGGCACCGTGGTCCTATCCAACGCGTCGCCTTAGGTGAGGAGGGGACTTGGTTTGCTGCGGTCGCACCTCGGAGGTTCCGGGGCCAGTCAACGCCTTTCCGCCATACCTGGGTCGGCTGGGAGATAGAGCGGAAAACTTCTTGGGGACTTGAGAGCGTCTGGAAACGGCCCCTTGTGATTCTGTGCGCCGTTGCTGGAGGGTGGGGGGGTTGACCCGGCTGATATCTTCATTCACCCCGTTTGGGGAGAGCCCCGCCTCACCATGTAGTGGGGAGAGAGGGCGGCAGCAGGGTTCGGAGGCCGCCAGGGAAGAGTGCCCCGGGATAACCAAGCAAGACCCCCCTCAGATCCAGGACTGTGGCCTCTCCCCTGGACAGCCCCCTGGCAGACACCCCTCTTTGAGAGGCGGTCACCTCGGCAGCGCTCGAGTCTTGCGCTCCCCATCAACGCCAAACTAACTAACTTGAGCTGAGCCCGGCTACAGCTCGAGACGCTAGAATGCGGGGCGACCTGGGGTCCCGGCCTCCCCGGCAAAGGACCATGCGATTTCGCAGGAGGCGGATTCTGAGTCAGAGGCCCTGACAGCTGCGGATTCCTTCTTTACAACTGGGGCGACCTCGTGAACACATCGGCGTCTCACCTGGACTGTCTAGGTTAGGGGAAGAGGATACGGGAACGCGGAGACCCTGAGCCCTTAGAACACCCGGATCGTCCCTTTGCACCGCCGGTCTCTCTTGCCATCCCCCGCCTGACTGATTTCCTCGTTCATTCCGTGCCTGGGGTTTAAGGCGTCTGGAGATCACCACGTGTGTCGCACCCCAGCTCCGGGTCTCCCTGCTGATTGACCTCGGAGCCTGGAGCAGGGGTTGGAGGTGGGGTGCCTGGAGGAGAAAACCCAAGTCTGAAGCTGACTTCCCCTTGGTTGCTGAGAAAGCCCAGGAGCATTTTGGCCAATGCGGGTTTTCACTTGAACTTCAGCATCTTCATCCGTGTTAAAGCACACGCCTGGATTGTCCCAGGGCGAACTGTGTTGGGTCTGGGATTGAGAGCCTTGGGAGCACAGTTTGAGATGCAGCTAGGGTCAGAGCTGGAGGCTTACCTGGGTGCCCCCTTCTCCCACCCAGAAAGAAGGAGCTGTGGGATCATCTGTACTGCCTGTAGCCACGGGAGGGTCTGACCAGTCCCATCGTGGAACACAGTGGGTAATGGAGACCTCGACACCAAGAATTTGAACCCAGAAGCTCACTTCTGGGACTGAGCACTGCTGGCGCTGGGCATTTCAAGCCGATGACCCTCCTGGTGAGCTAGGGGGTGGGTGCAGGGGCTGAAGGCCCAACAAGCTGGCCAGGCCCCAGCTGCCCTAAGGAGAGCCACCCACCTCAGACAGCCCCTGCCCCAGACAACCCCTGCCCAACCTGGCAGAAAACCGCTGCAGGGGATGGGAAATCTGCAGGCTTATTTTGTTTTTATTTTTGTTTTAACTTTGTCTTGCCTGGGTTCTGGGGATCTTTGTCACCT
Organism: Kogia breviceps; assembly: GCF_026419965.1. Taxonomy (NCBI): domain Eukaryota; kingdom Metazoa; phylum Chordata; class Mammalia; order Artiodactyla; family Physeteridae; genus Kogia; species Kogia breviceps. Next base: position 74,962,894 of record NC_081319.1, read on the forward strand.
GGCAGGAGGGAGGGAGGGCCCTGAGACTGTGCTGTGGGCACCTGGACAGCTTGCTCGCTCTGGCACCCTTAGATCTGAGCCTCTCAAAAGCAGGGCTATGTCTCATGGGGCTCCCCATTTGGCGTCACTCCCCCTCTCATCAGTGGGGTAACGTGGCAGGGGGAGGAGGTGGCTCTAGAGAGTGCTCCCCACCAAGTCAGGATCCCTGTAAGATGTGACTCTCTCCTGGACCCCCCCCTCACTACCTTAGCCCCGTCCCAGTCTTGGCAGTAAACTGGGGGACCATGGGAACCTTCTCTCCTGGCACTAAGTGCTGGGCCCCTGGGTGGGGTTTTCTGTCCTTCTCCCAGTCCTGGGCAAGTTTTGCAGGAGTTATGGAGTTGGTGAACCCGTGAGCCCTGCGGAAAGAAAGGCCTGACACCAGTGCTGGGGGGTGGGAGGGGCAGGTTGGGCCTAACTTGAAAAAAGACCTGTCCCTGTCCCTTTCTGTGTAGGTACCCTTCTCACACCTAGACATCCCTACCCCACCTCCTTTCCTGTGCCTTTAGCCAGAAACTTCCTTTCTGGCTGCTGGCAGGTAAATCCCTTCTTACCAGGAATGTGCATATCCTGCTGGGCCTCTACTCCAAACACACCTCTTCCTTAGGGGCAGGAGAGGAGGGGGGATCCTTTAATCCATTAATTCCCCAAAGGTTTGCTAAGCCCCTACTCTGTCTGGGCAGGTCCCAGACTGGGCACCGGTGTGCCCAAGCAGTGAAGGCTGGGGTCTGCACATTGTCAGAGTAGGAGAGGCAGATAAGATATCACATTAGAGGGAGGAGGGTGGGAGCAGGGTGTCTGTTTCAGAGGAAAGGTATGAGGTGCAAGGGGGGAAGGACCATCTCCCCAAGAAGGCTACCCTGATCTTCCATACCTACAGTAGCTGCACCCTCCTTCCCTACATCCTAATCCTTTGCTGCCCCACTGCCTTGGTGGCTTTCCTGTCTCTCCAGCTGAATGCAAACCCCTCCATGCCCATCCCAAGCAGGCACAATGTCTTTACTTTTCTAATAACCCAAACTGTGCAAAGTAATAATTTCTTCCATCCAAGGAGCTCCGCACAGTTTCCTTTCAAAATCTCCCAGCTTCCCAGACCAAGGCAGGGCAGGCACTGTTTTTGACAGGATTCTGAGGCTCCGATTGCTGAAATGACTTCCTATGACTTGGCTCCAGAACTCTGGAACCCAGGGCAAGGAACGCAGGCCTCCCCGGGGCAGAACATGGGTCACAGGGGAAAAGCCTTTGGAACTTGCCAGTGGTGATGGGTCTCTGGAGAGCTTAGTTAGGCTCTTCAAACCTCAGTTTTCTGATGTGTAAAGTAGGTCAATGATAGCCCTTTAGAGCCGGTTTGGGAGTAGGATGGAAGAGCAGATGTAGTGAAGTACCTAGCATAGTGCCTGGCACAGGGCAGTACTGACCAAGGGGTAGCTTTTATTATTAGATTCCCAGCACTGCCAGGCCACGTGCTGTACTGAATACTGGAAACTAATCTCCATTTTAGGGGTTTGGAAAATGAAGCCCAGAGAGAAGAAGCAACTTGTCTGAGGTCACACAGTTAGTTAGTGGTAGGGCTGGGATTAACATGTGAGGCTCCTAGGGCTCCCAGTGTAACCGGTAGGGCTTGAGCCTCTGCTGTGGGGAATGGAGAAAGGAGGGGATGGGAGGGCCTGCCACTCCCCATCCCCCCTTCAAAAGCTCAGGCCTGCGTCCCCCTCAGTCCTCCAAGGAGAAGGCTGGGTTTTCCTCCTCCTGTCTTCCCTTTAAGGGAAGGTCTGGGCTCAGAACTTGGCATTATTTCCCACCTGCACATGACCCTGGAAGGTCCAGTCATCCCCCCTCCCCCTAACATCCTAAGGTGCTCATGGAAACAAAAATGGGGAGGGATAATTCCCTAGAACACAGAGGAGGAAAAATGGCTGGCACCACCTTTCTCCAAAAAGGGAGACTTTCTATGGTTTGGAACCCTGGTTTATGCAGCGTTATGGAAGACAAGCTTGGCAGGCAGTCTCAGATCGATCTGGGACCTACTCCTGGATGGATCATCTTAAAAAGGCAAAAGGAAACTTCCCTTGAGCGTGAAGTTTCTGTCTCTTTCAGCATTGCCTTCCTGGATTCTCCATGGAAATGCACACCTTCACCCACAGCCTCTTCTGCCCTGCTGGGATTACAGCAGGAACCCTCTACTCCAAACCCTGAGGCTTGCAGATGCAGTGGTCTTGTGAGATGGCGTTTCGCGGGCCCTGTGCAGAGCCTGGACTCGGGGCATGCCTGCCTGAGCTGGAAACCAAGAGCTCCTAGCACAAAAGTTGGCCATTTGGACAAGGCCACAGGGCGCTGAGCCAGAGTCAAAGCATCATCTGGTCCCTCAAAGGAGTGAGCCATTCATGCCTGGGCCAGGCTGATGCCCTTCCTCCCTTTGTTCCTTGCCCCAGGATGACTCCTCCCGGGACCTTTACCTGGCTGTCCCTTGCTCCAGTGCAGCCCTGTGCCTTGCTTCTCCCCAGCCCTGGTCATAGCCATGCAGCCTGTTCCCCAAATCCCAGCAGCTCCGCCCATCTACCCAGGCCCCATCCTCTGTCCAGCTGAAGCCTCCCAAGCTGGGACCTGAGGGTGCGTGGAGTCGTTGGCGGTGCAGGGCATGGGGAAAGTCCTCTCTCCTACTTGGGAGTTGCTGATGGCATCTGACCTGGGCTACGGTGCAAATGGGAGGGAGGGGAGGTGAGATGGTTTTTCCTCAGACGGTAACAAAGTGAGGTGTGTGGACTAGTGACTCTCTGCATTTGTTCAAGGTAGGCAGGGTCAGCGGGTGGAAATTACCCAGAATTCCCACCGGCAACAAGGGAGGGACAGATGGTGGCGACAGGAGGGCAGGGTGGATCCAGGCATGGAGATCGGGACTCCTTCTCTCCATTCCACAAACATTGTGGAGCCATCGCTGTGTGCAGTGGCCCACAGGAGTCCAGGTGAGGAGGTTTAATAAGAGGTGGCTCGCTTACAACTTGGAAAATCAGAAATGGAGCAAGTGCCCCACAGGTTCTGGTGACTGGAGGCAGGCTCTGGTCCTCACACTCCGCAGCCGGCACAGGATGCCGGTGCTGGCCCTGAGAGCCTTCAGGAGGGCTGAGCTGTGTGAAGGGAAGCTGGCCCGTGGGCTGGTGAAGGGTCTTCTGTTCTTGTTTCTTCAACCGGGCGTGCTGGAGGGCGGGCTCCCTGGGATTCGTTTCCGCAGCTCTGGAGCTCAGGCTTCCAGGAGACCCAGGCCGAAAGAAGTTGGTCCAAAAGAGGGTAGCATATACTTCCTCCTTTCACTCCTTCAAGGGCTTCTTCGGGCAGATGTGTATCACACCCTGAAAGAAAAGGGCGGGCGCAGCTGAGGAGAATTTGGGGGAGAGATGGGAACTCAGGATTTGCAGGAGACCGAGGGAGCGGCGGCTACTCTAAGTGCTTGAGGGCAGTGCTTCTGGAGGCTTCCACATCTCTGGGTTGGAGCGGGAGGCACAGAGGCACTTGCAAAGGTCGGATGTTGAGGGTGCACAGTTGGTCCACTTGGGAGAATCCTTCCTTTAGGAAGGCTCCGGGGTTCTCAGGAGAGCCAGGGCTCCCGGTCCTCGCCCCCCAGCTGCGGGCACTCGCTCTGGGTTGCTAGCCCGGCCGGTGGGCCAGTGTTGTTACCCTGAGCCTCCACGAGCACATCTTTGCGAGGTGTGGGAAGCGCACGCGCCGGGTGTCTTCGGCCCTAAGATGCTGGGGTTTGGGGGTCCAGGGAACTCCGGAAGAGGGGGCGGGTGGCCTCTATCTTTTAGCTACAGGGAGGGTCTCCCGTGCTGTGTGCTGACCTCCTTGAGCTTGGGGATGACTTCGCCTGTCTGGGTCGCGCGGGTCTGGGACTCACCCCTGAGGGGCACCAGTAAGCGCAGTGCTACCAGCTTCCTCATTCCCTCTGCGACCTTAGGCATGACGGTCTTCTCTCTGGGCCCTGGTTTTCATAACTGTGCAGTTGGTGAGGGAGCACCCACACTCGCCTCTCCCTGCCCCCGCCCTTTCCCTCAGCTGTGGGCTGGTGGCAGGAGGAGGGAGTTGGGCGTTGGGTGAGAGGAGACCGGCCCCCTTTGTTCCACGCATCTGGAGCTCACTGCCTCCGTGTGTCCTGCCCGAAAGGGGCGCTGTGGAGCGTGGGGCAGAGGACCCTGCGGCCCAGGCAAGTCTCCTCCCCAATTAGGCAGCAGAGCCTGATTAGAGGGGGCGCTGCCCGCCGCCTCCCACCCGATCCCCATCTATGAGATTTCCCTTCATCAGAATCTCACATCCTCCAGGAATTAATTTGATGCCTCTTGTTATCAATTAATTGAATCTCGTTGGGAGAGAGAGCTCAGCAAGGCGGGCTGCTGCTTGGCCCGCTTGTGCCACCGTTCTGCCCTCCCCCTCACACCAGGACAGCCTCACCCCTTTCCCCATTTATCTTTTTCTGCTTTGCTTTAAATTTCACTTATTTTCTAAAATAAAACCACTGCTATGGGCCCTTTAGACCAATTTGGTTTGGATGGATACCCGTGGACTGGGCACTGCCTGAGATTCACCCTTTTGAGCTGGGCGCTGCGGGGTGGGGGGCGGGGGCTTCCTCTCCCCTGGGCCCTGGTTGATCCCTCCGTAAATCAGCAAAACCAAACCCTTGGGGAATTTGGCCATGACCCTGACTCTGGTACGCGGGCCTCTCACTGTTTGTGGCCTCTCCCGTTGCGGAGCACAGGCTCTGGACGCACAGGCTCAGCGGCCATGGCTCACGGGCCCAGCCGCTCCGCAGTATGTGGGATCTTCCCAGACTGGGGCATGAACCCGCGTTCCCTGCATCGGCAGGTGGACTCTCAACTACTGCGCCACCAGGGAAGCCCGACCCTGACTCTTTGTGCTGTGGGGGCTGCTAGTGAGAAACTTGGAGAGGAGAACGAACTGGGGGAAGGAGAGCTGTGGACAGAGTCACATACACAGACACACACATATACACACCCTAGTTGGGGGAGGGGGACACTGAAGGACCAGGCTAGGGACCTGTCAGTCATCAAGATTTTGTTCTTGTGCAAGTTCTGTCTTTTTTTTTTTTTTTTTTTCCAGTATGCGTTTGTTTCACTGTTGTGGCCTCTCCCGTTGTGGAGCACAGGCTCCGGACATGCAGGCTCAGCGGCCATGGCTCACGGGCCCAGCTGCTCCGCGGCATGTGGGATCTTCCCGGACGGGGGAAGGAACCCGCGTCCCCTGCATCGGCAGGCGGACTCTCAACCACTGCGCCACCAGGGAAGCCCTGTTCTGTCTTTTTTAGAAGAGGCATTTAAGATCTGTTGCACCCACCAAGGCTAATCCGTTAAATGCAGGGTAGAGAGCATAGGTGTGTACCTCCTAGCTGCCCAGCTGCCCAGTCAGGCATTTGTAGGAACAAGCCCTCAGCATTTCCAAGGATACCTGGAAGCCCAGACTCTGCCTTCTGCATGGAAGATGGAGGAAGAAGGTTCTAGAAGACATCCGAAGTCTGGGAAGGGATTATGGCAGGTACAGAGTAGAACTAGGTGGTCACCAGACCCTGACTGAGGAACTGTGCTTTGCCATTTCACATACCTCCTTGTTCTTGTTTGACAGGTGAGGTCCCCAGGCCCAGAGAGGTGATGTAACTTGTCCGGGGTCACACAGCTGACTGGAACCTGCCTGTCTAGAATGCTGGCCACAAGGGCTGAGGTCACAAATGGACTAACTTCACCCCTTATGTGTTTTGTTGGCTCACACAAAGTTTATTACAGTGGTAAATTTCACGTAAATATCCCCACTTGGCTGCTTTTGAAAAACCCAAACCCTATCAAACAGCGAGCCTGCATTTCTGTGGGGTAAAGATAGACTGGGATTGAGTACCCTCCGCTTCCCACCTGGCCCCCTTGGGGACCGGCCTAGCCCCTGAGGGCGTTTCAGTTAGCAACTTTTTCATGGAGATTTTGCCCATCCTCAGTATTCTAGAAAGAGCTGGGAGAGTCAGGTGTCTGAGGCTTTGCAGGGTCTATATGAGAGCTCAGAGAAGACCTTTAAGGACACCCTGACCCAAATCTAATTCTTGCACAGCTGCTAAAGAACTGATGGTGGTGGGTGGTTTTTTTTCCCCTTCCTTCTAGCACGGAGGGAATTACAGGGTCTTGTGTCTTGAGGGGTCTGTTCCAAGCTGAAATCAGCCCATCCCTGCCCAGGTGAGCCCCTTTATGAAAGTCATCACCCTCTTACCTGCACCCCCCCGAAATTTATGTACTTTTTGTTGGGGGTGGGGAGACTTCCTTCCGAGAATGGAGCCACAGGTGGGGATTAGAGAAACACTGGGAGCAGTCACCTTTCCAGAATTCATCTTGGAACAGGGAGAGAGATGTGGAAGGATGCTGAGTCTTGCACATTCGAATATGGGTGTGTTTTTTGGATGCCCCTGAGTTGGTACCCAAGATCCCTGTGAATGCCACCCCTAGATATCATCAGGAGAGACAAAGGGAGGGGCCAGGGCATGTCAGAGGCGGGCTGGGCAGAGCAGCCAGGGCCCCAGAGAAGGCCAGACTACTGGTCTGTCCCAGGCCAACTGGAGCCCCCTGGTGCCAAGGGCACTACCAGAACCAGGCTCCAGATGGCCACTTGGGCCCTGGGTGAGTACCCCACCCCTTAACCAGCAGGCCCCCCACGAAAGACGGCATTATTTAATTAGCCGTCTCTGATTAGCCAAACTTGGCATTCCGCTCCTTTGGCCCTCATCTTTCCCAGCTCCGAATCAATGGCTTTGATATGCTAATTAGGGAGTAATTTAATTTCAAAAGGCCGCAATTAACAAGGGTGTTGTGGACATGCTGTAGTTAAGCGAAGTAATCTAATTTGCATTAGTAACAAGCAGGGACTAATTAGAAGCTTAATTAGACACTTAGATGGCTCTTATGTTTACTTTCTAAATGAGATGGAGTGGGATCTTTGATTCTCTTTTTTCTTTTTTCTTTTCCTTTTTGTTAATTCTTCCTTTTGGTCATGGTACTTGGAAGGCGTGTTGAGGGAGGCCACCTTGCTAGGGCCTGCTGGGAGCATTTTGGGGCCAGAGCCAGTGAAAGTCACAGGGGTGTGGTGATGGTGGTGGGGAAAGGTTCAGATTCCAGGGAAATTCCAGAGTGACCGCCCTCTGGGCCTTGCCACATCTGAGGTGGAATTCTGGGGAAGAGCACTGGTTTGGGAGTCGGAAGAGCTATAGGGTTTCAGTTTGGCTCAACCTCCAGCATCCAAGTGACCTTGACACATCACTAAGCATCTTTGAAGTGTGGTTCCTTCATCTGTCAGAGTGAATGCAGGTTGTGTGTGACAGGGTATGGGAAAGAACTTTCAAGGACTCTGAGTGGAATAGTGGTTATTAAGATATATGCACAAATTGTGTGCCCAGGCTTCACTTCCATAAGACTCAGCTCAGAAGTCACCTCCTACAGGAAGCCTTCCCGGAGTACCCCCACTCCCTCTAGGCACCCACAGCCAGCAACCACCCCAGCCCCCAGTACCTACTTAACATTTGTAAAGTTGTGTGTGTTGTGTAGGGCAGAGGTTCTCACCCCTGACTGTACTTGAAGTTTAGAATACTTGGAAGAGCTTTTTAAATTATCCATGCCTGGATCCCAGATAATCCAATTAAATTGATCTGGGGTGGAACCTAGGTATGTTTTTGTTTTTGTTTTTTAATTTTTGGCCACACTGCATGGCATGTAGGATCGTAGTTCCCTGTCAGGGGATTGAGCCCATGCCCCCTGCAGTGGAAGCTCGGAGTCTTAACTACTGAACCGCCAGGGAAGTCCCAGTATGGGTATTTTTAAATGCTTGTGTTTGTCTGTATGTCTTTCTTTCTCCACCAAACTATAACCCACCCCCAAAAGCAAGGGCTGTGTTTTATCCCCCTCTGTGTGTCCAAATGCCAGTACCCACTGTACCCAGTGTCAGTTGCAGGCAGAGGCCCATCACCCAGCTAATGTGCCCAGATTTGAGAGGGTCGGTAGTGTTGGGTTCTCAATACCATAAGCAGAATCTGAGAATCCTCTGGAGAAGGAGCTGAGGAGAATGGAGGAAGATAGCTTAAAAAAAAAAAGAACTTGTGGGCTTCCCTGGTGGCGCAGTGGTTGGGAGTCCGCCTGCCGATGCAGGGAACATGGGTTTGCGCCCCGGTCCAGGAAGATCCCACATGCCGCGGAGCGGCTGGGCCCGTGAGCCGTGGCCGCTGAGCCTGCGTGTCCGGAGCCTGTGCCCCACAACGGGAGAGGCCACAGCAGTGAGAGGCCCGCGTACTGAAAAAAAAAAAAAGAGAGAGCTTGTGAGTCCTCTGGGACAGGGGTGCATTGCTGAAGGTAGGGCAAAGTCAGCACACATTTTATGGACATCAATTAAGGAATAAATGTATCAAGAGCCTTAAAAATATGCAATTCCACCTAAACATGTATCCTAAGTAAATGGAAATGGAGAATATTGTGTTCGCATGAGGGTGTTTATTACAGTGTCATAGTGAAAAAATAGGCAGCAGTCTGGATGTCCAGCTTTAGGGGATTTGCTAAATAAATTCTGGAACACACAGCCCAGTCACACAACTCTGTGACCACTAAAAACTGTTAATTAAAATATTTGATGTCATGTGGAAATGGTTATGACCATAAGTGGTGAGTGGGAAAATAGAAAAATTCAAACCATGTACAGATTATGAACCCAAGCTCACATTTTAAATGTTTATATGCCCAAAGAGAGCAAAAATGGATGAGACTGGAAGGGGTGGATCCCAAAAGGATCTCTGGCTGGTAGACTTACAGGTACTTATAAGTCTACCTACTTTTCGTTCATACTTTTCTATCAGGATGTCTTACTTTTATGATTAGAAAATAAAGTTATTTAAATTTGGGGGAGAGGACTTCCCTGGTGGCACAGTGGCTAAGAATCCGCCTGCCAGTGCAGGGGACACGGGTTTGATCCCTGGTCCAGGAAGATCCCACATGCCACAGAGCAACTAAGCCTGTGTGCCACAACTACTGAGCCTGTGCTCTAGAGCCTGCAAACCACAACTGCTGAAGCCCACGCACCTAGAGCCCTTGCTCCGCAGCAAGAGAAGCCACTGCCATGAGAAGCCCACACACTGCAACAAAGATCCAACGCAGCCAAAAATTAATTAATTTTTAAAATAAATAAACTTGGGGGAGAATCTGGAACAGACAGCCCAGGATGGTGGCTCCCCTTCCAAATCAGAGGTTGCTGCAGCCTTTTAGAGGTGTGTCCTCACCCTGCCACGTGCACTAGCTTCTTGGGCTTGGAAGTTTTGTGCTAAGAAGAGGCTTTGAATGGTCCCTAAAGTTGGACCAGATAGCTCCTAGTGTGTCATTTAGGGAGAGTCTCAGGCTGAAGTGGGAGTCTTAGGGAGAAAACCAAGGGTGCCAGCCTCTGACCCACATGAGGGAGAGTCCCTGAGTACAGGGAGGGCATTGGCCTGGAGAGGGTTTGAGCTTTTTCTGGAACTCTGACAGCCCCATCTGCTTAAGGAGAGACACTGCAGGGCTGATCAGAGAACCAAGTAGTCATGTGACTCACATCACCCTGCTCTGGTGGGGGGGGGGACCCATTTTGGAGCTACAGAGACATTCTAACCCTTGGATTCTGTCTCACTTTCCTCAAGTGCCAAACCATAAGGCTAGGATGAGGGGATGGGATCTGGACTTGCTGGGTCCCCATAACTGTAGTAAATACCCTTCTCTGAACACCTTCTCTGGCAGTGTATTTTATTTGATACCACAGCAACCCTGAATGGCAGGGTTATTGGTATTAGCTTCGTATGGTAAACAAGGAAAAACCAAGGCTCAGAATGGTGACCTCACTGCTCATGTTCTAATTACAGAAGTAGTAAGAGATCAGAGCAGGGTCAGCAGGCAGGATGCCACATGAGGGGCTGATAAGAAAGGCTGAGGCCCAGAGTGGCTCCTGCCTGAGCCCTCCCTCACCTGGTGGCCTGAAGCCAGTGGGCCTTGGGGCCTGAGCTGAATGGGGAAGGGGATCCCTGGGTCTTGGGATGACAAACTGGGAAGTATCCCAAGTTACTTGAAATGCCGGTGCTCATTGCTCTGAAAAGCCCTCTGCTTTACGTCCCTTGACACAAGTAAGAACTGATAGCTGGACAGCTAGAAAGAAAGGAAAAGAAAGAGAAAGAAGGAAATAGACGGCATCCTCATGCTCCCTGTTCTATGTGGTACCCACTTATGTGTCTTTTTATATAATCTAGAAATGTGTCCACTTCAAAGACTTTTTGCTCCGAAGAAAGTCTGAAACCAGTGACTTCTCTTGTAAAATAAGGGCCTTTGCATATGCTGTTCCCCTGCATTCAGTGTACACTTTACCTGACCCATACCTGCTCATTCTTTTCTAAGTATGGATGCCATTTTATTTTTTTATTTCTATTTTTATTTCTTTTTATTTTTGGTACGCGGGCCTCTCACTGTTGTGGCCTCTCCCGTTGCGGGGCACAGGCTCCGGACGCGCAGACTCAGCGGCCATGGCTCGTGGGCCTAAGCCGCGGCATGTGGGATCTTCCCGGACCGGGGCACGAACCCGTGTCCCCTGCATCGGCAGGCGGACTCTCAACCACTGCGCCACCAGGGAAGTCCTGGATGCCATTTTAAAACGAGGCCTTCCCTGCCCTTGCCCCCGTGTAAATTAGATCCCCCTGTTTATTCCCTGCACTCATATTTGATAGAATTTATTTTATTTGAGCTTATCTATTTGTGTCCTTATTTATTATCTGCCTCACCTCCTGGGAACATTAGCTCCAGGAGAGCAGGGCCTGTGCCCTGTTCTGTTCAGGTCTGCACACACACAGCCTGGCACATGGGTAAGTGATTAAATATTTGTTGAACCAATGAATGGATGAAGGGTCATTGCCGGTGAAGTATTCTCCTGGCCAGCATCAGAGGAGAGAGAAGAATGACTTTGTTCATGACCGTAACTCCACTAGTGGCTAAACTTTCGAAAAGGCAAATGCCAGGTTTACCCAGAAAAAAAGGGAGGGGGAATAGGACCTCCATTATTACCAGTTGCCCTCAAAGCAGCCAGGACACCTGTACCAGCTTGTTTGTGTTTTGTAAGCCTGTAGGGGGCCAGGACCAAATTTCAGTTTCCTGCAGATAGGTCTTCAGTGCTTGGCTTAATTGGGCACTAAATCCATGTTGAATGAATGAATGGTCTTGGAGGTAGATCATCTCGTTTTGGCCACCAGGAAGCTCATAACTGAAAGCCAGTGCTCATCGTTGAAGCCCTGTTATTGGACAGACAGCATCAGCATCACCTGGGAACTTTTTAGAAATGAATTCTCAGGCTCATTCCAGACCTAAAATCAGAAGCTCCAGGCCTGGGGCCCAGGAATCTGTATTTCAACAAGCCCTCCAAGGTGATTCTGATGCACTCAAGTGTGAGATCCTCTGGCTTAAGATCTTGGCCTATTTATTCTCCCTTCCTACTACTCCATGATACTATACGCACGCGCACGCGGTACACAGGCCTCTCACTGTTGTGGCCTCTCCCGTTGCGGAGCACAGGCTCCGGAAGCACAGGCTCAGCGGCCATGGCTCACGGGCCCAGCCACTCCACTGCCCGTGGGATCTTCCCGGACCGGGGCACGAACCCGTATCCCCTGCATCGGCAGGCGGACTCTCAACCACTGCGCCACCAGGGAAGCCCTATCTGTTTTTTATTGCAGTCTGCTTCCCAGTCTTTCTTGGAAGTTGAAAGGGGTATGCATTATAAATAGGTAGCTACATCTAGTCTAGTTTCCCCCATCATACAGAGAAGAAAAGGGGAGAACTAACTTGGCCCAAGTCACACAGCAAGTTGGTGATAGAGCTGGGGCTAGAAGCCAGTTTCCCAACTTCTAGTCTCAGGCTTTCAGCTGTGTCTCCAACTAGGTGTCTAGGTTTCCGAAAGGTCTGGAAACTGTGTCTGCTATTTCAACTCAAATCACCACCATTGCTCTGGGTACAGGTTACCTGTGGTCACGCCCCCACCTGCCTTGCTCCTCTAGGAGCTGTGGGTGCGCCCCCTCTCAGGCTGAGCGCATGCACGTGTGTGCCCTGCGGGAGGCGCGCCGGGAGAGAGAGCGCGCCGGGGACTGCCCCGCCCCTTCCCTCCTTCCCTCCCTCCCTCCCTCCCTCGCGGGTAAACTCCGGGCATCCATCAGTCTGTTAATTGCACTAATTAGAGATCGCGGAGGTGTTAATTGGAAAACCCTGGTATTGTGCCTGTTTGGGGAAGAAAACGTCAATAAAAATTAATTGATGAGTTGGCAGGGCGGGCGGCGCGGGTTCGCAACGAGGCGTAGGGTGTCGTGGCAAATGTTACGGCTCAGATTAAGCGATTGTTAATTAAAAAGCTACGGTAATTAATACTCCGTACACCATATGGGCCCGCGGAAAAGGCACAAAAAGTTTCTACGCGTGTGGGGCTCCCCGTCCCTTTTCCCCTCCCCCGAAAGCACCCTAGCCCTTGGGTCCTCCCTTTGGCCCCAAGGTAGGTGGAACTCGTCACTTCCGGCCAGGGAGGGGACAGAGGCGGCCCCGGGCTCGTTCCGAGGCGGCCGTCATTGCGAGCCCGCGTTCTTCGAAGGGCCAGGAGCCTCGGGAAGTGGGACCCCACACACACACACATACCCCACGGCGGCCCGCAGACTCCCCCGGAGCGGAAGAGGCGGCTGTGGCTTTGACCCTGCTTGCTTGCTTCCTTCCTTTCTTCTCAACCTCTCCCTCCCTCCCTCCCTCCCTCCCTCCCTCCCTTCCTTCCTTCCTTCCTTTCGACGGCGTCGTCTTCGGGAGCATCGGGGTACTGGCCAAAGGCTCTGAGGTCCCTGGCTCCCCAAGGGAACCCCGAGAGACGGAAGACCAGGACCTACCTAAGGACAGGACCAGCGCCCCAGACAAAAATCCTAGAGCACAGGAAATGACTCGGCCTCTGCCCCCAGTGCAGCATAGGAGAGGGTGCAGGGAAGGCTGGGGTGGGCCTCAATTTTAGCAAATCCTAGAAAGACTTTCTAATTTCCTCTCCTTGTTGGTATGAGCCCAATGACTTGCCCAAGGTCACACAGCTGGCCCTTGAAACCAGATGGTCTCATTCCCAGAGTGCCTCTCCACTTCTGCAGGGAGTCAGCAGCTCTTTGCTGAGGAAATGGGTGCCTGCGGGGGGAGCACGGATTGGCAGGATAGGAGTGTGTGGAGAGAGGCGGAAGGGTGGGAGTGAATGGAGGAGGGGCTCTTGGAGGGTCCCCCTCAGTACCAGAGCAGGTCCCCATTGGGAGGTTCGAGGCCTACATTTCCCTTTGGGAAAGGGACAGCTGTGATTCAAGAGGAACCTCGGTGGCTCTCACCAGCCGCTAGAACACAGTGGCTTCTTGTGTACATACTGACTAGGGAGTTTTCCTCCTGGAGCTTCCAAGTCAGAAGAGACCTTCAAGATCACCTCTCCATGTAGAGATGGGGAAATGGAGGCCCAGAGAAGGAGGAAGGCAAAGAAGTCACAGCTGGTTGTGACTGAGCTCAGGCCCCCTGACACCCAGTCCCCTGCCTGGACTCTAGCCAGAGTCCAGGCTCCCATGGACGCTGCCTTTCCCCCCCCAGCCCACACACCCTTGTTGTGGGTGCAGGGCATGGATATCAAGGCCTGCCTCTAGTACCCCACTCCACCCCACCCCATCCCTACATGGCCGGGCGCCAGGCACCCAGAGCCTGCTCACCCACAGTGCAGGGAGCACCCCAGTGCTGTTGCGACACCTGCAGAGAGACAGGCAGGAGGCTTGAGGCTGCCGCCGTGCTCCTCCTCAGGAGGACAGGTGTCTCCGGGCAGAGGTAAGGAGAGTCCTGGGAACACCCACCTGCAGGTTTGGATGGGTATTGGTGGACAGGCAGGCGCGAGCCTGGAAGGAGGTGAAGGCCCCGGGAGGGGGCAGAGCAGCGCACCACGTGGGAATTAACGCCATTCGTACACCCTGCGGAAATGACTTTTCAAATGCATATAATCTCAAGCATGCAAATGAGAGGCTTGCTTCACCCTGTTTAATATGAATGATCGGCCCTTGAATAGCTGTTATTACACGCCACATTGCAGCAATTATGTTGTTCACTGGGTGTCGCTCTGTCCCCCCCCCCCACCAATAAAAAGAAAAGAAAAGGGCACCTCTGTTTGCATCCTCCTTCCTTTTTTTCTCCCTTTTCCAAACTTGCTGTCTGAGCAACTTTATGGTGTGTGTGAATGTTGGAAGGGGGGCACTCTCCCGTACCCGAAGAAGAAACTGCTGGATTCTCTCTCCTTTCTCCTGTGCACACACACCCCTGAGGCTCTGGTCTTTGTCCCCTGGGGCCCAGGAGTTTTCAGATCTCAGGGAAGCTTGACTTGGAATCGGGGCAGGCAGCTGCTCTCCACCCCCCAGCAGGGCCAGGGTCAGGCAGAGGGAGAGCAGAGCGGCCCCTGCTGTCTCCCCATACCCCTCGTGTAGCTGGGGCCCAGGCCTGAGTGAGGGATCCAGGTGGGCGGTTGTGGGGAGGGGCTGGAGCCCTGTGCTCTGGCGGGTGGAGGACGGTGCCCACCCCATCCATCATTTGGTAGCTACTGGCCCTGGGGCTGACATGGCCATTAAGGCCGAGACCAAGTGCTCAATCTCTTCTGAACCGTTGTTGCCCCCAACCTTGCTCTTGCCCCTAGCCCAGCTCCTCGCAGAACCCAGGATTGGGAGCAGAAGCTGGGGGGTAGGGGAGCAACAAGCCCTTGGGAACACACAGAGAAATGCACAAACGCGGGACACTCCAGCAGCACAGGGTCACCCAGGAGGCCACACAGGTCCACTGGGACAGACACCTAGAGTCACAAGAGCAGGGTGATATGGCACACACGTGAACTAGCGGCCTCCCCATGGGCCTTTCACAGTGTTCTGTCCCCCCAAGCCCCCCATGCACACCTAGATACCCTCACTGTCTTCCCCACTCTGCTGAGAGCAGGGACAAAAAACAGCAAGTGGCCCAGTAGAGTGAGGAGAAAAGAGTTCTTCCAGAGTGAAAGAGAACTGGGGAGCTGCCACCTCGGAGAAGGAACTCGGGAAATAATCCTTCCAGCAGTTTCTCTATTAAGGCCCTCCTGCACCTATTTATTGGGTCAGGGACACTGTGTGGTCGTGGGGTCTGCCAAGGCCAAAAGGTAATCAAGAAGGGGGGAAAGAACGCTGGCTGGCTTCCAGCCCGATTGCTGTGTGATCTGGGCCAAGTCTTTGACCTCTCTGAGACCAGGGTATTCACCCTTACAAATAGGGCAGGTGAAGAAGGGACTCATCATTATTGGCGCGTACTCTGCTAGGTGGTTTGTATGTGCTATTTTATTTACTCCTCACAGGATCTGAGAGGCTTGGAGTAATTACTTACACAAACAAAGAAACAGGTTTAGGGAGTTTAAGACTCATGTCAAAGGTCAGTGGGGAATACCAACTGTGTCCTGTGTTTGGCTGAAATTTTTGTTCCTCTCAAGGGGCTGTGAATCTGGGGATAGCTGGAGACCCCAGACTTTGAGAACAGCTCTGCATATTTAAGTCCCCCATCCGCTTCATAGTCTGTGTACGAGCCCCTGAGATAGTACAGCCTCCGTGAGTTGTAGAAGGAAACCCAGGCCTCCTCCTCGCTAACCATAACCATCCCAGTCATACCCTCTCTCTTTCTGAGCATGTTTCAGCCACTCCTGAGAGGCAGTTGTGGGAGATGGGGGAAGATACAGGATTCAGGCCTTGACTCTGCCTTGGGTAAATCCTCTGACTCTCTGGACCCTCAGTTTCCCATCTGTAAAATCAAGATGATGATAACTATCTCTCGGGACTTCCCTGGTGGCACAGTGGTTAAGAATCCACCTGCCAATGCAGGGGACACAGGTTTGAGCCCTGGACCAGGAAGATCCCACACGCCGTGGAGCAGCTAAGCCCGTGCACCACAACTACTGAGCCTGTGCTCTAGAGCCCGCGAGCCACAACTACTGAAGCCTGCACGCCTAGGGCCCGTGCTCCACAGCAAGAGAAGCCACTGCAGTGAGAAGCCCGCGCACCGCAACCAAGAGTAGCCCCCGCTCTCCACAACTAGAGAATGCCCTTGTGCAGCAACGAAGACACAACGCAGCCAAAAATAAATAAATAATTTTTTTAAAAAAACCCCAAAAACTATTCTCCCACAGTTCTTGTGAGAAGGGATCTTGCTGCCTGTAGAGACAGTAAATATTGAGTGTCTGTTTTGGGCCAGGTGCTGGGCTGAGGGCCTTAGAATGGAAGGTCAGAGAAGTCGGACCACTAGCTGCCTTCCCTGCACAGCTCCAGGCCCAGCGGAGGGTCTGGCACCCAATAGTTGCTGGGAAAATGGCAGCGGCTTTTGCTGTGTGTGTGTGTCGGGGGGTGGGGGGTGGGGTGTTCGAGAAGGAGACCTGCCCTTGGGGAACTCCCCATCTAGGGGGGGAACAAACACAAAGGCCATTACAGGTGCGTGTGGGCGGGGGCGGGTCTGCGGGGGGCAATATGGTGGTTCCCGGGACTAGCTCACCTGCTTTCAAGTCCTTGCAGGACCCCCGCCCCTCCTCGCTCTGCCCTACACACTAACCTGGTGGAGGGAGAGACCTGAACCGGTTTGGGTGTGTGGGGGGGTTGGGGGGGTAGCGCCTCCTTGAGGAAATGTGGGGGAGGGGGGGCAACGGGGCGGCCTCCACTTCAGTCTGGAGCTGCCCTTGCCTGGGGCGGAGGGTGACCTTAGGAGGGAGGGTCTGCACCACAACAGGGGTCCCAGGATCAGCCTCCAGGAAGCTGAGAGGGAGAAGCCGCCCCAGGACTTGGTGGGGGTTGTGTCATTTGGGGATGGGGTGTTGAGGGGCATCTCCCGCTTCCCCGGGTGGAACCCGCCCTGCCTGTCCAGCCTCAGCCCCTCCCCCGTGTCTCTCCTCCCCCTCCAGGTCCCGCTAGAGCGACATGATGGTGGAATCCGCCTCGGAGACAATCAGGTCGGCTCCGTCTGGTCAGAACGGCGTGGGTAGCCTCTCCGGGCAGGCCGATGGCGGCTGCAGCGGCGGCGGCGGGGCCGGGACTGCGGGCCCCGCCGGAGGCAGCGCAGGCAGGGATGCGGCCGCGGGCGCAGACAGCAACGGCGAGATGAGCCCTGCGGAGCTGCTCCACTTCCAGCAGCAACAGGTAGGAGCTGGCGCCTCTCCCCAGCAACCCAGGAGAGGGGAGAGGGGCGCCAGGCCTCTTCCCGCCACGCCCTGGCCACCTGGGGGCCACCGCTCCCTGCCACGCAGCCTCACTTGAACATTCTTGAGAAGGTCCAGCCTGCAGGGACCCCCTCTGTGCGCTCCCATTCGAGTGGTCACTAAGGCAGGGGGAGAGCAGCCCTCCCAGAAAGAGAAGTGGTGCTGGGCTCCCTGAGATCATGAACCTTAGAACAGCCTCAGAAATATCCACAAGGGCAGACAGACGCCTGGGCAGCAGGCTTGAGGGTGTGCGTCTTGGGTGGGTGGGCGCCTGGGCTCTCCTCCCGCACTCCTGCTAAGTTAACAAACAGGGTTGGGGGAGGGAGACCCTGCTCTAAGTGTGTGCTCTTTGGGGGAGGGGGGCTGTGCACACAGTGGTATATCTTCATTTTATTTGTATTATAAAATGTTCCCCACCTCCACCACTGCCTGAGCCCCTGATGCAAGCTAGCTGTGAGATTAAACTTCCAGGCACCAAGGGTCAAGGCAGCTGGGAAAAGGTCAAGAGCAGTAGACAGAGGCAGGCCTCCATTTTTAGTGCTCAGACTGGAAGCCCTGTCTGTGTCCCCCGCCCTCTTCCCCTTCATCATTCCCACCCTAAACTGCAGAGTTCAGGAGTCCAAGACCAGCCTCTGAGGATCGAGAGAGGCTTTACGGGGTGGGGAAGCCTAGCTGGGTTATGACAGAGCAGGGGCCCCAGGTCCCGGCCCCACCCGGGGAAAAAGGGAGAATCGTGCTTGACAAGTTCAGGAGAACCGGCCCAGCCAGCCCCGGCCTTGGGATGCTCCTTCTCTTATTTGACTTTGCTCCTCAAATCACTGCTTGTGGCATAGCCCCTTGGGGGCTCTGCTGGGAATGTGGAAAATTCGGGTACTGCATGTTCTTCCCTGCCCATACCCCACCCCTGCCTCGTGCACACAGATGTGTGTACCCACATCGCCCTCATGCTCTCTCCCAGGTTTGCCCTGGGGCTCCTCCCCCGACTCCATAGCCCCTAAGGGGCCCTTTGCCACCACACTTCTTGAAGCTAGAGGTCAGACTGGAAGCAGCACCGTCAGAAGCCCAGCCCCACGCTCTGCACTGAGCTGGTCAGCCAGCACTGATGCAGGAACTGAACAAACCCAGGTTAAGTCCCAGCCTGCCCCTTCCCAGCAGTCAACCTTGGCCAGTCCTGGGCTTCCCTTACCTCTTGGCACCTAAAGTACACGCGTTGTTAGGATCAGATGCAGTTTGGGTGTAAAAATCCCTGGTCAGTACAGATGTGAACAGAATTGAGGACTTTAAAAAATTCCTTCCTCTTGCAAACAGTGGAAACTTGAGCAGTAAAGGGCCCGTCTCCTTTCTCCAGGGAGATGGTCCCTGGGAGTTTGCTGGTATCTCCCAAGCCCTCCTAAGCAGATTCTTTGGGGAAGAGACCCACAGAATCTGTACCACCTACGGGGGACAGAAGGTCAAAGGGCAGAACCCTGCCCTTCATCAAAATAATAACAGAACACACCCCACCAGAAATCTCCAAGGCCACCCATTTTGTATGGGTGAAAACTCTTCCCCTCCTGCACCTCTGTGCAGACAGAGCTATGAAAAATTTTGAATGTCGAGGGAGGGCTGGGAGGAATACTGAAACTGGAAAGCTTCTTTAAAAAAATTATATAAAGAGAAGACTGAACACAGATATCAGGATAAGTGGGGAGAGGTGTGGGGTGGAGAGAGACAGAACTGTCTGTACCGATCAGGTTTCTCTGTTCTGCGTTGCGCTCAGGCCATGTTTTACCATCTATATTCCACGTTCCAGTTATCCCTGTTTGTTTTGGTGAATATCCCAAAGTCCTGGAAAATCCTATATCTGTTTCACAAATAAACTGGGGTGGAGATTTGGAGGCGGGCGGAGGGAGGGCTGTTTTATCCATTTGGGCTCACTATGGGCGTAGTGCCTGGGGCCAAGGAAAATATTTGAGACTTAAAAAAGGTTTTCTTGGCTCCAGACTATGAAAAGAACCCTGCAAAATTAAAATTACAAAATTTTCAATTAAAAAGAAACAGTCTGTGGGCTGTCCTTCTCCCTCCAATATATGAGCGAGGCTTTGGGGGGAGCTTGAGGGTAACACTTTCTGGTCCCCCCAACAAGTGTCTCTGACTGTTTGTGGGGTAGAGTGAACATAGAAAACAGGGCCGTGGCCCAGCGAGTGCCCCCTCCTCCTCGACCCCCACCAGGAAGTCCTTCGAGGACAAACAAACACCCTGCCTCTGTTTGGTGCTTTGGGTCTTTAATTGCTTCACCATCCTGGGGAGATGGGTGTTATAATTCCCATATCACAACGAGGGGGCAGCAGAGGTAGCACTGACTTGTCCAGGTGACACGGGAAAGGCTAGATCTCAGGTCTCCCGGTTCCTAGTGCAGGGCTCAGCTCCCACCACACTCACAGTCCCCTGAGGGAAATGGAGGCAGCAAGGCCTGGCGCCTAGTAGGTGCTAAATTAACTACTGCTGGTGAGTGAATGAGAGCACTCCACTCCCAGTC
Organism: Kogia breviceps; assembly: GCF_026419965.1. Lineage (NCBI taxonomy): Eukaryota > Metazoa > Chordata > Mammalia > Artiodactyla > Physeteridae > Kogia > Kogia breviceps. Next base: position 74,982,752 of record NC_081319.1, read on the forward strand.
TAAAAGCTCTCTTAAAACAAACCAACAAAAGCAGCAATGGCTGCCGTCTCTAAGTGGCCACTCCGGAGGCAGAGGGTGTGAGTGGGTCTGTGGGCAGTGCCCTGGTCCCTCCTCCCCGTGCCTCCGTGGCTCCTCTTTGTCTGTCTGTCGGTGGGTCTGTTGGTCCCTGCCCCTCTGCTCTGGACAAACAAGCCCTGGAAATGCAGTCTTGGCCTTTGGGAGTAATGAGTTGACAAAGGAGAGAGAGATAAACAGGGCGAGTCAGAAGTCAGGCTGGTGACAGGACTTTAGGCTGAAACAAACAGTGCTGAAGAGGGCAGCCACGTCACTTTGGAACAAGGGCAGGCGCCTGTTTCCATGCAACAGCAGGCCGGGAGCTTGTTTAAACAGAGGCAGGGTAGGGGGGACAGGGCTCAGCTGCCAGGATCTGTCTGACTGGAGAGAGGGTCCCCCTCTGGCTGCCCCATTTCAGCAGTCAAGGCCCCAGCTTCCCGCTCCCTCCCCCCAGCCCTCTTTTTGGTGAGTGACAGAGCCACACCGCCTCCACTCTGTCCTTGGGGCTTTCATCTGGTCTCCAGTCTCCTGGAGACTCACCCCTGAGAAGGAAGCGTGGAGAGGAGAGTGCTGTGGGCCCTGGAGCGTGCATTCACTCAGCAAACATGCATCTCACCTTATTTTGCACCTGGCACCCTGCTGGCCCGCTGGAGTTGGTGATCCCCAGCTGCTGTCAGAGAATGCCTTGAACCGAACAGGCGTGCCAGCTGCCCGTCAACCCCCTCCCTTCCTTCACCAAGTCTAAGTCTCCTTCCTCAGTGGCCCCCCGGCCTCATATTTCCCCTCTAGGATGGCTTTTTTCTTTGAAGGTCGCCCCTGCATTTTCTCCTAATCTAATTTCACCTGTATGAAAATGTTCCCAGTGTGTAGGGCTTTCCCCAGAGACTCCACAGATATCCCTGATGGGGGGGCAGCCAGGGCTGGGAGAAGTGTGTGCCAGCTCTGGGGAGGTGAGGTGGAGGGCCTGGGGAGGTTTTGGGGACCAGGCTGGATGCTCGCTGGACTTGGGGCCAGGAGGACTGGGCCAGACAGTGGGGGCGGGCAGGGCTGCTGGCTCTGCGGCTGAGCTGAAAGGCGTCCTGGGCCTCCGGAGCCTGCGCTCCTATTGTCTTCTGGTTGCGAGGGGTGACAGGTCAGCGGGGGTCACAGGAGGGTTGCCTAGCGTCTGGGAACTCCCAGCGCAGTTGCCTTGGCAACTGGGGCCAAATCCCACCCTGTTCACATCCTGTGAGGAGATTCAAAATGGTTTGGGGGCTCTGCACATTCATGGGCTTTTAACTCGCCCCCCTCCATAGAGATGGAGCGAGGGGAGTGTCAGGGAGCTGGGGAAAGAAGAATGGAAGAGATTTTTGTTCTCCTCCCCCATCTGGCCCTCCTCTAGGGGGATGGGGTGGAAAGGGGAGGCTTCGGTGGTGAATTAGTGCAGACACCTCACACACGCTGTCAACGGTTGCGTTTCGTCTTGAGGTCTGGGGCCCATTTCTTCAGTCTTTGGGACTCCCACCCTCCTGCCCCAGATTCTGCTCCTTCATCTCTAGTCCTACACCCTCCAGACTCCCCTTTTCTTTCCGTAGAATGAGCCCCTTCCCAGGAAGTGCTTGGGGGCCTGCAGGGAGAGCTGGGAGCCGAACTCCTCAGAGGCGAGACTTAGAAAGTTCCCGTGGGTGAGGTCCCTGACCCGGGACCGCTGTGGGGTAGTGTTAGAAACGACCGACCGACCGACCGACCGACCGACCCCTCCCTCCAGCTTGGGAACAGAGAGCAGGTGAGAGGTGGGCCCGGGTAGTAAGGTGACAGGCAGGGTCCTGAGAGGATGCCTCAGGGGAGAGGACCTAACCCCCCTTCTCTTACCCTTCCTGGGTTGCTAAGCCAAAGGCCACCCTGTTTTGTGTTTCTGCCCCCTAGTCCAACAAAAAAGGAAGCTTCCCTAAGAGGGGAGAGAAAGGTCAAGGAGAGGGCCCGGGGCCTCGGAAAGGAATGCTCAGGCCCCTGCTTCCTTGGGACTAGGGAAGAGCAAGTCCACTGTGCTCCCAGGTTCCCCTTCTGCTGTGGAATTCTGACACCCCCTCTTTTATCCCCCCCTCACCCCCTTTTTATTACCAGAGTTCTTGTCCTTACTGGTAGGAGTTTGGGGACCGGGGAGAACTGGGGAAAGGGGGTGAGTGTTTCCGCTTCTGGGGGTGAAGGACTGAAGCGGGGACGGCCTGCATCCCAGGGCCTCTGCCCAGCGGGTGAGCTAGGTTTTCTCCTACCGGAGCCCCTTCATTCTGAGGAGCCCCCAGTGGGAGTCAGTGGGGAGGGAACCGCATGCCCCCCCCCACAGTCCCCACTCTAAACCCCACACTTACAGCCCCTGCGGAATGGCTAGCGTGAGGATGGCGCTGAACCCAGGCCTGGGAAGAGACGACCCCCCTTCTGGAGAACTCCAGTTACCGGGAGGCGTCTGGGAGGCGTCTCTCTGAGGAGAAGCGCCACCATCCCGCGACTGCCCCGCACTCTTGCAGCTCCTTCCCAGATGCCACTGCTGGACCTTTCCGGTGGAGGCGGTTTGGGCCCAGAGGGGCTGGATGGGCCTGGGGCTGCTCCCTGTTGGGGGCACGAAGGGAGGGAAGGAAGGAGCCTCTGGGGAGGGCCTTGCCCTTTGGGGCACTGTTGGGTTCATTTGTTAATTCTGTTCCGTGGAGAGGAGGCATTCTCTTGGCGGTGAAGGGGTCCTAAAACCGGTCAGTGCGTCTCCCACCCACGTGGGCCTGTCTGTATCTGCGCGTTGCTGGTTTTCATTTTAATGGTTCTAATTTGAGAATGCGCCGATGTCATTTTTACGAGGTTGGTGTAAAAAAAATTTACAGCCTTTTCCAAAAAGCTTTTTTTTTTTTTTTTTTCCAAGGGAAAAAGGTGTAGAATCACTTCGGGGGTTTTATGGTCTCCTCTCCCCCATCCTCCTTGCCCCCCTTCTCTGTGTAATTTCATTTTTATGTCTCTTTGCTGGAGGATAAAGCCTGGCTGGTGGAGAACCTGGGTCTCCCCAGGTCAGCACCCTTACTGGTGGGGGCCCCTGACCCCTGACCCTTCTCCCTGCACCCCTTCCCTCCACACTCTGGTCCCAGAGGACTTGTATTTCAAGGGGTAGATGGAGAGAGGTTTCCCGTTTAATTCAAGTCAACAAATACTTATTAGGTATCTACTGTTTACTAGCAGTGGGTTAGGTATCTCCTCTCAGAGATTGTATCAATTCCTGCTTAAAATCCTCCAGCAGTTTTTCCTTGAGTGTAGAAGGCAATAAAAAGCCATCGTCCCAGTGATGTGGCTGCTGCTCACCCCTGGGACTTCTTCTCAGGCCACTCAGCTTGGCCACACTGGCGTTTTTGGTTCCTAATGCTCCAACCTTATATGCCCACTGCCAGGCTCTTGCACCAAGAGCCCCAGCTCCTTCCAACCGGTGAATACCCTCCCCTGAAAGAGTAGCCCCCTCATCCTAAATGCGTCCTCGGAGAGGCCTTCCCTGGCCACACAATCTAAGTAACCAGCCAGCCGTCCTCTGCGTAACGCTGGCCACCATCTCACAGCTCTCGCTTCGCTTTTTTTGTAGGGTCTGTCTCATGCCATTAGAATGTGAGCTCCATTAAAGCAAATACGCCATGTCCCCAGTGTCTAGGACAGTGTGAGTGCCCTGTGGGACTTCACAAATACTTGCTGAATTATAGATAAATGAATCAAAAGTCATATTCCGGGGGGGAGGGTGGGGGAAGCTGATGGGCCTTCCTGGGAGGGCTTTTCAGGTTTGGGGGTGGGCCGGCCCACCAAACACCCTTCTAGGGCCCCTTCCCCTAAATCGAGCCAGCTCCCAGTTGAAATTGTCAAGACAGTTGAGATCCCAATTTTGCCAAAATTAGCTAGATGCAGACAGAAGAAGTTTGGGTTTTGTTTACTTTGGCTGCTCTTTTCCACCATCGGGATTAGACCAGAGTTTGCTGGGGCGGCGGGGGTTCCTCCATCCTGTCTGCCCAGCTCCTGGCTCCCCATCCCCGTGCAGAGCCCCCGTGTCAGGCCCAGGAGGACTCAGGCTCTGCTTCTGCCGCTGTGTGACTTTGGGCGCTTCACTGCCCCTCTTCGGATCTCGGTTCCTTATCGATAAAGTGAACTAGTAGATAAGTGTTTCACGAACCTTTTTGCTGGAGATCTTGCCGTAAGAAATGCCTTTTATTTGGAGTGGCAGCACACAAGAGTTTCACGAAACAATGCTTATGCTTACCTAGTAACTCTGATGTTTTCGTGTGTGTGTGTATATGTGTGTGTGTATTTTTTCCTATTTTTTTGACCTTCTAAATTGATATTATATGACCCACCATTAGCTCATTACCAGCAATTGGGAAAACACTAGACTAGATACCCTCTAACACGCCAGCTCACCAGGTCTGTGACCTGCACGACTCTGCTTCTCTGTTCTCAAAGTTCAGCCCTTCGTGCTTGTCTCCCTGAGCACCACGTCCCCGCCCTCCCAAACGCACAGAGTAAGTCTGGGACCGACACAGACCTGGAATCCGCCAGCCTGGAGAAAGAACCAGTAAACAACCCTGCACCTGGCCTCCACAGAGAGGATGCTGGTCCTCCCCCAAATTCTCCAAGACAGAAATGAGGGTGTAGTCTCATCCCGCAGATGAGAGATGCATCTGCCCCAAGACTTGTTTTTCTTTTCATAGCAGCTCGCTGTGGCCCTCAAAGCACTAGCTTCATTCCCCTCCAACCCCGCTGCCCTCCCTGGATGCCATCCGTTATAAGCCATTTGTTCCTAATTGTGAAGCTCCTGCTAATGACTTCTGAATGGGCGGTTGGGGGAGGAGGGTTCGGCTTCATTAGCGAGACTGAGCCCTTGGGCTTGAGGGGGGAATGGGGGTGGGTGTAGATGGAAAAGGGCTTGGTTAACAAGTCCTTCTGGGTGGCACTGGACAAATGATCAGGAGCTGCCTGGGAAGGTGAAAGATCAATAATCACAATCACAAGAGTTAATGTCCATCCAGGACCCACTGAGTGCCAGCACTATGCTGAGTACTCCACGTGCACTGTCACATGTATTCTTCACAGCAAACCTGTGAGCTGACTACAGGGTTATTCTCGTTTTACACAGGAAGAAACCGAGGCTCAGAGCAGTGATGTGACTTACCCAAGGTGACTCAGTATTTGGTGGAGCCAGGATTTGGATCCAGATCCCTTTGACCAGGGTCCGGGCCCTGAATGGACCAGTACTGCTTCCTTTAGAGGAAAACTAGGCTTCATTCCCCAAACCACAGAGCTGGGCATTTGGTTTTCAGTCTGAGGGGCAGAGGGAGCAGGAAAATGAGGTTTAAAAGGCCAAATGGGGGCTTCCCTGGTGGCGCGGTGGTTGAGAGTCCGCGGTGGTTGAGAGGGGGCGACGCAGGTTCATGCCCGGGTCCGGGAGGATCCCACGTGCCGCGGAGCGGCTGGGCCCGTGAGCCATGGCCACTGAGCCTGCGCATCCGGAGCCTATGCCCCGCAACGGGGAGAGGCCACAACAGTGAGAGGCCCGCATACCGCAAAAAAAAAAAAAAAAAAAGGCCAAATGGCTTCCAATTTCCCATTCTGCCCTGAGCCCCCCCCATCCCTTCTCCCTGGTGGGATTCTCAATGCCTCTTCCTACCCAAAGCTGTATCTGGCCCACAAGGAAGAGAAACTGAACCCCGTGTATCAGGCCCCAGCCACAGCAGGCAGTGCAGACACATGCCTGGTGTGCCAGAATGGTGACTGTGACTTGGATGGGGCTTTAGAAAGTCTTAGACCTACCTGATCCCTTGGGTGACCACCCTGGAGGAGGACATCCTAGGCCAGAGGGCCTCCCCAGCCCCTCCTCCCAGAGCACCGTCCCTGGCCAGGGGTCCAGATGGGGGTGGGGGATGGTGCAGCATTACAGGGCGCTGAGCAGTCAGTGACATGTCCAGGCCATCTGGGGAGGGGAGATTGAGCCCCAAACCCAGGGTCTGCCCATCACCCTCACCCCTGGGCACCTATAGGGTGATCTTTGGGTGGTACCAAGTCCCTAACTGGGTCAAGGCTGGGCTGTAGGCAAAGTCCATGAAATGAGCGTGTGCTGCCCACTGCCATCTCCCCGTCTTCTCCAAGCCAGCATGAGGTGCGTGGCCATGAAAGTGAATGAAGGAATGAGTGAAGGATGAATGAATGAAGTGCCTAGAGGAGCAGACTCCGTGGGCTCCTCCAGCCTCTCTGGCTACTTACCTCCAACACAGCTGAATTTTCTGTCCCTGCAAGTGGTTTCCAGGTCCCCAGACTCAGCGGCTATTTCAGTCGTCTGTGGTGTGAGGGTCGCTGCGTCTGGAACGCCCTGAACCCTTCACCCTCCTTGTCCACCTGGTGAGCCTGCCCTTCCAGCCTCCAGTCAGTGCCGCCACCTCGTCTGGGCCCCGGTGCTGGTGTCCATCTCCACCTCCGTCTGTGACGAGCGTCTCATCACAGCACCAGGCCCTGAGCCCTGGGGCAGGGCCAAGTTCTGTTTCTCTGTATCCCCAGCACCTAGCACCGTCGTCCCTGGCACGTAGGAAATGGAAGGAAGGAGTGTGGGGGGAAGGGGGGGAGGTCAGAGGAGGTGACAACCTGGCCAGGCCTAGAGTCTCACCTGGTCCCCTGTCATCTGGCCTAACGGGGGAGGAAAGGCTCAGAGTGATAGGAGGGGTGGGGCCTGTCGCACGGAGGTCTCACAGGAATGAGATTGCAAGGCCCTGTCATTTTTTTCCTGTAAGTCTCGTAATTTCATGCTCCAGGGGACCACCAAGTAAGTGAGTCAGTGGGGAGAGAATCCAGCCCCCCAGGCCACTCCCCCCACCAGGAGACTGCTCAGGACTCCCTCCAACTTCCCCTGGAAAACCCTCCCGTGTGGCTCCCCTCTTCCCACCAGGGATTGCGGAGGGGCTCCCTCCCCCCACCCTGACCAGCATCCCCTCTGGGTCGCCTGGGCTGCCAGCCCCTCTGAGCCATCCTCTTCACCCACTTTGCCCCCTGATCTCTGACCCCTCTACCCCATCTCTACCTTTGGAGGACAAAGAGCATCTGTCCAGCTGTGTCATTAGACCTGGGGCGGGGTCCCTAAAAAACGAGGCACACAGAGGCAGGGCCCCTTCCGGATGACCAGCTGGCCACCTCCTTCCCCTCTTCTTCACCCTGTACCTCCTCCCACAGCCTCTCAGAGCCCTTGACTCAGGTCAGATTTCTACTTTCTGATGTGAATCTTGAAGAGAAGCAACCCCGGGCCACTCCTCCCAGTGTGAGGTCCCGGGGAAGAGGGGTGTGGAAGAGGCCTAGGATCTGGGGCGCTGGTGAGCTGCACGCCAATCTGGACGCCAGGTCTGCCCTGGGACACGCTCGCATAGATACACCAGGGCGTATTTAGGTACTGTCCTAAGGTAAACTAGGTTTAAGCCTCAGGGAGGCTCAGCTATTCAATGAAAGGGCTGCAAAGGGGGTGTGTATATATGCTTGGTGTACAGTGGGTGCCCCCTAAGTGTTTGCTGAGTGGCGGGGTGGGGGGCTGTGAGTGCATCCGTGTCCCGCCTTATAGGTCCGCCTTGGTGGTGCTCGCAGTGGGTAGGAGAGTGGAAGTCCACGTGAGGACAGACAAGTGTGTGTGTGTGGACAGATGTGCGAGGAAGCCGCAGGTGGTCCGTTTCATTTAATAGGTGCGCTGGGGAGAGGCTGGAGGAGGTGAGAGATTCAGGATACAGGAAGGAAGCAAATGCTCCTCGAATGCTGACCAAGTGCCAAGCATTGGTCCTTTAACACCCCACCCCCACCCGCAAGTATTTCAGAGTTAGGTAGTGGCCCAGTTTTTCAGAGCAGACTGGAACGCAGAGAGAGGGGATAACTTGCCCGAGGTCACACTACCGGTAGGCGGCACAGCTGGGCTTCACAGCCAGGTCTGCCTGATGCCAGGCCCCGCTGTCAAAGGCCTGGACACAACTGCTCTGGCCCCCAAGGAGATCTTTGAGGAACCTGGGTATATTTTGTGCTCCTGAAATGTGGATTCAAGACAGGTGCCCACTACTGACCTGGAGTGGCGGGGGATGGAGGGCTTGGCTGACCTTACAGAGAACTCCCTGGCCTCTGTCTCCTACCTGACCTCTCCGACTCAACGTCTCACTGCTCATCTGCCCACCTCCTAGGCCCACTGCCTGGCTGTAGACTCCATGCACCTCCCATTCTCATGAGCCCACTGGCTCAGAGTCCAGTCTGAGCCACTGTGGCCTCCAAGCCCCGACCACTACAGTCAGTGTAACTCACTGATAGTTCACACACTGCCTTCAGGACTTGATCCAATTCCCCCAGTGCCACAAGGCCCTGCTCCCAGACCTCCTGTCCCAACGATGACGACGTAGCACTCAGACCCTGAGACTCCACCCTCATCCCCCCAACTGTGTGCTCTGACTCCAAGTGAATGCTACTCCCATAGCCCCCAGACCGACCACCTAGTAAGGCAGATGGCCTTGGAGCCAGGCTTCTTGGCCTCCAATCCTGGCTCTGGATAATACGCCCTAGCTGTGTGACCTTGGGCGTATTACTTAACTTCAGTTTCCTCATCTGCAAAATGGGACTGATAATCCCTACCTCACACCCTCCCAGGAGAGGATTAAATGACATCTTGCCTGTAAAGTGCCTGACACATCGTAGATGCTCGACAAATTGTACCTACTATTAATAGCCTGAGTCCACCACTGTACTTTCTCCTGGGTCCTTGTTTTGACCACTGACCCATTTGCTGACCCCATTGATTCCCAACAAAACCTCACCAGGTCCCAGAGTGAGTCCCTACAGGTTCTGATCCCCAAAGCCTGGCAGCTTCTCCCTGCAGGTTCTGAACCCCAAAGCCTGGCAGCTTCTCTCAGTGACTCCTACCTTTATCCTTATCCCCTAGCCCAGGTGGACCCCGTGACCCTCTCACTCATTCCCAAGACCTTCTACATGACCCTGACCTCCTCCCCTTTATTCTCTCCAAACGCTCCCTGAATCCAGGGTCCTGCACTGACCCTTGCCCTCCCACGTCTGTTGGAGCAGCCAGGAGCACTGATTTGCCCCTGTCTTGCAGGCTCTCCAAGTGGCCCGGCAGTTCCTGCTGCAGCAGGCCTCGGGCCTGAGCTCCCCAGGGAACAATGACAGCAAGCAGTCGGCCTCTGCCGTGCAGGTGAGGAGGATGCCCTGCTGGGCTGGGCTGGGCTGGGCTGGGCTGGTGCCAGGTCGGAGGGTGGGCTTGGCACCAAGGAAGGGGAAGGACCGGCTGGAGAACTGCTCTGGCCCCATCCCCAGTGCCAGAGAGGGGGCGGCTTTCCAGAAGGGATTGCAGTCACTGCAGGGGCAGGTGAAGAAACACCACCTTCTCATCTGCACCTGACCGCCCAGCCCTTCCTCCACCAAGCCTCGCGTGTCTGTCGCTCAGTTTGAGTCTGTCTGAGCCCTCTGTCTCTGTTCCTGTCTGCCTGCCTCCTCTTCCCTGGCTCTGCCCTCAGGGTCTCTCCCTGGCATTTCTGGGTCACTGGGCCCGTCCCTCTCTGCTCCCCTCCCAGGCTTTCTCACTTGCTGAGGCCACCACGCCCTCCCCCCACCTCCTCCTCTCTCACCCACCAACTCTCTCTGTCTCCCCATGTTTCCTGTCTCTTGATGTCTCTCTGTCTCTTTTGTTTTCCTTTGCACAATCTGCCCTTTTTGTCCCCCTCTCCCTTCCCCGCAGCGTGCTGGCCCATCTGGCTGGCTGGGGGAGGGGAGGGGAGATGGTGTTGGGGGCGGGGGTAAGCCAGGCCTTCTGTTTACCTTTTGTGTCACAAAGAACTTGGGAGAATTGCCGTCTGAGTCGGGGTGGGTCACAGCTCCGAGGGCAGCCCGCTCCCCTCCCCCTGGCTTCTCCCCCCCGCCCCAGCTGGGCTTCCTCGTTCTCTCTACCCCTCGGTGGGTGGGGGGGGGCAGGGGGAGGGGTGGTGGCTCCAAATTGGGAAGGGGACTAAGCAGGGCTTTGGAAGGAAGTTTATCTAAGGGAGGAAGGGTGAACACAATCCAATCAGCAAAGCGCTGAAGCCTGAAGGGTGGGGTGCTGAGGGAGTCGGGGGACGAGAGGAGCAGCGCGGGGAGGGAGTACAGGGTAGCCGGAGAAGGACCTGGGACTGGGTTAGTCTTGGGGCAGATTCCAGTGCTCTGCGGCTCCGAGGGCATATCTGGGTTTTCTGTGAAACAAGCAAGCTTACGTTCCAAAAGTGCTTTCAAGAAGTTGAAGGTGCCGGACAGGACAGTTGTGGGGCCTGAGCAGTGACCCTCTTTTAAAAGTCTCCAACCTAATGAGACAGCCCTCAGGGGGAGGAGTTGGGCAAAGAGGGGTAGTGGCCTGGGCAGGGAAGGGGAGGACAGTTCGGATAACCACTAATGGGAAGAAGAAGGTTCTCACGCTGGAATGAGGTAGTAGGTTCTCATGCCCCCGTAGTGTCAGGACTGAATCTCTTTGAATTAGGGAGCCCTCCATATACTCCCTGGGTCTGAAGTGGCCCTCCGGCTACTGTTCTGAATCTGTTCTGAATTTTCTACCCTGGGCCCAGCCTAGTACCCCCTTCTAAGAACAGGGAGGGGTAGGCTGGAGACCAGTAGGAATGTTCCCCAACCCAGAGAGGGTCTCCTGACCCAAGTAAGAGGGAGGGAGCTGGATGGTGGTTGGAGGGACTGAGGTCAGACATCAAGAAGGACTTTGCAGCAGGGTAAGAAGGGTAGGATCTGAAATAATTAAGAAAGGAAAGGAGGCTGTGGAATCTTCCTTTGGAGATCACCCCCACCCCCAGAGAACGAGAGGGGTCACTCAACAAACGCTTACTCAGTACTTCTTAAACTGACAACATTTGCAGAGTGCTTACCATGTATGCTGGGCTGGGAGGAGCAGGGATGGTACCTGACACAGAGGAAGCTTATTTAGAGGCTGAGGGTTGGGATGGATACAATTTGGTGCCAGAATCAAGGACCCAAACTCAACCTCTAAAGTATGGGGATCATCGGGGTCCCTGGGTGAGTGGGGAGACTAGGCCAGAGCTTAGTTTAGGTTAAACTCCCTTGCAAATGACCAGAAGGTAGTCCTCAGTCCTGGCTGGAGCTGCAGCAAGAAAGATCGTGGTGAGACACCAAGAAGAACTTCTAGAAATGGCAGGGGAGCTGAGAAGATGGGACGAAGGCTGGGCACAGCTAAGGGACCTGCCCTAGCCAACCTTCTGCCCAAACTCCCAGATACCTGTGCTTCCTTCTGTGATTGAGCTCTCCCTGCCTGGGGCCCAGGCCCAGGGACAAGCCAGACAATCTCCAGGCTGGAGCTGGAGACCTAATATGGTTTTAGAAACTCTTGTGAAGCTGGCTCTAAGAGAGGGGTGGTGAACATGGCTGCAAGGTGAGTGAGCAGGCAATCCTGCCTTGAGTTGGGGACCACTGGGAAAGAGGCTGCCATCGATCTGCATCACCCACCTGATTCAGGCTCCAGATCAACAACGTATCCCCTCCCCTATCCCACCACCAGCCTTGAGTTCTTAGAAAAGCTATTTCTAGGCCCTGGACCCCGCGGAGTCAGAAGCCCCACTTCCTTGGAGATCATGAACCTGAGGGTGGGGATGAGAGAGGCAAGGAAGGTATCCAGGGTTGGGGCTCCAGGCTCCTGGAGAAGTTCAGACATGGCCCCAAGAACCCCCATCTCCCCAAGCCCAGAGAACCATCGGGCCAGGGCTCTGTACTGGGGACTGCAGTTCACTACTATGCTAAATAAACAGGGGGCAGCATCACAGTGTAGGCAGGAAAGTGTGTGTTCTGGAGCTAGTTGTCTGGGTTAAAATCCTGGCTCTGCCCTTTGTCGGTTGTGTGACTTTGGACAAGTTTCTTAACCTCTCTGGGCCTGAGTTGCCTCATCTGCAAAATGGGGCTAGTAACGGCATCTATCCCCTAGGATGGTGAGGATAAAACGAGATGATTTTGTACATCACCTAGTGTCTGCCCCACGGTGATTTACATGGTGGTTGGAGGGCTCCAGGCCTGAGCAGGGTTCCCGAGGGAGGGGCTGGAGGGAGCTGTCGGCATTTTGCCCGGGGCTCACACTGCCAGGGAGCATTTAGCTGCCCTGGCCGCCCTCCAGATGGTGACTCACGGGCCTCGTTGGGCTGACTAGCTGACGGTGCCCATCCTGACACATCCCAGCCTGGTGAGGGGTCAGTGGGGACACCAGGGGAGCTCCAGCTTAGTCCTCAGAACCCCCAAGGGGTGTGAGGGGAAGGGATGGGCTCAGCCAGCTCAGGAGATAGCAGGCAGCTGCCACCTCACTGACCTTTCTTGACCCGGCTGGGCCACCTTCAAGACAAGTACACACAAGGTAATCCATCCTGATTACTGCAGCCGCCTCTCCAGCCTGCTGGCAGAAACAGCAGGGGCCCGGGAGGCCTTCCAAGGTCATCTCTTCCATTCCCCTGCCTCCAAGTAGGAAAGCCCCAAGGAAGGAAATACCACATCCTTTCCTGCAGGCCACTCGCAGTGACTCACACCCCTGGTGCCTGGAAAGACCTCCTGGGTGTCTAGGCTCAGTCTCCTCAGCTGGGGCCCCTGTCCATCTCCTCTAGTTCAGTTCTCACAGCCACGAGCATGGGAGGCCCAGAGCTTTTGCCCAAAGTGACCCTTGCCACATAATGCCCCTGGAGCCAGAAGCTTGGGGCCCTGGCGCACCTAAGGTGCACTCGTGGAGGAGGGGAGGGAAGGAAGGGAAAAGGAAATTCCAGAATGTTCTAAAAAGTAATTTTCTTTACATTTGTGTAGAATTTCATGGCCATACAAATCACTTTCACTTACTTCTTCCCCCACTGTCCCTCTAGGCCCCGGTTCTCTCACCTCTAAAATGGTGACAGTGATGGTACCCCCCTCCCAGGGCTGCTGTGAGGATTCGGGGAGAAAATACACATAAAGGGCTTAGCCAAGCACCTGGCACACCTGGCATGTAATCAACCGCCAACAACATCATCTTGAGTAGTCCTGTGAAGCGGGGAGGGCAGCTGTGCCAAAGCCCAGTTAGCAGATGCAGAAAGTGAGGCTTGGCGATTTCAAAGGATAGTCAATGTCAGGGACAAGAACCTGGGCCATCTGACTCAGAAATCCAGGGCTCTGAGCTCCACCATGTTGGGGGCCCCCATGTCAAAGGACAGGTATACAGCTGCCTCGGGGGCACCCAGCAAAGGATACAGGCTGGCTCTGCAAGGGGGGGAATCTGTGGATCTGTGCCATGGCCTGCCCCTCCGAGAGTGGGGACCGGAACAGCCCTGCAGCCTGGCTTTCCCGAGCCTCCCCCAGAAGACAGTTGTAAAGAGAGACGTTGGCCTTGGGGATCGCTAGCCTCATCGAACCCTTGAGCTCCCTGGATGGTTCCATTTCCACACACTCTCCTAATCCTTCTCAAGACCTGCCCTGGGCGGCGGGGTGGGGGTGGGGTCAGGCGGTGCGGGATGTGGGAACAGCGGGAACTGCAGAGCACACAGACCTGGGCACGAATCCCAACCCTGCCGCTTAAGGCTCCTCATTAGAGGCCCCTTAGAGCCTTCATTCGCACGGTGTGGCCGTGGCTAAAAAGCTAGGTGCCCCTTCCAGGGATGCTTGCACAGAGATGGCTGCAGTAAAGGAGGGGAGCCCAGGGCTGGGGCTCAGCCACTAGTGAAGGGGGAGCAAGAAGAGGCGGGGGCAGTGAGACTTACCGATGTCCCTGGAGCCACTGCACTTCCCCCCATTGCTCCTCTGCCTGGGGATGCCCTCACAGGTGGCTTGAGGTTGAGCCTTGCCCCAGTCAGGGATCCTGATTGGAACCAACTCTTCCTCTTCTGCCCCGCCTGTGGGGCTGGGGGAAGGTGAAAGGGCCCAGGAATCCGCTGGGGACATAACCTGTGCCGTCCTGACCAGGACAAGTCTCTGCAAGACACTCCCCTTGGACTGGCCCACCAGCACCCCTCCTCCCTCCCTGCCCCAAGGTTGATCTGCCAGGAAGGTAACTCAACTCGGGGGAGCACCCACTTAGTGAGTGCCTGCCATGTGCCAGCTCTGCTAGGGCTGGGGAGTGAGACAGGAGATTAGAGACTTGTGCACATGGAGCTTGAAGAGTGATGGGGGTGGCTGATTACCCTGTCAGGACACCTGTCCTGCTAAAACAGGGCATCAAGACAGTGCTGCAACTTGGACTACCCAGGCTACGACTGCACAGGCTAGGGGTTTCAGGGGAGTTGGGAACTGGGAAAAGAATGATGATACTGCTTTTCCCTGAGTCTTTTGCCTGTAGCTAGATTCTCTGGGCCTCCTATAGAGGCCTCACCCAGGGCAGGGGACAGAAAGCTGCCCTACTATGAGAATCCTGCAAGTTCCAGCTGGAAGGAGGCATCTCTCTTTTATAGTTGAGGAAACTGACACCCCAGAGACAGCCAGTGAATGGCTGGAGGTCACTTGGCAAGTGCACTGCAGAGCGAGGAGGAGCAGCCCGCCTCTCCCCGCGTCTCTGCATGGTGTCCTTTCCACCCCACTTGGACCTAGTTAGGTGATTACACGTACACACTCGCACAGGGTGGGTGGCCCTCATGGTGCTCCCTGGGCATCAGCTCCTGGTCACTGTGTGGTGCCGTCTAGACAGGTGTGCTGGAGCACGTGACACGCATGTGAGAGGGGCCAAAGTCCAGGTCCTCATGCCATGTGGGCTACATTTTGAAACCTTCCCATGGCTGCAGGCTGCCGCCCTGGCCAGGCCCACCTTGTGGATCGTGTTCTCAGAACAGACTGAGCAGGAGTCGGCAGTGGCTATAGGTGCTGCCCCTCCCCATCACTGGGGGAGAAACCCTGCAAGGCATGGACTCTGCTAACCAGTGTCGCTGGGGTCTAATCCTCCTGCACCAAAGACAGCACATCCTGCAGTAATGTCCAACCGCCTGCAGGCTCTGTTCTAAGTACTAACTCATTAGCCCTCGTGATGACCTTAAGAGGCAGGCACTATCGCTGCCTCCATTTCAGAGACAAGAAAACCAAGAACAAGGGAGGTGAGTCACTTGTCCAGAGATGCACAGCTGGCAGGTGGCAGAGCCAGAACGTGAGCCCGGGCAGCTCACTGTGGAGCCGCTCTGCCCTGCTGTGGGCAGGGGCTTGGGCACGGACCCTCCCCAGGGTGGGGCAGAGGTGAGGGGCTGACGGGGCCAAATCTCACAGGTGCCCGTGTCGGTGGCCATGATGTCCCCGCAGATGCTCACCCCCCAGCAGATGCAGCAGATCCTGTCGCCCCCACAGCTGCAGGCCTTGCTCCAGCAGCAGCAGGCGCTCATGCTGCAGCAGGTGAGTCTGGCCCCGGGCCGCCGCCCCGGAAGGGCTGGGAGAGGAGGGCAAGGTGTTCCAGGCACTGGCCTCCCCACTCCCACCCTGTTTACTACCAACATCACCAAAGGCCAAAGCAGTGGCAGAAACCAGAGAGACCGCTCCGGCCGGACTGACCTGCATTCCTCCAGGACAGCTGGGGAGGGGTCAGAGGTCAGGCCTCTCCCACGGCAGACTCCCATACATCCCCATACGCCCTGTGAGGGCGCCCCACCTGTAACTCCAGGGAAGGACAAAGAACATCCTGGCACTTCATCCTCACCCACCGAGGGAGTGGGAGGGCTCGGTGCTGTGCGGGGAGGCTCCCCTCTCCGTTCCCTCTCCGTCCAGGCTCTGCTCTGGGAGAGCCTCTCTCTCGAAGCAGACATCTCCCTGCTGGACCATCGTTTCACGGCCCAGTCACGAGAGGGCTGGCTGTTGGCTTTGGGGTCAGCAGTCCCCCCCCTGCACTAACCCACTGCCGCCCTGCTGTCAACCCCCAGCTGCAGGAATATTACAAGAAGCAGCAAGAGCAACTCCACTTACAACTCCTCACGCAACAGCAGGCTGGGAAGCAGCAACCCAAAGAGGTAAGGGGCTCGGGCAGGGCCGGATATGCCCCTTAAAGGACCCCCGCCCCTCACCTGCAGCGCCAGCCCCCTTCTAGCCAGGGGCTGGGAGTCCCAAAGTGGTCAGGACAGAATGGCCTTGTGGGGACAGTAGACAAACCAGGAAAGGCTGGGGGACAGGATGGGGGGGTGGAGGCCCGCATTCCACCACCTCCCCTCAACCCCATTCAGTCCTCCTCTCCTCGCCTTGTGTTGTTGGATTAGGAGAGCAGAAGGGCTGAGCCCTGTGTTATCTGAGCACATGCGCCTACATGGGTATGTGAGTGTCGGATGGTCTGCCTGCTTGTCTGTTAGTGACCCAGCACCTCAGCCCTCTAGCCTGGTCCTGAAAATCTTTCAGTCCCTCCCTTCAGCCCTGCCCCAACTTCTGTTGCTTCTTGTAACATCCTGCCCTGCCTCTCCAGAGAACTCCCCAGCCTGCACCCCCCTGCCCCATCTGGGCCATGGTGCCTCCTGAGCTTCCACACCAGGCCCTGCAGCGCCCCCCACCCCATGTCCCAGACACTCACTTCCCTCCTGCTGGCCAAACCACAGCCAAGTTTGAGTTGCCTCTTCCCAGGAGGCTGCCCTGCTGACGCCCAGTCATTCCCTCCCGCCCTCAGCCTCCCCCTCAAAGGTCTCGTATTTGCTGCCTTCTCTGCATCGTCTCTAGGCTGAATAGCCAGCCCACTACCCCACCTCCAGGGCAGGTGGGCCGAGCCATCCCTGCCTCCAGAGCGCTGGGGACGTGCTTGGCTCCTGGGGCTCAGAAAAGGCTTGCTGACAGGCTGACTCGTCAGTGCTTGTGTGAAGTACTGAATCTGGGGGTGGCGGGGGGAGCGGGGCCAGAGCAGGAGAGAGGGAGCCACTTAATGCAGCGTGAGCAAGTGTGGGCAGGCGGCGGGCACCTGGGCAGTAGCAATGTGACTGTTCCCTAGCCTGGGTCCTGATGACCTGTCCATGCTCATCTTTTAAAGTCCCGTCAGACGCCTTGATTCTCTGTATCTAAGAAGCAAGAGAGGAGAGGAGCTGGAGGGGAGAAGGCCCCCTCCTCAGAGCGGAAGGGGGGAACCCCGGGCATGTGGGAAGGGTGCCCGCCAGGCGGGAGTGGTCCCTGGAGTCTGACAGGCTCATCCATCATTGTGATGAGAGCCCCCCGCCGCCCCCCCAGGCGAGCACAGCTGTGGTGCGGCAGCCGAAGGAGGGAGGCGAGAGCGGGGAGGGCGTCGTGCTGCGTGTCTGGGTCTGGCCGTGTGTGTCTGCGCGCGTGCGTGCGTGCGTGCGTGCGTGTTTCCTGCGAGGAGGCATGCAGCCCTATGGAAGCTGGGCCGGGAGCAGGGAGGCTGCAGCTGCGGACACCACAACGACAGCTCCGGGGACCGACAGGCCCTGGGAGGGGGTGGCCGCAGGGTGGGGGCCAGATGGCACGCCTGAGGCTGATGGCACCCCTCTCTGCCCGCCCCCTCGGGCCCCCCACCAGGCCCTGGGGAACAAGCAGCTGGCCTTCCAGCAACAGCTCCTGCAAATGCAACAGCTGCAGCAGCAGCACCTGCTCAACCTGCAGAGACAGGGGCTGGTCAGCCTGCAGCCCAGCCAAGCCTCGGGGCCCCTCCAGACCCTCCCACAAGGTGAGTGCCCACCCCTCAGCCAGCCCCAGCCCCAGCCCCACGCTGGCAGCCCCTGCTCTCGGGAGTGAGGTGGGGGCCCCATGCGTTCCTGGGGCCCGGCCAGCCTCCCCTCTCTCTCCCTCCCATCGCAGCCGTGTGCCCGACGGACCTGCCCCAGCTGTGGAAGGGTGAGGGGGCCCCCGGGCAGCCCGCCGAGGACAGCGTCAAGCAGGAGGGGCTGGACCTCACCGGCACGGCCACCACCGCTACCTCGTTCGCCGCCCCCCCCAAAGTCTCACCCCCCCTCTCCCACCACACCCTGCCCAATGGACAGCCCACTGTGCTCACACCTCGGAGAGACAGGTATGGGGCTCCGGCTGGGAGGAGGTGCTGCAGACCTTCCCGGGGACTGGCCTTGACCCTGAGGGCTGGCACCTGTGGTAGAGCCTGGGGTGGGGTTGTGGAGCTCAGGGACTGGCAGGTTTGCCTCTCCCGGGGCACGCACAACTGTGCCTGGCCTCTGGGGAACCTGTATTAGGGACAGAAACGTCATCAGTAGGGGAGCTGGGGCTGGGCGGGACCCAGGGCTGCCGGGGTCTTCAGGGTCCCTGACCACCATCTCCCAACTGCCCTCCCAGCTCCTCCCACGAGGAGACGCCCGGCTCCCACCCCCTCTACGGACACGGAGAGTGCAAGTGGCCAGGCTGTGAGACCCTGTGTGAAGACCTGGGCCAGTTTATCAAGTAGGTGTCAGCCCCACTCTCCTTTGCCCCCCAGCCTGCCTCCCCTAACAGGGCTCCTCATCCCCCAGCCTGCCACCCAGCTTGCCACTTCTTGTGCCTTCAGCCACCAGCTGTCCTGCCATCCTCACCCCAGCGGGGGGGGGGGCTCGTTCCTTCTCTGCCCCCCATCAACTCCCCCGGTCACTCCTACCCCGTCTGCGGTCTGTATTTCCTGGGCCAGCAGCCTCCCCACCCCGACCCCAGGCTGCTGAGCCCAGCAGGTTGGGGGTGTGAGGAGAAGGAGAAGACTTCCCCCACCGCCCTCCCCGGCTTCCCCCAGCCCCAGCCCCGGAGAGCGACGGCCTAGTGACGGCCTTCGGGCCTGGCGGACAGGCGGCTGGCAGCAGGCGGCCAGCTGCCATAGCCGTGCCAGGCTCTGTCACTGACTGATTAACTCCACTGTCTCCCAGACCCTTGCAGCATCAGGGTCAAACAAATTGTTTTCACGCTTCGTCAGAGGTTTACTTAATTAGTTCATTTGCAGTTAGATCTCTCTGTAGCTGGGGTTTTAGCAAAGACATCAAAGGAGGCTGACGAGAAGGCGGCTTCCTCCGTTGCCCCGTTTTTGTTTTTGTTTTTTTCCCCATCTCTTTCCCTTCTTTGTATCTCTTGATCTGTCTGCTTTCCAGGCTGTGGGCGGGATTAGAGGGTGGGCTGGGGAGGTTGGTGACAGCAGGAGAACCAGGGCCAACTTTCTCTTCTCCACCCCCTCCTCCCCCGGAAGACACCTCAACACAGAGCACGCCCTGGACGACCGGAGCACAGCCCAGTGCCGCGTGCAGATGCAGGTGGTGCAGCAGCTGGAGATCCAGGTGTGGCCTCAGGCTGCGGGAGAGGGGCGTGGGGGGGCTCCCACCCCTGCCTCACCCACAGCACTGACTTTCCAGGAGGGATTTAGGGGGTCTCATGGAAGGGTCATCTAATGCTTTCTAGGTCCTCGTTACCACGGTTGTAAGGTGAGGGCAGCCAGATTCTGAGGGGGAAGCCAGGGTTGGGGGCCCCTCTGCTGCAAGGTCCTGAAGAGACTCATACTAATACAAACAACAAAAATGGTATGAATAGCTAACATGCTGAGCCCTTACCTTGTGCTCTACTAAATACCTGTGTGACTCGGGATCCTCTGAACAACCTTATATGGTTGGTAGGTACTATTATTGTGCCCCGTTTACAGATACAGAAAACAGAGGCATAGAGAGGTGAAGTAACTTGCCTCTGATCACTCAGCCAGTGGGTGGCAGAGCTGGGATTGGAGCCAGGGCAGAGTCTGGCTCTGGAGTCTTCACTCTACAGCACGGAATGCTCAGGAGGCTACGCAGGACAGTCCATCAGGCAGCCAATCAATATTTACCCATTTCCCTCTGGCACCTAGCAGAGCTCCCTGCATGAGAGGGTGGTTGTAAAAGATCTATTGAATTTATGAATAGGGGTGAATGAATCATTCATCCATTCCTGCATCTCCATTCAGTGTGTGAGGGCACTCTCACACACAAGTGCCACTGAACTCGGGTGTTGTTCAGCCACAGCCTCTGCTCTTGATGGGGAGGAAAGGCGTGTGCTGTTGGGAAGAAGGCCCCCCAGGGTGCAGCGGCTGCGCGGGGGGTCTAGGCTGGGGACACACAGTCTGGAGAAGCGGGGAAGGCTTCGTAGAGCAGGCAGCCCCCAGTCCTGGCTTTGCGGGTGTGAGGGGCCAGAGGGGCAGGGGAAAGCCGAGGTCTTCCAGGAGCAAGGGACGGAGGGAGCTGGGGTGCCAAGGGCGGGGGCGCGTGGTGGTGACAGGGGCTTGGTATGTGGAGGAGGAGGAGGGCCCGGCTGCCCCCCCCCGCCCCCCCGCCGCCACCAGGCACAACCCCTGCTCACCTCCCACCTCTCCACAGCTCGCCAAGGAGAGCGAGCGGCTGCAGGCCATGATGGCCCATCTGCACATGCGGCCCTCAGAGCCCAAGCCCTTCAGCCAGCCGGTGAGTGACTCTCCCCTCCCTGCGGCCCTCCAAGAACCGCCCCGGGACCCCTCATCCTTTTGGCACTGGTCTCAGCATCCTCCCCGTTGCTCACAGCTGAACCCAGTCCCCGGCTCCTCCTCATTCTCCAAGGTGACCGTCTCAGCAGCGGACTCGTTCCCAGATGGTCTCGTACATCCCCCCACCTCGGCCGCTGCCCCCGTCACCCCCCTACGGCCCCCTGGCCTCGGCTCTGCCTCCCTGCACAGTGGGGGGCCCGCCCGGCGGAGAACCAGCGACAAGTTCTGCTCCCCCATCTCCTCAGGTAAGGGCCGTGGGGAGGGGCGTCTTTCCCCAAGCTGGACCCCCCTTCTGGCTACCTCAGCCTCTGCCTGTCTCCCCCAGAGCTGGCCCAGAATCACGAGTTCTACAAGAACGCCGACGTCCGGCCCCCCTTCACCTACGCCTCCCTCATCCGCCAGGTGAGCGTGGGAAGGTAGACGGAGTCGGGGGGGGGGGGCGGGGGAGGGGGGAGGCACACAGTCTGCACCCCTCCCTCAGGGTCCTGGGACCAGAGAACGTAACTTTCCATCTCACACTTGTCCTCTCCCACTCACATGGTCTTCGGCTGAGCCATCCTGCTGGTCACTCAGACCTGTCTGTGGGAGCACACACACTGTTGATGCTACTTACACCCCCTGTGTCATCCACACCCTCATTTCCACGTACGCACACCCCCACGAGACGATTTTCTGGTAGACTCATGGTCACTTGTGGTGTGTCTCCTTTTCTCTGTCTCTCTCAGATGCGCGTGCCCGCGCACACACACACACACACACACACACACACACACACACACACACACACACACACACACATCCACATGCCATCTCATGTTTAGGGTGCCTTTTACAAAAACCAGGATAAATTCCAAACAGCCCCCACCCCCGGACCTCTTTCTCCCAAGAATACTGCTTTCCTTCCCAGTCCAGGGCAGGGGCCCTTGGAGCTATTTTCCCTCCAGCAGAAGTTCACGTGCTCCTCGCACAAGTGCATGGCCCTGGAGGCTCGTGTTCCCTGTAGCCTCTGGCTGGGTTGTAACCAGCCTGCCCCTCTCAGAGGACCATCAGGCACCCCAGTCTTGTCCACATGCTTCCGCAGCAGGTCTCCTCTGCTCTCAGATGAGTTAGGGGCCAGGCTGAGGGGAGCTGGGGCAGAGCACACAAGCCTGTGGCCCCTGCAGGCCCAGACTGAGGGTCCCTGTACTTCTTCCTTGTCCACAGGCCATCCTGGAAACCCCCGACAGGCAGCTGACCCTGAATGAGATCTATAACTGGTTCACCAGGATGTTCGCCTATTTCCGGAGAAACACGGCCACCTGGAAGGTGAGGCATGCCCGCTCCTCCTTGCCAGGGCCCCGGGCGGCCGTGGACATCTCCAGATCCCTTTGAGACCAAGGCTGCCCAGCAGTTAGTCCCCTCGGGGAGGCAGTTCTATAGAAGTGGCCCCACCAGGCCCCAGGCTGGGCCCTGGGCCCCTCCACCTCCACTTCTCAGGAGCGCTCCCCCCATGGGCCCCAAAACCCCAGCCCCCTGAAGTAGGGCCTGCAGGAGTCGGTAGTGCCTGAGCCTGGTAGGGAGGCCTGGGTTACATTCACAGGAGACCCTCAGGGTTCAGAGTCCTCGGCTAAAGGCGCACGCTCTGAAGCCCAGGATGGGTGGAGGGAGGGGGCTCGCAGGCCTGGACACGTGGGTGGACCGAGACCCTGGACTGTAATAGTAATACACTGGGGCACAAACACAGACGCTCACTCTCTCCCCAGCTCTGCCATCAGTTGCAGGAAGATAATTGTCTTCATCCAATTAGTCATTTTAACACCTTCAGCCATAAGAGTTTTCCTGGGGGATCAGAAACAGACAAGGGAGGGAACCTAGGAAAATGGGACGCAAGAGTTGTGGGCTGGGACACTAAGCCATTTGTCTTTCTAGAGCCAGCATGGGGGGGGGGTATGAGTCTGTCTGTCTGATGGGTGAGAATATTAGGTTCTGTGCAGCAGGGTGGGAGGGGGTGAGGGGAAGGAGAAGGGAGTGTCGGTGCCCCCTGGGAAAGGATGGACACCCGGGAAGGGGTCCCCCACATCTCAGGACCTGAGTTGGATCCCTGGCTCATGAGTCCCTCTGCTGGCCGGTGCAGAAGCTGCAGCGAAACAGCCTACCTCCCCATCCCACCAGCTTTCAACAAGTGTCACTAGGGCCCCCTCCCTACCAGCGACAAGGACAAGGTGGGGTCGGTACAGGGCCCAGCCTTCTCTGCCTTCTCTGTGCTAAGTGCAGCAGGAGAGACTGCTCCGTGACCTTCTGTATCCCCGTGCCCAACTCCCAAAGCTTGGCAAAGAGGCTGCAAGGCTGGGACAGCTGCTGTGATTGGCTGCGAGTGATGTCATTTCCTGCCAGCCACAGTCCTGCCCTCTCTCTGAGCCATCAGGGCCTTCTTGGAGCCACCTGGTTCAGTCTCCAACCTGCAGGCCGGTTTGGATTTACCAGGTTTCGTAAATGACAGAGTCCTATACAAACTTTAGGGATCATTACAGTTGTTATGTAAGGTTTACTTTAATATTGTATATTAACCCTCTGCCTTTAGGGGAGTCAATGTGGAGCCTCACTGCCCTAGACAACCTCCTCCTTGGGGGCAGAGTGCCCCTCATCCACCTACCCTCCTTTCCTGTTCTCTCTTAACTGCATCACCCTCTGCAATCTCTACTTCTCTCCTTTCTTGAGGTCGGGAGGAGCTGGTTTAGGTGACTTTCTTAAACCCCTCGATGACCATCATGAAGCCACCTCTCCTGTAGCCCAGCCCCCTTGGGCCTTCATACCACCTTCGACTGGTGGCCCAGCCTTGGTCATCTCGGCGGCGTGTCTCCCTCCCACGTCTTCACCTCCATCTCCCCTCCCCTAGTCTAGGTCCCAGCAAGAAGCCAGCTCATTGAGTGACCTTCCCATTTAGCTGTGCTCTGCTGCTGCTTCTGCCCCTGGGGGCACTGCCTGCTCCCTCCCTGTGGCCCAGCAGAATCCACCTCAGCTTGCGGTCCACTCTGACCTTCAGGATTTTTTGCCGCCAAGCTTCCATTCACGTCACTTGGGAAATGCACCCTGTCTACTCCCAACTCTATTTCCTTTCCACCCCCACTTCCGACACGTTTATCTGCCCCTTGAGGTCCCTCCTCTTCTCCTCAACTATTTCAGCTTCCTTTCCTTCCTCCTCCTTTACTCTCTTGGGCCCCCACCCTGGGATGCTGTCCACTTCAGACCAGGGCAGAAGGGTTGGGAGCCGGCCTGGGCCAGGCCAGCTGCTGTTCATCCGGGGACAGAGCTGCCATCTGCCAAGCTGATGGTCCTCGCCAGCCCTCCCCCTGTGTCTGTCCCCTCCCAGGGCCCATGTTGTGGGCCTGTCCTTTTGTTTACGCAGCCCCTGCCAGACCCCTTAAATTGCCGTTAATGTTTCAGCGTAACGAATTAGTCTCTCATCACGAATCAGGCTTCGAAATGAGGGAAAAAAGCCCCAGTGAGGCCATCCTCGGAAATTGGGGTCATTCTCATTTGCAAAGCAGAGGATCGGAGCCCCATAATGCGGGCAAATTTATTCCAAGGCAGGAGCCCCGGCGTGATTAGGCCCTTTGTAATTATCGCTCCAAGAGATTCCACTCCAGCCGCCCGCCTCCCTCGTGGATTAGCAAGCGAGTCGGAAAAATACACAGGATTTAATTAGAGGCAAATTAAAATTGGTAATGAAATCGGGCCAGTTGCAAGTGGCAAGAGTTGGAAGGGAGAAAGGGAGAGGGGATCTCCAGGGGCATGGGCTGCCTGCCCAGCCTGCTTTCTTCCCCGTTTAGAAATGTAAAGAGGAGACAAGGATGGAGATGAGGTGCGGGAGGCTGAGGGGGGACAGGTAACAGGGACAGGGACGGCTTGGGGCTTGTGAAGTTGAGGGAGGAGAGCGTGGGGACAGGAGCGAGGCACATGGTGGGCGGTGGTGGGCTGGACGAGGGCCCTAGCCCAGGTTCCCGGCGGGGGGTGGGATTGGGCCAAGCACCCCTGCCCCCACCCAAGTGTCCTACAAACCGGATGACCTCAATTCCTGAAGTTATCCTGCTGGGAGGAGGTGGGACCGACAAGGTGACTTTTCCCTCCTCTTCCTGCTGTACAGCCACTAAACCCAGGCTCTCCTTTCTCTCAGCTTCCTTATGTTAACAAGTATGTATTAGGCCTCTACTGTATACCTCATGCTCTCAATAAGCCATCTGTTCCGAGCCACAGCCCAAAGTCAAGGCTCCCACGCTCCAAGGTGGTCAAGGAAGGTTGCAGTGAGGCTTCCTGAGTTATTCCCAAAACTTATAAAGGCTTAATGGGAACTCTGTGTGCGCCTGAGGTAAGGTGTCCCAGGCTCACTGAGGTGCCAGGACCTGAGTGTGGTCTCGTGCCGCTCAGAAGCCCTAACAGCTAAGCTACATGCATCTGACTAAGGATGATGAGAACAGAGATTATTGCTAACAAGGTATCATTCACTTGGTAGACAGAGTTTTCCAAAACGTGGCAGGGAGAAGGGAGCAGACAATACAACGGGCTGGCGGTGGTGAGGATGCCGGAGCCCCTGGCTCCAAGGGCCGAGAGGGGTCTTCCCTCGGCTCCGGCTGCATCTTCTGCCCGGCCCTCCCCTTGCTTGTTGCTGGGGAAGGTGGGACCAGGTGGGACTTGAGGACCCTCCTGTCTGTGCTCCCCCGAGTGGAGGAGGGTCCACCTCTGAGCATCTCCTTCTTGTCACTGCGCCCCCAGAATGCAGTGCGACACAACCTCAGCCTGCACAAGTGCTTCGTGCGCGTGGAGAACGTCAAGGGCGCCGTGTGGACTGTGGACGAGCGGGAGTATCAGAAGCGGAGACCACCAAAGATGACGGGGTACGTGGGCCCACACCCCACCATACCTCTCCAGGGTACCTCTCTGCCCCGGATCCTTCCCACCGTGAGGTTGGGGGTGGGGGAGAAAAGGGGCGAAGGAGCCCAGGAGAGCCTGGAATCTGGAAGTGACAGATGATTAGGAAGAGGACATGTCTGTCTTCTGCTTCTGACTGAGGGAAGGAGCTGAGGGGAACCTGGCTCCAGAGAGAGACAGAAGCCCAAAGTAGCCCCGGCCGGAGCTGGGGCAAGGGCAGATGGTAGCCAGTGTGGCCGTTGGGGAGGGGGCTGCCACCCCCAGGGCCACTCTCCCCCATCTTATTGCAGGATGAGCCAGTCTGTGAGATCTCCAGGCCCCACCTCTTCATTTTACAGGGAGAGGAGGCCCAGAGAGGACAAGGGGCTGGAGGGTGGTCACACAGCAGGTTCCTGGCAGAGCTGGGTCTCTGACCTCTACGGCGCAGCATTTCCAGTGGAAACTGAGGAACCTGGGGGAGGTTTCCTCTTTCAGCTTCCCTTCCAGCGCCACCACCTCCCCACTCCGCGCACCCCACGTGGGCTTGCCTGCGCATCTTGGGCCTCTGAAGCAAGTTAGATGGCTCTCTGTGGGTGCCTGTGCCCCTCAAGGATTCCTTCACCCCAGACAAGAGCCTCTCTACCCTCAGGCAGCTGTGGGTGCTGGGGCAGGGTTGGGACCCGAAAAGGAAAGCCATTCCCTTCTGAGTGCCCCCATGGGCCAGTCACAATGCTTGGAATCTTCATGTCCCATTATCAACTTGGAATCAGAAGACCTGGGCTCGAATTACACCTCTGCTTCTCACCAGCTGTGTGACCTTGGGCCAGTTCCTTAACCTCTCTGAGACACCCTCTAAACTGGGGATAGTCACTGTGGAAGGATGGCCTTAAGCCATTGCTTTTCCTGACCCAACTCCTGAACACCTTTTTTGTGCAGAAAAGCCTTTGGTGTGGAGCATGTGGGGACAGGCTGAGCACATGGCTTATTGGATGTCCCAAAATTCAGGATGGCAAGAAAGTGGATTTTATAGTAGGGGACTATGGAGGTTATCACTCGGACCTTGCCAGACGTCGGGAAACCTAGACTGGAGAGAAAATACTGGGCCACCTGACGTGGAGACAGACACTGGGAGGGATCTGGGTCCTACTTCTCAGCCTTGAGACCCTGGGCACATTCCAGGGCCCCTAGAAGCCCCGGCAGCTCACCTGTGAAGGGGGGGGGGCTTTCGGTCCCAGATGTGCCAGGTCAGTGGGAGGGTTGAATAAGATGGGGCACAGCCGACTGTGGCCTTCCAGGATAATGACTGGGACAGTCCCTGGCACAGAGCACGCCCTCAGTTAGGGTCAAGGCCTGAGTGAGGAACAAGAGAATGAATGAAGCAGACGCTGCCTTCTTTCTCCTCCAGGAGCCCCACCCTGGTGAAGAACATGATTTCGGGCCTCAGTTATGGAGCACTTAACGCCAGCTACCAGGTAGTGGACTGGTCCCCGCCCAGTGCCCTCCCACCCCCTCACTTTCCCTCCAGCACACTGGTCTTCAGAAGAGACATTCTCCCACCCTCCCTGGCAGAGACGGGGCACAGAGCGGGTAGGTTGCCATAGCCAGTGGTGATCCCTTCCCTGGCTTACAGATCTGGGGTGGCAGCGGGGGCAGGGGGTGGGGGTCCTCTGTCTCCCGGGAAGGGAAGAAGTCAGGCCCAGGCCCAGGTTCTCAGGAAAGCTGGGAGGCAGCTCAGCTTCGGAGCTCTGTCCTTAGGAGGGGGTGACAGAGATCTGCCAGCCCGTGGACACACGGGAGGCTCTCTGGGGCTGGGGAAGGGACAGCACTTGACTGGGTGGAGCCCGCTGACAGGCCCCAACTCTGTGCCCTCCAGGCTGCCCTGGCCGAGAGCAGCTTCCCCCTCCTCAACAGCCCTGGCATGCTGAACCCTGGCTCCGCCAGCAGCCTCCTGCCCCTCAGCCATGACGACGTGGGCGCCCCCATGGAGCCGCTGCCCAGCAACGGCAGCAGCAGCCCCCCTCGCCTCTCCCCACCCCAGTACAGGTGAGCCCATGGCATGGACCCCAGCCCACCGCCGTGCCCCCCGCAAACATCAGGAAGGCAGAATCTTCTCCCACTGCAGCTGGGGTCCCCATCTTGTCGCCTTCAGCACAGCTCTCTTCCCAGGGCAGGTGGCCCCTCTCTTCCTGCTCATTGCTCCCCTCTCCGGCCCACCCCCCATCCTCTTTGTTTCCCTCCCTTCTCCATCCTCTGTCATCTCCCTTCCTCTCTCCTTCCCAACCAAAGGCAATCTCTGTCCATCCCAAGACCTCCTTTCCTTTGAAGGGAGACCAGACCTGAGGCGTCAGGCCCCAGCGGCTCAGAGATGAGGGGATCCTGGGGAGGCAAGCTCTGGACACATCCCTGTGCCCCCAGACCCTGGATGCATTTGGGGCTGGGGCCGGCAGGAGAGGACCCCCAGGGTGCCCACATCATTCCTTCTGTCACAGCCACCAGGTGCAGGTGAAAGAGGAGCCAGCTGAGGCGGAGGAAGACAGGCGGCCGGGACCCCCCCTGGGGCCCCCTAACCCCAGCACCTCGGGGCCTCCAGAAGACAGGGACCTGGAGGAGGAGCTGCCGGGAGAGGAACTGTCCTAAGGGCCTCTAGGGGCAGGCAGGGCAGGGGTGAGACCCCTCCCTCCCGGAAGCCAGGCCCCACCTACCCCGACTCCTCGCCCCGCCCAACCTCAAGGCACTTCCAGGACTCAGATGGGGGGCTGGGCCAGCAACTCCCAAGGTGACCTGACCTACGACGACGCTCGGAGTGGGAGGGCAGGGACCGGCCGCCCCCGAGGGGACACACAACCCCTGGTCTGGGACCGGCAGAGGACACGGGGGGCCCAGACCCCTCCTCAGACTCCCCCGCCCACATCCGATTCCCACCTCCCCCGCCCCCCAACCACCAGCAGCAGCAGCAGCAGGGCCCTCCTCCCCCACCAGCTCGCCCCCAAAGGGCCCCTCAGTGCCACGGAGACCCGCAGGCGGGGCTGAGCCACCCTCTCACACCCAGGGCCCCCCCCCATCTTGCTCTGGCGGTACTCTCTGGCCAGAGGCCCCCGTTTCCCTAATTTGTGCTCCCTTCTACCTTCTTGTCCTTACTGTGAAGAAGTAGCTCCACCCCCGCTCCTACCCCTGCCCTGGCCTGGGCTGGGGGCAGCTAAAGTCTCAGAGCAGCCCCAGAAAAAACCTGCCCCTCAGCTGTACCCGATCAAGAGCCACAGCTGGTGAGGGGGTGGGGGGACAAGTGGCGTGGCCTGGGGGGCTCCGTGGGAGCAGGGCTGCCTGGTTCCAGGTCCCCTGCAGGCCGAACTGGGCCTCCACCCCCATTTGCTGGGTGCTGCCCCCCAGGCCAGGGAGCATAGGAAGTGGCCCGGTGCCCACCTTCTCCACAGAGGCCTGTGCCCGGTGCACTCGTGGAGGTGGAGCCGCCAAAGGCGGCCGAGCTACCCTTGAGGCTGGAGTTGGGGCCCCAGGTGGTGCGAGGACTGCGGGAAGCATCTACCTGTGTCCCAGGGAAAGGCCAGGCTGAAACCAGGCTTGAGGGGCGGGTGGGATGGATACGGTGGCTGCTGGGACCCGACAGGTCACTCCCACCCCAGCCTTCAGGTCCCCCATCACAGTCTTCCCTCACCCGCCCTCAGCACCCCTTCCCTGTCCCGTTCCCCCCAGTTACACAGATGACCAAAGACCTTTCTTATGCCGGAAGCAAAAACCAAAACTTTTTGTTGGCTTTTTCCTTTGTCGCCTCCCATATGCCCTGCTCTCCCGGCCCCAGGCTGGAAGCCCCCCCCAACTTAAGTTATTGTTTTAAACCAAAGTTTACAGTGTCTGTTGGTGGCCAAGACCCTCTCTCTCCACCCTCCCTCCACCCCACCCTGAGGACCCTGGGACTCAGTAGAGGTTGGCGGCCCTGCTCACCTCCCCTCTGCTCTTGCCCGGCCCGGGGCGGGAGGTGGGCGGCGGGGGAAGGAAAGCAGGCAGAGGGGAGGAGATGGGCAGCCCTTGGCACCCCGCGGGGTTCTCGGCCCCTTGGGCGGTGGGCACGGGAGCCCTCTTCCCAACCCTGGGCTGCGCACTGGGGGCTCCCCAGACCCCTCTCTCCAGGACCAAGTCCCCCATCGCACTGGGAGTGTGGATTCCAGCAAAGGAGCTGGAAAAAAAGTGAGACTCTCCACAGACCCCCTATGGGGGACCCCAACTTAAGGCCAAGGACTGGGTGTATTTGATGCTTATGACACCCCAGGCCAGGCCCCTTTGCTGAGAAGACTCCTTGGACTATTTCCCAAGAAACCCCCCACATACACCCCTTCACAAGCCACCCCTCCCAAGAGGCAGGGGGCCCTCCGCCCCCTCCCCTATGTACTCCCCACCTGTGTTCTGTTTGACCAGCACAGAAATATTAAACGTCCTCTATTCACAGGGCCCTGCGTGTGTCAGCAAGGGGAGGGAGGGCAGGGGCGTGAAAGCACAAAGATGGCTCTGGACAGCTGGGGGCTCCTGAAGGGGCACTTCCTGCAAGTATGGGAGTGGGCTTGAGCCCTGGGCATGGGCGCCTCCACGTTCATCCCAGCCAGGGCTCTGGCTCCTCTCTGCTCCGCCTGGCCCCCTTTTCCATCCGTCTTCTTAGCATTCTCGGAAATTTCAAACCACGTCTCTCCATCGTTCACCTGTTTTCTCCCAAAGTCACAGCTCCTTGCCCCGGTTCCTTCGTGGGTTTGAAATCCAGGTTCCTGGCCTGGATGTTTTCATCAGGGAGTAGATTTCCTATAGCACTGGTGGGCTCAGGTCGAAAAAGAGGTTATTCTAGCCCATGTAGTCTGTGCCCCACCCCAACAAGGGACCCCCCCCCCCCGCCTTCCTCAGACCCCAGTGCCATTACTGGGTTATCGGGTTATCGGCCAGTTCCCTACTCCCCGCACTGTGTTTACCTTCCAGACACTCCCTCCTCCAGAGCAGGGCGCAGGAAGGAGTGTGTGTACTTGGCGGAAGTGCAGAGAGAGGGGGGAAGATGTTGAGAAAGCAGAACTGGAATCAGTAACCCCACAAATCACCAAACTGCTGGAACTTTACGAAAGCCAAGCTTGAGGGAAGTGGAGCTGAAAAGAACCAGCAGGAGCTGGAGATTGAGTCTCCGCTGACTTCTGGGTCTCAGGCCCTCCCTACTCCTTTCAACCATCCTCTGTGTCCTTCTGTCTCACTCTCCCCACTTTCTGTCCACCCTGCCTCCTCCCCCTGCTCTAATCCTCTGGACATTGTTGTAGAGCGCAGGGTGAATCCCCTGTCCCTCCTTTCAGAGGGCATCTCAGGAGGGACCTAGCCAGGTCAGGCCAGGGGAGCTCAGCCTGGGGGCTCGGAATCCTCACCTTCCACCCACCAGCTCGCCCACCAGACGCTATGAACAAGTGGCACTGATAATATAGTAATCTGCCTCACCTCGCTCTCCGTGGAGGCCACCAGGGTTCTGTACGGTAGAACTAGCTGCATGTAATTGGTGTGGATAACGGCATTCTCTACAACGCAATAAAGCAGTTACCCTCAGTTTCACTGCAGCTGCCGCTTCCCCTCCCCCCCTTCCCCTTGGAACCCACCAGCCTTCTAGAAAATCCAGAGGTGTTGGCTGCCAAACTCCCTACTCCACCCACGGAAGAAGATTTGTTTTCTAGGCTGGCCCTGGGAGCATCCTTGCCACATGGGAGACTCTAGAGGGACAAGGATACACCCAGCCTCACTTCCAGGACAGTCCTTCCAGTGATCTAACTTCAGTTTCTCTTGCTTCAAACTTGAGTCCTTTTTTTTGATTCCTCCCCACAGGGATCCAGCAAATGTCTGGTCAGTACATTTGGACATGGGGTGAAGATGATTCCCAGGTGTTGGCAGAGAAGAAGGTCTTACATGAGAAACAGGAGGCTGCTGTGGGCCTCCGTCGTCTGAGTACAGACTCAATAATTAACTTCCTTTCTGATCTGACAGATCCCACGCGGGACACTCCTCCCCATCATTACACTGTTACCTTCTAAATAAGAACCGCCTCCCACATCCCATTCCCAATCATGTTTTGCTGTCAGGAAGTTCTGCATGCTGTCTAGCTGCTTTCCTTCCTACTGTTCTGTGCAGCTGTTGGGGGGCAGGTTGTTAGCTCTGGCTGGCTGCTTGTCCTGGTCTATTTCTGCATTTACCAGGGGAGAGAGAAGCTGTCTTTGGAAACTGTTCTCAGCCTGGTTAAAAAAAAAAAAAAAAAAAAACTCCAAGCCAAGCTTTTTGAGGGTGAGAAGGTGGCACGGTGGGCTCTGCATCGGGCAGAAGTCCCCTTCCCCTCACATTCAGAAGGCTCTACTCTCCCCCAACCTTCTATTTAACTCGCCGCCCTCGACCAAGGCCTTCGCCGACGGCCAGCAGAGGGCGCTTCAGACAAAGCCGAGCTTCTGCTCCTCTTTGGGCAAACTTCCCCTCCAGGGGAGGATGGGAGGTGGGGATGTGGGGAGAGGGCGCGCAACTTCCTGTGACAACCACGGCCCTACAACCCCATGTCCCTGAGAGCAGTCTCTAGCCTAGGGCAGAAAAGGGTTCCTCCTGCTGTTTGGGAGCTTCCAGACCCCCTCCAGCTTGTGACGTATGAAGCACCCTGAGCAGAAATAGGAGAAGAGAGATGAGCGTGATCTGGTGACATGAGGCCTCTAGAGCCTAGTACACTGCGCACCACAAGGGCTCAGTAAAGATTTTTATTTTTATTTTTTTGCGGTACGCGGGCCTCTCACTGTTGTGGCCTCTCCCATTGCGGAGCACAGGCTCCGAACGCGCAGGTTCAGCGGCCATGGCTCTCGGGCCCAGCCGCTCCGCGGCATGTGGGATCCTCCCGGACCGGGGCACGAACCCGCGTCCCCTGCATCGGCAGGCGGACTCTCAACCACTGCGCCACCAGGGAAGCCCCTCAGTAAAGATTTTTAATGGTAACAATAATTACTGACATTTAATGTTCTTATCGCATACCACACACTATTCTAGAAGCCTTATATTTTGTGTAATCCTCACAACAGCTCTGAGTTAGATACTGTTATTATCCCCATTTGACAGATGAGGAAACTGAGACTCAGGGACTCAGAGGCTAACAGATGAAGCATTAAGAATGAGGAATCTGGTTTGCAGTGGGGGAAGGGAAGACAGCGGCTAGGTGCCTTAGTCTCAGCTTTCTAGTGACGCTATACACTTTGGCTTTCCCCTCACCCCTTGTGGGAGACTCCCAAAGGGGAAACCGAGTTACAGAGTGCCTCAGAGCCAGGAATCAGGCTCTGAATTCAGAGTTCCCCAGATGCTGTTCTTCTCTCGGCAGATTGAGGTAAGTCGGGGCTTGGAATGTCAGTAAGGGACAGAGGGAACCAGAGAAAGAAGGCTGAAACGCTCTATAAAACTAATCAGGCTGGGAGGTGGGTACTGGGAGGCCTTCTGCTGGAAAACGGAGTGAGTGTGAGCAATGAAGGCAAAGAGGCCCCTGGGCAGGGGTGGGGGTGGGTGCAGATTCACAAGGCGCACACACACACACACACACACACACACACACACACACACACACGCTGCTAATTACCTACATTTACACCAAGAGGTCCCTTCTATCTTGAAAGCCTGCAATTATCCTGTGGCCAGCCAGGGCAGGGACACATACCACACGGTAGTCACCGTGACATCCCATCACACAGGCCCAGGTCCCCTCCACGCCTGCGGTCTGCCTCCACCTCAGGTTCAAAAGTTTAGAAAAACAGCCCGTCCCAAGAAGGTGGTCACGGTGGCAGCCAAGGCTGAAAGGCCCTCTGTCCTACCCAAGAGGGGCCGGGGAGGGGGTGTGGGGAGGGGGCACTGGCCACTTTGGGAGATGGGTCGAATTAGCAAGATTGGTACAGGGTGGGGTGGGCATTCTGGAGCTCCTGGCCCTGAGTAGAAGGCTTCTACCCCTGTTAGGGGTCAGGGCCCCTCCTGCTCTCGGACCTGGAACTCAGACTGTCTCCATCGGGCACTGTCTGGGCTCAGGAGCAGGCCAAACACAGGAACGCGGGTGGGCAGACACCAGAGACGCACGGGACTCAGCTCTCAGAGAGCTGGTTCTCTGGCTGGGAAACTGACGGTGATCAGCCAGGTGCCGAGGACTGCAGGGGAGAAAACTCGGGGCCTGCATGGGTTCAGATCCTGCCTCTGCTACTTGCTGACTGTGGCCTTGGGAAAACTTCCTGACCTCTCTGGGCTTCAGTTTCCTCGTCTGTAGACGGGTGGGGTGATCGTCACTGGCTTGTTGAGAAGATTAATTATACAGCATATCAAAACATGTCTAGTGCATATTAGGCCCACAGCACATAATAGCTGTTAACAAAATGTGGTCTTGGATGCCAATTACCATGGGGGTGAGGGGACCGGTGCACTCCTGGAGGACTTCCTGGAAGAGAGGCTGCAGCTGGGAGAGGGAAACTTGGGTAGGAAGCGGGAAGAGGAGAAACGTTCTAAGCTTGTAGGTAGACCTAGATGGAGCTTCGGGAAGGTTCATGTGGCAGAAAACAAAGGGCTGAGTGAGGAGAGAGAGGCAGGGGCAGAGAAGCCAGTGGACTGACAGAAACCCAGCCCACCACTGTCATTGCCGACCCACATTTACCTCCTCTGGCACCGGGCTAGGCCCCCCGGCACGTGAATTGTGGTGCAGTCTCCTTATCTATAAAGTGGTGATCAGAATCCCTGACTCCTCAGAAGATCGAGGGGAGAATTAAATGGAATCGTGGATGTGAAGCATGCATACGGGCCCACGCCTGCTGATACCCTGTCAGCAGCGATGCTGCTGGTGCTGCTGATGAAGATTCAAACTTGTGGCCCATGTCACCGAGGAGTTTGCATCAGAGGGGGACAGTCTGGTACTTCAATAAATACATAAGTGAGCTTGGCAGCGGCGAAATCAGTGATTCCATCTCGCCATGCTGTGGCCTGCAGAGGTGTTCAGAGCAGGCTTCTTGGAGAAGATACGGCACTGTAGTAGCCTCGAGGGAAAGGTAAGTTTCAGCAGGAGAGCCTGGCAAGCAGGGCAACCACCCAGAGAAAGCAGGGGTGGGATGGGTTAGGGCATTTAGGGGAGAGTCAAGAAGGCCAGAGAGGCTGCAGGACTGGGAGATGATATTGGAAAGCCAGCGGAAGTGACTGTTGGAGGGTCCAAAGGTAAGCTGGGAGTCCAGGCCGGGGGCCAGGGGCAGCCCTCAGGAGAGGGTTTAGAGCAGAGGGGTACCAACTGACATCAGGTGTGGGGAGAAAGTAGCTGTGGGGCGAGTGGGCTAAGCTGGGGCTGCAGGGGCCATTAGGTGGCTACTGGGGTTGTCTAGGTGATGGGCGAAGGAGTCCCAAATAGGGAGGTTGCTTTCGAAAATGATATCAGGAAGCTTTCTGAACGACAGTGTAGAAACAGGTGACTGCACAAGAGAAGAGAGGTCCAAAAGGACCTCAGCTGAGTGTTATCTGAAATGTCTATTCACAGGACCGGGGGTGGGGGGTGTCAAGTGTGGCACATTTTCACAATGGAATATTAGACTGCAGAGAAAAAGGGATACACCAGAGCTACTTGTCATCAGCAGGGTATATTTGAAGGGGAGAAAATGGAAGAAAGATACATAGTGCTGCCATTTACATAATGCTTAAAGCCATGCATATGAAAGCTATATATCGTGTAAGGCACATACACATGTAGCGAACATTTAAAGAAATTGTAGGAATGATAAATGACAAATTCAGGATGGTGGCTGCCTCTTTGGGGAAGGGGAGATGGGATGGAGAGAGGTACTCAAGGGGCTTCAAGTATATCGATAATGGTTTATTCTTGAGCCAGCTGGTGGGAACACAGGAGGGGTTCATTCCATTATTCCCTGTACCTTTGTGTGGCTGGAATGTTTCATTTAAAAACAAAAGAGGAATGATTCCAAGGTTTGGGTCCTGGGCCAGAGGAAGAAATCTCATGCTTTCAGCCCCTCTGGGCTCAAGACAGAGCCAAGGAAGAGGTTCGATGTTCAACTGGGCCTGGAGGGAGGGGCAGGACAGCCAGCTGGCCCTGTGCAGAGGGGCTGGAGAGATGGACCTTGGTGAAGCACATCTGGGCACACATCTGGTCGTGGGGCAAGAGGCGTGGCTGTGAAGGAAGACAGAGATGGTCAGGGGGCAAGGAGGGAGGAGAACTGGTGAGAGGGCGGTCCCGAGGCCGAGGCAGGGGCTCTGCAGTGGCAGGGCTGCAGTGCTCACGGAAGGCAAGGCCAGGGACAGCTTCGGGCTCCATGACACCGCCACCAACATGGACTTGGCAACAGGAGGCCCCTGGCACCCTAGGACAGCATAGTTTCCGAGGAGAGGAGGAGCACTGGAGAGCTGCATGAAGGAGTCCTTGTGTGGAGCAGTAAGGAGGCGAGGGGGGAATCTCTCTCTCACTGAGTTTAGCAGCAAAGGGAGACAGAGAAGAGGACCCCAGAGGTGGAGGGGAGGAGACACCGCCATGGAATGTCAAGAAAAGGTTTTGCTATTAGTTTCCTCGGCTGTAATGATTTTGTGTTTTCTGATACATATTTAAGCAGGGTGGGGAGAGGGCAGCAGAGGTTCGGGTTGATTCTCCCATGAGTACCTGTGAGTGGACTCTCCCTGCTCCATCAGATTAGGTGTCTCTCACATCTCCTTTCTCAGTCTCTCCCCCAGGACTCGACCACAGCTGCTCAGGAAGAGGGGTGGGGCCCCCTTTGGGAGGGAGAGTCTGGAATCGGGTCATGGGACTCACCAGGGGAAGGAGGGAGGGAGCAGGGCACACCATCCCGGAGCAGAGGCCTGGACCTGGTACCGCTCACTTGAGGGAGGGAAGATTCAGCAGCAATGAAGTTGAAGGTGGCTCTGATGCCCACACTGCAAAGTGGGGCTCTGGAGGCGAACGGGAGGCAGGGAAGTGGGGGGAGCGGGGCTGGTCAGCCCCTAGAGTGAAGAAATCGCCCTGAGGCCTTGACCCTGGAGGCCTTCCCACCCACTTAGCCCCTCCCCCATTGCACTGGCCACCTCCCACCCCACTCTGCCCCTCTGTTCACACACATTCCTCTCCTCCCTCCCTCTCCCTCCTTCCTCACCTTCTTCTTCTCCCTGCTTCCCAAAGAACACTTGGCTGTGATGGGCTGTTCCCAGATGCCTTCTCCCATAGTCCACGCTGGACCTTGCCATCTCCCTCCTCCCAGGCCTGACCCAGGCCCAGCTGGGCTTCCTGATTTTGCTTCCACATCAGAGAGTCACCCCAGACCGGCCCACTTATCCTCCCCGACCTCAGAGCACACGCGTTCCATCTACAAATCTTCCCTGAGCCCCTACTCTCTACCTAGGCTGGTGCTGGCTGCTATGGAGAATGCTGGAAGGAAGAGCTAGGCACAGGCCCTGCCCTTGGGGAGGCTTACAGAGCAGCTGGAGAAAGAACACAGATATGTAAAGAAGTAAAATAATAAATGAAGCTAGGCCACATGCAAAAAGAACATACTCTTTTCCCTTTTGCTGCGAGCAATCTTTGGTACAAAGAAGGTCCTTCTAATGACACTTGCAGGGAGTTTAATTATTAAAACGACCTTCCTATCAAAGGGTTATTAATATGGTGATAATGAAGCCAGCAGCATAGAAAAGAATAGACACAAATAATGAAGTATAACTGTAAAGTCGATCATTCATACATTCAACATTTATTGAGAACTTAATGTATACAAGGCACCAAGCTAAGCCCTGAATGTACAAGATAGATAAGACACAGTCCCTCCCCTCAAAGAACCCCAAAGAGGACAGATAATGTAAGCCGAAAAATGGCAATACAGGACTTCCCTGGTGGTCCAGCGGGTAAGACTCCGCACTCCCAATGCATGGGGCCCGGGTTCGATCCCTGGTCAGGGAACTAGATCCCACGTGCATGCATGCCGTAGCTGTAGCTAAGAGTCCGCATGCCTAATTAAAGATCCCGCATGCCATGCCGCAACTAAGACCTGGTGCAGCCAAAATAAATAAATTTTTTTTGTTGTTTTTTTTTTTTAAAGAAAAATGGCACTAGGACATTCGACTTGAGGTTGGGAACACAGAAGAGGGTGTTGGCAACTTCCCCGGGATAACTTGTGAAGTTTTGCGTCAGAGGCAGCATTTAAGCTGAGTCTTGAAAGGTGTGCAGGCAGAGGGAACAGAGTCAGGAAGGGCCAGTGTGTGTTCAGAGTGGCCGTAACCATGCCCAGCGGTCCTAGCAGGACAATGAGGCCAGGAGAGGCAGCTAGGAGTCATGTTGTAGAAACTCCCCTACCTAACTCAGAAATTGGCACTTTTTACTCTAGACAAAATATTTTTCAGCCGTGCATGACACGACCATGGCAAGTCTGTTTGTCTGAAGACATTTCGTGGGTTAAATGTGAAGGAAGGATGCTTGAAGATCAGTAACAGGCCGTTCCTTCAGGCCTGGGTGTGAGAGGCTGGATCTGGGTGGCCTTTGTGAACAGAGGAGGGGAAACGGGAAGGACACCAGAGGGGAGACTAGTTTCATGAACAGGAGGCAAGGGACGCACAGGTGCAGAGAGGACCCTATGGTGTTAAGCCTTAGGTAACAGAGCAGCGGAAGCCACTGGTAGAAATCAGAACCTACTAAGAATCTCCTAAGAAAAGGAGCTTATTTTGCAGGAGAAGATGTGTGTGTGTGTGTGGGGGGGGGGGTGTCTGGGTCAAGCTGAATTTGAGGTGACAACAGAAAATCCAACTGGAGCATCTTCTAATTAAAGGTGGCCAGTTGAGCTCATGCGTTTCCCTTCCAGCCATCCTGAAGCCCTGCTAAACTACAGCAGAGAGACTTGTTTTAGGGTGTAGACTCATAGAAACAAATACAATAGAACAAGGGAGGGAATTCCCTGGCAGTCCAGTGGTTAGGACTCTGCTTTCACTGCAAGATCCCTGGGTTCGATCCCTGGTTGGGGAACTAAGATCCCCGCAAGATGCACGGCACAGCAAAAAAAAGAAAAAAAAAAAAAAAGAACAAGGGAGAAGACAACAGCAACAAGTTCCAGAAGCTGGAGAGAGAATGGGCAGAGAAAGCTGAGTCCTCAGCCAGTGAAGAGGGCAGCTGAGAGACAATCTCCCTGCCTCCCCTGGCTCCACACTCAGGGCCCAGAGGTCAGGGGAGGGTTGGCATGGGTTACCTTGGTTACCTCTAGAAGTAGTGATAAGGTGAATTTTTAAAAGTAAAATGTAAGTGGTTGCCAGGGGCTGGGAAGAGGGAGGGATGAAAAGGTGGAGCACAGGATTTTTAGGGTGGTGAAAATACTCGTGAGACTGTATGGTTGATACTTGTCTTTATACATTGGTCCCAACCCATGGAATGTTCAACACCAAGGGTGAACCCTGAATGTAAACTATGGACTTTGGGGGACAATGATATGTCAGTGTAGGTCCATCAGTTGTAACAAATGTCCCCTGGGGTGAGGATGTGGATGACAGGGGAGGCTGAGTAAGTGTGTGGCAGGGGGTATATGGGAACTCTCTACACTTTCCACCCAATTTTGCTGTGAACCTGAAACTTCTCTAAAAAATAAAGTCTATTTAAAAAAAAAAAAAAGCAAACTAGTTGAAAGTCAGTTTAAGGAGCAATTAGTCCTCCAGATCCCTCCCCTACTCTGTGCAGGCAGGTCCCTTCCCCTGCCTGTACCACTGTAGATGATGGGAGATGCATATTCTGGAGTGAGTAAAATGGAGGGCCTTTGGACTGGAGGAAACACTGATGAGGAGAGGCAGGACCACTACAGCGGATTGGGTGAAGGACTCTGATATCAAGGGTTTCTAAAGGGCAGAGGCAGCAAAGGTCTGCCCACAGTTGCAAAGCTTTTAGAGTTCCATGCTTCAGCAGAAACCCAGGGACTTCCCTGGTGGCGCAGTGGTTAAGAATCCGCCTGCCAAAGCAGGGGACATGGGTTCGAGCCCTGGTCCGGGAAGATCCCACATGCTGTGGAGCAACTAAGCCCGTGTGCCACAACGACTGAGCCTGCTCTCTAGAGCCCACGAGCCACAACTACTGAAGCCTACGAGCCCTAGGGCCTGTGTGCCTCAACTACTGAGACTGCGTGCTGCAAGTACTGAAGCCCATGTGCCTAGAGCCCACGCTCCGCAACAAGAGAAGCCACCGCGCCACAATGAGGAGTGGCCCCCACTCACCGCAACTAGAGAAAGCCTGCGTGTGGCAACGAAGACCCAACACAGCCAAAAATAAATAAATAAACTAAATAAACTAAAAAAAAAAGAAACAGAAACCCAAAGATTCACAGACATACGAGGAAAGCATATAATGTGAAAAACAGAGGTCAAAACAAACAGATGAAAGCAATTTGGAGGAAACTGTTATGAAAACAGAAAGAAACTTTTAAAAAATTATTTATTCTCAGAGACATGTGATATTGTATTGCATCCATGAAATAAGAATAAGATGCTATAAAAATGAACATTCAGAGAACAAAATGAGGTCTCAGAAATTTAAAACGTAACAGGAATGAAAATTAAACAGGAAGACTGGAAGTTAAAGATATCCGCCCAAACTGTAGCAAGCAAACAAAGAAACAAAAACAAAGAAGGAAAACAGAAAAAAAAGAAAAGAGAAAATCCCTTTAAAAGTATTTCAAGAACATTTCCCAGAACTGATGAACATGAGTTCCAAACTAAACAGGCCAACGAGCATATAAAAATGTACCCTCACCAAAGCACAGCATCATGGAATTTCAGAACTGGAGACACAGATGCTACAAACTTCTAGAGAGAAAACTGAGTCACATGAAAGGATCAGGACTCAAAACAGCATTGGTTGTTCAACAGCACTGTCATAGAAGATGATGGAGCATTGCCGTAGAAGTTCTAAGAGATTTTTTTCCAACCTAAAATTCCATACCCTGCTAAACTATTAATTTGTAAAATAAAAACATGTTGAGACATGCAAATTCTCCCCAAACTGCAACTCTCATTTACCATTTCTCACAGTGGGAGGATGGAGGATGTGTTCCCTCCCCCAAACACAAGAAAAAGAAAGCAGAAAATCAATGTAAGAGAGAGATTAGGATCGTGCCAGGAGTAGAGAGCAAGCAGGTCCTCCTGGAGAAGTGAAAGGGCTCTGGGAGAGATTTCTTCAAGAAGATGAAGTGCACAGAATGCCTAAAATGGACATATTGAGATGAGATCCACACTACCAGGGAAGATTTAGAGATTGAATCACTAATATGTATGAGGAAAACTAAGCAAATAAAAAAGGGCAGCTCACTCTAGAGAGAAAAACATGTTGAAATAGTAATAATATACTAACTACATAGTTTAGCTATAAATAACATTTAGTCATAAAAATGAAGACACTGAGATCCCATTTAACCAAGAGGACTATATAACCATATTGGGAGAATGGGGAGACACGAAGGGATTCTGGGGGAAGGTTCTAATGGGGAGGATGGATAAAAGGGAAGTTAATCTACATCTTATCAAGTGAGAACTTAATCGGCACCTAAAACTGACAAGTCAAAAAGTAGCGATGCAAGTCTCTTTTCTACAGATATGTATGATGCTAAAACTCAAAGGAATCGTCTAAAAGAATTGAGAGTGGGGGGACTGGGGGTGGGGTGGAGGGGTGGAGGTGGGGGGCAGGGAGCCAGGACACTACTGCTTTCTTCACAAGACTGGTAGAGCTCTATTCTTTCAACCACGGCACAGCACATAGCCCTCTGTGGTTTAATTCCGTGCTTATTCACCTGCCTGTCTTCTAGAAGGTGAGCTCTGCAAAAAACAGGCCCCATTCATCTTGTTGCCCCAGCGCCCAGCCCAGTACCTGTCAGACAGCAGACCCTCAATTATGTGTGTTTGTGGAATGACTCATCGTCGGTTCAAGCTGGGAGGGAACTTTCATTTCAGCCCTATCATTTTACAGGTTAGAAAACCGAGACCCACAAAAAAAAGGGTGTGTTCCCCGGGGCTCAGGTGGTGAGTGACAGCTCCAAGGCTACACTGTCAACCTCTGGATTCTTTGTCCATTCTCCTGCAAGCCCAGGGCCCACCTTCGAATCTACAGAATAAGTGGCAGAGTGGAAACTGAGCTGCTCTCGTGGGGGGAGAGGGCTGAAAGAGGGAGGAGGGGTAACAAGAAGAGGGGAGACAAGCATACAGGCAGAGCGGGACGTGGCTCCTACCAGAAAGGTGTGGCCCTGCCCAAGTCAGGAGAACGACATCTCCCAGAAGAGGAGGTGACCATCTGGGACCCACCAGGGACTTCTCCCTCTGAGGCCCCACTGGAGCTCAGAGTTCAAGATCACACCCCATGGCTGCCATCCAGGGATCAGGAAGCTGCTACTACTTCTGCTAAACCGGCCTCTCAACAGCCAGGAAGCTACAGAATGGTCCCTGGGAGGCTGCGGCAGAAAAATGGCACATTTTCTCCACGTTTCCCGGGAGCAAAAGCAGCCCAAAAGGGCATTCACTGCTGCTTCCAAATACCACCCAATGCGTCTACATTAGGGGGAAACTAATTTGCACCCGGATCCCTATTGCCAGCGAGTTCTGAGAAATGTGGCTTTCAGCTCTCTGACATCTCCAGAGAAGGGTGGACTGGAGGTTGAGAGTGACACTCCACAGTCCCCTCTGTTGATTTCACTTCATTCCTCTCCTGTCTCCCTCTGTCCCTGGCTACGGCACCAGAAACATCCCTTCTCTTCCCTGCCCTCCAAGGAATGCCCACCTGTCTGTTCGTAAATTCACGCAAACAGATGCCTGGAGGGACCCCTGGGCACCCAGCTCTGAATCACAGTGCGGACTCTATGGGCCTGAGGAGATACTAGTGTCGTAATGTCCCCTCTCAGCCATCTAAGCCTCCAGGATCAAGGGAGGAGGGGAATTTCAGGTTTAGCTTGTGACATGAAAAGACTATTTGGCAGGATGCCAGTAGACAGGCAGGAGGGACGTCTGTGCCAGGGAAATGCCCACAGTGGGCAGTCCCGTATCCATCACAGCATGGGCACTGGGTAGCAGGAGGCTGGCCACGTGGGTCCCGGGGTCAGCAAGCTGGACAAGCCAGGAGACCGTCTCAGAGATAATATCCAGTTGGGACCATGTGAAGTCTGGTGGTGTCCCAGGCAGGGTGGGGGGCTGGGGTCCGTCTGAGTCAAAGAGTTCCTGGTCATGGAGCCCCTTTCTCCCCACGTTAACCCCCAGTGCAGAACCTGGCCTCCTGTTCCATCTTGCAGTGCCCTCCTCAGCCGGCTGCACTCAGGCCGGGGCACCAGAACGGTGGTCCTGGACGAGAGCAAGTTGGGAGGCACCTCTCTCTCCCTCCTGGCATGGGAACACGGGTTCTCCCCTGGTCTCCCACGCAGCCCCTTGTCCTGCCCATCTTGGAGCTGGACAGACTAGGTCCAGTCTACACTCCAGCACTTTCTAGTTGTGAGACCACGGGCATGGTGATGTCACCCTTGTGAGCCTGGGTTTTCCCATCTGTAAAATGGAGCAAAAGGTAACATTTCTCCCAGGGATGCTGTAGGATTAAACAAATAACATGTGTAAGGCTGTGGGCGGTGCTTGGCATATGGTCAGTTGCCCACTGTTGTGTAAAAACTGCTCCAAAACATAGTGACTTAAAAGAACAGCTATTTACTTCTCATGATTCTGGGGGCTCAACTGGGCAGCACCTGTGCTCCTTGTGGTGGCAGTGGGGGCTCTCACTTGGTTACATTCAGCTGGAAGTTCAACTGTGGTGGCTGGACCTCCTTCTCCAGCAAAGTGAGTTTCTCGCATGGCAGCCCAGGGCCCCAAGGAGTCCAGGGAGATGCCATCAGTTAATGCCTGGGCTAGAACTGGCACACGTCCCTTCTGGTGCATTCTATCGTTCAAGGTGAGTCCCAAGGCCAGCTCAGACTCACGGGAGTGGAGATAGCCTCTGTCTCCTGGTAGGAGGAGCGACATGGCACAGAGATGGGAGAGATTGTTGGGGGCTGTCTTTGGAGACAAGGTACCAGCACATAACGTTAGGTCAGTGGTAGATGGGGAAGTCTGGCTTGACCACTCGGCTTTGCACCCTCAGAAGTCTGGCCCAGACGATGCGGGCTATATCACTGGTGTCCCAGAGATGATTTGATGGCAAAAAGTAACTTTGCTTGGGATTTCCCTGGTGGCGCAGTGGTTAAGAATCCACCTGCCAATGCAAGGGACACAGGTTCAATCCCTAGTCCAGGAAAATCCCACATGCCACAGAGCAACTAAGCCTGTGTGCCACAACTACTGAAGCCCGAGCGCCACAACTACTGAAGTCCACACGCCTAGAGCCCATGCTCTGCAACAAGAGAAGTCACCGCAACGAGAAGCCCACACACCACAACGAAGAGTAGCCCCCTCTCGCTGCAACTAGAGAAAGCCCACTCACACAGCCAAAATAAAATAAACACAGCCAGAAATAAATTAATTAAAATATATTTTAAAAAGTAACTTTGCACTTTGAGTCTTTTTTAATCCTTTTGATACCATCAAAGAGAAAGATGTTGGCTTAGTGCTAGTCTATGTCTAACACACTCTACCACTAGCTATTGCTAGCTCGGCATTAGTGGTATCCGGCAGGCAAAGTATCTTGCCAGAAAGTAGTATGTTGCTTTGTTTCTCATGCATTTATTTATTTATTTTAATAAATTTATTTATTTTGGGGCTGTGTTGGGTCTTCGTTGCTGCGAGCTCTTCGTTGCAGTGCACAGGCTTCTCATTGCGGTGGCTTCTCTTGTTGCTGGACATGGACTCTAGGTGTGTGGGCTTCAGTAGTTGTAGCATGTGGGCTTCAGTAGTTGTGGCACGTGGGCTCAGTAGTTGTGGC
This sequence comes from Kogia breviceps, assembly GCF_026419965.1. NCBI lineage: Eukaryota > Metazoa > Chordata > Mammalia > Artiodactyla > Physeteridae > Kogia > Kogia breviceps. Next base: position 75,026,986 of record NC_081319.1, read on the forward strand.
TCGCGGCTCTAGAGTGCAGGCTTAGTAGTTATAGCGCATGGGCTTAGTTGCTCCACGGCATGTGGGATCTCCCAGGACCAGGGCTTGAACCCGTGTCCCCTGCATTGGCAGGCAGATTCTCAACCACTGTGCCACCAGGGAAGCCCTCATGCACTTACCTTTACAATCGTCAAGTGAACTGGCTTTCCACTCCTGAGGGTAATAGAACATTGGCTGAAGTAAGGAGAATCATCTCAACAGAGGGGTCAGAACCCAAGGAATTCCCAGCTCCAGGCTACAAGCTCTCTCCTGATAACCCTACTTCCAGTGAGTCTGTTGTCCCCAAAAGAAAAGCCCTCAGCATCCCCACCGCCCTTACATCCTTCACCCATTGAACTTTCCTCCTGTACATTAAATTCCACTCCCACAGACATTCCTTGGCATCTTTACAGGCCTCTTCCAGAAACTCCTCTGTGCTTTATTCCTTTTTCCCCCTTATTGAAATATAGTGGGGGGCTTCACTGGTGGCGCAGTGGTTGAGAGTCCACCTGCTGATGCAGAGGACACGGGTTTGTGCCCCGGTCCGGGAGGATCCCGCATGCTGCGGAGTGGCTGGGCCTGTGAGCCATGGCCACCGAGCCTGCGTGTCTGGAGCCTGTGCTCTGCAGCGGGAGAGGCCACAGCAGTGAGAGGCCCGCGTACGGCAAAAAAAAAAAAAGGGCTTCCCTGGTGGCGTAGTGGTTGAGAATCCCCCTGCCAATGCAGGGGACATGGGTTCGTGCCCCTGTCCAGGAAGATCCAACATGCCGCAGAGCGGCTGGGCCCGTGAGCCATGGCCTCTGAGCCTGCGCATCCAGAGCCTGTGCTCCGCAACGGGAGAGGCCACAACAGTGAGAGGCCCGCATACCACAAAAAAAAAAAGAAAGAAAGAAATATAGTGGGAATTTATTTATTTTTGAATACAGTATTTTGTTTATTTATTTATTTATTTTAATTTTTTTTTTTCTTTTGGCCATGCCGCACGGCACACAAGATCCCAGTTCCCCAGCCAGGGATAGAACCCATGTCCCCTGCAGTGGAAGTGCGGAGTCTCAACCACTGTATCACCAGGGAAGTCCCATTATTTTATTTATTTTTAAAATTAATTTTATTGGAGTATAGTTGATTTACAATGTTGTGTTACTTTCTGCTGTACAGCAAAGTGAATCTGTTATACATATACATATATCTACTCTTTTTTAGATTCTTTTCCCACTTGGTCTTTACAGAGTATTGAGTAGAGTTCCCTATGCTATACAGTTGTGCTTTACTCTTCCCCAATACTCTCCCCATTCTCTACTAGCAGGCAGTGTGGTGCAATGGGAAGCACTTGGGGTCAGACCACTTTGGTGAGGTCTGGGGTCTGTCACCTACTAGACACAGCCCCACATTTCATGTTTGCAGCCCAGGGCAAGAGTGCAGAGGAGACTCCCCAGCTCCATATCTTGAGAGTTAAAAGCTGCAAATAAAGCTAACAAACCATTACGTAAAAAATGGTCCAGCTTCCTAGGTTGACAAATATATCTTCCTTAAAACAAAAAACGTGTAAGCATGTGTACACAAAGCTATGCTTTCTCTACGATGACAGACAGAAGAATATAAAAGTCACTGAATTTTGTGTAATTTTATAATAAGTCTTGAAATCAGTATAAGTCCTCCTACTTTCTACTTCTTTTCAAATTTGCTTTGACTATTCCAGATCCCAGTTTTTCTAGGTCTGAGAAAGTCTAGGTAGGTTGCCTTCATTTTGAAAGATATTTTTACTAAGTATAGAATTCTAGGTTGATGGTTTCTTTCTTTTCTTTTCTTTCTTTTTTTTTTTTTAAAGTACTTTAAAGATGTCTCTCCATTGTCCTATGGCTCGCACAGTTTCTCACGAGAAATATGCTATCACTCTTTTCCTTTGTTCCTCTGTCTGAGATGTGTTCTTTTCCCTCTGGCTGCTTATACAGTTTTCCCTTTCTCACTGGTTTTCAGCAATCTGATTATGATGTGTTCTTATGTGGTTTTCTTTATGTTTCTTCTGCCTGGGTTCATTGAGCCACTTGGCTCTGTTGTTTTTAGTTTTCATCAAACCTGAAAATTTTTTTATCATTATTTCTCCTTTGGAGAAATATATATTTTATTTCCCTGCCCCAATCTGGGTCTCCAATTTCTCATATGTTAGATGACTTGGTAGTATCTCAAATGTCACTGATGTTCTATTTATGTTTTTTTCCCCCTCTTCTTTTTGTCTCTGGGCTTCATTTTGGATGTTTTTTATTGCTGTATCTGCATATTCACTGATCATTTCTTCTACAGTGTCTAATCTGTTCCTAATCACATTCAGTGTATTTTTTTAAATTTAAGATATTATATTTTTCACTTCTGGACATTACAATTGGATTTTTTTTATAACTTCTGTTTCTCTCCTGATCATGTTCATATGTTTCTCTACCTTCTTGAATACATGAGACATATGAGTGAGGCACAATTATATTATCTCAGTGTCTTCCTCTGCTAATTACTTCATCTCTTCATTTCTAAATCTGTTTCTACTGATTGATTTTTCTCCTGATTGTGGGTCATACCTTTCTACTTGTTAGCATGTCCTTTTGTTGTTGTTGTTTGTTTGTTTCTAGATTTTTTTTTTTTTTTTTTGCCACTCTGCACATCTTGTGGGATCTTAGCTCCTCAACCAGGGATTGAACCCAGGGCCATGACAGTGAAAGCATCAAGTCCTAACCACTGGACCATCAGGGAATTCCCCGTTTCTAGATGTTCTTTATCAGACTGAGGAACTTTCCCTTCTATTCCTAGTCTTCTGAAAGTTTTTAACAGGAATGGATGTTGGATTTTGTCAGTTTTTCTACATCTATTAAAATGATCCTATGGTTTCCCTTTTTTCATTTGTTAATATGGTGAATTCAATTGATTGGTTTTCAAACATTAAACCAACTTTGCATTCCTGAGATAAACCCCACTTTGTAACGATGTATTATCCTTTTTATATATTGTTGGATTTGATTTGCTAAAATTTTGTTTAGAATTTTTGCATCTACGTTCGTGAGGGCCATTGGTCTGAAGTTTGATTAGATGCTAGACCTTGTGAATTTTCCATTGTTTGGTGTAGGAGTTTGTTGCATTCCTTTAAGCAGTGTTGGACTTTGTTCTGGCACACAGCTAACATACTTGAAGTAAGATGTATACTTTTGAGGCTTGCTTTTAAGATTTTTAGGACAGATACAGAGTAGCTGTTAGTCGAAGGTTAATTTAGACCTCTGCTAAGGGGATACACTTCTGAGGACTATACTCAATACCCCGTGTATTATGAGGTCTTTCCACTCTGCCTGATGGGAACACAAACTAATCCCTGCCCCGTGTGAGCTCCAGGCATTGCTCTGCCTTCAGTGGCGCTTTTCCTAGCCTTTCCTTTCATGTGTGTGCAAATCAGTGCTCAGCCAGACTCAAGGAGACACCTCTGCAGATCTCTGGATATATGTTCAGCTCCACTTCCCTGGGACTCTGGCCTGTGAATTTCTAGCACCTTTCTAAATCTGTCTTCTCAATCAGCAAGACATCCAAGCTCTGTTTGCATTCCCTCCTCCCTGCACTGAAGCCTGGAAACTGCCGGGGGCGGGGAGCTGGGGTAATTACAGGGCTCACCTCATTTGTTTCCCTCTCCCCAGGGACTGGTCCCGTGTTGCCTTTGTCCAAAGTCTGAAAATCATTTTTTCAGCTATTTTGTCTGGAGTCCTAGTTTTTTAAGGCAGGAGAGTAAACCTAGCCCCTGTCAGTTCTTTATGGCCAGAAGCTGAAGTCTCATTCTGTTAGTAAATTTCTTTTCCCATGTGGCTGTGACATGCAGAACCTTCTAAACTGCAGATCCCTGGTCGGAGGCCCCTTTGCCTAAGTCTGAGATCACTAGTAACTAGATGTGTTACTTTGGGCCAGTTACTAGTCCTCTTGGTGCCCCTATTTTCATTATGGTCAGATGGAGAGGACAATAATTGTATTGACTCTAAGGACTGTCGTGAGACATGGGTAAGATCTTACATGCTTAGCACCCCTAAAACAGTGCCCGACACATAGTGAATGGGTGTTTGATAAATGTGGATTATTTCAGGGACAATCCAGACCCCCCAACTAGGGCTCCCTCCATCTCTCAATCTCCTCCCACCATCTTCACTCAGAGAAAGAGGAATCCTTCCTTTTTTTATTCTTTTTTTTTTTAAGGCCATCATATCCCCTGTCTGATGAGTTAAAAAGGTCCTTTCTGGACATATTTTCTCCTGATTTCTCAGCCTCTCTCTCTTTCCACAGACTCTTTTCCCTCCGACTAAAACATATTCCTGTCTACTGCCTTCTAAACACCAAGGAACACAAACGTTCCCTCTCGTCTCCCTCCCCCTCACGCTCCCTTCCTCTGGCTTTATTTCCTTTCTCTGCCAAATTTCTTGAAAGAGAGCTCTGTGCTCTCTGCCTCCCATCCCTCACCTCACACTCACCCCACATCTCTGCACACCCCGCCCGCCCTGCACAGACTCCACTCTCACCAAGCTCAGGGCCACCTTCTCGGGCAGTGGCCTTTTCTTAATCCTGTTCACTCAGCCTCCCTGGAGAATGTGACATAGGAGGAAACCTCTTCTTAGGGCTTCCATAATTGTCTGCAAAATGACCTTTAGACCCAGACAACCAGAGTCCTTGACAGAACAAGGAGTTCATGAGGTCAAAGAGCATGCTCCCCCCACCCCCCGAGCACATGACTTGTCTTCTAGGCCACACTCCAGGTACCCAATATTTGGGCATCTTTGCCCAAACAGCTCAAGGCCCACTTCCAGAGCCTGCAAGGGCTTCCTGCCTTGGTTTGTCCTCTTGAGGGTGAAGCATGACGGGTGCGTGTGCCCAGGGCCTGAGAGGCAATTACGGGCAGCTGTTTGCAGGTGGAGAGCAGGGACGCAGGGACGGAGCTGGGGTTTATGGTTGGAATGTGCATGCATTCCATTAATAGGAGACCCTCACTCTGCAGGACAAGCTGAAAGTGGGAAAAGAAAGGGGGAGGGGCAGGCTGGAAGCCAGAAGCCATTTGCATTTCCCAGGCCCTGCAAATGTCAGGGGTGGGCTCGATTTTTGCCCCCTTGACTCTCCTGCAAGCTCTCTGACCACTTTGCCCTGTCTCCTTCGCTGACTTTGCTCCATCTCCCATCCTCCTGGAAAAGGTTGCCCAGGAGCCGGCCTTTGGCCTCCACACTCCTTCCTCTGCCTTCTCTTAGGGTGCTCACTGTGCAGCGAGGGGATTCAGCATCTGCATGTCTGCCTTCTCCTCCAGATGGGAGTTCCTCGAGTCCTCTTGTCTCCCCTAGCCCAGAGCTGGCACCCAGTGGGTGCTCCATCCATGTCTGTTGAATGACAAAGGTAATGGATAAATGAAGCTCACTCATTCTCGCCCATGAGCGTCTAAACTCACCCTGCTAAGCTTGCATTTCCCCAGCGGATGTGATGAAAAGACCAAAAACAGGAGCTCTGGAGTCAGACTGCCCGGCTGCAAACACTCCTCTCACCACTTGTAAGCTCCGTGTGTTCCAGGGCAAGTCATTTAACTGCTCTCTATCTCAGTTTTTTCTTCTGCAAAGTGGGGATAATAATAGTACCTACTCCATGGGCACCCTGTGAGGAGTAAAAGCTCTAACCCACAGCCTCCACTTCTCCTCCTCTATGCCTTTGCTGGTGCTCTTTGTCCTACCTGGAATGCCACTGGCATCATCTCTGCTTAGTGAAGCCTACTTATTCTTCAAGACCCAACTTAAATGTGCCACCTCCTTGCAGCCTTCCTGGATTCCCACATCCTGGTGCCTCCTTCCCAGTTAAACACCCATGACATGCTTCCTGAAGGCCACAGTCCTACTCTGCCCAGGTTACAATTATGCCAGTCCAAGCCCCACTCTCCCTCAGAGGGTTGGAGCTTCTAGAGGGCAGGGGATAGTTGGTGCATAATGGATGCTTATTGAATGAATGAATAAATGCTTGCAGGATATTCCAGATGCTCTGGCAATGTCTGATAAATCTACAAGGACTAATTTTTAGGCAGCCCTGAACCAAGGCCTGTAAGATAGCAAACACATCTCCTCTAACTGACCCCTTGGATTTAAAGGGACTTTGACTTACTGAAAATCCACTTCCAACTTGTAAAGAGTTAATTATTAGCAGGGAGCTGACCTAGGAATGAAGAAGGGCAGGAGATCCTTCCCTCTGTCTGTTCTGTAAATTTGGAGACAGTATGGTGTTGTGTGAAGATTAAACAACACAATGTTCTAAAAGCCCCAGCAGAATGCCTGGGGCGTAGCTGGCCCCCAAGAAATGGCAGCATCAGCACCAATGGTTTTTTTTGGTGGTGGTTGTTATTGTTCTGGAAGAACTGAGTTTGCAGGGTAAGAGGGCTGGCAAGCTGATTCATCTGCAGTTAGTAAGTAGCAATTTCTGCTTGAGGACTATAGTTCCACTTCCAACCCCATGCTTGTCGGTACACGTTTTAGTTTCCTATCGCTGACTTGACCAACGTCAGCGGCTTTAAATACTGCAGGTGTTTCACTTCATGGTTCTGTAGATAGGAGGTCCAACACAGGTCTCGTGGGGCTAAACTCCAGGCATTGGCAGGGCTGTGTGCCTTCCTGGGACCCGGGGCCCTTCCCTCTGTCTTCAAAACTGGCAACAGGGCTTCCCTGGTGGCTCAGTGGTTGAGAGTCCGCCTGCTGATGCAGGGGACACGGGTTCGTGCCCCGGTCCGGGAAGATACCACGTGCTGCGGAGCGGCTGGGCCCGTGAGCCATGGCCGCTGAGCCTGCGCATCCGGAGACTGTGCTCCGCAATGGGAGAGGCCACAGCAGTGAGAGGCCCACGTACCGCAAAAAAAAAAAAGAAAAAAAAAACACTGGCAACAGTAGGTCAAGTGCTTATGCTGCCATCTCTCTGACCCTCTGCCGTCCACGTCAAAAGCCACTGACCTTGTGTACCTTCTCTCTGTACTTTTATTTTTTTATAAATTTATTTATTTATTTTTGGTTGTGTTGGGTCTTCGTGGCTGCGCACAGGCCCTCTCCATTTGTGGCGAGCGGGGGCTACTCCCCGCCTTGGTGTGTGGGCTTCTCATTGTGATGGCCCCCCTGGTTGTGGAGCACGGGCTCCAGGCACGCTGGCCTCAATAGTTGCAGCACGCTGGCTCAGTAGTTATGGCTCGTGGGCTCCAGAGCACAGGCTCAGCAGTTGTGGCGCATGGGCTTAGTTGCTCCGCAGCATGTGGGATCCTCCCGGACCAGGACTCGAACCCGTGTCCCCTGCATTGGCAGGCGGATTCTCAACCACTGCGCCACCAGGGAAGCCCTTCTCTCTGTACTTTTAGCCAGGAAAGCTTCTCCACTTTTAAGAATTTATGTGATTAGATTGGCTCCCCTGGATAATCCAGAGTAATCTCCCCATCTCAAGGTCCATACCTTTAATCACATCTGCAAAATCCCTTTTGCTATGTAAGGCAACGTATTCATAAATTCCTGGGACATCTTTGGCGGCGGGGGGGATGTCATTATTCTGCCTAACACAGTATACGGTCTTACAAGTTGCCCTGAGTATGTTTTCTGTGTGGGGACCATCCAATCTCCTCTTCAGAGGGTCTCCCTATCGTCGTCAGAACAGCAAATTGTTCGGAAGGGTTACCACACGCCAGGCACTGTTCTAAGGATCATGTATTTCTGCACTTATTCAGTCTTCACAAATTCCTTATGAGGTTCCCCACTCCTTAAGCGTGGACTGTGCAGTCACTTCCTTCCCAAGAGCACAGCCAGGAGAGAAGGAGTAACTTCACAGCAGAGAAACCTGACAAACACCACCTCAGCCAGGTGATCAAGGTCAACATCCACAGTCATAAGTCATGTTGACAGGATGTAGTATTGAGACAACACGATGAGAAGGGTGCCTTACCCCTGTGACCTTCTCCTCCTCAAATCTATAATCCCAGTCCAATCATGAGAAAAAGTCAGACAAATTCCAGTGAAAGGGCATCCTGCAATACACCTGGCTAGTACTCCTAAAAACTGTCAAGGTCATCACAAGCAAGAAAAGTCTGAGGGCTTCCCTGGTGGCACAGTGGTTAAGAATCTGCCTGCCAACACAGGGGACACGGATTCGAGACCTGTTCTGGGAAGATCCCACATGCTGCGGAACAACTAAGCCCGTGCGCCACAGCTACTGAGCCTGCGCTCTAGAGCCCGTGAGCCACAACTACTGAAGCCCGTGCACCTAAAGTCCGTGCTCCACAGGAGAAGCCACCGCAATGAGAAGCCCGCGCGTCGCAATGAAGAGTAGCCCCCACTCGCCATAGTTAGAGAAAGCCCGTGAGCAGCAACAAAGACCCAACACAGCCATAAATAAATAAATAAATAAATAAATAAATTTTAAAAAGAAAAGTCTGAGAAACCATCACAGCCAAGAAGAGCCTAAGGAGCCATGACAACAAAATGTAATGAGCTGCCCCGGATGGGATCCTGGAACAGAAAAAAGACCTTAAGTAAAATTAAGGAAAAAAAAAAAAAAACTAAGGAAATCTGAATAAGCTATGGGCTTTAGTTAATAATAAAAAGTATCAGTGTTGGGTCATTAATTATAACAAATGTTAATAACAGAGAAAACTGGCTATGAGATATATGGGAACTCTGTACTAGCTTCTCAATTTTTCTGTAAACCTAAACCTTTTCTAAAAGATAAAGTTGATCATAAAAACAAATAAAAAACAAATAAATAATTTTATAGAACTCTACAACATAGGTGCCATCATTATCCTCATTATACAAATAAGGAAATTGAGGCTCAAAGAGGTAACTTATCCTATTAATGGTGGAGCCAGGATTTGAATACTGGATTCTTGCTCCAAAGTTCAATGCTCTTAACCACCATGTTTTCCTGTTTCTCTAGGGGCTGTCTAACCTCCCCCATTAGTCCAGAAGTTCCCCAAGGTCAGAATCTGTCTCTTCCCTCAGACTAGGGCCAGTATTATGCCTCTCTCCTCAAGGGGCAGGACTATGTTTCTGCCAGACTGGGCACCACCTCCTGGCCACTGGCCATGTCCAGTATAGAGATACAACCTGAGTTTTGGGGATGGACCATTGCTTTTTTTTTTTTTTTTTTTTTGGCTGCGCCACACAGAATCCTATTGTCTGGCCAGGGATGGAACCCGGGCCCTTGGCAGTGAGAGCATGGAGTCCTAACCACTGGACTGCCAGGGAATTCTGACCATTGCTTTTCAACTGGAGTGCTTCCCTCTACCCTGCCCTGGGGACACTTGGCAATGACTGGAGACATTTTCAGTTGTCGCAGCTTGAGGAATGCTACTGGCATCTAGTGGGTAGAGGTCAGGGATGCTGCTAAACATCCTACTGTGCCCAGGACAGCCCCCAAACAAAGAATCTTCTGGCCCCCACGTGCCAAGATTGAGAAACCCTGAGATAGACCCTATTTCTAACACTCTCTCCCATTTTCCTCATAAAGACAGTCATATGTGTCTAACCACATGTACCAATTTTTGGTTTGGGAAATCTTGTCACTCTAAGTATAGCAGAGACTCTGCGATGGAGAGCTCCACCCTGGGGAACAGAGGAAGGAGGGTCCCACGCAGGGTCCCACTCCTGCCTCTTCCAGCCCCTGTCTCCATTGACTAGCCTACCTGACTTCCAGCATGGCCCTTTTGGCAGAGAGGTGTCAGGATGCCCTATTTCATGGGGCAGGAGGAAGTTCCCAGCCCTGAGGAGGTCACAGCTGAGTCAGCCCTTCTTGGCTTCAGCTCTGAGAGCACTTGTAGACCTGAAAGAGACATCCACATCACAGCTTGCTCTGGGCAGCCAGACCGGAAGGCTGTGGGGTGCAGACAGCTGCCAAGTCAGCCCTGTCCTCGCCCAAAGCCTTCCCAAGACTTGTCAGACAGGCGTGTCATGGCAGCTGGGTCCCTTTGGGCAAGTCATGACTTTCTGGACCTTGGTTCCTTTATACATTGAAAGCGGAGAACACTCACTCTCTCTCCGTGGGAGGATAAAATGGTCAGGGAAAACAGCTTTTTGGAGCACTGACTCAGGTACCCCGTTCAAGGTGCTGGAGAAAGTGTGGTGGACAAACAGCACCCTGTCTTCAAGGAGGGCACCCCAGATGAGGGGAGACAGAAAATTCAGTGGTCCACATGGGTCTGTTTCTGGTGGGGTCTGCGGCGGCTGCTGTGACTTGCTGGTGCTTTGTCTGTTAGCTCCCAGCTTCATGTCCTCCCTTCTGTGTTCTGCAGGTGCTGGAAGCTAGCAAACTACATTTCCCAAACTCCAGTTAGGTTCTGCGAATGGGAGGAAGATGGGAAGGCATGAGGGAGGGAGAAGCAGAGTTTTCTGCTTCCACAGGTTACTTCTGAATTGGCAGAAGCAGCATGGACACCTGGGGTGGGCACTTCCGTAGCATCAGGGGGCAAGAAGGGGCCCTGCTTGCTGCTCAGTGGCAGCTGTTCCAGTGGCAACACTTCCAGCTACTCAACCCCAAGTGTGGGTTTGTGGGTTCCAGCCCAGGGATGGTAGCAGCTTCCTAGTCTCTGAGCATCACCTCCTCCCTTCTAAGACATTTGTGACCAGTTCCCAGTATTAAACCCCCTTCTGCTAAAAGCACCTAGAATGGTTTCTGTTTTCCTGTTTGGACACTAATTGATACGAATGGCAGTAAATGAGATGATAATGAGAATGTGAAAATGGCTTGCTTCTTATTACTGCAAGGTCCAAAGCAGAAAGGAAACCCAAATGCAAACTCTCTGTGATTTTCCCCTTAGTGGGAATCTGACATTATCCCACCCATAAGCTTGGCGACTTTAAGCCAGACTGTCTATCACCCCAGTGGGAGTCCGTGGACATCTTCAGGGGCCAGGATACACAACCCCCCACCCAACAACCCCCCTTCCACTCCTACCACCACCTTCATCACCTGCAGTTCTGTTTTATTCTCTTGGCTATTCAGAAGCACTTTCTGATTATTGGAGGCAATTCCAATCTCCATATATTTTGCTTTGTTTGTTGTCTTCAGCAATGTCAGATTATCCTAAAAAACCCATAGACTAAGAAACAGGGCTACGGAGGTGAATAAAATTCTTTCTCCCTACCTTCAAATGTCACTTTATACAGATATCTGAAATTCCACCCCTAAAGCAGTCCTTCAGATTAAGGCAGGTAATCTTAAATGAGGCTTTCTGGGCTTCTATGGATCTCCCAAACTTGTATTGGAAATGCTATGCTTATTTGAGGGAAGTTTTTTTGGAGAGTGCCCATAATTTTCATCAGATTGTCAAAGAAATATGGGATCCTGAGAAAGCTACAACCAGGAGGTTAAGGCAAGATCGTCTGTCAATCACATATATTCTTTCAGGAAGAGTGGTACATCATTGTCTCCAAAACAGGATTCAGGAAGAAACACTTATTTATATCGACTTCATTTATGTTGGATTCATTCATATTTACTCTTTGTCTCACCCTTTCACTTTTAAGCATATTTATTATGTACACTATATATAACATAATAGCACAGGTATATAATTTATAAGTAAATGACACATATGGGGATTGATGGGCAATTTTAAAAACGATATAGGTACACTGTCAAAATACTTTAGAGGAAGCAGGGCTTGAACACTAATGTTCATTGCAGCATTATTCAGAGTAGCCAAAAGATGGAAACAACCCAAGTATCCATCAACACCATGAATGGGTAAAAAGAAATGTGGCATATCCATACAATGGACTATTTATTCACCCATAAAAAGGAATGAAGTTCTGATACATGCTACAACATAGATGAACCTTGAAAATATTATGCTAAGTGAAATAAACCAGACACAAAAGGACAAGTATTGCATTCCACTTATCTAGGATAAGCAAATTCATAGAGACAGAAAGTACATTACAGAGTGCCAGGGGCTGGGGGAAGGGAGGAATGGGGAGTATTATGGGTTGCATTATGCTCCCCATGAAAGATACATTGAAGTCTTAGCCCCCAGTACCTCAGAATGTGATGTTATTTGGAAATAGAGTCTGCGCAAATTTAACAAGGTTAAGATCAGGTCATTTTAGAACTGGCCCTGATCCAGTATGACTGGTGTCCTTTGGACACAGAGGGAAGGTGATGTGAAGACACAGGGAGAAGATGGCCATGTGACTGGAGTGATGAATCTACAAGTCAAGGAACTCCAAGGATTGCCAGCAAACACCAGAAGCTAGAGGAAGCAAGGAAGAATTCTCCCCTAGAGCCGTGAGAGAGCATGACTCTGCTGACACCTTGACCTCAGACTCCTATCCTCCAGAACCGTGAGACAATAAATTGCTATTGTTTTAAGCCATCTAGCTTTTGGTACTTTGTCATGGCCAACCTAAGAAACTAGGGAGTTACTGCTTAGTAGTTGCAAATTTCTATTTGTAGTGATGAAAAAGATTTGGAAATAGATAGTGGTGATGGTTGCACAACATTTTGAATGTAATTACTGCCACTGACTTGTACACTTAAAATTATTAAAATGGAAAAATGTATGTTATAAATGTTTTACCATTATTTAAAACAATTAGTAATGTAATATACCAAAACCTACTAAATCGTACACTTTAAATGGGTAAATTGTATGGTATGTGAATTATATCTTCATAAAGCTGTTAAAAAATGGTTTGTATATGGAGGGGCAAAAGACCCAGCGTACCCAACACATTATTGAAGAAAAACAAAGTTGAATAACTGACACTACCCAACATTAAGACTCACTATAAAGCTACAATAATCAAGAAAGTGTGGTATTGGCAAAGAATAGAAAAATAGATCATTAGAACAGAATAGAGAGCCCAGAAATACTCACATAAATATAGTCAATTGATGTTTGACCAAGGAGCAAAGGCAACCCAATGGAGCAAAGACCCTTTTTTCAACAAATGGTGCTGGAACAATTGACATCCACATACAAAAAAATAAAAATAATCTAGACACAGACCTTACAGTCCTCACAAAAATTAACTGAAAGTGGATCACAGACCTAAATGTAAACACAAAACTATAAAACTCCTAGAAAATTATGTAAGAGACAGCTAGATTACCTGGCAGTTGTCAATGACTTTTTAGATATAATACAAAAGGCAGGGCCCATGAAAGAAATAATTGATAAGCTGGACTTAAAATTTAAAACTTTTGCTCTGCAAAAAGCACTTTGAAGAGAATGAATAAACAAGCCACAAACTGGGAGAAAATATTTGCAAAAGACATATCTTTTTAAAAATTTTAAATTTAAATTTTTTATTTTTAAAAATTTAATTTATTAATTTGGGGGGGCTGCATTGGGTCTTCATTGCAGTGTGTGGGCTTCTCTTGTTGCAGAACATGGGCTCTAGGCACACAGGTTTAAGTAGCTGCAGCATGCAGGCTCAGTAGTTATGGTGCAAATGTTTAGTAGCTCCGCGGCATGTGGGATCTTCCTGGACCAGGGATCGAACCCATGTCCCCTGCATTGGCAGGCTGATTCTTGACCACTAAGCCACCAGGGAAGTCCCACAAAAGACGTATCTGATAAAGGACTGTTACCCAAAATACACAGAGAACTCTTAGAATTCAACAATAAGAAAATGAACCACCCAATTTAAAAATGGGCAAAAGACCTGAACAGACACGTCACTGAAGATGATATACAGATACAAACAAGCATATGAAAAGATGCTCAACTTCATATGTCATTAGGGAAATGCAGTTTAGAGCAACAGTGAGATACTACTACATACCTATCAGAATGACGAGAATCCAAAACACTGTCAATGTCAATGCTGGTAAGGATATGGAGCAACAGGAACTCTCATTCACTGCTGGTGGGAATGCAAAATGGTACGGCCTCTTTGGAAGACAGTTTAGAGGTTTCTTAGAAAATTAAGCATACTCTTACCATACAATCCAGCAATCGTGCTCCTAGGTATTTACCCAAATGAGCTGAAAACTTACGACCAACAAAAACCTGCATACAAATGTTTATAGCAGCTTTATTCATAATTGTCAAAACTTGGAAGCAACCAAGATACCCTTCAATTAAAAAAATGGATAAAGACACTGTGGTACATTCAGATAATGGAATATTATTCAGTGATAAAAAAAGAAATGGACTATCAAACCATGAAAAGACCTGGAGGAACATTAAATATATATTATTAAGTGAAAGAAGCCAATCTGAAAAGGCTACATAATGTATGATTCCAACTACACAAAATTCTGGAAAAGGTAAAACTATGGAGACAGTTAAAAATATCAGTGGTTGGGACTTCCCTGGTGGCACAGTGGTTAAGAATCTGCCTGCCAATGCAGGGGACATGGGTTCGATCCCTGGTCCAGGAAGATCCTACATGCCGCGGAGCAACTAAGCCTGTGTGCCACAACTAGTGAGCCTGCGCTCTAGAGCCCACGAGCCACACTACTGAGCCCACATACCGCAACTACTGAAGCCTGTGTGCCTAGAGTCCGTGCTCCGCAAGAAGAGAAGCCACCACAACGAGAAGGCCACGCACAGCAAAGAAGAGTAGCCCCCACTCACCACAACTAGAGAAAGCCCGAGAAACCCCACGCACAGCAACGAAGACCCAACGCAGCCATAAAAAAAAAAAAAAAAATCAGTGGTTGTCAGAGGTTAGGGGAAGGGAAGGATGAATCGGTGGAGCACAGAGGATTTTTAGGGCAGTGAAAATACTCTGTACGATACTATAGTGGTAGATACATGTCATTATATGTTTGTCAAAACCCACAGAATGTACAATGCCAAGAATGAGCCTGAATGTTAGCTATGGACTTTGAGTAATAATGATGGGACAGTGCAGATCCATCAGTTGTAACAAATGTAGCACTCTGGGGGGCATGTGGATGATGGGGGAGGCTGGGTATGTGTGGGGCAGGGGGTGTACGGGAACTCTATACTTTCCGCTCAATTTTTCTGTGAACCTAATTCTGCTCTAAAAAATAAATCTTTTTTCTTAAGACTGGCACTGTCCAGAAAATTTTAAGAGGTTTACTTATCATAGTTATAAAGTTGAATTACTTTTTTAAAAAAAGTTTGGAGGCCAGTGCATAAGGGCATTTATACGTGATTAACAGCAGCTCAGAATTAATTAACTTCCTTGGGGGATGAAGAGGATCTATCCAGTAGAGGATCAGCCCTGAGACCCCTCCCTACCCCCAGGGAAGATGGTGCTGAAGGGAAGGCTGTGAGGCGTAAGCAAGTTGCTGAAACTCTGTGCTTCTGTTGCCTCACCTGTGAAATGGGGGAAATATTGGTACTTTTTTTTTTTTTTTTAATTGTGATATGCGGGCCTCTCACTGTTGTGGCCTCTCCCGTTGCGAAGCACAGGCTCCGGACGCGCAGGCTCAGCGGCCATGGCTCACGGGCCCACCCGCTCCGCGGCATGTGGGATCTTCCCGGACCGGGGCACAAACCCGTGTCCCCTGCATCGGCAGGCGGATTCTCAACCACTGCGCCACCAGGGAAGCCCAGAAATATTGGTACTTAATATTAATTGATATTAATGTTGTGACTATTAAACTGGTTAATTCATGTAAAGTGCTGTGAACTGTGCCTGCCTCAGTGAACACCGTGTAAGGTGCTGGACACATGCCCTGTGAGGCTCCTCTTGCTTGCTGCTGGGTGAGCGTCAGGGAGGGCAGACCCGGGCGAGGGAGCTACCACTTACTGAAGCCTCTGATGTTGTACCAGGTGCTCACTTAATTTCTTCCCAATTGTGAGGTGGGAACCATCCTCCTGGGTTTACACAACAGAACTGGAAGCTCCGAGAGTTCAAATGACTTGCCCCAAATCACAGAGCTAGGTGGATGTGAGGGAGCCAGGATGCAAATTGGGTGTCCGTGATACCAAACCGAGCCCCACTCTTTCTCCTCTGCCAATTACCGATGAGACAGAGGAGGGGGGCCAGGGCCATGCCTCCATCTCCAGCAGCCAGCTTGGAGGTGGGGGACACATTCCGAAGAGTATCACAGTTCTCTCTCTGTGCTAAAGGCCATGTCAGGGATTGGAATGAGCACCGCAGTGGGCTTCAGAAATGTGGTACAAGGGACTTCCCTGGAGGTCCAGTGGTTAAGACTCCACGCTTCCACTGCAGGGGACAGGGGTTCGATCACTGGTCAGGGAACTAAGATCCCGCATGCCACACGGCACGGCCAAAAAAATTAAAGAAATGTGGTACAAGTCCCAGATGCAACCCATACTAGTTGTGTGGCCATGGGCAAGTCACTTCACCTCACTGTGCCTCAGCTTCCTCACTTGTAAAACGAGGATAATAGCTATCTGGACTGTGTGGGTATTGAAGGAAGCAACATGGGAGGGAGATGCAAGAGGGAGGGTATATGGGGATATAGGTATACATAGAGCTGATTCACTTTGTTACACAGCAGAAACTAACACACCATTGTAAAGCGATTATACACCGGTGAAGATGTTAAAAAAAAATAAATTTTTAAAAAAAGAAAAGAAAGGAAGCCACAAATCTAGAACTTTCCAGCAAGGGGCTGGCATATCGAACATACCCAACGCATGTGTACTGAATGTGACACACCACTGTCTTTTGATCACCAAGAACAGAAGAGAGGAACAGAATCAGGCCTGGGGCCCAGAGCTCCCCTCCTGCCGTCGCATGCCATGTTCTTGAGGAAGGGGGCATTAGAGCCCCATTCTCCACTCTGCTCATTAGGGAGGGTGTTCCTATCTAGTTGTTCAGTTCCTATCCAGCATCCCCCTCCCGCCACTACACACAAACACACCCCCTTCAACACAGCCCTCTGCAGGGAGGTCGCAACACAATGGCCTGCCCCCCATTCTCCAAGGTATGGAGACCACAGCTGTGGTCCAGCTGTGGAACCCAGCCCAGCCACCGACCAGCTCTGTGCCACAGACAGGAAGCCAGGAAGAGCTGTGCCTGCCTGCTGGATGCTGGAGAGGGGTGGACGCCAGGGTCTGGAGCCTGGCCAGGCTCTGTAATCATATTGTATGGAAGGGAGAGTACAGGAGAGGTGTGCAGGGTCACCCTTCGCTGTCTGGAGGGCTGTAGGGGTAGGGGGTGAGGATAAGCCCCAGGAGGCAGGAAAGAGCACTGAGTTGGGAGTCTGGAAACATGGAATTTAGTAAGCTCTTGCCACTAACTCACTGTGTGATTTGTTAATGCCCCTTCCCTTCTCTGGCCCCTTGTTTTCCATCTGTGAAACAAAATATTTATTGAGCTCTCTGTGTCAGACCCAATTCTAGGGAATACCCTAGCAGACAAAGCAAAGTCCTCTCTCTCCTGGAGCTTTCATTCTACTAATCAACAAGAGGTGAAAGGTTTATGAAGAATAATAAAGTGGTGGGAAGGGACAGAGAGTGAGGAGGGGTCTGGGATGGCCTCTCTGAGAAGGTGACATAAGTAGAGGAAACAAGGAAGAGGGCCAAGTGAATATCTAGGGGAAGCACATTCTAGGCAGAGGGAAGAGCAAGTGCAAAGGCCCTGAGGCAAGCACATGAGGCAAGCTGAAAAAACAAACTCAGGGAGCAGCAAGCTGGAAGGAAATAAGTGAGGGGAGATGAAGGCGAAGGCATGTCGAGCCCAGCTCTAGGAGCCTGAAGGCCATTGTAAGGACTTTGCATTTGACTCTGAACTGATCAGTGGGCCCCAGGAAAGCTAGGCCTGGGCTTGAATGCAGAGCCTACCTGCTGTTGAGCGGGGTGGTGAGAGGTGTGGAAGCATCTTCAGCCTCCCGCTCATTTACTCTGGGGTCCTAGCCAGGTCCTTCAGGAGAAGACAGTAATAGGCCAGGGACAATGGTGAGGTGTGTAAGGCCTAGAGTGAGTGAGGCTCAGGTGCAAAACTTAAGGGAGCAACAAAAAACTCAGTAATTACAATTACTCGGTAATTACTCAGTAAACAATATTTTCCTGCAATATATCTAAAAATCAAAATTAATGCAAAAAAATCTATAATGAACAGAATGCCAATATTTTAAATAACGACAGGATCTAACCCTGAATTTGCATGATCCCATCTCACTGGCTTCACCCTAATCCTGTCCCTGGTTCCAATAAAACTTTTTTTTTTTTTTTTTTTTGTGGTACGCGGGCCTCTCACTGTTGTGGCCTCTCCCGTTGCGGAGCACAGGCTCTGGACGCACAGGCTCAGCAGCCGTGGCTCACAGGCCCAGCCGCTCCGCGGCATGTGGGATCCTCCCGGACCGGGGCACGAACCCGCGTCCCCTGCATCGGCAGGCGGACTCTCAAACACTGCACCACCAGGGAAGCCCCCAATAAAACTTTATTTATAAAGTTTTATAAAAATAGGCAGCTGGGGAATTCCCTGGTGGTCCAATGGTTAGGACTCAGCACTTTCATTGCTGAGGGCCTGGGTTCAATCCCTGGTTCCATCCTTGGTCAGGGAACTAAGATTTCACAAGCTGGGACTTCCCTGATGGCACAGTGGTTAAGAATCCGCCTGCCAATGCAGGGGACAGGGGTTCGAGCCCTGGTCCGGGAAGATCCCACATGCTGCAGAGAAACTAAGCCCGTGCACCACTACTACTGAGCCTGCGCTCTAGAGCCCACGGGCCACAACTACTGAGCCTGCATGCCACAACTACTGAAGCCCATGCACCTAGAGCCCGTGCTCCGCAACAAGAGAAGCCACCGCAAAGAGAAGCCCAGGCACCGCAAGGAAGAGTAGCCCCCGCTCACTGCAACTAGAGAAAGCCCGCGCACAGCAACAAAGACCCAATGCAGCCAAAAATAAAAAATAAAATAAAAAAAAGATTTCACAAGCTGTGAGGCACAGCCAATAAATAAAAATAGGCAGCTGGATGGCAGGGCTGTACTTTGCTGATTTGGCTTTTTTAAAATACTGAATTAAAACATTTTTTAATCTTAGCACCTTCCTAAATTTTGCACCCCAGAGGAGCGCCCCACTTACCTCACCCTAGTCCTGGTCCTGGATAACAATGAAACTATTAGGTTCCACACAGAAGGCCCCAATGTTCATCCCTCCTGAGGCTCAGAGAGGTAAAGGGACTTCTCCAAGGAAACACGTGGACGGTGGAGTTGGGATCTGGAACTGGAGTCCCATGCCTGGTCTTCACACCATACTGTGTTTTGTCCTAGAATGTTGATTTTAATGAGTGTTGATTTTTAAAAATATTTTATTCAAGTATAATAGCCATATAAAAAAGTGCATGTACCTTAAATGTTCAGCTTGCTGAATTTTCACAAACTGAGCACACCTGTATAACCAGTATGTGGGGTTAAATGTAAATATTTTACATTTCCAACAAACCAGACATATTAATTAGCGTTGGGCCAGATTCAGAGGACTTTGAATCCCAAGCAGCTGATTTCGGACAGTAAGGCTGGGAGACTGGGCCGATCCAGAGTTTAGGGGCCCTGGATAGAGACTGAGAAGCAGGGGGGAGGCGGGGCGGGTTAGTGGTGCAGGGCTAGGGTCTGTGGTTAGGGAAGGGGCCCCACATTCAGGAGAGGACGGAGAGCGACGGTGGGGACCATGTCCACCACCCCGCCCCCTTACGCCCTTCCATTCCCACTCTTGGCGTGGGATGAGGCCAAGCTCGCGCACCCAGGTAAGCTGGTCAGAATGCTGCAGTCGCCAAGCCCCGCGGGCACGTCCCAGTGACTCAGCCCTTGCCGGGAAGGGGGAGTCCGCCCCACTCCCCAGAACCTCCATACAACAGCCTGATCCGGGCTGGCTCCCGGAGTTCCAGGCCGGGCCCCGCACCAAGCAGCGCGGCCGCGGGAGCGGGACCCCTTCCTCCCGGCCCGGGGGCCCCCCCACTTCCGGCCGAAGCCACCTGGCCTCATCGCAGGGACGCGGCCTCGGGTGGCGAAAGCCGTGGGGACCACAGCGGTCCTGGCCTCGACGGCGCCGCGAGGACCTTCGAGCGTCGTAAGTAGCGACTGCGGGGACTGGGGGACACCAAGGAGAGGCTCCGAGTCCCTAGCTCGGCCCCAGCGTCCCAGTCCCGGCTTCAAGCCCGGGCTGGAAGACGGAACAGGGAGAACAGGCCTGGCGCCGCCGTCGCCTCCCTAATTGCTCACGGGCCCTCGTGGTGGGGAGCCCATACTCGGCTCCGAGGAGACCTTGGTCTAGTGTGGCCGAGACGCTGTCACCGCAGCGGGCGGCCCCACCTGATCATCCCACGGGCCCGCCCACCCCCACCCAGCCGGCCGCAGGCTCCATGCCCTCCCCCATCCTCGGGGACCTGCTCCGTGGGCGACACTGAGGGTCCCTGAGCTCCCGCCACCCCGACTCTCTGGCCACGGCTCCTTCCTACCCCTGGCCCTGAGGAGGGACCCAGCTCACAATTCCAGATGTGTCGCCGGGCTGCCCCCGCCGGGAGGGGCTCCCTGTCTCCCCTTTCCCGAGCGCCCGCAATTTGGAAGGCCTCGGATTCCAGTCTGGAGCCAAAAGAAAGGCTGAACTCGAGAACCTCTCTTTGCCTCCAAAGTTGGGTTTCTGACCAAATTCCCACGCACGGCTGGTGGAGGTGGGGGAATTAGGGCTGCTCTAGGACACAGGATGCTAGGTGGTCACTAACCGGATTTCCCGGAGGGACAATTTCTGGTCTGTGCCAAGGCTTAGGACCCCGGGGCAGAGACCAAGGGGGTGGGCAAAGGGTACCTGAGAAACTTGATCACTCCCACCTTTGGGACAACGAGATTTGGGGGCCACAAATATTCAGACAATTGGCTCGAGGTAGTTGTGGTCACCATGGTTTCTGTCTGTCTCTCGTTCTCTTGCTTTTTCGAAAACTTTCGCAGAGTTTAGGACAGGCGAAGGGGAACGCGCGGCCCCTTTTGCACGCCCCCCGGGGCGCTGGGCCTGGGAGGGGGGGCGGGGATCTGGGGAGACTGGGCCCAGCTCCGAGAGCGCGGAGGAAACGCGCGGAGCCGGCTTCCTGTGGGGGCTCCAGCCGCGGCGCCCCGCGGACAGACGTGTCCCGCCCAGGCAGCGCCGAGCCCGGCGCGGGGGAAGGGACGTGGTGGGGGGGCGCCTGGGAAGGCGAGGAGGGGGCGGGGAGAGGGTGGGCCGGGGAGGAGGGGAGGAAAGAGGACAGGCAAGCAGGGGAGGAGCGAGGGGGCTACAGGGAAAGGAGGCAGAAGGAAGGGGGCCAGCGGCGCGCGCTGGCGCCGAAATGGGAGAAAGGAGCGAGTGAGAGGGGAGGGGCACGGAGCGAGCGCTGTGGAACCGAGTTGCCCCAGGGCTGGGGCGCTCGTGGCCGTAGCGCATGGCAGGCCCCGCGCAGTAATCTCCACGGCGCGCAGCTCGCACGAGTAAGTCGGTCTGGGGCCGGGCTGGGAAGGGATAGGCGCACGGCTGCCGCTGGATCGCCCTCTGCCCGGCTCCCTTTTCCCCTTTCGCGCGCGCGGGGACCTTCCGCCCCGCCCGCTGAGCCCTGTTTCCCGCAGGTCCCGGGCCGATGTCCCAGGTGAGTGGCCAGCGCCCCCCTCACTGCGACGCGCCCCATGGAGCCCCCAGTGCAGCCCCCGGCCCAGGTAGGACCGGGGATGGAGAGCTAGACTGGACGAGAGCCGGGTAGGGGTTCGGAGGCGGTGGTCATTCTCCCCCCCTCCTCCCTCAGAAGCGGGGAGAGGGTTCGGTGAAGCTTGAGTGGAGGTGGAGGCGAGGAATCTGGGTATCGGGGACCGGGTCCAAGGAGAGTGGAGGGCTGAGGCGATGGGGGTAGGGCCCGAACGGAGGCGGTGGCCGCGCCAAGTTGGCTCCAACTCTCCCCACTCCCAACACCAGACACACACACACACCGCAGTGTCTGTCTGTCTGTCCGTCTAGGATTTGTGTCCCAGCCTTTTCTGCCCGGTGTGTAAATATTTATGGGGGCCTCAGGCGGGTTGGGGGTGTCTGAGTCTTTCTCTCCTTCCCTTCCCCCAACCCAGCCAGAGCCTAGTGCTTCCAGAAAACTTTTGTCCGACAGGACCCGGCCCCTCCCCTCCTTGCCATTTCGTCTCGTTCGTCTTCCTCCCCACCCGGGCCCGGCCATTCCCCGCCACCCCTACCCTGCAGGGACGCGCGCGCGCGCACGCCCACACGCGCGCGCACACACACACACACACACACACACACACACACACACACACACACGCTTTATCTCCTCCGCCTCTCTCTCTCTCTCTCTCTCTCTCACTCACCCCAATCAAGTGCTCAACACCCGAGTGAAACGCCCCTTCCCTCAACTCACAGGGTCTGTAACCTCCCTGGGATTCCTTCAGGAGCCTCCCAACCCCGGAGGGTTTGTGACTCCCTGAGCGGGTCTGAGGAGGGGACGGAGGGGAGTCCTGGGGCTGTGGCTCTCAGTCCATCCCCTCACCATACACATGTGAGCTGAGGCTTGCAATGGACCACAGGGACAGGGAGAAGTCAGGAACATCTGGGATTTGTTGGGGGGCGCTGGAGGGGTGGCATGCAGGAGTACAGGCCCAGATTTCATGCCTTTAATCCCAGCTCTGTGTTAGTCTAATCTTCTGCCTTTCTCTCACCCAGCCCCATTCACCCCTTCTCCCCTCTTTGAGTCTCTGAATAACGGAGGTCTGGTCCTGGACCTCTGACACTAACTAACTCCCTGCATGGCCTTGGACAAGTTCCTTCCCCTCTCTGGCCTCAGTCTCCATATCCACCCATGGGAGCTGGTCTGCCCATTTGGAGAGGCCCAGGTCTACCTGGTGTGGATGCTGGCCCTTTGGAGACCCAGGGCTGTGGAGGTGCGGGGCGGGGCTGGGGGGTCTCCTGGAGTGAGGACAAGTGGGAGATGTTTGCCCAGGGGCCGGCATGTACGTGAGGCTAGTGAGTCTGCTGTGTGTCCCACCAGCCCTCAGATTCCCCCTTCTGTGGAGACCCTGGAGTAGGGACTTCTAGGGAATAAACTCCCCCAAGAACTGGACTCCTGCAGCCTGGAGAGAGAGCTAGGAACAGAGACCCGGGAAGGCTCTTTCTCTGTCCCTCGCCCCTCCTCTCTTTCTCTACCTCCTGCTTAGCTCCAACTCTCCCATTCTTCCCCTGCTTATCCATTTTCTCTGCTCTCGCCTCCACTCCTTCCTTCCAAGGTCCTCGCCCCTGTGTGACCCATTTCGAGCCCCAGTAGGGAAAGGAGGGGCTGAATGTGCTCGGGGCAGGGGCAAGGGCCAGGGTGGGCCACTGGGAGGGTTAAGCCCTGGGCTGTAACTTGAGGCCCCCCAGTGCCCCAGCGAGCCCCCTCCCCAGCCTGGGCTGGGCCAGACAATGTGGCTTTCATAACACGAGAAGGCCTGGCTCTGCTGCCTTGAGAGAATGAGCCTGCTGCCCAGGAAGCCCAAACCGCAGGAGACCCAGCCAAAACCCCACAGACGCCTAAATCGGAGAGACCAGAATCCCCCACGCTCCCTGCTGAGCTCTGACAGAACAGCAAGGCCATGGCCCTGATGGCAAGATAGCCAGGGAGCAAGTCAGCCCCTCCCTCAGCCACCCAAGATGCAGACAGGGGTGCAAGGGGACCCAGGGAAGCTCTGCTCAGGGAAGGTGGCCAAGCCCGCACACCCTTGGCTCCCCCAGTGCCCTCTTCCCCATCCAGCCCCGAGAGCCCCAGGAGCCTGGCTCCCTAACCCACAGATTTCTGTCCAGCACTGTGGCGTCACATTCCTGCTCTTGGTTCTAAATTGAATTTCCTGGGGAATTGGAGCCTTCAGACCTAAAATAAAACCAACTGGACCCAGCCTAACTGGCCATCTCAGGCCCTCACAAGCCCTCAGCCTCGTGACCTGAGCCTGTGACCTGTGTGTCACAAGTGTGCATCAAACGAGTCCACGTTCTTGCCTTCTTGGTGCCAGGTGCCAACCCTAATTCTCACCTTCTCATTCTCTCTCCTCCTGACCTGGGGCTCCAGGTTCCAGAACTCAATCATCAGCAACAGACATTTGCTAAGTGACTGCTGGGGGTGCAGAGACACACTGGGGCTACAGTCTGATTGAGGACCCACACTTCACTCATTAGTTACAGTTTACAGCAGGGAACCCTGGATGCTGAGTTCTCAGTAAGTGGCCACCCCAAGGAGAGACTATTGGCTCGAGGGTCAGGGAAGGCTTTTTGGAGGAAGAGGTGAAACTCCAGCTGGGTCCTGAAGGATGAGCTGGATTTGGGGAGAGGGGAGAGGTAGGACATTCTGATCAAGGGGAACAATATAAGCTTGGATGGATTGGGCAGAAGGCCCTGTGGTGGCCTGGGGCCATGGAGAGGTCGGCCAGCCTGGAATATAGGATCCTTGTCCATTGAGTAGGCTGAAGATACAGACCGAGGCCTTGAACACCAGGCCAAGGAGAGATTGGAATGTGGGGCTTTGGTCACTACTCTTTGAGTAGATCAGATCCTGGCCCTCTCTCTGCAGAGATGGTCGGAGCTCCAAAGGGGAAGGCTGGGTCCACTGTCCACGAAGACAATGGAGAGGGCTCAGCTGGAGGCACCAGGCACCGGAGCTTGGGGACAAGGGCCCTGTGGACACTTTCCAGGCTTGGAATGAACGCTTCCCACCTGGAAGAGGTCCCCCGAACTCCTTCTGCATCCAGGAACAGCAGGCAGAGGGGGAGCACACAGGGTCCGGCTGAAGTTTGAATCTCTCTGCTTCGCTCTCGGGCTTATGGATTTAAACGTGACTTTCCCACCCTCTCCTGGAGCCGTCTTTCCAGAACTCAGGGCACTGACCTGAACCTTACCCCACGTTAGGGATGAGAATACATCGAGGCACAGGGACTCTTGCCTTTCTGTGTTTCCGCCTTGGAGATGGGAACTCTTGAGAGAAGTGCAGGGCTGGGGCTTCTGCTCAGAGACGCCACCAGCATGGCTGGCCTGCTGTGCACATTATTATTTTTTTTAAGTTTATTTATTGTTGGCTGCACCATGCTGCTTGCAGGATCTTAGTTCAGTTCCCCAATCAGGGATCGAACCCGTGCCCCCTGCCGTGGAAGCGCGGAGTCCTAACCACCGGACCGCCAGGGAATTACCCCCTGTGCACATTAGAAAAAGGTGGCTCTGGTGGGGCCCCAGCCAGGGACTCCAGCCCCACCCCCACCCGGGGCAGATGCCTCCCCACACAACTTGAGTTTCTCGTCCACACGGTGGCCCTTGTCCTTTGCTGGCCTCCCATCCTCCTGGAGTTTCTCCTCAGAGATGTTCTCCCCTCTGTGGCTGGGCAGGGGTCTCCTGGCCACAAGAAGGAAAACTGGGCTCTTTCCGCCTTTTGATGGTTGAGCGCGTGGGCCCTGCCTCTTGTCTGGTTTTTCGGCTCCATGTGCTTGCAAGGAGAGCTGTTTCTTCTCCAGCATCTTGGCGTCGGGGCCTCTGAGCAGCGTGTCACCCGCAGACCAGGTCCTCCTGCCACTTCTTGTTCCTTCTCTGCCTGCTGCCACGTCTCCATGCCCTCAGCACAGTTTCCTCTTCTGCCCTCAGCGCTGCTCCCGCAGTGTCTGCTGGGTCCCCTCCGCAGCCCTCCCGGCTCCAGGAGGTCTGTCCCTCAGTGTTTCCAGGGTCAAGATGACTGGACTGGATTTACTTTCCCCCCTGGTTTCCTTCCAAGGTCTGATGCTCACCCCAGAATGGCAGGTTTCCTGCAGGAGGGGCCTCCTCGGGACTTTGTCTGTGCTCTCTGTAATTTCCTGTTCCCACCAGGTTCAAGGTCACCAGCCCTGTAGGTGACTTAGGAGAGACCGCCCAGAGAGTGGCAGGCGACAGAGGGGTAGGAGGGCCCAGGTGAGGACCAGTCTCCTAACTCCTCTTCCTCGCCTTCCTCCCTCTTCAACCCGGGGGGGGCAAGACAGAGGCAATCCTGGCTCCTGCCACTGCAGGACTGACGGTGTCGCCTCTGTGTGCCCTGGTGACCTCAGGAGAAAGCCTGGGAAGTGACCACACGGCCCACCGTGCCGCAGTTATCATTCCGGTCTCCCCTCGTTCACGCTATAGCTGTTCACACCGGGGTCTTGGCTTTTGCTGCTGTTCTCCAAAGGCCCTTTTCCCCTTCTTTGCTGACTGCTTGATTATTTAATACCCAATGTAGGCATTGCCTTCTCCAAGAAGCCTCCTAGACACACACAAAAAACACACACCCACACACACCCCTGGGATAAGTGCCCACCTTCTGTGCTTCCACAGTTCTTAGATAGCCCTGCTGTAACTCCTGCTCTTCAGTGTATGTGACTGTCACCCACCCCAACCCCAACAGAGAACTCCTGGGGGAGTGACCAGGTCTTTCTCATTTTGGTCCACCCAGTGCTTGACTTATTGGGAGGTGCGTTGTCTCGTAGCTGTTACACCAAACAGCACAGGAAGGAAGGAGGAAA
The DNA here is from genome assembly GCF_026419965.1 of Kogia breviceps. Classification (NCBI taxonomy): domain Eukaryota; kingdom Metazoa; phylum Chordata; class Mammalia; order Artiodactyla; family Physeteridae; genus Kogia; species Kogia breviceps. The sequence continues at coordinate 75,053,405 of NC_081319.1, forward strand.
GGAAGGAAGGGAGAGGAGGGAGGGCAGGCGGGGGGATGGGCAGGTGGGAGGGTATGTGAGTGGCCCCCTGCATGTCAGGCACTGCTGCGTGTTTCATTTACTCTTTTTTTTTTTTTTTTTTTTTTTTTGCGGTACGCGGGCCTCTCACTGTTGTGGCCTCTCCCGTTGCGGAGCACAGGCTCCGGACGCACAGGCCCAGTGGCCACGGCTCACGGGCCCAGCCGCTCCGCGGCACGTGGGATCTTCCCGGACCGGGGCACGAACCCGCGTCCCCTGCATCGGCAGGCGGATTCTCAACCACTGCGCCACCAGGGAAGCCCTCATTTACTCTTTGAAACACTGAGGGACAAGCATGGTGAGCCCCCTTTCACACAAGGGGACCCAATTCCTGGTAACTCGCCCAAGCTGGTATCTGGTAAAAACCAGGGCTTGGGTCTTCCAGCTGCTGGCTCAGACCTTTGTCATTACACCACCTGGGAGAGTCAGCACTCCGCTGCAGGGCTTTGGCAAGACGCCTCTGGGGCCATGGGCTGGAGCTGGGCGGCCCCCTCCCTTTCTGGGAATGAGGACTCAAGCCATGAGCCTCCCTCTCCATGCCAGGTTGGTCCTGTCCCTCCACCGTCCTGTCCCGTCTGTGCTGCTGTAGACCGAGCTCTGGGCTGGGAGAGGTGCCACGGAGCGAGAGGCCTGGATCCCCCTTGGGGGTCATCTCTGCTCCCCCTCGTCCGAGCCCTGCGATCCTCCCAAAGCCATTTGACCTCTCATGAGCACAGAGAGCTCTCAATAGGCCCAGGGAATGGATGGGGCTGGAGGGACCTGCCTCCTGCCTCCCTGGGCACCAGGAGGGGTTCCCAGCACAGAACTGCCACTGTTCAGGAGTGGTGGGAGCCCCAGCCCTCCCTGCTCACTGTCCCAGCTGCCAGCTCCAGGCAGGGTCAGTGGTTTCCCTAGGCAGGTGGGAGCATGCCGGCTGCTCTCTGTACGACCCACGTGGGGTCCCTGGGGCCTCGGTCCCCCGGCCGTGGGAGACCAGGGTCTTTGGAACAAGGATTGTTCAGGGGTCTCTGAGCCCCTGGATTGTCCCCTCCCCTCAGGATGCTCCCATCCCCCAGACCTACATGCCCAACCTGAGTCGATCCCTCTAATGATCTCCTTCCCTACCCCTCCACCCCCATTCGGAGACAGCTCAGGGAAGGAACCCCTATGTGAGGCCCTCTGTGCTCTGTGATTGGTTCCATTACTGTTTGCAAGACTAGCTCTTGTCTCTCTCTGTCCCTGTGGGTGTGTCTCGTGATTTCTGTGTGTGGTGTGTACGGGTGGGCACTGACCTCTTGCTCTCTGGGTGTCATCACTCTTTCTCTTCATCTTTCTCTGTGGCTCCGTGTGTCACTGTCCTCTCCCTGAGCCCTTTGGTCTCTGTGTGTCTCCGAGTCCCTCGTTTCTGTCTCCTCTGCTCCCCGTGCGGCTTGGGGGAGGGCACCCTCTTGAGGCCCCTGTCATTCCCACTGCACGACCTGGGGGCTGATGGGAGGCCCAGGCTGCACCCTGTCATTGCCCAGCCTGGCCCCTGGCCCCATGACCCTGGGCTTCACCCTTCCTGTCCACCCTCAGGCCTTCCCACACCCAGTCACCTTTCTGCCACCCTGCCCCACCTCTCAGCCCCCAGAACTTTCCTGCCCGCGGCCCAGGGGGCCCTAGTCCTGCTGCCTCAGGAACTGTAGGTGGCTCCATTTCTGCCTTCCACCCACCCTGCACAGAGGGGCCGAGCCATTCACTGTAATTACATGTGGCTGCCATACGCCTCTTGCAGCCCTCTTGGGCCGTCTCCCCGGCTCTCTTCCTGCCCGGAGCCCCTCCGCCTCACCCCCCAGGGTTCTCTGACTTCTTTCTCTTGCTATCATCCTCTATCTCGGCCCCAATTGCTCACTGTCTGTCTCCCTCTTGCTCTGTCTGTACCCCACTTCCTCTCCATCGCCTCTGTCTCCGACCTCATCTTTATCTTTCTCTCCATCGCTGGCTTTTGCTCAATTGCTGAGTCTCCTGCCTGTCCCGGGCTGTCTGTCACTGGGCGTCTGGGGTGCCCTCCTCCGTGCCCAATCTCCCACATTCTGATGCACTGTCTCTCTTTGCTTCTACCTTTCACTGTGCCTTTGATTCTTTCTCTCTCCATGTCACTCTGGATGCCTGTCCCTGTCTCCCCATCACTGCCTGTCTCTTCTCTCCAGCGCTGTGTTTCTGTCTCCCCCCACTTCCCTTATACCATGCATCTCGGGTCCCTCTCCCTGACGGTGCACACACACACACACACACACACACACACACACACGCACATGTACACACCCTTGCTCGTTCATGGGCTGTGGTTTGAGAACTTTCTATTCTAGAGTCTGGCACTGTTGCCAGGTAGGGTAAGGGCTGGGTAACTGGTACAGAGACCAAGAACGAGGGCCCACGGCATTCTGGGCCGTGGAAAGAGGACCAGGGCTGGGCAAACAGGAGGGCACCAGGAAAATGTCCTTCGGTCGTCTGCTTTTTCCCTAGCCCAGACCCTATCCCTCCTGCCTGGACCAGAGGTAGTGACAGGATCCGCTCAACCTGCGGAGGCCGCGCTAGAGGAGGGCTCCCTGGAGGAGGCGGCACCCTCCATGCCCCAAAGCAATGGCCCTGGGGCCTCCCAGGCCCTGGACAGCACTGACCTCGACATCCCCACAGAAGCTGTGACACGTGAGTCCTAGGGGTCAGGGGACTGGGGTGGCAACATGTAAGTGTTGCTCTAGGGAATCCGATGCAGATGGGTTGGCAGAAACGCCGTTGGTTCAGGACAAGAGACCGTGAGGCCAGGGGCAGGGAGCCGGAGCCTGAAGCAGCCCAGCCTTCAGGGTGTCAAGAGCAAACCGGCAGGGGAGACACCCGCAGTTGCTCTCTGTAGAAAGGACCAAACTCAGCTCTATTCCCAGGTTTAGCTCAGTGTCTCCAAGGAGGTCCTGGAGGGGGAGAATTCGCCACTGTCACCCTCAGAAGCAGGGGAAGGGACAGCCAGAATCATTTTGTAATTACCAGTAAGATCTGCAGCATCTACAGACACGTTGGTACTTTCCAACTTTCTTTCCCTGCATGATCTCACGCGCTTTCCAAATTGGCGCCAAGCCCATTTTACAGATGAGGAAACTGAGGCACAGAGACCCACTCTCCCTGGACACAGACTGGGAAGCTCAGGTCTCCTGGCCCAGTGCTCTCTCCTATGCCTGCCTGCCCAGCTGGCATGGCCGAGTGTGGGGCCGCCTTCAGCCAGGGCATCTGGGGTAAGCTGGGCTCCATGGAAGTCAGGGTTTACTAAATCCTGCTAGTGCACTGCCCTCCAGACACACCCACCACCAGAACTGAGAGAAAGAGGTGAATGCCGTGGTCACGGAGGAGGGGGCCTGGATGGGAGTTGGACAGACACCCCTGTGTCTATGGGCCCTGAGTGTTTGCTCTGTGACTCAGCCACCACGACCACCGCCACGGCCATGGTCACAGGCAAGCTCTGTGTCTGCCCCAACCTCCTGGGCCCTTAGCTCACCACACGCTCCCGCCGTCTGGTCACTGTGCCCATGTTTAGGCAGCAGGGCAGGGGGCACTGAAGCTGGCCAAGGACTCAGCCCAGTCACCCACCATGGGGCCGGGAGGTGGGGGCAGGATGATTCAGGCCTGAACACTTCCCCTGGCCTTACCCCTGTTTACCCAGATGCAGGCACCAGCCACTGCTCAGGGCCAGAGGCTCCCAGCCCGGTCCTCCCCAGAGCCCTGTCTCCCATGTCTCCCTGACTCCCCAGCTTGTCCTCAGCTCCTTTCTCCCAATCTCCATCCCCTCCCCGCTCCACTTCCTAGCTGTGGAACCTCTGGCAAGTTTTACCCTTTCTGGGCCTCAGTTTTTTCATTTGCAAAATGGGCTGGTAATAGTAGATCTGTTTGATGCTTAAGGAAGTTACTGCTGGGAATTGCTGGTGGTCCAACGGTTAGGACCCAGCACTTTCATTTCCATTGCCCAGGTTCAATGCCTGGTCAGGGAACTAAGATCTGCAAGCCTCTCGGTGTGGCCAAAAAAAAAAAGCACATAAGGAAGTAGTTACTACACTTAGAGCTCTTAACACTGTGTGTGTCTGGCACCTAGTCACAGCTCAAACCATGTCAGCTACTAGTTATTAGAGTAGTGATGGTTGTGATAGTAGCAGCTTATTCCTCAGTCCCTTGCCTCCCAACCTCTGCCCCACTCCTTGCCTCTCTGCTCTTGGAGTCCCAGCTTTTAGCCTCCAGGCTGCTCCCACCTCTGACCCTTCGCTGTGTGACCTTGGACAAGTTACTGTACTTCCCTGGGACTCGATTTCCTCACCTGTAAAAGGAGATACTGCCCTATAGAGATACTGAGAACAAGTCGCATACCAAGTGCTCCGAAGAGCAAAGAGTGCCCAGCACGCAGTGAGCTCCGGCAATGTGCTCCCACCATTACCAAAAGGCCCAGCCCCCTCAGCTAGGGGAAGCGCTGAGGCCCCCTTCCGCTCTCCTCAGCCTCCAGCTCCCGCCCCAGACATCCCCTCCTGCCAAAATCCAAACCCAGAGACCTAGCCCAGAGGGAGCTGGGGATCTAGACCCCAGGGCCTGAGAGATGGAAGTGCCCCACGTTCATGTTTACTGAGGGTCCTCAGGGCCAGAGGGTCCTGCCCAGGAGTCAGGGGCCCTTCCCAGACTTCTACACACACACACACACACACACACACACACCCCTGCCCTCATCTCTTGACACACACACACCTGCCCTCATCTCTTGACACACACACACACACACACACACACACACACACACCCCTGCCCTCATCTCTTGAGACACACACACCCCTGCCCTCATCTCTTGAGAGACACACATATACACACACACACACACCCCTCTGCCCTCATCTCTTGGGGGACACACACACACACACACACACACACACCCCTACCCTCATCTCTTGAAACACACACACACCTGCCCTCATCTCTTGAGACACACACACACACACACACACACACCTGCCCTCATCTCTTGAGACACACACACCCCTGCCCTCATCTCTTGAGAGACACACATACACACACACACACCCCTGCCCTCATCTCGAGACACACACACACACACACACACACACACACACACCTGCCCTCATCTCGAGACACACACACACACACACATACCTGCCCTCATCTCGACACACACACACACACACACACACACACACACACACACACACACACACCTGCCCTTATCTCTTGAGAACAGAACCATGCCATCCAGGTGGGCAAACCTGAGGGAAGGAACGAGGTGTTTGGGGGGATCTCCAGGGCCAGCCTCCCCACAACCCACTGATAAAACTGCTTTGGTCCCTCAGCCTGGGATGGGGACCCAGGGTTCCCAGCTTCTGGGGTCTCCCTGCTCGGCCTCCATCTTCCCTTCTCCCCCTCCTCAGACCCAAGGGGCCCCTCAGCAAGCCCTTTCTGCAGCTGCCCCACAGAGGCCGGATGGGGCGGGGAGCTGGAAGCCGAAGCAGCAGGAGGTAGGGGGCTGCTCCGAGGAGACCCTGGATTCCAGGGCCAGGGCATTCATCTCCAAACAGATGTTCCCAATCAATCACCTGGCACACGAAGGGCAAAAGCAGCAGGGGGCTTGGCAGGGGCCGAGGTGACGGTTAACTGCTTCCCTGCCGTCCCTCCACCCCCAGCTGCCACCACTCTCGCCAAAAGCCCAGGACCCCAAGAGCAGGAGAGTGGATTTCACGTGGGGTAAGAAGGTGGAGTCCAGGGCCCTGAGCCTCTCCCTTTGCCTTGCACCCCTGTCTTTTCTGGAATGAGCAGGGACCTGGGAGTCAGGAGCCAGGCTCGACTCTGGCTGTTTCATGCTGTGCCACTGGGCAAGTCAGTTTCCCTGGGCCTCGGTTTCCCCATCTGCAAAATACAGATCAGCTAGATGACCTGTGGTGTATCTAGGAACAAAGCAGGCGGGATTCAAGCAGAGCCCCGGGAGGCTGTGCGGGGACCTCCCCACCAGCTCCCACCTCCCCCATTGCCCTTTCTCATCATCTTCCTAGGCCAGCCTCAGGGGAACCCCTTGGGCTGCACCCCACTAGTGGTGAATGGCTCTGGCCACCCATCGGAGCTGGGCGGCGCCAGGAGGACGGGGAACGGAGCCCTGGGTGGCCCCAAGACCCACCGGAAGTTGCAGACACACCCATCTCTAGCCAGCCAAGGCAGCAAGAAAAGCAAGGGCAGCACCAAGTCTGCTGCCTCCCAGATCCCTCTCCAGGCGCAGGAAGGTAAGCACCCCATCTCGCCTCCCTCTGGGAGAAGCCTCCAAAGCTGGCTTCCTCGAAGTCTGATACAGGGGCCAGCAGCGGCATCTTTACAAGGTTGCTGGTTAGAAGTGCAGCATCTCAGCCCCATGCCAGGTCCGCCAGATCTGAACCTCTGGGTGGGGCCTGGGAGTCTGGGTTTTAACAAGCCCTCCAGGGAGTCTGATGCAAGACTCTTAAAGAACCTTGCAGGGCTTCCCTGGTGGTGCAGTGGTTGAGAATCCGCCTGCCGATGCAGGGGACACGGGTTCGTGCCCTGGTCCGGGAAGATCCCACATGCCGCGGAGCAGCTAAGCCCGTGAGCCATGGCCGCTAGGCCTGCGCGTCCGGAGCCTGCGCTCCGCAACGGGAGAGGCCACAACAGTGAGAGGCCCGCATACCGCAAAAAAAAAAAAAAGAACCTTGCAGAGGACACATGCTGGGTAAGGTTAGGCACGTGTGAGTTCTCAAGGCCAACCCCTTCTCATCCGTACTCTCCCAGAGTTGCCCTAACAAGAAATGGAGCCATCTGGGCTCGTGCAGCTTAAGCCACCTCATTTCTGGAAACAGAAATTTTCCTTGAGGAATGGACCATCTGTTTAGTGAGAGCACAGCACTTAGCGTAATAAAATGATGCACCGTCAGATGCTTAATTGGGGGCTGCAAGGTGCAGTGGGAGGTCAGAGCACCCAGATATACCAGCCATTGTCCCTGCCACACAGAGGTCCTCTGACCTGGGCAGCCAGGTCCCCCTCCCCACCAGGCATCAGTTCAGCATGGGTGATGGCTACCTGTAGCCCAGTGGTGCTTGACCTTCACCCCAGAACTTTTAAGTAATTTCTCTCCATGCTGGGGGACTCTGGCTGGTCCTCTGCAAAGAGGATTCAGTGTACACATTTGCACACAATGTGTTCATAACTTTCACCCCCCCCAGAGCAGATTCTGCCCAACAGGCTTGTTTATGAAGGGGGTATTCATGCATCTGAAGTGAACTGGGCACCTGCTGTGAGCCAGGCACCGTGCTGTGTGCTGGGTACCGAGGCTTGTCCTCATAAAGCTCTCATCCGAGAGATAGAAACAGGCAATCGCTCTGTGATGTGATAAGAGATAAATGATGAGTGATAAAGTGAACACAGGGGGACACCCACACCAGCCCAGAAAGCTGGGGAGGGGAGTCTGGGAAGGCTCTGGAGGGGTCTGAGCAAGCCTTAAAGGACCCATAGGAGGATCTAGCCAGGGTGCCTTAGCACAGAGGTGAGAACTGGCTAGTGTGGCTAGATTATGAAGTTCCCGGTGAGGAATGGTGGGAGGTGAGATTCCAAGCAGACCGGCACTCCCTCGGTGGAGGGTACTCAGTAAGCTGCATAGCGGGTCTAGACTTCACCTGGAAGACAATACGGAGCTTCGAAGGGTTTTAAGCAAGGTGGTGACCTCAGCAGATTTGCATCTGAAGAGAACTCCCTTATCCAGTTTGCCAGATAGATGGCAGGGGTTCCAGCTGTGCGAGCCCCCGTTCCCTGTACACAGGACTGGGTGGGGACGTCAGAGCCTGCATGATGGTGTGAGACTCCCACAGGACCAGCAGCCTTGAGCCAGGGGCCCGCCTGGTCAGAGGAACTGGACACTGCCCATGGCCCGACCCCTGGGAGGGGCGCCCGCCCACCATCCTGGCAGCACGCCAGCGGTTCAGAACACGGGCTGCCGAGCCGGCACCACCGCGTACCAGCTGGGTGCCCAAGGCAGGATCGTGCGTTAATTCACTTCCTGTGTATTTATTCAGCACCCACGATGAGCGGGGCACCGGTCTAGGGACCGTAACAGACAAAGATGTCGGCCCCTGCGGTGCTTGGAGGCAGAGCAGGCCCCTGCGAGGGGCTGGGGCTGGGGCTGGGGCCCGGGCCCGGCAGCTCGCAGTATTCAGAAGGGTGCTCGCGGAAGGCCTCCCCGAGAGGGGACGTTTGGGCAAAGGCGGAGGGGACAGAATGAGCAGAGCATGTATCTGGGCGGGGGCCGGAGCGCTGGGGGGACAGGGGGCAGCGCCTGCATGACCAGGAGCAGCCAGTGTGGCCACAGAACAGTGATCTGGGGAGGGGCCTTCAGGGCTACTGTGAGCTCTTGGGCTTTTCCTCCTGGTGAAGCGGAAGCCACTAGAGGGTTCCGAGGTCAGGAGGGGTGGAATCCAGCAGAAGTTTTTCAAGGGTCCTTCCGGCCTCCGTTTGCGGAGTAGGTGCGGGCTGGGAGCAGTAGTCAAAGGCAGGGAGTGGGGAGACCAGCGAGGACACGGTTACTGTCACCAGGCAAGAGCTGAGCAGCGTGGTAGGGTTCTGGAGAGATTTTGAAGTGACTTCTCTGTGCCTCAGTTTCTTCATCTGTAGAGAGGGGCTAATACAGCCCCACCTCAAGGAGCTGTTGCAAGTTTCAATGAGGTTAACTCGTGCACAGCACTTAGAACAGTGCCTGGAACACGTCCTCCCTCGGTGTTCGTTAAATAAATGACCGAGGGTGGTCAAAGCAGGGACTCGGGGTCCAGGCCGCCGGGGCTCAGACCCTCACCCCACGTAACTCTCCGTGTCACCTGGAAGGTGGGTCCCCATTTCACGGAGCCTGGGGAGGGCTGCACGAGCGTTATGTTTGCACTCAGTGAGCCTGCCGCCCGCGGCTGGTCCCCGGGCCCTGGCCGTCTCGCCCGCAGACTGCTGCGTCCACTGCATCCTGTCCTGCCTGTTCTGCGAGTTCCTGACGCTGTGCAACATCGTCCTGGACTGCGCCACGTGCGGCTCCTGCAGCTCCGAGGACTCGTGCCTCTGCTGCTGCTGCTGCGGCTCCGGCGAGTGCGCCAACTGCGACCTGCCCTGCGACCTGGACTGCGGCATCCTGGACGCCTGCTGCGAGTCGGCCGACTGCCTGGAGATCTGCATGGAGTGCTGTGGGCTCTGCTTCTCCTCCTGACCCGCGGTGTCCCCGGCTGGCTGTCACACGAGGCTGGACCGCCCCCTCCCCCGGGCCTCTCCCAGCCTCCCCGAGCCCTCTCGGAACCCCAGCCCGGTGAGAGGGCGGTGCCGGTCCTCCCCGCTGGTTTCCCTGGACGACAGCACCTAAAACCTGGGGGCGGGGTGGGGACCGTTCCTGGCTCAGCTGCCAGGGCTGCAGAACACTGTGAAAGTTGGGGGAGGGGGCCGGGACATGGGGGAGGCCGGGGTGCTGGGGCTGTGCGCTTTTCTACCTCTCACCGCCCCTGTGCCTGCCTCCTCCCTCCCCTGCCCCCAGGCTTAGAGGACAACAAAATGTGAAAAGAGACACCCCACCTGACCTCAGCCAAGCCCCTCCCCAGTCTCCCCTCCTGTGGGGCTTGACCAATACAGTGACCCCAGAGGGCAGGGCTGGGCTTGGGCCCAGGGTGGGGTGGGAGTGGGGAAAGGTATAGCAAAGACTGGAAGGGGAGAGGGAGGGAATGGAGGGAAGGTCTGTTCTATGTGTTGCTGTAAATAAAGATATGGGTCCATCTCACATTTCCTCAGGACTCATGAGTGATGGCCATGGACCAGGACTCTCAAAAGCAAACACTCCTACAACCCCCCCTACAAAGTCCCCAGATGGATTGGGCTTTCCTGGCATCGGAGGTCCCCTCCCTTGTTTCATGTTCCCCCCTGATGGAAGGAAGGAAGACAAGACCGGGTACCCACACCCTACCTTTATTTCCCTCTTCCTGCCAAAGGGATGGAGAAGCCCAGAAAGGGAAGAGTTAACACTTGGCATAGAATTAATTAACAGCAGATGTGTTCAGGTTTTGATTAATTAATCTCCTGCTGACTCCTGCTTCTCGAAGCCATGATGGCTCCAAGGCATAGGGTGACGCCTATGTCAGTGGCAGAGCAGGGCCTGGGGAGAGGGCAACCCTGGGCCTCCGCACAGCCAGGGCTGCACTGGGAGGCAAGTTTGGCCCGAACGGAAGTCACGTGGCCCAGCCTCAGTTGTCCCCCTGATTTCCAGGGGCCCTGAGACAAGAAAACTGTCAGGACTGGCGAGAGCCTCAGAGGTCAGGTGTCCAGAGCCCTTGGGTGCGGGAAGGAGGGGCAGATCAGGGCACTGAGGCTGACAGCGGGGAGGGCTGTGTGGACCAAACCCCTCTCCACCCCATCTTGGACCTGGAGGAAGCCAGGAGGGGTCCAGGGTGAGTGAAAGGACAGCTCATGGTTGGACTTGGATTGTCCTGAGGAGAAGACATGGCTGAAGAAGGCCTTGAAAAGTGGAGACCTCATGGGAAACTGGTGGGACTGCTGCTTCCAGGAACAAAGGGTGGAGTGGCCCTGACGGATGCTGGAGGGGAGAAGGGAGCTCAGGAAAAGAGCCAGATGAAATCTGAGCTCTCTTAAGGAATGCCGCATTAGGGAACAGCCCATGGCCTTGGGCAATGGGCTGCAGCGTCAGCAGAAGGAGGTGACAAGAGATGGTGAGAAGGACAACACCCCCACGCCCCACCCCCGCCTCCCCTGCAGCCCCTCCCCTCATACATGTGTACACAGGCCTCACTTTGCCAACACCAAGGTTTTCCGACTTCTGGGACCACATAGGAAACTCAGGACACAGAGAGGAAGTGACCTCCCCAGGGTCACATAGTCAAGATCAAAGCCAGGAGAGAAGCCCCATTTTCTCGGCCCCCTCAATATTCGTTTGTCTCAAGGGTTTTTTTGGTTTGTGTTTCTGTTTTTGCTTAGTTATTGTATGCTCAAAGTACAAAAGGTTCAAAAGTCTCATCAAAAGTGCATACACAAGCATTTACCCATATCATTTTTCTTTCTTTTTTTTTTACAAAATGTCAGAATCCCATGCACGTCGCACCGTTTTTATCACTTGACCATGTGTTTGGGGGCTCTTCCTTATCAGCACTTTGAAGAGCAGCCTGGAGCTTCACGGAGGGATGAACCACACATGATCCAGTTGCCCAGCTCCTGCTTAATCCCTTCTATTAATTTCTCTGTTATAAACAAGCTTGTGTGAGCATGTCCTTTTGCACAAATGAGCTGTATCTGTAGAATATTCCTGAAGGTGGGATCGCTGGGCCTCGGGGTGTGCGTGTTTGTGACTCTGACCTCGATGAGGGGATGCCAGTCCGCCCCCATGGCCGCGGGGAGCATCCACTTCTCTGCTGTGCTTCTTTATCTACAGGAGGACGGAGGACGGTGGGAGGGCCTCTGTTCAGTCCCCGCTCAACCCAGCTTCTCCCCAAGGCTGACGTTCGAGGGACGTTAGGGAGGACCAGGGTGGGGGGGTTCTCCTGCCCAACTCAAGGTCTGGTCCAGGTGGGCAGGAAGGCCCCTTCCCGTCCCTCTCCCCTCCGTGGCAGCCGCTGCAGGAAGAGGCACCTCTGAAGTCCAAATAGCGATTTCCTGCAAGACAGTGGCTGAAACCCGAGAGGCTGAGCTGGGTGGGGGTGAGACAGAGGCGGAATTCAGCCACACACACACAAACACACACTCTCCTTACAGCCACATACATACATTCCACAAAGACACACACATACCGCACACACCACACACACACACACCAGACATAGACACACACATGTGCTCACACACTGCACATTTCAGAACCGGCAACACCGCCAGCCCGTTCCGCCTGATCCTTGTGTCTGCTACCCGCCCCCTGCCTCCCATGCCTTCTCCACCTTCCCCAGCCCCCGCGTCCTTGCCCAGGTGGCCTCATCTCTGCCGGGAAGCAGATGGCATTTATCTCAGAGGCCACTGACCCACCCAGCTCTGCTCACATGTCCTTCCAGGGCAAGCCCTGTTTCTGGACCGTTCCCCCCTCCACACCGTGGTCCTTCTCTGTTGGCTCCGAGTCTCTGCTTTCTGACCAGCTGATCTGAGCCGGGTTCTGCTGTAGGTCCTGGGGAAGAGCCCCTTTCACTCTCTGGGCTTCAGTCTCCTTGTGTGTACAATGGAACAGTGATGAGGCTCTGGAAATCTAATGGCGGCCACAGTATCCAGGGAAGTCGCCTGCTCTGGTTTTCTTTCAACCCTGGAGCAGCAGATCAGCACTCCCCTTTGCCCAGGAGACTCCTTGAAGCCCACTCTCCTGCCCGGGGTCGTCTAACTCAAGGGAGGCATTACCACATTTGTGGGAGGACAAGGTGGTGAGGCCAGGCTGAGTTGTCCCTGGCCAGGACCGCCCGTGACCTCTGGGTGATCTGGTGTGTTTGCCCTGTAACCGAGCAAGCAGCTGAGCCAGGGGCTGGCTTGTGTGGGGAGGGATGCTCTGCCCCCCGCGCCCCAGCCTCCTGAGCCTCCACCAGCTTCTCCCCATTCTTTGGCACATTTAATCGGCATTCTCTGTGCTTGTACTCAGAGCCGGGCCAACTCCAACTCGGCTTCGGGCCTAGACACCCCATGTCTCCGGGGCAAGGAGGGGACACCTTGAAGCGGCCCCAAGGCTGGACTGCCTGCAGCCAGCCATGCCCTGGGGCCTTCACCAGCTCCCCGGGCAGAGGAGGCAGTGGTGGGGGACTGAGGGCTGGTCCCCAAGGCTCAGGACAGCTGCTGCAGACACTCCCCATTGCTGAGCCAGGGCAGCAGAGAGGACAGAGATCATAGACCTGGCCCCTCGTCACTTCCGTGTTTATGCTACTTTCCACATTCCGACTTTCCTAGAATGATACGGAGACAGGCATGGGAGGGTATCTCCCACAGCCCCAGCCCTCCCCTCCCCCCACCTCCTCCAGAGAAAAGCCCCTCCCAGCCTTCCTTGCCCCGCACCTGGTTTTCCTGTCTTTCCCCGACCCTGCAGTGGCCTCCGTACCCCTCAATTCCTACCATCCCTGGGTTACAGCCTCATTCCCTCATGATGCGGACAGGTGTCCAGGGGTGCTCGGAGGCGGGAAAGAGAGGTGTGTTCACGTGCTGTGTGGCAGGCATTTCTCAATTTTGCCACCTCAGGGGGCCCAGGGAAGGCACTAAGGCCCATCCCTGGACCAGTCACCGTGTCAGGGGACAGAGGGCCACAATGAGCCAGACCTCTGTGGTCAGAGACGATGGGCTCCGTGGCTGCCCTTCCAGAATCAGGTGGGCACATTTCCCAAAGAAATAGGGGTGCTGTGACAAAAAGGGGGGGAAAGATGGCAGATTAAAACAACAGAGGTCACTACAGGTGGGACCAGAGGAGGCACCTGGGTTGGGGAGGCCTGGCTGGAAACCTTGAGCTGCACAGGGCATCTGGCTGGAGAGGGAAAGTCAAGGACAAAGGCTTTCAAAAATCTGAAGCCTGGGAGGAGAGTGAGGCTCAGTCTCAGCTCCAGCGGCAGAGGTAAGACCCAGAGGCAGAGGTAATGACACGGAGAGAGATCCCAGCCCCAAGCAAGAGAGAGAACCGCCCCAAGGGGAGCACACTGCAGCAGTAGTGGGGGTACCGCCCGGTTCCAAAGACTGTTCCAGGGGAGGGGGTGTCAAAGGGGTCCCTGCCCTGGTGTTGACTGTTGTCAGGGAGGACAGATGGAGGAGGGTGGTTACAGGTGGCGCCCACAATTCCTGCTAAGTCAGACCTTCTGTGGCTCAACGATGCAGCCAGTGACCATCTGATAAGAGAGAAACAGAGACTGAAGGTAGACAGACCAGAGATGGAGTGAGATGCAGAAAAGGAGGGGAAGAGACAGCGAGGCAGACGGGACATTGCGGGCAAAGCATCCCCAAGGCCCTGGAGACAGCAAAGCGAAGCAGGGAGGCTGCGGGCACGCGCCCCTCGGCTGCTCCCAAGGTCACCCGCCGCGGGGGATTTGGGGGCAGCGATGCCCCTCCTTTTGGTCCCGGGTCCCTCCCGTGCCTGGAGCCTCTACAACGCTGGGCAGCTTGGCATTAATTAGGGGCCTGGCTAATGGCTCGGAAGATTGGCCCGTTCCAGGGATGTTGCTGAATAGAGACCTCGGTGAGATTTATTCCTAATTATCTCATTTGTCTCCCCCCATTACTCTTTATGGCTGGAATTTATGGGGCCATTAATGGGGCCTGGCCAGGCCAGGATGAGTGTGAGTCTTGAGACGCTTCATAATAATAACAATAACAACGCACCCTGGCCAGATTAATGGGTTCTTGCCCTCCCCACCCCCTGTCCTTGGGACCCCAGCTACCAGCTGCCTAGAAGTCCTTCTCGCTTCTGGGACCCCTGGTCCTCAGCTCCAGTCCTCAGCCACCTGTGGAGTTTGAGCCTGTGGCCCCTCCTCCGCCCAACTCCACCCCAAGCCTGTCTCTTAGTCCTTCTCTGGTGTCACTAATTGGGAGCTTCAAGGTGGTAGCGGGAGTGTCGAGTCCAACGGTAACACCTCTGGGACAAGGCCTGTATCAGCAATTGATGAGCTTGGCTGCAAGCAGGAGAAAACCCAGCTGAAGGTGGCCTAACCTGTAAGGACATGCACTGTCTCCTTAACAAAAGTGCAGAGGTAGGTGATCCCAAGCTGATTGGGAGACTCAAAGATGCTGTCAAGGGAGCTGGCTTCCATCCTTTCACTCTGTCATCCTCATCATGTGGTCCAGGTCTCCCCTCCTTGTCACAAAGCGGCTACCGCAGCCCCAGGCATCAAGCTCACACAGCATCCACACAGAACAAAAACAGCAGAGAGGGAAAGAGAGACCTTCTCCTCCTACACCTTTCACCAGAGGGGCGAAAAGCATTTCCAGAAGCTCCTAGCAGGTCTACTTACATTTTTGTCCAGACTGGGTCACATGTGGTCTTAGGTTAACTTCCCCAGAAGCAGGCCCTTGACAAGGCTTCAAGTGCAAGTAGGTTTGTTCAGGAGGGGATTCCAGGAAACATCAGTAGGGGAGGAGGGGAGTGAGACTGGGAGGGAAGGCAGACATACCGCTGTGGGTGGATAGCACTCAGTCCTGCCTCTGAGGGAGCTGAGGTATTTATACACCAAACCCACCATCACTGGTTGAAGGCTCTTCCCAATGGAGTGTCAGTTTTCTGGTGCTTGCTGCCTGGTTGGGCTGCTGAAGGAAGCCCTCTGGCAAAGGGGCAGAGATGCAGAGAGGCAGGGGTTGGCCAGAGAGCTCTTCATCGGTAATGCCTGAGGGGACAGGCAGCCCCATCACCTGCAATGCGTGTGCAGTGACTAGCAGACAGACCAACGTGGTCCACTGCTGGGCAGGGAGAAGGGGGCCGGCTGTTGAGGAGACCAGCACAGGGTCTGCCACAGCCTTCCCCCCCCCGTCTCTCCAGGGGTGAGACTCTGCCACCAGAGGCCAGTCACAGGGGCTGAGCAATTTCCACATCAGTGTGAGGGGCACGAGGGGACAAACCCCACAGAGCAGCCCCGGTGCTGTTGGAATGTGAAGCTGTCACCTCAGCCTCCTCTACCTGCTTAGCTCAGGAGGAGAGCCAGAGATGGCCCTTCCAGACCCTTCCGTGGCCACCCTCCCTACAGGCTGCCAGTCCTCCTCCATCCCCATTCCTGGGTGTTGTCGCCCCCACCTTCCCACTGCAACCCACTCTCAGGATGGAGAAGTCCAGCTTTTTCCATCCACGCACCAGCTTCTCCCCATTTTGCTGTAGCTAGAGACTGTCTTACCTCATGTTTCAGCACCAAGAACCCTGGTACGCAACCGCTGGGAGTGCATCTCCTTTGGCAAAACAGACATGCATAAGCCATTCAACCCAGCGATTCGATTCCCTTCTGGTTGCATATGAAAAAGGTCTAGATACACACATGCTCCAAAAGGCACAGACTAGAATGTTCACCACAACGCTATTCATAGTGACCCCCAAATGGAAACCCAATTGTCCATTAAGGGTAGAATGGAAAAACAAACTGTGGTGCAGTCACTTGATGGAATTCTGCACAGCAGTGAGAATGAACAAACCCGACTCAAGGGAAAGAAGCCAGACACAAAAGAGCAGACTATGTGATTCTTTTTACATAAAGTACAAAGACAGTGGAATCAATCCATGGTGTTGGAAGTCAATTACTCTTTCGCATTGTTTCTTCCGTCTCTGTTTACTGTACGTATATGAGATGATGGACGTTAACTGAACCTATTGTGATAATTATTTCACAATATATGTTAATCAAACAATCATGCCATACACCTTACACTTATATGTATCTCAATGATTTCTTGATAAAACTGAAAAAGAAAACATACTGACTGGGCTTCCCTGGTGGCACAGTGGTTAAGAATCTGCCTGCCAATGCAGGGGACACGGGTTCGAGCCCTGGTCCAGGAACATCCCACATACCACGGAGCAACTAAGCCCGTGCGCCACAACTACTGAGCCTACGCTCTAGAGCCCACGAGCCACAACTACTGAGCCCGTGTGCCACAACTACTGAAGCCCACGTGCCTAGAACCCATGCTCTGCAACAAGAGAAGCCACCACAATAAGAAGCCCATGCACTGCAACGAAGAACAGCCCCTTCCATCGACAGATGAATGGATAAAGATGTCGCATATATATACAATGGAATATTACTCAGCCATAAAGAGAAACAAAACTGAGTTATTTGTAGTGAGGTGTATGGATCTAGAGTCTGTCATACAGAGTGAAGTAAGTCAGAAAGAGAAAAACAAATACCATATGCTAACACATATATATGGAATCTAAAAAAAATAAAATAAAAAATGGTTATGAAGAGCCTAGGGAAGGACAGGAATAAAGATGCAAACGTAAAGAATGGACTTGAGGACATGGGGAGGGGGAAGGGTAAGCTGGGACGAAGTGAGAGAGTGGCATATACACACTACCAAACATAAAATAGATAGCTAGAGGGAAGCAGCCGCATAGCACAGGGAGATCAGCTCTGTGCTTTGTGACCACCTAGAGGGGTGGGATAGGGAGGGTGGGAGGGAGGGAGACGCAAGAGAGAGGAGACATGGGGATATATGTATATGTATAGCTGATTCACTTTGTCATACAGCAGAAACTAACACACCATTGTAAAGCAATTCTACCCCAATGAAGACGTAAAAAAAAAAAAGAGCAGCCCCTGCTCACTGCAACTAGAGAAAGCCCATGCGCACCAACAAAGACCCAACGCAGCCAAAAATAAATGAATAAAAATAAATTTTAAAAAAAAGAAAACATACTGACTGATCTACTTCCCGTCTTGTGACATTAGTTGCTCTGCGAGAGGAATGAGGAGTTTGCCCCAGTCTTACTTTCTTGGCGAGGAATCCAGAGAGCTCTGCATCTACCATGCTGGTGACAGAAATCCTATGCAAACCAACTTAAACAAAAAAGGAATTTATTGGCTCTCATAGCTGGAAGGAACACTCCGGTATTTGAAAAATTAAAGAAAGATCTTCAGCAATCGGTGGGAGCCGGGGACCGAATGCCACCAGGATTCTGTCTCTCTCCTTCCCTCTGTCTCAGCTCTGTGACCCCCTGAGTGTTGGCCTCAGCGTCTCCTGTTGCAGACACACCTCCTCCATGTTGGTGGAGGGGGAGAGAGCAAGGCGGATAGAAGCTAGAGATGCCAAGAACCCCAGTGAGGAAAAGAACTCTAATCCTAGGAGAGGATTCAGGATGGCTCTCTGGGATCACACATGTCCATCCTCTGGATGGATCACTGTTGCCAGGAGCATTGGCTACACTAATTGATGGGCCTGGATTATCCGTTTACTCCTGTTGGGGAGGGGGCTTTGGTAATTGAGAACCTCATCAGAGCCCCAAGGAGGGGAAGAGGAGCAGTTCCCCAAAGCAGGGACATTATTTTAGAAGAAGGAGAGAAAGGTTGCTGGGAAAACAAAAGAAGAGTAGATGCTTAAGACACACCCACCTGCCCAAGGAGAGAGGCCCCTCTAAGGGGTTCTTTCTACTAAAAGTTGCCCTGCATCTCGCTGGTACATTGAGTGAAACCAACCCCACTGCCCAGAGAAGTACTTCCCACTGAAATCCTCCAGGGGCCACTGTTCACACTGACCCCTGTGAATGGTGCCTCTTAAAGCCAGACAGTGTGTGGCAGCCCTGAACTTGACCATGTCTGGCTGGACCAGGGATGGGTGGCTGAGCCATGAAGGAAGCATTGAAAACGATGAAATACTTAGTGATAAATCTGACCAAAAATGTGCCAGACTGGTTCACTGAAAAATTAAAATATTCAATACACTGTTGAGAGAAATAAAAGAAGAAATGGGTAGACTGTGTACATGGATCAGAAAACCCAATATTGTTGACATATCAGTTCTTCCCCAAACTGATCTATAGATTCAATGCAAATCCCAATCAAAACTCCGGCAGGCTTTTACATGGATATTGACAAGTTGATTCTAAAATTCATATAAAGAGACAAATGACATAGAATAGCCAAAACAACTTTTAAAAGGAACAGCAGTTTGGAGAACTTACACTCTCGGATTTATAAATCTACAGGAATCAGGACAAATTGATGGAACTGACAGATGGACAAATAAATCAATGGAATAGAATAGAAAGTCCAGAAATAGACACATGCATATATGACCAATTTATTTTCAACAGAGGTGCCAAGGCAATTCAAATTTCAAAGATGTCCCCTTCCTAGTCCCTGACATACAGTAATTCTATGTCACCAAAACCTGGTTGGATGCTACAAAGGCAAAAATACAGATGACCCCACATCGCTGTGGTGTTGCCTGATCGTTTCCAACTAGATTTCCAGCTCCTGGAGCTCAGGCACCAGGACGGGGACACAGACCAGTGGGAGGCTTGAGGAGGACCAGGCCTCTGAGGGATATCGAGGGATGAGGGGTTAGAGGCAGAAGAGAGAGCTCAGATCATCTAGCTTGTTTTCTGGGCAAAGCCCCCAGGACAGAGAAAACCAAAATGTTCTGATAACATATTTCTTCCCCAGATTTCATCCTGGTAGAATTACTGGCCAGTAATTACCTAGCAAATTAGAGAATCTACCAGAACTGGTCCCTAATTAGAGAAAGTTGTCAAATGGGAACAGCGATCTCTGTTCTGTTTCATTTCCTCCCCCTCAAGCCAAATGTCACCGCTTCCCTTCCCCCACTGGGCCTTCCTGCTACTCTTGAGATGGGGGTTGGGGGTGGTTGAGGAGGTAGAGGCTCCTGTCTGTCGCCACCACTAGCACCAGCCCAGGAGGTAGTACCAGGGGCCTGTCCTGTGTTCCCAGGAGCCCCATGCCCTCACCACCTTGTTTTCGAATTTCTTGTCTCTTCTCCCACTAAACTACAGGCTCCGTGCGGGCATGGGTTTGTCTTAATTATCTTCCCATCTCCGGATCTAGCCCAGGGCCTGGCTTCCAGAGAAGGCTTAGAAAAGATTGTTGAAAGGATGAATCTGGGTCCCAGAGTGATAGCCTCCATCCAGGCACAGGGGAGGGGGCTGATCGCCTGACCTCAGCTGCCCTGCCATAGCCCAGAAACGCCATCCTGCCCACATCCCGAGGAGGAAGCCTGGCAGGAGGTGTGTGATCTCAGCCAGCCTCCTGCGTTCTGTGTTGCTCTGAAGTTGGAGACGTCAATTCTGGGTTGAGGGATCAGGGAAAGCTTCACGGAGCAGCTAGTGTTTGGTTTGGGGATTTCGAGTTAAGAGTAAATGCCAACAGAAGCAGCACACAGATGAGGAGATTGGTCTGGCTGAATTATTGGAAGTTTGCAAGAGGGAAGGAAGGCAGGAAGCCACGAAGGCAGGCAGGCAGGCAGGCAGGAAGGAAGGAAGGGGGGACGGAGGGGGGAGGGAGGAAGGGGGCTGGGGTTGTGATAAACTTTCAAAGACCATCAAGGAGTTTGGGCTGCCTCCCATAAGCCTTGGGAAACCATCCAGCAAAGACACTTCCGGAAGCTGAATCCAGAGTCGATGCTCAGGTGCTCACGATGGAAGCAAAAGGAGAAAGATGAGGGGCAGAGAACGGAGGCCTGAGGTGGGGCAGGGGAGATTGTACAGGAACTAGAGGAAGGCGGCTGTCACCTGTCATGGGGCAGGGACCCCAACAACTCTGATCGGACAGTGAAGGCAGGAGGGAGTGGGGAGTCAGTTAAACAAAAAGCCTCAACTTCTGTCCTAGCAAGTTCCCTTTTAGGAATTTACTCTGAAGAAATTATTCAACATGTGCATGAAGATCTTGAGTTCCATGATGTCTATCACAGTATTATTTAAAATAGTATTAACAAGATGGGGGGGGCTTCCCTGGTGGCGCAGTGGTTGAGAGTCCGCCTGCGGATGCAGGGGACGCGGGTTCGTGCCCCGGTCCGGGGGGAATCCCACGTGCCGCGGAGCGGCTGGGCCCGTGAGCCATGGCCGCTGAGCCTGCGCGTCCGGAGCCTGTGCTCCGCAACGGGAGAGGCCACAACAGTGAGGAGGCCCACGTACCGCAAAAAAACAAAACAAAACAAAACAAGAGGGGGAAAACATTATGCTAAATAAAAGAAGCCAGTCACAGAAGACCCCATCTTGTTTGGTCCCATTTATATGAAATGTCCAGAGCTGGCATATCTGTAGAGACAGAAAGCAGATTAATGGTTCCCTAGGGCTGGGGTTGGGGGTGGAGGGTGGATTAGAGGGTGACCACTAATGGGTACAGGGTTCAGTTTTGGGGGTGATGAAAATGTTCTAAAATTAGATTATGGTAATGATCAGACAACTCCAAATGTACTAAAAGCCACTGTATTGTACATTTAAAATGAATGAACTTTATGGTTTGTAAATTGTACCTCAATAAAGCTGATCAAATTGTTAAACAGGTCAGGGGGATACTGTGTACTGTGAGGAAAGTGGTTTCAGCTCAAAGCCGTGGTCAGCTCTGGACCCCAACAGAAAATGAAGCTGCCCTGCATTAGGGGATGGCATCCCTCTGGAAGAGAGAGGGACAAGGTAGCAGGGGACGGGACAGCCTCAGGGAAAACAGCTGGCTGGGAGCTGAGGGTGAGAGAAGAACCCACTGAATGTGATACTCCAAAGATGACTGTCATCCCAAGTCCCTCCCTGTGGACAGCCAAGCAGTTGGGGCCCAGCTGCCATGCTCTACTGCATGGTGGCTCTGCACCCAGCCACCAGGTCAGGTCCTGGCTGAGAAACAGAGGAAGGTGGGGTGCTCAGGTAGGGGCAGAAGAGAGAAAAGCAAGAAGAAAGAGCCCAACAGTCTTGGGGTTGAATCCCAGATCTGCCACTTAACTGGCTGTGTGACCTTGAGCAAGTTACTTAACCTCTCTGGGTCCCTGTTTCCTCACCTTCCTCAGGGGAGAGCAGCTGAAGTTATCAGCTTTAGCAGGTGTAGAGAATGGGGTGCAATGCCTTAAGGGCCCCCTGTCATAGGAGCTGTGCAGGGGCCTCATCACTCGCCGGGGTGAGCAAACCCTGGTGATGGGGGAGAGCCTCATGAGGTCACCAAACCTCCATGACCAGAGCCAGTGGGGGTGGAGCCAGGGGTCAATAAATCACGGATCCCAGAACTGCAGGGGGTACAACAGGAGGAAGAGGGGCTCCCCTGCAATGCCTGATGTCTCTCCTAGAATCCACCTCCCCACCCCACCACCCCCACCTGCCATTCCAGAAGCTTCCAGCATGAGGATCTTTCAGGCTTCTCCGAAGAAGACACTAATTAAACCTTAATTGACACAGCACTAATTAGCTTCTTAATTACATGGAACCACATGATTAGGCACTCAGCAGACACTAATTGTTCATTAGGAAGCAGCCTCCCCTCTCCCCCTTCCCTTTTCTAGAACCTACCAACTAAGGCACCTGAGGGGCCCCCAGACCCCAGCCCAGCCTCTGAGCCCATCCTGATGGTAGAGGGGGGGCAGCTGGATGAGCTCACGCTGCCCTGGCCTGAAGTCAGGCACCCTTCCGTGATGATCTAAATAATAACAGCTTCTACCATTTTGAGCATCTCAGATTCAGGAGCCTGTAGCCTTCCTCCTTCAAACCCCTGGCCCTGAATCAGGATGGAACTGTGGACTCTGGAGCCTCGAGTTTTGGCCTCCTTGGGGTGAGGGGAGCCCAGGGCAGGCCCAGCTTGGAGAGCAGGAGGACAGGGACCAGTGTGCATGAAATACCCTCCTTGGGCGGGTCAATCACCTCCCACAGCTTAGTGTCTGGAGCCTCTGACACCCAACAGAACAGTATTTTCCAGACGGGGAGACTGAGGCTCCATGAGAGTGAGAAGTGTACCTTGGGGGTTCACACAGCTAGTAAGCGATGGAGCCAGAGTCAGACATGGGTGTGACTCCAGAGCCAAGCTACTTTCTACTAGTCCTGCTGCTTTCCTGCAGAATTTCCCAGATCTCACGATGTACAGAACTGGGAACATCAGCCTCCATCGATACAATTTAACTTCTCTATAAGCCAGGAGCAGGGCCTCAGAGAGCAGGGAAGGTCCGCCTGGGTTCAGATCCCAGAACTTTCTAAGTTGCGTGGCATTGGGCCAGTTACCCTCGACCTCTTTGTGCCTCAGCTTTCTCCTTTCTAAAATAGGGATAATAATAGTACCACCCCCACCCCCACCCCCAAGGCTTGCTGTGAGGATTAGGTGAGTGAATGCATGAAAAGTGCCCAGAAGAGTGTCTGCCTTGCAAAGCCAGTGCTTTATAAGGGCGGTGGTCACTATTTTCTATAATGGAGGTTGTTGGTACCTCCAGGAGAGCACCTTGGGATTTGAGGTCTCCCACACCTCATTCCCACCTCTCAGATTTTCCTCTCCACTGTCTAGCCTTGGAAGCCACTCCCAATAGCTAGGATGTCACCTCCCCTTCCTGAGAATCTGCCCCCAGATGTGACCCTCTCTATATGCTTCCCCGGGTCCAGGCTGTGCTGGCTCCTGAGGGCCCCAAGGTGGCCAAGCCTACTGGCCAATGGGGGCACACAGATGCCCCAGCGCATCCTACCAGGGGTGTGGGCAGGAAGGGGAGCAACATCGCATATAGATCTAGTGACCATACATCTTGCTTCTCCCAGGACAGGCCTACTTTTTGCCTATTGCCCTGATGTAATTATTCATAGGGCCCCCTTCCACTTTTAAAGGGCCCAGATTTGGACAATAAATAATATGATGATCCTGGGACTTCCCTGGTGGCACAGTGGTTAAGAATCCTCCTGCCAGTTCAGGGGACACGGGTTCGATCCCTGGTCCGGGAAGATCCTACATGCCGCGAAGCAACTAAGCCCGTGTGCCACAACTCCTGAGCCCTCGTGCCACGACTACTGAAGCCCACGCGCCTAGAGCCCATGCTCCGCAACAAGAGAAGCCACCGCGATGAGAAGCCTGCGCACCGCAACGGACAGTAGTAGTCCCCGCTCGCAGCAACTAGAGAAAGCCCATATGCAGCAACAAAGACCCAACGTGGCCAAAAATAATTTTTTTTTTTTTTTTCGGTATGCAGGCCTCTCACTGTTGTGGCCTCTCCGGCTGCAGAGTACAGGCTCCGGACGCGCAGGCTCAGCGGCCATGGCTCACGGGCTCAGCAGCTCCGCGGCACGTGGGATCTTCCTGGACCGGGGCGCGAACCCGCGTCCCCTGCATCGGCAGGCGGACTCTCAACCACTGCGCCACCAGGGAAGCCCCAAAATTAAATAATTTTTTAAAAATGATATCCTGAAACGGAGCAGGACCCTATGGTCCTTCCTCCCCTCATGCCTTCCACCTGCCTTTTGTCTGTGGAAAAACTTTAGCCAAAGAATAAGTTTAATCAGAGAAGCAAGCAAATGCAAAAACAAAGGAAAACAGTCCGGCAAGACTAACTAATAATAGTGTAGTCATTATGCAGAGCCAAGGAACTTTAGTTCCTCCTCAGGGGCTGTAGATAATATTCTGAGCCATACCCTGTGAGCTCTTCTAGATCCTGAAACCCCCAGCAGGTGGAAGAAGTTAACTACATGATGACCAGACAGTAGCCATGATATAAGCTGCCACAATTCTGAGAACCGGCCTCAAGGAAATGGGAACAAACCAACCCTGGAACTGAAGATTAACTGTACCTAAAACAATCAAGACGATGCTAGTTAGACCACCGCATGACCAAATTCAAGAGGACTGTCAGAGCTGACTGTGCTGTTTTGGCGTATGTAACCCCCTCCCTCAGCCTATAAAAGCTCTTGCCCACTGGTTGTACAGGGGGTCGGAGTCGGCCTTTGGACAGGCATCTGCCCTCCCCTCCACCCTGGTTGCCGGCATCCAAAATAAAGCAAACTTTCCTTTCCACCAACCTTGCCTCTTTATTGCCTTTGGAGCAACGAGCAGCCGGACCCCACTTTCAGTTATAATCCCATAGTGTACACACCCTCCCCTGCCCGCCATTGGCCAGGTGCTGTCCACACCAATGGGCTGGAGGCAGTGTTCACCCATCCCAGAGACTCCTCAGCCTGAGGGGTAGGGTTGTTGGGACCCCCTCCCCTGACAGAAGAGGAAAAAACAAAAGCATGAAGATATGGGTGGAGGGCTTCCTCAAATTCCTACCACCAGAAAGGGGAGGAGTTGAGGTGCTAACCCACAACTGGGGGGGCCTCGGAAGCCCACGCCCCTTCTCCTCCTGCCCTGCCAAGCTCCTCCTCTGAGTTGGCAAGAGGGCACTACAGAAGAAGGGTCGTGTGGGATGAGAAGGTCTAGGGGTACATGTGGGGAGAGTGGCTGGCGCACACTGGGATTTATGAAAAGGAGTGAAAGCAACTCGGTGTCTGGAGGAAAGGCTGCTGGGGGCGGGCAGTTCTGGGGGCGACAGGTGACTGAGTGGATTGAGAGAGCAGGTGAGAGAGAGGAACCTGGGGACAGGGGCTTAGGCCAACTATCCAAAGAACTATCCGACCAGATGAAGCGTATTCCCTTATTTGTGTTCCACCACTGGCCTAAGGACTCGAGATACAGGGTCGGGGGGCCCCAAAATGCCTGAACCGAGAGCTTCATGGAGGATGGGGCACTGATGTTGGCTGGGTATCGAAAAAGGCACTGCAAGTGGGAAGAGCTTGTGCAAAAACTGAAAAAATACATCTCTGATCTCTTCGAGGATGATGAGTGGACCAGCTTGGCAGGCCTGGGACGCTTTAACAGAAATGAAGCCAAAGGGGATATTGTGGCCTGTTGGGGAAAGCTTTGGGTGCCCTGGTGAGCATTTATTCCTTATGGAGGAATCCAAGGGAACCAGCCCCTTGGGTGCAGCCATGCTGGCTTCAGGGTTGGGGGCAGAGATTTGCTCACGGCCCCTCGACACCTCCTCCCATGCCTTCTTGCCCTCCTGAGTCCTCTGCTGGTCCCTTTCCAGAGGGCCAGGCCTGGTCTCCAGGGCCAGGATGCTCAGGACGACTCACCCCTTCGCTAACTGGTCCTTGGTTGGGGGAGGAAGAGGTGAAGATGCCCCAGCATCGTAGGGAAGTGCCGGCCACCCCACCCCCATCCCCACCAGGTCCCTGGTGTGGCTGCAAGAGACACAGCAGTTAGGTCAGAACGCCCCTCCATATGCTCCTCCCCCTCCTCATTATCTGGAAACTGTTACAGTGTATCAAGGAAAGCCCCCTGGGGGCGTTTTCCCATCTGTTGCTGTATTTCTGACACATGCTGCTTGCCCACCTGGAATTCCCGGGCCCTCCTCTCATCTCATCTCAGCCCTTCCTGTCCTTGGACAAGTTACCTAGTCTCTCTGGGTCGTAATGTGGACTTGACAGTACCCACCTCCTGTGAGCCAGAGAAGAGTCAAGGGATTAATTCATACCAAGTGTTTAGTGCAGGGCCCAGCACAGAGTATGTTGCTCAATTAATGGTGGCTACAGTTCTTCTCAAGGCCCAGCCCAAAGCCCTCTTCCTCCAGGAAGCCCTCCCTGACCACCCCAGGCTTAAGTGGGCACTCTGTCTTCTGCTTTCCACTGTCCATCCTTCACTGCTTGTCACATCCTGACGTGCACCCTTTGTTGCCGATACACACTTTGCCCTGACATCTATTGGGAGCTTACCATGTGCCAGGCACAAGTGCTTTACATCTGTTAATTCATTTAACACTCACAACATCCCTAGCCCATTTTACAGAGGAGGAAAACAAGACACAGAGAGGTTAAGTAACTTGCCCAAGGTCACACAGCAAGTAAAGTGATGGACCCAGGCCAAGAACCCAGGCAGTCAAACTCCAAAGTCCATGCTTTTACCCTCTACTATAATCAGGTTGATAAACGTTTGCCCAGGGCGGGGTGGGGGGTGGTGGGATATACACATGACAAGTACCATGGGCTTTGTGGAGTTTCCAGTTTCACTGCTATGCACACTTGGGGCTCTATACCAGGGCTGTGCATGTGTGGTCATTGCACGTGGATCATGTCTGTGCAGAAATGTGTCAAAAGGCTGCATGTTGTATGCACAGAGAGCTTAGACACCACACTTTCAGAGTGTGTGCACATCTGTACAATGTCTGTGTGTGCACCCGGTGTGTATTTCTGCACTGGGGGGGAGGCTTGTAAGAGGGCACATCACACGCCTTTGTGTAGCTGTCATTCTTCCTTAACAATAGTTAACTACTTGGGAGGGAAGTGGAGCAGGACTTACTTCCCCTTCTTTAGAAATTGAGATGCAGCTGCACGACTAGCACCCTGTGTGTGCATGGAGTATGAACAGCATGTGATCCAAGCACGTGTGTAACCGTGTGTGTGTGCTAAGTACACCCACGCATCTGTGTGTCGACAGTGCCTGGGTGAATGTCCACACGGTACGTTGGTAGCCGTATTTGGGTGCACAGAGATTGTATGTGACCCGGGTGTGATAAATATACGTGCATATGCCAGGCGTGCACGTGTCTGTACTCGGAGAGATGTATAAGCAGGCACACATGAGAGGAAGCGTGGCGGGTGCCAAGACTGCAAAGTAAGACAGACCTGACCTCCGCTCCTGCCTCTGCCGCTGTCCAGCTGTGTGATCTTGGACAAGTTGCTTCATCTCCCGAAGCTCAGTGTCTGCCTCATAAAGTGTGACTCAACCTCCCAGCTCAGGAGAGTTGGGAGGGTGAGAGAGAACAGACCTGAAGCACGGTAGGCACTGAACATATGTGCGCTATTTGAGGACGTGTTTGTGTGCACACGTACGTGTGTGCCACGAAGGTGTGTACGTGGACCTTTGTGTGTTCCCAGGGTATGGAGTGTCGGGGGTGGTGAGTGTAATGGGTGAGCACGGTGTGCTGGGCACACGAGGGTGTGTGCTCAGGCTGCGAGGGACACAGTGGTGTAACTGCGACGCGTGTGACTGTGTGTGCGCCGTTGCACACAGTGTGTGCATGGGGGGCCGGGCCCCAGGCCCCTGCTTTTGGGAGGGGCTGGAGTTGGGGGGCCTGTTGGGGCGTAGGGGGTATCTCTGGCTGTCAGGCCCGCGGTGGGCGGGGGGCGCCCCCGGCGGCGGTGATGGAGCGCCCCGCTCTCCCGCCAGGGCTGCCAAAATACAGCGAGACAGGGTGTAATTACCGGCACTTACCGCGGCCATTACCCCCCTCGCCGCCGCGCGTGACACACGACCCGTCAGCTCGGCGTTCGCACCATTAAGGGGCCTCATTAGCATCCCGGCTCAGAAGCAAAATTACCCTCACTGCTCATTTCAAGATGTCATCAATTTTAATTTAGGGCCCCAAAGATAGTACAATGGGAAGGCCCTCCCGGCCCCGCCGCACACGGGAAGGGAGGAGAGGATGGGGGAGGGGCGGGGGCAGCCAGGCCAAGGTGCGGGGGGAGGGAGGAGAAGGACAGCGGTGGGGCGGGTAGCAGAGGCCCGGCGGGGTGGGGAGGAAAGCGCTGGTCTCCCCCTGCCCCCAGAGAGGTCCCCAGGCTAGGACCTCCGCTGGCGCCCCCTGGGGAGGAAACCGGAATTGCAGGGACAACCAGGGACAGGGCCCTGACCCACCCGCCCCTCGAGGGCCAACTGAAAGTAAGTCTGGAGCCACACCTTGAGCAAGATGCTGTGCCTGGCATTTCCCTTCAGTTATTCCTTTAATTCCCACAACAACCTTGGGAGGTAGAGATGGCGGTCCCCAGCTACAGAAGGGAAACCGAGGTAGAGAAAGCCTCCTCCACTCCCCTGCACACGGCAAGCCACGGCAGAGCCCACATTTCAACACAGGCCCGTTTGGTTTGCTGCTCTCTGCCTTCCTGGACCCAAAACCTGTGCCTCGTGGAACAGTCTCCTGGTCAGTGCCTGGGCCCCCCAGCTTCACCTGCTGACAGTCTCCCCAGCCCTCTGGTCCACAGGCAACCTTCGCACACTGTGCCTGGAACGCCCCCTCCATCTCCTTGCCAGCCTGGTCCCTCATGATTCAGTTTAATACCGCCTCTGCCTTCCTGTAACCCCCTTGCTGAATCATCATGGCTGTTCATGTGCCTGTCTCCTCGCTCCCACCTGCCTGGGGACTGGCTCCTAGAGAGTAGGGACTGTCCCTTATCCACCAGGGCATTCCCAGCACCCAGCACAGAGCTGGCTCTCAGGAGTGCTCAAGGTTTGCTGAGGGAGTGAATAACCACTATCTCGCAGCCAGTCTTCCTGCCCTCAGGTGGAGGCGGGCTGCTGTCTAGGTGGAAAGGGACCGCAGACGTCTCCCCAGCCCACCCTCCACCGCTCAGATGAGCACTGGGGCTCAAGATGTGGTCGGTGGGCCCTTGAGAAGGGCTATTTCAGTCTGTCCGAGATGGCACAAGAGGGGGCATGCCACAAATGTTTGAGTGACTGAATGATTGAACACATGGATGAATGCATAAGTGGGTGAGAGACGTCCTCCCCAGGGTGCTTTCAGGGCTCTCCAGTGTCAGAAGTCTTAGCTATTTCCTCTCTCCAGGCCTCACAGCAACTTGACTTATCAGCACTCCTGAGACATTTTCATTTTACAAGCAGAGCCTGGGCACATGCTATGCCCTTAAAGAGCCTCTCTCTTCTGAAAGGGGAACCACACAGGCCAATGGAGATTTTCCAGGAGGCGGGGGGGAGCCTTCTTGCTATTCCACCCGGCTCCACCACCCCAGTCTGTCTTAACTCATAATGGGGTTCAGGTCAAGGCCCTGAACCCGGTGGGCCTCGGTTTCTCCAAGTGTAAAGGAGGAGGCCGTAACCCACACCGCAGCTTCTCAAGCTATGGTGCACGGCTCAGCGACCAGGCGGCAGGAGGAGGGCCAGGCTGAGGGCAAAGGGTACTGCCAAACACCACACCTGCCCCGACCCAGACCGGGTCCCGCCTGCCTCCCCTGCTACCCACAGCCCCTCCAGCTCCCTGGCCACCTCCAGAGTGAGAGGAGGGGGAAGGACCCCCATCCTGAGCCCTGAGACAGGGTCCTCGCTTGCGGCAGGCACCACTCCCCGGCCTCACAGAAGACAGATCGCTCCCTTAATCACTCTGGAAAAGAACCCCAAGCCGATATAATATTATAATTAATTAATTCACTAAAAAGGTATTAAATTTCTCTCCCCCCTGAATATTATCTGAATTCATTGACCTTTAGAAAAATCACCCTCTAATTGTAACCAGGTCCAAAAGCATTTGCAGCCCGTCCCTTTTACATTAATAATATCTTCCCGGACTCGGCTCTGGCTGCTTAAATATTGTATAAATTTCACTGCCCCCCTCAGAAAAGAGAGAGCAAAGAAAAAAGATGAGGCTGGAGGAGCCCGAGAGGGGGATGGGGGCTGGACCCTGGGAGGTGAAGGTCTCAGGAGGTGAGGGACAGGAGGTGAATTGAAGGAGCTCTTTCTAGCTGCTCCAGCTGACATGCCAGGTGGCATGGAGGGGCCCGGGCTCTGAGATGGGGAGGGAGGCATGGGTTGGGAGCAGGAGGGTTAAACTTAGGGTTCGTTGTTAGGAGGCTATGTGGGGGGTGATATCCATAGGGTATATGAGACGCTTATCCAAGCCAGTATCTCCAAACAGTGAAGAATCTCTGATTTAAAGGAACGGTGGGTGAAAAATCTACAAACAATAAATGCTGGAGAGGGTGTGGAGAAAAGGGAACCCTCTTACATCATTGGTGGGAATGTAAATTGATACAGCCACTCTGGAGAACAGTATGCAGGTTCCTTAAAAATCTACAAATAGAACTACCATACGACCCAGCAATCCCACTACTGGGCATATACCCTGAGAAACCATAATTCAAAAAGAGTCACGTACCATAATGTTCATTGCAGCTCTATTTACAATAGCCAGGACATGGAAGCAACCTAAGTGTCCATCAACAGATGAATGGATAAAGAAGATGTGGCACATATATACAATGGAATATTACTCAGCCATAAAAAGAAACGAAATTGAGTTATTCGTAGTGAGGTGGATGGACCTAGAGTCTGTCACACAGAGTGAAGTAAGTCAGAAAGAGGAAAACAAATATCATATGCTAACACGTATATATGGAATCTAAAAAAAAAATGGTTATGAAGAACCTAGGGGCAGGACAGGAATAAAGACACAGACGTAGAGAATGGACTTGAGGACACGGGGAGGGGGAAGGGTAAGCTGGGACAAAGTGAGAGAGTAGCATGGACATATATACACTACCAAATGTAAAATAGATAGCTAGTGGGAAGCAGCAGCATAGCACAGGGAGATCAGCTCGGTGCTTTGTGACCACCTAGAGGGGTGAGATAGGGAGGGTGTGAGGGAGATGCGAGAGGGAGGAGATATGGGGATATATGTATATGTATAGCTGATTCACTTTGTCATACAGCAGAAACTAACACACCATTGTAAAGCAATTATGCTCCAATAAAGATGTTGGGGCGGGGGGGGGAAAGGAATGGTGGGTGATGGAAACTTGAGAAATTCCAAGAAGGACATACTGAGGTCCTGTTTCTCCCCACTCCATCCCCACCCCAGACTTCACTCCACTTCTGGCTTCCCAGATAGCCCCTTTCTACAGATGGTGGAGCAGGCCTTGGAGGAGATGCTGTTGGATGTCCAACACTTCCCCATGCTGAGGAAGTGGGTATAAGGAGCCGAGAGCCAGTGCCACCCCCGGCCTGTCCTCAACAGGGCCTGGAGTCCACTCTTGGCCTTCTATCTGAACAAGCAGGGAAATGCTCCACAGACATCAGGGGTAGAAAGCCACCTTCCTGTGTGTACACCACGGTGAGGGTGTCTATTTTACTTCATGGGCCTCGGATCCCAACTTCCTCCCAGTACAAGAGGTGAGAAGCCAGTAGCTGGTGGGGGAAGGACAGGCAGATACAGGGAGTGGAGCTGAGGTATACACCCAGTATACCTGCTTGGCTTTGGGGCTCCACAGGGGACCCAAAGGAGCTGCAGCTGCTTGTCCTCCCCCAACCTGGCTTGGACCCCTTCCCAGACCCCACTACCTTTTCACACTTTGGCTTGTTCTCAAGGCCGTGGGGGTTTTCCTCAGTGAAACGAGGGGGTTTGACAGGTCCGTCTCTGCCTTCACACCAATCCGTCACCCACTCCACCTTTTTACAAACAGTTTCCCCATCGTGGACCTGACGTCTGGAACGGTGTTGTCTACCAAGTAAAGGGTGTGGATGAAGACTGTATCCTCTTCTTATTTAATCAGAGACGTTCATAACCACCGGTCAGAAGCTGTTGGCCGACGCCATTCCAGCCACAAGCTAAGGGTCATGCAGACCAGTCTCAGATACACGAACGCTTTCTGGTGGCTTGCTGAAATTCTGGAGGTAGCCTCTGTGCCTGCTTGAACCAAACCTGCAGGGCCCACAGGCAGACAGCTTGAAAAGCACAATTAAGCTGAGACATCGGCCCCACCCACCCCTGCCAGGGGAGCCAGCAGCTGCCCGCTCCTGGCTCTGTGGCACCCTCCTGTGGGCAGAACCCCCCCCACACTCAATCCCCAGTGCTGCCCCATGGGCTGGCTATCCAGACCCTGCTTCCCAAGCTGCAGGTGGTGGCCAGGCTGAAGGAACCTCGGGGCAGGAAGCCTGCAGGCAGGTGGAGGGGGGATACCATGGTCCTGAGGGGCTGCTTGAGGAAGCAGGAGGGCAGCTCTTCACTCCACTGAGTCAGTCCCCAGGGTGAAGGGGGAGAACAGATGGGGGTAGGAGAGAGTCCTCAATGCCCTGAAGGATGGCCTTGGGATTTCCACACCCCCATGCCTCCCCCATCAGGTATCTCCCAGCCAGAGTCCAGGACCTGCCCCAGGAGGGGCTGAAAAGGAGGTTCCCGGGCTGTGGGCAGGTCCCGGCAGTAGGGTGGCACCTGGAACTGGAAGGAGGTGCCAGCACCTGGGCTGGCTCCAACTCACAAGGTCATCCACGGCTCCATCTGACCTTGAGATTAATCCCCAGCCCAGCCGCCATCAGCACCCACACACCCGGCCCCCTTTCCTTCTCTCCCTCACACATCAATTGTTCCAACGTTGATTCAATCTCCCATTCTGCAAGGAGGAAATTGCCCACTTAGCCATTTTCATCCTGGGATTTTTCTTTTTCTTTTTTTTTTAATTAGGCCCCTTTGGCCTCATAGGGCCCCATGAGGGGGAAGCCACTTTGGCCTTTGCCTGAAGAGACTGTGAGCAGTTGAAGGAGAACCAGGGAAAGCCCCCAGAGACCCTCTCCTCCCTCCCCCCAAGAAACCCAGGGCTCAAAAAGCTCCCCCTTCACCTGTCTCTGCCCCAAGCCCATCTCCCCATCCTGGGTGAGGTCATAAAGTCCCAGGATCTTGGAACAGAGGCCCCAGGAACTATCGTGCAGTGAGGGAGCTTTAGACCAGAGAGAGAAAAGGGTTAGTGGGGGCCTGACTGCCTGATAGTGCCGGAGCAGAACCCACGGCCTGGGCACCACCCAGCGTCCTGTGCTCCCACCTCCTCCCAAACTGGTTTCCATGGTCCCTCTTTCCCCAAACCCATAAAAGGATGCAGCCCCTCACTTCCTAGGGAGCCTGTATGGAGGGGAAAGAACTGGGGGTGGGGACAGGAGAAACATGCCCCCCATCCCCGGCCAGGAGTAGCCTGGACCCACAGTGCTCAGGAGGAGCAGTTAGGAGCAGTAGACTTGGTTTACAAGCAACAGGGTCTCCCACATCACCCGGGTCAGCGGTCTCAGGCCACAGCTGGAGGTGTGAGACCAGCAGGGCTGTGGCGCCACCTTGTGGCCGCGAGGAGGGACAAGGCCCCCGGCAGCTCCCAAGCCCCCGAAGTAAGGCTAGATCTCCAGCTTCCCATGGGGCAGGGCTGGGGAGTTGGGGGAAACTAGGTGATGGCCTCAGTCCCTCCTGTCTGTATCCCCCCTTCCCTGATCCCCATGGGGGCATTTGAACTCTGAATCCAGAAAGGAGCCCACTGGGTTGAATCCTCCCATCTCTCTTGTCCCCAGAGCCCCCTCCAAAGAGACAGGACAAACAGGTACAAAGCACAGTGTTTACTAAAGGCACAAAGTGGGGAGCCTGGAGGGGAGCTGCTCTTCCAGCAGTGACCCCACTCTAACTTGAACCCAGCGCCTCCTCTTCTGGCCACCCCCGCCCTCACACTACTTGGTAGAGAGCTGTTAGCACCAAAGGGGGGTGGGGGGAGTGCCAGGCTGGAGGACGGGCTTGTTGCCATCAGAGTCCAGAAAGGCAGGCCTGGGCACCCCCTGGACCAGTCACTGCCTCCAAGAAGGAACTTCTGGACCCCTGGTTCCAACGAGTCCTCCTTCATTGGTGGGGGGACCAGGCTCAGAAGGTAAGACCTCATCTTACCTCCAGCACACCCTGTATCCTCCCTCGCCCTCATGATTTCACCTCCGGGAGCCGGGCTGAAGGCCTATTCCTGCCCAGCCCCATCAAGAGGGCTGCCCCTGGGTGGGGGGCTTCCGACCCCATGGACTGCCAAGGACACTAAGCCCAAACAGGGAGCCGACAGGGCGGAGTGAGGCAGGGCAGGGGCTACTTCACACACAAGTACAGGCTGGAGGGTGGGAGGGAGGTGGCCCTGGCTCTCCCACCCCCCAGGCCCACCCCCGTGGCCCAGGTCACAGCACGTCGCCCTCCTCCATGCTGAAGCTGCTCCTGCGGCTGCTGGCTTTGGAGGCCTCGGGAGACATGGTGGAGAAGAGGGGGTCGGAGGCCAGTGGTAGCAGTGAGTCGTCCAGGAGCATGAGGTCCAGATCCTTCTTGGACAGGTTGGGGAACGGGGAGCCATGCTCTGGCCCCAGAGGTTCGGGGTAGCCCGGGGGCCCTTCGTTGCCCCCGCCCCCAAAGCTCAGGCTGTGGCTGAAGTCCAGGTGGTGGAATGGGGACGGTGGCTGGGCTGGCTGGGCTGGCGGGGGCAGCTGGGCCTGGGGGGGCAGAGCCGGCAGTGGCTCAGGGTCGGGGACCTCGGCCCCCAGCAGCAGGGCCTCCCCCGGACCCTCCTCGCTGGGTAGCTCCTGCTTCACCACCTGCTGGGCCAGCTCGGCCATGTTCATGCCTGAGGGCGAAGTGGTGGGGAGGCCGTGCACGCGAGCCTGCATCTCCAGCTCCTGCAGGTGCGGCAGACAGAGGCTGGAGGCACACACCCGTGGGCACCTGTTGCCCACCCCCCACCTCCGCTGCAGCCCTTGCCCCTCCCTTTGTGGCACCCAAGACCACAAAATGTCTCAGCTGGGAGGAAGCACAGGGCAGCTCTAGAGTCTAGACCAGTGGTTTTTCAAACTACAAGTCGCAACTCATGAGTGGGTTGGGAAACCACTACAGTGAGCCTTGACCAGCTCTCTATTTTTTTTAATTGAAATAGACTTGCCTAGATTAGACTAGATGAGAAATTATCAGAATGCACTGCATCTATTAAGGATGAGGGTTCTTTCATGAAACTTTGATTTTTCACTTTGAGTATGGCTATGTGTGCTAGATTGTAATGTGAATTGTATTACCTACCATAAGAGAGAGAATTTTAAGCTGTAGTCCAGCTGCCCTTTGTATAGGTGACCAGCCTCAGGTGCAAAGAGGACAAGAGGCCTTCAACACAGAGCCAGGACTAGGCAGCTCTAGGTGGTAGGATGGACTCTCCCAAGCATTTGTTCTTTCTCTTGTCCCCTGTGGTGATTCTTAGCATTACCCACCATAAGGTCCCAGCTCTCTGCCTCCCACAGGGGTAGGTTTGCCCTTTCCTGCCCCCTTGACGTTAGGTATAGGCATGTGCTTGCATTGATGGAGGAAATGTGAGCAGGGTGACACACGGCTTTAAGATCCAGCTCAAGATGTGCCTGTCCGTCAGCTTGGGTCCCAGAATGAGGGTCTCACGGAACAGGCCCTCCAGCTGACATCTGTTGCTTAAAGCTGCTGGGGATTGTTTGTTACCAAACTATAACATCCTGACTGATACGTCCTCCCTCCCCATGGGCATCATCCCCATGTCTCCAGCTTCAGAAGTATAAGCACTGCCCCTGGGGTCAGGACTCAGGCCAGGGGTCAGGAGTCAGAGCTACCCAAGAAGTCCAAGTTCAGGGGCCAGACCTGGATGCGGAGCCAGAGCTGCTTGTTGGTCATCTCCAGGCGCCGAGAGTGGTTCTCCAGCTCCCGGGACTTCTGCAGGTCCTTCTGCATCCTCCGGATGTAATCAACAGAAGCCTTGAGGATGGTGCCCTTGTTCCAGCGCACATCCCTGCAGGCCAGGAAGAATCAGAGGTGCATGCTCAGAGGAGGGGGCAAGTATTTGCCAGGAGCTTAGTGGGTGGAAGTAAAACCCTGTTCGGGGGCTTCCCTGGTGGCGCAGTGGTTGAGAGTCCGCCTGCCGATGCAGGGGACACGGGTTCGTGCCCCGGTCTGGGAGGATCCTGCATGCCGTGGAGCAGCTGGGCCTGTGAGCCATGGCCGCTGAGCCTGTGCATCCGGAGCCTGTGCTCCACAACGGGAGAGGCCACGACAGTGAGGCCCGCGTACCGCGCAAAAAAAAAAAACCAACTCTGTTCGGAGCTTATGTCACCTCTCCCAACTTTGCCCCAAATCCCAGATCCAGCCAACCCCTACTATCTCCATCTGCACAGAACGGGCTTTCCCAGGTAACTATGGTGCCACCACCCACGTCACTAATCCCAGGCACCAAGCAATTCGAAGCAGCCTTCTTCCCCAGGCCTCCCATCCCTGCCACCAAAACCCACACCCACACTCATCCTAGACTCTCACTACTCCTGTCCCTGGACCACCTCTGCCCCAGTCCTGTGGCCTTGCCAAACTTTCCCCAGCATGACTCCAGCATGACTCCTCCTTCAGGAAGTACCCCTGACCCCACTCTCACTTCTGGGACATCTGCTCCTCTGTCTTGAGCCTTCCTTATTTGGGGGAGGGAGGAATCTTCTTTTCCCCAATAGATGATAAGCTCTTTAAGGCAGCAACCAAGGGATTCTCTTCCCATCCCTTCCCCCTGGCAACCAGCAGATAATACCTGTGAGCTGCTGCCCTCCCTTCCCTTCCTCCAGGAAACCCACTCACAAGTCGTTGGCCTTGGGGATCAGCATTCCCAGCTCCTTGATGCGGTCATTGATGTTGAACCTCCGTCTCCTTTCAACTAAAAGTAACACATTCCAGGAGGGGCCATTAGGGGGATGAGGACCCCACCTGGGATGAAGGGTCCAGCCCAAGCAGGGATGCCTTAGTCCTTCTGGGAAGTAATGGGTGACCAACCAAATGGGATTTCTGTGGGGGTGAGGGGGTCGGGGGCAGGTCGGACACAGCTAAGGGGGTCAGGCAGTAGCGGGTGAAGCTGCCTGGGAAAGACTCTCTCTCTCCACTGCCCAGAACTCCTTCCCAGACTCCACGCCCTGAAGAAAACAATCTGATAAACTCATTCCCTCTGAAGTGCTGGGAATTTCTTGACTATCTCTTCCCTGGAGCACCTCTCCCACCCCTTCCTAGAAAGGGCTGACGGGAAGAGGGCTGTGCTGAACCCAGTGGCACCAATGCCAGGATTTTAAGGCCTTGGGTAGGGAATCCTTCCTAGAAGCTGTGCAGGTCAGAGTGGCTTTTGAGCCAGCCCAGGTGAGGGGAGGAAGAGGGGCTGGGGAGACTCACTGAGGTTGTGATTGTCTTTTTTCTGTCGCTCCTTGGCCAGGGCCCGGCTCTCAGCATCTGGAGAACAGGAGAGGAGAAAGGAGCTGGGAGGGGAAGGGAAGTGGCAGGACTCGGGAGCTGGGGCGCAGGGAAGCAGCGGGCTGGTACCTGTAAGCTCTCGCTTCTGGGTCAGGTCGGCTGGGCAGGAGCTGCTGGTGACGCCCACCAGGGAGGTGGTGACCTGGGGGTCTCCACTGTACACATTTAGGTGACTGCTGGACAGGGGCAGCTGCAGGGTGAGGTGGGGAAGGGTACCCGATGAGCAGTCCCCTGTCTTCGGGGGGCTCTCCCCAGGGCCCATCGTCCCAGGATTCCCCGGGACACTGGGGGAGGCTGTGCTGGGGTCACCCAGGGCAGAGTCCAGAGCTGAATAACAGGCAGCCCCTGCCCTCAAGGAGCAACCAGCCAGCGCTGGGAAGCAGCTGGAGAGAGAGGAGATAGTGGGTGAGAGGATTTCCCCCAGGGCCTTTGGAAGCCAAGGGGAGGGGCACCTAATCTATTCTGGAGTTTCTGGAAGGTTTCCAGAGGGCGTGGTGAGGAGGGCACTCGGCAGGGGGATGGCTGAGCAGGGAAGCGGCCAGGACACAGCATGAGGTCACAAGCACCTCAAGCTGAAGGAGCGCAGTGGTGGCAGGGGGCGGGGGGCGTGGGGGGAGATCCTGCCGGACACTGGAGGGTGGGTTCCACTTGCAGCGACCCTGGGACTTGGTGATGAGCAGCCATTGGGGGTTTAAACGGGCCCCACAGGGACAGGTTTTGGCTCTGGAAAGATCTTCCCAGTTCCTGCCACACATTCACGCAGAGCAAATCACAGGCCCAGAACCCTGCAGGGTACCCTGGCCCCCACTAAAGGCGCCAGATGCTCTGCCCTCCTCTCTAGCCTCCCATCCCCCGATGCCCCTGCTGGCAGCAGGCTTCCGACCCACTGGCTCCGGCCAACTCCTGATGAGCCCCCCTGGGCACTGTCACCAGGCAGCGGGGATTGAGGACTGACTCCTTGACTTCCCTCAGCAGCATAGGCTGGGGCCCAAGGGGCAGGAGTGAGCAGCTAAGGTTCAGGGATCTCCAACAAAGGGAAGGGGATACCTGCAATTCCACCTGCTCAGTGTAAGTACCTGTCCCCCTTGTGCAGAGCTAGCCCCCAATTTCTTGCCTTATCTAATTTTCCCACCAGCCCGTGGGTAGAAGGCATCATCCCCAGGGGCTCAGAACAGTTAAGGGACTTGCCAGAGTCACAGCCAAAGCCAGAATCGAGGCCTCTTGATTCCAAGCCTGACCCCTTCCCACCTGCCCTGTCACCTCTGCCCAGGAAGCCCAGAGAGCATTAACGCTGCCAGGAGGCTGCCGGAGGGAGGGAACCGAACCAGCCTGAAATCACTTGCCCCTTGGAGTGAGGGACACAGGCCTGTGCTTTCTGGGTCCTGGGCTTGGTAGAAGAGGGGGCCCCATATCTCAGAGAAATTCATCAGCTCCAGGCCTTCCTGGGGCCACACTGCTCCCCTCAGTACCAGTGCCTCCTGCCCCACCCCCGACCCAGGAAGCCTTCCCCAGCCACGTCTCCCCCCAAGCCCCACCATGCACGCAGGCTAAGGTGCACTCTCTGGATTCACAGTTCTGCCGGACCCTGGGCCCTCGTCACATGATTTGATGGAGGTGACTCTCATGTCTGTAGGAGATATTCTAGTTCTCTCCAGGCTCACAGCCGCTGTAGGGCCACTGCCCCGCCCTCTGACACACCCACCCCTCCCTGGCCAGCAATACCGTATTGGGAATCTGAGTTTCGGGATTGATGAAGCCCAGGACATCGTCCAGACACATAATGTTGTCGATGACGTCAAACTGAAAGGGAAAAAATAGTCCATGTTGGGGGGTGCCTACTCGGAGAAAGGCAGGGGAAAAGCGGCACTGGGACAGCCACTGACCTGAAGGGACCTTGGCGCCCACCTCACCCCATCTGCTCACCTGGGGGGAAGGAAACAGACCCAGAGAGAGGATGAGCTGTCCAGGTCCCCCAGGCCCCAAGGCCCAGGCCAGGGCTCTTCCCAAGGAGCCAAGTTGCCCAGGCAGATGGCTTTATATACCTTCTGTCAGGACATGGCTTTGCAGGTGTGCTGGGCATTCCTGTATGAGCCTCCTGTTTCTCCCTAGCAGGGGTTTCCAAAGTAGGGATGTTTCTCCTGGGAGACTGAGGCTCCTTGAGGACAGGGCTGTGTCTCCCCTCAGACTGGGGCTCCCCGAGGGCGGGGCTGCGTCTCCCCTCAGACTGGGGCTCCCCGAGGGCAGTATCTTGCCTCTGCCATTAGACTAGGAGTCCCAGGAGCACGGCACGTGGCCCCAGCTCTGCTGGTGGCAGGCACCGGCCAGCTCCTCACTCACCTCCCGCTCAGGGTTGGAGCCGATGTGCAGCATGGCCATGGGGCTGTTGGGGGCACTGTTGCCGGCTGAGGACGACAGCACGTGTCCAGCCCGCACGCCCGGGGAGGTGGCTGGCAGGGGCTTTGGGGAGGCCTGAGCAGGGCTGATGTGCGCAGCAAACTTGTTCCCATAGGTCTCAGACAGGTACTCCCGCACCTTCTGGTCCCGGGACTGCTGCAGGTGGTAGGAGGTGGGGTTCTCCAGGTAGGACTGCACCTGGAGGGTGGAGGAGGTAAAGGGCTCAGGGCCGGGGCTCCGAGGACCGGGGCGAAGGGACAGGGTGGAGCAGGCCTTACCTTCAGCACCTCCCCGGGCACAGGTGGCGGAGACTGGAAGTGGACGGGGGTGTTGATGGCGGGGGTGGGCGGTGCCCCCAGCTGCTGCTGCTGCTGCTGCTGCTGCATGTAATGCACGACAGCCTGCTGCTGCATGCGTTCCCGCTGCTCCTCCTGCTGCGCCTGTTCCCGCATGAGCTGCATGCGGAGCCCGATGCGTGACGCCATGGCGGCTGCTGGCTCCCTGCGGACGGGAGGGGACAGTGCTGTGAGGCACGGTCCCCTTCAACGTGCGTGGGGTCTTGGGACTTCCCTGGTGGTCCGGTGGCTAGGACTCTGTGCTTCCACTGCAGGGGGCCCGGGTTCCATCCCTGGTCAGGGAACTAAGATCCCGCAAGCCACGCCGTGCAGCCCCAAACAAACAAACAAACAAAAAACAAAACAAGAGGGAAGAGATATGGGAACATATGTATATGTATAACTGATTCACTTTGTTGTAAAGCAGAAACTAACACACCATTGTAAAGCAATTCTACTCCAATAAAGATGTTAAAAAAATAAATAAAATTCAAAAATAATCTCTTTAAAAAAAAAAAAAAGTGCACGGGGTCTTGGAGGAAGGGGCCAGGACAAGGGCAACCACATTTTACAGGAGAGGGGGAGGGATTTGCTCAAGGTCACCAAGCAAGTGGGTGACAGAGACTTAAACCCAAGTCTGCTTGTTCTTGGGCCAGAGATGGAGACTCCCTCCAGGTCAGCCTCCCAGACTTGAAGTCAACCTTGACTCCTTTCTCTCTCTCATGCCACCTGGTGAGCCTCCAGATCTGACCTCAAATACATCCTCCTCTGCCACTGCCTCGCTGCCACCAGTGTGAGCCCAGCCTCTGCTATGCCTTACCTGGCTTCCTGAAGGCGCCTCCTAACGTCAGACTCCCTCCTGCTTGCCCCATGACATTCTACTTGAAACTCAGTAATTAGAGGGGTCCTGTTAAAACCAAAGTTAGATCCTGTCCCTCTTTCGGCTCAGAACTCTCCATGGTTCCTGTTTCACTCAGTGTAAAAGCCAAAGTCCTTACCATAAAAAGACCTCTATGATCTGTCCCCACCTCATGGCCCCTGTGACCCAATTATCTCCTACTCTCCTCCTTGTTCCATCTGCTCCAGCCACACCCAATCCCTCAGACATAACCAGGCACATTTCCTACCTCAGGGCCTTTGCACCTGTGCTTCCCTCCGCCTGAGGTGCCCACCTCCCCAGACACCACCATGGCTCATTCCTTCACCTCCACCACTCAAGTGGGTCACCTCCTTACAGAGACCTTCCATGACTACTCTATTTAAAACTGCAAACCCCCCACTTTATGCTCCTTCCCTGTTTTGTTTCTCCATGTCACTTATCACCATCTTAAATATTACACATTTTTGCTTAGCTATTTCAATTCATTCTCTATCTCTTTCTCAATAGGAATGCAAACTCCCCTGAGGGCAGGCATTTTGTCTGTCTTGCTCACTGCTGTGCCTCAGGCCTCTATGAACATGTGCAGGGAATGGTTACTATTTATGAACCAGCATTGGTCATACAGCAGTGAGCCAGCTGCAGTCCCTGAGCTCCTGGCATCTACAGTCCAGTAAATGAGAAAGGCAAGTCCTCAGGCCACTGTAACCCTGTGCAGGGAGGGCCACTGCAGGGCACCTGGTCCTCCCAGGGCCCAGGGAGAGCTTTCCACCACCCAGCACATCAGCGCTAATCTTTGAAGGGTCTCAGGAGGACAGGGGACTAAGGCCTATTTGGGAAGGGGGCAGGACAGGACAGAATGAGTTTTGCAGCTGGTCGCACTCTGTCCCTAGCTCACTGAGTGACCCTGGGCACATCCCTCCCCCTCTCTGAGCCTCCATCTCCCCACCCACAAGATGAAAAGGTTGGACTGGGTGATTTCTAAGGTCCTTCCCAGCTGGGATGGGCTGAGACTCTCTGAGAGGTGCAGGGGCCCTGGGGGTGCCCAGATGCCATAAGGTCCTGACAGGGGCTGGAGGGTCCCCTCTTAGCGATATTGCAAGAGGCAGTACAACTTCGTAGTTGAGCAAGTGCTACAAACAGGGCTTGAATCTCAGTTCTGCCATTTCTTTGCTGTGTGACCTTGGGCAAGTCACTTAACTTCTCTGAGCCTCAGTTACCTGACCTGTAAAGAGTTTCAGAAGATTGGTGAGAGCGTTAAATGAAAATAATGTGTCGGGCTTCGCTGGTGGCGCAGTGGTTGAGAGTCTGCCTGCCGATGCAGGGAACACGGGTTCGTGCCCCGGTCCGGGAAGATCCCACATGCCACGGAGCGGCTGGGCCCGTAAGCTATGGCCGCTGAGCCTGCGCGTCCGGAGCCTGTGCTCCGCAACGGGAGAGGCCACAACAGTGAGAGGCCCGCATACCACAAAAAAAAAAAAAAAAAAAGAAAGAAAATAATGTGTCTTCAACAGTGTGCAGCACTTGGTAGGCTGAGTGGGTGAGTGATGGATCAGCACAAGATTGGAGGGTCAGCCACAGCGTAGACCAGAGGCCAGAGCTGTGCCCCAAGGTCCTAAGAATGAGACCAGATCTCTGGGGGTGGCAAAGGAAAGCAGCACAGGCTGACATGTTCTGCCTAATGCCAGACATCAGACTAAGTCAGCATTAGCGGAAGGTACTGGCATATATTCAGTGAAAATCCCCGGATCATGAAAATAATAATAATTTGCATCTATCTGAGCATTTACTGTGCGCTGGGCACTGTTCCAAGCACTTTAACCTCAAACAGCCCCATCTGGTAGCTTTGGTTATTATTCTCCTTCTACAGATAAGGAGAAACAGAAGCACAGGCAGGTTAGGTCTCAGGCAGCAGGGACAGTGCTGGGACCCAATCCCACATTCTGGCTCCCTAGCTCATGGTGGGTGAGGGTGAAGGGTCTTCAGACCATCATGTCTCCATATAGAACTGGGAAGGTGTTTGTCCCAGGTTGCACATCTGGTTGATCCAGGCCCACCCATGCCACCTGACCCCCAAGCCAGGGCTCCTTCTAATCACCCTGCATCCTGCCCTACAAAGTGGAGTGGTGCTACCCATCTCGAGGGCTGAGTACTCAGTGGCCCTAACCTTACCTCCCTTCCTCCCTCCTCTGTCCCCGTAGGCCAGGAATTTGTGACAAGGCTGCCTCAGCCCCAGGGGTCCCTCTGCCCAGCTCCCCACAGGACAGTTCCCAAGGAGAAAGGAGCAGATGCACCCGTTCCCCCCACTCCTCTGTTCTGTAGCAGGGACACATCTGCAGCCTCCAACTCTGTCCTGTGCTCCTACAGAGGGGTAGCCTGTCTTTGCCCGCCCTCCCACAACTGCAGCCCTGCAGACCTCACAGGCTCTGACCCCAGCCCAGCTCACTCCCCTAGCAGCTGCACCCCCTGCCCGTTCACAAATGCAGTGAGCCCCTCCCCCTCGGGAACAATCTAACTTCAGTTGGCCCATGGGGGCGGGGGTGGGGTGAGGGTGCAGACACCCAGCCTGGCAGTGCCAGCCGGCACGGGGAGGACTGAGGGAGAACGAGCCCCTTGTTTCTCTCACAAAGGGCTGGGCGCCCATCCTGGGCTGGGCGAGAACATGGGCTTGGCCTGCTCAGCCTCTCACTGCCTGCACCAGCCTCAGTTTGCTCATTTGTAAAATGGACGCAGGAATCCCTGCCCCACCACCCAGCCGGGGTCTGCGAGAGCCTCCTGGGGGAGGATATTGAATTATGAACCTCAGCTGTCTGTGTATCAAAGAGTGTCAGAAGCCTTAGCCTGTCCCCGGTCCTCTGACAGAAGGTGACTCTCCCACCCCCCCCATCCTGTTGTCAAAGTTTTCACCCCCCTTGCAGAGCTGCTGCTACCCGCAGGGTCCCAGCCCCCTGCCCTGGCTCCCAGCCTGGGTTGCTCTAAGCATGGCCAGGTGGGATGGGTGTGGGGTTAAGG
The DNA here is from genome assembly GCF_026419965.1 of Kogia breviceps. Classification (NCBI taxonomy): domain Eukaryota; kingdom Metazoa; phylum Chordata; class Mammalia; order Artiodactyla; family Physeteridae; genus Kogia; species Kogia breviceps. Next base: position 75,097,296 of record NC_081319.1, read on the forward strand.
GCTGGAGTTGAGGGGTGAGGGGATCCGAGGGCGGATGGGGTGGTCCAAGAGAGACCCAGGGGGTGCTAACACCCCATCAACCCCCAAGCACACCTGCTCACTCAAAGCCTAAGGGCCACTCGCAGCCTCCCCCAGTGCCTAGTCTGGTCAGGAAGGGCTGAGAGGAGGAACACGGGAGATCTAAAATGCCCCAGACCCTCCCCACTGTCTGACGTCAGACCCACCAGGCCTGGAAAGGGTCCACCGTGCATGTATTCAGTAACACCAGGAACTCGAGTGCCCACTACGATGCAGACCCTGGGGCTAGGGTGTTTCCCTGAAGAAGCTTCGCCCCTGTTCCTTCCTCCTGAGGGGACCAGGGGGTCTGATGCTCCAGAGAATTCCTGCCCCTGCCCAGTAGCATGGAAAACATAGCAGGGCCTTAAGTTGCAGCCGAGGCAATGAGAGCTGCCCCCATCTGCACCCTCAGAATCCACGGGCCGCCTCTGCTGAGGTTCCCCCAGAACCTCCCACCTGCCTCTACCTTCCCTAAGCCGTGTCGGGGTTCTAGCTTAGTTGTGACCAAAATGGACTTCACAGTCCAACAGAGGCGGCCAAAGTGCCTGCTCTGCCCATACTGGCTGGGTGACTTTGGGAAAGCCACTTAACCTCTCTGTGCCTTGGTTTCCTCCCCAGTAAAATGGAGCCAATAATGGCACCTGCCTCTTGGGGCCGTTGTGAGGATTCAAGGAGACACAGCGAGTGTGCAGAACGCATCTAACAGCCCTTTGGCGTTCGATAACGGGTGGATCCTGGCTCCCCTCCGAAGCTGTGCCCTCCTCTGGTCAGGGGCCCGAGGTGGTTTCACACCAGCCTCCCTCGTCAGTCATTTATGCCTTAGTATGAACAGGCTGGTCAGAACCTTTTCCAAGGGAAGATGTGGACAGAGGGAGGGGAAAGACGGGGAGAAATCAGTGGACTCCATGAGGAGACGCAAGGAGAAAGAGGGTCCCAGAACAGAAAGGTCTCAGATATAGGAAAGAAGATCTCAGAGATACAGCACTGAGTGGACAAATCAAACTGCAGAATAAAATGTACAGCCGGAGCCCACTTAGGCAGGAAATGAGTAAATGTGTAGAAAAGCCTAGAAGAATCAAGATGATCTTTGAATCCTTGCCATGGGTCAGGGCTGGGCTAGGTGCTTTTCAACTATTAACTCATCTGTTCTTCACAACAGCCCCAGGCAGTGACTACTATTATTGCCCTCAATTTTCAGGGAGAAACTGAGGCACAGAGAGGTGAAGTCACTGGCCCTAAGTTACACAGCTGATAAGTAGCAGGAGGGCAATTTGAACCAGGCAGCCTGGTTCACAGCCCCCATGTTTTATCCACTCATCTGGGCACCCCCAACACCCAAACTGTTCACTGTGTTAACTCTGGGGAGGGGCCATAGAGTGGAGAGGGGAAAAGAGGAGTTTTTATCGTTTCTCATTCCACTTTCAGAGCACTTAACTCCTAGGATGTGAAGATGTGTTACTTGTGTGATTCTTTTAAAACAAGGGAAAAGGAAGTAGGACAGCTTCTAGGGGTTTGTGAGGGGCCCAACCTGCTTCCAGTCATGTCTGAAGTTGGGTCCCCCCAGCTCCACCTGGAGTCTGGCCTGAGCCCTGCCCTGCTCAGCGCGATGGTTGTTAAGCCAGCTGAGGACCCCCGGTGAGGACACTGAGTGGCCTCTGGGGGCACAGGCCAGGGTCAGAAGCCACATGCCAGCTGGAGCTGGAGGGCCAGGACCGAGGGCCTAACTCAGTTTCCACTACAGCCCTGACACAAGCCTTCAGAGCGGACGTGATCTTCATGGAGGGCCCTCCAAAAAGCCCTGAGCCAAGGCAACTCCCTTCAATTGCTTGTTTGGCCTGGACTGCCCTGGGGACTTCTCTGCCTTCCAGATGATCCTTTAAAAATACGAGCAGGAAGCAGAAAATACATAGACGCCATGAGCCAGCAACTCCCTTCCTAAGTATCTGCCCATCAGGAAAGCATCCATGTGGGCACCAGAGGACACGGACTAGAAAGTTCACAGCAGCGCTATAGATAGTGGCCAAAACTGGACACCACCCAAACGTCCATCAGCAGGAAGATGGATAAAGAAGTTGTGGTACCTCCATGCCCTGGAATGCTGCTTAGTGTTGGAAGTGAACCAACTATTGCTACACACAACTCAGATGACTCTTGCAGACATAATTAATAGCAAACAAAAGAAGGCAAACACGCACACAGCACGATCGATGTACATACAGTTCAAAAACGGGGGAAATGAATCTTGCGTGTTAGAAGTTAGGATCCTGGTTACTCTTGCGGGGGGGAGTGACAGGGAGGTGGCACAGGACAGCCTGGGGTGGATGTGGGGACTAAGAATGTTCTGTAATTTGATGCCAGTGTTGGTGACACGGGAGTGTCCAGTTTATGAAAATGCATCCAGATGCTCACTCAATAGTTTGTACACTTTTCTGTAGGTGTGTCATACTTTCATTAAAATTTTATGTAAGAATGAGGGCAGACCTTAAAGAATGTAAAAGAAAAGTTGAACAAATTAACCTCTCCCCTCCCCCACCCAAGTGTGGCTACGACTTTTAAATGCCTTTGGTACCAGGCAGCTTCAATGCAACTGCCCGAATGTAGCTTGGTACATCCTCTTTGGAAGAGCAGTTTGGCAATATGTATCAAAGCCTGAAAAAATATCCACTAGCCTGAGTAAGAAATCTCAAATGCAGAAAGGCTTTCATGCATTAAGATGCCCATCACACTATATAGCGAAAAATAAAAAATAATCTCAATGTCCAGCAATAGGATCGTTAAATTATGTTGTGTTCAGGAATTCCCTGACCATCCAGTGGTTAGGACTCTGCGCTTCTACTGCTAAGGGCCCAGGTTCAGTTCCTGGTTGGGGAACTAAGATCCTACAAGCCATGCATTCAAAAAAAAAAAAAATTACGTTGTGTTCCTCCTCATCAAATGTTGTATTTACAATAAGGAACACAGGGATATGTCAAGTGACAAAAAGTAGGATGCAAAAGTGTATATAAAATCTGATCATCATGTACAAATATGTGTAGAAAAACTTCTTGGGAGGAAATATACTAAAATATTACTGACTTCTTTGGATGATGTAATCATGAGTGATTTTTTTTCTTTTTACCTTTGGAATGTTGTTCTTTTTCTATAATGAACATGTATATCTTTCTTTTATAAAATTAATTAATTTATTTGTTTGGCTGCGTCAGGTCTTAGTTGCGGCGTGTGGGCTTCTCTCTAGCTGTGGTGTGCAGGCTGTAGAGCACGCAGGCTGTTTCCCTGCAGCATGTGGGATCTTAGTTCCCCCACCAGGGATCAAGCCCATGTCCCCTGCATTGGAAGGCAGATTCTTGACCACTGGACCACCAGGGAAGTCCCTGTATATCTTTCTAATGAGGAAAAATATTTTATACTAATGCTTATGTAGTACTTACTATGCACCAGGTATGGTTCAAAGCACCTTATTTAATTATCACAATCACTTCATGACATGAGTACCAGTACTGTCCCCCTCACACACACAGATGAGGAAACAGGCACACAGAGGTTGTCACTTGTCAAAGGTCACAGAGCTAATAAGTGGCGAGGCTGGACGCTGGCAGTCTGGCTCCACCACCCTAGTCCTGGGACTTAAGAGTTTGGCCTTGGTCTTGCACTTGGGACAAGGTAGCCACATTTTATTTTATGGTTTTCCACTGAAGGTGCGCCTCTCCCCCCCGCCCCCCAATCAAAGTGTTTCAGCAGCTGATCTCTTTCATTCCAGCTCAGGGGGCCAGAGGGTGCCCAGGACGAGGGAATGGTCTGGAATCCCCAAACACAAGCAGAAAAAATTCTGCCCTCCCTCAAAGGGCAGAGATAATTTCCTGTATTCCCAGAAAGAAACATATGTCTGGCGGCTGAAACAACAAAGTGTTGACGCTCAGAGGCCGGGATGCTTGGTTAAGCCATTTATCACATTCTGCACCTCTGTGGTAGGAAGAAGTTTTCTTCTGACCCAGTCTGTTACAGACTACCAGTTGTGTGGGAGCTGCCCAGTCGTGGCGGAGGGGAAATCGAACCAACCACTAAAGGAAGGCCTCCTGAACAGGTGCTGAGGCTCCCGGAAGCAGGGCGAAGGACCCCGAGACCTCCTGGGTAAACTTTCAGCCTTGGGAAGGGAAGAGAGGGGAAGATTCCAGGTCTGGGGTTTGTTTTATCTGCTCTGAGCCCCCTCTGGCCGAGGACGTGGCAAAGGAAGGCCTGATGAACTAGGAAACGGAACAAGAATGTCCACGCAACTCCACCTTAGGACAGGGCCGTTCCAAATTACCAAGGCAGTCACGGGTCCCTGCAGGGCTTGGAGGGCATCAGTTGGGCCAAACCCAAAGAGAGCTAATGGTAGGGAGGTGTCATAAGATTCCCCAGGAGCAAGCATGCCTTTCCACAAGATGCTATGGGAACTTGGCATCAGAATGCTTGGGGATGAATCCCAGACTTGGGCCTGACTCAGTGTCTGAGCCTAGCCTCAGCCTTTCCATCAATCAGGTGGGACTTACCAGCTGGGGAACCTCTCCCAGCGAGCTGCTGTGATCTAAGTTGGGATGTTGGGTGATTTCACCTCACCTGGGTGATTTCATCCATGCCCACCGGGGGCATCCCTGGGTGAGTCTCCTCTTTCCATTCTTAAATTTCTTTTGAGAAGAGGGTCCCATCCATTGACACACGCACACGCACACACACCCCATAACAAGGCCCCAGGTGGGGGGACAGCACTGCCTAGTGATCACCAGCTTCTGTCTCTCCTTACAGACTGGCCAGAAGCAGAAAGGCCTTGGCCAGCTTTTCCCAATACCAGGCAGCCTCTTTGTTTCCTCTCGAAAAGCCTTGGGTTTTAAAAGATTTTCTTTCCCAAAGCTTGTATATTATACATAATTCACTGCGGTGCTATGGGAGAGGCAGGTGGGGAACAGTGAAACCCACCTCTCTAGGTTCTAAAGAGATCAGGAGCAGGCAGAGCACTTAGCACAGGGCTCAGCGCTGGAGACACTTTAGTCATGTGCGTCGTTATTACCTTAGCTGATCCGTGGTTCCTTAGGGGTCATGAAAGGCAACAGTGGGCTCTCCGGATGCTTCCAACATTGAAAAAAAGCAACTGGGGTTCACACTTGCCCTGGTAAGTGTGCACCACAGGACGCTGCAGCAGGCTGGGGGCGGGGGGAGTACAGGCAGAGGCTTGTTTTAGACAAGCCTGAACACAGGCAGGAGGCGGGGAGGAGGGAGAGGAAGGAGAGGGGAGACGAAGGGCAGCCACAGGAGCTCCCGGCCTGCTGAGTGGCCTCCAGGGCCCAGAGCTCAGGCCCATCAGCCCGAGGACCCAGCTCACATCCCACAGGAAAGGGTGGGAGTTGGCACCTCCCGGCTGGCCCGGGGCAAGGCAAGGCAATCGTGCGGTAAGGGGGGCAGCTTCAAAGGCAGTCCCAGACCAGAGAGGTGCCTGTCTTGTCCCATAGGGATCAGCTGGACCCTGGCATGAGGCCTGTCCCAGGAGGACTGCCACTGGGCCTTGAAGGATGGCGGGCCAGGGGGACATGTGGCTGAGGGAAGCATGGAGGGAGAAACCAGAAAGGTCCTGGGAGATGTCCACCCTGGGATACACATAGACTCAGCCCAGCCACACATGCAGACTCTCTGCTGTCTGTCTGTTTCTGTCTCTCACACAGATACACACATTGCAGAATCCCTCACCCTGCCGCTCAGTGGGCAGCCACCTCTCTCCTACGTTAGAGTAGGGCAAGGGGGCTGAAACCCCCTTCTTCCCCTTCTCCCCTGCACCCCCAATCCTGGACATCCCATCCCTTGAACAGCCTGCCTGTGGCCACACTACTTTGTTCTCCAGTTGTCTCCTGGTCACCTCCAGTCTCCCCAGCTACAAGGAAGCTCCCAGAGAAATCAGCTTTCTTCTTTAGAACCTCCACCCGACCCTAGCCGGCAGACTTCCCAGAACAAGGCTCAGGGCCCTGGGAGGCTGCCCATCCAACCACGTGTCACGTGCTCAATTACCACCTGTTCACTCATTCAGCAGACACTCCAAGTCCCCACGATGGACCAGGCACTGCACTCAGCACATGACCTATATCAGATCTCACCTGTCCCCCACAAACACTTCATGGGACAAACAGAACTTCTGCAAATGAGAAAACCAAGACTCAGAAAGGTTAAGGGCCCTGTGCAAGGCCACACTGCAAGAGCATAGTGAAGCGTTCCTGGCCAGCCCAGGTCTCCCTCAGGTGTGCGACCACCACCAGCTCCAGTCCCATGAGGTAACCAGGGGCCCACAGGGAAGATCCCTGTAGACAGATGGATTATTGTTCCTGTAAACTCCCAGCCCCGCCTCACTCCCTCACCCCATGTTGCCCTCAGTGAACCCTCCAGAGGGTCCCAGAGAGGCCTGCACACCCCTCAGCCCTCCTGGATGCCCCAGAACACAGGCCAGGCCCCGCCCATCTGCAGGCTGTCTTCTTGCTGAACAGCCAAGACAATCCATGCCAATGGCTCAGGAGACCATATATCTGGATCTCACTGAGGCGGTAACGTGGCCACACGAGGGCCTCAGGGGGAAATTATATCAAACTGGCTGGACAGAAATGCGATTACATGGACCAGAGATCTGGCACTGGACGGCAGCAGAGCTGTATGTGCAGAGGGAGGGGCAGGGCGGGGAGTACAGCCCACAGATGGCACCCCAGACAGGAAAGGGGCCTGAAGAGCAAGGGGAGGATTTCCAGATGGGTCTCCAAGGGCTTCAAGCCCCATGTGACCTCCCCCGCCCACCCCAGCCCACCTGATCCCATCCCCCTGCTGAGGGAAGATCAGCTAAGTTTTGGTGGATGCTAGGTCAGCCCATAAGGTCACCGATACCCCCACCAGGGAAGATGAGTCTCAAGACTCCGCCTGATTGGTCACTGTGTGCCAGCATGGATTTGGGACTGGGGAGTTTGGACCCTCCGGAATGAGTCTGTTCTGAAAGGGCAGAGTGGGATTGAAAAACCACGTTTGGCTGTCCCACCACCCAGATGTGTGACCTCAGACACGTCCTGTCCCCTCTCCCAGTTGGAGCCCTGGTTGATCATGTGAGGAGGCTGGAAGGGCCGTGGTGGCCCCCTTCCTGCTCTGTCCAGGAAGGTGCAGGGTTCGGGCAGCATGCATGGGTCTGGGGCCGGGTGCCCGGGGAGCCAGCCTACAGGTCTGTGACAGGGAGAGCCGGGTGCTGCTTTCCAACACTCAGGAACTCCCTCTCCAGAGCTGTGGCAGCATAGGAGACCCAGCCTTCGATCGTCCATCTCCTCAGAAGAGGAGGATGCAGCCCAGGGGCAGCGAGGAGCGGGCAGCCGGCACACGGAGAGGCTTCTGGCTCCCAAACCTGAGCTCCAAACCCAGGTCTCCCTGCCCCAGGCCGGGCGCCTGGCTCCTAACCCCCGCCCTTGGGGGCTTCCTCTGCTTCCTCCCCTCTTCGAAGGCCTCTCCAATCTCCGCTTGTCCACTGCAATGAACTCCTACTGCTTGGCTTCCTTTTTAAGAATTTAATCTGCCTCTGAGGATTTCAAAAACAACCTCTTTAAAACTGAAGTATCCAGGCTTTGCCTAATAAAAGAAGGCTTTGGAAGACTGCAGGGGAAGAAGAAGGAAGAAAAACACCTATGAGCCCTGACAACTGCATTACATTCGCAGAAGGTGGCCTATGGTCTCCAAGAACAAACCAGCGGGCGTTTGTTACTACTGGCACTGAGCGAGTCCTATGCACCAGGCACAATTCTGAGTTGATACATGTTACTGATGTAATCCTCCAAGCACATACTACTGGGGAAGTAGTAATATATCCCCCATTTCACAGGGGGACAGCTGAGGCAGAGAGGCTGACAACTTGCCCAAGTTTGCACGCTGGTAGGCAGTGGAGCTGGGGGGCCTGGTCTGCAGGTCTGCATACCCAACCTCCGCAGACACAGGTGAGTGCACAGGGGCACGGCAGCAGTCTGGATGCCCAGGCGGGGAGTCAGTCCAGAAAGGGCCTGAGGAGGCAGGTAGGGGAGTCGTAAGCCCATCAGCGGAGGGGCCCTGGGCTAGGCAGGTGGGGTTGGATGCTGTTCCCTGCAGCTGTGGTCCCACCCCTCACCCACCCGCCTTGGCTGCATCTCAGCCTTCTGAGTCCGCTCCCTGGAAGATGGCTGGGTTTAGTGGAATGCTCATATGCTCCGGACCTGACAGACCAGAGTTCAAGTCTGGTTTTGCCACTTTCCAGCTGTGTGACCTGGGACAGGTACTCAACCTCTCAGAGCCTCAGTTGCCCCATCTGTAAAACAGGATGGCAGTAATGCCACCTCCTTCAGAATAGGTGAGGGGATCAAAGGAGCCGAAGTGCGTGAGGAGCCCGGCACCTAGGGGGTGGCCCCTGAGGGTTAGTTGCCTGGCCGGATGAGCAGAGTCCATCTGGCTGGAGTTTGGATGGAAGAGGGCCATTTAAGACTTCACCACTCAAAGCAAGATCCACAGGCATCACATCCCCAAGAGCTGGTTAGAAATGCAGACTCTCAGGCCCCAGCCGAGACCTACTGAGTCAGAATCTGCACTTTAACATGGACTCCTAGGAGATCTGTGGGCACGTTAAAGTCACTTTACTTGCCGCTTCCTGGGAGCGTGATCACCTGCTGGTTCCAAGTGTGACAGGTGGGAGGGGAGAGCTGGGAGGTGGAGAGAGATCCTTTACGGGACAGGCACAGGCCTTCTGAGCCCCACAGTGAACCTGAGCAAACAACCCAGACTCTCAGGCAGGCCCAGGAGCCAAGGTGGAGGTAGGAATGCAGGGCTCCAAGCCGTCTCTGGACTCGGGCTTACTCGGTGCTGGGGCTCTGGCTCGGGCAGGAGGGGAAACAGTCTGCGGGAACTGACTGGAAGCTGATATGGTTCCCAGCGGGAAAGCAACCCAGACAGGCCATGTGAGACACACCTACTCACACACGCTCACAGCATCTCCTACACACACACACACACACACACACACACACACACACACCAGGGTTCGGCTGCCCAGAGAACATCTCCAGCAGAAAGCAGACAACCTCGAGGACAGGCTGTGCCTGCATGCTGTGCGTGAGTCATGGGAGACGCTGGGGCCCCTGCAGCGGGCCTGGGAGACCACTCTTCTCCCAACACGGCTCTGCCCCTCCCCGCCCCGTCTAAGCCCCAAACCCAGCTGAGCAACGAGAAACCCAAGTCCTGCTCACCTGAGCTTAAGAGGGACCCACTTTCTAATTGGTCACCTGCAACGTGCCTGCTGACAGTCCCCTGCCCCAGTGCATGAAACCCACCACCCCATGTTGCTGGGGGGTAAATAGCCGGGTGGAGCGCTGACCTCAGGGCCCCCCGAGAGGCGGCAACACACTGCGGATGGAGGCTGCACCCATCTCCCACGCACACAATCACGCGAGCAATAGCAAAGCCCACCCTCTCCCTGACCACACAGCTTCGGGAGCGGCAGGGACCCCCATCCCCCTGGCCCGTGGGTGGGTAACACTCTCACCTATACACCCTCATCTTCTGCTCAGAAACACACACCCACTGACCTCTGTCACCTCCGCGGGCTGGACGGCCAGGGGCCCCCAGGCTCACACGGGCTCCAAAGGAATCCTAAAATGTGGGGTCTCAAGCAGGCCTAGATGCCCACCCAAGAACCATTGACTAGCGGGTCCGTGGGGGCTGCTGCAGGGTGCGTGATGTCATGGGTTCTGGAAAGGCCCTTGGCCCCAAAATATCTCCCCTCCGGGTCTGGAAATCCCTCCCAAACCTGTAAGCGTCACTGCCGGGAGAGGCTCCCACCTGAAGCCCTTGTCAGCTCACAGCCCTGGGAGAGGCGGCTGACAGCTGGCCTGAGAGCCGGCAGAGGCGGGGCAGGGGGAGGGTGCGTGCCAGACGGGCAGTGCTAAAAGCCACCAACCATCCTTTACCTGGTCTGCAAGCTCCCACCAGGAGGGGGCACCCTGCCCTCCCAACACCCCAGAAGGCCGATTCCAGAGAAGCCAGCACATCTTGGCCAGGGAGGAAGGGTCCAGCAAGCGGAGGAGCTTTAAGCAACACACCCACCCACCCCCGACATATGTGCCAGGGGACATCAAGTCTCGCCCCAACAGTCCCCTCGAGGAAGGCAAAGAGCTGGTGATGAGGAGGTGGGGGGAGCCCTGAGTGATGAGCGCTGTGGGACAGAAGGGGGAATTAACCAGGTTCCAAAATAGCACTGCTGGTTCTGCCTCGCTTCACCCTGCGCAATGTCTGGCAGCTTCTGCTTTCGGTCTGACTCATGCCCGGTGGGGGCAGGACAGGGCGGCCAGAGCAGGCAGGGGCCACTGGACAACCAAACTGTTCTCCCCTTGCTACCCGCACCCACCCGGTGGCTGGGCCTCCTCCCCAGACCCACCCCGGCGTGAGCTGGGCTTCTGGGAATGGTCAGTTGGGGCACAAAATCCAGGGGTCCCTTGCCTGGGTCCTTGCCTAGCCCTCGCTCAGCCCAGGACTTCCCCAATGGCAGCTGCCCCAGACCCAGAGCTCAGCTTCTCTGCTGCCCTGCCCAGGTACCCGGCTGACACCTCTACCCCATCTCCCTCTGGAAGCCAGAGGAGACCTCTCCCCCCAACAAAAGAAATGACCTTGTACAGCAATGTCCCCGCACCCCAGGCACCTGGAGTGAGGGAGCTGCCTCCACCTGCCCCATCCAGCGCCCCCAACACACACAGGTATGAGATGAACCCTATGGTGGTCTCACTCTCAAAACGCACACAGCGGCCCACCCACCCCTTTTGCTGTCTTGAAACGCCACAAGAAGCGCTTGCCCTTTGCCGGGCAGGGAGAGGAGCCCAGTGCCCTGGCTTTTGCGGGTGTTGGGTGGGGGAGGAGCGTCACCCTGCTCTCCCCACTCACCGTCTCGCCTGACCTGTGTCCTTCTGTCTCCCCCGCTTCCCCCATGGGGGTGAGACTCGGGCAGCCGACCTGCAGCTGAAACTTCTCCTCCTCCCCTGATCAAAGATGCTTAAGCTCCAACCTGAGACAAACCAAAAGCCTCATCGTAAATGCCCCCTTTTCTGACCCCGCGCGAATGTCTCCGATGGCCTCCCAGCCCTCACACTGACACGCCTGCCCCGAATAAGTACAGCCATCTTTCTATCCAAGTGGGGCAGGTACACGATTGACGTTTGCCCTGCCAGCGCTGGCCCTGCCCACGGGGTGGGAATAGATGCCACGGGTAAGTAGGGGGAGAATGTCAAAGGGAATGAGCTTGGCCAGCCCAGGTCAACACACTCCTGCCCCCGCCGCCCTGGCACACGCGCCCTGACCGAACCTGGTTTGGAAGCAAAAACATCAAGGGGAAAGTCTGTGGGTGGCGGCTGGAGAGATGAGTCAAAGGGACTGGGACTTGGCAGTCCTGCCTGTGGCCCAATACGGAGTTTGGAGCGTGTGTTGTGTGTGCTCCCGCCAGGCCCGGCACCTGCCCCAGCCCTGTCGCCTGTCCCTCCCTGCCCCTACAGCAGGCGGCCTTACCTACACACCACCTCTCTCTCTTAACTCTGCCCCCTCCTGGGGCCCTACAAGGCAGGAGAGTGTAGTGGGAGTGGAGTCTGAGGGGTGGGGGCAGGAGTCAAGAAGGAGGAGGCCCCTCTTCAGGAAGCAGGCACCAGGCAGGGCTTTCACCAGGGACAAAGAAGGGTGCCCGTGAATAAACTCACCCCCCACCGCCCCCCTGCCATTGCACCGTGAATTGCATCCTGTTCCCCATAGAGACTCGGAGGGAGGGCGCTAGAAGGCTCAGTTCCCGACTGAAGAAGGCAGCCACGTGGCAGCCATGGGGCTAGTGGCCCCAGGAGGGAAGAGGCAGGGGCAGCGAGAGAAAGGAAAAGGAAGTCAGAAAAACCGCTATAATCACAGCCTCGACAGAGCCAGAGCCAGGAGGTGACTCAAAGGTGGCCCAACCTCTGTGGGCCCCCAGCCTGTCGGCCGCGCCCCCAGCCTGTGGGCCCCGCCCTCTAGGAGAGACCGTAGAGCTCAGAGATGGGCTGAAAGGGCTGCCCCGTCTGGCAGACCAATGCGAAGGACCTCCTTCACGCTGGATCCCTTTCCTCTGCTGTGAGCGTCTAGAGGGATCCTGGCAGCTTCCTCCTCTTATGGCAGCACCCGGCACATAGTAGGTGCTCCTTAAGTATCTGCTGAATGCAATGAATGTGGTACCGGTGACTGGCCCCTGTGGGAAGGGTCTGTCTGGGATAGAGTGGCGGGCGTGGGGTGGGGTGGCAGCTTCGTGGGCATGGAGAGAGGAGGGCTGTAGGAAGGGGGTTTGGCAAGAGGCACACTCCAAGGGACTGGCCGGGCCACCACACCTGGGTTCGGTGAGTGCAGCAGTGGCTGTAAGGGCCCCTGGACACTCCCCGTCCCTCCTGCCCACCTGAGCACCTCCAACTGCCAGCACCTGCATGCATCTGTGCCAGAGCCAATAGAGGCAGCACCCTCCCTCCCCCGGCACAAGACCACGGGGAGCTAGTAATAAACCCCCAATACCCTCGCCTCATCCGCAGCCGGGAAGCTCTAAAAAGCACGTTCTCCAGAGATCCGCAGTGAGACAGCCTGGTGCCCACAGCGGTCACCTGCTCCCGAACACACATCTCACATCTCCTTCCCCCCTGTGTCTCACTCAGCCTGCTCCACTAGCCACGCTTCCTGGGGTCATTTCCCAAGTAAACTGCCTGCACTCACAGCCCTGTCTCGGCCAATGGGGCCCAAGGAGGCAGTTTTAACCTGCAATTGCACAGCTAACTCCACAGCTTAGAAAGAAAGGCCAATAAAGGGGGCAGAGTAAAATGGGGGCTGGGTGTCCTAGGGAGAAGCTGGGAGACAGGTGCCCAAGAGCCCAGTCGCTGGGGGAGACTGGTGGGGCTGAATGCAGTGGCTGAATGCAGTGGCCAAGCACATACCTACAACTTTTCCTACCTGTGGAAAACAGAACTGCCCTCAGAAGCAGAGCTAGCCTGATGAAGAGAAGAAACAGGATGTGCTGGGTTGCAAGTTACGTGATCAAGAAGCCTCCACTAGGGCTTCCCTGGTGGCGCAGTGGTTGAGAGTCCCTGCCTGCCGATGCAGGGGACACGGGTTCGTGCTCCGGTTCGGGAAGATCCCACATGCCGCGGAGTGGCTGGGCCCGTGAGCCATGGCCACTGAGCCTGCACGTCTGGAGCCTGTGCTCCGCAATGGGAGAGGCCACAACAGTGAGAGGCCAGCATACCACAAAAAAAAAAAAAAAAAAAAGAAGCCTCCACTCCAGGGGCAGCACTGGCAACACTAGTTTACCAGTAGCAAATGCCAATACAACTGGAAGCCCAGAATAGCCTCCCACTCCCAGGCTGCTCCTAGGATAGAAGTATGGAACTCCAGCATTCCAGAACCTGAGTGTGCCTGTCCGTTCATTCAATAGCAAAGCTCTTATGTTCCACGCTCAGAACGAGGCCCTGGGGACACCCAGGGAGGCCATCTGATCCCACACTATGAACATGTGTTTTGAAGCAGGTAGAGCTGAATCCCAGATGGCTTATTGGCTGCATAACCTTCAGCAACTTACTTAACTCCACAGCATCCTAGTATCCTCATGTACAAAATGATGATAATGTCCATCTTGGAGAGTCTCTATAAGGATTAAACATAAAGCATCTCATTTGGTGCTCAGTAAATATTTGGTAGATGCATGGATATAATGGATGCATGGATGAATATAATAAATGAAGTGATGGATAGACAGATGGATGAATGGATATGATGGATGGATATGATGGACGGATGGATGGATGCATGGATGGACATAATGCATGAAGTGATGGATGGATGGATGGATATAATGGATAGATAGATGGATGGCTGTTTGAAAGGAGACAGAAGAGACACAGTAGTTTTCTGCAGTCTGGTTCCCACGCAGTTCAATATCCTTTTAGGCTAAATTTAATAACAAGAAAATGAAGGCCCATCGCTCTCTAATTTATGTTAGAGAAATCTGTATCTCCATTTATCAGCTTGACAAATGCTAAGTAAATTCTTCCTAATGAGCATTAGCCACATTATTGGCTGGGGGTGGGGTGGGGGTCATTCCCTGAAGGGGGTAGCAGGCTATGTCAGAACAGGGTGTCCTGGCTCGGTCACCATCACACAGGTTCCCACCATGTGGTCACACCATGCCCGTATCCCTCTCCCCTCAAGTCCAAGTCCAGCCAACCCCAATCCCAGGGAAGATGGGTCAGGGGCCAGGAAGAGGAAGGGGACAAGAGCAGGCAGGGGGAGGAGGCCAGTAGAGCTGAGCAGAGAAGGCCAAGAATGGAGCGTGGATATGTGGGCTGGGGGTGCATAGGTATCGGAGAGAAGGGACTGGAGAGCAGAGAGAGGGTTTATTGTCTTTGGGGAAGTGGAGAAAGGGAACGGCCCTGAGAGAACAAGGGAGCAGAAACAAAATGGACTAAGCAACAAAGAAAGGTCATCCCCCTGCTTCATCACCCCCAGTGGCTCCCCACTGTCCACCAGATAAAGTCCAAACTCCCTAGGTAGGCCTTTAAGGCATCCAGGATCCCCCTGCCCTCACCAAGTCCTGGGCTCAGGGGGCTTTCTCACTCTCTCCCCAACACAATCGAGGCCTCCAGATGTACCCCCTGCCCCATCCTCCAACCACAGATTGTCTAATGCCTGTGCATCTCAGGAAGCCCTGCTCTAGGGCCACCTCTTCCAGGCAGCCCACCCTGACTCTACCCGCCTCTGATCACCATTTGAAAACAATTACTTAATCTGCTCCAAGCCAGGCTCTGTGCCTGACGCCAAGATACAGAGATGAGTAAGACAGTCCCTGTCCTCACCGGTACTCACAACCTAGTTTGGAAAAAAACAGCATTACCTGATATCATATATTGTACTTCTACTAGAATGACTACTACCACTATGACTACTACCAATAAACCTGAACTGAGCACTTAGCATTTGTCAGGAACTGTTCCTAAGGGATTTGCCATGTCTTAATTCATTTGCCCTTCTCAACAACACTGGGAAGTAGGAAATATTAGTGTACCCGTTTTATAAATGAGAAACTGAGGCACAGAGAAGTTACTCTGCCTAGTTTTCTCAGCTGTAGTAGAAGCTCCCTGAGGGCCGTCCCCAGGTTTTCTCTTCCTCGGCATCTCCCAGGGAGAAGGCACTCAAACATGGCCCTTCTGGGTTTGACATGCCCTGCTATGGCCTTGGATGAAGATGTGTTGGCTGTCTTGGGGGACAGCATAATCGGAGTAAGCTGAGCCCAAGCAGACTGGGAAAGCAGACAAGACTGCAGAGTGGGGTGAGAAGGGAGCTGGCCTCGGTGTCCCTTTCCAGCCTCTCTCTTCCCCACCTGTCCCCAAGGCCCAGCCCTGGCATTGCACAACCGTGTGGTCCCTGCAGACTGCCCTGTCCATTTGCTGAGAGGGCTGAGGTGTCACTAAGGGGGAGCCAGGCCTCGTGCCCGGGATGGGCAGGGGACAAGGAGGTTGGGCCGAGAAGAAGGGAGGAGCTTCAGCTCTGCCCAAACCCGTGGGGTCAGAGGTCATGAGTGGATAAGCTGAGACCCATGGAAGTTGATTCTGGGCACCCTCCAGCCTGGCCTGAGGGGCCTGGGCGCTAGGCAGAGATGGGACCCCGCTCGCAGCCTAGAGCTGGGCTGCCCCCTTGGCAGGCTCTCTGGCCTCAGAGGCCCCTTCAGGCTGGGAAACCTGAGGAGATGGAGCAGCTCAGGACAGACTCTAAGAATAGAAGCAACAGGAGGCCTTGGTCTAGGTTGGGGAAGGGGAACTTCCCGGCCAGCCTATGGAGCATAGGAAAAGGAGATGAGGGTCCAGGTCTCAGCCCTGGCCACACCTCACCTCTACATTCTCATGCCCTGCCGAGAAGCACAGGGGATATTCAGTGCCGGTGGGGCAGGGAAACTGAGGCACAGAGCCGCCTTCCGACTCTGGAGACTTGCTCTGCCTGTCCAGCCACCAGGATCATCCTTGAAAACCACCACGCTTCTCACAAGCACACGGCTCCAGGCCCTACTATTCAAGGGTCCCCTTCCACCCTGGGGAAATGTACTTTCCAGAAAGTAGCCTGCCTAGCTCCTCAAAGCTGGGCTGGGGAAAGAAGGAGCACTGCCTTTCCCCGAGCCCTGACCTGGAGCCTGGGTATGCAGCACAGGAAGGGGTGCAGAAAAGATTCTGGACCAAGGCTGCCTGAGCTCGAACCCCAGCTCCATCCCTTGCTAGCTGTGTGCCGTTGGGCAGGCTACTGCAGCCTCTCGGGATGCCTCGGTTTCCTCATGTAAATGGGAGACAGTGCTCCCTGCCTTGTATCCAGTTGACAAAGAAACAAATGCATGAATTTGGCTCCTCAGGTATCTGCATGGTCCCGGCCCCTCAACTCAGGGCACCTTCACTCACAGCCTAATCGCCAGCTCTCCCTCCTCCTCCTTCCCCAGGGGCCCAGTGGCTCGGGCCCTGGCAGGGGGTGCTGAGGAGCTGACGGAGCCACTGCTGTTGATGGAGCTGGTGCCAGGCCCATGGCGGGCACAGGGCCCAGGCGTACAATGGGGCTGTGTGTGCACCCAGCGTTACCCCGGAGCAGAGCTGGGCAGGCCGGCATCTGGGGCCAGGCCAGGAATTCATTTCCCTGGAGAGGGCCTCCCCACCCCCTCCCAGGCTGCCCAGCCCCCCCTCACAGTGGGGGGGGGCTTGTGGGAGGTACCACCCACTCCCCCAGCGAGCAGGGCACTGGAATGGGGACGTGCCTGGTGGCGGGCACTGGGGAATAGGGACTCCTGAGTCCAGATGCCAGGCTGGGCCGTTTACTTGTGAGGCATTTGGGACCCATTATGTAATCTGGGGCTGCGGCAAAGGGAAGGTGAAGTCTGCAGAGGCAAGAAGACACCAGAGAGGTCTGCTGCGACCCCTCCCCGCACAGAGGGCCTCACTCCTCCCTCCCCAACTTGCTGAGCCTGGGCTGGTGCCCCAGGAGAGGAGCCGGCTCAGTCCCCGGGGGAATGAGTCACAGGCAGTGGCTGCAGCCAGGATGGCCGGAGCCGGGGAGACAGTGGGCAGGTGGAGCCTCTCCTCACCCCTCCCCGCAGGTCTCCTCTGGCTGGGAAACCACTCGGCTGGTGTGGGGTGGTGACCACGGCGTCCCAGGCTGGGCCTCTGAAGGCCTCTTCCTCTGGCGCAGGGCCTTAGCTGTGCCAGGGCTGGGGGCGCACTGCCTTCTAGAGCTGCAGGCATGGACCACGCCCCCGCCCCAAATGCCACTGAGAAGAGGGTCAGACTGCAGGTCCGGGCAGCCCCCTACCCCAGAGTGAGATACAGGGTCTGAGGTGAAGGAGGAGGGGGACATGGGCCTCTGGTGAGTGGGGCAAAAGGAGGAAGCCAGGCCACCCTATACCTCAGGTCGTGGCTAAAGTGGGGAACTGGGGAGGGGCCCCTTTGCATGAATCATTTTCCATTCTCTTCAGAGCCCAGGAAGCTCCCAGCAACAGGAGATAACTGCCCTTGCTCCCTGGCTGGCTGGATTCACACACCCTTTCACACCCACTAGCAAGGACACAAATGTGTCCCTATTGGCTGCCACCCACACTCGCAGAGGGTCACACACAAAAGTCATGGTGGCGCCCCGGCCCAGCGGACATGGTTGGTTGCCCACCCTTCCTCTCACACCCACAGCTCCCCACCTCCCCACCCCAGCCATGGCCCAGGCACATCGCACCCTGGAGGCCCCAGTCGGAGCCCCGCGGCATCCCCATCCTCATCTCGGAACCTGAGGGCCCTGCCTGGTGACGGGGGCTGGCCTTTCCCCAGTGTGTGTGTGACCTGCCCTGAGAACAGAGGTCACGACACCGGAGGAGGCCTCCTAAGCCAAGCCCATCATCCTCATTTCACTGATGAACAAACTGAGGCTCAGGCTGAGGAAGTGTCTTTGTTCAAGTTTATGAGCAAGGCCGAGCCTGCCCCCAGGGCTGGGGTAGCTTAAGGCTGGTCAAGCAAAGCAGAAGAAAGGGAAGAGGGAGTGGAGGGCAAGGAGGAAGGTGAAGAGGGGGGATCTGCCACCCTCTCAGAGGTACCGCTGCCCTGGGATGCTGTGCTGGTGCCACTTCATTCGTTCCTTTCAAATATTTCTTGAGCATTCACTACAAACGTACCTGCACTGTGGCAGGTGCCTTTCTGCCCAATCCCCTCGCTCCTTTTGCTTGTGGGGCTGAGTATGTCTTCAGGGCACCCACGTCCCACAGTCAGCGGGGCCAGGGCAGCGCTCAAACCTCTCCCCAAGGAGCAGTCTGGCAGCCCCCTCCCTGCCCCCACGCCCCTCGGAGAGTGCCAGCACCCTCTGGGCAACAGTGCCCACGGGACAGGTCACCTCCCAGAGTCACTGCCACGTCGGAGGGCACAGATGTCCGATGACAGGAGCCTGGGAAGTCACCCATCAGAGATTCCCAGGCTGTTTTCAACAGCAGAACCCCATTTTCAGACCAAATTTACCTGGAAACTTGATACTAAAACATGAGAATGAAGCAGCTTTGTGGGGAGGGGGAAGGGCCAGACCACCTGGCCTCCAATTGGGGGCCTCTCCCCCCACCACCCTGTTCTCCTAGTCCTTCCCAGAGGCACCCACAGGGTTCTGAGAAAGGGTCTGAAAACCAGAGTTTTCTCTGGCCTCTTTGTGTTACAGAAGACCAGGAAAAGCTATGAGTGTGGATCACATAGTTCACTGAGAGCTAGGACCCCAGCCCCCGCCGTCCAAACCTCCAGCCCCAGGGCACCCCAACTGTCACATGGGAAAGGGACACAGCACAAAACAAACGAAAGAAAGTCTCATGGATTCAGGCCCTACCGTGTGCCCAGCATTGGGTAAAATGCTCCACGAACATCAAATGCTTTATTTTCCACCATAACTCTATGGCCTACGTAGTATCATCTCTGTCATGAAGGTAAAGAAATGGATGTTCAGAAAAGTTAAGTGACTGGGTGGGAATGTAAGTTGGTGCAGCCACTATGGAAAACAGTGTAGAAGTTCCTCAGAAAACTAAAAATAGAATTACCATATGATCCAGTCACCCCACTCTTGAGCATGTATCCAGATAAAACTGTAATTCAAAAAGATACATGCACCCCAACGTTCACAGCAGCACTATTCACCATAGCCAAGACATGGAAACAACCTAAATATCCTTTGACAGATGAATGGATAAAGAACATGTTGCACATATATGTAATGGAATATTACTCAGCCATAAAAAAGAACAAAATAATGCCATTTGCAGCAACGTGGATGCAACTAGAGATTATCATATTAAGTGAAGTAAATCAGAAAGGAAAAAGACAAATACCATATAATATCACTTATAGTGGGATCTAAAATATGGCACAGATGAACCTATCTGCAAAACAGAAACAGACTCACAGACATAGAGAACAGACTTGTGGTTGCCAAGGGGGAGGGGTGTGGGGGAGGGGTGGGTTGGGAGTTTGGTATTAGCAGATGTAAACTATTACATATAGGATGGATAAACAACAAGGTCCTACTGTATATCACAGGAAACTATATTCAATGTCCTGTGATAAACCATAATGGAAAAGAATATTTTTTAAAAAAGAAGAAGAAAAGAAAGAAAAGTGACTCACCCAACTTGTGAAGGGCAAAGCCCACATTCCAACCCACCTGTGTGCCCTTGACCCCTCGGGGCAGCCTGGCAGAAATCACCCCATCATGATGCCCGGGTACAACCACTCCCTTTGAGCCCCATGCCAAGCTTCACCTCACTCAGAGAACAGCCAAGACGCCTCCTCCCCAACTCAGGGCACACACAGAGCTTCTCAAAAGTAACAATAACAATAGTAATAACGACAATACCACCAGCTCCCTACTATACAGCACTTAGTAGATAGGCACCTGATACATTATTATTTTACTGAATCCTTACAACACTCTACTCCCACCCCAGCTTCACAGATGAGGAAACTGAGGTGCAGAGAGGTTGATGACTTGCCCAAGGTCACACAGCTAGGAAGGAGCAAAGACAGGACTTGAGCCCAGGCAGTCTGGCCCTGGAGCCTGCACACCTCACCACTGAGCACCCTCCTCCCCTATGATGTCTGCTGGCTCCTCCCACAGCAGTGGCTGTAACAAGTGCCCCAGCTTGGGGCTTGCCCTCCTGCTCTGAGGCCCTTCTCTTCAGGGGTCAGAGGCCGACTGAATCCCTGAGGGATGGACGTGGGAAAGCCTACCCTATGAGCACCATCAGCTCATGCTCTCCAGCTGGATGGTAACCCCCAGCCCACCTCCCCACCCCCACCGACAGGCGCTGCAAGGATGAGGTCATGGGTGAGCCAACAACATTCAAGCACAAATAGGACGTCTACTGCTTGCCCACTTTTAAGTAGTGGAAGGTGCAGGATGCAGAAGACTCTGTCCTTGCTGTCCTGCCAGAGGCTGTGGTCCCCAGCAATGCCCAAAGGGTCGCCCTGCCACCCCCAGCCCCTTCAGTACTGTCTGCACCAGATGTTGGCAATGCTTAGGAACAGGATTAAAAATAGTCTCTATAATGAGTCAGTGCTAAGGATAACTTGGGCAAACAGCCCTCAGGGAGAGGACACTGCCAGGGAGGCACCACCACCTCCCACCTCCCAAGCCAGCCTGGCCCACCCCCCAGCCTTGCACCCAGTGCCCCCTGCAGCCCGCAGAGAGCCTGGGATATTTATACCCCAGCTGCTGAGTGGACAGAGATGTGGGCACACCCCCACACACTCGCTGCCTGAAGGGGCCGGGGGATCAGAGGAGTGGGCAGATTCTGGAGACCACCATGCTCAAGGCGGAGCCGTACTGGGGCACAGAGACACTTGAGCTTCTTTCCCAATTCTGACACCAGCTCCCCACAGGACACTGGGAAACCCTGCCCCTGGCTCCCCTCGCCTCACCTGTGAAATGGGTCCCCAGTGTCGGCCCGACCAGCCCATTTCCTAGGTGATCAGGGGAACTGAGACCAGAGAGGGCCAGCAATATATACTAAAGGGCAGACGTCAAATGTGGGGAGCAAATAGGAACTTGGGAGTCAGAACTATGCCAGATCCCACAGCCAGGGGCTCCCACACTTCTCCCATGTTCTTCCCTCATCAGCCCCACCCCGAAATGATCAGAACTGCTAGACTCATGGACATCTGGACATGAATTGAAGATTAACAGAGCACATTCACACAAGGTGTCAGAGCTGAACCCCTCGGTACCTGCAGGTGAGAGACAAGGTGGTGAGTATCACTCTACAGTTGAAGAGACTGAGGCTCAGAAAACTGAATTAACTTGCTAGGAGCCCCTCAGCTGGGATGAAGCCTTATTGCCATCTACCAGCCCAGAAGCATCTCCCAGGAGCCCGTATGCTCCTCTTCCAGTGACACCCAGGAGGAACAGGACACCCTCTAACGCTGCTGGGAGGCAGAGGGAAGGGGCCAGAAAAAAGTGAGGAACCTTCAGGAAGGGAACAGCACCACACACGTTTCTCTGAGAAGAAGAGAGGAAGGAGAGCAAGAAGTCGGTGTCCTGGGCGTAGCACGGGCCATGGAGTCAGGAGCCCTGGACTCTAGTCACAGCTCTGTTAGCGATAACTGCATTGATCTGGGAAAATCATTTACTAGGCTTCACTCTCTGTCTCAGTTTCTCCATCTGGAAAATGGAGCTTTGAACACCAGGCCTTTGAAATATCCTGAAGTATACCATGACCACACACTGGAGGTGCATAAAGAATATTAGCATATCAAAGGCTCTGACAAGTCCTGTAGCAAAGAAATCCATTTTACTTTTTTTTTTTCAACTCTCCCACACCTGCTTGATCACCAAACCCTTCCACAGAACACTTCTTGAGAAACTCTGGAGTAGATCTGGGTCAGCACTTCAAATGCCTCCACGGGCCAGCAGGAAACATGAAAGCTTGAAGCAGGCCCAGACGAAATACATCGGGACCTGCAGTTAGCTCCAAGCCCTGAAAGATTCCTGGTAGCTCTGGGGGCTGAAGAGTCTAGCATTTCTGTTCTGTGAAGGCCTCCCCCAGGACCCATCCGGGGTTTTGATCCCATCTGATCCTCAGCAATTCTGTTGAGAAGGGCAGGGAAAGGGTCAGTACCCTGTGTCACACAGCTGAGGAGACTGGGACCCAATGAGACCAGAGAATGGGCCCCGGGCCACACAATGGTTCCCTGGTACAGACAGGAGAGACGGTGTCCTAAGTACCAAGCACTTGACCTCCATAATCTCATGGAATTCTCACAACAACCCTTTGAGGAGGGCACTGTGGTTATACCCATTTCACAGAGCAAGAAATGAATGGGCAAAGAGGTTCAGGCTCTTGTCCGAGGTTACACAACTGGCAGGTGCTACTGCCTGGCTTTCAACTCTCACAGCCTGAATCCAGAACTCACGCCCTCGGCCCAGCTCTGCCACTTACTAGCTAGCGAGAGAGATTTGATCATTCTGAGCCTGTTTCCTCACCTAAAAACGGGATGATAAAAAGACCTGCACGTTAGGTTATTGTGAAGGTTCAATTTGCAAATATACAAAAGTGCCTGGCATACAGTAGGTACTCAATATATGTGACCTCTCATTAAATACCACATCCTCCTGTGGGAGCTCACGCCTGAGCCTCTGGGTTCTGGGTCTGGCAGGCTCAAAGCCACCCACAGCTTCCTGAAAACTGACCTCTGCCAATAAGTCCAAGGACACAGACCCTCCACCTGGCATCACAGGCCTCCAGGCTGGGGCTCCTCGGGTACCCCATGTAGGTGAGGCTCTGGAGGTTGGGTTTCCCAGACCCAGGCCAAACCTGGGTTTCATCCCATGGGGCCCCTAATGGGCCACCTCCCCCTCAGAGCTGGGGATATCCCCAGCTCACCATGGGTCACAGGCCTCTCCCCAGCCTTGCCCCAGGTCACGGGGTGGGGAGGTGGGGGGGCTCTCCAGCGAGGCAGCTGATATCCTCATGACCTGCCCCAGCCCTCCCAGCCTTAGAGACAACAGTTACAACCCACCCAGAGCTTGCCACACTTCCTGTAGCCAGCTCATCCCTGTTAGATCACAAGGTGGGCATCACCACCCAGATGGCTGGCTGCTCAGGGATTTGTATGCCCACTTTACAGACGAAGAAACGGAGACCTCAACTTAGCCCAGGCAGAGATCTATGTCATAGAAAGGCTTCTGGCTCCTGGACCAGGGCACAGGGCTGAGCCAGATCACAGGCCAGGCCCATCTGAGCCAGCCAGGGCAGCAAAAAGGAGGAGAAGACTCAGGAGACTCCCTAGGGCCAAGGGGAGGAGGGAGAGTATCTGAGCCCTGAGTCCCACCCATCACTGCAGATCCTGCAAGTCTTCGGTTGGGCAGAACATCAGTAAACTTGAGTTCTCCTCTACCCTACCCAACCCCAGCCAGGGAAAACGTGCACCGCCCTCACCCAGTGCCTTGAGACTACCCTCACCCTCACCGCTGGCCAGGCCTGGACCCGCAGCCCTCCACTGAGAGGGAGCCCCCACTGGGGGGCTCTCTATCTCCAGACCCCAAGTCAAGCACTCACCCCAGGCATTGCCTCCCCCTCACTGTCCCCACCCCATGTATGTCATCACCCAGGAAGCCCTCCCTAACCACCCCCTGCCCTCTGTGTCTGCTGACCCCCACCGGGCCCGCTCACCCAGCCACCTTGCTAAGAATTGGGTCCCAACCCCCCAGTCTGGCTCCCACATGTGGAGCTGGGTCTTACACTGAGTAGGTGCTCCATAAACATCATTGCACAGGAGGGAGATCATCTCTCAGGCGGTGGCCCCAAATATTTTGACCATGACTCACAGAAAAATATATTTTATTTGACCCAGGACACACACACACACACACACACACACACACACACACATACAAGCACATGAAACTCCAAAAAAGTTGTACAAAACAACACTTACCAGTACTGTGCAATAATACACTTGGATGTTTCCTATCATTCTTTTCCATTTAATTTATTACTTCCTTTTCATTTCATTTTCATTGAGACCCACTAAGCTGATTTCATGGCCAGATTAGGGTCCAATCAGTTGCCCCGATCCACCGTTCAAAGAATGGCCCTCCAAGGATATCTGCATAGCCCCGTTCCCTGCCTGGCACACGACTCTCTGTGTAACAGGTGCCTAAGAGAGGCTTCCATTTGGTGGACACTGACTCCGGCCAGGCCTGTGCTAAGCATTTTGTTATAGTATCTCATTTCATCCTCACAATCATCTTAAGAGGAAGGGACAAGGAGGAGTTTTACATGTGAGGAAACTGAGGCCAGGGTCACAGAGTAAACAGCTCAGGCAGGGGTCAGAGCCAGGGCTGCCCTGAATCTGGAGCCACGTTCATGACCATCCTGCCCCATCCTGCCCCCAACTCCTCTCGAAAGTCCACCCACGGGCAGGGAGCTCTGCCCAAGGAAGTCCACTCCCTCCCGCTACGAAAAAGCCGTTCCCTATATTAATGTCATCCTTTATATTTGTTGACTATGTTATTGGAAATGGTACAAAGAGAAGACAGGGCTCCTGGCTGGAGCTGACTGGCTGTGAGGCGGGCCCCCACCCCTCTCACAACACATCTTACTCCCTCCTCTCCACCCGCCCACCTCTAGCCGAACCCAGAGGAGGTCCAGCA
The DNA here is from genome assembly GCF_026419965.1 of Kogia breviceps. Taxonomy (NCBI): domain Eukaryota; kingdom Metazoa; phylum Chordata; class Mammalia; order Artiodactyla; family Physeteridae; genus Kogia; species Kogia breviceps. Next base: position 75,122,085 of record NC_081319.1, read on the forward strand.
GGGCTAAGGCAGCCCATTCTGCTGTTCTCCTCACTGACATCACTGCCCTGGTAAGTCACGCGATGCCTCTGTGCCTCTGTATCCCCATCTGTCAAATGGGGATGATGACAGCGCCCACCTCATAGGGTGAGTGTGAGGGTCCAAGGGGTTGGTACAGGTCAAGCATTTGGCCCAGCATCTGACGTGGAGCGAGGGCTGGAAACAGGAGCTCTCATTAGTATCCCCAGTCCCCACTCAAATCCTCGCCATCAGAAGTAATCACCGTGAACCTGGTGTTTTGCTGTTTGCACACAAACATGCTCACATACAGGTACGACATTAACCTGTGCCAGGGGCTGTTCTGAGCACTCTCCATGAATTAAGTCTTTTAATCCTCAGAATGAACCCACACCATGGGCACTGTAACTGTCATCTCCATTCTACAGAAGAGGAAACTGAGGCCCCAGGATCACACAGCTGCAAAAGTGGCAGGGCCAGGATTTGAACCCAGCTGGCCGGGCAGTGTCTGCTCCCGATCCTGACGTCAGTGTGTATTTCCTGCAGCCTGGCCTCCGGGCTAAGTGCATCACGCCCATTACCTTCTCACCAGAGGCTCAGATGAGCCTGGGCGAGGAGAGGAGGAGAGCAGGCAGGGAGCCCTTAGTTACACTGCCCAGGGCTGCACGGCTCCGCAGAGGTGGGACTGGCAGTCTGCTTCTGATTTCACATGCTTTCTGCCATCCCATCCTCTCCCCAGCCCCTCCCTTCACCACGTGCTTCCCCAGCCCTGACCCCGCTCAAAAGATACCCACATGCCAGCGCAGCCCGCGGGACCTCATCCCACTAACCCAGCTCCCCAGAGACATCCCCCACCCCCCACCCCCACCACATGCACATGCACACATGCCCGCGTAACTGGAGAGGACAGCCCCCTGGAAGGAGGGCCCCAGGAACGCTCAGCTCTTCGGGGGTCCAGAGCCCAGGGCCGTGCCCCCGGCCCCAGCGCAGCGCCGGCCCGTTTCCTCATTTTCCCCAGTGCTGTTTCTCACCCAGCCCCCTGCACCTTGGCCTGAGAGGAAGTTGCACAATCTCCTGGGAGCTGCAAATGCGGCTGAGGATTACTCACAGTGCAGAGGGAACCACACGCCCGGAAGGCCTCTCACACCCACAACTCTACCCAACGCAGAGGGGCTCCCAGCTCCCATTCTCGTGGACCCGGGGCTCCAGGCCACCTCCAGGGTCCCTCCCTGCTCCAGACTGAGCCAATGACAGCCCCACTGCCCACAGAGCCGCACAGCGCCGCAGGCCAAGCTGCCCCTGCACCGAGATGGAGAGGCACAGAGGGGCAAGACTTTGCAGGAATCCTACTAGGTCCCAGGTGGGCCAGACCCTAACCCACACATCCTCCCTGTCCCTCGTGGAGGTGTGTGCCCCCTTAGCCAGAAGCCCCACGGTTCACCACTTTCCTGACTGACCCCACAACTGTGACCTCAGCATTTGGCCTTCCCAGGGTCTCCAGACACCCAATTCACACTCTCCCTCTGGCCCACCTTGAAATGGACCCTGAGACCCAGCACAGTCCTGTGAAGCTCTGGGGAGATCTGAGCCACCATACGATTCTCACTTGTGGGAAAATGCTCTTGCTACACTTGCAATTTCAGAGGTTCCTAAGCCCCCGAAGCACTTCTCTAACAGCCTGAGACACCTGACATTTCGCTAGTGTTTCTTTCTGGTGGCTAAGGGACTCCCATCTCTGGTAGGTAGATACTGCTTGTCAAGAAAGGCTGGCAGTCACTGAGCTGTCATTAGTCATCTATACCTCAGGGTGGATGAGCTTACTAGGCCCTTTCACGAGAGTATGTCTCAGGAAGGGATAGTGTGTGTGTGGGGGGGGGGGGAGACTAGGCACACCAAGGTTCCTGAAGATGCATGGGGTGAGGTGAGCCTCAGAATGCGGAGGTCAAAGAGGCCCGGAGAGCTCTGACCCAGACTCTGACCCAATCCTGGGCCCTCCCTGAGATAGCAAACTCCAGAAGGACACAAAGTTTGGCCTGGGTGTACAAAGCCCCTAAGGATGACCTCTGGCTCCCACGCTTCACCACCGGACTTGAAATGGGGCCTCAGATAAGGAGTATGATAAGCACCTCTTATCACCCCACACAACCTTGGACTCCCACCCAGCTGAGGACAAAGTCAGAAATGGTTTTTCCTGGGCCCCAGGGCTCCCCAGAGAGCCCCTCATTTCTGCAGCCCTCATCAAAAGGCAGGGGCCCTCAGGATAGTTCCCCCACAGCCCTCTGAGACCTGGAGTAGCAGGAGGTTCACAGGCATCACCCGACGCCTCCAGCTCAGTGGATGGACAGGGAGCACAGTCGAGGGGAAGGGCCGGCACTGGAAACCCCCCACCCCCTGGAGACAATGGCCACGGGCCCCTTTGCAGGGATGCTTCCCAAGATGCCTACACAGCCACCCTCTCTCCAGTCCTGACAACAACCTATGAAGGGGAGGGGGGCAGCAACACTTGCCACCCTCCTTTTTAGAGGAGAAGACTGAGGCTCAAAGCATTTAGTCACGTCCCTAAGGCCACACGGTGAGGTCATGGCAAATCTCAGGTTCCTGGATCCTTCCCTAGAACAGAGTTTCTCAACCTCAACACGACTGACACTTGGGGCCAGATAACTCTTTGTTGCCGGGCTGTTCTGAGCATTTTAGGACCTTTAGCAACGTCTCTGGCCTCTACCCATTAAATGCCAGTAGAACTCCCTGAGTTGTGATAACCAAAAATGTCATCAGACATTGCCAAATGTCCCCTGGGAGACAAAGAGAACTACTGCCCTAAACGGACCTGAAAGCCAGGCACCTGCCAATTCTAAATTGAAGGGTATTTGCTGGAGCCCTAGATGTGCCAGGCAGGAGGGCCTGAAGGTTCTGGTAAGTACCCTGTCGGCTCAGTACCCTCTGGGCAGAGCTGCCTCATTGGCAGCCAGTGCCACTTGGGAATCTCATCCCAAGACCACCTCCCCCCTGCCAACCTATAAACCAGCCCCCTCCCTGGTATTCAACATTTCAATGGTCTTTCAATTATTTTGATCACTCCCCCCTGTGAGTAAAAAATTTTGAGCACCCCCAATATTCGTTTCTTTTCTCAGGAATTGCTTATAAATACCAGTGTATTAATATATCGTGCATGTGAGCAAATATACACAAAAATAGATCTATAAAAAAGGTGAGAAGGGAAATATAAATTACACCCATGAAGAGATACTGTTACACGCTCACCAGTGGGACAGAACTGAAACAGTCTACCAATACCAAGTGTTAGTGAGGATACAGAGAGATAGGAACTCTTAGGTGTCACCAGTGAGGAGTAAATTGGTGCAACCACTTAACACAGTATTTACTAAAGTTGAAATATGCATTGCATACCCTGTGCTCTAGCAATCCCGTTCCGGGTTATATGGACTCTGGAGAAGTGTATGCACCAGTGTACCAAGAAGCAAATTCCAGGATGTTCTTACAGCATTGTTCACAGTAGCCAGAAAAGGAAAGCAACCCAAAAGTCCATGAGTGGCGGGATGGATACAAATATGGTAACAAGTTCATACAGTGGATACTATACAGCAGTGAAAATGAACACACCACAGCTACACACAACAATGGTGGCTGGATCTCACAACGTGACAAAAGAACACGTTCAGTGTCATTCCACCTCTAGAAACTCAAAATCAGGCAAAACTAAACTCTCTTGCTAAAGGATGCAGGTACAGGTGGTTACATGATAAAGGAAAGCAAGGAACTGATTATCTTGAAAGTCACAATAGTGGTTTGCTCTGGGGGAGGGGCTTATGACCAAGGTGGGGCACACAGCTGATTTCAGCATGCAGGTTACATTCTGTTTCTTCATCTGGGTGTTGGTAACCTGGGTGTTCACTTTTATAATTATTTATTACATTATCCATAGAGGTTTATGCTCCTTTTGGCAATTATGCTATATTTCACCATAAAAGGAGGGACAAAAGGATGAGATAGAAATACATAGAAATAGAAGTTTTAACATTTTCTTCTCACACCTGGCTTTGAAAACCACTATGATTAGGCCAAACCTACTGGATGAGAAGCTATAGTTAGTCACAGGTCTGGAGGAGCCAGTGACACCCAGGGTTGTCTGTAAAGGGGCTCTTCCAGCTGGCCCAGACTACGGGCTGCCCCTCAGCCCACAGGACCAGGCCCTTTCATCTCCCACCCACCCCCGGGCATCCCAGCCACCACGTGCCCCTGGTGGCCAAGGGCAGGGAGTTGCATGATGCTGGGCTCCCTCGCACCAACCTCACCCTGCCCTGGGCTGTTCCTCTGGGTCCCCGACAGCAGAGCTCAGAGGTCCACACTGGGAAAGCCCTAGGGGAGCAGGGCGGGGCTCACACACCCTCTAAATACACCAAAAGAAGGAGGGAGGCAGAAAAATGAAATGAAGAAGATGAAGCAGGACAGGAAGACACACCCACATCTAGGCCTGATGTTCCAGATGCTGTGGACCTAGATGAAGGGTCAGAGGGATGGGGATGTGGGGGGCAAAGGAAAGAGTGGGGAAGAGAGGGATGCTGGAGGTTGGGGGGGGCAGAGGCACTGCTCCGGTTCCAAGCCCAAGTCTTGGGGCTCAGCAACACGTGTGCCCAAAGAGGCCTGAGCTGTTGCACCCAATTTAGCACCATGTGCCCCAGGGCCCAGGGCTTCAAATGACAGGAAGGAAGCTCAGGAGCCAGCAGCCTCCCTGTGGCCTCACCTCTCACTCAGCAGTCTCTGGGCCTCTGGGAAGAAAGGACCCTGTCCAGGAAGGAAGGCTCCTGGGCCTGCAGAGGTGACCCCTGGGTGGGAGGATCCAGGGATCGAGAGAACCACCCTTTCTGGAGCTCAAGGGGTGAGAAGGGCTGAGCCAAGGTCTCAGTGCTGGCACGAGCCTTTCTGTAAAAACTCACTCTGGACCGAGGAGGAATGCCCTTCGGGGGGGAGGGCTAAATTGGGAGATTGGGATTGACATATACACACTACTATATATAAAATAGATAACTAATAAGAACCTACTGTATAGCACAGGGAACACTACTCAATACTCTGTAACGACCTAGATGGGAATAGAATCTAAAAAAAGAGTGGATATGTGGATATGTATAACTGATTCACTTTGCTGTACACCTGAAACTAATACAACATCGTAAATCAACTATACTCCAATAAAAATTAATTAAAAAATAAAAGAAAGAATGCTCTTCAGACCAAAGGGCCAGGCATCGACACATTTGTGGTCATTTAGTCCATGGCTCTGTACTATCTCACATCACTCTGCCTTTCACTGTCCTCTGCAGTTACTGAAATTCCCCACCAGCTATCAGTTTTGGGGGAGGAGCCATGTCTTTATTCCCACCCACCCTGCTTGGCCGGCACAGTGCCAGGCCCCCACTCAGTCCGTGCCTGCTGACCCCAATGGATGCTGGAGCGGGTCCCCCGCACTCCCTGGATCCTGGTCCCCTCCTCTCGACAACACAGGGGCTGTGCCAGCTGGCCTCTGAGGCCCACAGCCCTGCAGCTCCAGTCAGCCCATGGCAAAGCCAGATGGTGCCTCGCTGGCAGGGGAGGCTGAGAGCACACACCTGGCCAGGGCAGGGAGGGGACAGAGGCGGCGGGGGGTGGACAGGATAGTGTGTCACCTCCTGGCCACACTGCACCCCTCAGGGATGTAGGAGCTGGGGCAGGTGCTGTCCCCAAACCAACTGTAAACAAGGCAGAGGACAGGCTGTGATTTCCCTAGGCAAACAGGAGAAAACAAACCGGAGCCCCACCCCACAGACCCACTGGTAGAACTGGGGTGGGTGGGTGGGTGGGGGGGAGGGGGCAGGGCTGCTGCTGCAAACTCTCCGCGGGGAGGGACAGGCTGTGAGCCCCATGCTAGAGCCAGGCTGGGCCTGGATCACTGTGGGCAGAGGCGGGGATCTCCTCCTGGTACAAGTCCCTGGGAACCAGTCCCTGGGTCTTAAATGGTGACATTCCTGCAGGGCAGAGACCACCAGTAAAGCATTTGTGTGTCCTCGTTTCTGAGCACACGACCGGGGCCCGATTCACGCTCGCTCACTCACTTCATGAAGCTGTACTGAGCACCCACACTACACACCAGCCTCTCTCCAGGCACTGGCGATACAGCATCCTACAAGACAGACCCCACCCCTGTGCTCAGAGTGTGACCTTGGAGCAGTCCATTCATCTGTAGATTGATAGGCTCCGACTCCAGCTCATCTCACCACCCCCCTGCAGGGCTGGAGGACCTGCCATCACCTCTTCTCACCTCCCAGAAGGCTTCCCTGCAGCTCCCCCAGCTTCCAAGGAAGACTCCACCCACACAGGCCTCCCAGTGAAACCCCACTGTCACCCGACTATCTGCTGCCCTCAAGGCCCAGGACCCCCTGGAAGATGATGGACACATCCCTACCCCCAACAATGACCCCCACCCACCATTCCAACGTCTCCAGGCCGAGTGAGGAAAGGAGAAGGAAATGGCTATTTCTTGCATATGTATTATCATTTTTATTATTAACCAAAAAATGCAATTCAAACAGTGAATTTTACTTTCCACAGGGTGGGAAAGTAAAATAACATGATGGGTCTTTCTACAGCCTCACTTTGGGCTGCTTTGGACACCTCCACCCTGGTGCCAGCAATGCCACCCTGGCTCCAAGCACTTTTATGGGAGCTTCAGACCCCACCGCCCCCGTGTCCTGATGACTCTTGGGGCTGGTGCTGTCCACCTCACCCTGCCTTAAGCAGTAACTATTTCCTGAGCACCTGTCCTGAAGGGTGGGGCTAAGACCGAACACTGGTCAGTTTAATGGGAGATGGGGGCAGAAGGTCAGGATGGGGGAGGGAGGGCTGACCATACCAGAGACTAGGGGTCACCAAATGGTCTCAGAGTGGTTCCTGCCCCTGGGGACCTGGATTCGAAAAGGAGACAGGCCTAAGAGACCCAAAGCAATCGGAGACCCAGGAAACAGATAGCTCTGGCCTGGGTAGCTGCAAAACAGTAGGTTATCAGAGTGGGGTCCCAGGACCAGAAGCATTAGCATCACCAGCGAACGTGTCAGAATTGCAAATTCTAGACCTATTGGAATTTGCAGACCTACTCAATTAGAAACCCTGAGAGTGGGGCCCAGTAATCTGTTTTAACAATCCTGCAGTTGATTTTGATGCCCACTCAGATTTGAGAACCACTGTCCTAGAGACAGGGCTTTAGAATCATCAGACAAATTTTTTTTTTTTTTTTTAATATTGATGCCTAAGCCCCTCCCTGAAGACTCAGATGCAACAGTTTTTTTAAAAAGAGCTCCCCAGGGCTTCACAACGTCCAGCCGGAGCTGCAGATGGAGCAGTCCCCTGATCTCCTGGAAGGGTGTGTCTTTATGGACAGAGGATTTGCCTATAGGGAGGGGAGTAGAGGAGGGGTTGCCGGGAGAAGGGACCAGCATGAACAAGGGCTGGGACGAGGGAATATGGACCACGGGTTTCTGGATAGTCTGTTGGAATTCCTGGATTAATCCCATGGCATCACATTTGACTCTGGGACCCCACTGTGTGGATAGAAGACAAGAAGGCGGCCTGGCCCCAAGGAAGCTGGATGAGGTGGGGATGACCAGACCTCATTTCTCTTCCTCCTCATGCCCACACTTAAGAGTCAGGAAAGAAAACTGGTGATGACTCTGCCTCTTGCTTCTGGCCCTCTCGGCTGCCCTCTGCTCTCACCCACTGCCCCACTGCCCCACAGCTAGCAAAGCACTTCCTGTGGGCACGGTAAGTTCCACATCCTGCCTTATGGCTGAGATTTTATCTCTGCTTTTAGTGGCGTTGCAGACAAGGAGATCTGTATCTCTGGTCAGAGTGCAGGAGGGCCAGGCAGCAGGAGGGCAGGGGAAGGGCCTCTGGTCAGGAGTGAGTAGTAAGTGACCAGGCCAGATGCTATCCTAGGAGTCCCAAGGGGCAGGGCAGGGCAGGGGGGAGGGGTAGAGATGCTGCAGGCATGGCCAAATCTGCTACTTTGTTAATTGTGGAGACCCAGCAGGGTGTGGTACAACAGGGAGTGGTGGGGACTGTGGCCATGGAGTCTGCAAAGCCCCATATAAGGCATTTTGCTCGAGGCTGCTAGACCCGCGCGGGAGAGGCCTGTTTGCAACCCATAGGTCTTTTTTTCTCCCCTAGAGCTCTCTATGCCTCTATTCCCTCACCTGGAAATGAGAAATAAAGACATTATAGGAGTTAATTATGATAATTAACATTTTTTGAGCACGGCACTGTTCTAGGTCCCGGTACATGCTGCAAGCACCAACATACTTAGCCCTCCCTACAGCACTATTAGGTAGGTGCTACTATACTCCTCGATTTCTAGGTGTAGAAACAGAGACACAGTGCGGTTAAGCAGCTTGCCCAGAGTCACACAGCTAGTAAGTGGAACAGCTGGGATTCCAAGCTAGGCAGCCTGGCCCTGGAGCTCATGCTCTAGGGTACACTTAGCCCAGCGCTCAATACATGGTAGCTACGGCTCTGTCCCAAGAAAAACTGGCTGGTCGCTCCACGGGGCCAGGCTTTAGCGAAAGCTCTACTGAGTGGACTTGGGCAGCACCTTCCCCCTCCCCTGCACCCCATACCCAATCCTTTCTGAAGCCTCTCCTGCCCTGGTGCCTTTGCGGAAGATTGGTAGAAGGCTCGCACTGGAGGGGACGCCACAGATGATCTAGGTTCACAGACACAGAAACCGAGGCTGAGAGAGGCATGGACTGGCCATGGATACCTAGAGGGAGAAAATTTGGGCCATCTTTGCAGTCTACCACACTAATAAAGAGAAATGGGCAGGATGGAGGAGAGGGTTGAATAAGGGTGGGAATGGGTGCTAAAATGTGAGGCAGGTCCCAGGTCATGTCAAGGTATATTTTATACATTATCACTATAGGTATTTTATGATACCACACGGCCTGTCAGCATGGGGTCTCCTGGGTTCTTCTCACGACTCTCTACTGTCCCCTTCTCACCCAATAGCCCCCCAGCCTTTTCTCCACATCTGATTAAACAAGTGCCTACTGAGGGCTTCACTGTAAGGGAGTGTTTGAGTATCCAAGGAGACCCAGGAAGCCTTGTCTGAACCCATCTCTTCCCCGGGCCGGGCAGGAGAGTTCTTGCCAGGGGTCCTTCGTCACCTGTGTCAGCAGCTCAGAAGAGTAGCCAGGAGACAGGTGTCCTGGGGCAGGGGCTTCAGCAAGTTCCACCCCTGCTCAGAGCAGGAGACCCCAGAGGGGGAAAAGAAGGTTCCTGCACCACCACACACCCTGCCTTTTAAGACAGAACTCCTGGGAAACCCTGAAGTGGTCTTCTGCAGGGATTGAGAACATGGATTTTGGACTCAGTTAGGCCTGGGTTAGAATCCCTACCACTTCCAGGCTATGTGACTTCAGGCAACCTGCTTAACTTCTCTGAATCAGTATAATGAAAATAATAAGTACTACCTCATTCTGAAGAGTAAATATACAATAAATGTTGACAACTATTGTTATAACTAAATTTTATTACAATATTGTTCTATTATAGCATAAAGAGAATTGATGCATATTCTATTAATGTTATCGTTACACTCTCATAGACATGCATATACACAATTCATCTATATACATGTATGTAGATACCTATAACCTCATAACCACACACACAAACTCCCATCAATCACATACACCCCACAATGACATACAGAGCAGCACCCTGGACTCACCATGTACCAGGCACCTGACTCCTTACAGCAGCCTGTGAAGTTTGTACATTTTTATCTCCCTCTTTTCAGATGACGTTACATATATTATATGCAAAAACACCCACTGTATCTTGGGATGTGGACACTTCTGGCAGCTCTGGAAACTCTGAACTCCCTGCCTCTGTATCAGAGGAGGCCAACCCAATTTCCACGGTCATCTCCAGGGCAGCCCCAAGCTGGGCCCCAAGTGCTGACTGCCCTCCATCCCTAGGACAAAGGCCCAACCTGGCTTTCATGCCAGCTGCAGTTGGGGAAAACCCCCCCTGCTGCCGGCAGAAACCAAGTTGACTTTGAAAAGGAAGAGACAGAAGCCAGGGGGTGGCTAGGCCACTCCCTGTGGGGGCAGGTGCTAAGTAACTCTATAAACTCTGGCTAATGATGCAATTACAGCCATAAACAGAGCCCCAGGAGGGATCCAGGCCAGAAGCCAGACCCTCAAAGGGCAGCCAGGCCTGAGAGGTGGGAAGCCCCTCCCACCTGCTTTCCAGCCAAGAGGCTGAAAGGGAGGCCTCACTGGCCATGGAGGTGAGCACTGGGTTCTCCCATCATCCCAGAACCCTGGATGGGTTCCTGCCTGCCCTGGCCCACTCTCCTACCCACCTCTGACTGTGAGTTACCAAGCCATCAGCCCAGAGAAGCCCAGGGGCTCTCCCTGGATTGAGTGCTCACCTGAGGAGATGTCCCCAATCCCTGCACCCCTTCCATGGGACACAGAACCAGGAGACCTGGGTTCCCATTTGGCTGCACCTCAGAGAGCTGAGTTGAGGACAAAATAGCACTGCAGCTGTAAAACAGGCCTTGTAAACTGTAAGCAACATTGGCTGCTCTCCCGCACAAGCAAAGCATAGAGTCACCCTAAACAGCCCTTCATTTATACTCTCTGGTTCCCGACTCACATCTAGAAGCCAGGAGGCAGGCAGAATGAAGGGGTCCAGGTGAATTGCTATTTTTCCCACAGCTGGGGAAACTGAGGCAAGGTACAAGCACACCTCAGACTACCAGGCAGGGCTCCCAAGGCAGCCAGCCCTTCCCCTCTCCAGCCTCTTCTGGCCTGGCTGTCTCTCTCCCAGACTGTGACCTCCCTGAAGGCAGGGCCTGGGGGCCATCTCTCAGGCTGGCAAGAGTGAAGGCCTCAGAGGGAACAAGCCAAGGAACCAAGAACTGCGATCTGATCTGAGGGCACCTACATCTGGCAGCCTTGGAGGACACCAGAGACAGGCCCCCGACCTTCCCCTCCACCCCCAGTTGCCCAAGAGTGCCAGGTCTTGGGCCGGTGGAATCTCAGCTAGCAGCGTCCTGAGCCCACATCCCAGAGGTGTCACTGGGGACCTGAACCGGCCTGTCCCTTTCCCTGCTCACCCAAGCACCCCTCTCTCAGGGTGTGGGGTGGGGTCAGGGTGGCAATTAACTGACACTTCCCAGAGAACACTAAGCCAAAGCGCTAAAGTTTAGTCCAGAAACTGTTCGCGCAGAACCATCCCCAGAACAGACGTGCGGGAGGACGACACCAGGAGTGGACGGGGCATCCGAGAAGGACCCCGCGGTGAGGGGCTGGCCTGGAATGAGGAGGGGGTGGGGGAGTCTGGGCAATGCGGGCGCTCGCGCTGACGAGCCCCGCCCCAGGCGCCCTCTCCCCCTCCCTCCCTTCCTCCCTCCCCCTGGGCGCTGGGCTGGGGCGCGCCGGGCGGCTTCGGCGCGAACCTGCTCGCGCAACCCTTAGCAGCTCGGGGCAGCCGTGCGTGAAGCCAGAACCCCCGGCGGGAGGGGGCCGAGGGGCGGGGGAGCCGAGCTGGCATCAGCCCGCTCCCTTCGAGGAGGCGAGCGCACTCGCTGCGGCCGAATAGCTGATCGGGGTACCGGGAGGAGGGGAGAAGGAGCGCTGACTCGGGGGCGGGACAGCCTGATGTTGGGCGGTGCGGACTCAGGGAATCGGGGGGAAGGGGGCGTGTTTTCCGGGATTCGGGACCGAGAAGAAGGGGGATACTGAGGGGGCGGGCAGATGGCTGGGAGCTCCAGGGAAGGTAGAAAGAGGGGCGTGCAGTGGGTGAGCTCTGGGGTTGGGGTTCCCTAAGGTCGTGGAATAATGCAAGGGGGAGAAAAAGACTGCGCTCAGGGATACCGGGGGACTCTGGCAGAGGCGGCTTCTTCAAGAGACCGAGGGGGAGGAAGGGACGGGAAGGGAGGGAGAGAGGGATGGTACTTCCACCCGCCCCCCCCTCAGCTTCCAGCAGCCCGGCCCCCGGGGCGTGGCGCCGCTCCGGCCCTCCCATTCCCCCGGACCATCCAGGCAGGGCCTGGCCCGGCCGGACTCGGCCCCCGCACACCTCCCCTACCTCCGGCGCCCTCCCCCGTGCCACCCGCCCCAGCCGCGTCCGGTGGAGAAGAAGTGGGCGCCGGGCCCACACGCCCTCAAACTTCTTGCAAGTTCACTCCCACGCCTCCCGCCCCTTCGACTCCCAGCTCCCGGGCCGGGAAGGCCCGTGCCCGCCACGGCCCCTCCCGCCTGGTTACATAAGGTCGCAGAGAAGCCGCCCCCCGGCCCGGGCCTGAAGGGAGGGGCTGAAGGGGCTCCCAAGCTCCGCGGGCAGCGCCGCCCCGGCCATGCGCCGGGCGTCCCGGGCTAGACGGACAGCGGGGCGGGTGGCAGCGCGGCGCACACGGTCTCGCTCCCCTTTCCAGCCGACACCCCCACCCACCCACCTGTCTCCCGGACCCACTGGATCGGAGCAGGGGAGCCTGGGTCGGGGGTTCCTGGCCCTCCGCGCACCCCTTGCCCCCCAGCGCCGCTCACCTAACTATGAAGGTCAATCCGTCCGCCGCCCGCGCCCCGCGGCTCCGGCAACTTGTCCCAAGTTCAGGTGTCCGGCCCGAGAGCTGTGCCGGCCACCCCCTCCCGGGCTCCTCAGGCTCCGCGCCACCAGGGAGGCCTGCCCCCGTCCGCCCTTCCCTCTGCCGTCGGCGCCGCCGCCGCTCCCTACGTCCAGCCGGCGGCCGCCGCCTCCGCTGTCACCGAGCCCCGCGCCCGGCGCCGGGGCTCCTGCTGTCACTCCGCACCCACTTCCCGCCGCGCCCGGCAGAGGGCAGCACCCTACCCCGCGGCCCCGCCCCACCCGACACCGCCCCACGGCGGCCTGCCGCGGAGCCCGCTGGGAAGCGTAGTCCTCCCTGCCGCTCGGCTAGGCACGCCGGGATTTGTAGTCCCGCTGTGTGAGTTCAGGCCTGTACAGGGACTTGGCGTTTAATTTGGAAACTTTGTTCCACTTCGTTTCTACCCCTTGTGCAAGTTTTCTCTTTTCAATAAGTGGTGTCCGAACCACAGATCACCACAATACACCCTGTGGCCTATCTGACCCCAAGGAGAGGCTTGCAGCGGGCTGGCTTTCCTGGAGTCTAGGAAAGATGTAGGGTCCCAGATGGTGTGCTGTTGCCATAGAAACCCCTCTGTGTCAAACCTCAGTTTCCCTTCTGGTTTGGAGTGGGGTACCAGACCTGAATCTTGAGCATAAGGGATAAGGTTGGTCAGCATGGTAAAGGAAATATGACTATAAAATAGAGCCCACCTCCCCTCTAATTGTGAGATCTCCATTTATATATACCCCCTCCCCACCTAGACCTCGTCAGCCTGAGCTTGCAGGTACCCCCCACTGCCATGTTGCTGGACAGAAATTTCCTGACCTCTTTCGTGTCACCTTCCCCTGCTGGAAGTTACAGTGTGCTGAGCTATCATTCTTTGCCTTTTCCTCCTCTTCCTCCTCCTCCTCCTCCTCCCCCCATCCCCATACCATGTTCCCCCCCAACCCCACCAGGTTTCCGGGTCTTTTGCTGGGTGGGTCCTATGGAGGACAGGAATGAAGTCCAGAAGGACAAGACCTCTTGCTCAGTTGGTTAGAACAAATGAGCTTAATTTTCATGTGATTCAAATAGCAATCCCTCTTGTCCACGGTTGAGAGCCAGCCCTTCTTTAAAGACAAGCCCTGGGACATAGGGGTCTGGGTTAAAATACAATAGGCTTAACTCAGCCCAGATCTTCTAGAGCCCTCCTGGAACCTACTAGGTTCTGGTGGCATCAGGTGATCTCTCCCTAAAGGATCCATGACTGTTACAAGTGTGTATCAGCATCCAGCCTTACTCTGAAAGCTCCTAGTGAAACTTGATCACAGATAAGGAGGAAGAGGCCTAGATTTAGGATACATTGGACCCCTAGTCACACTGCTAGTGCACATGTGTGGGGTAACTCTGGTGGTAGTTTGGTAAATTAGGTCAGGAGAGCATTTTGGATTGTCCATTACAAAGGAATGCCCTGCTTCCATGCCACTACCACAGTCTTCCCTCTCCAGAGAGAAGCTGTGAACAGACTCCAAGCTTTGAGGGATGCAGGGCCCACCCCCAAGCCCTACCCTGTGCCCTATTTCTCTTAGGTTCTCAGTGACCCACTGCAAACCTCCTAGAAACTCAGGGAGAACATGGTGCAGCAGAGGCAAATGTGCCCCTGACTCTCATTGTCCCCATTGTCTGAGACCAGGGGCTGCCTTACAGGCTACAACTGCCCTCTAGAAACAACAGGCTGGCCGATATGGAGAAGAAAGATTTATTGTTAGAGAAAGTCCAGAGTCCAGAAAAAGGAGGCTACATGCAGAGAGGAAATGCAGAGAGAACCCCCTGTAGCCTGGGAAGCCCAGAGGGAGAAAGGAGCCCGGGCGTCCAGGCACTGAGTCTAGATGGCGGTGGCAAAGCCCACCCTGTTGTTGCCCATGTCATAGACGGAGTAGTAGGACCTGAGGAAGACGTCCCCAAGGATCCACAGGGGCTGGCCGTTCTGGGAGGGCAGGTAGGTGGGCTCGACTCCCACCATGCAAGAGCGGCCGTCGTTCTGTACAACACAGAAGGGCAACACTCATTCATCCGCTCACACAGTGACAGGGCACTGCTCAGCCCAGAGCCCCAGGCCAGCAGCACAGATGCAGAAACAGGTGAGCCTAAGTTTCTGCCCTTGAGGGCTCACAGGCCAACTGAGCCTTCAGAGCCAGAGCCGGGCTGGTGGGGGATTCTGGCGTGGCTGAGGGCAGGCTGAAACAGGCCTCCCTCTGAAGGGTCTCCTTGACTCCCTCCTGTTCCTGATTTGGAGCAGGTCAGCCTGGCGGTAAAGTCTTGGAGCCAGACCAGCTTGGGTTCAAAGCTTAGCTTCGCTCTGACTAGCTATGTGGCCTTGGGCCAGTTACTTAACTCTCTGAACCTCCAAGTTTTTATCTGTAAAATAGAATCAGTATCTTGCTCATTGAATGTTGTGACGAGTAATCAGGGAAATGTAGACAAAGTGCTTCACTCAGCGGCTGACTCTCATAAGTGATCAAGAAAGAGCCAGTGCCCCTCCCCCCTAATTAATAATAATCATTAATAATAGATGGCACTCTGCTCTTTCATAGCCTCATTCCAGAGATGGGGGTTTAGAATCAATGGATGGGGGAAAAAAAATCAATGCTGCAAGACATCAGGAAATGGCACGAGGTAAGGAGACCCAGCATTTCTGGCTACCCACCCCTTCCTCCCACCCCTCACTCCCATCCCCCATCCCCCACCCTCCCGATCGTGTCCCCACTCTCTCAGCCTGAAGGGGCCAGGACTTACATTGAGGATGTAGGAAGCAGGTGACAGAGGGAACTGCACACCATTGATGGTGAACGTGAGGGTGGGAAGGCTCTGGATGTTGTTACAGTCCACGAGAAGCTGCAGAGAGGAACAGGGCCCGGGATGCCTCATCTCCCCCCTGAGAGGACCTGCCAACCCCATCACCTCAGCCCCTCAGGACCCCGGGCCTGAGCCCCAAGCCTGCTTTGGGACTGGAGGCTGCAACACCAATACTGCTCGTGTTACACATGAGGACTCACGTGCAGAGGGTGGGATCTGGGGGGACCTGAGCATCTTTCTCACCCCCAAACATGACTCTTGCTTGAATTTCCCCCATGAGAGAGATTAAATCTACACTCCCTTCTCTGCAAGTGTCCTTTTAAAACACGCAGGTCTGTAGAAAGCATGGCCCATCAGTCCACCAAAGTTAGTGGGAATGCATTAATTAGGCAAACCCTTTGGTGGGCTCAGGAGGGGGCACGGGGCAGAGAGCATGGCCCTGTGGAGGTGAGGGAGCTGTGGACTGAAGGGTTATCCCTTGTCACTCATGGGCTTGACAGCACAGTCTAGTTGTTTCCCTCTTACTGCAAAGCCTGGCAGGTGTGTAACCTGTTTCCGCTAAGGGGCTGAAGCTCAGAGGAAATTCTGCCTAGTAGTGACCTCCCCACACCCTTTTAGCACAAGCGTCTGGCTCCCCTGGATCAGCCTTCGGGCCCCCAGCCAGCTCTCAGCCCCAGTCATCCTGGGGCCCCCACCTCCAGTGCCTGGGGGCAGCGAGAAGCACCGAGGCCAAGAATCAGGCTATTCCTGTGCTCCCAGGAGAAACCATAAATGCCCCCTGGCTGGCTCCCCCCAGGGAAGGGGCACACCTCCACCACACGCACCTGTCCATACTCGTCCTCCTGGGCCCCTGTGGCCTGCAGAAGGGAGCCCATGAACTGCTGGGGCACGGTGAGCAGAGACGTGCCAGTGTCCACGATGGCCTGGCAGCCCTGGGAGCACCAGCCCGTGGCCTGGTCACCAATGAGGAACCTGTACAGTGAGGAGATGGGCGGCCTCAGCACCTCCCAGCTCAGGGCAGCTAGGGGATGAGCTGCAACCACAGAATCAAGGTGCACCTCAGGAAGATAAGGACTCTGCAGAGGCCAATCCAGCCATCCTCCTGCCTCATACCAAAGTCTGTCAAAGGCCACCTAAATGGCCTTGGAATCTCTCTCTAAAGAGTTCCAAGGATGGTTCTAGAAACACTGAAGGCCAGGGTTACTGATTCATTGTAAGTACTTTGGGCAAATTAGTCCCTCCGCCTCACACACCCCAGTTTTCTAATGTCTAAGCCCCTAGGATTGGACTACAGGGTCCAAAATGTCTGGGATTCCCAGTCCTGCCCCTTCCTATGTTGTCCCCACCCCACCCTCCTTCTCCAGGCCGACCTGGGCCTTGAAACCGCAGCTGAGGGCAGCTGTGGCTTTGCAGGCGTGGGTCTCTGGGGTCCTCTGTCCCCCCCGCCACCCGGCAGTACCCGGATGTGTGTGTGTGTGACATGCAGTGCCTCAGAGCCTGCTCCGAGGAAGTGCCCACACCCCCAGGGCCCACCACAGACTCACTCCTCAATGCCAATCTGCCAGTACAGCTCATGGGTGACGGGGGCCCAGGAGATCTGCCCCGTGTACAGGCTGCTGTCCACACCCCCGAAGATGACTGCTCCCCCGTCATGAAAGCCCTGCTGCCTGCAGTACGTAAAGCAAAAGTGAGTCAGGGAGTGGATGTGGAAAAGGCAGGAAAACAGAGGTCCTGCCCCGGCTCCAGACTGGGGCTCCCCGAGAGAAGAGGTTGTGTCCACCCGCCTCCCCCCACTGGAGCTCAGACTTCCCAGTGCCTCAGGCTCCCAGGTGCTGCTGCTTCACCAAGCGCTGCCTCTGGGGAAGCCTCTTCGTCTGGCCCCCCACCCTGCCACACACCACGTTCTCCATTCCCTTTCACTTTGTGCTGCTGGTGGAGCGTGTCCACGGGAGCCTGACGCGGGCCCAGCTTGTTATTTTTCTGCTGGGATGGGAGGGAGGGAGGGCCCAGGTAGAGGGGAGGGCAGGGCCTCCCCTGTTAGACAGAAGACGAACCTGAGTGTGGAACTGGGCAGAGCTCCTACAGGCTACACTCAGAGTACTTGTAAAGAGAGGCCAGCAACCGCTGTAACAGGATAATGTGGTTGAAAGATTCAAATGACTAAGCCCCAGAGAGTAGATATTGTCTATCTCTAGAAGGTAGTTGTCTAATTCAGGAGAGGAAAGAAAGTCCACCCCAGGCCACACGCGACGCCCCCCCCACCCCTCCTACCGCCTGGCACCGGGGCCCATCCACATAAATCACTGAGTTGGCTCCTGTTTGTGGTAAGAATAACAACTTGTTAGGAGTTCATGGTGGACCTAGACCAGAAGACTCCAGGACCTGGCTAGAACAATAGATCAAAGGAGATGAAGCAATAGATTTCTACACAAAAGAGGTGTCCAGGTAGAAAACATTTGGTCAGAAGGAAATGAGCTAACTGGGGCTCTGGGCAGGAGGTAAGCCCAAGAGGTATGGAGAAGCAGTAGCAATGCTCAAAGAAGAGTTCAGGGGCTTCCCTGGTGGTGCAGTGGTTGAGAGTCCGCCTGCCGATGCAGGGGACACGGGTTCGTGCCCCGGTCCGGGAGGATCCCACATGCCGCAAAGCGGCTGGGCCCGTGAGCCATGGCCGCTGAGCCCGCGCGTCCGGAGCCTGTGCTGCGCAACGGGAGAGGCCACAACAGTGAGAGGCCCGCGTACCGCAAAAAAAGAAAAGAAAAAAAGAAGAGTTCAGCGGGAGGAAGGAGAGGTACTGTCATGTCCAAGAAATACAACGAAGAGGCCAAGTGGGCAGGGACAGATGCAGGGTTTGGGGAGGGGAGAAGGAAGAGTCAGAAGCCCAGGAGGAAAGGCTCTGCTAAATATGCCTGCTGGGAGGCCTTCAAATCCCAAAGTGTTGAATCTCAGCCGTCCAGGGCCACGGGGGGAATGGGCTGGGAGCTGGGGACCCCCAGGTGGTTCCTTACCTGCCGAGGTAGAAGCTGAAGACTGGGCTGGTGAGGGCACCCTCCTGCAGCATGCCCTGCAGGGCGGTGGTGGCCCCGCCCATGGACAGGTCAGGGTAGGCCATGCCCATGATGCCATCGAACTTGGCATAGAGGAAGTTGGTACCCGGCTCGTTCTCACTCAGGCCGAACTCCTGGTTGGGGACCTTGATGCCCTGGACCTGGAGGGGAAACAGAGGATGGGAGATGACAAGTATATCTCCACTCACCTCCCCCAGGCTCCCCCTCCTCAGACCCCTCAAGGGTCTGTTCTTCAGCCCTCCTTTGCTTCTGCTGCTTCTCTTCTTGACAGGTCTGCAAAAGCCACTTTCCCTTCCAAGAAGCCATCCCCGACCGCTGCAGCATTCCCCACCCCAACCTTCTCTTCCCGAGGCTTTAAGTTCCTTAAGGACCAGGTCACTGCCACCCCAACCATTGTGATGCCCCCCGGTGCCTGGCACGTGATGGCCCACAGTGAGGGTTCAGTGAGTGAATGGATGAGCTTTTTTGTTTTTCTTTGGCTGCACCTTGTGGCATGTGGAATCTTAGTTCCCCGACCAGGAATCAAACCCGTGGCCCCTGCAGTGGAAGCGTGGAGTTTTAACCACTGGACCACCAGGGAAGTCCCTGGATGAGCCTTTATTGTACTGATTTTCTGGCCTGTACGGTAGAGCACTAGGTGTTTCACATATTTTTCAGGGCCTCCCCCTAAGTCTCCCCATCAGACTGTGAAGAACTTTGAGGTTAGAAGCCAGATCACAGCCCCGGACTACCTTCCCCACATCTGGGTGTGGGGATGGGGGCAGCCGGCAGCATCACTCACTGTCAGAGTGTCATAGCCGAAGAAGCCGGCGAGGCTGCCGCTGCCATACTGCAGGGAGAAGGTCTGCCCATTGGTGGAGTAGGTGGAGGACAGTCTGGGGTTGAAGCGGCTGTGGCTGGCTGCAAGGGAAGGAAAATTCGGGAAGTCAGGCTGGCCCATTCTCAGGCCTGCCGGGCTGCCCACCTGTCTCCCAGCCTGGGCTCACATCCTGGGGACTCAGCACTCCCCCCACGCCCCACCCCCCACCGGCCACTGAGTCAGGTTGTGGCCAGCTGACATTCTTGGCGTTGGAAGACCCACAAGAACTGGCCAGCCTTGACTCCAAAGCCCCCTCTGACCTACAGAATCTTGAGATGCCCTAGGATGGTGACCTCCCTATGGGCAGGTTATATAGAATCTATTCATCTCCCTGACCCCCAGCAGATCTCCGGACACATGGCAAGTGCTGAGAAATTACTCATCGGATGAAGGAGTGAATGAACCTCCAGGGCATCTGTGCATTCCCTGACCCTCACCTCACCCCAGGGAGAAGCTGGCCACACCAGGATCCTGAGATAGCCTAGGATGGAGCCAATGAGGGACCTTCTGGACTAGAGGTGTCAAGACCCAAACCCCAAGGCTTTGGCAGGGACCAAGGCAGGCCTAGGAAGTGAACATCTCTTGTCTCCAAATACAACTACAGGGAGGGGACCACATCTATATCCTTCTCCTGTGTCCCTTGAGACACTCAGTAAGAACTTAGTAAATCATGGGGTGGAGTAGCATAGAAAGAGTGTTGTAGAGTGGAGTGGGATGGAATGGCATTGCCCAGAGCAAACAGAACAGAGTGGAGTGGGCTGGGCTGGGCTGGAGCAGGTGAAGGGATATGTATCGGTGAGCAGGGAAAGCAGAGGTGCCACCCAGCTCCATGGCCAGATTCTTCCCTCTGGCTTGGGCATGTGCCACGTGACCTTGGACAAGTCCCTGGTCCTTTCCAGGACTGCAGCTCTCCCCGGCAATCTTTACGAAGTGCAGCCCTTCCCCAGAGGGTGTCAGTGCCCTACCCTGCCAGCCGCCCTCCCCTGCCCAACCTAGCACTCACTGCAGGCCTGGCTCTGGCAGTAGACAGAGGGCACCCACAGGTTGGAGGATCCAGTATCAAAAAGGACCAGGAAGTTCTGTGGTGGCGTCCCGATGCTGATCTCACCAAAGTAGGCAGCCTGGGTGGGAGAGGGGGGACATGGGCAGGCTGTTAGCTCTGGAGGTATCCAGGGACCATCAGGCCCAGCCTCCTCCACGGACAGAGTGACAGAATGACCAGCCCCACAGCCCACACCAGAAGCAGGGGCCTGAGACTGCCCTCCACGCTCGCCCAGAACCCACAGACCTTCGGTCCAAGCCCGCCCGGGGCAGCTGCAAGGTCAGCAGGGGCCCCTGAGTGCTCTGCCTGCCAATGAAGTCTCCAGGCTGGCAAGTCTTAGAGACGAGGGCAGGCCCCGGGGGCCGGGTGGGAGGGTGCAGAGAGGAAGGGCACAGCTCACAGCCCAGGCCTGACCTTTGGCAGCAGGGAGAGGGGGAACCCGGCGGAGGGTCAGGACTCACGTCCATGTAGTCCATGGTCTCGGAGACCACGCTTAAGTCATTAAAGCGGTACTTCTGGGCGGGGTCGTACTTGTGGGTCCTCAGGTAGTCCCCCAGTATCCCCTTCTCCTTCATGGTCTCACGGATGGACTTTAATTTCTTCACAGGGACTCTGCAGAAGGGCTGGGGTCAGGGCAGGACCTCCCTCTTTCCTACAGAGGCTCTAATATCCCAGTCTCTCTCTCTCTCCATCTCTAACTGTTTGCCTCAGGTTCCCTGCCACTCTGTCCCCCCATGTCTGCGGCTTGTACGTGTCTGTGTGTCTCCCTCTTTCTCCATCTCTGTCTCCATCTCTGGTTCTCTCTGGCTCTCTCTCACTTTGCCTCTCATTTTCTTCCTCTCTCTTTCTCTTTCTTTCAAAACCCTTCTCAGGACTTGCTCTGAGATTCAGAAAACAACTTGCCTTCACCCATGCATGCCCCCACCCCATCTCATGGGTCCTGGACCTCCACTCTCAGATATCCTAAACACTCTCCCAGGCAGGGGAGAGGAACTTCGGACGTTCCCCTTTGTAGGATTTGTACATTTTTGTTCTGTTTTGGTTTTGTTGTCGTTGTTGTTGTTTCTGGCTGTGCCGCGTGGCTTGCGGGATCTCAGTTCCCCAACCAGGGATTGATCCCGCGTCCTCAGCAGTGAAAGCGTGGAGTCCTTAACCATTGGACTGCCAAGGAATTCCCACTTTGTGCATTTTTTTTTTTTTTTTGCGGTATGTGGGCCTCTCACTGTTGTGGCCTCTCCCATTGCGGAGCACAGGCTCCGGACGCGCAGGGCCAGTGGCCATGGCTCACGGGCTCAGCCGCTCCGCGGCATGTGGGATCTTCCCAGACCGGGGCACGAACCCGTGCCTCCTGCATTGGCAGGCGGACTCTCAACCACTGCGCCACCAGGGAAGCCCTGTGCATTTTTATAAAAGGTTTCAGAGGGACTTCCCTGGCGTCCAGTGGTTAACACTCTGCGCTTCCACTGCAGTGGGAGCAGGTTCAGTCCCTGGTCAGGGAACTGAGATCCCACATGCTGTGCAGTGTGGCCAATAAAATAACATAAAATAAAAGTTTCATAGATGGCAAAGTTCACTCCAAAGAGAGTCCTCTGGTACAGTGGCCGTCAGGCACCTGGTGCCGGCCGACCTGTGACAGAGCACAGGCCCAGGGGAAGAGCACTAGACCGGGGGCTCAGAAGACAGGGTCCCAGTTCTGCCCCTGCAGCTACTTGTCTGGCCTGGATCAATCATGCTCCTCTCAGGATGCAGGGACAGTGGGGAGGTTGGCCTGGGTGGTCTGGAGCCCAAATCAGCTCTGGAACTGTAGGTACTGAATTATGGGTTTCTGCCCATGTCCTCCCAGACCTGCTTGCTGCCATTGCCTAGGGGTCTCTGCGGGTCCACCCAGGCCTTGTTCGAGGCTCCAGAATTCCTGCTGCTTTCACTTCTTCCCCCCTCTCTTCCCCATTCCCCCAAGACCCTTCCTTGTCCAGAAATTCTCCGCTAAACCCATTCACCTTGAGCTATGAAGGCTGATGGTTGCTCCACCCCATCACAGTTACAGAATTTGCATTCAAAGAAGTTCCTGAGAGGAGCCATCTCTTCGCCAAAAAAATCACTCTTTAGGGCTTCCCTGATGGTGCAGTGGTTGAGAGTCCACCTGCCGATGCAGGGGACACGGGTTCGTGCCCCGGTCTGAGAAGATCCCACATGCCGCAGAGCGGCTGGGCCCGTGAGCCATGGCCACTGAGCCTGCGCGTCCGGAGCCTGTGCTCCGCAACGGGAGAGGCCACAACAGTGAGAGGCCCGCGTACCGCAAAAAAAAAATCACTCTTTAGCGGTAGAATAGCAGGCCGGGAGTCCTCCTGATGTCCTGTGAGCTGTGCCGCCTCGTTCCCTATCCCCTGACACCTCAGCGTATAGAGATTTCTGCTTAGATGATTTTGGCATCTGCCAAATAAATTGGGAGGCTTAGGAAAATACTAGCAAACGTCTCCCTATCTAGAAATAATTGTACCGGCCGTTCAGCATCTGCTTGAGTGGTAGTCACCCCTATTCTCCCTGTTTCCTATCCATCTTTTCTCATCAGTGGGGGAAGGGATGGTGCTTCTCCCTTTGACTGGAAGTTCCCTGAAAGCAGAGGCCATATCTCCTCCCACCGCTGAGTCCTGTCCTACACCGATTCAGGGAGCCTTCCCTGTGCAGAAGTCCCAGAGCAGAGGCAGATCATCCAGAGAGCTTCCTTGTCCCTTCCAACATGTGAGGATAGCAAAAAGATGGGAGTATATGAACTAGGAAGCAGATTCTCACCAGACACCAAATCTACAGGCACCTTGATCTTGGACTTCCCAGCCTCTAGAACTTTGAGAAATAAATTTCTGTGGTTTATAAGCCATCCAGTCTATGGTAGTTCATTTAAAAAAAAAAAAAAGGCTTCCCAGGCTCCAACCCTAGCAGCCAGGGCCCAGACTCACTTGATGACGGCCGCCTCCAAGGTCTGGAGGCAGATCAAGGCCACCACCATCCACTTCATGATGCTGATTCCCAGCTGGCCACAGCAGAGAAGCAGCTCAGGGTTGTGGCGTCAGAGTGGAGTGAAGGCCTGAACACTCCTTCCTCCTTTATACCCCGAGGACCCAGCCCAAGCCCCTGCCTCCCTGCCCTGCACCAGCATGACCTCAATCCGGGGCGTACCCTGGGCTCCACGTATCAGTTGTTTCTGTGTGTTTTCCCCTGTGAGGGTGGCTGCAAAGGACTTTTCATCTTATTGACTTTTCAGTACAAGCAGTGGAGGCCAGGAGGTGCGAGCGATAATAAATCAAAGTTGCCGTAAGATGGAGTGGCAAATATGACTTCTTGTGCAGGAACCAGAGGTGTGAGGAAAGCCTTTTAGGGTGAGGGCCGTAGGACCTATAGGCAGGTTTTTCATCCTCAGTACTTCCGACACTTTCAAACAAAAAACTCTGTTGTGGACACTGTCCTCGGCATTGTAGGATGTTTAGCAGTATCCCTGGCCTCTACCCACTAGATGCCAGCAACAGTCCCCCAGTTGTGACAACCAACAGCGTCTGCAGGCATTGCCCCATGTCCCTTTCGGGAGCAAAATCGTTGAGAATCGCTGGTCTATAGGTGAGGCACTCAAAGATTCTGACTTTAGTCCTGGTTCCAGCACCCCCAGCCCCTTGGGGGATGCAGTTAGGAGTGTCTGGGGGTTGATGGGGTCAGTAGCTAGGATGATGGTAATGATAATGGTAGTGGTGAGCGTGGTGCTGACAGTGGTGATGATGGCGGTATTGTTAGCACAGATGCAGACGGTGGGGCTGGCTTGCCAGTGGCTGAAGTCAGAGCTATTGGGGGCAGCTTTGGAGGTTTTCCCGGTCAAATGGGACATTTGGAGAAATTCTCATCGTAGTTCAGCAAGCGCTCAGGACACACCCACAGAGTAAGCTGCACTGGCTTCTGGATGTGCCGCTGGCACTGATCTGCAGCAACAGGAGGCCTGGGCAGGGCCATGGGAGGAGGGGACATGCCGGCCCCTGCTTCTGTTCTTCTTTGTCTCTCTTCTTCTGTTCCATTGAGACTGCCCATGTCTTTTTTTTTTTTTTTGCCTCACTGTGCAGCATGAGGGATCTTAGTCCCCCGACCAGGGATCAAACCCGTGCCCCCTGCATTGGGAACACTGAGTCTTAACCACTGGACCACCAGGGAAGTCCCTGCTCGTGTCTTTTGTTCTCCTAAAACACCTGAGTCCTCCATTACCCTCTTCCCCAGCTCTCGTCGGTCCTCGTTCCTGCTCCCGAGCCTGATCTGCCGTGTCCTCTGTCCCTCATCTCCGGGTCCTGCCTGCTTCCTAGCTACAAGCTTCACATTGCCTGAGGTGACCTGGAGCTGGCCCAGTGCCCGCCAACCTGGCACTGGAGAACTCTCCATTCTGGGGTGAGTGGAAAAAGTCCCCACGCCACTACCCTCTCTGCCACCTCACCCCTCACTCAGGGCTCCAAACAGATTTGTCAGGATCTTGAGCCCCAGGCAGAAGGCCAAGACCAGGCCTGCCAAACGCCGATATAATCCAGCCCGTGGGGACTTTCCACTCTGGCCACCTCCACCCACTGCCTGGCCAGAGCCCTGGAGTCTCCCCTGGCCCTGGATGGAGGAGGGGAGGGAGGGCACTAGAGGTCCACCCGGGCCTGGCACAGAGAGGGAGGTACCTGCCTGGTTGTGTCTCAAGGCCAAATCAGCTCCCATTCCTCCCTGCAGTCTCCAGGGACACTGGAGCGGAAGGCAACGTAAGGAGGGAGTGCTTTCCCTGGGGTAGGGGAATCCGCAGGTTTGGAAGATCAGGCAAAAGAAAGTCATAGGATCCTTGGAATCTTGCCACATCCTGTGAACATAGCAGAATCCATGGGGTCCCCTAAGTCTTGTGAGGCCAGCAAGACTCCACAACATGGCCCTCCAGGGACCCTTTCCTTATTTGGCGGGACCCAAGGAGTCTGATGGCTGTGGGCTAACTGTCCCCAAACCCCAGTCACACCACATCCCTTCTGAGTATCCCTGGCCTACTGCATCGAGCCAAGGTACCCTGCTTGGCAGCCAGGCCCTGGGGCTTTACTGCCCCACCTACCCAACCTGACCTGACAGCTCAGTCAGTCCCCTCGGTGTCCCCATACATCCTAAGTCCTTGTCTGCCCTGGCTACCCCACCACCACCCAGCCCCTCATTCCTGGAAAGCCCATTTCTCTTCCTTCTACATGTCCAAGTTCTGCTCATTCTTCAGGACCTCTCCTCCTAGAGCCAGGGATGTACAGAGTCTGAGGACACTTTAGAAGTCATCCAGGGCTACCTTCCACCAAGGACAGGAGCCCCAGTAAGTCTGACCCACTGGCTGCCCACCAAGTTCATTTTCTACCCCTAAACACTGCACACCCAGCTGGTGCCCTCCCCTTAGTACCAGATCACACACTGTCTAGGATTGGTCTCCAGTTGTCTCCTGGTGTACGTTTCCTCACTCCATAGACTAGAAACTCCTAGAAGGCAGAGATTGTGGCTTCCACCTCCCTGGGCTTGGCCCAGAGCTCAGGAAATCCTGAACACTAGATGGAGCCCATGGGATTGTTATCAGTGAGTCTTGGTTATATCTCCCACACCCCATTATCCCAGTGCTCTGATTTCCACCCCACACTCTAAAGGGATCGTGTTAAAATCCAGGGCCTGGCGTCCTCTCATAGTGATGGTTTCCCAGGAAAGAGGCATTTTCTCATCACCCTCTGGTCTCCTCTCCCTCTAAGTACCACCTCCCTCAAAACTCATCAAAGGCTCCCTGTGGCTAATTAAATAAAATCCAAACTCATCACCCTGGCCCTGAGGACACACTCAGGCTGGCCCCTTCCTGCATTTCCACACTCATCTTCCACTGCTAACCTACATATGCTCTGTGCTCCAGCCATAGCAATCTCCTTGCTTTCTCCCAGGAGACTTGTTATTTTCCAACCACCGTGCCTTTATCCATGCTGTGGTCTCCATCTGCAATACCCTTCCCAGCATCTCCACCTGCAAAATCTCCTCATCCTTCAAGACCCATTACAAAGGCCATAAAGCCTTCCCTACTATGCCCACCTACTCTCAAACTGGCTCCTATTGTGGAGGACTTTGCTTTTCCTCCCCTTATGGTATTTATTTCATACTGTCTTATATCCCAGTGACTTGCCCCAAATCCTATCACTTGTAACTAAAAGAAAAGGTCTTTTCCCTCACCTGGCTCCTTAAACAGCTCATTCACCTTTCAGAGTGACTACAAAAGTGACACTGTTGCTGGGAGTGTCTCAAGAAGGGATGGCAGCTACTAGCATGCACACTGCCACTGCTAATCCTCCACCCATGGCAGACATCGCTAATCAAACAGATCACTCTCTTTCATGGTGCTGAGACATGGCCTCAGGATCCTTCCCAATCTAACGTTCATACACCCATTCTCAATTTTGAAATGACAATCCCTGAGTCCTTTAATGGAGGATTTTTTTTTAAATTCTGGATACTAAATTTCATTTAAATTCTGTACATATACTACTTTTTAAAAAATCAAAGTGACATGAAACTACAATTATTTGCACTGTTCTAAATTACAAAATTATATTCTAGCTCCTAATGTACACACTGAGATTTTAATGTAGCTGTAATCAGTGTGTAAATACTACTTCTGTTCTGTTCTTGTTACTGAAGATTACTGTATACACACTTCCATGAATTGAGATAGGCCACATTCTTATCGCTCTTGGTGGCTGTACAGTGCTCTATCATCTTGGTAGTAGCATTACTTAGCCCTATTCATTTGGGTTGATTCTAATTTCTCATTTCTATAAATAGTAATTGGGCACAAAATAAACATCAACCAAAGGAAGAGAGTAGTGAGCTCCTCATTATCAGAATAATTCAAACAGAGGCTAAAGGAGCACATTTTGAGGAATCCTGGAAGTGGGGTCTCTTGCAGTGGATGTGAGATTGAACCAGGGGTCTGAGTTTCACTGTGTATTCTAACCCCTAAATTAAGTTTGCAGAGCTAGGAGACCTCACCTCAAATCCCAGGACAGGTACTTTATAAACCTTAAGTCTTCGACAGCTGTCTACATGAATTTTAGTTACAACTTCGGCAATTATCTTGGTTTTTTAGTTTTTTCCTTAAATTTTGTGTGTTTTATACTTACACCATTATATTGATTTAATCAAACTTATTGGGGGCAAACTGGAATGGAGGATTTTTTTTTCAAGTCCAAGAATTTATGCTTTTTTTTCTTTCTTTTTTTTTTTTTTTTTTTTTTTTTTTTTTGGCGGTACGCAGGCCTCTCACTGCTGTGGCCTCTCCCATTGTGGAGCACAGGCTCCGGACGCGCAGGCTCAGCGGCCATGGCTCACGGGCCCAGCCGCTCCGCCGCATGTGGGATCTTCCCAGACCGGGGAACAAACCTGTGTCCCCTACATCGGCAGGCGGACTCTCAACCACTGCGCCACCAGGGAAGCCCTTTCTTTTTCTTTTGATATAATTTTTGAATTACAGAAAAGTACAGAGTACACAGTACAGAGAGTGCCTATACACCTTTCATCCAGAATTCCCTAATGTTAACATCTTACATCATAAGCATAGTACAATGATCAAACCCAGGAAATTAACCCTGATCTAATACTATTAACCAATTTACAGACCTTATTTGAATTTCACCAGTTTTCCCACTAATGTCCTTTTTCTGATTCAGGATCCAATCTAGGTCCCCACATCACATTAATTTTCATGTCTTAGTCTTCTCCAATCTGTGACAGTTCCTTGGGTTTTTTTTTTTTTTTTTTGTCTTTTATGACCTCGCTACTTCTAAAAAGTGCTGAGCAGTTATTTTGTAGAATGTCCCTCAGTTTAGGTTATTCTGATGTTTTCTCACGATGAGATTGATGGCATGCATTTTGGAGCAGAAACCACAGAGGTGATATATCCTTCTCAGTGCATGAGATCAGGAGTTATCTGATATGGATGGGTCTCATTGCTGGTGATTTAACCTTAATTACTTGGCTAAGGTGAGGTCTACCATGTTTCTCTACTGTACAGGAACTATCTTTCCCTTGATAATTAATAAGTCTCTTCTGGGGAGACACTCTGAGACTACGCCAGTCTCCTGTTTTTCATCATTCTTGTGCTGACCAACTTTAACATCTATTATTGGTCCTTGCTTGCAACAGTCATTATGGTGGTGCTTGCCTAATGGTGCTTTTCTATGTCCATCATCCCTTCTACATTTATTAATTAGAACTCTGCTGTAAGGAAGAGCTAGGTTCAAGGTTTTGAAATGGACTCTTCCTCCTCTACCAAAATGTCCCATCATCGATGTTGTGCCAAGCAGGGTACTTTATATTTGTTTAATCAGGCAACCTCACAACAACCCCACTACGCAGGTTACCTTATCCCCGTTCAATAGTGGAGTCCATTGTATCTGTCTGTATCTCAAACAGCTGGAAATTGATTCCTGTGTGTATAAATGGATAGACAGGCTGATTGTTTTTTCTCTGGTCTATTGATTGATGTACACTTGCTCAAAGACAGCAGCTTGCTTGTCTGCTTTAGGTGGAAAGGGGGATGCATTGGATGGGGGGCAATTCATATATTGCAACCCAGCTGCAGGAAGACAAAGGATGGGGCAGAGCCTCGGGGGTCAACTGAAATCTGGGATCCAAACACTATCAGGACCTTTACTCCTCATTCCTGCTTCACTTTTCTCTCTCTCTCTCTCTCTCTCTCTCTCTCTCTCTCTCTCTCTCTCTCTCTCTCTCTCTCTCTCTCTCACTGTAGGCTGCCTTTCTCCACATAACTGACCACCAGCATCCGAGTTTTACATTTCCAGAGGAAGAATGATACCAGAATTCCCAAGAAAGTTCTCTGATTAGCCCATCTTGGGTCAAATGCCCATGCTTGGACCAACCAACTGTGACCAGCAGGCAGAGCCCTGTAAGAATTTGACTGCTCCCTCAGGAAGCCTTCTGAAGAGTTTAGACAGGAGAAGTCCCCAAAATAAGTACGGGGATGTTTCTGGGCAAACAATCAGTGATGTCCATGAAGATTTATTGCTGATGACCTATGGACCCTACTTCAAACTCTTCACTCACCTCTCTTTGTATATATTTAAGAATGTGATGCTGATGTGTGATATGGAATTGACTTTAGGAGACCAATCTCCACCACTTGTTGACCATTTGACCCCAGTAACTCACTTACCCTTTCGACCCTGAGTTTCCCTGACTGTAAAACAGGGATAATCATCTGCCCCTCAGGGTTGCTAGAATAATCCAATAAAACCATGGTTATAAAAGTGCTAGCACAGAGCAAGCCCTCAATAACTATCAGCTGAGTCAGAATCTTTTTCTTTAAAGTGGGCAGGGGGCTGGGGACAGGGGCTGAAGAGGAAAAGGGACCTCTGGTTAGCACCGATGATGTTCTACTTCTTGACCTGTGTTCCAATCACGTGGGTCTGTGAGAAGTCAGTACTGGATACTCATGATACGTGCACCTTTTGGTATGTATGTGTATTAAACATCAGTTAAAAGTCTTATGTTAAAAAATTTTTTTTTTAATTTATTTTACTTTATTTTTGGCTGTGTTAGGTCTTTGTTGCTGTGCACAGGGGCTTTCTCTAGTTGCGGCGAGCAGGGGCTACTCTTCGTTGCGATGCGCAGGCTTCTCATTGTGGTGGCTTCTCTTGTTGTGGAGCATGGGCTCTAGGTGCGAGGGCTTCAGTAGTTGTGTCACATGGGCTCAGCAGTTGTGGCTCGAGGGCTCTAGAGCACAGGCTCAGTAGTTGTGGCACACAGGCTTAGTTGCTCCGTGGCATGTGGGGTCTTCCCGGACCAGGGCTCGAACCCGTGTCCCCTGCATTAGCAGGTGGATACTTAACCACTGTGCCACCAGGGAAGCCCAAGGGCTCTTTTTTAAATGCCACTGACTGGAATAGGATAAATCAGAGTGCCATTCAGACAACATGGCTATGCTGTGCTTGTGTGTGTGTCTGTTTGTGTGTGTGTGTCTGTATCTGTCTCTGTGTGTGTGTCTGTATCTGTCTGTGTGTGTGTGTCTGTATGTATGCATGTGTGTCCTGGCTCATGATGCAAGATGCTGAAAGGGTCCCACGCTCACACTGTCTGGGATGTACACATACAAACGCACATACAGGGCTTCCCTGGTGGCACAGTGGTTGGGAGTCCACCTGCCGATGCAGGGGATGCGGGTTCGTGCCCCGGTCCGGGAAGATCCCACATGCCGTGGAGCGGCTGGGCCCGTGAGCCATGGCCGCTGAGCCTGCGCATCCGGAGCCTGTGCTCCGCAACGGGAGAGTCCACAACAGTGAGAGGCCCGCATACCGCAAAACAAAAACAAAAACACACATACATATGCAGGGACACGCTTGCCCGACTCCCTGCTCACATCCAGGCCCGGGCTACGCACGAGCTCCGGCTCCCCCAGAGGCAGCTGTGTGTGTCTCGCGTGTGCCCAGACACACCTTCCTCTAAGCTGGGCAACAAGGAAACTCTCCCATGATCCTCCTCCAACCTGTCCCTTGTCCTCCCTTTCCTTTCCCCCACTTCCCCCTCTTCCTCCACGTGGTCCTCCCTTCTCCTCTTTTTCCCTCCTCCTTCTTGCCTCCCTCCTTCTCCCTGCCCTCCTCCCCGCTTCCCCTCCCAACTGGCCATGTCCCCTCTAAGCCCTTGCTGAGAGGTAAGCCCAGGACCTCCTCTCAGTGCAGCGTCTGGACCAGGGAAGGCCCCTCCGTGCGACTGCATCTCCTAAAGCGGAAATGAGGACAAGGGGTCTGGCTTTAGCGTAAGACAGTCAACCTCAGACCAGACCTGACTACCCGGTTCATGGGGTCACCCCATGGATCTGCACCGCCTCCCTCAATGTCTCCCCCAGAGAGAGTGGCCCACTTGACAGTAGGGGCTGGAAACTTCCAGAGACTCCCTGCTGTTCTTGACCAGTCTCCCCTTTAAGTCCCCAGACCTGTCCAAAGGGGCCAGCAACCCGTGCTCCTGTGCCCCATGTCCTCCTGAGACCTTGCGGGGGCCAGGTGAGGGCAGCAGGGTGCTGGGCAGTCCATGGGGAGAGGTTATTTGGATGGAGCTGGCCTTGGCCACAGACCAGATCTCCGTGGGTGGGGAGTGCTGGGGTTTGGGGATTGGGTAGCAGGAAGGGGAGTCCTGTGTCCCAGATTGAGGCATATCAAAGGCCAGATAATCTAATCAGCAGGGCCTGGTTAAGGAGCAGGAATTGGGTCTGTTCCAAAAGTCCCAAACCAAACACTGATAATGGGTCCAGGAAGCTCCATCACCTCTCCCATCCCACGGCCCCTAAGTGGGCCTCAGATAGACGTGGTTATGGTCCCAGGACTGTGGAGCCAGAGCTGGCCCCAGCCCAGATCCCAGCCCATCTAGTTTGGGCTTTGGAGAGGTGGGCCTGTGAGTGGCAGCGAGGAGCCTGCCTGGCCTTTCCCTCTGCTCAGGACTCCTTGTGTGGGACACCTGGGGCAAGGAGGAGGCCAGGGATTCAGGACAGGGAGCTGGGGACAGGCAACCTCGGGCAGCCACCGGCAGCCACCCCAACTCTCTCCCACATCCTGGCATCTGGAGGGCTCCACATGCCCACTGTACAGGGGAACCCAAAACCTCAGGGAGTCCTCACGCACCCAGCAGGGATGGAGGAGAGGAAGGATCCAGAGGCCTGGACACTCCCCAAAGCCACCCTTATTGCTTTCCTGGCTGAACATCCCCTTTTCCAGATTCTGAGCATGTCTGGAAGGGGTCTGGCTGACCTTGGCCCAGCTTCCTATCAAGTCCGGGCATACTCCCCACACCCGGCCCAGATTGTAGGAAGCTGAGACCGTGATCCAGAGACTCCAGGAGGGTTTCTGAGGGTCTCACCTTTGTCCCTTTGTAGGATAAGGTGTCATTGCTGCTCAGTGCTGGCTCCAGCCTCAAGTGGCTTGTCCTCCGGGCTTTGTCTGCCTACATGGGCCACCCTCTGTGTGCTGAGATCCCCCAGGCCTGCTCTGGACTGTAGTGCCCCCTCCCACCTGCATCGTTGCAGCCTCACCTCCCAAAGCCCTGGGGGCGGGATGGGGGCTCAGCATCCAGATCTCCCCTGGTCACAGGTCCGGCAGAGAAAAGACACAGAATCACAGGTGCGAGAGCAGCAAGGTGGGCCTCTGCAAGGCCTGGCCTGGCCCCGGGAATGCGCACAGTGGAGCCCTCAGCTCTGAGTCATGGTGTCTGAGGACCCGACTTTTTAGCCTCTGGCCCCAGGGATGGGTCACTGTGTCAAGGGGCATTCTCCCAGGCCTCCCACTGAAATCTGTCCCTCCTCACGCCCACATTCCTTTTCCATTCAGTAAAAGGCATCCCTCCCTGCAGGGCCTGGATAAGAAGCAGGTCCCAATCCTCAGAGATCTCCTTTCCCACACCTTGCCCCCTATCATTTCCCTCGTCCCATTCGGTCTACCTCAAAATATATCCCAAATCTGTCCTCTTCTCTCCTTTCCCACTGCCACCAGTGGGCTCGCAGCCACTGTCATTTCCCCCCTAGATTACAGCAGTAGCCTCCTTACAGATCTCCCCACTTCGGCCCCTTCTACACGCCTCCCCTCCCCCGACCTCCACACGGCAGCCAGAGCCATCCTATTAGACCTCAAGTCGTTCTCTGCTCCCAAGCCTCCAGTAGCTAATCCGGTCACCTCCCCTGGACCATAGAACCCTGCGTGTCCTAGATCCTCCCCCTGATCCTTCCCCCTCCATCACCCCTCTCCAGCTGCACAGGCTTCCTTGGACGCTGTCACTTTTCCTGAGCCCCATAGGGCCTTCGTACTTGCTGTTCCCTTTGTCTGGATCTTCCTTCCCTTAGCTGTTCACTCAGCCTTCTTCAGGCTTCTGCCCCACTGTCACCTCCCCAGCGAGGTCTTCTCTGTCATGTGGCCCATTCCTTCCACTCAATCACATTGTCCCTTCTGCAGTTTCTTCAAAGTTATGTCTTCCCTGAAGTTAACTTGTTCATTTAATTAATTAGCTGGTTAATCGTCTCACACTTAGTAGAATGTAAGTTCATGAGGGCAGGGCCTTATTTGTCCTCATGGCTGCCGTGTCCCCACCCACCTCCACGCCTGGCATATAACAGGCACTCAATAGATATCTGTTGAGTGAGTGGACAGGTGAATGCCCACATCTGGTCTGGTCGGAGCCGCACAGCTGCTCCCTCCAATCACATGTGGACACACGGCCTGCTGTTCCAAAGCCTGTCAAGTGCAGTCACCTCTGCCTCCTCCTTCCCTGACCATCTAGCTCCCGCCCCAGCCGCTCCTCTCCTCCCAGCCCCACGCCCCCAGCTTAATTGCTGGGCCCCACACTTCCAATTCCTTCCCCAAATCCTCTCCACCCTTCATGGTCCCCCTTTAGCCAGCTTCCCCACATCACTGGCTGCTGCCATGACAGCTACAGCAGAGCAAAACTTGGGCTCTGTGTCAAGCGCCCACCGCGCGCTTCATGTGCATTTTCTTATTTACCACACGACAACATTGGGAGGTAGATGTTATTAGTTTCCCTTAATAAATGAGGAAAAAAAGTTCAGAGAGGTTGAGTGATCTGTCTGAGGTCACACAGATTTCAAATGGCAGAGGCACGTGGTCTGTAATCCTGTCTTGTGTGAGCCTCGCTTCTCCAACTAGACAGTGATATCTGGGGAGGTGGGGCTTTGTCATAACTCAGTGCCCTCGACCCAGATTTTGAAACTTGGACCCGCTATGTCTAACGATGGCTTGGGAAATCAAGGCCACTATACCTGCATGACCGTGCATGGGGTCCCAGAAGAGCTAGGCTGAGAACCCCACATGTCGCAGCGAGTCCTCGTGACCCACCAACCACAGAGAACTCCCTCCCAGCCCCATTCTGTCTTCCCGTCACTTCCAGGTTCACCGCGAGGGCTGGTGCCTCTAGATTCCAGGACAGACCCAGACGAACAACAAGAAATGTCAGCTGAATGAATGGAGGGTTCAGACTTTGATTTAACAAACCAAGAACTCCAACATCAGGTAGCCGCTGGGGGGTGAGGAAAGCTGCCGATGTTTATGTGGAAAGTCCTGGTGGCATGCCAGCTCTAAAGTCCCAAGAGCAAGAAGGACCAGTGAAGTGAGTGCTATCTCAGGCACAAGCATAACGCCTAGAGCGCAGGTCATGCTGGGAAGACATTCTCTTATTCGATCCTCACAATTTCTTTTTTGTTTTTTCGGCCCCAGCGTGTGGCTTGTGGGATCTTAGTTCCCCGACCAGGGATTGAACCCACGCCCTTGGCAGTGAAAGCGTGGAGTCCTAACCACTGGACCGCCAGGGAATTCCCTGATCCTCACAATTTCAAGACGGAGGAAGGTTATTACCCCTGTGTCACAGATGAAGAAACTGAAGCATGAAGAGGTCAAGTTGTTAGCAAGTGGTGATGCTAAGTTTCAAAGTTCAGCTCCCTTGGCAGAGAGACTAAGCGGTGTGTGGGTCCATGAGCAGAATTAGGACCCACTGAGGGACAGTTTTAGGGACATCATAAGACCCAATTGGAGGGAGTACTTGTGAGGTTGTGAGCTCCCTGTCTGGGGAGCGTGTGAGCAGGAACCTGATAAGCATCTCCAGGAATCCTGTTGAAGGGATCCCCCTATGGGTCCCAGCTTAGCTGACCTACAAGATTCCATCCTGGACTCTGTGATTCTGTAGATACAGAGCCCTGAGGTGTCCACACAGGCCCTCTCACCCCTGCCTCAGCCTCCCATGGCCTTTCTGGGGTCTCGGGGGGGTCCCTCATTATAAAACCTCCTCCACCTGTATGACTCCCCTTGAAAGTATTGTCAGAGAACTCGCCAGAGCTCAGGGCCTCTTGTGGGGCTGAGATGCCTGGAGGAGAAGGCAGTGGGGGGGGGGGCGAGGTCAGGCCCCCTCCGGCACACCCACCTACAAAATGGGAGCCATTCCAAGGCATCGAAAGGGTAGAGGGGCAGGGTCCGTGGGCGGGCATTGGCCGACCCTAGGGGAAGTCAGGTTCACCTTGCTGTCAATCAGACAAGGCCCTGGCTTGGAATTCAGAAAGATTCCTGAGTGGGAACACTGGGGAATGTGGCCCTTGCCAACACCTGGCCCACTTCTGTCCAGGGCAGCACCCAACATGCTCTCCCCGCCGCCCACCTGAGGGAACTAAGCCCCTTGAGGCCAGGTTGGGAGAAGCTGCCTGGAAAAGACACACGACCGGCAGGCAGCCCCAGCTCAAGCTACTAATTAACTTCATGGCCTGAGGCAAGTCACTTCACCTCTTGACCTGCTTCCTCCTCTGCACCGCCGTGATAACAATCCAGCCCAGCGGGGCCGAAAGAGATAAACGGTCTATAAGGCCCTGTGGAAAGCCGCCCATGTTTATACCCTTGTAAAGTGCTATTATTACCCAGGGGTGGGCTCTGGGAGGGCCCCTCCTGGTCTGACCTGAAATGTCACTCCTGGACAGGATGCTGGCTCCTGTCCTTTCCTGAGGGCGGCCCAGGGTGTGGGTAGGGCCTGATTCTAACTAAGAGAACTGAGCAGTCAGCAAACATTCACCATGTTGGTGGGGATCATTGGACGATGATGGTGATGGAAACAGATTCTGTCCGCACACCACGCCCTGATGTTGGCAGGGCAGGCTCAGACACAGGAGCGTCGGTCGCCCTCCTGGGCATCACTCCCACCCGCCCCTTCCCGCCAGGAAAGCCTACCCTACCCGCTCCACCAGAGGAAAATTCCTAGAGTAGACCTTGTGGGTCAGAGGCAGTGACCTGGGGAGGGGACGGGGAAGGTTGGCGGCCACACTGGGCTGGAAGCCAATTCCTGGGACATGTCCTGGACCCCCACCCAATGCCCCACAAATATGCAGACTGAAGCGATTACAGCTTGCTCTGGGGGAACCGCCAGGCTCTGACCAAGACCTGGTGACCCCTGAGAGTGAGACGGAACTGCTCTTCCTTGAGTTGTTCAGCGAAGGAGCAGCAACGAGCCTGAGGTCGGTCTCAGGGGCTGAAGAGTTGTGATGACCAGTGGTTTTTTTCCGGGGGAGCAGCTGGGTTAAGACAGCTTGCCCACGTCGGTCTGCTTTCTAAAGTGGTGCCACGTTCATCATCTCATTGACTACTTCTCACAATTAGCTCTGTGTTTTCCAGGGGCAAAAGCCGAGGCCTATTTGGGGTGACCAAATGCTCAAGAGAGCAGAGACAATAGCCAAGTCAGCAGCAGAACCCGGCCTCTTGACTCAAGCCAAGCTCCTGACTCCCGCATGACAGGGTCCACGAATCAGGAGGGTCCTGAGCACGCCCATGAGTCACTAGCATAGCCAGGGACCCTCGGCCTGGTCCTGGCACGACCATGCCTGCCCCCCATCTTGGTCATCCTGTTTGGAGAGTCCATTGCTTCTGACCGTGGAGGCCAAAAGGAGGAGCAGGGGTAGCGTGGGAGGACGTGGAGAAAGCAGAATTGAGCTGCCTGTCTGGGTGAGCTGCAGCGAGGGGACAGTACTGCCCTACCGCAGTGTGGGGAAAAGTGCATGAATCCAGCCTGCTGCAGGTGATTCCTCTGGTCCAGAGATCAAAAGCATATAAAGGAGAGAAGGGTTCGGTGCCAGCGGTACCCTGGGACCCTAGTGGGCCCCAGGTGAAGGGCCTCTCACATCCTCTGTAGCCAGTCCTCTTTGCCCATTTCCTGGACAGAGTGACACCCAAGGTCAGAGGGGGTCTGGAAGCCAGTTGGTCTAATCCCTGCCCAGGGGAAAGGATGCTCCCAGAATTGAGGCCCAGGCAGTGGTAAGACAGCAGGAGGAGAAGGGAATTGGGTGGGCTCCACCTGGGTGGGCCCGACCCTGGCCTGTTTCCTTGGTGTGGAGGACAGGTCTGCTCGCTCCACAGGGCAGGGAGCTGGGGTACAAACGGTGACCAGAGACAAGAAGGCTTGTCCCGGACTTCCCTGGTGGCGCAGTGGTTAAGAATCCGCCTGCCAGTGCAGGGGACACGGGTTCGAGCCCTGGTCTGGGAAGATCCCACATGCCACGGAGCAGCTAAGCCCGTGCGCCACAACTACTGAGCCTGCGCTCTAGAGCCCTCGCGCTACAACTACTTAAGCCTGCAACAAGGGAAGCTGCCACTGCAATGAGAAGCCCGCGCACCACAACGAAGAGTAGCCCCCGCTTACCGCAACTAAAGCCTGCGTGCAGCAACGAAGACCCAACGCAGCCAAAATTAAATAAATAAATATATATTTTTTTTAAAAAAAGAAGGCTTGTCCCCAAATCTTGGACAAACTCTGCTCCTACTCCTCACCGGGGCCCTGAGTGCCTCATCGCAGACACTGGATTTCCTGGAGATTAACCATTCAGGGGTTTGAGACAGGGAGTCTGGAGGTAGGGAGGCTGGTGGGAGGAGGAAGAGAAAAGAGGCAGCCTCCGGACAGGGAAGGGGAGCTTCCGCAACCACAGCCCTGGGCAGGTGGTGTGTGCAGCGCTGTACAGACCCCGGGCTCCCAGACAGGCGTTCAGATGTGGTGGCTCCGTCAGGGGACCACCCCTGCAGTAGGTCAGAGGGGCCCCAAAGAGTCCACTCCCGGGAAGTACTTCTCTGGGAAAGTCCCACTTTGTAAGTCAGATTATTCAGTTTCATATTACACTGTTTTTCCCCTTTTGTTTTTTGCTCTTCCTGGGCTTTTATTAAAGTCCTGTTTAAAGGTTCTAATCTTGGGCTTCCCTGGTGGTGCAGTGGTTGAGAGTCTGCCTGCTGATGCAGGAGACATGGGTTCGTGCCCCGGTCCGGGAAGATTCCACATACCACGGAGTGGCTGGGCCCATGAGCCATGGCCGCTGAGCTTGCGCGTCCGGAGCCTGTGCTCCGCAACGGGAGAGGTCACAACAGTGAGAGGCCCTCGTACCACAAAAAATAAATAAATAAATAAATAAAAATAAAGGTTCTAATCTTGACCTTGGCATGTTGACGGTGCCAAAAGAGGATACAAGGCCCACCTTTGGACCAAGGTGGTACAGGAGAGCAGTTAAGTACCCAATGGGACCCACCTGGTGGCAGAAGGGAGACTCAGTGAGGGATTCCAGAGGTGAATCTGGTGTAGCGCCCCGCCCCCCCCATTTCCCCCCCCACATTGCCAACCTCAAGAGAGTCAGGGTTTTATCTCATCAGGGTAGCTTTCCTTACAGATCCCCTTTCTGCATCTAGGACTCTAGCTGTCCTGTCACTTTACTTTGACGGAGCAGCCACCCCTGGCAACTTTCAGTCTGGGCCGCAGCTTCTTGGAGGAGAAAAAGAAACGGTCCTGACTTGTCACAAAAACCACAATCACCCCAAATTTCCCAGAGTGAAACCCCTACCTCTGTTAGGCCTCCCCGACTCCCACCCCAGCACCATGCCAGGAAAGACTCCCTAAGAATTTGACATCATCTACCAAGTCAGAATTTAAAAATAATTATATTAATAATAAATATGTTAAATTACATTTAAAACAATAAATAGAAAAATAAACTGATAAATAAAATCAACAGGTACAAAATGTTTCCAAATTTCAACCAAAAAAAACACACAGACGACAGACGAGACAGATGACATAACGAGAGGGTACGAAATGCAATCACGGGGCCCTTCACAGTTTACGTCACGGCTCCCTCCTCACCTGGTCACCCTCCTCTGTCCCCTACTCGGAGAGGAGACCAGGAGACTCAGTGGCTGATACCTTTGGGGACTCCGGCCAGTGCAGGGAAGCATCTGGTCCCGCCTCAGGGCCCTTCTGAGAAGCAACCCCAACCCCGGGCGTGCGGGTTCGGAGCACAGGAGCGGGAGGCAGAGGCTGCCAGGTGGGTGGAGGGACGTCCCTACAGAGGCAGGTCGGTGCTGTTGTGCCGGGTTTTCCTGGCGGTGCCATCGTCGCGGGGCAGAGCCCTCTGCAGGTTGGACATGGCCACGGTCTTTTTGAGGTCAATCACAGCATAGGAGTCTGAGCTGCGGGCAGGGTGCGTGGTGGGCACAGGGGCTCGGGGGGCTGAGGGGTTCTGGGGCCCCTTGGGGCGGTCTCCACCCCAGCCCTTCAGCTCCACCTGGATGTAGTTGAGCTGCCTGGGGGGCTCGGGGCCCGGCCGGCGGAAATCAAAGTTGAAGACCCTCGGGGAGCCTCGGTGGCGGGTCAGCGGCACAGGAAAGCTGCCGTGGCTGCGGAGGGCAGCCCGGGTGCTGGTGGGTTTCTGCAGTGGGGTCTCATCCTCCTCGCCTTCAGGGAAGCCGTTGGAGGAGGGTGTAAGCCCGTCCCTCGAGTCGCCGTCATCCCCGGCCTCCTCCCCCAGCTGCTGGGCCTGGCTCTCCCACACGGGGGGCAGGGAGGGCAGGTTCTCGTAGTGCAGCAGCGCGGCCCGGCGCTGGGTGAGGCCATTCCAGCCCGGCTCCTCCGGGCTCAGTCTCCAGCCTGCCCCCAGCCGCAGCCCCCCACTGACGTTCTCGTAGGTGCACTTGGGCCGGGCTGGGCACTCAGAAGGGCCCTCGTTGTTATTGTCGTGGTGGAGCGGGTGATGCAGGCTGGGGCAGAGGCCTTGGCACTTGGTCGTGTGCCGCCGAGCCGGGGTGGGGCCCAACACGAACTTCACTTGGCCTGGCTGCAGGAACACCTGCGGATCCCCCTGTTCGGGGCCCCAGGCCTGCGGGGCAAGGGGCGCCCGGCCCTCAGGCAGGGGCTGCAGGCAGTGCCGGCTCCTGCGCTGCTCATCCTCACTGGCTGGTGTGTTGACGTAGGTGTGGGACTGGGGGGGGGAGGAGTCCAAGGGCAGGAGGGTCCGAGGGCAGAGAGGAAGGAGAGAACAGGGGACAGGATGAGAGAAGAGAAGCACAGGGAAAAGGAGCTGCAGTCTCCTCCTCTTCCTTGTCCTCCTAACCTTCCAGGGAAGCTGCCTCCCTTTCTTGGGACAGGAAGGGACTCTATCAACTCTCAGGATCCTCACTGGGAGGAGGAGCCATATTTCCTGATCCCCCACCCCCACCCAGACCCACAGGAAGATGCTGGGCAGCCACTTGCTCACCTGCTCATCGGGGGCAATGAGGGCATGGGTGGACTCCTCCCCAAACGAGGGGTGTCGCAGGCTGCTTGTTGAGGGGCGTCGGGGCACTGAGAATCGCAGACCCTCTCCCGGGCAGCCAGGGAAGCCATTGGAGAAGCTGGAGACGGTGTAGCCTAGAGCTGGGCACACGGGAGACAAGGGTGTCCTTAAACCACCTGGCAACTACCTGCAACCGTGTGTGTGGCATCCTGGGACTCCTCCAACTGGAGGGGAGACACTCCCAAGGCCCGCAGGGGGTCAGCCCCGCTGATCTGGCAGTCCCCCATTATCTTCACCTTGTATCTGTTCTCCAGACCCTGCCCTTTCCCTCACAGCTCAGCTTGAACCCCACTTCCCCATCACAGCCTTATCTGAAACACTTAAGGCACACCTTGTCGCCACTGGACCGACCCTTCACCTCATTCCAGCTCTGCCACTGAGCTCCAGGGAAGCTCCTCGAAATCAAGGACCGTGTTCCTATTTCTTCTGTCCCCCACGGGCCAGCCAGACACGATGGAGTGCCAGACACGGAGCAGGTGCTCAGTGTGATTCAGTGAATGAACAAGCAGAAATTGTGGGAACCTCTCCAGACAGCCGTGGGCAGAGATGCCTGCATAAGCCGTCAGGAAAGGTATATGGGTATGATCCAGTAGATAGAAGGAAGGAAGCAAAACAGCTCCGGACTGCCGTTTCCATGGAAACCCAATGTCTTCCTGTCTGTTCCCCGACCATCCATCAATATAAGGCCCTGGACTCCCCAGCCTCCGCTTGAGTCACCTGACTGGCCAAGGCCAGGACTTATCCATCCCTAGGAGTCATTGGATGATGGATGATGGTCCTGGAAGCCTGGCTCACCCAGCCATCCCCTCGCCTGCCTGCCTGACTCATGCCTCCAAGACTGGTGCTTCCTGGGGCTATGCTTGTGCGTGCATGTGCGTGTGCACTGGGGTGCTGAGGCGGTGGGGGGGGGTCTCCTCACCACTGGGAGGCTGGGGGCCCCGAGGGAGGTCGAGCTCAGCCGGGTGGCTGTTGCGGGTGATGATGACCGGCTCTTCCATCACATTGATGCTGTTGCACTGCATCA
Organism: Kogia breviceps; assembly: GCF_026419965.1. Lineage (NCBI taxonomy): Eukaryota > Metazoa > Chordata > Mammalia > Artiodactyla > Physeteridae > Kogia > Kogia breviceps. Next base: position 75,163,753 of record NC_081319.1, read on the forward strand.
GATCCTGGAGGAGATTGAAGATTTCCTCGGCCCGGGAACACTTAAATGCAAATATCCCTGAAGAAGGAGAGGAAGAAATGAGGCTCCTCTGACCCTGTGTCCTATAAGGGAGGACTAGAGAGGCTGAACAGATGCACAGAGCTCAGGACAAGTCCCTGACCTCAGTCCCTGGCCTGCAGAGGGGTGGGAGAGGCCCTCACACTGAGCATTCTCCCCAACACCCTCCAAAGTCTAAGAGCCACAGGAGCAGTTGGCCCTAGGCCCCCGCGGCCCAGCCTAACACACTCTATCCATTACCACCATCTTAAGATCTAATACTTCAGCTACATTCCTCCGAGGTTAAATCCTTTTCGTAAGGATGTGTGTGCACCAGGGTGAAGGGAAGAGAAGTAAAAAATCAAAGTGGAAGGGACAGTGTCAGATGAGTGACCACTCCACCTCACATGCTGCCCCCATCTTCCTCTGCCTGCCGCCCCTTACTCCCCAGAAAAATGAGCTCCGCCAAGGCACCAGCCCTCAGCTCTATGCCCAACAGCCTCTAAGCTCTTTGAGGGTGGGAGGGTCTGTCCTGTTCACTGCTTATTCACTGCATACTTAGTCCAGTGCCAGGCGAGAGAGTGACTGTCTACTGTGTATAGGCCCCTGGCCTTATGGAGCTTGAAGTCTGGTGCAGAAAGGAAGGATGGGCTGACTAGCTAAAGGACAAATATGGCAAGGCAACCATGTGGCTCCTCCATGCAGCCAGCCTTACAGCCCCTCAAACTCTAAGGCAGCAACTCACGGTCCTGGCACAGCAGGACTGGGCTGCACACATGACTCAGGGGATCCGAAGATGCTCTTGGGGTGTTGGGCCAGCCTGGGATTCTGCACTCCCCCTGTGTAACAGTGGGACCCAGGACTCAGGGGAAGCCACTTGGGATGTACATGTGCATGTTCCAAACAAAGACAAACTAGGTTGGGGTATGAGGTCTGCAGGAGCGGGATGAGAAGGATAGAAAGGAGGGGAAGAAATAGGGCTACTCTTTCCTCATTCTATTCTATTTATTATAGCTCATTCTAAGATATGTCCAGAGCTTAGAAAAGGCTGGGAAAGCCTGGAGTTTTAGAAGAACCCTGTGTTGGGGCCTAGGGAGGTTAACTGCTTCTGCTTCATGAGTTCCAAAGGTAAGGTGCACAGAGGGGAGGGCTCCCCCAGCCAGGACAACCTCAGAGACACACTGTTGTGTTGGTGGCCCCATCAGAGCTTGCTCATTCCATCCCTGCAGTCACACCTCCGCACTGCATTGAACACAATCCCTTGTGGGATTCCTTCTAGCACAGCTTAGGCCTGTGTCCTCAAAGAAGGCCCAGACCATACCACCCCTTCAAAGAGCCATGGCTGGCCCCAGCCTTGACTTCATGGAGCAACCCACCCCTCCCTGACCTCTGGCTGCAAGGAGAAAGGGGAAGAAGGCAGAATACATCACACTCCACCACCCACAGGTGACAGGAGACAAAGATCAACCTCGTGAGGGTTCCTCTGTATACCACGGACCTCCCCAAATCTATCATTCCCACGCCACGCAGCCCCAAGGCAGCCAGAGCTCTTGCCTGACCTTTCATTATACACAGGAACCAGGGTATATGACTTGGGGCTCAGTTTGTTCCTACTTAGGGGGCAAGATGGACCCTGAAACTAGAGTAAGAGAGGGAGGAGGAATCGCTTGCTTTCCCAGGTCTGGGAGCACTGGCTCCTTCCCATGGGCTGGGCAACAAATGACCTCACAGAGCCACCCAGGCCGGAGTTGCAATGATCGAAGAGAAAAAGCACTGGCCTGGGAGTCCACTTAGTTCTGTGTGCTCTTGGCCACGACCCTTCCCTTCTCTGGGCAACTCCTGCCAAGTGGACAGACTTCCCCACTGTCCCTCAAGCTACGACTTCCAGCCCCAATACCTGTCCCAGGCGCACAAGCCCCCATCCCAGCGTGAGGCAGGGGCTGGTACTCACCCTGGCCAGTCTGACACCGGCGGCCACTCTCAAAAGAGAAGAGGTTGGAGTCGTAGCCATAGCGCCGCAGGCAGAGGTAAGGCCAGCGGACAGCCTCGCGCCGATGCAGGTGCAGCACCAGCTCGCTCTGCGTCAGCTCCATCACTCCGGAGCCCAGCTCCACCCCCTCATCATCCACATTCGTCACCTGGCAGGGGCAGGGGACAGAAGGGTTAATGGGTGAGTCCAACAAGTGTGTCCAGGTCCGTGAGCAACTGGGAATGCCACACGATTACTGGGACACGGATGAAACAGTGCCGCTGACCCACTACAGTTCTCTAGGCCTTAGTTTTGTCATTTGGGCAGTGAGGGGAGGGATGGTAGGTCGACCCCCAAGGTCAGATGGTTAGATGTGCACAGTTAGATGACCCCAAATGGTCCATAGCTGGTATCCAAGGACCAGTTGCTAATGGGAGAAGAGGTTCTATTGTAAGTTCAAAATCTTAAGACCCTGGGAGAGTCAAACCCAAGCAGAACAAATATAAAGGCCTCCACCACCTCCCCAACTGCAGGATCTTGCTGAGGGCTCCCTCTTCTGGTGAGCAGGAGAAATCTGGGCCTCAAGATGCCGGGGTGAGGAGGGGGCGCCCCCTACAGGGAGGTGGAAGGAGCAAGGCGGGGGTGCACACAGGTCCACTGGGCCGGGCCTCAGCTTCCCAAAGCAAACAGCAAACACTAATACTGTTCTTAACATGTGTTAAGCACTGTTTGAAATACTTGACACACGTTAATTCACAAATACAGACTTTTGTTGTTTTCTCTGAAAAGTTATAATGTAAAGTTACAAAGATACACTGACAGGAGTGAACATTCTGAAAGCACAATCTTTGCTACTCTATTGCAGCCATTTCTTCATTCTTAGTAATACCAAGAGCCACACAAAAGGCAGTGGCCTGAGCCCGTTTTCCTTAGCAATGCTCAGAGGTCCTGAGCTTGCAAAGCCCACAACCTCAGCCCGTCATTTCACCTTCTCGAGGGAGGCTGAAGCAACTTGACAGCTCGGGCCGAGCCCGAGGCCGTACTGGGAATGTGGGAGAGGAGGGGGCTGTGGGTACCTTGAACTTGCTGGGGTGGTTGTCTGGGACGCTGTCTCTGTTCAGGCAGCTGCAGCAGCTCCCCATGGTGTCAGAGCAGCCGGCCCGCCCTAGGGAAAAACATAAGGGACAGGAAGGTCATTGAGGTCAGCTCCCAAAAGCCCTGCTCTGGGGAACTCTGGCCGAACCACCTCGTTTTGATCACCTACTCTAAGACTCACAGTCCCCCCCTCAAGGAATTCACATTCTCAATCCAGGGCCAGACACACACGGGATAAACATTAATTCAAGTTAGGACATGTTAAGGATTAATGCTGATGGGGGGATGGAGAGAGCTTCTTAGGGGCAACATTTGATCTGGACCTTGAGAAGTATGTAGGATTCTGACTGATGTAATGATAGGGAAGGGCAGCCTGGGCAGCAGGAAAAGCAAGGTTAAAAGTAGGGACCGAGATGAAGTGATCTGCATCAGGAGTTGGGTGCCAGCCCAGTGCCCTCCTCCAGATTCAGTGAAGAAACTGTAGTTGGGAGTCCCAGACACTTTGGCCTGGACCTTTCTCCTTGTTCCTCCTTTTTCACCTCACTCCTCCCACATCATCCAAATCCTCTTTTCTTTCCTCACCACCAGCCCAACATCCACCTCAAATTTATCATTTTGATGTTCTCTTCAAATGAGATGTTACATTATGGTCAAGAGATAGACTCAGAAGATTGAACATTTAAAACAGAGCACTACTTTTATAAGCTTGAGTTGGTATTTCTTCATTAAAATAATAAACGCCGGGTTTGCTCCCCTTTGTCCAAAGGGGAGAACAGAGGCCTTAATATCTGTTTTTTTCCTCAAGGATTATGGCACTCGAATTAGACGTCACAACAGTTGGGCCTGTGCCTAGGATGGAGGTGATACCACCAGGCTACAGTGACCTAAGGGAGCAAGCAAACACATGGACCGATCCCAACCAGAAGTTATGGGTTTGCAACTTTCTGCAAGAAATGAATCAGCAGGATTAGATATCCTTCTAGAACTCCCGCTGAAAGTGTAAAGCCTTGAACAATTCTGACTTGCACCCTCTACTCCTCCCAACTTGGAAAACTCCAGAAAAGTGACTCCTATACACAGCTCTCACCTCACCCAGGCCATCGGGAAGCTGACCATGGGAGGGGCATGGGGAAGGACCCCCACTTTATTCCCCCTGTTCTTGGTGGGGTGTCATGGCAAGCAGTCTGCAGAGAAGTCACCTGGATCTCCCTGGGACACACCTGGGGCTCACCTAGCATAGGAGACAGAGACCACAGGTTAGTGGAAACCTTCCATTCTCACCCCCAATTGTTAATGAAACTGACTTGCCGTCAGTCCATCCCACCTGGATATCTGTTCCAGCCTTAATGGGATAGAAACACCAATGAAGGAAGTGAGATCAAGAGCAAAGGGGGCTTCCCTGGTGGCGCAGTGGTTGAGAGTCCGCCTGCCGATGCAGGGGAAATGGGTTCGTGCCCCGGTCTGGGAAGATCCCACATGCTGTGGAGCAGCTAGGCCCGTGAGTCATGGCCGCTGGGCTTGCGCGTCCGGAGCCTGTGCTCCGCGACGGGAGAGGCCACAACAGTGAGAGGCCCGCGTACCGCAAAAAACAAAAAAACCCAACCAAACCAAACCAAACAAAACAAACAAAAAAGAGCAAAGGGACCGGGCTTCCCTGGTGGCACAGTGATTGAGAGTCCGCCTGCCGATTCAGGGGACATGGGTTCGTGCCCCGGTCCAGGAAGATCCCACATGCCGCGGAGCGGCTGGGCCTGTGAGCCATGGCCGCTGAGCCTGCGCGTCCGGAGCCTGTGCTCCGTCCGCAACGGGAGAGGCCACAGCAGTGAGAGGCCCGCGTACCGGAAAAAAAAAAAAAAAGAGCAAAGGGACCACAAATTCTAAGCCCCATGGGCCCTGAGCGGGACAGACTTCCCTGGCATCAGTGACTTTGAAGTCTGAGGCAACCCAGTACATTTTAAGTCACCTCTAGACCCCATGTGAATCCTGTTACAACCAATACCAAGATCACCACCTTACCTTTGCTGAGAACTTGAACTCTACAGAGAGCTTTCTCAAAAGGACACTAAGATGTATTAGAAAGAGCAATGGCTTAAGATTCAGGAAACCAGTAGTCTTTTTTATTGCTACTAAGTATCTAGGAGAGTCTGCCAAGTAGATTCTTCATCACCACCCCCAACTCCCACCCCAAGGCCTTAGTTTTGAAGGGAAACATCTGTCAACGGTGGAACTTCTAGCTTCAATAACCTCTAGAGGTAAGTTTGTAGGACAAACATAGCTAAATCAACATTTTCCTCTTCTAGGACAAGCTCCTTCAATCTCACATGTGGAAGCTTGATAGATTTTCTGTTCTCCAAACTCTGAAAGGCCTAAAAGTTAACATAAATGCTAACAATCAATCAAAATTTCAGTAATCTGAGCCCTAGGTAGACAAGTCGACAAGCCAGTACCCTGGAGATCCTTGAAATCCCACCCTCCTGCTCTGGAAAAACAATGTCATTTCCCAGGGCCCCTGGTGCTCTGCATCCTTGGACACTTCCCAGGTAAAAGGACCCCTACCCTCTTGGTCTGGCTTACTCTCTGGAAGGGGGCAGCAGGATGAGGAAGGTATGCACAGCCTAAAGGCAGACAGCTGGGTAAATACTGGGGCTTGAGCCACCAACAGGGAGTCTGGGGGTGAAGCCAAGAACTACAGGGTGCAAGATGGAGGAGGGCGCTGCACCTTTTCCTGTCCCCTTCACTTCTCTTTAAGATACCAGGACATATCACAACAGCCCAACGAGGGGGGTTACATTGGGTGGGAGGAGGAGGGGTCGCTGGTCTGAGACAGGTGTGGATTGGGGGTGGGAGTTTGAGGTTATAGGGACTCAAAACGTATGAGAGGGATCAGGTAAATGTGGACAATTTTTTTGGACTTGAGCACGGTGCAAGGAGAACGGGGGGCATGAAGACTCAGAGGAATTTCAGGGCGGTGGAAGCAGTTGGGGGCATCCAGGAGAGAATGGTGCTCTGTGAGCGTATCAGGGGAATTTGCAGGAGTGAGGGGTCCTGAGGGCTCCAGGACACATGAAGGTGTGTCCGCGGGTGGGGGTGGGGTGGTTCTGGGGGCTTAGAGACGGATTTAGGTAACAGGCGAATTTCTAGATACCGGGAAGGAATAGAGGAGGTCAGGGCCGCGCGTTGTCCCTAGATCCCCGCCCCCAGCCCCGGGTTTCCACCTCCCTCCCGCCCGGGGCTTCCTTGGGAGGGAGTGGAGACTGCGGCGCGGCGCGGTGCGGCCTCGGTGGAGCCGCCTCGCCCCCGCCCCGCCGCGCCCCGACTCACATCGCCCCGCGGCCCGGGCGGCGCCGGGCCCCGCTCCCGGGTCCCGCTGCAGCAGCCGCCGCCCGCCGGGAGCTAAGGCCTCCCCGCCCCGTGGCGGCGGGGTCAGAGGTCACCGGTAGCACCGACGAGACGCTGCGAGCGGGCGGACCCGATTAGGGGCGACCGGCGCACAGCCTAGAAGGTCCCTTTGGAGGACTTTGCAGTAGGGAGCAGGGAGCATGCGCAGACGCCAGAGGGCGCTCAGGGCCAGCAACTGAGAGAGCATGGCGGGGGCGGGGCGGAGCCTGGGGCGGGGGCGGGACTCGGGGCGGGGCTGAGGGGGACCAGAGGTAGGACCAAAAGTTTCCACTCCCAGGATCAGAAAAAGGACCCGAGCGGCGGGCGGGGCGGGGCGGGGCGGGGCGGGGGAGAAACACGAAAGATTGGGGGAGGAGCCTGAAGGGATGGAAGGGAGAAGGGCAGGACGAGGGACTCAAGAAAGGGGCTGGGGACAAGGGGGAGGGAACTAGGTGGGGGTGGGGACACAGAGAGGCGGGGCTAGGAGACCAGAAGGAAGGTTTGGGGGGACCTGCGGGCTGCGAAAGGCGTTCTGTTCTGCGAGTGCTTGAGGACCCGGCATAACGATGGCTCCCTGCTAAGCCCATGGGCACGGAGGCAGTGGAGCCTGTACACTTTCCACCCGAGATCCCTCAAATGCTTTCCTTCAGTCGGCAGCTCTAGGCCCCTCCCCACGTCCGGCTCTACCAGCCCCGGAGGGGATGGCAGGGCCCGCAGGGGGCGTGGGAGCGGAAGGCGCGCTCCCGGGGCGGGCAGAGGCGGGTGTCGAGGCCTGAGGGTGCGAACTGGGTGAAGGGCCGAACGGCAGGGTCTGTCCAGAACTGCCCGGACAACAGCGCGCAGCGAGGGTGAGACCCCGGCGGAGTCCCGTCCCTTCCCCTAAACTCCCAGCAGCCAGACTGGGAACCCCAGCTGACTCGGGAACCACACCGCGTCCCACTTCGGAGGTGGGCCCCGCATGCCCAAGAAAAAACTTTGGGGGTCTGTCGAGAGGGCACTTGGCAGGACCAGACACTTCTCTTCCCCTTCTTCCTCTCACTGTCCCGGGAAACCTTCCATCCCTTACACCCTCCCCCTTCCCCGCCACTTCCCAATCCCTAGACTCTGCCCTTCCGGGCAGGGGTGGGTTGGGAAGGTAGAACTCCTGAGACTGGTTACACCTACGCGGGGGTGGGGAGGGGGTTCAGTCTTGTCCCTTTTGTAAGGGGGGAGGGGAATTCTGGAAGGAATCCAGCACGTGAGTGGGGCCCAGTGCTAAGTGGATGTGGAGTTATGCCGCCCTGGGGGGATGAGGGTGAGGGGTGAAGACTGATTTCTGAGTGTTGTTCCTGTGTGGGATGATTTCATGCAAACTAGAACTAATCTGGAAGAGGGGTGCAAGTTTCCTCTGGGGCCCCAGATACCCCTCTTCGATGCCCACCCCCTCCCCCAAGCATCTCTTGCCTCCTGGAGCCCCAGGGGATGTGGCTACTCCTGGCCCTGGGTGTGAACAGCCCATCCTGGCTGCCTTCCACAGGAAACCTGATCTGAGGGACAGAACAGGAAGGAAGCAGATGGGTGTGGAGCCAGGAAGCAGGGTGGCACAGGGTGGGGGCTCCGGGGCTGGGAAACCTATAATTGTCACAGTCCAAACCCTGTTCCCAGCCCCAAAGCTGGGTCTTATAGAGGCCAGGGATTTGGTGATGCCCTCCTGTGCCCAGCTGCCGTTAGAATCCAACCCAGCTCTCAAAGGCAAACTCCTCCTCTAACGTTTCCCTCCTTAGCCTTCTAATGTGACCTCAGGCAAGTTTAACCTCTGTTTCAACCACCGTAAAATGGGATAATAGAAACTACCTCACAGTATTGTTGTGAAGATGAACTATATTATGTAACATGCTGGAAAAGTCCCTGGCACAGGGTAAACGTTCTAGAAAAGTTTACTCGGTTTTCTTTTTCTTCCTAGGGTGCTGTGTATATCTGCCCAGAACCCTGGCCCCATCCTGCCTGGTTTCATCTGTGCCTTACCCAGTAGACTATGAGCTCCTTGAGGGCAGGGCCCACCCCTTTTCTACTTCAGTAGTCACCTCCTATCCCCAAGATACTGTGGCCATACCAGGGCTTGCCTGGAGGAGGGCTGAAGAGATGCACTTAGAATTATCCAATGAAGTTGCCACTAGAGATAGAAGATAGAAGCACTGGATTTCGTCTGTCCTGGAGGAGCTGATAGACTAGATGAGGAGCTGAGAGAGACCCAGGGAGCAAAGGGAAACATTAGGTGCTAAATCTTGGGGCACCCCCTGTACTTATTTCTGGAGCTCAGGGAAAGGAGAGCTGGTATAGGCTGGATAGGCTGAGAAGGGCCTCCCAGTGAAGTGGTCCTTTCACCCAGCCCAAGCCTACAGTGGGAAAAGCAGGGAGAGGTGAGGAAGTAGGCTCACTGGGTGCTGCTGAGTGCACAGTGAGAAGTGGGGGGAGCTATGGCAGGGGAGATGGGGAACAAGGGGCCAGTCTACCCAAAGGCTCACCAGAAAGGCAAAATGCCCTCTCCTTCCACTATGGGCCTCCTGTTTCCTCCATCCCAATCTTGGGAGACCCCCGAGTTTGAGCTTCAGAAACTCTGGAGCTGAAAGATTTGGCCTCAAGATCTGGCTCTGCCATTTACTAGCTGTGTGACCTTGGGCACACCATGTATGCTTTCCAAGCCTCAGTTGGGCCATCTGTAAAATGGTGATAAGAATACCATCTGATTCACATAGCTGTTGGGAGGACTGAAGGAGATAACACCCAGAAAGCATTTAGCCTGCCTAGCACACTGTCGTGGCCCAATAAATGGGAGGCGTCTTGTTGTTTTCTGTGCAGACTTTGCCACCAATGTCACTGCTGAACTCTGGCTGGCCCCACCGAGGGGAGAGGCTGACCCCTCCGGAGCCAAATCCGCCAGTCAACTCAGAAAGCAACCGAGGTCACGTGCCAGAGGAGGACCCTGAGGAAACCTCTGCTCAGGTGGTAGGGGTCCTGCCCTTCCCTCTGAGACCATCATCCCCTCCATCCTTTGGACCTCCTCCCATTTCCACCAAGTGGGAGGTAGTTAGCCTTTGTGCCCAACTTCTTGAAGCCCTTTCTCTTTGCAGGAATCCCTGTCCCTACAGCCCTCTCAGGACACAGGGGTTCAACTTCTTTAAACTTATCCACGAATACATGAATACTCTCCTAGGAGGTCTGTGAACCTAGGGACTTTGGCCCTAAGGAGCGAAAGGGGTGATTTCAAGCATAAGAAGGAAGCTCTTTTGCAGTGTGCCCCCCCCTAACCTGCCTCAATCAGACCACAAACATGGGAGTGGATCAGCTGTCCTTGTGATCCTGAAAGAGGATCCTCCAAATGGAGGGGGGTGCTTGGATGTTGTTCCAGATTGGTGAAGAGGTGGCAATGAAGAGGGAAGGAAAGAAGGGGAAGGAAGGAAAAGCCAAGCTCTGCTTCTCTCCTTTTGCTGCGTTTCCTCAGGATCCTGAAGTTCTGAGCTTGGGGAACCCTGGCCTGGACACCAACCAAGCCCCCAGCTGGCCTGGACTCCGGACCCTCCTGCAGCAGCTCCCTCCGCAGGACAGTGATGTGGGTCTCCCTCTCCCCAGCTTTCCTCTCTCTTGCCTCCCTTTCTTTACTTACCGTGGGAAGAAGTTTGGTTCAAAAGGCAGGGGACATGCACTTAAGGCCTAGCTTTGCCACTAATTGGGGGAAGTCATCCCCCACCCCCAGCCTGAGCTTTCACAACTACATAATGGGTGCAGTAACATCTGCTCTGCCCACCACAATGCTTAGTTGAAGAGCAAATGAGAAAATGAACATGACCAGCTTTTGAAACTGATAATGGAATGTACAAATGTAGAGTATGGTGGTTAAGTATTTATTGAGGGCCTATGAGTGCCCAGTCTAAAGGCTTACAGTTCAGCTGGGGAGACGAGGCAGGAAAATATGGAATAAATAGGGAAAATACAGTGGGAAGTGATATTAAGCTACAGCTCATTGGGAGCCAGGATCTAAATATATGGAGATGGGCTAAGTACTGTAGGGCTGTCAGGACCTGAGCTATCACCATTCTTGGGGTGGGGGGAGTGAGTCCGAGGTGGACTTATGCCAGTTCTTTTCCCTCTCCTCAGTGCCCTTCTGTGCTGTTATCTCCTGCACCTCCCTGAGGTTTCACAGCCTTCCTTTGACCCAGCAGCTAAACCTCCCCTCTCCAGTCAAACTTCAACCTTGCCTGCTGGGGCTCTCCCGGTCACAGTGGACCTCTGTTTCTGCAGGAGCGCTACTGCCTGGCCCTTGGGGAGGAGGAGTTGGCTGAGCTGCGGCTCTTCTGTGCCCAGCGGAGGCGGGAGGCCCTGGGACAGGGGGTGGCCCGCCTAGTACCTCCCAAGCTTGAAGAATGTACCTGTGAAAAGGTATGTAGCACCTTCCCCCCAATATTCCCCTTCCTCCTCTTTGCCCTCTCACTTCTTCAGAAGGGGCTGGCTTCTGGGACTCTGGAGGGGGAAAAGGGGTTTGGGGATTGATAGTTTGGCAAAGTTTAGGAAAAAGGGAAACCAAATTTAGGGGTTCTTTGTGGAGCCTGCAGTGGAGGTGGGCTTGCCAGAATATGGGGAGAACAGTTAGGTTGGGGTTGGGATGGAAGAGCCAGGAGAGATGGTGGGAGGGTGGTGTGGCCTCTGACCAGCGCAGCATCCGCACCCCGCAGTGCAGGGAGCAGCTGAGGCCAGGGGAGTACGGAGTGTTCACAGCTCGGGCAGGAGAGCAGCGCTGCTGGCACAGGGCTTGCTTTGCCTGCCAGGCCTGTGGCCAGGCCCTGATAAACCTCATCTACTTCTACCACGATGGGCGTCTCTACTGCGGCCGTCATCACGCAGAGCTGCTGCGGCCGCGCTGCCCGGCTTGTGACCAGGTACAGCCTCGAGGGGAGGGTCTGGAGGGGGTCTGCCCAGGGTCCAACGCGGCAGATGAAACGGGACACCTCTTCCAGTACCATGGAGTGGGGAACAGAGAACTAGGAACCAGCCTGGGAAATTTGTATTCCCTTTGCTATGACTTGAGCTCTGGGCACCTGGGACTCATTGCCTTTGTGCCCTCCCTCACCGCAAGCAGAGTCTCCCAAATTTTCTTGGACTGAGAGGATTTCTCCAGAGCGGGAACTCTTAGAAAGACGTTCATTTCAATACGTCGGGTGCCCAGTGCTGGGCCTGCTCCTGCGAGGAACTCCCTCAATGTCCGCACAAGAGGCTGCACGGAACCCTGGGTTGGGCGTCCAGGAGACCCAGGTCGCACTTCTTCAGGCTGTGCCACCTGCTAGCTGGGGGATCCTGGCTAAGCCAATCAGCCCTCCCCGCATCCGAGCGTGGTTGAGTAGATCAAATGGGAATGTCTGTAGACGTGCTTTAGCGTCAACTGGTTATAAGGCGTGGTTACTGGATGAATGAATGAGTGAATGAATGAATGAGCCGTTCCCCTCTCCCTCTCCCAGCTGATCTTCTCCCGCCGCTGCACCGAGGCAGAGGGACGGCGCTGGCACGAGAACCACTTCTGCTGCCAGGACTGCGCCGGGCCCTTGGGCGGGGGACGTTATGCCCTGCTGGGCGGCGGCCCCTGCTGCCACAGCTGCTTTGAGAGACGCTATTCGGATGCCGGCTCGAGTCCGGCCCCGACAGTGGAAGGCAGGGCGTCCCCGGGTAAGGGAGGAGAAGGTGCAGATCAAAGGGGAAGGGGGCAGCGGCTTGGGCTGGGCTGAGGGGGGGTTCTCCCGGACTGGGACCCTCGTCCCGGTCCCACGCCGTCCCGCCCCTCCAGCAGCGCCCCCGTTCCCCCCACCGCACCCCCAGACCCGAGCCTCGGGGCCCGCAGCTCTCACCGCGCGTCCCTGGCCAGAGCGCTCCGAGGGCCTCCAGAACCCACCCCGCGCCGCGGTTGAGGCTGCGGCGCGGGACTCGCTCCTGGGCTGGGGCCGCGGCCGCCCTCTGCTGGGCGGAGGCGGGGAGGGGCGGGGAGCCCGGAGAGGACTCACCGCGGCGGCGCGCAAGGCCAGGAGGCGGGGCGGGAGGCTGGGCCCAGACTGGGACTGGCTTCTGGCGGCCGCCCCGCCCGGATCTGGGAGAGGGCGACTCGCGGCTCTGAGATGGGCGTTTCTGACCCGGCCCGGAACAGGGGAGGCGGAGCTCGACGGATTTGAAGACGGGCACTGCGCCCCGCGGAATGCCGCGATCATCTCCCGGGCAGCCCTTCTCGCTACTGCCGCCAGCTCCGGTCTGGAAACCCAGATGGGGATGCTTGGATCCAGCCCGGAGCAGGAGTGTAGAGCTGGGGACCAGGCGGAGACACCCAAAGGGCAAGAGCAGGGCTGCCCAGAGACTCCCCTTGATTCCAAGGAGGATGCTTCCTGCCCCACCTGCTCCTCTTCCTCTGAATCGGAACCCGAAGGCTTTTTCTTAGGCCAGCGCCTTCCCCGGCCCTGGGAGACCCCCGGCAATCTCCAAGCTGGGGACAGCGACAACTCCAGGAAGCATTGCACCATTTGCTAGTGGCGCGGCCCGGAGAAAGGGTGGCTGGGGAGGTGATCTGTAAGGTGAGAAAGCAAAGCTCTCCTCCCCCTATAAAAATCCTAGGCAGAACGCCATCAGGGCCATGGCTGGGAGAGGCGGCTAAATGACAAATTTGGAGTGCTTCCTTTTAGCCCGCGCATTCTATGACTTTTCATGGAGACTCTTGGGGAGCCCCATTCCTCAAAGCTACGCATCCCCTGCTGAGTGAGACCCTACCCCACCCCATCCTAGACAGCCCCATCCTCAGCATCCTCCTCCTGAGCCAACGAAGTGATCACTCAGAGACCACCTGTGACTGACAGGGTGGGCCAGCCGAAGGCCAGAAGGGAGCCGAAGATGGAACCCGACCAGGGGAGGTTGGAGCTGGACGGAGCTCCTCTCCCGGTAGAGGTCGCGGACTCGCAGCCCGGGAGTTCTCAGGCCCAGCGTCTTACCAAGTTCAAGCCACTGCGCCCTCTGTCGGCGAGTAGCCAGCGGAAATGCGAGACCGGAAGTTGCGTGATCCGCTGGCGTCGACAAGGGGCGTGGTGAGAGACCTTGCGGAGCGCTGAGGTGCTGCTATGGCTTCTAGTGGGGCTGGCGTGATCGCTGCGGGCTCGGCAAATGAAGCTCCCGAAATTCCAGACAACGTTGGAGACTGGCTTCGGGGCGTCTACCGCTTCGCCACCGATAGGAATGACTTCCGCAGGTAACCGAGGCACGGGAGCTTGGTCGCTCTCCTGCCCTTCGCGCAAGTATACATACCTGCCAGGTTTCCGTCTTCGCCGAGGCTGGGCCCTCCGGATTTTTTACACCGCCAATATCTCGGCCTTTTCGTGGCTCTGGATGTGCTTTGCTGAGGTCCTTGATCGGGAGAGTTTCCGTGCGGCCAGAGAGCTCCTTTCAGTCACCGGGCTCAGTCACCGGGCTCTGTCTAGAGAATCCCACCCTGCCCGCGGAGACCCGGGGAGAGGAGGCACCAACACGTTAACAGGCTTTTTGGCCCTGGACGAGTACTTAATTGGGTTTTGCATTTGACCCTACTCTTACTAGACGTAGAAACGAACCTTAAATAACCATGTGGGTCTTGGGCAAGCTGTTATGTAACGATCGATGCTCTTGCGATTCTGAAGTGGTTTTGCCTTGGGAGGGGGCGGTTTCCAGGGTGGTGATGGGAAGCTCCCCCCCAACCCCCCAGCCCATCTTTTTTTTTTTTTTTTTTTGGCGGTACGCGGGCCTCTCCCGTTGCGGACCACAGACTCCGGATGCGCAGGCTCAGCGGCCATGGCTCATGGGCCCAGCTGCTCCGTGGCATGTGGGATCTTCCCGGACCGGGGCACGAACCAGTGTCCCCTGCATCAGCAGGCGGACTCTCAACCACTGTGCCACCAGGGAAGCCCCCCGCAGCCCATCTTTCACTGACCAAAGACACGTGACCCAGTGACCACAGGGTTAAAGGGATGCATTTTTTCCAGGAACTTGATCCTCAATTTGGGACTCTTTGCTGCCGGAGTTTGGCTGGCCAGGAATTTGAGTGACATTGACCTAATGGCACCTCAGCCTGGGGTGTAGCCGTAAAGGTAAGCATTAACCACTGTTCTGCCGGTTTTAGGAGTCCTAGAGACTGGGATAAGAAATAATTTATATCAGCTATTCACAAAATAATAGATAAGAGACGATGTAAAACCCTTGGCTATTCCTAGTTAGATGTGTCTCCAGATGTTCCAAGGGATATGAGTCTCTTAACCAATTTCCCTCTAGTGATTTTACATGTCTAATGCCACCTGTTGTCTGATTGCAGAAACATGGAACCCCTGTGCTGTACTCAAACCTTCCAAAAACAGAGCCTCCAATCTGTGACCGTCACAAGATTTGCCCTGATGGCAGCTGAAGTTTGATTCAGATGGGCACCTTTCCTTCCCTGCTTGATTTCCTTTTCTTTGCTGAGTCCACTCAGAACACCCTTCTCTGGTCAGCAGGTAGGGTTCCGCTAAAGTGTTGTCCTGTGTTCTGTAAAGTTCTGTACATAGTTCCAAAGTTTCTGCAGGGGATGAACTTTGCTCTTGTCCCGAGGAATATTCTAATGGTATTTTAACAAATAAAGACTGTACACAAAGACAGCCATTTTATTCTTTTAATAAGAAACTTCGGCTTACAAAAACAAGGTGTAAAAAGTCAAGATTTACAAAAATCATAAAAACATGATTTATATTTCACACTCGAGAGAGACAGGAACAAGCCCCAAACATGGATTGTAACAGAGATGGTTTGCTTCATATTAAAAGAAAAAAAGAAAAGGAAACTGTAGCCACCGTTAATTGATGTTAGCATAGGATGAAGCATATTGTTGAGGAATTTCCATTCTTGAGCGGTACTAAGTAAGGGAAGAAGTCATTTGGTGTTGCATAGCATTTTAGTGCACCGGGTGGGTTTTCCAGGCACCAGGGAGGCATTGTTGCTGTAGTACAGTGGGATTTGAGGGCAATGAGGTGCAGGTAGAGGCAAGGGGTAAGTAAGCCTGGGCAGTGGGCACTGAAGTGATACTGCTTGAGGAAGCTGCTTCCTTCACAAGGAAACAGATTATTTTCTGACCCTAAAATTCATGGTAGTGCCACTTTCCAGGAGTTTGGGGTTCTTTGGAAATGGAATATGTAAGGAACTGGCATGGAAAGAATCATATAGGCTTAGAAAGGTGTGGACATAGTGACAGGCTCCCCTTGGCAATTTTTCTAGTTGATTTGCTCTACTAGGCATTTAAAAAAAATACATACTACTTTTCCGTGCCGAGTCTCTTACGGAACTGGTGTGGGATTAAAGGACATGAATTGGAAAGGAGGGTCAGCATAAATGCACCACAGTGGCCTAATTGTTAGTTGACAGGTGTTGTCTCTAGCAATCTGTTCACTGAAGGTAAACAGAATAAAATGGTCCTTCTTGATCCTGCTGGCATAAATATGGTTAAGAAAGCTGTTAGGGAATTAGATTTTTTATATGTTAAAGAAAAGCACCATTCTCTTATGAGCATTAATCAGGGAGGAGGTCCCATCTCTCAGGAGGAAGGAGTCTGAGCTTGTATGAATTCAGGCCTGTGGCTGGCTTAACATGAAGGCAGGATCCTTTAGGAGTCTACACGGGGACCACAGATGCTCTGACAAGTTTATATCTGATGAGGAAAGGTAACATACATGAAGCAAGGCTTAGCTTTAAAGCCATCACCCCCGCAAGTGGTGACCAGGAAGGAAACTTTTAAATCCCTTCAGCCTGCATCAGACCACTGCGCTAAGACTAGAAATACCAGCACCTCCTGTTCTTTATAGGAGTGAAATTTACATCCTTGAAGTCTGCTACCTCATCTATTCAAAATTGTGAACAGTTCTAATTGAAAAAAATTTTCAAAGCTAAAAATCAAAATCTGGCCAAAATTAAAGACATGGCAGCTTCCAAAAGCATAATTCAAGTTTCACTTAAAATTTAATGTTTTAGCTTCAAGTAACAGTGCCACTGTTGGTTTATAAAGCCATAAAGCTGGTAAGGTAAAGTTTCACTTAAACTGGCTTAATTCCTGAAAGTGATAAGAATTTAGCAGATTAAAGCTACCAAATCTACAATTTCCTCAAATTCTGATGAATAATTATTAATTCCATAAATGAAAGTGCTGGCTTTCATCATTTCAACACATTTCTCCTCAAGGGAAGTCAGTTTCACATCCTGTCATATGGTGTTTAGCCCAGGCTAGTTGACACTGTTTGACAGGATGTAAACACATAACATAGTATGACAGTACTATGAAAATCTCTCACACAACCTAGTTAGATTTGAAATAGAAACATGCCAGCAGAAGTTAGTATGGAGAAAGTCCACAAAAATGACCATTCACTTCAATGCTCTAGTGGCTGTGGTGTACCTAATTAGAGCAGTGTTTGGGTTGAGTACACAGTGGTTAAAGTCAAAGCCCTAGACCAAGAAAATGGTGAATTTAAACGTGGAAGATATAAACTAAACTTCACAGTCATATTTAGAAGGTGCTTTTCAGCTTTAGTGCTAACTTCAAAAAAGAATCTGAACCACCAGGGAGATTCATACTTACCTGGTAAAGAAACTAAGTGGCCATGGGAGGTTTTATTCCAAAGATACAACCTCCTCACCTAATTAGGCTGAGGGATCCAATTATTATATGTGCTTCGAGTGGTAAGCTTTTTAAACACCCTTTGGTGAAGTCTTGGAAACCTTAAGGTGGGAGTAAAAGGAGCATGCTGTGTTTATAGCCCTGCAGGTGAGCAGGCTGGGTCTTTTCCCCTTCCACAGCCACTCAGCACCATCCCAGTGAGCAGCTGCCAGGGAGTGGGGCTGGGGAGCTGGGACAGGTTCTTTGAGACTTCATTTTTGCATATTACACAGTGCACTGGCTTGCCTTACAATCTAAAGGTTCACATATAGGGGATTGTGTTCCACACTGCTTCCTGAAATTTTGTGCAAAAGAACTTCAGAACTAATGAAGGTACCTTTTCAGGAGGAACCGTTTTTGTTTGACTTCTACCATACGTTGTCCAGCATTAGAAAAATTAAAAGATCTTTTTCTTAATATTTGTGCTCTCCCAACCAGCTGGAAAAGCAGCCCTTCCACTTACAAGATATAATCCCAGATAGGAATACAGTATATGTTTAGGAAGGGGTAGCCCTCCCAGCCTGATTTTAAAAAGGCCTGAGCTAATGTTTGGAACATAAAAGGGGTGGTAAAAAAGAATGGGGTACATAGTCTGCCTTGAAAAGGAGACAGTGTTGAATAATCAAACACAAAGATTTTGGATATTACAATAAAAATGTCAGAACTTGCTGGTAAGAATAATTTGCTTTCACACACACAAGATATGAAATGCTTTTAAAAAGTCTGACACCAAATGTCCTTTACACTATACAGACCCATTTGCCACTTGAAATGACAAGAAGGAATCCTTTCCCTTAAGCTTTTCAATCCCATGCAAACCATAATTGGGTACAAGGCACCAAATTTTATGAATTGTATAAAATTAGTTCACAAAGCTTTATCAGTAAGTAAAACAAACTCCATTTCTACCCCCCTGCCCACCCACATCCTAACACCCAACACCCAACCAAGTTTTCATTCTGTACTACTGTTGACCTCTCTTGTGTTTATGCTGGGACCTGGCTAGGGCCATGCTCCACTGCCAGCCAACCCACCTCATTAGTTCTTGCACTCTGATGGAACTGTAAGCATAGCCTGAGCGGGGAACTCATACAATCATTGACTCTAGAAGCCTTGCCATTAAAAACAAAAATAAACTCTGCTATTGAGTCCATAGGACACATTAACACTTCTATAGTTTCCAATTTTATTCATGACATTGTAAGAGACATCTGGAAATTCTTTACAGTGTGGCACTGTCCCCATCAGCCTGAGAAGGACTGGATCAAAGCAGGCAAGAGGTCTGCCCACCTTTAAATAAGAGCTTCAGTTCTTGGCCATTGAGGACATTCCTAACCTTTTTTTTTTTTTTTTTTTTTTTAAAAAAAAAAAAAACACTAGCATGGATGCTCTCAGAGACAACCACAAGTATGAGGGTCAAGCTGGATTGAGGTAAAATCCTTTTTGAGGGGCCAGGGTGCATTCATCTTGGCTGGCTACAGCAAAAAGTAAACACACCAGCCAACTACAAAGGGTTCCTAGAACGGGACTCCAACTACTTGTCTGGGAAAGAAGCAGGCTCGTAAGGTTCAGTTAGGAGATCTTGGGTTTGATTTGGCAGCATCTAGTCAACTTCTATGGGGTTCTTATTTTCTTCTCTTTACAATGTTTCCACTTAAAGTAAGATGCAACTAAAAAATTCATCTATTTCCAGTATGTAAATAAATTAAAGGCAAAGGGACATTTCCCTCACAACGGCCACTGGCTTATGCAGCAGGAAACTCTTTTCTTTAATTAAAATCTCCATAAATACTAACTTCTCAACAGCGTCTAGTGCTGCTGCCTCTGGGTACCTGAGGTGTCTCACTGCAGGGGCACCTTCAAGTGTGTGCAGCTCATTGAGGACTCTGGTATTGGTTTCTATTCCAACTCATTTTAAATGATTTTGTGAATTTGATACAATGTGTGCGCAGCTAATTTAAGCACTTATTTTACAAAGTCCTTTGCTTAATAATCCTTAATACTTGGTATAAAACTATTTTTAAGAATTAAATTTGAAGATCTTTTAATTTTCTATTAGATGTTTATTTTTCTTGTTTTCCCCTGGACAGCCTGAGGGATGAAGTAGATGCTCTATTAGTACTTCTCCATTTGTAAGTTCTCTTTTTCTAGAATAATAAATATAGCATTCAATGAAAGATGAGGCACAATTTATATTTTCCTTCCCTTGTTACTCTCCTTGGGTTTTTATGAGTTAATGTGCTTTTCTCTTGCCGCAAAGTCATCACCAATCATGCCAACTTAAAAATGTGGATCTGAAGGATACAGCCTCACGTCAGAGCCTCTGACAGCATGGGCAGCTGTGACACTTTAAAACAGTGTCCAGGTGAGGGTAGTAAGCCCGGGCCAAGCTTGTACAAAGAAGCCTGCAGTAGACAATATAAACCAAATAGCATAAAAAATGCCATACGCTATCGCTTCCAAATAAAAGCTAAATATTACAGAAACCTCACAGTGTTGGAAAAAGCAAGTTTAATTTAAAATATAGTCACTCCTCTTCCTTATCAGGGTGAGCCATTTTCTGTCTGATTTCCTCCAAGTCTCAGTGCTGTCTGGCAGGTCCTATGGGAGAATTCATCTCAAAAGAGGTCAACAGCAAATGCTACAGATCTGCTTGGGAAATGTGGTTCCTCAACATCACTAAACCTTTGACTCTCATCCTTTAGCCTTTCTTTTCCCAACTTCCTATCCCTCCCCAAACTCCCTTCATATCTATCCTCTTCAGGTGGCAACTGTACTTCTACCTGAATTGAAATGTTAATATGACATACTCAGTCAAAAGATGAGCATTCAGAGTGACAGGCTGAGGCGGGCTGCAGCACTCCCACAGTGAGTGTTACTGTTTGCATTCACTTTTACTAGTGAGTCTAAGCGAAGGACTGAGAAGGGAAATTCAGTGGTGGCTGATAGGGCAGAGAGTTTCCATCTGGGCAATTTCAAGCCACTTAGAAACTGACCCAGTTTAAAAAAGAAAGATATATTTTACTAGCACTGGAGTTAAGGACAGAGCATTCTTGCTTTTTTCTCTGATGGATTGAGTGTGGGTGGGTAAAGAAACAGTAGGGATTAGCAGATTTTGGAGGAAACAGGCCAGGGCTATCAACAATAAACTGTTCAGACATACAGGAGGAGGATTCCTAAGGCTTATAAAAGCAAAAGCTCCCACATCTTGTGAACAGGAAATAAGCTGCAGGTTAAGAAAAGCTGCATGCTGCACCAAGGTAAAATGGGTGACAGGCATTTAGATAAGCCCTGGACCACTGGCTATCCCCTCACCCCCACCCCCTAACTGAGTTCTGGGAAGGCCTCAGACAACTGACCCAAAGACCGATTTAAACCAAACTATGTGCTTGCCCTAGACCTGAACCACGAATTTGCTATAGAACTCGGTAGCCAGGAGTGCCCTTAGGCTCAGTGTGCCACAAAGAACATGTCATGTACCAGTTTCTTGCTTCCCCATGTGAACTGCTCCTTCTTTAGAATGAAGGGATGTTCATGCCATCTCAGAAGATGTGGTATGATTAAGTGACAGCAGCAGCCAGGGAATGAAAAACCTCCCATTTCACATGGAGAAATGTCCTCCATGCATCTCATTCTGTTCTTCAACTGCTATCCCCTAAAAAAGGAAGTCTGCAGATTTTCAACCCTTGAGGGCTACTTCCTTTGTAGGAAAAAAGCCTTAGACTTCACCTCCCGCCTTGGAACCAATCCTATCCAGCAAGCTGCCAGCCCAGGGCCCCTCCTTGCATGCTCTGTCGAGGGCTGCTCACATCAGGAGGGTTCTTCTAGTGCTGCAAGGAGTCCTGCTTAGCAGGGGAATCATGTAATAGAAAGAACATGGCTGAATATGACCAATTGACTCCCTCTTTCCTCCACCCAGATCCCTCTATATTCAGAAGCAACTGATGAAAGAGTCTTCATAGAAGTTACTCCTTTTGATTTGTTTTAACGAAGGAGGGAATTTCTAAACCCATGTAGAAGAAAGTTGCTACAGATTTTATGATAGCACATGAGTCACCTGGCACCTTCTGCCCTAGACCCAGTGACACAAACCTAGTAATCTGTTCCTGCAGTAAACCTCATTTCCTATATGAGGAAAGATTAGAAACCAATAGTTTAAAAGCAAGCCAGTCCTCGATACGTGCCTCCCATTCAGGGGAAGGTCCGTGGTCTGCCCTCATCGTTGTTGCTGGACTGCACCTGAGTTTGGAGTTGGGTTTCTGAGATTCTTGCATTGCCCTGAACTGTTCTTTGAGTGTAAAAAAGGATGTAGGCTTGAGTTTTGCACACTTCCTCGACACTGCATACATTCAGCTTTGAGTCATTGCAGTGGACCCAAAAACCTAGGAAACCAAATGAAAGAAAGAGAGAAAATGACTACCCAACTTATATTTCAGTCACCAGGCAAATGAGGAGATGAGGAAAGGGACAGAGGAGTTCTGAATAGATCCAACCCTTGATTGTTGGTGGTGGAGGAAGAGAAAAGTAAATGAAACCAACAGACTTCCCTGAAACCACTGGTTTTAACCCCGCAAGCCCCACCACAATACTGCTTGCAGTATCGACTATAATTTTTGTCCTCATTTCATTTCATTCAGGCTTCTTCACTGCCCATTAGGGTTTTCTACAAAGACAGGAGACTGGGGGCTAAGAGATGGGAAAAGGAGGAGGAGGAGAGGGGGAGTATAAATAGAAAGAAGTGATAAAGGAAAACTTAGAAGAAATAAAAAGTTATTTTTTACAGGCTCACTCTGGCTACCCCAAGGGCTGAGGGGTTCAGGATGGGTACACTACTGAAAACACATCCGCAGCCCACCTGCCTCAGCGCAGTAGCTGGGAGGCTCTGCTCTGAGGGCAAGGACTGAAAGCTCCTTGGGAAGGGCCTTTGTAGTAAGTGCTCAATAAGTGTCCTCAGCTTTGTTATGAGCTGAGGCTAGTGAGATTCCATGAAGTTAGATGGGTCATATTGTTTCTGCAAAACCAAGAATGAAACTGAAGTCTGCAGCAGAAGTATTAATAACAACAATAACCTCTAACATTAACTGACCATTACATACTAGACACCGTGCTCAGCACTTTTACATGTTAGTTCCTGTCAATTCTTAGAACAATCAAATGTTGTTACTTAGTGATATATCCAAAATTCGAATCCATCTTTCATAATTCTTTCCACTGGATTTTAATGTATGTAATATCCCCCTATAGATTAAATAAAAGGAATGAAATGTGGACAAACCAACCCTTTTTTGTGTCCCCCACCCCACAGAGTAAAGCGCACGCACCTCCCTCTGTGTTGTAGCAATAGGCTGTGTAGTGTCCTGAGCCAAACCCTTTCCCGTGATGCATGACCACTGCGGAGAGATCATAGGCAAAGGTCTCTTTGTCAAGAGAGGAGAGCATGTCCCTGCAGCAGTAAGGTTCCATGGTTAATACCTGGTCAAAGACGACATGGACCCCAATCTTCTCTCGGTGATTACGGCCAGACCACCTAGAACATGGATATAAACTTCTTACTAGTAAGAAATGACATGTGTGATCAGAGGTAGAGGTAGGTAAAACAGGGAACGGGGAAAATGTAACCTTCTGGATTTGGTTTTCTTTCACAACAAGACAGTGGTAATCAATGTTCACATATATTTCCTCTGAATATTGCATGTACTCTGAAACTAGAAATCCCTGAACAAGCAATTCAGGCAATACTCTTTTTGTACTTTACCTCCTGCCCTCCTTTTCACAGATTATCTCATACTTTATTCTGAAAATGAATCTATAAAAGCCCAAGCGAGGCTAGAATGTTCAAGCACAGACACCCAAGTGCAGGCTAGCTGATTAAATAGGACCATGAGAGCAGAAGCCCAGTCCTGGCCCCCAACATCAGCTTGCTTCACTGGGCATGAACCATACACTCCATGGAAAGCATGAGGCCTCTAGGGAATAGGCTACCCCTCCCAACACGGAAGAAGACATTTGCCTTCGCCAAAGCCTTTGAAGTAGCTATTCACACAGCTCACAGCCACTTGGGATGCCCCAGGGCAAGCTCACCTGAATCTTTTAAGGTGCAGCCGGAGGACCTGAGGTAGTCTGTAGATCATTAACTGCTTTCTAGCTTCACTCAGAACAAGGGGTTTTGGATTGGATTTTCGTCGTTTGCCTATATGGTTTGGGAAGGCATAAGACATAGATTGTGAGGAGACTCATTCTTTCCGAGCTGTGGCAGAGACAGTGACTTGCCACTCGATATGCATTCTTCTTATTTCTCAGTATTAAACCTCAATTATATTTGGGGCAGCAATGTGACCCCCTCTAAGACTGCATTTCCCAGCCTCACATGCCTGCATGGAGTGGCCACGGAAGTTCTGGTTGAGATGAAAGAAGTGATTGTGTGGCACTCTTGGGATGGCTGCTTAAAGAAGGCTGACTCAGTTGTAAGGTGCATCCTTTGTCTTTCCCACTGTCTGAAAGGAATCTCAGTTTCCTTTCCTGTGAAATGGGGGATAATGCATATATTTCAGGCTTAGGGAAAAGGTAAGAGGACACAGGATTACTAAAGGACAGTGTGTTTAAACAGATTTTTTCCCCATGTAAATTAGAAAAGAAACTTTGGTTTTATATTTTTATTGTTTAAAAAATATTTATTTATTTATTTGGCTGCACTGGGTCTTAGTTGTGGCATACATGTGGGATCTAGTTTCCTGACCAGGGATCGAACCAGGGCCCCCTGCATTGGGAGCGTGGAGTCTTACCCACTGGACCACCAGGGAAGTCCCTGGTTTTATATTTTAATGCCGTACCTATTTTCTGAAACATGTTTCTTGGTAACAGCACACTGCCAGACATGCAGGACAGGCTGACAGGCTGGCCAAATACACCCAGTCCAAAGCGGAACCAGTGCTTGAGACTCCCATTTTTTTTCTAAAGATACTGAATTGTGGGTGAAATGCATTTCTAAATTACAGCAAGTAAACAGTGGAAATGAAGTTCTCTTAATTTCCATCAGAAGCCTTCTCTATAACCATTTACTGATGACCGCTCTGTTATTATATTAATTAAATCGGTGAATGGATGGGAATATAAAATTAGTGGTCCACTGTGGTGCCTGCTAATTGTCTTTGAGCTGTTGAAATCATGGTCTCAGTGTCTGAAGAGCTTAGCATCTGATTTCGAAGTCCTGTCTGTACTACTCGTGAAAGGTAGCAAGTCACAGCCAGATGATGTATCAAGAAGCTTTCTGTGAAAACAGGATGTGGAGCTGTTGCTTCTCATAATAGACTGCAGCTTTTACTAGGGCTGGTAGTCATGATATGTGAGAGCATGAGCGGAAAGAGAATTCAAAGAGGGGCCTGGCCTTATTTTACATTCCTGTTCACCAGCAGATTTTTGAAAATTAACTGCAGCTCTGCCTGGGAATCCTGGCAGTGACTGCTACTCTCAGCAGAGGGAGTAAGTGAGCTAAGATGAAGACAATAATAGAATATGGCTTTGTTTCCCTAAAATGAAATTCACAAAGAAAAAGATATTACTGATTCAATTGAGATTGATCAGTTCTGTCTCCCATTTGATTAGGCTGGCCACACAGAAAGGTGGAAGACTGACAGTTTTGAAACTTTCACAAGATCAATGCATCTCATCCCTTCAACATAGGCTTTCCTTCCCTGCTATTTGAACCTGTCTATAGACATACTGAAAAATGGGCACATATGGCAACCAGAAAAACAATCCTTTCTTGCAAAAATAAAAAAAAAAAGTATTTCTTGCATAATCTATCAAGTCCAAGAATGACAGAGTTAAGGCTGTTAACATCCTTCTGTTCCTTACAAGTATAAAGCTTTATGAATCACTATTTTAAAAAGAAAAAACAATGTTCTAATAAGATAACTTAAGTCACTGCCTTTATATCTCAATATGGAACAGGATAGGTGAGTTTATGGTTAACCAAATACAGCACTTCAAATTTTGTTTTAAAATGGCAAAATGATAGCAGGTGTGACTTGATTTTTATCCTGATTCTTCACAGAGAACAGGTTTGCCACGATGTACTACTTTAAAAAAAACATGTGCAGAAGTATTAAAAGGGCTGCCGTAAAATTGTCGTTCCCAAAACTTGCAGTCCAGACTACAGTATGGCTGCACATTGATTTCAGATATCTGCACAATCCATTCATCTTAGTTTCCAAATCTCTATATGCCAAAAACCCAAACATCAGCTTCAAAGTATTTGCTCTGCATTTCCTCTGCACATGCTGGGTTAGCAAAAGCAGTAAGTGTTAGTGTAAGACATGGGGGTGGGGATAGGGGGGTGCATAAGATACTCACAGAGCCATATGGAAAAAATTCCACTTTACAGTTAAAGCCATGATAGAGAAATACTTCCTTATGACCCTTCTGAGATGTGAACCTTTCAGGCATGTGACAATAACTATGAAGCTGCCATAGAGCAATGCACCAGACGACTTCCTTTCTTGGTTTCATTTTACTTTAAATCTACAAATTCAGGACAAAAGCACACTTTTCTGATACCATAGCCCTCAAACAGGCTATGCCACCTGAACTTTAAATAAGAACTGTCAGACTGCATTCATGAATTTCAGCAGGACCCCTGTACACTATAAAGCTAAGTACTCACATTCTTGGAGTCCCCATTTCAGGATCCATACTTTCAAATGCCTCCCAAGATAACAACTAATGTCAATCACAGCAGGAGTCGAAGGAGGCCCAACTCCTAGGTTTTGTTTTGCTTTTTAACATATAATGTCCATATGCTTGTTTTCAGGAAAATAGGAGAAAAAAAACTTTAAAAGATGCTTTAAAACCACTCAATATCACAGTGTTACTTTTGACTAAAGTGGCAAGTGAAACACCTTAAACTGATATTCCAGTTACACACACCCACCCCTCCCCCCAGCACTCACTGTTACATTGGTCACAAGCGTAGATTCTCCCTTCCAGAGCCTCTGTCTCTGTGAACTTGGCCAGCATCTCAGTGAGCAGGCACTGAGTCTGATTCAAAGGGATAAACCCCTTTTCTATGCAGTGATAGCGTTCAGGGAATTCCAGGGACAGATCCCAAAAGGGCTCGATGGTATTGGATTTGTAATTGCATGATACACATGTGACCTAGAATGAAAAGATTCGTTTACAGGTTATATAACTTCCATGCTTCCCACATACATTTTTGCTAGTACATAACAAGCAAAACTAAGTGCATAGTTTTCCAAAAACATTTAACTGTAATATTAAAATAATAAACATAACTTAAGAATTAGCACATATTACTTCTGGTATGTATCTCTAACCATGACGCTAGCTGGAACTGGAAAACCACACAGCACAGTTATTACTACCTACCCCTTTCTCTTTTCTCTCATAAAGCGTGCTTTGCCATTCAGTGCTGCAGTATTACAGATGGAAGTTACCATGGAGTCAAGGCATAATCAATCTGAGATGGAGAATTTGCAGATGACTGCTTCTCTCATCCTCATAGTCTTGTTCTCTCCAGACTTTGCTCCTTCCAACCAGTCCAACTTGCCTCTCTTTTTGCCCTTGTTTCTTGCAGCATCCCTACACTGATCCCTGTGTTCCAAGAGCCTTCAAAGCACCTTGTGATTAGACCTCCTCCCTTGCTGTAACCTTCCCAGATGCACCTTTCTTCCTACAGACCCTCAGAGGGGTAGAGGAAGTGCTGAGAAACACTCCCCTTTCACATGCTGAAAAACAAAAACCTAAATAAACTTCCTCTTCCCATCCTACTCATACTCATCATTCTTTTAAAACCCTAAATACCCCGGACACAAAACCTCAGTAGGGTAGAGTAGAGGTTTTACCTGAATCTCTTTAAGTTGCCCACCTCTTTGCCTTTACAAATTCTTTCCGCATATTCTCACAAAGACTTATCTATGAGTCTTCACTCATGTCCTTAGATGGCTAAGGAAATGAAAGGTAATGGGGAACAGGCGGGAGACTTGCTTACCCTTTGGCATCCTCCTAGCCACCTCCCTCCCTTGTATGTAAAGAATGCCTTGGAAGAAGAGTGCTCTTTCAAACAACTATGGAACCAAGGTTATAGGCAAACTCTTCAATTGCCTAAAACTGATCAAAGGATGGCATGCCAACAATGGCTACTTGATTATAACATTGGAAATATTATATTACCCGTATCATCGTTAAAGATTCAAGACATTTACTGAAAGTGAAATGATATGGCAAGTTATCTAAAAATCTGACTGTTAAGAGGAGGTAAATTCACCAACAAGGCCGTCGCACAGGATAGTAAAAGGTACAGTGGCCGCCCTCAGCTATGCATAGTTACGCCAAATGTCGGCTACCCTGGTTAGGCCAACAACCTGGGGGAGCTACGCATGGGAAGCCTAACTACTACACCAGCCCCGCTCCAGTGTGGTGGGCAGCTGGGGATGGGCTGGGCACACACCCACCTGGCTGAGTAGCTGCCCGTGAAATATGGTGTTCACCACCTTTAAGACCTGTTTGGTGAGCTTCCTCTGGGAGAAGGGGATGAGGATCCGGCGCTTGGTGCCCTCGGACTCGAGTTCCTGCTGCACTTTGTGCAACAACTCGCAGAGAAACTCCTGCGCGTCCTGCTGGTCGTAGCCGCGGAAGGCCGGGATCAGGCTCCACACCGAGTGAAGCATGGCGAAGGGCGACACCAGGGCCCACTTCCCGGACCACATGACGCGGAAGAGGGTGTGCAGTTCGTGGCAGAGGGAGATGTGCTTCGAGCTGGGCTCCTTGTTCTGGATGAGTTCTAGGCTCCTGCTGAGGGAGGCCCCGCCATTCAAGCAGAGGCCCTCGCCCTCGCAGGCCTCGGCCCCGTGGCTCCTGGGCGACAGCTCGGTGGCCGAGCTGCCCGCCGGCCTGCCCGCGAGAGGGGCCTTGCCGTTGGCGGCCCTGGGAAACAGCTGCTCCGTTTTGGACGGGTCGAGGTTCAGGAAGCACTCACGGAACTTGCGCAGGTGGCTGAGCACCTGGAGGATGGAGTTCATGTAGCAGGTGTTGCCCAGGTTGCGCAGGCCTGTGACGCCCGGCGCCATGGCGGGCGCGCGGCGCGGCGCGGGGCGGGGCCCAGCGGGCGCGCGCGGCGCGGTGGCGCGCGGCGCAGCGGCGCGGGGCGCGTGCAGCAGCAGGCGCGCGCTCTTGCGCGGAGGGGAGCTGGCCAGCTCCTCCAGCAGCCGCCGCTTCACCTCGCGCCGCCGCTGCCGCGCCGCCTCCTTCTTGCGCTCCAGCGCCTCCTGCCGCCGCCGCTGCTCCAGCTTGGCCTGGCCCCGCGACGTCTTCTCGAACCAGAGCCGCAGCGTCCGGGCCAGCAGGCGCTGGCGCCGATACCACAGAGCCGTGAGCATCTGCGGCTGTCCCTGAGGAGCGCGCTGCGGCGGGATGGCGTCCTCTCCCGAGGCCATGGACCGCAGCGTCCGCCCTCGCCTCAGCGGCGGGTCCTGCGTCTGGCCCCTGACCGCCAAGAGGGAGCTTCTCAGCAGCTTGAGGTCCCCTTCCGGGTTGTCGTTGAGCACGTAGTCCTTGCACAGGTAGCAGAACACGTAGAGATCCCGGACCTCCATGGCTAGCGGGTGTCCAGTCTTTTCGAAGTGTTTGAGGGCGTGATCTTCGATGTAGCGGCCACAGGCCACGTGCGAGCACTTGAGACAAGCCCACACGGACTCGGTGGTGGCGCACTCCCGGCAGCACCACTTCTGCGGGTTCAGGATGGAGTGGTCCTGGGCTAGCCTCAACCGCCCTACATGTTTGCATCTATCCATGTCGTATGGAAGTCTTCACTCTTTCAACCTGTCACGATAAGGGCCCTCGAAGAGAGAGAGAGAAAGCTTTCAGCAAATATTTTCCTAGAAAAAGGCTTGCAACCGGCATTTTTCCACTCAATATTCATTAGTTTTCAATTCAAAACTGGTTCTTTTGGAAGGAAGTTTAAAAAAAGAAAAGCAATTTTGGCATAGACAGGGTATAACAAAAAGACAGTTAAGTTCCTTAAAAAGAAAGAATCACAAAATACTAAACGACAGACCTTAGCCCTAATGTGTAAGTTTACATTTTCTAAGGCTGTTAATGCTTGAATATCAGCTAATTTTTACATAAGGCTGATTTGGAAATGTCATTACCCTTATTTCACATTGCACTCAACTGGCCACCAGGGGAAAGAAACTTGTATTCTGAACCATCTCTGAATTGATGATGTCCTGGAAGTGAAAGCCTCTCTGTCGCATACTGACAAGATCCTGGCTGCATACAAAATGGGACAGGGAAGAGGAAAGGAGAGGAGAGACATAGACAGCGTTTCACATGCCAGTAGAGAGATGAAGACTCTCAAATAAAAAGGCAATCTCAGGTCGGTTTCACTGTATTTCAAAGTAGAGATAAGAAGATAGAGTAAAAAAGATAAATGGTAAGAAAGAGAAAGTCCTCTGCAGTACAAAGTATCATTTTTATTTTCTTGAGTCCAAAGATCCGGCTAAGGAGGGAGACTGAGCCTCAATCTAACATTTTGTCTTCTGTGGTCTGAATGTTTGCACCCATTCATATGCTAAAATCTTAACCCCGGAAGGTGATGGTATTAGGAGGTAGAGCCTTTGGGAGGTGCTTAGGTCAAGAATGGGTTGACCCTCATGGGATGAGCCTTCAAGAATGGGATTAGTGCCTTTATAAAAGAGCTCCCTCACCCCTTCCTCCATGTGAGGACACCATGAAAAGCCAGCCATATGGCTATGAACCAGTTAGTCCTTACCAGATACGGAATCTGGTGCCATGATCTTGGACATCCCAGCCTCCAGAACTGTGAGAAATAAATGTTTGTTATTCATAAGCCACCTAGTCTATGGCATTTTTGTTACAGCAACCCTGAGGGACTAAGCCAACGTGTCTTTTTGAAAAGAACATCTTGTAGAAAGGATGGGAAAATGTTTACCTTCCTTACTGAAAGAATAGTTAAGTACAGAACGAGACAAATCTGACTCATAGGACAAGAGGTGTAGTGGCTACTGGTATTACAGTATCTAACCAAACTACCAAGACAAAAGAAAAAAAAGCAAACCTTCTGGATGATATAAGTAAAAATGCTTTTTATTTTTAAAAACAGTGGTAACATACTGAGCTTTTTTTTTTTTTGTCTTTCTAACATTGCTTCTTCAACATTGTTCATCAGAGACGCCTAATGAGCAATTTTTCCAAGGGAAAGAGGCTATTTTAAAAGAAAACCTTTTATTCTTTGGAAACTTGACTCCCCCCGCCCCCCTGCCAATACCAGCATTTAAATTCCCTAAAGGCAGTTCCTCTTATAAACTGGATTTCCTTCACCCCATTTCTTGCCCACTTTCATTTCTGTGAGCAAATACAGTTCCATGACTACGGGGTCACCCAGAGAAATTCTAAATCCAAAGCACTATGAGTAGTTCCTTTAGTTGGTTTTCCAGATGCCTTTTTTGGCTTGGCCCTATTGCTAAAACCCACAAATATACCACAGGACCAAACCAGAGATCCTTCCCATTTTTAAGTTGCCCATTCCAGTGGGCAGGGGCCATGTCCCTATATAAGAAATCCTTAAATCATACAAAGGAAAGTAACCTAGATTATCTTCCATCAAGTCAGATCATGCTTTTCCTTTGAGTACTATCAGGATTTAGTTTCTACTATATTATTTTTCTAATTATTGACTGGTTACTAAGTGCCCTTTAAGTCATTTCTGTGGATGTGTTTCTCCATTTCCTAACTAGCTACAATCTCCTTCAGAGAGGAGATCATGTGTTATATTTCTTTCTTTCCTTTTATTTTTTTTCTTTTGCTGCACTGTGCGGCTTGCGGGATCTTAGTTCCCTGACCAGGGATCGAACCCGGGCCCACAGCAGTGAAACCACTGTGTCCTAACCGCTGGACTGCCAGGGAATTCCCAATTTTTCTTTTTAAAAAAGAAAATTTTCTTTATACTTCTTTATAATTTCAAGACTTGTGGATGATCAACTCTTGAGTGGTCAAAGGTGTTCTGTCAGAATTACCTCTCCACACAGACCAGAACAGTATTGAAATAACCGTTTCTGTTTACTTTTTTTTTTTTTTTTTTTTTTGCGGTATGCGGGCCTCTCCCGTTGCGGAGCACAGGCTCCGGACGCACAGGCTCAGCGGCCATGGCTCACGGGCTTAGTTGCTCCGCGGCATGTGGGATCTTCCCGGACCAGGGCACGAACCCGTGTCTCCTGCATCGGCAGGCGGATTCTCAACCACTGCGCCACCAGGGAAGCCCTCTGTTTACTTTTTGTAGGGCATAGCCAAATTAAAGCATACATTTAAAAGATAAAATGGTAAATAAATGAATTGTCTTTTTGCTACCTATTACCAATCAAGAATTTAAGTTGGATACTCATGATGCTTACAGCCAATTACTGGGGACACAAAAGAAAGTCAGTAATAAAAGAATGAAAAGGGGGGAAAAAAAGATTGGCAATTCCCAAGTTTGTCACTAACTTCATATTTTTCAAAATGTAGTCTCTGAACCGCCTACCAGCATCAGAATTCCTTAGGATACTTGTCATATGTACAGATTTCTGGTCATGACTCCAAATGTGATGAATAAGATTTTGGGAGAGGGGTCTAAAATCTCCATTTTAAACAAGCTCTACAGATGATTCATTTGTACATTAAAACCT
Organism: Kogia breviceps; assembly: GCF_026419965.1. Taxonomy (NCBI): domain Eukaryota; kingdom Metazoa; phylum Chordata; class Mammalia; order Artiodactyla; family Physeteridae; genus Kogia; species Kogia breviceps. Next base: position 75,195,635 of record NC_081319.1, read on the forward strand.
TAGAACCACTGTACTAATCCAGTAAATTATATAGGGATGAAGAACTCCTCATAGAAATCAAAGAATCAGTCAAAATTTTTATTTCTCAAGATCTTTCACTTAGACATTGTTCAATAGAACTTTCTGCAATGATGGAAATATTCTTTATCTGCGTTGTCCAATACTGTACTAACTAGCCAGTGTGCCTCCTGAGTACTTGAAATGTGGCTAGTGAAACTGAGGGACTGACTTTTAATTTTATTTGATTTTAATTAATTTAAATTTAAATAGCCACATGTGACTGGTGGCTGCAGTATTAGATAGCACAGATTTAAAAATACCAGGACATGCTATCTTTAGCTCACTTGGGTTTTCTCTTTGTTTTCTTCCCTTTGGAAGATTCACTACTCACTGAATCATGTCTGAATAGCCTCTTCTAACTCAAAACCTGACAAATCCCCCTTTTAGGCAAAAGGAACCTTGATGTGTCTTTAGAAATTTAATTGCTACTGAGATCTTATCACATGAAACATAGCACAGCTTCAAATCCTACAAAGAGAGAATATTTCTATGAACAGGAACACAGCAACACAACACCCAGGACATCAATACCTTATTAAATCAACTTCTGTGCTAGAAAAAACATGCTAGAACCACCAAAAGCCGAAATAGAAAAACACTAAAAAACCATTCCACACCCTGTTCATGGAATGCTGTCAAATGGAAAGGGCACTCTGGAAATTCTTTCTTCCAATTTCATTTTCTGATGTATAAATCTGCTGATCACGCACATCCTTTCCTGCACAGGCTTTTTCCCATTACAGATCTGTCGTGGCAACTCACTAACCTGCCATATGGCAGAGTAAATCCATTCAGGAAAACACAGGGCTACTCTGCACCTCACCACCCTGATTTAACCTAGGCAGACTAGCTTCTCTAGAGAAAAAAACATAGCTGATCATGAAATGGAAATCACTCAAAAGTGACACAAAAGTCAACGCACACAACAGAGAATAAGGAGAATACAATCTTGGGTATATTCAGTTCAAGAAGACCATGTATCTCACTCACCCCTCACACATCCTCTGACCACTTTATTTAAGAACAAGGCCTAACGCTCACAGGCACAAAGGGGAAATCTATTTTACATTTCTCTGACATGGACCCCTTTTCCTTCATAATTGCTAAAGGTCATAAAAGTCCTAACATTCCACTTAAAACATATATCATCCAGTGTGACAGGGACCCAGTATCGAAAAGAGAGAAACTTGCAGTGTAACTGGGAATGAACATGATGTGCCTTAATAGTTCTCCATCGTTAAGTAGATCAGTAACTGTAAATAAATGTCCTGCTCACCCTGGATCAATCGGCATACAGGGAAAGCAAACCTGACGAAATATTAGCGTTTGCTTCTTTAAGTAATGTAGTTTTATTTTAAAAATCTCAATCAACTTGAGCTAAAAACCATAATTAATATTTAAAAGGATTCTCCTATAGTAATATCACCAAATAGTAAAAGAAGGTAATGGAATCTGTTCAATGTTTGCCTTTTGTTCTGATGAGAAACTTCTAGATTTATCATATTATTTTTTAAAGGTCTCTGTATGAGAGAGATGACTGAGCATTATAAAATCTTTCAGAAACCTATAGCTTGAAAACATGATTCATCTTTTAATTGGACTATTCCAATTATTCTCAAATAGCAGATTTCTTAGCCAATCTGAAATGGGTAACAGCATCACCCAAAATAAAATTTCTGGGGAGAAATTCAACAAAAACAAAATAGGAAAAATTTAAGAGAATCTACTTTAGGGAGATTTTCATTTCTTCTCTCTCATTGTATTGATTTCTTCTCAGTTCTTGACTAAGGATAGTGGAAAAATCCTGCCTAATCTTGGTTAGACCAAGCGGCATAAATTCCAGCTTCAGAGAGAGTAGACACTATGGTAACATGCTGACAGCCTTCATTTACATAAAAGAATACTAATTACGTGGTATCATCAACATCTGCGATTCTGCTCACCGCCATATGCGACAGAGCAGGGTATTTTAACCCTTCAACCTGCTACACATACCCTACATTACATGTCCCACAAAACCTGCAAAGGGTGCTTAAAGACACAATGAACACATTTTTACAAATAACAAGTGTTGAAAATGAATTTTATTTTCAGCTAACAGTTTATTTCTAAGAGATATGGGAAAATATAATTTAGTATCAATATCCAATTAAGAAAAAGATTTTTTAAAACAAGGTAGAAATCACATTAAGATACAGTTAATAACCCCAAAGGGAAGAATGCTACATTTTAGAGTATTATATAGGGCTTTAAAAGGCTGTATTTTAAGTACAATGAAACTAGCCTTTTGAATTTTTGCATTATGGCTAAAATAAAAACAAAACAAAGAAATAGATACAAAATAACAAAAACAAAAACTAGGGGCAGAGACTGAGAAGGGTGAGGCTAGCCCTTGGCTAAGGGCAGTGTGTAGTGGGGAGCACCTGGCGGGGTGGCGGTGGGGGGCGGGGAAGATGGCTGAAGGGGTGGAGGGTCCTCACAGCTGCTGCACTTTCCCTTGTTCCCCTTCGTTTCCATTCTCCCTGAATGTGGGCGTGGGTGGGTGGATGGGTGACGGATAACCTGTAGGTCAGAGCGTCCGTCCCTCAAAGACTCCTGCAGAGGCTAAATTCTCTAGGACGAGGTTGGAAGCTCTAACCAAATGTGTTCTTGAGCTCTTAAACCCGAGAGCGGAACGGCCACTTAAGCAGCGGCTCTTGGCCACAGGCGATGGTACGCTGATGCGTTGGGTGCACCGGGGCCTTGCGAGGTTGGCCATCACTCGTCAGTAATCAAGCGCTGATGTTCGAGAATGAGCCTGTTTAATCACGAGTTACAGATTCAAGGTTATGTCTGCACAATAATGTCTCTCTCTCTCTTGCATTAGGATCTGCTTTCCTCAGTGAGAAAGCAGTAGAGTTCATCTAGAGAGCCAGCCAGCACACAACCGATTGCCACAGCGCAGGGAGATGACAAAGATAGAACGACCAGCACAGTACAGATGCTTTGCTCTGTGCCAAATGCCAACTTGTCTAACTGTATTAAGAGCCAGAATTGGGTGTAAGCCCTCTGTACCTTCAGTCTCTGCTCTCTTTTGTTTGCCTCCTTCCTCTCCAGCTGCAACATGCCCAAGTCTCTCCTGTCTCAAAAACACACAGACCCAGCTTTGCCCTGCCTCTAGACTATCCTTGACACTATTTTTAGGCTCTTTCTCCTTCTGCCTACTTTATTTCTGGCAAGAATAATGTGCAGCTTCATCTTTCTCACAACTCACTCCTTCGCACCTTCATTTCATAGCAACTGTTTTCTCAAAGGTCTCTGCAATTTCCTCAGAGCTGAGTTCATCAGCCCTTTCTCAGTCCCCATCCACATCTGTTCTGCCCCTGACACTGAACACACACTCACTCCTGCATTTTAGGCTACTTTTCTCTTCCTACGTCTGTAAATACACTTTCTCTGTTTTCATGTGTGTCTCTCTTCCTTGAAATATAGACTCTCCTTAAGATTCTGTCCTCAACTCTCTTCTTGATGATTTCATCTGTTCCTAGAACATCAACTATCATTTCTATTAATTAATGTATTTTAATTCTCACAAACACTTTTTAAAAACCACTTTATTGAGATATAGTTGGCATACCATAAAGTTCACTCATTTAAACCACACAACTCAATAATTTTTAGTATTTAGTATTTAGTACACTCACAGAGTCCCATAAATACTTTTGCATATAAAATCTGTCCATTTCCTTACAGAGGCTTGGTCTCAGGTTGGATCTTCCCATTCTGATACCGGCATTATGGTATACTACTGTTAATGCTATTTGCGGGGTGAAGCTTCTGAATATTTTTTGCAGTTGTTTGTTTGGTAGCAGTGATGTACTGAGCTATACACACTGAGATCATGTACTGAGTTATACACATTGTTTCATCCAAGTCTCCTGATGATCAAGACATGTAAGATGACAAGACAGGGGGTTAAGGAAATGCCATCTGTGGAACAAAGCTAAGCTAGCTGGCCTTCAAAGGATCAGACTTTTTGATTCATTAACCTACTCTTGCCAAAGAGGTCTGTGCCTAAAACTTAACCCCTTTTCCAGGAGGATAGTAGACTGGGTGCAAGCGGGCCAAGGAAGACTGCTCATATAAAATTCAGAGAAATTCTGAATACACTGGGAGCCTGTGCACGCACGTGTGCATGCGTGCACACACGCACACACACACACAGAAATGTTACCTGTGACTCTGTGTGGAGAAGTGGCAGCCGAGAGTGGAGATAACTAGTTTGGCTGTGTAAAGATTAAACAGGTCTGCTTCAGAGCTTAGTAACTTGTGGCACTTCCAGATCAAACCTGGTGATGCTTTTAGTATGATCTCCCTGACAAGCTGGCATTAAGGCAAAAGGTCCAAACTAAAGGCTCCCTCTTCTACTCCACTGCCACATGGAAAAATTCTATCGCTACCGCTGAGAGAATCAGGGTTTACCCTTTAAATATCTGACCACAGGAATTATGGTTTGTCCCTGCAGTATGCCTCCAAAACACTGTTCTCTACAGCAGCTGGGCAGTCATCATAAGTGTGTACATATGTGTATACATATGTCCAAGTGTACGTATATTTCAAACTTCTAGAATTGTGCCCTTAAAATACATGCAGTTTATTGTATGCAAATTATATCTCAATACATTTGTTTAAAATTGCATAGACACACACGCAGACACCTATATACACACAAGTGAATAATATACCCCTAATGAAATAATGGATCTAGTCAGTAGCTCCTTCAACCACTAGGTGAAAGCTGACAGGAAACTTTACAATGCATGGATAAGGCTGACAGCATCTAACTCCAGTGATCAATTTCACATTGAAAATAGGACAACCAGACATTATATGCTTCCCTGCTATGATGCAATAAGAGGTTCACAGCAGCATCACCTATAAAGTACTCTTGCTAAAAGAACTGAACCTGGGCTTCCCTGGTGGCTCAGTGGTTAAGAATCCACCTGCCAATGCAGGGGACATGGGTTCAAGCCCTGGTCCAGGAAAATCCCACATGCCGCAGAGCAACTAAGTCCGTGCACCACAACTACTGAGCCTGTGCTCTAGAGCCCGCGAGCCACAACTACTGAGCCCACGTGCCACAACTACTGCAGCCTGCGCACCTAGGGCCCGTGCTACGCAACAAGAAAAGCCACCGCAATGAGAAGCCCCTGCACCGCAACAAAGAGTAGCCCCTGCTCGCCACAACTAGAGAAAGCCCGCGTGCAGCAGCAAAGACCCAACGCAGCCAAAAATAAATAATAAATAAATTAAAAAAAAAAACTGAACCTGAGTCCAATGAAGCCTTTGGATCTAACCAAGTTATAAGAAATGTGGGAGATGGGAACGTGTTGCCGCAAGGCTGCAATTAGCCAACGGACCAAATCAGAGTGTGGCAAATGCTACAGGATCAGTGATCTGGAGTCTTTAAGAAATAAATGACATGAAGAAAAAAGGGGGGGATAGATTTGCCACAGATTATAAGAAACCTAAAAACATATCAGCCAAATGCAATGTGTGGTTCTTATTTAGATCCTGATTTGAACAAACCAAATATAAAAATACATTTTTGGGAAAACTGGTAGAAATGTTTTAAAATACTGTTTGCCTCTAGCTATACCACTATATTTTTTAACAGTTTCATTGAAGTAGAATTGACATACAGTGAACTGTACATATTTAAAGCGTAAAACTTGATACATTTTGCAAATACTTGTGAAATCACCACAACCAAAATAATGAACACATCGATCACCCCCCCAAAATTTCATGCCCCTTTGTAATCCTTTCCCCCAGCCTCCCTCCCTTAAACGCCCAGTCCAAAACTGGAGAAATTTAAACACAGACTAGGACTTCCCTGGTGGCGCAGTGGTTAAGAATCTGCCTGCCAATGCAGGGGACACAGGTTCGATCCCTGGTCCGGGAAGATCCCACATGCCATGGAGCAACTAAGCCCGTGTACCACAACTACTGAGCCCACGTGCTGCAACTACTGAAGCCCGCACGCCTAGAGCCCGTGCTCTGCAATGAGAAGCCACTGCAATTAGAAGCCCGTGCACCACAAGAGTAGCCCCCGCTCGCTGCAACTAGAGAAAGTCCACGCCCAGCAACAAAGACACAACGCAGCCAAAAAAATAAAAATAAACACAGACTAAGTATTAGCTAACATTAATAATTACTAGTTTGATGTGACAATAGTACCGTGGCTGTATTTTTTCAGTCTTCATATGTTAGAGACACCTCTGAAGTATTTATAGGTGAAATATTACGATGCATGGAATTCGCTTTAAAATACTCTAGTGGCAGGAAGATAGATGAAACAAGATTGTCAAAATGTTCATAATTGTTGAAGCTGATTGATGGGCACATGGAGTTCATTATACTATTCCCTTTATTTTTGTGTATGCTTGAAAAGTTCCAAAAAAAATTTTTTTTAAGACAAAAAGCAAATAATATACTCTCTGATAGCAAAAGAAAACCTTGAGATGTGAACCATTCACAAATTAGACAAATTATGAGACACCTTTCATCTCTGTCATTTTACCATCCTATCTAGTCTTACCTTGAGATGCACCCTCCCCACCCCTCAAGACACACCCAACCAAAGCAGTGCAGTTTCTCTTGGCAGTGTTAGTCACAGAGATGGCTTGCATAGTCCTTTGGTCTGGGCCTCAAGTATACCCTTTAGACTCAGGTAGCAACTTCTTTGCAGCCCCCCAAACTTTCTTTCAGAAACTTCACCAGAATTTTGCCAACAAAAATTTCCTGAGGATGTTTCTCTTTGGGGGGCACAAAGCCACTTTAGCTGATCTGTTGAAATGTTCTTGCTTAGTGTAATGTTTTCTCTCTTTCTGAAACTTCCTCCTTTATTGGGAAGGAAAATCTCTTTAATTTTTTTTTTTCTGCAATTCTGCTTCTTCCTCACTAACTCTGATTATCCAGGTAGCAAGGAGCTCATCCTATGCCTTTCTGAATTTCACTGTAGTCACAGCAAAAAACAGTAGCACAAAAATTTTATTAAAAAAAAATTTCTGTTTCTCTGACTCCGGTCAGATAAAGGTTACTCCCAGTCCATGTGATGTCTGGGGAAGCGAAATTTGGCCACAAAGATCCAATACAATATTCACAAACATCAACCAACAGGTTGTTTTCAGCTGAGACTTTGGAATATATTTTCTCATAGAAGCAATGCTACAAATAGCACTTGGTCCAGTTAAAAAGCTTATTGAGCCCATCATGTATCCTTGGTGTCATACCAGAATACTAGTGCTAACACTACGGAAGCTAACTATCAAATGCATTATTCTGAGAAAATTAATGCAAAGTTTCAACTTAAAATGCCAAGAACTGCTTTCCCAGCTGCAGCCCAGTCAGTGAAATTGGGAATCTCCCTCCTCCCACTTTCCCCACATGGCTAAAGAGGGCTTTCCACACATGGCCATCTGTATGGAAGACACATATATATGTTAGGAACTGCCTGCAGAGGAAAAGAAGGAACAATTTCTGTGAATAGAAAATAAATCTGACTAGAATTTACAAATGGATTGTCAGGATTAGTTGGTGATTTCAGTGGCTGCTCTAAGGAAAGGAAACCCCATCTTCCTGATGTCCTCTTCCTGATGTCCTGTTTCTTAAAAGGATAGGAGTATATTTAATCCTGTTCCTTCCCCAATAATATACCAAAGCACATCTGTCAGGACGGAGGTCCATCATATTTTGCATAAATGGAGACACCATTTTTTAAAAAATGTATGTATGTATTTATTTATTTTGGGCTGTGTTGGGTCTTTGATGCTGCGCCTGGGCTTTCCCTAGTTGCGGCGAGTGGGGGCTACTCTTTATTGCGGGGCACGGGCTTCTCACTGCAGTGGCTTCTCTTGTTGCAGAGCTCGGGCTCTAGGTGTGCGGGCTTCAGTAGTTGTGGCACGTGGGCTCAGTAGTTGTGGCTCGCAGGCTCTAGAGCGCAGGTTCAGCACAGGCTTAGTTGCTCTGCGGTATGTGGGATTTTCCCGGACCAGGGCTTGAACCCATGTCCCCTGCATTGGCAGGTGGATCCTTAACCACTGCGCCACCAGGGAAGTCCTGAGACACAAGTTTTCAGCACTTTATTTCAAGAGCAAAGAAGACAGATGTCCAAAGAGAAGGGGCCAAATACAAAGCGGTATTTGTTACATACATACAAAAGGAGAAAACTTGAAGCTACAAAGAAAACACTCAGGCACTTTAATTGAGAACAGGTTAAATAAATTATAAATTGGCCATATAACTGAAACCACCAGTAGTTCTTTGTTTTGTTTTCTAAAGAGGCAGGCCTATGTGTACAACAATTCAAAATACAGTATGTGAAAAAGAATAGGGGTAGAATAGTGTATATAATATGCATCAAGACTAAAAAAACTACACATGCACAATCTCTCTCTCATATGCAATTAAGAAGATAAACAAGAAACTGGTAACACCACATGCCCTGTAGTGGCAAATGGGGGGGTGGAGATGAAAAAGAGAGAGTCATCAATATTTGTACCTTTTGGGGAAAGAAAAATCATGTATTATCTATTTTTAAAAAGGATACAGCACTGAGGAAACTGTTTCAATAATCTTAAAAATTCAGGCATCAGCAAGATGGCTGAAGATAAGTGCAGGGCATATATGATTTACTATGCTTTTATTAGAAAATAGGATATAGGGACAGGCAGTCTGATGATATTTATGGCATATGGAGAACCCAAGGAATTATATTCTAGTAGCACTAATCACTGCAAAAAGAACCCCCCACTTCTTTTTCCACAAGCTTATGACCAGCAAAGTGCAGACCTCTTCGGCTTATTGCAGAGGGTCTCATATAGCACAGCCTCAGTCGGTCGTGTCAATCATTTGAAATTTCATATCAGCCAAGGTACCAAGGTAATTTCTACTCTGCTTCCCCAGAGGCCACTATCGAAAATTGTCAGTAGAAGGGAATCCTGTAAGCAGACCCTTCCAACTCTCAAGAGATCTTCATTTCCTTCATGGACAGCTCCTAACATTATTCCAGTGTACCGGGCAGCAAAATCTCTCTCTCAACACGCAACCAACCTCTCTGAAGGAGCGTGGGTGTGAGAGTATGGGTGTGTTTTGGGATGGTGAAGGCAATCAGCTGAATGATGGAGGACCCACCCCCCCACCACATACCATTCCAAGTATAAAAGTATACTATATTCCTCAGTTTCTCAAGTCTATAAAACCGGGGAGCAATAATACCTACTTCAAAGAATTGTTCTGAGGGAGACTCAAATGAGATGGCCATGTAACTGCGTTCTGAAAGTGACTGACTCTAAACAAAGTACTGGCTGACTTGGCCACCTTGTCACTCATCCCCAAAAAGTTATTTTTGCTTCCACAGGGCTTAGAGTCAGGCTGGCTAATTGAGCAGCTTACAGTAACTGACTATCTGGTCTTGACTTTACCCAGACAGTTTCATCTAATAAGGTCTTCATACTAAAATATTCTTAAATGAGAAATTGGAGGATACTTTTATATTAAAAATGAGAAAAATCACTATCTTTCCAAAACAAATTAAAAGGTTTTATTATTTATTATCTATTTTTCTTAGGTCTTTAAAAATTGTGTTTAATAGCAACACAGAGCAAGGCTAGTAAAAGTCCAATTAAGATGTTAAAAACAAACCTAGAGCACCATAAAATGCTGTTGAATTAAAGAAGCAGAATCAGGCTCAGCTCACACTCTCCAACAGGGGTATGCCCATTGAATACTTACAGGTCCAACAGAATGTGCTGCGTGGCAAAAATATAAAAGGGGCCTTCTTTCAAATAAGGCATAGAAGGCATTTCAAAGACGTGAACTGTGCATGAACCCTCATCTCTCGTTAAGAATAAAGCAGAAGTACTTCTGGGAACTCAACTATAGTGAGCTGGCACAAGAGAATAGAAGGCCAGTGCACACCCAGGCAGCGAACTTCATGTAGTTTAAATCCCACAAGTCCCAGCCACTTCTCCTATTTTAAAGATATCAGCCTCCTGGCCTGCCAGTGAGTCCCACCACTTGGATTAAGGCACTGACACTGTCATTAAAGGCAAACAGAGAATCTTATAAGGGAAACACATAAAGCAAATCAACTGCTAATAATTAAGTGTAGATTAATTTACCATAGCAGGAAGCAGAAAGCTGGGTGCTAAGGGGCAGGATACTGCATAGCTAAATGCAGTGAAGAAGAAACTAAAGAGGGAAAGGAAAGTATGAATCACCGACTGAGACCCTGTAGAAGGGAGACTTGAGCCTTAAGGAGTATTGGACAGCAAGGAGGGAGGTCCCTAAAAAACGGTATGAGAACAAAAAAATAAGCCTCACTGACTTCATCATTTTTTTTCCTTCATCCTTCCCAGGTTGCCGGTGGTAACTGTGCTGAACGTTGCCCATACCTATCAAGTTATAATATCAGTGAGGTATAATGAAGCAAGGTAAATACGTGATTCATTACGTATAGCTTTAAATACATATGAATAACTAGAAAAGTAATTATTCTAAAGTTAAACCTTTCATTTCTGAACATGCGCTTCTGAGTCTGACATCTCAGTAAATTTCAGTTTGTTATTTTTAAGTTACTGGTCACTAACAGTCTATAGCCAACAGTAAAGTCCCCATCAAATCACCCAACTCCACTAGAGCCAATCTATCAAAACATATAAATTATCACTATACCTATCACTCATACAAGAACTTACCAGAATTAATAAGAACTAAACTGCTTTGAAGGAACTATCAGTAAAAAATCATATCTAATATTGGCAGAAGCAAAATAATAAACATTACATATTCCAAGAGACCAATCAACAGACTTCTAAGGGACCACTTAATGCACTACTTATTCTAAGAGGCCAGCTTATGAGTCTGCCAATAAAGAAAATATCTCATAGAATTGTTCCAGATATGACCTAGACTTTCGTGGAAAGTGGGGCAGGACCCATTAAGGTGCTGATGTCACTGAACAGGTTTAAGAAATAAGGAATCCTCACTTTGTGTTCATACATGTCAATGATATAGAATGTCTCTAAAACTGCAGAAAAGGCTTTTTCTTCTGAGACTGAAGTTCAAAAGAAGAAAAATGTAATGGATGCAATAATCCATCTGTTAAAAACACCAAAATCCTGAGGTCTGAGTGACTGCAGAGTTCTGGGGACCCCCAAACCCATTTATGAAAAGCCCATGGCTAACATCATACTCAGTGATGAAAACTGAAAGCTTTTCTTCTAAGATCAGGAACAAGGCAAGGATGCTTGCTCTCACCACTTCCGTTTAACATAGTATTAAAAGTCCTAGCCAGAGCAAGTAGGCAAGAAAAAAATCAAAAGGCATCTAAACCAGAAAAGAAGAAGTAAAATGACTTCTGTTCATAGATGACATGATCTTATATGTAGAAAACTCTAAAGGTTACAAACACACACACACACACAATTAGAATTAATAAATTCAGCAAAGTTGTAGTACACAAAAGCAACATACAAAAGTCAGTGTGTTCCTATACACTAACAATGAAATCTGAAAAGGAAATTAAGAAAACAATTCCATTTACAATGGAATAAAAGAGAATAAATACTTGGGAATAAACCTTACCAAGGAGGTAAAAGACTTGTATACTGAAAACTACAAAACACTGCTGAAAGAAATTACAGAAAACACAAATACATGAAAAGACATCTCATGTTCATGGATTGGAAAACTTAACATTGTTAAGATGTCCATACTACCCAAAATGATCTACAGCTTCAGTGAAATCCCTATCAAAATTCCAATGGCATTTTTTGCAGAAATAGGAAAATACATCCTAAAATTCATATGGAATCTCAAGGGACTCCAAAGAGCCAAAACAATTTTGAAGAAAAACACAGCTGGAAGAACACACTCATACTTTCTGATTTCAAAACCTACCACAAAGCTATAGTACAAAACAGTATGGTACTAGCACAAAGACAAATAGACAAATGGAATAGAACAGACAGTCCTGAAATAAACTCTTATGTGTATGTTCAAATGAACTTTAGCAAGGGTGCCAAGACCACTCAGTGAAGAAAGAACTGTCTCTTCAACAAATGGTGTTGGGAAAACTGATATCCACATGTAAAGGAATGAAGCTGGACCCTTAACTTACACCATATACAAAAATTAACCCAAAACGGATTAAAGACCTGACCATAAGACCTAAAACTATGTAATTCCTAGAAGAAAACAAATCTTCATGACATTGGACTTTGCAATGATTTCTTGGATATTATACCAAAAACACAGGCAGCAAAAGCAAAAATAGAGAGGTAGACTACATCAAACTTAAAAACTTTTGTGCATCAAAGGACACAATCAACAGAGTGAAGGACAACCTACAGAGTGGGAAAAAATATTTTCAAATGTATCTCATAGGGGTTAATATCCAGAATATATAAAGAACTTCTACAACCCAACAATAAAAAAATCAAATAACCCAATTAAAAAATGGGCAAAGGACCTGAACAGACATTTCTCCAAAGATGATACATAAAATGGCCAACATGCATTGAAAAGATGCTCAACATCACTAATCATCAGAGAAATGCCCATCAATGGATGAATAAACAAACTGGTACACACACACATACACACACACACACACAACGGAATATTATTCAGCCTTAAAAAGGAAGGAATTCTGACGCATGCTATAACATGGATGCACCTTAAGGACATTATGCTAAATGAAATATGCCAGTCACAAAAAAAGACAAACACTGTATGATTCCATTTACATGAGGTATCTAAAATAGTCAAATTCCTAGAAACAGAAAGTATAATGGTGGTTACCAGGAACTGGGGAGAGAAAACGAGTATAGAGTTTTAGATTTACAAGATGAAAAGGTTCTGGAGATCTGTTTCACAACAATGTCAATATACTCAACACTACTGAATTGTACACTTAAAAATGGTTAAAATGGTATTGTTTTTTACCACATTTTTACCAAAACTGGTTAAGATGTTAATTTTACATTTTTTTCCTTTTTTTTTTTTTTTAAAGAAAAAGCATTAAAACATTTGTTTAGCACAAATGAGACCTGTGATCTCAGCATTTTCAATCTCACATGGAAGATGAGAAATAAACACAGAGAACCTGAGTAGGTAATGGCCTCTTATTAGGCTGCCAAAGCAAACACACTAAAAGCTTTACTAAGAAGCAAGGTAAACTACAGTTCAACTAGTATTTTCCTGAATGTGCTTCCAACTGATAGGACTGATGCAATCACCTGGGAGTTCATTCTATCCCAAGGTAATTTCTCCTAACCCAAACAGGATCTAAACACACCAATCCAGATGAAGGCATTCCCCAACTACTCTTCAGACCCATAATTCCACTGGCCAGGGTAAGATTCCTATCTGTTTTGTTCTTGGGAAACACTGTTCTTTGTTAAGATACTGTATCTTTCCATGTTCTTGGTGTTAAGTGCCCTTTCTCTTACGGCGATGATAACAGATGGTAGTTTGGGTTGGCATACATGTGTGCATGCAAGTGTGTATTTTATAGATCCATGAAATTAAAAAAAAAATCTGGGAACCACTGTTTTAGATAAAGTCCTCTTGGACCAAAGCTTTGGAGAGTTTTTTAACCTTATGAATCTATGATTCTAAAGGTCACAGTCCTCAGGACTTCCCTGGTGGCACAGTGGATAAGACTCCGCGCTCCCAATGCACGGGACCCGGGTTTGATCCCTGGTCAGGGAACCAGATCCCACATGCATGCTGCAACTAAGAGTTTGTATGCCGCAACTAAGGAGCCCATGTACCACAACTAAGGAGCCCACGAGCTGCAACTAAGACCTGACTCAGCCAAATAAATAAATAAATATTTTTAAAAATTAAAATAAATGTCACAGTCCTCTGGAGAAGGGTTTCTCATGGTAATTGCCAACACTGGTGTTGGCTCTTGGCTATTGTTTTCTTTTGCACAGCATTATTTCCTTATTAAAAGTACTTTTATTACTTTATTTTCTGCTTCCTATAACTCTGTAAAATAGTTATGGTACATATTTTTAATGTGTCATTTACAAATAAACTGCGAGGCAGTATAGCATAGTGTGATTAAAAGTTCAAGCCAAGCTGCTGGGTTTGGACTTCTAGCTCTGTCCTTATTAGTTATATGGTCTTGGGAAAACAATCTCTCTGGGCCTCAGTTTCCTTATCTGTAATATGGGGACAATAATAGTTTATACCTCATAGGGTTGTTGTGAAAATTAAATGAATTAACATATGTAAAATGCTTAGAGCAATGCCCGGCACAAGTCAGAGCTCAAGAAATGATAGTCAGGGCTTCCCTGATGGCGCAGTCGTTGAGAATCTGCCTGCCGATGCCGAGGACACGGGTTCATGCCCCGGTCCAGGAAGATCCCACATGCCACGGAGCGGCTGGGCCCGTGAGCCATGGCCGCTGAGCCTGCATGTCCGGAGCCTGTGCTCCGCAACGGGAGACGCCACAACAGTGAGAGGCCCACATACCGCAAAAAAAAAAAAAAAAAAAAAAAGATTCTATGACTTGCTCCACATCACACACTGACACTGCCAAAACAAAGTTAGGATTATGACGAGGATTATGCTCTCTGCTGAGATCCTTCCACCTGACCCATACAAACTCTTCTTCCCATTCGTCCAATATTATAAAGGTAATGTACAGGTATTTTGGGGCAAATTATTACTCTGGGCTCTTCTCAGTCACCTTACATTAGGTTCCTGGGCAAGATTCAACATGTGTGCATATGGAGGCTTCCCCACACCAACAGGCAAATTCCTGGACGCCATCAGTGTGCCTTAGAATTCAACTCAATTCTGACACTACCCAGAGATAGATTCCACAGGCTCAGTCCTACAAAACCACCTCTGCTTCAGACACCAGTAGCAAGCCCAGTTTGTTACCTGTGCTTCTGACCAACTGGCTATAAATTAGAGGTTCCCATGACTCCCCCTTTGAGTTCAATTAATTTGCTAGAATGGCTCACAGAACTTAGGAAAACCTGTTTACTAACTAGATTACCAATTTATCACAAAGAATATGAATCAACAACCAGACAAAGAGATACATAGGGTGAGGTCCCGACCAAAGGGACCTCTGTTCCCATGGAGCTGGGGGCCCAGTACAGTGGCACATGGAAGCATTCTGGTTCCCCAACGTGGAAGCTCTCTGAACCCCATCCTTTTGGGTTTTTATGGAGGCTTCATTACATAGGCACAGTTGATTAAATCATTGACCACTGGGGGTTGATTCAACCTCCAGCCCTACTCCCAACCCCAGAGGTCAGGGGGCAAAACTAAAAGTTCCCACCCTCTAATCACACGGTTGGCTTCATTGGCAACCAGCTCCCATCCTTAGGTGCTTTCCAAAAGTCACCTCATCAACATAACCAAAGACACCTTTATCATTCATTCAGTACTTAGGAAAGTCCATGGGTTTTGGAGGCTGTGAGCCAGGAACTGTGGACAAAGACCAAATATATATGAGAAATATATTTTGGTCATCTGAATGATCAAATAAATATTTCTTATAAAACACAATATGGCACACCTCTTCAAGGAGAATCCAACTGTTTAGTCCCTCACAATCTGATCCTGCCATTTTAATGCTGCAGGTTTGTTTACAATTTAAAACTACCGTCTTTCAGACATTTTTCAGATGGAAAACGTTTGCACAACTCGAAACTTGATGCACTTAACGCTTTAAGAACTTGTAATATTAACAAGCTCTACCACTTTCAGTAGCCTCTCTCTCAAGCATGCTTTCTGAAATGCTCAGCTTTGCATTCCCAAGTAGCTGCTGTGTGATGAGCTAAACAGAGATAACTCAAGCAGAATAGGAAAAAGAAACACTTTGAAGACACACTAAAGCAAGACTTTAAATGATACAGCACCACTGGGGACTCAGAGAAATCACAGCGGCAGATAAACCTAGGGAGCATTGATGAGCACCTGGAGTATTTCTTTCTGAAGAGAGGATGGAAGGTGCACACAGTGCCAAACTCAGCACATGGAAGCTGCAGCTGCAAATCACGGGCCAGCGTGGACAGCTGGTGGGGACCCACTGGCTAGATGGTAATTATTGGTCAGTCATCTTCAGCTACAAAGGCTAAGGTGTAGCTCATTACATCTGTATTCTTCAACCGGTTATTTATCTCAGTGCTGAAGAGACAGTTAGCCTACAGGCATGATTACCCATCTGCCTAAAAAATAAAAATAGAATCATACACAAAGGGAAAACACACAAAGGGCTTAATAAAATTTGTATTGAGTCCTATGATAGATTATCTCTTCTCAATCATCTTTGTACCTTACCGTAGAAAAGTCCCTTAAAATCTGAGAGCAAAGTTGGATAAGTTTTTATGAAGTCTGAAAGTAGGAGTTGGTCTTTTTGTTTGTTTGCTTTTACCCTGAGCAGCCACGCTTCCTCAATAGGGCCATGTGCTTCAGCAGAAGCACTAGCTCCAGGGGTGGGTCCTGTGAGGTCTCAGCCAGTTTGTGCATGGCACCCCCTGGCAATGGTCACAAGTCCAGCAGTGGGCATGTGGCCTAGGCTTGCCAATCAAATCGAAGGGAAGGGCATAATCCATGTGTAGGGGAGAGGTATTATCTTAGTGTTGGCATCTATTGGTTGCCTTTTTCCCATTAGTTGAGTTTTCCTGGTTTCTTGTAGGTTGAATAATTTTGTACTGTATCCTGCACATTTTTAATATTACAAGATTCTGAGTCTTGCTTAAATCCTAAGGAAAATGTTAATATTTGTTTTGGCAAGGAATCAACCTGGTTGGATTCAAATCACAAGTCCCAACCAACCCTTCTGTGAGGTATGGTTTAAGTATCAGTTCCAGTCAAGCCTTTGCGGAGGTATTAGGATCTGTCTAGCATGAGCGCTACCCA
Organism: Kogia breviceps; assembly: GCF_026419965.1. Lineage (NCBI taxonomy): Eukaryota > Metazoa > Chordata > Mammalia > Artiodactyla > Physeteridae > Kogia > Kogia breviceps. The sequence continues at coordinate 75,212,630 of NC_081319.1, forward strand.
GTGGCCAGTCTAGGCCCTGGACCCGGATTTATCTCATAGTAGATTCTAATAGTTTTTGGTATGCTGTTCAGGATCAGATCCATGCATGTGCTGTTCAGGGGTGGACTCAAGAGTTCACAAATAATTCTACGGGGTTGCTTTCCTGAGCTCCTCCTTCTCCACTGTCTCCCAGGTACTTTTCAGTTCCTTGGAGCTTCCCTTTCTGTCTTCTAGCCAGAAAGCTGAGGCTTTTGTTATCCCATTCTATCACATATTTTGAGGGCTAGGCAACAGGAAGACAAAGAGAAAGAAAAAAACTGAGGGATCCTTTTTAGGACTATAGCTTCTCAAACTGGAGAGGAATGTTCCTCTCCCTTAAGAGTTTTAGGCACCTGTGGGTCCCTGCTGTTGTCACTGCCAGCACCAACATCACAAGATTGCCTGGCGGCTGGGGTCTGAAAGAAGCGAGGGAAATTTTTTAAAGGAGGAAGTTTCTACCCTTCTTTCTCTGAGTGTTAGAAGAGTGTTCTCCTCTCCCACTCAAGTCAAAACTGGAGGGTTTCTCCTGGAGCTCTCTCTGTCCATGCCTGGTGCCCACTTCCAGATGTGGGCTGCACTCCATCCAGGTCAGGGGACACTAATGGCGGCACTTCAAATCCTCGTCTTCTCTAATCCACCTGCTACTACTGGCTTTTTTTTTTTTTTTTTTTTTTTTGCGGTACGCGGGCCTCTCACTGCTGTGGCCTCTCCCGTTGCGGAGCACAGGCTCCGGACGCGCAGGCTCAGCGGCCATGGCTCACGGTCCCAGCCGCTCCACGGCATGTGGGATCTTCCCGGACTGGGGCACGAACCTGTGTCCCCCGCATTGGCAGGCTGACTCTCAACCACTGTGCCACCAGGGAAGCCCTTTTTTTTTTTGCTATTGACTTTTCAGAGTCCTCAAATTGCTGTTCCATTAGTTCTAACCAGGTTTTTAGCTGCATTCAGTGGAAGACACTGGGCCAAGTGTGCTTACTCTGCCTTATCCAGAAATGGAACTCTCCAGAGGTAAATATTTTTAAACGTAGTAGTCATATATGATTATAATGTGTCTTATAAAAGAACAGAAAATCCATAACTCCATAGATTTTTTTAGGGTGAGATTCAAGTAGGCTTTTAGGTTAAAAAAAAAAGTAATCTGGTTTACAGAAAAATATTAAGTAACTCTACAGATGTTACTGGAATGTGGTAAAAATCATGCAGTGGTATACAAATGTCAGATGTTTGAGAAATACTTATCTACAGGATGGAAGCCACTTTATTTTTAGAGCTACTTCTATATAGTTCTATTTTTATAATAGCATTATTATTTTTAATTATAAATAAATATAAACTACATATGAAGCTGCTTATATTATTTGTTTTATTAACTGACCTTACAGTTTTGTCCTTCTGGCCATTACAGTCTACAGAATCCTGGGAAAGAGCAAGGAAGGTCATTCAGGGACCTGTAAACAAAGCCTTCCTAGGGAAGATGGGTCTGAGGGATTCCCAAAGGACAGAAGGTAGAAGGGAGTGTTACACACATATTAGGCAGTAAATAAGGAAGGCATGGATTCAGAAGTTACCTTCTTTAGAAGTTTGCCGAGGGAGCAGGTGTTGCTCCTGGCCTGGGTTTGGGCCCCAGGCCTCTTAGCCTGGATCTTTGTACCTGAGCCCACCTGGCCAATGCCGTGGCCACCAGGATGTCTGGGCAATTCATGGGCATCAGGGAAGGCCATGGTGACAGATGATGGCAAGGAGCCATGCAATCTACCCCAACTCTTTCACAGCTTGACTACACATTAATTCAAACTCCCTAACAAAGTCTTCCAAGATATGAATGGATTCTCCTGAGACCACAATCTGCTTCAGTAACGTTTCACTTGACAAGGTCCTGCTAAGTGTTATCAGAAAATCTACCCAGTTTCACTATTACTGTGACATCTGAGGCTGAAGAAAGTGATGAAACTGTCTAGACTATCCTCAAGTTTACATACAGTGAAAAGTACCCAGATGAGGCACCCCTCTAGGAAATATTCTCCCAGGAAAATCTAGAAGATAATGATGTCTCAGACATTAAAAAGAATTATTAGCATTACAGGCAGAAGAAAACCTTGGTATGGTGATGATCTCTACTTTAGTGACAGCTGTGCAAGAAAAATTAAGTGAAATGGCAGATCAAATAAAAACTATAAGAGAAGAAGAAAAGAAACAAAAAGAAAAAGAAGCAGAAGCAGCTGAAAAGCAATTATTTCATGGCACTCCTGTTACAATTGAGAATTCCTTAAGCTGGAAGGCCAAGTTTGATGTAGAACTCTTGGAAATTAAAAATGTTAAAATAATCTTTAGGGACAATTTTTGGCCATTCACATTTTGCATGTCAGTTTCTTTTTCCATTAATATTCTAATGGTATTCCCAATCGTCTGCTTTTGGAAATGGCTGAAGTTGTGAGTGACACAAGAGACACCCAGCCGCTGAGCAGGAGTCTGATGGCCACATTTGTTAACCTTCCAGCCATTATTAAATGACTCAATCTAATGAGCCAAGTAATCTCTTTCTGTATAAAAGTCTATTAAACAAATTATAGGGTCTTGGGAGCAACTCACCAGGCAATGAAAACCTCACGCATATATGAACATTTTTCTTCAAATAATAAAAAACAATTAGAATAAATTTAACATCAGTTGATATTGAATTTTTTTTAAAGTTAAACTTTTTGACAAAAGTGGCGCTAACTTTGAAAACAAAATAAGATTAAAACAACCACAACAAGGGTAACTGGAGAGGCCCACCTTTATTGCTATATTGGGGTTCCAGGTAAGATTTGAAAAATCCCAGACTATTTGGTGCCCTTAAAAAAAAAAAAAAATCACAAAATGTCAAGCAGTTCCCACTCTGTCCTCAGCACTTAGCCATTGAGACACAGCAGCTACTCTACCATGAACTTTGAGACTCCCCTGAAGAGGGAGCTGTGACTACGGCAAAAGACTCAAAGGCTGGGATGGAAGCTCTATGAGGGTAGAGGTGTTTTTGCTTTCATTTTGTTCACTGACTTATTTCCAGCCCTAGCCCCTAGAACAGGATTGGAACATCATAGATGCTCAATTAATACTGAAAATTAAAAGGCTGTCCTGAAAGGTCCTTTTGGACCTCCCAAAGCTGGGAGCAACCGATACAAAGAACATTCTGAATTTGGTATATATTAGTGGGGTCACTGATTGGCAAGGTTGGACAGTCTTCCTCCTTAAAATCAAACCCTCCTTTCACCTTTAAATGCATATTTCCACAGCTCCTTATAATCTGGAACATACCCTCTAGCACAATTATGAAAAAGGAACAGAATATTCGCTTCTCTAGAGTGGGAGACACAGCCGCAACCAATCAGGATGTCATTAGAACCTACATGGAGGTGCTGTGTGGCAGGCACAGTCCGCCCAGTCACTAGAGAGAGCACCGTGACTTTCTGGCCCACATTGGGGTCATTGTAATGTTCTAATGTAGAGATAAACCTCAGTAATTCTCATTGTAAATCTAATGAGAAGAGTGGCCTTATTCTACATTTTTACAAATCTTTTTAGTGTCTGGAATAAGGAAGAGAGTCTGAATTCAGCTGATTGTACATCATGAAGTCTTTGGAAAACTCCACTGCATACTCATATGCAAGTATGTTTTAATATTGTTATGAAAATAGCTTTGACTCCCAAAAGGGTCTCAGGGGCTCCTGGGCCACAATTTAAGACATTGTTGTAAAAGACTGCCTTCCAATGCGGGTTCCATCCCTGGTCCGGGAGCTAAGATCCCACATGCCTCGCGGCCAACTCATGGTCAAAAAACCAAAACATAAAACAGAAGCAGTACTGTAATAAATTCAAAAAAGACTTTAAAAATGTTTCACATCAAAAAAAAAAAGATACGTACACTAAGAGCCATAACTTTGATGAACATTCAGAAGGGATTCTCAAACAAGGAAAGAGAGTTCAAGAAGATGGAGAAAGGAAAACATAACTACCTGTAGCCACACTTTACAGTAAAGCCAAAACATTTTATCAGCATACTCACTGTTACTTTAAATGATGCTTACTCTTTGTACTTTACCATATTTCAACAGGAAATGAACTGTTATTTGAAGAAAAGAAAGCCAGTATTTCTCTCTGACAAGAAAAACCCCAGAACAAAAACCACACAGTATAACTCCTTCCAGTTGCTATATAAATGTCGATTGTTAATTTACATTTACTTTTTAGACCATCACTTGTGACACTCTAATTATAAGACCCATAAGTCACCTTTCTCCTGCCTTTTCTTCTCTTCAACAACTTCCAGCTGTCATTCAAATATTATTTAACAGGACAAAAGAACAATTTCCAATTACCAATCAGTTCCAACCTGTTGCACAGTTCAGTCTTCTGTCTGCATGTTTCTACAAATAGCAATTAAATGGTAATCTCCAAATCAACTCAGTTCTAAAGATGTACTGTTCCTTAGCTAGATTCAGGTGATTTCTATCTACTACAAACAATTCATAAAGATGTAAAACAGCTGTATTCATTTAAGTATGGTCAAGAAAAAAACAATTATTTATGAATCTCACATCATCTCACACCATTATTTTTCCCCAATTTAAGAAGATATACGATTTCAAATTTTCCTTTCCACAAGCAAGCAGAAACAGATTAATTATGGGGACATTTTCAGGCAATATTTGGCTTTATTATCTTATTATTTAAATCCACACCCACCTTAGCAAACCTTCTAAGTTTATTACTAGGCCAGCACCCCCTGATCAACAGCACATGCTCTGGAGCAGAGGACCTGGGCTTGAATCCTGAAGCTGCACTTGCGATGTGACTGAGCAAGTTACTTTATCTGTGCCTCACTTTTCTCAGCTTTTTTTTTTTTTTTTTTTGGTACGCGGGCCTCTCACTGTTGTGGCCTCTTGCGTTGCGGAGCACAGGCTCCGGACGCGCAGGCTCAGTGGCCATGGCTCACGGGCCCAGCCGCTCCGTGGCACGTGGGATCTTCCCAGACCGGGGCACGAACCCATGTCCCCTGCATCAGCAGGCGGATTCTCAACCACTGCCCCACCAGGGAAGCCCTCTCAGCTTTTATATTGAAGATAGTAACAGCATCTGCCCCATAAGTGGATGACAGGATTAAATGAGATAATGAATAAGAGAGTAAGGCACTTAAAACTCTGCCTGACACATAATAAATACTCAGTCAATGTTAACTTCTGTTTTTATATATTTGTCTTCTAAAACAGTCACAGCAGGGACTTCCCTGGTGGTCCAGTGGTTATGAATCCACCTTCCAATGCAGGGGATGCGGGTTTAATCCCTGGTCAGAGTACTAAGATCCCACATGCCGCGGGGCAACTAAGCCCGCGTGCTGCAACTACAGAGCCCACGTGCTCTGGAGCCGGCGCACCACAACTAGAGAGAAGCCTGTGCACTGCAACAAAGAGCCCGCATGCCACAACGAAAGATTCTGCGTGTTGCAACTAAGACCTGACACACAACCAAAAATAAATAAATGAATGAATAAATATTTTTTTTGAAAAAAGAAAGAAAAAAAGTCACAGCAGGCAGAATAGTCCATAATAATCTAGAGCCCCAGAACAATACAGGAGGAAAATATTAAAAAGAGATGGCTGTTTTAGTGTCCTTCCTTTATAAAAATAAATAAATAAATAAATAAATTTATTTATTTATTTTTGTCTGTGTTGGGTCGTTACTGTGCACCGGCTTTCTCTAGTTGCGGTGAATGGGGGCTACTCTTCATTGCGGTGCGTGGGCTTCTCATTGCGGTGGCTTCTCTTGTTGTGGAGCATGGGCTCTAGATGCACGGGCTTCAGTAGTTGTGGCACGCAGGCTCAGTAGTTGTGGCTCTCGGGCTTAGTTGTTCCGCGGCATGTGGGATCTTCCCAGACCAGGGCTTGAATCCACGTCCCCTGCATTGGCAGGCAGATTCTTAACCACTGAGCCATCAGGGAAGTCCCCTTCCTTCATAAATAGGTAGTTGTCTGTATTACCTAGGAAAGTGCTGACAAGTCATGGAAAAGATAGCAAAGACATTTTCAAAACTATTATGATTTTATGAAAGAAGAAAAAAAGAAACCCAAGAAGACGTGTCCTTCAAAATAGATTAAAGGAATCTTTACGGAAAATGTGACATCACTATCTAGAAACAAGAGAATTGTGCATCCTTTTTGACATAGATATACTTTTATGGGTAAGATGAAACTATCATAGCCCGAAGACAGCTGTTTATTCATACATACCTGGTAAGCATCATTTACACCGTAAGATATGTAGTAAGAGTTGAAGGTGTATAACACTATTCTCACACAGTCTAGCAGCATACTCTGAGAGAAATAAAGCTCAAAGTCAAAAAGAAAACATTCATGAAAAAATTTTAAAATCCTTGCCATCAGGGTTGACCTTATTCAAGATGGTTTAACTCTTGCGGTGTATCAGAAAAAAAATCATCTGTGGAAGGTTGGTACATAAAAATGCTAACTGGGATACATAAGAAAATTATAACTAACATTTACTGAACACTCACTGTGTTCCGGGCGTTATTCCAAGTTTTTTAATATAGATTAACTAATTAATCTTCAACATCACTATGACATCGGCATTTTATAAATTTGTTTATTTTATTTATTTTTGGGTGTGTTGGGTCTTCGTTGCTGCGTGTGGGCTTTCTCTAGTTGTGGCTCATGGGCTCTAGAGCGCAGGCTCAGCAGTTGTGGCGCACAGGCTCAGCTGCTCCGTGGCATGTGGGATCCTCCTGGACCAGGGCTCAAACCCGTGCCCCCTGCATTGGCAGGCGGATTCTTAACCACTGCGCCACCAGGGAAGTCCCTGACATAGGCATTTTATTGTCCCCACTTATACCCAAGGAATTGAGGCACAGAGAAATTAACCTGCCCAAATTTCAAGTTAATAATGACTAGTCAAGGACCTCCCTGGTGGCACAGTGGTTAAGAATTCGACTGCCAATGCAGGGGACACAGGTTCGATCCCTGGTCCGGGAAGATTCCACATGCCGTGGAGCAACTAAGCCCTTGCGCCACAACTACTGAGCCTGCACTCTAGAGCCCACGAGCCACAACTACTGCGCCCACATGCCACAATTACTGAAGCCTGCTCGCCTAGAACCCGTGCTCTACTACAAGAGAAGCCACCGCAATGAGAAGCTCGTGCACCGCAATGAAGAGTAGCCCCCACTCGCTGCAACTAGAGAAGGCCCACGCGCGCAGCAACGAAGACCCAATGCAGCCAAAAATAAATAAATAAATAAATTTATTTTAAAAAGAAAAAATAATGCCTGGTCAAAACCAGTCTGGCTCCTAAGCCCAAGGTTTTAACCAGTAGGCAAAGAAGAAGACATATCATACACTTATATTATCTGGGAGTGGGGGCTAAGTTTCAGATAGGTTTTGGTTATCTATAATGTTTGAATTATTGACAGTAAGCATGTATGGACTTATGTAATTTAAAATTTTTATATCTCATAAATTTAGTTACACCTTTTATTGGATTTTCTGTGGAATTCTACTTGATTATCACCTGACACACAATCTGCACTTGGCTAAATGAACAAGATCCCCAGGGTGAGCCTAACATCACAGCAGCTGGCAATATCTGGAGAGCGAGAAGGGGTTGCTAACACTCTTGAGAGGTCATGACAGACACAGTCTCTATCCAACCACCAGTAAGCTTCAAGACCTACCCTAGACTTGTTTCAGTACAGGTGCTGGTCTCCAGGTCCCATCTTTTTCTTCAAATACAGCTGTGTCTCCTCTTAGCTTAAGTAATTCATAGCACTCAGAAATTCACAAGGGTAAGAAAGGTGGTGAAAGCTCAGAATGGCAATAAAACAAAGATAGTAACTGATCACTGATCACTCACTCTAATAGTACATCAACCATGGCCACCTATTACAGACTGGTCATACATAATACTATTGTGAATAGTTTTCATGAATAAATTTTTATTATAGTTTTATTTCTTACTCATTAAACAAGTTTTTTCCATCTTCTTCCATATTATTCCACAGTCATTGATTAGGTTTCCTCTTCTCTATTACCTACAGGGGAAAAAAAATCTGTAAGGTCGGGCTGATATATAGTAAGAGAAAAGCAATTTCATGAATTTTATTTATAAATTCAAAAACAGGATCAGTGTATTACAATGCCATTTAAGTGAAATCCCCACAAGTCCTCAAAATTGAGGTAAAAGAGTAAAAAAAAATAGCTGTGATCTTTTTTTCAGCTAAGAGCAGCCAGTCATTTATGAAGAGGCTGATGGAAGTACAAAAGGTTTACTTCCTGAGAGATGCACTTCTGCATTTGTTTTAGGTTTTAAAGATTATATACTGTCTTTGCATATAACTTGAAACTGTCAGAAAAACCAAAACAAATTCATGGCAACAAAAATAATTGTGTTTCAAAAGCTAAAATTCTTTTTGTATAAGTGAAATATATAATAATGAAAGATGCCAGGAGGTGACATCTTTGTGTTAGATGGGTTCATGACTTTTAGGTAAGCAGCATGCATTCTATACGCAAGGACACTGTATTAGTCAAAGTTATCTAGAATGTAGAATTTGGACAAATTACATGTATAATGAATTTTTAGGTTTCTGACACTTTATTGAGGAGGCAGGACTCAATAAGCTTGAGATTAATACACTGTCTGCCACCATGTAACAAGATGAAAAATTCTCTATTTTGCTATCCTAATAACTAACACAAGAATTCCTCTTAGAAGAAGCCTTCTTTGTGAAAATATGTTCCCTCAATAGGGTCTCCCACCACTCATGTTCCCTTGGGGTGGACGGTTCCCTGCAGAATGCCTGTCAAGATCCCAGAATGACTGTCAAGAAAGGGAAATTGCTTTACACTAGACAAGGGGAAGAACTGGTTATTTTATTTCTGAAAGAGAGAAGGATGATGAGGAGAGGGAAAAGAAGAGGAGAAAAGGATAGTTAGTACAGTGGAGCAAAGCTGGGGTTATGTGGGGATGAAGTTCTCCAGTCAAGGGAAGTCTGGAACATTTTCAGAACAGGGATGCCTTAATAGAAGTTGCATTAATGCAATATAGGGCTCACCCACCTCTATCTTGCCTCCTCTCTTCAGTTAGGTGTACTAAAAACACAAATGCCCTCTATGAATAGGGTCTTTCTGAGAATCAGAGAAGGAGCCAAGTATCACATCTGAGGGCACCATGGTGCACATCAGAGGCACAAGGCAAGAAAAATAGGTGCCTAGGAGGCAGAAGCAATTGTAAGATGATAAAACCCAGGAAATGCACAAATATTTTCAGGAAGAGAAGAGCTTACAACTTCTACATTCTAGGTTGGGGGTTTGAGGCAACCTCATCCAGGAAGCTAAGCTGACATTGTATGGATGGATGTTTTACATCCATAAAATTTCCCTCTTTATCTTTTTTTGGGGGGTGGGGGGTGCACTACGTGGCTTGTGGGATCTTAGTTCCCAACCAGGGATTGAACCTGCACCCTTGGCAGTGAAAGCAGAGTCCTAACCACTGGACCACCAGGGAATACCCCATAAAATTTCCCTCTTTCCTATCCAAACAGCCTTACTTTCTTTTTTTTTTTTTTTTTTTTTTTTTTTTTTTTTTTTTTTTTTGTGTGTGTGTGTGTGTGTGTGGTACGCGGGCCTCTCACTGTTGTGGCCTCTCCCGTTGCGGAGCGCAGGCTCCGGACGCACAGGCTCAGCGGCCGTGGCTCACGGGCCCAGCTGCTCTGCGGCATGTGGGATCTTCCCGGACCGGGGCACGAACCCGTGTCCCCTGCATCGGCAGGCGGACTCTCAACCACTGCGCCACCAGGGAAGCCCCAGCCTTACTTTCAATATGAGAACACCAAACCATAAAAGTTAACTTAATTACTTTTAAATCCAAGTTATTTGAATTAATTCTGGATGTTCTCCAAAAGCTGACCAAAATAATCAGTTCTATACTGAGCACCTAGAATACATTAACTACACAGAGGTTAGGCTTTAAAGCCCTATGAAATAGCTATTAATTTGAAGAGTAATGACTTTAATAATTATGATGGTGATCTTGAAAACTGGGAAATTATAATAGGTCAGCTTAATTCTGCAAACTTAATAAGACTACACACATTCAAATACTTTCCATCTAGGTCCCACTTATATTATTTATACTACTGTAATATACTTTTGAATGGGGGGGGTGGAAATTCAGATATATAAAACAAATCACTGCAGTAGGAACTAAAAACGTGGATGACATCCCTTTAAACCGTCATTAGAAATAAAGTCCCTAACAAGCACATTCCAACTGTACCTATCATGAGTGAAACTTGCTGAACTCTCAGGCTCTGTGGCATGTGCAATGCAAGAGTATAGGATGTAGAGTAACAGAGACCAGTTATCATCACGGTGGCCATACCAGAACTTTTGCAAGTAATTTAACTTCTCTGAGCCTGTTTTCTCATCTACTTCAGAGCACTGGTGTAAAGATTAAATGAAAATGCAGGTAAAATGCTAGCATGCTGCCTGGCACATAGCTGATGACTAAAAATGTTTAGTTTCCTTCCTTTATCTTTCTACCTTTAATTTTCAGGGATTGAGGAGAAAATCCATTCCTGAAAACTTTACTCAACTTACTTTTATTCTGCCAAATAACAATAATGATGGTGATGATGGCTGCTGATAACACTTATATAGCCTTTAATGTGCACCAGACACTCATCTAAGCACTCTAACATATATTAACTCATTCAATTCTCACAATAACTGTGAGGTAGGTATTATCTTCATTCCCATTTCACAGACACTGAAACGGAGGTACAAATAAGTTTGACAGCTAATAAGTGGCAGAGCTAGGATTCAAACCCAGGTTTCTGCTCTTAAGAAATACTAGCATCGGGACTTCCCTGGTGGCACAGTGGTAAAGAATCTTCCTGCCAATGCAGGGGACACGGGTTTGAGCCCTGGCCCTGGAAGATCCCACATGCCGCAGAGCAACTAAGCCGGTGCGCTGCAACTACTGAGCCCACGTGCCACAACTACTGAAGCCTGCACGCTCTAGGGCCTTCCTGCTGCAACTACTGAACCCACATGCCTAGAGCCTGTGCTCCACAACAAGAGAAGCCACCGCAATGAGAAGCCTGAGCACTGCAAGGAAGAGTAGCCCCCGATCACCGCAACTAGAGAAAGCCTGCGAGCAGCAAAAGACCCAACTCAGCCCCCCCCAAAAGAAAATCTAGCATCAGCGACTAACATCAAGGTGACAGCAGCAATGCCCTTTCTTTAAGAGATCTCTAATATTAATGTAGTCAGGTAGGGAATGTTCAGGTGACTTACCAAGTAGAAAAGATCCATATTTTAGGTAATTAAGGTTATCTAAAATATATATTTTTTATATATAGTTAAAATACAGATTTATATTATATATCTCAAAATATTTTAATATATTATATATTTCATAGTTTTAAAAGTTTAAAAAGTTGAACAAGAGAATATTAATAAATTTAAATCAGATAAAAATTTAGCCAAGGGACATCCCTGGTGGTCCAGTGGTTAAGGCTCTGCACTTCTCTGCAGGGGGCACAGGTTTGATCCCTGGTCAGGGAACTAAGATCCCGCATGCTGCACGGCAAAAAAAAAAAAAAAAAAAAAAGAAATTAACCAAGATTGTACCTTTTTCAGCAAAGGTCAGCCATGTGGCACATTCCAAAATATAAACATTTATTATCCTATGGTGTATCTTGTCTGTAACTGCCTTCCCCATAAGCTCCTGGAGGATAGCAGTAGCATCTTATCTAACCAATTGTGAACAACAGTGATGTCTAAAAAAGTGCCTAGTGCTCACTAGGTGCTCAATATTGATGAAAGAATAAAAAGACTGGATATTAAACAAGGAAAAAGTTTTCAAGTCCATCTGTTATTTCCATTTACCTTCTAAGGCACTAACACTCTAGGCTTATTTCCCACCACCCATTCACTCCTTAATTTTCCTATCAGCAAGTCCTTGCTGGATTTAAGTGTTTCCCTTGACCCGGTCACATCTTTGCTCATATTCAAATTTATGAGCTCATGTAACAAAATGTCTTATGACAAAAGGTCTCAAGTATACAATTAATCAGAAGACTCGTGCATGAATGCATGCATGTAACATATTGTTATGGCACTTCATGGTTTTCAAAGTGCTTCCCCACATATCTCTCAGATGCCTCAAGACAACCCTGAGAGTAGACAAAGCAGGTGTGATAATCCAGGAAGCTACAGCTAATGCTGATTGTTTTGGAGTGAAAACATATTCTCATTGTCTCTGCCAAAGAGCCAATGGCTCAGAACCTGAGTTAGATGCTTTCTCGGTAATTGGGCAGAAAGTCTATGATATGACATATTTTTAAGTCATAATGTCATAAATAATTTTTTAAATCAAAAACGATCAGTCATATCTAATTAAAGTAAAAACAGGCCAAAAGGCTTGGAAGATACAAAGGCAGAGGAAACTCACACAACTAAATGAGGAAAAAGTTTACATGCATCCACAACTAAATAAAGAGACCTCATATCGAATTTTAAGAAGAACACAATTAAATCTCTCTTGGCCTCTAAGTTAGGAAGCCCAGCATAGACTGGTGGGAAGAGAGAGAGTGAGATTAGGTAGCAGGAAGTCTGGGTCTCAGTCCATACTCTGCCACTGAAGAACTATGTGATCTCCAGTCCCACTCAAATTTAAAATTCTAAAATTGTGTACATATCACCAGGGTAAGTAATGCAAAAAGAAACATAAAACATTGTGCAGTATGAACACCACGAACAAGGGCTTAAGATCTGCTGACTTTACTGTTCTAAGATTCTAAGTTATTAGTTTGCCATGGGTTTTACCCATTAATGGCTCTGAATAATGTTTTAAGTTCAAATTCAGGACCTCTGAAAAGAAACTGCAAAACAGACAGATTTATGATTTTCTGTGAAACACAAAGGGTGCTAGGACTGCATTTATACACTTTGACCTTGGTTCAGAATAATCTAGGTGGTAAATTCTAAGTTCACTTGCCAAATGAATCTTATAAGCTATTTATTAAAATGCTTTTTCAGCATTAGACAGAAATGTGGTCCATGGGTTTATTTTATTTTATTTTTTAAATATTTATTTATTTATTTGGTTGTGCTGGGTCTTAGTTGTGGCAGACAGTCTCCTTAGTTGCTGCTCACCAGCTCCTTAGTTGCAGCATGTAGGCTCCTGAGTTGTGGCTCCAGGGCTCCTTAGTTGCAGCTCACTGGCTCCTTAGTTGTAACTCACCGACTCCTTAGTTGTAGTAGGCAGGCTCCTTAGTTGCAGCTCGCCGGCTCCTTAGCTGTGGCATGTGAACTCTTAGTTGCGACAGCATGTGGGATCTAGTTCCCTGACCAAGGATCTAACCCGGGCCCCCTGCATTGGGAGTGCAGAGTCTTATCTACTGTGCCACCAGGGAAGTCTCAGTCCATGGGCTTATGAAGCTGTGTTTTACAAGTGTAAAAGTTCCCTATGTGAGCCTCCCTCATGTCCCACCCCAGGTTAACCACTGTCCTGACTATTATCAAGAAAGTTAGAAATTTGCTTCTCTTTATTATGTTTCAAATAACATTCTGGTCTTAATTAACTACTTAATAAGAAATAAAGAAAATACAACCTTAGCCAGATTGGGAATTCCTTCTCACCAAAAAATAAAATGACCTAAAAGCAATAGCATAATATGCTTGCATTCTCACTTATCCAAGATAAATATATACAAACAAAAGCAAGACCGAATCCCATTTAGTTTGTAGGGCAGCAGTGTCAGCCACAAAAATTACCTTCCATATAGCATATGCTGGAGTTGCTATTTCATCACTGTGCTTAAATATAATCCTGTTTTTTATAATCTCCACATATGATAAATATTACTAATTGGTAGAGTTCAGTCTGCCAGCATTCATTCAAGCCATTTTTAAAGCATTTATTTGGTCATTACCAAGCACATTTTATAAATACCATACAACAATTTTGTCAGCACAGAGCAGCAATTTATAATGGGAAGAGAACATTTACAAACATTTATAATACTTTTAGTAGATACCATGCTGTGTGAGGGGTTTTCATATATATTTGCTCAGTTAATTCTCACAATGAGGGAGACATCAGTGGCGTTTTACAGATGAAGAATGGATACTCAAATGGTGATTAGATGACTAGTCCAATATCATACAGCAAGAAAACAGCAGCGCCTAGGCCCAAGATAATCGCTTTAAGTTGCCAGTAACTCCACATCAGCGGCAAACAACATGAGGTTTATTTAAGTAAAGTTTTGTGCCATGGTAAAACTTAGTTGGCAGATAGCAATATTCTAAGGCACTTTATGTGCCTTGTTCAGGAGCTACTGAGCTGTAAATCTGTATTCCTTCTACAGAAACAGTATCTAATTTTAAAACTGAAACATAAAGACTGGTCACTACAGCTAGCTGTTTTTAGAGAAAACACTGTAAAGGAAACATTAATTCACTAAATAGAGTCAGTAACTGTTGTATAAAGAAGCTATCTCTTGGTGACCATATCTAAACAAGTGCCAAAAATTACTTGTGTCTTACAAACATAAAAGTATTTTTTAAAAGAATTTTGAAATATTATATTAGAAATGCTTCCTATAATCAAAGCTCTTCTTTTAAAAACTTAACTCTAAGTGAAATATCACTATTCACTACACTACAGATGTAAGTGATATTGTTGGTTTTCCCTGAAAATTCCCATAAAAAATAACATTTATAAAATAAACATTTTAGGAGTGCTCTGAAATGGATAATACTAAACATATAATAAGATTTAGATAACTTAATGGACTGTATTATCTGTGTCAAGCCATGAGAAGATATTTGGTCAAGATCTAATGCCTGCAGAGCTTTCCAACTCTGTATTGTTCTAGCTTGTGAACTGGTTAGAGTATTCAAAGATACAAAATAGATGCAGATATTAAAAATATAAAATTGCATCAAATAATAAGACAATACCCTAATTAGGTGTAGTTAAGAGAGCAGGTTTAGGACTCAGATTGGCTGGATTAGAATCCCAGTGGGACCAAATTCCTAGCTCCATGACTCAGTTTCCTCACCTATCTCATACAATTATTAGGGAGTTACAATGTGTACAGAGTTCAGAAAAACTCAGTGGCATGAGGTAAGTGACCAATAAATGTTACCTATTATTTTTCTAGTATTATGTTGTGTAAAACATAAAATATACGGGCTTCCCTAGTGGCGCAGAGGTTAAGAATCCACCTGCCAATTCAGGGGACACAGGTTCGAGCCCTGGGCTGGGAAGAACCCACATGTGGTGAAGCAACTAAGCCTGTGTGCCACAACTACTGAGCCCACGAGCCTAGAGCCTGTGTTCTGCAACAAGAGAAACCACTGCAACGAGAAGCCTGCTCACTGCAACTAGAAAAAGCCCATGTGCAGCAATGAAGACCCAATGCAGCCAAAAATAAAAATAAATAAAATAAATAAATTAAAATATATATATATATATATATATATATATATATATACACATGTAAAAAGACTGAAGGCCTTTCATTACTGGGCTATTTTTCAAGTTTAGACATTTAAAACATAATAAAGAGAAGCAAATTCCTAACTTTCTTGATAATAGTCAGGACAGTGGTTAACCTGGGGTGGGACATGAAGGAGGATCACACAGGGAACTTTTACACTTGTAGGATGTTACTCCAGCTTTTGTTTTACTAGTCTTTAAAATGTACGTATGTTTTAAAATGTATTTCACGTATGTCATATTTCACAATTTTTAAAAATTGGAAAAAGTAAAAGTTAATACACTTCCAAAGAATAATAATGAGAAAGCATTATTTAACCTTAGAAGACATGAGAGGAAAACAACAACAACAAGAAAACTATGCTTTATCATTCTAAGTGTTCCAGGTACTTCAGATTATGTATGCAACAGCTTAGCTCGGTCAAGGAAAGGTTTCCATTGGATTCCACTCAATCCTAAGAGACATTTTTCTCTGTGGGTCAGTTGTTTTAAAGGGTGTCATTGATTCACTAGGAGCACCTCTTTATAATCATGAAATCTGGAGAATGTAAGGAAGCTCAGAGGGCTTCTATTCCAACATGTTCACTTTCCAGTTAAGGAAACATTAGACTCCTTAGCTTCCAAAGAACAGGCTTTTCCCACTCTGCTCCCAGCTGTTATTCCTAGTCGCCAACGTGACACAAAGGAAGGGGCATAGCCCATTCTTTCAATCGTCTCCTAATAGTGACTGGAGAAAACGTGAGTTTTCCCAACCATCAGCACCTGTCAGTGTCCTAACGTGTACCCCAAAGATGCTGGGACCTACAGAGGAACCCAATGCCTCAAAGAAGGCACTCCATAAATATGTGTAGAAGTGAATTTATTCAAAAGTATAAAGCAGGGTTTCTGCCCCCAAGAATTTTACATATAAATGAACACCACCAAAGAATGCTAGTCAACGTACAACGAATTCGGTAGTGTTCTGGGGCAAACGGTATACAGTACAAAATATAGGAGGGAAAGGGAAATAAGACAAAAGATTTATGTCATGTGGTAAAATGCAGGAAGGGGTCCTGGAAGAGGAGAATTGAGAATTGGGTATTGAAAAATTGATAGAGGAAGCATTCTAGGATTTCTCCAAGGAAACTTGACGTTTTTACAACACGTTTCCTTTTCCCACATTATTTAAACATTTTAACAGGCATACTAATTTGTTCTAAATAATTTTATCTGCTATAATTACATTCAGGAAAGAGTTTCTGCCCTCTCTGACAAAGAACTTTTGGAGGCCACTGGAAAGGGAATAGTAGGAAGAAAAAAGAAACCTTTTAAATGCTCAATATAAATTCTTCAAAACAGAAACATCTTTAAAAGGGTAAGACACGACTTTTCTTGAGTTTTAAAGTTCACCCCAATAAAACCAGACCCCAATCTTTAACAGGAAGAAGAACATTAAAAAAGAAAAATTCCATGACTGCAACCTAAAGCCAACACTAAACTAACAGGACATTTGGGTGACATAAGCCATGATAAAGGGCTCCTATTTCCAGCTACTTTAATGAGAGAAGACAGAACCACAATGGCAAGGAAAAGAACACTGGGGAAGAGACTCAGTTCTAGTTCTAGACAGATAAGTGACCATAGGTAAGCCACCTCTGCTCTCTGGGTCTCAGTTTCCACATCTGAAAAAGGAATATTTAAGTTACTTAATGACCTAAATTTCTATTATACTATCTGCAAACTTCCCGAAGTCATTTAGATGTCATTCTCTTATAGCAAGCTACAGGCTAGGCATTAATCCAAAAGGGTAGCAAAGACCAAATGAATTTATATCTTGTACAATTCTGTTACTGTAGCAAAATTTTTCAACCGCTATAAACCATCTACCTATTAAGTAGTGTTGAAACAGGGCATCAAATAAATAAATTTGGATCTTCAATGAAAAATGATGCATTGAACACCTTCATTTACCTCTGCTCTCTCCCTAACTCCACTAAAATGGCATTAAAAACATAAAATTCGGGCTTCCCTGGTGGCGCAGTGGTTGAGAATCCGCCTGCCGATGCAGGGGATACAGGTTCGTGCCCCGGTCCGGGAAAATCCCACATGCCGCGGAGCGGCTGGGCCCGTGAGCCATGGCCACTGAGCCTGCGCATCCAGAGCCTGTGCTCCGCAACAGGAGAGGCCACGACAGTGAGAGGCCCGCATACCACACACACACACACACACACACACACACACACACACACACACACACACACACAAAAAAAAAAAAAAAAAAAAAAAAAACATAAAATTCGTAAGGACAAAGACTAGGAAAGGAAACAACTACAGCAAAGTTTTTGGAAGCTGAAAAGCAGATTGATTAGCTATTTGATTTAGCACAGGAAAGGAAGCAAAAACTAAGAGCATGTTAAGGGGAAGCTCAGAGCAAACTGAATTGTGCTGGGAAACACCAGAAAAGCTCAGAATGATCTGAAAGTGGGAACAGCAGGCAGGGCTGAATAAAGGAGCACAGGGTGAAAGTTCTACTCCAAGGTTCCCACCCTGACTCCAAGCAACCACTGGTCAGAGGAAGGGAATTTACTCTCTGGAAACTAAAGAGACTCTGGACTTAGGCACAACTAGGCGCAGGCCGACCAGTCTAAAAAGATGGGGATTTAAGGAAGGCTGAGATCCTGAAAGGTAGATATTGCCAGTTCTTTCCCCACTCAGCTCCCCAAATGTTGAAGGCAGATGTGTAAGACGATGGTTGGAGCATTCTCTCTGGGGAAAAGCTGGCTAAGAGAAAAGAAAAACACCTACAAATACTGACTGCTGGAGGTGACACCCCCCCCCCCCGAAACACACACACAAAATTGGGTTCCTGGCTAATCACCTTATAATGGAGACCACCATTTAACTTTCAGAAGCCCCCACTCAGGCAAATTCAGCTTTCAGTTTTTCAGTAGCTATTCTGGAATATGAGTAAGACGGCCAAGGCCATACATTTAAGGAAATTCCCTAAAAGAAAGACCAAAACAAGCGATCAAGTAAAGGTACTTTAAGGAAAACAGAGATGATACTGGAGGCTGCAGAAAACTTTTAAAAATTGTAACTAATATAAACAGAGAAGAGTTATTCCATCCATGAAACAAAAATAGAAAAAAATAAAAAGCAGCATTCAGAGAAAAACCTCTTGAAAATTAAAAATGATAGAGAAAATATAAAACTAATTAGAAGAGTCTGAAGATGAAGTTCAAGACACAGCCCAGAAAGTAGAACAGAGACTTAAAAAATGAGAAATAGAAAAGATGGTAAAATTAAAGGACTCATCAGTCCACAAGTTCCAAACACAAATAAGTGTTCCAGAGAGAAAGAATAGGAAAATGGGGGGCAAGGGGGAGGTTGGTTATAATTTAAGAATTCAAGGGACTTGCCTAGTGGTCAAGAATTCACCTTGCAATGCAGGGGACACGGGTTCGGGCCCTGGTCAGAGCAACTAAGCCTGCATGCCACAACTACTGAGCTGGCGCGCCTCAACGAGACAGCCCACGTGCCGCAAACTATAGAGCCCATGTGCCCTGGAGCCCATATGCCACAACTAGAGAGAAGCCCGCACGCTACAACGAAGAGCCCATGCCACAAGGAAAAGATCCCGCATGCTGCAACTAAGACCCAATGCACCCAGAAAAAAGAAAAAAGAAAAAAGAATTCAAGGAAATCTCCCAGAACTGAAAAAAATCTGTTTCCAAACTGAAAAGGCTCTCAGTGTGCCCGGCACAACAGATAAAACAAGTGAGGCACGTTATCATACAATTTTAGAACATCAGGGACAAAGATCAGATCCTAAAACCAACCAAGGAGGGGGAAAAAAAAACAAGAATCAGAACACCACCAGCCTTCTCACAGCAATAATAGAAGCTAGAAATCAATACAGCAATGCCTCTTAAACTCAGAGAAAATATTCTCCAATCTAGAATTCTACAGCCAGGTAAACTATAAATCAAGTATGAGAGAAAATGAAGACATTTTCATACATGCAGATTTACATCCCATGCACCCTTTTCTTAGAAACCTTCTGGAGGAATTGCTTAATTAAAATATAAACAGTGAAGGGGGAAGATATGGGGTCCAGGAAACAGGGAGTTCCAACATAGGGAGGTGAAGAAAATACCTAGGCTATTCACGAAGGTAGATCCCAGGATGAGAGCTATACAGGTCTAGAGAAAACCCTATACAAATTTTTAAAAACAGCAGCTTAACCTACCGTTTAGAAAAAATGTCATTAAATACCAAAAGAACTGCTGGAGGAGTAGAAAATGGAGGTCTCTGGAGAGGCAGAATGTTGGGGAGGAGAAAAGCAGGTAGTACACTTTTTATGCTATATTCAGACTTAGCATTGATAAATATTAAATTTTAAAAGATCCTTGAAAAGGTTAAAAAGAACGTTTTAAAATCACATCTAAAAATATAATTTTCCAAGCAAGATTTCTGAGGAAAAAAATAATGAAAGAAAAACTAATTTTCAAGGCAGAGCAAAATCAAAGCACTTGGAAAACTCTACATCTTAGCATACAGTGTGGCTTAGTTTGAAAAAAATTAAGAGCAGGAAAAAATGTTTTGCTGATAGAAACTTACTCAAAAGACACAACCACAAAACCAGCAAAAAGAGAAAAAGGAGTAATTTGTTTTAACATATTATGGTATTATTGGGAAAAGTTCATGGTTTATGGCTACGTCAATCATGTCAGAAATTAAAATTCCTTTTCCACTCAGTCAGGCAGATGCTAAACCAAAGTCAACGATTTGATTGTATCATATCTTGGTCAGAAATGAAAACACTTAAAAACTGCACTGCTTCCTCAGGAAAGGAAAGTACAAATACTGCAAACCTGTTTGAACAAGGAAAGGGCATTTAAAATCAGTCACTCCTCCTTCCCTGAGACCTGAAATGAACAGGAGTGAGATTCACATGCAAATCTGAAACTGCTGCCCAACTTTCTCAAAGACCCTGAGAAGTGGCATCTCAATTAGGAAATATGCCTTTCTCTATCCACAAACACTTTAAAAACCAAAACAGCCATATTTTCTATTGCCCTTTCATAGAAAAATGAGGAGTATAATATGGTATCTGTTCATCATTTTTGATATTATCTGCTTATATTCAATGAGTGCTAAGACGGTTCTCCTCGATCAAGTGCTGGGCTCTTCATGGAAAGGCAAGTTAGAGAAGGTGCTGCCTGCTACTTACTCAGTTTCCTGACATCTAGGGAGACTGTAAACAGGGAGAAGCAGCTGGATCTGATTTTTTTGATAATCGTCTACTGGTTTTTGACCAGGGGAGATTTTCTTTTTTTAACTAACACAATGAAGCACTTTCCCACCAAATCTACTCTGGCAAAAACACTTGCTCTCAATGGTTAGCATACATGAAGACACTGAGAATAGATCAGCAAGACGCTTTAACTGTAGCATACTTTATAGCTTTTAAGTTGAATATTTAGAAAAAAGTTTGTTTCATCATCTCTTGGGATCAGGAAGAAAAACAATACTTTAAGATTCTGCATAAGGATGATATTCTTCCCTTTTTGAAGCCTGAGAAAATATATTAATCTTACAAAATACAATCCATAACCAAAAGTTCCTCCAGCTTGAAAAAAATTAATAAAATACTACGTTCAATCTTTCATGCTTATTTCACAGCAGGGAAATTGCTAACTAGAATATGAAGAAATGCTCAAACTTACTAGTAATTAGAAAATACAAATTAAAATGAGACATTATTAAATGTCCAAAATTAGAAATGTGAACAATACCATGCATTGGGGAGGTTGGGAATGCAACGCCTGTGGGGTGTAAAGTGATACAACCATTCAGCAGCCTGACAATACTTATGCCACAATGCCACTCCCGAGTCTGTATCCCAAAGAAATTCTCAAACGTGTCCATAATGGACATGGACAAGACTGTTTATTGATAGCATTGTTTGCGGTAGCCTAGGCATCCATCACTATGGGAATGATACACACCATGGAATACCATGCTGAAGTTAGGAGCAATTGGCTAAAAGTACATCCCAATATGCACAGACAGATCTTAAAAAAGTGCTGACCAAAAAAGTAAAAACTAGAGTAAGATCTACAGCATTTTTACAGGGAGAATTCTATATCCAAATTCTACACCAGCGTGGTATAATGAGCAATTTCAGAATTAAAGATATACATAAACATACACACACAAAAATCACTAAGTATCTAATAAAGATGCACATAGAATCAAGGACATATGTCAAACACATTTGAGAGGGTGCTTGTGGGGTGGGAGAGGAAAATGGGCATGAAAACGGGAGCTGAACAGAAGGCCTTTATACAGCAATGCTAGGCTGTGCCCAAATCACAGAGTATAAAGTCCAAATTCAGAATATTTTTCATTCATGCATACATTAATTTATTCAATAAAAACTTATTGAACACCTCTTAAGTGCCAAGTGCTGTGCTCAAATATAAACTTCTGTTATTTCAGCTGAAGATTTTTTTAAAAACAACCAAAAGATATGTTTTAAGATACGTTTTAACTGAAAGTGGAAGGGGAAAATAATTTACATTAGAATATATACTATAAAATGAGAAATTCACCATTCTTAAAATAGTTTTATCACTATTTTTCATCAAATGTAAATATACCTTGAAGTTCTTTAAATAACAAACTTAAATGAAAAATCGAAATACGAACTCACTTTAAAGCTGTAAAAAATTATGTCGTCACATCTTAGCCCACAGGTAAAACAACTTTTCTCATGGTTCGCAGTAGTGAAACAATTTCTTTTTGGTAGAAAATTTTCTTCTACTTTATTTTCCCTCCAAAGATATTTCCACTGCTCAGGAATACTTCTTGCCAGATTCCTGTTTTCTAAAAGATTTCACAAGCAGACTGCTGGCTGCCTATGAAAGTGCTGTAGCTAATATGCTCATTACATTGCACTACTAACAAAAACTGATTAACACATTCGGTGCAAAGTGACATATCTATTCCATATCCCATGGGCACAGAAAATGATGTTTTCCCCCCAAATTACCTGTTCCCCTCTTTTTACAAGCCCCAAATGTTAGCTAGTATACATGATAATATTGGTAAGCAAACCCAATATCAACTGGTAGGACATCATATGTCTAAAGCTCTAAAATTGTATTCAGATTTCAGTTTTCAGATTTTGATACTAAGTGTTAGTAGGTGGGAGGATCAAAGGTGAAGACTAGGAATGGTTAGGCCAACCATCAATACTACTGGAAAAAAACCCAAACCACATGTCTGTCAGTGGGGTTAGCAGAATCATCACCGCACACAATAAAAGACAACACATTAATTTATTCTGGCTTACAAAAGATAATGTATTTTCATTCAATAATAATAGCTAACATTGAGCACTTACTATGTGTCACTGTTCTAAATTTTTTTTTTTTTTTTTTTTTTTTTTGCGGTACGTGGGCCTCTCACTGTTGTGGCCTCTCCCGTTGCGGACGCACAGGCCCAGCGGCCATGGCTCACGGTCCCAGCCGCTCCGCGGCTTGTGGGATCTTCCCGGACCGGGGCACGAACCCATGTCCCCGGCATCGGCGCCACCAGGGAACCCCTGTTCTAAATATTTTATATGCATTTATTTACTTCTAAATATTTTATATGCATTATTTACCCAGTGGACTAGGTATTATTATCATCTCAATTTTATAGATCATTTTTCAAATCAAATGCAAGCTCTTTATCACTAACTTTAAAATCTCCACCAAATGTTCTCAACTTCCACTATATCCCCTCTTCCTACCATTCCAGTCCTCATTTCTTACTTAAAAACTTGACTGATATATCTCATATATCCTTTCTCATATGAAAGGAGCAGTTCTCTTCTCTAGCCAGCTTCTTTCTCCTCCCTTACTACCTCGGAAGTTTCCTTCATGAAGATGTTCTCACTTAACCCCTTCCTCACGTGCTTATTAAAAGTGACCACTATAGAAGTACACAGAGTAAAAAGTGAATACCTACCCCCCAAAAAGGGAACACCTCAACAGCACTCCTTAACATTTTACAAAAACAGGAATATTCTATATTTACTGCCCTATAACATGACTTAAAAAAAAAAAAACAGTTAACAATGGACATCTTTCTACATCAGCAAATAAAGATTCATTGCATTCCTTAATAGCTTAATGGTATTCCGCTGTATGGACCCACCATACATTACTTAACCAGTCCCTAACTGACACATCATTTTTTTGCAGGAACAAACAATGCTATAAAGAAAAACTTTGTACTCATATTTTTCATGCACGTGTGTAAATACATCTATAGGACAAATTTCTAGAAGTGGAATCTCTGTGTCACAGGGTACGCTCATTTAAAATTCCAACAGACATTGCAAATTTACCTTCAAGGGAACTCACGTGCCCATCAGTAGTGTGTGAGAATTCCAATTTCCCCACATCCTCATCACTACTAGCTATCATCAACTTGTCTAATCTCTTCATCTAATAGGTTAAAAAGTGGTACTTATGCTTTATGTTATGTTTATTTAAATGAGTAGAATTAGAATTTATAGCTTATTATTAGCTGTAGGCTAAGCTGAATGGCCTATGGAGAAAAAAAATAATTCAAGAAGCACATTAACAGTATAACTAGGGAGACTGGTAATGTTTAACCAATTTGGGATTTTAGCATGGAGTGGACAATGACACCATCACAAATGAGTTTGATCTCTTCACTAAAGCACGATACTTACCTTTCACTTGAAATTCATTGCTATCAGTTCTTCACATTATGTCATATATTTTAGAAACTTTTTTTTTAAAAGAGTACATTCAACTTCCTAATCATACATTCACTTTCTTATTTTTACTTTCTCTCAACACCCCTGTGTGATCAGGCCACTTTGATATTTTACTTTTTCATGTTGTTTATTAATCTGACCTTTGACCTCTTTTAGATGTTAAAGCACAAGAGTGTAATTAATATCTAACCATGAACATCCAATATAACTAAGACAATTGATATAGGTGGTTATATTAGAACATAGAAAAAGGAGAGTAAAAAAAGTAAATGTTATCAATGGCCAACCATAGAAACATTCTACATTCTGGATTATGAAAACAAAATTCTAACAGAGCCCCACATACTCAGTGAATGCTAACATAAATGAGATACCCTCTGTTCATGAACTCTGATTCACTGTCAAAGGCTAGATGTCTATGATTACAATGCTATTAGCAACGATAGTTGAACTGAGCTATTCACACATTTTCTCACCTGATTTTCTTTGTGGTCACCTCCAGGTAACAATTTTGTCAGGGAGACTCTAATTAGCTCTAACAGGGATTTTGACCTTATTATCCTGATAAATTATTATCCATAACTGAAAAAATAAGTACCACAAATTATCTAGCATTCAAGAAAGGTTTTGGCTCAGAACTGATAAATCAGTAAACCCCTCTCTGCCCTTCCTTTAATTCTCAATTTAAATTTATATTCTTCACAGAACAAACTGATACTTAAGACTTTATTTCAAAGTCAAAAGCTCGTGCTACATTAACATGCCCACATGGCCTATCTGAGTGAACACATGACAGATAGTACACATCATCTTTTCCATGTCAGAGACTGAAAGACAGAGACAGAGTGGGGGCAGGAAAGAGCAGAACACCAATGTGACAAAGTGCTAAAGGCAAGCTGTAAATTGTCTTTTGGTCACTCACGGCTGCATTTTGAAAAAGCTGACGGAAAAGTAGGGCCTATCTTTCCTTTGGAGAGAATCAACTGTCATATAAAAGCATCTTCCTAACTCACTAGCAACAGTGCTACCCTCCCACCCCTCACATAACTTGCCCAGCAATGCTGGTTTCTAAAGACAATGACAAAAAGCTCTGTATTCTGTCGATGGGAGGGAGCTGTGAAGACCAGCTTCCTGGGCTCTAAACTATGCCAGACTGCCCTGCTAATCCCCCCTAAATCCCACAGTGTTGGGGTGGGGGTGGGGGTGAGGGTGGGAGACAGAATAGAAAACAATCCAAAGTTGAATCAAGGGCAGTAGCTCTGGATTATAGGAGGTCATAACATTTCTGTTTGAATGGGGGAGGGAGTGGGGGACGGTGTGGCAGGGAAAGGGAAGATACAAAAGCCTGTATGTTTATAAAAATACAACACAAAAATAAATTTTATCCCTGATCCTTCTGATATGCTAACCAACATCTGCCCCTGATCATTTGCCAGCCCAGGCTGCATAGAAGGCACAGAGTAGCAGGCATTTTCACACAGGGAGGCTGAAAGAGATGTTACTAGAGTGTAAATTACTAATTAGCTCAATAGAAGAAAAGAGAGAAAATACCTGTCACAGAATGCTGTTTACAACTTGACACATAATAAAAACAACCCTGAAAATTTCAGAAGAGTGTCTTACTTTTCAGACTTCTATTAACATGTAAATGGCAAAGGAACAGTATTATAGTCTTTAAAAACTGCCCATGTCTCAGGAACAATAACACCAATAACACACGACTGGAAAGAATGCTTTCCAAATAATCTGTAATTTTCTCATCCTTATGAGAGCAAAGTGTTTTTCATTATTACAATCAGCTTTAATACAGAGCGATATTTCATAGCTTTGATGATCACCTAACTGAGGAGGGGAGGTGGCTTCAACTGCTGTATTTTACATTTGTCGGAATCCAGTTAATAATCCTTTCACTGAAATCAGACAGGCCTCATTCTGCAGGTCATGCCTTTATCAAACAGACAGGCCACCATTTTAATAAAGACGGAGGATGAGCTGGAGGAGCAATGGGAATGGGGGTCAGTGAAATCTCCTTATATCACGACAAATGAAAAGACTCCGCAAATTTCTGTTAATTTTGGGGGGAGGTAACAGAATGTTAAGATATTTATATTCCTCTCCTTACCATAAGGAAAACCTACTTGTATTAATTGCAAGCAATATTCCTCAGGCAGTCTATTTTACACTTAGATCTTTTCCAGTTCCTTGAAGCAACATAAGGATCTTTAGGTAAAATATGTATTTTACCTACATATGTCTCAGTCATGGTGTTGAACAGCACCGTGGCTCCTGTTTTCACATAATAATCACCCATACATCATCAAGAGCTAGCATATACTGAGGACCCACTGTGTGTGACCACATCATGCCAGGCGTTAAGAAGGTCCCCTACAAAAGGGCAAACCACGACAGTTTTTGCTAATGAGGGATGTTTTTCAAAATACAGTGAAGACAACAAACCATAAAACGACAAAATCCACTCCAGATCCAACCTCAAGATTCCTCTGCTTCACATGCTTGACTAAAATCAAACACATACCAACTTGCTGATATACTCAAAACATTCTTCCCTTTTCTTTTTAAAAGTAAGGCCTTGATATCCATTTTTTTTCAAATTTACTTGTTTAAATATACGCACGTGAGAGAAAATGATAAAGCAAATGGGGCAAAATAAAAAACAATTCGTGAATTTGAAGAAGGGTATATAGAAGCTCCTTGTATCTTTTTTTTTTTTTTTTTTTGCGGGCCTCTCACTGTTGTGGCCTCTCCCATTGCAGAGCACAGGCTCTGGACGTGCAGGCTCAGCCGCCATGGCTCACAGGCATAGCCGCTCCACGGCATGTGGGATCTTCCCAGACCGGGGCACGACCCCGTACGGGTCCCCCGCATCGGCAGGCGGATTCTCAACCACTGCGCCACCAGGGAAGCCCTCCTGTATCATTTTTGCAACTTTTCTATAAGGTTTGAAACATTGTAAAAAAATCCAAAGTCAGAAATAAATTGAGTAGTAACAAAAAAGCTTTCTCCTAGGGTTGTTTTGAGTTTCAAACAATTTACCTACTTAGCTCATGCTGGGCACTTAGAAACACTAATTATTAGTTATTTTGAAAAATGAGTGGGTCGGGGCTTCCCTGGTGGCACAGTGGTTAAGAATCCACCTGCCGATGCAGGGGACACGGGTTTAAGCCCTGGTCCGGGAAGATCCCACATATCCTGAGGCAACTACGCCCGTGCACCACAACTACTGAGCCCGTGTGCCATAACTACTGAAGCCCGCGCACCTAGAGCCTGTGCTCCGCAACAAGAGAAGCCACCGCAATGAGAAGCCCGCGCACCGCAACGAAGAGTAGCCCCCACTCTCCGCAACTAGAGAAAGCTCGCACGCAGCAACGACCCAATGCAGCCAAAAATAAATAAATAAAATAATTTTTTTTTTTTTTTTAAAAAGGGTAGGTCAATTGTAACAAATGAACCACTTTGATGAGGGATGTTGATAATGGGAGGAGGCTATGCATGTGTTGGGGCAGGGAAATCTCTGTACCTTCCCTTCAATTTTACTGTGAACCTAAAACTGCTCTAAAAAAATTAAAGTCTTTAAAAAAAAGTGAATCAATTATTTAAGCAAATTAAAGCATGAATAAATAGTATTTAGTATGTTGCTTGCATAGGCACACATAAAGAGAAGACAGAAAAAAAATCAGCAAGAGTCTGAACAGATTTTGCTTATGGATAGCCACACTGAAATCTGAGTTCCATTTTTTTCATCAATGGGCAATAATCTCTCATTTGCAAACCTGTATGGACTTGTTATATATCGTACAGGTTTGCAGATGAGAGACTGTTGCCCACTGAGGAAAAGTCCAGGGCCTTTTTCTAGCTAAAAAGGTAATTCATTAATCTGTGACACAATTAGGCATTTTATTGATTTGGGGTTGTTTTGTTTTATAAATACAATTTTGCAACAAAAAAATACGAGCATGTAAGAACTGTGATGTAATCTTTGCATGAAATATGGCCCTTATTGGTATCTGTCCCAGGTTCCCCTCTAAGAAGGAACTGAGAAACAGTTAATAACAGAACCATAGGGCTAATTTAAGGATTGGCAAACAAAACTGGTTAGGGTTAAAATAATGTGGAGAAGAGCATGGTGGGGGATCATTTCACAACAGTCAAGCAGAGGTAATACAGAAGCAGACTGCCCACAAAATGCCAAGGTTCAAATCCCATCCCCACCTTATTCTACTTTATAAACTAAAAAGAAAGATTAAATGTATCATTTAGTTACTACTTGACAAAAAAACAGCATTATCCGTACTACAAGATTATCAACTATCAAACAAGTAGCTGTAGAAAGGTCTGAATATAACCTCGGGCAAGTCATTTAATCTCAAGGAGCCTGTATTTCAACACACGTAAAATGGGAACAGTAAAAGTGCTGACCTCATTGGATTGCTGTAAGGAGTAAGTGAGTTACAATCTGCAAAGAGCTTACAACAGTGTCTGGCACAAAAGCACTATACATGGGTAGCTACTATTACTGAGTTTAAAAAGAAATAGGGTCTTCTTAATACTATAGTAATCAGGTATTTTTACTCAAAAATCGAAAATGGGGCAAGAGAGAACACACACAAATATTGTATTGTGTTCTGCTTAGACAGAAGACACGGTCCTTATAGAGAAAATAATTAAATGCTGGAAAACAGTACCTACAAAAGTTGTCACATTATCTCTGAAGATTTACACAAATAGGACACATTTTTATCTACCTGGAATGATTTAAGTGAGATATTGACTGAAGTTGAAGGATAAACTAGAGATCCTTTCAAGGTCTCTTCCCATCCAAAGAATCTACAATTAACCAGAAAAACATTTAATTATGTACAACCTACTTGTTGAATATATAAACTTAAAAGTTTTTGGCTTACGGACTTCTCTGGTGGTGGAGTGGTTGAGAATCTGCCTGCCAGTGCAGGGGACACAGGTTCAATCCCTGGTCCCGGAAGATCCCACATGCCGCGGAGCAACTAAGCTCGTGCACCACAACTACTGAGCCAGCGCTCTAGAGTCCGCGAGCCACGACTACTGAGACTGTGTGCCACAACTACTGAAGCCTACGAGCCCTAGGACCCGCGTGCTGCAACTACTGAGCCTGTGTGCTGCAACTACTGAAGCCCATGCACCTAGAGCCCGTGCTCCGCAACAAGAGAAGCCACCGCAATGAGAAGCCCGCGCACAACAACATAGAGTAGCCCCCGCTCGCCACAACTTGGGAAAGCCCACGGTCAGCAACGAGGACCCAATGCAGTCAAAAAAAAAGTTTTCGGCTTAGCAAATAAGATTGTAGCCAAAATAAAGTAAACTGAGTAGAATTCTACTTGATGAACAAATGGAGATAAAGCTTAAATTTATCACTGGATTCCTTATTGATAAACAGTATTATTTGCACTAAAAGATTATCCATTTTCAGTTTTAGAAATATCAACTGAGGGACTTCCCTGGTGGTGCAGTGGTTAAGACTCCATGCTCCCGGGGCTTCCCTGGTGGCGCAGTGGTTAAGAATCCGCCTGCCAATGCAGGGGACACGGGTTTGAGCCCTGGTACGGAAAGATCCCACATGCCGCGGAACAACTGAGCCTGTGCACCACAGCTACTGAGCCTGCACTCTAGAGCCCGCGTACCGCAACTACTGAAGCCCGCATGCCTAGAGCCCGTGCTCCGCAACAAGAGAAGCCACCGCAACGAGAAGCCCACACACTGCAAGGAAGAGTAGCCCCCACTCACTAAAACTAGAGAAAGCCCGCGTGCAGCAACGAAGACCCAACGCAGCCAAAAGTAAATAAATAAAATAAATAAATTTATATATATATAAAGAAGACTCCACGCTCCCAATGCAGGGGACCCGGCTTCAATCCCTGGTCAGGGAACTAGATCCCACGTGTACACTGCAACTAAGGAGCCCGTGAGCCACAACTAAGGAGCCCACCTGCCGCAACTAAAGACCCAGCCCAACAAAATAAATACATGAATAAATAAATAAATATTTTTTTTAAAAAAAGAAATATCAACTTAGAAATAACCACTCATAACAAGAAGTGGTGATTTAACACACTATGGCAGCATACAGAAACAATAGATAAGACCCAAACAGACTTTCCCTTTGTTTAGCTTATAGTTTATATTTTCTTCTTTATCATTATCAAATAAGTCTAAAATAATTTATGTAAAGGTATCAGGTACAAAACAATTACATTATAAAAATGGCGGACTTCCCTGGTGGTCCAGTGGGTAAGACTCCACGCTAGCAGTGCAGAGGGCCTCCTCGTCTCAATCCCTGGTTGGGGAACTAGATAGCACATGCATGCCACAACTAAGAAGCCTGCATGCGACAACTAAGAGTCTGCATGCTGCAACGAAGACCCGGCGCAGCCAAAATAAATAAATAAATAAATATTTAAATATTTATAAATAAATAAATATGGCAATACCACACACAAAGTACAACCTAAAAGCAATGCCAGACACATCTAGAAGTGAAGGGAACACGCGCACACACCTCACAGAAACAGATGCCTCATACCAAAGTAACTCTTCAGCTTGAAAGTTAACATTTCAGACTAGTCCTCTTGAAACTTAGCAGGAAAAATAGTAATTTTTTAAAATCCTGTTAAACTGCTAAATCAATCTAGTCACCCTGAACACCTCTCAACAGAATCTAGAATCCATGAACATAGCAACTGCATCCAGAAAGATTTAAGATCCTAAATTATTAAAATACATTAATAACCAATGTCTCTGATATCCACTAATCAAAATCTAATCTTTGCTAACTATCACAGATGCTATCAACCATTTGATCTTTGCCGTTTATACAAATACCCACAAAACAGCAGCAATCCAAAATTTACACAACTTTGAAGAAAAAGCATCTTTGTGTAACTGAATGTACACTAACGAAATAACCTCAAATAAGTCTCGAGAACAGTTTGCATTTCTTTCTTAAGTAAATTATATGCTATCTTTGGCACCATCAAATGCAAATAATCATTCACATTCTTAGTTAAATGTAAAAGCTTCAGGATAAAAATCATCAAACCAAAATACTTGGTTAAGAATAACCTAAATTTTGTCCCAAATTTCTCATCTTCCTTTTAATTTCCAAAAGTGTCTTAAAAATCAAAAGCTTCTTCTAGAAAATATTAATCTTTTTTATTCACAACTACAAAACAGGAGAGGCAGTGGAGCTGTCCAAGGCTCCAGCTTGCATTATCTTAGAGATTTTTTCATGATAAAAATTACCCATAAACCCATTATTTAACCTAAAATGTAAGTCCCACTCTAAAATCCTCTGCTATTCTAAACCTCCCTTTCTTTATTCCATTTTTGTTAAATGGGTGAGTTCCCTACTACAGTATAAAGAGTCCCACACAAAGCTAAAGGTAGCTTAGGAACTAGGTGTCCTCACTGCCCCGATTTAAATGTCATCCCCGGCAAACTTCCCTGGTTGGCTATTCGCCTTTCTCTGAAATGATTTCTCAGTATTCTCCAGCCACCAAAAACATTAGGCAGAAATCTGGTTGATCAAACATAACAAAAAGATTTTCATCTTTCTCTATCTCAACAACAGTGTGTTCCCCATTGAAAATGAAAAGGCTGTCGATAAAGCACTGCCTAGTGCTTGTCATTTATCACACTGCTACAACACAACACTGTCACACCAGACAGGCACAACCACTCTGGAAATACAACCCATTTTCCCATTATCACAACACCAGTGAAATGCAGAGCTTCTCAGCACCCAGTTGATGCTTCATCATTCATACAAGAACAAAATCAAATCAAAATGGGTCTCATCTTTTCAAAGTGGACATGAAAAGTCGATTTAAAAAGCCATGAAAGGTGGAAGCAGATTCAAGATTCCCTGAAGAGAGAAAGAGGTTTCTGGAATATCCTACTTTCATGGACAAAAGGACTCACAGTTTCAACACACAGTTCTCTTCTCAACAAAGAATTCCTTTCCTTCACCCCCTACCTCCACTGTCACTTTTTGGTTTTTGCTCCTATCTCTAGGTCTCTTTGCACTCACCATGGTTCCTCCTCTTCTGCACCAAAGGCTCCCTACACTTGATCCTTCACTACAGCGTCTCTGCCCTGATCCACGAAGACTTTCTGGAGCATCTCCCCCAACTGCACACTTAATTCCCACCCCTGTGCAGTCTACCCCAGCTCTACATCCATCAGGCTTCCCCAAGCTGCCCTTAACCCTCTTCTCTTCCCTCACTCCCCATCTCATCCTTAAAATCCTGGGGCCCACCTCTCCCTTGCTCCTCTGCTGGTCCGCTTTACACCCTGTCTCTTAACCTCCCTGTTTGTACCTTGATCTTGCTGAACCTCGTCAGTTAACACAATTCCCCAGTTACCCTGTCCCAGACCGTCATCACTTCTCACACCCTCACCCTCTTCTCCTTTCAGCTTTCTGGTCCCCGAATTGTCCTACAAACGCCCCATCTCTCATCTCTATTTCCTTTCACCCTTCCACTCCCACCGCACTTATTCCTAACTCCACCTGGTTCTAGCCCAGAGTCTCATTCCCCCTCCCTCACTTTCAAGAATTTACACCCACTGCCCACCCACTAACCCATACCTTTCTCAGAACCTCGCAGTTCCCACCCACCGCCGGTCCTAGACCTTCAGCTCATCTCGCTCTGCACTAGTTCACACCCTTGTCACGTCTGGCTCTTAATCACTCTCTCTCCTCTACTCCCAACTACTACCCCAGCTCTGCCCCTCCTTGCCTTACACTTCCAACTCACCCCAGTAACCCTCACCCCACTACCATCCCCTTCAGAGCTTTCCCCTCCAAATCCCTGCTCTCACACCTAAGCCGAGGAGCCGTCTTCCTAGGCTGGGTCTTCCTAACCTCATTCCCGGCCCGGCTTCCTTATCACCCACCCTGGGTTTTGCCTCCTTCCAACCTCCTTGGCTGGCTTTTTCTCACTCCTCTCCCTGCCTTCTAACCCTTTCTCCCCTTAATCCTCCTCGTCTCATTCACGGACCCGTTCCCCCCAACCGTTCCCAAGCCTTCCTTCCCTTCTCCCCTCAAAGCTTTTACCCCAAACCTAGCGATCGCCCACCCCGCCAAAATAAAGGGCCAGCGCCCCCGGACAGCCGGCTCTCGCCTCCCGCCGGCCCTCGCCCCAGGCGCCCCCAGCTAGCCGGCGCCGCGGTCCCGCCCCCTGCCGCCGCTCCTCCCGCCCGTGAGACGCGCGCCGCCTTTGTCGCCCCTCACCCGGTGTGTGAGGTTTTGCTTCTTTAAAGGGGAGGGCCAGTGTGCCGGAGACTCCTGTCCCCGCCTCCGAGTCTCAGAATGGGCTCCCTGGCCGTCGCGCCCTCCCCGGTCCTCGTCCCCCCACCCCCTGGAGCTATCCCCTTTGCTGCCTCCCCACCTCCTCCGTCCCCTCCCCTGACCCCCCTCTATTTACCGCCATCATCAGCACGCGCGAGCTGTCACCAGGGCGCGAGACAACCGAACACGGCCCCGCCCCCTGTCCACCCATTGGCCCACCCGCCGGAGCCCCGCCCCCCGGACCCCGCATTGCGCCAACGGCGCAGCGCTGGGCCCTGACCGGACACCGACATCCCCTCTGAGGGTTCGCGCCGCGGCTGCCAAGTTTAGGGTTAGCCACCGACGCGCGGCCGATTTGAGCCTGCCGTAAGGGGCGGCGGCGTAGAGGGGCGTTGTGAATCGCGGGTCGAAGTTTGGTTGAAGTACAGGAGGGTAAATAAGGAGGTTTCCAGACAAAGAGACTCTTAAAGGTACAGAGTCTTACGCCTGTCCCTCCTCCTTAAAGGGCCAGAGACTCACCCGAGCCCATCTCCGCCCCCTTCTCCCCAGCCCATGAGCCCGCGGAACTGCAAAGGAATTTTACGATAGCTCCCCGCACTCCTTTTGGATGGAGCGTCTTTGACATCATTTCCCAATGCCAAGGGGAAAAGCCTTTCTCATTATCCCGTCTAGGTTTTTGTTTTGTTCTGTTAAAAGACTATTATTTTTCAGTGTACTAAAGATGAAGCTTCCGAACTGTGGGGTTTCCTGAGGTAGCTTTTGCAAAAGTTACTATTGGCTCCCAGGCGAGTGAACACGTGTCTGACTTTTGCCACTGATGACCCAGTCGGAATTCAGCTGTTTTATGGAAATCCCCCTAAGAGTTTCGCTGCTGGAAACTGAAGTTCTGCAGATCGTGTGGATGGAGACCCCAGGGAAATGGAACAGCGGTTATTTCTACAAATCTTCTCAGTCTAAAAAAAGGCTTCCTTCCCGAGCAGCCTCTTGGGTGCATTGCCCTGACATAGCTTGGGATGGGGGGGCTTCCTCCAAATAAGACCAACAGTTACATCACCCAACGCAAGGCTAATAAAACAGGTAAAGGCTTACGTTTAAGTACAAGGGCAAGGAAAATAAATAAAGATATGTGTTACCACCTACACGGGCTCAAAGGTACACACCTGTAAATATGAAATAGAGAAGCAACAAAAGCCAAAGAACAACAAATAAAATAAGAAGGGGGAAAGAGCACGTGCATGTGTAAGCAAGAATCTACAATGCCCGGAGCCAAACCTGTGAAAGAAAACACTTCCAGAGGTAGCTAACTTAGGCTTTTAAGAGTTTTGATGAAAGGAGAAGACCTAGTGGTTGACTGACTGATTTGGTGAGGATGTGCCATGTGGTTCAAGAGCTCAGAGTTAGACCTAAAATTCAGCATTCCCTTTGCTGTCTAACACCTTTAACATAATTTTCTTTAAGGAATTCTTATCTTACATTATAACTCATCTATCTTCTCCTCTTACTCCCCAGCCCCTCGAGAAAATTCTTGGAGAATAAAGGAAGACTGGATCTTCTTCAATGTTATTTCCCTAACAAAGTACGTGACACCATTATAGGTGCTTTTTTTTTTTTTTTTTTCTGTATGCGGGCCTCTCACTGCTGTGGCCTCTCCCGTTGCGGAGCACAGGCTCCGGACGCGCAGGCTCAGCGGCCATGGCTCACGGGCTTAGTGGCTCCGCGGCATGTGGGATCTTCCCGGACCAGGGCACGAACCCGTGACCCCTGCATCGGCAGGCGGATTCTCAACCACTGCGCCACCAGGGAAGCCCTATAGGTGCTTTTTTGAGTTAAGTATTTTGGATCCACTTAAGACTTCTGAAGGAAGGGGTGCTCTCAAAATAGCAATGGGGGCGATGATTCTCAGTGCTGTGAGTATTTATTAGACCAGTAGTTCTCAAAGTGTGGCCTGCGGAGCCCTGGTGGCTACAGACTTTTTTCAGGAGGCTCCCTGAAATCAAAACTATTTTCATAGTAATAAGATATTACTTTCCTTTGTCACTGTGATGACAATTGCACTAATGATACAAAAGTCACAATGGGTAAAACTGCTGCTGCCTTAACACAAATCAAGCCAATGGCACTAAACTGTACTAGCAGTCAAGGTATTCTTCACTGCCAGCCATTCACAGGAAAAAAATAATATCTGTGTCACTTTAAGGAAGTCCCTGATGAAGCACTAAAATAAAAACTATTTGTTTTATGTAAGAGCAAATTTTTTCAATAATACTCCTCTATGTGATTAAGTGGATGTAGGCATAAAGCACTTTTGTTCCTTACAATGTTTTTCTCGAGGAAAAGAACTTGTGCAATTTCTCTGAATTTTGAGCTGAAGTAGCAATTCATGCAATACCACTTTTACTTGGAAGAACAGCTAACAGATAAACTAGTCATTCAGCCTTGGGTATCTGAAAGATATTTTCTCAAAAATAAACAAATTGAGCCTGACAGCATTGATCAAACTCAAGCTCTCAGGCAAAACTTAGAATTTTTGAAAACATATCTGCTACTGTTTGCTTAATAGCTTCCCAAGACTCTTCTGATGAAAGTGGTGGTGATATTAACAAATATGATTTTCTGATATTGCAAAATGAAATGTGTCAACATTTTAAAGATCTGCAGTATTTCCCAGATGACCAATGCATGATGCTACAAAATTGTGTATGGGTAAAAGATCCCCTCAAAGTGCAAAATAAACCAATGAACGTTAATATAATAGAGTACAAAAAGTTCACTGATAGAATTTGAGGTTCCACATTGCAACTAACCTTTAGCAGAGCTGTGATGTAGTATCAAAAAACACCCACAATTATCGGAAGACAGTATCACTATACTTCTCCCTTTTTCCAACTCACACACACACATTGTGTGAGGTTGGATTTTCTTCATATTCTTCAACCAAACAACAAATTTCAACACACTGACTGCAGAAGCAGATATTAGAATCAACTGTCTTCTATTATGTCAGACATTCAAGAGATTTGCAAAAATATAAAACAATGCCACTCTTCTAAATTTTTTTCTTGAAAAAGTTATTTTTCATTAAAATATTTTCCTTATGTTAACATGTGATGTGTTTATTGTTACTTTTAAGTGAATTAATACTTTCATTTTTCATTATAAATAAGTTTTAATAAGGTAAGTACCAATAGATATAACCTACATAAACAAAAGCTCTTTGGGGTACTCAGTAATTTTTAAGAGCATCAAAGAATCCTGATATTTGAGAATTGTGTATCAGATGGAAGCAGAAAGAATAAGAAGGCTATTTTAGATAATTCAAATATGAAAAGGCTGTGCAAGATAGCTAACAAAAAGGTTTTATTGTAGCTTCAGAGTTAAGAGCTTAGGTGGTTCATCAATGAGGAATGGAAAATAGAATCAGGAAAACTGAACTTTCTTTAGACACAACTTTCTTCAGTCACCGTATACACTAGCACCTAAAAAGCAGTTCAGTAGCAGGCACAACTAAGGCTTGGGAGTTGAGGGGAAACAGGGATGGATGTGTTACACATAGAAAATATAGTCATTTCTATGCCACTTTTTTTTTTTTAAAAGCTCAGCTTCTTTTCCTTTAGGTTGTAAGAGAACAAGTAAAATCCCAACACTATGAGTAAATATTAAAAATATATTTCCATGCTCTAGAAATGGTCCCTACAACGTGCTCACTGATCTCACTGATTACAAAAATACACCTGTATGATAGATACTTTCTCTGGACTCTCTCTCCACATTGCTTGTTCTATATTACAACTATTTCCTTTGCACTGGAGGAGAATTTTTTTTTTAATTTATTTATTTTTGGCTGCGTTGGGTCTTCGTTTCTGTGCGAGGGCTTTCTCTAGTTGTGGCAAGCAGGGGCCACTCTTCATCGTGGTGCACGGGCCTCTCACTATTGTGGCCTCTCTTGTTGCGGAGCACAGGCTCCAGATGCGCAGGCTCAGTAATTGTGGCTCACGGGCCTAGTTGCTCCGCGGCGTGTGGGATCTTCCCAGACCAGGGCGCAAACCCGCATCCCCTGCATTGGCAGACAGACTCCCAACCACTGCGCCACCAGGGAAGCCCTGGAGGAGAATTTTAACCTGCTACCAAGCAGTAATAACCCTATAGCTTTTCATCTCAAACATCCTAACTATACACAATACCTTTAGCACCATTAAAAAGATGCAAGAGCAGAGACAGCATCACCTTGCCTCCAAAGCACTCTTTACATCTATTCTCCCTTGAGCCTCTCAACAAGCCTATGAAATACGGAAAGAGGGCATCATTACTCCCACTACACAGATGAGATCCAGAAAGGCCAACGTGACTGAAGTTACCTGGCAAGTTAGGGACAGTACTATGGCTAACACCCAGACATCTGTCTCCTAAAGCAGTGTTCTCTTCCATGTAGTAGGCTGTCTTGGAACACCTGTCACCTCCACATTCCTAGCCTTGCCTTTCCCACACAACAGATGTCCAATATTGACTTCTGCCTTTGGGACAATCTAGGATATACAAATGTGGTCCCTAAATTCTTCTTTAAAGCCTCCAAAGAAAACTCAGTAGAATTCAGATTAACCTTAAAAGCAGGTCTATGCCATCTGATGGGGCAGGGATATGTTGCGGAATAAAACAGAGACTACAAGAGAATTAGGAATCTTTTCCCCGAGAGTTCCAAGAATCTTTTTTTTTAACTTGCTAATTTCATCACAGCGGCAAGGAACTATTTCTCTGCCTCATCAATCACACCATCCTGAAAAATGAAAATACGCTCATTGAGCAAAATGCCATTACAACAGGATAATTTTCAGATCCCACGGAGTGTGTCATAATGGAAGAGTACCTTCTGGGGCCACAAAGAGTACTATAAAGATTGCTTCACACATATTTGCTCCTACTCATTTCTGAGAGGTTGTGTGTATGTATATGTAGTGACAAGATGAGAAGCAGGAACCTATAGGTAAGAAAAGAGCAGGAATACAGTCCAGCTTCCCAGAAACTGACTGAAAGGGCTTTAGACCTATAAAATGAAGGAGGGAAATCCCTAGATGGGACCCGAGGTGAGGGTTCAAAAGTCAGTGGAAGGGGCTTCCCTGGTGGCGCAGTGGTTGAGAGTCCGCCTGCCAATGCAGAGGACACGGGTTCGTGCCCCGGTCCGGGAGGATCCCACGTGCCGCGGAGCGGCTGGGCCCGTGAGCCATGGCCGCTGAGCCTGCGCGTCCGGAGCCCGTGCTCCGCAACGGGAGAGGCCACAACAGGGAGAGGCCCGTGTACAAAAAAAAAAAAAAAAAGTCAGTGGAAGTTCTCGCCTGCAGTAAGTCAGCTGGATGTATGTCACACCTGCTTTATCTTTGTCTTCCTGCTCTTTCCCTTCAAGATGTACTCCCTTTAGAGATTCTTTTTTTTGGACCACGGATCTTTGAAATACTCTAATGAAACCTATAAATCCTATTCCCAGAAAACTGCACGTATACACAAAGCCGTGGCCACTTTCAAGGCATCTTAGGCCTCCTGAGGCTCCTCTCAGGGGTTGAGAACCCACAGTGCATTTAAGAGTCATGCCTTGGGCTTCCCTCCCTGGTGGAGCAGTGGTTGAGAGTCCGCCTGCCGATGCAGGGGACACAGGTTCGTGCCCCGGTCCGGGAAGATTCCACATGCGCGGAACGGCTGGGCCCGTGAGCCGCGGCCGCTGAGCCTGCGCGTCCGGAGCCTGTGCTCCGTAACGGGAGAAAAGAGTCACGGCTTGCTCATACTCTAGCCCCAACTAATGGTCTACTCCCTCATTAAGTACCACACAGTCTCCACAACCTGCAAGGGAAAGGACAGGTATGCTTTGCTTTGCTCTTTGTCTCAGAGGTAATGACAAAAATGAAATACACAGGGAACAGATTTCCCTGGATGAGGCCAAGTTAATGCTGCATGATCTCTGGGAGGGATGGTGTAAAGATGTGAATACTGAATGATGGTCAAACTGTGTGACCTCAAGGGTCCCTTCTAACGCAAAAGACTGATTTTGGAATGCTCTACACAATGGCAGAGTTCTCACCTTGGGGGAATATCCCCCCCACGAGTGACTGTTTGAAGGCCAAAGACACCAACCCCCCAGGAGAGGACCAAACTTGTAACCCAGCCAGTCTCAGCCATTCCGCACAGCAACTGTGACCGGGGACTGCAGCCCTAGGCTCCCAGACAGCAGCAGATACGGAGAGGGAGGCTGTGGCGAGGGGGAAGGCCACACATCAGTCCTGCCTGGCTCTAAATCCACTGTGAATGTCCTCAAAATGTTCAGCCTAGAGCCCTTCCCGTATTTTAAGTCTCAACTTTTGACAGCTGGAGGACACGCTTCTAACTGCTCCCCTCACCCTCCCTCCAGGATTCAGAGAGAAAACTTTTCACTCATCCTGAAGCCTGAGGAATGAACACTGGACACAGTGAGTTGGGGGCAGAACTGGTGGTGGGGAGGAGTGGCCAGTCCCTAGGTATTGCCTGAGTGGAGCAGTGACACCAATACACAGTGCGGGACATGTGACGATTTGGTACTCAAGATCTGAGGAAAGCAAGCTGGAGGCAGCATGGAAACAGGTACAGAGAATCAGAACAGCACAGGAGGAAAGAGCAGGAACTATCAATGGATACACGAAGTGGACGAAACTTAGTGTTTCCCCAAATTCTAGCATCCTCCTTCCTCCTCCAGATTTTGCCTTTTGCAGGTATCGCCTTCACTATAACTTAACAGTTCCCTTTAAGTGGACTCTTCTTAAAAAACTTATTTACCCTCATCCTAAGACATAAAGTGCCACTTACACTTTTCTCTAATGTACATTAGAATAAGGCATAAGTACTAAAATAAAAATGTATTCCACATTCCACCTAAAATCACCTGGCACCACACAGAGGTCCAGGTGCCACCCTTTGTCACATGCTGGGAGCCATGAGTCCTGAGTCTGAAGTTTGGTCCTGACTCCAGCCTCACCTCTCAGTATGACCCACCTGGGAGCCACCACCTCCCCATCTTACAGTGAAGGAGAACCAGGTAAACTCTAAAGCTGCCCTGCATGGTTCTGACAGTCAAGGTTGGCAGATTTCTATGTGACTCTGATAAAGGTACCCACCAAGGTGACATGTTAGCAGAATCCCAGAAATGTCCTGGTTTCTGCTCTTTCAGGGTAGCTACAGACGGGGAGAAGGGGAAAGCATCCTGAAGCTAAGGAAGGAGTGAAAGGAAGAGTCTAGTGTAAAAGGAGGAATGTCAGATTTGAACCCAAAATACAGCATCTGCATTTACTAGCTGAGTTTAAGTTTTCTTCATTTTTAAAATGAGGATAACCATGCCTCTTTTCCCTTCATACAAATGCTCCTCAACTTTCATTCAACCTGAACTTTCAAAAACTATACACCAACAATCCTAAACTACTCTTGAAAGCCCCATTCAGAATTACACACAAAAGTTGGATGACATTTGGGCCCTTCCCACTAGTTACCAGTTCAGTTTTGGCAACTTTGCTAGTGGAGTTGAATTTGTTAAATTAAAAAATGTATTGCATTACCCGCCTTTTTTAGTAATAAGCTTTCTTTAACTGACGCAAAGGACAAAGATGGACAAAAAGTGGCAATTCTTAAAGCTTGATCTGCTTTTTACTGGACTTAAATCTTGGTCAAATGTGTGCTCAAAATAAAGGAAAAGAACAAA
Source organism: Kogia breviceps (assembly GCF_026419965.1). Lineage (NCBI taxonomy): Eukaryota > Metazoa > Chordata > Mammalia > Artiodactyla > Physeteridae > Kogia > Kogia breviceps. Next base: position 75,254,033 of record NC_081319.1, read on the forward strand.
AGTGAAGAATGATGGAAATTTATGAGTCAAGATTATGTCTAAAAGGCGTAGATAGTTAGGGAGTTTATAGTACTTTTTTAGTTTTTAAGGAACCCCTCCTTATAATACATAAGTCTGGAGTTATATTTACCACATTCAATTTCTATATATTTTCGGAAACACATTATGTTCAAAATGCTATCTCATCTCATAGAAGATTTGAGGCAGCCTACAGAAAAATACAAAAAGATAAATCTAGACAAAAGCAAACATAAATCAGAAGGCCAAAAACATTAAAAAATCTCTACATTTTATTATGTGGAAATAATATCTAAAACATACCTCCATTTAAAAAAGTAAAAACAAAGCAAAGAAACAAACAAGAAGCTGAGGGAGGTGAGAACAAGAAACACAGATGACAGGTCCTACAGTTAGAAAGTTGAATTGAGCTTCCTGCCAGCCAAAGCTAAAAGGGAAACATGACCACTGCATGATTCTTGTTACAGAGGCTTTAGATCTGAGCACTTAGATCTGAAAACAATTTCTCTTTAGGTGCCTTCAATGAGGGACAGTATCCTTGAGGACAATACTGCAGTATGTACATTAATACATTTCCAAAGACCATCTCTGTGCATCTCAATGCTAGCTAGACTGAACATTTCTGCAGCAGGTGTGGGGTAGGCAGACAATGTAGGTCAAATGAGCAGCTTGGAGGCTCAAATGAGATGAGGAGAAAGAGCTCAGGAAACCATGAAGCACAGTGTGAGTACGAGGTCAACTGTCTAACCCTAAGCTCTGGGCGCATGAGAAATGGAGAGGTCTTGATGCTGAGACTTAGGCAAGGGGTGTGGAAGTGACTTCCCGTGTAACTAATCCAGCTAAAGTGGCTCTGGCATCAGCCCTATCACAATCCAACTCATAAACGAATGGCTTGCTTACAGGGGTACTCTCTGCAAAGTAACAGCCAAGAACATTCCTGGGCACATCCATTGAGCTCCGTGTAGCAGAGGCTACTAACTGGGTCCCCACATCCATTTTCTCCTTCATCTTTTAGTCACAGAACCCCCAGTGTTTGAACTGGGTACATGACCACCCAAATAAGAGGCTCTAAGTCCCAGAGTTCCTTTCAGCAAGATGTGGCCAGAGTGATTTAAGCAACTCCAGGTCACATCCTTTAAAAAAGAAACTGCTGGGCTTCCCTGGTGGCACAGTGGTTGAGAGTCTGCCTGCCGATGCAGGGGATATGGGTTCGTGCCCCGGTCTGGGAGGGTCCCGCGTGCTGCGGAGCAGTTGGGCCCGTGAGCCGTGGCCGCTGAGCCTGCGCGTCCAGGGCCTGTGCTCCGCGGCAGGAGAGGCCACAACAGTGAGAGGCCCGTGTACCGCCAAAAAAAAAAAAAAAAGAAACTGCTTTCTCTCTCTCTTTCCTCAGTGGAACAGTGGAATGTGGATATGGAGCCGATGTCTACTTTGACTCACCCAAGGACAACACCCTAGGGGTGGCTGAACAAGACAGAAGGAAACCAAGTTCCAGATGACCCTGTGGAGTTCAATCTGCCCTGGACCATTCGATTACCTCTGTACTATTAGAAAAGAGAAAAATAAACTTCTAAAAGCCACTGTACTTTAGGTTCTCCTTGTTATAGCACCTTAGCCTGTGCCTTAATATAATTCACAACAGAATGGAAAGATGTCCAGAGGAAGACTTCAAAGGACTCAGGCAACACCCTAGAAAAGTGAACTCACAATTCACTTCAGCAAACAGGTCAGAAAATGATAGCCATCAAATAAGCTGTGCCTCTTACTCCCTTTCTAGGAGGGGCCCAGCCACATCCTTTGAGCAGAGGGAGAGGCCTTTATTACAGCCCACCCCAAACACAACCTGCAGCCTGTCCACTGTGGGCCTGGACCAAATCCCCAGTAGTTAGCAATACAGACTGCCTTCCCCACCCTCACTAGGCAGGGACACCCTCATCCTATCTTTTCCCCTAAAGCAGGAAAGCTCCAAACTTCTCCACTCTTCATAATTACTATTCTTGAGGACAGGCCAAGTTCAGCTGAAACAGCTGTGTGAGAGTCAGGGGAAGGGAGTCCAGAGCCCCAGAACAAAAGCCACAGCTGGGAACTAGAGAGGGCGGAAAACCTTCCCTTCTGCCCTGGGTTTCTGGGGTCCAGAGGCCTGAGGGTGCAGCACCTGCTTCTCCTGTGGAGTCCCCCTGGCGACAGCTCAGCCGGGCAGCTTCCAGTCACTAACGAATCCCCGCCACGGGCACCTGCTGCTGCTTGCGGATCTTGTTGAAGAGTTCCATGTACTGGACCATGGTGTCTGCTGGGCTGTAGACGGCATCATGCCTGTTCCCAAACACAGCGGGAGCCCCTGGGGTGTGGCTGCCTAGAAAGCTCTGCAGGAACTCAAGCAGCAGGCTCCAGCAGTCGCTAGCTACCACACAGGGGCCATATTCCACCTGGGGACCAGAAGGACAGAGATGGAGGGTAAGCGAGGGCCGGGACAGGTCATCTGCTTCTCGTGAGCCTCTTGCCCCGTGCCCCTCTTCCCCAACCCTGAGGCAAAGACACACACACACCTTCTAGCACAGTGCTGCCCCACAGGAAATATCCAACCCAAACACCAGGGATTCGACACACCCAGCATAGTTCCCTTTAGGCTCAGATAGTCTCATCTTGGGGTTATCAACCCACAGTCCTACTCACAAGACCCAGAAGCAGATTTAGGACCCTTTGAATTATCTCAGAACTATATAGGCCCAGCTATGCTGGATGCAGACTCATGGAGAGCTCAGGAATATTCTGAGAGAGAAAATGAAGAGCAGGAGACAGAGTGAGTGTGTGTGAGTGTGTGTGTGTGTGTGTGTGTGTGTGTGTGTGTGTGTGTGTGTGTGTGTGTGTGTGTGTGTGTGTGTTGGGGGGATCAGTAGAGGGTAAAGTAGACACATGCACTTATAAGTCACTTGAAGACTAAACATTACTCCCTAAGTAGATAAAACCTGGGCTCTGACCCTAAGAAATAATTTCCCAACCCATGTGACAGGGGCCAAAGGATACACATCTTAGGCTTTCTCAGTTTCCTCTCCTAATTTTTCACTGGAGAGATGGCAGGGGAAATTACTGGTAACTATAAGGAGAAACAAGTAAAGAAACAGCCAGGGTGTGTTTGTACTAAAAAGTTGGAAACGTGAAGGATAAACAAACTGGGTTTCCAGTGGGTCTTGGCAAATGCAAAGTGTATCACAAATGAAAAGGAAATCTTGGCTCTAGAGGTCCCTGGAGTGTCATAGCAGTTATGACCACTAACACCCTTTTCTTCACTTGGGGTGCTTCTTAGGACTGACCTATCCCCGGTTTCTATACTTTAAGACCCTCCTTAAATGCTGCTCCTGCAGGAGGCATCACAATCCCCAAAGTCAGCAGTGCTCTCTTTGGCCTGAACTCCCAGAGCAATCTGTGCCTCTTTTATGGCATTTCTTATAGACTAAGTTCAAAAACAGTTTGTGTGTTTGGGCCTTGCTCTCTTACTAAATCGTCAATTTTCAAAAGGCAGGCCCTGTAGCTTACTTATTATTTTGGGGGGGACCGTGGTAGATTGCAGACTCTCACTGGTCCCAAAGCCAGCTACTGACACACTCCGTCTTTGTCATTTTCAGTGTATACGTCAAAGATGAAGTCATCACACACACCATGAGAGTAGACAGCATGTCAAAGGGAAAAGCACATCTTTGCTTCACAACTTTTTTGGCCATGGCGGCTTGTGGGATCTTAGTTCCCTGACCAGGGATTGAACCCAGGCCCCAGCAGTAAAAGCACCGAGTCCTAACCACTCGAACACCAGGGAATTCCCACGCTACACAACTTTTCCACCTCCCAAAAGTTAACTGCACTGAAAGTTGCCCTGGTCTGCTCCAGTCCTTGTGATGGGTGACTGGTCCCTCCACATCAGAATTCACCTGCTCCCACCGGCCCCCCACAACCATCCCTCCCCTCCTCCAGCAAGTCAGCCTTCCTAAGCTCTCTACCTGCTGTGAACCCAGCTTCCCATTCCTATCTTGGGCTAGACAGTCCCTGAGTGATTAAAGCAAGGGTAAAAGACAGGGAGAGGAAGCGCAGTGGCTCTGTGGACAGGAATCAGGTAGGAAGAAACATCTGTTTGCATTCAGGGGCCGTGGAAATCTGCAGAGCCAGTCCCTTCAGCACATATGCTCTTATTTCACCGAGGTCTTACCTCCACGGAGATGCCTCGGGCACTGGGCCCCATTGTAACCGTGCCCACCTTCACTAGGAAGTCACAGTACTGGTAGCGGGTGCCCCGGGTCTCAATCTTGCTGGCCTTGGCACTCTGGAAGAAGCCCTTGAGCTTCACCATGAGCACATCAAAGTTGGTGTCGGCAACAAGGCAAGGGCCATTCTCAAAGAGGGCGAAGCAGCTCAAAGGGTACTCGGAATTGTGCATCACATACATCAGCTTCCCGGCCTGACCTGCAAGGGACGGAGATGCCACTCAGCATCAAGACCTTCGTCAGCAAACCGCGAAGTAGAGTCCAGTGCGCTGAACGAAGCCAGGTGGCAATGCAGCATCACCTCAACGGTGCTGGAGGGCGGTGGAGGGAAGCCCCTCGCCAACAGCCTTTTCCAGAGAGGAAGGGAGAGGAAAAGGTGGCACGTGGTATAACCCACCCGCTCTACAGAAAAAGGTGAGGGGCACATGGGGAACTTCAACAGTGGAAAATGGTTTAATTCTTAAGTTGAGTGATGGGCTCGCAGATGGATGATTAAGGAGGAAGACTAATAACTCAGAGAGGATTTACATATGGTCTTTTGTATAGTCATGTATCACATATTAAGGAAAATAAAAGTAATAGCATTTGAGCACACCAAACGAAGCAGCTGCTCTCTTTTCTGTCCATCCCTACCCTCCTTGGCCTCCTGCCTCTTTGAGACATAGGAAGTGGCCCCACAGAAGAGTATCTGAGCACGAGGCTGGAAAGGGAGGCCAGAGCCTTTTCTTCCATGTCCAAGATCATTTAAAAAAAAATTTTTTTTAAGATTTTTTTAAATATATTTATTTATTTATTTAGGCTGTGCTGGGTCTTGGTTGAGGCACACGGGATCCAGGATGTGGACTGCTTAGTTGCGGCATGTGGGATCTAGTTCCCCAACCAGGGATCCAACCCACAGCCCCTGCATTGGAAGGCCAAGTCTCAACCACTGGACTGCCAGGGAAGTCCCTGTGCCCAAGTTCAGACTTCATCCTGAAGGCAACAGGGAGCCTTTGGAGAATTTTAAGACATCTAGCCGACTTGGGAAGCAAGCAGCACAACTACAGCACAAAGAACTCAGGATCTAGAATCACAAGATCCAGTTTCAAATCCCAGCTCACCCATTCCAGTTTCTGAGAAATGAGTTTTCTCACTGATTACTATAGGTTTCCTGCAAGAAGGAAGGAAAGCTGTATAGATTTTTAGTTAAGTAGAAAATGGAAGAAGGCAAAAAATGGAAAGCAAGGTTTGTTCACTACAAGAGTCAATGGACAGACTGCCACAACCCCAAATATTTATTAAGTACTTAAACTATCCCCAACACTGTGCCAGGGTTTAAGAGGCACACAAGCAGAGGGCTTGGCCCCTGGCCTCAAGAAGCTGAAATCTCACTAAAGATAGGTTGGAAAACCCTTTAGAAGACAATAAAACAAAAGTGCTTGCCTGGGAGAGACCAGAAGTCTTGGGAAGGAAGGGATCAAAGTGGGCAAGAGTCAGCAGGAAAACCTTTCATGGAAAAAACAGGTTATGAAGAGAGGGTGGGATTCCGGCAGGGATGAGCAGCGATGGGAAAGAGTGAGGAGACAGGTGGGGGGCGCTGTGACCTCTACACAGGCCTCCACTGTGCTGCCACTTCCTGAACACACCAGGCTCCACACCGACCTCCCCCGACGCCCTCCCCACTGCCTGCTGCAAATTCACACCTCTCACCTGAGAAATCCAGTTCGAAACATTTCAACCCTCTAGTAAAAAGACATCCAAAGCCAATCTGGCATTCTGTTCCTGTGCAGACTCACTGTGATTACATGCTTAATTCATACTACGGGAGTCTGCTGGTGTTCTTACTGTCTAGAAAACAGTCTGAAAGGCAACTAAAGATTTGGGTCCCAGATCAGCAGCACCAACCACCACCTGGGAGCCTGTTAGAAATGCAAATTCTCCGCCCCACCCCCTACCTACTGGGTCAGAAACTCATGAGGGGTGGGGGGGGGGTCGATCTGAGGATAATAAGCCCCCCCCCCTCCACCCACCAGGTGATGCTAATGCTAGTCAGTGTGAGAACTTCTGACCTAAAGGCACGGAGCCAGTAAAGGAGCAGAACCGGGAACTCCAATCCAGGCCTTCTGAGCTCCTTCCATTCTACCCCACTGCCTGCTGAGAATGTGCTGTTTCTCCACCTAGACTGTAGTTCCTTGAAAGTAAAGGTCTGATCAGGAAAACAGAGCCCAGGCCAAAGAGCTTCTCAGAAGTAGCATGCTATCTTATGTCTATATACAAATGTTTTGTTTTCCAAATGCTTTCATAACCGTTCTCTCTTTTGATTCTTTGTGTTCTTCCTACTGCAGTCAAAACAAATGTTAACACTGCAATTTTACTGATGATGAAATTCAGTTCAGTTCTTAGCTACCATTTACTATAATTTATTCCATGACAACCTTTGTTCTAAGTGCTTTGCATGTATTAACTTATTTAATTAGCACAACAACACTAGGACGTAAATACTGTGATTATCTTCATTTTGCAGATAAGAGAACTGTATTGGGAAGGGTGCAAAAAACATAGCCCACACCAGACAGTTTCATTAGAGGGGATTTAATACAGGGAATGAAGTACAGGGGTTGGAATAACTGAAAAATCGAATGGAATGGTGAAGCCACCCAAAGATTAGCAACACAGGGAGCCACTACCATCCCTAAGGTGGAAGAAAAAAGAGAAGATGTGCTGTTACAAGAGCCAGGAACAAGGGCTGCTGAACAGGAGCTAGAACCAAGGAAGAAACAACAGCCAGGGACACAGCCCAAGGCAGAGGGAGAGGGAGAGATAGACTGTGGACTCTCTTTCTTCCATCCTCGAATCTTCCCCCATGCCTCTCACTGGCCAAAGATAACTTACAGGGGGCCTTGCAAATGTAGTTTGCAGGAGAAGTGCAGGGAATGGATCCCTGGGGAAACAGGCAAGTGACCAGTATAAGAACAGTCACAGGTTGCGGGAATGACCTAAAGTTGCAGTTAGTTGTGGCAGAGCCAGGACTCAGTTATCTGGTTCCACGACCTAGGCTCTTAGTCACTGTGCTATGGAACAGTCCAAAATCAAGTTACTACAGGGCCAAGACTAAGAGAAGCCAGGTTCCCTAATTTCTATTCAAAAATCCTCTTTACCTCCCCCCTAACACCACCATCCACAGCCCATCTCACCTTAAAATGCATTTAAAACAAAAGCTGTTTCACTGATCAAGGTTATGCTAAGGAGGTAGCCAAGGCCACTGGCTAGGTGTGGGAAACAGGAAGCCTTTCTACAAAACTTCCCAAAACTCTAAAGCTCCAAGAGAATCATATGCAAAGCCTTCTGAGCCTCAAAGGAGTCTTTCTCAATTTTAAGGGTGCATGAAGACCATCTGTGGAGCTTATTGTAATGTAGATTTGACTGATTACCAGTCAGTCGGTAAGCGGGTGGGGGGGGTGGGGCAGGAACCTGCACCTTTAACAAGTAACCCAGAGGATTTTGAGGCAATTAGTCGGTGACCAACACTCTGAGAAACACTGCTTTATTTATTTTTTTTATTTTTTATTTTTTTTTGCGTTACGCGGGCTTCTCACTGTTGTGGCCTCTCCCGTTGCGGAGCACAGGCTCCGGATGTGCAGGCTCAGCAGCCATGGCTCACGGGCCCAGCCGCTCCGCGGCACGTGGGATCTTCCCGGACCGGGGTGCGAACCCGTGTCTCCTGCATCAGCAGGCAGACCCTCAACCACTGCGCCACCAGGGAAGCCCCAGAAACACTGCTTTAAAAGTGCAAAGTGCAAAAAGACTACAACACAGGCCCAGTCTAAGAGATTAAGTCAAAAATGAATGAATTCAGAAACTCATCTGCCGCATGTCCACGAATACCACCCTCAGCAGAAGAGCAGAAAGGTTTCAATGAACATGAATGTCTATTAACTCCAAGCCAGGTTCCAGCCATCCCATAGACCCATCTCTCACTGACCTTGGCTGCCAAGGGTAGAGGCAGCCGTGTGGTAGGTCTCACAGTCCACACAAAATGTTCCTTGCTTCTCTGCTCCAAGCATCTCCAATTTCCGGGTGAGGAGCTCCACGGTCTGCTGGACACTCTTGCCCTCGGCCACGGGCATCTGGGACACACTGGAAGGGAGAGGACCAAAATCATCACGCACATGTACTCACTGAGTCACTCACTCACCCGCAGAATCACAGCTCATCAGGGCCAGTACCCTTAGACACCATCAATCCGGACCTCCTCATTTTAAAGACAGGGAAACAGAGGCCCACAGTCCCTGAGAGCTTTGCTAAGAACCAGAGAAGGTCTCAGGACTCAGGTCTATGGCAAAAGCATTTCCCGAGTGTGGTATGTGTGCCAATGTTCAAGAGAAGATTTTAGGTGGCATACAGACTGAGCATGAACACTGAATTATACGATGAGAAAGGGATTTCCTCTGTGTTTTTTTCAGTTCTGACTACATCAAGGAGAAAGCCTCAAGTTGGGGTTATTATGTTTTTACCAACTCTCTAACACTTTGCACGTGAGCTGTCCAGCACAGTAGCCACAAGCCACATGCGGCTATTTACACTTAAGTGAATAAAACAAATTAAAACGTCAACTCCTCAGCTGCACACTACCCACATTTCAAGGGCTCGACAGACACATGGCTGGGGGCTAGTGTACTGGGTAGTGCTGACACAGAACATTTCCACTGATGCAGAAAGTTCTAAGGATCCTGGGATCAAAGAGAAAACAAGCCTCAAGTTTCTAATCCTTGGGAGTGAGAGGCAACACTTTGTACAAGAATTTAACCAAAACAACAAAACGAAAAGTTATTTCCAAGATTTCCTTCTATGGTGAGTGAAACTGGCTTCCCCTTTAGAGTGGTAAGAAACAATCACCAAGCACCAACTATGTGCCAGGCAGTGTCCAAAGGCCTTTAGATAAATTAACTCTTTGAATCTTCACATCAACCTTATAAGATATAATATTATCTCTTCGTTGCCAATGAGGAAACTGAAGTTCAGAGGGGTTGAATAACTCACAGAAGGTCACAAAGCTTGGTGCGGTGTGGCGTGACCAAATTTCAAAGCCAGGCGAGCTGGCTCCATATCCGTGCTGTTAACCACTCTACCAGAATGCTTCCCCAGGAATATAGTTGTCTGTTAAAATACTTTTAAGGAAAAGAAACAGAATCCAAAGAAGACAATTAATAAATAATAGTTCAGGGGATTTCCCTGGTGGCACAGTGGTTAAGAATCCACCTGTCAATGCAGGGGACACGGGTTCGAGCCCTGGTCCGGGCAGATCCCACGTGCCGTGGCGCAGCTAAGCCCGTGCACCACAACTACTGAGCCTGTGCTCTAGAGCATGCGAGCCACAATTACTGAGCCCGCGTGCCACAACTACTGAAGCCCATGTGCCTACTGACACCCACGTGCCTAGAGCCCGTGCTCTGCAACGAGAGAAGCCACCACAATGAGAAGCCCGCACAAGGCAATGAAGAGCAGCCCCCGCTCACGGCAACTAGCAAAAGCGCTCGCGCAGCAACGAAGACCCAACGCAGCCAATAAATAAATAAAATAGACAAATAAATAATAGTTCAAGTGCTACGTGACTATATAAAAATCATAAATACAATCATATGTGGCTGAATTTGGGGAGACACTGCATTGCTTTATGATCGATCATAATCAACTAAATGAAGCTATAGAGTCCTATGTTGCTAAAAAATTGTCACTACTCTCCATCAGAAAAAGCACTAACAAGCAGTGATGATGATGCTGATGTGCCTGATTTTGAAATAAAAGAGAACCCCTGGGACTTCCCTGGCAGTCCAATGGTTAAGAATCTGCACTTCCAATGCAGGCGGCGAGGGTTCGATCTCTGGTAGGGGAACTAATATCCCACATGGCACAGCGGAGGCAAAAAAAAAAGAGAATCCCTAAGGTTATGCTACTGCGGTCAGAAGTCCTCGAAGCCTGAAAAAGTTGAGAAGCATCCCAACCGACAGAGCCCTTTCCCTCTGTCTGCCTTCTGCACTGAAAGAACAGGGTTCCATGCCTCTGTGCAGCAAACTTTTTTTTTTTTTTTTTGGCTGCGCCCCGCGGCATAATAGATCTTAGTTCCGCGAACGTTCCATAAACAGGGAGGCGCGGAACTCTTAAGTTTCCTGCAGTGGAAGCGTGGAATCTTAACCACTGGACCGCCAGGGAAGTCCTCAGCAAACTTTTCATTCCCGTTCCTCACATCCTTCTTACACTGAAGGACTTCGAAGGAAACTCATGATGTCAACTGCAGGAAGCAAATGTGCAGTCACTGACAAACCTACAAGACCTGGGCTACCAGGAGGATGAGTTCCCACAGGCTGTTATACAAGAAGCCTAGAGCCATTGACGTCAGCTACCCTGGCCTCTAGCCCTCTCTGACCAGAAAGATGCTCAAGATATATATATTTTTAAAGCCCTGAAATCTAGCATTTTGGAACTAATGCCTCCAAGAAAATTAGGCCCATATCTTTCCCTGCCACACTGACTTATAACATAATAAGTACATAGAAACTAAACCAACCATGTAATTAAACATAGTAAGAAACAGGTCCTGAAGAGGTGATGTGCCTGGAATCCCAATCTCCTAATTCCCAATAGCTTCTTTTTTTCCTCTAGACCCGAGATCTTAAAATGGCCAAACTAGGACCAGACACAGGCTTGTGTAACAGCATTTAGTGGCTGTAGGGAGGGGCAAGCGAAAACCTTAAAAAGATACTATCTGCCTGTTGCCTATCTCCCACCCATCCAGCCCTGCCTGCAAATGGGTCCGATATCCTACTTCCGACCCTAAAGTTCCACCCCGGGCAGTACTATGGCCTCACGGGCAGGAAAACGTACCAAGAAAAAGGAAAGGAGGTACACGACAATTGATGGGTTCTTAAGATAAAACCTTTTACCTGCCGCCTTCCAGGAGGAAGGGGCGCATCTCCGAGGGAAAAGTCCCGCAGATTCCGCAGCCCTCACGGTGGCCCCCTCACCCACACAACCCGAGGACATCTTGCTCAGCTCCCGGGGGGCGGCGGACCCTGGTCTCGATCCTCCTCCCGGGTACACTGGAGCCTCCGAAGGCCTTCAAGACCCCAAGCCCCACCCCCACAAAATCCCTTGAAGTCCTACCAAGTCACTCCCATGGTGTCGGGCCAGGATGTTGGGAGGATCAAACAACTGAAACGCAGGGCTCCCCAGCAGCCCACTCGAGGTGAAGCAGCCCAGCTAATGCAAGTTCCAGTGCAGGGAGACGCTCCGGAAATAACGTAAAAACAGAACGCCCAGTCGTCCAGCTCACGAAGAAAAGGGGCGTGTCTAGGCGCCCCAGTGACGTCACTGCCCGACACCACCATCACCCCCCCACCCCGGCTTCCCGTTCGGGGAATTTCCGTTCGGCTGGGAACCCTGGGCCTAGATCCATGAAGCTAGGAAAGCGTGGCTCGGACTGCCACCACTTAGAGAAGCCAACATTAAATGCAATGAGTTTATTCGGGAGTCCAGCTCCAGGACCCGTGAGCTCTTTCAGGCGATGGGGCGGCGCTGGTGGCAGTCCCGGCCTCCCAACGCGAGGGGGCGCTGTGAGCTCCGTGTGGCATCTTGGGCGCTGGGCGTTTACTGCGCAGGCGCATTCAGGGCGCTTTTTCCTCCATCCACACGTGTGAAACTTCCCGGCAAGGCTTTCGAGAAAAATGCCCAAATTGAAGGCGGCCCGCGGGGCCGGGGGTCAGGAAAAGCATGCGCCCCTGGCCGAGCAAATCCTGGCTGGGGACGCGGTGCGGGCAGGGGCCCGGGAAAAGCGACGGGGTCGCGGAACGGGAGAAGAGGAGGAAGAGTATGTGGGGCCCCGGCTGACTCGACGGATTTTGCAGCAAGCGCGGCAACAGCAAGAGGAGCTCGAGGCCGAGCATGGGACCGGGGGCAGGCCCGCGGCGCCGCGGGAGCGCACCACGCGGCTGGGTGAGTGGCTGGGGTGGGTACGAGGAAGAGGGTGGGTAGTTGGGGTGGATAGGTGAAAGGTTCCGGAAGGGGAATAACTTGGAATAGAAAAACAGGGGGCCGTATTACTCTTGTAAAGGTAAAGAAATGGGACACCCAGCCCTGAGGCGGAATGAGGGTGGCCAGTGCCCTCCACTCCCACTCCTAGTTTTAGGCACTCGCTTTTAGGCACCCCCAAGGTTAGGCCAACAGGATGTGGTTGCTCACGCCAATAAGTTCTGCTAGTATTTATACATTTGTTCTGTAAATACTAATGGGATGTCTATTATGTACATTCCATTGTGCTAGGAGTTTAGATGGTTTAGGTAAAAAAGTAAACAAGATAGACGCATACCTGACTTCAGGATCTTACAATCTAGCCCAGGAGAGAGACAATGAAATAGACAGTTAGAATAATGCACTCCGTGATAAAGTGTAGTTTCTCTGATAACAATAGCATTAGTCTTGGGGGTCAGACTTCCCAGATTGCTTGACCTTTGTGCTAAGACCTGAGAAGTGGGGAGTGCTCTGAGCACAAAGAACAATATTGTTTAGGGGCTGAAGAGGGAGAGAGATTAATTAAAAGGTGGTCAAATTTTTTCTTATTAGGCTGGGAGTGTTGACCTCCAAGTTGCTTAATCTGTTTCTCAGCTCTCATCTTTCATTTGTCCTGTGAGCAGTGTTCGCAATGGAACACTAGCCTCCTGGCTACGGTATCTGTACTTGGCTTCTAAGACATCACGTACCTGTTTTACAACTTCCTCACCTCTCAGTAGCCTTTGCTGGCTCCTCTTTTGCCTCCAACCTCTTGCAGTGGCATAGGGGTCCATCCTTGGACCTCTTCTCTTCACTTCTGTTCACTGCTCTGATGCTGTCATCAGTTTCCAGGTTTAAATACCATCTACTTGGTAACTGCTTCCCAGTTCATATTCTAGCCCTGATCTTTTCCATGAAACCCAGATTCTTATATTTCAGCTACCTCTTCAGCCTCTCCAGTTTAAAGTCTGTCCAGAACAGAAACACTGACCATCTTGCCAAACCTCCACCCACAGTCTACTTTGTCTCAGTTAATGGCATGATGTCCTTCCATTTGCTCCAGACAGAAACCTTGGACTGCTCTCTATCTCTCTCCACGTCTGATCAATTAGGAAGTCCTGTTGACTCTACCTTAAATATATATCCAGAATCAGGTCACTTCTCACCATCTGGGAACACCATCCTGTTCAAACCACCATGATCTCTCACCTGGATGTTTGCAGTAGTCTGCTAATTAGTATCCCATACCCGCTACAGTCCACTCTCAGCTCCACAGCTTGAGGATTACAGTGGTCTACAAAGACCTGTGTGATCTGCGCCTTTTGTCAGCCTGACCTTTTCTGCTTCCCCTAGGCCTGCTCTGAGCACTGCATTAAAAATTGCAACACCCCCACCCCTGTCTCCACACTCCAGCTTCTCTCCTCTGCTACGTTTCTTTTGTCTTGGCATTTGTCTTTTTTTAACGTAACATATGTCATATTAGTTCATCGTCTGTTTCCCCCATTAGAATGTAAGCTCTATATGGGCAGAATGTTTTTGTTTCTCTTGTTCGCTTGTATTCCAGCACCCAGAACAGCGCCTCACTTAATAGTAGGCACTCGTTGTTTGCTGAATGAATGATGGTGAGGTAGGTCAGAGCGAGAGCTACAGATGACTTGTAGGCTGCGCTAAAGACAATGGGGAGCTATTGGAGACTATGGGGACCAGTTAGGGGGTTGTCGAATTAATCCAGGCAGCGGGTGATACTGACCTAGGCTTTGACAGGGGTGTGAAGGCTTAAGAGGGATTCTGTGAGATACAATGGAATAGGACTTGGTAATTGATTGGATGTTGGGAGTGAGGGCAGGGGACAAGGCAGGCCTGCTGCCCAGGCTCTGGCTTAGTATTGGCTGGATGGTGGTGCTATTTACTCAGATGTGGAACACAGTGAGTAGTGTAGACCTAGGAGGGAAAGGGAGTGAGTGTGGTTGATGGCAGGTGAAGGTTGAAGTACCTGTGGGTCATCCATGATCCAGCTCTACAGGAGGCAGCTGGAGTTAGGGTCTGGAGCAAAGGGAGGTCTACCTACAGGTACAGATTTGGGAGTTATTAGCATGTGGAGACAAGAGATCCCCTCCCACCTTATTTAGCTTTTATCATACACTATCTCTGTTCTTAGTGGCCTGTTCATGTGTAGCGTTTTATCTCCCCACTTCAATTATTACCTCCCTTTTCAGACACCCAGCCAGCTGTAGTCTTCCAATAATCGGTTATTCAGATGGATTGGTCTGTTGAAATCTGAACTCACTGCCCGGCCTCACTTTACCCATCTAGCCTTATTTCTTGCAACTGTCTACGCTCTTGGGTTTTTTTTTTTTTTTTAAACCATTGGTTATACACTTTTAAAATTTTATTTATTGGCCGCACCATGCAGCTTGCAAGATTTTAGTTCCCTGATCAGGGAGTGAACCCTCTCCCTCGGCAGTGAAAGCGCCAGAGTGCTAACCACTGGACCACCTGGGAATTCCCAACAGACACTCTTGTAACCAAGCCCTCTTGCCAGTATTGTTACCCAGGTCTGGAAAACACTCCTTCATTTCCCATATTGCCTATCCATCCTCTGCACTCATCCATCTTCTGGGTGCCTGTGGTATATTCCATTTCTGCCACTCATTTTGGCACATAATCAAGCCCTACCACGCGTGTAAAAGAGGTGAAGAATTCACAGTCTAGACCTAGATTGCCTGCCTTAGGCAAGTCACGTAACTTTCCTGTGCTTCAGCATCCTCATCTGAAACTGGGTGTAATCATAGTACCTATTTCTTGGGTTTATGATGGTTACGTACAGTGTTTAGAAGAGTTCGTGCTGTATAACTGAGTATAGTGTGTTAACTATTATTTACTACTATCACTGTCTCATTGGTTCATATGTGTACATTTTGTTTCTCAAGCGAGATTGTGCGCCCCCGGGGACTGGAAGGTAGCCTTTGCATCACCTGTTTCACTTTGCACATCTGTGTCTATTACAAGCCAGCCCTGGACCATATGCATGATGGTTAACCTCTGAATTCCTAAGCCATTGCTTACCTTGCTCACCCATTTCATCCCCCCTCTTCCGGGTCCAGGAGTGCCACAGGATGGATCAGATGATGAGGAGTGGCCCACTCTGGAGAAGGCTGCCACCATGACAGGGCCAGGCTACCACACAGAGGTGGTTGTGGACCCCGAGGATGAGCGGGCCATTGAGATGTTCATGAACAAGAACCCTCCTGCCAGGTAGGGCTGGCATGGCCTGGGATTTGGGAGAGTGGGTCCTGCTAGCAACTTTATAGAGAAGAAACTTTATATGCAGAGAAGCGTATGTCCTGGCAGGGTTTTGATTCCACACCTTTGGGAAAGACCTGAGCATTGCGAGTTGTGGGGAACCGCCTTGACAAAAGTGGCCCATCCTCAAAGGACTGTTCTTAATGAGAATGACCCAGACTCAAAATACCTCCTCCCCCCTCTGTCTGCCTGCCTTAGAACTGCCTGGATTACCTGGGCAAACAGTTGCAGGCCTTGTTCTCTCTCTGGGTGATCTGTCCCATTGCATTTGGTCTTGGTATGCTTAGTTTTCTTAGTGGTGAGCTCAGTTTCCTTGGCCACATCTTTTTCATACCCTAAGCTTCATTTTATCCAGGGTTTTCCAGCCCCAGCACTACTGCATTTTGGGCTGGATAATTGTCTTCTATGGAGGCTGTCCTGTGCAATTCAGGACGTCTAGCAGCATCCCTGACTTGTATCCACTAGATAACAGTATGACCTTCCCCCCAGCTGTAATAACCAAAAATTGTCTCCAGACATTGCCAAATGTCCCCCAGGGGGCAAAAGCACCCCCCCAGTTAGAAACAGTAATTCATTCTCATCTTTAGTAAATGCTAGGTCCAAAACATGCAGGCTTTTTAGCTCCTGTGTTCAAACTCCGGAGCCTGTGGATTTTGGCCCAGGAGAGGCGAGTCTAGGATAAGGGCCCTCGACCAGTTCATTCTGACCATGTGATGTTAATGTGACATTGTTCTCGGTTCTTCAGGCTCTTGGGTTCATGCATGTCTCATTGCTGGTAATACTGTGGGGAAGGCAGTATTACTGTCGTTCAGTAATACTGAAGGCAGTAATACTGTTGCTCAGTAATACTGAGCGACAAGTTGCATGGCCGTGTATTTGAGAGGCAGAATGAAGCCGGGAGCCCCTTTCCCAGTGTGATGCGCAGCGGCGGAGGTGGATGTTACAAAGTGCGTGCTGGTCCCACCAGAGAGCCTCCCAGGTTCCCACCCAGTGCCTGTGACTCCTCTTTCGCAGCCCATTCTGACAAGCTTGGCAGGACGATTTTCCAGCTTGTTGTCAACAGAAAAATAAAGCTACTAGGAACAGGGGTTCCTGACAGTCTTGAGGGGTGACAGCTGGCATCTTCAGAGAGCAGGCTAGACCCATGTGAGCTCAGCAGTCAGAGGCCATTTAGTTTGGGGGCACATATGTACTGTAAGGTGCCTGACCTTCAGAACCTGAAAGACCAGGCTTTGACTCTTTCCCCTACTCGTGAGCTGTGAGACCTTGGGTGGGTTACTAACCCCTCTGCATATTGGGTCCCGTGTCTGAGTAATGGGAATAACAATACCTCGCGTGGGTGTCACATGGACAGTGTGAGGGTACATCTGGAAAGTCCTGCCCTTGAAAGACAGGACCCATGTTTGTTTTGTTTTGTTTTAATTAATTTTTATTGGAGTATAGCTGTTTTACAAGGTTGTGTTAATTTCTGCTGTACAGCAAAGTGAATCAGCTATATGTGTACATATATCCCCTCTTTTTTGGATTTCCTTCCCATTTAGGTCACCACAGAGCATTGAGTAGAGTTCCATGTGCTATACAGTAGGTTTTCATTAGTTATCTGTTTTTTGGGGTTTTTTTTTGCGGTATGCGGGCCTCTCACTGTTGTGGCCTCTCCCGTTGCGGAGCACAGGCTCCAGATACGCAGGCTCAGCAGCCATGGCTCACGGGCCCAGCCGTTCCGCGGCATGTGGGATCCTCCCGGACCGGGGCACGAACCCGTGTCCCCTGCATCAGCAGGCGAACTCTCAACCACTGCGCCACCAGGGAAGCCCAGTTATCTATTTTAAGGAGCCATTTTATATAGACTTCAGCAGACCCTGAAGATACCTTTATTGCACCAAAGCCCAATGTAATGATAATTCTGAATCATCACGGTCTGATTGTACTTAAGGAGGCTGGGGAAAAACGATCATTCATCTTGGACCTCTTTCCATAAACTTCAATAAATTAAAAGGGGGGTAAGTGTGTGCCATCGTCTCTCCCTAATGATCCCAGCTGCCAGAAATCTTGGTATATAATTGAGGTGTGTCTGGTACTCTGGAGAGGTCAGACCAGGGTTTTGTGACTGGAGAGTCCTCAGCACACTGGCAGCATGTGATGGATGTGTTTGAAATGGGAACACTTGTCACAAACTTATTACTACTATCACTGATAGTTCCAAGTAGAGTATGTACACTAACTCTTTTACTCCTCATGTTAACTTTTTTAGGGTAGGTGCTGTTGTTATCCCTGTTTTACAGGGGAGGGAGCTGAGGCATAGAGAGGCAGAGTAGCATGCCCAAGGTCATGCAGGGAGCAGAGGAGCCAGGACCTGAACCCAGGCAGGTTGACTTCAGAGGCTAGGTTTCTCACCTCCACACACGACTGTCAGCTCCATCCTGAGCTGAATGACTGCCAGGTCCTCTGTGCTCTGCAGGGATTCTGTGCTGGGTTGTTGGGCCCAGAGGGGACTGAGGTCACGTGTCCCAGCAAGATCGAAAGTTTATCAGGGCTCTCAAGGGACTGCATGGGGAGTCAAGAGCTTCCTGGACTGACAGCACGGCACTCCCACCCCTTCCCTCCCTTTCTCCCAGGCGCACCCTAGCTGACATCATCATGGAGAAGTTAACTGAGAAGCAGACGGAAGTCGAAACAGTCATGTCCGAGGTTTCAGGCTTCCCTGTGCCCCAGCTGGACCCCCGGGTCCTGGAGGTCTACAGAGGGGTCCGGGAGGTAAGAGCTGAGAGGAGAGCTGTGATGGGACTCCCTCACAGGGGCTCTGGGTGCCCACATCTCTCGGAGAAATAAGGCCTGGTGGCTGAGAGCGGACTCGGGTCAGAGTGCACGGCTCCAGGGTCCTGCTCTCCTGCTTATTTGACTCTCTGGTCTCAGTTTCCCCACTGGAAAATTAGGATGATAATAGCACCTCTTCACAGGGTGGTTGTGAGGATTAAGTGAGTTAATGTATGAAAGGCACCCAGACAAGTGCCTGGCACCCGGCACCTGGTAAACATTGTGTATGTTAATGGCGATGATGATTTTATTCTCTCATCATCAGGTGTTGTCTAAGTACCGCAGTGGGAAACTGCCCAAGGCATTTAAGATCATCCCTGCCCTCTCCAACTGGGAGCAAATCCTCTACGTCACAGAGCCTGAGGCCTGGACCGCTGCTGCCATGTACCAAGCCACGAGGTAGAGCAGATGGGGTTCAGGGCTGCTTTGGGTCTGTAGGGAAGGGCTGGGTGTGGGAAGGACAGGCTTTCCTTCCCTTTGCCATTACATCCTAGCTTTGCCCCCACAGCGCTCTCTTGTGTTTCTTTATGTCATCATTTTCCCAGCTTTTTCTGTTTCCTGTCTTGGGGCCGAGACCCTGTTAAGAATGTCCTGTGCTCAAAACTACGAGGATACAACCCTAGGGTGTCAGGGTGGCCTCAAAAGTCTGTGGCTCTCCAGGCATGCACAAGTCCCTGGTGACAGTGGGATAGAGAGGAACCATGATGGAGAGGGGAAGGTGAACAGCTGGGTACCTGTCTGCCTGGGAGAGCTCTGGCTCACCCCAAAGATGGACAGTGTTCACCCCGTTTGGGTACATCTCGTAGCCCCTCCTGTTCCCTCTCTCATCGGACCTGGGTGTTGCATGCACCCAGCTTGCTTCACACACCCTCCGATCTCTTGCATGTACCATCCACATTGATATTTAAAAGGCCAGCTCCAGACTATCAGGTGACCTGGGATCTCTCCCCTTTCCTCCAAAAACACTAGGATTTTCGCCTCTAACCTAAAGGAACGTATGGCCCAGCGCTTCTATAACCTGGTCCTGCTCCCCCGGGTACGAGATGACATTGCTGAGTACAAACGACTCAACTTCCACCTCTACATGGCACTGAAGAAGGCTCTATTCAAGCCTGGAGCCTGGTTTAAAGGTGGGAAGCCAGGAGGCAGTTATTAAAGGGAGGGGTTGCAGCTCCTGCAGTACCTCCTTTCTCTCACTGGGCTTAGAGTGACTGCCCCTCTGCCCCTCCCTAGGCATCCTGATCCCGCTGTGCGAGTCGGGCACCTGTACCCTCCGGGAAGCCATCATCGTGGGCAGCATCATCACCAAGTGCTCCATCCCTGTGTTGCACTCCAGGTAGTGTTGGTGGGGGTGGAGGACCACTGGTTGGTGGATCTCCACACAGCAGAGTCCCAGGACTGGGGATGGTGGGGGCAGAGTGGGGAAGGAGCTAAGCATAGCCCTGGGTTTGCAGCTCATTTAAGCCAGTGGGTGTAGCATTACTCCACGAGAATGTCAGTTCCACAGGAACAAGGTCCCAGGGCCTGGCACATGGTAGGTGCTCAGTAAATAGTTGAATGAATGAAAGAATGGGGAACATGGGAAGAAAGTAAGTTAGGGGTGGAGATCTCAGGACGTTTGGACCTATTCTAGTTGAATACTGAGACAAGCAGTCTGAGCCAGACGTGGGGATTTGGCATGAGTCAGAGTAGTGCTGGTAACTGGAGTCAAGGGAGTTAGATAGGGGAGGTGAAAAGAATGCCGGAGATTCCCCTTTTAGGGATAGCACAGTGTAAGGGCCAGCAGAGGAGAAGCCTTCCTCCAGCGTTGCCCTACTTCCCTTCCCCACTAGTGCAGCCATGCTGAAAATTGCAGAGATGGAGTACAGCGGTGCCACCAGCATCTTCCTGAGGCTGCTGCTGGATAAGAAGTACGCACTGCCCTACCGGGTGCTGGACGCCTTGGTCTTCCACTTCCTGGGTTTCCGGACGGAGAAGCGTGAGCTGCCAGTGCTCTGGCACCAGTGCCTCCTGACTTTGGTCCAGCGCTACAAGGCTGACCTGGCCACAGAGCAGAAGGAGGCCCTCCTGGAACTGCTCCGGCTGCAGCCCCATCCCCTGCTGTCCCCCGAGATCAGGCGTGAGCTTCAGAGTGCCATCCCCCGAGATGTAGAAGATGTTCCCATGGCCATGGAGTGACGAAGCCGTGCTCGTCCTGGTCTGCAGGGTATGGGAGGACACCAGGATCCCTGCTGCTGACTAAAGGTGACACTGAGCCTTTATAGCTGAAGACCCAGTTCAGGGCCACGAGGGGTCACGGGCCTCTGATTCCCCAGTTCCTGACAGGGAGAACTGAGTCTGGCCGGCTCTCTCTTCAGTCTAGGCCTGCATCCCTGCTCAGTTCTGGGACCTGACTTGAAACTCCACAGCCCAACAGTCCCACTTCCCAGCTGGGGGTTGGAGTGGGTACTTCCTCTCAGGCTGTTGTGTCAGTTCACTGAGAGGTAGATAAAAACAAAAGGCAGGTATTTATTGAACGTCAGTGTTTTGATGTGGTGGGTGGAGATCTTTCTGCTTTCCCTCTTTTGTGCACGTGGGCACTGCATCCCTGCTCCTGTGTAGCAGTGGATTCTTCCCCAGTTTACATGGGAGCCATGCCCCCCTCAGACAAGTTTGTTTCTCTAGGCTGTACCCACCCTGCCAGGCCCTAGAGGGCACAGCCTTTGCCTTCCCCTGACACAGGCTACTTTGGGAGAGTGCCAGCAACCAGGAGGTTGTTCACAAGATGATCTCAGCTGTGGTTGGAAGAGCTAGGAGAGCACCTAGAGGAAAGTGGAGATACAGAGGCGAGAAAGGTCAGGCCCAGGGTCACCACCAGACCAGTTCCCTAACATTAGCTAATGAAAGCCTTAAACCAAGGGTTGGCAAACCAGGGTCACGTGCCTGTTTCCTTATGGCCCATGAGCTTAAGAATTTTTACATTTTTGAATGGCTAGGGAAAAAATTGAAAGAAGGGTATTTTGTGATAGGTGAAGATTATATGAAATTCAGATTTCAGTGTCCATAAATAAAGTTTTATTAAGATGCAGCCACACCCATCCATTTCCATGTTCTCTGTGGCTGCTTTCATGCTACAGCAGCAGAGGCGAGTACAGTCTAGCTAGAACCCTTGTTATGTGCTTTGGAGAATGTGAATTTGTTCCAGCCTAATTACTGTTTGGGAGGAATTTGATCATAAAGCAAATTTCACATTTATATGCAGTTTTGTCTTTGAGAAACACTAGGTAAAAGCAGAAAACTGTACCCAGCTGAGCTGAGCCAAATGATACACAAAATGTACATACCTCAGACATGTGCTAGTGACACCAGTTCACCTTGCGGGTTGGTACCACACCCACATCTGGTGTTACAAACCGCCTTCCACATCCTTCCAACCTCCACTTCCACAGCAGACTTCAGGTGTTGTTTTTCAAGATAAAGGGGCCGTGTTTATTGCAGTATGTGTTTCTTAACCATTTAATGTGTAAAAGCACTATCTTTCCTTTTTTAAAAAAAGTGTTGTGCCTCAAGCCCCATTTTCCGCATAAGCCCTGTGGTTTTTATTGTGCAATTTTGCATGGTGCAGTGATTTTTAGGAATGCATAGATCACGTTATGAAGCAAAACTGACTGTATCTGGGGCAGATATTTACTCTGGTCCTTTACAGAAAAGGCTTGATGACCCCCTACTTGAGACCACTGATTTCCACCCTCTAGAAATAGGCTTTTGCCCACACTGCCATCCAATCTAAGAAGCCAAAGACAGTTTTATTTCAGAATCTTTATTAAGGTAGCATGATGGTCCTGGGCCACCAGCCTGGACCTTGTGGCCTCGGGAAAGACCTGTGTCAACAGGGCTTGCCTCCCTCTCCAGACAGGGGCCTTGGTCACCTCCAGGTCATCCCTGCTTCATCCCCCAGCCTTGCAGAATGGAGCAGAGGGCCAGAGGGAGAGGAGGGCGTGGCCCCACCCCAGGCTGTAGCAGCTCCTCGGCCACGGCCATGAAGATCCTCTAGTGGTAGGAGAGGGGAGGAATGCAGCAACCACCAGGGTCACCACCACTCAGGGTAGATGGGCCCCACCACACCCTCTTACAGCTGTACTCAAAGCAATTAATAAATTAAGACAACCTCTTCCTTCAGCACTGCCCCTCCACCCCCCAATCACACAGGAGAAGCTGAGCGGAAAGCAAAGCGAGGAGGTTGGTTCCTGCCCCTCGGACAGAGGCCAGGGCCCCTCCCTCTAGGAGCAGCTGAGAGCATGGATTATGCAGGGGCCTCCAAGTGCATTGAGAGGAGATGTCCACTCTTTCTTCTCACATGTGTCTAGAACATGTGAGGGTTCTTCAGAAAGACCCCAATCCAAATGCAGTAACTAGGGAATTCCCTGGCAGTCCAGTGGTTAGGACTCCGTGCTTTCACTGCCGAGGGCCCGGGTTCAACTTTGGCAGTTGAGAACACGAGAGCCCCAGAGATAAGGGGGCCCCCAAAAGGAATGCTGGTACATGTATTTTACATACTTCAATTTCATCTCTGGCCAGCCTGGCCCACCCCCAGCTAGGACCGGGATGGAGCTGAGCTGGTCAGATGCAGGGAGAAGGAGGAGCCTGACTGGCCACCAGCCGCAGCTGGCCAGGCCCCTTAGTGCACACTGCAGGGATAGGTAGGACCCGACCCCTTCGGCTTGCGACAGGCAAGTAGGAAGGAGCCCCCTCGGGCTTCAGCTGTGGCATGGTTCGTTCCTGCAGGCAGGGAGGGGGGTGGCAGTGTCCCCTCCTCTGCTGTTGGTGGCCACTCGAGGGGGCCTCACCAGGGCTACAGGTGGATGGCTGTGACATCTGTGGGAGTGCTGGTCTGGCTGGGCCCCTGGCTGCTGGAGCCCCTGGGGGCTTTGGGCGCTGGGCTGGGGGAGGTCTGGGCGGCTTCCCTGAGGCTCTCCCTGAGGGCAGCTTCAATCTGCTCCTGACAGGCCCGCAGGCAGTCCTGGGAACAAGGGGGAACGGTGAGCAAGGTCCACGTCCCTCCCCCCACAGCATGTGGCAGCAGGTGCTGGAGGACACCTCCCAGCACACAGGGAAGTCTGGAGGTTAGGCCACAGCCCAACCCCAGGAATCAGCTTTCAATTCTCAGAAACTGGCAAGAGGATGTGGCAAGAGGGTGTGAGAGCAGCCCAGCATCTGACACCAAATCCCCCACCCCCACTCCTGCACACCGTTTGGCAAGTAAAGGGTACCCAGGGACAGTGCCCTTCAGCCCACCAAAGACACTTGCTCTTCTCCAGACCAAGGAAGGAGATAAAAGGCCACAGAAGCCCCCAAAGCAGGGCACTTGAAACCAGGAGTGGAGACCAGGGTGGGGGGGGCCGACAGCTCCCTCTGCTGGAGGCTCAGGGAATAGCGCTGCCTCGTGAACTGAGGCCACTTGCCCAGCTGCCCAGCACTCACCACTTCAGTGCCTGTGATCCCTGCCAGCAGCTCTGTGAGCTCATCCCCAGATGTGGAGCAGGCACCCAGGCCTTGCACTGCAGCTCCAATGCTTCCCGTGGCAATCATGGATGGCGGGTACATGGCAAAGGTGTAATCTTGGAAAGAAAGAGGGGACCATGAGGCAAGGGTGGTTTCAAGGATACCAACCAGCACGCACCTTCTATTACCCAGAAAGTGCCAGGCCATATGAATAGAGCAGGGGTCATCTTGAAAACCCCAGCAGCGAGTGGTGTCAGATAGCAGCAGGGGAGAAAGGCAGGAAAGGGGCTCTTTCCTGGAGAGGGTCAGATCCAGGGTGGTCTGTAAGTGATCCTGGCCAGGGACCAGGGAGTGAATGCATCTCTTCCTGGCGTGGACACAAAACTAGGGTTAAGAGACCTGGTTTCTGCTCTCAACTTAGTCACTGTAAGACCCTGGGCAAGTCACTTCTCTCTAAGCTCTCAGTGACCCACCTACATACTTGGGGGGTGGGGGGGTGGTCTCTTGAGATCCCATACAGCTCTGCTGCTTTTCTGTATTGAGACTGGGGGTTCAGAGGGAATGGAATTTTCACAAATAAATTTTGAGAAGAAATTTAAGAAACCAGAAATCTGTTCAAGATTTCAGTTCAAGAAACCAGAATCTCCTGGTTACCGCTCAGCACCCTTCCAAGTCTTCTGATTTCCCTGGCTTGGTAAAAATGTGTGTAGGACTCTTACCTGTAGCACAGAGGGCCAAAAAAGTCTGGGCGTGCTTCTTGACCAAGGCCTGTCGGTCACGGGGCAGAGAGAGCCGGTGCAGAATCAGGGCCAGGAAATCATGGGCAATCACGGCGGCCAGGTCCCACTTGAGCTTCCCCAGGACCAGCACCTCCCAGTCCTGGAGGTTGAGGAAGAGGGTAGGGTCAGTGGCTAAAGAGAGGAAGGGGAGGGAGTAAAGCAGAGTTCTCACAGGGAGGGAAGCCCATCACACTTGAAGGTCAGGACCCCAGTTCTGCTTTTGAATTTAAGGACTGGTACTGTGGCAGGGAAGAGGTGGGGGGCATTTGCTTTGAGCCCTATTGATCACTTCCTAGATGCCAGAACTACATGCTTTACATGAATTATCTCGTTTAATCCTGCTGGGTTATCTTTTGGGATCCAGTAAGCCAGACCTTCTCCTGACTTCCTGCAAGGCTCTGAGCACTTCTCCAGCCAGGGTTGAAAGAAAAGACTGCAGCAGCAGATACCACCACCATCACCATGAACTTGAGCCTCCTCTGGCATGAAGCAGAAAGATTCTCCATAATCCCAAGGATCTGTGAAAGGGGAGATCACTAGCCTGCCCCCAACTCAGCATCCCAGCCAAGTCCACACCTCTTGAAGCAACTGGGGTGAGCATGAGGCCACACCTCCTGTAACACAGCCACTGAGCCAACCCTGAGGTTCCTCATAGTGGAGGTTGCCCAACCCAACCCACATCCCCTTGGTGGGACATTGGGGTGTGGGGCTGAGATAGAGCACCCCACTCTACCTCTTTGGCTGGAACCCATAGTGCCTAGTACCATTTGAGTCTTAGGAAGAGAAGTGGAGGCCAAGCCAAACAGGATGGGTCCAGATGATCCCTAAGGGATCAAACCATCTCTCTGCCTGCCCTAGCCTCTATACCACTGCTAGGTCCTGGAGGGAGGCTGGGAGCCCCACCCCAATCCACTCATCTGGGGTTCCCAGCCTTGGCCCCATTTCTGAGTTGCACATATGAGGATTTCTTCATTGTTTTATCTCAGGAAGGAACTCATGGGTTTGACCCTTTACTGAGGTAGAAATGGCAACCCCATCCAACCTCTTTTAGGCCCCCTGTCACAGCTATCCCTCTCCTGGCCCCCACCTAGGTGTCATCCTCTTGAACCTCTCACAGAGCCCCACAGAAAACAGCCTGGCCTAGAGCGGGAAGAAGTTGGGCAGAGAAGCTAGCATTCTACTCCCGGTGCCTGTCCCAGTGGTCAAACTCCTAACTCAGAAGTGAGCAGAGGGGCTTCCCTGGTGGTGCAGTGGTTAAGAATGCGCCTGCCAATGCAGGGGACACGGGTTTGAGCCCTGGTCTGGGAAGATCCCACATGCCACGGAGCAACTAAGCCCGTGTGCTCTAGTGCCCTCGAGCCACAACTACTGAGCCCGCGTGCCTAGAGCCCGTGCTCTGCACCAAGAGAAGCCACCGCAATGAGAAGCCTGTGCACCGCAAGGAAGAGTAACTCCTGCTCGCCGCGACTACAGAAAGCCCACATGTGGCAACGAAGACCCAATGCAGCCTAATTAATTAATTAATTAATTAATTTTTTAAAAGAAACCTTTAGGGAAAAAAAAGAACAGAACATAAAGCACCTAGCATCCAAGGAAACATCTAGAAGGCAACCTGGAGTGGGGCTTTCCCTGTGGGGAGGCATAGGGTCATGTGTGAGGGCGGGTAGCCACCTTACCCTGTATCGGCAGCCCCTGAGAATCTCAGCCCTCACTTGGCCGAGAACACACCCCTGGCAGCTTCCATCACATCCCTAACCTCTTAGGCCACCTGAGTGCTAGAACATCCAAATTCTCCTCAGCCTCAGTGCAATGCTGAGGCAGGACCTTTCCTTTTCTGGGCCCCAACCTCCTCTGTGGCACGAGGATTTGGACTGACTGGAGCTCTCTGAGGTCCCTTCCAACTCTGACCTTCTAGGAAGTCATCAATCGGCACACTCCACCCCACAGCTCAGGCATGGGGAGGACTTTTGGCCTGTTCTGAAAAACTCTCCTCACATAAAGGCACACACCCCATCCTAATCTTTTCACAAAAAGGAAGTCCCCTTCTACCTTCTAGCCTAAACCCCTCCAAACACATCTTGCTCATTAGCCCTGAAAACTAGCTCCACCTTTAGACTTGCCAAAAACTACCAGATTCATCACAAAGAGCTGTGGGGCCTCCCGGATTCCCAACTCCGGCCTCCTACTCCCATCTCCGAGAGCTACTTGGCAGGAAGAGGAATCCCGTTCCTCGACAAGCAGCACTCGGGGGCCCCAGTACCCTGGCTTCTTGGCCAGCCAATCACAGCAGCCTGCACGCTGCCCTCCTCCCCGGGAGATGGGGCCCAGAGACTCCTCTCCGGGTCAAGAGAAGACTGGGCCGCTGTAGAGCAAGGTGGAGGAAGGTGCCAGCTCACCCCTCTCCCCCCACCCCCGCCCCTCGGGAGACGATCTGCACGCCCTAAATAACCTCTTCCAGATCCAAGCAGCTCCCCCACCTCCTCTCCAGGCTCAGTGGGGAAAGAGAACCGGTGTCTCCCCTGTCCTGCCTCGGGAAGAGCCCAGCCCAAGTTCCCAGCAAGAGGCCCAGGGAGCCACTTCCCAAACCACAGGAGTGACAGCAGCTCCCCACAGTGTTATGAAAGACCTTGGTCAGAGTGGGTGGGCCAGGGGACAGGGCATCATTATCACATCGGAAGCAGCTGCAGCTCAGCCCCAGTCTGTGCCTCAGCTCTGGCCTTTGGCTAAAGAGGAAAAGAAGAGATGATTCCACAGGCCTGAAGCAGCTGCTCAAGTTTCCCAGAGTGAGGCTAGCGAACGGAGAATTAGGAAGGAGCTGTTTCTCCTGGGATATAAAAGGAAGGAAAGAAGGTGGGATGAAACGCCTTGGCCCTTCCTTACAGCAACCCTGGCTATAATCTGCTCTGGGAGGCTCTTCGATCACAAAGTCCACACACTGGGATAAAGACTCAACCAGGGCGGCCCCCCTCCCCCACATGAAGCACATTCCACTCCCCCACTCCAGGGGGGTTGTGTAGGCATGTCCTGCTGCTGCCAATAAATAACTCATGGTGGCTGTGTAAACCCAGAGGCAAAGTACTAGTGAGTGTAGACATGCTGTTTGACTTGTTGCTATCTGGGGGAAAGACCAGGAAGGAGTGGCACCCGCTGGAGGTCAGGAGAAGGGGTTTGGTTCATGCTGGCAGCGCAAGCCTGGGCTAGGAGCTACCCTGACCATCACACCACACTGTCCCATCTCATCAAAAAAAAAAAAAAAAAAAAGCCTCTGCTACCCTCCCCAGGGACAGAAAGCCTCTTGAGGGTCTTAGCTTTCCTTTTCCTGGTAAGTCAGGAGGCAGTATGTGTTGGGGGGAGGGGAGGATTATGCACGCACCCGCAGCTGGCGGGGAGAGACAGAGTGGTCGGTGTAGATGCACAGTTTTTCGATGGTCAGGGGCGTAGTCTCGCGCAGCTTGGAGGCCAGCAGCATGCAGACCGCACCCAGGAGCTGCAACTGCGCCTTGCGGGTGGGGACGCAGGACAGGTAGCGATCCAGGTAGTTCATGGCCAGGGGGAAGACTTCCTCCTCACAGCGCTGCTCCTCACACACCTGGGGGAGGGCGCACAGTCACTTCTGGGGCAGAGGCAAAGGAAACGCAGCAGCACTAAAGGGGGGGGGGGCGGCGCGCTGAAGGGAAGTGGAATAGGGAGCAAGAATCGGGAGGGGGTAGGTGTAATTACAGTGACAAGGACTAATACGCAGGATGCGCCTTCCCCAAGGTGTCGTCCCCACTCCACTTCCTCTGCGGTGCCTCCTTCCCCCCGAGGGTGGGGGGAAGCGGGGTACGCCAGAGGCTCCCTCCCTTAGGATTCCAAACTGAGACTGCCCCCCCCACCAATACCGAGCCACCAATACCGAGGGTGAGAGGGGACGGAAGAGTCACCCACGGGAGCCAGAGAACTGGGACCTTAAACCCCATTACCGCCACCCAGTGCACACACCCAAAGGGAAGGGAGGAGACGCCAGCGGCTGCCTCCCGCACTTTTCATTTCCCTGACTGCCGGAACAGCGCGCCACCCCACCGCCTTCCCCGCCAGAACCCCGCGACACACAGGAACCGGCTCTGCGGCGGGGGCGGCCGAGCCCAGGGTTTTCCAGGCGCGCTCTCCCTAGAAGACCGGGCGGGGGAGCGAGGCGGGAGACGCTGAGAGAAGCCGGAGGGGAGAGGGTGGCCCTTGTCCCGCTTTCCCGGCCCGAAGAGAGGGTTACTTGGGGTGCCAAACAACTGGCGGGCAAAGTCAGGGTTGGAGAAGAGAAAGAAAGGGACACCAGGGAGGCAGCCGGGTAAGGTGCCCGAGTGAAAGGAGTGAAAGGCCAGGCCCCGGGGATCTGCGCCACAGAAACATCTTGCTGATTGTTGTTGGGACCAGGATGTCCCGACAGGGCGGCCCCGGGATGTCCGGAGCTGGGGACGCCGGGGTGGCGGGGGAGGGGAGACCCTCCGGGAGGTACCTCCAGCATCCAGTACGCCAGCATCTTCCGCATGTGCGGCTTGATCTCCCTCTGCACACACTGGAAGTAAGAGGCGCGGGGCACGTAGCGCTCTTCCAGGCGGAGCAAGCTCTGCAGGACACGCTGGTCCCCCAGCAGCCGCGGGTCCGGCCCGGCCCGGGGCGCGTGCCGGGTGCCCTCGCAGCACAGGAGCTCCATACTCGGGCAGCGCACGGGCAGGGCGGGAGTGCGGGCTTGCGAGCCAGAACGCAGGCGGCGGGCCGGAGAGCGCGGGGCGCGGGTCTAGTGCTGGCGCTGGCACTGCGCGGCGGAGCCTCAGCCCGCCCCCGCCGCCGCGCGCGCCGCTTCCCTGACAGGCGCCCCGCCCCTCGCGACCGAGTAGCAACCGTGGAATGCTCGGACGTCGCGACGTTCCAGGGGGCGGGGCCTCCGGCGCCCAGACGGAAAGGGCTGGCGGGCGCTCCCCCTCCCCCCGGGCGGCCGCATTGGTCCGCGGGGCGCGGGCCGGCCCGCTTCCGGGCGCTCCGGGTCCTTCTGACCACCCGGTGGAGAGAAGTACTTTCGAGGTGGGCCTCTTCCCCACCTCCGAGCCCTCCCATTTCGCTTCTCCGACTCCAGTCGCCCAGGAAGAACTTTTCTCCAAAATTTATTCATTCATTCGTCAAACCGTGCTTCGCCCTTCGCTGCTTGCTCTAGGGAATATAAATAATAATAAAATAGCTAGTTCTTAGTGAAGAGTGTTCTAAGCACTTATTAAATCTTCACGAAAAAGCTATGAGTTAAGTCATACTGATTCTAAAGTTGAGAAAACTGAAGTACAGTAACTATAATAATAGTTCGTCTTTGGCAGAGCTAGGATTGGGAAGCTGACGATCTGGCTCTAGAATCTGTGCTCTACACCATTGCTACTTAAACTGATCCCCAGACCAGCAACATCTTCATCGCCTGAGGGCTGGTTAGAAATGCAGACCCTCAGGCCCATCCCTGACCTGCTGGATCAAAATCTGCATTTCAACAAGATCCCTGGTGATTCCTGTGCATATTAAAGTGTGAGAAGAGATAGTCTAAATCAGCACATTTTAGAAATACAACAGGGCGGAAAGGCCATGGCTTCAAGGCCTCACCTTGTCATTAAGTTGGCCGTGTGGCCTTGGACAAACCCTGAAGTTCGCCTTAGTTTCTTTTTGAGGAAAGCATGGGCAGAGAAACTAGCTCCTTTTTTTTTCTAATCAATATATATATTTTTTAATGTTTCTTTTTTAAAAAATAAATTTATCTGTTTTTGGCTGCATTGGATCTTTGTTGCTGTGCACGGGCTTTCTCTAGTTAGCAGAGAGAGGGGGCTGGCTTCTCACTGCAGTGGCTTCTTTTGTTGCGGAGCACAGGCTCTAGGCGCGCGGGCTCAGTAGTTGTGGCTCGCGGGCTTAGTTGCTCCCCAGCATGTGGGATCTTCCTGGACCAGGGCTCGAACCTGTGTCCTCTGCATTGGCAGGTGGATTCTTAACAACTGCGCCACCATGGAAGTCCAAAACTAGCTCCTTTTTGGAGGAGTTTCTTGCTCAAACTCTATATAAAATCTTCCAGTTGACATTTCTTCTACCTCCCAAACTTTGGGACTTTGCAGTTTGTCCAAAGCTGGATTCCGCATGACCAGGAGCCAAACCACAAGACTCCAGTAATGCTCCAAATGGGAGGAGGCCTTGGGGATCCCTGCCTCTCCTGGGGTCCTCCAAGGAGAGGAGACACTAAGGAATCAAGTTACTAGAGAAATGACACCCTGTAGAAGAGGCAAGCTCTGCGTTAAGCATTTTCTCAATGAATTGTTCTTTTTTATATAATAATTTTTTGTTGTTTTCATATCATGGAAATATTCATCTGCATTGTAGAAAACTTAGAAAATACTGATAAGTCACACAAAAAAGGAAATAATAATTACTCACAATTGCACCATCCAGATAACCCTTTAAAATGTCAATGTTTATTTTTCTAAAATTATTCTCTGAATAAACACATATATTTTTTAAAATGAGATCATTCTGCAAACAGTTTTGTAAGCTGGTTTTTTTCACTAAAAAGTATACTGTCAACACATTTTCCATCTCATTGAATATTCTACAACATATTTTTAATGACTTCCTAGTATGCCATTGAGTGAATATATCATAATGTATTTCACCAAACCTGTATTGTTGGCAATTTAGATAGTTTCTAGTTCTTCTCTATTAGAAATAATACTGTAAAATATTTTTGTGGTAATATCTTTGTGCACACTCATGATTATTTCTAGAAGTGAATTAATTTCTAGAAGTGGAATTTCTCAATCTGAGGTTATGAAACATTCTAAGGCTTTTGATACAGTTCTTATTACCAAATTTCCCTGCTGAAAGTCTGAACCAATCTAATGAACAAACATTAGATATCTATTTAAAAAAAAAAAAGCACCTCTACCAACTAGCGAGATGAAAAGGGGTTTATTAGTAATCTGCATAAATTTTAAAATTCAACAGCTCTTGTTTGTGTCAGCGTGAATGTGTGCTGTGTACCTTGTCTGATCTTGCAAGTCGTCTACTCTCTTCAAAAAGACAAACAAGAAGTTCCTTTAGTTAACTAATCATTGCATTGCACTCTTTTGTTAAAGAGAACAATGAATCTAAAATGATAAAGATTAGATATGAAGTTATGGGGAGGCAAATATGTTGAAGTGTAAAGGGCTTTTAGGGGGACTAAAAAATGTAGCTTTTGAAGTTAAGTACATAACCAGAAACCAGATCTGTCCTGAAGGAAGATGTTTCTTTACTTTCAGAATTATTGAGTAGGACTGTTCAGTTAAGAAGATTGTGCATCTTTGATGAGACAGTAAATCACCAGTATTTTTTATTTTTTCAGAAGTATATTATCATTTCCCCCCATTTTACAGAAAGGGAAACCCGTACTCAGAGTGGCTAAATAATTTGCCCAAGGTCACAAAGCTAATAAGTGGTAGAGGCATGATTCAACCTAGGGAGTCCGGCTGCAGAATTCATGCTCTTAACTACTTTATTCTACTGCCTCTTGTGCTCCTTCATGAGTGCGAATTGACTTATTAGTTGTTGATTTACTGAGGAAGGGAAACACCTGCACCCTGGGGAAGGTGGCTGCTGGTGAGCAGGGCCTTTTGAAGGATACCTCTGCCTCGCCTCTAGCTGGGACTGCCATACCCAGAGCAGAGTCTTCCTGGGCCTCCAGGCCAAGGTCAGCTACAAGCCGGCTGTCCTCCAAGGAGGCAGGTGAGCTCAACACAGCGCCAAGGCAGAAGAGTTTCTGGAGGGCTGGCTGATCTGCTTGGGAACTTCACCAAGCACCTCCACCTCAAAGAAATAGGGGCTCCCCTTGTTTTTTTCATAAAAGAAGAAAAAAAAAAAAGACAAAGCACCGACCAGGGCCAATATGGGGAGGAGTTTCTGCCCAGGTGCATTCAATTAGAAAAAGTTGCTCAATGAAATGGCAAATTAGAGGGGTGGGAATGGAATGTCACAGGCCAGATGAAAAGCCCCAAGGAGGAAGGATGCAATGCTTTCTTCCTCTTCTTCCTTCTCCCACTCCTCCTCCTCTTCAGCATTGAAATGTCCCCATTTGAGAACTGAGGGGGTGAACAAGGTGATGGGTGAGGCCCATCACCCCACAGGCTACATTCTATAGCTGTTACCTTCAGACCCATTGAGATGACAGGGGGAGGCAAGGCAGCCTGGCTGGGGGGCTGGGGCAAGGCTGCGGGGTCAGGCTGCTTGTGTTCAAAGCCTGGCTCCACCGTTTCCTCTTTTGTCCAATGAAGATACTAATAGTTCTACCCCGCAGAGGGGTTCTGAGGACTAACCAGGCAGAAAGCATCTTGCCGGTGGCTGGCCCATATGAGCATTCAAAGATGGTAGTTTTGCTGTTGTTGCTGTTCCCTCTCTCAAGGAGTACCCTTTCTCCTATGAACATACACCCAGAACCCCTCAGAGAAAAGCAAAATTTGAGGACCAGAAGCCCTCCTTCTGGAATGGCAGCTCCAACAAACTTAGATGATCCAGCTCACAGTGTGAAGTACATGGTCAGGGGGTTGGTGGTGAACACTGCAGGGCCCGGGGCCACACTGCTCTGTCACTCCACCCTCCCTGGCTGTGTGACTTTGGGCAAATTATACCACCTCTCTGTGCCTCAGTTTCCTTTTCTGAAAATGCGAATGATAGTAATGAAACCGTGCTTATGTTGCAGGGTTTCGTTGCTAAGCAAGGCTGCTCAGTTTTGCAACCGTGCTTTCTTGAGTGATTATTAACTTACAGGGGTCTCCCATACTTTTTTCTTTACTTACAATCCCCTAGTGGAATTAACTATCAGTAATCCCTCCCCTAAGAGTGGTTGCGAGGATGAAATGCACTCATTCATGTCAAACACACAGAACAGTGCCTGGCATATGGTGAGCCATTAAAAAAAACAGTTCATTGTGACTGGAATTTACAGGCACAAATTTCTTTATCTATAGGGACTATTTATGATAATAAATGTAATACGATGGATGTGGAGGCACCTGGAAAATAAAAAATGCCAGGGATTACTGTAGTGGTGGGAAAGATTTGGCAAATTCTTTGCTTCAGAAAGGATGAAGACGACAAGGGTTCTAGTCAATGAAACAGTCCAGTATATGAAAAGCAGTCTGACATGCCTTTATCGGATTCCTAGTTTTCTGAGAACTGGAGAAACTTATATGAATACTATTTCCCCTCAAATTTTTACTTGGAAATATTTCAAAACTACAGGAAAACTGCAAGAATAGCACAGTGACCACTAACACACCCTTCACCTAAATTCCTATGTGTATTTTGCTGAACTATTTGAGACCTAATTACAGACATCATGACTCCTTACCCCTACGTTTTTCAGCCTGTGTCTCCTAAGACTGAAACAGTCTCCCAGTAACCATGAAACAATGATCCCAATTAGAAATTGCATACTAATACAATACCACAAACAATCTACATACAAAGGTCCCCAGTTGTTCCAGTAATGGTCTTTCACAGCTTTTTGCTTTCTCAACCCAAGATCCATTCGAGGATTGTGTTTGCATTGTTACCTCTTTAATCTCCTTTACTCTAGAAGAGTTCCTCACCCTTTTTAAAAAAAGTCTTTGATGGACTTCCCTGGTGGTCCAATGGTTAAGACTCTGTGCTTCCACTGAAGGGGGCACGGGTTTGATCCCTGATGAGGGAACTAAGATCCCACATGCCGTGCGGTGTGGCCAAAAAAAAAAAAAGTCTCTGATAACACTGGTATTTTGGAAAGCCAATTGTTTTAATTAAGCATTAAACCAAACTGAACAACATTTTTTTTTTTTAGGATTCAGGAGACACTTCAGGGCTTACAGTAATCCAGGTCACTATTTTCAGCATCTGTTGTAAAATATTTCAGATCAGTAATCTCCAAAAGTTTTTGTTCATCCATTCCTCAGTAAAAACTGAGCATACTCTTCCAATGGATACAGAATACTTAATTTATAAACTATGTCCAAACCTGCTACTCTAACATATTATGTACATTATAGAACATACGAAGAAAATTTAAAGAGTAAGACAAAAATATATAGAATAGAATTTTTCACATTTTCTTCCCACTCTACAGTGGAATGTCTTACACCCAGTGTTCGCCATTATTTGTCTATCCAGCTCCCAAGACAGGTTTCACTATCGATCAAGAAACTCTTTCCCAATGAGCCTGAATGGGCCTTAAAAATGTTAACACCGGGGATGTCTCTTGCGGCGCAGTGGTTAAGAATCTGCCTGCCAATGCAGGGGATACGGGTTCCAGCCCTGGTCTGGGAAGATCCCACATGCCGCAGAGCAACTAAGCCCATGGAACACAACTACTGAGCCTGTGCGTCTGGAGCCTGCGCTCCACAACGGGAGAGGCCGTGAGAGTGAGAGGCCCGCGCACCGCAGTGAAGAGTGGCCCCCGCTCTCCGCAACTGGAGAAAGCCCTCGCACAGAAACGAAGACCCAACGCAGCCAAAACTAAATAAATAAATTTATTTTCAAAAAATGTTAACACCGAGGACTTCCCTGGTGGTTAAGTGGTTAATAATCCGCCTGCCAATGCAGGGGACACGGGTTCAAGCCCTGGTCCGGGAAAATCCCACATGCCGCGGAGCACCTAAGCCCATGCGCCACAACAACTGAGCCTGTGCTTTAGAGCCTACGAGCCACAACTCCTGAGCCCGCGTGCTGCAACTACTGAAGCCCACGCGTCTAGAGCCCGTGTTCCGCAACAAGAGAAGCCACCGCAATGAGAAGCCCGCGCACCGCAACAAAGAGTAGTCCCCGCTGGACGCAGCCAGAGAAAACCCGCGTGCAGCAACAAAGACCCAATGCAGCCAAAAATAAATAAACAAATAAATTTATTTCTTTTAAAAAATGTTAACACCGGGACTTCCCTGGTGGTGCAGTGGTTAAGACTCAGCGCTCCAATGCGTGGGGCTCAGGTTCGATCCCTGGCCGGGAACTGGATCCCACATGCATGCCGCAGCTAAGGAGCCCATGTGTTGCAACTAAGGAGCCTGCCTGCCGCAACTAAGACCCAGTGCAACCGAATAAATAAATAATTTTTAAAATAATTTTTAAAAAATGTCAACACAGCACTCTGGACAGGGCTACCAAAACAGAGCGGGCACGTGAGTTGACCTGTTTTCTGTTTCTGTTTTAAACAGGAGGCTGCCTTCTCGGCAACTCCACACGGATGTCCAATAGGCACCTTCAGACTCAACTTCTCCAAAACGGATATCCTAAGCTTTCCCTCAACAAACCTGCTCCTCCCACCAGCTTCCCCATATCAGCACATGGCAACTCCATCCTTCCAACTGCTCAGGCCAAAACACTTGGTGTCATTCTTGACTCTGCTCTTTCAAATCCCACATCCATCCATCAGCAGAGCATGGAACATCTACTTTCAAAATATCTCCAGAATCCACCCTCTTTTCTTCTCTTCCTCTGCTACCTCCCTGGTCCAAATTCAATTCTTCTTTGTCCTGACTTATCTCCCACATCCAACACATCACCCATTTCTGATTGGTTCTATGTCCAAAAGACAGCTCCAATCTTTGCCTTTTCTCTATTTCTACTGCTACCACCCTAGCCTAAGCAGCAGCATCTGTTGCTTGGATTGGGGTGGTGGCCTCCTGATGGGTATCACTGGTCCACCCTTGCCCCATCCAGTCTAGTCTCAACCCCCTAGGGCTCTCCATTCACTCACGTGATTATCTCTCACTCACTCTGCTCTGGCCACACTGGTCTCCTTGTTACTCTTGGAACATACCAGGTGTACATGTCCCCTTTGTATTTGCTGTTCCATCTGCCTGCAGTGTTCTGCCCCTTGATGTCCCCAAAGCCCCTCCCTTACTGCCTTTGGTCTTTAACTCAGTCACATTTCTCATATAGCCTTTTATATATATATATATATATATATATATATATATTTTTTTTTTGCGTTACGCAGGCCTCTCACTGCTGTGGCCTCTCCTGTTGCAGAGCACAGGCTCTGGATGTGCAGGCTCAGTGGCCATGGCTCACGGGCCCAGCCGTTCCGCGGCATGTGGGATCTTCCCAGACCGGAGCACGAACCCGCGTCCCCTGCATTGGCAGGCGGACTCCCAACCACTGTTCCACCAGGGAAGCCCCATCATATAGCCTTTTCTGGCCATCCTACCCCAACCCTGATTCTCCCTAGGCCCTTTCACCGCTTTATTTTTCTGCTTACCACTAATCACTAACATACACTATACTCTACCTCCACGTTCTGTTTATAGTTTGTCCGCTCCCTCATCACCCCACCGAAACCAAATGGTGCCTGGTACATAGTAAGTGTTCAAAACATCTTTTTTGCATGAATGAATGGATGCATGAATGAGACAGACTGGATGTGGGAAAAACACCAGCACAAGTTGCATGATAAATGGCAACTCACTCGTGGTCAGTGAGGAGCTCTGGAGCACAGGGCCAGTGGGGAGGGGTGGGGCTGGGCACAGTGGACAGCATGTGTTTCCCCCACAAAGCCAGGAGGCTCTGCTTAGCCCCAGCCTTTTGCTACACCATGGTAAGGAGCCATCCAATTCCTTTAGTTTTCAAGGACACACATGCTCTATGGGCTGGATCTGATGGGCAGGGAGCCGTTTGCAATCTCTAGTCCGTACGTTGCTTGTGAAAAGAAACCTCAGGTACTGGCCTGAACCTGTCAAGTCTCTCCTTATCATAAAGTTAGAAGACAGCCTATATAGTCACAGCCTACAAGACAGCCTATATATTCATGTGCTTTTTCTCCCTTGTTCTGGCTGCCAGGGTTCTGAATAAATGAGATCTTCCTGTTTGATATTCCTGTTCCATAGCTAAGGGTGAGGTGAGATCTGGGCCTCAGGTTTGGATGGGTAACTTGCTACAGCGAAACACCTGGCAAAGAGAGACTGGTCTTTGGACTTCCAGCTGGGAAGCAAGGAAGCCAGTATTCTTCATTCTAGGCACGAGATAGCCCTGCACCAGCTTTAGCATCACGAAAAGTAAGAGAGGCTCTGGAGTTAGGTTGCCATTTGCCGGTTGTGTGATCTTGGCCAGGTTACTTAACTTCTCTGTCCTAGGCTTCTCATCTGCAAAATGGGGATAGTAACAGCACATACCTCATAGGGTGGGTGCAAGGATTAATACAGGGAAAGTACCTACAACAGCCCCAGGCTCATAGTAAGTGCTCAATAAAGGTAGCAGTGATCTTTAACAATCCACACTTACTGGAACATGCTGGACCCGAGTCAGAGATGAGAAGCCTCCGTTTTAAGAGCCTCCAGTCTGGACTGGATGACTATGGTGATCCTGCATCATGGAGAATCCCAAGATGTCATTAGGACAGAAGACTTATTTACCTGGGCATCTGCAACCCCCACCCGAGGCAGGCAGGGTGATCTGTGTGTGACCGGCAGGGTGGGCTGCAGTGGGAGTGGTGGTCCTGGGCACCTGAGTTCCATGAGGCAGCCTATGGTGGAAGAAGTGGGACTGAAGGAGCTCAGAGGGTACATGGGGGCATCAGAGGGCAGAGACAGGAAGGGGGCACCCAGAGAAAGTTTAGCTCCCAACTGTGGGGTCCCTACCCACAGTTGGGAATTTTAGGCAGTAATAATAGAGGTAGATCCCACTTGTACAGCACCTTCTCTTAGCCAGGCACTGAGAGCTTTACCAATTCACTCTAAGAGGCACAGGTGCTATTATTACCCTCCTATAACAGATGGGAAGAGAGAGACACAGGGAAGCTAGGTAACACCCAACACCAGACAGCAAGCAAGTGGTTGTCTTAGTTTGGGCTCCCCAGAAGCCGACTCTGAGACAAGGATTCAAGTGAAGTAATGTACCTGGGAGGTGATTCCAGGAAGCACCTGAAAGAGTGGGGAAATGAGACCCGAGAGGAAGGAAGCCGGTAAAGAATGCATCATTGGGTCAGTTACCACTGTAGGGTAGTGGCACTCAGTCCTTCTGGGAACTCTGGTAGATGATGAAAAGCCCATGCCTTGGGGGACCTGCTCCTGAGGGGCGGGGCAAGGGAACAGGGACACCTGTCCATCAACTCCTAACAGCCATGGTTGAGGGCTGCTGGGGATGGAGGTGGGTCTGGAATTAAGCACCAGCACTTCCAGCTTTCCTGGGTGGCGGTGGGCATGGCACTGGGGGCCGACAGCCAGAACAGCCATCAGGCAAAGTCGCAAGGCTGGGGCTTGGAGGGGGCCTGCTGCACCCTAAAATGTGAGGTCCACGGGCATCTGGGTAGAGAGCGTGTGCTACTTCGTCACAGGTGGGATTCAAATGCAGGCGCCAGGGCAGGAGTTCTAATCCTGAATAAAAATACTTTTAACAGTTTTGCGCTCATTCGAAAGTTGTATGTGTACCAGAACATCAAACCTGGAGCTTTACCAAGCTTCCTTTTTTATTTTTAAAAATTTATTTATGTTATCTATTTGTTTTTGGCTGTGTTCAGTCTTTGCTGCTGTGCATGGGCTTTCTCTAGTTGTGGTGAGCAGGGGCTACTCTCCATTGCAGTGCACGGGCTTCTCATTGCAGTGGTTTCTCTTGTTGCGGAGCATGGGCGCCGGGCACGCAGGCTTCTGTAGTTGCAGCACATGCGCTCAGTAGTTGTGGCACATGGGCTCAGCAGTTGTGGCTCGCAGGCTTTAGAGCGCAGGCTCAGTAGTTGTGGCGTATGGGTTTAGTTGCTCCGCGGCATGTGGGATCTTCAGGTACCAGGGCTCGAACCCGTTCCCCTGCACTGGCAGGTGGATTCTTAACCAGTGTGCCAACAGGGGAGTCCTATCAAGCTTCCTTCTAAGATACATTTTTTAATGAAAAACTGTTAATTTTGAAAATATGAAGTAGACAATAGCAGAGGACGCACATGGATGTGGCAACTGTGAGGACAGCATGTAAATGACAGACAGTTGGGAATTCATGGAAGAGGAATAAAAGGGCAGAGTTTTGGGGAATTCCCTGGCGGTCCAGTGGTTAGGACCCCATGCTTCCACTGCAGGGGGCTTGCGTTTGATCCCTGATCAGGGACTAAGATCCCGCATGCCTCGTGATGTGGCCAAAAAAACCCCAAAAGGCAGAGTTTTGAATCTGAAGACCTCAATTTAAGTCCCAGGACCCGGCTCTGTACCAGCTATAAACACAGAACCAAGCAAGCACCTCAACTCTGGGAGCCTGTTTCCCCATCTATAAAAGAGGATAACAAGAGCCCCAAATGCTTAGAGAATGGTTCTGAGACCAGATGTGATCATGCACAAGATAAAAAGCGTGAAGTAAACTGTGAAGTGCTAGGCAAATCTAAGGAGTGATTCCAAGGAATACTGTGGACAACAAGTAGGGATGGGGAATCCTACTCTGCCCTGCTTTGTGCCACCCCCAAAGTCCCCACTATCACCACCCCAACTTCGGCCTTGCAAACAGAACCCAGATTTTGTTGTGGTATCAGATGGTTGTTTCAGGGGAGGCCCGACACTCCCGTCTCAGAGTTTGAACCTAAACTCTTCCAAATCAAATCATGATAATTCCACAGCTGGTTTAGGAATGGGCAGTTGTCATATTCTGGCCATAAGGTGTGAAGTAAGTCCTCTAAGGGGGAGTCAGTCAGTGGGGTGCAAGAGAAAAAGATTCATGTCTGCCTCAGGTGAGAATGGAGTAAGATGTGCTAATATTTATCGGATGCTTACTATGTGCACTATTCTAAGAGTTTAAAAAACTAATTCATTCAATCTATATAACATTAAACTTATGAGGTAAAGCACTACTATCATTCCATCTGACAGAGAGGTTAAGCAATTTACCCAACATCAGATAGCTATGGGATCTGAAACCAGGTTTGGCTACAGAACCCACACTCTTAACCATGTTGCTGTGATGCCCGGAGTAGCTGCACCCATCTTGCAATAATGAGAGGAGCTGACACCTGAGAATGACAGCTGAAAGATCAGAACAAATTTCCCTCCTTGATGTTGTTGAGCAGCTGAATTAACCAATCTTGGAACCACCTACCTATGGGCTTTTTGTGATGTGTGAGATAGTGTATTTTCCTTATTGTTTAAGCTACTTTCACTCCCCAAATAAAAGTTCCTTTCTCTACTATCACCCACCTGATAGGACAGCCTTCGATAGGCAAAGAACTCCACCAGACATTCAAGAAAACAGTAATTTCAATCTTATGCAGACTCTTGCAGAGAATGTAAGAAGAAGGTTCACATCTCAACTCATTTTTAGTGTAACTTTGATTCCAAAACCCAACGAGTACAAAATGAGAAAAGAAAATTACACTTATGAACATAAATGTAAAATCCTAAGCAAGGGACATCCCTGGTGGTGCAGTGGTTAAGAATCCGCCTGCCAATGCAGGGGACACGGGTTCGAGCCCTGGTCTGGGAAAATCCCACATGCTGCGGAGCAACTAAGCCCGTGCGCCACAACTACTAAGCCCATGTGCCACAACTACTGAGCCTGCGCTCTAGAGACTGCAAGCCACAACTACTGAGCCCGTGCACCTAGAGCCCGTGCTCCGCAACAAGGGAAGCCACCGCAATGAGAAGCCTGTGCACTGCAACGAAGAGTAGCCCTCACTCGCCACAACTAGAGAAAGCCCGCGCATAGCAACGAAGACCCAACGCAGCCAAAAATAAATAAATAAAATAAATAAATTTATTTTTAAAAAATCCTAAGCAAGATATTAGCAAACTGACTCCAGCAATATATAAAAAGGGCAATATGTTATTGACTTTATACCAAAAATGCATGGTAGGAGCTTCCCTGGTGGTGCAGTGGTTGAGAATACGCCTGCCAATGCAGGGGACATGGGTTCTATACCTGGTCTGGGAAGATCCCACATACCGCAGAGCAATTAAGCCCGTGCGCCACAACTACTGAGCCTGCGCTCTAGAGACTGCAAGCCACAACTACTGAGCCTGTGAGCTGCAGCTACTGAAGCCAGCGCGCCTAGAGCCCGTGCTCCACAAGAGAAGCCACTGCAATGAGAAGCCTGTGCACCTCAACAAAGAGTAGCCCCCACTCGCCGCAACTAGAGAAAGCCCTTGTGCAGCAACGAAGACCCAACACAGCCAAAATAAATAAATAAGGTAAATAAATAAATAGAAAAAAAAATTTTTAATGCACAGTAGTTTATTTTGAAAACATCGATATAATTCATTATAAAAGATTAAAGGGGAAAAAAAATCACATGATCACATTAACAGAAGCCAAAAAAGTTTTTGATAAAATTCAACATCCATTTACAATATGAAAAAACTCTTGTCAAAGAAGGGATAGATGGAAACTTTCTTAGTCTCATATAGGGCATCTAATAAAATCCTAGAGTAAACTTCTTATTTAGTAGTGATACACTGAAAATAAACCAGGCAAAGTGCCAAGGATGCCAGACCACTGGACAGAGCTTTGAGGGCCTTAGCAAAGGCAGGGAAAGACCAAGGGCTACTGCTTCCTCCTCCATGGCCATCCTAACCAGTCCTT
Source organism: Kogia breviceps (assembly GCF_026419965.1). Lineage (NCBI taxonomy): Eukaryota > Metazoa > Chordata > Mammalia > Artiodactyla > Physeteridae > Kogia > Kogia breviceps. The sequence continues at coordinate 75,296,238 of NC_081319.1, forward strand.
TGTTCTCAAGGCCACCTGTGCCCAATGTTCTCAAGGCAGACCATCATTTCCCACCCCTCTCTTAACTTGTACATTTTTTAATGAATAGCATCATCTTTCTTCAGAGTCCTCAGATTTTAAGCCATCTTGGATTTCTTCCTTTCTTGGGTTTCCTATATACAATTAGTTACCTGGCCCAACAAAACCATTCTCTGAAGCTCACTTAGATCCCACTCTTCCTATTCCTCCAGTAGGCTTTTAACAAATTTCTCAAAATTTTCCACCAAAGTAAACCCCCTTGACAGCAGAGGGAATTCATCTCTCTGAGGAATCTGGTTGCATGATCTAAAATTGCCTTCTGCAAACCTGAAAGTCTAATATTCTGTCTTAAAAATGTATATACATTTGGCATGTGGTCCATAATACAGTCATAACTGTTATATTATAAAAATAATGGTTGGGCTTCCCTGGTGGCGCAGTGGTTGAGAGTCTGCCTGCCGATGCAGGGGATACGGGTTCGTGCCCCGATCTGGGAGGATCCCACATGCCGCGGAGCGGCTGGGCCCGTGAGCCATGGCCACTGGGCCTGTGTGTCCGGAGCCTGTGCTCCGCAAAGGGAGAGGCCGCAGCGGTGAGAGGCACACGTACCGCAAAAAAAAAAAAAAAAAAAAAGGTTTAAAATACTTATGGTTAGGAAAAAACTCCATGGAACCCATGTGTATCATAAGACTAACCGAAGGAGTCTCAAACCCTCTTGTGAAAGGCTGGACCTACATTACTATTGCAGAAGAGGCCCTAGGTCTTCACCCTGCTTCCAGACAGATCCAGGATCCGTGGCCCAGAGCCATCAGATTAATCTCTCACAGACATGCCTTTCATCTCCAGTCCAAGGACCTGCTTATCAGGTCAAATTTAAAAGTCAACCAGCCTGGCTTTTAAAGTTCTCCTTCAAGAGGGCCAAGGCACCCCATCCCATTTTATCTTAGCTGGAGCACTGCAGCCCACCTCAGGACCTTATCACCCACTACTGGCATCCTTTCTCCAAATCTAGCTCCTTCCTTCAAGGCCTAGCTCCTGGCCCACCAATTCCAGGAAACTTGCAGGGTTGTAAGATTGAAAGATTCAGGGAAATTTTGAGACAAAAGGATTGTTGATGCCCAAAGAGGGGAACTGACTTGCCCAAGCACACACAACCAGTTAAATGTTGTTACAAACTGTTTTCATTGTTTCCCCAAAAGACTGGAAACTCCTGGGGGCGGGTACCACATCTTTTTATTCCCCAAATTTATTAACCTCCTGTAGGATAAAGACACGGCTGTGGTTCTAGACTCCCTGCTCAGGCAACTCCCCTGCTTGGAAGGCCTTTCCTCCACCTCTGTTCAGTCATTCACACTTGCAAAATCCAGTTTAAGATCCCTCTAATTGTAGGTTATTTACTTTTTCCTTTTTAAATTGTCATTAGTGTTGTTAAAACACTGAGCAAAAAAATACATTTTTAGAAAAAATCCATATTTCCCCCAAACTCACAAATCCAAGCCAGGTGACTTTTTCTTTTCTTTTTTTAACATTCCCTCCAACAGTGTTTGTATCATTTATTCTCTCATTCATTCATTTATTCCACAGATCTTCACTGACACGCTATCAAATACCAAGATCCTCCTGGGGCCATGAATACAGGGACAAATAAGACAGTTCTTTTCTCTTAAAGAAAATACAGTCTCATGGGGGAAACAAAGTGTACTTTGCTTTCCTTTTTTCTTTTTTTTCTTTTTTTTTTTTTTGCTTTCCTTCTTAATAATTTACCTTTGCTTGATTCTTCAATTGACTCAAGTATGTGGGTTGTGGGGCTTTGACTCATCCTGTGGCCAGAAAGTTCCCTGAAATCAGGAATTGACTCTTCTAATCTTTTTTTATCTAAGTAGAATATGTTCCAGTTAGTACTGGTTGTCCTGATACAATTATTAATGGTGCACCCTTTCACTCTCAAAAGTGTCCAGTTTGGAATAACAAGTGTTGGTGAGGATGTGGAGAAATTGGAGCCCTCCTACACTGCTGATGGGAATGTAAAATGGTGCAGCCACTTTGGAAAACAATTTGGCAGTTCCTCCAAATGTTAAACAGAAGGACTTCCCCGATGGCGCAGTGGTTAAGAATCCACCTGCCAATGCAGGGGATACGGGTTCAATCACTGGTCCGAGAAGATCCCACATGCTGCGGAGCAACGAAGCCCGTGCGCCACAACTACTGAGCCTGCACTCTAGAGCCCGTGAACCACAACTACTGAGCCCGTGTGCCACAACTACTGAAGCCCGCACGCCTAGAGCCCGTGCTCCGCAACAAGAGGAGCAACCACAGTGAGAAGCCCGCACACCTCAAAGAAGAGTAGCCCCAGCTCGCCGCAACTGGAGAAAGCCCAGGCGCAGCAATGAAGACCCAATGCAGCCAAAAATAAATAAATAAAATTTAAAAAGCATTCCAGATTGGATTCATAAATTATATGATCACCTTTTACCTAGGGTGGCCTTAGCATGAATGATTGAGAGCATAGGGGCTTTTGAGTTAGACCTGGGCTGAATCCCACCTCTGCCACTGACTTCTTTGTGACCTGGAAGAAATGATCTGATTCCTCATCTGCAAAATAGGGTAGTAGCCTGTTGTAATGTAAGTAAGCTTATGCGTGAAAAGCGCTGGGAGCCCCCCAATCCCATATGCAAAGTACTCAACTTTTAGTAGATAATTTAACACTGGAAAAGTCTGATCCAGAACAGATGGATGGACCAATGGATGGAGCAAGCCCAAAGCAACTGAAGATTCAGGGAGCAGGTTATACGCACTCCACAAAATGATATGTTCTCCTTAAAAAGGTACTCAAGGAGAAGCAGCAGACCAAGTTCCCCGCTGTCATCCATTCTGCTTGGTCATTCAGCACCCACATCCGGTGCCCTACAGGGTGCAAAGCCCTAGGCTGAGCTTCCTGGAGAATAACGGGGAGAGATCAGGATCCCCACTTTCAGGAGTTTCCCCTCAACAGCGGGAGGCTGGGCGTGCGCAGAGGAAGAAGGCAGCCGGCACAAAGGCCATGTAAACAAGTCCAGGCTGACCGGAAGCACCCCTGGTCTGAGTGCCTCTAAGCAGATAACCCAGACTAGGTCAACCGTGTGCTCTCCCTGAGATGTGCCATCCATCACCTACCACCGGATGCTGAGGTGTGTCAAATAGTCCCAGTGATGCCTTAATCAAAACCCTTATCCACAGCTCCCCTCGCTCCTCCATCCTCCATCTGCCTCTAGAACTACAAAAACATCTTCCAGGGCTTAAGCCCAGGCCCTGGTTTTCTCCTCTCACGTACACCTCTGAGACCTCACTCTATTCCTTCAGCCTCAGCCTTCATGTTTCTCCAGCTCTAACCTTCATCCCGAACTCCCAGCCCACACCCCCACCTGGATGTCACACAGACACCTCGAACACAAGATGCTCAAAACCTATCTCTCCTTGTTTTTGCATTCTGTGTTGGTTAACCATGATCCACTGGGTCACCCAAGATGAAAACGTGGACATTAGTCTTTCTCAGCTCCTCTCAGCTCTGAGTTTCCACATCAACCTATGAGCAGATCCTGTCACCTCTACTTCCAAAATGTCTCTGGAATCTGGCCCCTCCATTCAAGGCTCCGGTACTCCCAGCTAAGCCTAGCACTGCTGCAATACTCTCTTCCCATGGTCTCTCTACCTCCATTCACCCTCTCCAGCCTGTGTTCCCCAGGATTGCCCAACCACTCTTTCAAAACTTCAGGAATGCACACGTGCTCCCTTTGCTTCTTTAAACCTTAAAATCTCTATGTCTACAGGGCAAAATCCAGACCACTTATCTGAAACGGACATGCGAAGTCGGCCATTAAAAAAAAAGGCTGCCCTGATCTACCCTAAATTCTCCCTCCAGCTTTATCTCCCCTCCAATCCCCCCACCCCTTCTAACCTACACTCCAGGGCCACTGAGTGTCCAACACGGATGCTCCGCTCAGCTCACACACTGCTTTCTGCCTAAATCCCACATCCCCACCGCTCTTGAAATGCTCCATGTCCTTCAAGGCCAGCTCATATAACACCTCTGCAGAGACGCTTGCCTCGGTTTCTCTGCTCAAGTCTGAAGGGAGCTGTGGGGTGAGATACAGGGTCCACAGAGGCCACTCTGACTACTGACCAGCCAGGAGAAGTGTGCCTTTGCGAAATCACCGTAATTCAGGGTCGGGTCCTCAGCTTTGCAGGAGAAAGTGTGTTTCTTGAGGCTGCCTGTGGAGTAGACACAGTCTAATTGTCTCCAATAAAGGCCATTGAAAGAAACAGAGAGACAAAACAGAAAAACAGAGCCACAGGTGAACCTCAATACCAGCTGATCCACCCATGCTGTCATTGACACGGGAAGTCAAAGTCCAACCAGAGTGTGGCACGGTGAACAGAGCAGCCTGTCCTCAGCCAAGGCACCCACTGTTCCCACAAAAGACCGCATAGGGACTTCACTGGTGGAGCAGCGGTTAAGACTCCACGCTCCCAATGCAGGGGGCCTGGGTTCGATCCCTGGTCAGGGAACTAGATCCCACATGCATGCTGCAACTAAGACCTGGAATGCATGCATAAATAAATAAACAAACAAACAAATAAATAAAAAGACCGTGTAGAGCAATGGTTGACATTGTGAGTCAAGAGTTACAGAACTGGGGTTTGAAACCCAGCGTGGCCACTTACTCTGTGACTTTGGATGACTTAACCTAGACTCTTGCCTTCCTCATCTGTCAAATGGGGCTAGTGATTCCCTTTGTCCTGGCTATTCCATCTGCCTGGACCACTCTTCCCCTAGATTCCCACACAGCACCCTTCCCCCTTCTCTCATGACTCTGCTCACTGTTCACCTTCTCAGAGAGGCTTTCCTGACCTTTTTAGATCAAGTGGGAACCACTTCCCCTACCTCTAGAATTCCCATCCTCCTAACCCTGCCACATCCCCAGTGCCTGGACCAGGGCTTGAGGGAAGTGTTCAGCAAATACAGCAGAATGGATGAATGAAGCAAACGGACCCCACAGAGGTGTGAGGCTGTAAATTGTACAGAACTGTGCATGGCCCACCCCATGCAATGTTACACTTTATTAGGAGAGCCTCCTACTGAGAGCCTGCCACATACCAGGTACCCAGAGATGCCCAAGGGGAGCTGGGGGCTCAGAGTCCTGTTGGAAAAACAGATGGAAACCTCGGGAGAAGGGCACCCGCTCCAGGGTGTGTGTGTGTGTGTGTGTGTGTGTATGCGCGCGTGTGTGCGTGTATGCGGTTTTTCTCCTAGTGAAGACTTAGTGATGCTTAGTGAGGTGTGAGGACCAGGAATATTTGGTGTGTGGTTCAGCACTGCCAGCAGGTAGGGCCCAAGACAGGATGGTGGCAAGAACGGAGGCCGGACAGAAGGCAGGGCAGATCATGAAAGACTTTGTGGCTGCAGCAGAATCTGAGTTGTACCCCAAAGGCAATGGAGAGCTATTAAAGGGTTTTCATCTGCACTAGAACCTGAGTACATAAGCATTTGGAGTTTCAGGAAGAGTAAACTAAGTGAGCAGTTAAGAGGTTCTTGTAATAACTTAGTGAGAAATTCCAAGGGCAACTTATGATAATAGAAGAAATGTAGGAGACAGAATCACTGGAACTCGGTGGCCATTTGGATGGTGGTGGGGAGAATAGCCCAGGCTGACTCTTGGGAGTCTGGCTTCGGCAATTTGAAGGAAGGTGTTTCTATTTCTTAGGATTAGGAACCTAAGTGGAAGAACAGATTTAGGGGAAAAGATTCTCTATTTCACAGGTTGCTGTTGAAGTGTCCACATTCAAGTGAAGTCCCACACCGGCTGGACATAATAAATAGGTGTCATTTATAGAGTTCTTACTGTGCGCTTGGAATGCCGAGTCTACTTTCATTCTCACAACAATCATTTAAGGTAGGCATTACTATCCCATTTCACAGGTAAAGGGACTGAGACTAAAAAAATAACTTTTAAGGTCCACAGCCAACGTGGGCCCACCTGGAGTGTGAACTCTGGCCCTGGCTGCAGACACCCTCCCCTCTCTCCGACCTTGACCTTGATGCCTTGAGCCTGGACATCAGGGGTATGCATGCACCTCTGAAGTCCTCAACACAGGCAACCCAGCCCCACACTGGATGCTGCCACCTAGGAAATGTGGGAGAGCAGAATACAGAGATCACCCACATTCAAGGGGTAAGTGGAGAAAGAGGAGCCTCGGAAGGGAACAACAGCCAGAGAGGTGGGGAGAGAAGGGAGAAAGCTGAAGTAAAGAGCTGATGCCAGATCACGATGCTGCCAGAGGTCAGCAGGACCAGGACCCCTCTCTCAACCCAAGCACCCCCCAGCCCCACTGACGCATTCTTTCTTCAGATACGTTAACAGAGGCCAAGGGTTAAGGTCGAGCCCTCCTTGGCTCTAGAAGCCTCTGTGTCTCTTTAGATCAGTTTGCCTATTTTTGCTCTGACCCATTATATATCGATTTTATAGTTTACCTCAGAGCAGAGGATCTTAATTTCAATTTCTGGGAAGTTTCTTCCAGGCTGACCTCCTGCAGTGTGGAATGTAACAAAAATATTATCTATTAGGCCTGTAGACTCAGATCTAGATTAAAATACAGGCTCTGCTGTGTGACCTTGACCCTCAGCATTCTCACCTATAAAATGGGGATCATATAAGCTGCTTGTAGGGGTGGTTCTGAGGGAGAGAAATGCACCACCGATGTCCAGTTTATGGTATGTGTTGTAATTATTATGTTGTCTCCATTTACTGCTTGGCTTCATTCCTGATCACCTGGTGAGCTGGTAAAGAATCCTTTTTTTTTATCCGCGCCATGTAGCTTGCGGGATCTCAGTTCCCCAACCAGGGATCGAACCCGGGTCATGGCAGTGAAAGCCTAGAATCCTGACCACTAGGCCCACTAGGCTACCAGGGAACCGCCGAGCTTATGAAGAATTCTGATGCCCCTACTCCACTCCCACACCGGGAGACCAGAATCTCTAGGCCTGGGGCCCAGGTTCTGTATGTTTATCCCCAGGTGGTTATGAAACATGTCCAGGGCTGAGCCACAAGTCCCGCTCCAGCAAGGAATTACTCCTTTCTTCCTATATATCTTCATGCTTGGGCTTCCCTGGTGGCGCAGTGGTTGAGAGTCCACCTGCCGATGCAGGGGACACGGGTTCGTGCCCTGGTCCGGGAAGATCCCACATGCCACGGAGCAGCTGGGCCCGTGAGCCATGGCCGCTGGACCTGCGCGTCTAGAGCCTGTGCTCCGCAGTGGGAGAGGCCACAGCAGTGAGAGGCCCATGTACCGCCAAAAAAAAAAAAAAAAAAAGAACTATATATCTTCATGCTGAATTTCTCAGTCTATCCATAAACTACCTCTTAGAAGGAAGGTCTGTCTCTCCTAGGATCGTACATTCTCAGAGGGCCACCCCCTTCCAGGATGAATGTGATTATTCCCAAACCAACAATCTATTGAGTCATGCCTCCTATCCATTTACAAGAATTTCATTGTCAAAGGGAAACCAGGAGCTTTCTAATTTATTCATATATTCCCTCATTTGCAGTTGCCCCTTTAAGCTCTCTACAACATGGATAATTGAGAATTCACACACATTCTGGGGTGAGGTTGGAACAAATGGAAAGAGAAGTTTAGCACAAGTTCATCCAAGTCTCCTCCAGGTATGAATATCTGCTTCATAATTAATGATAACAAGAACAACAGAAAGTTATATATGCTGTGTGTCAGGCATGGTTCTAAATGTGTTACATAAATTAATTATTTTAATCCTCAAATTTATTGTTATCCTGCTTTACAGAGGAGGAAACTGAGAGGTCCAGGATCTGGATTTAATGATTTAAGGACAAGCTAAGGAGACATGGACTGGGCAAGCCCCCGGCGGCCTCAAACCAGAGACCACTGAAGAACAAAAATTGACCTTGTCCCCAGGCCTGGGGAGGATGCAGGAGGAAGAGGGCTGAGTCCCAGGAAACCAGACTGGGGGTCACAGCTGACCACAGGCCAAAGGCTTCCTGGATTCCCTAGCAGAGGAATGAGAGACATGAAAGGGAAATTCTTCCAGGAAAAGACAGCATTTTTGAGGGTTTTTTGCCCTCATCTCTGATTTCAGACCCATGGTTTCTTTGCTGAGTCACGGAGGACATTTTGAAAGGGGTGGGGCGGTGGCGGAGTATCAAGTCTCTGCTCCCAAGGCCTGACTCGCTGGGGGCCTCCTGGGCAGCCCAGCTCCCTGCCCCTGGAAGGCTGACACCACCCAGCACCTGTTCTAAAAATAGTTCACCAGGAGGAAGTATATTCTACGCTCTTCTTCCTCATCTTCCCCTGAGTCTCTTCAGTGAATAAATTAAAACACGAATGAATGCTTGAATGAATAATCAAGTCAATAAGTGATGGGACAAACATTTACTAATGCCCTAGTGAAGGCTTTGGAATCAGATACCCCTTGCATGACACTAGGCAGGCGATGGAGCCTCAGTTTCTTCACGTGTAAAATGGGGGTATTTGTTTCAGTCTACAAGCTTGAGGGGAGGGCCAAGGGAGGTAAGAGAAGCAAAACCCTTGGCACCCGGTGGCATTGCATAAATGGTACCTCCTGTGTGCCAGGCACCTAGAGGAGTTGGAAATCAAAGAGGAATACACCTCGTCCTCTAGTTCACAGCCCAGTGGGAGGGGAAACAGAGATACAATCATCAACGCAATGGATGAGTGCTAGAAGACAGGCCAGGTCCCAAGGCAAAGGACACAGAGAGGAAAAAGACCAACTTCCAAGTTGGGATGGGGCACATCTGGAAGTTCGTGCTAAAGTCTCTGGTCCAGGGCTTCTCAGAGAATCACCTGCACAGAACCACCCACGACTTTGTGAAAATGCAGACTACGATTAAGCCGTTCTGGGTGGGGCCTGAGATTCTGCATTTCTAACCAGCTCCCCCAGCAATTCTGAACCAGGGAGCACACTTTGAGTCCACAGCAAGGCAGCTGTCAGCTGTCCTCACACTCACAAATTTCTCTATTACTCTTTGTATCCATTTTAGGACACCTGCTCAAAGTGACTTGCAGAACCTGGTAACTGGGCAGCTACCTGAGCCCCTCCCCAGATCCCAGAATCAAAGTCTCAGATACACCCTGGTGACTCTGTTGCCCACTAAGGTTCATGTCCTTGAAGGTGGTTATTTATTTGCTTCCTCCAGCCTTCCCCTTTCTAGGCCAGATCATCCAAATGCTTCAAATGTTTTCACATCCGGTATTTTGTAATGAATTCCCTTTAAAAGGTCATAGATTTAGGAGAAAGGAGTTTAATTATGAGTCTTTTATTAATGTAAACCATCTTCATTCCATATCAAGGGGTAGGGGAGGGGAAACTATTGGAAAAGATTAGAATTTTTTGCTGATTTTGATAAAACAGTGGTTATCAACAAAGATAACATTTAGCTGACAGCAAACAGGGTAAGATGTGTCACCAATTCAAAGATTATTTTAGATAAATCACTGCACCAGAAAACATAACTTGCCCCCAAATCTTATGGTTCACATATGGCAGGAACTTTGATGGAGTCTTCCCCAAATTTGACAACTATCCTAATATTTATATGATATCACCAGTCACTTGTGAAGCTGGAATAAACTTTTCTAAACCATCGATAATTTAAAGAACCTCCAACCAACCATGCTAGATAACACTGGATTACCTTTATAATTTTCTCTATGGAAACTATCATAAGAAGATACAAAAAGGATGCAGCCAAAAGATATAGGAAAAAAGTATTATAGAGGAGAATCAAGTGGATAACACAAATATTCTGCTATTTTTCTGGATTTTGTGACATTTGTGATATTTTTCATCTTTTAACATTTTTCTAATATGTCGTGATTTCATTTCAAAATCTAAATAAATATTCACTTTTTTACCTTTTATATTTGGGATTTTGCAGTGTTTTTCTTAAAGAGGGCCCCCCAAAATTGCATAAACTTTAGACCCCAAAAAATCTGAATCTACCCTGGGGCAGAGTGGAAAGCACATGGGCTTTGGTGTCAGTCCTGGGCTTAAATCACAGCTATATCCCTTGCTGGCTGTGTGTTGTGTGGCCTTAGACAAGTAACTTAACTTTCCCTGAACCACAGTTTTCTCCTTTATCTAAAATGGGATGTAATATCTATCTCACAGGCTTGTCTCAAGGATTAAACAAGATGCTGCATGTAAAGTGGCTATTATGTGGCCATCTCAATGACCTTGTGGTAAAGAGAGAATTGAGACAGTGAGAGGTTCATTTGAGGTCACACAGCTGAGGACATGTACTTTAGAAAAAAAAAAAAAAATCTGGATTTCAAGTTTATATTAACAATCCTCCTTCCTCGCTATCTCCCCCACCCCTTTCAAGACAGGAAGTAAAAAGCAATCCCATGTTATCTGTGAGCCCAACTAACTCTAACCCATTCCTCTTCACCAAAGAGAGGTCACAGAGCCATTTCCCACCGCCAGCACAACCCACCTCGACATGGGGAATATGAAACGAGCCCCCACCCTGACAGCGACTGTGAGAAATCATGAATCAGATGAAATTAAGAAATACTTGGCCTTTTGTTGAAATCATATATTTGGTTACCAGTTTTATGTTCCCTTTTTTCCACCAACTCAGACAACCCCAAGTTTCTTCTCTTCTTTCCACAAACTTGTGCCAGTTTCTTTACAAGCATTATCTCATTTCTTTCTCACCGTGGCTCCACACGGTAAGTAGTTATTGCCCCCATTTTGTGGATGAAGAAACTGAGGCTCAGAGAGGTGAAGCACCCTTGCCTGGATATGAATCCCAGTCTGTCTAATGTCAGAGCTCAGGCTCCTAATCATCAGACAACATTGTCTTCCTGCCAACTACCCCCTTCTGTATTTCTCAGAACAGTGGAATTGGAACTCAAGTGTGTTCTGGAGTCAAGAGTGGACAATTAGGGCTTCCCTGGTGGCGCAGTGGTTGAGAATCCGCCTGCTGATGCAGGAGACACGGGTTCGTGCCCTGGTCCGGGAAGATCCCACATGCCGCGGAGCAACTAAGCCCGTGAGCCATGGCCGCTAGGCCTGCGCGTCCGGAGCCTGTGCTCCGCAACGGGAGAGGCCACAACAGTGAGAGGCCCGCATACCACAAAAAACAAACAAACAAACAAACAAAAAAAGAGTGGACAATTAGAGGACCCTTGTGCCTCCATAGCTCCCCTGAACCCCAGTATTGCCCAGCGGTGCCAAACTACTCCTACCTCCCCTCAACCTGTCTATTGACTCATCCTTTTGCTCCCAATCCTCCCTGCAGAGTAGAGCTAAGAGCTGCCTGCCTCTTGAGGAGCTATGGGCTGGGCATCAGAAGACTCTGGTTCTAATCTGGTTGGGCCACCATCTCAACCTTAGGCAAGTTGGTGGATCTCTCTAGACCTCATTTGCCACAATTTAAAAATAAGGTAGGAAAACAGACTCCCAGGATCCTTTGCAGTTCTGACATTCTCCAAGTGAGCCCATCTGGAGTACATATATGCAGGTTATTGAACGTGTTCTTGCTGATTTTCTGAAGATTGCCCCCACCCAGAGCTAGAGCTTTCTCTGTTTATAGTGCATCATGAAGGCTGCAAGGTAGATATGGTGGTTAACACGAGGTGGCTATGGAGTTTAGATTAGCCTTGGCTCTGAATTCTGGCTCCCCCAGGCCCTGGCTACATGGTCTTGGGCAAGACCTTAACCTCTTGAAGCTTCCTTTTCCTCCTCTACAAAATGGTGGTCTCATAGAGATCCCCATCCCATAAAGCTGTTGTGAGGATAATAGAGATGGGGCCTGGAAAGCACTTAGTGCCAGGCTGAGGACTCAACAAAGAAGGCCATTTACGATCATTACCGAGTGTGATGTCCTCAGGCTTCCTTGTCTATTTTTTTTTTTTTTTTTGGCTGCATTGGCTCCTCATTGCCGCGGGCCGGCTTTCTCTAGTCGCGGCGAGCGGGGGCTACTCTGCGTTGTGGTACGCAGTGGCTTCTCTTGTTGAGAAGCACAGGCTCTAGACGCGTGGGCTTCTGTAGTTGTGGCAAGTGGGCTCAGTAGTTGTGGCTCGGGAGCTCTAGAGCGCAGGCTCAGTAGTTGTGGCGCACGGGCTTAGCTGCTCCGCGGCATGTGGGATCTTCCCAGACCAGGGCTCGAACCCGTGTCCCCTGCATTGGCAGGCGGATTCTTAACCTCTGCGCCACCAGGGAAGCTCTCCTTGTCTAGTTCTGACCTGGTATATAGACACTGAAAGGGGTTCCCTGGAAGGAAGACTGAGTTGGAGAGGTGCAGAAGGAGCAAGAGACAAGGGATGGACAGACGGTGTGACTCCGGATGGCTGAGCCTGACTGATCTGGGGAAGAGAAGGGCCTCACTCTCTGTCCAGACCCACCCACGTGTGTCTGGGCAACATCAATGAGATGATGGGCTGGAAAATGCTGGAGAACATGAATATATCCAAAGTGGGGATGACAGATATTTCTGAAATGCATTCCAAATTTTCTATCTCAGCAGGCAATGCCAAATCTCTGGGCTCAAGCATAGAATCTGTTCTTTCCTTCTCTCCACACTGGCACCATTCCTAATCAGAATTTCATTCTCCATTCAAGCAGTCAGCTAGAAGCCTCCAACTCTTCCAGCCTCAGAGAGCTCAGCCCATCTGCTCTAAATCCTTGAAAACAAACAAATAAACTGGTAAAACAAACAACATTCCTACCATTTCTCTCTCTTCAAAAAAAAAAAAAATCTTGGCATTTATTTAAAATACTAAAAAATGGAAACAACCTAAATGTCCAACAATAGAGGAGTCATTAAATAAATTATAACCTTACAATACAATATTATACTATAATAGAATATTATACTATATTATATATTATGGTTGAATACCATAATATCAACCATGGATGTAGAATAGAGTGGTAGTTATCAGTGTGACCCCTGGAGGTGGACTGACCCCATGTCTGCCACATACCATCTGTGTGGCCTTGACAAGTCTCTCTCTGCCTTAGGTGTGCATTGAAAAATGAAAATAATAATAAAAAGAGCTCTAGACTCTGCAGTCAGACTTCCTGCCTGGTTTAAATCCCAATTCTGTCACGTTCTAATAGCTGTACAATCTTGGACAGGAGAATTAAGCCTTCTGTACCTCAGTTTCTTCTACTGTAAATGAAATCTACCATGGGGATTTCGGGAGGTGCGAATTAAACGAGCTAACACATGTAAAACCCTTAGAGCAGCTAATCTGATATTATCTTTCCCCACCGCCACCCTGCCTCTAACCCCCCCCCCCCCCCCGCAAGTGATTTCTAAATGTAAATGCACATCCAAGTCGCTTAGAACGCGCCACCTCGAAAAGGAACACCTGAGCTACTCCAACTGTCCCTGCATCCAGCTCAGGTGGGCGCCTTAGCAGTGGCGTCCATCATCCGTAAGAGCTGGCCGAGCAGGCGCTAACGCTCGTCCCTTCCCCTCTAACGCGAGCAGCTGGGGGTGGCTGGGGCCCACTTTGGTCTGGAAAAACAACAGTTCGAGCTCAGGGTCTGGTGAGCCACGTGATGGGGCGCTCTGCCCTTGAGCTGAACTGGAAGCTCGATGGCCGTCTGCAGCGGTCTCCTGATGGAGGGTCCCAAGCGCCCTCGTTACCCTCAACAACAGCCCAATTCGGCCGGCCGGGGTCACAGGGAGGCAGCCACCTGCTGAACCACAGCACGGTTCAGTTCCCACCTTGGCTCTTCCTCTGCGTAAACCCGGGCCCTGTCATCAATTTAACCCTGAAAAGGGGGCAGGGGGGTGGGGGCCAACCTGCTATTTCTCTTGAGCTTAACTGTCATTTCCCCACGGTTCTGGGCTTCCAGCAGAATGACGGTAATTCATATGGCACATTATACTTTTTCAGAGTTTACACACACATGATCCCATTTTAAAATGATCGTCGTTTATGTGTGTACAATGCTTAACCAAGTTAGAAAGTGCTTTCTCCTCCACTAACTGATTTCACCCCCCCCCTTTTTTTTTTTTTCCGGCTGTGCAGCTTGGCTTGGGAAATCTTAGTTCCTCCACCAGGGATCCAACCCATACCCCCTGCAGGGGAAGCGCAGAGTCTTAACCACTGGACCGCCAGGGAAGTCTTGATTTCATCTTCACAGGAACACTGGGAGCTGAATAGGAGAAACTAGAGCGGGGGAAGGGACAGGGCATTGCCTGGGGAGGTGGCTTCAGGGCCACTTGGGCAGCGTGACCTTAGCGAAGGCACCTCGTGCCAGACCTACCTCCTCAGCCTCTAAAATCTGACCTGCCAACATGTTCAGAGGGGCCCCCACTCCTGGGGGAACTCCAGGTAACCAGCACCCTAAGACAGCTGTGCACCCCACACAGCCAAGTATTAACCAACAGTGCAAGACACAGCTGCTGAGTGGACAGGACAGAGGCACCCAGGGGCCTCCGATCAGCACATTCTTTCCCAGTAGGCCCTTTCCCAGGGGGGACTAGAGGGGAATCAGAAGGGGGCTAGGCGGCTATGGGGTTGAACTAAGGGAGGGGCCACAGGGTTCCAGTGTTGGGGGCACAGCCCGAGTGGTGACTCTTTTCACAATAGGGAATAATCGTTAGGTCAGTCCCCCTCTCCACTCAGTGACCTCTTTCCTCTTTTAAAAAGTATCCAGGGCTGGGAATTCCTCGGCAGTCCAGTGGTTAGGGCTCTGTGCTTTCAGTGCTGCCCCAGGTTCAATCCCCGGTCCGGGAACTAAGATCCCAGAAGCTGTGCAGCATGACCCCCGCCTCCCCCAAAAAAGTATCCAGGGCTAACGGACCTTCCTTAGAAAGTAGATGGATATGTTAGTTTCGGGGTCCAATGACAATTAGGCCTTGTTGGTCTGGAAGCCATTCTAGTAACTCTGCACTCCTGTGCTCCAACCATTCTCTTTTGACCCCATGTCTACCTCTCAGAGTGTGATTCTGCTTTCCAGCTCTGGATGGAGGTGAGGGAAGCAGGGAGAGATACATCACTGAAGCTGTTAGATTGTATTATTATTACTCTTATTCTGATTTTATATATGAGGAAACTGAGGCTCTGAGAAGTTGTGAAATCAAAGCTGTCTTCTTCACGTGAAAGATATCAGACTATCAGCTCCTTGGGGTGGAGATCCTACTGGACTGACGTGGACAACACCTCCTGGCACCACAGCACAGAACAGAGCCTCCCCGCCAGGAGTCTTCCTCTTCCACTTGCCAGTTCAAATGCGAGGCTGTGTGCGGCTGTTCTTTGCTCAGGGGCCACAGGGCAGCTGCCCCTAAAATAGTCTGACCCTCTGCCAGGAGGGTATATTCGAAGAACTAGATGACAGTTGTAGTGGCAGAGCTGTGTGGCTCCAATCGCATCTTTACCCAATCCCCCCATCTCAAAGCTCACATTTGCAGAATGACTCACTGACATGAGGGGTCCAGCCTGGGCGCTGAAATGAGAGAATCTTAGGGTCAGAAGGGGAGTCAGGGGCACCTCATTGAGCCTAACCAAATTATTCACTTTCCCCACAACTCTAGTTCCCAGAAATTTACATTTCAGAGACCAATAAAATTTCCCCCAAAATTTTGGAGACCAAAAAGTAAGACTGTCATCAAGTAAGGTTATCAGGGAAAAAACCTAGTCTATATATACCGTATTTCATAAAATAAAGAATACCTGAACACGAAACCCTTTGAGAGGGCTCAGAATAAAGGACAAAACATTTAATGGAATGAATCTAGTTATGTAAAAAACCCAGTACATCCTCTGATGAAAACTAGTCTGCAGTCACAGTCCTGTACCCGCCCCCCTATGATCTATGCAGCACTTGTGGAACTTCTTCAATGATGGGAGCTCACAGTTTCTGAGACAGCCCAATCTATTTTCAAATAAACTTTAACTACTAAGATTTTCTTAAACTGTATAATGTACAAATATATTCTTATAAAAATTATATTCTTGGGACTTCCCTGGTGGTGCAGTGGTTGAGAATCCGCCTGCCAATGCAAGGGACACGGGTTCGATCCCTGGTCCGGGAGGATCCCACATGCCGCGGAGCAACTAAGCCCGTGTGCCACAGTTACTGAAGCCCGTGTGCCTAGAGCCCGTGCTCCGCAACAAGAGAAGCCACCGCCATGAGAAGCCTGCACACTGCAACGAAGAGTAGCCCCCGCTCTCTACAACTAGAGAAAGCCTGAGTGCAGCAACGAAGACCCAACGCAGCCAAAAAATAAATTTAATAAGTTTTTTTAAAAGTGTAAAAAAGAATTAGATCTAAACTATTAGTAATAATGCGTCAATAACCTTTGTCTACCCACTCCACTCCAATACATATTCTGCACCTACCTTCAGCACCAATTCCACTGAGGCCAGGTCCCTGGGAGTAACAAGAATAATAGCTAATATATTGAGTGCCTACTATGAGCTGAACACTGCTCTCTCTAAGTGGCTAATACATATTCACTCAGTTACTTCCTAGAACAACCTTATGTGGTAGGTACAATTGTTATTCCTATTTACAGATTGTAAAAAAACACAGAGAGTAATTTGCCCAAGTGAGTGGCCGAGTTCAGATTCAAACCCCAGCAGCCTAGCCCCAGGGCCCATCCTCTTAACCACAACACTTGTTTGTGGTAAGGCTTCCTTATGTATCCAATTCAAAGGCAAAAAAATACATTTTCCACTTCCCTCCTCTTCCCATGGCCCCTGCCCCAGTTCATCCTCTCCTATCCCTACCTCCATTCTCTCCATCCAAAATACTCCTCCAATCCTGGACACGTTTGTTAGTTTAAACTTATTCTCACTATAAAATTAGTTATGTTCAATTAAAGAAAATTGGAAAATATAAAGAAGTAGAAAGAAAAGGAAAGAAAACCAATCTATTTATAGTCTTACCAACCACTGAAACCATATCTATTAAACATTTTGATAATGTTCCTTCCAGTTTCTTTTGTTTTATACATGAGGCTTTTTCTTTCAGACATGAGATAAAAAAAAAAAAAAAAAAACTTGACTCTAATCATCCTATACCTAAAATTTTAGTGAAAATTATCTCATGGGCATTTTCATGTTGTTAAACATAGAATTGTCAGTGTAAAGTTAAGCTCTGATCCTATCAGTTATTGCTCAAAAATTTCCAATAGTTCCCCCCATGACTATCAAATAAGTTTCAAATTCCTTAGTTTGGCATTCAAGGCCCTCTATGATCTATTGCAGTGTGTTTTATCTCCTATTTCTTCCATACCCTGGCCCCTGCCCCAACACATATTCTTGCCTTTTGGGATCTCCATTGCTTGAACACTTCCTGCAGTTTTTCATACCCCCTGGGTCTTTGCTGACACACACGTTCTAGATTTTAGAGGACACCACCTAATGTTGATTGGTCTATGCTTAAATTCAACTTTTTGTTTGTTTTGTTTTTGGCTTATAACAATACACATATATTATCTCACAGTTTCAAATGAGTCAGGAGTTTCGCTGAGCTTTCTGCTCAGGGTTTCACAAGACTGCAGCCAAGGTTTTGGCTGGGCTGCATTCTCATGTGGAGACTCCACTGGGGAAGAATTTGCTTCCAAGCTCATTCAAGTTGGCAGGATTCATGTCTTTGGTGATGTATTAGGCCCTGGATTCTTACTGGCTGTTGGTTAAATTCAACTCTTATTTTCCTCCCAAACTTATTTCCACTCCCTACCCCAAACCCAGCTCCACATCATCTGCTCAGTACAAAACTCTTGGAGTCATCTTTGACTTTTCTCTTTCTCACATATCACATCTAGTCCATCAGCAACTCCAAAGGGCTTTGCCTTGGAATATCTGCTAGGAATCCTGACACTTTTCAGTACCTGCCCCATGACACCTCAAATCCAAGCTGCCTGTATCTGTCACCCATGCTAATGTAACAGCCTATATCTAGACCTTTCTGCTGCACTCTGGCCACCATGCAGACTGTTTCCAATGCAGCAGCCAAACTGTCTTTTAAAAAAGTAAATTAGGGCTTCCCTGGTGGCGCAGTGGTTGAGAGTCCGCCTGCCAATGCGGGGGACGCGGGTTCGTGCCCCGGTCCGGGAAGATCCCACATGCCGCAGAGCGGCTGGGCCCGTGAGCCATGGCCGCTGAGCCTGCGCGTCCGGAGCCCGTGCTCCGCAACGGGAGAGGCCACAACAGTGAGAGGCCCGCGTACCGCAAAAAATAAATAAATAAAATAAAAAAGTAAATTAAAGCAAATCATTTCTGGCCTTAAAAGTCACCAATGGCTTTCCATCACATTTAGAATAAAATCCAAAACGCTAGGCCCTGACTATCTCTTGGACCTCATCTATTACCACTTCCCCAACCTTTACTCCCCTCCAGCCACACCTGCCTCCTAGTTGCACCTCAGACTCAAGAATTTTTTGGGTCTTTTGCTCAGAAAGCTCTTCCTCTGTGCTGGCTGATATGGTGCCACAAGTTTCTGTTGAGCACTTGAAATGTGCTTGGTCTAAACTGAGATGCTTCTGAATGTAAAATACACACTGGATCTCAAAGACTCAGTACAAAAGATGTAAAATATCACACTAATAATGTTTTATATTGGTTACATGATGAAATAATATTTTTGATGTACTAGATAAATTAAAATTATTAAAATTAATGTCACCTGTTTCTTTTTATTTCTTAAATGAAGTTACTAGAATTTTTAAAATTATATATGTGGTTTGAAATGCATTTCTATTGGACAGAGCTTCCCTAAAGCACTGGTTCTCTACCCTGGCTGCACATTGGAATCATCCAAGGAACTTAAAAACTACTGGTGCCTGGGTTCCATCTCCAGAGATTCATGTTCAAATGGCCTGGAGGGCTTCCCTGGTGGTGCAGTGGTTGAGAGTCCGCCTGCCGATGCAGGGGACGCGGGTTCGTGCCCCGGTCTGGGAAGATCCCACATGCCGCGGAGCGGCTGGGCCCGTGAGCCACGGACGCTGAGCCTGCGCGTCCGGAGCCTGTGCTCTGCAACGGGAGAGGCCACAACAGTGAGAGGCCCGCGTACCGAGAAAAAAAAAAAAAAAGTCCTGGAGTGTGGACTGGGATTCTTTTTTTAAACCTCTCCCAGGTGATTTTATGTCCAGCCAGGACTGAGACTCAGAACGGCTCTAGATTTTCCTACAGCTCCTCATTCAGGTCTCAACTTTAATGTTACTGCCCTCCCTGACCAGCCCAATTTAAATGGCACCAACACGCCCAGGCAGGCACTCTCCATGCCCAGACTCTGTTTTCTTTTTCTTAAGTCTTTCACTGTCAGACATATTACATATTCATTTGTTTATATGCTTATGGTCTGACTGCCCCATCAGAATGTAAGCTCTCCTAGGGCCGGAAGTTTGCCTTCTCCATGCAGTATGTTCAGCACCTAGAACAATGCAGAGCAAGAGAAGGAGCTCAATCATATTTGTTGAATGAATACATGAATGTTCAGGCCACAGACCCATAAAGCTGAGGGCACCAACCTGCTGGAAGGAGCCACCAGCCATCAAGCTGGCCACGTCTCAGCAAAGTCACCATGAAAAATGGCCATGTGCTGGGCATCCCCTAGCTTTCCCCCTCCCTCCTTCCCTCTCACACTCCCTCCGCACTAAAATATTACCTTTACAGTGTAAACTTGATATGTTTCTGGAAGACAGTTGGACAATAAGTACCAAACTTTTTTGTTGTTGTTGTTGTTGCACCGTGTGGCTTGTGGGATCTTACTTCCCCGACCAGGGATTGAACCCGGGCCCTTGGCAATGAAAGCTCCGAGTTTTAACCACAAGACCGCCAGGGAATTCCCCCAGATATTTCTAAAACACTCCTCATATTCTTCTAGGCATTTGGTCTAAGAAAGCCAGAGAAGGATAAAAATATTTACATATACTTGGATAATCATCCCAAGATTATGCAGAATTTTTAAAGATATGGAAAAATATTCACTATATTAAGTCAGAAAAAAAATTGAGTAAAGAAAGAATGTTAAGACGGTTAAAAACAAAAACGAGGGCTTCCCTGGTGGCGCAGTGGTTGAGAATCCGCCTGCCGATGCGGGGGACGCGCGATCGTGCCCCGATCCGGGAAGATCCCACGTGTAGCGGAGCGGCTGGGCCCGTAAGCCATGGCCGCTGAGCCTGCGCGTCCGGAGTCTGTGCTCCGCAATGGGAGAGGCCACAACAGTGAGAGGCCCGCGTACCACAAAAAAAAAAAAAAAAAAAAAAAAACGAATAAACAAACTTGGCTAGAGAAGATGATTCTGACTATACTAAAGTATCAATGCATGATTGGCGGGGGAACTGACATGTTCTATCTCTTGATCTGGTGCATGGTGCTTGTCACATGACATCTGTGATTTGTGCTCCTGTTTTATGCCCAGAGAGGAACATTCTAAAACATTACTATTGGGACTTCCCAGGTGGCACAGTGGTTAAGAATCTGCCTGCCGATGCAGGGGACTCGGGTTCAATCCCTGGTCCGGGAAGATCTCACATGCCGTGGAGCAGAGCAACTAAGCCCGTGCGCCAAAACTACTGAAGCCCTTGCGCCTAGAGCCCATGCTCTGCAACAAGAGAAGCCACCGCAATGAGAGGCCTGTGCACCGAAAGGAAGAGTAGCCCCTGCTTGCCACAACTAGAGAAAGTCCGCGCACAGCAACAAAGACCCAAAACGCAGCCAAAAATAAATAACATTAAAACATTACTATTGGTCATCTCTACATAGCGGAATTATGGGTGATCTAAATTTTTTCCTTTAAAAATGTTCTTTATTGTCTATAGTAACATGCTCTATTTCTATACTTAAAAAAAAATGAAAAAAAAATTAAACCTCACTCCAGTTAGAAATAATCACGCCTTATTACAGGTCTTTTAGAAAGCAATTTATCAATAGGTATCAAGGCCTTTCAAAATATTCAAACCAGGCATAGAAAATGTTTGGAAAAATCCACAGCAAGCAATTAATAGTGATCACTTTTGTGGAGTCTGGTGAAGGGGGTTGTTGGGAAACTTTTACTTCTTTTTTTGGTATATTTCTATCCAGTTTATTTATTTAACAATGAGCATGTACTACTTTCAGAATCTCACACACACATCAAACCCATGACCAGGAATCCTACCTTTAGAAATATATACTTAAAAAAATTACTAAAGGGGCTTCCCTGGTGGTGCAGTAGTTGAGAATCCACCTGCCGATGCAGGGGATACGGGTTCGTGCCCCGGTCTGGGAAGATCCCACGTGCTGCAGAGTGGCTGGGCCCGTGAGCCATGGCCGCTGAGCCTGCATGTCCGGAGCCTGTGCTCCGCAACAGGAGAGGCCACAACAGTGAGAAGCCCACGTACCACAAAAAAAAAAAAGATTACTAAAGGACAATCTAAATAGGCCTATGTATATTAAAGAAACCAAATCAATAACTAATAACCTTCCAAAACAGAACACACCAAGCCCAGATTGGGTGTTAATTTCTTCTTTCTACCATTTAAAGAAGAAATTAAATTCTCTACAATCTCTTTCAGAAGATAGATACAGGAGTATGTCCTAACTTATTCTATGAGGCCAGTATTACCCTAATACCAAAACCAAACAAAAGCATTATATGAAAAGAAAACCACAGCCCAACTCTCTCATGAAGATAGATGCAAAAATTCTCAACAAAATATTAACAAATTGAATCCAATAACACAGAATTATACAAAAATTATACACCACGACCAAGTGAGATTTATCACAGGTATGCAAGGCTGGTTCAACATTCAAAAATCAATTAATATAATCCATCACATCAACACGCTAAAGAAGAAAAATCACATAATGATATCAATAGATGCAGAAAAATCATTTGACAAAATCCAAAACCCATTCATGATTTTTAAAAATCTCTCAGTAAACTAGGGATAGAGGGGAACTTGATAAAGAACATCTACCAAAAACCTACAGCTAACATCATATTTCATGGTGAGAAACTTGAAGTTTTCCCCCTAAGATCAGGAACAAGGCAAGGATGTCCCCTCTCATCACTGTTTTCAACATTGTACTGGAAGTCCTAGCTAATGAAACAAAACAAGAAAATAAAATAAAAGGTATACAGATTGAGAAAGAAGAAATAAAACTATATTTGTTCACAGATGACATAATTGTCTATATAGAAAATCTGAACGAATCAACAACAACAACAAAAACCTCTGGAACTAATAAGTGATTATAGAAAGGCTGCAAGATACAAGGTTAATATACCAAAGCCAACTCCTTTCCTATAAACTAGCAATGAACAAATGGAATTTGAAATTACCATTTACATTAGCACCCCCCAAAAAACCAAAATATTTATTTATTTTGTTAGATGTATACCTAAGTACAAATCTAAATGAGGAAAACTACAAAACTCTGATGAAAGATATCAAAGAAGAACTAAATAGCCAGAGAGATATTCCATGTTTATGGACAGGAATACTCAAGATTATCAAGATGTCTGTTCTTCCCAACTTGATCTAAAGATTCAACACAATTCCAATAAAAATTCCAGCAACTTATTTTGTGTATATTGACAAACTGCTTCTAAAGTTTATATGAAGAGACAAAAGACCCCAAATAGTTAATTCAATATTAAGGAGAAGAACAAAGTCAGAGGACTGACACTACCCAACTTCAAGACACTGTGGTATTCACAAAAGAACAGACAAATAGGTCAATGGAACAGAATAGAGAGCCCAGAAATAGACTCAACATAAATATAATCAACTGATTTGTGACAAAAAAGAAAAGGCAATGCAATGGAGCAAAGATACTCTTCAATAAATGGTGCTAAAAAAAAAAAAAAAAACTGCTTGGGCTTCCCTGGTGGCGCAGTGGTTGAGAATCCGCCTGCCGATGCAGGAGACACGGGTTCGTGCCCTGATCCGGGAAGATCCCACATGCCGCGGAGCAACTAAGCCCGTGAGCCATGGCCGCTAGGCCTGTGCGTCCGGAGCCTGTGCCCCGCAACGGGAGAGGCCACAACAGTGAGAGGCCCGCATACCGCAAAAAAAAAAAAAAAAAAAAAAAAAAAAAAATGGTGCTGGTACAAATGGACATCATATGCAAATCAATCAATCAATCTAGACAAAGACCTACACCCTTCACAAAATTTAACTCAAAATGGATCATAGACCTAAATGTAAAACACAAAACTATAAAACTCCTAGAAGAGAATATAGGAGAGGGACCTTCCCTGGTGGCGTGGTGGTTAAGAATCCACCTGTCAATGAGGGTAACACGGGTTTGTGCCCTGGTCTGGTAAGATCCCACATGCCACGGAGCAACTAAGCCTGTGCGTCACAACTTCTGAGCCTGAGCCTGCACTCTAGAGCCCACAAGCCACAACTACTGAGCCCGTGTGCTGCAACTACTGAAGCCCACAAGCCTACAGCCCATGCTCCGCAACAAGAGAAGCCCCCACTTGCCGCAACTAGAGAAAGTCTGCATGCAGCAACAAAAACCCAAAGCAGCCAAAAATAAAATTAATTAAATAATTTTTAAAAAAATAAAAAGAGGGACTTCGCTGGTGTTTAAGAATCTGCCTGCCAATGCAGGGGACATGGGTTCGATACCTGGCCCGAGAAGATCCCACATGCCGCAGAGCAACTAAGCCCGTGTGCCACAACTACTGAGCCTCTGCTCTAGAGCCCACGTACCACAACTACTGAGCCCGCGTGCCTAGAGACTGTGCTCCGCCACAAGAGAAGCCACCGCAATGAGAAGCCTGCGCACCACAACGAAGAGTAGTCCCTGCTCGCCACAACTAGAGAAAGCCCATGCGCAGCAATGAAGACCCAATGCAGCCAAAAATAAATAAGTAAATTTATTTTTAAAAATTAAAAAAAAGAGAGAGAGAATATAGGCGAAAACCTAAATGATCTTGGGTATGGTGATGGCTTTGTAGATACAACACCAAAAGCATGATCCATGAAAGAAATGATTGATAAGCTACACTTCTTTAAAATTAAAACTTCTGCTCCATGAAAGACAATATGAAGAGAATGAGAAGACAATCTACAGACTGAGATAAAATATTTGCAAAAATACATCTGATAAAGGACTGTTATCCAAAGTATACAAAGAACTCTTAAAACTCAACGATATGAAAGTTAACAATTTGATTAAAAAGTGGGCAAAAGTCCTGAACAGATACCTTACCATGAGAACACATACAGATGGCATATAAATATATGAAAAGATGCTCAACATCGTATGTCCTTAGGGAATGCAAATTACAACAAAAATGAGATACCACTTGTATAAGAAAAACCTCACAGTCCTCCTCCTGTATGTCTTTCTCCTTTACTCTCACACTATTACCACACCACAACACTTCTGACACGAGATGGGTGTGTGTTTTTCCCCCTAACCCAAGCAATTCTCTGACACCAGCTGGGTGTCCTACAATTCAACTCTATTCTGTCACTATCTCCCTGGAGGTAGCGTCAGATGCCACAGATTAAGGGTTCAGTCTCGCGAGACTGCCCCATACTTAAATGCCAATTGCAAGTAGTAGGTCTCCAGGTTACCCACAACTTCTGTCCAACGTGGCTACAAATCAAAGGTTCCCATGACCTCCTCCCTCCTTGGATTCAATTCATTCACTAGAGCAGCTCACAGAACCCAGGGAAACATTTACTTAAGTTTATTAAAGGATATGATAAAGGATAACAAATTAACAGCCAGATGAAGAGATACATAGGGTAAGGTCTGGGAGGGTCTGAAGTGGAGGTGGCGTTCATCCTGGAAGCTCCCCACCCCATGCTATTGAGATTTTTAATGGAGGTTTCCTCATGTAGGCATGATCAATTATTAACTGATTTCCAGCCACTCTCTCCTCTCCAGAGAATGGGGGAACGGGGCTGAAAATTCCAAGCTTCTAATCATGACGTGATCTTTCTGGTGGCCAACCCATATCCTGAGGCCATCCAGGAGCCCACCCAGAGTTGCCTTATTGCAACAAAAGACTCTCCTATCACCCAGGAAATTCCAAGGGATTTAGGAGCTCTGCATCAGGAACTGGGGTCAAAGACCAAATATAAGAACAAAAGATGCTCCTAGTGCTCTTATCACTTAGGAAATTACAAGGGTTTCCTCTGTGCCAGGAACCCAGGGCAGAAACCTATGTACATTTTTTCTATTATTTCACACCACTATATACCTATTGGATATCCAGAACACTGACAACACCAAAAGCTGGTGAGGATGTGAAGCAACAGGAACTCTCTCTCATTCATTGCTGTTGGAAATGCAAAATGGTACAGCTACATTGAGGACAGTTTGGTGGTTTCTTACAAAACTACACATACTCTTACCATATGATCTAGCAATTGTGCTCCTTGGTATTTACCTAAATGAACTGAAAACTTATGTCCACATAAAAGTCTGCACATGGATGTGTACAGCAGCTTTATTCATAATTGCCCAAACCTAAAACCAACCAAGATGTCCTTCAGTAGATGGATAGATAAATAAACTGTGGTACATGCAGACAATGGAATATTATTCAGTGCAAAAAAAAAAAAAAAAAGGGAATTATCAAGTCATGGAAAGACATCGAGGAATCTTAGATGCATATTACTAAGTGAAAGAAGCCAATCTGAAAAGGCTACATACTGTGTAATTCCAACTATATGACATTTTGGAAAATGCAAAACTATGGGGACAGTAAAAATATCAGTGGTCGCCAGGGTTCAGCAGGGAGGAAGGGATGAAGAGGCAGAGCACAGAGAACTTTCAGGGCAGTGAAACTACTCTGTATGACACTACAGAGGTGGACACATGTCAAAACCCACAGAATGCACAACACCAAGAGTGAACCCTAATGTAAACTGGACTTTGGGTGAAAATGATGTGACACTGTAGATTCATTGATCATGACAAATGTACCCTCTGGGGGCGGATGTCAAGAGTGGGGTCGGTAGTGGAGGAGGTTGTTTATGTGTGAGGACAGGGGTTATATGAGAACTCTGTGCACTTTCCGTTCAGCTTTGCTGTGAACCTAAAAAATAAAGTTTATTGATTTAACGAAAGGACTTATGCATAGGAATGTACAAGGGCTAGTTAGAATAGCAAATTTTTGTAAACAAGCTTACAGCCCAATGGAAGGAAATGACCATATGAATTACATCCACCATCACTCAGTTATATTTACGAAGGATTTATAACAGCAGGGCAAATGCTGAGAAGTTGAAAAGAGCAGGTATGTAGCATTGTATGAATGGAATGAAAAAATTGTATATTGCACATAACTAAGAGGGTAACACACTGAAAGGTTAGCCTGAGTTGTCTTTGGGTTTTAATTTTTTTGTTTTTGTGAATGTATATTTTTAAATTGTAAAACTCATGATAGAAAACTTAAAAATACAGAAATGTAGAGCAAACAAAAATCACCTATAACCCCTATCTGGAGATAACAGAGGTCACCTTGAATAGTAAGATCTTGGATGATTTTCTTTTCTTTCTGTGCTCTAGTATTTGTAGATTTTCTAGTACTGGTAAAAAATTAAATACACTTAAAAAAAATCCTCTTCATGACTCAGTTCTAAGGCTACCACCAGCCTTTTCATGGAATAATCAGGAACCTCCAGTTTGAATGGATCTCTCATCCTTGTCTATACTCTGATTTGTATCTGTGTTAGCATGTGACATAGTTTACTTTGTATGCTTATTAAATGGGTACTTGCATTTGCCTCACTCCTGGAAGGCAGGGACAAGTTTAACCCATTCTTATATCCTGCCCCACCCACTCCAGCACCTAGCTCTGTGTCTAGAAATCTTGATTAAAGGTCCCTACCATGTTCCCCTGCCAGGTCTCTGACAGTATCTTCATCCCCCTCCCCAGCCAACAGGATGGAAGCTGAGAGAGGATGTCTTCTTTCAGGGAAGGTTGATGGCCTTAAATCTCTCCAACTTCCCAGCTGGAAAGCTGTTCCATCTCTCCCTCCCACCAACCAGGACACAAAGGGTGGGGCATTTTCTCCAGAAGGGCCCCAGTCATAATGCACCTTTGTATGAAGCAGCAACCTTTGCACCATCCCCAATTAGTACTTTCAGAGCAATCCTTTTATCAGATTAACTAGTTGGCACTGATGTGCAGAATGCGATCCTGGGACAGAGACCCAGCAGAACCAAGGTGGGGTGGTGACGGGGTGGCTGAGGGAAGATCTGGGTGGTGGGTAATAGTGTGAGTGTTCTGGGGTAGAAAAGGCAGACTGGGGGCAAAACAGGCCAAGGTGGGCAGGGATTGGGCTGGGGCAGCCTGGACTTGCGGAAGCCATTAAAATAAATTTCACCTACTTTACCAAATAGCTTAGAGCCATGGTGTGAGCTGAAAACCAGAGGCAGCACAAGAATCCAACTGGACACCAAGAATTGCCCATGGTGCTGGGGATTAGACACAGTCCCCGCTAAGAGCCCCTCCCATTTTAGGATTTCTTAGGACCACTTCTCTTCTGTCCCTAATGATGACAACATCCACAATTACATAGCGCTTACATTGGGCCAGTCACTGGTCTATGCTTTTTATTACATTAACCTGCTTAATCTAAAAACCAGGGGAGGTAGGTATTATTATCTTCATAGTACAGATGAGAAAACTGGCACAAAAAGATGAAGTAACTTGTCCAGGGTCCCACGGATAGACGTGGCCAAACTAGACTGTGAACCCATCAGAGTCTGTGCTCGGCCACGCTCTGTGGGCTCCCTACGTGCCAAGAGGGCACAGTGAAAGCTTCCCTTCCAGCTCCAGTCCCTTGGGGCCTCTGTCACTTTTCCTTTCTGATTCTATGGAAGGAAGCAGCCAAGCTGGAAAGCCTCTAGCACTGAGTTGTTTTCATTTGCCTTCCGGAGCAGTTCAGCTGTGACCAATAAACAAGCTCTTAAAAAAAAAAAAAAAAAAAAAAAAAAAAAGAGGTCCTCCCAGCCCTGATTATGAAGCATTCAAAAGCTCCCTCCTCCTTCCCCTCCCCTGTCCCCCTCACTCCCTCTCTCTCTCCCTTTCTCTCTCTCTCTCTCTCTCTTAGCCCACCCAAGTGCTCAATTTAATTTACACTTTTAAGTAACCTCTAAGCAATTCCTAGAGCTGAGAGAATTCACACATTTCAAAAATACTTCTTGTATACCTACTATGTGCCGAACACTGGTCCGGGTGCCAAAATAACTTTTTCTCAGCTGGAAGGATTACTAAAGTGAACAAGACAGCAGAAAAAGAGTTGTGGGTCTTATCAAGCTGGGACGGAACACCTGGGATTACTGAGGTGCCGGCCCTCTGCTCTGTGGCCCAGGCTTTCACAAGAACAGCAAGGGAGCAAGTCAGGAGAGGCTGCTGTCAAAGATGTCTCTGAGGCAGCTATGGCTAAGACCGGTTAGAAGCCCACCAATCCCTTTTCCTCTTCCTGGGTACACAGGGAAACTACAATTCCCAGCTTCCCATGCAGTTAGGCTGCAGCCAGCCACTGGGTCTGACCAATTAATGTGGGCAGCGATGATGATGCCTCTTCAGGCACACAGCACACCTAGCACAGCCCTCACACTCTCTCACTTAGAGTAGGATGCAGAAGAAGCTAAAAAAGGACTTCCAGAACATGAACCCTGTGTCACCAAAAGAAGTAAGAGCTTGGATGCCTCAGTCACTGCTCGGAAGTTATGAAAAGAGCTGTTTAATTTGATGAAACCCAGTCTGTTGTATGTTGGCAGAATGATAGACAATGGTTCTGGTATGTTTGGTGGAAATGGGGAAATGGGCTTCCCCTGGTCTGAGAAGCTTTCCCCGACTTGGCCACCCTTGTCTCCACAGGGCTCATCTCTTCTGTAGAGTCTCCTGAAGCACTTTGTATGGATTTCTACAATGGCATTTCTAGCAGATGTTTTAGAGTCAGTCTTCTATTAGGCAGTGAGCTCTTGAAGGACAGGGTTTGACATAAGTCCATCACTTTGGTGCTCAAGAAGTTGAGATGATTTGGTGGGGATAAAGGATGGAGAATTTAGCTTTAGACAGAATGCTTTAAAAACACAGGTTTGAGCCCTGGTCTGGGAAGATCCTGCACGCCGCAGAGCAACTAAGCCCGTGTGCCGCAACTACTGAGCCTGCGCTCTAGAGCCCTCGAGCCACAACTACTGAAGCCCGTGCTCCACAACAAGAGAAGCCACCGCAATGAGAAGCCCGCGCACCACAATGAAGAGTAGCCCCTGCTCACTGCAACTAGAGAAAGCCCACATGCTCAGCAACGAAGACCCAACACAACCAAAAATAAATAAATAAATATTTTTTTTTAAAAAAGAACTTTAATAGCAGAAGAGATCCTCAAGATCACAGTAACCAGGCACAGTGCCAAGCTCTTTTCATCATCATTTTACATCATTCTCAGAACAACACTATGAAGTAGTTATTATTATTCTAGCTTCAAAGATGAGGAAGCTGAGGCTTAGAGAGGTTAAGGAATTTGCGTATGGTCATACACTGGTAAGTTGAGGAGCTAGAATTCAGGTAAAAGCAAAAGCAACATAATAATCATAAACATAAAAATATTGAGTTACTATTTATTGAACACTCACTATGACCCACATAATTTAGTACTTTTAATACATTTAATCTTTTTTTGAATTTTATATTTTTATACAGTAGGTTCTTATTAGTTATCTATTTTATACATATTTGTGTATATATGTCAATCCCAATCTCCCAATTCTTCCCACCACCACCACCACCACCACCATCCCAATACATTTAATCTTGCAACTGCCCTATGAAATAGTATTTGCAAATGCAAAAGCATGACTGTTAACCAACTAAGCTCTTAACCACTAAGGCTTTAAGCAAGCTTTTGAGAACACTCATTGTTAGGTGGCTAGGACAATAATTTGCAGAATATTTTAAAGTTTGCAAAGTGATTTCACATATCTTATCTTATTTGAATCTCACAACACTGGTGAAGGGGAGTGTGCAATGCAAGTATTCTTACACCCAACTGAACTGATGAGACTAGAACAGAGGTCTTCTGATTTCTAATCTAGGCCTCATTAAAAGCATTGATAGAGGGCTTCCCTGGTGGCGCGGTGGTTGAGAGTCCGCCCGCCGATGCAGGGGACACAGGTTCATGCCCCAGTCCAGGAGGATCCCACATGCCGTGGAGCAGCTGGGCTCAGTGAGCCGTGACCGCTGAGCCTGCGCGTCTGGAGCCTGTGCTCCGCAACGGGAGAGGCCACAACAGTGAGAGGCCCGCGTACTGCAAAAAAAAAACATTGATAGAAAAGAAATAATATATAGAGAGGCTGAAAGTTAAATGATGGTAAAAATATACTAAATAAATACTAACTGAAAGGAAGCTGACACCAAATAGTAACATGAGATAAAATAGGTGCTAAGGCAAAAAGCATTGTAAAAGATAGTCACTATAGGATGACTTGAAAATTTGCTACAATAATATTGTTTACTAGAATGATATATAATAATTCTAAATCTGTACATCCCCAACAACAAAGGTTCAAAATATATAAAGCCAAATTTGACAAAGCTATAAGGAGAAATTGATAAATCCACCATTTATCAACTGGGGTAGGAGATTTTAATATCAATACATTTTTAGTAATTGATAGATCAGACAGACAAAAATCAGAAAGGATTTGTTAGCTTTGAACAATGCCATTAAGAAGCTTGAGACCTATATCTGTATGTATGTATCTATATATTTGTATATCTATTTATATATGTGTATGTGTGTGTATATATATCAAACTTGTTAAATAAATGTATATATGTGTGTATGTGTGAACTGAAAAATACATATTCTTTTCTTTTAATAGTTATTTATTTATTTGCACTGGGTCTTAGTTGTGGCACATGGGATCTTCATTGTGGCATGCAAGATCTTTAGTTGCAGCATGTGGGCTCTTAGTTACAGCATGCAAACTCTTAGTTGTGGCATGTGGGATCTTAGTTGCAGCATGCATGTGGGATCTAGTTCCTTGATCAGGGATCAAACCCAGGCCCCCTGCATTGGGACCGTAGAGCCTTAACCACTGGACCACCAGGGAAGTTCCCATATTCTTTTTTTTTTTTTTTTTTTTTTTTTTTGCGATACGCGGGCCTCTCACTGTTGTGGCCTCTCCCGTTGCGGAGCACAGGCTCCGGACGCGCAGGCTCAGCGGCCATGGCTCACGGGCCCAGCCGCTCCGCGGCATGTGGGATCTTCCCGGACCGGGGCACGAACCCGTGTCTCCTGCATCGGCAGGCGGATTCTCAACCACTGCGCCACCAGGGAAGCCCCCATATTCTTTTTAAGCACTGAAATTTACAACATAAGTCATAAAGCAAGTCTCAAAACACTTCAAAAAATGAGTGTTATAAATGCAAAATGCAATTAAGTTAGAAATCATCAACAACAAAAAGTCCCACACGTGGAAACTTAAAAACACACTTCCAAGTAACTTAAAAGTCAAAGAAAAAAATCTTAATGGAAACTTGTTAAGAACCAGAACTAAATGATAATGAAAATATCACACGGTAGAACTTATGGGATGCCTACACTAAGACTCAGCTTCTCTACTTGTAGGTACCTACCCAAAAGAAAGGAAAGCTTTCTCAGATGAGGGAAATATCCTATATCTTGATTTGGATGATTGTAACATGCATGTTTACTGTGCCCAAACTCATAAAACTGTATACTTAAGATCTGTGCATTTTATGACAAGTATGGTTAATAAAGAAAAAAACTTACAGGATGCAACTTAACACTTATAGGGAAATATATAGCCTTAAGTGCATATATTAGAAAAGAAAAAGGAATTCAAAATTGATAAATAAAGGATAGAAGTTAGGAAGTTAAACAAAGAGTAGCAGAATAAATCTTAAGATTTATTAGCCCAGGCAAACCAGAATGCATATGGTTACTTTACATATAGCCATAAACAAAATTTGAATCAGTACTTTAAGATATTCCTACAACCCAGAAGGTTTTATAGGAATGCTCTATCAAAAAAAAAAATTCCAATTTTATACCACCTTTTCTTAGAAATTTAAAAAGGAAGAGATATTTTATTCAATGAGTTTAGTAAAAGCTTAATTCCAAGCTAGACAAATATAATATGAGAAAGAAAAATTACAGCTTAATATCACATATGAGCATAGGTGCTGATACCTTGTTCAAAATATAAGCAAATCAAACCCAGCGGTATATAAAAAAGATAATATATCATGTTTTGATTGAATTTATCCTGGAAATGCAAAGAAAGTTTAACATAAAAATATTAATGTAATTTATAGCATTTATAGATGAAAAAGAAAGCCCATAAGATCATTTCAATAGATGTAAAAAAAGCATTCCATAAAAACTTTTTTAAAAATTTGTTTTTGGCTGCATTGGGTCTTTGTTGCTGTGCGCGAGCTTTCTCTCTTTGTGGCGAGTGGGGGCTCCTCTTTGTTACGGTGGGCAGGCTTCTCATTGCGGTGGCTTCTCTTGTGTAGCATGGACTCTAGGCACGCGCGGGCTTCAGTAGTTGCATTACACGGGCTCAGTAGTTGTAGCTCGCGGGCTCCACAGCGCAGACTCAGTAATTGTGGCGCACAGGCTTAGCTGCTCCATGGCATATGGGATCTTCCCGGACCAGGGCTCCAACCCGTGTCCCTGGCATTGGCAGGGGGATTCTTAACCACTGCGCCACCAGGGAAGCCCTCATAAAATTTAACAATAAACTAGAGATAAAAAGAAACTTCCTTAATCTGTTAAAGAGCATCTGCCAAAAACCTACAGCAATCCTTATTAGTGGGAAAACATTAGAAGCATTTCCTTTAAATTCAGGAAGAAGTCAAGGACGTCTGCTATTCCTGCTTCTAGTTGACAGTGAATTGGATGTCCTAGCAAAAGCAGACACCAAAGGAAAATAAAGGTATAGAATTGGAAGGAAACAATGTTATTATAGATAGATGATACGTTTGTCTAGCTATAACCCCTTCAAATTTACAACTTATTAAAATTAATTAGGAGAATGATAAAATAAACAAAATTTGGAGTATCTCAGTGGGGTTTATTAGATGGATGATGCAAAAAGGGGGACACAGGAAGCGTCCATGGAATTGGTGATGCTGTATTTCTGCTTTATAATTTATATATATACACACACATATATTCATATATATGCATTCATGTTCTTTCAAATCATATAATTCATAATTCAATTTAGAAATTTAAAATAAAATGTGTTTTTACTTTCTATATTACCCATTTATTAGTGATGTTATTTTTTTTACAATGAAAATGTAAAAATGTCTGTATGTGAAAGAAAAAAAGATTAAAAAAAGAAAAAAACAAAAGCCAATGAAGGGAGGCTGGAATTTCACGAAGGGTTTGATGGATGGGCTGGTGGGTGGCAGTGAGGATGGTTAACAAGGCCAAGTTCAATTAAAGTCAGGACAAGGGCTTAGTCAAGGACTGAGAAGAGGCTGGTAGATCTGGAGGGAAGACCGACAGCAGTGACCTTTAAGAGGGCAGTTTTTATAGGCTGGCCGGAGGCGGGGCCCAAAAGAAGGGGGTTAAATCATGAATGAATAAATAGCAAAAAACTGGAAACCACCCAAAGGTCTAACAATCAGGGCCTGGTTAAACAACCACAGTACCATTCAGAGAAGAAATGATGCTGTGTCCATACACAGACAGGCTTACAAAATTAGGTGACGTAAAACAATTTCAGGACACAAAATAGCATTTGTACAGATTACAATGATGAAAGGACATGCGGGTGCAGTGAGAAGCAGATAGGACTGGACCAGATCGAGTCCTGTTTGTGGACGCTGTTTTAAGGCTATGAGATTTTTTTTTTTCTTCTTTGGAATGCTGGCCATTGGCAAACAAAAACATGTAATGTTTCTTTAAAATCAAAAGAATGGCTCTTGAAGAAATGGAGGCAGCAAGTGCAGGCCACTCAGTGGAGAAATCTGACGGTGACAGGAAGGAATGAGATGGTACAGCAGCTGGAGGAGTGCAGAGGGCTTGGGGCAGCAGCTGGCGCAGGCGAGCCAGGGGCTGCCAGGGAAAGGGTGGAGAAGGGGAGGCCATCTATTTCCTTTAATGCCTATGTTTCCTTTTTTAATTAAAAAACTAATAATCCTCCTTTTAACAAATTCGAACAGTCTAGCGTGTGTTTGCGTGTGCAGTGAAAGACCCCTCAGCCCTACCTCCTACTTCCTACTGTTAATAGCTCATAGTACAGCTTTCCAGAACTGTGCCATTTTCTATTATTTGCAGTTCACTGGCTTTTTAAAAAATATTTTAATTTGATTGGAGTATAGTTGATTTACAATGTTGTGTTAGTTTCAGGTGTACAGCCAAGTGATTCAGTTATACATATATCCATTCTTTTTTAGATTCTTTTCTCATATACGTTATCACAGAATACTGGGTAGAGTTCCCTGTGCTATATAGTAGGTCACTGGCTTTAAATTAGAGTCAGATAGGCTTGTTAAAATACAGGATTAGAGAACATAAACAGTGAAATCTCCCATCTTCCTGAGCTAGTTTCTGTTGGCAGTCTGGAAAGGGTCCTTCCAGACTTTATTTTTGTCTGAATGCATGTAAATACTTATGTATACATTCCTTTATAATTTTATGTTTGGTGGTTTTTTACAAAAGCAGGCACATTTTCTACCTAGAGTTGAGCAGTTTCACTCTACACTAACTATGTCATGGTAGATCGATCACTCCTACGTCACCACATAGAGATTAAATTCATGATTTGAACAGCTGCCTAATATTCCACAGCAGATAGTTGAAGGGTAAGCTTCAGAGAACACAGGGGCATCTCTTTCCCTACAATTGGCAGGGAAGAAGATATGGGAACAAAAGATTCAAGATGGCAGGAGGCATCACTTAGAGGGGTTCTGGCCATGGGAGTGAGGAGAAAGAAGACAGACAGGGTCTTCTTTCTGTCCTCTTCTCTTAAGCCACAGTCCCATCCAAACTGAGCTAAATCACACAGAACTGCAAGCGGGGAGGGCTGTGATTTGAGCCTCAGTGATAAGGCCACCGCTGGGGCCCAACTTCCTTGAGTGACCTGTTCTTCTCCCAGCGGCGGCTAGGCAGAGCCCACTTATCAGAAATCTTAAGGGGAGCCCTAGAACACTGGTTCTCTAAGTGCGGTCCCTGAGCCGGCAGGAGCAGCATCAACTGGGAAACAAATGAGAAATGCAAATTCTCCGGCCCCATCTCAGTCCTGCTGAATCAGAACCTCAGTTTAACTAGCCCTCCAGGGGATGTGGATGTACACCCAACTTCAAGTACCTCTGTTCTAGAATGTGGATATGAGTCTGATTCCCCATCACTACCAGTCTCATTCTTTTAGGAGACAGGGAGGAGTCTGCCCTGAAGGGGACAGGTTGCCCAACTTCAAAATCAGGCTTCTTCAATGCCCTAGAGGCCATAGGTAAAGTCAGCAACCCAGGCCCGGGAACAGCCCTCCCCTCCTTTCCTAAGACACCACTTCCCTCTCTCCACCTTGCCTTCTTAAAAAAAACAAAACAAAACCCACCAGAACAGAAGTGGAGGTGGCAGTGCAAACCTATTGCTTTCCACTTTGCCTTAACCATGTCCCATGCCAGTTAAAGCAACCCCTCCCCAGGGGGTGCTCCCCTTGGATGGATGGAGGGTGGACGCACAGGCATAGCGGGAGAAAAGCTTTTGAATGTTGGGGAGGAAACTGGATGTGGCTTCAGGGTGGCTGGGTTGGAGGAGGGAGTTGGAAGGAGAGGAGAAAGGAAAGGAGAGGAAGGCTGTCCTCATTTCACCCAGCCGCTTCTGCCTGCACCTGTTCAGCTAAGGCCGGAGGAAAGACACCAGTAAATGAAACACAGCCCCACCCCGTCAAGAGGGGCCCCTTCCCACACTGCCCTGCGGCCGGGTTAACTGACAGGAAAACTGTGAATGGGTTCAGGTGGCTGAACAGAGGGGCGAGGAAACAGCTGGGCTCCTCTGGGGGTGTGGAGCAACTGTCTCCTGTTACCCCCAGGCTCTTCAGAGTTTTGGGCAAGGGGTCAGGGGGCGGGGGGTGGTGGTGTTGGAACCAGGTCAGGGACCTGCCGATTTCCCTCAATTCTGATGGGACACGCTGCAGAGAGGGAAGTTTGAGTAGAAATAGTCCCTGCCCACCATACACTCTGTTTTTCAGTCCTACAATATTCCACAACATTCTTTAGTTACTCTGTGGGCAAAAACGTTCATTTAAAAAAAAGAAAAAAAAAAAGAATAGACTTTATTTTTAGAGTAGTTTTAGGTGACAGAAAAATAGATCTGTGAAAATTGGCAGGAAAATCTTAAACTTTCCTCTTGGTCTGTCCCCCATAGAAACACACCTCCGCTGTTCATCTAAGCAGTCAACGGGGTCAGTCAATCCATCATTTTATAATCATCCGATGAGGGCTTTCAACAGCAATTCTCAAACTTGTAAGAATCACTGGGAAGTTTATTAAAGAGGCAGGCTCTGGGTCTCCCCACCAAAGATTTTGATTCAGGAGATCTGGACGGGGGTCCTGGCTTGTGTATTTTTGAAGCACCCCACAGGAGATGTTGATAAATTTCATACAATTTCACACACTGGGCCCCACTCTGAGAAACTCAGGCTTGTTTAAGGTACAAGGAAGGGGCCAGAAGCTCCGGTGGGAAGAGAGGAAACAGTGGACATAAAAGACCCAAATCCCATCCCCCACCCCCACCAGAGAACTGAGGACCCACAGTATGGATCAGTATATACTGAGGCGGTGGGGGAAGACGGGCACTCTCAGGCCCTGACCATCTCAGAGAGGGAGGCCACTAACTACCTATCAAAAACGTTGACATCATGAAAGACAACGAAAAGTTAAGGAACCATTTCAGGCTAAAGGAAACTTACAGAGACATGACAACTGAATACAACATGGGATCTGGGACTTTTTTCTTTTTCGGGTATAAGCTTATCATTGGGACCATTGTGACATTTGAATAAGGTCTGTAGATTAGATACTAGTATTGTATCAGTGTTACTTTCCTGGCTTTTATCATTCCATTCGGGTTATGTAAGAGAAGACCTTGTTTTAAGAATACACACTAAAGTGTTTAGGAGTAAAGGGACATTATGTCTTCAGTTTACAGTCAATGCGTGTGTGTGTGTGTGTGTGTGTGTGTGTGTGTGTGTGTGTGTGTGTGTATGAGTTAGAGAGATAGAATGACAAAACAAATGTAATAAAATGTTAACATCTGGGGAATCTGAGTGGACTATATGAGGATCTTCTGTATAATTCTTGCAACTTTTCTTTATCTGAAATTATCAAAATAAAAAGGTGAGGGGGGAAAAGTCCACTGACCAGCCCAAGACCTTCCTGTTGAACTTTTTTTTTTTTTAACCCTCCGAAGCTTCTGGAGCCCAGCTCTGGACACCAAACTAAAGTGATGAGTGAAAGAGTTCTCGGAACTTCTGATTCCTGCATGTTGAGATTCTACTTATGCCCTTGGTGGTTGTTGGCTATTGTGGAAATTATTGTGGAAATAATATGTGGCTGATGTGGAATTCTCTATGTTACAAGTTATATGCAGAAAATCCTTTCTTCTTCTCATGGACAGTAAGACCTGGAATTTGAAGGAGCCATACAGATTAAATGCAAGCTTCTACCAGATTCGTTATATCCTCATATATATCCTGAGACAGGTGAATCCAGGCTCTTTTTGAACACTTTTGGAAAATGGGACTCTCATCCTTTCTCTCACAGCCCATTCCATTACTGGTCAGTTCTGACCACTAGAAAATTCCTCAGGCTTCCCTGGTGGCGCAATGGTTGAGAGTCCTCCTGGCGATGCAGGTGACATGGGTTCATGCCCCGGTCCGGGAGGATCCCACATGCCGCAGAGCGGCTGGGCCCGTGAGCCATGGCTGCTGAGCCTGCGCGTCCGGAGCCTGTGCTCCTCAACGGGAGAGACCAGCAGTGAGAGGCCCGCGTACAGCAAAAAAAAAAAAAAAAAAAAAAAAAAAAAGAAAAGAAAGAAAATTCCTCAACCTGCTGAGTTGAAACCTACCCTCTGGAACCTCTACCCACTGATTCTGGTCCCTGTCTTCTGGATGGTGTTATAGCACCTCTACCCTCACCCCCTTATGATCTTAGCTATTCTACCCTGAATAAGTTCACGTTTGTCAGTGTCTTTCTAGAACGTAAATGCAACACTCCAGGTCCGGCGTGAAAATCAGAAGCAGGGGGAACCTAGTGCTGGGCATTCTGTTCACACAGCCGCAGATGGAATTAGGCTTTTTGGCAACTGCATCACACAGTTGACTCAATGAATTTATACTCAACTTAAACCACAGTTCTCTTGTGAACCATGGTTCACTGCTCTTGGTTTCAGCAGTTATCGCCACCCAGTATCACATTACGTCTCTGAGTTTGCTCAGTGTCAGTCTCTACCCACTAGAATGTAAGCTTCATGAGGGCAGGGGCTTTGGCTTGCTCTGAATCCCCAACGCCTAGGACAAGTCCAGGCCCACAGTGGACATTCAATAAAATACATGCTGAATAAATGAATATTCATAACATATAAGCCATATCTCACTTATCCTGTACTTGTGTAATTTATTGTTCACATGCAGTCTACTAACAAGAGGGATTTGAGAAAACTTGCTTCGCAGAGGCCTTTTTAACTTCAGAGCCAACTCTCTTCTTGTTTATATTTTATTAAATTTGTATCATTCGTTACAGCCTGTTGAGATCTAATTCCTGGCTCTCGAAACCAACATATTGGTTACCCCTCCCAGTGTCCAGCCATTCATTCAAGAATGACTCGCCACTGCGGCCACACTGGTCCTACTATTCCTCAAACACTCTAAGAGGCTCTAGTGCCAGGGTCTTTGCTTTGGCTGTTCCCTCTGCTGTTATACGCCCTCCCCCACCCCAGATAGCTACAATGCCAGTTCTTCACCTTCAAGTCACTGTCTGTTGTT
The DNA here is from genome assembly GCF_026419965.1 of Kogia breviceps. Taxonomy (NCBI): domain Eukaryota; kingdom Metazoa; phylum Chordata; class Mammalia; order Artiodactyla; family Physeteridae; genus Kogia; species Kogia breviceps. The sequence continues at coordinate 75,335,259 of NC_081319.1, forward strand.
TTGTTTTGTTTTGCTTTGGGCCATGCCACTCGGCATGAGGGATCTTAGTTCCCCGACCAGGGATCGAAACCTTGCCCCCTGCAGTGGAAGCACGGAGTCTTAAGCACTGGACCGCCAGGGAAGTCCCTTCAGTCACTGTTTGAATGCTTCCTTCTCAGTGAGACTGACACTGTCATCCTACATAAAACTGCAAAATGAATGTCCCCCTCTCCAATACTATCCTCCTTACCCAGCTCCATATTTTTGTTTTGTCCATAATGCTTATCACCTTTTAATGAGCTTTGTAATCTAGCTTATTTATTGCATGTACTGCTTGCTTGCTGTCTGCCCTGTCAGTCCCACCCCTAGCTATACAAGGGAAGGAATTCTTGCCAGTTTTATTCACTGATGTATCCCAAGTACACAGAACAATGCCTGGCACATAATGGACACGTAATAAATATGTGTGCAATGAATGAATGGACAACTGCTCTGGACCCAGGAATGTATGTGACACCAAGATGAATAAGACACAAAGAGGTCAGCTGATCACATGCCACCTGTGTTATCTCCCAAGTCACTGGTGAAAATATGCAATGGGACAGATCTCCCTCCCTCCAGAACAGTATCAATTTATTAATCAACCTCCTCAGCGCGTCATCTTTCCATCAGTAAAACAAAATGAAACAAAATACCATTAATGACCCTATTTCAAAAAATGTTTTAATGGCATTTGGAAATGCTCATCTTATATACAACCAGGTCAGTGGAGGATATAGCATAGCACGTGGTCAGTAATATAGCCCATGGTTCTAATTATAGGAAGATAGCTGTCTACATAGAAACAAGACTGAGGGACTTCCTTGGCGGTCCAGTGGTTAAGAATCCGCCTTCCAATGCAGGGCAGGTTCCATCCTGGTCGGGGAACTAAGCTCCCACATGCCGAGGGGCGGCTAAGCCCACGCGCTCTAGAGCCCTTGCGCCACAACTAGAGAGCCCACGCACCACAACTAGCGAGAAGCCCGTGCACCATGATGCAAGATCCTGCATGCTGCAACTAAGACCCGGTGCAGCCAAATAAATAAATAAATAGATTAATTAATTAATTTTTAGAAAAAGAAACAAGACTGAGAAGAAATATACCAAAATGTTAACAGTGATTATCTGTGAGAGTGGGATCATGGTTCATTTTCATTTTTTCCTTATAGTTTTCGAAGTTTCTACAATAAGCAAGTACTTCTTTTATAGGGAGAAGAATACTGACATACGGCTACCTGTTGTCCTTGCGGTCGTACCATTATCTGGACTACTCAGCCACACGTATCCTCATCAAGGCAGTGAGAACTCAGGTGACACCTTCCTGAAATTGACCTAGCCCTCAGAAAGTTTCCAGTCTAGTTAATATCAGTACACACACACACACACACACACACACACACACGGTACCATTATCATTACCATATTATAGATGAAGAAACTGTGGATCAAAGAGATTAAAGTGACTTGCTCAATGTCACTCACTGGAGTCCGGTCACGGATCTGAGCCTAGAGTTTGAACCCACGCAGTCCAGCTCCAGAATGGATGTTCTTAACCACTCTACCATGTTATATAAACTCAAACTAGCACAAACCAAGGAAGGATGGTACAGAATGATAGTGGTGAAGGCTCTAATGGGGAGGGTGGGAGTCAACATTCATTGAATGTACCAGGTGCTTGATATGCATTACCTCATTTCGTTCTTGCAGCTACTCTGGGAAAAAGATATTATTTTCATCTCCATGTTATAAAGGAGGAAACTGAGACTCAGACAGGGGTGTGAATTTCTGCTGTGACACTTCAAGCTTATTAACCCCTTTGGCCTTCAGTTTCTTCCTCTACTACATGGGGATAATAATTTCCACCTCACTGACTGTTGGCAAGTATTAAATGAGAAAATAGATTCAAAACACTCATCACAGTGCTCATTACAGTGAAATGCTTCATACATGGTAGCTACTGCTGCTATGATTCTTGATTCCAAAGTTCACACTCTTTCCACTGCAACAGGCTGACTTGCTAAATGAGCAAAGGAGAGGAATCAATTCTGAGCGTTGTCATCAGGAAACATGTGATGAATGAATGTAGACAGAGGAGATGCCATCTGAAGGGGCCTTGATGGAGCAGGGTGTCGCCAAGGGGAGGAGGGCAGGGGCACACCCTGGAAGCACAGAGGGGCACGGTTTGTTCGTTCCTGTCCTTTGCCCTGGCTCTCCCCTGCCCTGCACCCTCTCCTCTCTGGCGTCCTTCCTTCCAGTTCTCCCTCCCCCTCTGCCCTGGGTCCCTTGCCTCAGCTGTTTTCATAATCAGGGCCCTGCAGCCTCTGCAGCAGGGAGTGGGAGCCCCTGGCCCTGGGATGGCCCCTGATAAACAGCTGGAGCCCTTGTTTGCAGAATCTGTCGTGTCCAAGTGAAAAGTAGGAAGAAACCACCGGGGCTAGGAGGATGGCTGATAATAAGTCACATCACTGCTGGGGCCCCTCCACTCTGTCCTCCAGCCTCTGCATCTGGGACCTCCCACTTGTCCTTCAAGACCCAGTACGGCCATGTCGCTTCTCCACAAAGCCTTCCTTGACTGCACCCCCAGCCCCCCACCTCTTGCAAGCTTCTATTGCAAGCAGCACAGAATCCAGTCCAGCCATGTATTAAGTGGAAACTGCTCAGGTATTAGGGACCCAACCAGCCTGGGAGTTCCAGAGGGCAGACAGTTTGTCTCATGGGCCTAGCATAGAGCTTAGGAAAGGTCTGCGAGAATTCTGCGATGACTGAGCAAAATAGGGTGAACGGTTACACAGGTATTCAAAAATTTACATATTGACATAGAAAAAAATGTTTCTTAAAATGGTATGTAGGTAGAAGTCAAGGTCTGGGAATTTTTAATTTTTCCAAAATAATAATTAACATTTTATATTTTAGCCATAAAATGTTCACGTGAGAGGCCATTTTCATTTCACTTGAGAGATTTTAGAATAATAACTTTTTCCTTTAGTTTTATATACCCAAAACAAAATTTAAAAAGGTATCTCCCCTTCCTTTTATTTATTTTTTCCTGGCTGTGCCACCTGGCATGCACAATCCTCGTTCCCTGACCAGGGATCGAACCTGTGCCCCCTGAATTGGAAGTGCAGAGTCTTAACCACTGTACCACCAGGGAAACTCCTCCCCTTCCTTTAAAAAAATAGTTTAACTAGATATAAATTTTAAGTTTTAAAAATAATTTTGGGGAATTCCCTGGCAGTCCAGTGGTTAGGACTCCGCACTTTCACTGCACAATCCCTAGTGGGCGAACTAACATCCCGCAAGCCTCGCGGTGCGGCCAAAACATAACAAAACAACAAAAAAATCATTTTGATTCATCAACAGGATATTTCAGTCATGTTCTAAAATGTACCAATTAGATATTCCTGTTTTTTCAGGCAAACTACTCCATATTTTCAAACAGTTGTAAATTACAATCTATAACTGTATCATATGTAATGCATTAAATAGTATGGATTCCTTTTGCATAATGTCAGATACTTATGTAAATTTAGATAGCATTAAAAAATGCTGTTAAAAAAAGGATAATGCGGGCTTCCCTGGTGGCGCAGTGGTTGAGAATCTGCCTGCCGATGCAGGGGACACGGGTTCGTGCCCCGGTCCGGGAAGATCCCACATGCTGCGGAGCGGCTGGGCCCGTGAGCCATGGCCGCTGAGCCTGTGCGTCCGGAGCCCATGCTCTGCAACGGGAGAGGCCACAACAGTGAGAGGCCCGCGTACCACCAAAAAAAAAAAAAAAAAAAGGATATGCAACACTGGGCATGCAAAATTACCTTAACTTTGTAAAAAGAAAAACAATTGCATATGAACAGTATTCTATGATCTTATTTTAAAAGAATAAAACTGAGTGTATATGCACAGAAAAAAAGGTTCAGAAGGACACATACCAGCTCTTAACACTGGTTTTCCCGGGGAGGATGGCACTTGGAGGGTGGGGCAGAATTTGCACCTTTATTTTCTTCCTGTCTACAATACGTTTTTACAATGATAAAGTTTGTTTTACTTTCATAATTACATTTCTTACTATTCAATTGAATGAATGTCCCTTAAAAATTAAATATAAAAATTAACAATTATTTAAATAGCTGTTTAAATAATTGCATGACAATTATTTAAATAATAAAGAGAGAAGGCTAGAAGGAGACACACAGAATGTAAACTGTCTTTGGGTGGTAAGAACTATGAACGATTTTTCTAGCTTTTCCCTGTTTTTCTATATTGTCCAAATTTCCTATATTGAGCAAGTATTCATTTTATAATTTTTTCAAACCTTAAAAATAAAGGCTGAATGAATGAATGCATGACTTTCCCAAGCCCTGCTCTGTGCCTGCATCTGACCCACCATGCAGGAGACTTGGCTGTCTCTCTGTCCTCCTTTGCTTCACTATATGGATCAGGTCCTCAGAAGGACCTTGTCCACAGATGTGCATGGTTCAAGCCTCTATCCTCACTGCCCTCCCCAGATCTGGACACTTGCATGATCGTGAGGGCCCGGAGCAAGAATCCCAGGCTCAGGTCAAGATGCTCCTGCCCTGCCCTTGCCTCCATCTCCCAACCCTCCAAACTCTACCTGTTCACTCCAGAGACTGCTCAGCTCTCCCGGAAGCCCTCCCTCACCCCCAGCCTTCCCTGGTCTCCCTCACCTCCGAATGCCCACAGCATAGAGAGCTTGTACCCGAAGACTTCATTTGTTGGACCAGCATTTATCGAGAAGGTATCGTATGCAGGGATGGGTACCATTAGAGAAACAAGGACAGGAGCCCACAGTCATCAGGCACAGCACCCTTCATATGGTGAATGAATGAAAGAAGATGGAAGCCAACTAAGATGCAGACCCTGTCCTCAAGGAGCTCACGGTCTAGTAAGGACAAGAAGCTGCACCCATCCACACCCAACATATACTAGGATGTGCTACCCAGGAGGTGGGATATGTGGGGGGAGCAGATGAGTAGATTTAAACCGGGCCTTAAAGAATGGCCAAGTTTGGGCTTCCCTGGTGGCGCAGTGGTTGAGAGTCCGCCTGCCGATGCAGGGGACGCGGGTTCGTGCCCCGGTCTGGGAAGATCCCACATGCCGCGGAGCGGCTGGCCCCGTGAGCCATGGCCGCTGACTCTGTGCGTCCGGAGCCTGTGCTCCGCAACGGGAGAGGCCACAACAGTGAGAGGCCCACGTACTGCAAAAAAAAAAAAAAAAAAAAAAGGCCAAGTTTGGACAGGCAGGGGTGGATGAAAGGAGGACAAAGTACATCCCAAGAAAGGGGGACAGTGTGAACCAAGTGATGGAAGCAGGGACACCCCAGGATGTATCAGCACTCTTGTTGGCAGGAATAGAGTGATAGAGGTTGATTGTGGGTAAAAAGGCTGGAAAGGTGGGTTGAGCCCAGATGCTAGGAGAACGAGAGAACCATGACAAGTCGGATGTGATTTCACAGGCCCTGGGAAGGAAGCCTCTAAGGGTCTTTGAGCAGTGATGTCATGGAAACACCCAGTAATCCAGGCAAGTCTCACGGAGGCCTGGGGTAGGCAGGCAGCCACAGGAGCAGAGAAGAGGCACACTGGGGATATTGCAACCCTTGTTCCCAAGTGGAGAGCATGTCTTTAAAGGAAGAAAGTCACACCCACAAGCCAAAGGGCCCCTTCCCCACCTCACTTTCTTCTACACCGTCTTTTACATTTGCCAGCCTCTGGCACTATGTTGCTTCAGTACACACCAGAATGAGTGAATAAAGAAATGGATGAACAAATGATTGGATCCCAGACTGGCAAAGAATGCCTCTGGGCACACATTAAAAGGGTGGAGGTGGGGAAGGGATGGGAGTGTAAATGGAACATAAAACAAACAATCGTTTTGTTACCACTTCCTCTGGGGCCCGGCCATGGTTTTCAACGGTGTGCAGCAGGCTCATACAGTCTGGCACGCGCGCACATCCACACAGACACACAAAGAGCTATTAATTTACTTCCTTTGTGAGGAGTAAATAAAGATCAGGCCAAAACAGGCTCCCCCAAACCGCCAGGGGGTCTTCCCCAGGTGTTGGTGCAGCACTTGGCTTAGAGGAGTCACAGGTGGCTGCCTGCTCGTGTCACCCCACCTCCCTTTATGCACGTGTGGATCTGGTTCACCAAGGAGGCCTCATGTGCAGTGAGGAAGTCGCGGAAGGGGGAGGGTGTCAGGGCAAGGCTTCCCCACCCCTTCTCCAGTGCAGGCCAGGGCAGCAAAATTCACCCACCCACCCAAGAGAGGCAGCCATGGTAGAGCACGGATGCTGGAGGGCCATGCTGGGCCCAGCAGCCCAGACTTAGATGCTGAATGCTGCGGGGGAGGGCTGGGCCCGGGGGGCATCAGGTATATACCAACCTGTGTGGAGGTTCATGGATTCTCTATTTGTGAATTTGCCTACTCACTAACATTTTTCTGGAACTCCCAAATCAACGCTCCTGCCGCTTTTGCGGTCATTCGAGGACATGCACAGAGCTGTGAAAAATTCAAGTCACCTGACGTGCATGTTCTCAGCTGAGGTCGAACAAGGCGACGCTCTGCCCTCTTGTTTCAGCTCTTGTGCAGTAAACGAGTGTCTTTTTCAGTCTATTCAGTGCCACCTTTTCAGCATTTTTGGCCTTTTTGTTGATTTCACTGTTTAAAATGGCCCCCAAAGCACAGGGCTGATGTGTCAATGATCCTGAGCGCAAGAAGGCTGAGATGTGAATTAGCTAAGCTTCCTTCAGGCGTGAGTTATCGTGCCCTGGGCTGTGAGTTCAAATCAACAACAGATATTAAATAAGGTGTCTTTAAACAGAAACACACGTAAAACGAGTACACTGGTTGGCTGATGAAAATGGCGGGACCACAGGCTGGAAGGAACCCAACCCTGTGTTCCCCTAGGAGCAATGGCTCAGGATTCACTAATTCAGTGTTCACGGCGACTTTATAGAACATAACTATATGAATGGAAATTATATTAAAAAATAAACTATATAATGGAAATTGACTGTATTTCAATATTACAATAATCGGGCAGCCATATCTCTGGCTTCCTGTGAATGCCAGTCTGCATCTACTCATCCATTCACTACCCATCACCTACTGAACACCTGCTAAGTGCAAATCTTACATTAAAAGCCAAAAATATGGAATGTAGACAGGACCCCTGCCCTCCTACTGACCATCTTAACTGCAGAGATGGGGGCATGTGACTCTGAAGGTTTTATTTATTTATTTGGCCTAAATCCCTAGCTTTATATACCAGTGTTGGGGCCTCAAACTTTTGCCAAGTAGTAAGAGCGCATGAGGTGACACTGGCAGTCCACTCAGGGTCCAGGCAGGGCCCGAGCAAGGCCATGCCTTAGGGAATAAAATGAGAGAGGCCAACGTGAGCAGGCGGATGGCAGGTCTGGGATGCACTAGGAGAGGAAGCAGGGGGCCAGCCAGCCCTCTGCAGAGGCGAGGGCCTGCGGCCTCTCTTCCTGGACTAGCCGGGAGGACTGCAGGGCCAAGGGGGCCCAGAGAGGAGCTCAGAAACCAAAGGCCCCAGAGAGGAAGTGTCCCCACATAGATTTCCACTTCCCACACCGCCCTCTTCCCTGGGATCATAGGTAATGCGAGGAAGGAGCCCACCCAAACTGGAGCAATGGAGGAGGGGCTGAGAGAAGCCATGTCCCCCAGGCACAAGAAGAGAAGTCACCAACCTCACCAACTGAGAAAAAGCAATTCCACGCCTAGTATGTGAGAGGGAAGTGGAACCACCACTCCAATGCCTGCTCTGGTCCCCACCCAGCCCCCGCCCAGCCGCCCCAGGATGGCACCCAGGTGAGGCCTGTCATGTGCTTTCAGGGGCTCGCTTTGGGCCTTTCGAGCTCTGAGCCACAAGGGTGGCTCTCAGAGCTGCAATGGCCTGGCCTGGCCTGGCCTATATGGGGAGGCAGAAAGGGAAGAGGGAACACTGAGGGCTTGTAAGCTCCATGAGGTCAGAGGCTTGGCCTGTCTTGTTCTTTTCTCTTCCACCTGCACTGAACACAGCGCCTGGGGCATTCGAGGCACATGCTCACTACAGAGACACTGAATGATGAACGAATGAATGAATGAGCAAGCAAACAACGGGCCCAGAAGACTGTCCGTCAGCATCTAGAGATTCACATCTCCAGGGAGGAGAACCATTTCCCTTGTTTTGGACAAAGTTCAACCTCCTGCCTCAACTCTGTGTACTTTCTGTCTCTGAGACTGAAACATGGCCCTGAGAGCCCTGTAACTCTCCATCTCCTGATGCTTAAGATGATCACATCTGATCACTGAGGTGAGGGGACAGGATGCTTTTCTACCCCATCTGAGAACAGCAAGGCCACCCAAAGGGGCAAGAGTGGTGTCCTTCAATGAGCCTCACCCCATCCTACAGTGCTCCTGGGACAAGGGCTCTGAGGATCTCCAGGGGGCTTCTGGTCAGGGCGAGGGACAGTCAAACCCTCTACCTTTTTTTTTTTTTTTGCAGTACGCGGGCCTCTCACTGTTGTGGCCTCTCCCGTTGCGGAGCACAGGCTCCGGACGCGCAGGCTCAGCGGCCATGGCTCACGGGCTCAGCCGCTCCGCGGCATGTGGGATCTTCCCGGACCGGGGCACGAATCCGTGTCCCCTGCATCGGCAGGCGGACTCTCAACCACTGTGCCACCAGGGAAGCCCAACCCTCTACCTTTGACTAGAGATAAGGCGGGGGTGCCGGCCCCTCTGCCCTAGGCCTCCCCCAGAGAGAAGTCCGTCTGAGAACCTTTCTGGCACAGGTTTCGTGTAGAAAAGCCATCGTCACACATGTGACACAGGCTCTCTTGGTCCCTGCCTATCTAGATCCTGGGGCAAAGGTTCCTAATTGTCCCGCAGCATCCATTTCCCCTTCTTACGCCTTTCATACTAGAAGCTCCACTATGTACGATCCACAAACTCCCTTGCAGCTAAATGTGGTGGGTGACCAACTTCTGGCTAAAGGGATAAGGGATCTGGCAATTTGGGTGTCATGTCCTGAAAAGGAAGGGTCGTGCCCCCTCCTTCCCTTCTCTCCCTTCCCACTGGCTGGGTCATGGACCCAGGGGATGTGGTGGTGAGCTGTCTTCAACATCGAAGGGCCTGGACAAGCAACAGCCTGGGAGGCGTGTGGGTCCCCAACACAAGGGGTCCGATTGCCTACCCAGGCTTGTAGTGAGAAATTTCCATTTTGTTTAGGTGCCGGGTTTGGGGGGGGGGGTCTCTATTACAGCAGTCTAACCTTTCTCAATGCCTATCACAGTCCGTTCGTTGGTGCCAGGTGCCAATGGGTAAAATGTGTAAGAGGGACTTTCCTCCTCATCTCAGCATCCTCAGCCCTTCAGCTCCGCATCACCTCACTCCATCAGGTCTGCTTTCCCAAGTGTCAGAGAGGACCTTCCAGGTAGACAGGACACCTCCTAGAATGCCACCCCAGCTAACACAAAAGAGGTGAATGTCTCCCTCACTCACAATACATAATGCATTCCTCCCTCGGACTGACCAATTCTCAAGCTCTCTCCTTGGTAAGAAAAGACTCTTCTATGCTCAGGGACCACTGTACCTTAAAAGGCCAACTCTGTCCTACGGGGAAGGCAATGAGGAAAGGCAGCAAACCTATGTAACCTTGGACAAATCTCTTAGCCCCTCTGAGCCTCGGTTTCTTCCTTTATAAAATGGGGATAATAATCATTGTTTACAGGTTTGTGGAGAGAATTCAAGTTTATATATCTATAAAGTGCCTAGCAGCATGGCTAGCACATAGGGTGTGCTCACTAAACCACGGCTGTTACTGCTATGGAGCTAAATATTGAGGACACAGTTGGAGGAGAGCCCTAAGTGACCTCCCCAGTGGAGGGTGGCTGGAAAGGGAGTGAAAGAGAGAATTGGGGAGAAGAGACCACGGCTGTAAAGAGGAAGAGAGAGGCAGAGGTGGAGGTGCTATCAGCGGAGAGGAGGGGAAAGGGCTCAGTGATGCCCACATTGGACAAGAGGGTGGAGGGCACAGCTGTGGTGTCTATCAGCTTCCTCTAGCTCACACAACCCCTGGGCCCATCTCACACGGTCTCTACCCAGCACTTCTGTCTGGGTTGGCCACCCTCACTGCCACTGCCATTGTTGCTGCACTGTCAGCTGCTGCTTCTTGCCTCATCTTCCTTCCTGTCCCTGATAGGACAGAAGAAGGGGACGGGAAGCAGCTGCCTTGCCCAGCAACCACCCAAGCCCTGTGGGCTGGAGCGGCCCAGGGTGGTTAAGAGCCCAGGCTCTGTAGACAGACAGGCTGGGTTCTGTCCCCCACTCTAGCCCTTAAGAGCTGATGACCTCAGCAAGTTATGTGGCTTGTCTAATCCTTCAATTTCCTCGTCTGCACAAAAGGGATAATAGGGCTGCTGAGAGGAAGGAATGAGATCATGCGTGGTGAGCACCCAGCACAGGGTCTGGCACCATAGCAAGTGTTTAATGAATGGTAGCGACCCTCAGGGCTGGCTTCATGGGCACGTAACCCATGCAGGCACACAGAGCCCTGCGCTCAGAAAGGTTCCATCCTTGGTTTAATGCTCTGTTGCCACCATCTTGAAATTCTTAATAATTTTTGAACAAGGGGCTCTGCAAATTAGATAGTGGGTCCTGGCTAGTATTAGCATGCATACACTGAGTCTGCTGGCTGTGGGTGACTATGCAAGGGAGGGGGGTGCCCAGCAATCTGCTGGAGATATGGGACATTAGAGGGCTTTGGTGATCTCAAGGGAGTCATTTAAGTGGAGGGATGTGGGACTCTGCCAGGTTGCCTGCAGTTAGGGACTGAGAGGGTGGTGCAACCCCCCATGCACACCCTCCCTGGGCATTGTGGTGGGTAGGGGTGCCCTCCCCTCAGGCAGCCAGGCCAATGGGCAGCCTGGGGAGCCCCCCACTACCTTCCTCTTTCAATCATCCTCCCACCAAGTGCAAAGGTACCCGATGAACATCAGGGCCACCCATCTGCCCCCCTTGGTTTTATCCTTTGTAGGTGATGACAGAGGCCACGTACAAGCTCAGGAGGATAGGAGTTATGTCCAGAGTCCCTACATCTTTGGGACGTGGAAGTACTATGTGGTGGAAACCAGCGCTATCCTGAAGCCCCTCAGCGCCCAGGTCCAGCTGAGTCTCACTGTGCAGGTTGGAACTGGAATGGGGGTGACATAGAAGAAGGGTGTTGATGACTCTTGGTGGGCCGAGGGGTTAGCCCAGCCCCAGGAGAGAGAAATATCTGCTCCTTCTAGCTCCTTGATTTTAAATCCCAGGTTAGCACATCTAGAAAGTGGTCTGGGGTAGTAACTTGAAACCTCAAGAGACAGGGAGACTTGCAGGGGGTTCCGTGGAGCTGGGGGTCCCCCTGGGCACTATGGTGAGGAATGACCCCCTCAGGCGGCACATTTTGTACTTGCTGTCTGTCTCCCCTACTGGATGTGAGCTCTTGGAGGGTCCGGCTCACCCACAGTGAAAACCAGATGTTTGCAGACCCGGCCATCAGGACTGCTGCATGCCCTCCTCCCATCCACCCCACGCTGCCCCAGGCCCTGCCTCAGCTTCCCCAGACTCGCCACCACTACCACCACCACCCTCTTCTGTTCCTGGGCCTTCCTGGAGTAGCCCACGTGTGAGTCCGAGGGTGGCCCAGTCCGGCAGGTGGAGCCCGGCCCTGGATGAGGCCTCTCTCCATCCGCCTCCGGCCACCTGTCCGGAGCACTCACTCCCTTCCAGACAGCTGGAGAGCGGCCCTGGAGCCTCTGGTTAAGGGAGGGGAGTGAGTGTGGGAAGTTCTAAGGGACCTAAGCCAAGGCTGGGGGGAGGCCCTCCTAGCCCATGGGGATGCTGAGTGTGCATGTGTGGGGTGGGGTGGGGTGGGGTGGGCGAAGGCACTCGGGGAGAAGTGAGAATTGGGGGTGGGGTCAGAGAATGGAATGTGGAGTTCATTCTCCTGGGGGCACAGCTGTGTATTTTGATCTTCTCCGTCAGCTGCAGCATATTCTTTATCTTGGGGCTCAATCCAGACTCCACCTCCTTCTCTGTTGCTGAGCTGCAGAAGGCAGATACTGTGGGATACAGCCTGCACCCTGCTCACTGCCTTAGCTCCCCACTGCTCCAAGCTGCTAAAAGGGACAAGAAGCGAGCAGCAACCCCAGCCCCAAAGAAAGACCCGCTGCCTACTTCAGATCCGTCCTGTGCCCGTCCATGGGTAAGTGGATCTTGAAAGTCAGTCATTTCACATTAAGACCCACCCCCAAGTGCCATGACGACCCAAGCTGTCACCCCAGAGTTGCCCGGATATTTCAGCTTTATAGGTGCCAGAGAACTTGAAGGGTCGGCAGATAATGCTGCTCAGCTGGGAATTTGAAGCAGAGGCAGCTGTCACCTCCCAGGCCACATCAGGCCGTCCTCCGGGCCGTCCCACTGCATTCCTTGTGCCAACTTTTTACATGGCACCTAATGTCTCCAATGAGATGCTGTGAAAATAATAAGACTGATTTTCTATATACTTATGGAAACACAACTCATGACTTTTTTTGCATTTCTCTTGTTATTGCAGAACTGGAACATTTAGAAAAGGGGAAAAGGTAGAAAAGAAGTCACCCATAGCTCTACTGCCCTCAAAAAACAACTGCTGTTCACATTTTGGCATATTTTCTTCCAGTCTTTTCTCTATGTATGTATATATGTGTATGTGTGTAAAACATACAGTTGTAAATGTATTGTATGTACACTTTTGCATCCTCATTTTTTTCCTTAACATTAACATACAGGTAATTTCTGTGATACCACATATTTTTGCAATTTGACGTTTTTAATGGCTACCTAATATTCCATTTACTGGATATAGTACACCTTGCTTAACCATGCTCTATTGGGAGGCATTTCAGATGTTCCAACTTTTTGTCACTGTACCTAATAACACCCTGATGAAAAGCATCATGGACAAAATTTTTTCCTACATTTAGAATTACTTAAATTAGGATAGAGCCTGGAAAGTAGGATTACTAAAGCAGAGGGTCAGAATATCCTGGAGGCATTTGATTTGATACCTTTGGCCAAACCGCTTTCTGAAGGGAGAATTTACCACATGGCAAGGTCACCAACAGGCAAGGACACAGCCCCTTAGATCTACCATCGTGTAGGGACACCACTCACTGTTAGGTATCTTTTTATGTGCCTAAATCGTGTTCCCTTTTGTAGACTACTCTTTTTTAGCTGCTAAATACACGGTTCCCTTTCCAACAGCACTGTCACTTCCTTTCAGGAGGTTACCTCTCCCCTAGTGCAAATCCGGGAGCCAGCCCGCCTGACCTGCAGCTCAGAAACTGGAGGGGCCGGCCCGTCCATTCCCACCATGCTCTCCGTCCTTTTGCCCAGCCCTCAGGCACTTTGTCATTTTCTGCTCATTTCCAGTTTTCCAGCCTTTCTGGTGAGTCTACGGGTTCCCAACCTTCTTCCAGTAAATTCCCTTTGCCTTACACTGGACAATCTGTTTCTGCTGCTAACAGAACCTTGAAAATACTGATACTTGGCCAACTTAGCATTTTTCATATTGCAAGTCAGGATGCTTTACTGGGTCATGAAGTCATAAAGCTAATCTTGACCAGCATTTTTAAAAAAATGAAACAACAGAATAAAAAAGAAAATATCAAAAGTACATCATCTGGAGTGAGGGGAAGTATTGCTTAGTGAATGAAACTTGTTTTACGTATGTGTGTTTGTGTGCATTCTTATGAAATAGGTTAAAATGAAGACATTTCTAATTTTGAAAAACATTGCCCTAATTGAACTTGAGTTACTTGAGAATAAAGAACAATCAAGACCAAGTCCTAGATGTCTTTTATATTTCTCCCCAAATCTTTAGTACCTAGGAAAATGGACTTCTTTGCCAAGAGAACAGTATATTTCAAGGTCCACCCACTATTTTCTCTCTATTAATAGCCTGACATCTCATCCCACTCTCTACTTGATGATACTTAATGATAATGGACATCTTTTCCTCTTGGTCTTTAAATTTCTCTTAATAGCACCAATATTCTGCCAGCCCCCCAGGCTGAAATATCCTGGGGTAGTCCTTGAATTCTCCTCCATTCATTTACTCACCACCTACTGTAGCCCAGTAGGAGAGAAGGTGAGCTAGCAGCAAACTACAACACACGGCAACATATTTCATCTTAGAAGTACACATGGTACCTAACAGGGGAAGGGCAGAGCCATTTCACAGGGCGGATGACTCTTCATACCTTCCTACCAAATAATTACTAAGTTCTGTTGCTTTTACCTTCAAAATATTTTGCCAAATCGCCCCCTTGTTTCCATTTCTACTGCGTCACCCTAGTTTCAATCTTTTTTATTTTATGTAGACTCTCTCTTGCCTACTGCCCTAGAAATCAGTTCTGATCATGTTGCTTCTTTGCTCAAAAGTCTTCAGTGGCTCCCATTATCTCCTAAATAAATCCAAACTCCCCAACCCAACACTGTTGATTTGGCTTCTCCACCATCGCCCCAAAATTTCTTTCCAGCTCCATGTCCCACTAAGCCCCTGGAACAGGTCCACAAGGTCCTCTCTTCCCAATCATGTATCTGTGTGAGGCCCGATTTTCTTCATACAAATTGACCAAAACAACATATTGCAACAGACTGAAGTAGAAGCAGATACGAGAATCCAGCTGCCTTCTATTAAGCCAGGCATTAAAGAGATTTGTGAAAAATGTAAAACAAGGCCACACTTCAAAATTTTTTTTTTGTTTTGGAAAATATAGTTATTATCTTATAAAATATATGCTGCTGTGTTAACATGCAATGATTTTTTTTGTTACTTTAAAGGAATTAATAAATATTTTTTAAATTTCTCATTTAACATATTTTTATTAGAAATCAAATGTCAATAGCTACAACTTTGAAAAGCAAAAGCCCTTTGGAATCCTCAATAATTTTTAAGGGTGTAAAGTGTTCCTGAGACCAGAAAGTTTGAGAACTACTGCGTGAGATCTAACATGTCAGTTAAAGCAGACACAGGGTCTCTGAAATGCCCCTGCCCTCTCCCCTTTCTCATGTTTTACTTCCCTGCCCAAGTGTGTTGCTGGAGATTTTAAACCATTAAAGAAACAAGAAGTGGTCATATGAAGAATAATTATTCTTATAGAAATAATAGTGATTATAGAAACAGCCGCTAGTTATTTTAGAATCAATAATAATATAAAGAATAAATAAACCTAGGGAAATCCCCGGCATTCCAGTGGTTAAGACTCCAAGCTTCCACTGCAGGGGGCACAGGTTCAATCCCTAGTTGGGAAGCTAAGATCCCACAAGCCATGCAGCACGGCCAAAAAAACAAACCCAGAATAAATAAACCCAATAATTCCCATAGAATTAAGAATAGAAAAATGATTATTTCTATAATATGGCTTTCAGTAAAAAAACAAACAAACAAAAAACCTCAGATATTCAGAAAAGTAAAAAGATACAAAAGCAACCACCATTTAAAATTGCTCTTGAATATTCTCCCATCAAATCCACTCCTTTTTCATTTTCTCAAATGGCACCTCCAGGACTTCCCTGGTGGCGCAGTGGTTAAGAATCCGCCTACCAATGCAGGGGACATAGGTTCGATCCCTGGTCTGGGAAGATCCCACATGCCGCGGAGCAACTGAGCCCGTGTGCCACAACTACTGAGCCCGTGCTCTAGAGTCTGCAAGCCACAACTACTGAACCCACGCACCGCAACTCCTGAAGCCCACGCACCCTAGAGCCGGTGCTCCATAACAAGAGAAGCCACCACACCGCAACGAAGAGTAGCCCCCGCTCACCACAGCTAGAGAAAGCCCACGTGCAGCAACGAAGACCCAACTCGGCCATTAAATAAGTAAAAATGTCACCTCTGAGGAGAAATTCCTGGTTCCATTCACAAGCAACTGCTCCTTCCTCCAGATTCCCACAGTACGGTCACTCAAACCTTTCTTGCAACCCAGGGAGCCCATAAGAGCCCATAAGTGAATGCATACTGAATTCCTAAATGTGCACATTTAACTACCACAAATCCAGTATTATCTACTGGAGGAGATACCAACCAGCCTCAGAAACTCACGTATTGTTCATACAACGTGGGCCCTTCCCCAAGCTCAGCATAATCTTCCACCAAAGAGTCTGCCATCTGTCCCAGTGAAAACTGGCTGTGCTGGAGATCCTTAGAGATGGGAGAGAATGCCCAAGCCATGCATACTGTGTTTTAGGAGCAGTTTAAGGAGACTTAAATAGTAATGTTGACATGTGTTTTGTTTTTACACTGACTGTGAATTCAACACAGCATAAAATGTGGCTCTACTGTAAATGAGGAATGGACAAGACCTCTGAGGCTTATAGATGTTGTTGGAGGGATATGCCAGGTGGGTGAACTCACGAGTCCTACATCTACACAGTCCTGTCCTCTGGGCAGGGTACATGGCCTCCAACCCAGGCTGGAGCTGCTGCCCGTTTTGGGATGGAGTATCTAGAAGGTAAAGATTGCAGGTCCAGCACCAGGACCCAGCTTAACCACCAACTCCAGAGGTGTGCCCGCAGCCACTGTCCTGGTGGCACACACCTGCCAAGGAGAGAAAGGAAAGGAAAATGAGCATGGAGGGGGGAGGGGAAGGAGCTGGAAGAAAAGCTTATTTGCACCATGTTGCAGTTAAGGCAGCTGTGGTCGGGCTGATTCATCCAGGGTGCCCCAGAAAGGTCAGGGCCTCAGCCCCACCTAGCAAAGCTCACATCGCCACCACCCACTCCTGCTTCCTGGGTAGTGTGCAACACCTGACCTGCCAGCTGGGGCAGGGCAGGGCCCTCCTTGCTCCTTCCCTGCCATCTTGACTGGCTTAGGAGACAAGCCTTCAGCTCCAGCCAGGAGCACTGAGGGATAGAGGAGGCCCCAGGCTTGCCTGGGGGATGCGTATCCATACCATCACACCTCCACACAGATGTGTAGATCATACACAAATACACTGTCACACACAGGCATTTCAGGGGCCTACCAGCCTGCTCTCCCCGGTCCTGATGCTGTGTTCAAGACATCTCAACAGGGAACCTGGAGTCCCCTCACACTCCCCCTGGTGGGTGGGCACTCCTAAGTGCGCATGCACACACGTGCACACACACACACACACACACACACACACGCACACACACAGTGTGCATGAAAAGTCTGACTCCGGTCAGGGTTCTTTCAGCACTGGGCTCTCAACACTGACTGGCTGTATGACCTCGGGCAAGTTACTTAACCTCTTTGCCTCAGTTTCTCCATCTGCAAAGTAAGGAAACCTCAGAGGATTCTTGTGAGGAGTAAATGAGAAATGAGTGAATAAATATGTATATTTATTATAAACTCATTTACACATGGTACATAGTATATGTAGGCACTTTTCTCAGTCACCAGCACATGGAAGTATTGTGCAAACATATGCGCTTGTTACCCCCAACATCTTCACTGCCACCTGCCTGTGAAGAAATGAGGGTTCGGAGAAAATCCACACAACAGATTCCTACAAGGAATACCAAAAATGACTCCTAGAAGCTGCGACAGAGGAGAAGCAGGGGAGATGCAAGACTTCTGAGGACCACCCAGGAAGCACCAAGCTCATGTCCAATGGTTGGAAAGAGTTTTGAGTTAGAACCCAAGAGGCTGGGCCCGGGCAGAAAAAGACTTGGAGACCAAGAGACCTGAGAAGAAAAGCTCAGCCTGGTGCTAAAGGCAGAATTCTAAGAAAAGGTGGTGGCTGCCCCTAAGACCAGCAGGTACCAGCTGACTGGAAAGGAAAAGAGAGAGGTCCTGGGAAAACTACTAGAATGTTCTACACCCTGGCCTATGCTCAGCCATCCAGTACATCTGAGAGTTTGTAACCCCAAGATCCTCACTCACTGGGATGAAAATAGATTCCACCTCTGAACAGTCTCCAAGTTTGTGGTTCTGTAGTAGATCCTGCTTAGAGAAAAGGGAATAGGGCTGGAAGGAAAGGAAAAAGCAGCCCTGACTCTCAGGGGCCTGGTGTTGGGCGGAAACAGCACTCTTCCCCTCCATAATCCAAAGACAGCTTGTGATATCCACTTGCCAGAGAAGAGTAAATCCTCCCCGGCGTCTTATTCCAAGCTGATTCCTCAGCACCCAGCAGAGTGAGCTTAATAAACCAGAGCTCAGGAAGAAGAGTCTGTGAAGAACAGACAGGGGAAGGCAGCCTCGGGGCCCTCTGTGCCCCATCCTCCCGTCCCCTGGCCAGTCCTCTCCTCCTCCCACAGCCTCTTAACACCTCCAGCTGGAGCCCAAGTTGGAGCCCAAGGTCTGCATCTGTCAGAGGCCCTGCTCGGCTTCCTTTCCCAGAGCTCGGGGCCCCCAGAGGAGGGGCCAGGAGACGCAGCCTGGAGGGAAGAGAACAGAGAACAGAAGGCAGGACAAGCTGGAGCAGACAGCACTGGGGCCAGAACTGGGAGTTTCTGTCCCAATTTTAACTATTCTGTCCAGTTGTCTGGCCACAGGCCAGAATTGGTGGGCCGATTTTTATTCTAGAAAAGAGGATGAGATGAAGTCATTGGTGGGATGGTGAGGAAAGAAACCAGGGCTGCCCCCTTGTTTTTGGATAGCCCTCCATGCCCAGCCCCAGGAGCTCAGTCTGGGAGATGATTGTGATGATGATATGATGGCGACAGAGGTATCCCGTATAAGGGATTATGACCTGTTTGGCCCTTGGCAGGGCTTTGAGTGTATTACCTCCTAAGCCTGGTGCAGAGCGTGGGCCCTGAAGCCTCGGCTCCTTACTCTGTGTATCCACTCTGTGCCACAGCTTCCTTGTCTGTAAAGACCTAATGATAGTACCTCTCTCACAGAGCTTCTGTGAGGACACAAAAATTTCACACCTGGCAAGGGACTTCCCTGGCGGTCCAATGGTTGGGACTCCACGCTTTCATTGCCGAGGGCACGGGTTCAATCCCTGGTCAGGGAACTAAGATCCCACAAGCCACACGGTGCAGCCAAAAAAAAAGAAAAAAAAAATTCTACGGTGAAAAAAGATCACACCTGGTATATTGTAAGCACTCGACGAACATCATCAGTACGATTAATCCTCACAATGAGCCAGTGAGGTAGGGACTACAGTTACACCCATTTGACAGGTAAGGAAACTGAGTTTCACACAGCCAGGAAGAAGCCAAGCTAGGACTCAAACGTGGGTGGTTTCTGCACTGAGCACAGGCCCTCTGAGCCACTCCATGAGAGAAAGCACGGATTAGTGGTCACGTGCACCAACTTTTCAGCCAAACGGCCATGTCAGACTTCCAGCTCGGCCACTGTCCTGCTGTGTACATGGAAGCCAGCTGCTTAACCCTCGGTGCCTTGGTTTGCTCTTCTATAAAATGGGCCTCCTGCCTGACAGGGTTGTTGGCGGGTGGTGGGTAGTGAGTTCCTAAGTGCTTGAAACATGCTGGTTATGGCCTTGCTCTCTGGGCCTGGCCTCTATGGCGGCCTCTGGCCACAGGGCTTGGAACTGCACTCTCTGTCTTGGCACATGCAGGGCCCTGCCTGCTGTGCCCCTGGGGCCCCAGTGGCCCTGGGCCTTTCTAAGGGGTGGCGAGGGTTGGAGGGGGGCAGAGAACAGCAAGCAGATCTGGGTCAACAAACGAGGCACCAGGCAAGCCCTCTGCTGCCCCTCCTTCCCAGGGACAATGACTGGGCCCTTGCTGTCTCTCCTTAGGAGTGGCTGTCCTGGGGTTGTTCTAAGCAGGGTGGGAGAACTGGTCAGGCCGCTGAGGGCAAATAGTTTCCGAGAGGTGCGGCTTTCGAGTATCTTAAGAGATGACATGACATGGGTGTCATGACCTCAAATGCTAGGAAAGGCCATGCTCATGAGGGCTGCTGGTCTTGCCCTCTGCTCCTGACACAGATCCTTCTATCTCCAGGGCAAAGGAAGGTCAACGAGGGGGAAGCGAAGGAAGGGGGGGAGGGGAATCCCTGACCTGGGGAAGGGAGACTGCCCCAGGGGCGGAGGCCTGCTTGTTCTGGCCTGAGCCCAGAGAAAACCTGACAGCGCATTTTACAGGGGCTGTGCTGGGTCAAAAGTGGCTCTCTGGCCCCTGGCGTATAGATTGCTGAGGAAGAGGTGGGGGATAGGCCCCAGTAAACCAGCCGGTGGCTGAAGGACCAGGTGGCGCTCTTCACCCCAGTCCAGCAGCCCTGGAGCCACACACTGGTCAACAGCTCCTCCTGGTGGACAGATGGGGAGGGAAGCCGGTCAATAATCACATGGGAGGCTTAGAGGTGGAAGGGGCTCTGAGGTCTTCTTGCTCACAGACTCCCCTAGATGAGGAACTCACTTCTCCAGAAGGGGATTAGGCAATTATTTGTTAGAAAGTGCTTATGTTTTTTGGAAATCCGTCTCCACCAGTCCCCTACTCGGGGGCTACCAAAGGCAACCTTTCAAATGTTTGAACACAGCTACAGTGTCCCTCCCAAATCTTCTCCCCATTTGCTTCAAAATTCCAGAGTTTGGCCTTAACCTTTCACCCACTACATCTTCCTTTCCCTCCGGTATCTTTTTAAAATATATTCCAGAGAATCTCTCTTCCAATTCGATACCCCAACTACGCCCTCCCCACACTAGCAGCACCATTTTAAAACATCTTTGGATCTCAACCTCGTATTGTGCAGGGTCTGGTATGTTGGTGAAGTTGATGCCCTAATTTGAGGATTAAATAGCCGTCAAGAGCACAGGCTCTGAAGTCAGATAGACCAGTGATCAAATCTGGGCTCTGCCACTTACTAACTGTGTGACCTCAGGCAAGCTTCTAAGCCTTTCTGAGCTTCAGTTTCCTCATCTGTAAATTGGGAATAGAGGCATTTACTACCTGGAGTTATGGTGAATATCAAATGAGATAAGACAGGTAGAACACTTAGGACAGCTCCTGGCAACATCATTCAGCTTCTAAGTGGCCATTATAACCACATTTTTCTTGTGTTTGGGGCTGTAGGGAGCGCTTTGGGGAAGAGTAAGGTGAAAGGGCAGAGAGGAGAAAAGAAGACTTTGTGGAGTTAGTTAGCCTTTCCCATCTAGCACAAAGCCCAGGTGAAATCCAACAAATGAGTATCTTGTTGCAATCCCATTTCCAGGGGTGTCTGACCACCTCCACACCCCCACCAACCCACACATAAACACACACACACGCACGCGCACACACACACACACCATAACGGGGCAGGCCTTGACAGTTCTTTGACACTCAGAGGGTTTAAAATTTAAATGTCTTTGAGGGCAAGAGAAACACATCAAAATAAACACACCTCAGCTCAGCAGAGAAAGGGAAACTTGGCAGGGGCCCCAGAACTTTCCCCACCCCCAGCCCTCCCTAAACTTCCTCTTGTGGTTTCTCAAGAGTACAACCTGTTCTCAACCTAGAGAACAGCGCCTGGGGCAGGGGGCTGGGGCATACAGAGGCTTCCATCGCACCCCACCCTACGATGAGGAGGAAGGAGGGTGTCTGTGTAGAGGAGTGGCCTAGAGGTCCACATAGTTCTGACCTTCACATCCTGCTTACCAGTGATCTTGGTGTGGCCACCCTCTACCCTCAACTCCCAGCATCAATACCCATCCCCCCAACTCACACCCCTCCCTCAAAGACAGACGCTAGAAGTAGTTTGACTGCAGGCAGAGAGGGACAGCCTCTGGGCCTCCCCAGATCTGTTTAGAGGGCTCATGTGAGAAATCTAGAGTTTCAGAAAAGTAGTGGAAAAATGGCTGGAATCCATGGAACCTCTGCCCTGTGGCCCGGCTGGCATTGTGGGCAAGTCCCAGTCAGCCTAGAGGGATGGGGTCAGATGTGTGGATGCAGCTTTGGGATGCAACAGCTGTGAGGAAGTAAGGTGCGCATCTTAAGATTGCTTCTACTCCCTGACCATCTTCCTTACTCAGCTACAAAGCTGGATTGTTCCCCTTGGAATCTAGAATATGAGGGTCTCTGCTCTTAAAAGATTCCCAGCAAAAGAGGTATCTTGGTTTCCCATCTCCCCAGATTCTGGCACATCTTGCATCAAACCTTGGTTTGTTCTTCTTGGAGACTGAGGCTTACTCAGGAGAAAACACACACACACACACACACACACACACACACACACACACACACGGCCATTAGGAAAGGATACCAGCTCTGTGTAGTCCCCACAACTCCAGGCCTGCTGGGGCTCCCTGTAAACAGCACCAGCGCCCACACTCAGCTAACGGATTGCTCTCCTCTGTATCACCCGAGACACAGGACCATAGACTCCCTTTTGGAAATTCCTAAGCCCCTGGCTCAAGGGCACATTCCATGTGGTCAGTCAAGGAGGCAGGCTAGCCAAATGGTTAAGAACAGGGTCTCCCAAGTCAAGTGACCTGGGTTTAAATCCCAACCCTGTCCTCTTTAGGAAAATTATCTCCTCCATGCATGAGTTTCCTCATCTATAAAATGGAGATAAGCCTAGTGCTTACCTCCTAGAACTGTTAGGAGGATTAAATGAGACATTACACCTAAAACATTTAGAAGAGTACCTGACAGTGCTATGTAAGCCTTAGCTAGTGTTCTGAACCCTTGAAGGAACGAAATGGGAAAGAAAAGGCACTTGGGATCATGGAGGTCATGGTCTCAAGGATGGATCCTGCTGGAATTCTCAGATATGCTTTTGCTCCTAAATTCCAGGGGAGTAGAAGCTCTGACTTGTTTACCATTAAATCCCCAATATTTAGCCCGTGCAGACAGTGCAGCCACAGCAAACAGGTGGTGAAAGAATTCACCGTGTCAGCCATCTCTCAAATGAGCCTGGGAATTGAAAGAGCAGAAGAATCTTCAGGAAAACAATGGTAGATCCAGTTATTTTCACTCATGTCTAGTTCCAAAGAGGACTGAGGTGGGGGGCATAGAGCAAGGATTTGTTAGAAGAAACAGTCCTAGCAACCAGGGATGGCGGGGGTGGGTGCCCCAGGATTGTATGACTGTTACATCACCCTGGGGTAGACTCTCCCAGCTGCACCTAGCTGGGAATTTCTGGGGTCTTGGGGACCAGCCCAGAAACATGCCTTTCCCTGAATTCATCCTGTTCATTCCTATCTCTTCTTCAGGTCTAGACAAGTGGGTTAAAGAGAGCAAGAGCTGTTTCTGGGTCCCTATTGTTTCCCAACACCCAACACCACAGTCAGGGTTCAGTCCAGCTCTGCAGAATAAGTAAGTTCGCACAAAGACTTCCCCCCGCTTCTCTGCCTGGTGACTATTCATCATTCAGAACCCAACTCAAATGTCCTCTTCTCTCTGAAGCCTTCCCAGCCACCCCAACTTGACACTTTGTTGTTCTATGACACAGGCGAGATCCCTGTGGATGAATAACATCACTGCACGCTCAGCATCCCATCTAATCCCACACACAGTAGGTGCTCAGTCAATGTTTGCAAATGAATACATTAAGGCTCCCTCAGTAAGAGCAACCAATTTCTTCAGTTATTCCTCTTGTTGACACATTAAAAGACACAGAAGAGGGTAAGGCCATCACTTGTGTACCCATCAGACACCAGAGGGACCGCCACCGAGAGGTCCCTCTTTCCAGTCCTTTCCTCTGGCCTCCTCCCTCGGCCCTGGCTGGCAAGATGACCCCAAGGCTCCCTGCCCACACGGCTTCTGCCCTCCTTCCGCCTCCCACCCCATCTCTGAGGTATGAGGAACGTCAACAGACAGCCCAGTGAGGTCACTGGGCTTCCAGATCAGCTTGGAGGGTGGCTGTGCAGACACAGAGAAACTTTGGGGGGCTTCTCTGTCCCTCAGCCACGTGCAACTCAGAAAGAAACTGACCCAAGCTTTGAGAGACAACCGGGAGGTGATGAGGACACCATGACCTCCTTAACCCCCCCCACCTCTGACCCCCCCCGCCCAGGTGTCCAGCCTCAGCTTGGAGGCCCCAGCGAAGAGGGCAGACGCTGACACGCGTCTGTCTTGGCTTCTCCAGCCCTCGAGCCTACCTCCTCGCCAGGTGAGCCCCCCGGAGCACCGACTGTGGCTGCACACACTCTCTCCCGCCGCCTCTCGCTTCTGTCTTTGGGGAGATGGGGAGGGGGTCGCCACCTCTAGCCACGGCGAGGGGCGTGCACCCCTCCCCCAGGCGCCCAAACAGAACCAGTTTCCACCGCCGCAGGCGCGGCGTGTTTACAAAGTCGCCGCCGCGCCGCCAATCCCGAGTTTAAAGCTGGGCAGGAAGTGGGGAAGAGGGGGCGGGGGAGACAAAGGGGCTGGGTGCTCCACTCAGCTAAGGTTTGGGCCCCGACTCCTCCCGGCGGCTCAGCCTGCGCAGCGACCCCAGCCCGCACATCCCGCTGCACGTTCCCCCGGTGAGGGGCGGGGGTGCCCCCCAGCCGCAGGTGCGCCCCGAGGGCAGGCGCGGCGCAGGTTTCCAGACATCTGCCTGTGAGCGGTTTCCACTCATCCACTCGCTGCTTAGGAAATAAATAACAGGCGCTGCTTCTTGACCTCTTACTCTACGTCTGCACAGTGACAGACCCTTTGAGTGTATTAGCTCATTTTCCCCCTTGCTATCCATCCCATCCCAGTTTCGCAAAAGAGGAAACCGAGGCACAGTGAGATTAGGCAATGTGCCCAAAATCCCACAGCTGCGGAGTGCTGGGATTCAAACCCAGCCTCTGCGTCCTGCCAGACACCCGCAAACGGAGACGAATGAGGCGTGGTATACGAAGGACTCCCATCCGGAGAGGCTGACCCGCGAGTGAACCGCAGAAAACCACAGGCACCACGTTGACGCAACGGCCTGGGAGTAAGGCGGGCAAGGGACAGTCTCCTGCCGCCGGCGCTTCCCGGCTCGCCCGGCAAATACCTACGGATTAATACACGGCGAGAAGAAGGCAGCGGGATGCGTTGGAACACCTAGACTGGGTGGCTGTTGGGATCTAGTTCCAAGTGGGCTGCGGGGCCGCCAGCACAAAACAAGGTTTCCCCAAATTTCCCGCTCAGAAGAATCACCTGGAGGTTTTAAGAATACAGAATCCCAGACCCCTCCCCTAGAGAGTAAATGATAGGGACCCAGTGGGACCCAGGCAGAGGTTTGCTATAAGGCAACTTTGGAGTGAGTGTTCCAGGGATGTGCATTTTACGAAAAGCGATTTCATTTCAAAACTGGTATAAAACCGAGAGCTCATTTTCCTGGCCACTTCCGGGGCTTACTGAACACACCGTTCACAGAAGGCCAAGTGAGCGGGGTCACCCAACACACCCTCCCAACTCCGCTGGGCCTAGGAAAGCCCAGAGGGGCGCGTGTCGCCCCGCCCCCTCGCCGCTCCTCCCCGCCCCGTGACTACAAGCCCCATCCTGCCTTGCGCTCAGGCACATTACGCCAGAGCAAGATGGCCGACGCGGCGGCCACTGCCGGGGCTGGCAGCTCCGGAACGGTAAGGGCGGGAGGCGCGGGGCCGAAGCCGAGAGAGTCGGGGCATTCTCTAACTTTCCCCTAGCCTGGGCTACAATCTTATACCCAGAAATCCAGCCCCACCATGAGCTCTGAGTGGAGGAGGGTCTTTCAGGTCGTACGTGACCCCCTTCTCCAGAATCGGCGGTTGCCTCCTGAGTTGTTGGACCTGTATACTGATTGGCCCGTTCTCTGTTGGGGGTTGGGAGCCCGGAACACCTCCTGATTGGTGCAACGAGGCCGCTTTCGCCTTCTTATTGGCTCGCCAAAGTTGGGAGGGATTCCCGTTTCAAAATACTTCCTACTTGTAGGTCCTCTACTTAGCATCATGTGTTTGTTGTTTTAATTTTCTTCGTTAGCAAAATGGTGTGGAGATGGGAGGAACAAGAGAGAGGTCACTTTTTTCTGGGAGATGGATATGAGTTCAATCCCATCGTGCGTGTTTCTTCAGCTATATATTCTGATAATCTGCTAAAATAGAAAGTAGAGAACAACCGTTTTGTTATTGGAATTGTAAGTATTAGGTAGGCAGAAAGGCTGTCTCTGAATTTAGAGACCCCGGGGTGCTCAGTTATTACTCATTTGGCCAAGAGCTGTAAGTCTAAACATCAGGGACTACCACATCTTATTAAGCACTAATAAATAAGTATTTAGCAAAAGAACCTTTGCTTGCCATTGGCAGTATGTGAACTCTGTGATTGGATCCTTGTCCTCTGGATGAAAATGTTTTCTTTTTCTGGGCTGCTGATTCACAGAGATCAGGAAGTAAACAGTCCACTAACCCTGCTGATAACTACCATCTGGCCCGAAGGCGAACCCTGCAAGTGGTTGTGAGCTCCCTGCTGACAGAGGCAGGGTTTGAGAGTGCTGAGAAAGCATCTGTGGAAACATTGACAGAGATGCTGCAGAGCTGTAAGTACCAGGAAACAATAGGCCTTCTTCGAGTCAACCAAACATCTGTTCTGTGTCCTGCATTGTGATAGTGTTAGAGAGGATTTAAGAAAAAGAAGAACATTGTTAAGTGACTTACAAGGCTTTAGAATCAGATAGACCTGGGTGTAGGTCATCACCCTGCCACCTAATAGCTTGGGTAAACCACTAAACCTCCTGAACCTCAATTGCCTCCTTTGTGAAAAGGGATAATAATTTGTACCTCCTGGAGTTTTGAGTATAAGTGAGATGTATATGTAAAACAGTCAAAGCTGGGAACGTTGTAAGCTCTCGATGACTTGTAGGTGCTGTTATTATTGCTGTTTGTTTTCTATGCTCAAAGAACTTACAGTTTCATTGGAGAGTCAGGATTAATTCCCGTGAAATAGATGCCGCACATTATATAATCAAATGCTATATTATGTGATACAAAGAGTGAGGGTGAATAAGTTTTAGAAAATTGAAAAAAGAAAAAAACCCACTTTTAAAAGGAAATATCTTGAGGTTTAGGAGCCTGGAACAGTCTCACATAGGCTTGTGCATGTACACTGTATTTCCCTCTTTGGGCCTTTGGAGGGGAGGGGAGGATGGAATGAGGGTTGTGGGTATTTAAGATGTCTGAGTGCGGAATCAACCCTATGAATGGAAGTGAGAGAAAGGTTTAGGCAGAGAGAGAAGTTGAACTGCAGTACAGGCCAAAGAGTTGGCCAACTCAGTGGGGCGCTCTGGAGCAATTATTGCCCATCAGAGTATCTGACATTAGCCTCCCAAAGCCCTGCCTTTGTAGTCTGGTCTTGCTCAGGCACTAGATGTGGGCTGCCCCAGGAAGGGCGTGATCTGGGTTGAGGTGACTCTGCAGCTGATGTTTGGAACTTCAAAATACTAAATGTTTTCCTAAAGCAGCCATCTCAAACCCCATTAGACTCTTCAATATTGAGGACCCCTAGGAATTTTGTATACATGGGCTTTATAGAGAGAGATTTTTGTCACATTAGAAAATAAAACTGAGAACGTTTTAAAACATAAGAATGCATAAGCACACATTCCATTATCCAGCAGAGCCATGATGTCATCATAGGTGACATAGCCTCTGGAAAACTGCATGAGAGAATGAAACTAAAAAAGTCAAAGGATGTCTCGTTTTATTATGAAAAAATGGTTTTGGGGGCTTCCCTGGTGGCGCAGTGGTTGAGAGTCCGCCTGCCGATGCAGGGGACATGAGTTCGTGCCCCGGTCTGGGAAGATCCCAGATGCCGTGGAGCGGCTGGGCCCGTGAGCCATGGCCACTGAGCCTGCGCGTCCGGAGCCTGTGCACTGCAACGGGAGAGGCCACCACAGTGAGAGGCCCGCGTGCCGCAAAAAAAAAAAAAAAAAAAAAAAAAAAAGAGAAAATGCTTTTGACCTGTGGACCCGTCCCAGAAAAAGGCTCTTTTGTATGTAAAATTCAGCACAATTTCAGAATTTTCTTGGAGCTGCCCATCCACCTCTGAAACCCACTCATGGAGCCCAGCTTCATGCTTCCTTTTTCCCCTGAAGGAGTTTAGCATGACTGAAAAGAGGTTCAGCTTCAGGTAGAAGAAACAAAAACTTGACAACCAGATAATAAGACCTTATTTTTTTTTTTGGTGGCACAATGTACATATCATAAAATTACAATTTTAATTATTTTTCAGTGTACAATTCAGTAGTGTTAAATATACTCACAGTGTTGTACAACCATCAACACTATCCATTTCCAGAACTTTTTCATCATTCTAAACAGAAACTCTGTATCCATAAACAGTAACTCCCCATTCCTCGTTCCTCCCAGCTCCTGGTAACCCCTAATCAGTTTTTTTGTCTCTATCTATTTTTTATATAAATCTAAATTTATTTTATTTATTTATTTATTTATTTGGCTGCATTGGGTCTTCGTTTTTGTGCGAGGGCTTTCTCTAGTTGTGGCGAGCAGGGACCACTCTTCATCGCGGTGCGCAGGCCTCTCACTGTCGTGGCCTCTCTGTTGCGGAGCACAGGCTCCAGATGCGCAGGCTCAGTAGTTGTGGCTCACGGGCCCAGTTGCTCCGTGGCATGTGAGATCTTCCCAGACCAGGGCTCGAACCCGTGTCCCCTGCATTGGCAGGCAGATTCTCAACCACTGCACCACCAAGGAAGCCCTGAATTTTTTTTTTCTAGATACCTCATATAAGTGGAATCTTAAAATATTTGACTGTCTGGCTTATTTCATTAGCATGATGTTTTCAACGTTTATTCATGTTGTAGCTTGTATCAGAATGTCGTTCCTTTTGAGGGCTGAATAATATTCCATTATATGGATAGACCACATTTTATGTATCCATTCATCTGTGGATGGACACTGGGTTATTTCTACCTTTTGTCTACTGTGAATAGTGCTGCTATGAGCATGGATGCACAAGTAGTGCTGCTATGAACATTATGCACTCTGTTTGAGTCCCTGTTTTCCCTCCACGTGGGTGGATACCTAGGAGTGGAATTGCTGGCCCATATGGCAATTCTGTGTTTGACTGTTTGGGAACTGAGAGTAAGACTTTCTGCCTTTGATCCTTTCCTAGACATTTCAGAAATTGGGAGGAGTGCCAAGTCTTACTGTGAGCACACAGCCAGGACGCAGCCCACACTGTCAGATATTGTGGTCACCCTTGTCGAGATGGGTGAGTACACCTCCAGTTTCCGTTCTTTAGTGCAGCTGAGTTGGAGGCATGAGAGAGAGAGAGAGAGAGGAGTCCCCAGGAGGCAGCCCCCTCTGCTGAGTGTTCTTAAATCCCCTCATGAGTCTCCTGGTTTGCTTTTAGCTTGAGAGAGTTATCAAAAGAGGGTTCCTCTGAACCCCTTTAAGAGGCCTCCTAACTCCCTCTTTGGGGATTCTGCTGGAGCTTCTTTTGAGTGGCAGCAAAGCTCCTGAGTTGGGAGTTTAAACTATTTCACCACATTATTACTTCCCCTTCCATGTTCAGTATCCAGTGGTCTGGGCAGTGATTTTTGTTCTCCTGTTTCTTAGGTTTCAATGTGGACACTCTCCCTGCTTATGCAAAACGGTCTCAGAGGATGGTCATCACTGCCCGTAAGTGACTCTGAACTGAGGTACTCAGGAGTGCTCAGTTAATGCTGGTGGAATGAATTGATTGACTAGGGCAGGGATTGGTGTGTAGCTACTGCCTCGTTGCAGGCTCCCTTCCATTATTTGGGGCTACCTACCATGTAATCGTTATTTGGGCTAGTCGGATTAGGATGTGAAGTTCAGTCACCAGGAAGGTAAACCATCTCGATGCTACTTGAAAAATGTGAGAGTGCTTGTTCTTCCTTAGATCAAGGGTCAGTAAACTGGCCTATAGGCCTAATGTGGTCCACCTCCTGTTTTTGAAAATAAACTTTTATTGGTACACAGCCATGTTTACTTATTATCTATGGTTGTTTTCATGCAATAATGGCAGAGTTAAGTAGTTGTGACAGGCTGCACAGCTTGCAAAACCTAAAATATTTACTTCCTGTCCCTTTATACAAAAAGTCTGATGATCTCCGCCTTAGATACACTGAGTGCCATAAACTGAGTCGATTGGAGTAACTGGTTTGGGTTTGCAGGACCTGGGGAGAATTCACTAGATATTTTTTTAATCACTCTTTTCAGGCTGGCATCTTTTTTTTTTTTTTTGGCTGTGTTGGTTCTTTGTGACTGTGCACGAGCTTTCTCTAGTTGCGGCGAGCGGGGGCTACTCTTCGTTGTGGTGCACGGGCTTCTCATTGCAGTGGCTTGTCTTGCTGCGGAGCACGGGCTCTATGTGCGCGCGGGCTTCAATAGTTGCAGCACGACACGGGCTCAGTCGTTGTGGCTCACGGGCTCAGTCGTTGTGGCTCGCGGGCTCTAGAGCTCAGGCTCAGTAGTTGTGGTGCCCAGGCTTAGTTGCTCCACGGCATGTGGGATCTTCTGGGACCAGGGATAAAACCTGCGTCCCTTGCATTGTCAGGTGGATTCTTAACCACTGCGCCACCAGGGAAGTCCGGCTGACATCGTTTTAAGATGCTCCTCTCAAAGTGGCAGTGAAAGGTGCCATTTTCAACCCCTCTTGCTTTCATTGGCTCTCACTTAACTTACCGTGGCTCAGTGTCTGTCTTTGTTACCTGGGTTCTTGAAAGGAGTTAGCAGCCCACCTAACTTCCTTAGGTCCTCAGCCTGCTCTTTATGTAGTTAGCTTGTCTCAGCCCCCCACTCACCAACCTAAGAGGCGTGCAGTCAAGATTGTTGTAGATGGGAATGTCACCCCAGGTCATGCTGTGCCAGGCGTTGTTGGGGGGCACAGGTACCTTCTCAGGTCCTTAGGCCATTAAAGGCCTTTTATTGGTAGAAGTACAAAGTGCCTGTTGCATAGAACATTGAGGTCCAGCATTTACTTTGAGAAAAGGAGGGTGTGGGTAGAGACGCAAGGCCTTGGGTGGAAGAGTAACCGCCGGTGACTCTGTTGCAGCTCCAGTGACCAATCAGCCGGTGACCCCCAAGGCCCTCACTGCAGGACAGAACCGACCCCACCCGCCACACATCCCCAGCCATTTTCCCGAGTTCCCCGACCCCCACACCTACATCAAAACTCCGGTGAGTGACAAGGCCACCCTGGGGGCTGTGACTGATGCAAAAGCAGACTCCATTCTACTGGCTGTCAGACTGGAGTCCAGAAGTTTGTTGGTCACAGGGTAGTTCAGAACTCAGAATGTCTTTCCTCACTGGAAAACAATTTGGCAAAGGAGAATTATCTTCTCCAGTTTGCTGGCAAAAATATAGTTAATAAAGAAACTGAAGCTGGCACCGTTTTGCCTGTCCCACCCAAACACAGAAGTACCTAGCCACATAGAGAAAAGGCACATTCCACAAAATGCTGGTAGTAATTCTTGGTGGGATTATAGGTAACTGTTGTTTTGTGTGTGCTTTTCTGGGTTTTCCAAATTTTCCATAATAGGTAAGAGTTATTTTTGAAATCAGGGAAAGAGTTACTTAAAACATACTTGGGGGAATTCCCTGGCAGTCCAGTGGTTAGGACTTCGTGCTTTCACTGCTGAGGGCCTGGGTTCAATCCCTGGTCTGGGAACTAAGATCCCACAAGCTGCATGGTGTGGCCCCCCAAAAAAACCAAAAAATAAAACTTGGTAACATGAAATGGAACTTATCATAACTGTGAGCTCTGGGTCTGTATGGGACAAGTCTAGTTGTCCTCCTTAGTTCAGATGTCCTCCGAACATGTCCTCCGTGTTCCAGTTTGCCTTCTAGCAATTTCACCTTCCCTTGGGAAGGAACAGTGTGCATAAGAGTTCCCAGAGGCTCTTCTACTCGCTTCCTGTGTCCCCGCCTCCACACTGTGTCCTGGTGCAAATATGGCCACGATGCAGGGTTGGGGCAAGTCCTCCAGGAGATTTTTCCACACCTCAGGATACGGGGGGAAAGGAGCAGGTGGTCAGCCACCATTGCAACACAGCCATTGCTCTTGACCAGGATTTTCTGTATTTAGTGTCCTAGGGCTGCTGTAACAGAGTGCCACAAACTCGGTGCCTTAGAACAACAGAAACGTATTATCTGGTAGTTCCAGAGGTTAGAAGTCCAAAATCAAGGTGTCAGCAGGCTCCCTGTGAAACCTTTGTCCAGCCTCAGGTGGTTTCTAGGCCGTTTGTGGCGCCCCTTGGCTTGTAGGTGCATCACTCCAGTCTTCCTCTTCACACGGCCCTTTCTCTGTATCTCTGTCTTCACGTGGCCATTTCTTATAAGGACACCAGTCATATCGGATTCTTACCACCCTACTCATATGACCTCATGTTAACTGATTCCATCTTGATTTCCAAATGAGATCATATTCTGGGGTCCTGGGGGTTAGACCTTCCACACGTCTTTTATTTAGGGGGCTATAATTCAACCCACAGCAGTCTCTAACTCTTTTGTAGCATATCTCTGTCAGTACAGTATTAAGCACAGGCTTCAGTATTTGTTTGCTCGTTTATGTGAATGTTATAATGTAACACGGTACTAAAACAATGTACGTTGAAAGATCATCTGACCCTTATTAAAGGTTCAGGAAACTGGTGCTCCTTTTTAGTGGCAGCCACGTTATAGCCTCAGCTTTTGTATTTTTTGAAATCTTGGTTTAATACTTGGTGGAATATGAAGTAGGAGGTCTGGTTCTAAGTTCAGTTTATTTTGATACTTTAACAGCTCTCATAGTTGAAAAAGGTACAGTACAAAGATAGGTGGGATCTTAGGCTGCCCTTAATAAATCATAAAACTAATCTTTTTCATTCTCATCTACCAATTATTTGAAGACTTATGTTAAAATTTTCCTAATAAATTTCCAACTTTTTAAATGTCAAACAGTTGTCTTAAAAATAATTGTAAGATCTTGCATTTTAATGCTTTTAACCAGCGTGTTCAGAATCCTGTTAAATTCTTCACCTTGGGAAGATTTTAAACATGTCAGAAAGTTCTGTTGTTATGTTACACTGAGGGCCCCTGGGTGGTCCCCGGCAGGGCTTCCCCCGCAGGTGTGTGGGGCTGGAATTCCCACTCTCCCTTCAGGATGTGTCTCTTATGCCTGAGTCCAGCTGTTGCTGGAGCTAAATGAAGGCCCGGGATCAATCAGGTAAATGTAAATGTTTGTACATTTCTTAACTTTTAAGATTCAAAGTAAATGTTAATCATAGTTATATTGTTTCTTTCTGCCCTTCCACTGCCCTTGGGGATCTCTGCTCACAGTGACCGTAGGGGTCATTTAAAGGGTGGGAGGACAGAGCAACAGCAAGGCAGGAACCCGAGGAGAGCAGTGTAGTCTTTGGTATTTCTCTAGTGTCTTTGCTGTTCTCCCTTTAGACGTACCGTGAGCCTGTGTCGGACTATCAGGTCCTGCGGGAGAAGGCCGCGTCCCAGAGACGAGACGTGGAGCGGGCACTCACCCGTTTTATGGCCAAGACCGGCGAGACCCAGAGTCTTTTCAAAGATGACGTCAGCACATTTCCCTGTGAGTGTCTCCCCTCTGTGGACCCTGGTTTGTCCTTTGAGATCATCACCCCATCTTCCCTCTCTCTCAGTGTCGTTGGAAAAAACGAATAAGCTTTGTCCTTGTCTTGGGTGGAACTTGTTCTTCATTTCTGGCTCCTTTTTCTAGGTCTTAAAGGCCTGTCCCTAACTGATGACTCCAAAACAGTAATGGCCTCTGTTGGGATTGGGCACTTGAAGTGCATTGAGTTGAGGTTACCTCTAGGGTGACTGAGCCCCAGGCATCAGAGAGGCTCATTTAACAGAAGGGGCAGCCCTGGTGGTAGAAGGACCCTGGTGTCAGGGGGCAGGGCAGTTAAAGAACCTCTGCCAGGCTTTACCTTCACGACGTCCTCTTACAGGGCTCACCATATAATTTCTCATCTCAGCACTATCGTTTCACTGTGTGACCAAGTTCCTTCCTCTCCACAGGCCTCAGTGTTTCCAAAGGGGAGTGAGGGAGATTGGTTTAGATGATTCATTCAGTCAGCAAGCTCCTGTTGGATTCTCGCTGTGTGCCTCGCCCTAGAACCACAGCGGCTAAGTTATTAAGTCCAGACACTGTGCTACTCACTTTCCCTACGTTATATCTCATGAAATCCTCGAGTGAGCCTCTGAGTTAGGAACTGTTACTTCCACCATTCCGGGAGCCAAGGCTTATAGAGAAGAGAAATCAAGTAATTTGCCCAAGGTCACACGGAGAGTAGATAGCATTCAAACCTAGCTCTTTCTGTCTGCAGGACCCCACATCTGAGCCATGTTAAAAATAATCTTAGAGTGTCTCCTGTTAATGACATTCTACCATGGAAGTATGCACAGAGACTTTATATCTATCTATCTATCTATTCATTCATTCATTCATTCAATCAATGATTTCTTCTACTCAGCCTCGGTGCTTTTTGGAGGAATTGGGTCACTCATTTACCTGAAGTGCCCTCTAGCTCTGGATATACTTCCATGCAGAGAGTTCTCAAGTCTGCTATCGGGACTTGAGTCCTTCAGGTTGAAGGGATCCATATCCCTGCTCTCGTAATGAGGCTGGGGGGTTAACTGACCTTGGGTATAAGATCACTAAGCTGATGCTTTGCCAGGATTCAGCCCCAGTTCTCTCTGATTTTAGTGGTACTTGGTAAAAGTAGGCTGTGAAGTCATATTGCCTGAGTTCAAATCCCACTCCACCACTTCCGGTGTGCTTGAGGAGGTCATGTAACCTCTCCGGGCCTCAGGTTCCCCATCTGTAAAATGGGGTTGGTAATTGTACTTACCTAATAGGGTGGAGGGGAGAATTAAAGATAACATGTAAAGGCTGTGGGACACTGCCTGGCCTGTGGTAAGTGCTCGAGCGTGTTAGCCATCACTGTCATTCGGTGCTGCTCGCTGATCTGTCATAAGGCTCTCGGCCTCTCTTCCCATCCCCCAGTGATTGCTGCCAGGCCTTTCACCATCCCCTACCTGACCGCTCTTCTTCCGTCTGAGCTGGAGATGCAACAAATGGAGGAGACGGATTCCTCGGAGCAGGATGAGCAGACAGACACAGAGAACCTCCCTCTTCACATCAACACGGTGGGTCCTGCCTTCTGCCCGCTTCCGCATGCTCCCCGCAGCAGCCCGTGCCGCTCTCTGCCTATCACCC
Organism: Kogia breviceps; assembly: GCF_026419965.1. Taxonomy (NCBI): domain Eukaryota; kingdom Metazoa; phylum Chordata; class Mammalia; order Artiodactyla; family Physeteridae; genus Kogia; species Kogia breviceps. Next base: position 75,370,365 of record NC_081319.1, read on the forward strand.
TGGGGATTGGACAGGACCTACCTCAGGTCTCTGGCCCCATGTTAGGAACCTGCATGATGGGCCCGCGGTGATCCAACTGCGGCACGATCTCTAGCTCGAGGGATAAGTCTGTGTCCTGGAAATCCATTCATTCGTTCAACAAATATTGAATGAGCAACTGCCAGAGTCAGGCAGGTGCCAGGTGCTAGGGAATTAGCAGGAGGCAAAACAGACAAAATGTCCTGCCCTCATGGAGCTAAGGAAAAGTGAGAAACTAGGAGATGGCAGTAGGTATGGGCCTGGGGGATGTGGTATTAGATTGGGTGACTGAGAAGGTGACAGGTGAGTAAAGACCTGAAGGGAACAAGGCTCTCACGTATCTGGGAGTAGAGTGTTCCCCACAGAGGGAACAGCAGATGCGGAGGCCCTGAGGTGGGTGCTGTTGTGCTGAGGAACGGCAAGGCCATCAGGGTGGCCAGTGTGGCATGAGCAAAAGGGGGGAGGAGAGCAGGGGACGAGGTTGGAGAGCTCCTGGGGAAGTCAGGTCTTAATGGTACCTAAGCACTTGGGCTTTTTGTCAGTACGATGGGAGCCCCTGGACATGCTGAGCAGAGGAGGGTCTCAGGACCGGTGAGGTTGCTGGGTCGAGGGTGGACTACAGAGGGTGGGGGCAGAAGCAGAGAGGTCGGGAGGCTGGTGCAAGAAGCTGAGAGATGGTGGTAGAGGTGAAGACACAGGTAGATTATTTGGTCAGATTCTAGATTATTTTTGGAGCAGAAGTGACTGATGGAGTGGATGTGAGAGAAAGAGGGTCAGAGATAAATGCAAGGGTTTTTTCCTGAACAACAGGCAAGATGGAAGTGCCCTCAGCCAAGACAGGCGAGACGGTTGGGTGGAACAGGTGTAGGGGGGAAGCCAGGAGTAGAGGTTTACACGAGGTAAGTTTGAGATGCCTATTAGACATACGGGTGCTGGGGTCAGGTAGGAAGGTGGATAGGCGCATTGGAGTTCAAGGAGCTCTTGGGCTCAGGAGATGCAAACCTGGGAGTCCTTGGCATGTAGATAGTGTTTAAACCACGAGACCAGGTGAGTGCCTAGGGGGCGGGTGAGGATAAAATAGAGAAGAGGTGCCAGGACTGAGCCCTGGGGCTCTGCGCTGTTCAGAGGGTGAGGAGATGAGGAACCGGCTGAGGAGATGGAGAAGGCACAGCAGGAAAGGTGGCGGAACCGGGGGTGGGGGGGTGGGGGGGCTGCGGCGTCCCGGAGGCCAAGGGAAGAAAGTGTTTCAGGGAGAAGAGAGTGATCAGCTGTGTCTGAAGCTGCAGTTAGTTCCAGTCATGTGAGGACTGAGATGTTGCCCATTAGATTTGGCAATGGGAATGTAGTTTGTGACCTTGACAATGGCAATTTCAGGAAGAATGAGAGCAAGTGAATTCAAAGAGAAAGAGAAGAGAGGAACTGGAGTCGGTGAATGTGGACTTGTGTTGTCCGTTACAGTGGCCAGTAGCCACATGTGGCTATTTAAGTCTAAATTGATGTAAATTAAATAAAACAAAAATATTCAGTTCCTTGGTCACACCAGCCACATTTCAGTGGCCCCCCGTGGCTCGTGGCTACCCTACTGGGCAGCGCAGCTATGAACAGTTAAATCATCACAGAAAGTTCCATTAATGTAGACCATGGTTTCAAGGAATTTTGCTGTGAAGGGAAGGAGAGTAAATGGAGCGGTAACTAAAGGGGAAGAGAGGAGGTCAGAGAGGTGTTTTGTTTTTTATTTTTAAATTTTATGTATTGATTATTTTAGCCGCACCTTGCAGCTTGGGGGATCTTAGTTCCCCAACCAGGGATTAAATGTGGACCCCCCCACGGTGGAAACGTGGAGTCCTCACCACCTGACCGCCAGGGATGTCCCTTATTTGTTTTTTAAGATAAAAGAAATAACAGGATGTTTGTATGCTAATGAAAATGATCTGGTAAAGTTGATGCAGGAGAGGAAGAAACATTTTGCAATGATGATCTTTGGTAAGGGAGAGGGCATGGGATTTAGTGCCCAAAAGGAGGGGTTAGCCTTATTGTGGACATTGCAGAACCAGGATAGGAGATAAAATGTGTGAGCACAGAGACAAAGGTTGGGGGAGAGGTGTGCTCGTTGAAACTGGTGGGTGTTCTTTTCTGGTTACGATGTATTGTTCTCGGCAAGTAAGAGGATAAGACCCACTATTGTTCATGCATCAGGGGAGAAAGTGCCAAGTAGAGTGACAGACATGCTGAAGCTCTAATGCCTTTAAAGCTTACAGGACCCTAAGAGTCAGGTTACCACATTCACCCATCCTTTAAGGTTGGCCCTGGCTTTTAAGCAAGGGATGGCTCAGCAGTGGTTATAGCTGAACTGAGAGTTCCTCGTGTTCTCTGAGGTGTGAGGCCCCAGGATGCAGGTGGAGAGTGCCAGTGCTGATTCTAGTATTTGCTGAAGGTCTCCCTTGCCTGAACACACATTTCTTTAATGTTGAATTATTCCTTTCAGAGTTAGGGCTGGGAGCCCATGGCTCTACATAGAGCAGAGGAGCTTTGTTATTCTACACTTCTGTTTTGGACTCAGTTAATTTGGTCTGAGATATGGTGATTGTGTCACGGACTAAGATGAGGTTCACCTTATGAGAAGGTGGAGTCTTCTAAACAAACATCACTGTCCCTTTATAAGTACAAAGCAGCTAAAAGGCTTGCAGATGTGATAGCTAAAACTCCGGGTAATGTAATGACATAGGTGAGGTCATGGCAGTGAGTGAACCGAGGCAGAAAGGATGCCAGGAACTGCCTGAGGACTCCTGGATACCCAGAGGCCAAGCCAGACAGGAAAGAGTAGAAAGACCTGAGCCTCGGAGTCAGACTGGCCTGGCCTCGCCTCAGATCTAGACCAGGGTACTTTCCAGCTAAGTGACTCTGGTTGCATGGCCCAGCATCTGAGTCTGTTTCCTCACAAATACAAATAGGAGTAGGAACACCTACCTCAAGGGGAAGTGAGGAGCCTGAGATAAAGTGAGCTCATCCATATCAGGTGCCTGGCACATGGCAGCTCATGGCACCCACTGCCCCCCCTCCCCCTGCCCCTGCTGTATGACCATATGCTCTTCTGTACAAAATAAATAAATTAAAAGACTTCAAGAAAAGGATTCCAGCAACAATTTATGACAGTCAGTTGGGCTTGTTATTTTGTTGGACTGGCAAATACAATCATATGTTTAAGACTTAGAATGTACGAAAAGATGTATGGTGACAGTCTTTCACCTGTCCTCGTTCCCTGTCATCCATTTTCCCTCCTACAAAGCAACCAGTGTCACCAGTCTCTTGTGAATCCTTCTAGAGATGTTTTTTAATTGTTGTTTTAAACACAGACAGTTCTTTCCCCTTGCTTGCTTGCTTTGTGGCGATATCTCGGTGGTCGTTGCACGCTGTATGTGAGGAGCTGCTTCATCCCGCCGCAGAGCTTCCTCCGGTTCCACTGTGTGGATTTAGTGAGCCAGCCCCCTGTGGATGTTTAGGTTGTTTTCTGTCTTTAGCATTTACGGACGTTGTTACGGTAAGTTCAATAACTGGTGTTTTAAATTGTTCTTTTATCTATCAAGGTCACAGGTGTCAAGGACTGTTGCTAGGTGGTTACTTTGTTTAACTTGGTTCTGGTTACTCCATCTAGGAACATGAAGGGCTATTCATTTTATTTATTTATTTATTTGTTTGTTTGTTTATTTTTTGGCCACACTGCACAGCATGCAGGATCTTAGTTCCCTGACCAGGGATCAAACCTGCGCCCCTGGCAGTGGAAGCGCGGAGTCTTAACCACTGGACCGCGAGGGAAGTCCCAGGGCTATTCATTTTAAATTGGTGTATCAGAGGATTATTTTCTCATACATTTCAACTAGCTGCCTTCTGCAGGCAATCCCAGTATCTCAACTTTTACTCTTTCCTGAACAATGTACCATTCATGTACTCAGCAAGTATTTGTTTAGTACCTGGTAAGTGCCAGATACTGTTCTGGGTGCTTGGGACACATCAGTGACCAGAACAAAGACAACAGCTGCATCTCGGGAGCCTGTGTGTTGGCAGTGGGGGAATGACCATAGACGTAATACGTAAATACATCACTGTATAGTATGTTAAAGATGAAAGTGCCACGGGGGGAAAACTGAGTAGGGGAGGATCCAGGGTAAAGGGTGGAGGTTTCAGTTTTAAATAGGGTGCTCAGGGTACACATCACAGAGAAGGTGAAGTCTGAGCAGAGTCTTGAAGGAGGTGAGGGAGTGAGCCATGTGGATATCTGGGGAAGAGTGTCCTGGAAAGACAACAGCCAGTGCAAAGGCCCTGGGGAATAGCACAAAGGAGAGTGGAGGTGTGACTGAGGAAGGTGGGGCCGGGGGAGGGGAGGGAGAGGTCAGATCTGGCGGGGCCTTGTGAGCAGTTTTTTTTTGTTTTTTTTTTTCCCCCCCTCCCGGTACGCGGGCCTCTCACTGTTGTGGCCTCTCCCGTCGCGGAGCACAGGCTCCGGACGCGCAGGCTCAGCGGCCATGGCTCACGGGCCCAGCTGCTCTGCGGCATGTGGGATCCTCCCGGACCGGGGCACGAACCCGCGTCCCCTGCATCGGCAGGCGGACTCTCAACCACTGCGCCGCCAGGGAAGCCCTGTGAGCAGTTTTAAGAGCTGTCTTTTCATTGGATGAAGTGGGAGTCCTGGGAGGGTGTGGAGCAAAGGAGAGGCAGGTCTGAACTTCTCCAAGGAGCACTGGCTGCGCTGGTGAGAATGGGACAGGCAGAGGAGGGACTGTGGCGGGAGGCCAGTTAGAAGGCCGTTGTCCATCCGGGTAAGAGACACTGGTAGGTCCTACCAGGGGGGTCGCGGTAGAGATAGTGGAAGTGGTCAGATTCTGCCTCTATTTGGAAGATAAGGCCAAGAAGTTTTCCCAACAGATAGGCTGTGGGATGCCAGAGAAAGAAAGCAAGCAGGAGTGACTGCAGAGTTTTGGGCTTGGACAGCTGGGAGGACAGGACGGGAAGACAGTGGGAGAAGCGGTTTGTGCTCAGGGTTCAGTTTTAGGCATGCTGAATTTGAGATGCCTGCTTGACCGCCACGTGGAGATGGCAGGTGGTTGAGCGACAGTGGCCGTGCAGGCCTGGAGGTCAAGGGAGAGGTGAGGGCTGGGGAGGTTCAAGTGGGGGATGCTGCCGTGGAAGTGGTGGTAGAAGCTGTGAGGCTGGATGCCGTCACCCAGGGCGCATGGGGTACGTGAGGGGGTGTGTGAGGAGTGTGCATGCATGCCGAGTCTGGCCTTTCCTGGCCCAGGTCGCTCCTGATGGACCTTTCCACTCCCACCTTTTTTAAACAAATCTCAGTCGTTTTAGTACTTTACTTCTTTTGTCTACTCCTCCTGTCCCTCCCCATCTCAAGGCTGCCTGTCCCCAAAGACAGCAAAGAAAGTGGCATTTCCAGAAGCTCTCCTTGGGAGTAGAGAAGCCTGTTGTCCCATGACTCGTGCCCCAAGTCCTGGCCTCATGCGGCATAGTGAGCTGAGTGGGGGGGGGCCTCCAGCAGTGATCCTAGGGCACCCCTGCCTGGGTCCCCTCCACCCTAATCATCTCAGGAAACACTTCAGGCACAGTTGAACTTCTAGTAACTTTGAAGGTCGGGCGTTTCCTGTAGAGAGATGAGAGGAGGGAGGTAGGGGTGAGCTACTAAACCGAGCCGTTAAGAACTTCAGAAAGGTCAGAGCCCAGTATCCAAGGCAGGTCTGGGTGTGGTCAGACGTTGTGTCCGGCACCTAGTCTGGCACGAGCCAGCCAGGCTGATCTTGGGGTACTCGCTTTCAAGAGAGTCTCCAGGAGGTCCACAATGACTCTAGTGCCACCGGACTGGGTGTTGGAGAGGGAAGGCACAGGGGCCCTGGATGAACTGGGTCTCTGGGGAGAACAGGGCTGATGGGCAGTGAGAGGGCACACAGCTGAACCTCAAAGTCATTGCTTTCTTCAGTCTCATTGAGCCCAGACTGGCGCCGCCGTCCTAGGCCAGTGGTCCCTATGGGAGAACCTGCCATCTGTCCACTGTCCTGCTGTCTTCTGACAGCATTATCTCCTGGTTGAGGTCAAGTCCTCTTCTGCCTCAGGTTACAGAACGGGAATCCCAGTGACAGAACCATTGGCCTGTCACCAGGGAGCGCAGCCCAACCAGCTGCTTCTGGTCCCTCACAGCCCCTTGGGCCTGAGCTGCTTCGTGTGATTTTTACCCCCTTCGCCTGCAGCTTCTGCTCATTTTAAAGAACTTGGAAAATAGAAGAGAGTGTAAAAATGGAAAGGGGAATCAATCATCCATATTTCCAGTAGCCTTTTGTAAAACTTCAACATATTACTGTTTTCTATGTCCACATCCCATTGTGAGTTTTAAAAAATCTTTAACTGAGATCATATTGAATATATTCAAACTTATAAGCTTTTCTCCAAAATCACTTTCCTCAAAAAACGAACAGCAAAAGGCCTGATCCACGGGCTGCAGATGGAGGTTTTGGATGATGTTCCTGTGTTGGTGCCTGCATGTGCTGCTTTGCCTTCATGGGAGCTCTCAGGGTTTGAGCAGTTTCTGGCCTCTGCTGGGATATGATCATTTGTACCATGCTGCAAGTACCAGATATTTGAGAATTTGCGGGAAAATCGATTATGATTTACATGAGCTTTGGTCCAGGGGGTGCCCTATGCACATGATTTGTACAGGACTGAAGTCCTATACCTCTCAGTCCTGCAGGGCATCGGGAGCCACTTCTCTTTTTCTTTGTCTCCGCACAGGCTGGGCTTCCTCCCTGAAGTGTCTAAATTGTAGCCCCTGACTCTGCCCCTCCCAGTTCTCTGTTCCTTCTAACTCCCGTCCCTGCCTTCTGAAGACATTCAGGGTCTGGTGTTCTGTGCTCCACTGTGTCAAAGCTGGTGCTTTTGCCTTCCTCTGATAGCAGCTGCTGCCTGGCCTCCTTTCGTCTGGGGCAGAGAGAGGCACATTAGCCAAAAGGTGGTGCTTGGGCTTCTAATTTCTCAATGAAAGGGATGCTAACAGTAGTTGTTACCGTGGGCATGATCTCTTTCCTTATGCCATTTGGTATTTTGCCTTATTTCGGCTTTTGCTCAAAGGATGATTCTGGAGCCGAGAAGGAGAACACCTCTGTCCTGCAGCAGAACCCTTCCTTGTCAGGGAGCCGGAACGGGGAGGAGAACATCATCGATAACCCCTATCTGCGTCCTGTGAAGAAACCCAAGATCCGGAGGAAGAAGTGAGTTGGAGGCCAGGGTGCAGAGAGGCCTCCCTGGCCAACCGAGGTGGTCTTCTCTGCTCCTTGGCAGAAAAGAGAGGCTCACAGGTGGTTCTGAACCTTGGGGAGAGCTACTCTGGTGAGAGGGGAATATTTTCCCCTTTCCTCTCCGTCCTCATCTCCCGCATGTACCTTTTGTTGCATGGAGGTTGAGCATCCTGCAGCCCAGGGACCAACCTTCACAGCCTAGCAGTTGTTCCCCCGCAAGAAGGAGAGCAGCTGGGGCCCCCACCAGGCGGGCTCCATGGATTCCTCTTCTTTCTAGGTCCCTCTCGTGAGCTGAGAAGGAAGCCTGCCTTGTAGAGAGACGTGGATGCCACCCTCCTGGGGGAGTTAAAGCCACTCGAGGGAAGAAGAGGGTGGCCGCCTCGGGGACGAGCCGAGGCTCTAGGGTGTGACCGGGCATGATTTTAATAGCAAACTCTCTATTAAGATTACCTGTTTTCACTGGATGTTTGGGTTGACGAAGATACGATGGTAACAATGAGGCTTTTTAAATCAACCAGGCCATACCGTGGGGCACAGGAGCAGCCAGTGACTTCGTTTATAATCATGGAACTTGATTCCTTGAAACCTGGGAGACCAGGGAAAGTGGCAGGAAAGAAAGGACTCTCTGCCTGCTTTGCTCACTGCCAGCAAGACTGTTTGCTTAGTTTGTATTTCAGGATATCTTGACCCCTTTTATTGACTGACAATTTGTGGCACCTATTTTATCGTCCTAGAACCTCCTTCTTGCTTCTCACCTCACCTGGGCTCCACGTGCCCTGTAGAGCTGATCAAAGGTGACTTTCCCTCCTTTAACATGTTGGAAACGGGAGGCCCACCCACTGCAGCCTCGATCTGGGGCCGGCAGGAGTCAGGAGGCATAAGCAGATGTTTGTGGAGTAGAATGAAAGGCAGTACTGACTCTCATCAGCATCTGATGAAAGCTCCCCAGAGCAGGGCAGCGCCCTCTCCTGAGGGGTTTATCATTTACTGTCCCTCTGTGGAGCATGTGCTTGGGAACAACCAAGTTCTGCCCCATCCTGGGAAAAGAGATTTTCTTTGACAAGAGCCTACATCAGTGGATATATTACGCTGTGATTTGATGGAGGTATCACTGGTTTTATGCAGTAGGAAAAGGATTTGCTGGGGGTGGGAGGTGGCGGGGATGAGACTTTGAAGGCCAGGCTTAGCCTCATGTTCTGAAAGCTGAGAAACCTGTTCGGTCTGCTGGAAGTTGGCGTGGATGGAAGGCCATGTGCCCACCTTATGGCAGAAGTGGGCCAAGAAGAGCCTGCAGGTCTGAATCTGTCCAGCCTCTTTGCCTCTTTATCCTTGATGTGCCCTACAAACCAAAAAAGAAAGATGCTGGGCAAACTGATACCTTTTGACTGTTCTCCAAAGGAAGAGGTTTTAAAAGCAAGTTGGAGGAAGAGAAACGCCAGTGACACCTGGAGGTTAACACAGGGTAAAGGAGGAGATCCTGGGTTAGTGTCCTAAGGTCCATACTGAGCTCTCCTGATACTCGGCTTCCACAGTCATCTCTGAACCTTCTGTCCTCTTGGTGAATTTGAAAACTCGAAAAACCTGGTGACTTGACAGCAGGCTCCATGTTCCTCTGGCCTCACTGTTCTCTAAGCATTTCATCCCACTGGCTGGAAGGAAAGTGCTGCTCATCAGCACCTGAAGAGAGGATACTGAGTGAGAAAATCGGATTCCCCAGCTCTGGACCAAATAAAGAGTTTTTCCAGTTTGTAGTGACCTGAAACTCTCAGTTGAAAGTAGTCAGATTGGGCCTGTGCTGACCCCCTCTGAGCTTGTCATTTGGTTCTTGGTGATTCTTGGCCTGTTGAGTTTAAATATAGTTCCAGGTTTGAGCCATGGCAGATGCAGGGCTGAAGCTTTCCCGGCTTGCTGTTCTCACCCTCTCCCAGGAGCAGCCACCCCAGCAATTCCTCCTGCTACTATCCCAAACAAGCACCTTTTGAGTGCTGTAACACTAAGGGATGAGGTGGGATTGGGGAAAGAATCGCCCTTTCTGCTGTTGAGATTTCAGAGGCCTTGCTGCTGTAATTCTGTTCTGCATGAGACACTGGGAGATGGTCGGACAACCTGAAACATTGACCTGACTATTGTGTAAAAACTGTGCATAATCCTCAATGGATATTTATAAGTTTTTATTTTTTATAACTTTGGCGGGGGGGAATCACGGAGGGAAGAAGTAGTCAACAGAACCAGATTAAGCATGTGATTTATGAGCTCTTAATAAAAGGTCATAATAAACACTTTGTAAATGAAACAGAATTATAAGCTTTGAACTTAATTTGCATGCAAATGTTATAGCAGTGAGTAAAGCTGTATACCAATAAGTATGGCTTAGCCCTTATGTTGGACAGAGTACCCTTTTCAACTGTCTAAAACTTTTTTTATTTGGGAAGTCTGCAAACACAAAACTAGGGAGGAAAATATATATACTTTCTCTATGTATTCTTCACCCAGCTTCAACACCTATCAACATCTTTTCTGTTTCACCTATTTCTTCTACTTTTTTTCTTTTATTTTTTATTCCTAGGGTATATTTTGTTTTTATTTATTTATTTATTTTGCAGTACGCGGGCCTCTCACTGTTGTGGCCTCTCCCGCCGCGGAGCACAGGCTCCGGACGCGCAGGCTCAGCGGCCATGGCTCACGGGCCCAGCCGCTCCGCAGCATGTGGGATCTTCCCGGACCGGGGCACGAACCCGTGTCCCCTGCATTGGCAGGCGGATTCTCAACCACTGCGCCACCAGGGAAGCCCCAGTTCCTTTCTTTTTATTGCTGAGTAGTATCCCAAGTATGGATGTACCATGTCTGTTTAACCATTCATACAAGGAGGGACATCTAGGCTGTTTCCAATTTGGGGCTATTACGAATAAAGCAGCTATAGACATCTGTGTATAGGTTTTTATGTAAACATAAGTTTTAATTTCTCTGGGATAAATGCCCAAGAATGCAACTGCTGGGTCCTGTGGTAACTGTATGTTTCATTTTAAAAGAAACTGAAACGCTTCCAGAGTGGCTGTACCATTTTGTGTTCCTGCTAGCAGTGTACGAGTGAGCCAGTTTCTTCACATCTTCGCCAACATTTGGTGTTACCGTTTTTTTAATTTTTAAATTTTAGCCATGCTGATAGGTGTGCAGTAATACTCATTGTGATCTTAATTTGCGTTTCCCTAATGGCTAGATGTTAAACATCTTTTTTTCTTTTTTTTTTGGCTGTGTTGGGTTTTTGTTGCCACGTGCGGGCTTTCTCTAATTGCAGTGAGCGGGGGCTACTCTTCCCTGAGGTGCGTGGGCTTCTCATTGTAGTGGCTTCTCATTGCGGTGGCTTCTCGTTGCAGAGCATGGGCCCTAGAGCACACAGGCTTCAGTAGTTGTGGCGCATGGGCTTAGTTGCTCTGCAGCATGTGGGATCTTCTTCAGCCAGGGATCGAACCCATGTCCCTTGCACTGGCAGGCAGATTCTTAACCACTGCACCACCAGTGAAGTCCCTAGATGTTGAGCTTCTTTTCATGTGCTTTTTTGCTGTCTGTGTATCCTCTTTGGTTAATTATCCATTTAAATCTTTTGTCCATTTTCTAACTGGATTGCTTCTTTGTTTTTAGATTCTTTATATATTCTAGATACAAGAACTTTGTCAGACATGTGGTTTGCAAATACTTTCTCTACAAGCTGGTCTTTTCATTATCTTCACAGGGATCTTTTGCAGAGCGATAGTTTCTAATCTTGATGAAATCCAATTTATTTTTTCTTTTATGGACTGTGTTTTTGGGTTGAGCCCTACGTCCTGCAGATCTTTTTCTGTATTTTTTCTAATATTTTTATAGATGTATGTTTTATGTTTTAGGCCTTGATCTAGTTAGAGTAATTTTTTTTAAAGGTTTTTGGAGTAATTTTTTTTTTTTTTTTTTTTTTGGAGTAATTTTTTTTAAAGGTGTTTGGGGTTTTTTTGTTTGTTTGGTTTGGTTTGGGTTTTTTTGGCCAGGCTGCTTGAGGGATCTTAGTTCCCTGACCAAGGATCAAACCCTGGCCCCTGCAGTGGAAGCATGGAATCCAGGACCACCAGGGAATTCCCTTGAGTAAATTTTTTTATAAGGTTGGGGTTTAGGTTGAGTTCACTGTTTTGCCTGAGGACGTCCAATTGATCCAGCACCCTTGATCAAAAGTTACCCCTCTTCCACTGAATGATATTTGTACCTTTGTCAAAAATTAGGTTTTTGTATGGGGGGCATATTTATGTGGGTTAAGACTTTCTTTTTTTAACATAATCACCATATCAATATCACACTTAACAAATGAACAGTGATTTTATAACATCCCCTAGTATCCAGTTCATATTCGGATTTTTCCAGTTGTCTCAAAGATGTTTTTATTTTATTTTTAAACAATTGGCTGGTTTGAATCAGGGTCAAAATAAGATCCACACATTGCATTGGTTTTCACATCTCCTAAGTGTACAGCAGGTCCCTCCCAGCTCCAGCCTGGGGATGAGGCTGCCCCTTTCCTTTGTTTCTAACCACAAGGCAGTTAAAAGGTGATGAGTGCAGTTACCTGAAACACCAGTAACAAAGTGGCCTGGCTTTGGGGACAGGGGGCCTGGGTGGGGGACAAGTGTGAAAGGAACTGGCTTTCCTGGGCTTTGTTTTTGTGGAATCCTGAAGTCGCTCAACTTAGAGGCATGTGGTTCAATAAAACAAGACTCGGTGACATTTGTACTTATGGCCCGACCACAACCTACCAGCTGTGAGATCTAGGGCAAATCCCTAAGCGTCCAAACCAGTTTCCATAAAATGAATAGTGATGATACCTCATTAGGAGGATTTAATGAGAACGTCTGTACCTGTGCCTTATAAATGACAATGTTACTCCATTGCCAGACTTCTCTTTTTTCTTTTCTGTTGTTTTTAAAATTATACACAAGCTAATACTAATTGAGAACTTGACCCTTGCCAGTCACTGTTCTAAGTGTCTTACACACATCAACGCGTTTAATCCTCACAATTACCTCAATGTTCTTTTTTTTTTTTTTTAACATCTTTATTGGAGTATAACTGTTTTACAATAGTGTGTTAGTTTCTCCTTTACAACAAAGTGAATCAGTTATAGATATACATATGTTCCCATGTATCTTCCCTCTTGCGTCACCTTCCCTCCCACCCTCCCTATCCCACCCCTCTAGGTGGTCACAAAGCACAGAGGTGATCTCCCTGTGCTATGCGGCAGCTTCCCACTAGTGTATATATGTCCCTGCCACTCTCTCACTTCGTCACAGCTTACCCTTCCCCCTCCCCATATCCTCAAGTCCATGCTCTAGTAAGTCTGTGTTTTATTCCCGTCCTACCACTAATCTCTTCATGACATTTTTTTTCCCTTAGAGTCCATATATATGTGTTAGCATACGGTATTTGTTTTTCTCCTTCTGACTTACTTCACTCTGTATGACAGACTCCAGGTCCATCCACCTCATTATAAATAACTCAGTTTCATTTCTTTTTATGGCTGAGTAATAGTCCATTGTATATATGTGCCACATCTTCTTTATCCATTCATCTGTTGATGGACACTTAGGTTGCTTCCATGTCCTGGCTATTGTAAATAGAGCTGCAATGAACATTTTGGTACATGAGTCTTTTTGAATTATGGTTTTTCTCAGGGTATATGCCCAGTAGTGGGATTGCTGGGTCGTATGGTAGTTCTATTTGTAGTTTTTTAAGGAACCTCCATACTGTTCTCCATAGTGGCTGTATCAATCTACATTCCCACCAGCAGTGCAAGAGGGTTCCCTTTTCTCCACACCCTCTCCAGCATTTATTGTTTCTAGAGTTTTTGATGATGGCCAATCTGACCGGTGTGAGATGATATCTCATTGTAGTTTTGATTGCATTTCTCTAATGATTAATGATGTTGAGCATTCTTTCATGTGTTTGTTAGCAATCTGTATATCTTCTTTGGAGAAATGTCTATTTAGTTCTTCTGCCCATTTTTGGATTGGGTTGTTTGTTTTTTTGTTATTGAGCTGCATGAGTTACTTATAAATTTTGGAGATTAATCCTTTGTCAGTTGCTTCATTTGCAACTATTTTCTCCCATTCTGAGGGTTGTCTTTTGGTCTTGTTTATGGTATCCTTTGCTGTGCAAAAGCTTTTAAGTTTCATTAGGTCCCATTTGTTTATTTTTGTTTTTATTTCCATTTCTCTAGGAGATGGGTCAAAAAAGATCTTGCTGTGATTTATGTCGTAGAGTGTTCTGCCTATGTTTTCCTCTAAGAGTTTGATAGTGTCTGGCCTTACATTTAGGTCTTTAACCCATTTTGAGTTTATTTTTGTGTGTGGTGTTAGGGATTGTTCTAATTTCATACTTTTACATGTAGCTGTCCAGTTTTCCCAGCACCACTTATTGAAGAGGCTGTCTTTTCTCCACTGTATATCCTTCCCTCCTTTATCAAAGATAAGGTGACCATATGTGTGTGGGTTTATCTCTGGGCTTTCTATCCTGTTCCATTGATCCATATTTCTGTTTTCATGCCAGTACCATACTGTCTTGATTACTGTAGCCTTGTAGTAGAGTCTGAAGTCAGGGAGCCTAATTCCTCCAGCTCCATTTTTCGTTCTCAAGATTGCTTTGGCTATTCGGGGTCTTTTGTGTTTCCATACAAATTGTGAAATTTTTTGTTCTAGTTCTGTAAAACATGCCAGTGGTAATTTGATAGGGATTGCATTGAATCTGTAGATTGCTTTGGGTTACCTCAATGTTCTTACTGTCCCCACTTGCAGTTGAGGACCTGGAGACCCAGGAGTTCAGAAACCTCTCAGTCCGCTTGGCTGCTGAGGAGCAGAGCTGCGGTCCTGCCCCCCAGGCATCCTGCTCAAGTCCATGCTTTTTTTTTCTTTCTTTTTTTTTTTGCGGTACGCGGGCCTCTCACTGCTGTGGCCTCTCCCGTTGCGGAGCACAGGCTCCGGACGCGCAGGCTCAGCGGCCATGGCTCACGGGCCCAGCCGCTGTGCGGCACGTGGGATCCTCCCGGACCGGGGCACGAACCCGTGTCCCCTGCATCAGCAGGCGGACTCTCAATCACTACGCCACCAGGGAAGGCCAAGTCCATGCTTTTTACCTTTCACACTCTTGCTTCAAGACCACATGATTCTGTTCCTCAAAGGCATTGACACTACTGTGTGCAGAGTGGCTTCCACCGCACACCCACACGGTCTCTGGGAAGGGAGCTAGAAACGGAACCAGTTATATGGAGAGAGTGATGGTGAGGCTGCTAATCACTGTTATTCCTTCCTTGAAGAGTTTTGCGTGGTTTATGAATAATGACTGTAACAATGGCTCGTCTTCCTATAAGCTCCACCTTTGTCCCCCGACCCCCGGCCCCGCACTAGAACTTGTAGTTCATTCCTACTGCTCTCCAAGCAACTTCCAAACTGCCCAACCCGGCTTTCCAGGTCCTCTACCAATTCACTGGTTCTTTTGGATAACTCATATATCGTTCCTTCATCTGACAAGTATGGATCTAGTGCCTTCTGTGTATGTCAGGAACTGTGCCAAGCTCTATGGATACCATAGTGAACAAGACAGACATGGCCCCTGCCCCCAGGGAATCCATTCTAGTCAGAAGACATACAAAGAAAACAAAGACCCAAATCACCAGACTGTGAAGCGTTAAGGACAGAAACAGAGGTTTTTATGCCTTGAGGGGAGGCGGCATCCTCATCACCACTGCCTTCTGTGCCTTCATTTGTGTGCTTCCTCCCCATCGCCTCCTAAAATCTTGCCTGTCCTTCCAGCCTCTACATCCTCTCTCCAGATGACCTCAGTCCCTCCCTTCTTCATTCACTCATTCGACAAATACTTATTGACCTACTGTGCGCAGGCACCGAGTCAGACGTTGGGGTGCAGCAGAGGATAACTAAGCCACTATATTCTCTGACCTTCTGGTCTTTTGGGGGGCCAGACAGCTCACAAACCATAGGCATGTAATGGGTGATGAATTGGGGGCCTGAAAGAAAAGCCACAGTACATTCAAGCTGGGTAATTTGAGGAAAGTTTAATAAAGGGATCGCCTGCAAAGGTGTGGGCAAGGTATAGGGGAGCACAGCATAGGCAGCCAGACCTGGGTGAGTGACAGGGAGGGGAGGGAGCAGTTACTAGAACCTGGAGAGAAGCCGAGGTGAGACCCTCCTGCTAAGAGCTGAGGCTGTGGCCATTGAGGGGCTAGAGGGCGGCAGCCACCCTGCAGGGAGAGAGCCAGTCTGGGGATTAATGCCCTGGCCTCCTGCCCCCTCCCACCTTCCGGGATCCTGCCTGTTCTCTGCTGAACGGAAGCCAGAGGGCGTGCGGCCTGTCCCTGCAGGCAGAGCGGCCAGCCTCCCAGGGCCCTGCGCAGGGTGGAGAAGTGGTGAGTGAGCGGAACTGGAGGGGCAGGTGAAAGGGGCTGGGTACTGAAAGGGTGCCATTTTAGAAAGGGTGGAGAAGGAGAGCTGTTGGAGCAGGGCCCCGCGTGCATCGATGGGACCAGCTGCATGGAAAAGCATTCCAGGGAGAGGGAAGGGCCAGCACAGGAGCTCTGAGGCAGGGTGTGGGCTCCTCGACCCTGGAGAGTGGTGGGAGAGGGGGCCGGGGAGGAGCAAGGCCCAGTCAGCGCAGAGCCTCCTGGGCCTGAGTCAGGGCTTTAGGTGCTATTCAGAGAGAGATGGGTAGCCAGGGAGTGACGGCAGTTGACTTAGCTTATCAAAGGGTCATTCGGGCTCCTGGGTGGCATTCTGGCCGGAGGGACATGAGAGACACCATTTCTCTTCAGTAATTTTCACGTAGTCTGGCACTTAGCAAACATGATGGAACTGGGGGGAAGTGAGTCTCCTCAGTGAGTTGAACTGGGGGGAAGTGAGTTTCCTCCTCTCCCCGCAGGAGAGCCAACAAGGCCGAGAGTGACTACTCCCTGCAGACTGAGCCCTGTATCAGTACCAAGGGGAGAGGAGGAAACACAAACACGGATAACTCCCTCCCCGTGGGGTGTTTGCACTGTAGTCAGGGAGACAGACAAACACTGGAACCTGTTTGACACCACTTACCAAGACAGAGGAACCACTGTCAATAGAGTTGAGGACTTGAGGACTTGAGGGATAAAGGCTGTGCTGAGGTCTGAATGGGGGGTGGTGAGCAAGTGAAGCTTCTGAAAGAGGTGAATCAGGACAGGGGAGGGCGGAGATGGCTTGAGGGAAGGCGGGAGGGCAGGTGACGCAGCGACTGCCCCAGCACAGCCCCTGAGGCCCCTGTGCCCTCCTGTTTCGGTCTTCTTTTGTGAGGCTACTTTGGTGTCAGCGGTCACCAGCCTTCTCCTTGTAAAGACGGCGGAAGTCCCCTCCGTGGCACTGGCCCTCAGACTGAACCCCCGCTGGGCAGGTTGGGTTTTGGAGCGCGGCGCTGCCGGCTCTGTACCAGGGTTGCCCCAGGAAAGGGGTCATTTGAACTGGTGGGGTCCAGGGCTGGAAGGGGCCCTGCCCCAGCTCCTTTACCCAGATGAGTTGCTGATGATCTGAGAAGCTTTTAAATAGAAGGGCCCGGATCCTCAGAGGCTCTTAGAAGTGTTTGTATGGGGACAAGAGGAATGACCCAAGGCTTGTCAGTTATTTGTCCTCACGAAAAGAGCCCTGGGGCCCCAAATTTTAATGGTATTTCTTTTGGATTTTGTTAGGCGTTCATTTATGAATTTTCTTCAGCCACTGATAGTGGGTCTATCATTCTTCTGTTTTACTCAGGCTTGTACTGAAACAAGTTTTTGATTCTCTGAACATCACCTGACAGTGCCTGGGTACAAGTAGGGAGCAGCTGGCCTGAGGGTAAAGATTTCCCATGGGCACTCTCACTCCCGGAATTAAGTTCAAGGTATTTTTCTTCCTCTTAGAGCAGGGGGCTCACCGTCATCTCCATTTTATTATTTTTTTCCTTACTTTACTAAAGTTATTTAATTTTGAATAGGTAATATATGTACACAGTGTAACATTTAAAAGACAGAAAAAGATATAAGTATCTTTTATACTTATACTTTTTTTCCTCCCCTCTCTCCCAGACTCTCAGTTCCCTTCCTCAGAGGCCTCCAGTATGTTGATATCAATATTATCTTATGTATTTTTCCAGAAATAGTCTATGCATTAAACACAAATGCCCATATAAACTTTCTTCCCTTTTTATATAATGGTAGATACTATCCATGTTTAACTATCCATGTATAAACTATCCATGCTTTTTATTTCCCACTTCTCAAAGTATATTTGGTGATAGTTCCATGCTAATAATAAAAAGCTTCTTTCTGTTTTATGGCTGCATTGTGTCCCATTGTATGGCTTTACTGTAGCTTATCTATTTAACCTGCTCCCGGTGGAGGGACACTTAGGTAGTTTCCAGCCTTTTGTTCTTTCAAGTGTCGATCCGATGAGTGGCTTTGTGCCTCTCTGATTTCACTGCATGTGCCTACTAACTGGACAGATGTGCAAGTAGGTGTGCCTTCCAGAGCCTCTTTCCACCCCCATGCTCAGACATCTCTGACCACCTTCACCAAAGCCTGCTCCCTAGTAGTCATCACACTGGGAGGCCTTCAAAGTAAAAGCAGCTGAGGGACCAGGCTCTAAAGCCAGATTACAGGGTTTCTCAACCTCAGTACTACTGACATTTTGGGCTGGCTTTGCTTGTTGTAGGACATTTGGTAGTAATTGTGACCTCCACCTGCTAAATGCCCTTAGGAGCCTCCCAGGTCTGACAAAAAAATGTCTCCAGACATTGCCAAAGGTCCCCACCCCCATAAGAACCACTGAGTTAAAATTAGGCACCAGGGCTGCGTGTTCAGCCACCAGTGAGAGGCCTGTGGAAAAGAATTGGCAATAGTAGAGATTATTTTTCCCTCTCAAATCAGAATATATCTTCTTCAACGGTTTCCTTTGTTTAATTTCTTCGCGGCTAGACCACAGGAATGTTCTAGGAGACAGTGTGTGTAACACTTCAGAGCTTGCATAGGAATCCTGGCTGTGCAGCTTGCTAGCTCTGTGACCTTGGGCAAGTTACTTAGCCTTTCCCTCTGTTTTCTCATCCATAAACTGGGGATAATAAAAATACCTACATCCTGGGTTGTTGGGAGGGTTCCTTGAAATTATATGTGTGAATGCTCGGAACTGCCTGGTACATAACAAGTTGTGGCAGGATAGGTTCCCGGGAGACTGAGATTTGTGTGCAGGACATGTTTGGGGAGAGCCTTCAGGATGCACACCTGCAGGGTAAGGAGGGGAGGCGGCGGGACAGAGGGAGAAGCTGGGCCGCCCTGGGGAGCCCTGGAGCTATGAGGCATCTTCAGAGTTGTCCTGAGTTGGAAGGAGGGACCGTCAGCGAATGTGGGCCACCCCCAGGGAGCAGGCATGACCTTGGGTGAGCTGGCTGTCTCGTGGAAAGAGCAGCTGCATGGGGTCAGGGGGTGGGATGAATTGGGAGATTGGGACTGACATATATACACTAATATGTATAGAGTGGATAACTAATAAGAACCTGCTGTATAAAAAAATAAATTAAATAAAATTTAAAAAAAAAAAAAAGCAGTTGCATGGAAAGGACGGTCCAGGAAAGGACCCAGCTGAGCGCAGTCACCCACCGGGGGAGCCACAGCTTCGGTCCTGAAAAGGGAGGGGGGTCAGGGCAGCAGCATCGCGTCCATGGTGTGAGTGCTCATTGGCCAGTATTATGAGGCCAATAGAAGCAATAGATTCCAATAGAAGCAATAGTGCTTCTATACTGTGGACACCAGGAATGACTGCCAGCCTAACAGCACCCCGTGCCTCCTTTCAGTACCCTGCTTACCCCTACCCTGCTCTCTCCTCTTACTGCCCTTGCAGGAGAGGGGCTCATACCCACCCCAGCCACAGTGCCCTTGAGGCAGAGGGCAGAGCAGCCCGTGCTGGTTGGCTCTTCCCCATTCTCCAGCTCTATGGCCTAGGCCAGGTCGCTTGGCCTGTTGGGAATTTAGCTTCTTCACTGGTACCTGGATGCTGCCTGCCCAGAGAGGGGTGGGATGATTAAATGGGCAGTTCTCGAAGTTCGGTCCTTGAGTCATCAGGACCGGCAGCCGCATCTGGGGACTTGTTAGAAATGTGAATTCTCAGGACCCACTGTGAACTCACTGAATCAGGAGCCCTGAGAACGAGACCCAGGGATCTGTGTTTTCACAAAAGTCCTCCAGCGTTTCTGATGCACGCTCTATTCTGAGAAATACTGCCAGATGGGGCAGCACTTAGCTCCGTGCCAGGATCCTAAGGGGACCCCTGTCAACCTCAGCAGAATGTGAACCTGAACTCCACCTCATGGGCTTGAGGTCAGGCACCTGTGAGTAGAGTGCCACCTGCTGGCTACAACCTGCCTCGCGCGCACACACGAGATTCACACGAGGGATTCAGGCTAGACCCGTGGGGCAGGGACAGCAGTGCTCCACACCAAGGCAAGTGACACAGACGTCCTTTCCTCACTCTCCTCCACTCTCCCTGGAGAAATCAGGTTAAAGTGAATGTCAAGGGCAGCTTTAAATGGCCAAGAGGTCACCAAAGATATCTGCATTGTGTGCGTGTGTGTCAGCAATAACAGGTACCCTTTCCCAAGGGTTTGAGTGTCAGACACTGTAGGAGAAACAGGCAAACAGACAGCAGCCCTCCTTCCTCTGTGCGCTTGTGCATGCACTCCCTCCAGGGTCACAGGGCTGAGGGAAGCCTTGATGACCTGGTCACAGGCCAGCAAGGAGGGCCAACCACAGTGCTGAGCCAACAAACGGTGTGTCCCATGTGGTCACCTGCTCTGTTTGACCCCCCGGCTCCCCTGGGTGGGAGAACTTTGAATTCTCCTGCTTTATATTCCAGGGGTGTGTGTGTGTGTGTGTGTGTGTGTGTCCGTCCTGCACTTGACTGTGAGCCTCTTGCCTGGCTCCTGGCCTTGTACTGGGTGCCCCCCGCCTCACCGAACTGTGGGATTGAATTGATAGAGGTTTGTGCTACTTCAGATATTTGGAACAAATGCTGGAAAGTTTTGAGCCAAAGGGCAGGAAGATCACAGATAGGGTAGGAAAGAGAGACAGACAGAGAGAGAGAGAGGAAGCAGGAGACTACCAAACCCTCTTTGAGTCGCTCAGAAAACAAATGACAGTGACAAGAAGTGGCAGGAGATAGACCGCTGCTGTGAGGAAATCTTAAAGGAGACCGGAGGCTCAGTCTGTAGAAGACAAGATTGAAGAAATACAGTTTTCAGGAATGAGAAGGGAGCATCCCGCAGTTGAGGTGCCAGTGGCATCCCACCCCTGAGAGCAGCACTGGACACGTGATCCCACACTAAAGTGGGAGAAATGGAAAACAGCAAGTCTGCTGGGTCCCCACTCTGTGCGTAGATCCCTCCTAGGCCCTGAGAACCCTGTGCAGGGAGCTCGCTGTTTAACAACAACAACAACAACAACAAACGCAGGGGCTTCCCTGGTGGCGCAGTGGTTAAGAATCCACCTGCCAATGCAGGGGGCACAGGTTCGAGCCCTGGTCCGGGAAGATCCCACATGCCACGGAGCAACTAAGCCCGTGCACCACAACTACTGAGCCTGAGCCTGCGCTGTAGAGCCCGTGAGCCACAACTACTGAGCCCGTGTGCCACAACTACTGAAGCCTGCGCGCCTAGAGCCTGTGCTCCACAACAAGAGAAGCCACTGCAATGAGAAGAAGAGTAGCCCCTGCTCTCCAGAACTAGAGAAAGCCCGTGGGCAGCAACAAAGACCCAATGCAGCCAAAAAAAAAAAAAAAAATTGTTATTTAAAAAACCCCTAGAACCATAAGGCTTTCTCCTGAGGGAGGGCTCTCCAGGTGGGCGGGACAGTGAAGAGGTTGGTCCTGACTGGCTTCTGCTACCCTGGCCCCCGGCGGTGCTGTTCCTTCTCGTTGTCTGATCCACTTTGGCAGAAACATTTCCAGTGGCCCCAGAAGCACAGGAACAGGTTGGAGAGCCCAAGCAGGGTGCTGAGGATGGAAGGAGATCAGAAGAGGAGCAAATGTGGAGTGCAGGTCACTGGGCTGCCTGGCACTGGCAGCTCCAGGCAGCACAGGGGGCAGTGGACCTGACCTGATGATACGAGGGCTGCCCGAGGCCCCCACGCCTAGTCCTGTAAGGACCAGATGCACCGCATCTGGTACCATCACTGCCCAGCTCCTGTGTCTCCCCTTATTATCTTTTTCTGGCCACACCGAATGGCTTGTGGGATCTTAGTTCCCCGACCAGGGATTGAACCCAGGTCTACGCCAGTGATAGCGCTGAGTCCAAACCACTGGACCGCCAGGGAAGTCCCTCGTGTCTCCCCTTAGAGGGCATCGAGTCTCAGCCCATCAGGCAGGAGCCTCTTCAAGGCATCTTGATGCCTTTATGATGAAATGCAAGAGGCCCATCCCTAAAACCATAACTCTGTGTCACACAGGAACCTCAGCATTAGATCAGGTCACACACATCTAGAAACAAGAGGGTTATGTGGTCAAGCATCCAAGGGAGACATGGCCTTTGCCCTCAAGGAACTTAAATAGTGCGTGACAGCATCTGATTAAATACTAACAGGTAGTCATTCGGCAGACACATATTAGTACCCGCTGGTGCCAGGAGCAGCACTAGGTGCTGGGGATACTGTGATGAATAAGACAGGCAGCCCATGAGTTGTGGAGCATACAAGCTGCTGGGGGAGGGAGATGTGGAGCGAGTAACACCATGCGAGGGGGACTGGGGGCCTTTAACAGGAGCTGATGTGGCAGAGGGGGTGAGGGATGTCCGGCTGTGCCTGAAGGATGAGGAAGAGCCAGCCAAGGTAAGTGGCTGCAGCGGTGTGCAGGGGGGAGGGGTCTCCAAGCAGCTCAGGGCTGGGGCGGGCTTCCCGCAGGAGCTGATTTATGCTGGGCTTGAAGAGTGAGTCAGCCTTGAGGAAGCAGAGGGGGCAGAGTAGTGAGGCCATCAGTCTGGCTGCTCTGGCCTCAGGATCCTGTGAGAGGGAAGTAAGGGGAGAGGAGGCGAGGCTGAATCTGAGTGGCTGGCAGGGATCCACATGGAAATGGCCGGGAGGGCACTTTCAAGTTACAAATGGGGAGCTCAGGTACAGGTGAGGCGGAGGGTGAAACTCAGTCTCCTGAAAAGGAAACTATGGAGAAGGAAGACTGGGAGGAGGAGAGGTGCCGGGACACCTGGGCAGAGGAAGGGAGCCAGGCTGGAGGACAGGAGACATCAGAGCACGTTCTGTAGAGGCTCAGAGAATGGTTCTCAAGGAGAGGAGGGAGGAGTGGCTCTTCTGTGCCAAGTGTTAACGAAGCTTCTAGAGCTCTGAGAATTGGGCAGGGAGCACAGGATCATCCAGGTAAAGAGGGAGCATTTGCAATGCGTTGCCTTGGTTACCGCCCCTCTCCCAGAAGCTCACCTTTTCTCACCTTCCTGGCCAAAAACATCCCGAAGCCCCAACAGCGGGTCTGCAGCAGCCATCCCTGTGCCGTCAGAGGGAAGAAGCCCAGCTCCTCTGCCTGGAATCAGTGGCCGCTCATCCTGGGCGGCTGACTCATGGTGGGAAGCCAGCATCGCCTTCGAGCTGCAGAGATGAGAGCGGCCACACACCACTGAGGGTAGGCAGGTGGTGTGGGTGAGCAGGCAGGGGCAGGCCCGCCTGACATCTGAGCACTTAGGAAGCTCCTCCCTTACTCCTCCCAGGTGGAAGGCACTTCTCCCCAGCAGCTTCCTGCAGGAGTGGGAGGAAGTCTTTCTGTTTCAATGAAGCCCAGCCCTGGAGAAAGCTGTGCTCCTTTTGGGAGAAGAGGACTCTTCAAGTACTGCTGACTGCAGGCCCCAGGACCTGCCCCCGCTGCTGCTTTGGGCTGGGCCTCAGAGAGGGGTTCTAGCCCCTGGGGCTTGGGCCACGTCCAGGGAGCAGTGAGGAGGCTCCAGAAACCAAGGTGCAACCAACTCGATCCAGGAACACCTGTGCCACCTACACCCATTAACTTTTTGTATTAGCTTTTCCCTCCTCAGGCCCTCCCGCATCCCTGCTCTGATAGAAAGGTATAGAGTTCGGGGGTGGTGTGATTGAGAGAAGGATGAATGGGTGGGAGTGGATACAGCTAGAAGGGAGGCGGCTGTGAGGAAGCAGAGTTTGGAGTCATGTGGGCTATTCTGAGCAATTCACCTTTCTTCTTGGAGCCTTAATTTTCTCATCAGCAACATGGAATTAAGAGTTGGGCTTCCCAGGTGGCGCAGTGCTTGAGAGTCTGCCTGCTGATGCAGGGGACATGGGTTCGTGCCCCGGTCCGGGAAGATCCCACATACCGCGGAGCGGCTGGGCCCGTGAGCCATGGCCGCTGAGCCTGCGCGTCTGGAGCCTGTGCTCCGCACTGGGAGAGGCCAGAACAGTGAGAGGCCCGCGTACCGCAAAAAAAAAAAAAAAAAAAGAGTATTACGAGGCCAACACATTTCAGAGGACTGTCGTGAGTAAACGAGGGAAGGAACGGACTTTCCAAACTGTCAAAATTAAGCATTGGTGGTTACTATGACCACCGTTGCATCAGGAGTGCTCAGTGTGAAGTCCACGGAGCCCAGTTTGGGGAAGAGGCGGGGTCTGCGGAGTGCCTGAAATAATGTGTAAAAATGCATGTGGGGTATCTTTCTGGGGTGAGGATCCATAGCTCTCATCAGCTCTTTGAAGACGTCTGGGCCCAACAAAGCTTAAGACCCAGACACAGCACGAGCCCATCCCCATCACTTTTGAGATGAGTTAGCCGAGACCCAAGGTCACACAGCTTGTCAGAGGCAAGGCCAGATGTGGGACCCTGATGCCCCAACCCTCCACTCACGCTGCCCCTTCCTTGTCAGGCGAGGGGAAAAAAGAGTTAG
Organism: Kogia breviceps; assembly: GCF_026419965.1. Classification (NCBI taxonomy): domain Eukaryota; kingdom Metazoa; phylum Chordata; class Mammalia; order Artiodactyla; family Physeteridae; genus Kogia; species Kogia breviceps. Next base: position 75,394,613 of record NC_081319.1, read on the forward strand.
GAGGGAGCAGGGGTGGGGCTGGGGGCGGAGGAGCAGCCAGAGGCAGGGCCCCTGTCCTCACTCTGTTACCAGATGAGGGCCTCACAGTACCGGGCAGGGGACAGGGAGAGACAGAACAGGGAGCCCCAGGATGGGAGAGGGAGGCCCTTCCTGGAAGCACAAGTTGCTGAATAAGTGAGTCATCCTCCCAGCCTCCCTTTCCCAACAACCCCCCCCCCCCAAAAGGCTCAGACACCGGAAACACAAGAAACACACTCTCTCCCTCACACTGTCTTGAGATGACCTCTGGTTCTCAGTGTCCTCTTCTGGGAAATTTAAAGACGCCACGTCAAAGTTTATGGAAAACCGTGAAGGGCCACATGCAAACGTAAGGTAGTCATCACCCAAAGCTGCAGTTTCCTGAGCGACTCCTGAGTACCAGACACGTGCTGGATGCTTGGCCTAAATCGGCATCAACGTCACCCCTTCAGGAGGCCTCCCCTGACCAGCCAGTAAAAGTAAATCCCCCCTCTCTCTCCCACCCTCTAGTTATTCTCATAGAGTCCCTGTTCCTTCCCTTCCTACCACTTATTATAATAGAGGCTGCTTCTGTGCGTTCCTTCCATACTCTCTCCTCCACGAGACTGCAGTCTTGCGATGGGGCAGGAGGCGTGTCAGTGTGTTGATGGCTGTATATCCGTGCTAAGCACAGCGCCTGCCATCTAGTAGTCACTCAAATCCTTGTTAAATGAACGCATGACTGTCTCTAGTCTTCACAACAGCCTTATGAGGTAGGTTATCACGCTCACTGTACAGAAGAAGAAACTGAGGCTCAGAGAGTCAGAGACTTGCTTAAGGGCACATTTTGTCATCACCAGACTTCAGCTCTGCTCCTTCCCCTTGAAGGACTTGGAGAATGAGAAAACCTAAGGGTCAGAGAGAGAGTTGGGTCCAGCATAATGGCTCCAGTTCAGCCACCACCCTGCGCTCAGCCTTCCCCAGCTGAGCTCCCCCAACCTCCGATCATATCCCAGTAGCTCCCCGTCATCAATCCATAGCCACAGAGCTGGAGGCCATCCAAGCTGGCCTGTTTATTTCCCAAGCCAAGTGCGATTCAGTCCTTCCCTGCCCACCCCAGAGCAAGATACAGTTGGGAATCCGCACCCCACCCCTCAAGCCTTAACACAGCAGAGAAATTAGTGAACTCTTTTATAAAACATCGTACGGGGAAAATACATACATATATATAGAGCCAGTGCTGGCACTGGGGTGGCGTTCGCTTCTTAGACACAGGTAAACAGATCCTGCCCCATCAGGGTGCCCACCCACCCCTGCACTCTCTTTCCCTGAAGTGGTCATCTGCTATCCCCACACCCCAGTACCTTGGCTGGTTAGCACAAATCATAGAGGTCCACCATCGTGCCCCCAAAGGGAACTGCTTCCTGGCTGCCCCCACCAGCCTGCTCCTCTGAGGTGGGCACCCCCTGCCCTTCCTCCTTACCCAGGTAGCCTTCCTTGGCCTGGCCCCAGGAATTCGGCCCACCAAGACCTGAAGACAGAAGATTGACCAAAGAATATTGTTTCCTGATACGTCTGGTGACCATATGTTATCTAAACCAGGACTTTTTTGAAAGTGGAAGGGGTTCTCACTCACTGGAAAACAGGCATAAACCCAGACTTCCGAGCAAAGTACAAATGGTCACCCTACTGATAGGGCTCCCCTGCTCTGAACTGGCCCAGTCCTGCCACTCCTGACTTTTCCAAAACACGTTCCATACTTGCAGCAAACTCCTCTCAGACCTCTGTTCCCATCTCTGTCACCTTCTACTCTACAAGGCCTTCTGGCATCTTGGTTACACATTCTAAGGCCTCAGTAATATTGGAGACCTGTAGTATTGGGGTTGGGAGGGGTGGTTGGGAATGATGCCCCTCCAAATCCCATACAGGACCTGGCCATGTAAGGCCTTTGGGGTCAAGCCCCAGGCTTTCTGGCTCCTTGGGCCCGATCCCCCCAAATCATGGCTGCCTGGGTCTGAATAGAAAAGCAAGCCTTAATCCTCTGTCTTCCATCCCAAACCTGCCACATCTTCTCTCTCTAGGCCTTCCTGTAGCTCAGGGCCAGGGAGAAATGAACCACCAGTACCCCTATCCCCACCCTTGGTCAATGCAAAGCACTTTGTTCCAGTACCTTCTCGACATGTTGTGCATGCATATCCCTGCTCACACCTCAATGTGGCTTCTATGCTAGGAACCCCAGGTGTCGCCTCTGGGAGTGGCACCTGGTGGACTGGTGGAGGCTGAGGAGGTCAACCTGTAGCACCCTGCACCCCCAACCCAGACAGGGCTGGGCCTCAGCCCCTCATGAGGGCCCGACCAGCAATCACAGCCATCCCGATGGGTTCCCATTCTGAGCGAGCGCTCCAGCCCTTGCTTTTAGAACCTGCTCAGTAGGCCTGCTTGGAAAACTGCTTTCAATAAGCCTTGCTAAAGCAAATAGTACCAGACAGTGAAAACTCAGGCTCCAGCTCCTTAAAGGTCCCTCCTCTCCTCCCTCCTTCCCCCTCCCACCCCCATCTGCAGACAGTCCACAGCCACACCAGTGCTTTGGGAAACAGAAGTTCAATCTTACTCTTCCTGGGGCCACTGCTTCACTCTTTGTCCCCCTGTCTGTCTTTGGGAAACAGACTCCTCTGGGTCTGAGTGAGGCTACTTAACACCTGCTGTGTCCCTCCCACCCCCACAAAAACAAGTGCCTGGATCCCACCCCTTGGAGAGGAACTGAGAAAACCCTGGGCTCAGGATGGGGCCTTCCGATGGGCCCCTGAGTAGGCATAGGAGATGGGATGCTGGGTCCCGGGCCTCACGGTGAATGTGTTGATGGAGCTTCCATAGTGGGGGTTGCTGTGGGGAGACCTGGTGGGGAGCAGGAGAGAGATGAGGTTAATATCTGGTTAACCAACACCCCTTCCATCTCCCCCAGGGCACAAGAGGAAGGGCGTGGCTCAGTGCCATGGAGCTGCCCCACAAGCTCAGGGCTTACCATCCCCAGAGTGGGACCCCAGTATTGACTCACCAAACACAGGACGTCCCTCCTGTCTAGGCCCTGACGCCAGAGTACCTGCCTCATACCCTTCTGCTCAGAACCCCTCATCCCTCCTAGCCTGGCTCTGGATGCATCTCTCTGACGGGAACTGCCAGCACCCAAGGACCACTCAGGTCTCCCCCCACCCCACGCTGGGCCTCCAGGGAGTCCGAGAGAGGAGAGAGAAGAGGGAGCTGGTGGGGAAAGCAGGAGGAGGGGAAAAGAGAAAACAGAGGAGATAACGGGAGATAAGGAAGCAGATAAAGCACCAAAGGCGCCCTCTCCAGGTGAAGTGTGCCTCCTTCCCCCTTCTCTGTGCCCTGAGAGCCAGAGGGGAGAAAACCAAATGTCCCAGACTGATGGCCGTGGCCTGGCCAGCTCCCCCGTGGTCCAGGGGAGAGCCTCTCTCTCCCCTGGCGTCCCAGCCCAGGCTCCCGCCATCACCCTGGTCCGCAACTCACCTGCGGGTAGCCGGGGCGCAGCCGCAGTCGCCGCAGTTGCCGCCGCCGCCGCCGGGCGCTTTGTACTTGGCCTCTCCGCGGTGGGCGCCCTCCAGGGGCGTCTTCCGCGCGTGCAGGACGGCGGGGTGCGCGCGGCCCGTCGAGTTGACGCGCCGCATCTCCGGGCCTCCAGGCGCTGCGAAGGGACCTCTGGGCTGCGGGCCGAAGCAGCTGGGGGAGGTCGGGCTGCGGCCAGTGCCGCCCTGGGGCAGCCTGGGGCTGCGGTGGGTCTCCCCGACGACGTACAGGCGCTTCTTGATAAGCGAACGGCTCCTGCCCGAGAAATTGTCCAGGCCCCTGGCGGCCCCGGAGGGGCCCGCACTGGCGGGAAAGCGCGAGAAGCCACGAGCGGGGCCCGCGTCCGCGAGCTGCCCCAAGTCTGAGAAGTTGTTCCGGGGAGGGGAGCCCCGGCGCCCCAGATACTGCAGGGCGTGGGGCGGGGGCTCGGGGTAATTGCTGAATTCTGGCGGTGGTGGGATGACCTCAAAGTTGAACTCCTCCTCCTCCCTCTTGTGGGAAGGAGAAGGAGGGGAAGAGAAGGACTTGGGCAGCAGGCGGCCCTGGGGGAGGCTGGAGGGCGCTGGTCCTTCCCAGGCCACGGAGGCCCGCGGCTCCATCTTTGTACAGCTGTACCCGCGGCTGGGCTCCGTGCCCTCTGGGTCTCTGCGGGGCTGGGGCTTCCACTGACTGGGTACCTTGGGCTGTCCTGGCGAGGTTAGCTGGGGGTCGTTCTCAGTCTCCTTGGGTACCTTGGGGACCACCGTGAAGGAGTTGGGCTGGCCGTCGTTGTAGAAGATGCTGTCAGAGCCTGCCCCGGGCTGGCTGTGGCCACGGAGACTCCCTGACAGGGAGGACCGGCCCAGGGCAGCCCCTCTGGACCTCCCCTTCTGTGCCCTCTGCCTGGCTGCAAGGAGCAGAGCCATCGGGGAGCCTTGCTCCACCACCTCCCCTGTCACTGGATGCCTGAGGAGTTCCTCAGCAGGCTGGGCTGAGGCAGGGGGTTTGGCTGGCAGCCTCTGGGGCTCCTTCACCTCCACAGGCTCCCCTGACCCTACAGCCTCTCCTCTGGACAGGGTGGGCATCACCATGGCCACATCTCTGCTGGGGCTGTTCTGGCTGCGATGGGGCTTATAGAGAAATGGCACCTCTTCTCGGCCAGGGGATATCTTTGCGGGGAGGGCTGGAGATGAGAGGGCTCCCTGTGTAGGCTTACTGGTCTCTAAGGAGCGCCCTTCTGCCTCTGGCTTGGAGGGCACTGCAAGTTCTTGATGTTCTGGCTTCTCCCACTGCCCAGCTGGGACTCGGTTCTTCTCTGCTATCAGTTGGGATGATGTGGTGGGTAGAGGTGTGGCCTTGGGTGGTGTGGCTGGTCCAGGTGTGGCTGGCTCGGGTGTGGCCTTGGGTGGTGTGGCTGGTCCAGGTGTGGCTGGCTCGGGTGTGGCCCTGGGTGGTGTGGCTGGTCCAGGTGTGGCCCTGGGTGGTGTGGCTGGTCCAGGTGTGGCTGGCTCGGGTGTGGCCCTGGGTGGTGTGGCTGGTCCAGGTGTGGCTGGCTCAGGTGTGGCCCTGGGTGGTGTGGCTGGTCCAGGTGTGGCCTTGGACTGGAGTGGTGTGGTTGGCAGAGGGGTGGTGGATAGAGGTGGCAGATTCTTGGCCACGGGCTTGGAGAATTTGCCATTATCAGCCCTGTTTTCAAAGATTCTTACCCCTTCTAGCTGAGGTTTGGGAGGCAGAGACCCTCTGCTGGGCTTGGCTTCCTTCTCTGCTGATGAGGAAAGCTGGGCCTCCAACTTATTCCGGATCTGCCAGATGCTAGGAGTTGGCGAGTCTTGGGGGATGTAGTCCACAGGAGGGAGGGTCAGGCTGGTGGCGGCCTTCCTCTCTGGCTGGCTGCAAGGACTCTCCTCAGGCACACTTGGGGGCGCCTCCTTCTCGGGCAGGCTGGGGCCCTTCTGGCTCTCCTTTCCCTGAGAGGCTGCAGTTGGGCCTGGTCTATGACTGGCAAACCGGTCCTCTCTCCTGGAGCCACAGAGATAGGCTGACAGCTCGTTCCGCAGCTTTGCCATCTGGCTGGGATCCCGCCAGTCCACGGACTCTGAAGAGGCTGTGTCCTCCGGGCTGGGGGGGTCAAGTTTGGGTTTGGGAGCAGGAGAGCTGGACTTGGGTCTTTTCATAACCCCAGCTGGTCGAGGGGCTGCCTTCTCAGCAGATGGCAAAGGAGGGGCAGCTGGGGGCAGGGGGGACGCTGGGGGAGGGAGTGGGGGTGGAGGAGGGGGCAGGGGAGGGGCTGGAGGTGAAGTCTCAGCTTGTTCACTTGTCCAGGCCTGGGGCTGGCCCGGCCTCGGACTGGCTGGTGCCGTAGCCCTGGGCTCCTCGGGATGGTCTGGCTCAGTGGCCCTGTCGGGGTAGACCTGGGACGCGGGGCGGATGTGGAAGCTGGGAGGCAGTGGGAGTCGACTGGGGGCCTTCTTGGTGACCTCTCCTTCCTCAGGAAGAGCCCCTTGTGCTTCTTCCTGAGTGGAGATGGATGAAGTCCTGACTGGGGTTGGGGGAGGCACCTTGAGCGAGCTGGGGAAGGTGAAGTGGGTCTCCGGTCCCAGGAGGCTCCCCTTGGGCTCAGCGGGGCTCCTGGGGGGGCTGCCTCTGGGGGCCTCTGGCTGCCTGTCATTCAGAGCTACCTCTGATTTCCACTTGGTGACACCCACAGCGGGGAAGGGGTGAGTCCCCGGTGTATGAGGAGACCCTGGAGCTGGGGGAGCCGGGGCTGGCAAAAAGGGTAGCGGGGGGGCAGGGGGAATGAAGTCCGGAGGGGTGGGTGTGACTGGAGAGGCAAGGCAGGGTGCAGTGGATAGGGCCCCCATTACTGGGGGCAGAGGTGGAGCCATGCTGGGTGGGGACGGGGGTTCCAGCAGCAGCGGGGGAGGCGGGGGAGCTGTGGAAGGTGGAGGTGGTGGTGAGGGCTCCTCTTGAGGCTGTGGAGTGTCTCGGGGTGGTGCTGGGGCTGGGCCCGGGGGTGGCGGGGGGATGAGCAAGTCCTGGCCATAGTGCCCGGGCCTTAGGTCCCCCACAGAGCTGTATAATCGGAGGTTGCCGTTGACGAGCCTGCTGGTGCCTGGAAGGAGGGAGAGGCAGAGATGAGAAGGGTGAGAAGGCAGCCGGGCTTGCCCATCTCTGAGTGTCCAAGGCAGGGCGGGGTGGGCTCCTGAGAGAGTAGCTGGCCAGTTTCGTGCCTTTGCTTTTATTTTTTTTTTTGCAGTACGCGGGCCTCTCACTGTTGTGGCCTCTCCCATTGTGGAGCACAGGTTCCGGATGCGCAGGCCCAGTGGCCATGGCTCACGGGCCCAGCCGCTCTGCGGCATGTGGGATCTTCCCGGACTGGAGCACGAACCCGTGTCCCCCGCATCGGCAGGTAGACTCTCAACCACTGCGCCACCAGGGAAGCCCCATGCCTTTCCTTTTGAACACCACGTGAGGAGCAGCCATGTCTCGAGTCTCCTGAGCTCTCCTGGGAGTGACCCTCTTCTTTCTAGGGAGGGCCCCCTGCCTGTCCCTGGCACAGCCTCTGGAGCCTGTGCTAAATCTTCTCCATAGGCTCCCGAGGCTCACCCTTCTCTGCCCCGCTCACAGTCCTGTATATAATCCCTTTACTAAACTCTCTTCAGTTAGGCCCTTCAAGTGCACCAAGTGTTTCTTACAGGTGCCTTGGCTGGTACAAAGCCAGAAAGGCCAGGGTTCAAATCCCAGCTCTTCCACTTACTAAATGTGTAACCTGAGACACACTCATTAACCTTGCTGAGCCTCAGTTTCATCATCTGAAAAATGGGAATGATGTCAGCATTTACCTCATAAAGCTGTTGTGAGGATTAAGCAAGAGAATTCATGTAAATGCATGGCAAGAGCTTATCAGGTGCTAGGCCCATAGTAGGTGCTTAATGAATGGTAATCGCTTTGACTACTACCACCTGTGCTTACCTTTTCATTCAGCGTAAGACGACAGGGAAGGTGGCAGAGATAGGAAGTCATGGATTGGGGCAGGGGCCTGGAGACCTCAGTAAGGAAGTCTGGGTGAAAGTTTGGGAGGGAGAAATTTGCATGAGCAACTCCCGCTTTCTAAAGATCCTGAATCTACCAAGAACCCAGCTTTCCACCTCACAGAGGACTTCTGGAACAGATTCTGGACTGCAGGATGGATGGGGGTCTGTGGAAATGAGGTGACCTTGACGACCGAGGCACCAGAGAGATGCTGCGCCCCCCTGGCCCCAGCAGCTCACATCCCTCGCTTCTTGGCCCCAGTCCCTGCCCCCTCCCTGTTGTCTGCAGGCCACCAGGATGCCCTGATTACTTCTCTCTGAGGGGCACATGTCCTTCACCTCTCCTCCTCTCAATTTCTAGGGCAGAGAGAAACAAACCTGGGAATGTGCAGCTCTGAAGGGCTCCTCCCAGCTGTCTGACTTCAAAACAAACGCCAAGCGGAGAGTAGGGAGGGGGAAACCAACACCCATTGAGCACCCAAGTGTTAGGAGCTGGGACACAGCCGTAAAAGACAAACCAAAAAATAGTCAAAATACTGGCTCTCATGGAGCTTGTGTTTTAATGGGACAATGAGACAGGGAATAAACATAATATATTAGTAAATTACTACCACATTAGATGATGAGTAATATGGGGGAGACCCAGGAGGGGTGGTAGGGGTGCAATGTGAATACGGTGGTCAGGAAAGACCTGGCTGAGAAGGTGACACTGGAGCAAAGAGGGAAAGAGGGAGGCGAGAGCTGTGCACATGTGCAGGGGAAGAGCAGTCAGGACAGTGGGAACTGCCGCGCAAAGACCTGAGGGTGGAAATGTGCCTGGATATTGAAGGAGCAGCAGGGAGACGGGAAAGCCGGCAGGAGATGAGGCCAGGTAGGGCCAGATTCTGGCAGTCCTGGCAAGGACCCTTCCATCGGGTGACAAGGGAAGTCACTGGTGGGTTTTGAGCAGGGTATGACAAGAAGTGACTTGCATCCCATCCAGTACTTAGTTTACTCTTCCAGAACTGGAATTGTCTTGCCCATGGCTCATTGGAAGATACGGAGGCGCAAGCGGTTAAGTGATTTGCCCCAGGGAGCGAAGCTAGTATGCAGGGGAGCTGGGACTCGAAGCTGGGTCTGCCTGACTCCAGGGTTCTCTCTACCACTCACGCTGAACTTGTTCCTGCTCTGGCCTCAGCCCTCATCATCCTTCCCCCACTGGGCCTTAGCCAACTGTGGCTCTCCTCATCTCCCACCCACAACAGCCAGCAGCCAAGAGGTCTGGGGACTCCAGCTTTCTCACCAGCTGGGGAGGGGGGACCAGATGCTTGGAGTTAAGGAGAAAAAAAAGAAAGATGGACAAGCCCCAAGCCTAGGGTCTTCTTACCTGTCATTTGTTTGTCTGCAAAGTTGTCTGGGACAGAGGGGGTGGGTACAGCCAGTCCATGGTTCTCCTGGGCATCCTGAAAGAGAGCAGAACAGTTAGGGGACAGGGAAAGACAGGTGGTTCTTAAATCGCTGCTCCGTGAGGCCATTTTATTGCTGGAAAATCCAGTGATGGTTGCACAACCTTGTGAGTCTATTAAAATATAAAAGGGCTCATTTAAAAGCGTGAATTTTATGATATAGTCAAGTCTTGTTATTGGCGGTAGTTAGGGTCTGTAAAGTTGCTGCGAACACTCAATTAGCAAAAACTGGATCAAAATGCCCGAGGGAAATACAGGTTTAGGTTCCTGTAAACCTTGGTCAAGGCACTTTCATCGGCTGATCAATACATAACTTTGTTTTATGCGTGTTTCTGTTTAAAGAGACCTCATTTAATATCTATTGTTGACTCCCTGACACTGAACTCATGGCCAACAGCACCAGAGCTCACACCTTCGGAGCTAGCTTACCTAACGCACGTATTTTCTCTGTAAGGCACCTCACCTAGCCTCCTCGCATGTAGGGATGTCAGATGGCACATCAGCCCTATGCTCGGGGACCATTTTAAATAGCAAAATCACCAACAAAAAGCAAAGAAATAGGAAAAACATGGCACTAAATAGAAAAGGATGCTTATTTACAGCATGAGGGCTGAAACAAGAAAGCAAAGTATCTTGTTCGACCTCAGCAGGGCCCGTGTGCATCAGGTGACTCAAATTTTTCACTACTCTGCTTAGGTCCAAAGCATCTTGAGTACTGATTTGGGGGGTTACAAATAAATTTTAGCAAGTAGGCGAATTTGCAGATACAGAATCCGCAAATAATGAGAATCAACTGTATATAAATTGTATCTCAGTTAGAACAGAACAAACAAAACAATTCTGCGTGACTCCCCAGGGATGGCCACAAGATAAAAAGCCAAACCCCTCAGCCTGGCCTCCTGTTCACTCTTAGTTTTCATTAGGTATTTACAGAAAAGTACCTAAGTAAAAAGTGGTGAACTGGAGAATCACAGCACTGCAGATGCCCTTCTGATCTCTAAGCTTGGCAGACCATAATGCGTTTACACAGCTGTCGGTTTGTACATACTATTTTACATTCTTTTTTTTTTTCCCCCAAACACACATTTCCATATGTCAACAACGTCCACACACCTGTCGTTTGGAGGAGCTGTGGAGCCTTTTATCGTCACTTTCAAGGTCCTCAACACCCTGGCCTCATCCTTCCCAGCCAATGTTACAGCCATCCTGCATTCGAGCTGGACCAACTCCCTCTCCAGGATCTTTCCAACCCACACATCTGGTTCACGTTCATCCCTGATGCTGGGTGTTGGTCAGGCTGTGCTCCTCTTCCCACCCTCCATTTCTAACAATATCACCCATTGCTCTGTGCTCTAAACATATGATCGCCATCACACCACTCTGAAGAAGCTATCCCCGTTTGTCAGAGACTGCGGAGGCTCAGAAATGTTTGGTAAGTTGTCTATAGTCACATGACCAGTGCTGTCAAACCCAGGTCTTTGGAGCTCCCACCCCTGGGTATTTTGCTTCTCTAAAGTCTAAGTCTCTCATCCTGCAAGGATTCGCTGAGCCCCTCTAGAAAGATGGTAGCAGGGAAGGGGAAGCTCTGGAGCCAGACTGCCTGGATTTGAATTCCGGTTCTGCCACCTACTAGCTGTATGACTGTGCCAGTGACGTAAACTCTCAGTTTCCCTGACTATGAAACTGTGATGAAAATAGAATTTACCTATTCTAGGGAAGCTGTGAGGATTAAGTGATGCAATGCACAAAAAGCACTTAGCTCCTGGCATGTAGTGAAAGCCCAATAAATGTTAGCTCTTGTTGTTATTCCTAAGGAGCCATCCCTTGTCTGCACCAGCCCACACTGACCTACCCTGTTCAGAGCAACCCACACCCAGGCCCCATAGGGAGGACTTCTGTTTGCTCTCTAGATATTCCTCCAGTTCCTCCAATAAGATGTGGTTGCTCCTTGGAGCCCAGGGACATGTTTTACACGAATCCCCCAAAGCGGGACACATAGTAAGCCAAGTTGTTACTCACTGATGGGCTGATGGTGCCAACACTCTAGACTTAATGGTTTAATATATAAGAAGGGGGATTCAAGGTAGATGTTTCAGAAATATCCACAAGACCCTGGGTTACCAAGGGCAATCTCAGAATTACTCTCTGGCCATTTGAGGGCAACAAACAACCCATCTTCCTGTTCTTAAAGAATTCTGGGGACTTCCCTGGTGTTGCAGTGGTTAAGAATCCGCCTGCCAATGCAGGGGACACGGGTTTGAGCCCTGGTCCGGGAAGATCCCACATGCCGCAGAGCAACTAAGCCTGTGTGCCACAACTACCGAGCCTGAGCTCTAGAGCCCGCAGGCCACAACTACTGAGCCCACGCACCATAACTACTGAAGCCATGGCCACTCCCGGCACTGCTGCCACAGAGCAGCCCTTGCTCAGTGCCTGGGGTAGAGTCCAGCCCTGGCCCTGCCAGATGGGGCAGTCCCCATGGAACTGGGCCTCAGGCCTTCTGCGTCTCCACACCCGGACAGCACCCAGAAGCTAAGATCACTGGTCATCTCATGCACCTCACAGAGGGGTGCAAGCCAGCTCCCCAGCTCAGTCAAGCAGCCTTTTAAAATCCCTCACAGCCTCATATATTGAAAAGTCACCCAGCAATGATTAGCTGGCAGGGAGGCTGGGGGCAGAAGTGCCATTCCAAGAATATTTATATATATTTTCTTCCTTCTATTTGTCTCTATTTTCAGTTCTTAACAATGAACTTCTGTTTCCTTCATAATTTAAAAAAGCACACTGTACATAGTTTTGGTTTTTTTAGAAGATGCTGGGGGTAGGAGTTTATTAATTAATTTATTTATTTTTGCTGCGTTGGGTCTTCGTTTCTATGCGAGGGCTTTCTCTAGTTGTGGCAAGCGGGGGCCACTCTTCATCGCAGTGCGCGGGCCTCTCACCATCGCGGCCTCTCTTGTTGCGGAGCACAGGCTCCAGACGTGCAGGCTCAGTAGTTGTGGCTCACGGGCCTAGTTGCTCTGCGGCATGTGGGATCCTCCCAGACCAGGGCTCGAACCCGTGTCCCCTGCATTAGCAGGCAGATTCTCAACCACTGCTCCACCAGGGAAGCCCCTGGGTTTTTTTTTTTTAATAATTCTTATAATCAAGAAGAAAGAGCATGGATTTTATAGGCAGGCAAACCAGATTGGCAATTTTTTTTTTTTTTTTACCACACCACGCGGCACGCGGGATCTTAGTTCCCACACCAGGGATCAAACCTGTGCCCCCTGCACTGGAAATGTAGAGTTTTAACCACTGGACAACCAGGGAAGTCCCCAGATTGGCAATCTTAATTTAACTCCATCATCTCAAAGACAGAATCGGACACAAGGTCAGTGGTCAGGAAGTGTGCCCCTCTCTCGCCTTTTGAGGCTCAGTTTTCTCATCTGTAAGATGGGGTTGATCCCACCTCCCTTAGGTTTGTTGTGACACCCCACACCTAAAGAGATCCTGCAGAGAAGCACTCAAGGAAGGGCATTTCCCCGGGCTCCTGGCCCTCAGGCCCTAACAAGGCTCAGTAGGTGAGCGGTGGCCTGAGTCCATGGACACTCTGCCTGGGCACAGCTCCTGGGATATGTCTGCCCGGCTGGACCTGAAGAGATACATGGGTGCTTCCCCGTAGTCAGGGTCAGGTAGCTAGGAATCTCCTACTGCCCTTTCAACCACAGACATTTCAGAGTTGAAGAGAAGGAGGAAGGAAAGAAGGAAGGAGGAAGGGAGGAAAGCATTCACTATTCAGGATGAGGTTGTCTCCCCCTTAATGTTACAGGGGGTCAGAGCCCATTGCTAGCCCCTTGCTGCACCACCAAGGGCTCAGGGGACAGCCTTACCCCACCCATGGGCCCAGCCCTGCCCCCTTGGCCTCCCTGGGCCTGGGACACACACATCCTCATGCCTGGGATTCCTCAGAACCCAGGCAACCCTCAAGGGTGGGTCACCAGGGGCTTGGCCAATGGGCCACACACGGTTGACCTTGGACACAGGCCAGCTCGATGCCTTAGTGACACATTGTGGAATGCAAACTTCCTCACCAGATTCCTCCAGTAGCCTGGCTGGGGCACCTCAGGGTGAGGTGTGGAGCTGCAGGGGGTGAGGGAGATGACCCTGAGTCAGAGTCAGAGCCAGGCACGGCTGGGGACACTGCTATAGGCTGGGGGAGCAGGGGGACAGGCCCCCAGAGTGAGAGGCACAGGAAACCCCTCCAGGCACCCAACGTCCCCAGCTGGGTGAAGCCCAGCCAGTTAGTTGTTTCCTGGCTTTGCAGGGCAGCGTGAGGGTACAGAGTGTGTTCCCCACACAGCAGCTTCTCTGAAGCTGGGAACCAGTGAGCATTAAAAAAAAGAGCCCCATTACTTCCCTGCCCTGCCCTCCACCCTCTGCCACAGCTCATACCCCCTTGAAGCTGGGGAACAGAGAATTCCACCAACGAGGCCGTCTTCCTCTAGACCAGCCTGCCATCCCAGAATTGCTCTTAGACCCTCGTTTCAGGGTCCTGCCCTAGACTCTGAGCTACAGAGGGCCCTGCTCTGGTTTCCTTTAGGGCAAGGAGTCCATGGGATCAAAGGGACATGCCCTAAGACCCCACAACACCCCGTTCTTGACCCTGCTCCAGGCACCAAGGTCCCTAGAATCTCCCATTTAAATGGCCCTGAGCCCATTTCTAGAGCTTCTTTCCCAGTCAGTCCTTCTGAGGACAGCCCAAGCTGGGGGTGCACATCCCTGAGCCCAAGGGGTGGCCATGTGTGGACAAGGATGAGGGTGTGGGTGGAGCTTTGGAGGTTCAGGCTGAGACCTCCACCGTGGAGGAGGAGCCAGGTGGGCAGAGGCGGCGGGGGTGGCTACGGTGGGGAGAGGGTGCTCCATGCGTACACTGGCCGCAAGCTTCTGACACCCACCCCCCAGGAACACATGGAGCTTCCCCCACCTGAGAGCCCTCCCAGCTAACGTCAGCCACGCGAATCACTCGAAAGCCAATAAGGACTGCCCTTCCCAGCTCACCCTAAGGAGCTCAAACCCCAACCCCAAAGGGAGCCTGGGCCTTGAGTTCAGAGGTGAGCTCCCACAGCGGGGGATGGAGTGGAAAAGTGGGAAGGAGAAATCTGGCTGACTCGGGCTGCATCTTTGCGTTTCACAGAGGGCAGGGTCCAGAACAGTCAGGCTTCCTGCCCGGAACCCAGGCTGACACCTCCCAAGGCACTGCCAGGCCTGCCTGACTCAGAGGGTGGGGTGACCCAGGGAGCTCTCACCGCCTGGGGCAGCCCAGGGGACCTGTCCAGCCAGTTTCCCCATATTTGCCACGTTGGCATTTAATTTTTAATTCCTCATATGCATCGCCCTGGAGATGGCTGGTTTCAGACTACGGTAGGCCAAGAGGCAGCCCCAGAGAAAAGTACAACCTTCCTCCCACCAGTTGTTCCACCAGCTCAGCTCTCAAAAGCTAGGGACAGGCTCTGGCTTGAGCTCTGGGCCAGGCTCCCCCTTGAAGGTAGAAGAAAGTGGGGAGAAAGGATCCTTCCCCGACTCAGCCCAGGCCCACGTGGTGTAGACAGGACTGGATTGAGAGGAGGACACCTGGGCTTGGGTCCTGTCTCCACCTCCATTGAGCTGTGTGTGGCCTGGGCAGGACCGTCCCCTCCCTGGGCCTCAGTTTTCTCATCCTATTGAACACTACGGTCCGCCCCTACCCCAGCTCTGAAGTTTGCGATTCTAATGCAGTTCCTCGGAGCTTGCAGAGCAGGAAGTAGGGTGGCCCTGGTGACTGAAGCGCGTCCTTTTCAGAGGGCCTGGAGTCTCTGGGGGGCTCCAGGGAGCTGACCCCACCTCCTGCCCCTCCGTTAGCAAGTTATTTTAACACAGAAAGTCACAGCTGAGGAGACCCTAGGGGACCATCCAGTATAACCCCCGCTGGTAGGTGAGGAGCCAGAGGCCCTGGGAGAGGAAGGGCTTGGCCCTCAGCCACCCTGCAGCCCAGTGGCAGAGCAGGCACTGGTACCAGTTACCTGAGGATCAATCCAGATCCCATCCCAGTCACTGAGGGATCCCAAGGTCCTCTTCATAATTGGCCTTTGGCTGCTGGCTGCCTGGAACAGTATTTCTTCGTTCTCTGCACTTTCACCTCAAACAGGGCAAGGAAGCTCCAGGAAGGGGCCAGAAGCATCTGCTGTGGCCCTTCTCCGCCTCATCTTGCCCTCCCCTCTCGCACCCGTCCCTCTGCGGGCTCCTGAGAGGTACTGACAGCGACAGTGCTCCCAGAAGACGGTCCGGCCCGGATGGCGCTCAAGAAAGAGCATGGGCCTGTCATGGGCATCGCCGCCTTGAGCCTCCCCTGCCCCAGGGTGGCCTGGCCTTGGAGGTGCCCCCTGAGTGTGGGAAGGGAGGAGAGGGAGGGGCAAGGTCCAGCTGGTTAGGACAGTGTCAGGCAGGGCTTGGTCTCGACCCAGCTCCCCACCCCTGCCCCAACTCGGTGGGGCTGGGGCCCAGGGTGTGCGCACGTGTGTCTGTGTGTGAACCCACAGTTCTGTCCTCCTGCCTCTCATTCTCCCGGCCTCCTGCCCCAGCTAGAAGAAAGCAAAGGACCCAGCCCAGAGCCTAAGGGAGAGGAGTCGGACTCCCCTCAACCCAGGAGCTGGTGATGAAGGATATTGGGGTTGCTTTGTATCTTACGACCTGAGTCAAGAGTAAAACATGTGCCCGGGATATGGGCCACCACGCCCAGGGTTCCTGAACTTAAGGTGCATCATAGGTGGGCTTCCAGGGGCCTGAGATCCCTCAGCTGGAACTGTAAGCAAAATTATATGCACGTGGCTCATAGCCTCATCATGCTCTCAAAGGGGTCTATGGCCCTACAGAGGCAAAAGCCCTGGTGCCCAGAAAGCCCTGGCTGCCAGGCAGGGGTTCAGAGAGGCAGACACGGGAGATGCAGGCAGTGCTGCGGGCTGGTGCTAGGAGGGAAGAATAAAAGCTTCTAGGCCGTGGGTGAAGGGGAAGGTAGGACGGCCTGAATAGAACTTGGACCCTGGAGCCTGGCTACAGATCCCAGCTCTGCCACTTATGAGCTGCCTGTCCTTAAGCAAGTTACTGCCCCGTCCTGTGCTTCAGTTTCTCTACCTGTAACATGGGGATTCACAACAGCATCTTCCCAAGAGGGTGGCTCCCATGACTCTGTTAACACATGCGAGGCACTTGGGATGGTGCCTGATGCACAGGAAGTGTCCCCCACATGTTAGCCACAATCTCATGGCCCTGCCACTGGCTAGGACCACACAAGCCACCCAGCCGGCACCGACGGCATGAAATGACCTTCCCTTTCTGGGTTCAGTTCCTGCCAATGTAAAGTGAGGCTGGTGTGGACCCGACAAGGCCCCTTTCAGTTGTGGGTTCACAGTGTGTTCATTTCCTCGTCCTCACCAGTGAGGGGCCGTGAGTTTGGTGGCGAGAAGCCCCGTCTCCCGGGACCGGGTCTGAGGCTTGCCCGGAAGGACTGCTCCCAAGCCAGTACCAGCCAGCAGTCCCTAACCCTGTGCAGCTCCCCCAGTCATGCTGGGCTTGGCCCTGACCAGATCCAAACCAGAGGACCCAAGCCAGAAGGGAGGAGAGCAGAAACGCAGGAACCTGCACTGATCACTGAAGGGGCCCAAAGTGGGTGGGTGGGTGGGAGCAGGTATACAGGATGCCAGCCCATCAGAAGAAACTCAGCTGTGCTGCATTAACCCTTTACTTGCTGGTGCAGATCTGAGGGAGGAGCCAGGACAGCAAGAGCCACTCAAGAGGAAACAGCCATTTACTTAAATATTTTAACAACCAGCAGCAGGCACTGGTGTGTCAGCCCTGGGCGCCCACCACTGTAATTCTGAGTATGTGGGCTGGGAGTAGGTGAAGGGAAAGAATCGAATTCACCTCCAGCGATAGAAAATCTCAAAATTATTTCATCTGCATGTATGGATGAGATAACCCCGTAACAGTTTTATGCATCTCTGGAAACAAAGTTAGGGGTGGACTCATTTGCTTTATACCTTTTTGTTGCTGGTGGCGTACTCTCTCTATTCGTCTGTGATGTCCGTGAATTGCTTTTGTAAGCAGAAAATAAGTTACTTAAAGTTGTATTCCCAGAGGTCTGTGTGCTCAGCCCTCCACACACAGGCCTTGGGGTTGCAGCAAGGAGACTGTAAGACTCAGTCCCTCTCACAAAGAATCTCGGGGTCTGGTTGGTGAGCTTGGACAACCCAGAAAAAATCGGTGATGGTGCAAGGGAGATGGTTGTGCTAGGCAGTGCTGGACAGAATCTGTGGGTGCCCCAGCCTGAGGCATGGGGTGCCGTGAGGTCTAACAGGCCCCTGAGAACTCAGACCAGGATTAGGTGCCTGGTCAGTCAAGGTATGGGATGCTGTGACCCCAGTGACTGTATTGTCTCAACCGGGACCCAGGTCTCACAGACAGTAGTGAACCTGGAATTTATGAGGCTGACAGTTTAGGCTCTAAATCTGGGCTGTCACATACTGTAGCCACTGGCCACAAGTGGCTATTGAGCCCTTGAAATGTTGCTAGTCAGAAGTGGGATGTGTGCTCTAAACATGGCACACCAAATTTTGAAAACTTAGTATGAAAGAAAGAATGTAAAATATCTCAGTAGTATTTTCTACATAGATTAAATGTTGAAATGATTATCTTTGGACTAATTTTACCTATTTCTTTTTCATGTAGCTACTAGAAATTATAAAATTACACATGAGGCTCACATTATACTTCTCTTGGATGGCGCTGGTCTAGGCTGTCCCTGAAAACCCAGTCACAGAGCAGTTGTTTTGAGTGTCTTTCCCTTTAGAGAACAAAAGCCCAACCACAGGCTCCAGAAGGGAGTTTTTGGTTTCTGGCAGTTTCAGATCCACAAACAAATCGGTCCCAAATGCCCTTCTCCCAAGGGTCACTGCTATTTGATCTTCAAGACAGTTCATGTGCCACCTCTTCCAGGAAGCTTTCCTTGATCATCGCCCTGTAGCTGGGGCCTATGTTCTAACAGTCTGTTTACTGATTCATCCCCTGCACTGGCAGGGAGTTCCTTGAGCAATGCTGGCTCAATCATCTCTGAATCCCAGCATCCAATGCAGGGCCTGGCACAGAGCAGTCAGCCATCGGTGATTGTGGAATATGAATCCTGCTGAGCTAGAGGTACCCACTGCTGCATTGCCTCTGCATGCAGCTTCCCCATAACCTCTCCTTAGATTTTGACTTGGAGGAGCTGACACCCCTAATCCCAGCCTTCCTGCCATGAGCCATGCCTCCTCCCAGTAGCCACCCTGGGTTGGCATCAGGAAGGAAGGGAATGGACAGAGGGTGAGGCTGATGACCACTCAGGCCAGGGCAGGTGGGGCTCCCTCCTCTATGGCAGCCCAGGTGGCCCATCCAGAGCAGACCCACAGACCTCAGGGCAGAACAGTACTCACCAGTGGAAGAAAGGTCAGCAGGGGCCGGACTCTTGGCCGAGCTTTCAGCGTGGCGGTTCCCGACTCACTCACTGTGTCAAATCGGTTGTCTCCATAATAGATCCCGTCTAGAGGAGACAAGTGAGGGGAGACCATGAGCTGGAGATCAAAGGCACAGGGGCCAATGGAGTTTAATCAGGAAAACTGAGTTTAATCAGGCCCCGCAGTGGCCCCTGCTAGACCCAGCCCAGCACCTCTCATATAACAAGATCCTACGGGTGGGGCGTGTGCTTTTGGGACCAAGTGAAGCAGGATTGGGAGGAACTCCAGGGGCGGTTTCTTGGGGTCTCCTGAGGCTTTCAGCTGCCAGCAATCCTCTCTCTCCTCATCCTCCCCATACAGGTCCTGAGCCTTCACTCCCACAACAAGTCCCTCCCTTTTGGGGCCCTGAGAGCTTGATCAAGGCCCCAGCTAAAGCTTATCTCTGAGAGAGGGAGGAAAACAAGCTGGTTTTTGGCTTGAGTGTTTGAATTTCTAATCTGGAACAACCAGAGCAGATTAGGCTGCCCAGTGGCCCAGCACCCACCTTCTGGACTCCTCTAACCCAAGATTTCTTTAGCTCCCAAACCATCAATGGTTGGGGGCATGGCTCCATCTGATGCGCCCTTGAGGATAGAGCAGAAATAGGACGGTAGGGTCCACACCTGACTTAGTACAAATCCCAGCTCTGCCACTGACTCGCCATGTGACTTAACCTCTCTGGGCCTCAGTTTTCCCATCTGTACAATGGGAACAATGACAGTGCCAGCAAATGTGGTCCCGTCCTCCGTAGGAAGACAATACAGGACCTTTCGCTTCCTCTAGTTGCTGGACCTGTGCTCTGGGCTGTTTCTACAGTAGTGGGAACTTTTGTAGAACATTTTCTCAACCGATCTCTCTCATGACTCTTAACACACATTGATGAGAATTTCACACACTGTCACCTCTGAGAGGCAGGGCTCACTGTGGACCTCCTACTACATGGTCCATGGCAAAGGAGGGCTTTCTCCATTTACTGGGCCGAGGGACTTCCTCTTCCTCTATAGCCAGAGGGGAAAGAGAAGAAAGATCAAAATTCCAACTAACCAGAATACTACTGACTGGAACATTGGATGAATGGTAGTTACTTTGCCTCTTGCACATGACTTTAGGAGAAAAGTGCAAGAGTTTTTTTTTTGGTTGTTTTGTCTTGTTTTTGCAGTACGCGGGCCTCTCAATGTTGTGGCCTCTCCCGTCGTGGAGCACAGGCTCCGGACTTGCAGGCTCAGCGGCCATGGCTCACAGGCCCAGCTGCTCCACGGCACGTGGGATCCTCCTGGACCGGGACACGAACCCGTGTCCCCTGCATCGGCAGGCGGACTCTCAGCCACTGCGCCACCAGGGAAGTCCAGTGCAAGAGTTTAAAGATTCCCACATAGAGGGCCTTGACTGTGACATGGAGGCTCCAGGGAACACCCCAGAAACGGGACACAAAGTCCTTTATGTGCTGCTCTACCTGGCAGAAAGTCGGCTAGCACATTCCAGATTCTCCACCTCTCAAAGGGGCCAAAATGGCGAGTTTTCCCCATGTCCCCGGAAAATCTAGTTCCCAGCGCTGCCCCGTCCCGTCCCGTACACTCTAGGCAAACACGATTCCTCAGTGGTGGCTGCCAGGCTCCATGCCTAAGGCTGGAGACCAAGATGCCAGAGGGTGGGTGGGGAGGGAGAGGGGGGTTGTAAGAGTGCAGATTTGGCACAGTCAGAAACAAGAAAAGTAGAAATAACTGGACACCCCCAACAGCTACCACTAAAACCCACCCAATTCTCACTGGCTTCTAAGCATCTGTGTGTTGACACCAGGATTTCCTGGGACATTCTCTAGACAGTGCTGTTTTGATCACCAAGACGTTATACTGGGGGTGGGGTGGGGACTAACACAGGCATGCTTCCAAGCAGACCTTCCCTCTCATTATTTTATTTGATCTCTGCACCAGTGTTGGGGTCTAGGGAGCATCCTTTCTGCAGCTGAGTTACCACAATATGAATCGTTACTCTTATTGTGTGCCTAGGAGTTTTAGAAGCAAGCAATCTGGCAGGTTGATCACTATAACAGCAGTAATAATATAAGACTAGGTAGAATTTATTGAACACTTGTAATGGGCCAGGCACCCTTCTAAGCATCTTATACATTATTCATTCATCTACTTCTCAAAATAGCCCCTTGCAATTGGTATGATCACCATCCCCGTTTTACAGATGAGAAAACTGAGGCACAGAGAGAGATCTAATAACTTGCCCAAAGCCTCAGA
Organism: Kogia breviceps; assembly: GCF_026419965.1. NCBI lineage: Eukaryota > Metazoa > Chordata > Mammalia > Artiodactyla > Physeteridae > Kogia > Kogia breviceps. Next base: position 75,415,435 of record NC_081319.1, read on the forward strand.
GTAAGTGGTGAAGCCGGGGTCTCTGCTCCAGGGCTGACCTCTGAACCACTATACTGTACACACTGCTCTCAAAGTGGAGAATCCTGATCCTGCCATTTATAGGATGTGGATGGGAGGATGGGGATGTGAGGGGCAGGGGTGCTATTGGAGGGTATGGGAGGCTTGGCTGAAGCCAAGAAGCAGCGCTGGGGAGGGGTGGGAGGTGAAGCAGCTTGCCCAAGGCCCACACGGGTTAGGGCAGAGCCAGATCTGAGCCGGGGCCATCCGACCCTCTCATGCACCCACTCTACACAACTCACGGATTCCATGACTCAGCCCTGATTCTGAACCACTGTTGTCTCAGTTGGTTTGTGGTTGTTTTGAGCAGGGGAGCCCTTTCTAAGAATACGATTGTTCTCTGGAATACCTGTGGATGGCGAGCAGCTGTGGTAGAGACAGAAGTGGAAGGCCTGGGTGGCTCCCTCCTCCCAAGGGGGCAGCTCTTGGAAATGCAATTTGATTTCCCCATTCTAAGAGGTGTGGCTGGGAGTCAGGGAAGGAAATGTGATGAGAGAAGCAGGGTCAAAGTGGTATGATGTGAGAAAGACTCGGCTGGCCACTGCCGTCTTTGAAGATGGAAGGGGCCACGAGCCAGGGAGTGCAGGCAGCCTCTAGAAGCTGGGAAAGGCGAGAAAACATTCTTCCCTAGAACCTCCAGAAAAGAACACAGTGTTGCTGACACTTTCATTTTAGCCCAGTGAGATCAGTGTCAGACTTCTGAACTACAGAACTGTAAGATAATAAATGTATGTTATTTCAAGGAAAAAAAAAGAGATGTGTCTAGAACCTGACCGACTTTCTGTGGGCCCCTCATACCTGGGCTCAGTTCCCAGCTGGTCAAGGCACACCAGCAGGTGAGGCAAGTGTGGCCACTACCACAAGCGGGGTCCCCCAAGAGTTTAAGGTCAGGGCTGGGGCTTTCGGAGCCTCACAGTCAAGGTCTAAAACTAAACAGAAAGACAATAGAGTCCAACCTTGGGGATTTTCCTGTGGAAGTAAATGAATGCTGCTAGGATCAGTGTCAGGGATACTAGAATGGGCCTTTCTGGGAAGCAGCCCCCTCCTCAACTGAAGAGATTAAAGGAGGGCCTCTTGAAGAAGGAATGGACAATGAGGAGGTGAAGCCGGAGACAGACAGGAGGCTGGACAACTGTACCCGTGGTGGGGAAGCCACTGGGAGGTAGGTGGCCCTTTGCCCTCTTGTCAGGGAGAGCTCTGAGTCTGGACCCTTGGGGCTGCCCTCTTTGCCGATGGGGAGACTGAGGCCCAGAACGGATGGGGCTGGTCCAAGGTCTCAGAGCAGTGGTGGTGGTGCCAGGGCTCAAATGGGGTCCCCAACTTGCAGTGCTGGGCTCCAGGCACAAATAATGGGGTGCTTTACACATGGAGCGTGGCTTACTGCCTCTCCCCGAACAGGCTGACCTGGTTCTCTCAGTCTGGGGCAGGGTGTGTATCTCTCTGTGTGTGTGTGTGTGTGTGTGTGTGTGTGTGTGTGTATGTGTGTGTGTTAAGTGGAGGGGGGAGCAGCTAGCTTTAGGGGAGCTGAGGGCTGGGCACAAGTGGCTGCCTCACTTCCAGCCCTTCCTTTCTCCTTCTCCCCAAAAGGAGGAACCTCTCATTGGGTCTTTGGCATTCGTTTACTTACAAAGGTCAGGGTTGAAAGCCTGATAAAATGCTCTTCTTCCCCCAGCCCAAAAGCTGCCCATGGATCTCCATGGAGGCTGAGCTCTGGGACAGTTATTTAGCTTTTTCCCCAGATCCTACACAGGTCCAAACTACAGAGGAAACGAATGATAAAAATGTAACTGTCTGACACCTCATGCGCCATATTACGAGCTGGGCACCATTCTAAGTGCTCTTTACATCCCCCTTCACAAACCTGTGCGGGACTTCCCTGGTGGCGCAGTGGTTAAGAATCCGCCTGCCAATGCAGGAGACACAGGTTCGAGCCATGGTCCGGGAAGATCCCACATGCCGCGGAGCAACTAAGCCCATGAGCCACAACTACTGAACCTGTGCTCTAGAGACCACGAGCCACAACTACTGAGCCCACACGCCGCATTTACTGAAGCCCACATGCTCTAGAGCCCGTGCTCCGCAACAGGCCACCACAATGAGAAGCCCGCGCACAGTAACAAAGACCTAACGCAGCCAATAAATAAATAAATAAAATTGTTTTAAAAAAAACCTGTGCAGGAGGTACTCTTATTATCCTCATTTGGCAGATGAGGAAACTGAGGCTCAGAGAGGTTAAGTCCCCTGCCCAAGGTCCCACAGCTGATGAGTAAAAGGGGCCAGGATTCAAGCCCAGGCAACCTGACTCTAGAATCCAATTCTCTCTGGTCACAGCCAGGAGAGCAAGGAAATCATACAGGGATTCAGCATCTCTTTCCTTGGTCTCCTGTTCTTCCAGAGTGAGACTGGAAAGTCGGTGAGGTCTAGAGGAGACAAATGCATCTCGGAATCAGATCTGGGGTCACACCCCAGCTCCTCCATGTAGCATCTGAGAACTCAGCCTGGGTTTCCCCACCTGTCAGATGGGGATCATTTTGGGAGAAGCTTCCCAAAATCAAGGGAGACAAAAAAGCTAGCAGAGGTGAGAGGAAAGCTGGGGTAACAGTGTGGGGCCCCAAACTGCCAGGAGCCCCCAGATGGCCCCAGGAGCGCTGGCCACAGGTCTCATCAAATTCCAGGTGCTTAAAAGCGGTGGTGTTCTAGCTTGGGAGAGTTTGCCACCTTGACCAGTGTAACCCAGAACCCCAAAACAGACCCTCACCTCAACCCCACTGAAGTGGGTTACCTGATCCTTGGCCACTAGGGGAAGCCCAGCCTTTCAGAGACGCAGCAGGGGGCCCCAGGTGACTGTAACCCACAAATGGCTGATGAGGCCCTTCTTTGCTAATTCACAGGGCCACATGACAGGAACCTGAAGAGGCTGGTCTGTCCAGCAGGTCAGCCCCAGCAGGTCTGACCTGGTGTGCTGGAGAGAGGCCTTTGTCCAAGCGCAGAGGGGACTCCGAAGGTGGCACTGGGCTGGGCTGGAGCCACAAAGTGCAGGGGGCGGGCACAACGGGAGGAGCCTTGGGGGCGGCGGGGAGTGCAGCAAATAGGCCCTCTGCTTTCAGGCTAGGACACGCTACCTGTAGACCTGCCGGACTTCACCTGGGAACTTCTTAAAGTATGTCTGAATCTGATCTTAACAAGGTCCCGGGTGACTGGATGTACTTTAATTTTTGAGCTGCCTTGAGCTGAAATGCCTTTGGGTCATTCAACCTATCTGAGCCTCTGAGTGTTTCCTCAATAGAGAAAACATCGTTTTTAGTATAGTGCCTGTTTCAATAAATAACTGATAATAATAATGATGATGTTATTAGTGTTATTAATTTATTGGCTGGGAGAGAAAGGGCACCCTGTAGCCAGTCTGCAGTGGTCAAGGGAGGGCCTGGCTTTCTGAGCTGAACTACAGGAACAAGAGGAGCTTATATAATGGGGCAGTAGAGAGGGTGTGTGGGTGGGTGGGTGTGAGTGTGTGTGTGGGTGCGTGTGGGTGTGGGTGTGTGTACTGAGCTGCAAGCAAACCACAGCACACCTCCAGGGGACGGGAGTAAACAAAAATCTCCTTCACACCTCTGCCACGCACAGGTCAGCTTTCCTTTCGGTAGGATGCTGCCAGCCTGTCCCTGGCCAGAAATATGTGCTCAGCCCCTGAGGTTCATGGCTTCCCACCTGTTAGCCTGGCCTGAGACACCAGGTCAGGGGACCCCAGGAGCAGGGAATACCAGAACCAGTAGCCACCTTAGGGAGCACTGGGGTTCTCCTGGATAAGGAGCTGGGACAGTCCCTATACATTTATTTAGAACTGCAAAACGTCCTCAGGGGAAAGAGAATGGCCCAGCTCCATCTGGGGAAGGAAACCCCAGGATTCTCAAATATTCCCATATAAAAGAATCACCCAGGAGCTGGTGAAAAGTCCAGAATCTGGGTCCTAGTCCAGTGATTCTGATTTCATGTACCCCAGGTGGGCCCCCTGGAATCTGCATTTTAGATAAGTGTTCTAGGTGGTTGGGAGGAAGGTGATTTACATTTTGGAGGAACAAGAAAGAAGGGCCCCCAGCAATCAGGGCGTCCTATTGGTGGGGTGGGGTGGTGGTAGATAAAGAAGCTTGGCTCAACTAATCCAAGAGGCAAGGGAGGAATCCTGAGTGACTGGCAGCCTTGTCTCAGGCTGCAAGTCCCTTATCGTGAGATTTGTAAAGATCCACATGTCTGCTTTCTCACGTACTTTAAAAGCAACTGTGCAGGGCTCCCCTGGTGGCACAGTGGTTGGGAGTCCGCCTGCCGATGCAGGGGATATGGGTTCGTGCCCCCATCCGGGAAGATCCCACATGCCGCGGAGCGGCTGGGCCCGTGAGCCATGGCCGCTGGGCCTGCGCGTCCGGAGCCTGTGCTCCACAGCAGGGGAGGCCACAGCAGTGAGAGGCCCACATAAAAAAAAAAAAAAAAGCAACTGTGCAGCCTTTTAAGACCCTTGTGTGGGCTCGCAGGAGGCTTAATTAGGATTGCAATCGCATTAAGTGAAGCCCTTCTAATAGTTACTGGATAAATGTTAGGGAAATCCTGTAAAGAAAAACTTAGCTGTCACCACCTTCACATGACTGTTTGCATTATACCTGCTGCACCCAGCCTCCCCTTGCGCAAACAGATTTTTACATGATTGTAGCCACAAAGCAAGTGGTTACTCCTTAATTCTCTTACACACTCCCACATTGATTCTTCCCCCTCCATCCTACCGGCTATTCTCCAAGGGCTGGATACCGCCAGCATCTCAGAGAATGTCACAGACTCAAGGACCCTATGACACTCTAATCCCAACCCCTTTGAGATCTTATCATGGCCTCTACAAGCCTCAGCTACAGGAACTGAAGCAGGAAGTGCTCAGAGTTGGAAATGCCCTAATAATAATAAATCATGGGATTGCCTGGTGGCGCAGTGGTTGAGAATCCACCTGCCGATGCAGGGGACACAGGTTCGTGCCCCGGTCCGGGAGGATCCCACATGCCACGGAGCGGCTGGGCCCATGAGCCATGGCCGCTGCGCCTGCACGTCCGGAGCCTGTGCTCCGCAACGGGAGAGGCCACAACAGTGAGAGGCCCGTGTACCGCAAAATAAATAAATAAATAAATAAATCATGCAGGAGTTGACAGATTTGTTCTGTAAAGGGCCAGCTAGTAAATATTTTTGGCTTTGTGAGCCATACTGTCTCTGCTGCTGTGACTCAACTCTGCCCTTAGTAGCATGAAAGCAACCACAGATGATATGCAAATGATGGGCATGGCTGGCTGTGTTCTAATAAAACTTTATTTACAAAAACAGGCCATGGACCATAATTTGCCAAGCCTGTTTTTCCTTTCCGTGTTTTTCCTTTTAATGCTCTTCAAAGCACTGCCATATACCAACCTCAAGCAGTCATTCTGTAAGCAGTCTGGACATCAGCCCCATTTAACAGAAGAAAAAAACTGGCCCAGAGAGTGGCTAGGCCCCCACTTATTGACAGAGGTGGACTCTAAAACAGGTCTGGGATCTTCATCACATCCCAGAATCCCCAACACTGGTCCTTCCCCTCCCCAACTCCAAGCACATGTCCTGTTCAGCAGGAAGACCTCTGCTACACCCACTGGCACCCTGAGGAACACCCCAGAAACACTGGAGAGCCATCCTGCTGGGTGCACATTGCTTCCCACCCCTCCATGTGGTGCAACCAGGCTGAGTCATATGGAGACCCAGCCCTGCCCTGGGGAACGGGAGGAGGTGCCTCCCTGGGCTCCAGCCCTGCTGGTGAAGGCAGCAGTTGGCTAGAGGTGACAGGGCACCATGCCTGCATTTCTCTCCTGGAGGGACTGAACCCCACCTGCAGTCTGTTCAATGCAGGCAAAAATGTAGAGAAGTATGTAAGGCAAAAATGTACAGAAGTGTGTAAGGCATTCCCCTTGGGGAAGGAGTTGGGGGAGTGAGGGGGGAGGTGTTCTCAAGCAGATGCCCCTCCAGTCAAATTCACTCTTGATTACCTTCCACAAAGTCCACTCTGCAAGCCAGCAAAGAGTGTGGTCTCTGGAGCCCCACTGCCTGGGTTCAAATATTGGCTGTGCCTCATGAGGGAAACTGCGGGGTAACGAAATGTCCCAAAACTGAATTGCACTGACGGTTACACAACTTGATAAGTCTACTAAAAAAATCCGTGAACTGTACACTTGAGAAAACCCTGGCTCCGTCATTTAAAGCTGTTTGATCTTGGGCATGTTACTTAACCTCGCTGTGCCTTGGTTGCCCCATCTGTCAAACAGGATCATAGGCTAGGATTTAACAAGTCAACAACACAAGCACTTTAGAACGGTACCTTGCACCTAAGAAGGGGTCAATAAATGTTTGGGACCCAGGCGAGGAGAGGCGTTTAGGCCTCACAGAGTTGTACTTGGCAGGACATGTGTGTTTGTTAAGTTCCTAAACCCTGCCTCCAAGCCACCCTGGCCCTCGTAGGCTTTGCTCCTGCTGGGTGCCCTTCCCTCTCAGCTCACATGCTAGTTCCAACCAGAGGTCATCTCTCTCTGTTCCTTTTGCACTTACTCTTTTATGGCAAAGACTCAGAAAGGGCTAAACAGCATTCGGTCAGCTCTGTTCATCAGCTGGTCTGAGATCCTTGGGCCAGAGAGAGGCAACGTCTTGTTTGCCCTGCTCCTGTCAGGGTGCCTTGTGTCCCAACTGTGACAACTTGGGTGCTGAAGTGAATCCAATAGCAGGGGTTGAGGCTGTAACATCCTCTGTGGGTCCCCACACAGTGGCCATAAAGGTCAGTGAAGGTAATGGGGTGACAATGAAGGCAGGTGAGGTAAAGCAGTGATGGGTGACCCTCCTTGGGCCCAGAAGCTCGGATCATACACAAGAAGTGAATTCCTGTCCCCATCCCCTGGGTTCCCCATCAGTTATATAGGATACAAACTGCAGAAAGATGCAGTGATAAGGTGACCCACAGGCAGAACCCAAAGGCAGGGTGGGCATGGTGTTTTCAGATGCCTGCAGACACACCACCCTGACTCAGGGGCCAGGGGCGGCTGGCAGTCAGGAGGGGCTTCCTCAGCCTCCCCTGTCGGGTCTGGGGCTTCTCCCTCCGAGCTCATAGGCAACCCGGGCCCCAGGTTGACCTGGCAAGAGCCTGTGACCCCAGTAAGTGACTTGGTGTCTGGCACAGGCTGGTATCCTGCTAGCAGTGGCTCCTGTGGATTTTTCCTGGGCCTCCCCAGGGCAGAGCCAAGTGTGTGGGCACGCAGATAAGCAGCTCCCTCTCTGCCTGTGACCCCGGGCCAGGAGAAGCGGGGCTGGGAACTGGGGGTGGGGGACAGAGGAAGCGGAAAGAGTGGGGGGTTGAAAGGACCACCCCCAAGTCCTAAGATCCAGGGGAACACTTTGTACTCAACCGTACTGCTGGGGGAAGGGTGAGGGAGGGCACTGCAAACCGCGGGAAGCCTTTCTGGCAACAATAACGCAAATATAATTTCCACAGAGGAGGGAAAATAAACACCTCGGAAGAGGGACTAAGATCGGATGCGGGGACCCCCCGCAAAGGTCTCCGACCTCGCTGTGGAGAGGGGCCCCTCTTTCCCTTTCCCAGAGACACCTCTCTCGCCGGAGGCTCCTGCCCGGCCAGCACACAGGTTCAAACGCGTTCCTTCCCCTCTGCGCTGCCGCGTCTCCCGCCTTGGAGGCCGCGGATCGCCCGGAGTCCCGGGAGGGAGGCCGCCCCCGGGGTGGGGGAACCACCCGGCAGCCCTGCGCCCTCCAGCTCCCGGGCACACTCACCGAAGCCCCGGGTCCCCTCCTCCGGGGCCTCCTGGGTGAAAATCCAGGGGGGGTTGGTGGCGTAGAGGGAGGTGGCGGGAGGGTTGGCGTGCTTCTTGCCGAAGAGTTTGCTGAAGGTGCCCTGCACCGTCGGGTTCTTTTTCATGCTGCCGCCGGCCGAGCAGGCGCCGGGGAGGACCGTCCCTCCGCCTCCTGCCCTGCTCCGGACTGGACTCCTCACCGTCTCCCCAGGGGCCTCTACCAGGCCATGCCCCGCGCCGTCCTCCCCGCCCGCGCACCGGGAGACAGGTGCTGCGGGCGCCGCAGCTCGCCGGGAAATGTGAGCTACCTGGACAGGTAAGAGGCTGCGGCTGCGACCCGGCCCCGCCCCGCGGCGGCCGCCGCCGCCTCCGCCCCGCCTGCCCGCCGCCCGACTCCCCCGGCCGCATTCCTGCCGCCTCCTTCCACAACTGGCCATTGTTGGCGGGGCCCGGTGGGTCCGGGACCTCGCCCAGCCCACGCCCAGCCGCGGAGACGACACGCCCCCTCCCCCGGGTCGCCTCCCGGCCCCCTTCCTCCACCCCTCGTCCCCCGGGGAAGGGAGGGAGCAGGCCAGTTCCCAGTTTCTCAGGAGGTGCGTGACCAGGTCGATCCGGAACTTCGGAAACAACTCTTGCGCCCAGCACTGGGGAAGTGGCTGGCCACAGCGCGCGCGCTGAAGGGTTCTAGGGGCCCTCAGAAATGTGGGCCAGGAATCTGCCATGCCTGTAAGGAAATGCCCGTAAGAAAAAAAGGTAAAAGCAATAAATAAAAAAAGTAAAAAAGCAAAAAACTAGTGTCCCGATCTGTCCCGATCTGATGACTAGGACGGAAAATATCCTCATTGACAGAGCTCCAAAGAGCATGTAGGATGACTAAATCTTGGCTTTTTTTGGCATTTTTTTAAACACCAAATTCCTTTTCTTTTTCTTTTTTCTGTGAAGCTAAGTGAGTATATATTTTTTAATTGAAATATAGTTGAGGGGCTTCCCTGGTGGCGCAGTGGTTGAGAGTCCGCCTGCCGATGCAGGGGACGCGGGTTCGTGCCCCAGTCCGGGAAGATCCCACATGCAGTGGAGCGGCTGGGCCCGTGAACCGTGGCCGCTGAGCCTGCGCGTCCGGAGCCTGTGCTCCGCAACGGGAGAGGCCACAACAGTGAGAGGCCCGCGTACCGCAAAAAAAAAAAAAAAGAAAAGAAATACAGTTGAATCACAACATTATATTAGTTTCAGGTGTACAACATAGTGATTTAATATTTTTATAGATTATATACCATTTAAAGTTATCATAAAATATTGACTCTATTCCCTGTGCTGCACAATATGTCCTTGTAGCTTATTTATTTTATACATAGTAGTTTGTGCCTCTTAATTCTCTACCCCTATTTTGTCCTTCTTTCCTTCCTTCTCCCCACCTCCACTAGTTTGTTCTCTATATCTGTGAGTCTGTTTCTCTTGTGTTATATTCATTCGGTTTATTTTTTAGATTCCACAAATAAGTGGTAGCATTCAGTATTTGCTTTCTCTGTCTGACTTACTTTAATAAGAATAAGACCCTCTAGGTCCATCCATGTTTTTGCAGATGGTAGGATTTCATTCTTTTTATGGCTGAGTAGTATTCCATTATGTGTGTGTGTGTGTGTGTGTGTGTGTGTGTGTGTTTGTGTATACACATTTATATGTATACATATAAATGAAATATCTTCTGTATCCATTCATCTGTTGATAGACATTTAGCTTGCCTCCACATCTTGGCTATTGTAAATAATGCTGCTGTGAACATTGGGGTGCATGTATCTTTTGAATTAGTTTTTTCATTTTCTTCGGATATATACCCAGGAGTGGAATTGCTGTATCATATAGTAGTTCTGTTTTTTTTTTTTTTAAGGACCCTCCATAGTCTGCACCAGTTTACATTCTGGTAAACCAACTGGCTGCACCAGTTTACATTCCCACCAATGGTGTACAAGGGGTCCCTTTCATCCTCTAAGTGGATGTAATTTCTAAAAACTCCAGGTGGGTCAAGCCCACAGAGGTTCAGTTCATTCTCCAGGGAGATGAGCTGTGAACTTTTAAGTTGCTTCAAGTTCTATACTAGCTAGGCTGGGGGTGGCTGTCCACCAGGGGAGGTCCCATCAGATGAGGACCCTGGAGACAGTATGAAAGATGCAGAGAGTAGGGGAGAGTCAGTCCAAGGGGTTAGATTTGGATGCTTTCTGGGCAGCAGGGATGGAAGGCAATCAAGTCACAGATAGAGTGTTTCCCCTGAGCTACCCAATCAGAACCCCCTCTGCATTTCTCCTCCTCTTTCTCCCAGACAGTTGAGGTGGCACTGCTCTTTGTACCAGATATTTTCCCTTCAACTTTTCATCTTGAAAAATCTGAAAGACTAGTAAAATGACCACCTGTACTCACACACACACACACACACACACACACACACACACACACACACACACCCCACATACACTTTTCATTTTCTTTTTACTGACAGTTGAAAGGTATGGATATCATGGCACATCTCCCCACACCCACCACTACTTCAGTATCCATTGCCTAAGAATAAGGACATTCTCCTAAATGACCTCAATACAGTTATCACACTCAAGAAATTTAATGTTGATACACTCTTAACATCTGAAATATACTCCACATTAAAAATTTCCCGGGGCTTCCCTGGTGGCGCAGTGGTTGAGAGTCCGCCTGCCGATGCAGGGCACGCGGGTTCGTGCCCCGGTCCGGGAGGATCCCACGTGCCGCGGAGCGGCTGGGCCCGTGAGCCATGGCCGCTGAGCCTGCGTGTCCGGAGCCTGTGCTCCGTAACGGGAGAGGCCATGACAGTGAGAGGCCCGCGTACCGCAAAAAAAAAAAAAAAAAAAAAAAATTTCCCAATTATCCTCCCAAGATGTCATTTTAGTTTTTGATTATTTTCCTGTCCACAGTCCACAGTTCACAAATTGCATTTGCTCATCATGTTCCTTTAATCTCTTAATTTAGGGCAGTCCCCTGCTTTTGTTTGTTTTTCATGACAGTAACATTTTTGAAAAGTCCCCCCAGTGTCAAGGGACAGGATGAGAAGGGCCCTCAAGGCTTGTGGCTGTGAGGTCATTGTTTTCCCACCAGGAAGGGAGGGACTGAGGAACAGATTGGGGACAGAGCATCTTTAAAAACACTCTTGTTGGGCTTCCCTGGTGGCGCAGTGGTTGAGAGTCCGCCTGCCGATGCAGGGGACACGGGTTCGTGCCCCGGTCCCGGAGGATCCCACGTGCCACGGAGCGGCTGGGCCCGTGAGCCATGGCCGCTGAGCCTGCACATCCGGAGCCTGTGCTGCGCGAAGGGTGAGGTCACAACAGTGAGGGGCCTGCGTACCACAAAACAAACAAACAAAAACTCTCGCGTTTCCCAAATGTTCTTGGTTGGTGACACGCCTGTGGTCAACCTTGTCCTACCCCACCCACTCCTGGGGCACTCCTGTTCATTCAAGGAGTATTTGTGGAGGCTGTCCCAGTTGCCTGGTGCCATGCTCAGGGTTTGTGATAACTGGGGATAGAAGAGAATTATAGAAGTCTTATTTCTACCATGGAGGATCTCGGGGTCTCATCAGGAAGCTGGGTTTACATGATTCAAGGTGGCAGACCATGATGACCAAGTACAGAACAGTGACTGCTGTCACTATTACATACACAACAGGAATTCAGAGGAGGGGAGGTCAGCGTGGGCTGGAGAAGCCCAGGAAGGCTTCTTGGAAGAATTGAGACGTGAGCTGGTCTGTGAAGGATGACCAAGATGTTAATAGAGACCAGAAGGAGCCCATTCTAGGGCATCCACACATACCCATATGATCTGTCCCCCCACGCCCCCATCTCCACATCATGGCTCCTCCCACTGTCCACACAGGAAGGGCACAAGGGGACCCCAGATGCCCCATCACACCCTGGACATCATCACAACCCAAGTGCTCTAGACATTCAGGCATGAGATAGGGGCTTCCTTCTAGGAGACCTCTGAGGTGCAAGGCCCCTCCCACCTTGGGTTGCTCCTGGGCTCTTACACCCTGAACCATCCCCAGCAGAGCCACCATCCAGTGGCTCCATTCATGTACAACTTCCACCATATCACTAATATTCTTGAGATCCGCTGTGTGCCCAGCTCTGGGCTGTGAAGGATCCATAGAAATCAAAGACACGGTTCCTGAGTTCAAGTTGCTTAAGTCTATTTGGGGAGACAGGGAGAGACACATGGAGAGATGAAGGGTGGGGAGGTAAATGATGAGGGGGAGACTAACAATGGAATTAACAGAGGTTCAGAAGAGAAGAAATCAGGGTGGGCTGGAGGATCAGGGCGGGGGGGGCATGTAGGAGGAGCAAAGACCTTTGCAGGGACTTAGGATGGTGAAGCTGGGAATTGGGGGATGGAAGGGAGGTCACAGCAAGGTTGGCCAGGGTGTGATGGGCTTAAAAAGGCCAGCTGGTAAAATCGGAAACAACCCAGGTTGTCCAGCTAACAATGACTGGTTAAATGAATTATGGCATATTCACACAATGGAATAATAATGCAACTCTAAAAATGAATGAGTCGGCAGACTGTGTCCAGTTAACTGTTGACAAAACCGCGTGTGTGTGTGTGTGTGTGTGTGTGTGTGTGTGTGTGTGTGTTACCATTTGGGGCAGGATAAGTATGATCATATTTGTTTGTATTGGCACAGATAAACTATGGAAAGGTACATAAGAAACTAGTAAAAGTAGTTACTGGGGGGGAAGTGGGGGGAACTGGGCAAATGGAGCGGGAGGGAGAATTTTCACTGAACACCTTTTCACAGTTTCTAATTTTCAAACCATGGTAAATATATTTGCTGTTTAAAAATTAAAGAAAAAAATAACTCAGCAGGAGAGTTTAGTCTAAAAGGGTGGACCACCACGAACCAGCAGCCTCTGCATCATCTGGAATCTTACTAGAAATGTAGGATCTCTGGCTCCATTCCAGAAGTTGGGCAACGTCTCTGGGTCTCCGCCTGTTCTTCTGTAAAACAGGCTATTAATTTAAGGCCATTATGAGATTCAGTGAGCTGTTGCATTAAGGTACCCAGCAGAGGATCTGAATTTTAACAAGACCCCCAGGTGATTCAAGAGCATGTTAAGGTTTGAGAAGCTCAGGCCTAGGGTCAGTGGTTACCAGGCAACGGAGCAGGCAAGGGTGACTGGTGGTAACAGCTGTGTATAAGGATCATCTAGCAGCTGGATGAAGGGCCAGGAGAAGGAGAAAGTGTAGGCTGAGGGGCTGAGAGAGGCTGCGTAATTGATCGGTTAATTGCTTAATCGGTTGGTATTGATTCAAGCAGGAGGGGATGTGGACACCCGTGCTGGTGGTAGAAACAAAGTAAAGTTGTCAGTTTGTGGGACATTTTGTAGGAAGAAAGGAAGGGCTTGGTAAACAGCTTACATATAGGGAAGTAGAAAAAACGACAACAGCAAGAACTCGGAGCCCGTTTCCTCATCTGTAACATGGGAGTAATAACAGTACCCCAGTCTGAGAGTTGTTAAGAAGATTAAATAAGATAAATGATGTGAAGTGCCAGCACAGGGCCTGGCACCCAGGGGCCACTCCTCAAGTGTTTGTTCATTTCTCCTTCTTCTGGTCCCCTTGCTTTTGGGGTTAGTTTTGGTTGGGGATGGAGGAAAGGGGGGAATGAGAGTGACCCATGAACACCAGAAGGGTTTGAGGCTGCTGAATCTGGACAGCAGGGCTCTCCCTGCCCTTACACCACCCATTTCACCCAGATTCCACTCCCATGTTGGTGCGTGAGGGGTGGGCAGTTTCTGGCAGCTTTGGAGGCTGAGTTCTCCGGAGCAGGCTTGGGGCCTGATTCTCGGTCCAGCTCAGTCCCCCAGACCATTGTAGCCCTGCTCCATCTAATGACAACACCTCACACCTGTTCCCCCAGGAAAAGAAACAGCCACATAACAGGCTCGCCTCGAAACAGCCAAAATCCCAATCCTGTAATTAAATCTCGGCTCAGCAATGACTTAGTCACCTCCAAGAGCCAACTTTACTGGCCGGTTCTGGAATGTGGGATGGGATGAAGGCCTGGCAGGTGCAGTCTCCCCAGAGACCCAGCCCGGCCTTTGTCAGAGCTCTGGTCTCTCCTCCAACAAAGCCAAACACTCCTGGCTGGGGGAGTGCACTCTGAGTGGGGGGAAGGCAGGCTGAGAGACCCTGAGAGTCACTTCATTCCCCGACCCAGGTCTCTGCGGCTAGCTCTGCAGGGGGCAAAAGTCAAAACTCCCGTCATGGGCTTCCCTGGTGGCGCAGTGGTTGAGAATCCGCCTGCCGATGCAGGGGTCACGGGCTCGTGCCCCGGTCCGGGAGGATCCCACATGCCGCGGAGCGGCTGGGCCCGTGAGCCATGGCCGCTGAGCCTGCGCGTCCGGAGCCTGTACTCCGCAACGGGAGAGGCCACAACAGTGAGAGGCCCGCATACCAAAACTCCCGTCATGCCAACTCCCACACGCCACTGAGCTGCAGCTCACCTCGTCCAGCCCCGTGTTCCAGGCTGGAGACACCTTCTACCAGACCAGCTCCTGAAACTGTTCCCTTCAGCCTACAGGACAGGGTGGGCTTCAATCCCCCCAAACTCGGCCTTCCTCTGGGCTGGGCAGGTGCCAGGAGATGTGATCAGGCTGAGAGAAAGTCTGGCTGGTGTGGAATCCTACATCCCCTGATCCAGGGGATCAGGGTCCTTCCCTGGTGCCTAAGAGTGTGAGGATCCAAGGTCCAGCCCTGGGTAGGGAGTGGTGTGTTAGGGGGTGCTGGGGAGAGACTCATTTCCCTTTGTAACCATGGGCTCTGTGGATGGGACCATGGCATAGTGGGAAAGACCCTTGCTGGGGAGTAGGTTTGAACCCTGGCTGTGCTGTTTAGCAAGGGTGTGACCTCGGCTGAATTACCACCTCCCTCTCTGAGCCTCAGTTTGTTCATCTGTAAAACAGAGGCTGCTAATGTAGGTTTTTATGAGATTCAACGAGATAAAGGGTTAAGATACCCAGCAGAGAGTCTTGACTCATGGTGATTACTTAGTACCTACATGCTCCTGCCCCGGTTCCCTACCCTGACTTTGGGCATGGAGTTGCTAAACAGAGAATAGCAAAGACAGAACAGAGGCCCTGAGAGTCTGCACAAGAGCAGTACCAATTCTACAAAGAACCTCAAGAAGGGAAATTGCACTGGGGCCCAGGAGACAGAGTGGGACAGGTGTCTACAAGGTTACCTCGAAGGCCAGACAAAAACATCCCATTGTAAAATACATCCCACCATCTGAAATCATGTGGCTATGTTAAAAAAAAAAAAAGATTGTTAAGTACAAAAGCAAAAAACAAAATTTCATGTAAATTGTGACTACAGGTAGATAAAGTGTGTTTGTGAATGGCCAGGGGTTAGCAGGAAACAAGACCGTGGAGATGGCTCAGGGGGCATGCCAGGACTACATGTGGGATTTTTACTTTTCAGTAATGTGCTCTGTTGGTAGATCATTTGTTTTAACTTAAAATTCTACAAATAATAAAGAACATAATTTAGCGCAGAATACATTTTCTTTTTTAAAAGAACACTGGATGGGGGTGGTGGTGGTGTGTGGAGATGTGGAGTCTAGAGACTCTTCTGCCCCTAACCTCCTGTGAGACCATGGAGCCTCCCTGAGCCTCAGTCTCTCCATCTGTAAAATGGGATGGCAGGCTCCAATACTCAGGTGTGGTTTCTCATCTTGTTAAAGTGCTCACTGGCTTGCAGAGCAGAGGCAGAACAGCATATGAGGCTGTCTGGCCCTCCTGTACAGGGGGTCTCTGAGGAAAGCGAGGTGAGCACTGGGATACAGGAAGCATTTCCTGGGCATGGCTGTCTCCTCTGCACCAGTCCTGTGCTCTGGTGTGGGAGGTCTAGCCTTCAAGATCGGTCCCTACCCTCTAGGAATCAGCACAGCCCCGCATCACTTCTCACTTGTTCTGGAGACCAACACTTGAACGGG
Organism: Kogia breviceps; assembly: GCF_026419965.1. Lineage (NCBI taxonomy): Eukaryota > Metazoa > Chordata > Mammalia > Artiodactyla > Physeteridae > Kogia > Kogia breviceps. The sequence goes on from NC_081319.1 coordinate 75,431,359, forward strand.
GACTTTGAGCCCTGGGTGCGTTTCCATGCGACCTCTCCTGGGTCCAGCTTGTCTCTGTGTTTGTGTGTGTGTGTCTCTCTCTCTCTCCCTGAGACCTGGAAGGATCAGGGAGAACTGCCATTCACTGAGCATCTTTTCTGTGTCAGACACGGGGGCCGAATGGATTACGTGCATTAAGCCACTACCATCAAGTCAGCCCTGCAAGGAAGGGACAATACACCCATTTTATGGATGGAGAAAAGAAGATTTCAAATGACATCTACTCATACTCTATGACCAGTCAATTCTGTCTTAGGAGTAGGCCCCAATGAAACCATCACCCTGGTCCATAAGGGGACATGGATGTGATGTCATTGCAGTGCTGTTTGTGGGAATGGGGAATTGGAGACACCTGGGTGGAGAAGGGGTACACAGCACTTGGAAGCAAGTAACTAGATGCTCGTATAGCAACGCAGATGGATCTTAAAAAACAGAATGTAGCGATCAAAGTAAACAACAGAATGAGATCTAAAACACACAAAACCACTTACGTAAATGAACACTACTTGCACACAAAACAACAATATGTATTTTGCAAACACGTATGAACAAGAAGATACTCATCAAGCACATTTGAATGGTTGCCTCTGGTGGGGGTGGGTGGAGAGCATGGCTGGAGACTGGAGATAAAGTGGGAAAATTAATACAACAAGAGAGGAGGACTTCATGGACCAATGGTGATAATGCAACATGAAGTGAGCTGTAGGAATAATTCAGCCACCTGTACTTGAAGTCTAACAAAGGAAACTCAAGTAAGGATCAGAGAGGTTAAATAATTTGTCCAAATCACACAGCAGGTAAGGAGTAGAGAGGATGTTTAAATAAACAGGCTACCTCTAAGTAGCCTGCAAGGTAGTAGCAGGACCCTGAAAGCCACATGCCTGCACCTCAACAGCAGAGGTGTATGTGTGTGGCAAGGGGTGGGGGTGGTCTCTGGATCTTCCTGGGCTCCACAAGTCATCCCTGAGTCTCACTAGCTCTCCCCATCCTTCCCAAACACCCACTGAGCGCTGTGGGGTACAGATCACAGTCCTTACCTTCCAGGAATTTTGATGAGGAATAAAAGGAGCTCACGCTGGGAGTGTGGCAGAGAAGTCAGAAAGGGTGGGCTTCCAGGAGACGGGACTGATTCAGTGTTATCTGGGGCTTAGAAATGATAATAACAATATAACTCAGCACTTACCATGCAGCAGGCCCTGCTCCAAGCTCCCGTTCCCTCTTCCCCACCCTCTCCCAAGCAAGATATCATCTGCCCAGAGCCTTGGAGATCCCTGAACAGAGGCTCCGGCAGGGCTGCTCCTCCTCCCCTTCCTCCGTGGCTGCCTCCTCTCCTGGCCTCTCCCAGCCTCCTCAGAAATTAGAGGTCATTACCATCAGGGCTCACACCTGATGGTCATTACCTCAGCTCTCACAATCTGAGCAGAGCACACAAGTCATCCACACCTCAACCCCCAATCTGCCTGTGGACCCCAAAGTCTACGCCGTGGCCCACAGTCAGTGCTGACACAGTTCCAGGAAGGAAACAAGTCCTGGGCCCAGCCCAAGCCAGTGGGCTGAGGGCAGGAAGTCACCAGCTTGCTTTGCCTCTGCCACCCTGGGCCTCCGCCTTTCCTCCCCCACTGACCCAGGGAGGAGCCCAGGGCACTCCTACATGTGGCATTTCTGACACATTCCTGGAAGGTGCCCACCAAGTCTGGTGTTGGGGAGACGGGACCCTAAGGAGGTGTGGGGGGGGGAGGGGTCAGGTTTTGAAGATGGGGAGAGGACAGCCCATTCAGCACCTACCCCTCAAAGCAATTACCCACGCAAACATAATAAAAGCTAATAGTTACTGAATGCTCCCTCTGTGCCAGGTCCTAAGTGTTTTGCCCAACTCTGTTAGTTAGGGACCTTTAGCCCAACCATTTTACAGATGAGCAAACAGAAGTACAGAGAGGTCAATTACATGCTCAATGTCACACAACTGGTAAAATGGTAGAGCCAGGATTCAAGCTCAGAAAGCCTGGCTCCTGGGCCTGCAATCCCATCCTCTTTACCACAACAACCCCCCATCAGTCCGCTCATTGACCATCTGACCATCCACTCAGCCACGGCCACCCCACCCAGCCACCTGTCTACTCACCTATCCATCCATCCCTTCATCTCCTAACCCCCTGTTTGAAGTGGTCCAGGAAAGGGGACAGCAAATATTGAATACAAAGGCTTAGAGAGGAAAGAGCAGGGCATTCAAAAAGCTATTTATTTAGGCTGCACCAGGTCTTAGTTGTGGCACGTGGGATCTTCATTGCGGCACGTGGGATCTTCAGTTGCCATGCAGGATCTTCTGGTTGCAGCATGTGAACTCTTAGTTGCGGCATGCATGCGGGATCTAGTTCCCCCACTAGGGATGGAACCTGGGCCCCCTGCCTTGGGAGCACAGACTCTTACCCACTGGACCACCAGGGAAGTCCCAGGGCATGTTTAAGAAAGTAGCTACTGCATAGAGTGAGGGAAAAGATAGCAAGAGATGAGACTAAGAAGGTGACCAGGGCTCAAACCAGGAGGGTCTGCCCACCCACCGTCTACCCACCTGCCCACATCCATCCACGCTCCCGCTCCTTTGTCATCCATGGGTTCATGTGTCCATCCATCCATCCACCCATCCTTCATCTCTGTACTTTAGAAGGCAGATAGAAAGAGAGGAAGAAAGGGAATGGAGAATTGGCTGGGTACATGTATTCCCCGCCAGTGATTTCTCGTGAAATCACGAGAAACATGAGGGTGCCTGGAGGAATATTAGGACTGCTGGAGGCGCCTGAATAACTAGGATGCTTTCCTCCTCTCTCCACTCACCCCACTACCCACAGCTCAAAGGTCCTGGGAATTGTGGGAAGAAGGAAGTGCAGAGTGAGTCAGTATCAAGGTTGTAAGACCCATCCAGACCTTGAAACTTCAGCCCTCAGCCCTGCCCCTGAATCTCCTTAGGAAGATAGAAGGAATTGTGTTGTCAAAGAGGTGTCACAATGCCCCCAGCCCCATATAATTCTCCCTACCCTGGCATCCCAGTACCTTCCCAAGAGTCCCTGAAAACCTCTGGAGCCCCTGGCCACCAGAAGTTCCATCTCATCGCCAAGGAAGGCCCTGGTCAAGGATGTCCCAGGTAGGATGACATCACAGTGTTGGATCAGGGCAGCCCAAGGTCACAAGAAGTTTGAGTGGCCGAAAGGAGCATGAAGGCCCCAGCCAGGCCCACCTGTGCGGCTGGGAGCTGAAGGCCTCTTACAAAAGGCTTAGGTGCCAGTGACACTGCCTGACTCTTGTTCCCCAACTGTGGAGCTGTCATTGTCTCCCGGGAGGAGGGCGAGGCAGGCAGGAAGTGGGCCACCATCAATTCCTCTGGTTCCTGCCCCTTCACTTCCCCGAGAGGCTTCCTGGACTGTTAGTTTGCACGGCCCCACCTCCTAGGCAAACTTGTGACAAGTAATAATGCTGGCAAACGTTTACTGAGTGCTGAAGAGGTCTATGTACCTTGCCGCGAATATCTCATTAACTCATGGTAACCCTATGAGATAGATTCTCTTGTTATTCCCACTTCATAGACGGGAAAACAGGCACAGCGTATTATAAATTACCAGGGGGAATTCCCTGGTGGTCCAGTGGTTAAGACTCCATGCTTCCACTGCAGTGGGCACGGGTTCGATCCCTGGTTGGGGAACTAAGATCCTGCACGCTGTGTGGTGTGGCCAAAAAAAAAAAAAAAAATTTGCGGAAGAGCAGGTACCCAGTGGGTGGTGGAGCTGGAATTTAAATTCCAGGCCGTCCTGCTACATGGCCTCCTGAGGGAGCTGAGGCCCCTGCTAGGCCTTCCCATTGACTCCCTTCAAAGTCCCCCTTGTCCCCACTGCAGGCAAATATGTGCTCATAAAGGTTCAGGGGAGTGTGTCGACACCTCCGTGTAGGAGCTGGACGAGGCTGATGATAATTATCATTTGCTTTTACAGCTCCCGCGATTCATCACCCCCAGCACCACAAGCTGGTGCAGTAGATAGCCTTATTAGCCCCATTTTGCAGATGAGGCAAGTAAAGCTCAAAGAGGTTCAGCGACTTGCCCAAGGATGCCTGACCTGTAAGGGCAGAGTCCGGTCCTGAGCTCAGCCTTCAAATGTCAAAGGCCAGGCACAGGGCTTCCCTGGTGGCGCAGTGGTTGAGAGTCCGCCTGCCGATGCAGGAGACGCGGGTTCGTGCCCTGGTCCGGGAGGGTCCCACGTGCCGCGGAGCGGCTGCGCCCGTGAGCCATGGCCGCTGCGCCTGCGCGTCCGGAGCCTGTGCTCTGCAGCGGGAGAGGCCGCAGCGGTGAGAGGCCCGCATACCGCAAAAAAAAAAAAAAAAAAAAAAAAAAAAAGGCCAGGCACATTTCCAGTACCAGGTGCCCTGGGAACCTTCACCAGCTGCCTAACCCAATGCTGTTTGCACTTTCACAGGGCACAGGCCTTCCGTGAAAAAGCGAGGTGTTCATGGTGGAGTGTCAGGCATGGGCTAGGCCAGCAGATGGGCAGGGGGCCTGAAGTATTTGGGAGGACAGACATATCACAATGAGGTCTTCTTGCCCTACTCAGAAAGTGGCACCCTTGAGTCTCTCTCTTCCCCATTCTACATCCTGGTATAAGGGAAAAACATAAACATGGTATATCTAAAAGGCCTTAGTGGAAGTCATGGGTTGCGGGGTCAGATTCCTTCTTTTGGCTCTAACTCAAAACCCAACTGAAACAGGGTAGTGAGATTCAAAAGGGAGGGAAGGGGCTGATGGGACCCTCTCCTTGCCCTTTTAAGTTTCATTGCCCCACCCCCCCATCCCCCATAGCACAGGAGGAATGGGAGGCTTAAGGCTGAAGGAAGCAGATAGGGGCTGGGGATCTTCCTTCAACCTCTAAACCAGTTTTCTCAACCTTGGTACTCACTATTGACCTTGTGAGCCTATCATTCCTTGCGGGGGCGGGGATGTGTGGCTGTGTGCTGACCTGTGCAGTGCGGGATGTTTAGCAGCGTCCTGGCCTCTAGACACCAGTAGCACCCCCCCAGTAGTGACCACCAAAAATGTCTCCCAAATGTCCCCTGGGAGGGGGGAATACACCCAGTTGGGAACCACTTCTCTAAAGTCACACACACACACACACACACACACACACACACACACACACACACACACACACACGCTGTGCATAGCTCCTGAGAGGGGAGGAGATGGTTAAATGAAATCAGATGTTAACCTGGAAAATATGCAGTCGGGCCCCACCCTCCCTCCAGAGCTGGCCGGATGGGGTGTTCTCAGCCCTCTGAGCTTAGTCGCCTGGAGCCTGGCTGGGCCCCCAGAAGGGGCAGGGCAAGGCTGGGACTGCCTGGGGCTCCTCCCCCTCCCCCTCCCCTCCCCTCCCCCTCCCCCTCCCCTCCCCTCCCCTCCCCTCTCCCTCCCCTCCCCTCCCCCTCCCCTCCCCCCCTCTTCCCCCCATCCACCTCCTCTTCCACTCCCCCCTCCTCCTCCTTTCTCTCTTCCTCCTCCCTCTCCCTTTCCTTGGGGCTGTCCCTCTGCCCCGGTTTCTGTGTGGGTCTCATCCCTCGATGTCCTGGGGGTCCTGGGTCCCCCTAACCAGGGCCCTAAGTGTAGGGGCAGCAGCAGCAGCTAGGGCATAACTGATGGGAGACCCACGGCCTGGGCTGGGGTGGAGAGGGAGGGGAAGATTCAAATCCTGGTTCTTGCACTAACTGGTCACTAGTCGTGCGACTTCTTCAAGGTTCTTACACGCCACTCACTAACCGTGTGAACTTAGGCACAGTTTAGATTCCTCTGAGCCTCAGTTTCTGCATTTGAAAGATGGGAGTAACATCTCAAAATGGCTCTTCAGGGTTTTTGCAGAGCTGAGTGGTTAGCACTTGATAGATTCTCAACCCTGTTAGCAAAGAGCGTTGCCCTTCCCGCTGTAGGAAGATTCCCCCTGACCCCTCTTCTGAAAGCACATGCCTCTGTCACCCCTCACACCAGCTCCTGAGCCTGAGGTGCAGGGTCCAGGTGGCCAAGACTGCTGGGGAGCAAGGGCTGGTAGGGGGTGGGGCCTCTGCAATTCCTTCACCTCTATGGCCACAGGATGAGCCTTCCCGTGGTGTCAGGAGGACCAGAACCTCAGAATCATGCTTTTTCTTGGGGCGGGGGGGGCTGTGTCAGATCCTTGTTGCTGCGTGCGGGCTTTCTCTAGTTGTGGCAAGCAGGAGCTACTCTTCGTTCTGGTGCACGGGGTTCTCAATGCGGTGGCTTCTCTTGTTTCAGAGCATGGGCTCTAGGCGCGCGGGCTTCAGTAGTTGAAGCGTGCAGGCTCAGTAGTTGTTGCGCTGGGGCTTAGTTGCTCCGCAGCATGTGGGATCTTCCTGGATCAGGGCTCGAACCCGTATCCCCTGCATTGGCAGGTGGATTCTTAACCTCTGCACCACCAGGGAAGTCCCCAGAATCATGCTTAACATGGAAAAAACCCAAGCCACTTCTGTGGCCCAGGTAAGGAAAATTCTGCAGGGCCAGGCCGTCAGCCTCAACACTGAGGATAAAGAAATTGTCATGGACTCTATAGCAGTGATTCTCATTGCCCTCAGAAGGCACTGGCAATGCGAGAGACATTCTTGGCTGTCACAGTTGGAAGGGGGGGCTACTGGCATCTAGTGGGCAGAGGCCAGAGCTGATGCTAAACATCCTTCATTGAAGGACAGCCCCACAGCAAAGATTTACCCAGCCCAAAGTGTCAATGGTGCCGAGACCTAGGAACCCTGCTCCCCAGGGCTTCATATTTGTGTTCATATGTGTAATGTCTTTGTTACTTCCACATCCAGAGGCTGGTTTACAAGAGGAGCTCAGGAATAGTTTTGCATGAAAGGATGGAGCCACTGATGTCACATCCTCAGCTGCACTAAGAGATAATTCATAGAATAAACCTTACACTCACAGTGTGTCATCCTGTCTGTGCAGGGTCCACAGACCCAGAACCGAAATCCAGCATTCAAAACCCCAGAGTGTCCCTGCCAAACTGAGGCACTGGGCTGCCCTCTCTCACCAGGGAACCTGAGGGCTGGGGAGGGGCCGCCTTGACTGCTTGCCTGCTGCCCAGCACCCCTGGCAAGGGCTCAGCAAGGTGACAGAATGAGGACAGAAATGAATCGGCAGGCCCTGCCCCACAGTGCGGTGGATACGGCAGTACACGCTGCGGAGTACAGGGTGTGGTCCCTGGGCTCAGCCAGGCCTGGGTTCCCACTGCAGCCTGGCTCCTTACCAGCCACGTGACCCTAAACATGGGAATAACCTCCTTACTGCAGTTTTCTCAGTTACAAATGGGGCTAATAATGTACCTTACTTAAAGGGTTAATGTGAGGATTCACAGAGAAAATCCACTTAAAGAGTTTGGCGCAGTGCTCATAAATGGTGGTGAAAAACAACGATCGTTGATTATCACTGTCATACCTCATTTCCGGTGCTTGCCCCTCTGCTTGTAATCCTGCGTCCCAAGGCTGAGTCTGGACACGTCTGGGAAGGCTGCTGATGGCTCGTGCACCCCTCCCTCTCTCCAGCTTTTCTCTGTGCCAGCACTGGGTTAAGGCCCAGGGACACAGGTGAATAGGATGTGGTCCTGACCACTGGGAGCAGTTTACGGGCTGTTGGGACATTAGCAAGAGCCCGGAAGGACCACAATTTGGGATTAAGATGAGGCAAGCACAGCACCTAGGGCGCAAAATATTGTAAGGAAGCACTCACCATGCCCTTGCACGAGTCTGAGTGTGAGTACCTCCTTAAAATGTACACCCTTGGGCTTCCCCGGTGGCGCAGTGGTTGAGAGTCTACCTGCCGATGCAAGGGACACGGGTTCATCCCCCGGTCCGGGAGGATCCCGCATGCCGCGGAGCGGCTGGGCCCGTGAACCATGGCCGCTGAGCCTGTTCATCGGAGCCTGTGCTTCACAATGGGAGCAGCCACAACAGTGAGAGGCCCGCGTACAGCAAAAAAAAAAAAAAAAAAGTACACCCTTGTGTCACCCTAGTTCCAGCCCAGCAAAGGACCACATCCCAAGAGGAGGTCCTGAAGGCACAGAGGAGGGTGAGATGGGGGCAGAGACTGCAACATCTGAGGCTTCCTGGAGGAGGTGTCATGAGGGCTACTGGCTTGGAAGGATAGGGAGAATTTTTTTTTTTTTTTTTCCATACCCAATCAACCAAGAGTGGTTAAGAAGAGCAGGCATTGTTGGGTAGGAGACACACTCTGTAACAATGAGAGGTGTTCTAAAATAGAATGGGCTGGCTGGCTGGAAGGCCAGCAACCCCTTATTGGAATCCAATTCTGTTGAACCAATAGTTATTGAGTGCTCACTCAATGCCTTGGTCTGGAGTATGAGAAGGAATAGAATTTTAGAGGCTGCTATATTAAGGGTAGGGGTAAGAAAACACTGTTTTTTAAGGGGCTCAGGGCTGAACAGGAAAGAGTTTCCCTGATGGGTGAGAGTGTGTGACCAGGAAGTCACAGGCAGACCGTGTGGCTAGAATACAGGATTGAGGGAGCCCTATCCTTACAGGTCTTGCCTTCCAGGCTGGGGGCTTTGGCTTTTATTTTCTGGGCAGCAGAGAGCAAAAGATGCTTTGAGGACAAGCCATACATTCTGGCCATTAATATAGAAAGATTAATTCGGTGTGAATGTGAAGCGCAGGATGAAAAGGCAAGAGATGAGGAAGCAGAAGGTTTGGTAGAAAGCTGGAGTAACCCTGTGGGAGAGGGGATGGATGCCTGATGGAGCGGTGGCAGAGGACAGGGAGAGGAGGATGTGGGGGACATTGATGGACAGACTGGATGCATGGGAAAGGAGTTCCCTGGTGGCCTAGTGGTTGGTTCAATCCCTGGAATAACTCCCAGGTTCCCAGCCTCTGAGCTGGCCTATGTCTTTAAGAAGGAAACTGGGCTTCCCTGGTGGTGCAGTGGTTGAGAATCCGCCTGCCGATGCAGGGGATACGGGTTCGTGCCCCGGTCCGGGAAGATCCCACATGCCGCGGAGCGGCTTGGCCCGTGAGCCATGGCCGCTGAGCCTGTGCGTCCGGAGCCTGCTCTCCGCAACGGGAGAGGCCACAACAGTGAGAGGCCCGCGTACCGCAAAAAAAAAAAAAAGAAAAAAAAAAAAGAAGAAGCAAACTGAGGTCTGTAGAAGCAGGGTCAGGTCAGTGGACCTTGAAGGCCTTTCCCTGCCTGGAGGTGTCTGGCTGCAGGACCAGCAGAGCCCCAGGGAGGCTCTGTGGGCTTCTGACCAGTGCCCCTGTCCCCTCTCTCCTGCCTCTGGCCCTCGCGGTCCAAGTCCCGGTGTCCGATGCGCCAGCTCTCCCCTTCTTTCCTTCCTCCCAGGACTCACAGAAACCCTCAGTACTCAGCCATGGGCCGAAGACACCATCAGGCAAAAAGGTGAAGGCTCCACGCTGTGCCCTGTCCCGGTCGTGGAAGCAGAGCCATAAGCAGACTCTGGAGGCAGCCTATGTGCCAGTGGTGGTGGACCCCAGGGGGCAGAGCCCGGACAAGTTCAGTCTCAGTTTCTACACCTCCCAGTACTCCAACACCCTGAACCCCTTCTACACCTTGCAGAAGCCTACCTGCGGCTACCTGTACCGCCGGGACACCGACCACACCCGCAAGCGCTTAGACATGCCTCCTGCCAACATGGTCTCATGGTGCTCGAAGGCCTGTGCCAGTCAGAAGCCCCCGACCCTGCACCCTCACCCCCATGATCCCAGGTCCCAGAGGGGAAGGGCTGCTCCCTCCTGGAGGAGCAGAAAGTGGCTGGGCTAGGATGGCTGTGCCCCGCCCGCTGTCAACAATGGCTAAGGGAGTCTCACTTCTCAGCAGCAATTAAAGTTTGTCCTTCCTTTCCCTGGCATCTGAATGGGTGGCCGTGGGTGGGTAGACTGAGGCCACAGGGGTGTCGTAAGCAACATTATGTCCAGAGGTGCCTGAAGACTTGGAAAGACTTGATTCTCATCACCTCACCCCAAGAGTAACCCCAACTCCCCTCCAGAGCCTGAGTCCCAAAGCAAAGTCCATACTGGCCACGCCCTCCCAGTGGCCCAGGCTTGGCAAGCCATCCAACAACAAGAAAGAGATACATCAACTGACTGTGACCTGGGGTTGGAGCAGCCACTGGAGAATGGGGTAGTCCTGTAGGGAGCGAACCTGGTCTCCAGGGGACCTCCTCTCCAGCCCTAGTTTTACATAAAACTGCCTCTTCTGCCTTGTAATTTGTTGGCAAGGGATGGATTTCCCATCTCAAGTCTCACCTCTGGTCCAGCAGAACTGACGCTGAGGTTAGTTAGGCTCATGGGCCATGGTTCATGGAGAAGGGGGATGAAGGCAGAGGGCACTTGACTCATGGCCTGACTGAGTTCTGGTCACTGCCACCCAGGCCTGGATCCAATGGCCTGCTGGCACCAGCTCAGACCGGCCTGTGACAGCTGACTGTGGACATCTCCCAACTCCTCAACCAGTGACTTCCTGCTGGTAGCTTGAAATCAGCCATGGTGGAAGTACTTACACCACGGAAACCAGCAAACACCTATAAACTGGGGTTTCTTTTTTTCCAGAGAGCCAGTGGTTAAATTCACCACTGAGTGAATCCGATTGGTTTCATTTCTAGGAATCACATCTTATTCTAGGTAGAGTGGTGTATTCAGTAGAGCATCCTTCTAGAGCACAAGAGGCTGGGGCTGGTGTGGGATGAAGGGACAGGATGCTGAGGACCCAGACCAGCAGCCAGTGCTTGGCCAGGCTTCCCTGGATACCCTTCTCTAAAAAGAAGATGGTGGGCTTCCCTGGTGGCGCAGTGATTGAGAGTCCGCCTGCCGATGCAGGGGACACCGGTTCGTGCCCCGGTCCGGGAAGATCCCACATGCCGCGGAGCGGCTGGGCCCGTGAGTCATGGCCGCTGAGCCTGCGCGTCCGGAGCCTGTGCTCCGCAGCGGGAGAGGCCACAACAGTGAGAGGCCCGCATGCCGCAAAATAAATAAATAAATAAATAAATAAATAAAAATAAAAAGAAGATGGTAAGTGGAGAGAAAGGACGAGAGGGCCTCCTAAATATCACTTAACAGCGAATAATCCAGTTTCTTCTGTGTGTTTGAGGTAGGCTGCCTTTCAAGGTAGAAGCTTTCCTCGAATACCTGGTGATCCTAGGCTGGAAGCAGGCCATTCGGCATCTGTACCAAGTCTCTCCTGCCTGGTTGTCATTCAAGGAACCAGTGTGAGAAGGAGCTTGCGGGGTGGGGTGGGGTCCTCACTTTTCATAAGCAGACTTTCCCTTAACGTCCTGGTTTCCAGAGTGGCTCTTCTCTCTTCCTGAGCTGGACCTAGAGGCTAGGGCCTCTCCAGTTCAAATCTCCAGAATAATCTTCCACCAGGGTCAGGAGATAGACGTCTGGAGATGTCAGTTCCGCTGCCTTGAGGAGGGCATCCGGGAAGCCAGTCGCTCCTGACACAAGCTTCCCACCCGTCCTCCTATTTCCACCCCACCTGTCCTGCACCCCAGCCCCCAGGGCATCTTCTGCGCCCACCTTGCGGAGCCCGCAGAGGCCTGAGGGCGCTTTTGAAAGGAGGCAGAGATAACATTCAAGTTTTCAGTCTATATACAACCAAAAGTTATACCTCCTATCAATCATCCAGCAGACACTGGGTGAACACCTAGTACGGGCTGGGTCCTTGGGCTACAAACATGAACAAGAATCACCTCTGCGCTCCCAGACCCGACAGCCTCGCTGGGCGGGGTCGGGGGCGGGGCCAGCATCTTCACTCCCCCAGCTGACGCCTCCTCCTCTCTCCTGGAGAAGGTCGCCGCCTTGAGGTTCACCTTGGTAGAGCAGCCTCCATGGACGCTTCCCGGAAACCTTCAGAGAAGTCGGCCCGGGTCCCAGGTCGGTCTGGGCGGGGTAGTCCCAGGTGGCCAAGAACCTGTGCTCAGGGCTCTGTTGTGTTTCTGTGGAGGTGGGTAGTGGGCAGACGGGCAGCCTTGGAGGGGGTCAGTCAGGCCTGGGATTGCCACCCCTCCCATCCCTTCTGGGCACGGCTTCCACCTCTGTGCCCCCGCCCCACCTCTTCCCTCTCCTTGACATCATTCAGCCCGGTGGATCCTCTGACTCTGGTATGGCATCTGTCCCGGGAAGGAGTCCTGCGGACAGAGCAGCCAGGGGAGGCCACAGACCTCTCTCACGGGGCCACAGCATGAGCTGTCCTCTCCACCCCTCTGTCCCCCTCTTGTGTATTCACCTCTTCCTGGATGCCTCGCTGTGGATCCCAATCCTCCATGTCTTTGGGGGAAGGATGGAGAGCAGGACTGCTAAAGCCACCGAGCTCTGGGATTGGGAAGCTGTGGGATTCCATTCTCATCCTGGGCTGGAGTCCAGAATGGCGCCCCACGACCAATGGGAGTGAGCTCCCTGTTGATGGGATTGCTCAGGCAGAGGGGCCACAGGGGAAGGTGCTGGACTGAGGGCCTTACAGGGTCCTCTAGCTCCATTCAGACTTTCCCCAGAGATTTATTTATTATTATTATTATTATTATTATTATTATTATTATTATTATTATTATTTTTGTGTGTGGTACGCGGGCCTCTCACTGTTGTGGCCTCTCCCGTTGCGGAGCACAGGCTCCGGACGCACAGGCTCAGCGGCCATGGCACACGGGCTTGGTTGCTCCGCGGCATGTGGGATCTTCCCAGACCAGGGCGCAAGCCCGTGTCTCCTGCATCGGCAGGCGGATTCTCAACCACTGCGCCACCAGGGAAGCCCCCCCAGAGATTTAAAAACTTAGGCTAAAAGCAAGATGATGAGGTGGAAAAACTTTGGTACCACCACTTAAAATGTTCGTGAACCTCAGAATGTGATTTTTCTGCCTCTAATTTCTCTTGTCTCCCATGGAAATAACAACATCCACCCCACAGGGCTGTCATGAGCTTATTCATCGAGCTTAGCATTGTGTCTTACACCTAATAGCTCCATCCTACGTTAGCTCTCTTTAATCCTTTCTTTAATCATGCGTACATTCATTCATTCAGTAATGTTTTATTGAGCTCAAGCCCCTGTCAGTCAAATGTTATCTCAAAAAGGTAACTGGGGGGCTTCCCTCGTGGCACAGTGGTTGAGAGTCCGCCTGCCAATGCAGGGGACACGGGTTCGTGCCCCGGTCCGGGAAGATCCCACATGCCGCGGAGCGGCTGGGCCCATGAGCTATGGCTGCGGAGCCTGCATGTCCGGAGCCTGCGCTCCGCAACGGGAGAGGCCACAGCGGTGAGAGGCCCGCGTACTGCAAAAAAAAAAGGTAACTGGGGAGAATTTAATGAGGGGACTATTCACAGAGAAGCGGGCACAGTTAAGGGACTGGTGGTATGCCCAGAGGGTGGCAACAGAGGGAGGCCCTTCTTACCCCTAAGCCTGAGGGGTAGAGGGGGAGGGGGTTTATCACAGGAGCTTGGAGAGGGTTCTGGCAGGAGCTGTAGCTGAAGGTCAAAGAAGACAAACTGTGACCCAGCAGGGAGGGAGGAAAACAGATACCCAGCTTCTGTCTCTTTCCATCCTCCAGTCTCCTTCCAGTGCTTCTCAATGGATGAATCCAGACTGAAGCCAGAGGGCTGGGGAACCCAGGTGACCCAGTCCACGGGGTTCAGCCTCCTGGGGCTCAGCGCAGACCCAAAAAGGTGGAGAAGGAGTGGGGAGGGGCAAACCGAATAACCAGCACACGACCATGTGGAATCCGTGGTACTAGGCGCTGGGAGGTTTTGAGAAATGAGTAAGACAGTAGTCTCTACCCGGGGAACTAGCTGGATTCCTGAGGGCAGGCAGGCAACAAACAGCTGCTTATAATTCCAGAAAGAAATGAGTGTTGTGTCTATGTTATCGTAGAAGTGTGACTGTCATAGACCCTAAGGTGACGTCCAGTGATTTCCACCTCCTGTTGTTCCTGCCTTTGTACAATCCCCTCCCTCTGTGACTTGCTTCTACTCCACAGAATATGGCAAAGGTGATGGGTGTCACTCCCTTGATTAGGTTCCATTATATAAAATTCCATTTTAGCAGATTAGAGGGAGATTGCCCTCGCTGGCTTGACAAAATAAGCATCTGTGTTGAGGAGCCCCTGTAACAAGGAAATGTGGGCAGCTTCTAGAAACTTTAGGCAGCCTCTAGGACCCGAGAGTGCCCTCCAGACAGTATCTGGCAGGAAGCCAGGGCCCTCAGTCCTAGAGCCACAGGGAATGAATTCCACCAATGACCTGAATGAGGTGGGAGTGGATTCTTCCCCAGTCAAGCCTTCAGATGAAAACATAGCCCAGACAACACCTTGATTCCAGCCTTGTGAGATCCTGGACAGAGGACCCCATTGAGCCAGGCTTGGACTCCTGGTCCTCAGAAACTATGAGGTAATAAATGTACATATTTGGAAGCTGCTGACTTTGTGGTAATTTGTTATGTGACATAGAAAAAACTAACATAACACGTAAGCAAGATGTTAGTCTGCTGAGGCAGGAAAGATGAATTCTGCAGAGATTCAGAAGGTCCCACAGAGGAGCTGCCTTTTGTGCTCACACATAAAGAATGAGGAGGATGTAAATAGGGAGAGACGGCAAGATGAGCGGCCATCTCCTCCTTGATCTATTTGTTTCAAACCCTGGGCCTGAGAGGACTCTTCAAGGACACAGATTCCAGCCTGTGCCCCAAGCAAGTTCAGTGGAGGCGCCCTCCTGCCCCCAAGCCCCCCCCCTCAAAAAAAAACATGTTCTGGAAAACTTGATCAAAGTAGGCAGACCCAAGCCCTCCCCTCCCCCTGCAATGCACCATAAATTGACCACTTTAGGTAGAAGAGAAGTAAAACAGTCCCATTTGATTCTTTTTTCAAAAATAACTATCCTCTGGTTATGTGAGCAGCATACGTTCATTATGAACCATTCTTAAAAATACAGATTTTTTTTTTTTTAAAAGCAAAGATTAAAAAATTACTGGTGAGACTTCCCTGGTGGTCCAGTGGGTTAGACCCCACGCTCCCAATGCAAGGGGTCCGGGTTCAGTCCCTTGTCCGGGGAACTAGATCCTATATGCGTGCCGCCGCAACTAAGAGTCCACATGCCGCAATGAAGATTCTGCGTGCTGCAACTAAGATGTGGAGCAGCCTAAATAAATAAATAAATTTTAAAAAAGAAATCTTTAATAAAAAATCAGAAATCACTGGTGATCCCATGACTCGGAGATGAGCCTGTTAACATTTTGGTGGTTTCCTTCTCATCATAGGTGTCATGTACACAACAAGTGACAGCGACAACAGTATTAATGTCACTCTTGTCTCAGTCTTTCTCTCTCTGGTCTTCTAAGGAGCATTCTTAGCTCTGGGCCCTTTAGATGAACTTTCTCAGGATAATGGGCAAAAAGAGTTGTAAAACTGGAAAGGAGGCCACCTAGTGGTTTCTATGATGGAAAGGAAGAGAACTGCTCCTGGGGGAAAACCAGGCCTGAGAAGGCAGACCCTGCCCAGAGCACACAGCCCCCACCCGCACCTCCATTTATACCTGGCAGATGCCACATAAGACAGGGCCAGAGAAGCAGCCCTCCCAGCCTCCTCTAGTTCTCAGGGAGCTTTGTCTCCTTCCATTTGGAGCACCTTTTGGTCAAAGAGGGAGATCCCTCTCCAGGTGTCCAGGGTTCTGCTTCCAGTGGTTCCTCTGTGCCCTGAGCTGTTGGAAGGGGGTGTCCACTTGAGGAAGAGCTGCTGGGGCTGAGGAGTATCTAGGCACACGGACCCCATCACTCCGGGCTCCCCCCCCTGCCCAGCCAGTGGTCACAGCTCGTGGATACAGAGGACTGAGAGCCCTGATGGCTGGAAGGCTGTGACTGCCCTTCCTCTACAGAGCTGGGCCATCTCTCTGAGCTGACCTTCTCCAGGCCCTGGCCCTCCTTCTGTCCAGTCCTCAGGAAATGCTCCTAAGATCAAGAGCCTGATACTCTTCTCACAAAATTGCATAAAAACCACCATCTTCCTGGTGCCTCCACCCCCAAATTGCCTCTGAGGGTTCTAATTTGCTTTTTATTTAAATATAGATGGGGTGGTCCACACAGCAGAGGAGGGAGGGAAACAGGGAAGGGTCAGGACAGAGCGAGTGCTGGCTCTGAGCTTTCCCAGTAGCACAGCTTAAGTGCACTTAAATGTTGGCTCCAGAAAAGAACAAGCTTTAAATTCTATGGCCGGAGAGCATCCCACTAGGCGTCAGAGAAAGGTATTGCTGCATAGATGGGCCCCTAGGCTTGGCCTGGGAGCTTTCTAGGACCAGCAGGTAGGAGCACATCCATGCAACTGTGTGCCTGCACTCACACACACACACACACACACACACACACACACACACACATACCCAGGCCGATAGGCACACACTCAATATCCCCTATCCCCATGCCCCTGGGTGGTGATGGTATCAGGTTTAGGGTCAGATGGAGGGCTGAATTCAAGTGTCCCAGGATGGGAAAGATGCAACCTCCAGGAATATGAGAGTGTAGTCAGAACAGGATCTCTGTGTGTGTGTGTGTGTGTGTGTGTGTGTGTGTGTGTGGCTATGGATATTTGTGCAGTTTTATGTAGGAGGGGGTTCCCTTTGGCTGCTTAGGACTCATCTTGGAAGCCCACAAACTCTGCATCACCCAGATACTCTCATATGTTAGCCACGCGTGGTGTGATTGAACCCCTCGGTTGTGACAGCCAAGTGCAGTGCACAGCCTGGATAACTATACACAGCAGCCCTATCAAGGGCCCAAAGTTGGCCCAGCTCTGGAAGAAAAACCAGCTCTTTCTCATAGGTACCTCAGTGCCGTGTCTGAGGGCAGGAACCAGAAAACATTGAGAACCCATTCAAAACAGGAGGAGAAGGCAGAGGAAGTGACAGGATCAGAACAGCTGCTGGCTGGCCACCCACTCTGTCCTGGTAAGAAGGGATAAGGAGATTGCATACTGGGTAAGAAAATCCTCTCACCTCCAGCTCAGGGCTGTAATCCTGGGGCTCTGCTCCTCTAAGCTGTGTTCTATTTTCATTCCCCTTCCCAGGGAGTAGGTCTCCATTGGCTGCAAGGATTTAGTGGGGACTCTTAACACGAGTTCTCCGGCAGCCCCTGGATTTGGGTGTAGGCTTGCACAGCCCCCATTACCTTCTCTCTTCTGCTCGTTTCCTCCTATCATTTCCCTGCACTTTTTGATTCACCAGGCCCTCCCTCGCTCAGATCTGTGGGACTCAGGCCTGTAGGAGAGGAGGGCCCAGTGTTAGGAAGCCCGGAGGCTCAGGTGCAAGGAGCAGCAGGGAAAAGAACCAGTCCATCTGGGGCATCAGCCTCCCGTGGGCCTGAGCGATGGGGAACATTATGGACGGTAAGTCGGTGGAGGAGCTAAGCAGCACCGAGTGCCACCAGTGGTACAAGAAGTTCATGACCGAGTGCCCCTCCGGCCAGCTCACCCTCTACGAGTTCCGCCAGTTCTTCGGCCTCAAGAACCTGAGCACGTGGGCCAGCCAGTACGTGGAGCAGATGTTTGAGACCTTTGACTTCAACAAAGTGAGCAGGGGTCTGGGTGGGGAGTGCTAGAGGGACGCCCCCCGGCCAGCATGGGGGAGGGGAGGAGAAGGTGTGAGAATGGCCGGAGGAGTGACTTCATTTATCTGGGAGGTCGAGGGTCGACATCAGGGGTTCCAGTTTTCTAACGTTCATTGAGCACCTACTGTGCATCAGGCACTGGGGGTTCAGAAAAGAATCAGCCATCGTCCCTGCCCTCACTCTCCAGGGGAAGACAGAGGTCCCCACTCAGTGCGCCCAGAGGCCAAACCTAATTGGCTTCCTCTGCCTCTTCCACATGCACAGTTTATTCCAGGACAAGTACGAACTCTTACAAGACAGTCGTTGAGCACCTACTAAGTGCTTGGCACTGTACGTGGTGCTTCTGCACAGGCCATTAGATGCTCACGGGATGCAGGAGGAGGAGGAGTGGAGAGCAGAGAGCAGGGTGATGAGCTTCAGCCCGGCTGGTCTGGGATGGGCAGGCCCATGTTACTTGGGTCACCCATCCCATGATGGCCTGTGGACACTAGAACTGGGGACAGTCAGGGTTGCCTGGTCACTGGGAACCCAGGCTACTCCAACTCCCAAATACCTGGTGACCTCAGTTCACCCATCCTAAGAGGGATTAAAGGTCTGCGCAGCAGTCAAATTATATGTCTCCCCAAGGAATCACCTGGGTGCATTGGGTAAGGACTTCCTGATAAGACAGAGGGGGCACTGTGAGTTTGGGCCCCTAGTTTTCATCAGCTGGGTGGCCTGGAGCCCATTTCCTCCCCTCTCTGCCTCAGCTTATTCACCTGTATCTGTCATGGAGGTCGGGAGCATTAGTTAAGGTGTTTCTTGGTGTTTCACAGCAAATCTTCCATTTATCGGGAGCAATTCAGTCAAGATGTAGTGGTAGAAGAACGTAAATCTACACACCCATCTCCCCACCCCTGCTGGTCCCCACCCTGGCTGGTGTTCCCTTGAAGGTGAGGATGTGATGCTGCCATATGTCCACTGCACACCAGGGAGAGGTCGCCCAGAGCTTTCCCTGCTCCACTCACGGCCCATAGGGTCGCAACATCATTGTAGGCAGGGCTCCTAGGGAAAGCTGGGGTTCAGAGGCTATTTAAAACTCACTAATGTTTAGGATCAAGGGGCCAAAGCAGATTATGGGCTTTGAGCCCCAGCCTCAAGGGCAGCACCACGGTGCCCAAGGGCTTTCCTGAAAGGGATGCAGGGTCAGAGTACTGGAGCCCAAGGTAAGGAGACCCAGAGGGATGGCATCATCAGGCTGGTCCCCCAAGATGCTCCAGAAGAAGTAATCATTCCCGAAAAGGAGGGGATAGAGTCCATGGTTGAGCCTCAACATCTTATACCCAAATGCACTGAAACAGCTCAGCTTCTTGCCTGTTAAGGAAACCTTCAGAAGGACCCCCTAAGATTACATGTATGATACCAGGGAGGGGCAACCCATCAACGCTGTATTTGCCTAACCTGAGTCATTCATATGCCATCTTTTGTCACATGTAAGCACCACCTATACTGTCCCAAACCTGACCTCCTCAATTCCACACACATCCCCACCTTCGGGTCTGGGTGCTGCCTGGGACTCTCTTCCTCCAGAATTCTGCTTGGCTCACACCTTCCCCTGTTGCAAGACTCTGTTCAAATGTCTCCTTCCCACTGACACCTGCCCTGATCTCCTGGTTTCAACCCCATTTAACTAGGACTAGCCCCCACCGTAGCATTTCCTACTCCTCCCCTTTTCCCCCAGAGCATGTCTCATCTTCTAATACATGATACTGAATAACATTTAGTTGCTATGTTTATTGTCAGTTTCTCCTGCTGGAATGTGAGCTCCATGAAGGCAGGGATTTCTGTCTTTCTTGTTCATTGCTGTAGCCTTTGCACCTAGAACAGTGCCTGGAACACAGTAGGTGCTCAATCAATATTTTTATTTGAGTGAATGACTATATGAGAAATTATGAATTTTATGAAATAGTTATATATTTATATAATATACACTAATTTAAATACATACCTGCTAATTGTTAAAATGAAGAGCATCTTTGTAACATCTAAAGTGCCTTGTACACACCAATGGGATAAATCACACTTCAGGCAACACCGCTTCCAACCATTGTCGCCAGCATAAAGCAGTAGGGCAGGTTAGTTACGAGATGGGACACAGGACTGGGAAGTTTTGATACAGAGAGAAGTTAAACAGGAGAGTGCAAACAATAGCCCATGGGTCTATTTTTGTAAATGAATTTTTATTACAACACACCACACCCATTATTTTACTGATTGTCCAAACTGAAATATGTGCTATTTGGCCCTTTATAGAAAAAGTTTGCCAGCCCCTGAATTAGAAGAGAGCTGTATCCTAGCATACTGCACTGGGTGCGCAGGGTTTAGGGGTATAGCTGTGAGTGGGGAGTGTGACCTGGGTAACGGCCATATGCTTTGTTTACTTCAAAGTTTTGCCTGGGCTTGGCTGTACCCGGCAATCACACAGGTGCACATAAATCAATGTAAATCTTCCATACCTGCATCTGAGCGCTGGGTGGCTTTTAGGAGACTTCAGTTTCTAGGACAGGCTTTGTCATTCACTAGTGTGTGGCCTAACCTCTCTCAACTTTAGCTTTTTATCTGAAAACGCGGACAAGAATACCCAGGGGTGGTTGCGAGATTAAATGCGTAAAGTGAGTAAAACATCATATGAAGCATGAAAAAAAAGTATCGCTGTAGTCTTATTACTGAATCTAACCCAGACCACAATCCTGAAAAGCGCATACTGTCATTCCCATCTCAGAGCTGAGGAAATGAGACTCACCGAGGCTACATGACTCGTCCAAGGTCACACCTCTCCTAAGACATGGTTTAGGTCTTTCTGGCACCAGTGCACATACCTTTCCACTGCCCCTTTTTAGCCATTTTTTTAAATTACAAAAAATTACAAAATTAAAAACTATTGGGCTTCCCTGGTGGCGCAGTGGTTGAGAATCTGCCTGCCGATGCAGGAGACACGGGTTCGTGCCCTGGTCCGGGAAGATCCCACATGCCGTGGAGCAACTAAGCCCGTGAGCCATGGCCGCTAGGCCTGCGCGTCCGGAGCCTGTGCTCCACAACGGGAGAGGCCACAACAGTGAGAGGCCCGCATACCGCAAAAAAAAAAAAAAAAAAAAAATTAAAAACTATTTTAATTACCAAAAAATTACAGCTCATTGTAAAAGTTTCCAACAATACAGAAAGATAAAAAATGAAAAGCAAAAGTACCCTCACCCTGTGTCCCCTTGTCCAGAGGAAACTTCGATAACGGTCTTCTTGCTTCTCTGAGCGTGGCTGCAGGGGCGCCTGGCTGCATCCTGACAATGATCCTGAAAGGAGGGTTGGGCAAGGACTGATTGAGCTAAGGCATATGGGAAAGCCCTTAAACACGGGGAAGCACTACGCAAATGTTCACTATGAGTGTGATGCCTACCACGGGGCTCAGGTGGTTAAGGTCTCACCTAAGGCCAAAGGCCAGCACATAATCGGGAGATCTCAGAGGCCTTCATATCCAATCTCTGCCACATCGCTAATAACGTTACCCCAGCCTCTGCTTGCACACTTGCAGTGACAGGAAGGTCATTACTGCACGAGGCTCATTCCACCACAGGCAACCCTGCCTGTTAAAGAGTTCTTGATACTGACCCCAAATCTGCCTCTCAGTAACTTCCTGGCCCCAGAGTCATGGCTGTAAGTGGAGGAACAGGGACTGGACTCCAAGTCACGAGCTCTGAGTCCAGAGCTCCTTTCCTTACAGTACTCAGCCTCTCTGCATAACAAGGCTTCCCTCTCCCAGCTTCACTTGGCTTGGGGGACGTGGGCAGAAGCAGGCCTGTGCTCCCTGCTTCTCAGACCCTATTGGTAGGGCTGGCAGGGCCAGGCAGAGGGTCAGCTACTGAACATTTGGAGGGTCCTGGGGAAATATCCCGCAGGAATGTCTTGCACCATCTTCCCCCTTGGCCAACCCCTCCAAGACTCAATGAGGGCAAGGCCTCCCCCAGGAAGCCTCCCTGCTGCCCTTGCCTGGGTGCTCCTCTATCCTGTGAGTCCGTAATGTCCTGTCCAGATGTGCTGTCACTGAATATACATCATGATGGCACAATGATCTCTTGATAATAATAATAGTAATAATAATAATAATAGTATAGTGGTAATAACAATAGCTAACATTTACTGAGTGATTACTATGTGCCAGGCAGTGTTGAGTGCCTCACACACATGCACTCATTTAAGCCCACAACAATCCCATGGAGGTGGCAGCTGTTATAATTATTACAGATGAGGAAATCGAGGGCCAGAGACATATTGAATCCTTTGTCCCAGATCCCACATATTTGAGAGGGTGAGGCCAGGATTCAAACCTGCATCCTCAACATTGCGCTCCCATCAGGACAGGGTTCTATCTTACGGAGTTCTGAATCCTCAGCCTATCACAGCACGTAGTAGGTGCTCGGTAAGTTTCAAAGAATAAAGGGAAGAATGAGAAAGGCGCTCGGTGCCTCCCCATCTACCGGTACCCCTTATCTCGGTTAGTTAGAGCTCATCCAAACCACGCCCCCATCCCTGGGGAGTCCTTGTCTCTCCTCCCACCTACATACTCTTACACCCCACCCCCCAAGCTGGAAGGCTGAAGTTTAAGGATCACAGGGAAGCAGCCAGTGACGGCTGGAACCAAAATACCTGTGAAGGGATAGCATAAGCCATTCATACTCTAGGGGGGACTGGTTTATCAAATTTGATAAACCATCCTGGGGCAGGTAGGGTGAGCTATAACGGGCGTCCAAGGAGGGCGTAGGCCGGTGGGCGCCAAGGGGGCGGGGGGGCGGGGGCGCGGGTCTGGGCCTGGGCTCAGCGTATCCTGGGGCCCCGGGGGCTCCGAGGGCGGGGCCGGGGCGGGGCGCAGGCAGAGGGGGCTCAGGCGGCAGTGCCCCTCACCCAGGACGGCTACATCGACTTCATGGAGTACGTGGCGGCGCTGAGTCTTGTCCTCAAGGGGAAGGTGGAACAGAAGCTGCGCTGGTACTTCAAGCTCTACGACGTAGACGGCAACGGATGCATCGACCGCGACGAGCTGCTCACCATCATCCGGGTAACTCCAGGTGCAGAGGGCCGGGCAGGGGTGGAGCTAGAGCTGAGAGCCTGGGGCTGGGTCTTAAGGTGGCGGAACAGCGTGCTAGGACGGGGACAGGATTGGGACTGACTTCCCCTGGGTGGCTCGGCCCTCACCATCTGCGTGACCCGGGCCAGGTTTCCTCTGCTCTCTGGGCTTCAGTTTTCTCATCTGTACCAAGATCTGTCGAAGCACAGTCCCAGCTCTGCCTGAGGCCTCAGGCACCTTGATCTGTACTCACCTTACACACACACACACACACACACACACACACACACACACACACACACACACACACACACACACACACACACACGCTGTTGGGAGCCTGATGTGCTCGCTCTGCCCTGCTCCTACCTCTGAGACTAATTAGGACGGGTCATCTCACTTCTTCTTCCCTCCCAGGCCATCCGAACCATTAACCCCTGCAGCGACTCGACCATGACCGCAGAGGAGTTCACCGATACAGTGTTCTCCAAGATTGACGTCAATGGGGATGGTGAGGCCGCGCTGGGGTCCCCAGGGGAGGGGTCACTGGGGGTGTCCCCAGGGTCCCCAGGGGAGAGGGCAGAAGGGGAGAGGGAGGCACAAAAGGGCCGCTCTGGCCACGTCCTCTGCCTGTCTCCGCCCCGGCCACAGAGCTGGCTTTTGGGGATGCCTGCACCAGACTTTGGTCTCTGGCTCCTTAGCCAGCTCCATGCACAGCCACTTCCTCCAGCCTTGGTTCTGTCCCCCTTACAAGACTGCAGCTCTGGGCCCCGGAGAGCAGATGTGAACACCTCCTGCCCATGATGCCCTTTCTCTCTACCCCAGGGGAACTCTCCCTGGAGGAGTTCATGGAGGGCGTCCAGAAGGACCAGATGCTCTTGGACACGCTAACCCGAAGCCTGGACCTTACCCACATTGTGCGTAGGCTCCAGAATGGAGAGCAGGATGAGGAGGGAGCTGGTGGCAGGGAAAGTGAGGCAGCGGAAGCAGCCGGCTGAGCCCACTGCCCTGCTGTTTCTGTATTGGGGAGGGATGTGTGGTGGTGCCTGGTGTCTCATTGTTTTAATACTAGATGGAGTCTTCTGAACTCAAAGGCTCAGCTCACCTGCTCGGGGCACAGGGTGGCAGCAGAGGGGCAGGGGTGGGGATTCAGAGCAGGGGACAGGCAAGGACAGGTTCCTGAACCCTCTGTGCGACTCAGCTGGTGGTGACCACTCCCTGCTGGGGGAAGCCTTCAACATCCCTCAGGCTCCTCCCCAGCCCCTTCTGGCCCCTCCCCCAGCTTTTACCAGCTCTTCCACTGAGCTTCTCCAGTTCCATGCTCTTCTGGACAGAGAAGCTCTGATGCAGAGGTGGGCTTTCCCGGGACTCTAATGGGATCACACAGATCTGGTGGCTGCGGCCTCCATCTGGGTGCTATATCACACACCCATCCTGCCCCCAGCATCCCAGAGTATACTTGTGTGGTCTGTGTTGATTCGTTCCTCCCTTCAACAAGCATTTATTGAACACCTACTTTGTATTAATGCTAGATGTTAGACGTGCAAAGAAGAGGACAGTTCTCATCCTCAAAGAACTCACAGGCCAAGCATCATTATAATAAAATATGATACTATAGACAGTGCTCCTTTATCCAGAGGAAATCCATATTTATTCAGAAGTGACTGCACAACACCCTCATTCTTCCCCTGCTGGCCCCTCGGTGGCACATGGTGCCACATGGTTCCCCACAGGATTGTGACTCATTGTTATGGCAAGTGTCCTGACCATCCCTGATCTAGCCTAAATCCCTCTTGCTGCAGTGACACCTGACAGCCAGTTGGGAAGTGGAACAGTCTGTTATAGGTGGGCTCTATCCCCATTCTTTGCACACCCCAACTTTAGGAACACCTGCCCAAGAACCTGGGGAGAGACAGAGGCTGGAGCAGTTATGACCATTTTTTTCAAAGATGCTGTTTCCTTCTGAACTTTGAGTCTTTGCTTCAGCGGGGTGTGGGGGAGTTCAGGGAGTAA
The DNA here is from genome assembly GCF_026419965.1 of Kogia breviceps. Lineage (NCBI taxonomy): Eukaryota > Metazoa > Chordata > Mammalia > Artiodactyla > Physeteridae > Kogia > Kogia breviceps. The sequence goes on from NC_081319.1 coordinate 75,456,147, forward strand.
AAAAAAATCCAGGGGTGGAAGGGAGCAAACAAACGGAAAGGGGGGTAAATCCCAGCTTGCAGAGAGCCCCCCTGGGTGGGGAGGAGAGGATGTGTTTCGCTCACACCGTCCTGTCCATCACGTGAACCACTTCAGACTGGGAAGTCAGCTGGGGCCTGAGCACAGACATGGAGGGAAGGTGGAGCTCAATGCCTGGGGCAACCTGGAAAAAAAGGGAGTTGACATTTCTGCTTCTTCTCTGGGTGGCTGCCTCTTGGGAAATCCTGGAGGTCAAAGCTGGGAGGGTATTTGGATAGAACTGGGACATTTCCCCAACCTCATTCACATACCATCTTCATGATTTGGGGCATATCTGTGTCCCAGCTGGATTACTATTATTATTTTTTATTTTTATTTCTTTTTAGTTTTATTTTTGTTTATTTATTTTTGGTTGCGTTGGGTTTTTTGTTGCTGCACACAGGCTCTCTCCGGTTGCGATGAGCGGGGGTTGCTCTTCGTTGCGGTGCACGGGCATCTCACTGCGGTGGCCTCTCCCGTTGCAGAGCACGGGCTCCAGGCGCGCAGGCCTCAGCAGTCGTGGCACGTGGGCTTCGGCAGTTGTGGCTTGTAGGCTCCAGAGCGCAGGCTCAGTAGCTGTGGCGCACAGGCTCAAGTTGCTCTGCGGCATGTGAGATCCTCCTGGACCAGGGCTCGAACCCGTGTCCCCTGCATTGGCAGGCGGATTCTCAACCAGTGCGCCACCAGGGAAGCCCTACTATTATTTTTTAATCAACTATTTTTTTACTTTACATTTGTTTGTAAAGGAAACTTTTTTTTTTTTTTTTTGGTACGCGGGCCTCTCACCGCTGTGGCCCCTCCCGCCGCGGAGCACAGGCTCCGGAAGCGCAGGCCCAGCGGCCACGGCCCACGGGCCCAGCAGCTCCACGGTACGCGGGATCCTCCTGGACCGGGGCACGAACCCACGTCCCCTGCAACGGCAGGCGGACTCTCAACCACTGCGCCACCAGGGAAGCCCTAAAGGAAACTTTATATGAATATAATGCCCATGAAGTCACAGGCTCTACAAGTTAGTTTTATTCTTCATACATCAACACAGAAACATATCTAGTCACATGAGTTCCTTTTCTAAGTTCCTCGGCACCCCATGCAGCCAGAGTGACTGCCTTTTATTTATTTATTTTTGGCTGCATTGGGTCTTCGTTGCTGCGTGCAGGCTTTCTCTAGTTGCAGTGAGAGGAGGCTACTCCGCTACTCAGTAGTTGCGGCGCATGGGCTTAGTTGCTCCGCGGCATGTGGGATCTTCCCGGGCCAAGGCTTGAACCGGTGTCCCCTGCATTGGCAGGCGGATTCTTTTTAAAATAAATTTATTTATTTATGGCTGCGTTGGGTCTTCGTTGCTGCGCGCGGGCTTTCTCTCGCTATGGTGAGCGGGGGCTACTCTTCGTTGCAGTGTGCTGGCTTCTCATTGCGGTGGCTTCTCTTGTTGCGGAGCACAGGCTCTAGGTGCGCAGGCTTCAGTAGTTGTGGCATGTGGGCTCAGTAGTTGTGGCTCGCGGGCTCTACAGCGCAGGCTCAGTAGTTGTGGCGCATGGGTTCAGTTGCTCCACAGCATGTGGGATCTTCCTTGACCAGGGCTCAAACCCGTGTCCCCTGCATCGGCAGGCGGATTCTTAACCACTGCACCACCAGGGAAGCCCCAGAGTGACTGCCTTTTAATCTAGTCTATGTACTGGGATTGCACATAGAGTTTGTATAACAAAAGTATTTCCACGTCTAGAGAATTCCCTGGCGGTCCAGTCGTTAGGACTCCGTGCTCTCAGTGCCGAGGGCCTGGGTTCAATCCCCGGTTGGGGAACTAAGATCCTACAAGCTGTGCAGTGCGGCCAAAAAAACCAAAAAAATTCCACATCTAAAAAAGTAATAATCTGAAAACTGCTTGTCTAGCCCAACCTGCTCACCGTGCAGATGAGACACCAAGGCTAGGGAAAAGAAATGGCTGTCTTGGGTCACACAGCAGTTGGAGGCAAAGCCTGGCCTAGAACCCAGGTTGGCAGGCCCCAGTTCTCTCCAGAGACAGAGGAAAGTTTTCTCCATCCTTTAGGGAGACACATTTGGCTTGTGGGCTTGTGACGGGGAACTGTGGAGGGTCCATTCTGGGGGCGGGGGTTGGAGAGGTGAGTGTGAGGGATGAGGGGTAGGGAGGGGGAGAGGAGGGTCGGGAGGGGTTGGCAGCAGGCGCTGGGCGAGCAGCACCAGGGCAGAGCTGAAACAGCCCCTTTAAGCACAGCTGACCCCCTCCAAGGGCAGGAAGACCACAGCCTTACTTGTTGCAAGTATCCCTCCTGACACCCCTGGCAAGGACAACTTGGAGAGGAAGAGGCAAGAGTCCTCCCATGAACATTCCTCAGGATCCTGGGGGGATGTAATTATTATCCATCCCTTCTCCCCAGTTCCTACCTTTTCTTCAGAGTCAACAACACCTGCCAGCCCCACCCTTCTACTAGTCACTTTCATACTGTGTGGGCATTCTCATTGCTAATTTCATCTACGGAACCCCTACCCCTCAGTTTTCCCTGCTTCCAGCTATGAACCATGTAGGAATTTGTGGAAACCCCACAACCACCTAGCCAAGGCATAGCTTTCCCAGGAGCAGCTGAAGGGGGAGAGGAAGCCTGTTCCCTTCACCACGGTGAATCCTCCCAATGGACCGGGTCCTGTTGGCCACTTCAGGCCAACGGCCCCTCCCCTCCCCACTCAGCCCCACCCCCTGCACAGGGGGATGCCAGGAAGTCCAAGCCAGGCTAAGAGTGGGCATAAGCAGGCTGAGCCAGGGACCCTCCCACTGCTCTGGAAACCTGGTGAGCCTGGAGTCTTGGAGGGCTCCCAGGACCCCGGAGCCCTCAGAACATGGCACTTTTCCGCCTTTGCTGAGAGATCCAGCTACCGGGATTCACGTCTATCTGCAGCATCTTCATCACCCACTTGTCACGACGGGCACCTTCAATGAACTCATTCAGGGACAGCTGGCCTGCACAAGGGGTAGGAGAGACGGTCACAGGGGGAATGGAAGAAACGGGGTGGGGGTGGGAGGTGAGGCCTCCTCTCCTTGGGTGCGCCTACACCTTGTACACAGATGAGCCTGCGGCCTCAGGGCCTAAGCTTGGGCCTTGTTGATTCCCTGACTCTCCAGGAGTCACCTGGAACCTTCAAGGGTTTCTTTAAGGGACTTTATTTGCAAGTGAGTTTAAATTTTACTTCTGCCCGCGGTACCCTCAGAATGCTCTTGAGGGCTCTTCTGGGTGTGTTCCCAGCCAGCTGCCTCCCTGTACAGCCTGGGGCTGGGGCTCTGAGCAACAGCGAGGAGAGCCCAAGTAGCCGGCTCTTAAGTACATGACCCCATTTTTTCCTTTCAACCGTTCTTGGCCCCATTTTCCAGGAGAAGAAACTGAGACCAGGCTGAGAGGGTAAATGTAACACCCTGGTCTGCCCGACTCCAAAGCTCCTCTTCTTCCACTGCGCTTGCCTGGCCTCCATCAGCAACTCCCACAGGAGTTTTAATCACTCTTACAAACCTCACATGCTAGTGACACCCTTGTAATTTTATGTATTCCCCTCCACACCCATCTCACTGTCAGGAGGTGAAGGGCCTTGCCTAAGGTCATGTGGATAGAAAGTGGGGTGATCCAGGATGGGTGCCGTGCCCCCCACCTGCCCCACCATCTTCTCTGCCCGTTACCATCTCCGTTCTCATCCACCAGGAGGAAGATCCTGTCCACGACCTCCTCAGGTGTGAGCAGCTCGCCTTGCTCATCAGCCTCCATCTCCACCCTGCAGGCTTTCTTCAGCTTGTAGATGGACTGTGGGAGAGATCCCGGTGGTACCCACAAGACCCTGCACGCCCTGCCCTCTCCCCAGGACCCACATCCCTCGGCAGGTCATCCCCAGCGCTGCCCCCCAGTCTGTGTATCTGAGGGCCACGGGACCAAATTAAAAGTGACCCGCGGGTCCCATTGTTCCCTCAGGGTCCCACTGGCCTAATTCCAACCGAGGAGTTCCCGGCTTCACACACCGCTTCAGCCCCACGCCTTTGGCATTTCCACTGTGTCAGAGCTGACACCCGAAACCTTTAAGGAGGGATGCGGACGGCACAGTGATGGTCTAAACACACTACAGAGGAAGAAATGGAGATTGAGAGAGGAAAAGAGATTTTAGTGTATTTATAGATATATGTGTGTGTGTGAGATAGGATGACGGGAGAGGGAAAAGCACAGGTGTCTCCCTTGCCCTGTTTCTGGCAATGAGGCAACGTTTGGAAGTGAAACGGGAAAGAGGCAGACAAATGTGAGGATTATCCTTAGTCCTTGGGTGGGGCTGAGGACAGAGGTGTGCCTTCTGGGTCCCCACAGCCCAGTGCAGCGCCTGGCACAAAGCAGGCCCCACTAACGGTGCTGGGAGGCTCAGGGGTTACAGGCAGCCCAGCACCTCCTGGTGGATGAACTTGGGCAAACCACACGACCTCCACGGGCCGATTTCCTTATCTGTAAAATGGACCAACAACCCCCTCCTCAGAGTGCAGTTCTGGGGAGAATAGGCTAATGCAAGTTTCGTGCAGAGTCTGAGCTGTCGTACTTTTTTTTACCCCTTGCTTGTTCTTGCTAGTAGTCAATCAGCTTTGTTAGTCTTTTCAAAGAACCAAGTTTTGCTTTTGTTGACTTTCCTTATGCATTTGTGTTCTGTTTCATTAATTTCTGCTCTTTGTTCTTTTCTTCTGCTTTCTTTGGCCTTAGTTTGCTCTTTTTTTCTAATTTCTTGAGATGACGTCTTGGATCACTGAATTTTCAGCCTCTCTTATTTTCTAGTATAAACATTTTAAGGCTACCGATGTTTCTGCAAGTCCAGCTTTAGCTGCATTCCACAAGTTTTGTTACGTTTACATTATTATTCAGTTCACAATACTTTGTATGTGTGATATTATTGTTTTGATTCATGGAGTATTAGGAAGTGGATTGCCTAATTTCCAAACAGATGGGGATTTTCTCATTCTCTTTTTGTAACTGATCTCTAGCTTAATTTCACTGTGGTCGGAAAGCACACTCTGAATGATTCTAATGCCCCTTCCCACCCCCAGCCCCAGGGGCCCCCACTTCAGCAGCCAGCACTCACAGCCCAGCGGGGCCACATGCCCAGGTGCCTGCCCTGCCCCCCTGCCCTGAGCAGACACTGACCTCCACGATGTCCAGCAGCTCCAGGCGGTCAATGAAGCCATTGCGGTCCTTGTCATAGATCTTGAAGGTCCACTTCAACTTGTGCTCCAGGGTGCCCCTCAGCACAAGGTTCAGGGCTGCCACATACTCCAGGAAGTCGATGGTGTCGTCCTGCATTGGGAGTGGGAGCTGTGAGGCTCCCTCCCGCCCGCCGCCCATATCTCCCTGGAGCGCAGGTGTGAGCCCTAATCTAGGCCACCATCCCTGTAAACTCAGGGCTTTGCCTCCTCCTTGCATTCCGTGTGCCTCTGCATCTGTGTTTGTGCTACTCTCTGCCCTGGAATCTATTCCCAGTCTCCATGCTCAGCCACTCCTATCTGTCCTTCAAGGCTCAACTCAAGGGTCCCCTCCTCCAGGAAGCCTTCCTTCTCACACCACTTCAGTCACAATGATCTCTCTCTCCCTCTTCCGACACTCCCAGCACCTACCATCTATTCTACCCTTAAGTGTTCCGTATGTCTCATTCTCTAGCTACATTCTATGCTCCGGGAGAAAGGAGAGGGGTTTACATTGCTTTTATCCCTCCTCCATGCCTAGCACAATGCCACTTCCCCCCAGAGTCTCATAAATATTTATGAATCGATGAAGAAATGATTAAGTCTGAATTTGAGACTAACATAGTTTTGACAGGAAATTAGAAAGCAGGACCTCACGTGTTTCAGGGTCAGGATCTCAGCCCTCCAAATCAAAAATTGGAATTGCCATCTCTCCCAGGAGTGTCTGTCATTCCCATGACTTTGTTTTTCTTTTAATATAAATTTTTTAAAAAATTTATTTATTTAATTTATTTATTTTTGGCTATGTTGGGTCTTCACTGCTGCATGTGGGCTTTCTCTCATTGCGAGGAGCAGGGGCTGCTCTTCGTTAAGATGCACAGGCTTCTCATTGTGGTGGCTTCTCTTGTTGCGGAGCATGGGCTTTAGGCATGTGGGCTTCAGTAGTTGTGGCTTGTGGGCTCTAGAGCCCAGGGTCAGTAGTTGTGGTGCACAGGCTTAGTTGCTCTGTGGCATGTGGGATCTTCCCTGCACCAGGGCTCGAACCTGTGTCCCCTGCATTGGCAGGCAGATTCTTAACCACTGCACCACCAGGGAAGCCCATTCCTATGACTTTGTAATCAGAAATGGCATTGCTGGCCCAGAGCCCCACTGTCCCACTGGGTCAGGTCACTCAGGCCCGGTTCAAGGGGTGCCTGGGTGGGCAAGGTTTGAGCAGCAGAAGAACACAGCCCCAAATGAGGGCAACAGCAAAAGCCTAATGAAAAACCAAGAAAATAAGATGAGCCTACCTGAAGAGTTTTATTCAACATCCTTTATATAATTCCTTCTGGTCCTCCACACTCCTCATAATGTATTCACCTAATTGAGGTTAGACTGTAGCTATAATTTTAGTTCCTGGATTTTTATTTTAAAATTTCCCATGCCTTCAAAATTATTTAAAATTATACCTTTTCTTCTTCTTTTTTTTTTTTTTTGCTGGGCCATGGCTCACGGGCTTAGTTGCTCTGCGGCATGTGGGATCTTCCCGGACCAGGGCACGAACCCGTGTCTCCTGCATCGGCAGGCGGACTCTCAACCACTGCGCCACCAGGGAAGCCCCCTTTTCTTCTTTTTCAGAGGAATACTGGGAAGTCCCTCCTGCTAAACATGGTTTTGATATTTTATGTGACACAATGAACATCTTTGTACATATGTATTTTTTCTTATGTCTCTGGTAATTTCTCTAGGGTAGATTCTTAGCAGTTGCTAGTTGTTCCTCGCCCCCCACCAGTAGTCTTTTTTTTTTGGGGGGGCGTGTTGGGTCTTCGTTGCTGCGCACAGGCTTTCTCTAGTTGTGATGAGCAGGGGCTACTGCAGTGGCTTCTCTTGTTGCAGAGCACGGGCTATAGGCTATAGACGTGCGGCTTCAATAGTTGCAGCACGCGGGCTCAGTAGTTGTGGCGCACAGGATTCGTTGCTCCATGGCATGTGGGATCTTCCCGGACCAGGGCTTGAACCTGTGTCTCCTGAGTTGGCAGGCGAATTCTTAACCACTGCGCCACCAGGGAAGCCCCTCTATGAATTTTTTAATTGAAATATAGTTGACGTACAATATTATATAAATTCCAGGTGTACAATTCAGTGATTCATAATTTTTAAAGATTATGCTCGATTTATTGGAGCATACAATATTGGCTATATTCCCTGTGTCGTACAGTATATCCTTGTAGCTTATTTCATATGTAACAGTTTGTTCTTCTTAATCCCCTACCCCTGAATTGCCCCTCTCCACTTGTTCTACAAAATTTTATCACGTGTATATACGAGTAAATCTCAACACAAAGAAACTCTCTTGTGTTACCTCTTAAGGGTCACATGTTTCCCCCAACCGTAACACTTGACAACCACTGATCTGTTCTCCACCACAATAATATTTTCACTTTGAGAATGGTATATAAATAGAATCATATAATGTATAACTCTTTTTTTTACTCAGCACAATGCCCTGGAGATTTATCTCAGTCACTGCATGCATCAACAGTCAACAGTTCCTTCCTTCTTATTACTGTATGGTGCACCATTGTATGAATGGTCCCTAGTTTGCTTTCTGTTTGCTCATTGAAGGTTATTTGGCTTGTTTCCAGTTTTTCCTCCCCAGCTCTACTGAGGTAATAATTGCAAAATAGCCTTTTAAAGAACACTGTGTAAGATTAAGGTGTATAATGTGATAGATAACTGGTTGTTCTTTAAAAGGCTATTTTCATTAGTAGTTATTATTTATTAAGCTTACTAAAAATAGATGTTAGGTTTCTTTTAAAATAAGAATTGGGTAGGAAAATGTGTGCAAAATGGCTGGTAGGGATCATCTGTTTTACATACATCGTCTCCCTCAGGTCTGTCATCCCCATGACATGGATGAGGAAACAGAGACTCAGAGGTTGAATAAGTTGCCCAAGAAATTCCCGCCCAGCAAGTGGCAGAGCCTTTCAAGCTACATGGCTTCTCCGGTTCATCAAGGTTGGGAGAAATGTCTTACACCATGCAAGGTCTATTATTGTCTAAAAAATGAACCTGGTGTCTAGCACCAAGGGGAGAACAACAAACAAACAAACAAACAAAAAACCACGGACAAATCCCTACTCTCCAGATCTCTAGATTCCCCCACAATCTTTGTCTAGAACCTTCTGTTCTCATAACATCCTATCTCACAATGATACGGTTTCCACAAAGACCCCTTGCCTTACCTCAAGCCCACTGTAGAGCAGCCCCTTCCTGACAAGTGATCTCCCCTGCGAGTTTACTTCAAACGCCCCCACCCCCCCGGACCAGCTCTGGAAAGCTTCCAGCTGGGGCTAATTTCATCCATTGCACACAAGCTCTCATCAGCTTCAGTTACCCACAGGGGCCCAAGATGATAGAAATGGCTGTCTACTCAAGAGCTGGAGCAGAAGTGACAGGAACGTGATCTGCTCTGTGGGATTACCTGCCTTGTTTCTCCCTGAACGGGCTGCACTGGTGAACCAACCCTGACCCCCACCACTCCTTACATAAGGATCCCGAAGGACATTTGAGCTTCACCCTCCCTTTTCTTCCATCCAGTGCATCACAGGCAAGCACCGGAGGCGAGTGTTACCACCACCACCAGGAGGGGGCGTAGCAGCAGCAGAGACCAGGTACTCCTACCTCCTTGCCTCCACCGAAACCCTGTTTCCACCACCTCAGATTTTGACCTGTGAGCAAGATCTATGAGCTCTTTTGATTTTATTTGCCCTAGAAATCTCAGACCAACTGCCTAGAAACAAGACTTGCTGATACAAAGATTATGCCAAGGTGGAAAGTGGAGTCGGGTGGAGGTTTGGAGACACATAGTGGGAAAAGAAAAGAAAGAAGGCTCAGTCCCTGACAGAGGAGCTGAAAACACCGGCCTAGAATGCTCTTCCTTACAGCAGGAGGCCAAGTAATAAATAGAGAAGCGACGGTGGAGTTAGAAAATTATCAGCTGAGGCCAAACCCAGGGGATGGGCATTTGATGAGCAACAGGAGCTTTACTTAGTCTCAAAGTATCCCCCTATAAGATGCTTATAAATTACAAAGGAAAAATAGTCACTTTACAGTGGTGGAACCTGGCAGAACACCATGTATCCAAGTAATCGAAGTGAACCACTCCACTAATGGGACAAACTAACATAATGTGCCCCCTGACATGATGCACTCAGGAGGACACAGCATCTCTTCTGGGGCATTTCTGCCAGAAGTGTAACCTGAATCTCATCACGAGGCAACATGGGACAAACCCAAATCACTGGTCTGCAGTCTTCGAAAATGTCAGAGTCAAATAAGATAAAGAAAAGCTGAGATTAAAGTTCCCAAATTAAAGGCTAAGAAAGAGACAGAACAAGTAAATGCAATGTGTGATCAAAAAAAAAAAAAAGTTACAATGGATGTCATCAGGACAATTGACCAAACTTGAATATGGATTGTCGATTAGATAACAGAATTTATTACTGTTGAATTTCCTGATTTGATCACTTATTAGGTTAAGAGAATGCCCTTGGTCTTAGAAAATACACAGTAGAATACTTGGGTAAAAGGTTGTGATGTCTATAATTTTCTCTAAAAAATATGTTATGTATATTTATATGCACAATATACACATATATGTATATATTATGTGTATGTATATATACATAAATACATAATACATTACACGGAGAGAATGGTAAAGCAAATGAGGCAAAATGTAAACAGCTGGGGAATTTGGATAAACTGTACATGAGAATTAATTGCACTATTATGATTTTTCTGTAAATTTAAAATCATACCAAAATTAAAAGGTTGTTTTAAAAACAAATGATGAATATTATATGCTGATTTATAGGAGGAGATGAGGTATAAGAGGTCAGCCATATTATTCCCAGGGGCTTCATAATCCCTTTGAGATCCTGAATTGTTACTATACTGAATTTTAAATGAATTTGAGGAAGATTGATAAATCTATGATATTGACTCTTGCTATATATGATCTATTTATTTACTTTTTTTTTTTTTTTTTATTTGCGGTACGCGGGCCTCTCACTGTTGTGGCGTCCCCCATTGCGGAGCGCAGGCTCCGGACGCGCAGGCTCAGCGGCCATGGCTCACGGACCCAGCCGCTCCACGGCATGTGGGATCTTCCCGGACCGGGGCACGAACCCGTGTCCCCTGAATCGGCAGGCAGATTCTCAACCACTGAGCCACCAGGGAAGCCCTATTTACTTTTCTTATGACATTCAACACTTAGAAAAATCATTTTCTCTCTGAAAAAAACCCAACAAACTGCCTTCTGGGCAGGAGCACTTGCCTGGGACTCAGGACCCCTGAGTATATGATCTTGGTCAATCAATTCACTGAATTTGGAATAACAACCTCTGCCTGTTCCCTCCCAGGGCTGCTGCTGCCTCAGAGGCGCCTGTGGAGAGGAGCTTTGGGAAGGCTGAAGCTCACTCTAGGCCCCGAGATAGGGTTCATCTCTAAGGAGGTTTCTGTTGCAGGGAATGACGCTGACCCCGCCCTCCCGCCCCCTACAGGCGATGAGGAGATGTGCACTGACCGGTACCAGGGTCAGGTTGGGACCTGAAGAAGCGTTCCCAGTGACTCTCTCTAGAAAGTGAAGCTCTCCCCCTACAAAGAAGTGGGGTACCCACCGCTTTCTCCAGATTAATTTATCTAGGTCCAACCCACCTCCCCCTCAATTTGGGGGACTGAAATAGGTATTTGAGGCAAACCTAATGGTTTAAAGTACTGCAGAGGCGCTGGACTGGATGGCCTTAAATAATGAAGGGATTTCAATGTTTGAATTCAATTCCCAAGTGCGCATTTACAAAATATATTATCTTCTTAGCTCCTGGTGCCATCCAAGGGCTGGAAGAAACCCCGTGGATGGATGATTTCATGGAATCTTTTATGGCCTGAAGAGTAGAAAGGGGCTTTTACAATAATCCGTCCAACCTCCAAGTCCAGGAAGGAGCCTCCTCCAGCTTTCTGGGTGGGAAGAGCTGACGGGTCTCAATTCGAAGGACCCCAACAAGGGGGCGCTCACAACCTGTTCCAAGATAGCTCCACCCATTTAGAGCAGCTCTGGAGCCCCTTATCTTTACAGCGAGGGGTGCTCTGGTGGGTGCGAAAAAACAGGCCCTCCGGCTACAGAGCCCTGTCCATAAATACACGCAGAGAGGGCTGGACCGTGCACCTTTCTGCGGAGTCTCCCCTCAGCTCTCAGGAAGAGGGCCAGTCACATGAGAGCGGAGAGGTGGAGGGGAGGGAGAGAAGATGGAAAGAGGAATGATGGGGAGAAGAGTTTGGGGGAACAGTGAGGCAGAAAAGGTGAGAGGGGATGGAGAGAAACGAAGAGCAGAAGAGCAGGAGGGCTGGGGAACGGAGCTCCCACTGAGGATGCTCCTTTAGCACCGGGATGAGACCTGAGCCATCGGTCCTCCCCCTCAGGGCGCCTTACCCCGTTCTTGTCGAAAGCTCGGAACATGCCCTCTACATACTGGGTGGCCTCCTCGTTGCCCGCGACCTTGAAGAAGTGCTTAAACTCGTGCATGAAGAGCGTGCCGCTGGGGCACTCCTCCAGGAACTTCTTGTACCACTCCTGCAGCTCTGCCACGTCCATGGCGCCGTTCTCCTCTGCCTCCTCCCAGCTGAACTGCTGCCCCATCCTGACCCCCGGGGATGTCAGGGAGCAAGGGTCTGTGCTTCTTCCCGGGCTTCTGCCAATGGATTCCTTACGCGAGGGCCCTCTTCGTCCCTTTCCTCCTCTTAGCCAGGCTCTTCATCATCTCCTAGCCAACAGAACGGGATGGGCAGTGCAGGGGCCTGGTAGCAAGGGGGCGGGACCAGGCCAGCTAAGCGCCCTAAGATCATTAGAAGATTCCCCTGGAAGGTATGACCTCCAGTCAGCTAAGCTCCCCCAGCCTCACCCCTCCCTTTAGTCTCATCAACCAACTAAGCTGCCAGGCAGATTCTGAAGAGGGAGAAGGGGAGGACACTGAGAGGCAGGCAGATGGAGGCCGAGTTGGGAAGACATGCTGAGACCCTCCCATCTCACATGTGCTCCCTGTCCCTTTCTGTTGGGCACCATGCTGCTCCAGGGAGGCCCATCTTGGAGACAGAGGAGACTCTGAAGTCCAGAGAGGAAGCAAGGCCAACTCCTAGCCCATAAAACAGAATCACTGGTGAGCTGGGGCTCGCCCTTCACTTGGCCTAATGAGGAGCAGCAGGGTCTGTGATGCGAAGGGCTCTGGGTGAGCACCTCTGTCCCCAGGCTAACTCAGTCCCCAGCATGATATCTGAAGCTCCTTTACAGATCACACCCTTGAGTCTTGGAAGTTCTCCATCTCTTCCACCCCACCTTGGCCCCCATTCACTGTGGTCCCTGGGCCAGCAGCTGCAACATCTGGGAGTCTGTTATAAATGCAGATTCTCAGGCCCCTCCTCCCCTAGTGAATCTGGAACTTGGGGTTGTGGGGCCACAGTCTGTGTTTTAAAAAGCTCTCCAGGTGCTTCCACGGCACGTGAAGTCTGAGAATGTCTACCGGAGGCCTTGCTACCATGAATTTCTCTACTGATGGTCTGAAACATTCAAACACCGTCATTGCCTCTCCTTCCACTCACTAACACTAACAGCTTCACTCCAGCAACTCACCAGCCCTGTTGAGACTTCCAACCCGTCTATCACTATGCTTTTTAACATCTGACACATTCTCACTTTCCTCCTTATCCTTACGCACGGCCCAGAACTCTTGTCATTTCCTTGCCATGACCTTGACCTTTGCACCCCTCTCTCCCTCTAACTACTCGCTTGGCAAAACCTGGCCCTGGCTACAGCTATCCCCTTAACTAGGCAATAACACCTCATCTGCACCCGAGGCTGAACACAGCTGGAAAAAGTCAGAAAATCACACTGGCCACACACACTTCAAATAATGCCGGACAGTTGTACTGCACGCTCTCCTCTGCTGACTTGAGTCCCTTCTCCCCGAGATGACTCTTCCACCACACTTCCTGCCCTCGCTCCCACGTTCAGCTGATGACCTTGTCACATCCTTCACTTCACAGAGAAGCAGATGCATCTGACAACCACCTCATCCTCCCATAGCAGACACACCTCTCTGCACCTGTGCTCACATACCCGGCCCCTCTTCCTGGTTCGATGGACGCAGCGTCCCTTTCCCACTGCTCCCCCTGTAAGCTCCTCCACTTGGTTTCTAGATGTCACCTCCCTTTGCCTACTCAAGCACTTCATGTCCACAGTAATCCCTTTCTCTTCTGCACCCTCCATTTATCCTTCTCTAATGGATGATTCCCGTTTGCAGATGTGCTTTAATATCACCTTTATGAAAGCAAGATTAAGCAAAACAAAAATTCTTCCTTAATCCCACATTCAGGATCCCACTGTGACTTCTTTGGGCCTACCCACATTTGCCTTCATGGGTAACAAGATTAATATTGATAATTAAATATTAAATAAGGAAATATTAAAAGTGCTATTTTATCATTCATTGGTAAAAAGATGAATATAATCCAGTCCAGTCCAGGTTGCATTATATTAATTCTTTCTTCTGGTTTTGAAAATTAAAACATTTAAAAGAAATTAAAAATATAGTGGGCCCGGGGACTTCCCTGGTGGTGCAGTGGTTAAGAATCTGCCTGCCGATGCAGGGGACATGGGTTTGAGCCCTGGTCCAGGAGGATCCCACATGCCACGGAGCAACTAAGCCCATGCGCCACAACTACTGAGCCTGCGCTCTAGAGTCTGCGAGCCACAACCACTGAAGCCCGCACACCTAGAGCCCGTGCTCCGCAACAAGAGAAGCCACTGCAATGAGAAGCCCACGCACCGCCACGAGAGTAGCTCCTGCTCACTGCAACTATATAGAGCCCGCGTGCAGGAACGAAGACCCAACACAGCCAAAAAGAAAATAAAGAAAAAATAAATATTGTGGGCCCTAGGTACTGTGCCTACTGGATCCACTGGCCCTGCCGATTCCTACTCCCCTCCAGCCACTGTCCTGACTTTGGCTCCCGTGACAACAAAACCCCTTGTGGAAGATGTTATTTTCCGAAACTGGCACAGCAGTAGGTCTGGTCTCCCATGTTCCTTCCATCAAGGGTAAGAGTTTATTTCTCCCTCTCTTCAAGCTGGATGGGACTTTATGGTACTCAATGAAGAGAATGGGCAGAAGTGACACTATGTGACTTCCGACACTAGGTCGTCAAAGGCGACAGGGTTTGTGCCTGGCTCTCACTCGGGACTTGCCCGGGGAACGCAGCCACCATATTGTGGGGAAGCCCAGAACACACGCAGGGCTTCCAGCTGACAGTCAGCCTCAACCACCAGGCTGAGGGAGTCAGTGAACCTGTAGATGCCTCCAGGCCTGGCCTTCCAGCACTCCAGCTGATACCAAATGGAGCAGACAGTGTTCCCAAACTGCAGATCTGCATGCAAAGTAGGTGTTGTCATGAAGCTATGAAGTGTTGGGCATTTTTAAAGTAGCAATAGATAACTGAACCTGTTTTGCATCCTCTCCATTTCTTATTCTCTCCTCAACTTACTCCAATTGGATACTCATCCCCATCACTCCAAGGAGAAGGCTTTACAGTGGTCACCAATGACCTACTCTTCTTACTCAACCTGCCGGCAGATTCAGCACAGCTCACCGAGTGAGTTCTTCCTTCAAACACCTTAGGTTTCAAGGCCCCACATGTGTCTGATTTCACTCCAGTCTCACTGACTGCACATCTCCTTTGCCAGCACCTCCCCTTTGCCAGCACCTCCTCCTTTTAAACAAATCTCTTCATGCTTGGGCTTCCCAGGCTTGTCCTCAGTACCATTCTCCCATCTACTCACATGCTCTCCCCAGAGAGCTCATTCACCCTCAACATTACATACCATTTGTAGATTCCAGATTCATGAGCCCAGCTGTCTACTGGACAGCTCAACTCAGATCACAAACTTAGCAAGGCCAAAGCCAAAGTACTGATTTCCTTCCCAAATCCCTCCTCAACCCTTCTCAACCTCAGTCACAGCATCACCATTTATCTAGCTGCCTAGGCCAAAAATGAGGAGTCACCCCTGAGCCCTCTCTTTCTCTTAGATCTCATTTCAATCTATTAGTAGGTCATTCCATCAGCTCCACCTCCAAACTTATTCTGAATCCAACCACTTCCCATCCCCTCCATTTCTGCAGCTCTGGTCCAGGCCACGTCCTCTCACTGGTCCACTGCAGCAGTCCTAACTGGCCTTCCTGCCCCCACCTCCCCATCACCTCCCTCCTTCCAGTCCACACCCAGCAGCCAGAGGAGTGTGTTCTAAAGCGTAAATCAGATCCTATCACTGTCCTGCTCCAAACCCTCCCATGGCTTCCCACTGACACTCCGGATAAAATCCACACTCCTTCCATGGCTGTGAGGCACTATAGGAGCCTCCTACTTCATCTTCATGTTGCTCTGCCCTATCCACAGACACACCACACTCACTGGGCCTTAGCACTGATGGGTCCTGCTGCTTGGAATGCTCTTCCCCAGACCCTCACATGGATGCCTCCTTCTTGACATTCTCCCTTCCTCAGAGAGAACTTTCCCAACCTCACCTCAAATAGCTACTGAAGTAATTCTGACATTATCCTACTTTATTTGCTTCATAGTGCTTAACGGCTTATGAAATGATCTTATTATTATTTTTGCCCCTAGCATGTCTTCCTCACTAGAATCTAAGATCCTTGAGGAGAGGGACTTCAACATACACACTGCAGAATTTCCAAAACCTAGAACAGTGCTTGGCACAAGCAAGGAATTCCTGGCAGAAACAAGACTTGTTGAGTAACTGGGCAAAGTGCTTGACACACGGTCAGAGCTGAATTGACGTGTGCTACTCTTAATTTTACAAGACAACAGCTCTTGATTCCTTTGAGAATGCCTGGGTTAGCAGATATGTTTTTCCTGTTTTTTTTTTCCTTGGCCGCGCTATGCGGCATGCAGGATCTTAGTTCCCCGACCAGGCATGGAACCTGCGCCCCCTGCAGTGGAAGCACGGAGTCCTAACCACTGGACCACCAGGGAATTCCCTAGCAGATATTTGTCGATGGGAAATGATAATGGGATTTTAGCACTGGAAGAGGCCTCCAGTGATTTTTCGAACTTGTCCCCATCTCATCACACCTGAAGACAGCATATGCAATCCACTGCTGTGGGTACCTGTGCTCAAGAGACCGTATGAATGAAACAGAACTTGATTTAGCCTCTGGCAGAGGAATGTAAAATTCAATTGGCTTTTCATGTGGGTCAGTTGCCCATGACCTGCCCTTAAATACCGCTGAGCTGTTGAGGTATAAATATATCGTTTTAAAGAGGATTAGGACCCCACAGAGAACAATAGCGTGAAGTGAGTAACAATAGTAAGGCTTTAAGGAGGACAGGGTTAGGAATTGAGCAGGGATTTGCAAAGAGAACCCTGGGGATCGCAGGCATTCAGCCGGAAGCCTGGCTCCAGGGGTAAAGAAATGCCTGTGAACAACAAACCAGTGTCTGCAGAGCCTGAGATGGGCCTGGCGCAAAGCCCCAGGGTTAACTGTCTCCATGCCAGGGTTCCTATAACCCAGCAGGCCACTCCTTGCTAGCGCTTAAACTCTCCTCTTGCTGCCTCAGACAGTCAGGACCAATGTCAGCCTTGAGACCACAGGGATCACACTGTGGGTTATGCTTCTTGCCTTTATTCATACACATTTACATCTTTTATTCTTTATTTTCCCCCAGTCAATCTCTACTTCTAAGCCTTAGGGGAAATGAGTAGCACACTTTGCTAATGTGCAAGGGGAAATAAATCTGGATTTTAGGTTTGAATAGTCTGCATTTAATGTGTGGGCATTTGAGTACATCCTAGCCTTTAAAAATTAGGTTCTGGGGCTTCCCTGGTGGCGCAGCGGTTGAGAGTCTGCCTGCCAATGCAGGGGACGCGGGTTTGTGTCCCGGTCCGGGAAGATCCCACGTGCCGCGGAGCGGCTGGGCCCGTGAGCCGTGGCCGCTGAGCCTGCGCGTCTGGGAGCCTGTGCTCCGCAGCAGGAAAGGCCACAACAGTGAGAGGCCCGCGTACCGCAAAAAAAAAAAAAAAAAAAAAAAAAAAAAAAAAAAAAAAAAAAAAAAAAAAATTAGGTTCTGAGGCTCTGTCTTCACTAACCTGAACTCAGACAAATCAGTTTTCACCTTTTTGTCTCAGTTTCATCTGTCAACTGAAAGGTCAATTGAGTGGGCAAGTCAAACTTAGTTTTCTCGCCTATAAAATGGGGAAAATAGTAACTACTTTATTGGGTTGTTATAAAGATTAAATAATATCTGTAAATGCTTGGCATAATGTATGGTAGTTATTATAATAAGCATGCTACATGTTTTCTCATCTAAATTAAATTTTGCAACCACTGTAAGGTGTTATCCTCACCTTAGAGATACTCTGAAGTCCTTCCCAGCGGGTTTTTAAACAGTACAGCACACAAGCATCTGCAGTTATCATCAAATTTGTTCTGCCATCTGGTAATAGCTGTCAACTGAAAAAAAAAAGCACAATCTAAAAGTCGAGAGTTATGTTTTATTTAGTGGACAAAACGGAGGACTTAAGCTCAGAACACAGCATCTCAGATAACTCTGAGAGACTGCTCCGAAGAGGCAAGGGGGAGAGTCAGGATATACAGAGGTTTTTGCAATAAAGACCAGGTATTCAGAACATCAAAAGATTACCATTAATTAAAGAAAAACGGGTGTCTCGAGTTAAGGAATTCTGCACTTTTCTAAGTATGGGGTGACACAAGTCTGAGCTCACTGAAATCATCCCTTTGATATGCACCTCAGCTATCTGGGGCAGTATCCTGTGCTTCTCATCCTGAATATCCTCAGGGTGCACTGTCAGGGTGGTTGTAATGTGATGGCTTGATGGCTGCAAAATCCTTTGTTTACTGATATGGCAGGCAATATTCTTCATTCACATAGCTAGTATTTACTGAATGTCTATTATCTGCCTGGTACTGTGTGAGGTGCTTTACAAGTTACCTAATTCAATACTCCAACCTTCCTAACTTTTATTTCCTACATTTTACTAATGAGTAAACTGAGGCTCTGAGAGGGTTAATAAACACCTTGCCCGTTTATAGCAGTTAGTGGGTTTGAACTCTTATCTGACTCAGGCCTGTTTTCTCTACTCGGCTACTCATGAATGTTGCAGTAAAGCTAATTTAATAGTGTAAGAAAGGAGGAAGGGTAGCTGACAAACAGAAATGTTACAAAAATAGACTGATTTAAAATAATTGCTTTATGTATTTACTGTGGCATATCTAAGTGGCCAAAGGACATATAAGTAATTCTCCCTGAAAGAATCAAAACTAGGCACTGAACGAGTTTAATCTGTAGAGTCTACCAATAATTTAAAACAGACCTTAACATTATTTTATTTAATACGAAAAGAAACTATACTTCAGATCAGAGAAAATAACAATGAACTCAGGTCTTCACCTCAATAAAAAACCGTCTCACTTCCTACCTGCCTTCTGGTCCATCCTGACATCAGGTCTACTTTTCTCACTACCTCCCGTCACCATGAACAGAAAGTTGAGACTTGGGCATTAATTCTAATTTTCAGAACATATATTTTACTCAGGAGACCCAATTAAAAAACAAACAAAAGACCCCTCTCAGTCTATCAGAATGAAGAAATTACCTAGTTTACATCAAGTAGGCTTCAAATATGCCAAGTACTTATGTCAAGGAAATACCATTAATTTTTGTTGTGTAGTTTATCTCTGTATTTATCTTAAAACAAGATTTTAATGTATAATTTGAAGTGCTAAATAATCTGGTTTAGAGGCTACTTTAGTCTGAAAACAGCTGGAAGTGGATGTACACCTTTAAAAGAGAGCCACTGGAGGCGAGTATGTAGAAGTCATCCTATTATAATAAAGTGATTGATACTGTCTATAAAAAAAGCACAGAAAAGGATTAGATGTGGGTCTACATTTATTTTTAAAGAATTATTTCTTTCAAAATGAAAATGAGTTGCAATGGCTGTGTTGCTAGATAGTTACTATTATACTGCTCTTGTTTTATTGACTAGTTCTTAATCCTGAGGCTTATGCCTGGGATAAACAGGCTTTAGGCATTTGTGAATGACACAGTCGACGACTGAGCTGCAAATAGAATGAGGTCATGGGGCACAAGGGCTGTAATTCTTTTCATGTTAATGACAGTAATGTAAGTCTGATACATGAGCAGTGTGCATTCAGAACACTCATACCTGATAGCAGGTCGGGAAAAGAGAACAGGGACTCCAGTTTAAGGGTGGAAAACTGAGAAGTCATAACTACCCCAAAGATGTGAAGGAAACCACAAAAGACATGGGCCAGATTCTGCTGTAAAAAGGAAACGTATCACTCCCTTGGGGTTGATACACCAACAACCTCAGCCCACTGTCATCTTGACTCTTTCAGAGCTTTAACTACTATTTAATTTTATGGAAAAGTAGACATCCCCAAACAAAAAGAGTGCTATTCACCAAAACAAAGAGGTCTTATCAGCATGGAACTTAATAAGGAAAAGTATTCATTTGTGCCTTGCACAATTTTTGAAAGCTGTTATTTCTATTCAATTTTTGGTATTTACTATGGTGCTGGGTGCAAAGCCAACAAAAGAAAAGCTTATTGAATAAATGAATTACAGGACGAGTGAAACGACACAGTAATTTCTTGAGAGCTCAAATTCCATTATAGTGACCCTTCTAGGCAGCCCTGAAAGGGTTTGGGCTACAGAAGAGTTCAGCGCGTGCCACAAATGTGCTTGCTCTGCTATAAAGTATATCAATTTTCAAGAATGTAATGCTCACATGAGGTAAAACTTGGAGGTCACCACCCCCAAACTAGCATATGCCGGCCTGCACTAAGGTAAGTATCAAAAACTTTAACTGCTCAGTGTTAAATTAATCCAAGTTTCCTTCTAGGTCCCTCAAAAGAAAGAAATGTGTGTGAGGAATATTTGAAACACTTTTAGATGAATGAAAAGATACAAATCACAATCAGTACAAACTAATAATTGAACAATAGTGGAATAACAAAATATGAATTTGACTGCTTTGGTACAGAGTGGTCCAAATGGTTTGCTCACATTTGTTAAAATCCAAACTGAAACAATGACATGTATAAAAGAATAGATAAGGTGGTTCCTGCACAATAGTCTGGTGTATCGTAAACTTCCAATCCCTGCTTTCTACTGATCAGGCCGTGCGGCCTCAGGAGAGCAGTCAGGGTGACTTGAGACTGTCTTCACTGGAGACTCACTCCACTTGACATGCTCACTTCACATCCCAGCACAAGTGGTCACTCTGAGACTTTATGACTTGCTTTCTTCTTCCTCTGGTATTGTTTTCCAAATTGGCTTCTTGATGTGTTCTGGTAACTGTTCTAATTTTGTCTAAAGAGAGAAAAACAAAATTATAATATAATGTGGACTTAACTCTTCAGCCACAAATTGAATTTATTCATTCTGTTCCCTCAAGTCCTCTTGACTTTTTTCTTTTACCCTCTCATCTTGTTGTATAGCTTTGAAACAGAGAGAAGAAAACTCGATGGTAGATAAACATTCTCAATACATAATCTATTTGCTCCTCAGTGATCTCCAGAGACCACCAATCAACGTGGAACCCGTGTCTTGACAACTGCTAAGAGGGAGGAAGGCATCAGAGGTGGCTCCAGGAGGACACGGGCTGCGGGGGCAGCATTCTTTTGAGCTGCGCCCTGCACGGTGGGTGTAGACCCCAACCACTATGGCAACTCTGCCTCCAGGTCCTCCCCTCCACCCAGTGGGCTGGAATCAGGCGGCAATGTATCAACACAACAATACACATCTCCCTCCAACAGAGGCAGAAATTCAAGTCATACCTTTGTAACTTCCATGGCAACTCCTTCAGGTAAGTTTCGCTGAATATATTCCAAGTAGACATCTGCTGTACTCCCAGTGAGATGTTCTAACTAAAATTTCAAACGTGAAATTGATTCATGCTATGCTGGTTTTGAGGGGTTTTTTTTTTTTATTTTCTGGTAAAAGCAGTAGAGCCTTTTCTTCATCTGTGAAATCTTACAGAATCCCAATTTAAAAGGAAAAAAGTGCAGATCCTCTGGTTGAACTGAATGAGGGGAGCACAGTCGCAATGTCCCCTTTCCTCCTAAATGCCTTAAAGCCAGGGCTTCATGGAACCCAGATGGCAAGCATGGTATCAAAGCAATGTAAGAGTTTCACAAAACAACTCAAAACAAAAGGAAACAAGACTAAATTATAAAATAGAGTTAGTATAAGATTTTGTATGCTCCATGGCAAGGTGGATAAAATTTTGGATTTTTTTTTTTTTTTTTTTTTTTCAGTACGCGGGCCTCTCACTGTTGTGGCCTCTCCCATTGCGGAGCACAGGCTCCGGATGCGCAGGCCCGGCGGCCACGGCTCACAAGCCCAGCCACTCTGCGGCATGTGGGATCTTCCCAGACCGGGGCACGAACCCACGTCCCCTGCATCGGCAGGCGGACTCTCAACCACTGTGCCACCAAGGAAGCCCAAGGATTTTTCTTTTTCGTTTAAGGGTAGGACTATGTCTTAATATCTGTACTCTCAATGCCTACTACAGAGCTTCTCATATAAAACATGCACAAGCATTTTTTTAGTAACGCTTACCAATCATTTACTATGAGATGAAATATTCTAAGTGCTTTAGATAAGTATCTCCTTTAATCCTCACACTAACTGTATGAGATTGGTACTGTTATTATTTCCAACTTAAAGATGAAGGACTTGAGGCACAGGTCACACATGCCAGTACTTGGACCTGGCTGTCCAACTCCAAAGCCCATGCTTTCCCTTAACCACAAGACTGTGCTGACTTGGGTGGTTGAACAAATGAATGATAATCGACGAATGAAAAACCTTAATGCTGCCCATCATGGACATGGAGAATTCAGTGAGCATGTGAGAAGAATTATTAGAGCTGTGTGAAAACGTAGCTAGAAGTTATGAAATATAAGCAAAATTATTCTAATGCTAGCTTACTCTATAAAAATTAGTCAACATACTGTGCACTACTGAGTTAAAGTATGAACTACTCTGAAGGATGGCTTTACTTGAGTTTGATTTTCCTATCATGCTGCTTCTATAAACACAGAAAAACACTTACCTTCTCTACCACTATCCGGCATGCACTGCCTGAAAGGAAGTCTACTGGGTAAGGTTAAAGGAAAGTTATGATGTGCTAATGTGAAATTTGGGGCATTTCAAAAAAATGCCTGAATGTCTGAAATAAACTCACCTCTAAACATCTGTAAAGTGTTCTCATTTCATACTGAACCCTGTGCTTCTTGAAAATATGCACTGATTTGAGAAGAGTAAATCGCTCTATTTTCCTTGGAGGTTCATGTCTGGAAAATTAATGGGCGAAGCAACATACTTAAGCTAAGTGATGTTAAAACCTGAGTCACTGATATCAAAGCAAGATTCCACAATTTTGCAGGTCAGGCTCACACCCAATTATAGGCGTTAACTACCATTTTACAGGCTTCCATTTGTCAAGACTGTCATCTCTAACAACTGCTGTCATGAAGCTCCGGCTAAAATAAACCTGCAGACAGCAATAGGAACATTTGCCATCGACCCAAAAACAAGCCTTGGCATGCACGTGCACACACACATGCCTCTGGCTTTCACACCCTTGAGCTCTCGCAGTGACTAAACATATGAACTGTGAGGAGCAGCACCGTATGTTGGACATGGTTGTAATGTCTGCTGTGTATTAGATACAGTGAAAAGCACAAAACCATGGTCTGTTATGGGAAATGTGTGAGTTCTTTCAGTTTTGCTAGAAGGCAAGACTGGCAAAGCTCCATATGGGCCTCGTTCAACATCAGAAAGAGCAGGTGACAAAACATAGGAGGTGCTTATACTTGACCTTGCGGTGACTTGAAGGCCATACGAAGCTCGCCTTCCTCATGCATGAAAGTACTGGGTGAATGGTGTTTCTTAAGGCAGTCTTGAAACAATGAATATAATAGCAAAGATACCAAATCCAAGAGGCCTGAAAGAATTGCTTGTTCATCTAATCCACCTCCCTGCCCCATGGAGATCCCAGACACGAGGGCTTCTTGGGCCTCCTAAGTCTATGCAATTTCTAGAGAAAGGATTCCTTCATTTCCTTTGTTCACTCATTCTAGTATTTACAAATTCTGGTAGACAGGAAAGGAGGATCCTGCTTAGAATAATATAACAAACCTAATCTCTCCCCATCATGAGTTTTTATCCCATTTTAAGAGCTCAGACCTAGCTGGGACTGGCAGTGTTTTCCTGACTGATTGTGTTATAGCAGCTAACAGGTCAGATTAAGAAAGATCATACTTACACATTAACAGAGATACCAAGTTCTTTAGCAGCAAGCACTGCAAAATGTTCATAACTGTCCAATACAGCCTTATCATGGCCTTTTACTAAAACCGATAGGCGCTTATATAACGTGTCTGGTTCATCAGAAACGGTTATCTGTAATTTTAAAATAAAAAAAGCTTCAGTCATGATTCCTCTAATATTTACAACTGGAAAATTTAACATATTACCCTCACCTGAACTTCAGAGTTTACTAATAAGTGGGGAGAAAAATGCTGAGTAACATCTTAACACAGCTTAAATATCTAGATACAACCACATTCAGACGCCACAATGACCCTTAAGAATCAGTTAAAATACAGTTTGAATCAAAAGGATTTTCAAGCAACCTACAAAACCACCAACAGAACCTTCGAGCTTAATAGTTATTAAACCCCAAATATACAACAGGAAAGGATTTGGGGTTCTGTTAATAAAAGTAGCTTGGTCAGAAGACCTGGATTGAGAATTAAACTCTGCCACTTAAAGCTGAATAACAACGGCAAGTAATATAATCTCACTGAACTTTATAGTTTTCTCACGTATAAATAGGACAATACTTGTGCTACAGCTCATGGCATTTCTGTTGGGAACAAATAAGAGAGCATGGATTTAAGTGCTTGTAAGTTATGAAACATTGTTAAACAAAGGAGAGCTATTTCTATTCATATTCTTTTTATTAGGTTTGTCCATGTTTATTTTGCCTGCTCTAATAGAAAAATTACTCATTTCTAACTAAAATGTCATGACACTGACTGTACAAATAACTTCTACCTCTTCCACCCTAATACTTAAAGATCTTAGAAATGATGGGTTTGACATTTCTGACTTTCTTCCAAGAGGTGAATTACCTTCACTGCATTCATCCATCAAACCAGTAATTTATATTACTAATCCAATGTTTCAGGGTTAAATTACTTTGCCCTTGAAAGGAGATCTACTTACTAACCAGGAAGCTAGACACTCACTCTCAATTACCCCAAATAGGGTTGTTGGAAGAAGAGAAACACTGATATCCTATCTCTTAAGTTGAGGGACAAGAGAAGGGGGAATATAGCCCTAAAATGTATAATGACTGGTCTCTACAAGGTTTTCAAGATAATTCTGAATCTGTTACAAATATTAAAAATCAAAAGATTTTACACAAATATTTGAATTTCATTTAGTTTGGAAAATTCAGACAATCTGACATCACTAGGTCTAATTTCCCACATGGCAACAACTGGCTACAGTAAGTAGCAGCTGTCTTGCTTATCAAGGGTACAGCCTGCCACTGTGCCCACCCTGTTACCGTTCCTTACAGGCCTGGCCTATGCAGGCATCTGAGCTGGAGACCGGGGTTTATATATGCTATGAAGTGAAAACACTGAACCAGCAGGCCATTAGGTATAACACAATTCCATTTTGGTGCTCATGGTGTGCACAGATGATTATATACAGACAAAGGTCTAGAAGCATACGTACCAAACCGTTAAAGGGGATTATTTTTGAGGAGTGGGGCTGGAAGCATTTGGAATTTAAAAAACTACAAATTATAGTTTGTAATTTTAGGATTTAAAAAAACTACAAATAATACAAAAACTGGGTTGATGAAATCATGGCTTTCACTTAAAGGAAACAAGGCTACACAGCTGCTCCTGGATTTTCTCTACTTGTGATAATGCTCTCTCTCACAATAAAGCACTGTTCACTGTTCGATAAGGACTTGAAGCCTACCAAAAAAAAAAAAAAAAATCCATAATGTAATCCCAAGTATCCAGCATCATTAATTATGACAACTCTGTACACTATGCTGAGCTAAAAGCAAAAGACTACTCATTCCCACAGTTATTTGGGGTAAATACTTTCTTCGGTTAGCTCTTACCTTAACAGCCTGAAAGCGACCATGAGCACTCAGGGACATCAGTGAATACTTTCCTCAGGTGCACTGTGCACCTGCCGGTATTCCAGAACAAATTTTTTTATGCATAAAGTGTTTGGGAAACAGCCCCAAATGAAATAATGAGGAAAATTTATTGCTAATGTAGTTTCTTATGCCAAGAAATAGGGAATGCATACCGTAGGCTTTGTCAAATCCTTGGGAACATCAACGTGTAGGTTTGAAAATTGTACCCACTTCATATTGGTGCTGCTATGTGCGGAAACAAAGAGAAACCTAAGTAAAACAGCACAAGTGCCCATTTTCTTATTCAGTTTAGCACATCCAATTGTATACTTACAGAAGAAGGCCACCATTTTTGGCTGTACTGCTCCTGGAACTGCATACAGGAAAATTCCTCGAACCCTTAAGAAGAGGAAGATGTGTGTTAGAATTAAAATCAATTCCCAAACCATTCATAGTTTCCATTAAAACCCAAAAGATGCAGGATGCTTCAAATAACAGGCTATCTCATTACTTTAGATGAAGATATTGGGGTAACTAAATTGCCAAATTAGATTTCATTTTAAAAAAAGAGGACAGTGGTAGAGTTGATAATCAAAAAGGACTCTCAAAATACTAGAGACTATATTTTTTAAAGCTCAGGAGCAAGAACTTATTTATTTATTTATTTATTTTTGGCTGTGTTGGGTCTTCATTGCTGCGTGTGGGCTTTCTCTATTTGCGGCGAGCGGGGGCTACTCTTTGTTGTGGTGCGCGGGCTTCTCATTGTGGTGGCTCCTCTTGTTGCGGAGCACGGGCTCTAGGCACACGTGCTCAGTAGTTGTGGCTCGCGGGCTCTAGAGCGCAGGCTCAGTAGTTGTGGCACATGGGCTTAGTTGCTCCATGGCATGTGGGATCTTCCCAGTCCAGGGCTCGAATTCGTGTCCCCTGCACTGGCAGGCAGATTCTTAACCACTGCAGCACCAAGGAAGACCAGGAACAAGAACTTTTTAAAAAAAACAATTCTCACATTAACAGCTATGAATTAAATATGCAGACATCAAGGAAGAAAACATGTGACTTCATTTTCCCATTTTTTTAACAGATTAAATATATTTCAACATAATACTTCTTTTACTTAAATATTTTCGAGCATTAAAAAAAAGCATCTTTATAATTTAATTTAGGGAACTGGAATAAGAATTCTAAAGTACCCTTCTTTGAAGCTTTCATACACCTTTTCCAGCATATTTATTTCTTGCTTTGGCTGAGACAACTAGCTTATAAACATCTAATTTTATAAGTAAGTTGAAATACACATTGGAATTTACACCCATCTTATATACCACTACTGTGCCTCATACTGCAACAATACAGCATTTCCAAATCCTTATTGTTAGCTTCCCCTGGTGGAACATAATTTCTAGTTGTAGGAAACCTATGGTATTGTATGTAATACACATTTGCCACCCGTTTTTTTCTTAAGTTTTCCCAAGATTTAAAAGTGTAACCTGAGAAACTGGAAGCTCAATAGGATCCTGAAAAATACGTTAAAGATGAGAATAACAGTTTAGTACAAATGAAACTTAATTAGAACAGAGGGTCACCTATGTTAAAAAAAAAAAAAACCCTATTCTTAGCTAATTATCTTTCTTCCACTCTTCACCCAAGATGGATGCAAATCAAAACTTTCACAGTCTCTCTTGGATCAAGGGAGAAAAGCAAAAAGAAGAAAGGAAATCAAGCACAATACAAGGTAGTAAGAGGTACATGCCATTTTCCACACATAATCACAGAGAAAATTCCCTCCCCACACTTATACCCCTAAGCCCACAATCCAGTTGTGTAGAAGGTCCACAGGTCTAAGGAATATGACACTTCCCAGGCATCTTCCCCCAGTATAAACCCCCTGCTTTTAAAAAGTTGGAGCCTAAAGTGCTGTTACACCCACAAACTAACCTTAAGAAATTCTTAAGCTTTCCTTCCTTTTTTTCCTTTCTTTCTTTTTTTTTTTTTGAGGAGGTGGAGCCTGTTCTGGGTAAATGCGTCTTAAAATAGTTCAAAATTTCAACCTCTAACACCGCCTGATTTAATAACGGTGGTTCTCAAAGTGTGGTCTAAGGACTTCTGAGGGGCTCCTGAGACACCTTCAGAAGGGGCCCGGGAGACTAAACTTCTTTTCACAATAACAGTAAGATGTAATTTGCAACTTTCCCACTCTATTCTCTCACCAGTGTACAGTGAAGTTTTCCAGAGGCTACAGGACGTGTGATATAGCAACAGATTGCAAAAGTAGCTATGAGAGCCAAGCTGTCTTCTATTAAGCCAGACATTAAAGAGATTTGCAAAAACGTAAAACATTGCTACACTTCTCTCTCAATTTGTTTGGGAAAATATAGTTGTTTTCCATAAAAACGTTAATTATGTTAACATGCAATGAGTTTATTAGTGTTATTTTTAAATGAACAAGCATTTTTAAGATTCTCGGTTGTATTTTCTAATAAGCTAAAACCCACAAAAACCAAAGCTCTTCGGAGTCCTCAACCATTTTTAGAGTGTAAAGAAAGGGGTGCTGAGGCCAAATAACTTAAGAACCGCCGCTTAAATTTTTGCTTTTTGTCCAAAGAACCGAGCAGAGGATATCTAACCCACTCCTCTAGAGGATATCTAACCCACTCCTCTGACTTCAGCGAGTCTCATCTAAATCTCAGAAACCCGGGTCTCCGGAAGGTATCTCTATCTGGTTCCGTGGGAAGCGTCTAAGATCTCGTGCCACCTAATTTTCGCGCGGTGAACCTTCTTGATTGACTTCTCTGAACCTCAGTTTATTTCGCAAACGTGAAAGGCAGGGTCTGGAACATTCGCTGTTCAATATCCTTTCCAGCCCTGACAGTCTACGATTTTTCTAGTTCCTGTCTTTGCCCTGACTCATTAACTTATGTTTTATTCTATGAGAAAATTCGAGATAAAATCAGCCCTTTTCTCGCCACCTTCCTGCAAACAACGGGCCGTGCGGAATAAATATCGCGGAAAGCTCCAGATGTTAAGAATGACAAGTGGCAGCCAGACGTAATGGTAACTGTCCTTGTTGGGCCGCGTAGTCCCCCCAGCACACCCCATACCTGCCAGAGACGCCGTCCGAGGGGCCCAAACGCCGCTCTCGCCGCCATCTTGCCGTTCCCGCTTCCCCTGATCGCTTCCGGGGTCACAGAGGGGTCCTCTGACCATAGAGTTCAGCAAAAGGAGAGAGTGTATCTTTGTGTTCCGGCACCGGAACAACCATAGAGACGCGATTCCACGCTCTCCGAGGGTGGAACTGTGAATGTAGCCGGCTTCCTTCCGGTGGCAATCTGACCCGTACGCCGTCCTGTGATAGGTTTAGCTCCTACCGAGTTCTGTCAGCGCTTTCTTTTTCAAATCGTGTTTGTCCTTTGCGGTTCCTGTTTTGTTAAATGCAAACACAACAAACACATGGTTGGAAAAAATATGAGTAATATATTGACACTGTTTATCTCTGAGTAGTGGATGAATGGTTGATTTTTTTTTCCTATTATAACGGAGCAAAGGGCTTGTGTGCCTGTGGCTCGCAGAAAGCCAAACTGACAGTGGGAGTTCGTAGCCGAGTAAGGATTTATTACAAGGCGCCAAGCAAGGGAGTAGGAGACAAGCCTCAGATCCACACCAACTTGGTATTTGAGTTAGGGGTTTTTTGTTTGTTTTTTATAGGAGAAGATCAAAGAGACTGGGATTAATCACCTTGTGACATTTCTGAATTGTAGTTTTGGGAGTCACAGTGTCTGGTTTACGATTCCCTGGCCAGGTGGTCCATGACTCGGGATCTGTTACCTCATCTTGCCCTGGAGAAACAACCTGAGTTTGTACTTTAATGGTGATAGCTATAACAACAATAGCCTTGGCAGGCTGCCCAGTGTCCTTTTCGGAATCAGGCTCCCTCTGTCAATTGTGACATTCAGAGTTGGCTGGTCTCTCTTAGCCTATATATATATATAGTTATATATAGTTATATATATATATATAGTTATATAGCTATATATATATAGCCTATATAGTTTTCCTATGTCTCTCCAACTCTGTTGCTGCTTTTGAAGCATCAGTCTCTCCTCTGGGATGGCTCCTCAGCCTGCCTCTGCCCCCTTGAGCAGCCTTATCTGGGTGAGGGTTCTGCAGCTGCCAGTGATGGTGACCTTACAGCTTGCAAACAACTTTTCCCTATGTCACCTAATCTGATCCTCACAACAAGATGTGCATCTTGCCCTAATTTAATAGGTGAGGAAACTGAGGCTGAGATGAAATGACTCATTCAAAGTCATATGGGTGAGTTAGTTATAGTTGAACCAATAACCATCTTCAAAATCCTAGTTCAGTGCCTTTTCCACCCCTGCAGCACCCCTGGTGCTGACTTTGTAACAAGGTCCAGTTCTACTAAGTAGAACTCTTAGTAGTCTCTTTTGGATGTGAGGCATAGAGGTCCCCATTTCCCCACGCTCCTGCAAGAAAAGGAGTTTATTTTTTATTTTTAAAGACATGTACGGCCCGAACTGCTCCTGCAATTGGAAAAGTGGGCTCAAAGCAGCCTTAGGGACTGGATGCCCTCTCCACCCCTAAGGCCAAACATGGTCTCTTTATTAATGGGCTTTCTCTGCTTACAAATAGTTGGTGCTCCCTCAGAATTCTGCTTGCTGCCTTTGGCTCACCAAGTTTCTCCATTCATACTCTCAAATGTGGGAATTGGATTTGGTCCCCTCATTTTCCAGGGCTAAATCATGTCATGTGTCATCAAATGGACTATGGGCCTAATAGCTTGGGGTCAGGTGCTGGCCCTGGTCCAATTAGCTGGGGGTAAGGTGGGAGTCATTGTGAGGGGCCAACTCGGGTTTTGCCAACAGTGGAGCTGTGGACAGAACCCTTTGGTATGGTGTGTGGGCATGGACAGTGTGGAGGTTTTTTGACATGTAAAAGTTCTTAGTTTATTAGCGTGGACAGTGTTCTAAAGCTTGGCCAGTCCATTATGGGTCTTTTCCCTACAACCTAAGCCTTCAAACCTCTGAACTAGTGTAAATGAGCAGGAGATCAAGTTGATGCAAGTCCACCTTGCTTTATATCCAGGAAAAATAAAAGTGTGTGCATCAAACATTTCTAAGTTATATCATACTTTGATTGCACTGGTTTTTCTGTTTTAAAAGACAGATCTTCTCACTTGATTGTGATGGTTTCATGGTTATAACTTATCTCCAAACTCATCAAGTTGTATACAATAAATATGTATAGCTTTTTATGTGTCAATCATACCTTAATAAAGTGGTTGGGAAAAAAAAAAAGAAATAGCAAGACTGGCAAAGATAAAATTACATAAGGAGAGGAAGTTAGGAAGTAATGACCCCAGACAGCCCAAAGAGAGATCTGTGTTGTATGTTAAGGATATGTGTGCTGGAATGCAAATCAAACATGTATGGCTTCTTGGAAGCATGTATGGCTGCTTGGCCTTTACGACTCAAACAGAAACATTAAACACTTCCCTTGTGGGGGTTGTGGGAGGAGGACAGCTCTTTTCAAAAGATTCTCTCATATAAAGAAATAATCAGCCCTTTGGCTCTTTTATACAGGGATATCTGAGACCCAAAGATCACTATGGTTCACTTAGGAATATATTATTCAATTTCTTAACATGCCTTCCTAATTATGCTTTGTTTATACCAACATTAAAACTCAGCCTCAGTCCTCAGCTGAGGAAGGTAGACTGGGAGTCTGTGGAATTCAGAATTGACTTTAGGTAAAGTCAAGAGGTTTTATTTACACACACACACACACACACACACACACACACACGGATAAGCATACCTGGAAGATTAGAGAGATAATTAACAAATAGTTGCTGAGCACCTGTTATAAATTGCTGTGAATATGTGGGTGATGGTGAGATGGTTCAGTAATAATAATAAAGCATGACCTTTGCTCTTCCCAGTGATGGAACTGGATCTGTTCCCAGGCCCCTATATGTTTTTTCTAAGTATTAAATTCCTTGGCAGGCAGGCAGGAATGATGTCACAGTCATCTTTAGCTACTCAACTGCCCCGTGTATAATACAGCGTGGAATAGTGCCTGGTACATGAGTAATGAATGAGACTAAAACAGTAGGAAAAAGTCTTCAGATTGGACACCTGAGCCCCTGGAAGTAGAATTTAAATTTCCAACACTAGCTAAATGCAGTGTTTGTAAAGGAAGAGCTATTTTCTTTGGCACATGACTAACATTGCCCAAATTAAAAGTATAAAACCCCAAAAGAACGTAGACGATCAAGGTCTTGAACAGGTATGCCCTACTTAAATCAAATTCTGTATGAAATCCAGAATTTCAGATTTTTCCTGAACTTTGCTGTTGACCATTAAAAAGTAAACACACTGGGCTTCCCTGGTGGCGCAGTGGTTGAGAATCTGCCTGCCAATGCAGGGGACACGGGTTCGAGCCCTGGTCTGGGAAGATCCCACATTCTGCGGAGCAACTGGGCCCGTGAGCCACAACTACTGAGCCTGCGCGTCTGGAGCCTGTGCTCCGCAACAAGAGAGGCCGCGATAGTGAGAGGCCCGCGCACCGCGATGAAGAGTGGCTCCCACTTGCCACAACTAGAGAAAGCTCTCGCACAGAAACGAAGACCCAACACAGCCAAAAAAAAAAAAAAAAAAATATATATATATATATATATATACATAAATAAAAAAGTAAACACACTTTGTAGAATTTGTAAATCCAGATTAGCAATGCCTATAAACCAGGGTGGACTGGATTTTGTTGGTGGTTCCCTGTGAGATAACCCTTGTGTAATACTGGACTCCCCCAAACTGCATTGTGAATAGTACGGGTTAGAGGCCATCAACCCCTCAAGTGGCTCATCCAACAGCTTGAGAAGCAGAAATATTCATCTTGGCCTCCAGGGTAGGGGTGGGGGCATTTATATGAGCATCAAATCTGATCAGCATGGGCTTCCCTGGTGGCGCAGTGGTTAAGAATCTGCCTGCCAATTCAGGGAACACAGGTTCGAGCCCTGGATTGGGAAGATCCCAAATGCCACGGAGCAACTAAGCCTGTGTGCCACAACTACTGAGCCTGCGCTCTAGAGCTTGTGTGCCACGACTACTGAAGTCCGCGTGCCACAACTACTGAAGCCCGTGCACCTAGAGCCTGTGCTCTGCAACAAGAGAAGCCGCCGCAATGAGAAACCCGTGCACCGCAACAAAGAGTAGCCCCCTCATCGCCACAACTGGAGAAAGCCCGCGCACAGCAATGAAGACCCAATGCAGCTAAAAATAAAAAAATAAAATAAATTTATATATATATATATATATATATATAAAAATCTAATCAGCAGCCCTCTAAACCGGTCTCCAGAAACTAACAGTAAATTAGCATTGAGAAGTCATTTCAGCAGCTAGAAAGAAGGAATGTTTAAGCCAAATGAAACTCAAAAAGATAACATTTTATTTTCAGAGCAGCTGATGCAATATTGAATCAGGTTTTCACAAATAAATATGACAGTGTCTACTTGGTTACATCTCCGTTTGATGAATGCCTATCTGTAAGAACTGTAATAAATTTCTGAGGAGGCTAATGACAGGAACCTTTTAAGTAAAATTCTCCTGGCTTGCTTTCTGAAAAAAAAGTATTGTGGCAATTAAAATAAAATGCTCATTGCTCAGGGGGAAAACCAACCTAGAATGCCCCAGTTGTTTTTAAGGAATGCACTTTTTGAGGACAAGTCTATAAAACATCTTTATTTATTTGTTACATATGATGTTTAAATATAACTTTGCTTTCAAGCTTCAAACTTTTTTTTTAAACCCCTGGGAAAATAAGACTTTTGGTTCGCCTTAACAAAAACTGACCTAGGAAGAAACACTTTTAGCAAAATGTATTATAAAATTCACTAGAAAATACTGTCCTCTTTTTGCCAAAATGTTACATAAAATCCTTATTAAAAATACACACGTTACAAAAGAAAAAAGTATGAATATGCTATACATAGTGCTTTTGATATGGACCAAGGGACCTGCATTCTGGGGAAAAATACAGTGAAGCACATTAGATATTATGATGTCAACTTAAAATAGTGCAAACCAGAATAAATTACATCCTAAAATGGGAAGGCATGCAAGTCATTTCCTACGAATAGCACACAATGAAGCCAGAACAGGAAGCAATCACAACCACTATTTAAAAATGTTTTCCTTTTTATTACATTAATTTTTTTCAAAAATACTTTTCTTTACAATAGAACTCCTAGAAAATATTTACAACCTTCCTCTAATAAAATAGAACAGCAGTTAAATATATTTGAAAATAAGATGGGTTTTTCCATAAAATATATCTTTTAACTTTTTATATACAAGCTTTCTCAAAGAGGTCTAAATTCACTAATGAAAAACTATCTGAGAGTAAACAGTAACTGTGCGGAAGACAAACCATTGGGAAGAAAAGTTCTTTAGGGCAGGGAGAGATGGGGGGTGAGGAGCTAAAACACAACACATACATGCAGGCAGAATCATTTTAGGAAAAAAATAAGTGCAATATTTTACTATGAAGTCAATTCTTTAAGTTGATATTGTGAAGAAAAATACTAATTCAGGAAAGTGAACTGTCTCATCAAGGCGGAGTTCTTTGGTTATTTCAAGTCAAAAATGCAAATGCTATACTGCATGGAAAATCAAAATTAAATTGTGCATTATATTTTTGCCTTGGCAACTCACTTTATTTTAATGTTTTAAACTGGAACAGCCGGGCAAATCTCCAAACAGAACGAGTACATTTGCTTTATAAACATTTTTCCGGGTGTTTGCTCCTTTGCTAGATAAGCTTTCATAGACCCAATAGCAGAACCATTCCAGAATCCCTCTCAGACCCACACAAGTGGAGGGAAGTAGTCACTGGGACAGATGGGATCAGCCATCTGTTGGAATGGTTCTGGAATAGTTCTGCCACAAAGCTGATGCCCTCCCCAGGCAGTTCTGAACTCAGAACATAGAATAATTTGTCAGAAATGGCAGCAAATGAAACACTTTTTTTTTTCCCCTAAAAAAAGATAAAGGAAATCTTCAAGACCTCTTTTTCTGAAAACCGAATGGTGGCAATGAAAAGAACCTTTGTATTGATCTTCTGTCCATGGCTTTCCTGAGATTCAGAGGACACTGCCTGCGTGGGGCTGCTGTGGGTCTTCAGTGTGTGCTAGAAGCTTTTGCTGAGACAACTTAAAGATGCTCCAGTCCTATCCTCATGCTTCCGCTGACATCCTCTTTAACATCAAACTATTACTGTGCCAGCAAAGTGCCCTGGCAGGATTGCCACACCTGCAGGAGTTGGGGCATCAGAAGCGTCAGCTCTGTGCTGGGGCCGCATCCCAGCCTGAAGGCGCGCGCACTCACTTGCCCTGACGGAGGCCATGGAGGAGTCTGACTCAGCTCAAAAGCCTGAGCTCGATGCCATTTTTGAAGGATTACAGGTTTATTACCTTCAAGTACAAACAGCAACCCTGCTGGCAGGGACAGGAGGAGACAGAGCAGGGGTATGTAGCTTGGAGAATTCTAGAAGGGCTTTGGTAAATGACTTTAATTAATACATTCATCATTTGAATGCAAACACTGTAGCTGAAGTGGTATCTGAAACCATTTTTGTTGGCCTTTAATGCTATTTCCCTTGTATTTGCCATCAGATTTGTTAGACAACCCTTTTCCTCAGAGTTAGCGTCAAGGTAAACTTCGGTCCAGCACAGGCGAATGACAGCAGAATCCTAGTGAATGAGGTTTTTCAGTACTTCCAAGTGGCACAGAGTAATTTCAGAACTCCACTGACCATTAACAGTGTGGCAAAAAAGAATCAGCTCTTCTGATCTAGTTTTTGGGCCTCCTGGCATTCCAGGGACTTTAATCTGCGCTCCTCCACCATCCTCCCTGAAAACGCCCAGGCAACTTAATAGTTGGGGTTATTTTCCTCCAGACGGATTTCCAGTCGGCTCAGGCCAACGGGAAAAGAAGCATGTGAAATTTAGAAGATCTGAGTTCTTGGAAATCCAAGGGATCCTCCTAACCCATGAATTGGAGTCAACCGGTCTTCACGGAACTGGGAAGAGGACGCACTTGCTCCATGAATCACCTTCTTAGTAAATCACAGCCAGGGAGGAAAAGCCTGAAATGACACAGCACTCAGTTTTCAGAAACAGGCTGAGTGACAGGCAGGGCAGGGAGAAAAATGACTTTCACATTTGGTCAACTCTTCAAATGACGTGTGTGCTAGAAGAAAGCTGTTGAACACAGGGCTGCCTTTGCTCACTGGAAAGCTACTTCCTAGCATGGTCTCCCAGCAAAGACGCCAAGTTCACTGCAAACTGCGGAATGAGGTCAGCACAAAAATGACTCTTGGTGGGAAAGGATGGCCCAAGACTCCAGCACAAAGAAAGTAGCCTGCTTTACACACACACACACACACACACACACACACACACACACACACGCACACACACACACGCACACAGACTCTCTCATTCACTCACTCATGCAAGCTTTGGGATAAAAGGCAACCAGAATGGTTGGCATCTGAAAGCAAAAGAACATGAACGTCAGGTTCATTCCCAACCAGGAATGAGTTCATGGGAATGTAGCCCAGATGAAACACATCTTAAAGTAGGATTGTGCCAATTATTTATTCCCCCCCAACCTCCCACAAAACAATTGTTTTTAAATAAAAGGAAAAAAACCCCGATTGTTTTTCTAAACCTGAAAAAAACGACCACTTTTTAAACAGGTAGTTTAAAATGGTTACAAAACAAGCAGACAGTCCAGCTTTCCTGATGAATGAGGATGGAGACTGTGGGTTTTCGCTGTCTCCAAGCGACACACAGGACTTTAGAGTTCCGTGTCACCCTGAAGCAAAACTGAATCTTGATCATCCAAGAGGAGACCGGTGTCCACGACCTCGGCCTCTTCCATGACGCCTCCTAACTGCTGGACGACGTCATCGTCGAGGATGTCCACGTCCTTCATGGGTTTGATCAGACTCAGCTGGTCCAGGGGCAGCAGCCCCGGCGGCCCCACCGGCCCCGTAGTCCTCTCAATCGTGGCTGCCATTTCAGCCGCAAAAGCCGCCTTCTGGGCTTTCTGCCTCTGTTGTTCCTCCTGCTGCCTGTGAGTTTTCATGTGTGCATTTCGGCTTTTGATCTTGAAGAAGACTCTATCAAAATGAAGAAAAAGAAGCATGTGAAATTTAGAAGATCTGAGTTCTTGGAAATCCAAGGGATCCTATAGGGAATAGCAGGTGCACGGTCTGCTGTCTGGTTTGGGGTGGCTCTGACAGAGTTCCCATCTCCTTAGCTCCCAAGACCTCCTCCCCTGGTGACCTGTTACCTCTCTTCTCTCCAAGCGTTCCAAGGAAAGGGGACGGGGACAGGAACACATTTACGGTGCGTTGGGCTTTCTCTCTGTGACAACGGAGGATGAATCCTCAAAGTTCTCCTGTCCATCTGTGGCCTGGGGCACAAGCGTTTCTTTCCTCCTTATCTTCCCCGTTTCTCTCTCCATCACTGACCAAGCCCTCTCGACCAACCTGAGAATCCCCAAATCAGGCTGCCGAGCTCTGTTGGTTCCCACTATAAAACAACCCATCCTTTGCCTCTGGCCTCCCGTCCCTGTCATTCCCGTCAAAATTCTAGAGGGTCTGCCTGCACACACGTACAGCTCCTCTTTCCTCCACACTCTCCAACGGGACTGTTGTCCCCTTCCACTTCAGTCCAAGTGCTTGAGATCGCTAGTGACTGTGTGGCCAAATCCAACAGCCCCTCTTCTGTCTTCATCGTACTGGACTTCTGAGCTGCACTGACCATTCCTCTTTGCCCAAGATCCCATCTTGTTTTGGCCATCATATATCATGGTTCCCTCCTGTTCGCTTTAGAATGAAATAGTGGTTCTCAGTTAGGGGGGATTCTGCCTCCACAGGGAATATCTGGCAACGTCTGGAGACATTTTTGATGGTCACAGCTGGGTGGTGGTAGTGGTACTTCTGGCATCGAGTGGGTAGATGCCAGGGACGTTGCTGAACATCCTACAATACAGAGGGCAGGCCCTCTTCCCCAAATAAAGAATCATCAGATCCAAAATATCAGTGCCAAGGCTGAGAAATCCTGGGAAAAGGGGTCTGCCAACTATGGTCAGTGGGCCAAATCCTGCCCACTGCCTGCTTTTGTATATAAAGTTTTACCAGAACGCAGCCATGTTTATTTGTTTATGTATCGGCCATGGCTGTTTCTGCACTAACATGGCACAGCTGTGTAGTTGTGACAGAGACAGAATGACCTGCAAAGCCTAAAATATTTTTTTTTTTAAAGTTGAGAATTATGGTTTTTTGTTGTTGTTGTTGTTGTTGTTTTGGCTGCCTTGGGTCTTCGTTGCTGCACGTGGGCTTTCTCTGGTTGCGGTGAGCAGGGCCTACTCTTCGATGCGGTGCGTGGGCTTCTCATTGCAATGGTTTCTCTTGCTGTGGCTCACGGGCTCTAGAGCGCAGGCTCAGTAGCTGTGGCGCACGGGCTTAGTTGCTCTGCGGCGTGTGGGATCTTCCCGGAACAGGGATCGAACCTGTGTCCCCTGCATTGGCAGGCAGATTCTTAACCACTGTGCCGCCAGGGAAACCCAGCCTAAAATATTTCTATCTGGACCTTTTTCAGAGCAAGTTTGTCCAGATGTGAGACGGCCTGTTTTTAGAGAGGGAGGGTGGCATAAATATTTATTCCTGAGCTCATAAAGGGAAAGAAAAAAAACCTGATTTCTAAGACCCGTGTCTTAGAACAGAGTTGATGAATCACCACTGGACATACTGAAAACTGTCTAATGTAATGAACATAATTTCAGCAGCTAGAAAAAGGATTCTGCAAACATGTGCCTGACGTTATTCCTCGTCTGGAAAACCACAGAAAATATTTCTGTTTTCCATAAAAATCTTAACTGAAGTTATGGTAGAAAAAGGTCCCAAGCACCATAAAAACAAGGCAGGAAAAACATCTATTGGACGTCACCAAAAGACAACCAGAGCTTGAAATACTTATTTCTGGTTGTTAAAATGTCCTTTGTCTCCACCTAGTGGAATAAGGAGTTGTCGCCTGTTGGAGGGGAGCGAGTGGAGGGAAGATGCTGGTTCCTCTGAGAAGAAACGGGTGAGACGCCCCTTCCCTGCCTCTCCCACCCCAGGGCAAGTAGTGCGGGAGTCCGACTGAGGAGGTTTCACTATTTCAAGTTAAGTAAGCCTGATGATCAATCCAGGGGCTCACTTATTCCTTGCTGACATGAAGATGATATCATGCCCTGGCTCTGAAGGACATTAGAGCCCAGAGGAGGGGACCCATGCCTAAGTCTGTCTCCCCATCTCTGCAGGAAGAGAGTTGCTAGTTCCAACTCACTTTGGCAGGTGCCACTGACCTACGGCTAAGAGTACCTACCTCATCGGGCTTAAGATTAAATTAATCAATACACGTAAACATCCTTTAAAACAGTGCCAGGCAAATACCGAGTAACTGATAAATGACAGAATTATTAAGATGCCTGAAATACACCTGAACTATTCCATGAGGATGAATATTATAAACAGAGGTCCCAGTTGGCCTCATTCATACAACTAGTGATGTTCCCTTGGTAGAGTTTTAGCAGCTACCTCGTGGGCATCTCTCCAGGCAACACTGCATGTTTGAGACATTGAAGGTTACAGGAAGAGAAACTCGGCAAGGCTCCTAAAAGAAGTCACTTATGACAACCCTTCCTGGAGGCAGACTCACTGAGAAGTAAACCGGAATTCTATACTAGATGCTGTGGGAGGGAACTGTGTGCATCTCAACCATCAGTGATAAATAAATAAGCAAACAAAGCAAACCACTAGGCCAGAACACTGGTCAGAAACCCAGGCTCTGTATCTGAACACATAGGGGTTCAAATCTCAGTTCTGCTCTTACTGGGGGTATGACCTGGGGCAAGTAAATTTACCTAATGTTCAGTCCTTATTTGTAAAAACAAGGATAAAACAGTATCTGCACCACATGGAGTTTCTGTGTGGGGATTAAATGATCTCATGCACATGAAGTATGTACCAAAATTAAGTGCTTAGTAAACGTTATTTAATGCTGTTATTACCACCTATTGTCAGTTCCTCCTTTTCATTGTTTTAAATTACACTTAAAATGGCAGAGATGACAAATAGACTTTACCTCATGAGTCAACTCTGATCAATTGGTTGTGCCAGCTTGAAGCATTAGGATTTAAAGAATTTGAAAGGATTTGAGTCTTATCTTAATGTGGTAGCAAAAAGTATAGCAATTGATTAGTGATGTCTGCCCTGGGTGCAGGAATGAGCAGTATTGGTAGGAAAGCCATCTCTGCCACAGAGAGTTACTGATAAGATGTTTTAGAGCCATTCTCAAATCACTCGGCAGGGATGCAAAGAGAGCAGTCAGTACTAGTGAATATGGTTTGGGTGTGAAGGGAAGAGGTGGGAATCAGAGTCCCATCCATCATTTCTGGAAAAGAGTGAAGTTCTGTCACTAGAGACTTGCTCTCTGATGATGTCCATCCTTATTAGGCTTTAGGACATCAGAATGACCGTATTCTGAGTCAGAGACAAGGTCCACTCACCATGAGGCACCATGTAGACCCCAAGGATTATATGAGGAAAACCTGGAGAGTCTGGGTTCTTTTTCCACCTGGAGACACCTAAGACCACCTTGGCCCAGCCCCTACAGAGGCATTATTCATCACACACTTAGATTCAGTCCCTGGCCCAATTCTACCTACTTGCCACACTCCTTGCAGGGGAAGATGGTGGTGGGGTCTGTCTCGCCGCTGGTGGTGCTGTGAGAGGGTGAGCTCTTCACTGAGCAGTACCCGCTCTGGGCACTGCCAGCCTTCTGCTTTCCAGAGGGAACAGCACCCCGAGCTTTGGTCACCTGGTTGGTGCCACCGTGGATGCGGGCATGGCCATTCAGTGCCTGTCGGGAGCTGAACACCTGGGGAAGAAAGGGAGTGACATGACATCTACAGTCCTGAAAAGGAAATTAGGGTTATTAGTTACTCACTGGTAGAACATGTGATACTCGAAACAGTGTCTAATGACAAGGCATAGGGGTCTTACATAAGCAAACTCTGGGCAAATGCCACAGAAAGTAGAGATTGAATACTACAACCACAAGTGCTGTGCCAGTAAAAAACCCATCACTGTTATAACCAAAGACTAGGGCTCAATCCAGTGCCTCCGTCTCACGGGGAGGCCATTGGGCCATTTCCCCTCTGAACACCTTATGTTTTCCATCTGTAAAATGAGAGGGTTTGGACCAGCTTTCAAACTTTTTAACAGCCAGAAGCTACCTTCCACCTCTTTTTTCTTTTCTTTCTTTTCTCCTTTCCTTTCTTTACTTAAAAAAATCAGGTCTTATTCAAAAGCTCAAAGCAGAGGTACTCTGGCTGAAACAGACAGCCCCCCAAAATTGAATCTATTTGCTCAGCTCTATCTCCCCCCCTAGGAAGCCCTCGAACCCCAAGAGACACAGCTTGGAAGACACTGACTAGCTGCTCTGATATATTCTATATGTTATTTCTAAGCCCCAATCAGTAGCCCAGTGTTGAAGCAACGTTTCAGACCCCAACATTGTACTGTAGGATAAAAAAAAGGGGAACGACCTGCTCTTTTGAAGGTTGCCATAATACACGGTTTCCCAATCTCAGTATTACTGACATTTGGAACTGGATGATTCTTTGCTGTAGGGCTGTCCTGGGCATCACAGGATGTTCAGCAGCAACCCTGGCCTCTCTACCCACCAGATGCCAGGAGCACCTCCCTAGATGTGATAAAAATGTCTCCGGACGTTGCCAAATGTTCACGGGGAACAAAATCATTCCCGGCAGAGATCCACTGCTGTAAAGGGATGTAATCCACACCCCTGAATTCCAAGAGCCCTGACTTCCAGATTGCTAAATGCATCAGCTAATGAGAGTACCCACTGAACCGTCCAGCAACAGATGGTCACTCTGTGTTAAGTTCACGAGTTCTGTTTATAGCCTTGCAGGAAAAAAAAAATCTTTCGCTGATTTAGCAACCAAACCCTCCATGATTAGGCACCGAATAAAACCAACATGCTTCTTTTCCTGTTGTTTTTTAAAGTCACAAAAAAATATTCACCTTGCTGAGCATTTTTGATTGGGTAAAGTAAAAGATGATTTCCTGCTCAGGAAAGAATTTACTGTACACCCAAACTATGAATTGAGGAAGCATCCAATTTCTAAACAAATTCACCAAGGATACTGTCATTTAAAGTCACATCTTATAGCTAGTGGGAAGCAGCCACATAACGCAGGGAGATCAGCTTGGTGCTTTGTGACCACCTAGAGGGGTGGGATAGGGAGGGTGGGAGGGAGATGCAAGAGGGAGGAAATATGGGGATATATGTATATGTATAGCTGATTCACTTTGTTATAAAGCAGAAACTAACATAACATTGTAAAGCAATTATACTCCAATAAGGATGTGTAAAAAATAAAGTCACATCTTAATCATCCCCTAAGAGAAGTGCTGTATACAATATGGCAGTGATGGAGTGAAGCGTCCAGCTCATTAAACATCAAAGATAGAAACAAGCTAGCAATTTCTATGTTCTCTTCAAAGCTAATGCAAAATGTATGTATCATTTAAAAAAAGTTTTTCATTTTTTCTTAAATGTAAATCAAGTGAATTTCTGCTTTAGGATCTAAATATTTTAAAGACTGTTGCTTTCTTCATCTAAGTGACAGACTCAATAAGCAGCATTCAACGCACTCTGGAAAACAGTATTATCCTATATAACACACAAGCAAGGATAAGCACTAACTTGGGGAAAACAGGGCTTCATATGAAAGGAGCAACATTCTAATATTTTGCACAATACCTCTAGAGCTTGCCTGCACAGGTGTGCCCAGCTTTAAGCAACTTGATTTGCGAAAAGCTCAACAATTCAGATGAGTGGGGTACCAGGGGGACTGAGAGTCCAAAGTTAACAATTTAAAAAAATATCCATTAAAATACACAGGGAGCCTTAGAACAGGCCAGTACAGATTCTGTAAGGCCATCCTTTAGTGATCAAATGGTGAACTAGTTTTATTTTAGCTAAATGACGCTTCTAATGTACTTGAAAAGTACTAGGTTAGGTAATTACACAGACACCTTTTTAGCCTTTTTACGTGAATAATTTGCTTAGTAAATCTTGTTTGCTTCCCCCAAAGATAAACTTTAGCTAAATCTTTGTAGTTATGCCATAAAAGGACACTCCTTCTCTGTGGGCTCTCCCACTGCATTTAAATGCATGTCTCCAGGACATGACCTGTGTGACACAGCCCGGGAGGAGTGGGGAGGCACCAAGTAACTGAGGAGTGTTAAGTTCTGGAGGCCAAGGTCCATTGCAGAGCCTGAATCACATGCTCCCTGAGGGCAGGGACCGACCTGTGTCCTCCAAGCACGGTGCTTAACAGAGAACATACACTCCAGAAATATCTATGGGCTGAATGAATAAGTAAATGGATGAAAGAAAGAAAAGCATGGCCACACGGACTTCCCTCTGCCAAACTTTCACTGCTGAAAGTACACCTTTTGCAAAGTGCATCATCCCTCAAAGCCGGGCACAGCTGTATGTACGGCTCTCACGAGCCCCAGATCCCTGGAGGGCGCAAAGACACTTACAGCTCCACAGTTGGGCATTTCACAGATGAAGGAGCCTGAGGGCTGGCCCAGGGCTTGCAGGGGCGGCCCCTCTGCGGAAGCCAGGACCGGGCCTGGTGGTGGCTCTGGAGACTTGGGCAATTCACTCTCCTCTTCTCTTGTGGATTTCCTGTCTTCTTCTGGGTCTTCCTCCTCCTCCTGTACCTCTTCATCTTCTTCACTCGTCTGGTGTTAAGGCAATAAAAACAAAAGGGGGAAAATCCCCCAATGGCATTTTTAGTGATGAACAGAACTCAGGAGCTAGGAGAGGAGAGAGGGGCTGGATGCTGGGGCTGCATCGGCTTCTTTGTGCATAAGGAAGGGCTGGCAGAGGCCTCTGGGGAGGGATACGGTTTCTACAAGGTTGGTCATTGGACAC
This sequence comes from Kogia breviceps, assembly GCF_026419965.1. Classification (NCBI taxonomy): domain Eukaryota; kingdom Metazoa; phylum Chordata; class Mammalia; order Artiodactyla; family Physeteridae; genus Kogia; species Kogia breviceps. The sequence goes on from NC_081319.1 coordinate 75,499,851, forward strand.
TTGGAATTCTGAGGGCAAGGAAGTCCCCCCAGCCCACTCTGGGTCCCCTTATCACTTATCAAAAAATATCCTAAGGCAGAGGAGAGATTTCTGTAGGTAGAGTTTCTCCCCCTTGTTTGAGACCCGCAGACCTTGACACTGACTAAAACTCAGGCAGGATACCCCACTTGCAGCAGCTCTGCCTCCCCAGAGCAGTGAGGAGGGTTTTCAAGCAGTAATGACACTGTGGAGCCCCTCTGGACAGAGACTAAAGACCTATCAGGATTTGTTTTTAAAGGTCTTCTAACACACTTCCTTGCAAGATTCCCGAGATATTGATTTGACCTGTGGAAGGCACATGACCCATGGTATTCTGATGCACTTCTTCTTTGTTCTTGTCAGAAAATAGGATCAGAGACTGAACCACCGTGACTCTGAAAAGGAGCAGAAATGGAAGGGGATATTCCCTTTTATTTATCATGTGCTATTTTTTTTTTTTTTTTTTTGGTCTCTGATCATGAGCACTCTATGAAAAAGAAAAAGAAAAAGACTTCTATGAATAATTATCCTCTTTGTGACTGTGTCCCTTCCCTCTGCTTCAGAGCAGCAACGAGACGCAGAATGAAGCAGAAGGTCCTGACCTTCCTCAAGGTTAACAAGACAGTTAATGGAATAGCCTGGAGGAGGCACCTGGGCTGGATGGGGATGGGGGCCAGGGATCTAGGAGGCCCTTTCATTGAACTAACTACCTTACTCTGCAATCTCAGTCCTCCAGGGGTGGGGTGGGGGGAGGCTGTGTGTGTAAGGGATGCTTGCTCCTCCGGGCCTAGAAGGACTGAGGACCAGGGATGGGAATTCTATGTTACATCAACCTCATTTTAGCTTCTATTTTACAGCACTTTGCGGTGTACAAAGTGTGTCTGCTATGTCACTGAATAGGCTGTAAGCAGTCCTCCTATTTTACAGATGAAGAAACAAAAGGGATGTCCGGCTGCCTTCCACCCTGCTGGGTCATTTGTCTCTGCTGGGCTCTGCACACCCACTGCTTAAAGTATGTGGGCTGGGGTACTTCCCTGGTGGCGCAGTGGTTAAGAGTCTGCCTGCCAATGCAGGGGACACGGGTTCGATCCCTGGTCTGGGAAGATCCCACATGCTGCGGAGTCGCAAAGCCCGTGCGTCAAAACTACTGAGCCTGTGCTCTAGAGCCTGCAAGCCACAACTAGAGCCCGTGTGCCACAACTACTGAAGCCCCCGCGCCTAGAGCCCGTGCTCCGCAACGAGAGAAGCCACCGACATGAGGGGCCCGTGCACCATGGCGAGGGGTGGGCCCTGCTCTCCACAACTAGAGAAAGCCTGCGCAGCAACGAAGATCCCACGCAGCCAAAAAAATAAAAAAATAAATAAATAATGCACATGGGCTGCAGTTTGGTTTACCCCAGACAGCAATGTAACTCTGGGTAAGCCTATAATTCTTAGAAACTGGAAGCCAGAATTTCCAAGAAGAATAAAGATTTCTGAGAGTAGCAGTACCCTGGGATCCAGAAACCACCAGCTTTCTCTCTCCAGTTTGGATTGGGGATGGGAGACAAAGATAATCCCAGCAAATACGGGCATTTAGCACACTCCTCACTGTTTCGGTATTAACCTTATTTAATATGGTATATATGCATATTTGAGACCATGTATTAATAGGGTATACTTAAGAAATGGTCCCAGTTTCCAGGGGGTAAATTAGGATTAATCAGTAATGATTACATTTGCTGAAAGACTTCATCGAATACAGATGTAGGCTTAATACGTTTTACAGAGTGATTTATGATATAAGCTTACAGATCTCTTACTAGTATAGAATATACAGGTTGATATCACTTAAATGGCCTTATTCTCATATGAATCAACCACCTTCCAATCTCAGAGAATTTCAGGTAAAATCATGTTACGTCTAACTCCACGGGTTCGCTCCATTCCTTTACAGAACTGGAACTCTGTGGTCTCAGGTATCAGGTTATTAAGCAGACAGAGGCCTACAGCTCACCATTTAAAGTAAATTACATGGTAACTTTCAATGACAACGGCACTTATTTCGCAGCAGTTGTTATACAATTTTCAAGTTGTTATACAATTTTCTCACCATGCTATTGTTTGAAAGCTCTTAAAAGTTCCATAGAGCCATTAAATTACAGATTAAATTATACTGTCCTGTGACTATATATGTCTCATGAACGTAGACAGGTTTACTTCAAACAGCAATCTACGCATGTTCACAAAATGATTTATCAAGTGAAAGCGCTCACCAATGTGACTAGAGATGCAAAGACAGAGGACAAAACCCTAACATGTAGCACTCTGCAGCAACAAGTTGGCCATTTCATGATGTATCGTGAACGGAAACATCTGGTATTATTCCAAAATTGGCAGAAAAGTGGGCAAGTACAGAGCAGGGAGATGGTTATGTATTATACAAAGTGCTCAAAACCCTGAGTCCAAATAAGAGTTTCCTGAGGAGATTTTTATTTCTCAGGCCTGCAAATGGCATTTGTATTATGAGAAATTTATAAGTTAAAACACAAATGCTCAACAACCCAAATTTCTTCAACGACACAAATTTGAGTGTTACAGTCACTGATGAATGATGATGGCGATGACAACATACTGAAGGCCTGCTGTGAATCAGGGGCTACACACACACACACACACACACACACACACACACACACACACACACACACACTGCTAGTTCTCACAAAAACCCTGCACAATTTTTTTTCATTAAAAAAAAAAAAGTTTTATTTATTTATTTAGGCCACACCATGCAGCTTGCTGGATCTTAGTTCCCCAACCAGGGATTGAACCTGGGCCCTCAGAACCTCGGCAGTGAAAGCACGGAGTCCTAACCACTGGACCACCAGGGACTTCCCTACAAATTTTTATTTTTTAAACAAATGAGAAATTGGCCAGAGAACTAATTTTCCCCAGAGCACATAGCTGGTAAAGAAGTTGAATTGAGATTTAAAACCTGCACCATCTGATTCTAAAGACTCAGCCTTTGCTCCTTGCCTGCCTGCACATGTCCACAGATGCACATCTGTCCATCTGGACATGGCTTAGGTTTTCAGTTCAAACACAGAGCTAAACCTCTCAGAACTATTGAGAACCAGCTGCCTTTCCATGTCAGAGAGAAGGAGGATGTTCCCCAGGCCCCTTGTCAGTGGATCGCACTGCAGGCAACTCAGGGCTGGGACCATGGGGGAGCTGTGCCCTCGGGGCCCTGACCGCTGTCTTCCAAAGTCAGGTAACTGCCTCAGCTGGTTTCTTGAACTGTGCTGAATTTTGCTCACAGCCAGACCCACAGGTTCACCCTGAGTGGAAGCAGGAACCTGGGCAGGGAACAGGAAGCTGTGGCCAGCACTTCCCTCTCGCCTCCTCAGCAGACCCCACCTTGGCCTCCTCTTCGGCCTGCAAGGGTGGAAGGGCCTGTGACGGTCTCAGGCCAGAAGTCAGGTCACCTGCTGGATGAGCTTGTGCTATGCTGACCTCCTGGCCCCTAAAGAGCAGTCATTCCTCACCCTCCTTCCTCTCCCCTCTCCCTTGAAAAGTCCCTGAGCTACCTGACTGTGCTCCATCTGGGGGGAATATACTCCCTTTAATAAAATATTGAGAGCTACCCAAGTGTCCCAGGCAGGTCCAGAGGACAAAGAGCAGGACCCCCTCCTAGGACTGTGCCTCCTGCACCTTCCCCGTCTTTGCATGGTCCCAGTTTCTCATCTCCACTTGGCAAACTATCCTCAGAAGGTTGACTGTGTTTTCACAGTGCCCTAAAGGGAGCTGTGAGCTACCACGCTGGCCTTGAATCAAGATTTTCTTGTTTTTGGGGGGGCATGGGTCATCTCTGCACATTAAGCTCACAGGTCACAAGGTGTGGTTGCACCTGACCCAGCCTAATACCGGCTCCTGGCAAATAAGCCCAAGGAGGTGTGGTGCCTGGTGTGACGTCTTATCTTTTCCTCCTCAGTCTGAGGCTACGTGCTGGCTCGGGCCTTTCCACCCACCTGCAAGGCACTGCTGGCCCAAGATGGCGACTGCACCTAACGTGGTCACACCTTCCATAGCAGCCCTCCTCTGCTCAGAATCTCCTGGTTCACTCCTCTCCTCCCGGGGAGTTCATAGAGGGATCGTTGCCATGACCCAGAGCAACTCCTACCTGGGAAAAACGTTCACTCATTCACTCAACAAACGTTTACTGAGTGCTGATATCGTGTCAGGCACTGTTCTAGGCACTTGGTAACACCCAAGCTGAAGAGACATCAACTTGCTTTGAGAAACCATATCCTCTGATTTTGCTCTCTTCCAAAACATGACTCTGACAGAGCCCAGAACATTCCAGAATTGGAAGGGACTTTCCAAATCATCTAAACCATCGGCCCCCTTTTACTGGTCAGTAAGCTTAGGGGCCAGGTCCTAGGTCTCCCAGGCCAGGATTCTTTGCGCTTCCTCATTTACTGTCTATTCTGCTCATTCAGAAAGCAATGCTCTGTGTGACCTTGGGCAAGCCCCTTCCCCTCGCTGGGTCTCAACCTTCTGCCTGAGGACTGGTGGAGCTGGGTGAGTGAGAGTCCCCAAAGGCCACATCTAAGACTTTCTGGACCTCATCTCATACTACTTTTTTTTTGTTTTGTTTTTGTTTTTTTTTGTAGTACGCGGGCCTCTCACTGTTGTGGCCTCCCCCGTTGTGGAACACAGGCTCCGGACACGCAGGCCCAGCAGCCATGGCTCACGGGCCCAGCCGCTCCGCGGCATGTGAGATCTTTCCGGACCGCGGCACGAACCCGCGTCCCCTGCATCAGCAGGCGGACTCTCAACCACTGCGCCACCAGGGAAGCCCCTCTCATACTACTTTTAAAGACTCTTGTGGTTCACGGTAAACTTTCTCCTTGTGTATGCCACATCTTCCCCCCTATAATATATGCTCCTGGGGCAGGGGCCGGAGGCTGGTTAACAGCCCCAGGTCACCCATAGCACTGCGGACATAGTGGGAACTCAACTGCGTTTAGTTGACTGAACCAGAAGAGGCCACGCTGCTTTTTTAAACGTTAGCCACAGGTGAGAAAAAGGCTATTCAGATATATGATATCACTACTTAAGGCAGTCAAACAAAACTCCTCATCATAGGAAACCCTGAATATAGAATACTGCCATCTCTGATCAAAAGAATGGCAATACCATTCTATTCTGCAGATGACTATTATTTTTTGATATTTGGGTCCAAATATAAATTTATATATGTGTATATATTTCTTAGCTAGGATCAATTCTTAGTTAGGAACTTAGGCTTTGAAGCATTAATGAGTCCAAGTGTTTTTACACTTCTCTAAGAGGATTTGCATTTGCTTGCTCTTAAGTGTTACAACAGGGAATCAGGCTCAGACAGCACACTCACCAGCCTTTTTTTTTTTTTTTTTTTTTTTTTTTGCGATATGCGGACCTGTCACTGTTGTGGCCTCTCCCGTTGCGGAGCACAGGCTCCGGACGTGCAGGCTCAGCGGCCATGGCTCTCGGGTCCAGCCGCTCCGCGGCATGTGGGATCTTCCCGGACCGGGGCATGAACCCGTGTCGCCTGCATCGGCAGGCAGACTCTCAACCACTGTGCCACCAGGGAAGCCCTAGTGATGTCTTTTTTTAAAACTTCTTTCTTTCTTTTTTTTTTAAAATTAACATTTATCTTTGGCTGCGTTGGGTCTTTGTTGCTGTGCGTGGGCTTTCTCTAGTTGCGGCGAGCAGGGGCTACTCTTCATTTCAGTGTGGGGGCTTCTCATTGCAGGGGCTTCTCTTGTTGCGGAGCATGGGCTCTAGGCGTGCGGGCTTCAGTAGTTGTGGCACGCAGGCTCAGCAGTTGTGGCTTGGGGGCTCTAGAGCGCAGGCTCAGTAGTTGTGGCGCATGGGCGTAGTTGCTCCGCAGCATATGGGATCTTCCCGGACCAGGGCTCAAAACCATGTCCCCTGCACTGGCAGGCAGATTCTTAACCACTGTGCCACCAGGGAAGTCCCTAGTGATGTCTTTAGTAGGTTCTTCATCTTAATACGCAGACAACTTTGGATTGTCTGCTAATGAAGGAAATCAGTATCAAGGATAAATGGTGACGTGAGGATCAGAATAATCCACACACTGCTAACCAGTTTCCCAGTAACTGAGAGCTCCCGGTGCCATCTAGAGGTCAACGTTGCTCCCTGGGCACGCTTCACAGAAGCTGTGTAAAATCCGAGTGTGCTTAGGTCTTTCTAAGGCATGTTAGTTCTCTGGTCAGGAGCATCTGTGACTGTGGAAGGATCAGCAAGTGCTATCCCAGAATGTCGGGGTGCCTCTTATAAATCACCCACATCAAGGCTGGAACCACCACGGTTTAACTCCCCTGGTGCCTACCTGCCCTGGAACGCAAGCCAGCCCTCATCTCCTTAACTGATCACTGGGCTGCGGGTCAAACCCCAAACTGCCTTCCTTCTGCCTAGTTATCCCAAGAAATCAAGGCCTGAATCTCACCTGGGAACTGGCCTGTCACCCGCCAGTGCCAGCCACTTAGGGACCTGGGCACGGGGCAGGAGCAAGGCCTGAATAAGCAGTACCCGGGCAGACTCACTCACCACACAATCGTCGATGATTTCCGAGAGCCGTGTCCGGTGTTTCCTCCCCAACCTCATGATTTTTTTCCACGTGTAGTAGTACTCCACACACTGAGCCACCGTCTTGGACTTCACCTGCCAGGAAAGGCACCTCAAGATCAGCTCCAGCAGTGGGCAGGGTGCAAAGCAGCGGGCTTTTGTGCAATTTTAAGTTTGTAATGGGTATTAGGTTTATGCAGTTGGATAAAAACATATACATGGTGAAAAATCTCCTCCCCACACCCGTTCTCCATCCACCCATCCATCTGTTCCCCCCCTCTACCCCTGCAACACAGCTGGCCCCTCTTATTCATATCTTGGGTGTCATTCCAGAATTTCTCTACATATATACCAACAAACACGAAAATATATTCCTCCCCATCATTCCGCCTCACAAAAGGTAGCACACTCTATGTACTGATTTGCATCTTGACTTTTTTCACAAGATAGCTTGGAGATTTTTTTCACATTCGTCCATAGAGAGCTCGTTCCCTTTTTTAACCCATAAAGCAGCACGCTTTGTCAAGTGCTTGAGTGTATTTGGCTCTCCAACTTGTTGACCTTCAAAATCTATTTATGAAAAATGTTCCTTAGTAATTGAACAGGAATATAAGACAAAAGTTATGATGACAAGAGCTTAGTGTTTGCAGAAAACAAGGCTTGCCCTGTTCTCCCCCAAAGGGGCAAAGATAAATGTGTTTTAAAGAGAAAAAAATTCCTTTGTTTAGTTCATAGTGCTCTAAGCTCAAAGTGGCGTTCAATAATGTGGGTTTTCTGGAGGTAGATAAAAAGGCTGGCTGGACCCTTGGGGGCAGGAACATGGCCACCTGCATAGTGAGAATGAAAAGAGTACTTTCAGAAGTCTGGTCTCCTCAAAGGTGGCCCCTTCATGTCCACCTGATATCATGAATTTCTACATTAGAATCACCCAGGAAGGGAGGAGAGAGTCCCAGAGAACCCTTGTTTTAAATACTCCACTGCCTGGCGAGCACGACACATGAATCCATCATCAGTCAACAAGGTGCAGGGCCTTTAAGGAATGAGGCCGAGGACAGACCAGCTCCGGGAAGGTGACCCAGGAGAGATGGGAGCTTGGGAGCTGCTGGGATAGAGGGCAGCAAGGAGTCCAGTGGTCTCCAGGGCAGAGTAAGGTGGGTGCGAATTCAGATCTGAAGACAGAGGCAAGTTGGAGAAAAAGTCCACCTATTCTGATTCTCATTCAGTCAAGGCCCAGGATTAAGGACAGGAGACATGAACCCGGGACAACACTGAGGGCTAGCCCAGAGCCAGTGGCAGCTGTCACCTGGGACCCCGTTCTCTGTGGACCCGAGCATCTTAATAACTCAGTATAGCTCCATCAGTCGTCAGTTTGCTGAAACACTCTGAATCATTGTAACTTTTAGCCTAAGCCATCTCTCAGCCAATTAAGGCCTATTACGTTTATTATGTGCTGCATAAAGCGCTATTTCATCTTTGTTAAAGAGCTCTATTTTGCTGTGAAATGCTATATATGTAACATGTTATTGTTGCTATTATTATTATTATTATTATTATTATGTGGCCGCACCACACAGCTTTCGGGATCTTAGTTCCCTGACCAGGGATTGAACCTGTGCCCCCTGCAGTGGAAGCTCGGAGTCTTAACCACTGGACCGCCAGGGAAGTCCCTGTAACATATTATTTTTATTAACACTGTCCTTATGATCAGGGGCCCAACACCAGAAACTCTGCTAGGGGGACAGCTCATATTCTCCCTTCTCCAATCCCCCCTCCCCAAATTCTGTCAGAAACACTATAGGTCTGTCAAATACATATGAAATAATTTATATAAATTGTGAACCAGAAGCCTCAGGTCTACTTATTCTGACAGAATGCGTGAATTACACACTTTAATTAAGAATATCCCCCCCCAACTGCCACATCCAAATAATCTATATTCTCCTCCCCCCACATCCCTAACACCAGGGCCAAGCCATCCATAACAAACACCATCCTTTACCAGCAAGAGATGGAAGACATTCTTTTGGTGAGAGTCTTAAGCCAGTAACCAAATAACTCTATATATCTTTAGGTGTACAACTTCCCAAATTTGGTTTCAAGTGAGCAATGGGAAAAAGAATACTTACCATCTTCTGTACAAAAATAAAGTCTTTGTTGTAAGTGGCTAGTGCTTTATTAAACAGTTTTCTTTCTAGGGAGGTCCACTTGTCCGAACCTACAACAAAACACACATTTCATAAAAAACAGCTCAGTTCTCACTTGTGGTTGCTGGGTCACTTAGTTAAGTTACAAACTACAACTGTTCAGCATGTGATAGAATACATATCACACTTCTTTCTGAACAGGAAGTGCAGTGTAATGGTGAGGAGCCCCGACACCTGGGTTCAGATCTCAGCCGTGGCCTTGACCTTGGCAAGTTATTGAGCCTAAGACTCAGTTTTATTACCTACAAATGGGAATAATTCTGATTGTCTCCACCTCTTAAGATTTCTGTGAAGGTTAAAGAAGGTAATGCCCAAAAAGTGTCTAGTTTAGTAACTGGAAAATCATGAATGCTTAATGGAGTTTAGCTACAGTTTTTATGTAATTGGGATAAGGGCAAGCATTCACATAGCCAGTGATCCTCACATGTGCTGGATTCAGCAGTCTTCACCCTCAAGATGTTCACAATCTAGTGGGGAGAAAACCAGGAGGCCCTGCATTCAAGGTGATAATTGCGAGGATGAAGGGAGGGGTCGGGGGCCAATGGGGCACAAAGGAGGAACACCACACTCAGGTTAGGGCAGCCTGGAAGGCTTCCAGGTGGAGAGAACACCTGAGCGGGGTTTAAAAAGACACAGAAGCAAGTCAGGCAAGAAGGAGATGGAAAGGAATTCTGGGGAGAGAAGGTGGCATGTGCAAAGTCAGAAGCAAGCAGTGAGAGGACACATGTCATTCATTCATTCATCCATTAGGCAGATACTTATTAGGTGTTTACTACATGCAAGACGCAAGGGGAAAAAAAGCTAATACTTATAAGTGCTTACTATGTGCCAGGCTCTAAAGTACTTCACAGATAGTAGTCATTTGGTTCTACAGACAATCTGTAAGATTGGTGTTACTGCTACCCATTTTACAGATGAGGAAATGGAGGTGTTCAAGAAATAAGCAGTAATCCAGTACGGCTCAACTACAGGGTTCCAGCAGAGGGAAAGCAGATGAGGATGGGAGGTGAGAGGGACCAGTTCCTGACAAATCTGCAGACCAACGAAGAAGAGGCCCTGCAGTGCCGGGCTGGTGCATCTTGCCTTGCTGGCTGAACTTGACATTCATGTCAAAGCAGGATATGCAGATGTTTACAGAGAATGGTACTGGCCTATTTCCAAGGCAAGTCCTATTTCTGGGGGCTCAATCACTGTGGTTGGTTTGCAGAAACTCAGCCTCATTCTAATTTTTTGAATTCCCTGTATCTCTGATTCTTTGGATGGTACATGGCTGGGCTTTTGATAAGCCTCTACTTTTCAGAGCTGTAATCCCCCAAACTATAGCATTTTCCCTTCCAACCAGAACAAGCCCAAGATTTCCATTTTGCTATGGTTGATGGAGGGGCTAAAGTAAGAAAATCTGAATTGCTCCTTCTCTCAAAAGGCTGAGCCCAAATCATTCAAACAAGTGAAACCACGCCTGGCAGGCAGGCAGGAGGCAGACAGCCTTGGGTCCTTGAGAAAATATGTGACTCAGTGATGTCAGCTCAGATTTCTGAAATAAACACCGTCTCTGTGTGACTCCCTGATGGGTCCTTAAGCCAAGAGCTCTGGCTCCAGATGCAGGATATGCTCTCCACAGCTGGGCTGCTTCAGGCCTCTATAAAAGTAGGGCCACCACCTGATTTCTTTAGTTTGTGAGTTTCTCTCTTTACTTCTAGAAGGAAAGCAGCTTTCTGATTAACCCTCGGAAGAAGGAAGCCTCTTCCACAGGTTCTGGAGACCAGGACATCTCTGGTTGCGCAAACCATAGTAACAGGGAGAAGTGGGGCCAGAGGTTTGGAGAGGCTTTGCTAGAGTGGATGTGAGCAGAGCAGCTCGGTGGGGTTTGGAGCTCTGGAGCACTTGCATCGCCATTCCTTAACTTCTGTCCAACACTCAAGGGCTTCGGGCCCCAGCTCCCATTTGCTCCCATTACCCAGAGGCAGAGACAGAAAGAGCAAAACAGAAAGGCTGAACCAACAACTAACTGAAAGACCAAAGAGAAGTCGCGGCTCCTTTTAGGTATCCATTAAAACAGCAAAGAGAGATCAGAGAGGCAATGGTGTAAGGCGACCATGATGGGGACATGTCACACTAGCTGAGCCCCTGGACAAGCATATAGGGAGGTTGCTGTGCTGCCCTGATGCAGGTCCAGTCTGTGCAGCTCTGGGTTGCACCTCATATAGGAAGTTAGGGAGTATTTTGCTGATGAAAACCCCCAATTAGATGAATGAGAATCCTTTCCACCCTCAGCCAGATCCTACGTTTCCCGAGTCAGAGTGCAGCTCTAAGCCCCCGTGAGACACTCACAGGGTCACGCAGCCTCCTCAGGCCAGCACCCAGCCTCTATGGTGGACACACTTTCTTCCGCCCCACGCCAAGCTTGTCATCTGATTACTGCCCAAACCGCAGGGTTAAGTCCCCAGGTCTCTTTACTTGTGAGAGGTATGTCCCTACACGTCCCCAGATGGCCTTCCAGCTGTAACCGCACAGAAGGTGAAGTGACCTCCTGGACCATCTGTTATGGGGGATCCTCAAGCCTCACGGGGGAAGGAGGCCTTCTCCCCATCAACTCTTTGGTGGTTTTTAGGGCTGCTGCTCTGTGATGGGGTCTTCAGTCTTCCCAATCCCGGAGTGTCTACTCCACACCACCAGTTCTGGATTGGAAGTGGGCCGCACCCACGCACTTTCCTCTCTGTGCTGCCCCCCACCTGAGGGCTGGGGTGGGGAGCACGTGCTCAGACGGTGAGAGATGGCTCCTCCACGTAGTCCTAGGGTCTCCGCTTTAGCACACGTGACTGCCGTGCGTGTGTGTCTGTCCAACAAGGGTGTCCACAAACTGAGAGGCAGAGGCGGGGCCAGACAAGCCCATCGGTTCTCACGCTCCATCTTCACCGCACCCTGATCATGGGATCGCCCACAGGACTGAGAATCCCCTCCTGGGCTCTTGGGCTGAATTCCCAGGCTGAAGCCGGGTTTATAGACATAACATCTGAATGCGCTTGCCCCAAATAATAAAGCCACTGTGCTGTGATAAAAGGGGTGACTTGAATCAGGAGACCACAGGCTGCGAACCTGGTTCTGTCACTCACTTCTTCTGGGGCCCCTGCAAGTTTACTTCTCTGAGTCTCAGTTTCCTCTTTTGTGACCTGGGGATCCTGACAGTCACGCTGTGACTGGCAGCGTTTAGTCCTAAGTACGTGCACAGAGAATGTTTTCGATCTGGCCACTCCGACAGCAGATTCCAAATCAGTCTGCAGCCATGGGACGCACGCTGTCCCCTGCTGACGTCTGTGGGCACTCATGAAGCCTGCCGGTTCCTGCAGCGTTCCCTGTCGTGTGTGTGCTCACCCACAGCCTTACTCTGGGCTACCTGTAACTTGCAGCCTTCTCCCTGCCCCGAAATCCTCCTGTAATCCCGACAAGGCTCAGCGTCTCTCCTCCTGGGGTCTGTCTGGCAGGAGCATTTTCCTCATTCTTGGACAAGGTTTTCTAAGCCAGCCCTTCTTGGATTCTATTTCTTGAACAAAGTCCGGGATAAAATGCAAAACCGAGGCAGAGGGCTGCCCCAACTCCTCAGCTGCCCTCCCCCTCTGAGATCCCTGCTGTCCACTCAGCATGTCCCTGGGGTCGATGGGCTGATGACACACCCTCCCCCCACCTTCATCCATTCTCCCTGGGGATTCCTGGCTAGTGGGCTATTATCAGCAGGGGTCCCTAACAAGACGATTAAGGCTAATTACAAAGACCCTAATTAACTGGAGGAAACTGGTGCTGGGAACAGTATCCAGAGGAAAAATGTTCTGAGCTTCGGTTGCTGGGAAACAGGCTCTGGATGGTGGTGAAATTTGGGGCAATCTATAGCGAAAGCAGGCAATTAAAAAGAGACATGGAGGGGTGAGAGAAAGTTTGGGCAAGTATGTTTTAAAGAAGGCCTTTCTGTCTTCCTTTCAAGCTTTAAAAAACTGTTCTTGATGCTGTTGTTATAGCAGTTACATAAGAAAGACACGTTCATTGTAGAAAAAGGAGGACCTGTTTTTACACCAGATCTTCATTTCCGTGAAAGGTTTTCCATGATGGGTGAAGACTGAGTAATTTTTCTAGGGGTGCAGGTGAACCGGGTAATACCAAAGTTCCCTCTGGAGGCCAAAGGCAAGGAGGCCTTGATCTGAATCCAGAACCTGAGCTTGTCCACTAGCCTCTTTTCCACAAGTGCCACATCAGGCAAAGCAGCAGAGTATTAACTCCGTTCCTGCCTTTCAGGGGATCACTCTCCAGCTAGCGACATGGGCTAAGAATGCCTGTGAGATGACTTCACAGCTGTGCTTTTTTTTTTTTTTTTGCGGTATGCGGGCCTCTCACTGTTGTGGCCTCTCCCGTTGCGGAGCACAGGCTCCGGACACGCAGGCCTAGCGGCCATGGCTCACGGGCTTAGTTGCTCCGCGGCATGTGGGATCTTCCCGGACCAGGGCACGAACCCGTGTCTCCTGCATCGGCAGGCGGATTCTCAACCACTGCGCCACCAGGGAAGCCCACACAGCTGCGCTTCTTGCAAAGTATTCTCTGGAGAACGTAATTCTGTCTCTTCACCAAACTGGGGCAGCTTCCAAGACAGAGACCAGGCCTCCCCCCGACTGAATAGGTATATTCCCTCCAGGTCTCTTCCATCTCCAGAGTCAGGTCAGGGCTCAGGACCCAGTGAGTGCTTGGGCTGTGGTAGGGACCCACAGTAGCCTCCGCTGAACCCTTGCCAAGACTCCCAGGGCCAGGTCTGACACCCCTCCACTCCACACCCATCTGCAGGAATGACCGGCTCAACGGAAAAACCAAGGACACTGGAAGCCCTCTAATCATAACCAGGCATCCTTGTTACCCTGACAGACCCACACTCAAGCCTTCCCCACCCAACCCAACCGCTGACCGGGAGCCACTGCAAACAACCGCTGCCACTTATGGGCGGAGGGTTGGGAGAGAGGGCTGGACCGGGCACCTTGGTGTGAATTAAAGAGCCTGGGGGCCACTGCGACAGCCCCCTTCCTCTGAGGATCTTAACAGGGCTCTTCCGGGCTTGCCAAGCTGCCCCCAGATCTGGGCAAGCTGCCCACCTATACTGATGTCTTTCCTTTTCTCACTGAACTGCTTGGGATGGGATGGGATGGGGTGGAAGGGCAGGTCAGGGGGGAAGTGATTTTCACAGGCTCCTGTCTCTGTCTCCCCCCAATTCACAGTCTGCACCCCTGAACCCAGTCTTGCCACCTTCCCTCCAGGGCACAGGCCGAGGAGGTCTGACCTCTCGCTAGACAACTGGGAGCCTGGGGTGCAATTCCAGGGCCGGAGTCTGGCGGGAGTGACACTGGCCACAGCCGCAGAGCTGGAAGCAAAGGAGATTTCAGAAGACAGTGTCCCGGCGAGGCTGGACCTGAGCTGACAGTCCTGCTGGAGAGTAACCCAATGGGGCTTGGCACGAAGGCCAAGGCAGGACGGGGCCACGGGGTGGGATTCACCGACACCTGGAACCAATCAGAGGGTGGGGCGGTGAAAAGGGCGGAAGGTGGTCGCGGCTGGTAGCTGGGGCACGTGACGGGGGTAGATTCCGCGGCCTCCTCTGTGGTCTGGAAGGGAACCGCCAAGGGGATGGAGTCAGGCCAGACTTCAGAGATCTGTGACCTTTGTCCTTCGTGCTCATAATTCTAGAAGATTCTCTGGGGCCCAGTCTGTGATCACTTCCTGGAGAAGAGAGATGACTGGCAGACCTAGGCAAGCACCCTTTTCTTGGGGACACACAGCTAATGGGACACCAACCCTTCACACCTGACAGCTCCACCTCTCTTGTCTCCAAGGCTCAAAAGGATTCTGGAAGCAACAAGAGTGCTTCCTGGTCTGCTTATAGGGGAAGGGTGCAAGGGATGAAGGAGGATTTCCCAGGAACCCCCAACCCCAAAGATCAATGAATTTCAGCAGAGTTTAGGGCCTTCTAGTTTCAAAGCTTTTAGTACTATTTTAAGGTTGTTGTTTGGTGTTGTTTGGGGTGGAGGTGGTTTCTAGCCCATAGCTTTCCTGTCTCTTTTATGTCATGACACACACTAAAAAGATCACAATACCTGCTTGGCGTGCTGGGAAGAACTGGAGGGGATTTGGGGCCCAGACGAGGCTGCTCACAGCTGGAGCTGAGCAGCCCAGAGGCGCCGGCCACCCCAGTCACCCAGGGCGGAGGGCAGCCACAGCAGATGCTAGGGAAGTCTCCCCACTAAGCAGAGAAGCCTGACCCAGGCTCCAGGAGGCTGGACAGCCCGTCAGGGTTTAATGGGCAGCAGATGATGCTGGGAATTAAGAGGATTGAATTGTTTCCATGGCAGATTAGAGAGAACTCCCACATCTTCTACCCACACTTGGGGTAGACACCAAGCAGGAAATGATGGAGACAATATTAAGAAACTAGCTCCTTGAGGCCACAGGGTTACATGATGGATTTCTTATCCATCATGACAAGCCCATTCTGTGCTTGTCTAGTGCCAGCAGCAGCCTGTGTGCTGGGAGCGATCCACAGGCAGGCATCCCGGGCTTGCTGTGCTCAGGTGAGTGGCTTCTGAGGCCTTTCCACCCTGTGATGACAGGCAAGAGGGCCAACTCAGGAGAGGAGCCCGTTCTGCAAGGCAGATGGTGGTGGGGTCACAGGGAGCCCCCTGAGAACACGCCGGAATCTGCAGAACAGCCCTCACCTGAGGCCACATCTGGCCGCCTGGACCGAGGACTGGAAAAGGTATTTACTGGGTCCCCAAGGCCACTGAGGTACTTAGCACCCAACTACGCAGGGTCCCCCCAGGCACCAGAGACACCTTCAAATGATTAACAACCAAGGGGCATTGGAGGATCCAGCCCTCTCTGAAACAGAGAACCCAGGAAGGTTCGTGGAGGCCCCCAGAATGGACAGGGCTACTAGTTAACGGAAATACAAACATTGACTTCAACTTCATTATCACCGCAGGTTCCCCAGCCTGTTTCATTCTCTCTTCACGATTCTCAGTACATTCAACTCTCCAAGGTGTGTCCTCCTTCCCTCGTATTGGTGATGCCATTGTTAATCCACCCCCTCCTAAGAGAGACTCGTATGTATATGTACGTGTATGTGTACGTGTACATTTATCTGTGTATGCACACGTATACATGTGCATGTACACGTCTTTCTCCCACCATTACTGATCTGTCATTTAACAACTGCCTACCCCTCAGACTCCAAACTGCACAGGACAGGACTCTGTCTACATCTGTCACTGTCACTTCCTCCTCTTAGTGTTCAGCACAGTTTCCTGGACATAGGAAGTGCTCATTAATTGTTCAACCAATGAATAATAAAGCTACTAGACTGTGCCAGGCATTGGGCTCCATATACTCTCTCAATCTTCACAAAATCCTACAAGGGATGGAGTATGAGCCCCATTTTACAGGTGAGGAAACCAAGGCTGCAGAAGGCCATGGGGTGCAGGCAAGATGTGAACCCACGTCGACTGATCCCGAAGCCCAGGGGCCGCTGCGTGCTGTTGCCTCTGTGGTCTCCCCTCTGTGGCTCTTCCTCCGGGTGCACCGATCTCACTGCTGCACGTGCGGGCCTTGTCCCCTGTCGCCCAGCTCTTGGCACACCCAGGAGGGGCAGGAACCCAGACAGAACCCAACAGCAACCAGCCATCAGACACAGCTGCCCCACCACCTATGCCCCAGAGGCCTTGAGTAAACACAAGCGGCACTGAGGACAGGACGGGTGCTATCTGTTATTAAAAGGGGACACAACCAACACGCAGACAGCCCGCTCTCAGGAAGCAAGGGGGCACAGGGCTCCGGGCAACCTACCGGCATAGTGGTAATTTGCTAAAGGGTGACATTTTAACCTGACTGGCTTCCGCAGCAGCAGCATTTCCAGAGCAGCCTGCAGACCCATGGGAGAGAAAAGGCGAGAGTCAGTCACGGGGCTTGTGTCCTCAGAAGACCATCTGCCTAACAGGGAAAATGAGCCAGCATTGCAGGGCCCGGGGTTGGGGGGCTGGAAGGAAAAACAGAGGAGACTCCCCGATTTGGGGTCTTCCTTCTGGTCAGCACCCAACAGGACTCATCATTCTAATACCTCTTCCGCCCATGCCTGCAGCCAGCTGGTCTTGTCACAAAAACACAGGTGGCAGCCAAAACCCCACTCCTTCCTTGGTGAGGGCCCCAGCTTCAGAGATATGGTGGAGCCTCCTCTGTTTGGAGGCTGAGTCTCTGAGGAAATGAGTGGGTGATTTGGAACTGTTTTTGCAGAAAAATCACATGTTTCATTACAACTGAACATCAACAGCTATATTAGTAATAACTGTACTACACACTGTCCTTCCAGGGAGCCTTGCTAAATAACCCTTTCAAATCTACATCCTTCAGCCTCAGTGACTTTGTTAAAAAAGCGGTGCAGGTGGAGTTGAGCTGTGGGTGGTTTGGGGATCTCAAATCCTGCTACTCCAAGTGTCGTCCATGGACCAGCAGCACGGGTATCCCCTGGGAGCAGGTTAGAAATGCAGCACCTTGGGCCCCACCTCCAGAACTGCTGAATAAGAGCCTGCATTTTAACAAGACTCCCTAGGTGATATGCACGCACGTTAACAGTTTGAGAAGCACGGCTCTGCAGCACTCATCTTAAAAGGTCAAGAAGAGTTCTCCAACGTTCTAGAGAACCCTTGAAGGGTATCAGTAATCTCACGAGAAGGTAGTATTGGGACATTTGTTTACTTTCACATTTTCATAAAATCAAAGAAGCAGGAGGTTAGCTCTGGTATAAGAATCATGTATTTACTAAAGGGGAAGCTGAGGCTAGTGACGAAGTGCTCCAGCCAGGGGTCCAGGTTGAGCAGGCAAATGGTCAGCTCTGATTCTGGGAAAAGGGCACCAAACTTCTGGTTTGGGGATGCCAGAGAACTGTGCCCAAAGTGGAAGAATGACACCAGATGGTGCACAGCGAACATTTCGTTTTGGTTAGGGGAGCAAACGGTTCTATGAACGTCAAACTCTGGTTGATTTCCAGGTAGGGAGGAATGAGGAGCAGAGCATGACAGGCTATTTTAGGCCAAGTCTTGCTTCGGGAAGGCCTTCTACTTCCATCACTGCAGACCTGTTTCCTGATGTGAATTACAAGACTGCTGAAAAGAAATTCTAGTTTCCCAAAACAGATGTTGCCATCATTGTTACTTGGGAACAGATGTGCAAACAGAAATCCAACTGGATGTTTTCTGCAGGCTTTCAAATCCTGGCCTACTCATTGAGATAAGGAACATGGGAGGCACACTGACTGGTCATCAGCTTAAGAGTTGGTTGTGGGGGGCATGAAACAACACAGAAACTTGGTAAAATACTTTTCAGAATTCCGACATGAAGCGTATGAACTGGGAAGCCTCCTTTTCACAGTTCCTTACCATCACATCACCTTTGGCCTCGAAGAGAGAGTGCAAAGCAAATTCAGAATTGGTCCCTCCACCTGGCAACGCACTTGAACAGCACAAATTCAGGAGATTCTCCACTGTTGGGAACAAAGAGAGGCCACTGCATCAGAAAGAGCTCAGGGTCACCGGAAAGACAAACCGATCCTGGAGCCAGAGGCCCCCGGGAGAGAATCCAGCCCTTCCTGCCCAGTTCTTCCCATGCTGCCAATACCTCTTTGCTGGAAGTCCTGGTTTTCCAGCTCTGGCCAGGGCTTCCATACCAGTGTGGCCTTGTGTATGTCCTGGGCCAGGGCAGAGACATCCTGGAGTTCTGGGATCTCTGCTTGGAATCTCAAGCCAATGTTGATGCGTCTTTAATCACAAGAAGAAAAACAACAGTGTGGTCTTCAATTTGAGACCAAGGGCAACTGTCAGGGACTTGAAAAAGAAGGAAACCAGTTCCTCCTGCAAGAAGAATGCAGGGGCATTTCCTCACAGTGTGATCTGAAGATTCCAGGCATGGCCTTTCCACTGGGATAAGGAACAGCTTTAAGATTGTGGAGAGATGCTGTGGGGAGCAAGAGAGAAGCCTGCCTGGGGCTTCAAAGCTCCCTATAACTGGGAGTGGGAGGGTCCTAATTCCAAGGGAACAGCTGCCCAGAACATGGCCGAGGGTATCACTTAACCCAATGGGACAAATACAAAGTGCTTATTCCATTTTTTAGCCCTTTCAGACCACTTTCACATAAATGATCCCATCTGAACCTCACCAAGACCTGTGATGTAAGCAAGGCAGTGATAATTATTCCTACTCAATAGATGAGTTAACTAAAGCTTAGAACGGTTAACTTGATCAAGATCAAATAACAAAACGGTGCTGGAACCAGGTTTCATGATTCCTGACTCAATCTACTCACCACTCTACCATCTGGCCTCTTGAGTGCTTATCCATGAAAATAACCAGCTTTCTCTTTCATTATACCCCCCAACTCAATTACTCAACAAGGCCACTTGGAGGATCAGCCAAGAATCTTAGGGAGGAGTGGGGGGATCAAGGGCATTTGGATGGAGCCTCGTGGAGTGCTAGGCACCCTGAGACAGATGTCTCAATGTCACTGGGGATGTGAAGGCATGTGGCCCCAACCAAACTGGCTCACGGAGCCACAGATGGAGATGCCTGGTTCTCCAAACACAAGGCTCCTTGCTTTTACTGTTTAGTCTTTAGAAAAGGCCTTGAAATACTGGCAGTTACAGGGAAACAACAGTACTTGAGAAATACCATGATCATACATTTTCTACAACTTCTTGCCCAGTGGCCACTCTGATCCCAGAAGCACTAGCTATACTTCTCAAAGCTCCCCATCCCTTTTCTAGGCTGAGGCTTCTGTTCTAAAGAATAATTGGCTTTTCCTTACGGTTCGACATCAACGGTCTGCTCTCCAGGCCCTGGCGTGACTGTCACGTTGCTGCCATCGATGCTGTCTGAAGCACAAAAACCAGGGGTCATTGGTCAACACGGAAGGGTACTGAAGAAACTAAATGAGCAGTTACCTAAACAGGCAAGACAGGGCCCCTCTCCTACCCAACCCATGCCGGAGTTACCCCAGCAGTCTCCAAGGAGTTGGATGGAACGTGGAGCAATGTGGCTTAGCGTTTCCCCACTTCTCACACAGGGTAAGGAGTGGCCAGCTGCCCCACTCTGGTCTGCTAAGCTTTTTATTTCTTCATTTTTAAAATTATTTAAAAATAATTTTTGGCTGTGTGCATGGGGCCTGCGGGAGCCTAGTTCCTCGACCCGGGATTGAACCCAGGCCCTCTGCAGTGAAGTGTGAAGTCCTAAGAGCTGGGCCACTAGGGAATTCCCCTGTTAATTTGTCTTATTTCTATGAAACTATTCTTGCTCCAGAAAGAGATCCTGGCTACAGGCCTCTCCTGCTTGATTTTTTAAAAAAATAAATTTATTTTTATTTTTAGCTGCATTGGATCTTCCCTGTGGTGGATGGGCTTTCTCTAGCTGCGGTGAGCGGGGGCCATTCTTCGATGAAGTGTGCAGGCGGTGGCTTCTCTTGTTGCGGAGCATGGGCTCTAGGCCCACGGGCTTCAGTAGTTGTGGCACGCGGGCTCAGCAGTTGTGGTTCGCAGGCTCAGTAGTTGTAGCGCATTGGCCTAGGCGCTCCACGGCATGTGGGATCTTCCCGGACCTCGGCTCGAACCCGTGTCCCCTGCATTGGCAGGCGGATTCTTAAGCACTGGGCCACCAGGGAAGCCCTCCTGCTTGACCTTTACACAGCACGCTAAACTGTGAAGGTGTGGTCTTGCCTATAATCCCATTTGTACATCTACTTAGTACATTTACTTTGGGTGTCTTACACGGTTATCCACAGCACACTTCAACTGTTTTTCCTCATCCCAAAGAAACTCTGATTATCGCTCTACGCGTTAGTCTCCGCGGCTAGACTGTGTTTCCCCTGAGGAGAAGTGTTCTATTTCTAGCACCTAGCACATTGCCCGGTACAGAGTCGAGCCACCGTCAAGGTCTGTGGAAAATGAGACGACAGAATGGGAGGCCCCCTGGGGCAGCACCCAGCACAGTCGGGGCGCCGCCCCCGAGGTCGCGGAGGCGGGGACAGGGGCGACTCACTGGGGCGGCAGAGCAGCACGCGAGGCGTGGGCGTCAGGGGCGTGAGGGGCAGCTGCGGATGCGCGCCGGCGCCGTGGCCGGAGATAAGCACGTTGCTGAAGAGCCCCGAACCCTGGCGCACCGGGCTGAGCATGGGCGGGGGCGTGTAGGGGGGCAGCTCGTGGGCGGGGTCGAGGAGGAGGTGGTCGCCCAGGACGCGCGGGGAGCGCAGCTGGCTCTGGTACAGGGTGGCGCCAGAGTGCGAGGCGGCGAGGTTGGGGGTGTAAGAGGGCGGAGGCGGGATGAAGAGCGGCTCCGGCCGGTGCCGGAACTTCTTTTTCTCCGGCGCGGTCTTGAGGGCTTCCTCGGCTTTGGCCAAGCCTGGCTGATGCTTCTTGGGAATTTCCTACAAGGGGAAGAATGATCTGATTCAAATACTTGGGCTTTTACCACAGGCCCTTTCCACAGGTTGAGGGAAGGGGGACTGCTGTCCTAACGGGGACCCCTCCTCCCTTCCACTTGTCTGACCCCAGCATCCTCCGCCTTCAGAAACGGCCACATCCACTTCAGACAGGGCGAGATCTGGTGGCTTGATTAGGGAGAAAACTTTGGTTTTGGAGGAAATCCCTCATGTCTGGAGAGGGATGGGGGTGGTAGGAATAGTGGGTGGGCAAGAAAGAATAAATTCACATTCTTTATTGCTTATCACTGCATTCCCATCTGGTGAGTGGAATCCAGCTGAGTGGGCCCTTTAATTCCCCACTGCTCCCCGGGGACAGACATCGGGGACAGATAACACATGTTCTGAGAAGGCGACAGAAGATTCTATTCAGGGAAGCTGAGCAGAGGCTGTGGGGCAGGAAGAGGGGGTCAGGCCTTGGCCAAGGCTCCCAGGGCCAGTGACCCACACTGGGCTCTTCTTCAAGGTAACCTTAGGGTTGAGGAGAGCCATCTCGGATCTTTGAGGCCCATGTGCTCTCCTAGAAGTGGATCTGGGGAACCTCCCCCCCTCACCACCCCTCATTACTGCTCCCAGCACTGGTGGCTTATCTGTGGTAAACCCTTCTCGTAGGTTGGTTTCCTGTCAGCAGTGTTAGTTTATTTTATTCCAGCAGATCCAAGCATCTTCTGGAAGGAAGATCTGCCACATGGATACAGATATACTAATAAGTAAACACACGCACGGAAAGAGATAAGCAGGGCATGCCAAAGCCAAACACAAACAGACTTGGTTGTGTGCCAGCATGAGACCAGAAAACCCCCCCCGAGAGCTGGGTGTGGCTGGAGAGGCAGCCGTGAGGTTGGGAGGGGCTGTGAGGATACCTGCAGAAAAGTTCTGGGCAGTCTGTGGTCCCCTCCCAGGCCCCTACAGGCCAGTGCTCGTCACAGCTGTGGTCCCTGGCAATCCCTGTGTCCAGGGTGGCGCCTGAGGAGGAGGCAGCAGGGGGTGATGGGAAGGGTTGGCCATGGTCATGTGACCAGCCTCCTCCAGGCCATGTGACCTGCCCCAGTCACCCCTCAGCTCTGGGCTCCTTTCCCTCAGGGCCCCTTCTGCTGCCTTCAGCACTTCAGGCTGCCCCTCCTGTCTCTCCCTCAGCTTCATCGTCTTCTGGGGTGCTGTCCCAGCCCCTAGGAGGGGAGTCTAGGGAAGCAGAAAGGTGAGGAAAGGGGAAGGGGCAGCGGGGACCCCCAGGCCCCTAGGGGGCTCTCCTTAGGTCAGAGAGCCCCAACCTGCTTCCTTTCCCCACCAGAGGGCTCCTCACCACCTGAGGCTGAGGTGGAGAGAGGGGGCTGAGGAATGGGAAGAAGGTGCACGTGCCCTCCAACTTGGGGAGCAATCCTGACACTTCACACCTGGTTCCTGGGTAACTGATGGGGTCACCTGAGGACCCCGAGTGACTTCAACCCTGCACTGGAATCCACACCTCTGACCACAGGGCCAAAGGTCCCTTTCGGGCTCTCTCTACTTGAGCCTCTGGGTTCTGTTCCAACAGCTCTGTTCTGGGACTGTCCAATCCCCCAGGCAAGGCTCTGAGACCCTGGGCCAGGGAAGGCCCCCGGAATATCAGACCTGGATGTCACTTGGGAGGAAGCATTTACAGAGTTCCAGCCAAGCTGGAGACAGGACCAAGCACTGAGAGGTTTTAAAAGCTCCTCAGAGAGGTGACAGTCACTGAGGAGGCCAATACCACCCCCGCCCCCCCAACCCCAGATCAGGGAGAAACTGAAGTTCTGAGAGGGGAAGGGTCTCGGCTGGCTGCATCCCAGGTGGCTAGGAGCAGAGTGGGGATTAAAACACAGGGCTCCTACTTGGACATTTTGATTTCTTTATATTAAGTGTCAGGACCTTGCTCACACTTACTCAGGTGCTACCTACATGCTTCCATTTCGGCTTATCTCCTCACAGTATCTCTCTCACCCTTCCCGCAAAACCAAGTTCACCTCTGCCTTCAGAACCCTACTTGGAACTCCCCTCGTGATGATCTTCTCAGCAAACTCACATCAAACTTCCCTTGCCTCACCCCAGTCCCTAATGAGCTTAGCTCCCCAGGTATATTCCCCACCAGCCACACGCAGGGCATTGCTGCCTTGCTCTGTCTTGAACTGGGGTGGGGCTGCTGCCTGGGGCTCTGACCCCTGTGTGACTACGAACCTTACTTTCTCCAGCTTCAGGCTGAGAGTTTCCAGAGGGTAGAAACAGCATCCCTCCCACCAAATGAGGAACTGCCCTGGGCAAAGAGGGGGCTTGGCTGTGTCGTTTCATCTCTCTGCGTGTTGCTGGCCCCCAAGACCTGCCAGCTGATGAGAATCCTCACCTCCAGAGGTTCTCCATCTGTCTTTCCTCTTCTGAGCCCTGATATTACATAGAAAACCAAAAAGGCTCTTTCTAGATTTTTCTAGTTCTCTTAATTATCCTCCCTATCCCTATTCTGGCCCAACCCCACTCGTGTCTCCTGGAATCCCAGCAGCTACCTATTCTGTGAGGACAAATGTGACTCAGCACACTACTCTGTGGGGAGGGGACAAATCTGATGTAGTGAATCACATGGGTTACAGACTCCCCAGGGGAGGGGAGGAGAGAGGGGGAGAGGGACAGAGAGAGAGAGAGAGAGAGAGAGAGGGACAGAGAAAGAGGGTGGGGGGAGAGGGAGAGGGAGAGAAGAGGGAAGGAGAGGGATAGAGAGGGAAGGACAGTGAGAGAGATCTCTGTCCCAGAACCAAGCTAAGCTGCTTGGGTGAAGCACTCGGAACTCGAGAAAGAGAAGAGCGGTGAATAAGAAACACAAATCTCTTTGCTTTCTTGAGATTGGGGGGTGGGTGTCTCAGGGGAATTACTTTGGGAATCTTAATGAATCCGGTCCTCTGAGGGTATTTATTTACACAGGGGTGATACTGAATATTAAGCATGTGGTAAGGCTGACTGACCCTCAGAATGGATGCCAGCGCTACTGCCTGGAGGACCTGCTGTGCCAGGGGTTGCCTCTTTGGTTGCTGGATTTGGGGAAGTCTGGAGATCCTGAGGGAGGGGCCAGGACCCTGGGCAGTAGCTATGTATTATCTGGGACAGTACTTCCATATTTTAATAACTGTGATCACCAGCTGAGTTATCACCCCTGTTTAATCTAGGAACATCTTCAGGTCTCTCAGAATCTAACCCAGACCATTAGCCTGGTAGAGTGCCAGGTGTTTACTGGGTAGCACGCAGTGCAGACATGGATGGGATTCCCAAGGTGGCCACAGGGGGCTCGGCCCGGAGAGGCCAAGCCACGTCTGAGCTCAGGCCAGTGGCCCTGGCAGAGCTGTCCCCATCTCCAAGAAAGCAAAGGGATGTCCCCACCCCAGGCAGGCAGGGCAGAGCAGCAACTCACAGCAGGCGGGTGGGGGGCAGCCCCTTGGGGTGAGTGTGGGGGAGAGAGGGTCATCCTCACGAGCACGGGCATCTCGTCGTCCGACATCGAGCTGGCTGGCTTGTCTCTGGCTGAGGGGGCGGCAGCGACGCTGTTGGCGAAGCCCTGAGAGCTGGGCTTGGGCGGGAGAAGCTTGACAGGGACAGACACGGGCATGACCATAGGCGTGAGGCTTTCCGCCTCGGGTGGGAGCTGCGGTGGCGGCGGAGGCGGAGGCGGCAGTGGCGGCTGAGGCGGAGGCACTGGGGCCTTCTCTCCTTCCTCCTACACAGACAATAAAGGCTTTGATCCTGGGCTGAGAGCAGCTCTCATGGGGTGGGGGGGGGATGCACTTTGCTCTTCCTGAAACGTTCCTGGACATCACACGTGGGTGACAGAGAACTGCTGCAGGGTGGTTTCCTTCCTGCCAGCCTGAGTCCCTCGGCTCCAGTGATGCCCGTCAGCAATGGACAAGGCGCTTGATTTTCTACATAAAAAAATCTTGACCGTGTATCACTTGTATATTAAAACAAATAGTGAAGAAAAATTTTTGTGTGGCTGTCATTGCTTTTAAAGAAAAGGACATGGACTTAGAATCAGACCCTCCCCCCCCAAAAAAAAAACCCACATAAGCTCTTGTGCAGGACTTTTTAATTCTATGGGCCTCAGTTTACTCATCTGTCAAATGGAGGAAAAGCTCTTTTAACTGGCATGGTCAGGAGACGGAGTGACCTGGGTCACATCAAAGTTTTTGGTGAACAGAGAGTTAATCCCATAGACTTAAATTAAGATTAACAGCATTCAAAGAATTGAGAGAGCTCTTTGAGTTTTAATCTAACTCTAAAACTGCATGGGTAGTTCACAAGGGTATCCTACCTGGATGATCCTAAGGGCATTTAAAGGTCTTCGGATGCTAGAGTCTACCACTAGTGCCCTAGTGAACAGAAAATGCTGGCTGGGAGCCCAATGGTCACACTAGCTTTCCCTGGCCATTGACTATGGATCTGGAAGGCCCAAGGGACCCTGGTGTTGAGTACTTCAAGCAGCAGAAGTTAAAAACAATATTGCATCGACATATTTTCTTTGCTGTCTTCTCCAGGAGCTGGAGAGGCTGGGATCCCCTAAAAGGATTTCTACCATCTCAGTTCTGGACTCTCGTTCATGAAGCCAGTGGAAGCGGAGACTGTGTGACCTGGCTGGCTCCCGGCGTCAAAGCTTGAGTACTTTCGTTAGGGAAGGACTATGCCTCCTCAGGTTTGCCAAGTGGGGCTCACATCACTCTCTGATGGCAGCAAAGCAAAGCAAGCAGCACATGGCCTGGGAAGGACCGGGGGCTGACTCCTGCTCACCTGTTTGAGGCTGGGGGAGGCCCTCATCCCCCCGTGGGACCGCATGTGGCCGTTCAGGGCAGGCAGACTCTTGAACTCCTTCAGGCAGATGGAGCATGTCAGCTTGTTCTTGGCATCAAACTGCTCCCCAAACACGCCTTTTGGTTGGCCACTGCTCAAGGGTAGGACCAAGTGGAGAGGACACACACATTGATGAAGGGAAACAGTGACTCATCACAAGACCTCCCACCCCACAACGAACCCATTTCATTCATCCAGAGCTCGCAAGGCCATGGCCCTACTTGTATCACCCCAATTCCCTTCAGAGAACTAAACCCAATTTGCAGATGGAAAACTGAGGCTCAAGAGTAGGAAAGGGTGTGCTCAAAATCATGCAAGAGTTGAACCAAACGTCTTTCTTCATTCCAGACCTTCAGGTGCTGGGTTTTTTCCCACCTCTGGCTTACGACCCTTCTAGAATCAGCTTCGGCTCTCCTCCTGCAGAAGTCTTCCCTTAGACACATGGGTCTCAAGTCTTCTAGTTCAGCATCCAGGTTGCATGCCTTAGTTTGTAAGGCTCTGGCTAAGTCTTTATTTACCAAACCCATGAGGGGAGGAAACAAGACTGTACTATTCACTGGGGCATCCTCATAGCTTAATTCCATGCCTAGCACACAGCAGGTACTAAATAAATACTCACTGAATGGACAGAGGGCAGAAGATGGGCTTTGGAGTCCTTCCCAGCATCCCTACTTTCTTGATGCGCAACCTTAAGCTCTCTGAGCCTCAGTTTTCTCATTTGTAAAATAATAATGATAATAATAGTTAACAGTGGTTGAGTGCTTACTATGTACTAGACACATGGTAATCACACCAACGCTCATTGAGCTACTTTTATTACATATGATATAGAGTAATAATAAGCACTCAAAAACAATAGCTGCTATTATTATTCTTATACATTTCTTTGAGGAATTGACTTTGAATTTGGAAATGAATCATGAGACAATTCAGGGAAATCTTCCAGTCTCCCAAAATGCCAACAAGCCTCCATGCATCCATCCTACCTTGAGTCAGGGGACCCTGGCTGGGCTCTGCCATCAGGAAGGTGCATCTATTTTGAGCCATGCAGGACACCGGAAGAAAGAAGAAAAAAAACAAATGTGTTTCTGATGGGAGGAGTCCTTGAGCGGCGGGAACCCCAGGGCCTGCACACTTCTAGGATTCTTTCCGCTCTCTGCCTCACGCTGACCGGGCTCACAGATACGCACGCCCTTGCCCTTCCACACCTGAGGCTTCCAGACCCCTTCCCCCCTGATGTTCCCTGGCTTGGGGCCACGCCCCCTCACGGAGCCCCACCAGCCACAAGCCCACCGGGACTCAATCCCCCACCTCCTTCCTTCCTGTTCTCCCTGTCCACCTACTCTGTACACAGACAGGCTCCATTCCCGAATGGAGGGCTGGATGACACAGCCTCACGCTGGGAGACCTCAGCTTTGGCCATGTCATCTTATTCGTATATTCACAAAGTCTCTCAGTTACTACAGGCCTGAGCCCTAAACAAAACAGGGTCAAGGGGACTTCATGCCTGGTCTTCAACCTTCATCGGAGCCCTCTCTCCATCTACCCCAGTCCTATTCAAGGTGCCCTCCTCCCCCGACCCTGTTGTCACTTGAGTGTAGCACTTGGGACACACCAAGGCCTAAATGGTGCCCAGGACACAGTAGGCAGTTTTGTGATCAAATACATTTTGGTAATAATCAAGGGTTAATAACCGTCACCCTCAGGCTGAATCTGGCCTGCAGACATGGTTTGCTTGGCTGGACTGTTTTAAAAAATCCTAAGAATGTCATTAGATGGGACATCTGCTCTCTAGTCCACACAGTCCTTATTATCTCATACCAGGCCATTTTGCTTATTGACTTTACCTGCCTGGATCCTGTGGGCAGCTAAGGTTTTCACCTCTGCAACTACACAAGGTATCCCCGTGGGGAGATCTGCAGTGCACATGAGCATATTAAAGGCTCTGAGAAGGCCAGCAGTACTGCAACCTGTTTCACTTTAAGAACCCCCAAATTTGTTTATCCAGAGAACCCATTCCCCTCCTCCCAGCAATATCCATTCAACATTCTACAGATCTCCTATTCTGGGCATTAGACTTTGAGAAATGCTATCATAATGTCGTCTCCCTCCCAAAGGGGGAAGGATTTCATAGGAAATTCCCTAAGGATACAGACTTAAGGGGCACCAGACACGGTGGTGGTCCCTGGGCACCTGATCAGGCCTTGACCGTTACATGCATCATTCAGGACCTGATACGGTGTATTGGCCGTCTCCTTCGTGAGACTGTAAGCTCTATGGGCAAAGAAAGGACTGAGTCAAAATTGCTTTTGCATTCCACAGCGTCTGGTTAACGTTTGTGGAATAAATAAAGAACAAAAGTGTTGGAGGGGTTTGGAGAGCGGACTGGGCACTGCATAGACTCAGCTGTGGCTGGCCCATGAGCACACTGAGACACCAGGAGAAACAGCCACTGTGAGAATACCTGGGGCCACACGGCACTGGGAGACGGCTGCTGGTGCTGAGGCCCCATGTTGTTGAGGTGGATGCCACTGGGGGACAGGAGCGGCCGGTGGGGGAGCGCACTGCTGACCCGGTTCAGGTCCGAGCTTGCCGGGTCACCCATTCCTGTATCTGGAGGCCCCAGGTCCCCGTGGGAGCTCAGCATGGCCTGGGCCTGCCTGTCGCTTGGATAAGTCTTGGGCTGACCGTCCTCAGGCTGCTGGTGCTGGGGCAGGTGGCTCTGCTGGTACATGGGGTGGCCGTAGGGCTGCTGGGGCTCCTGGTAGTAGTACTGGGGCACGGAGCCCAGCTGAATCAGCTGGACAGCGTGCGCCTGCTCCGGGGTGTACTGGTGAGGGTCCCTGTGATAAGAAGGGGGCTGCAGGTGCATCTGTGGCTGCCGCGACTCTGGCAAATGCTGCATCATGGGTGAGGACTGGTAATACTGAGGTATCTGCATCGAACCCTGCCGCTGCTGCAGCTGCTGGGGCTGCGCTGGGCGAATCTGCTGCTGCTGCTGTGGCTGCATTTCTTGCACTGACATCCGCGGCTGCCCGGCTTGCTGCTGTTGCTGCTGCGGGTAATACTGGTGCTGCTGCAGCTGCTGCATGTGCTGGGACAGCATCTGGGGGGCCTGCAGTGACTGTCCTCCCTGCACTGGCATCTGGGCCAGTGGCTGCTGGTAGTCATAATACGGGTGCCCTTGGCTGGGGTGCGGCCCAACCTGAAGAGCTGGTTTGGACAGCCCGCCAGTGAAACTAGGGTGAGGCTGCTGGGGCACCTGCTGGTAGCGGGAAGGGAGAGCCGGTGCTGGGGGCTCCATGGGCTTCTGGGACAGCAACTGGCGGAGGGCGCTTTCAGGGGCTCCATCCATCACCGCTGACTGGGTGTGCAGCACCTGGGCCATATTGTTGACCTGAATTCGCAGGTTTTGGTTGGCAAACACCTGGGTGAAAGAGTCTAGCTTGTGCAGGACACCGCTGGTGAGCTTCTGGGTCCGGATCTCGCTGGCCTGGGAGTAGGTGTACTGGTAGCCATCGGTAGGCTCCGCCTGGGCTGGAGACCCCCACATCATGTTCGAGTTGGTCAGGTTGCCACGTAGCTGGACATGGTTTCCAGGCCCTGCATGGCTTGCCCACCCTCCCTGCCTTGAGGTGTCCATTTGGCCAAGCGTTTTGGAGCCAACAGGCAAGCCCAGACCATCCCGAGTGTCTTGAGGGAAGTGGGGGGAGATGGGTGATGCCTGAGGGGCATCCATTCCAGCCCCGGGGACTGTATTCCCATAGTTGTGGTTCAGCCCACCGTGGATGCCAAGTGATGGCTGTTGGTAGAAAAGGTTCTCACCACCGTGGGCCACGTGATTGGTCTTGTACAGTTGCTGATCCCCCATGGTGCCTGACTTGATCGTGAACGTCCAGCCACAAAACCATAAAAAGAGATCAATGACACAAACCCGAAAGGACTGAAACCCTGAGAAGCAGAGAGAAACCGTCCACACTACTCCACGGCTGATATGTCCATGACTGTGGCTGGAGCCGGGTGTCCCTGTTGGCCTCTACCACGCATGTGCAGGGCGGGGGATTTTACATCCTCACCCGGGCTTAGGTACGGACCAAACACCACCGTGGTGAAGAGATGCTGCTCACACCTGCAAGACGAGATGCAAAGGACAGGAAAGGATTTACTTGGATGTTTTGCAATGAGCAACCGTATCTACCACAACCCATTATGGAAATAAACACAAAACAGGAGCCTGGATTAGAAATAGCCAGTTTCATACGTGTCACTCCCTTTACACTGATTCTGCAGACACTGACCCCCATGTGAGATATGAACTCTCTTACTTTCAAGCCATTGCTCAACGGCTCATTAGTTCATTGATTCGTTAATTCATTGTTTTGCTCACTGATTCATTCATCCATTCTTCTGGAACCCTGCTATTGAAAGCCCAGCACTATTCTAGGTCCTGCAGGGGATATAAAGAAGTTTAAGACATTCATTAATCAATTCATCTGGTCAAAAAATACTTACTAGACATAGACATCTACTAAGTGTAAGGCACAATGCTAGGAAATCATTAAGACATGGGCCATCTCTCAAGGAGCTTACAGTTAGAAAAGACAATTGGCCACAAGAATAACTACAGTACAAGGAGGAAAGAGATGCATGTAATAAAAAGGTAAACAATAACAGATAAGGAACTCATAGTCTGGAGAGCGTATTTCTAGCAGTAGAACAGAACCAGAGACGGTTTCAAGGAAAAGCAGTACACGTGTCAGTACACAGCTACCTGCCTCCTTGGGGTCCCTGCTCAGGGAAACATCTGTGCACAGTGCTGACCACCTGGTCGGAAGCCTATGATGTGGCCTGACTCAAAAAAATAGGCTGGGCCAATCAGACTCCCTCTCTTAGAAACATGAACTAGGAAATTTTGAGTGACTGGTCTAGTCTGATTTGAAGCCATACAGGTTCCTCTGTGAACTTCAAACTGGGGTATGTCATCCCCTGGGAGTACACGAACACTTTCCAAGCACTATACACACACATTCAAAGCTTTAAGAGAATCAATTTCCAGATCCTCAACTTCCATAAAAACCCTTTTCTAGATCTGATGGGTGACAGAATTGCAGGACATTTGGTCCTGTCCAAAACATCCATAAGACATTGGGTCCGTAAGATATTTGGTCCACGTCAAAAGGTCCCTGAAATTTGGTCTCATCCAAACTGTCCATAAAGCACATTTGGTCCATGCCAAATGGTTTTGGACAGGACCAGATGTCTGCTAACCAGTGACAGAGGTGCAAGTTGTCCTTTTACACCTGCTCTTTCACAACAGCCCTCCTCCCTTACAAAAGAAAGACAAACTCATCTCTTACTCATCCCATCCCAAACTTAACTGGGCTTATGCCCCAGGGATAACTCCCCCAGCTGCCACACGAGAGGGCACAGAACATTGAAAGTGAGCAACACTAATAAATAAGTAGTCAATCTTCTTTGCAAGCTGGGTGGCTTCCAATTCTTTTTTTCATTAGAAAGCCCTAATAGAAGTAAGTAAAATATAATTGTTAGTGATAGATCACTATGAGATTTTTTTTTTTTTTTTTTTGCAGTACGTGGGCCTCTCACTGTTGTGGCCTCTCCCACTGCGGAGCACAGGCTCCGGACGTGCAGTCTCAGCGGCCATAGCTCACGGGCCCAGCCACTCTGCGGCATGTGGGATCTTCCAGGACCGGGGCACGAACCCGTGTCCCCTGCATCGGCAGGCGGACTCTCAACCACTGTGCCACCAGGGAAGCCCCACTATGAGACTTTTGGTACATAACTCAGAAGCACATCAAGAACTAAGTTAACCCTGCTTTAATAAAACTTGTATTTTTATCTATTAGTTTATGTGAATGAGTTTTTCAGTGTTTACATCTATATAAATGAAAAATGGAAATACAATCAATGCTGATCCTTGTCTCATATCTCATGCAACAAATAGTATTCTTCCATGGATAAATAAAAAAACAGAAGAGATAACCCGGCACCAGCAAGATTCTATCTTTGGACCTGGGTGATAACTGCACGGGTGTGCTCACTCTGTAATAACCTGAGCTGTACACTCAGACCTCGTCACATACATGCATGTATGTTATACATCAATAAAAAAATTACTTAGCCAAAACATGGAAACAGCCTAAATGCCCATCAACAGATGAATGGATAAAGAAGATGTGGTACTGGGGCTTCCCTGGTGGCGCAGTGGTTGAGAGTCCACCTGACGATGCAGGGGACACGGGTTCGTGCCGCGGAGCGGCTGGGCCTGTGAGCCATGGCCGCTGAGCCTGAGCGTCCAGAGCCTGTGCTCTGCAACAGAAGAGGCCACAACAGTGAGAGGCCCGTGTACAGCAAAAAAAAAAAAGTGGTACATATATACAATGGAATACTACTCAGCCATAAAAAAGCACAACATAATGCCATTTGCAGCAACATGGATACAACTAGAGATTATCATACTTACTGAAGGAAGTCAGAAAGAGAAAGACAAACACCATATGATATCCCTTATACATGGAATCTAAAATATGGCACACATGAACCTATCTACAAAACAGAAACAGACTCACAGACATAGAGATCAGACTTGTGGTTGTCAAGGGGGGAGGCGGGGAGAGAGAGGGATGGACTGGGAATTTGGGGTTGGTAGATGCAAACTATTACATTGAGAGTGGATAAACAGCAAGGTCCTACTGTATAGCCCAGGGAACTATATCCAATCTCCTGGGATAAACCATAATGGAAAATAACATTTTAAAAAAGAATGTATATATGTGTATAACTGAGTCACTCTGCTGTACAGCAGAGATTGGCAAAACACTGTAAATCAACTATACTTCAAACAAACAAACAACCCAAACAACTCCAAAAAGCAAACAAAAGAACAATGTATTTACATGAAAAAATATTACTTTGAAAAGTCTCCAGCATCACCACCTAACGTACATTTTCATTGTAATTTTAGTTTTTATGTTTATTAATTATTTATCCAAATTAGAATATATTTTATGTTGTTTTGATTGCCTACATACTATTAATAATCATAATTATACCTCAAACACGAAGAAAATTTTAGTATTTAGAACTTTCTGATTTCAGGAAATTTAAAAAGTTTTAACTTCATATGAATTGTTACAGAGAAACAAGCGACAGAGTTTTAAGCACAAAAACATATTACATATATTACATTAGGGTAAAATTCCACAGGGGAAGTGAAACAGAAGTAAAATATCAAGGAGAAGGAACACTGACTATTAACGAAGAGCGTGTTCATGCATTTTCAAAATGGATGATGGTGGGTGTCAAATTCCTATGGTGTTTAGATTCCACTGGATACATTTAAAACAGTGATGTCATCGTTTTACTTAAAAATATCAATGTTTACAATGTACTGGAAATTGCATCTTTGGCAGACGTATAATAAAGAATGTAGATGTAAACTTAAAAATGTGTGAGAGGGTAAATGGTTTTACAAAATCCTTTTCTGGGGGATTTTAAGCAGAAAGTTTGAAGACCACTGCAGTAGGCCCCCTCCAACTGGGAGCAAGCCTGAGTTGGTCTCTGTCCCTTTCTGAATGACAGGAGAAGGAGATGGACAAATTCAAGGTGGGGGGTTTGGTTTGGTGGAATGAATGCTGGAACAAGGGAAGCAGTGGGACGGGACAAAGGTTGGCCAAAGATGGCTGGAGCAGATCCTGAAGGTGAAGTGATGCAGTGAGCCTTGAGGACTCCCAGTGACCACTCCCAGATCAGAGGGTCTGAGCTCCTGATCAGCAGCCTACTCCACAGCTCCACTGTCAGGTTCAAAGCAAACTCATTATCACATCCCCCCAAATGGATGCTCCTCCAAAGTCTCGCCCTTGACTCTTCCCTCTCTCTTAACCAACCACCACAACCCAGCAATTTACTTCCTAACGTTTTCTTAACTCCACCCATTTTTCTCTGGTTCCACTACTATCACCCTAGTCCAAGACACCGTATCTACCTTCTGCACTCTTCCAACAGCCTTCTGATTGGTCCCCCTGATTTCAGTCTTGTTCATTCTCCAGACAGCAGCAGCAGAATAAACTTTTCCAAACATAACTCTGCCCCCATCAACCCACTGTTTAAAACCCTTTCATGGCATCTTAGCAATCTTAGGTTAAAGACCAAAATCATTAACAAGGCCGACAGGGCTCCGCGGGGTTTGTTCCCAGCCTCACGATGTTCCCAGCCTCTTCTCCTTGTTCTCCAACACCTCTCCATCCCCACCCCCAGCCACTGTGGTCTCTCAGTTCCTTGAACCTGCCAAGCTATCTCCTACAACAGGACCTTTGCACATGCTGGTCCCCCAATTTGGAGAGCGTTCCCCTTCCCCACTCCAACTCGTCATCCAGCCAAGTCCTGGGCAACCTTCAGCTCTCAGCCCAAACTATACTTTCTTGGAAAGTCTATCCTGACACCCACCCCCAAGGCTACATCAGGGTCATTTCTTTTATGTTCTCATAAAACCATATTTCTTTCCTTCAGACCACTCTTCTCAGCCTGTAATTGTACTTCCACCAGTGCAATTATTTGATTAACGGATCTTTCTCTCACTAGGGCAGGGACCAGGTCTGTTTTGACCTATGATTCTATTCTCCAAATCTACCATAATTCCCCGTATATGGTAGGCCCTTTGATAAGAATTTGTTGATGGAGTGGTAATATTGTTGAATGAATGAATCCATAAATGAAAAAAAAAAATAATGATCAAGTGTCCCAATGAACTGAGATACAGAAAAAGACATTAAGGGTAGGTTGAGAAGATATTAAATTCTCATGAAGCATAGTTTGATTTTACCTGGATCCTGATGGACAAATAGGGTTTACAGAGGTGAGGGGACCAGGAAGGGTATTTCGGCTGAGGGAACAGCATGCACTAAGGCATGGAGTCAGGTGCAGGGGTCCATGCTGGGGACCATGTCCTTGTCAGGATCTCACTGATGATCAGGCTGAATTTGTACGGTCGGGGATAAATTGTGAGGCCTTAAAATGATGTCCAGCAGTGTTATCCTGTGGGTATCAGGCCAGGCCGCCTGGCTTAAACCTCGCCACTTAACCTTCCTCGAAAGCTTTGCACCAAGTCACTTCCCCCAGGAAGAATTACTTGTTGAAACTCATCAAACTCTGACCATGATCTGACTCTGCGTTCCTCCATCATGCCCCTGTGGGGGGAATGGAAGCTAGATAACTTTACTTCTCTTGACCTGTCTGTTTTGCTGTGTTCCCAAACTTCAGGGTAAGAGGGATTACTTTGTGTTCTGAGCTACAGGAATCTATTCTTTATTTGTTCATATTCTCAGAACTGAGAATGTAGTTTATTTATAAAGAACCCTAGAAAGTAGGGAACCCTAGGAAGTCAGAGGGGGGAATCCCGAAGTGTGATTCCCAGGCCAGCAGCATATAACATCACCTGGGAACTTGTTGTAAATGCTGATTCTTGAGCCTCACCCAAACCCACTGAATCTTGGGGGTGGGGACCAGCAGTCTGTGTTTTAATGAGCCCTCCTGTTGAGTTTGATGCCCTCTCAAGTTGAAGGCTGCCTCAGAGGTCAACTCCTCACATTCAGAGGAACAAGCTGAGGCCCAGAGCTGTAACTGCTGGACCTAGAACAGTACCTGACTCACAGGAGTAGGCAATCAAGAGTCATATACTCCTGCCCTGCCACAGAGAACGGACTTGAGGACACGACGGGGGAGTGGGACGCCAGGACAAAGTGAGAGTAGCATCGATATATATACACTACCGAAGGTAAAACAGCTAGTGGGAAGCAGCAGCCCAGCACAGGGAGATAAGCTCGGTGGTCGCAGAGCACCTAGAGGGGTGGGATAGGGAGGGTGGGAGGGAGGCTCAACAGGGAGGGGATATGAGGATATATGTATACATGTGGCTGATTCACTTTGTTGTACAACAGAAACTAACACAGTATTGTGAAGCAATTATACTCCAATAAAGATCTATTTTTAAAAAAGAGAATCATATACTGAATGAAAGGGGATATGGGGATATATGTATACATGTGGCTGATTCACTTTGTTGTACAACAGAAACTAACACAGTATTGTGAAGCAATTATACTCCAATAAAGATCTATTTTTAAAAAAGAGAATCATATACTGAATGAAAGGGGATATGGGGATATATGTATACATGTGGCTGATTCACTTTGTTGTACAACAGAAACTAACACAGTATTGTGAAGCAATTATACTCCAATAAAGATCTATTTTTAAAAAAGAGAATCATATACTGAATGAAAGAGAGGGAAAACGACCTCCCTAGGAAGATGTATGAAGGTAATAGCAAGACCACGTGCTACTTATTTTACATTAAATTTATGTATTTTTTGAATAGGTACTATATTCACATGGTTCAAAATTCAAAAGGTTTAAAAGAGCATACAAAAGACTGAAAATCATCCTAAATAAATACTTGAAAATAAAGTGAAAAGTTAGAGCAAAAATTTTAAAACGGGTATCTGCCCAAAGTCTTCCCCTCAGCCTTGTCCCCAGATACCCAGCCCCCCTCCTGGGACAGTTGCTCAGGTTCCTGTATATTCTAAAGATATTTTATGCTCATACAAGAATGCTTGTACACACCCCCACCCCTACCCCCTTTACACAGGCAGTAGCACACAGTTCAACATCTTGTCAAAAGGCTGTTTTAAACATATCATTTAAAACCTGGAAACTGTTCTTCTTAGTGGATTAGTCAATCCCACAGGACTGTTATAATACCAACTGAAGATTCAAGTCTTTGTTATTTTTCTAATAAGGTAACTGCTTTGCTCATTATGTACAACACTTCCCATTGGGTAATTGGCACCAGGAGCTTTTTCATTCATGAACAAATTAACAGAGCTACTGCTTTCACATTTCTTCGGTCAAGTCCTTCCTCATTAGAGCTAGACCCCAGGATTCTGGATTCAGTTCGACAAACAAATTGTCTGCTCAGAATCTGAGATGCTCTCTTTGATCCCCCTGAAGCATTATAGTCAAACGACCTGCTTCGGAGCCCATCTCCCCACTGTCTATCCAGTCATTCCAAGGCAGGGACACCATCCTACCCATCTTGGGTCCCCAGTGATTGAGACACAGCAGATGCTCAATAAACGCTCATTGAGCTGAAATGCCAAGCCAGACAAATGAGACCCAAAGCACTTCACCCCTAGATTTCCATGCTTCTGATATGGACCAAGGGCCAGAATTTACTATTTTCACAGGACCCTACAGTGCCACGTTCATGGAATGCTGTACATAATAATAAGCCTCTACAAAGATGTTTTAGCCAGGGGCTTTTCTGCACAGGGCCAGCTAGTAAATATTTTCAGCTTTGCGGACCATACGATGTTTGTCATAACTCTGCAGTTGCAGAGTGAAAGCAGCCATAAACAATATATAAATGAATGGGTGTGGTCGTGTCCTAATACAACTTTATTTATGAACACTGAAATGTGAATTTTATATAATTTTCACATGTCAAGAAATAGTGTTCTTTGTTTGATTTTTCTTCAACCATTTAAAGATGTAAAAAACCCTTATGGGCTCACAGGCTATGTACAAGGACACTCGGGGGTTGGATTTGGTCCCAGCCATAGTATGTTGACCCCTGTTCTAGTGCATCAAAGTTCCTATCCCCTCCCCCCGCACCCCCAGGGGCACCAGGAGACGGGGCACAGTCTGCAAGGAAGATATCTGCCCAAAAGGACCATCCTTTGAACCAGAGAGAGAGAGAGAGAGACGGGTGGGGGGAAGAGAGGAAGTTGACTTTGGCCAACGGCTCGGCAAGACTTGTTTGCTTATAATTCAGAAGGGTTAACACCCTGCTCCCGCCAGACCACCACTGCTTGTTTGGGGAAGAAAAACCAAAAAGATTTTCCTTTTTCTGACACTGGGCCGTCCTTCAGAGACTATATACACAATTCCCCAAGTGACTTGGCTTCGGTTTTCATCAAGACTTCCTCTCAGGTCTGTCAAAGAAGCTTAACTTGGACTCTCCTGGGATTCTGCTCCCCAAAAAAGGCTGAAGCCAAGGGCAGTTCTCCAAGACATGGGTTCATGGTTCATGGTCTCCTTTATAGCAATGTTGTTGTTCTAAATGTTTTCTGATTAGCCTTCTAAATAAAGCCAGTGGGTGTTTTATAATCCAGTAACCCAGTTACCGTGGACCAGTTCTGCCAATGCCGGCGATTAGCGCTGAAATCTTCCTCCATGTAGAGTGACTGGCGCATCCTTGTTCCTTCCCGCCCCACTGCTCCCTGCCCTGGGTCTCAAGCTGACGCTCAGCCCTGGGCGGATTCCCAAGTCTTCCTTTGGACACCAAGAGACATTTATTTCTCCATCTTTCAGGAGCACCCTGTAGCATCAGTTGCTTCCTCCGAGCCCCAGGAACCAGGAAAAAGCCTGACTCACAAATGGAGAGTTTGGAGTTTGCTTCCTGGGGACAGCTCTCCACCAGGACATGGAGATGGGAGCTATCTCACCTTCTGGTGTGCGGATCCTGTCGGTGCTCTCTCCTCTGGGCCAGCAGTAGTTCTCTACCAGGGAGTTAATTAACATCATCTTCCCCCCCGTGACTGCCACACACCGCTTCCCTCCCGCCCTAGCTGGCATGGAGCAGTGTGAATGATGCTGAGGGCACAGGGAGAAAAGTAGGGGACTCAGGAGTCTAGGGTGGCTTCCTGGAGGAGTGGCCTGAGTGGGCCCTATTGATATATTCCTGGATACAGTTTTTCAAACCACCCGCCTTGACAAATGGCTAGGCCTGGGTGGGGAGATTAAGAATATGGGAGTAGCCAGAGGTTGACAAGAGGTCCGCAGAAAGAAGGGAGGACAACGGAGATACCTGAAGAAGTCACACGTGAGTCCCTGGGTGACCCGAACGTTGACTACTTCATAATCACAAGTTTCTCCTACGGAGTTGCTGCCAGGAGAATTTCAGTAGCAATGTGACCGTATTCTGAAGACCTACTTTGTGCCAGGAGATCTGACTAGGTCATGACATCTGGCCTCAAAGCCCAGAGACTGGCATCTGTACCCGACCTTATCCTCTATATTCTTTCCTGCAAACTCACAAGGAGGACCTACTGTGCCAGGACTCTGCTAGGGGAGATGAAGACCCGCAAACCTATGTCTTGAGGCCTACAGTCTTGGGGGGCAGGTGCCAGGCTTCCTAAAGATCCATGAAATTTCACAAGGAGGAGGCGGAAGAAGGCCTGGCAGGGGGATGAGGTCACACCAGCCAGGACTCAGGAGGCACCGTGGGCAAATCCTTGCTGCTGGGGCCTCAGGGAGGGTCTCAGCGGGGTGGCCAGCTGGAGTGGTTTGGGTCAGGGTTGCAGGAAGGAACCTCCACTCCTGCGCCCAAGGACTTGAGGCTCAGGCCTTGTGAATCAGCACTTGGAACTACAACCAAGGAAAGGATCGCCCTCCCTACAGCTGTCCTGGGCAGGGCAGGGCAGGGCAGGGCTGAGATTGGGAGGCTTCCCTCTGACACAGCCCCAGGGAGTGTGGGGTGAAGACGGAAGGGAAGGGGGTGGCTGGCGGGTAGACCTGGCGTGAGGCTCCAGTCCCAGCATCAGGGCAAATTATAAACCTAAGAAAACACAAGTCAAGCACCTGAGGGCTCTGCTCCTATCACTCAAGCCCCACACCCAGCACCCTGGCCCGAGCTGCCGGCAGGGCCTCCAGCAGGTCAGCAGCACAGACTGGCTTCCTCTGCAGAGGACGGGAGCCGGGTGGCCAGCACTGTGCTCTGGGACCACATCCCCAGTGCTGCCCAGGATTCCAGCTAGGCTGTGAGGTTAGAGGATCAATTCCCAAATGGAGCAGCTGGCTTGGCTTTGGCCTGGCACCTTGAAGACATTAGACTGTACAAAAAACAAATGCCCCTTCTTTCTGGAAAGCAGCCCACAGTTCACTGGGTAACAAAGTCTGTGATGCTCCCTTGTGTGTGAAATAACTGCACGAAGGTTCTCGTGCTCGGCTGTCTGTCAGTCTCTCTCGGCCCTTCTGTCTGCAGTTCAGATGGGAGGTACCCCGGGTTATGACGTCAGTGCCACACTTGGGCATCCTGTCAACATAGGGCCCCGTCCTGGGGCGATGCCATGGCCCTTCTGGCTCAGGGTTCTAAGACTTTGGGGGGAATTCTGGGAGTCAAGAAACAAGCCAGAAAGGAGAACCTCTGATGTCTGGCGCTGGAGGCCTTCCCACCGGCACTTCCTGAGTCCCTCCCTCCTCCAGGCCCCTGTGGACCAGGTTCTGGCGGTTCACCCTCACTCTGGCTCCACCTTCCCAGCGGGGGTGAACTCTCCAAGGGCAGCTGGAGGCCCCTCTTGCTCCTCTCTGGGACCCAGCCTATGCCTCACATCTGGCAGTACGCTAAGCAAGCGTTTGCTTGAGGGAGCCAGACAGAGGACCTCGCAGCTCCCCTCACATCCCCCGTCGCCCTGGAGCCCCTGGACTGAGGTTTGACTCAGTGACTTCGCTGCCCCTGGCGATGTCTCCTTTGTCCTTGTGCCAAGTGAAGGAGGCCGGCCTTCTCAATCAGATGAGAGAGGCACCCGGAGCGAGCTCCCGGGGCCCGTGGGAAGTTGCTGGGAGGGGAAGCAAAGGGTGAACAGACCCAGGGATCGAACTGGGAAGACATCCTGCAGGAGACAAGCTGATGGGAGCTGCCGAGACCAGTTCTGTCAGGAGGGTCTTGTTCCAAATGATAGCAAGCGCCAAGATTGAGGAAAAATGCCTGCTTTCATTTACGGATGCTTCTGGGAATTCAAGTATTATTACAGAAAAAAGTTGGAAGTGAACA
Source organism: Kogia breviceps (assembly GCF_026419965.1). Taxonomy (NCBI): domain Eukaryota; kingdom Metazoa; phylum Chordata; class Mammalia; order Artiodactyla; family Physeteridae; genus Kogia; species Kogia breviceps. The sequence goes on from NC_081319.1 coordinate 75,540,913, forward strand.
TTCACCTGAGATTCCCGCTGTTGAGGTTCTGTGTGCGATGGTGGGAGGACCACAGAGCTTGGCTTCCGTCTACCCAACAGCTACTGAGAAGCCTCAGGGAATCAAGAGGGTGTCTTGCCCTTTTCTGGGTTTGCTCTCTCCTCTGGTGATCCTTCCCTCCTGGGAAGCCCCCAAGCCTGTCTGGACTCACTCAAGACAGATATCCCATTGGTCATTGGCCCTCATCATCTCACTGCCTCAATTTCTTGCCAAAATAGCCTCCCTTGGCTGCTATAAGACCAGAGGGCTGGGCTTCCCTGGTGGCGCAGTGGTTGAGAGTCCGCCTGCCGATGCAGGGGACACGGGCTCGTGCCCCGGTCCGGGAAGATCCCACATGCCGTGGAGCGGCTGGGCCCGTGAGCCATGGCCGCTGAGCCTGCGCGTCCGGAGCCTGTGCTCCGCAACGGGAGAGGCCACAACAGGGAGAGGCCTGCGTACCACAAAAAACAAAACAAACAAACAAACAAAAAGACCAGAGGGCTGAAGTGATGCATCCACCAAGGGCCCCGGCAGCTGAAGTGAGCGGGCAGGCATGGGGCCCCTGGAGCCTGGGGGCCTCGGGGAAAGTGAGGACCAAGCCCTGGATGAAGGATCTGCAGGCCCAGACACGTGTCCTTCTGTTTGTGTGAAACGTCACTCCTCCAGGCCAGTCCTCAGACCAGAACCAGAGCAGAACCTTGGGTGTTCTATTTTTCAAGCAATGCTAGATTTTAAGTTCTTTAGGAGCAGGACTGTCTTCATACCTCTGCTTTTACATCTCTCTCTCCTTTCTCCACGGTGCCACGAGCAGTGTTTGACTGAAAGCAGACCCACTCAGTGTTTATGGAATGCAGCCAACAAGTTTGTCAAACTTCTCTTTCTGTTGTGCATTCACAGGTCACATCTAATTAACTGATGTACCTACAGTAACAAGGACAACGGGCACAAGCAGGTTTGGAAACGTAGGTGATGCTCGCTCAGCCCCCAACCTCATTTGAGGGAGTGGGTGCTATGTGTGTGGGTGTCTGGGAGAAGGTGGTGAGGTAGGAGTTGGTTAAAGACCCCTGTGTCTGCATGTGAATGTGCCTTGGGAGCTTTAATACACTACAAAAAAGCATGATGTCAAAAAATCTAAAAACAATAAATGCTGGAGAGGGTGTGGAGAAAAGGGAACACTCTTGCACTGTTGGTGGGAATGTAAATTGATACAGCCACTATGGAGAACAGTATGGAGGTTCCTTAAGAAACTAAAAATAGAACTACCATATGACCCAGCAATCCCACTACTGGGCATATACCCAGAGAAAACCATAATTTAAAAAGACACATGTACCACAGTGTTCACTGCACCACTATTTACGATAGCCAGGACATGGAAGCAACCTAAGTGTCCTTCGACAGATGAATGGATAAAGAAGATGTGGTACATATATACAATGGAATATTACTCAGCCCTAAAAAGGAACAAAATTGAGCCATTTGATGAGACATGGATGGATCTAGAGACTGTCATACAGAGTGAATGAAGTAAGTCAGAAAGAGAAAAACAAATATCGTATATTAACGCATGTATGTGGAACCTGGAATAATGGTACAGATGAAACGGTTTGCAGGGCAGAAGTTGAGACACAGATGTAGAGAACAAACGTATGGACACCAAGGGGGGGAAACCACAGTGGGGCGGGGATGGTGGTGTGCTGAATTGGGCGATTGGGATTGACATGTATACACTGATGTGTATAAAATTGATGACTGATAAGAACCTGCAGTACAAACAAACAAACAAACAAAACAACTAATACTGAACTTTCTTTGGGTTATTTGTATGGAAATATGTTAATATAAATGTTTCAGACATTACATGAAATTTCTAAAAATCTTATATGTTCTGGTATAATGTTATAAGTCATAATTCTAGTTATTACTTTAAAATGTATAACTCAGAAATAACTAAATTTCTTTGTCAATTGCATTATTATGAACTTTCATCAAATCTTTAACTGTGGTCATTTTTAAGTCTTTTGTCATTTACAGACAGTTCTGGGTGTACTCTGATGCTTTTGCAAAAATGTTCCTATAAAAGGGTTTCATCTTCAAGGAATTCATGGAAAAGACTCTGACAAGTACAGGTTTCTGGTAACTGACTATACTGCTGAACTGAATGAATAAGCATTTTCAGAACTCTAATGGAAAACTGATGAATTCATAAAAGTGCTAACAAAAGATCAAGATGAACAAAAAAATTAATTACATGGGACTGAGTGAACTGATGAGGATGATTATAATTTTTGTGACTTTGTTTGAATAAAAAAAAAAAAAACCCACAAGGACTCAGAGGCAAAAAATATACAAATCAATTTTCACTGCAAAGTAAAGGAGCTGTTACAGTGGAGGATTACTGGACTGAATGTCAATATTATGACATAGTATGAGTGTGTTTCATGTTTGGTAATTGCAATCATTGTTGCTTTTGTTGTGGTCATCCATTTACAATGCTTGGTGTCAGTTTATCTCTTGTAAAAATAAAATACAGTGTGTGTGTGTGTGTGTGTGTGTGTGTGTGTGTGTGTGAATAAAAAAAGAAGATGTGGCACATATATACAATGGAATATTACTCAGCCATAAAAAGAAACAAAATTGAGTTATTTGTAGTGAGGTGGATGGACCTAGAGTCTGTCATACAGAGTGAAGTAAGTCAGAAAGAGAAAAACAAATACCATATGCTAACACATATATATGGAATCTAAGAAAAAAAAAAAGGTCATGAAGAACCTATGGGTAAGACGGGAATAAAGACACAGACCTACTAGAGAATGGACTTGAGGACATGGGGACGGGGAAGGGTAAGCTGTGACAAAGTGAGAGAGTGGCATGGACATATATACACTACCAAATGTAAAATCAATAGCTAGTGGGAAGCAGCCGCATAGCACAGGGAGATCAGCTCGGTGCTTTGTGACCACCTAGAGGGGTGGGATAGGGAGGGTCGGAGGGAGGGAGATGCAAGAAGGAAGAGATATAGGGATATATGTATATGCATAGCTGATTCACTTTGTTATACAGCAGAAACTAACACACCATTGTAAAGCAATTATACTCCAATAAAGATGTTAAAAAAAACCGAAAACAAAACGCATTATGTCGCTGAATGACACCTTCCCGCACTGTTCTCTTGTGCATTTCTGCTTTTTTTTTTTTTCAGCTGCGCCACATCGCTTGCGGGATCTTACTTCCCTGAACAGGGATTGAACCCGGGCCCAAAGAAATGAAAGCACTGAGTCCTAACCACTGGACCGCCAGGGAATTCCATCTCTGTGCATTTCATGTGTTAGTTATGTGTCTTCAGGTCAGGCACAGACCCTCTGCGGGCCAAGAGCTGGATTCCTCATGGTGCTCAGAGCAGAGCCGGGTGGTGTAGGGCCTCGGTGAACATTTTCGGACATGAGTGGAACTCTTTTTTCCAAAGGCCTTTGAGGTAGGATTTCTGACAAAGCTGACATCTAGACATCACATTTTAGGAAAAGAATGAGGCAAGGCAGGTCTCTAAGATCTCCTTTAAGTGGCTTTAACCCCCGGAGGAGCTGTTTGGGATAGAAACCGCCAGCCTGAACCCCCAGCTGCTCCTGGATGAGCTGAACCGCCCCAACAGTTTAGGGGGCATGTGGCATCCACTGCTTGTCAACAGGGGAAGAGGCCAAAGCCTATGACTTGAACCCCAAAAGACTCTGTCTCAGCAGGTAACTCTAATCTCCTTCATAGAGAACACCAGGGGACTATAGGTATTTACCACCTCCACTTCCTGACCCTCAAACAAACGTCCATCCCTCCACCTGTGCTCTAACTCCTCTCTCTTCGCTCATCTTAAATACTGGAGAAACATGGGACCCCCAAGAGCTCACCTCCCCCACTTCCAGTAGGCTGTCAGTTCCTGTTGCCCCCTCCTCTATAGCATTCCCTGACCATCTCCTCTCATCCCCACTGCCCGATCCATGGAACAGCCAGTCCTTTATAGCTGGTCCTGCCCCCTCCAGTCTACTGTCCGCTCAGCAGCTCTGTCCACGCCACCCTTCTGCTTCAAACCACCCATGTGCCCTCTGCCCACAGGAGAATAATCCAAAGAGCTCAGGCTGGCACAGGGGGCCCCTCATGATTTGGCCTCACCTCCCTTTCCAATGATTTACCTAACTATTCTCCATCTTCTCAACCTACTGGTTCCTGTTCAAACTTATCTTTTATGAAGGCTTCCTTGATTCTCAGCCATTCAATGTAACGAGGTATTTACTGAGTGCTCACTATGTACCATGGGACACCATGAGGGGGTTGTATGACATGGTGTCAGCTCTCATGGTGTCAGGGGATTGACGTCTGGGGTGGGGGGAGTGTCAGACAATGACAAATCTATGATTGCGATGAGTGGTTATAATAGAGGGCTGTGACCTCAGCAGAAAGGTCAGGGAAGGATCCTCTGCAGAAGTCATGGTGATACTGCAATCTGCAGGATGAGAAGCACTTAAATAGGGAAAATAGAGTGTGGAAAGCTGCCTCCCAGGTAAAGTCAAGGATAGCACAGGCAAAGGCCCTGTGGCAGGTGGGAACACGGTGGACATAGGAACTAAGAGAAGGCCAGAGTGGCCAGGATAGGAGCATGGCAATGAAAATGGAGAGGGGGCAGGGGCCAGACCACACCAGGTTCTTGAAGGTAAGGAGTTTTATCTTTATACCAAGAGCAGTGGGGAACGATTCAAGTGTTTGGATGTGTGTATATGATGTATGATGTACGTATGTATGTGTGTGTGTGTGTGCATGTACAAGCATGTGTGACTGATCAGATTTCCATTTTGAAAAGGCCAAAGGATATACCAGAGGTCAGCAAACGTTTTCTGTAAAGGGCCAGAAAGTATATATTGCAGGGTTCACAGCCAGGAAGCAAAATCGAGGCTATGATGTAGATGCTTATATAGTAAGAGAAAAAACAAATTTCTACAAACTTTCTGAGGAAACTCAAAATATAATAGTAATCGAGTACAATTTAATGTAAATAGATCTATTAATGAGAAGAATGGACTTATTTTTTAGAGGGATAACATTTTGCTTAATTGGGTTCAAAGTCAGTGCCCCGTATCATCAAATGTTTACATGCACAAACCATTTTTAGCTCACGGGCTGTATAAAATCAGGCAGGGGCTGGATTTGGCCCATGGACCATAGTTTGTGGACCCTTGGTCAGAACGGACTGGAGGAGGGTGAGTGAGGATATGGGGAGCGGGACTCAACTTATCGATGGTCCAGGCCAGGCAGCTTGGATGTGGGTGGTGATGGAGGGGCATGTGGGGGTGAAGGTGATAGGACTTAGTGATGAGATGGGCAGGGGTGTGTGGGAGGGAGGAGTGTCAAGATGATACCTAGATTCGCATCTGTGAAGACGGAGCACCATGAAAGCTGTTTCACTTTGAGACCTACAACAGGAGCAGTCACAGAGGCAGCTGGACCGAGGGCTCCAAGGCTCAAGAGAGGTTGGTGAGTCCCTTGACACAGGCAGTAAGTGAAGGCAGGGATGGGAGGAAGACTGCCTGGAGGGCAAGTGAGAATGGCAGGACTCAGGCTGCGTGTCTTTATTACACCACTTAGAGCCCTGGTCCCAGCTGCTTTATCTGCATCCACCGTCAAACTGGGACCTCTTCCAAGGAGTGCCTCATCAGCTCTGTCTACCAGGGTCAGCATAATACAGGGCACCCACTGGGTGCTAAGGACACAAAAGAGGGAGAGAAAGAGAGAGGAAGGGGAGACCTTTTGCTTCCACAGGCTCACATGGAGAAGACACCCCCTCAATTCACAATGGAAGCCCACCTCCCATTCCTACCCTAAGGGCTGACCATTTCCCTGGCTAACTTTCCACAGGAGCTGCTTTCCATAGGGGTCATGGGACCTTCCCCAAACACTTAAAATCATTCAAGTGTGCGCGCGCACACACGTACACACAAATCTCCTCCCCACCAACCCTTGTCCCGTGATTTGTGGTGATGATGTATTGACAACACGCCCGTCAGCTGTCAGTTCAACATGTCTAAATATTATGTTCCCTCACCCAGAACATCATTTTTTTTTAATGAAAAAAAAGTTAAGTGGCAATCTCACTCATAACAAGGAGGGGAGAAGGGAAAAAAAAGCCACAGGTTAAAGAAAATCAATTTTTCTTTTTTTTCCCCCTTTCTTTTTTTTTTCTCTTTCCTTTTCCTGAGCAGAAGAGTGAGAAGCTCATGGCTGCTTCTCTCCAACAGCCCTGGCACGAGGAGGTCAGTGCTGACATGGAGAGTGACCCGCCCTGGCGGCCGTGGGTGTGTTTGCCTGACGTCAGTGGAGCTCAGAGCAGACCCGTCCCCCGGGGCCACAGCCACGAATCCTCTGGCCCACGTGGAGTCTCTGGTAGGGACATTGAGGAGTTCATGGGAGGGGGTGCTTGTCCTCATGGCCAACAGTTAACATTCTGAAAAGCACTGGACAAAGCACCGACACCCACTATCTTACTCTGTCCCTACAACAAGCCAGTGAGGTCAGAATTGTTTTCTCCGTTTGAAAGATGAGGAAATTCACATGCAGGGGACGATGCACTCAAGGCCACACAATTGTGACAAAGGGTTAAACCTCCGGCCCTCTGATGCCAGGGTGAGGTTTCTCTGATACCGTGCGGTGTCCTTCATTCACCCGTCGCAGATCTGAGTAGCATGAAGCTACTTCCCCCAAGTTGGACCCCTGCAGCGCTCTCCACATTCTGAAGGGTCAAGGAGAGCTGGCTTGTACCCTGGTATAGACACATCCTGGCCATCAGCTACAGGCAGCCTTCAACCCGCTAGCATATAGCCGTGAACTTGGAAGTATGAGAAAGAATCTGATGCACTTTACACCAAAACCCCTCTCTCTTTCCAGGTTTAAAGGGCTAGCTTCAGTTCTCTGGAAATTTTTTTTTTTTTTTTTTTTAACTCATCAGGAACTTTTCTCAGTGGAGAGAAACACATGGATTATGTGGCAGGAGTTTTCCTCACAGAAACACCCGAAGTACTGGGCTCTGGAGTCAGAAGACCAGAGTTAAAATCATCATGTTCCACTGGCAAAGTGAGAACCGGGCAGGCTGATCTAATCTTTGGAGCCTCAGTATTGACATCTGTCAAAGAGGAATAACAACACCTAATTATTCCAGGTTTTTGGTGAAGATTAAACAGGAGAATGTTCAGGACATGTGTGGTGCCCAGGGAGAACTCACAAAGTCTCACCGCCTGGGTGGGGTTTCTGTTGGTTTGTTTTGACTTGAGTACAGTTGACATCAAGGCTCAATGACTCAGTCATGATTGAATACATTTGGTTATTTGTTTCCTGGGCAACCTTCAGCCCTCCCTTTGTTTCAGTGAGCAGCACGGCGCCCAGGGGCAGAAATGGCTGGAAGTGGACACAGGAAGGAGGAGAGAAAACCCACAGTCCTGTGGGCCCTCGGGTGTAGGGACGGGCAACCTCACTTACCCTGACACCCTCCTGAAAGCACCACTGCATCAGAGGACATAGCCCTTTATCCCTAAAGATCCAGCGTCACCGTGGAAAGGCTAATGTGCGTTTAGCATACTGTTCACCAGGCAGAGAAAAAAGCAGGAGGATACAGATGCCCATGTGACTTGCTCATGGGGCAGACTTGCTTTCTGGGGCAGATGGGTCCCTGCGAGAGAGTCCTGTGGATCTCCATGGGTCAGTGAGACTTGGAGGTGCCTAAGAGGGACTCAGTGTGGCCATGAGTCAGGCCGAGCTCTCTAGTGTGGTTACCGGTAACGAAGGGGTGTTCTGCTCTCTGGGGTCTGGCTCTCAAGCTGCTCAAGACCCCAGGAGAGGGAAAGAGATGTAATTCTTGAGTGGCCACCTAAAGTTTAGGAATATCTGTGGTTATCATTAAAGCAAGAAGTTGAAAGGTGCTGCCCCAGTTACCCGGAAAGAGACATTTCATTCCCTCCGTGATACCAGATAAGGAAATAATCTACTTCCCTTCCTGTTTCAAGGGGGCCCCCAGCTCTCAGACTCCAGGAAATTGGCAGTAACTCTGTCTATATCTGCCGTTTCCTTACTTTCAGTTACAGCCTCCTGGCGTGCTTAAACAACGGCCCCCTTTAAGGAACGTGGGACACACGGTCTGGCAAGGCTATCCCAAAGCAGGCCTGGGGTGGCCTTGGTGCCCACATCTGCCACCTGATCTGACGGGCAAACGAGACCCTTCCTGGTGGAAGCTCCGAATCACTCAGTATCCGTGCCAGCCTCCCAGAAGTTAGGGAGAAAATGAAGCCAACCCTTAACATCTGGGGGGGGGCACCCTCATACCCACTCTTTCTGTGAGGCAGCCCAGCAGGAGGCTGTACTCCCATTTTGAGCTAAGCTATGGATGCTCTGAGCGGGGAAGAGATTTCCAAAGGACCACATGTGTCAGGAAGAAGCCAACCTGAGGGAGACAAGAGCAGAGGTCTCCGGTCCTCGGCCAAAGATACCCCCCAGAACCACAAAGGACCACCACTAAAACAAGAGCCTCCACATGACTTGAGTGTTCTCCAAAAACGCAAGCAAGAAGGCCACAAGGAAACGCAAAGAAACAAACCTCTATTTATTTCTGTCTCACCTATAAAAACGTCACAGCCTCTCTGAATTGCTCCCATTTGTCCTCCTCCTTCTCCCCTCCAGTCTGCGTCGTCTGGACCTAAACCAAGCCTCCCCCTCTCCCCTGGATCACGTGCACATAGATGATCTCCCTCTTCATGGGACACTCACAGGAAATTTAAACATTCTCAGACGGGGTTCTTCTAAGCCCACTTCCCCTGCCCTCCACCCCCTACCCAGTTGCTGCGTATTCAGGAAATGCAAACCCAATATAAAGATAACCCGGGCCAAACAGAAAAGGAGACTGGCCCTGTGACCTTGTTGGGCAAATGACTTCCTCTCCCTGCATCTCAGACTCAGCTTCTGCAGAATGAGGAGGCTGGACCTGACGGGACTGCAAGGAGGTCCCGCTGGCTCTGACCAGCGAGGGCTTAGCTGGGGTGAACCTCCCAGACCCTGCCTGTCTCAGGGACACCCAGCAACCTTGAGGCAGGATATTGAGGCAGTACGGTTTTCTACCACTGACAGCCGATCCCTAAGGACCCTGGCCCCCTGGGGGGAAAGAACACTAGGAATCAGGACACCTGGGTGTCCGTCTCGGTTCTGCGGTATTTTGGAAAAGGAACTGAGTGAGTGGGGGAGGTTATCCAGGCAGCCTTAAGCTCAGTTAGAGTGTTTTAATTTTTAAAAAATAGAATAATCTATATGACTAGTGTAATAAAGATTATGAAAATGTTTTTAGAACCAAGACCACCTAACAGCAAGAAGGAACAGATTAGTCAGTCTCCAGAGAAGCACCTACAGACTCAGCTTAGGACCTATTTCTGTTGGCTTTTATGAGGCCATGGCAGTATATGAGTCCCGTGCCTGGGGCACCTCCTTGTTTCTCTGTTCACAGTAACCCCGGCTCCCCAAACTCCTCACATACTCCCGAACATGATGTGTCCCGACTCCCTAGTTCGGGAAAGCGTTTCCACATCTGCATCTGGGACCACCGCTTGTTTCACTGCGCAGGACTCGGCTGACAAGGAGAACTCAACCTGGGGTGTCGCCCATGAAGAATATTTAATCTACCAGTTGAGCTCCCCATGGGCGAGGCCAGTTGGATGGTGTAAATAATCAATCTTGGCTCACAGCTCTGAGTAACTAGAAAGGAGGAGGGACAGGAAGCATGAATCATTATCTGGAGAGAGGCCGTTAATAGACTTTGAGGTTTGCAGGCAGGGTGGGGATGGGGTGGGGTTGGGCCTGGCCCCTCAGCTAGGTCGAGAATGTCAGTGGACATCATCTTGGGAGTCAGCTCCCTCCCTAGTGCAGCAGCATCAATCTTCAGGCTCCTGCAAAACCCCACCCTTCAAAGTATTTGAGCCACACTTGGAAAAGGAAGACAAGTGGTTGACTTGTCTTTGCAAATGATTTGGAAATAATTGTTTGATTCTCACAGACTGAATTTTTAAAGAAAGTTGTCAATTCCTGTTTTACAAAAGTGAGTTGGTAGCATTTGCAGAGAGATAAAAAGGCAAATGCAAATCCATTCAAGACCACCATGTTCTTTGACCATGCATGATCAGACACAGTTGGGAAACCTGGTGAAGCACAGTCAAACATTGATGGCAGGAATTGTCAGGGCACTTGATATGCTACTGGAGGTGGCTCTCTAAGAGACGCCACAGAGGCCATCTGTGGGGCTAGAAGCACTGAACTGGGTCTCACTAGCTCAAGAGAATGCCCATCTCTAAACCTCAGTTCACACCACTTCGACACCCCCAACGTACAAGGCTCCTTTTCCAACCACCTCACCCTACCTGCCCCACGGGGCCAGCCCCAATCTTCTTCCCAGCCTTCCCCAGGAAATCTTCCCTGAGCACTCAAAGGCACAGTGCTGTCCCCGCTGGAAACCTATTCTGAATACCTGGCACTTAATCTTATGAAGGCATTTTATCCTTTATGCATTTTGGGGTCATAAAGTCTTTTTTAAATGAATAGACTATTTTTCAGAGTAGTTTTAGGGCCATAGCAACTCTCTGCATTTTTCATAACACTTGCCCACTGTACAAAGCCCAGAGTCACTACAAATAGCAGGTGCTAAAAAAGCTTGTTGCCTGATAGATAACAAATCAGGAAGTGACACAAATCTGAGTGTAATATAAAGTCACTTACTTATGAGCAGGGAGTGGGTGTTTATAAGCAGTCATGTCAGCTTTAAGAATGGAAGTCAAATGGACAGTGGAGACCACCCATCCTGCTCCTTCTGGACATGTGTCCAGCAGAGTCGGTGTGCCATCCACTGACTGGGGTGTGGGCATCACAGGGACAACTCTCCAGCAAGTGGTGTCATGAGGTTCCAGAGCTCTCATGGTTCTAAGACAGAAGGAACAGCTTGGAGGGAGGGCTGAGATGCTGAGATGCCCCATCTCTAGAGAAGAACATTTCTAGAACCCATGGTTTCTAGCCTGTGCTAACACTGGCCAGACCAGTGTGTTCTGCCTTCCCTCCGATTATTTTAAAAAACACCCCAGCGGGGCTGGGAATCCCACATTGACCCTAGACTCCTGCCTCCATTTCCATCACATTTCATAAACCAGCTCTGCCAACATGAGAGCATCACTGAACAAGGGCGCGAGTCTTGAAGCGGTCTGTTCTTAGTCATGATGATACTGACTACCAGGGACTGGGTGCTTGTGATGGTCCAAGATCCTGTTACAAGCTATACATACATACATCATCTCATTTCATCCTTGAACAGCTCTGCCTGTGGTCCCCATGTTGCAGATGAAGAAATGGAAGCTCAGAGAGATGAAGCTAGTGAGAGGCAGAGCTAGGTTCAAACTCAGCTCTTTCTCCTGCCCCCAAGCCCAAAAAGTCTAACCACTGTGCTCTGTGGCCTCCCCTCTGATGAAAGGCACACAAACAGGAGACAGGAAAACTAACAGCAGGAAGGATGGGGTTGGGCGGTGTGGAAAAGAGGCACAAGGGAAGGGAGAAGAAGGAGAGAGAGCACGCGGACAAGAGGAAGTTGGGGTCTTGTCCTCAACCTTGAGGTGCACGTGGGATCTGGCTGCAGGTCCAAGAGGTCTTTGCCAAGTGGGAATGAAGTAGGAAAGTTGCTGGGGACCACGGGAGAAACAAACCACAAAATATGCAGAAGCCATTTCCTCTCTCGAGGAAGATACACAATAGATTCATAAACAAATTTTACAAAGCTGCCCAACTATTTATAGCATTCTGGTAGGAACTTATATCCTTTGTGAGCATAAAGCTAATCCCCCCCAAAATGGTTAAGTTATTCTGAGGAGAGCAAAGGTGGGAAAAGGGGATAGGGGAGGGATATACTCCTTGCCAGTCCATCACCTGCTAGCCCTGTGACTGCAGTCAGTTACATGTCCTTTCTGAGCCTTGGTTCATTCTTCTGTGAACAAAGAATAGTAATTCCTGCCCCATGGGGCTATGGTAGAAAAGAAAGAAAACAGACCTTCTGGCAATATGGCAGATCAGATACCCTACTTGACCTTCCCAACTGAAACAACTAACATGCTGTTTAAAATTTAAAATACAAAGATTGTATACACACTGCTGAACTGGTATAAATGGAAGGATTCTTCGAAGACCAAAACCAAAACCAAAAAAGCAGGAACTTTGGGATGTAAGCTAGCAGTAAACCTGGCTTTCACCCTGAGGGTTCCTGCCAAACCCTACAGATTCTAAGTTTCCCATGACAGCTGCATAGTGTTCAGGAAACAGGAGAAAAAGCTTAGTTCCTTCATAAAATTGGGACTTCAAAAGGTTCCACCCTCAATGAATGAGAAATAGACCCCCACCAACACAAAAGGAGACCACAAGGAAACCTGACCTTGGGCTGGGTAGAAATCTGAACCCATACGCTGGATTTCACACAGATTTGCAGTTTGAATTCACGCTACTTATGTAGCCAGAAAAGCTTTGGGTAGAAAATGAATATAAAGTGATTTTTGATTGGGAGTGCCCCCAGACAACTAGCAGAAGTTAATGCAAAACGTCTCTGGAAAAATGAACTTCAAGCCATACCTCAAATAGTTCACAAAGGTAAAGTTCTAAGGAAAATGAACAGCTCAAAGAAAATAACAACAACATGGAAACAAGGCTGTATGAGTACTAGCCAGCAGAAGCAACAGACAGCAGAATCAGACCTGCAAAGGTTTCAGATTCTCAATTACCAGACATGAAGTTCTACAGTTTCTAAATAGCAACTTCAATATGTTAAAGAAATTAAGAAGTTTGCAAATATAAGCAAGAAATAAGAGAAAATCACCAAGCAGATTTAAAAATTAATGGACCAGAACTTCTAGAAATGATAAATAAAGAAGCTGAAAGGAAAATATTTCAATGGATGGATTAAACAGCATTTGAAGCACAGAATAAATTAAATGGAAGACAGGTTTGAAGAAATTATTCAGAGTTCAGAGTTCAGCATAGAGGGACAAAGAGGTGAGAAATATGGAATAGAGGTTACGAGATACAGAGAACAGAATGAGAAGGTCCACCATATGTCTAACTGGAGTTCCAAAAGGAGCTATTAGAAAGAATGGGAAAGAGTCAATATTCAAAGAATGAAGGGTGAGAATCTTCCAGAACTGTTGAAAGACACTCATCTTCAGCTCTAGGAATACCAATGAAACCCAAACAGAATAAAGACAGAGAAACTGACACCTAGTTACATGAGAGAGAAGTGGCAGAACACCAAAGAAAGCAGCAACATCTTTAATGTAACTAGAGGGAAATGCCAGGTCACTTATAAAGGAAGAACGACAGCCAATGTCTCAACAGCAACGTTCAGAGCCAGAGGTGGTGGAATAATGGTTTCAGTGACCGAAGAGAAAATATTCAGTAAAGCTACCTTTCAAAATTGAGAGCAAAATACAGTTTCAAGCCAACAAAAACCAAACCAAACCAAAGCAAAAACAACTTGAAAGTTTACCACCAACAGACTCTCACTAAAGGATAATGCTAAAGGGGTTTATTTTAGTCAGAAGGAAAATGATCTCCAATTCATGAAAGAATGGTGAGGAGAAAAAAAAAAGAATGGTGAGAAAAGATATTGATAAGAATGTGGATACAAACACATCATATAAAACAATGATGCCTATATTGTAGGGAAAAAAACAGGACAGAATGAAAACACAGGATAACAATTGTATATAAATTGGGAGAGGTAGTGGTTAGAATTAAACCAGTTTATGGTTCTTGTATTTTTGGGGAGGCAGGTAAAGACACTAATTTTAGACTTTGTTAAGTATGCCTGTTAAAATAGATGGGCTAATCATTGAAAGAACAGATACAGAGCACATAACTTTCAAACAAGAAGACAGAAGATGGAATGAGGAGGGAAAAACATCTCAACCAAAAAGAAGGAGCAGAAAAAAACAAATGATGGTTGAAATGAATCCCAATTCATCAGTAAGATACACCCGTTCTAACCAAACACCATTGCCTTAAAATATACAAAATTTGGGCTTCCCTGGTGGTGCAGTGGTTGAGAGTCTGCCTACTGATGCAGGGGACACGGGTTCGTGCCCCGGTCCGGGAAGATCCCACATGCAGCAGAGCGGCTGGGCCCGTGAGCCATGGCCGCTGAGCCTGCGCGTCTGGAGCCTGTGCTGTGCTCTGCAACGGGAGAGGTCACAACAGTGAGAGGCCCGCGTACCACAAAAAAAAAAAAAATTATATATATATATATATATATATATATATATATATATATATACACAAAATTTTATACCTAAGCAAAATTTTTGGCACTATAAGGAGAAATGGACAAATCCAATGGGAGATTTTTAACATGTCTCTCAATAATGTGTTATTGAGAAGATTAGTCAGATAAAAACAGACAAGGACATATTATAGAGGATTTGAACAGCACAATGAACTAGCTTATTTTAATGATCATATATAGAAAACTACTATACATCTAATAATTAGAGAGTACACACTTTTTCAAGCACTCATGAAACATTTAAGAAAAAAGTTGAAAAGATAAAATATTTAAAAGGAGCACAAAGAAATGGTTCAATGCTTATTTCAAACTCTCTCCAAGGATCCATACCTATTTTATCTTAAAAAAGAAAAAGACCCTGTCTTTCTTGTTCACTGATGTATCTCCAGAGTCTAGTACAGTGACTGTCCCAAAGGGGGCTCTTAATATGTCCTGAAGAATGAGTGGCGAACGAAGGATTCTCTGTTGAGGATGGTACAGGCTGAGTGAGAACTGAGGACCAACACTGGAGGGGATGAAGCCCTTTCCAACATGAAGGGGACAAGAGGACAAGGTGAGCGGTGCCAGTCTCCAGGGAGAATTTATACAAAAAAGAAAAACAGAGTCACGACAGCCATCTCCAAATCCAAAGAGAGGGTCATGTGGGAGAGTCTTTGAAAGCCCAGTCTTTGTGGGTCCATGTGGCAGACCAGAGGAGAGAAGATAGAAATTTCAGAGAGGAAGAATTTGTCCCAATATTAGGAAGAATTTTCTAACAATTCATTGCTCAACATTGGTCGGGAATTGGCCTGGCTTATCCTCTAAGGCCCTTTATGACCCTGTGTGGGACAGGAGACTGTCCAGGGCGTCCTGAGAGTCCCAGACCATGAGTGGACCATCCTTCCAATTCTATCCCATCCCAGAGACTCCTTCACCCCAAACTCCCTGGATACCCGATCCCTAAAACATCTGCCCAAGGTCCCAGATGCAGGAGGTGGTGGAGGAATAATGAGAGCTTCAGTCCCCAGAAACTTAATCCAGTGTCCTTTCTGCTCCACCATCGGCCTCTCCATTAGCCGAAATGAGCACGTTTTGCCCCATTAGGCTGACATGTACTTTTTCAGTCTACCCATGTCCCAGTAAACACCATTTTCCCAGCGTATGGCAAGGGATTACAAAAGCGTAGAGAATTAGTTCAAATGAAAATGCCGAAACTTTCCAGGAAAAGGGAAGCGAGCTCACCTTGGCCTCCGCAGCAGATGGTTGAGTTGGGGGCCTGGCTCTGGGGGCTTCTCCTGCGGCCGGCCAGTCATGCTGCTCTCATGTTGCTGGGCAGGTGGGAAGAGGAGGCCTAGTTCTGTGGGAAAAAGAGAAAGAAAGATCACTTCTTCATCGTTTGCTCCCAGCTCTCCATCACCAGCCTGCCAAGGACACTATCCAGAAGCCGCGGGAGCTCGCGAGGCTGGCCTCAGCCACTCTCATGTCATTGGGGAGCAGACAGGCACAGGACAAATGTTTCCCACGCCCTCCGATGTGCCAGGCAGGGCTCTAAGGAACGAGGCTACAAAGATGAATCAGATGCAGTCCCTGCTTTCAAGCAACAGCCTAGCAAGAGAGAGAGCGAGAGAGTGAGAGAGCGCGCGCCCGCGAGAGAGACGTACACATGTTTCACTACAAGATAATTTGGTAAGTGCTGTGATTTCCCCAAGTTCATTCAACAGCCTACCTGTCCCACAGGGAGCAGAGGCAGCCTACAAGTGCTACAGCACAGGGCTTCTCAAGCTCTTTGTTATGAAGGACCAGTTCTTTGTTTTTGTTTTAATTTCTGAGCCATCATGGATGAATACTTTTATAAAATATAAGAAAAGGAACTGGTAGAAAAATGAAATGACAAAAATATTCATACAGAGTACAAGCCTACTTCTTAATGATTCAATAGCTTACTCTGTCAAATCGGCATGAGAGTTTCTAAGCGTTTCCTCTCAATTTCTGTACTGATCCCGTGGACTGGTAAACAGCTTGCAGACCAGCACCACTCCACAAACCACAGCCGAGAGGCATTGCTATAGGAAATGTTTGTAAACAGTGCAACCTTCCTGAGATGTCTGGCTGAGCTCTTGGTTCAGAGAGGGTGGCTGGAAATAAAAATGATGTCGAATTCACCCTCTGGACTATAGTTCAGACAGTTCAGAGAGTCTCTCTCCAAGAAGGAGAGTTACAGCAGAGACTTTGGGAAAGTGTGGCGGTGGGGTGTCTGAGGTGGTGTTACCAACACACTGGGTTCACGGGATCCTGGTCAGAAGTTGTGCCTGGAGCCCTGTCCTGCTCTACCTTGAACTTCCAATTGTAACTATGGCAACCCCAGCCGAAGCTACTGCCCGGAATGGGAAGAACAAAAGTGTCATCTATTAAAATGGACTGGGATGTTTCAAAAAATAAAGCATTTCCAAAATGTCAGGAGGGCTGCTGGTGTTCATTCCTACCATTTAATGTTATAAAAATGATGTTTTTTAAATTGAGAAATCTTTTGTCTATGACAGCCAGCTCCCAAAAAAGCCTTTAAATGCCTATTGCCTTAATACTTGAGGGAGAGATTACAAGTCATTTTCCCCCATTTGAATGCTTAAGAGAAAGTGCTCATTCCTCTAAACTCTCAGCTTTTATGTAGTTCTTATTTTAAACTTTAGAAGAAGATATCTCTGTAGAAGAAAAACTTCCCTTTTCAAAGTCTTTTTTTTTTTTTTTTTAAATGCGTACACACATATACTCTCACTCGCTGCTTCAAATGCTAAGTCATTTGCAATTTGGGAGTTTGTTGCTCATGAAATTCTAGAGATAAGCACATCATAAACATTCCTATAGCAAGGGAATGCTTTGGAAGAGATGTCTGTGATGTTACAAAGATTGTCTATCATTTATCTCTGAACGTTGGAGAAGTGAAGGTTATGGGAATAATTATTTATGCATAAATAAGTCAACAGAGTAACTGGCAACGTCAATAGCAGATCTTACCAAGAAGCTAAACCATGGCACGAGGTGGGAAGCACGGATGGACTTCCCTCAGTTTCCATGAGTGTTTCATCCTTATTCTCAACATGGGAAAATAACTCTCCAGGCTCCCCGATAGGAGCAATAGTCCTTGGAATCACTCATGGGCAGGATTAAGCTTAGACCACACAGCCAAGTTTTCTATATCAGGTGCTGGGCTAGATTCTAGTGTTCTCAATATGGGTTCTTCTTCAAAGAGACCCAAGGGGGACATATAAACAGGCAATTACAATCCCCCTCTTTCCTGAGTATATTGGCTGGAGTTAAGGTAAAGGAAATGAAGTTAACTAGCTCAATCCACTTATCCAACCATCCACTGGTCCATTCGTTGTTGACTGAGTGCCTAGTATATCGCAGGCAAGTGCAAAGCACTAGGCATACAACAGTTGAGACCAATGTGGTCCCTGCCTTCATGGAGCTTATCCTCTAGCGGGGAAACCGACATTAATAAGTTAGAAATAACTATAATAGCGGTGCTCTGAAGAAGTATGATTACTGCCATAACAGCATATGTCAGGGGTAGATCTAGCACAGGAAAGGGTCAGTGGTGCTTTCCTAAAGAATTAATCTTTAATCTGAGCCCTAAGAATAAATTAGTGAAACAAAATAGGGTGGGGGCAGGAGGGAGAAGACAGAAAGAAAAGGTGTTGCCAGCACAATGAATAGGCTGTGCAAAGTTCCTGTGACAGAAGGAACACGGCACATTCTAGCTATGAAAGGAGGCTCTTAATAAGGACCGAATCGGTTCTTGACTCACATCATGCTTCCATTGTGACGGTATTCAGACCATGCATTATAGATGTGCAGGTTTTTCCAAAAGTGCCCAAGAAATTACTAAAGGCGAGCCAGGAAAGTAAGGTGCATGTCAGCTAATTCTCCCGAGGCATACAACACAGGGGCCACCTTATCCTCCCTCCCATTTTATAGCAAGTTTTGGGACTCATCTATTTTTCTCTTCAACAGTGGCAACTTGGCCAAATCCAATTTGACCAGTGGTGAAAATCAGTTGGTCAGGGCTGACATAGACTGACAGTGGATGTGGGTTTTGGGATGTGAACAAGTGTTCTATTATTAAATGATTGCTGGAGAAGCCTCGTGGTGAATGTTACTCGACAGAAGGTCATACAATTTCATGCACGGAACATGAGCTTTGGGGCCAAGCAGACCTGGGTTCAAATTTGACCCCGCCCCTCACTGGCCATTTGGCCTGGTTCTTTCAGAAAATGGAGTTAGCAGTGCCTTCCTTGCTGCGAGATCAGCAAGAGCACAGGTCCTACACTGAGCACGTTTCCTGGCTCCCAACTGGCCCTGGATAAGTGTCAGCATTACTATCACACAGCAGTGTGTGGGGGCAGCCATGCTCCTCCCTCAACATGAAAATCAACGGGAATCCATGAAACAATTTCCCAGCTGGTACTGGGGCTGCAGGGCAGCTTTGCAGGGGTGCAGGGGTCCCGATGACTCACAGTTTCTTGGTGTGTGACCTCATGGGTCCCCTGCCACTGTGCTGAGAGTTCCCAGCGGGAAGTCCCCCTGCACCAGGGCTAACGGGCACTGAGTCTCACCTCGGTGGCCCCAGGCCCACCCTCTCTGGATGCCACCCCAGGACTTACAGGGAGCTCCACCCAGGGGCTCTGGGCCGGCAGTCAGCAGACTTGGGTTCTAGTTCCACCACTAATGGCTGGGGTTCCCTTGGACAAACAGCCGAGTTCCAGGAGGGAGAGGAGATGGAACAGCTACCACATCCTGAAGGCCTGAACACAGGCCAGGCCTGGTGCTGGGCCTTCCCAAGAAGAACCCGAATAGTCACTAGAGTCCCGCGGGGTCACTGTTGGTATCACCATGTTATAGGTGAGGAAACTGAGGCCTGCTGGTTCGTCCCAGACCATAGAACTAAGTGACGGAACCAGAACGGGAAGCCAGAAAGCCCTCCCTCTCTACCATGGCACTGACTTACGGGGATGGAAATCTTACTTAGGTCTCTCCCACACGACCAGTGAGGATGCAGCCCCGGAAGGCTCTGTGATTTTCCAGGGACCCACAGGCAGCAAGCCATCTGGCAAGGCCAGACTCTGTCCCATGCCCCACACGGCTGTCTGGGTCTCAGTTTCCCTTCTGCACACAGTGGTGACTAATGATGCCTTACAGACCACACTGCTGTTAGAGTTAAGGGGAGAATGAAGATTTAAGAGTCTTGGGAGGGAAACATTACTATAGAGACATGAACATTTTAAATGGGTATCGAGGGGCTCAAACCAAAGAGGAAGGGTTCCTGTCGGCCACAGAGCAGCTGAAATGAAAACTGGACCAGGAGCAGGGTGGCAGCCAGGGGAGGGGAGGGGACACAGGAGACAAACTGTGGAGCTTCTGAAATAGGAAGCAGGACCCAATGAAGTGTGAAGAATTCCCTCCATGCCACCCACAATAAATTAGAAATTGGCACAGATTTTTTAAAGAGGGAAGAGCAGGAGGGGGAGGAGAAGGAATTGAGGAGGAGGAGGAGGAATTAAATCTGTAGATTTAATCTAAGAACATCTAAGAAACAGGGTGGAGAGTAATCAATGCAATGAGAAATCTTAGACTCCAGTCACGTGGGGGCCACTCATTCTGTCAAACAAGTTCTCCTGCACAGAGATGGTGGTGACACAGAAGAAGATCTAATTTTCAAGTGAGACACATTCTATCAACAGATGGGGAGGCCTGGAAGCTTTTCCAATGTGGTGAAAACTCCGATTCTCTCTCCAACCATCTCTCGTCTTCTGTAGATGCCCCACTCTTAGCTCCATGGAGGTTGAGAGAAGAATAATTTATAGGCACTAGAAGAGGGCATTCCTGCTCAGACCATTATGAGAGATAGGTGGCCACTTCATCAGGTCTTCATGCACCTGGCTATTCCAGAACACAGAAGCTGGGGTATTCGACCAATATCACAGCAGCTCAAACACTGAGAGCATATCAGACAGACTTATATAGGCTGACAATGGATGGCGGACCACCACCCACTCTCCAACCTCCTCAGGCCTCCTATTCCCTTGCTCACAGCTCCAGTCAGCTTGTCTTTCAGGTCTTCACACACTCCAAGCTCTTTCTTACCCCAGAACTTTTGCACATGCTGGTCCCTCTGACTGGGATGCTATTCTCCTAGCTCCCCCCTCGTTAATGTCTAGCTAGCTTTCAAATACAGCTTCAGTGAGACTTCTTTGACTCTCCAGAAACGCAAGTGTGCAACAGCACTTATCACAGTTGCAATTAATTAATTATGTGATTAATGAGGGGGCCTCCCCAGTCAGACTGTAAGCTCTCTGAGGGCATGAGTGTCTGCTTTTTGCACCATCGTGTCCCATGGGTGAGCACAGCAGTTATCAGTCTTGTTTGCACATCAAAATCACCTGGGGAGCTTTAAAAAACACAGACGCTTGGGGTTCACCAAAACCCATTAGACAATAGTGCTTAAAGCTGCCCAAGTGTTGTGACATGTGGCCAAGGCTGAGAACCTAAGGAGGCCATGGGTGCTGGGCTTCTGTCCTAGAGCAATTGTGAAGTGGCCCAGGGAGTTACAGTAGGACCTTGCTCCCTTTGCTTGTGGATACAATGCATCGTTTAAATGTTGTTTTCCACCCCAGAGATTAAATTTGAGGAAATTCCGGAAGAGGGAAACAAAATCCTCATTGTTAGAGAGGAATACTATTCCTTTCATGAAGCACTCCCACGATAACCCCCTCCCCGACACTCCTCTGCCCGCTAACCCTGGTTTCTCACCTTTATCCTCAGAGCCACAGGATTAACCTGATGTGTTCCTGAAATACACTTAAATATTTGGGGGGATAACCCCTAATTTTAAAAATTAAATCAGGCCCAGCTGTACTATCCGGAAGAGTGCAAAACTTCACATTAAATTTTATTAAAACAGAAGAATTCAAAGCCAGTTCATGCCGGGACAGGCCCTCCAGGCCAGCTCCAAGCCGCAGGTAGAGGTGCTTTGCAGTAACTTGCCCGTGGGGGCACTGGGGTGGGGAAGCTCCCACGGGTCATCTGCGCTGATCTGGCTTTTCCAGGGCAAGCTGAGAACAAGCTGTCCCTATCCTCTCAGTTCCCCTTACTAAAGGGGAGGGAGTACGTGCTATGTGCTAAGTGTTCTGTCCCTCCCCCACCAATTCATATGTTGAAGTCCTAACCCCCAAAGGTGATGCTATTAGTAGGTGGGGGCTCTGGGAGGTGCTTAGGTCATGAGGGTGGAGGTCTCATGAATGGGATTAGTGCCCTTATCAAAGAGATCCCGCTAGCTCCCTCACCCCTTCTGCCACCTGAGGACACAGTGAGAAAGTATCAGCAATGCACAAGGAAGAAAGGGTCCTCACAGAATGTGACCATGTTGGCATGTTGATCTTGGACATCCAGCCTGCAGAACGGTGTGAAATAAATTTCTGTTGTTTATAAGCCATCCTCTGTGGTTTTTCGTTATGGGCTAAGACAGTAAGATGTGTGAAAAAAAATCCAACCTCTTAAACACACTCAAAGTAACAACTCCAATCCTCTGATGGGTTTCACCAGACCAACAAAAGCACTGTTTGATCGAGTCCCAAGTCCCATGCCCCTGTGAGAAGTAGACCGTCACTTAACCCAGTGCAGGGCAAGCTCTCATGAATATAGCTCTAGCGCCCATAGGGACCACCTGGGGAAGTTAAGAATGAAGCTTCACCTTGCATCCACTACGTTGGTAATAATAAAATAATAACAAGTGTTGGTGAGGATGTGGAGAAATTGGAACCCTTCTGCACTGCTGGCAGGAATGGAAAATGGTGCAGCTGCTTTAGAAAATAGTGTGGCAGTTCCTTAGAGTTATCGATGACCCAGTAACCCTACTCCTAGGTGTAAACCCAAAAGAACTGAAAACAGGTACTCCAACAAACACTTGTTCACACATGTTCAAAGAAGCTCTATTTTTTTTTTTTTTTTTTTTTTTTTTTTTGCGGTATGCGGGCCTCTCACTGTTGTGGCCTCCCCCGCTGCGGAGCACAGCCTCCGGACACGCAGGCCCAGCGGCCATGGCTCACGGGCCCAGCCGCTCCGCGGCATGTGGGATCCTCCCAGACCAGGGCACGAACCCGTGTCTCCTGCATCGGCAGGCGGACTCTCAACCACTGCGCCACCAGGGAAGCCCCAAAGAAGCTCTATTAACAACAGCCACAAAAATGGAAACGACCCAAACGTCCATCAACTGGCTAACAGATAAATCTGGTATCTACATACAATGGAATATCATTCAGCCATAAAAAAGAATGAAGTTCTGATACATGCGACAACGTGGATGACCCTCGAAAACATTAAGTGAAAAGAGTCAGACACAAAAGGTCACATATTGAATGATTCCTTTCATCTGAAATACCCAGAAGGTAGGTAAGTCCATGGAGACATCAAGCAGACCAGTGGTTGCCAGGGGCTGGGGCCGGTAGGAGAATGAGGGGTGACTGCTTAATGGGTATGGGGTTTCCTTTTGGGGTGATGAAAATGCCTTGGAACTAGACAGAGGTGATGGCTGCACAACATTGAGAACGCACTAAATGCCACTGACCTCTATACTTTAAAGTGGTCAGTGGTTAATTTTATGCTATGTGAATTTTACCTCAATTAGAAACAACAATAAACAAAGCTTCCAGGGCCCCACTGTGAGAGGCTCTGACTCAGTAGGTGTGGGCTGGGCCCAGGGATCTGCTTTTCCAAAGAACATCTGAGTGATTCTGACATGGGGGTCTCAGGCATGGCCTAAACGTAAGGGCTGATGTGTGTAAATGATGCCTTTACTTTAGATGAATCAGTAACACCTACTATTTCCTGAGTGCCCAGTATGGGCCAGGCAGGCACTGGGCTTGGTGCTTTCAAATACAGTGTCTCAGAATCACACTGCAAGTTGGGAATGATCACTGTTTTGTTTTATAGTTGAGCAGACTGAGGCTCAGAGAGGTTAAGTAAGTTGCCCAGGGCACACAGCTGAGTAACAGTGGATTCATACCAATATCTGACTCCACAGACCGTATTTTCCCCATTACCCCATACTACACCACTGTGTCTTTTAAAAAGCCCTTCCAGGCAGCAGAAATGTCATTTTTGTGTTTATATGCTCTTTAGGTTAGAGACTTAGGTCATCTTACTAAAATTGTGGTCCTTGGTATCTCCTGGGAATTCACTAGAAATGCAGACTCTCAGTCCTCACCCCAGGTTTGCTGAATCAGACTCTGCTCTCCCCAGATGACATGTGTGACACGAAAGTGTGAGCCGCACAGGTTTCTCTAGAGCTGTGCTATCCAATATGGTAGTCACTAGCCTATTTAAGTGGCTATTTAAATTAAAACTAACGGGGACTTCCCTGGCAGTCCAGTGGTTAAGACTTCTCCTTCCAATGCAGGGGGTGTGGGTTCGATCCCTGGTCGGGGAGTTAAGATCCCACATGCCTCGGGGCCAAAAAACCAAAACATAAAACAGAGGCGATATTGTAACAAATTCAATAAAGACTAAAAAATGGTCCACATAAAAACAATCTTAAAAAAAATGAAAATTAATTAAAATGAAATAAACTTAAAAACTCAGTTCTTCAGTTGTACCAGCCACATCTGAAGTGCTCCAGAGCCACATGTGACAAGTGGCTACCACTGGGCAGCACAAAATAGAACATTTCCATCAGTGCTGTGCTAGAGCAGGCTATCTTGAACTTGGCACCACTGACATTTGGGGCTAGATAATTCTTTGTTGCGGGGGGTGGGTGTGGCGAGACTTCCAGCACATGGTAGAGTAGTAGTTTGCCACCTGGGATGATTTCGTCCCTCAAGGGAATGGCAATGTCTGTAGACATTTTTTGGTTGTCATAGCTGGGAGGTTCTACTGGCATCATATGGGTAGAGGCCAGGGATATGCTGCTAAACATCCTACATCCTACAGTGCACAGGACAGCGCAACAAAGAATTATCCGGTCCAAAGTGTCAGTGGTGCCAAGGTGAGAAGCACCCAGCTAGAGTAATCAAAAATACACGGCCATTCTCAGTAAAACTGGAGGCAGGAGACTCACGACACCAAAGTGCCCACCCCCCTCCTTTGCCAAATTCAGAACCGGAGAAGAGTATCTATTTTCGCCAAGAATGCAGAGTAAGAAGTCCTGGTTTCCAGAATAATCGACAAACTCATTACTAAAATGAGGTCCCTACACTTCAAATCCCAAGGGCTGGGAAATGAAGAAGTTAATTTTTGATGTTTGGAATGTGTGATAAATTCCACAAGTAACCACAATCTGCCTATCGGTCAGGTGTGGACACATCATTCGTTTGTTCGTTCATGTATCTATTTACTTAAAAGTATTTATTGAGCACCTACCATATGTCAGGTACTTTTCCAGCGTTGAAAGCAGAGCAGCCAGTAAAACAAACCAGGTCCCTGCCCTTGTGGAGCTGGCATCCTAGTGAAGGAGACCAACAGGACTCAAGTAAACAAATACACCGGCAGTGAAATGGGTATGATCAGTGCTACGAAGAGGAGGGGTGCAGAGGAGTGATGGGGGATGGGTATCTGAGGTCACCTATCTGAAGTGTCCTGGGGCAACTGAAAAGGTGTCATCTGGCAGAGACCTGAATGAACTGAGATTGTACCAGGTAATTCGAGGAGGGACAAGAGTTCCAAGCAGAGGCAACAGCAGCTGCTGACTCCTTTGGAGAAACAAGCTTTCTGGAGCTGGAAAAGGCTGGCATGTGAGGTTGGCAAGGCAGGAACGGGCCAGGTCACGGGGCTAGGAACCCACTGGAGGGCTCTGAGCAGAGGAGAGATGAGGCTTGATCAGCGTTTCACATAGGGAACAAACTACAGGAGAATAAGAGTGGAAAAGGCCAGACCTGTGATGAGGCTGCTATAGTCTTCCAGGCGAGAGATGCTGATGGCTTATTATTAGTTAATTAATTAATGAAATCATTAATATTAATACTAGCTCTCTACTTGGCCAATGTTATTAATACTCTATCTCAGATATATTACAGGTAGACTCAGCATCATGTTCAAGCTACTTCTACGGAGAAATGCATTCTGAGTTCCAAATGATCAACTTGAAACCTTTTTCATCCACCTGGGTTTGAAGTCGGGGACTGTGTGACCTGGGAGAAGACAGCAAGAAAGGGAGTTGGGGGGTTAGGGAATTTTAGCAGGAGGAAAAAGGGTGTATGCCCCCAAATACCCCTTTCTCTAGAACCATCGGAGGTGTCTGAGAGGGGCCTTCCAATTCTCCCAAGGGTTGTTGGGTAGTAGATGGGTGGGAACCAGCAATTCCGCTACGGGCAGAACAGAAGGGAAAGGACCAGATCTTCCGGAAGGACAGCACTGCAGCTGTGAGCAAAGGAGGGTGTGGAGTCTATTCCAAAAGCAAGGGAGTCTCCACTTCTGGGGTTTCTGAGGTTCTAGGGCATCACAGGGTCAGGGTAACAGTCACAGAATCAGCAGATTTAGGGCAGAAGAACCCAGCTGTGCCGGTTACTAACTGCACAGCGCTGAGCGTGCTGCCGTTGATCTCCGTGACCCTCTGTAAAAGGAAACGACACCTCTGCCTCTCAGAGTGGTATTGAGGGGTCAAGTCAGATGATGCCCGCGCCGAGAGTGATGACAACCTCCAGGCCACGTGCTGAGGTCTGGGCACGCCCATCTTCTGGAGCAGGTGCAGAACCCACCATCCTCCACGGCATGAGGTCCTGTGCTATACACATGCCCAGGTAGTTCAGCTTTACACATAAAAAGGTGCTTCTCTTTCATTAATTCCTTTATTCAACACACATTCACTGGGTCTTAGAGCCAGGCATGGAAGAAATAGAGAGTCAGATGCAGCCTTTACACGCCAAGAACACGGGCAGTGGGGGCGGCCGGAGACATGAGAACAGGTTTCTCTGATTCTCCTTTTCCCTCAGGGCCTGGTGACCACTGTCCAGGTAGTTTTCATACCTTTAGACTAGAGCCACCAGCCTGCTGGGGCCTTGTCTACCAGCAGCCTGCAGTGCCAACCTTGGGGACAGTGCCCTCTCTCTTCTCCAGACTGGCAGGCCGTCCTGGTCGTTTCTGCTGGAGCAGAGAAGGATGGTGAGGAAAAGGCAGGGCTGGCTAGGCAGAGGGAAAAACCGGGAGAGGCGCTGGCCTTCAGCAAGGCCTTCCTTCCAGCCCCACTTCCTGCCCCCAGCAGACACGGCTCCAGATGGGTCAGGGGCCTCTCTGACCCCCAGCTCACCTAGGGCGCAGCATCTCTCTGGCGTTTCCCAAGAAACGTCTTCAAGAGAAGGCCCCAGCTCTGAGTCATCTGCAGCAGAGATGAGACCTTGTAAAAATAACTCCAAGTATGAGGCTCCTCCTGTATTCACATTATTCACGATACAAAGAACAAAAAAGCAGGGCAGGAAGCAGAGGAGGAAAAGTGTCGTTCCCATCAGTTTTCTTCACATGACAAGCAGCCAGCGACTCACTTGCTGAGCCCCACTGCGCTCTCTCTCCGCGGAGCGAATTACATAAGCCGGCGAGAGGGGCTTCTTGGCAGCCTCCTGACTCTGCCACCCACCCTTTTTCATCTCTCAACTCCAAATCCGAGGCTGGGTGCCTTGGATAGTTCTCATGTAAACATGATGGAGCAACGAGGTTTGCTCCCACAGGGCACTCAGGAAAGGCCTTGGGGAGGTGAAAGTTGAGCTGAGGCCCAGATGACCAACAAGTGAAAATCTGAGTGGAGAACACTGGACATTCAGCAGGGACAGTTGAAGCAATGGCCCCGAGGCAGGGATCGGTGTGCACACGGCTGGCACAGCGGATGGGACAGAGCAGAGGAGTGGTGGTGGTGGGGGGCGCGGCAGGGTGTCCCCGACATGTAGGGTAGTGGTTCTCAGCCTGCAGTGATTTCGTCCTCCAGAGGATATCTGACAATGTCCGGAGACACAGCTGGTTGTCACAGCTGGGGCCGTGATATTGGCATCCGGTGGGTAGAGGCCAGGGATGCTGCTAAACATTTTTGAATGCACAAGTCAGCCCCCCTCAACAGAGAATGATCGGGCTCCAACGTCAATAGTGCTGAGGCCGAGAAGCCCTCGTATAGGGTCTCTCAAGTCACCGTAAGGAGTCCGTGTGCACACACAGGACTGACCAGTGCCCATGCCTGCCGGAGTGGGGTCCTTACACATGCGCGTCCATCACGTGCACGTCCAGGGTATGTGTGTTGAGATGAAAGAGAGGATGCTAGGACCAGCTCTCAGGACACAGGAGCCAGGGCGGAGGCAAAGAGCTGGGATAAGGTTCCTCCAACCTAATTGGGAGCTAAGAGGGAGGTCCTGGAACAAGGACAGAGAAGGTAGAATACAGGGAGGCATGGAGGCTATGCACAAGCAGACGGAGGCCATGGGGAGCTGTTTTCAAACAGATGATGTTCCTTGAGAGTCAAGACAGGGCCCTGGGTGAGGGGAGAGGGGCCACCCTGTCCTAGTGAAGGGGCTAAGAGCTGGAGAATACAAAGGGTCTGATGAGTGCAGAGGGCACAGGCTGAGCCAGTGTGTAGGCAGCCCAGGACTCAAAAACGAAATCACCAGAAGAAACAGCCACGGGGTGAAGAGAAGGGACTCAGGTGGGCAGGATATGGGTGGAGGGCCCCCAAACCCTACCACTCAATACCTGGAAGAGGCAAATGAGGAACCCAGAGGGACCTGGACAATTAGGGGCATTTGGGTATGATCTTGAATTTGGTTACGACTACAGAATGCGTTGTTCTCTGCTCCGTTGGGGGCAGGGGCACCTGGAGGTCAGGCCACCGGGCTGGTAGTCCAACACAGAGAGCACTTTAGGGTGCAAGTGATTTCATTTCTCCCCAAAGTCAAGTAAGACCACAGGGGAGAGGCCGAGATGACCAATGTCTGTGACACACAGTTAACCCCAGGCGCGCCTCTCCTCCTCACCCTATTGATAATCTGGATGATTCATTCGGGAGATGCTGGTCCCGCCTCATCGGAAAGAGAATCTAGATGAGGTTCTCATCACTTAGAAATGAGAAGAATTTCTCCGTGGAGAAGCAGGCTGGAACCCTTCCATAGTCGCTATGTAAAAAAGCCTTTCTAATTTGGGGGAGGGTGAGCGGGACAGGCTGCCTTGGAGGGACTTGTTCCGACAGAATTGCTGGTGGAATCCTTGGGTCCATGTCTATGCCCACAGGCGGGCAGATGCCCTCATTACCACTCTCACTCAGGGCTGACTCCCTTCCCCTATAGTTTTAAAATAACATTTATTCTTCTCCACCCAGAAAGCATGCTCACTGTAAAAGTTTTAAACATACACAAGAGAAAAAGAAAAGCCACTCATAATCCCATCATTTTGTGAGAATATTTCCTTTTTTTTTTTTTTTTTTTGCTAAACTTTTAAAATACGATGGTTGAGATCATATTGTATATGTAGTTTTCTATTCTGTTTCTAATGTAAGCATGTGGCTGTGTTATTAAACTATTAGCTTTAATCATTGAAATAAGCCACTGAAAATATGGTAGAGTCTCTAATGTTATGAGAGGCAGAGCCCAGATCCTCTGAGGACTTATTTCACCTAATGCAGGTGTTTTAAGGGACCCCTGAGCATTGAATACAGGAGTTGTCCCCATATTCTGAGCGCTTACTACATGTGCCAGGTACTCGGCCTCCTACTGTGTCAGGTGGCAGTGGAGATTAGATGTGGGGATGGCTTAATACCATACTGTCACATGCAATATGCATTCCCTTTCTCCAGACTTGGGACCTGTACACTTCACTTGGTTGAGCGTCATACCCCATCCCACTCTTCTCACAGAAAAACTACGGACTCCTCACTCAGTTAAGGGGCAGCTGTAGGTCCCGTCTCGGCACAGGGAATGGAGAAGAACCTGGGTTAGGTCCTGAGATGCAAGGAAAAGTAGGCAATGGAGAAAGCTCTGGAATGGTCATCAGGTGTAGGGATCGGTAGTGGTTGGTCAACCATAGCCTGCAGGCCAGCCAACCACCTGTTTATGTAAATAAAGCTTTACTGAAACACAGCCACACCTATTCATGTCAATAGTGTCTATGGCTGCTTTTGGCCACAATAAGCAGAGTTGAGAAGTTGTGACAGAGACCACATGGCCCGCAAGCCTAAAGTATTTACTACTTGGCTCTTTAAGACAAAGTTTGCTGACCCCTGTGTTTGGAGGCCAGCCGTCCTCCAAAACCTGTGTTCCCCCTCATTTAGCTGAGAGTTGTCACTGAGAGACAGCTGCCTAGCCCGGAGCTACACCTCCCAGCTCCTCCCGTGGCAAGGTGGGACCCGTGACTACAGCTCACCAATGAAATGTGGGGCTAAGAGGTCTCTGTCATTTTGGGGCCAAGATTGTTAAGAAGTGGGTGAGCCTTCACCACCTTGTTTTTTCCCTTCCATCCGAACACATGGTACTCCTAGGCCCTGTAGCGGTGTTTCTCAACCTTCTTTCATCACTGTTGCCCTTGTAAGGAGCGTTTTCAGGCACTTTTTTCCTAGGTGCCTTCTTCCACCTGGGAAATTTTAATACACTGTTTATCTGTTTATGTACCAAATGTATAAAAATGAGAATTTTTTTGGCCCCAAGAACTAATTTTGTCCCCCTAAGCGTGATACTGTCCCAGTTGAGGATGTATCCTCTAAGGTAGAGCACAGTCACAAGATGGAAGGTGCCTGGGTCCCTGAATTACTTTATGGAAGAATGCCAGTCATGCCAGGACAGCTGCATTTGACTGTTAGAGCTGCAAGAAATAATTTCAATCATGGTAAGCCCCTGAGAACTGGGAGATGATTATGGCAGCTACCATTGCCTTGAACAGTGTTAGTACAAAATCTAAATTTGATAGTTAAAAGAAAATTATGAATTGGATAAACATGTTTATAATACAAGGAACTTCTAAATCCTAAAAGGGGTAAAGTTAGGATTAAAAACACCTACTTCAGATGGTGGACAACAAATTAACTGCATTCATTTATATTCTTTCCATCTAGACACATCATCACCAAGATGAGAGTGAAATACGTTTTTTTTAAGATATAATTTCAAACAACAAAGGGAACAGGTAAGGGCTACTGGAAAAGAGACAGAGTATGAAAGATTAGAAACTGATGAGGCAGCCACAGGGAGCCTGACCCTGGAGTAGGCACAGATATTATGAGAGTCCATCAGCCTGGCAGAATGGCCAAGAGGCTCATGACTCAGAGCTGCCAAGGCAGCGGAGGGCAGGAATCAAACGTGAGGCTGAAAAGGTGGCGGGGTGGGGGAGGTGGGGATTACATAAAATCTGAAGTCAGAACAGTTGAGCCATTGGCACTCATGGGGCAGCCAGGTATCTACTCTCCCAAGCATTAAAAAAAAAAAAAAAGGAATTTCCTTCTCTGAAGAAACTGAATGGACCCAAAGAAAAGATGAGATCCAGGAAGCAGCAGAACTAACCTAGTATAACAGTACAGGAATATCCCAAATGTCAGTTGTGTAGCAGGCCTAGACAGAAACCAGGTCAAACCTGAAAAGGATAGAGAACTCTGGGGGGAAGGGAGAACATATAAAATACCCAATTGGCTAGAGAGTTTGGGAGGAAAAAAAATGAGGATATGATAATAGCAATTGGTGGGGAGAAAAAAGGAAGGCAATGACATACTCCTGGAAAAATATAAAGCCACATATATAAAGGAAATACATATTATGGACTCCAAAGAGGACAACAGATCAGGCATCAGGGTCACACACTTAAACGCCTTAAGGGTCAGGTAAATAAGTAAATGAACACAGCACGCTAGGAGTTTGAGCACATGCATACACTGTATGAGTAGTAGGGACTGCAGCAAACTGGAGTAGGAAAGCCCATTCTAAAGCGGGCAGCCTCCAACAGAGTGTTGCCATATGGAACGTCAGACCAGATCTCACAGCCTTTAAAACAATATCCCAAACTCTGAATCTGTTAGGAAAACTCTCCTTATTTTAAAATGTTGGCTGAAACTTTTTTAAAAAAATCACTAGGCAAACCAAACAAGTATGTCGGAGGGTAGACTGTCAATTCACAACTTGTTTCCACATTCACAATCACATAAGCCCTATCTGCTGATTTTTCAGTCTTTAGAGTCAACCTACAGACACAGCACAGTTTTTACTGGCAGTTACAAAATAAAAATGTTAAGTGTTATCACCCTTAACAATGTAAAAGTAAAAACAGAGATGACAGAAATTGGAAAGTTGGAAGGCAGTTGGGGTAAGGGTACTAATACCTTCATCTTACTGATCAAGGGAGTCGAGATACTGTTGTTAACAAGCAAGAAATATGATAGTAAAAATATTACTTATAAAGCTAACCAAGTAGAGGAACTATAAATAACGATACAACTATACTGTAAGGATGTGGGGAGGGGAGGTAGGAGGGTGGTATAAGTGAGCTAAATCGTCATCTATCATAACAGGAAGTAAGCAGATAATTTCTAAAATAGGAGGAAAACAAAAGCACATTATTTTTAAATAGGGAGGTAAATGTCAGAAAAAAATAATTGAAAGAGTTAAAAGAGGTTGCCTCGAGGGAGAGTGACAAGTAAGGGAGGGAAGAAGCCAAGAGACTGTTATTTTTATCATAGATTCTTCTGAATGTGTGCTCCCCGTCGAACAAAACCCCAAAACCCTTTTGTAAGAAAATGAAACAGATCAATTCATGGGCTGATAACTAAGCCTGCAAGGTTGACTCTCGGTGATACTATAGATGGCACTCAAAAAGGTTTAAATGGAAATAATTTAATGAATGGACCAGTTACAAAAGTGTAGGAAGGGTTAAGGGAACCAACAAGATATGGTACGGCACCCAGAGGCTGAAATCAGCAAGAAGCCTTGATCACCCCTAAGTTAGAAGAGAAAGGGGAGGGAACAACTGTTCCTGGAGCCCAGTGATTCTCCAGCACTGGGAGAGGGGCTGCAGATGGAAAAGAAGCCATTGCCAGAAATCAGGGGGATTAATACTCCAACCTCTCTCTCCTCCTGTTCTTGTCTCTCTTGCTGGTGTCTCCTACTGGCCAAACCCAGTGAAACCAGAAGGTAAAATAAAGGAGCCCAGCTGATGTAATCCATAGGGGCCACAGCCTCCCCAGACACAGCGTGGCAGAAATAGATCGGGGGGCGGGGGGCAGAAGGAGAATAAACAGCACACATTCTCACACTCTCCATTACCCATCTGAGAGTTAAAAAATGGATTAGATAGGGCTTCCCTGGTGGCGCAGTGGTTGAGAGTCCACCTGCCGATGCAGGGGACGTGGGTTCGTGCCCCGGTCCGGGAGGATCCCACGTGCCACGGAGCGGCTGAGCCCGTGAGCCATGGCCGCTGAGCCTGTGCTCCACAACGGGAGAGGCCACGGCAGTGAGGCCCGCGTACCGCAAAAAAAAAAAAAAAAAAAAAAAAAAAGGATTAGATAAACCACACATCTGTCCCAGAGTGGTAATTTCAACCTTGTCTAGTTCAGCAGCAGAACTAAGGGACTGCCAGGAAGAGGTGATAAATAATGTATAATTTCCCCCCATTTTAATTAGCAAATAGAAATGGATGACTTCCATATGTGGGCCCTTTAGTCACTGAGGAGAACCAAGATATATGAAGCAAGAATCCCTTCCACGTGACAAAAGGCAAGTGAGCCAGACACACACAGAAAGGTAACCATACAATGTGGTAGGACGGGCATCCAATGAAAAGAGCCACACTTGCCTCCAGGGCCCA
Source organism: Kogia breviceps (assembly GCF_026419965.1). Taxonomy (NCBI): domain Eukaryota; kingdom Metazoa; phylum Chordata; class Mammalia; order Artiodactyla; family Physeteridae; genus Kogia; species Kogia breviceps. Next base: position 75,574,076 of record NC_081319.1, read on the forward strand.
AACCAGGAGGCAACAACACACCTTCCCAGGCTTTCCTTGAAGGGTGAGTGGAATTAGACGGGAGATGGCAGCGTGCACGACACGTCTGGGGGCAGTGAGTAGGGCTGCTGGTCACAGGATGAGTGAGGCACAGTCTGGTCATCAGGCTGGGGCAGCACAGTGGAGGGATCCAAAATGCCAAGCTCAGGAGCTGAAACTTTACCTTTAGAACAGGATGCTGCCCCAAATTTCAGATCAGGTGACATGCCTGAAGCAGTAAGGGAATTACATGGGTGGGAAATGAACCAATGTCAAAGCTAGGGAAGGTGGGGATACACACAAGGAAGGGACTTGCTCCTAGTAGGTGTTAATATCTGTGGAAGGATGAGAGGCCGGTAGGGACGGAAGGAAGGAGGACGTATATAAGTAAGCACCTAGCTTGTCTTTTAAGACTTGACTACATAGTCATCTCCTCTGTAAAATTTTTCTTGACCAAACCCTGCCTTTTCTTGGTAGTGGGAATATTAAGCCCCAACTATGGCAGTGTGAAACACTTCACTGAACTCTCATATGTCCTGCTATTACTGTATGAATCACTTGAATGCAAGGACGGTGACCTACTCATCTTTACATCCCCAGGCCCTAGCTCAGGGCCTGACCTATAATAAGTGCTCAAAAATAAGTGATCCACTGGATGGGACAGGTGGTTGGATGGATGGACGGATGGATGGATGGATGGATGGATCGATCGATCGATCAATGGGTGGGTGGATGGATGGATGGATGGACGGGTGGGGGATGGATGGCAACAGTACAAATGAATGAAAGAACAGAATCAATAGGCTCTGGCACCTGGATGCTTCCCAGAGTGTGTAGCCCTGATGCCTGTCTCTTTTGGAAAGTGGGAGATTATAACATAATTGCTTTATCACTCTGCAAATGTTCCCCAGCTTGTGAGGGCATGTTTGGTTATTAACAGATCATGCAACAAATTAGACACAGGAAACAAGCCATGATGATAGAAAGGCAGGTGAGGCCCAGGGCAAGAATCAGCGATCAAAGCTCCCTCTCACATACTATTTAGGAGGATGGGGTCAGACATGTTGGGCTGCTTTACTTGAAAGGTCTGGTCACCCATTCTTTAAAGTCCATCTCAAGAGGATGACAAGGAGCAAGAATCCCTTTCCACAAGGCTGTTTCCCCATCACATACCAACATCCCATCCATTATCACGAGCTTGTTTTTAATTAATGGCCTTGGCAAAACCTACAGAAACCAAAACAGTGCTCTTGCATTGGTTTCAGAATAACACCAGCTGTTAGAATTAAACAGCCAGGCTGGTAGCCTAATGATGAATAAGAACAACTTCCTTCCAAAAAGTACCATCGGGCTTCCCTGGTGGCGCAGTGGTTGAGAGTCTGCCTACCGATGCAGGGGACATGGGTTCGTGCCCCGGTCCGGGAAGACCCCACATGCCGCGGAGCGGCTGGGCCCATGAGCCATGGCCGCTGAGCCTGCGCATCCAAAGCCTGTGCTCCGCAACGGGAGAGGCCACAAAAGTGAGAGGCCCGCGTACCGGAAAAAAAAAAAAAAAAAAAAGTACCATCAGTAGGCAAGGGATTTTGGGGTCCCTGGAAAATAAAACTCACCACTTTCAATCAGATGGGACAGCTGCCCTACATACCATAATCCTCTTGACCAGTTATATAAGTACAACATCTCTTACATCAATGGACCAAAAACTGATTTTGAGATTCTAGTTAGACTCTTTTAGACATTTAAGAATTGCTTGATACCACAAAATGACTGCAGATAAGGGAAGGGGGTGAAATCTGATAAGGACCTGGTACCACCAAGACAGAGATGAGTGGTGGCTAATTATTTAGCCACCACTCATCCAGGTAGGAAGAGAGAATATGCTTGCTGTTTCCTAGTCCCAGAGTGAGGATGCCCAATGGCTCCCTGCATCTGCACCACCCTGTGCACGTCCCAAAGTGATTTCACCAACAAATCTTCCAAGAATGCAGAGGACTAGCTGGGGCAGGTTCCTTTATTCCTATTTTACAGATGGGAAAACTAAAGCACATATATCTGTGTAAGCAACTTGCTCCAGGGTCTCAGAGAGGAGTCACTGGCCCAGCCTGGCCTGGAACACTGGTCTCCTGATGACTTGAATGCAAGGACAATGACTTACTCATTTTTGTATCCCCTAATCCTAGCAGAGAGCCTGGTCCTGGTTCCATAATATGTGTTTAATAAATGTTTACTGAATAGAAGACTCCCAGGGCCAAACTATTACATTAACTTCTCTCTGGACTTGATTTCTTTATCTGTAAAATGGGAATAATAATATTCTTCTCATACGCTTAATGTGAGGATCAAATGTATTCATACAAGTAAAGCTTTTATAACACTGTCTGGCACATGGTTGGTACTCTTTAATATTAGCTATTACTATTATTGTTGATATTGTTAACTGCTATGAAGAAAAGAGAGAAAGGCAATATGAGAGAGACTAGCACGATGGGGGCGGGGGTGTGCTACCTTAACTAGGGTTGTGGGGAAGGGCTTTCTGAGAATGCCACATTGGAGCAAGACCTAAATGAAGACAAGGAGTCAACTGTACCAGATCTGAGGGAGGGCAGCTCAGGCGGAAGGCGTGTCAGGGGCAAAGGCTTGGAGGTGGGAGTGAACTTGGCGTGTCTGAGCAGAAGGAAGTAGCAGTTTTGTAATGATCATAATCCAGCTTGTTACGGTTTTTACATCCCAATTTCTATCCCTAATTTTTAGAAGTCAATGTAGAATTATACATCTGAATAGCCACCCCATAGTAGACAGCATCTTAAAGGCCACTCTGAAGGTTTGGTCAAAGTAACTCAAATAGGTCTGAAGAACTCACTTTACTGAAAGTTTAAGAAAATCCCTTCAGCACCGTTGACACATTTCTGAAACAGATCCTATTTCTAGCCCATGGACTAATGGCTGGGGAAAATGAGGCTCCAAGTCTCCTCAATCCTGGAAGTCCCCAGCATTATGCTCTGAATGCAATTTACCAGCATCCACCCCCCTCGGCCTCCTCCCCCCCAAGCACGTCTCACCAGGGGTCAATCTGGAAAATGCAGAGGCAGGAGGCAAGTTGGTAAGGTAAGCACTGGGGAGAAACACAAATTGGAAGTAAAGCCATCGAAGCAACACTGTCCTGGGTCATTTGAGGCTGTTCTATGCTTTTATCACAGAAAGCCTGAGTTGAACCAAATTAATGTGGGCCCATTAAAGACCTGGTCCCACTTGTCTTGTCCTGACTTCCTCTTAGGCTCAAACAGAACAGATTTGGACAGGAAGAGCCCCTCCTCTTAATCAGTGTTCCCAGTGAGCAACACCTCTGCCCTGAGGCCAGCTGTTAGTGGCAGGAGGGGCTTACTGAGATTAGCAGCCATGCTTGTCCACATCACGTCCATACCCCTCATGACATTCACCTTCTGCCTCTGGATCACCCCAATGTGAGGCGGGTCCTGGAACACTCCTGCCAGCCGCATCCCAGGTCAATAATGTTGGGTCTCAGGAGGGGCTGCCTCTTCCCCAGGACCAACCTCCCACGCCCACTGCGGCTAAGCAGCCCCCGGAGAACTGTCCATGGTGACCTTGCCCTCCTTCTGCAGGACCTGAGGACCACGCTGGAACTCAGTCACATTCACATGTGCAGCCAGCCCATCCCTCAGGCGTGGTCAAATGAAGAAATAAAGGACACCCCGGAAGCCCAAGGTTCAGGTAATTCTGGAAGCACACCACAGAGGCAAAAGGCTGATAAACTTTACTGTTTAAAACTTATCAGTCAGAGGGACTTCCCTGGGGGCACAGTGGTTAAGAATCTGCCTGCTAATGCAGGGGACACGGGTACGAGCCCTGGTCCAGGAAGATCCCACATGCCACAGAGCAACAAGCCTTCAACTACTGAAGTCCGTGCGCCTAGAGCCTGTGATCCACAACAAGAGAAACCACCACAATGAGAAGCCCGCGCACCGCTCGCTACAAAGAGTAGCGCCCGCTCGCCGCAACTAGAGAAAAGCCCGCACGCAGCAATGAAGACCCAGTGCCTCCAAGAATAAATAAAATTTTTTAAAAAATTTAATAATAAAACTTATCAGACTGATAAGAACCTGCAGTACAAACAAACAAACAAAAAAAACAACTAATACTAAACTTTCTTTGGGTTATTTGCATGGAAATATGTTAATATAAATGTTTCAGACATTACATGAAATTTCTAAAAATCTTACATGTTCTGGTATAATGTTATAAGTCATAATTCTAGTTATTACTTTAAAATGTGTATATCAGAAATAAAAAGAAAAAAAGAAAAAACTTATCAGTTGGATGTGTAAACAAACATAAAAGGCAAACAAAATGACATGTCAACAAAATTTAAAAAACAATTTGTCATATTCATATTAATATCCTTAATATATAAAGAGAGCTGAAATCAAGAAAATGATAAACACACAAAGAAAAAAATGGGTTACAAGCAGTCCATGAAAGAAGAAATACAAATGGCATAAATACATGAAAAAATCCTCAACCTCGGGAGAAATCAATAAAATCAACCTATTAAACTGGAAAAGATTTTTATATCATAGTGCAGTGTTGGTAAAAATGTAGAAGAAGCAAGCATGCTCATACACTGATGGTACGTTGACTAACGTCTATCCAAACTTTGATGTGCAGGCATTTTGAGCCAGGGATCTATCCCACAGAAGGTTCACATCATATACCCAAACATACATGCTCTAAGACACCCAGTATCAACAAGAGTGTGGAGAAACAAGCACATTCATCTATGGCTAGTGGGAATGCAAATTCGTGTCATATTTATGAAGAGAAATTTAGCAATATGCACCAGTAATACCTTAAAGTTTTACATATCCTTTGACCCAGAAATTCTACTTACAGAAATTCACCCTTAGGAGATCATAATACGCCTAAAGATTTAGCTACAAAGATGCTCATACGCTGTTTTTAATGGACAGGTAGAGGGGGGCGGGCAAAATATAAATTTGTAAAATGCCAAGACCGGGTAAATAGCAGCTATAGAAACAGACTGGAATTCTAGGAAGTGATTCCAAATTATGCCACGGTCTTCGGGTTAAAAAAAACGGTAGATTGAAAACGTGTGTTGATCTCCTTTTCCTTCTAAGGCTCCACTAAAATGATACTAAAGGAATTTTTAAAATTATATAAACTTACAACATTGAAAAGAACAGAAAAGAGGCAATTAGCAACCCATTCCAGGACGACCGCAAATGGACAAGAGGCATAATTGAGATAGCAAGACAAATGTTCAGAGAAAGATGTGGACAAGAAGGGTGTGATCTGCTCTGTAAACTCCAGAGGGTGAGAGAAGCAAAGATGCCAGGAATGGGGAAGGGTGGGGAGTGAGGCTGAAAAGGGGGACTAACTGGAAGTAAGAAAACAGAAGACTGACACTTACACACACCCTCTCTCATTCACTCCCTCTCTCCCACGCACAGGCACCTTGCAGGTAGGAGACTGCAGGTCCCCCCCTCAGATTAACTGAATGACAAACGGGCCACCCCCGACTAGTAACCAGTTCCCCAAGGGTCACTCAGAAAAGTTCCCCAGCTGCTAACCACTAAGCCAGAAGGGGCAAAGGCACAAATGCAGAATGAAGGGGGCTACTAGGTGCTGTAGGTCCCTGAGCAGAGGAGAGGAAGGGATTCAGAGCCCAGTGTAGGGTCTGACCTCCCCTCCAGGCCACTCTGAGTCCCAGCTAAAGCCAGACTAGCAGCGCTGCCAGAGGCATGCGCTGTCCCAACCACACAGCTGCATGGACAGTCCCTTCTGCCCTCAGCCTCCCCACTTCCCTTGAGCTCTGCCAGAGGGCTGGGAGTGGAGAATTTGTTTCCAAAGAAGTCAAATGTGCATCACTAGCCATCCTTTTCCCGAAAAAGTCCAGAGATGGTCTAAACCAGGTGTGACATCTTTGAAAGAAGAGGCCCAGTGAGGTACGGGGTGAGGTGCAGTGTAGGGGCTGAGCCCAAGGAAGCTTTGCTCACTCCGAATTTTCCTGAGATTTCTACACAGAGAGAACAACAGCTCAGACAACAGGCGATCCGTGACTGGATTCTCTCAGACGGTCAAGGTGAAGCTCACAGCAGAGCCCCCTTACCTCCTTGGGCTGCAGGTGATACTGAAAAGGGAGCGAGACCTCATGTGGCGGGGGGGCGGGGGGAGCAGGAGTATCCCTCCTCAGCCTGGTAGGCAGGTGACAGTCTCAACTCCCCGCCGGGTGGGACAGCCCCATCTAAAGGCAAGGAGACAGCTCTTGCTCCTTTTCTAGGCCTCCCTCTCTATCACTGTGAACCTGACCTCTGTAAATGTGCTCACAGGGCTCTCACTTTACTTAGGGCCTGAGGAAGCCCCTTCCACTGGTTTTTAAAGACAGTCAATATTTACTTTCCTGTCACAGTGTCTACTTTCTAAGAATTCCAGAAGGCTGTGCTCTGGCCTTAAGATCCGGGTCATGCTGGAAAAATACTTCCAGTTGGGTAAGAAGAGGATCTTCCATTGGAGCACCTGGCTCAGTGATGCCACAGAGCACTTGGCACATCTCTGTGCCAACCTGAGAGCAAAGGACGGGAAACTGGTCTGCTTTTATGGATCTGGACCTCTGTCGTGTTTCCAACAAAGATATACACATAGAAAGAGAGCATCCCTGATGTTCCAGGGACTGTTGGAAGGCAAATGAACCAATCCTTGCCCCCAAGGAGATCCTAGTAAGAGACGGGCTTAGAGGTTCACATGAAAGTCAGGTGTGCGAGCGGTAAAATGAACCGAGCTCCCACAGCCCAGCACAGAAGCGCGCACTCAACGCTTAGGGGCTTGTTCCTTAACGGTAATCAATCGTTCATTGGCTGGTGTTAACTCAGATGGGTCCTGACTCAAATCATCAGCAAAGGAAAATGTGTCAATTTTCACAAGCTTATTTCACATCTTGCTTTTATCATCCTTGGGGTCCTTATAAACTGGGAAGCGAGGTTCAGGCAATATTTTGGGGTGCTCATGACTGCAGTCAAGGTTTAAGGTCTTACTTACATGAGTAAGTTATCATCCTCCTCCTGAGAAGTGAATGGGGTGCCCGAGGGGACGTTTTCCGAAGGTCCTGTAACGTGGTTCTGTCAGGCACCCAACTCCTTCCCTGCTGCTGTTCACTTGGCCTGACACAAACCTGCGGCAGCCACGTCAGAGCCAGCAGCCTCCCTCCACCCTGTGGAGCTAGATAAAGGTTCTTCTCGCCCGAGAACGGACCTGGGTCCCTGGGCAAGGATGCAGGGTTCCCACCACTGTTAAGTAAAAGTACACCCCCATTCCAACTGGCACAAGGGATGGAAAAAAATCACAAGATCCAAAGGGCGCCCTGCTACTGACTTTAGCCTCCATGGGAGGAAAATATAGGAGCCTCCAAGGGCCACATGGGCCCCTCCAGTGCTTACTTAACGTGAGGAGGAAATTGCCCCACAGACACCCACCAACGGATGCAGAGACACGGAGGCCAAGGGCAGTGACGAATCCCAACGGCCACATCCGACCACCTCCTGGCCATAAGGAAATGGAAAATTTCAAGGATACAGCAAAGATATTTTTTCTTTGGGGTCGGTAGTCCTAGATGGGCTTTCAGCTGGGACCACTCAAAAGACAAACAAAACAACACAACTATACAGACACATGTAGCTCAAAGAGATGTGTGTGTGTGCATGTGTGTGTGTGCGTGCACTCAAAGGGGGGCATACACACACATACATATGAACGTGTGTGTGATACACGAGCCAAGAAGCCCTGAAGGCATAAGTGTGGAAATCTAAAAATAAAACGAAGAAAACTTTGGAAAAGCAAGTGGAACCCAACGATTTGAAGGTGGTTGAGTCATGGGGGGTTACGGCAAGCCTCAGACAGAGAGCCCAGGAGACCTGCCGGCAGCAACCAGTAACATACTCATTCCTTCCAGAACAGTGATCTCAGCAACTTCCACCATTATTACCCCCTTTCAACTTTTAAAGCAACTCAAGTCCCAACTCTAATATTTTCAACAATTATATTATCTAATGATATTATACAGGCCCATCTCATGCATCAAATCTCATTTCAAAAAAGAATTGCTTGGATGGGCCAAGTCATGGTGATGTCTTGACCTGGTTAGAAAAAACATCTCTTTGGGAATGAATCCTGTGCAGCAAATCCTCTATCCAGGCCCAAGCATTTAGAGTGGTCACTCTCCTTGCTAAAAATCTGCTGGCTCTGCGCTGGCAGCCGGACAGACCTGAGACAGGCCGGTGAGGAAGGTCATGGCTCTGATAATGGCCTCAACTCCCTCACAGGAAAAGAGATTAAACCCTGAGACCCCGCCCAGATAAGGGCCACCGCACACCACAGGCCCAGCGGCACCGGAACCCGAAAGGTAAAATGGGAGGGCGGGAGTGCTCCCTCTGATATCTCAAAGCTGTGAGTGATCGATCCGGCCATGGTAGCTGCACGGCATCAAGACGCCCCATGTGCGCCTGAGTGACACATTGTGGGGGACAGGAATGGGCACGGGGGCTCCAGCCTGATAGAAGACAGCGAGATGCTTCCACCTCTGGAGTCCTAACATCCATAATGATGTGAATCTGACGTGTTAGTGTTGGGACTGACCTCGCTGGATTGTTATTAGGCTACATGGCTCACAGGCCACGGAAATGACTACAACTGCTGTGCCTTCTACATAGCCAAACCAAACATTTATGGGATCAGTTGGGAGGATTAAAAGCAGAGAGGACAGGATTGGGCAGGGTGGGGAGGGGGGGCACCAGGATTCAGAACTCTTGGCTCACCTGGAAGTGGGGGCCCAGAGCCCAGAAGCCCTGCTCCCAAGTGCTGGGGCCAGCACCAAGTAGATACTCCTTGATTCTACCAGGAGCTCGAGGTAGGGCAGCCCCCTGCTCACAAGTCACAGGCATGGGGAACAACAATAATAACAGCCAACAGCTCAATAGCATTTACAGTATACCAGGCACTCCTAGGTGCTTTACAGGTACTGACTCAATTCTCACCACAGCTCTACTGTGTACATATTATTTTGCCCATTTTACAGATGAGGAAACTGAGGCACTAAGAGTTTAAGCAAGCAGATTTGAACCCAGGAAATGTGGCTCCAGAGCCTGGGCTCACTAGGGATAGCCAGGATCTGTGCTTCCACACAGTTCTGGATTAAACAGTCAACATGAGTGTGCATGGGGGATGATATTTATCGAATGCCAGCAAGCGTGAGCGCAATCTTGAGGCACTTTCACGTGCTTGAACTCTGGGATTCTCTCTCCTCCACTCTCCTCCCCAACTTCCCTGCAAGCCTGGTTACCACCTGATCCAACTCCAACTCAACCAGCACTTCCTCAAGGAAACTCTGGCTCCCTCTCCACTAGGTTATTCGTTGACAAGACTCCCTCTACTAAACCTTCTATCGCTGGTCCATGGCTCCACATTATTTGGTTGTCCGTTTACTTAACAAAGGCTTCTCTCCCTGGCTAGACTCTAAGCCAACGCTGTCCAGTAGAACTTTCTGCAATAGTGGAAATATTTAATATTTGTGCTGTCCAATGTGGTAGCCATAGCCATGTGTGGCTGTTAGGCACTTGAAATCTGGTTGAGGGCTGACAGTCCTGCTTCCTGGACCAGCATCATCATCATCACCTGGCAGCTAAGAGGAAGTGCAGACACTTTGCTGCACAGCAGAAACTAACACAACATTGTAAGGCAACTATACTCCAATAAAACTTAATAAAAAAATGTTTCCACTCCCCTCCCCCCGCCCCGAAAAAAGAAGTACAGTCTCAGGCCCCACCCCAGACCTCCTGAATCAGAATCTGCCCTTTAACAAGATCCCCAGGTGATTCATGTGCATGTGAAAGTTTGAGAGGCCCTGCTCTAGAGTACTAGAGGGAGAGCAAGGAGTTGCATTTAGACCAACCGGCTTCCATTTTTTTTTTTATCAAAGGCATCTGACTCACTGTTATGGGTGAGTGGCGGGCCCCTCAACAATAACCAAATGACCAAAAGCAGCAAGAGCCACACATCAGAGAGCTGGCCTCTACTGAGCACCATGGGGAAAGAAGCATCACCGTATGGCACCGATACAGGAAAGAGGGAAGAAACTGGGGGGTGGGGGGCAGGGGAATGGTCCTCTGACAAGACTGGGATTCTGTGAGACAATGAGAAAAACTGATCTGGGCCACAGGGATGTGGATAGAGGGTGCAGCCATGCACACACGTGTGCACACATGCACATGCACAGAGGTGTGGAATTCAAAATGGTGCTGAAGGGGTATCAGTCTTTGAGCTACTACCAGAAGCTCAGTGTCCTAAGTTAAATGCATCTATTCATTAAAATGGAATTTACAAAGAAATTAGCAAGCTCTACCATTAACCTTTGAAAAGCAGCTGTCTTTCTTCTGAGAATCATGGGCTGGAAACTGGAGCAAAGGTAGATCCACAGTGGTGCTACCTTGCCTCCTCCCTCCCTATGCTCCATTCCCGCCGAGCAGGACTTCAGTCGGCTTTCCCTGAATCCAGCCTGCAGTGTTGCACACCGACTTTGGTGGTGATCAGCCTCGTTGCTGGAATGGGACCTACACGATGCCCTTCCACACCATAACACGCTTGTACTGGACACCATTCACACGTAGGAAACTCCTAGGAGCATCTGTTTTTTTTTGTGGTGATGATTCAACATATATTTGTTTTTATTTTTATTTGTTCACAGCTGGTTCACGGCTGGATAACCCTCCAGCCGTTCCTAACCCCTCTCGCCCACCTCTACAACCAAGGCTGGAAAAGCTTACCAATCCCTTCACAGCCTCCCTTGCAGCTTGGGGCAACCACATCTTACTCCCAGAACTGACAAGACAAGAAGCCAAAACACTAAGGGCAAAGCAGAGAAACTGAAAAAACTCCTGTTCTTGATGTCATTGTTGAACTGCCAGATCAACACCAGACAACCACCGTGTTCACCCCAACTTCTTGTTTTATGAGAGGATGTGTTACTCAGATCAGGATTCATTTGCTTTTCTGTTACTCACAGCCAAAAGCATGCCTGTGGTCTTTTCCTATCCCCAACTCCCCCCGCCCCATACGCTTCACCTCTTTGCCCACTTACTATTTCCACCTAGTTTTTGCACCAGCCTCCAGACTGCTCCATTTTCCCTTATTCTTTTCCTATTCACATCCTCCACTCCCAGCCCATAATATAACAGGCTCAGATGCCCAACCCCCATTTCTGAAAGGTCAAGTCTGAATGTCCAGTCGTTGGTCCTCATGCAGCAACCTCTTCTGATCTCTGGCAACTTCAGCCTAGCTACAAATTTTACCCAAAGCTGAAAGAACAATGAGCAAATTCCATTATTATGTTTCTTTACTTCTTGGATTACTGTTATCAGCTAATAAAAGTATGTAAGGATATTTCTCAAGTGCATTTATATTGAACAAATCTTGAATTTCAAAACAGGTATGCAGACTCAGCCAGCTCATCCAGGCTGACACATCAACAAAGACAGAAGGCCTTGGATAAGGAACATCTGAGAGCAGATGTGTAAACACACAATTTATGAACTAGCCCAGTGCTCTTCCTAACACAGGCTGATGTAATCTGGACCCTACTTGGCTGGGCCCTGCAGCCTCCCTCCAGCACTTATTTGCATATGTGATTAGGAAAAATATATTTTAATTTTGATTAAGCTTAAGATTTCCACCTTTCAGTTTACCGCTTAATACACATTCAAACCGACATGTTTTCTGCAACTATGGACATGCCTCAGCCTCCTTCAGGTGGCGAAGTACTGAAAGGCAGGAACCGGGTCCAAATGGCACTGCGTCCTTCCACACTGCACCCACCCGGGGCCAGGTCTGATCCCATCCCCCCAAACAACAGCAACCAAGTCAAAATTAGAAATTATATGGCGGTTGCCAGTCACAACCAGACAGCCATTTCTTACCTGTACATGCTACAGAAATGAGTCACATTTTCAGGGCTCCCTCATCTCAAGAATGATTCACAATTTTTTGTGACTCAAACACACCACCCTATTCCTGCTCTAGTTCATAAGGAGTGTGGAGTGAAAGCTTCAAGGGAGGGACAAGTACCCCAAGAGTAACCTGGGTGAGGGGCAGGCTGGCAGACCAGAGGAGGATGGGCGTTCGCCAGGACCGTCACACAAGGTTGAGCATATTCTCCAACTGCAATGCTTGATTTGCCCAAACAGCAATCTTGCTGCCACGTTCAGCTCTATTCATCAGCACGCAGACTGACCTATTTGCTCTTTTACAGCTGGTATTTTCCCCCTTCCTTAGCTTTGTTTCTTCTTCACATACCACACAAAAAGCTTCAGAAGGGTCACCTTTCCCCAACCATGAATATAAACAAGAAAGAAAACTCTCTTATCAGATCACATGAAATTAACATTCTGAAGATTCTTCTGAAATGATCAATTTCTTTCTGGAACTTTCTCTGACGAGTACATCACTCCGTCATAACAGAGCCAGCTGATTGGTGTTTAAAGCAGAATCTTTAGGCACTGAGCACTTGACTACGGGTGCTGGGAAACTGCTCAGAACCGATCACCCCAAGGCCCCTGTGGGTTCTAAGGTGCTGAGGGCCCATGGGTGGTGACTGGCTCCCAAGCAGTGCCCCACTTGTGTGCAGGAGTAAGCCCAGCCCGGTGGCTTCCCATCACATCCTTTCAGATTTGGCTACAGGACTTGCATGACCCCAAATCATTTACCAGCAGAGCAGGGGATGGAAAGAACAAGAGGCTTTACAGATAGAAAGCTCTGGGTATGAACCCAGCTTTGTGTGATCCCAGGCATCTTACTTAACTTCTCCAAGCCTCATTTTCTCATCTGTAAGTTAACACCTGCCCTGCAGGGCTGTTTTAAGAAACACAAAGAGTGCGAAGTTTCTGGCCCAGAGGGGATGCTCGACACTCCTCGATTACCAATAATCCTCCTCCTTATCACCATGGCGAGGATACTCCAGAAACACATTCACTCACCTATGTGATGCAGAATCACTTAAGTACAGGTGCTGCCTGGTCTGTGTGTGTAGCTGGTCAGGATTTTCATTCTCTGGCACGTCTGTGGGTCTGCCTTAGATTCTAAAGCCCCAGGGATGGGAGCGGAGTGAGGGCAGGGCAAGGTCTGGATAACGTAGCAGAAGAAGGCACGTCCCCTTTGGAGATGATGTGCCTGTTATTTTTCTGGGAGATGTGGTTTACTATCACAATTCAGTGGGTTAGCCAGCTATCTGAACGATGCAGAGGCCTCAGATCTAACCCTGACTCATCTACTTCTTCCAAAGCCATGGAGCCCACACCCCTTCCACAGCCAGCTGTTTGATGAAGAAAATGATCACCAGTCACAAAGAGCAAGTTACCACAACCTACTGGCACTACCAGAAGCAAATTAAAAATCTGTTCCTCAATCCATCTTGGCCGTAATGGGGATAGGAGTTTCAACTTTATTTGTAGGAAGGATGGAATTGAAGTGTTCAATAGCAATTCATATGCCAACACCCCTCTTTCCTGCAACCCCAGGCTTTCGTAATTATTAGGGGAGCCATATGCTCGGCCAAATGAAATGTGCAATCTCCTGTATATATAATTAGTGAAGTCATTTAAATTAATTAAACAAATTAATTAATTGCAAGGAGAGTGCAACCATACCCTAGGAACCGCATCCAACTCATTTATTCTGCATGTGTCTAGTGGGCTCCGACTGAGGGCAGAGCCCCACACTCATGCTCTGAGACGATGAAGATGCTCCTGGCATCTTCATCATCAGTAGAAATGGAACCCAATATGTAGTCACCGATGACCATCCATTCTGCTTAGCGTGACCAATTCATCCTGGTTTTACTGGGATTGTCTTGGGAGTCAAGGTTCAGGTCGGGAGAACCCCGCTGATCCCAAACAAACCAGGTCATCCTGCTTCTACGTGACCTGAGTCCAAGTTCATCACTAGACACTTACCACTGGAAAGGCGATGGCTAATATTGGGCATCCTGCAACATGGCCCCCTGCCATAGCAGACACTGCTAATCGATTAACGAGCTCCTACTTGCTCCCAGACTGAGCCAGCTCCAAAGCCATCTCACCTTTGCTCCAGGCAGCCACTATTAATCACCCTGAATAGGAGGGTCAGAAAATTAATTTTCCATCCATACCCTAGAATCATAGAAGCTCTAGGCTGGCAAAGACTTTTGAAGTCTAGTAATCACTCATCCAGAACTTAAATCCCCTCTAGAGTATCATCCACAAGTAACCAGCCAGCCTCTTCTTATATACTTCTAATGATGGGGAACTCACTACCTCTTAAAGCAACTCTTCCTATCTTCAATAGTTTTGGCTGTCAAACTCCTTCCTTATATTACTAAAGTGTCTCTGTTATCAGTCTCTTTTGGGGGACCACATTATGGTGCTTCAAATAATGAAACACAGTTATTAAATTCCTCCCAGTCTTCCCTTTTCCAGGCCCAGTTTCCTTATATGTCACTCACATGACTTGGCTTAAAGTTGGAGTGCTGTCCCAGTCTTACAACAACCCATCTAAGCCCTTCTTGAGGTGTGGTACCCAAGGATGCCCCCCATGCCAGTTACCTTGCTCCTGGCAGATTCTCTGCTCTGCTATAGCATCTGGCACTGGCTCATACCAACACCCTGACGCCGTTTCTGAACATGCTACCGTTAAGCCACAGCTCCATGCATCTGCCACAGGACTTCCCGGGAGCTTAGCAGTCCCGCGACAGGAGAAACCCCATGAGATGGTAAGAAAATACCGTATAAATTACCGACTGCCAATTTCCCTGTTACAAACAACTTGCTCTAAAGGTTTGCTTAAGAGTAATTGTTCCGAATCTTGACAGCACGTAGCCACAGAAACCATCTTTTAAATGATGGTTAGACTCCCAGGCCAGCCCACAAAAGCCTTCTGAACTCATAATGTACCTGCAGCATAAAACTAACAGTGCTATTTTAACCACACGCAGCCACCATTTATATTATGGTTTCCACGGTAACACACTCTGCACTCCATTTCAGAGAACCAGACACAAAGTAAACCTGGTGCTGCATTTACTCTAGGTTGTCCCTGTGGGTGGTGGGGTGGATGGGGGTCTTGACCTCAGGGGAGAAATGACCCTAGTCACTGGCCCCCCCAGCTCCGTTCAGGCCCACAGGTCCTTTAAAGTGTGTGGTCCTAAAGGTCCAACGGCCTACACACATGACGGCCTGTCAGGACCAGGTTAGCTGTGAGGCTGCTGCCCGGAGGCCATCGGGAAGGAGGCCAGTGATCATGGTTATGGGGTTTGGTCGTGTTTGTGGTGCTGGTGCTTTTCAACCATCTCCTGCAGACACAAGAACGGGGATGGTTCTCAAAATCAGCAATTTAAAACTAGCAAAGTCACTAATTATAGGGTCCCTAAGTCCTTAAGAGGGATAGTTACAAGTTGGTGTTTACAGCGATTGGAGGGGAGGGAGAAGAAGATGCACTGACACCGAATGGACAGCAGTGGGGATGCCGAGCAGAGCTTCTGAGTCTCAGTTCTTCCCTGTGGAAGTTCCACACCCTTCCTTCTTTCCAGCTTGACCAGCCAGGCCACTCTCCCTCCCCGCCCCCGGCCACCCCGAGAGCTGCTTCTCTTCTGAGGAGACTTACGGAGCAATCAGGAAGGTAGTGGCCATGTCTCCGGGGCATCCGCCTGAAACAGGAGCAGCTGCACCCACCTGGAGGAGGGCAGGTGTTTGCAAGGACAGAGCTGGGCCTGCACCTGGAGACCCCACCACCCACTAGTGCCCTGGACTTGTTAACTGCGGAGGCCAACCTCCTCCAGTCTCAGCTTCCTCATCTCTACCCTGAGCACAGTGTCCTCCTTGCAGGACTGTCGCGACTAATCAATGAAAGGCAATAATAATAACAACTGAACTATTTGGTAATAGGTCTTACCAGCACTGATCTATATGCACTTGGATGAACTCATTTAAACTGTACGAGAACCCTATTATTTCACAAAGGAGGAAACTGAGGCCCAGAGAGGGTGGGTTGTTTGCCCCAGATTGGGCAGCTAATAAGCAGCACGACCGGGATAATAGAGAAAAAGCTGCTTTGAAACTCTTGTCATGTCACCTAAACGGTGGTCATTCTTATCGTTAATGACTGGCATAGGGCCCTGCCTGAATGCTCGAGTCTGGATTTTCTACCACAGGGGACCTGGCCTGCCCTGAGCTGCCAAGGCTCAGCTGGTGTCTCCTCCAGCCCCAACTACGGACCTCACCCTGGCAACCTCTCAGTAGTGCACGCTGTTCGCTAAACATTATAGCCCCTGTGTTGGTTCAAAGGCCTCCCCCTCACCTGACCACACTGTTTAAAACCGTGAAATGCACCTTACCCCCCTCACTCCCTCTCACCTTCCTTATCTCATTTTTTCCTTCCCATAGCACTTATCACCTACTAAGCTACTACATATCGTATTTATTTATTGCTGGTCTCCCCAACGAGGCCATAGGTTCCAGGAGGGCAAGGAATTTGATCTCTTTTGTTCCATGCTTTACCCCCAGCACTCAGAACAGTGCTAGACACATGGGCAGACACTCGGTAAGTATCTGCTGAATGAATGACAAATTCACCTTTACTGACATAGCAAAAATGTCCATAACATCTTGTTACGCAAAAGAGAGCAGGCCCCTAAATTTTATATAAAACGATCTCACCTCTGTAAATATATCATGTGTGTGTCTGAGCACATGTGTGAAGACACAGAAAAAAAAGCTAGAAAGATACACATGAAAATGTTCATTGTGACTGTTTCTAAGGAGTAGGAGTAAAAACAGTTTTAACTTCCTTCCAAATGTTTTACAAAGACCGTGCATTATTCCTATACGTTTCTAAACCTATTTATAGTTGAAAATGAACACACTTGTGCACGCTTGTGGGCAGACACACAGGAGAAGCATGCAACTAGTTATTAGCGACCGAAGCAGGAGGTCAGGACTGGTGGCAGCACAGAGCACCCACCTCCCAGATGGTGGGCCACACAGCATCCCCACTCATCCATCAGCAACGCCGAGAGAAATCACAGGATTAGGTCTACAGGGTCTGGCACTCAGCAGCCCCTCCTTCAGAACTCCTCCCAGATCCAACCCCACTTTCCTGCCTCTCTGGAGCCGTCTCAGAATTGTTTAATCCTGTGATTATTTGTAAATTACACCTGAAGGTTCCAGAACATGTAAAGCAAATCTAAGACATCAAGTGAGGTATTTTGCAACAAAAAAACTCACTTCGCAGTAAAAAAATAAAATAAAAAGCCTCATTCTCTCATGCCTGTGTTAAAGAGGAAGTCAGGATTACTGAATTCCACCCAAGACCCTGGGCCTGGCTCGGGCACAGCCTCTGACGCGTTCTGCATACAGGGGCTCACAGGGCACCCAACCAAGGATTCACATATCCTCCGTCACACACAAATCACCGAGGCACTGACCACAACGACACGTGCAAAGTGAGGGCCAGCTGTGGGCCCGGCGCAAGGCCAGGTGCTGTGAAGTGGAAGGAAAGGCAACCTAAGATGAGATGTCTGCCTTCAAGGAAGGGCTAACACTCGAAAAAAAAAAGGAAGAAACCAGTCACCCTTAGTGGAGCAGCACTTCTTAGCTGAGCAGTAAGAGTTCTGAGAACAAAGAGGTAAATGTGGGAAAGGAGGCTTCGGGGAAGAGGGCAGGCTGCACCCAGGCCTCACTGAGAGCCGGGCCCGAGGTGCGCCCACAGGAGAGGGGCTGAGGGCTGAGGCTGGGCCGAGGCAGGTGGGCCTCAGTGCCCGCCACACGCCCTGCCGCCTCCCCTGCCCTACCTTCCAGGCAGAGCCTGCTGATCTGAGTGCCGCATGTGTGCAGAGAGCCGCCCCCAGAGAGGGCACACGCTCCCCGAGCCAGATGAGTTTTACCTCGAAGTGACAGAAGCTTTCACAGCTCGGTTGATTTCAGGAGCCAAGTGGAGCCAGAGAGGAAGAGAAGGCAACACTTGCAACTGTGTCCTGAGCCAGGGACTCTGGTCAACCCACAGTGATTCAGAAAACAGTCTGAAAGGCCTCTGAAAGCAGAGATGCAGGCAAGTCTCATGGCTTAGCTTGAAAGAGCTGGGGTAGAGGGGCTTCCCTGGTGGCGCAGTGGTTGAGAGTCCGCCTGCTGATGCAGGGGACGCGGGTTCGTGCCCCGGTCCGGGAAGATCCCACATGCTGCGGAGCGGCTGGGCCCGTGAGCCATGGCCGCTGAGCCTGCGCGTCCGGAGCCTGTGCTCCGCAACAGGAGAGGCCACAACAGTGAGAGGCCCGCGTACCGCCAAAAAAAAAAAAAAAAAAAAAAAAAAGAGCTGGGGTAGAAATAGCAGAGGTGGAAAGACAGAAAGAAAGGAGGAAAAAGGCCAAACCAAGGACCTCAAAAAGGGAAAAGAAATCAAGAGAGCTTGCCAGGGCAGGGAAGGGAGCGAGTGGCATCTAAAGAGACCATCTGTCCTGGTTTGCCAAGGACAGAGGGGTGGCCCAGGACTCAGGACTTCCGGGACGAACACCGGGACAGCCCCAGGCAAACCGGGACGAGTTGGTCAGCCCAGTGGTAGCATGTCACTCGGGGATGCTAAGGGGCTGCTGACCCCTTGGTACTCTCCCTCCCTCCTTCGTGGACCTGTCACTGCCCACTGGCACCCCCAGGGCAATGGGAAGGATAAGGAGGTCAACATACGGACGTGACCATGTGCCTCTCCTTCTAGTTTGAGTCCTCTCATTTCAACCATGCAAATGTCTGAAAGGGTTCAGGCAGCAGAGAAAATCCTTTACTGTTATTGTTAAAATAACACCCAGAATCACTATCCTTTACTCAACTGTTTCTCAGGCATTGGGCTCACCAGCTGCCCAGCTGGGAGAGGACATGGCGCTCCACCCTTAGGGAAGTGCCATATCTGTACATGGAAATCAGAAGCAGCAGAGGGTCTGTCACACCCAGCTCCCGAACCCATCCCTGTCCAGCCTCCATCCCCCTCTGCCCTCTCAGAGCTTCATTTCCCATCTGCCTCTCCCCAAGGCAGGTCCTGAGCGGGTAAAATCCACTCACTCAACAAGGACTTACTGAGCATTTACTGTGTGGCAGACACTGTTAGGGCCTGTGGAGAACACAAAGAAGTTACAGTTCAGTGGTGGGGGGCAGGGTGGGGTGGCAGGGTGGGGCTGGTGGAGAGAAGGGGAGAATCATTCAATAGACGACACTTAGTCACACTGCCCTTAACAGATGCCAAGAACTGTACTGGGGGAATAGAGACAAGTAACCAGACAACTGCAGAACCATTCTAAGTACAATGATGGTGATGTGGGGCACCTACCCCAGTTACCGCACCAAATACCAACCCACCTCACTTCAGCCTGGAGGTAAGTGCTATGGAGAAGGAAGGAAGGGAGGGAGGGGGAGGAAGAAGGAAAAGAAAGGAAGGAAGGAAGGAGGGGAGAAAAGAAGGAAGGAAAAGAAGAAGAAAGGAAGGAAGGAAGGAAGGAAGATAGGGTGGGAAGACCAAGCACTGACCTGAAAGAGTGAACCAAATGATTCAGGAGAGAAAACCCATACATAAGACACAATTAGTGTACCACAGGATACAGGGCAAAGTGCTAACCTGGAATACACTTTCAGCACAAAGAGACACAGAGCTGGAGAAAGTCCACAGCTTCCCAGAGGAAGTGCAGGTAAAACCTGAGATGAAAAACTGATGAGGGAGAGTTTGCCAGGCAGGGAGAAGACAACAGGCACTTGTGATTTTTCCCTAAAAAGGAAAAAGCAAGTGTATAGTCCTTACTCAAAATGTTTCAAAATGGCACACCTACTCACAGGTCTTTGGTTTAAGTACCTGGAGACCTTGGCCAACGGTGACTTTCACAAATGTAAGTTACATATTAAGTGGAAAGACAGGCATCAGATCTAATTTCAGCCTTCAGGGCTAAGGAGGCAGGGGATCGAAACATACTTAATTTTGTAATGCAGATCCATGTTCATGTGCCTACACACACACACACACACACACACACACACACCCCTCAGCCCCTCTCTGCATGTCTATCCTCAAGTGATCCAAACTCCATCTTTCTGTTAGAAGAACTCCATAATTCAGGGAAAGGGAAACTGAATTATTAGGGACCATCTACAAATTAATAACTGGGAATCGACCACATTGTTGGTTTGCTGTAATGATATTCACACAGTATGAATAGAAAGGCCACGTGTGGTCTGATGGTGCACTGGTCAGTCAATAAGAAGTTAACAACTATTGACTGACTGTCTATTTAATGAAGAGCCCTGAGTTGGTATGGCGGTGGGGGGAGTGAGGAGGAGACCATGCACGGGATCAGTAGGAAGAAGGCAGGATACGGTGGAAACAAATGGAAAACTCATAAGACACTGAGCCCGGTCCTAGCTCCACCACTGACAAAGGCCCTGGGTGAGTTCATCCCACGGTGAACTTGACTTCCTCATCCACAAACATGTGCTACCTACCTACTGCTCATTTACTGAAGTGAGAAAACGTAAGCCTGAGTGCTGGGAGAAGCAGAAGGTTACGTACAGTGTCGTGGGATTTGGAGGTGCCTCCCCAGCTTCCCTACCCTACTTTCCCAACAGTCCCCTGTGTCCCCCAGGCAGTCATGCATCCCATCCCCTCCACACGGTACTGGTTCAGGAAAGCACAGGATCTAAGTCGAGCCAACCAGGGGCAACTAGACTCAATTACAAGCCTTTGGCTGACCCATCAAGGAAGCTCGTTCTCCCGCTGGATGAGACCAGGAGCCTGGGCTGACATCTTGGGGGCAGAAGGGGAGGTCATGCCTGAGAAAGGAACTAGCAATGAAGGAGAGAAACTGTGTCTGAGGCACCTCATTTGAGCCTTTGATAAAGCCTCACATGATGCCAGGATGGGTGCTCCATCACGTAAGCCAATGCATTTTCTCTTTTTGCTTAAACCAGTTTGGATTGGCTTTCAGTTAATCTGTCACCTAACTGACATAAAATGAGAGAAAATATGGCTAATCAATGTTATAAACCTCTCTAATCCCTCACCAAATCCATAAACTATCCGGAGATTCGCTTCCCACCTAGTGTCCTCTGTCCTCCTGAGGGGGTGAACACATTAAGGGGGTCACTCAAGGAACAAAAAGAAGACAGGCGATCATAAGCAGTTAAGTCTTCAGTGATTACTGGGCCTGTCTTTGTTTGCTTCCTGTCCTCCGAGACCAGTGAGGGTCCTAGTGATGGAAGAGATAGAAGGGGGGAAAACAACCCCTCCATGATGAGCTGAAGAATCAGTTTCCATCTCAGCTCTACTTTTGCAGGTTTCTTCCAGATGTTTACTTATTCTCTTTCATGGTAACCACTGAAGAGCCCAGAGGAACAATATGGGTATCCCATTGATTTATTTTATATCTTAAAAAATTACATAGGGCCTGTAGTACTGAGCTCATGTTCAGATTAAGTTTGCTGGAAATCTAATTTGGGATGAGTAATTTAATTTGGCTACTACAATTAAAAGTGGTGCAGTATTTGTGTTTTAGAGGAAAACCGTATTAGATTCATCTAATTTTATTAGGTGAGTATCACATTTAGGTCACATTATATCTGGAACAGACATATACTGGATTGATTTCTTTCATAAATCACTCAGAAGTCCAAAAGAGACTAACCTTCTCCCCACTCCCTGCCCACCCACCTGACACAGGTCAGAGCAGGTGGTAAATGTAAAAGAGGCCTAGTGGAGAACCCCCGCTGCAAAGTCCTGGAATTCAAGCACCCAAAACACCACCTACAACAAACTCTTGCATTTTGCAGTGGAGTAAACTGAGGCATTGATGGACAAGAGACTTGCACAGGGTCGCAGTCAGTAAGTGGCAAAGCTGGACTACAGCTCAGCCCCCCGACCCCTAGTTTGGGTCCCTGCCACTCTACTACATATGTTTTTAATAAGATCCAACATGAAAAACATCCAGAGGGCCTCTGAGACTCCACTGCTACTCACTTACCTAAAACCACCGAGTGGTCAGATACCATCTGATGTCTTCTTGTCTCTCCTAAGTATCCCGGGAAGATACAGAAGTAGGTCTCAGTATCTCCATGGGTGACTTAGACCAGCACCCCAAAGCCTTCTTGTCAAGTCCATTTTCTTGATGACTACTTTCAACCCCCTGACTCCCAGATAACTAAAATTCACATTAAGAACATTCAAACCATATGAAGGGTCAGAAGAAAAGAATCTGCATTGCTTTTTTTAAATGGTATTAATCTCAGGAGTACTGCTAACTGGGCATATTCAGCGGGTGTGATATCACACATCAGGGTTCCAAGTATAGAGTTTAATCTAAAAAAATTAGGTTATGAAGCAAAATAGAGGCAAGGAGAAGTTAGATAAAAATATTTGTAACGTATGACAAGTTAACACATACTGCATAAAAATCTCTTATCAGTGACTGAAAAAAGATGGAACACTACAAAATAAAAATGAAAAAGGATGCAAAGAAGCAATTCACATACACACACACAAAGATTACCAATGGCCTCATGAAAAAATGTTCAAACTTATTACTAAGCAAAGCTTTCAAATTCAAACAATGCAATACTGTTCTCAACAAATTGGCAAAAACCAAAACCCTAGTAGAAGGCCCGGGACAGTCAAGGGTGCTCTGAAATAAGAATCCTCAAATACCACTGACGAGAGTGTAAATTAGTCCACATTTCTGAAGGCCCATCTGGTAAGATGTATCACCAGCCTTAACACTAAGCAAGGATCTTCCCTGAGGAAATGATCAGAGGAATATTCAAAGATTTACATACAAGGGCAGTTATAGCAGCACTATTCATAATAACAAAAATCTAGAAAAACCTAACTGTACTATAATAGAAAAATGGCAAAATGAATTATGATATTATCAATACAAGGAATAATATGTAGACATTAAAACTCATGTTTTTGAAAATCTTAAAGACACAGGGCAACACTCACAAAATGATGCTAAAATTCAACACCCTTAATAGGATAATTCCATTTTGTAAAGAAAATATATATCACATATTTTATATGCATTATAAATGCAATATATATTTATATATGTGTAATATATACTTATATGCATTATAAATGCAAATCTATTGCACTATAAGTGCAATAAATGGTAGTAGATTCAGCTA
Source organism: Kogia breviceps (assembly GCF_026419965.1). Lineage (NCBI taxonomy): Eukaryota > Metazoa > Chordata > Mammalia > Artiodactyla > Physeteridae > Kogia > Kogia breviceps. Next base: position 75,597,346 of record NC_081319.1, read on the forward strand.
AATATCCAACAAATATTCACACTCCTTTTCAGAGTGTAGAGTTTTCACTGGAAAGTGGCTGCCCAGCCAGAGACTTCATTTCCCAGCATCCCTTGTAGCCCCATGGTACCATGTGACTATTCCCACCAATGGAATACAGGCAGAAGTGATGTGCAGCACCCTCAGGCTAAGGTGGTTAGAAAGTGATGTGCCTTCTCCATGCTTTCTTCCTCCATCTGCCAACTAGATGCAAAGGACCCCAAAGCCCTAGGGAATGAAAGAGCCGTAAGATGGAATGAGCCTGGGCCTCTGAATCACTCATTGGAGGGCTGACCACCAATCAGGAGCACCTATGTTGGACTGAGTAAAAAATAAACCTCTATTGTGTGAAGTTATAATTTGGAGTTTTAATTGTTTCTTCAGCAAGTGTTACTCTAACTAAGACGCACATATAGAAAAATTACTGAAAGGTAAACTACCAAATTTAATCTGATGCACTGTACGACAAAGTATAAGGTAAATTATTTTCAAAAGTGTATTCTTTCCACCACAAACATGTTGTATTTTATAACCAATAAAGATATTAAAAAATAGGGACTTCCCTGACGGTCCAGCAGTTAAGACTCCATGCTTCCACTGCAGGGGGCAAGGGTTCGATCCCTGGTTGGGGAACTAAGATCCTGCATGCCGTGAGGTGTGGCCCCCCCAAAAAAGTTATTAAAATAAAAAAGCAGACTTTAGAGGGCAATGTTATATAATGAAAACTCTCAATAAAGTACTGAATAAGGTTACAAAAATTAAAATGTAGAAAATTATAAAGACTCAAAGAAAAAAAATCTAGATGTATAACATTTAAAAATCTACTAAAACAATTCCAGACAAATGATTGTTCAAAACTGATCCAAAGTTAAATGAAAACAAACTAGGAAATACTGCAATTTATACAATATATGAACTATTAGTAACCTTTAAATGTAAAGAGCACTTATGAAACAAGTGAGGGATACATACAATAACTGGGGGAAAAGATATAAACACCTAGTCACAAAATAAAAAATACTAACATACACTTATAAAAAGACTTTCAAGCTCACTAATAACCAAATAAAGGCAAATTAAGATCATCTTTATCCTTCTATCAGATTGGCAAACATTTAAAATATTGTGAATATAGCATTCAATGTGGCTGAAATTATGATGAAATGGAGGGAGTTCAAAATGGTATCATATTTTCAACAAATAGTTTGGCATGATAGGAAAAAAAAACCTTTAAAAAAGACTTTGATCTTCTACATATTTGTCAAAAGAAGTAAACAAGTAAGCAGAATTGCTTCAATGGGGAAAAAAGATGAAACAACTTAGATACCCATCTGTGAGGTACCTGTTAGATAAATAAATCATGGCATGTGTGTGTATATTCACATATTAGAATAATAGACAGACATAATTTTAAATTATGATGAATCTCTAAATGCACTAAAGTACAACAGTGCCCACAATATAAAAAAGCAGGATACAAAACAATACAGATAGTATAATTTCTTAATTGCTTAAAAGTATGTACGTATAAGAACTTATGTTGTAAGTGCATAAGGAAAAGTATAGAAGGATTTTTATCAAAATGTTGTTCTCTCTAAGGGGTGGGACTATGGGTGACTTTCATTTCCTTCTTTATACTTTTCTATATTTTATATGTTTTCAACCATGAAAATATATAAATTTTATTTGTTTTAGTATGAAAAAAAATAATAAACATATACAAAAGTAGCAAGAATATATTTACCCATTGCCCAGCTCCTATTATCACACATGGCTGACTTTATTTCATCCATACCACTCTATGCCTCCTATCCCTGGATTATTTTAATGTAAATCCTGGATACGTCATATATACATGAGACATAAGGACTTTTTATAGTTAACATACTCAAACTCTCCACTGTATTATTTCAGAGTAAATATCTGATATCTCATTTGCGAATAAATGTTTTAGCATGTACCTTTAAAACATACCCATAATAACAAATCACACCTAAAAATTAGCAATTTCTTAATATCAAATATCCAGTCAGTGTCCCAATTTCCCCAATTATCTCATAAATGTCTTTTTAAAGTTGGTTTATTTAAATCAGGATCCAAACAAGATTTACATTTGCACCTGGTTGGTATGTCTTTTGTCTCTTTTAAAGTTTATTATACAGTGCCCCGCCATCCTTTTCCAGGCCATTTTATTTATTGAGAAACATATGGGTCATAGGCCCAAGAACTTCCTGATTGCATCCCCATGGTGTCTTTTACCAGGTTTCTCACTTCCCTGTATTTCACTTCAACTGAGATTTAGTTTTAGTGTCTAATCAACTTCAGGTTCTATTATATTTTCTATAAGACTATTTCAAATCAACTGTATTATTTTTATAAGCAGACAAAACAATAAAGCTTAAAAAAAATTTTAAAGGAACTCGAAGAAATACCAGTCTTTATAATTCATCCATTTTAGCAATTCATTAAAACGCAGTATCCAAAAGTTTTTTTGGAAGGCAGGCTAAACCAATGCTTTTTCACAGGAAGGATGCTCAGTGACTACTGATGGTCTGATTTATTTTCCAAACACACTGCTTTTACAGTTTAAATCCATCTCCCCTTCCGCCTCAGTGCTGAAGTCCACCATCCTCTGAGCAATGGCACACCCTCCACTGGAAGCTTACATCATCCTATAATTGTAATTGTCTTCAATTTTCCTTTCTTTCTTTTAAAAAATAATGTAATGTAAGCACATAATTGAAAATTTGGAAATGAGAGAAAATGAAAGAAGGAACCACTCTTAATTTCACCCCTCTAACACAGTCATTGTTACCTATACACTCTGTACCATCTTTTTTTTTTTTTTTTTTTTTTTTTTGCGGCACGCGGGCCTCTCACTGTTGTGGCCTCTCCCATTGCGGAGCACAGGCTCCGGACACACAGGCTCAGCGGCCGTGGCTCACGGGCCCAGCCGCTCCGCGGCATGTGGGATCCTTCCAGACCGGAGCACGGACCCGCGTCCCCTGCATCGGCAGGTGGACTCTCAACCACTGCGCCACCAGGGAAGTCCTGTACCATCTTTATTAGGGATAATATTTTGTACCAAATTGTAATCCGTGAATACTGGTTTTAATATCCCTTTCATTAACATTAAATACATGTAAAATATTTATAGCTTATGTTAAGGGTATATAAAATAGCAATAATAAATATAGTGTGTCCATAGCCCAGCTTGAGGAAGAGAACTTTACTAATCCCCTACACAGCCTCTACGGCTTCTCCCTCTTCCTAGCCTCTCCTCCCGTCACTATCCTGAATCTTTGTCTATGCTCACTTGGTCTTATAGGTTTTGCCACATGCACGTGGATGTCTAAAAACTATATCATTAGGGCTTCCCTGGTGGCGTAGTGGTTGAGAGTTCGTCTGCCAATGCAGGCGACACGGGTTCATGCCCCGGTCCGGGAAGATCCCACATGCCGCCGAGCGGCTGGGCCCGTGAGCCATGGCCGCTGAGTCTGCGCTTCCGGACCCTGTGCTCCACAACGGGAGAGGCCACAACAGTGAGAGGCCCGCGTACTGCAAAAAAACCAAAAAAAACTATATCATTGGTTTTGCATGCATCTGAACCTTATGTAATTGGAATCACACTGCAGCTATTCTACATCTTGCTTTTTTACTTAACGTTATATTCCTGAGAGCCTTCTGTGTTGTCACAGCTGCTATGGTTCATTCATTTTTACAGCACAGCTAATATAGCTACATTCCACAGTTAGACTGTGCCACAGTGTGTACTGCAATTTCTGCAAATAAAATTATACTGTACATATCTTGTCACAATGCTATGTATTTTCAAAATAATTATTCATTATAGTAGAGTATTATGCTGAGAGAAGAACTATTTAATTTTATAGTTACCCAACTGTTGGACATTAATGGTGTGTGTGTGTGTGTGTGTGTGTGTGTGTGTGTGTGTGTGTGTGTGTGACTTTGCTTTGTAAATAATGCATCAGGGAAGCATCATTGTCTAAACAGCATATTAAATATTTTGTATTATTTTTCTTCATGGAGGGATGTGGGAAGATGGTCCACAGAAGTGGTATTACTGGATCAAATGTATGAATGAATAACATGATTCTTTAATACACTGTAAAACTGTTTCATAATATTGTAATGACATCAGAATTGGGGACTATCATTAAAGATGGGGTCTTTTGCTAATATGTTAAAATAGTACTTTACTGCTGTTTTAATCTACATATCTCTTATTACAAAATTGAACATTTTTCATACATTTGTTTAGTGTTATATTTAGTTACTCAAGTGCTTTACCAAGGCTTTAGTACCTTTCTTTTTAATTTGTTGAGCATTTCACATAACAAAGATTAATTCCTTCATGTTACCCCAAATTTTTTCCCAGGCTATTGTTTCCCCACTGGTTTTTTACATGAAGAAATCTTTGATTATCTTGTAACCTGATGGATTATTCTTTCCCTTTTTGAGTGTTTTTCTTTTGTTTCCAAGCAATATTCAATTCTACTGATTTCTTATGCATCTACATTTTGCACTTAATTGTTTGATCCATTTGCAATTCATTTTGATGAAGTCAAATGATTTTTTTCCAAATTGCTACACATCAAAATTATTTATTGAATCATTTTCCTTTCCCCATTGATTTGCGATGCCTTCTTTATGATTTATTACATTATGACTACAAGAGTCTATTTCTGAACTGTCCTAGTTCACTTATCTACTTCCTCCTCTTCTGCCCGCCCCACAGTGCTTTAATTACAAAGGCTTCATAATGCATTTTAATATCTGGTAGGGCTACATATTTTAATATCCAATAGATCTAATTCCCTTCTCCCCAAAAGCATTTTCATAATTCCCCTTGAGGTTCTCATCTACTTATTTTTCCAAACAGACTTAAAACCATCTGGTGAAATTTTAAAAAATCTTGATGGGACTTTGAGAGGAATGGCATTAGACTCATGAACTAATTCCAGAAGTATCCAAATCCTGAATTTTAATCTCACCATTTAGAAATAAGGTCTTTAGTTAATCTCTTTAACTCTTCTTGGTTTACAACTAAGCGATCTGTAGTTAATGATTATTTTATTCTTTTCTTTACAGTATTTATTCTCTGAAGTTACTATTTTTATAACTTTCTGCATTGGCATTTTGCTTTGATCTCAGTCATATGCAGTGATACCTTTATAAGGCTCCAATAAAGTATAATGCCAGTGGACTGTATGAACTCAATCTTCCTTATCAGGTTCAGGAATGGTCATTTTATATATTCCTTTTTAAGTGGTTTGTAGAAGTTAGAAGTTGAATTGATTGAATGCACTTTTGAAATTAAAGAGATTATTACATATTTTCACTTAAACTATTTAAAATATTTCATTTGATTCATTATGTGAATCAAATGAAAATATATGTATATGAAGCCATTCCTACATTCCAGGAATATAACCCACTTGGGTATGGTGAAACATTCACATACTCTAGTGTTGAAATCTACTCACTAGAATTTTATCTAATATTTTTACATTCCTAAGCAAGACTGGTATAGAGCCTCCCTTTGGGGACTTGCCAGATTTGTTATCAGGGTCATGTTTGCTTGAAAGTAGGATCTGGAAGTTTTCCATCTTTTTTCTAAATCCTGGAACACTTTACATAACACAGGAATCATTGGTTCTTTGAAAGGTTAAAAAAAATTTTCAAAGGCCTTTTTATGTTTTAAAAGATTCCACCTGGCACCTATGTCCATGTGGACATTACCGTGTTTGTATACATGACACTGTAAGATACTGATCTCTAATGGAACGGGGAGTAGTTTTATTGTAATTTACTGCCTTTTCTTCCCCAGCTGAAAAGGGAGTAAATGTCCAAGATGATGAAGACCTAGGAAATAACCCATTTTCCCAGGCTTTGGTTCCAAGAGCCTCCTTTTTAGAGGCCCATCAAGGAAGGTATACAAGGTGGTCAGAGAATACTGAATGCTAAACCATCCAAATTTCATTGAGGCTGACCAAGTTTGGCAACCACAACATTACCACTGACATATGGAACTAAGAAACCTAAGATCTGAAAAGACAAGGGGATCACCAGTCTACCCCAGGTCACCTCTAGTTCTGTGGTAGAGGTATTCCAAATTTCTAGTCTACAGAACCATCTGTTCCAGCTATAGGACACTGCATCTCCTCCACAGCAATAAAGCTCATAACTCTTATGGCTTTCTCTGCTTACTGCAAGGCTCCTGGACCAAAGACCCTGCAAGCACTTCCAGTGGACCATAAATAAAAGATTTAGCATTGCTATGGGCTGAATGTTTATCCTCACCCCCCCCCAAATTCATATGTTAAAGCCCTAGCCCCCAATATGATGGTATTAGGAGGTGGGGCCTTTGGGAGTCAATTAGGTTAAAATGAGTCACAGGGCTTCCCTGGTGGCGCAGTGGTTGAGAATCCGCCTGCCGATGCAGGAGACACGGGTTCGTGCCCTGGTCTGGGAAGATCCCACATGCCGCGGAGCAACTAAGCCCGTGAGCCATGGCCACTAGGCCTGCGCGTCCGGAGCCTGTGCTCCGCAATGGGAGAGGCCACAACAGTGAGAGGCCCGCGTACCGCAAAAAAAAAAAAAAAAAAAAAAAAAAATGAGTCACAAGTGTGGAACCCCCATGATGGGATTAGTGTCCTTATAAGATGAGGAAGAGACACCAGAGGTTCCTCTCTCCACAAAGAAGAGGTCATGTGAGCACACAAGATGGTGGACACCTACAAGCCAAGAGAAGAGGTCTCAGAATAAAACTTACCTTGCCAGCACCCTTGATCTTGTACTTCCTAGCCTCTAGAACCGTGAGAAATAAATTTCTATTATTTAAGCCACCCAGTCTATGGTATTTTGTTATGGCAGCCCAAGCCAAGAGAGGGTTGTGGTAATGTCTTCCCAAAAGAACGCTGAGCTGTAGCTATACAGACTGCGTAGCCTGCTGTAGAGTGAGATACGCCTTAGAAGAAACAAGTGGTACGGAGTCTGAACCAATTATGATTGAGTGTCTACTAGAACATGCAAGGACGGTGCCGTATGAACATATGTGACAATATAAATAGCACTCAAACAGTGACAGTGCCCAGGAATGAGGCTGTGAACAGGGCAGTAACTGAAGATGTAAGTGTGCACAGAACAGTCTGCTCTTTCTTGACGAAGACACATTTCAGTTCATGTCCACATTCACAGAGGATCCATGAAACATCAGAGACCGAAGAAATGTTAGAATTGTCAATCAAGATGATGAGTGTTAGGGTAGTCTGGCAGGAAGACAGGGACCTCAAAACCCTCTTTGGCACTAGGATTCCATGATTCCATTCAGGATTTCACATAAGCAGGCAGTCTTTTTCTCCCCCTCGACAAGGGCAGAGACGTTGCTTTCACACCAGTCATGGCCTCACACAGAAGCTTAATCCCTGGCTGGAAAGCAAAACATCTTTGTGGCAAAGCCAAGCAGGAATGTGAAGTGAAGCAGAACGAGAAACATTTTATTGCTGTTTTAGATGCCAGGGGTGGTTCGGTGTATGATTGGGGGGCTTTTTTGTTTTGTTTTAAATTTATTTATTTATTTATTTATGGCTGCATTAGGTCTTCTTTGCTGTGTGAGGGCTTTTTCTAGTTGCTGCGAGCAGGGGCTACTCTTTGTTGCGGTGCGTGGGCTTCTCATTGTGGTGGCTTCTCTTGTTGCGGAGCATGGGCTCTAGGTGCACAGGCTTCATCAGCTGTGGCACGCAGGCTCAGTATTTGTCGCTCGCAGGCTCTAGAGTGCAGGTTCAGTAGTTGTGGCGCACGGGCTTAGCTGCTCTGCGGCAGACAGAATCTTCCCAGACCAGGGCTCAAACCCGTGTCCCCTGCATTGGCAGGTGGATTAACCACTGCGCCACCAGGGAAGTCCCTGGTTTGGAGGGTTTTTTTAATGACTTCAAAAGGCATCTTAAAAAGTCGTACTCTTTTGGCAGTTCCAAGATGCAACTGCTGCTACAAGTACTAACACTTACCAGCAACTGACTGATGGACACACTGCTTTTCTCAAAAGTACCCTTTCCCTTCTGGGGCTTTTCAGACCAAACTAAGTTTTCTCTGTGTATGTGTGTGTGTGTGTGTGTGTGTGTGTGTGTGTGTGTGAGAGAGAGAGAGAGAGAGTGTGCCCATGCACACACAGAGACATAGCACACAACTGAAAGCCAAATGAAATTCAACAAATTTACCATTTTCAGGGTTAAATTGTGGAAAAGAAAAAACTATTGACATGCCTTTTCATTTGAACTATTTAGTTACTGCAAAATTTTCTTCTACCGGTGGAAAATTAAACTAACAATTCTAAGTTAATGAGTTGAGGGTAAACAGTTCCTTCTTTTATAAAATGAATTGGGTTTACTAAGACTTGCGTTTAAGTGAATTTCTCCTGTCCCTTTAAATCAAGTAAAGGCATGGCTTCAGCGAATTCCAAGGCTTCATGAGAAGCTTCAAAAGAAATACGATTTTTCCCCCTACAGTTGCACATTAACTCCACATCTCTCCAACACCTGTTATGCATAGATACAGGGAGGCATCCACCCTTAATGTTGTTTTCACAGGTGATGTCAGAAAAATAAGAAGAGTGCAATAAATTATTCCTTAAGCTGAATGTTTTCAATGTGAAGATTTTATTCCTTGGACTGTCTCCTTCCTACTATTTTAGGATCAAGATGGTCCTTTCTTGTATAAGAACTGTAGTGATAGATGCTAGGTTTTTAAAAACATCCTTCCTTGGCAAAATAAAAACTTGGTAGCCCTAAGCCAATCCCCCCAATTTTGTTTTGGTAGTTTCTTGGTCCAGACAAACTACATTTGAGAACCACTTGTCTACAGCACCCTCTGAACCAAGGAATTCAGGGTCAGCTGTCCAGTTATCACGAGTTCTCATCTACTTATCACAATTGTGACCAGACAGCCTTGGGGGCAACAAACAACCTACAGAAAATTTAAGTCTAATTTAAGTCAATATTCAGGGGTGGGGGGATGAAAAATTTTATGGTTTATAAATTCGTGTGATAAGTTCCTGGTCACTCTGGAACTTCATCCTCCATCCACAGGCCCCTCGCTGCACCCTATCCACCCCTTATCCTCAAAGTTATCGCCTCCCAGTTTTGAAATCAGCTTCAGGGTGCTGCGCCCACCTTTGCTCTTCTCCCCACTAATCTGGGAACCCCAAATCAAGACACTTCACCCTCCTGGGATTTTGAGAAGTCAGCCTTATGACAGACACCCAAGGCTTTTGAGAACGATTCACAGCGTTTTGTCAGCTAAAATTCCACTGAAATAAATGCCCAAGGCTAGCTTCTCACTACTGCAGCATCTCACCCAATCCAGGTGATTCTAAAATCCATCCGCCCAGAAAAACCCCACTGAGTGTCTGGCTTGGGAAGCCAAAGCTGAGGAGGGTCACTTGCCCCTCCAGAGCCTCCAAACGGAGAACAATGGCAAGAAAATCATCTAGGATAAGTCATGACAGGCTTTCAACTGTTTACAAGACTTTTTCAACCAAGAATACATTAATATGTTACCATAAAGTTAAAATTCCCTATTTTCCAGGGATTATAACTACTTTTAATTTAAAACTGTGTGCTACTTAAATTTTTCTTAATTTAGGTTTTCCCCAAAATGATTTTTTTTAAAAAAACATTCCAGTAAAAAAATAAATCCATAAACACTAAATATTTTAATATCTTTATTTACTTTGTCTCTAGCTGAGCTAACCAGTGACCTATATTTGTTGTGAAGAGTTAGTTTCCTAGAATAAACATGCACATAAACATACAAATGTGACAATATTTTGAGTTATATGAAGCTAATAAAGGTAACATTTATTGGGCCAGTCACTGGGCCACTGGGCACTTTACTTGGATTACCCCAGTTAGTCCTTACAACAGACCTATAAAGCAGGTATTATTCTTATTCCCATTTTATAGATGAGGTTATAAATGAGGAACTTCATTACTGTAATTTAATCTTCAGTAACCCAGAATTTGAGTTCAGTGTTTACTCTGGCTATAGAAAGGTTGAATAAACATATTATAAATAAAGCAGCATTGCAGAAGGCACAGTTAACCTCCTAGAAAGTCCTACATCTTAAGACATACTGAAAAGCAGATGCTAATTGCAAGCCTTCCAACAGGAACTGTTTGGGAAGGTTCTGTCTGAAACTATATTATGTTAAAGCACTTTAAAATTCAGACTTTCAGTAGTTAAGAGTAAGTTTTCTCTCACTGTTACCCCAACAATTAGTCCAAATTAGTAAGGTCTCTATAGATGATACAGTACAGTGGATGTCCACTGTCACTCTCCCCATGTCCATTTCCCTCCTCCCTCAACAGTACCCACAGCTCTGCTTCCCCCACCCTTGTGCTTTGAGGAAAGCTACACTCCCCAGTGTAGGGATAGGCCAATCAAGAGAATCTCCCATCCCTGCCAACAAACAGAAGGCATTCACTTGGCCAATGTGACTGGTTAAGGAATGAGCACATGACTCAGTTCAAGCCAATGAAATGCAGGGTTGGTTTGCTGGGGAGGGGCTTCTGGGAAAGACACTTTCTCAGTCTTCTCAAGAGTTACGGCAAGGGATGTTTTCTTTCTGGCCAGAGGGATATGCAACAATAAGCCCAGGAACTTCTGTGGCCATTCTGCCTCCAGAAGAGAGGCCAGCCTGAGGATGGACTGATACCATGGAAGAGCGGCAGAGAGATGGGAAGAAACTGGACTCCTGATGACAAGTTGACCTGTTGTCTCACATGCACCCTGTAGTCTGTCCCATCCCTGCTTTTTGCTAGTACAAGCCACTTAATTAATTCCCTGTGCTGTGGGAGCCCCTTTGAGTTCAGTTTTATGATATTCACAACCCCCAAATAATCCAAACTGATAAACTGGAAATAAGCACTCATCCACAGCTTTTCCCTAGCACTTGCTCAGATTTTGCTTGGTCCTGTTTCAAGTTGTTTTTCTTGAGAAAATACAATGGGCTTTCAAGAAACACTTTCATGAATTAATGAGTGGCCTTGGGCAAGTCACTTGATCTCCTTGGGTCTTTTCAACTATAAGAAGGATGAAGTATGATTAGAGGGTTTCCGGTGCTCCTTCCAGCCCTCACAGCCAATGGTTCTATGTAGCTGACCCAATATTGCAAAGTTTCACACTCAAACAAACGAAAAACCCTCTTTTGGTCCTAAAGTAGAAACATCCCTTTTAATATATTCCAAGCGATCTGCATCTCTCGGTCGGTCAGATATTTTCCATTTGTGCCCTGATAGCCATCCCCGATCTGTCTCCACTCAGCTTGCACCCCTAGAGCTTCTGATCTCTGCACAGCTTCAATATGCTCCCTGCCTCCTGGCTTCTGGCTGAGTATGCCTAATGGGAGGCATCATCAGGAGACGGGAGAACTGACAGGGAGTTCAATGAGGATATCCATTTTCTTGGCTCTTTCCCGGCCATGTTGTTGTAGGTGGACTGCCTCCTACCAGAGATAGCCTTTCTGTACAGCTTCTCTCTCCAGTTCTGATAACCAATCCCTCCCTCTTCTTTTCAGGCCCAGGTATGGGACCAGCTTCCTGACATGGCTAACCCTGGGATGCTTCAACATCCCGTGCTGGTTTCTCTTAACCCTGCTGATGCCACTATAAGCAGTTCCTTCAGTAGAGACTCTTGGACTACTCCATTTGAGTGTACCATCTGTTTCCTACTGGAACCCCAAGACACAGTGGCTTAAAAATTAAATCAAAATCAGGCACAATAAAAAAGAAACAGAAGCAATCAACTGGGAGTCTCACAGAAGAAACAGGAAAAGTGTGGAACTTGCCAAGAAAAAAAACTTGCGCACACTGAAAGAATCAAATTAGACACCACCACCCTCCTTCCCCACCGTCACTAAGAATTTGTGGGAAATAGTCATCTCTTGCTAGAACAGTGTTTAAAACTGAAGGAAAAAAAAATTCTGTTTATACACAAACCTATTGACCCTCCAGACAGCTTCTGTGTGAGATCTGGCAGAGGAATCATAGCTATGTGCCCATTTTCTAGAGGGACAAACTGAGCCTGGAAAGAGCACACAGGGCCAGAGCTGACAAAAACACTAGAAATACCCCAGGGCCAGTTCAAAGGCTCCTTGGTGTAAGAATCTGCCTCTGACAGGCTCTGTGGAGTTTCTCAGAGTGGCCTCCTGTACCAATTCTCCAGAGACGTTTAATTCCCACTTCTAGAGGCTACCATCCATGAACATCTTTTGGATCCTTCACTATCTGCAACAACTCTGCAAAGTCAAGAGAGACGAGACAGGATGCCCTCAGCCCCTTGCCAAGTGATGCTGAATCCCAATACGTGAAACCACAAGCGCTGACCGTTTCCCGGACACCTGTGGGTGTCCAGGCCCAGAGCAGCCGACCTCCCCTCTGTGGGGCATTTTCCACACCACATGGATCAAAGAAACGATTTTATGACCCCTTCCTCATAAAGCATTCAAACACCCAGAATGTCGGAGAAGCTACCTGTTTCACGATTAAGAGGCTTAATCTCTCAGGGTCGTCCTGCTTCTGTGTCTTCCTCTTTCAGCATCCTCCAGAGCCGGGGCCTGTAGGGGTGACCCAGAAAGCACATTCAGGATATCTGGCTTCAACATGGGGACAGATCATATCAATCAGGGAGGGACTAGAGAGGCAGCCAAGGATGGAGCCCTGAAGAACCCAGCAGTGGATGGACCTGCCCAGGAGGAGGGCCCTGAAAGGTCCCTGAGGGTGGAGAGGACTTAGGAAAGACACTCAATTCCAGTCTTCTAGTCACTCAGGCCCCAAACCAGGAGTCATTGTGACTCCTCTGTTTCCTTCACACCCCACGTCCAATCCATCAGCAAATGATGCCAGCTTTATCTGCAAAATGTATCCACCTCCACTGCTACCACTTTGGTCCAAGCAGCTTCTCTCATTAGAATACTGCAATAACCTCCTAGCTGGTCCCCCCACTTCCATCCTTGCCTGTCTATAATCCATGTATCATGCAGGTTGAACTGTGTTATGGGTCAAATTGTGTCTCCCCACAATTCCTATGTTGAAGTCCTAAGCCCAGGACCTCAGAATATGACCTTATTTGGAAATAGGGTTGAAGCTGATGTAACGAACTGTTAAGATGAGCTCACACATCATACATTGAGTAGGGTGGGTCCCTAATCCAATATGACTGGTGTCCTTATAAAAAGAGGAAATTTGGACACAGACTCCTACACAGGGAGAGCACCATGTGAAGACTGGACTCACGCTGCCCCAAGCCAAGAAACTACCAGAAGCTAAGAGAGAGCTCTGGAACAGATCCTTCCCTACTGCCTTCAGAGGGAGCATGGCCCTGCGGACACCTTGGTCTTAGACTTTTGGCCTCCAGAACTGTGAGATGGTAAATTTTTATTGTTTAAGCCACCCAGTCTGTGGTACTTTGTTATGGCAGCCCTAGAAGACCAATATACCATGCTCCCCACACCAGCCTAAAACTCACTCTTCTGCTCAAAACATTCCTATAGCATCTTACATCTCTCAGAGTAAAAGACAAAGTCCTTGAAATGTCCTACACAGCTCCATGACCTGCCCCAGCCTCTTCTCTGACCTCGTCTCCTACTCTGCCCTTCTTCAATTTCCTCCAGTCACAGTGGCTTCCTCAAGCATCCCAAGCAGGCTCCTGCCTCAGGGCCTTTGCACATGCTCTTCCCTCTGCCTGGAACACTGTTCCACTAGGCTTCCTTCACTTCCTTCAGGTTTCTGCGATAATGTCACCTTCTCAGTGAGACCCTCCTGACATCCCCAGCACCCTTTCCATCCTCCTTCCCTGTTGTATTTTTCTTTGTAGTGCTCATCACCACCTGACATTTGTTTATATTTTTATCCCTCTTTCCTCACACTAGACTAGAAACTCCCTGAAAGCAGGGACATGGAATTATGGTATGCCCCAGAGCCCAGCACATAGTAGGTGCTTAAGTAATAGTGGCTGAGAGATTTATTTGCAGACTGAAAGAAACCAAGAGAAAAGAGAGCTGCAAGAAGGAGGAAGCTGTCCACGGTGTCAAAAGTAGCAAAGGGTCCAGAAAGATAAGGACCAAAGTGTCCGTTGGGTGTGGTAATATGGAGGCCACAGGTGACCTGAGAGGGGACAGCTCATGTGGAAGCAGGAACCCCTTGCAGCAAACCCATCAGGTCCTTCCCCTGCGCCAGTCACACCTCCCACGGGCAGAAGCCAACCTTAGCGGGCTGCCTCAGCGAAGGAGCAAAACCTGAGGGCAGATTCTTTCCAGGCGTCTCGTGAGGGAAGGAGAAAAGGGAATGAGAAAAAGAGGGGGTGAAGGTTTGAGGAAAGACTACAGCAGAATGACTGGAGCGGGTGAGGTCCCAGGAGCTGCATGGGCACCCGGGTGCAGGAGGAAGGTTCCCTCTGGCCAGGAAGAGGAGGAGGGGTGTGTCCTCCTCTGAGTGGAAGGAAACCAAGCTGGGATGAGCCCAGATGGCGATAACTGCGCGAGGTGGGGAGGCGAGAAGCTGAGTGACCTCGCTGCTGAGCGAGGGGACCTTGTCAGTAATCAGTGAAGGCAGAAGGTCTCCTGAGTGACGAAGGGAAGACTGGGAGTGGAGCTGGATGGAGTGGGGATCGCAGGGAACATCCTGCAAGGTCAGCCCTGAAACCGAGTACCTCCTCGAATTCTGTGCCCCATGTACCTCCTTGCCTTGTGAAGTGCCAACCCTGACGGGAGAGAGAGCCAGCCGCTGGCCGGCATCAGAGGGATCAGCTGAAACGAGAGGCCGTGGGCTCAGACACACACAATCCACGTGGCTATGGGTTTCTGGGACAGGCCCTTGGCAGCATGGATTTAGAAGGGTCTTCCTCCAACTGAAGAATTCCACGACCCCAAACAGCTCCATCCCTTTTTGTCAGGGCTGCATCACTCACCCAGGCCCCCAGGTTCAGCCCCTTGAGCCCCTCTGAGTCCTCACTCTCCACTCCCCTAATTCCTCCCAGTCAGTCACAAATCCTGCCTATTACACTTGTGTGCTGGGTGCGACCCAAGTTAAAACCCTCACACACCAGTCCTGTGAGGTGTTCTGAGTGTCTATTTACAGTTGATAAAACTGAGGTTTGATGAAGTCACCTGCTCAAGGTCACACAGGTAGCAAGTGGCAGAGCTGGGGTTTGAAATCTTCCATCTCTCTTTCCTCTTGTCCATATTCATGCCGCCACCCTGGTCCAAGGCCTCAACGTTTCATTCTTAAAATTCAATGTGATAAATGTCTTCTAACTCACCTCCCAGCATTCCCCTGTTATAGGGCACACATCCAAATGAAGCCTCTTACAACACTGTTTTGCTTTCCTGTTCCAATAAAACTTTATTTACAAAAATAGGCACCAGGCCATAGTTGGCCTGTAAGTCACAGTTTTCCAACCACTGATTTATAGTCTTCATGGAATTATGAAAAATTTTGTCCATTATTTGTTCAAATATTTTTCCCTCTCCCCTTCCTCTCACTGGGACTTCAATCACACATACGTTAGACCACTTAATATTGTCCCACAAGTTGTCAATGCTATGTTTTTGTTTTAAACATCTCTGTGCTTCTTTTTGGATAGTTTCTGTTGCTGCGTCTTCAAGTTGGCGTCTAATCTACTTTAGTCTCATGCAGTGTGTTTTTTATTTCGAATGTTGTATCTTTCAGCTCTAAAAGTTCCATTGGAATCTTCTACTTCTCTCCTCTTTTACGATCTCCTCTCCTTTTTGAACATGTGAAGTGTATTTATAATAGTTCACAGCACTCATGCAATTGGAAGGGCTCCTTCTTCATTCTTGCTTCCCACACTCACACTCCACTGCACCCCATCCAGGATGCTCCTCCCCTTTCCATGCACCCCTCAAGGCCCAATGCCAGGACATTCCTCCCCACCCCATCCCCATAGCTCCACCCCTCTGAGCGCCCTGCTCATACCCCAGCTTGCTGAGCAATCCCTGCTCTTCTGAGTTCACTGCACTTAGCTTCTCTTGGCAAGGGTTCCATTTGCTAAGCTTCCACGTAGATGGCACACCCCTTGAAGGTAATTAATATGTGCGTTGAATGCTTGGAATTGCCCGCTGCTCAACACAGAGTCTACAGTGGTAAATGTTACTTGATCTACAAAACAATTCTGATAAAACACAGATGATATACTTCTAGAAGTTTTTCAGAAAATACAAAAGAACTAGGATGGTAACTGGAAGGGACACAGGGCCTTCTTGAAGTTTGGGAAGTGTAACTATTCTTCCTTTGCAGGAGCACCCAGAGTCTGACACCCTATAACAGCCACCATAAGAAGAGGGGGGAGAGGCTGGATGTAGCTCTCCCTTCCTTCCTGCTCCTACATACTCAAGGTCTTGGGATCCCTCCTTAGGTACATGGTTTCACACACAGAGATATCCTATCTTCCTCCCTCTTCAAAGGAAGAGCTTAAAATGTGAGCAGTCCAAATCTGGCTGAGTGGAGATCATGGTGACTAGCAGTTGGCAGAAGGAAGAGAAAGGATACTCCATTTATGGGAAACGGGGAGTTGGCTCTAACCTACTTTGACTGTCAGCCAGGGACCATACAACTCTGGGATTCTTGGGGTCACAGAAGGAGGATGGTTGAGAATGGTGAAAGTCAACAAGGCACTCAAGGGTCATCAAATCACACCCCATGCAGATAGAATGGGCAGCACCTGAATAACAAGGGTCTGGGAGGAATCTATGGAGGGGAAGGTGATGCTGCCCACCAGATGCCCAATAAGAAATCAAGATCTCCCCAAACCAGTGGAACCAAAGGCACAGTGTGGTTCTCGTGACACAGTGGAAATACAAAGAGCTCTGGAGTCAAGCCTGGGATCCTATCCTGACCTCATCACCCAGTGGCTGTCCAAACTTAGGCTGGTCACTTCCCCTCTCTGAGCCTGGCTCTGCGTGAGCTAATGCGAGGCCTAAATAAAACAAGACATGTAGGAAAACATCCACCGCAGTGCCTGGCATTATATAAGGGGCCCAGTAAGTGTGGCTCCCCTCCCTCCTTCAGATCTCACGACTCTCAACCCTCCCTAAGAGGAACAAGTGCAGAAGCTACAGAGCATTTCCCAGGGGGAAGGTCTGCAAAGAAGGATGGCCAAAGTCAGCTAAAGGGAGGAGGACAAAAGGGCCACCCCATGGCCACAAAGAGAGAAGCACTGGACCTCTGTAAATGGCAGGGTTTCAAAACACACAAAGCTTCAAGCCTCAGACCAGACCCAAACAGGAAGTTTGTGACAAACTTAGAAAACATGCAGGCACAACTGCAGGAGGTTGACACCACTCAGAAAAGATGAAAATGAGCGCTCCTGGGGGCGGGAGGCAGCATGGAATAAAAGGAGTGTGCTTGGCCGACATTCCAAACACATACAGCTCCTCCTGGTGTCGGGAGCACCTGCCCTGTGCTCCTCTCCTCACCCCAAGCACGTGGGCCAGTCCCATGTGGCTGCCCTCGTTTTCTGGTTTCCACATGGAGCCTGTCAACACCTCCCCGCTCTCTGTCCCTCTCCTCCCTCCCCAGGCATCAAGGGCAGTGGACATTTTTTTTTTTTTTTTTTTTGGTGCAGTATGCGGGCCTCTCACTGTTGCGGCCTCTCCCGTTGCGGAGCACAGGCTCTAGATGCGCAGGCTCAGCATCCATGGCTCACAGGTCCAGCCGCTCCGCGGCATGTGGGATCCTCCCGGACCGGGGCACGAACCCGTATCCCCTGCACCGGCAGGCGGACTCCCAACCACCGCGCCACCAGGGAAGCCCGGCAGTGGACATTTTGAACAGCTCTCAGGGGCCTGGGGGACTCAAGTGTGTGAGATCATTTTTCAGCTGGGAGAACTTAGCACAGAAAGAGGCAGTGATGTGCGGAGATCCCACAGGGCTCTCGACCAATGTCTTGTTGATCCCAGTGTGTGTTTCACGACGCCCCCTGGCGCTCCACAATGGGGTCTCCAGGCTGCCATGTTTTCTCCTCTGAAATCCTGCCTGGGACTAACATTTTCATTTGTACTGTTCACACTGGTATGGGGCACCATAACCTCAGTTCACTTACTTGTAATGGCAGGGAAATACAGACACACCTAACCTCCATGATTTGTGTCCCCAGCTGGAGTGAAAACTAGAAGGTTCCTTCCCCTTTGTTCTTAATCTCCTAGCACATGTGGACTGAGCCTTGATAGCAGGCTGTATGTTTGGTGGGTGTGCTCCAGAAAATACTTGGTAAATTAATAAACAATATCGATGCCGTTTCTACTACCCTACCCCCCACCAGACTGTGTCCCCCTGGTCCCGATCCACCCTCCACAGGCGGGTCCCTGGTTCCACCCCTCCCAGGTGAACCGCCTAACTGTAAACTCAGTCCCCTGATTATCAGCCTCAGTGCCCGCCCCTCCTCGGCACCTCCGGCAGTGGTTTCCCCACCTCCCCAAGTTAGGTTCCTTTTCAAAAAACTGACTCATTTAGGAAGAGACAAAACCCAAAACTTCAATGGTGAAGATAAAACAGCACTGAGTCTCTTTAAACACCTCCTACTCCATGTAGAATTTAGATCCGATAAAGACTCCCTAAACTGGACCGCCTAATTTGGAACTTTACAGTATACCCAATTCTTCTAGCAAAAATATTTCCAGTAACGTCTTCTCTCTGAACTTTTCAGGGTCTTCCTTAAGAATGCAGGTGGTTGGGCTTCCCTGGTGGCGCAGTGGTTGAGAGTCCGCCTGCCGATGCAGGGGACACGGGTTCGTGCCCTGGTCCGGGAAGATCCCACATGCCGCGGAGCGGCTGGGCCCGTGAGCCATGGCCGCTGAGCCTGCGCGTCCGGAGCCGGTGCTCCGCAACGGGAGAGACCACAACAGTGAGAGGCCCACGTACCGCAAAAAAAAAAAAAAAAAAAAAAAAAAAATTGCAGGTGGCCTCAGGCCTGCAGTCAGTACCATTTTTAAAATGTGGGAATGAGAAATTAAAGTCCACACTTGCAAGTCCTGGGTCAAAAATTAATTATTTCATGTTTTATTACATTTATGATTCTGATTTACTGGACAAAGGACATAGACATTATACCATTGGCCTAACGAGAATTATGGGGAGGTTTTTTTGGTTTTTGTTTTTTTGTAAAAAGTAAACTTTCTTCATATGTAAGAAGTTTACAACATTTTGTGCACGGTATTTGAAAGGAACAAAACTGCATGATATAACACATAGAATCATAACACTTTAGGGCTCAAATGTGCAATTAGGATGATCCTAATCCAGGGCTTCTCAAAGTTGGCTGCATTAAAAATCCCCAGGCTCCACCCCCAGAGATTTGGATACATTTGGACTGTAGTGGGGTTCTGACATTGGTTTCTTTCTTTCTTTTTTTTAAAAATAAGTTTCCTGGTGATTTTAATGTGCATCCAGGGTTGAGGACCGCTGATCTACTGCAGCTAAGAAAACGGGGAGGTCTAAAGAAATGAAGGTGCAGCCCAAGACCACACAGCCAGACACAAAACCAGAAACAAATGTGACATTTACAACTCCCCGTCCAGATCAGCAATCTCGTTCAGATTTTCAATATTCACTATATTGTTAAAACCTTTTTTTTTTTTTTTAACTTGGAGGACCAACACAGAGTTGCCGACTTTTTGTTGTGTCAAGCAAGGGTATTTTTATAAATATCTATCAATTACTGTCACTGCTTCCTGTCAAGTCTCATGCTCATGTGCACACCTGCCATCCTCTCCACCCCAACCCCGCCTAGGAGGTAAGACTGGACCATATCTGGCCCCTGCCCACAGTCTCACTCACTCCTTCTCACCCTGCCCCTCACCAACATCCACAGGACAAATCCAAACAAAACCCAGGCCTCCAAAATTCTCCATCTCCCCCTTTCCTGAACCTCCACAATACCGATTTCTGAAAGTCCCTTCCCTGACCACAAATTACTTCCTAGTCCCTCCAAACCCACCCTTGGCCTTTCTCCTGAGCAACACACGACACCTAATATTTGTACAAGTCCCAGCATCCAATATTTACAATTTGTTCTTCCACACACATGATCCCTTCCAAATTTCTCCCTAATCAAGGATGTACAGGAAACTTTTTTTAAATTGGAGTATAGTTGCTGTACAATATTATATAAGTTACAGGTGTGCAATATAGTGAGATTCACAATTTTTAAAGGTTATACTCCATTTATAGTTATTATAAAATACTGGCTATATCCCCTGTGTTGTACAATATATCCTTGCAGCTTATTTTATACCTAGTAGTATACTTACTCCCCTACCCCTATCTTGCCCACCCCACCTTCCTTCTCCTCACTGGTAACCACTAGTTGGTTGTTATCTGTACATCTGCTTCCTTTTTGTTATACTCACTAGCTTGTTATATTTTTTTAGATTCCACATATAAGTGATATCATACAGTATTTGTCTTTGTCTGACTTGCTTCACTGAGCAAAATGCCTTCCAAGATTTACTGGGAACTTTTAAAGAGGGCTACCTCTGAGGAGTAGAATTAGGGGATGGGATGGGGAGGTGGGAAGGAGGGGTTCTCTTTATACCCTTCAGTTTGAGTTTGGGGCAAGCATATATTTTTTAAATGGGACAAAAATCACACATACAGGGACGTCCCTGGTGGCACAGTAGTTAAGAATCCGTCTGCCAATGCAGGGGACACGGGTTTGATCCCCGGCCCGGGAAGATGCCACAGGCCACAGAGCAACTAAGCCCGTGTGCCACAACTACTGAGCCCACATGCCACAACTACTGAAGCCCGTGTGCCTAGAGCCCATGCTCCGCAACAAGAGAAGCCACCACAATAAGAAGCCCGCGCACTGCAACGAAGAGCAGTCCCCGCTTGCCACAACTAGACAGAAAGCCTGCGTGCAGCAAAGACCCAGCTCAGCCAAAAATAAATAAGTCAAAAAAAAAAAAATCACACATACGTACACACACATAATAAAACAAAGCAGGTTACAAAATACACCTACGGTTTGTTTCCACTTTGTAAAATACAGAAAATTGTTGGGGAAGTCTCCATACCCAAGTTTTCAATGTAAATGATATCTAGGTGGTGGGATTATGGGTGAGGTTAATTTCACTTCCCTTTCCTCTTTGCTTATCTTTATTATGTTTTATCTATGTAATAAAGGAATAATGAAAGTTTAAAACCTGAACCAAAGCATTATCTGCTCTCTGAAACGTACACAGTATCAGGAAGCCAAGGCACCAGAGTAGGACCCAGTCTGGTGTGTAGAAACATCTCCTTTTTTGTAAAATGCAAGATTTCTCCCCAGTCAGGCCCTGGCTTCTGCAGCCTGCCTAAGGGTCGAATCTACCACTACAACTGACCCTAGCCACACCCAGGCCCTGGCAGTTCCCAAGAATAGATGCAGAAAAGATGCCCTAGCACAGAGGTCAAGTCCCTTAAGGGACCCATCTGGCCTCCTCAGCTTCACCTCCTCCTGCTCCTTGAGTTTTAACCACATGGAGCAGTTGTCCTCTCCTGAGTGTCTCCTCTGGTCCCCCCTGCCTCTAAGTTTCTACCCAGGCTGTGTCACCCACCCCTACTTGTTTCCTTCCTGAGTCTCTGCCAAGGCAAGCAGACACGCCTACTCCAAGTAACATTCAAACCCACAACTTGAAGATCAAGAGCCCAGAAACTCTTGCAATGGAGCGTAAACTGTGGAATTGTCCACAGTCCCCACTGCTCCCCAAGCCTAACAAGGCAAAGCAGAGGGGTGAGAGCGTCTTCCAGGCAGCAAGAACCACAAGCTCAAAGGCCCGGAGCTCGCAGGGTGTGTGATGAGTTTGGGGGAGGAAAAGGCATTTGGGTTGTCTGGAGCATCTCCTAGCACATCCAAGCCTCAGCAGAAAGCAAAATCCAAAGACACATAGCAAAATTGACAAAGGTCAGCACAGAGAGGCCCCAAAGCGAAGGGTTCTCAGCCTCGCATCTGCTACTCATCCTTCCAACTGCTTCCCCACAATTCACAATTGAAAGCCCTTCCAGTGTCTAGTTGGGTCGAGGCCAATAGGAGTGGGTAGAAAAATAGGAATAGAGAAAAAAGAAATGAGATTAAGCAACACCACACGGAGAGAGGCTGAGGTCTTCCCTGTGCAACACCAAGTGGCTTCGGGTGATGCTTGAGGAGGGCGGGGACACGGTGCATAGCCCTGTCCTTGATGTCAGCCCCAAAGGTGAAGGACGTTTGCCAATTATCCAAACTTCAAAAGAACTGTGAGGCTTCAAAACAGCCGAGACACAGACTGGCCGTGCTCCACTCCGATGCCTCTGTGGCCTGCGTGAGGCCTTTGGGGAAATCCTCCAGGAGGCCGTTGGACTAGCATCACCTCCTGGCCCGTAAGAAGGAAGCCTGCGACAATTCTTTTTTCTTTTTTAAAAAAAAATTTATTTATTTTATTTATTTATTTTTGGCTGTGTTGGGTCTTCGTTGCTGTGTGCGGGCTTTCTCTAGCTGCGTCGAGAGGAGGCTACTCTTCGTTGCAGTGCGTGGGCTTCTGATTGTGGTGGCTTCTCTTGTTGTGGAGCACAGGCTCTAGGCACGCGGGCTTCAGTACTTGTGGCGCATGGGCTCGGTAGTTATTGCTCGCGGGGCTTAGTTGCTCTGTGGCATGTGGGATCTTCCCGGACCCGGGCTCGAACCCGTGTCCCCTGCATTGGCAGGCGGATTCTCTCTTTTTTAAAAACATCTTTATGGGAGGATAATTGCTTTACAATGGTGTGCTAGTTTCTGCTTTATAACAAAGTGAATCAGCTGTACATATACATATATCCCCATATCCCTTCCCTCTTGCATCTCCCTCCCTCCCACCCTGTGGCATGCGGATTCTTGACCACTGCGCCACCAGGGAAGCCCGCCTGCAACAATTCTGGCTCCTCAAACGTCCACCTCCATTGGGCTCGACCACCCGGCTAATGGCGCGTGCATCTGACCGGGGGAGATATATAGCTCTGTGGAAGCACCGTGCTGTTTTAGGCAGGGCTACATGCCCATCATCTCTCCTGCAGACACTCAAAGAGACCATATGCTCCTGTGACCTCATCTCTAGCTTATTCTCTTTCCTTTTAAAAAACCCTCCCTATTGGCTCTCAGTGGGCATTTACTAACCAAGTAGAAAACCAATCCTCCAATCCATCATCTCCTATCACGTGGCCCCTCTCCCAGGGCTACAGCCTTCCCTGGGCTCCGCGGCAGCTCCCTCTGAAGAAGTTCCCTCAGGCTGTGGCGTGATAATGGCATCTCCCCTACGTTGTTGGTCCATAGGCACCATCGCTGTTGGTTCCCTGAACCCTGGAATAATTACTGAAGTCTCTTCAATTAAAACTTTGGAGTGAGGGAAGAGTTCCAAGAAAACTCAGGACCTACGATCTGTATGGAAGAAACTTGGAGTCTTCGTGGAGACTGAGGAGTTGTACACACTCAGAACAGCCGATATCACACGCTGAGGGCACGGTGGACAGTTCCCTGCCACTGCATGCGACGGGAAGGCATGGGGGCCGAAATGGCTGGAGAAGGGCTCATGGAGGAAGTGAGATCTGAGTTGGGTCTCGAAAATGGATTCAATTGGGTCAAGTGCAGAGGAAGTGGGAAGACCATCCCAGGCAGTGGGACCAGCACACGCGTGGCACTGACCACAGGGTGGGTAGGGGCCCCGCTGTGGAGGAAGGAGAACCAGAGGCGGGGGGGGGGTACACGTATGCATTCAGGAGTCAGACAGAATCACTCTGAGCCCACCTGTGCCTCTTGTTAGCTGTGAGACTGCGATGGGGCAACTTACTAACTCTCTCAGTACCGGGATGAAGATGAGGATAATACCGGTACCTACCTGCTGGGGCTATTGTGAAGACTGAACTAGAGGATGCAAGGAAAATGCTTAGGATGCTGGGTGCCTGCCGTTAATGAATGTTATCTGTTACTCTTGCTACAGTCAAAACTACCCAGTGCCCATCCTGCTGATGCAGACAGCATACTTTCTTCTTTAACTTAAGAAATGCAAGAGCCAGCAGGGCACTGGAATGCCCAGGCGGCCGGGGCGGCAGGGGGGGCGGGTAATTCTCAACCACACACACAGAGGCACACACAGTTCTCTGCCCTTATTGGACCACCTACTACAGCAACTGGGCTCCCTAAGCTTCCAGCTGGAGTGGGCAAAGGGAAAGCATTTATTCCCCTCTTCCTTCTGTTTCACCACAATTTGGCGGCAGTTGTGTCCCTTCGGCATCGTGGCTATTGTCAGGGGGCCCCATCTCCCCGACTCTGGAGCTCCGCCCTCCTGACCAAGGGGAGGGAACAGCTTCGCACTGTTGCCAACCCCGGCGGTGCCTCCCTTTGGTTTCCCTAACCCTGACCACACTTCTCTAAATACCTCCCCCTCACTAAAGAGTCCCCAATAAACCCTTTGCATGTGCCAGCCATCTCATGCTGGGACCCTAACGGACAGAGCCAAGGCCGCCTCCATCCACCAGATGCACGGGGTGGAAAGGGCAGCCCTGTCTTACTCTCACTCCCTTCCTCCTCTCAGAGGCAGGATATGAATGGCAGTGTTTAAGACAGAAGCACCAATGTGTTTTTCCTATGAGTGATCATGTGGGACTTTAACATCCCTAGGAATCTGGGGAAAACCCAAGAGGCTCAGGGAAAAGCAACTCTCCCAGTCCAGGCAGGGCATATTCAAAAGCCCTGGGCTTCCCTGGTGGCGCAGTCATTGAGAGTCCGCCTGCCGATGCAGGGGACACGGGTTCGTGCCCTGTTCCGGGAAGATCCCACATGCCGCCGAGCGGCTGGGCCCGTGAGCCACGGCCACTGAGCCTGCGCGTCCGGAGCCTGTGCTCCGCAACGGGAGAGGCCACAACAGTAAGAGGCCCGCGTACCGCAAAAAAAAAAAAAAAAAAAAAAAAGCAAAAGCCCTGTGCTCCTCCAAATCCACCAACCAAGTGGCAGAATCTAGATGAGTGCCTAGCACACAGTAGACACGATCAATATTTGTTCGTGCAGGTCCTTCCGGCTAAGGATGGAAGCCTGAAATCCAAGAGATCTTTCAGGAAAGGATACTCCATGGAAGCAGCTCCTCCACCGGCGGCTCCTGAGATGCCCTGAGCTCATGACGTGAGGCTCTGAGGTGCCCCCATCTCCAGCCCTTCGTATCACAAATGCTCTTTTCTTGTCTCTTATCAAGTCATTCCTGAGGCTTATAATTGCCTCAGCACCTCCCTCTCTGATTTCATTGTTCCCCACAGGGCCAAACACAGTCTTGGCTTAGTGAAATCCAGAAGCATTTATTAACTGCTTACTGTATACAAGTACCGTATCAGGCACTGAAGATCCAAATATGATTAAGATAAAGGTCTCAGGAATCCAAGAGCCACAGAAAATACGAAGGAAGAGGGCTTCACACTGACGAAAGGGGATTCTAAGGAAGATTGAACTTGGACCACATTAGGTCTTGGAGGACGGGGCTGTGACCCTAGGGAAGGTGGGGGAAGGCAGCAGGAGATGTAAAAAGAGGAGCACTGGGTAAGGACAAGTAGTGCTGAACTGTCAGGGACAAGAGCAGAAAAGAGCCAGGCAAAGGGTCTGTCTCAAATCGGGCCCACGTGATTCAAGAACCAAGCACATCCACAGGGCAGAAATGAAACCTGACTGGAAGGGGGTTTCCTCCCAGCAGCCCCCCAAAGTCAAAATGCCCCCCTGTCTGGAAAAATGTTAGAGGAATTCTGGGTGGGTCTGGGCAAAGATGATCATCCTGAAGGGATGCTTCTGAGCTGGATCCATGGGTGGAAGGGGGACCTGCCACCCCGGAGCTCCAGAACCACCGAGAGTACTCCACCCTGCGAAAAATAATAACCTTTCACACACACTTGCTCTTACTTGGAATTCTAAAATTAAACGTTTGTTCCTCTCACCTAAAAGCTTTCTCCCTTTAGAAGCTAATATGCAAATGCCTCGGGAGAGCAGCCGCATATCTGCTCAGCATGAATACTTCCAAAAGATCTTTCCTGGAAAACGGGCTTTGTGGGAGGGAAGCTGGAAAGATTATCTGCGACCAAGGGAGAGGCAGGAAGAAAAGGGATGGGGTTTGTGGAAGGAGAGAACGGCCGCTCCTGCACTGAATCAGCTACATCCACCAGAGGCAGAGGGTAGAGAGTTAAATGCTGAGCCCTCGAAAGACCTTTTTTTTTCCTTCTAGTTTAAAAAAATTGAGGTATAGTTCACAAACCATAAAATTTACCCTTTAAACTGACGAATTCGGTGGTTTTTTAGCATATTCACCAAGTTGTGTTCCCATCACAACCACCTCATTTTGGAATATTTTCATCATCCTCCCAAAAAACCATATCCATTAGCAGTCAGTCCTTCTCCTCTTCCCTTGGCAACCAATTTCTATTTTATGGACTTGCCCACTCTGGATATTTCACATAAACAGAACCATACAGTATGTGGCCTTTTGGTGTCTGGCTTCTTTCACTTAACATAATGTTTTCAGAGTTCATCCATGTTGTAGCATGTGTCAGTACTTCATACCCTTTTATGGCTGAATAATATTCCAATGTAGAGATAAACCACATTTTGTTTATCCATCAAAAGACTTTTTAAAAGGCAAACAAATGGTGCTCCTACAAGAAAGGAGCCCCCGATATCCTCAGGGCTGCTTGGGCAATGCAACTACTTGTAAACCATCCTTCTCTGCACCTCCCATCAGTACCCATGGACACCGTCCAAACCCTCCCCACTGGGCTGGCAGGATTTTCCAAACACACAGTGGCTCAGGACAGCAGCCCTGAACCAGACAGGCCACGACAGAAACAACTCAAATTCCTTCTGAGGGAATTTATAATGACTCTTAAAATGTGTTTTATAAATCTCCATGGCCCTGGTAATGGAAGATGGGA
Organism: Kogia breviceps; assembly: GCF_026419965.1. Taxonomy (NCBI): domain Eukaryota; kingdom Metazoa; phylum Chordata; class Mammalia; order Artiodactyla; family Physeteridae; genus Kogia; species Kogia breviceps. The sequence goes on from NC_081319.1 coordinate 75,624,345, forward strand.
GAGCAGAGCCAGCTTCACAGGCTCACAGGGCCCCCAGCTTGGTTTAATCCTCTGTTGTCCCCATCTTGAAATTCTTAATAATTTTTCAACAAGGGGCCCCCCATTTCCATTTTGCACTGGGCCCAGCAAACGTAGCTCGTCCTGGGCAAGAGGCAAGGGTTTGGGATGGGGCTGGAACTCAGACAATCTTCCCAAGCAGATCGCTGCATAACAAACAGCTCACTGAGTTGGGCTGGGGGGCGGGGGGTGGGGTCTGCAGATAAGTGGGGAGAGGGGCCAGGTTCTATAGCGATGCTGAAAACCCAGCTTCCAAACTGCCCCAAACCACGTCTTCCTACCTTGAGGCCTGAACAGTTGGCTGATAAGGCCTCCCTGGAACAGCCAGACTAGCTGAAAGTAAATGTGATAAGTCAACGTGATACAGGCTCAGACTGTAAAGCAGGGGAGACTCAAACTGAAACTTGTTTGATCTTATAATCGCTTACAGGTTAAGACCAAGAAGAAGAAAGAAAAAAAAAAAAACCCACACTTACTAAAGTAACCGGCACTGAGAAAATTTTTTAAACATTTACTTTTCTTAAAAAACTGTCACCTTCATTTCCAGCATATCAAGGAAGCCATGGTTTCACCAAGTATCTGGTATTTGATCCAAAGACAGCAGTGAACTTAAATACAGCCACCTATGCTGATGTCAGTAACTAGAAGGGACCATGGAGACCACACACACATGGATCCCCGGGAGCCTTAAACACATCCCTCCCGCCCCCGGCCCAAGGTTGTGGTCCAAGTCTCATTTTATAGATGAGGAAGCTAGGCTGTGAGAGGGGAAGTAAGCCACCAAGGCCACCCACAAAAAGGGGCAGGACCAGAACCCGGGAGCTTGCAGCTTCCCCTTCCTACGTCCCAATTTCATAAGTCCAACCAAAATTCATATACGGGGTGTATGTCCCCCACACCCAATTTTCTCCTGGATCCTCAACTCAAATCTTCTAGTGCTTGTCTTTGTCCCTCAGAAGAGGGAGTCTGGTCGTGCAGATAAACGTAAGATTTATATACCCTAAAGAAGATGCAGCTTCCTTCCACCAGTGCAATCTCTAGCCCATCACTTGGCAAAGGGCCAGAGAGCTCTACTGCAGCATACAGAGACTTTCCATATCCAGGACATTCATAAAACACTCTTTTCCTGGGAAGAGTGAAGTTTAACCTAGTTTTGTGCAGTTATAGGTACAAGGATCACGCAGGGTGGATGGAGCTTGGGGGCAGACAGGAAATGCTGCCAGCCTACCACACCAAAGAGAAAGGTCCAGATGGCCACTGGAAAGTGATGGATCACTGCCACCCCAACACATATTACCCTTTTTCTAAATCGAAAACTAATCCAAGGACTTCCCTGGTGGTGCAGTGGTTAAGAATCCGTCTGCCAACGCAGTGGACACGGGTTTGAGCCCTGGTCTGGGAAGATCCCACATGCCACGGAGCAACTAAGCCTGTGCACCACAACTACTGAGCCTGCGTGCCACAACTACTGAAGCCTGCACGCCTAGAGCCCGTGCTCCACAACAAGAGAAGCTACCACAATGAGAAGCCCGCGCCCCGCAACGAAGAGCAGCCTCCACTCGCCGCAACTAGAGAAAGCCAGCACGCAGCAACGAAGAACCAACACAGCCAAAAAAATAATAATAATTAATTAATTAATTAAAAAAAGAAAGAAAGAAAGAAAACTAACCCAATCTAACCATCCTTAACACCAAGTGCCTAGATTTCAATTTGTGTTTCATCCTCACCTGCCCCCCACCCCACCTTTACTCTTCTTTTCTTTCCTTGAACAAACAGATACTGAGCACTTACTACGTGCCAGGCACGTTTTGGTTGCTGGGGACACAGCAGCAAACAAAACGTTTTGGTGTTTATATTCTAAAGGGAGGAAACTAAGAGTTAATAAGTAAATGAATATATACCATGTAAGATGGTGACAAATGCTCTGGAGAAAAGATAAAGCAGGATAAGGGGGATAGAGAAGGTCAGAGAAAGAGAGCATTTTATCTAGGATGGCCAGGTAAGGACTCTCTGTAAATGGTGAAGGAGTGAGCCATACAGATATCTAAGGGAAGAAATTCCAGGCAAAGGGATCAGCAAGTGCAAAGGCCCTGAGGTAGGAATGTCCTAGTGCATTCAAGGAACAACCAGAAGTCTAGAGTGGCATGAATGAGGAAGAAAGTGGCAGGTTACAGAGGCAAGGGGTGGGGAGCCAGATCTGGCTGGCCCTGAAGCCACGATAAGGCCTTTGGTTTTTAACTCCAAGCGGGATGGGAGCATACAGGGCTCTGAGCAGGGGAATCACTGACCTGCCATAAGGTTTAGCAGGACTTGCCTGAAACTACTGTTACCACGCCTGTGTTGGGGACCAGATTCAGGAAACAGGCCATAAGCCCAGTGTAGCTACTAAGCAGCACTCAGAAAAATACTTCCCTTCTCCTGGCCTCCACATTCTCCTCTGTGAAATGTGAAGGTAAGACTAGATGATGCCTTGGGAATTCCCTGGCGGTCCAGTGGTTAAGACTCAGCACTTTCACTGCCAGGGCCCGGGTTCGATCCCTAGTCAGGGAACTAAGACCTCACGTGCCGTGCGGTGAAGCCAAATTAAAAAAAAATTTTTTTTTTGATTAGAAAAAGAAGACTACATGATGCCTAATGATATTTCTTTCTACAATATTCTTATTTTCTGACCCTAAGATGGAATGCTCGAAGGGTCTAAAAGTCTCACCCTCTGACTCGGGAGAAGGCAAAGAACAGCAGCCCAGTTTTAGAAGTCCCCAATCACTCCCCACTGCCTCCCCTGCCCCAAAACAAATTCTCGCCCTGCAAAAGGCACGGCTCTCTGGGGAGAAAGGTCCAGCCCAGGAAGCAGCCACGTCAGCAACGTCCTCTAAAGATTACGAAGGGTGACCACTAAAGATAGCACAGCCCCACACAATGTTTCAGGGAGGTGCTCTGCCAGCAGAGGCCGGTGAAAGTGGCTTCTGCAGCCAAATCAAAGGCCACTGCTGAATCTGCTTCTTCACCAGGCTGCCAAAGTCTCCCCTATCTCCCCCACTTCCATCATGCATAAGAAAGAAAGTTATAGAGTTAAGAACTGCTCCATCCTGTCCGTTTCCCTGAGGGTTCTGTCTGTGTCTCACAACATCAAACTGAAAGTCTTGAAAGCAAGACTCAGGTCTCCTCCATTGGGCTGAATTAGCAGACGTTGTCTCTCCCGCATCAGACTGAGAGCTCACCTAGAATACCAACAACTTCACCCAACAATCGGACTGTGAATTCATCCTATGTCTCCTCTATCAGCCTGGGGTTTCCATGAGGGCTGAGGCTCTATCTCCCCCAAAAGATTGGGAACACCTGATGTGAGGGGCTGTACCACTCCCATTGGATGGAAGCTCCTTGGAGACAGGGTTTACCTGCTCCTTTCCCTCACTGCATCCCATGAGGCTTCTGTATATTTAATGATGTCTTAAAACAAGGTGCTGGGCTTCCCTGGTGGCGCAGTGGTTGAGAATCCGCCTGCCGATGCAGGGGACACGCGTTCGTGCCCCGGTCCAGGAAGATCCCACATGCCACGGAGCGGCTGGGCCCGTGAGCCATGGCCACTGAGCCTGGGCATCCGGAGCCTGTGCTCCGCAACGGGAGAGGCCACAACAGTGAGAGGCCCACCTAGCACACACACACAAAAAAAAACCAAAAAAAAAAAAAAAAACAAGGTGCTGATTGAAGCCCTCAAGTTAAACCACCCACCCAGGGATGAGACCCTTGTGATCCCCGGCCATTAAATGATCCATGAAAACTATCTGAATACGGACCTCCACGTTGAATGAAAAGAAAACAAAATTAAAAGTTGGCTTCACCCAAACAACTTTTGGGTAGACTGTTTATAGGTTCCGGCCAAAGGCTGTCCCCATTTTATAAATAACCCTTTCTGGTGACGGTGGTGGAGGCCAAGCTGAAATGCCCCTTGGGGACTGAGGGCAGGGAGCTCACCAGCCCAGGCCTGACCAAAGCCAAGTCCTATGTGGGAGGGCGGCCCATGGCCCAGATATGACCGTCCTCTCACCTTCCAACTTGGGCTTTTCCAAGGCAGTCACACCAAATGATGTGGTGGGAAATGGAAAACTGCAATCAGGAGAGTAAGATGAAGAGGAGACCCACCTCAGAGAGGCAGGCCCAGGGGAGATGGAAGAGGTCAGGGTGGGTGGGCGGAGCTGGGGACAGAGAATACAGGGCTGGTTCCTTCTGGGGGAAGCAGAGGCCACCCCAGACTCGGGGAGGGACACGCCTGTACGTGGGGACTCAGGGAAGCCCCCAGGCTCCCCCTGGGATCTAGAATGCTGGCTCATCTCGGGAAAAGGGTTTCCACAGAACTGCAGAGGAAGGGCAAGAAGGCTGGAACTTCCTAGGGCTGAACCGAATAATAATAATGGCTAGCACTTACAAGCGCTGTGCTAAGTACTTTCCATATACTAACTCAGTTAATCTTCATAACAATGCTAATAACTACTCCCCTTTTACAGAGGTGGCGACTGAGGCCTGCCCAAAGTTATGCATAGGTGAGGAATAAAGATTTCAACTGGGTTGTCTGGCTCCCCACCCCACGATCTCAGCCACCTCCCTCTCTGAAAACAAAAAAAGGGGAAAATCCAAGGGTATTTCTGCTGCTTCCTCTGAACCTCTGGGGTTGAAGGCCGCCCGCAGCAGGCATCCTGCTTGGGAGACGGGGGTGCTGGAGACTCAAGCAGAGACCAGCGGGGTCCCAGCACCGTCTTCCCACTGTGCTCAGAGCCTGGATACCCAGAAAGTGCCACTCTGCTGGGGCACTGTTGGCCCTCTCCTTTTGGGAGTCTCAGGTTAAGAAAATCCTACCCTTTCTGTATCTAGTGTGTGCACAGGGCAAAGAGCGAAAGCAGTAAGGAGGGGTAGGCGGCAGTGACAGGTCCCTGCTCCCACTAGAAGCCCACAGGGGGTCCCCAGACTCAGCAAACATAGGATAAACTTCCTTTAAAACAGTACGCTAGTTATGTTTCCAAATAAAATTCTCAGTATATTTTTCTTCAACCTCCATACCTTTTCAGGTGAAGTTCATCTAACTGTAATAAATCAGTGAGTTCAATTGTGACACTACAGAGTGTCCAAACTGTCTGAAAACTGAAGGAAATAGTGGATCTGTTGTGCTTTCCCCCGCACCCGCCCGCCCAGATTAACAACTGGATCCCATTGCTTTATATAAGGGGTTTTCATGTTTTGACACTTGGCCACTGGGGCTGAAAATTCTTTACTGTGGGACTGTCCTGTGCGTTGTAGGATGTTTAGCAGCATACCTGGCTTCTACCCACCAGACGCCATCCTTCCCCTCCCCTGTGAATGTGACAACCAAAGATGTCTCCGGGCTTTGCCAAATGCCCTGGAGCTGGGGGCGGGGGCGGGGGGAGGGCTCACTCTTGGTTAAGAACCAACACTTTACATTTAGATAAACTTCAACTGAGGGTGAAATAAACATATTGAGCATCATATGGAACTGACATACTACTTAAAAATAAGTGTATCCTATTTTTCCTGACTTCCCAGACACAATGTATTTGAAAATTTTCAGCGTGGCTGCCGTCCTTCTTTCCTGTGAATCTGCTAACTGCAAACACCCAGTGCCCCATCCCCATGCTCCGTTCCTCCTCCCAACCTCGCTTCCCCAGTCTCATTCACGTCCATCCATCCCCCAAACCAATCCATCCTCACGTGTTCAACACACCAGCAGGCACTCACTGTCTGCCTGAGTCCGACTGCTGCCAGCTCTGAAGGAGCACAGCCGGGGTGAGACCAGAAACCAGGGACTCCAGCTGCCTCAGAGGCAGCAATGGCCACACCCAAGAAAATGGACCCATTTCATCATCCATCTCAACTCTCCAAAGCCTCATTTGAATGCACGGTCTGCCTCAGCCCACAGGAGTGAGCTCTGCCAAATACAGAAATGGGCCAAAGAGACACCGAAGCTAATAGACCAATAGGGAAAGACCAACAACCTGATAGAAAAATGGGTAAAGAATATGAATCGCAAGAAAAGGAAATACAAATGGATCTTAACCTTGTGAAAAAATGCTCAACCGCACTCATAAAAGAAATGCAAATTGGAACAAACTGCGATACCAATTTTCAACTATCAGACTGGCAAAGATCAAAAAGTTTGATAACTCACTGTGTTGGCGAGGATGTCTCATTCATTGAGGGTGTAAATCGCTACAACCTCCTTGAAATGATACTTGCAATGTCTACCAATACCACTGATGTATATATGCTTTTACCAGCAATTCCACTTCTAAGAATTTATTCTGCAGACATACTCCTACATGTGCAAAATGGTGTGTATACAAGGATACTCACTGCAGTATGATTTGTAATGACAAAAGATTGGAAAGAACCTCAATATCCACTGTCAGGGGATTCTTTAATAAATTATGGTTCATCCATAAAATGGAATGCTATTGTAGCTGTAAAAAACAGTAAGGGCACTCTGTATGTCATGATATGGGATAATTTTCCATGTATACTGTTAGGTAAGGTAAGTAAGGCACAGACGACATGAAAAGTACGCCAGCAGTTGTTCAAAAATACTATGAGTTCATATATGCATTTATATGCATAGATTAACTTTGAAAAAGATAACCCCAAAGCTAATAACAGTAGTTGCCTCTGAAGAGGGGAAGTGGGAGTCTGGGACAAGAAGGAGAGGAAGAATTACTTACTATACACCACTTTTGACTCTTTGTGACCTCCAACTTTTATACCCTGTGCACACATTATTCAATAAACAAATAAGAAGAGATCACGAGTAACTGATCTAGCTCTACCATCATGAGGCACCTATACATGCAACAGATATTACAGGTCAGTCTCAATGATAAATTCTCTTCTATTCCTCTAAGCATCCATATTTGTCAGTTCAAATGTCCCAGATTTTTTAAAATTTTTATTTATTTATTTTTGGCTGTGTTGGGTCTTCGTTTCTGCTTTCTCTAGTTGCGGCGAGCGGGGCCACTCCTCATCTCGGTGCGCGGGCCTCTCACTATCACGGCCTCTTTTGTTGCGGAGCACAGGCTCCGAGACACGCAGGCTCAATAGTTGTGGCTCATGGGCCCAGTTGCTCCGCGGCATGTGGGATCTTCCCAGACCAGGGCTCGAACCCGTGTCTCCTGCACTGGCAGGCAGATTCTCAACCACTGCACCACCAGGGAAGCCCTGTCCCAGATTTTTTTATTCAAAAGTAGGATGATCAGAAAGAGACTCACAGACGTAGAAAACAAACTTATGGTTACCAAAGGGGAAAGGTGGGAGGGGAGGAATAATTAGGAATTTGGGAGTAACATATACACACTACTATATATAAAATAGAAAAACAACAAGCACCTACTGTATAGCACAGGGAACTATACTCAATATTTTGTAATAACCTATATGGGAAAATAATCTGAAAAAGAATATATATACACACACATACATATATATGTATAACTGAATCACTTTGCTGTACACCTGAAATTAACACATTGTAAATCAACTATACTTCAATTAAAAAAAAAAAAAAGTAAGGATTTGAGGAAAAAAAAAAAAGGTAGGACGACCACCACATCCAGAACACGAAACTGGCTTCCCTCCTCAATTAGGTTTTGAAAGCATTCATCCTCAAAGCTGCCTTCCTTACCTGAAAAATGTACTGTCATTGACCACTGCTACCCTGAAATTCCATACGCAGGCAAGTGGAATCCTTCAGAATGTGCATTGCAGCATCAACTGCTAGGGACCCGGGGGCACCCACATTTTTAATAATGCTTCCAAGTGCTATCAGCTGGGACTGTGCATCACAAAGTGACTTGGACCCCAATTCCCACCAGCAGTGGCAGGAACCCCCAGAAGCCACCAAGAATCCTCCCAGCAGCTCCGCCTGCAGCAATATTTTAATGGCATATTACTCAAAGGTGCCACAGACATCACTTTAACCCTGCCCCCCACCACTGCCACTTCATCATAAAACAACCCTTATATATTTTAAGCCATAAATCAGTATTCGTCAAGTTCTAAATTGGGTTACAGCAATATTTATTCATCGAAGGATAAATCTTCCCTGCACAGTCATAAAACTGTGTAATAATTTAATATGCTATCATTCTTACCTGAAACTTGTCAAAAAGTGGCCTGAAAGAGGCATGTGTTTTACAGTTGACTGCTGGTAGGCCTATAGTTTATTAAATAGTTCATATTTTTAATTCTCTATGGGGGAGGGAGAAAATGGCACATGGGACACATCTTATGCAGAAAAGCAATTTGGAGACTCATTAACCTGTTTTAGGGTAGAGAAAAACAGATTCCCCAAAGAGGACCAAGGACTCCTCCAATACAGCTTTAAGATGGGTGGTAGAGATAGAAAAGAAAGAAAAATTCCAATTATAGCATTTTGTATGGGGCAGGGGCAAAACACACTAAGTTAGAGAATTAATGTTGGGGGACAGGTTCATGGAGCAGCAAGATAAGATGGAGAAGTGTCAGAAGAAAAGTGTGGGGAAAAAATGACTCTAAGCTGCAAAATTATTACAGCTGGGCCAAGATGCCAATTCCTAGGGACTCTCTCAGATCTCGGGAGCAGTAAGCCTTCCAGACCTGGTGGTTCCACTCCAGTAGAAGTGTGCACGTCCCACAGCCCGGGGCCAAGACACTGCTGTGTTGAAGGATGAATGGACAGCAACCACCCCGAGATCGAGGTTTCTCAGCCTCGGCACTAGTGACACTTTGCGCTGATGATTCTTTGTCGTGCGGGCTGTCCTGTGCAGTGTGGGATGTTTAGCAGCACTCCAGGCCTCTACCCTTTAGCTGCCAGTAAACTCTCCCTGCCCTCCAAACAGTTGTGACAACTAAAAATGTCTCCAGACATTTTCTTTTCTTTCTTTCTTTTTTTTTCTTTTGGCCACCCTGTGGGGTCTTGTGGGATCTTAGGTCCCCCGACCAGGGATTGAACCCAGGCCACGGGGGACCACCAGGGAACTTCCAGACATTTTCAAATGTCCCCTGGGGGCAACACCACCCCTAACTGAGAACCAGTCTCCTAAACGCCTTAAGTCTAATCTGACCGAGATGGGCTGGTGGGGCTAAAACCACTCCAACAAAAGTAAACCATGTCCTTCGTGCTGCCTGTTCTATGAAGTTTGAAAATACAAATCTAAGGAAATGCAGAAGGTAGCACATCAGTGTTTAGTTCACACACTGTGAACCTTCCCTCTCTAGCAAAGTCCAAGGCGGCCTAAGGCCAAGGACCCCACAGACTGCGTTCCTTTCTCCTCCGTCTGTTCTGCAGCCTCTCCCTCCCCCAGCCCACAACCAGCCTTCACCTTTTACTACTAACTTACCCCCCATTTCCTTTACGTTTTTCCACAACCTTGCGGTTTACTCTGGCACAAGAACACGTTTCAGGCTGGCATTCACTGGTGGTTAATGGCAGAAAAGGTGGGTTTCTAAACCACAAGCACTCTTAATTCTAAACTGTTCAAATATATTCTCCCTGTTCATGGGTGAGCTGGGGAGGCAACCCCTCCCCAGTGCTGAACACTGAACTCCTTACAGAGCTTAAACAAATAATCAAAGATAGAGAACCACTTTTTAATTAAAAAAAAAAAAAAAAAAAAAAAAAAAGCCTAGTTCCCATGTTCACATTCCGGGACACACTTCCCGCAAGAATTTTACAATCAACAGACCAAGATGCTACATTTAATTTGCAAGATTCCACCGGGGAGCTGTCTGGCTCGTAGGGTATTAAAACCAACTGGGAGATAACAGAACATGGGCTGAACTCCAATAAATGTTGAAAGATTCTGCTTTGATTTCATCATGGATTTTCTTTTAAAAAGTTAACTTTATTAAGGAACAGGACGGGAAACATTAAAATGAAGCTGGACCGGAAGTTGAGAATGACTTTTCATCTGTTTATACTCTTCTTTCAGTTGGATGGTGCCCAACCCCCAGCGGCAGAAGAATGAGAAAGACTTGAGCAGGGCCCACATACACGACCCTCCACTGACCACAGCCAAGTGATACAGCTCCCAGTCACACAAACCAACCTCTCTGCCTGTTTGATTCATAAAACACTAAAAACCAGACTGCCACGAGAGCCCTACCTTCATTCCTCAAGTCTCGCCAACTTCAAAAATACCAGCTATTACCACCCCTCCTAGCATGCCTCTACACAGCTCGGTGGCATCAGCAGAGTCAGAGACACCATAGGCTTGGGCTCTTCAGAAGGTGGGGACTCCGCTAGCAATTTGCTTAGGACTCCCCAGACTAGCCCATGAATGCCAAGTTTCCACTGGAGGCGATCCTGCTCGGGGTTTTAAAAAACTGTTTCAGCCCCATGTCCTATTTGTTCTACTCGCTGTGTACAAGTTCTCTGAATTAGCAGACCGTCCAGCTCGCTATGCCTTCCATACCTCTACTCCAACAAGACTGAAAAACAGACAAACAAAACAGAAATGAGAAGCCACAAGAAAGTAGGAAGGTGCCCAAAATCATGTGAAAAGAGCCTGTACCACACAGCCCTTCCAGCAAGACTTGAGCTCAGACACTCAGAGCAGGCCTTACTACAATCTGATCGCGGCAAAGCCAAAATGCCATAGACACTGAATAGAATTGGGGATATGGGTACCTTAAAAAAGAAAAAAAAAAAAAACTTCAGTTTTTCTTTGGAATAACCTTCACCCTGGCGCATTTCCAATGAAATACAGTTGGCACATGAATCTACAAGGCTGCAGAGGGTAGCAAGGTGTACCTGTATCGATGGCAAGGCAGCCTATCCATCAACAAAGCTAGTGGAGTCACGGTCAGGACGTCACCTGGATCAGCAAAATTCCCCCAAAGAGACTTTCTATGGCCAGGCCACAGATCACACCCTAAACCCAGCCATTTCAGAAACCAATTGCAGTGAACACAGAGGGCAACATGGGAGACACAAGCTCTGACCCAAGTGAACTTTGGGACAGGACACCTGCTTCATCATTTCGGGTCACTGAGCTTACTGTTCCCAGACCTCCACTGCCCATCTGTACAGTGGAGTTCCCTCAGCATTAAATAAGATGATACCTATGATCTGGTATCCAAAAATGTGCCAAGAAAGTGGTGGCTTACCATTCCTGTTTCATTATTTCATTATTAATATTACCCAGCCATCACTGAGAGCCTATACTATCTTCCCTCCCAAACTTGTAAGCTTAGGAGGAGGGTAATTTGTGGAAAGGCAGGTGAAGCATCTAAAAACACACAGCTCTGATCACACAGCACCGTTATTGCTGGCTGCACCCCACTCAAAGCCCCGACGTAGCTAATTCAACCTGAGCTAATTGGGCTCCAATATCCAAACAGGGAATGCCTACCCGTAGCTTCCATCCTCAGGACTGTATTTGCTCTTCAGATGAAAAGCTATTTGTCTAAACTAACAATTGCTCTCTCCATCTGGCCAGCCAGCGATTTGCCCCTGTTCTGTCCCCGCCTGTGTGAAGTGTGCCCTCTCCAGCGGGAGGCACCCTAGGCAGTGACAGCTTGACAGGGTCTTGTTAAAGTCAACAGACTGAGGCCCTCCCGATACCAGAAACAAACTACTGAATTTGCTTTCTCTCCTTCTTCAACCATCGGTAGAAAATAAGAAACTGAGGGGGAGGCAGAAAAAGAAAAACCATGGGGGCAGAATTCCACTTTCCCCACTGCGTCTTCAATCAAGGTCAAGAAGAGTCCTACGGAGGGAGGTCTCAAAGAAGAGCAATTTAAATAACTTTCCCCAGCCCTTAGTAAAGAAAAGTGGAGTGAAAGGATCAAACAGCCTCGAGAACACCGACCTGACCTGAATTTGCATACCTTTTGCCAAGCACGGTGGGGAAAGGGTGGTTTGCATCTTCCCTAAACCTGTTTTACCCCCAACATGTGCTCTCTCCTTAGGTCTCTCGAGAGGCTGAACCTTTTAAAACAAACAAGAACTTCTACCTCAACCATTTAAGCGAACTATATGATTTTTTAAAGGGGGGGGGGGAGAAAAAAGGTCAACAGCATTCTGAGCACACATCACAAGCTCTGCTCTGCTCATTTCCCCACTTCCTGTTGCTACCTCACCCCGTCACATTTTAGTTTTGAAGCGTATGTGTTTGCTCTGGTATCACTGTAAAGTTTCGGTGGGAGGCCACCGGCGGTACCAGGATGAGGACAGTACGGTTCTGAGACACGAAATCCCAACCGACCAACGGTGAGGAAAGTACACCCAACTTCTCACCCCCGCCCGCCAGCAGTGCACCCACTGCTAGGAAAGCATTTGTGGGCAAGTTTTTACTTTGTGGGGAACGTTCTATGTGGGCAATGGCCACCTAACCACCAGTCAATACCAGGCGGCTTAGAACTGGGAACCAGGCAGGAAAATACTGGGCACCCACAGACCAAGAAATGCCCTGGAGGAGCACAAACCAACCCTGTAATCCTTCCCCAAACCCTGTGCTCCAGGGAGTGGTTGCCACCTGGGAAAGGAACTGAAAGACTGAAATGCTTTGGAAGTGGGACGCTGTCTAATCTCCGGCTTAGAAAAAGGGTCAGAGCAAAAAAAGACATTAAACCATTTGGCCAGGCACCCCCTGTTACAGAGGAAGAAACCAGACCAAGACCTGTCTCCCCCAGCTGACTTAATTACAGCAGAGCGGACCCTAGATCCCAGTTCTCCATCTCCCAGGGCAGGGATTTTCAATATCTTATCAAATGAACGTGGAGCAGATGCTGAATAGGGGTTGGCTCAGCCACACTTGACACTGGCTTGTCCAAAATGCATGGGGGTGGGGACAGGGAGGGCAGCCTAAAATACTTTTTGTCTCTTACACACCTGGAGGGCCCATCTTCTAGTAGCATGTTTTGGGAGGTACTGTAGCCCATCCTCGTAACCCACGCTGGCTCCTGAATGCCTGGGATTAGGGGGTGCCCTTCAGCAGGTCCCTAAACTAGCTTACTGCACCCATTTGCCATTATTCCCCAACCAGGAATTAAAAAAAAAAAAAAAAAACACAAAATCTGGGAGATGGTGGTGTTGCACAAGGCACAGGACTGGGAATGGAACACTGGGCTTCATCCCTTGGTGAACACAAGGGTGGCCTCAGGGGAGCCATCCTGCCCCCCATGCCTTCCTGGGTCTGTGTGTGCCATGAGAACATTGGCCTCCAAGAAGCTGCTAATCCTGTGGGTCTCTGATTCTAAACCCTCGTATCCTCTCCCACCCCCTGAGCCCCACAGAGCTCCCCCTCCCCACCCCCCTGCATTCACTGCTCAGCCCTCCTGCACACTCCACCAGCCCAGCACATCCTAGGAGCCCTCAGAACGGAGATCAGTACACTGGAGGGTGCAGTGCGCATGTGTGCCTGATTTGAGCTGAAAGTGCGCTCTCCATGTGCCTTCCTGTATCATCCCCATGGAGGAAGGCTTTGCTCCCAATCACCCAACCAACAACAAGGTGACGAGGGGCTACAGCACACAGGGTGCTCGGCTGGCTACAGGGTAGGCTGTGTTTCAAGGGCAGAGAGTCAGACATCCCCCAGCCCTGTCCCATCAGCCTCTATCTCCTTCCCGTGACTGATTTTCTTCAGAACCTTTGGGGACAACTGACACTGTAATATTTGTTTGCATATTTATTTATTATCTGTCTTGCTCGCTAGAAGGACTGCTCCACGAGGGCAGAAGCTGGCTCTTCATCCTGGTAGCTAGGCAGCACTCAGCACGTGGCAGGGGTTAGACGCCTGCTGAATGAATGAAGGATCTTCCTCAATCAAGACCAAGTTACTTAACGTCTCTAAGTTAACATGTGTTCTTCATTTATAAAATGAGGATCATATTAATGTATTCTTTATATGACTGGAGTGAGGATTAAACAAGAAAATGATTGTAAAAGCACTGAGGATGCACCTGGCACACAGCAAATAATCAATAAACGTTAGCTATTACTTGCTAGCTATTATTATCACAGTCGCTGATGGAAACACAGGGAAATAAAGCCTCTTTATTATACCCTGGGCAGTTTTTAGGCTATTCTGTGTAAGACCCGTCTATAGAGGGTCATTAAGAGAGGACTGGGCCACGGGCCTGCATAGCTACTATGAATCCCACAGAGCATAAGTCTTAGCGTAAAATCTTTTCATGTAGTTTAAAGTCAGGAGCTCATTTGTGCAAATGCTGCTTTATGGGTCCCAATCATTAAAGTCTTAAAATATCTAATGCCTGCCCTCAAGAGTTTATAGTCCAGCTGGGGAAGATGAGACAATAATATATGAAAAAACTACAACCTCAAACTCAAAACAATGTATGTCAAATGGCAAATAAGCACAGTGGGCACTGGGGCTGTGAAGTGCTGGTAGATGTCTAACAGTCAGCTCTCAAAAAAAAAAAAAAAAAAAAAAAAGAAGCCTCGATTGTAGCATTTGTCAATTTCCATGGTGTAAATACTCTCAGTATGGCCAATCTCAAGCTACCAACACGAGGGCCAGAGGTCATAGAGTCGGGAAGAGATGGGCAGGATCAACTCTCAAGAGCTGGTGCAAGCCAGCTGTGGCACCGCTGGACCAGGCCCTGTGATTATTCTTCAAGGTCAAGCGCCAAGTAATCTTCACTAACGATCAACATCTTTATGGAACTTCAGGTTACAAAGCGGATCTGAGGCCATGACTGTATCTCACCTTCATCCTCTGGTCAGAAAGGTATTATCACCCTCATTTTGCAGATAAAGAAACAGAGGGCTAAAAAGCTCCCACATTTTTCAGGGGCACTCTGCTAGCGAATGACGTGGTCAGAGCTTGAACTAGGATCTTCTGGGGCAGTCGTGATCTCTCGTTGTTCCTGCTCCCCTAATAACCAGAGGAGAAATAGTTGAAGGGTGAGCAGTATGTGAAGGACGGGGTGGAAACGCAGAAGAGGTACAGTGCTTACCCAGATGGTGAATTCACTACAAAGCCCAAAGACCTAGGGGAGCACGGAAGGCGTGAAAACAAACTTGAAACTAATGAAACGGTTTCGTTCAGTGTGCTTTGCCAGAAAATTGCTTTCCTAAAACAGTGATGCAGTTATTAAAATCTGCATTCCCCAATTCACTGCACCACGAGGTGAAGGAGCAAAAGGAACGGAAAGCAATTTAAATGACGAACAATAGGGAGGCTGGTTGAATAAGTTATGGAATATCCGCAGAGCGGAATGCTGTGCCTCCACCCAAAGCAGTGTTTTAAAAGAACAGTTTACAACTAGGAAACGCTCACAGAATATTGTTTGAAAAGCATGTTACATAACAATATGTGCAATAGGATTCCAGTTTTGTAAAAATGAACTAGCAGGAAACACGCCCTATGTATACAGGCACAGAAAAAAAAACTGGACGCACAGACTTCAGACTCCTCATGCTGGTTTCTCCCAGAAGGGTGGGATTATGGACGATTTTTATTTTCTTCTCTATGATTTTCTGTCTGCTCCCACTTTTCTATAACATGTTGCTTTTCTAACCAGAGACAATAAATAGACCATATTTATACATCTGGATTTTCAAAGGTTGAGAAAACTAATTACAAAAATCAGTGAGGTGAACCCCAGGATGGCAATCCTCTGGGGCAAAGGTCCAGATGTTCAGATCTCTAATATCCCCCCAAGGAGACAAGCCAGGTCCCCCCCAAACACCAAGTCCTCTACAGACACACACACACTCCAGCACATGCCTCCACACCACCCCCGCGCCCCTCCATCAGGAGGCCATCCTCTCAACCTCACCCCCTGATCCAGTCCCACCTTGCTGCGGGCAAGGCATGGAAGGCACAGCAGATGATGGACAACCAGTAATAATTCACGAGTATCCTCCATGTGGCACGCAGCTATGTGTGGCACAGCTTCCAACATGTGAACTCAGATACACGGCAATTCTAAAACATAGGTACTGAAACCAACAATTTACCAAGAGGAAAGTCAAGTTTAGAAATTATATCCAGGGTCACGCAGCCAGCGAGTGCCCAGAATTGGGAATGAAACCCAAGTCTAACCAGAGTTCATCTATAGATGTTTAAGAGGCCCAACAACTGTACCTGATCATCACGAAATGCAAAATGATAATATTCCAGTTCAACCTACTTTAATTTATACTCAGTCTGAAAGCGAAATGCACCACCAGTCCCGATTCGAGACTATAAAGATTTAATAATTTTAAAAAGAAAGAAAGAAAAGGAAAGGGGAAAAAAGACCCACAGCTCTGTGCTCATCCCTCATTCAGTGAAGTAAAAATAAAAATCGAACCTTCCCCCAACACATTGTGCTTTAATGAAAGCACCAAGCCAATCTTCTTCACTACCACCCACCACAGCCCACTTCGTTTAAATTTAGGCAACCACCAGGCAAACTGTACCCAACTGCATTATCTGAAATGAAGTCATAAAGTCCTCATCTGAAACACCAGCCCTTGTTCCAAGGAAAGCGGGGCAGGGCACACAGGGCCAGCATCCTGGGGGAGTCTGGGGCTGTGTCTCGGAGGACCCCTTTGCAAAGAGAGTTTCTGTGACCTGGTTCTCTGCGTGGAGCTGTGGGGCCTGTGGCAGCAGCTTCCCCTCTCTGGGTCTCAGCCACCCCTCTACAAAGTCAGGGGTGGAATGACAAAAGGGATCTTCAAGGCCCATCTCAATGTACAGCTCTATCGTTCCTGGGACCCTGATGTACAGAGGGTAGCCACTGGGCAAAGCCCAGACACCCCACTTCCACAGAATGAATGAACGGCAGCCCAAGCTGTGGCTGATCAGGGCGAAATGAGTCGGCCCGTCCTGGAGCTGCTGTAGCTCTTAAGCTCCAGCTTTGGAGTATTCAGTTCTCAGTAAATAAATATTTGGCAACAGGAGGGAGAGCGAGGGCTGAGCCTCCTGGATGGCTCTGGGGCTCGTCACCCTCTGTCCTGTCCAGGGGACGGATTCTGCCCACCAGGACTCAACAAACTCGGAGTCCCTGATCCCTTCTCCCCACACTTGACTTTTGAAACGTGACTGCACCAGAGAAAGAGCTAGCTAATGAAAAACTCTCCCCAGTTTTCTGGATGAATCTTAGGCTTTGGGGGCCTACAAGCTAGCTGGATTTTCTTCCAGCAACCTAGTCCTTGGATTTCTTTTCCAAGTTTCCTTCCAGTGTTTCATGAGTGCATCTAAGCCCTTACGGTAGGTCTGTATCCACTCCCTCAAGTGGAGACGTGGGGCACCCTGGAAAAGGGGAATAAAATTAATATTCACAACTTGAGGAGAAGCATGGCCTTAACAATAGCATAACTCACAGCTCCATACTGGAGACACCATTAAACAACTTTGTGCCCAATGGGACCCACGGATTGGCCTCACTGTCTCACCAACCTGGGGCTCCAATCTCTACAGTCGGTGGACAGCAATCCAGAGCTGATCAATGGTCCCACACACACTCAATTTCAGCCCTCCTCAAGCCCTGCCCCCATTCACACCTGGAACCTTCCAAGCAGGTTGTTCCCAGTTCCTCATGGCTGAGCCACGCTCTAAGGACTCCATCAGAAATCCAGGGGAAGGGCTTCCCTGGTGGCGCAGTGGTTGAGAATCCGCCTGCCGATGCAGGAGACACGGGTTCGTGCCCTGGTCCGGGAAGATCCCACATGCCGCGGAGCAACTAAGCCCGTGAGCCATGGCCGCTGAGTCTGTGCGTCCGGAGCCTGTGCTCCGCAACGGGAGAGGCCACAACAGTGAGAGGCCCGCATACCGCAAAAAAAAAAAAAAAAAAAAAAAAAAAAGAAATCCAGGGGAAGACCAGAAAGCATCAGAGAAAGATTTAGAGAAAGAGGAGGGCAACCAGCGGCCAAAGCGCTCTGAAGCTCTCAGATGTTGACTTTACTGTCCAGTTTCAGGAGCTAGGAGGTAAGCCTCCCAGACCCCTCCCCTGACCCTGACATTGACGGAACTGAGGACCCCGAGCCTGGGCCCCCAACTCTCCCACCTCAGCCAGACATCCAAGAGCAGTACTTTCAAGGTGAATAAAATTGGGATATACATATTATACTACTTTACACAGTGCTAAATGTACCTAGCCCACCTCCCCAGGAGGGGGAAATGACAGAGAATAATAAATATTTTTGATTGTAGGTAAAAGCATGGCTGATGCATACAATAGTAAGAAATGATGAATTCTAGAATCAGATCTGGATTCAAATCTAAGCCATTTCACTTACACACTGGGTAACCTCAAGCAAGTTACTCAACCCCTCTGAGCTTCCTAGTCTGTGAAATGAGTATTATAGGAAAGAGTATATATAACTTGGGACTTACTCATTGAACCCCAACTTGTTTTCCTCAGCGGGCTGGGATGAAAGGAGGAGAATCATGAGTCCCCGAAGAACCAGAAGGACCCAGACTCCAGAAGCAGACTAAGAGCAACAGACAGGTGCATCAGTCCACGCACCTCCCAACCCCCGCAATACACACAGCAGGAGGTGTGGCCCTCACTCACAAACCCCTTGGGCTGCCCTTGCAGACCATGAACACTGCAGAAATGCTCTAGACATCTGGTTTTGAGATTTTTTTTTAGCAGCAGAATCCCAGACCCCAAGATAGAGAACAGAGATAAAAAGCAAGATGCTCTTGGAGAAGCGGATTCTAAGATTAACTGCTCTGCAGCCCTGAAAGAATCTTGCACACTAAAACTGCACTGTAATGGAGAGGAGGGGGGGGAAGGAGGAGAGGAAGGAGGCAGAGAGAGTCATCGGAGGAGAGTGGCGACAAGAAATTAGCTGTGGAACAGGATTGGGATCTCATGGGGACAGCACCTTCCTCCTGTGACAAAACTGACAGCCTCAGGCACCTGCCTCAGACAGTATTTATGGCACAAACCCCTAGTTAGAGGGATCAAGACAGAGGACCATTGAGATGTACTCTAGAATTACAATATTTTTTCACAATTATTAAATATTTATTAAGATTCAAGCACGCACCCTACCCCCCCAATGACTATCACCCACCTTACACTCCCACCCCCCGCCATGTCTCGGGACATCCCTTGGAAACTTGGGTCCAACGCCCAGTCTACTGCCTCTGCCCCAGGAAGTCCACCTCATACTAAGTTACTGCTCCTCAACCCTCTCACTCTCCTTGTTTCTCTCTTAGATTTCATGGGACAGCATTGTCTGTCCAATAAAAACACCATCCCTCCTGGCCGATTCTGCCAGGTCAAATGCTTGTATCCATTAGGAAGGCCATTAACAACCCATTCAAGCACAGAATGTGACTTGTCAGCTTGGGCAGGTGAGAGGCCCGAAGATACCTGCTCATCAGAGAGTAATATAAATGGCGATTGTCTGAAAAGCCAGCCAAATAGCAGCATCACAAAAGAATGGCACCACACAGGGTCCTCCAGAAAGCATGACTGACACAGAAATACTCCTTCCACTAACCACAGGAAGTTTGAATGACGTGAGTTAAGACGACAAAATATTTTCACAAGCATTCCCACCAGCCACTCTACTCTGCAACCTGAATTCTGCTGTTTGGGAATGACCATTTAGCGTTAGCGACTTCCCAGGAGAAGGTGATAAGGCAGTACTATGGGAAGAGTAGGGGCCCTGGAGACAGAGAGTTCTGAGTTCAAATCTCAGCTCTAGAGCCTGCTAGCTATGTGCCCCTGATTAGATGATGGACATCAACTGGATAAATGTAAGCAAAACACTCAATAAATACTAGCCCTCTCCTCATGCCAACTTTCCACCTCCAGTCCTAATCCCAAAGTAAAGGAGGTCCAAGCAATTTTGCAAAACCATTATTAGGCAAATACCACTTAAACCCAGGACCGGATCACCTCTGTATTTGTGCAGTGTGGTATTAAGGAAACGAGAGTGTGGCCATAAGCATCATGCCTTTGGCCCTTATTTCTCCAAGTCTGCCCAGCACCAAAATTCTATTCATCCTTCAAAACTCAGCTCCAGGGGCTTCCCTGGTGGCGCAGTGGTTGAGAGTCCGCCTGCCGATGCAGAGGACACGGGTTCGTGCCCCGGTCCGGGAAGATCCCACATGCCGCGGAGCGGCTGGGCCTGTAAGCTTTGGCCGCTGAGCCTGCGCGTCCGGAGCCTGTGCTCCGCAACGGGAGAGGCCACAACGGTGAGAGGCCCGCGTACCGCAAAAAAAAAAAATAAAAAACAACTCAGCTCTAATGCCATCTTTGCATCTCTCGGCAAAACTTAACCCCTCTTCCACTACTCCATTTGGCTTGATGATTATCATAGTACTTACTTTGCTGTGCCTGGTATTACAGTTATGGCTCTGTGCCCCAACTCCAAAGAAAAGGCCCTTCAGAAGTGGAGGTTTGACTCTCTCATCCCTCCAGCCTTCCAGGACTGGCACATTGCCTCATGCAGAGCAGGTCAAGAAATATTTTGATGGATAGATGGATGGGGAAGGAATCCACTGAAGATTGTCCAGATACCGTATAAATGCAGGATCCTAACGATTCTTTAGTGAGAGCTCACACTCAGTAAGCCAATGAAACCACAGGAGGGAGGGATGAGGATACACACTGACAAGGAGAATATCTTGCATCTAATACCAGTGCTCTGGGTGGAATCACAAGCACTGGCCTGGAACCTAAGCAGTACAGCCCTGATTCTAGTCCTACTCCAGTGTGACCTTCAATCCACTCTCAGCCTCTCCGTGGGCCTCAGCTTCTCCATGTCAACTACTGCCTGCCCCCCCATCAGACACATGCAGAGGCTCAACCAGATGGTGGGAAGAAGGTGCTGTGTATTCCCCAGGGTCCAGTTTTATTTTCTAAATGGTTTTGGTTTGTATAGTATGTTGTTTGTGACTTTTCTAAAAGAAAAGTCCAGAGGAAGAGAAATGAAACGGCATGTACAGAATTTTTAAAAATAAAACAAAAATCAAGAGGAAGTGGGTCCCTCTCAGGTTTCTCATTAAACCAAGAGTCAAATTTTACTAATCAGCTTATGTTATGGTTTCCATTACAGCGGAGAGAGTATTAAACCTAAAACGATCAAAGAGAAGGTATAGGCCCCACTGCAAGTAGATTCCACATCCAGAGCTCCCTGACAGTGAGGTCTTATCTTTCCCAATTACCAGCTGGGGCCTCTGGGTACCTCAGTACCTCAGGTACCTGCCTGCATGTAAAGAAGGGAAGAAGCACTGCTGAATGGAAGCTGATCCCCAAATGTCAATGCTTAACCAGAAAAGGACCCACACCTTCTGAGTGGCTGCAGTGCTGGGTGCCCGGGAAATGCAAACCTGAATTAGACTAGAAACATTGGGACAACAGAGCTCTTCCAGATGGAAGGCTTTAGAAAAGTAATGTGCATTGCTGTAGACAGTGCCAGGCCTAATGCTGATTGGAAGTAACCAGAAATTGATAATAGGGTCAGAGGGGGAGTGGGGGGAAGAAGAGAGCTCCAGGGCTTGCTGAGACCAGAGCCACGGAGTTCCAGACACATTCGGTAGAACTCAGGGCAATGAGAACCGTGGCCAGCTTCTGTGCCCTGACTTCTGATTCCCATCCCTGGTGGTCAGATACTCTGCAGTGTGGCAGTGAGTGGAGAAAGCCAGTGTTGGTGACCACCGTTTATCATACTCTTTCAGTTCTCCAAGCAGGTAACACAGGACCCAGGGTGGGTGGGAATTCCGGAGTTAAGAGCCTTCTAGCAGTTTAGGAGTCAGGGTGATGCTGCAGAAGAAACACTGTCTTTGGACTCAGAACGGCATTAGAATCCTGATAATTACACACAAAAGGTCACTCAACCTCTCTGGCCCACCCGACATGAGTGGGCTTCCCTCCTCCCATTGGATCCAGTTATGATGAAACAGAGGTCATAGGGGACCCGCATCTTTTGTGCAGAGGAAAATACTCCTGGTCCCAGCCGTGGACTGTCCCCCTTGTCCCAGCCAGCTGCCTCAGAGATGCCACATCGTTACTACACCAGGAACAACCAAGCAAAGGGATTTGTGGATCAACGTGATACAACCCAAGTGCCGGCCACACTACCCGGCACACAAACACACACAGAGAAGAAAGAATAACAAATTATAACCCCCCTCTTCCTGCAGGGGTGGGGGCAGCATTTCACCCTGTCTGAATTTTTTTCTCGTTGTGCAGGGCTTTCATCTGGCCCTTCATTCATTCACTCCCTCTCTCAACGCTGGCTTATTGAGGGCATGTCCTAGGGATATGCCGCTGCAGGCAAGACACAAAGCCTCCCTTACCGCAAGGACTGTACCGTGGGAGAGGGCAGCAGACACCGGGCTAAAAGAGGCAACCATAATCACGGTGACACTGGCAAATTCAGGAAGAAAGTGTGCTCTGCTCTAAGTGAAGAATCTTCCCCTCCAGAAGCTGGGGAGGGGAGAAGGGAGGGACTCAGGAGACACCACCAACGAGGAAGGAGGCGGAAGCCAAGCACAGCCCCTTTATCCTTCACCACAGACGATGTCCAGCTACGGCTACCACTATCCTCAATGTCCCCAAGTTCTCACTTCAAACAGTCCGTCACCACTGTCCCCATAAACCTCAGCTATTCCCAAAGCACCCTGAATTTCAGAACCCAAAATAGATGTCCTCGACAGCCTCTTGCTTCCAGGGGAGGCACAAAAATCTCTGGGAGACCCCAGGGTCTGACTGGGGCCTTGGGACCACCTCCTCTGACTGGCCAGAGTAAGGTGGGAGGGTGTGAACTACACGGCAGGGGCTCATGGCCATCCTCTAAATACAGCAGGGAAGCATGGTCTGACCAATCACAGGAGAAGCCCAAGAGGAGGGGACGGGCCCTGGAGGATGGGAAAGGGGGTATTCCACACGGGCCAACAGCAAATCCAAGGTGGAGAGGCAGAAACATGTCAAATGAACACGGAGGCCAACTTAAGATGCTGAATTAATTACCACCAAAAACCAGGGAGTTGACCACTGCTTAGCTAGAAGGAACACCTTAACTCCCCTCTTCTCACCAAAAGGCTCCCTCCACCATCCACGCTCTCAAAATGAGAGATTGACAGCACTTCTCGTAATTTCGACGATCATTTTTTTGAGCCCTACAATGTACCAGGCCTGTACTAGGTGCCTTAAATATCTCATCGAATCCTTAAAACCACCTGATTGAGAAAAGGGTCAGTATGCCCATTTTACAGAGGAGGAAACTTGAGGCTGAGAGGTTACATAACTTGCGCTAGGCCCCATGGCACAGATCTGCACACGGACACGCACAAAAAGGCTGCATCTGTTCAATCAGATTGGAAATTCCATGAGAGCCCCAGGCCCTGGCCACACAGCCCACTTGCAGGGAAGTTGGTTCCTAGCATGGAGCCAGGCACGTACAGGGCACTCTGTGGGTGCCTTTCCAGCCACTCACCGCTCCCCACACCCTGCCCCACCCAGCCCCACCTGCAAGATGGAACACGCTGCGCCTGCCAGTCTTTTCGGTTCTTCACAACCAAGTTCATCCTCAAAGACTGAAATTCCCAAGCTCTGTCTACCATTGGAGACCAAATGGAATTTCACAGGTTCATCTCTTGAAAGGAAAAGAAAATCATCACCTGCAGGCAAAGAGGAGCTAAAGACAGTTCTACTTAAAAGGAAAAAAAAAAAAGGTCTTAGGCTTTGAACCACTACTCTCAGTGGCCGATAATCAAGACACGGGAGTAGGTCGCTTTAAAAATAAATTAATATTCCACGTAAAACCAAAACCAGACAGAAGCATACACCTCTAGCTTAGAAGCAAGCAGACACAAATTTGCACAGACTTATTTAAGTGACTGCAAAAATATGCCTACAGAGCAAAATAAAAGTCCGGCAGGAAATTGGAGAAGGAGGAAGCTAAGAGGGCTATGGATCCTCACCCAAGACCTTCCTACACTTCTCCGTTTTTAGATGCTCATGGCTGGGGTGCCTGATCGCAGAAGGCACTGTCACTCCTGACTGGCATATGTCTGCCGGGCATCTGAAAGCTTTACAGTAAATGGTGACTCATCTATTGCAGCCACCATAGGTACCGCTAATGTAAAAAGCCAGTTTGTTCCATCCACATGAAAGAGAAACGCCGGGTACGGGGCTGTGAGCCTGACTCAAACTGCGACCCCCGTTTCACTGCCACTCGTCAGCATTTAGCTGAAACTCAAACTGTAATTACCCAGCTCTTGGAGACCGAGGGCAGGAGGAAGGGGGGCTTCTAGGGGGGTCACATCCATAAACACAGCAGAGTCCCTTCTCATAATGCTACGTCTCTCATGCAATCACTTATTCAACAAATATTTTCTACAGCACCTACCAAGTCAGACCCTGGACCAAGTGCCAGATACACAAGGTGAATTCAAAAAACACGGCAAGCGCCCTCAAGGAGACCCTAAGTCCCCCACTAGCTGCTTTACATACTTTTTCTCATTGAATTTATTAAATTCTCATTTAATAGCTCCAGCTGACAGATGGGGAAACTGAGGCTGAGGTCACATGGTTGATTAAGTGGAGCCAGGACTCCAATCCACTTCTAGGGCACTCTGGGGCTGGGCCCTCAAATGCCAACTTACCTTTGCAGTGAGGAGGGACACCTCAGGCCTGGTCCCCGTCCCAAGGAGCTCAAGCCTGGTGGAGGACATGCGCAATGAAGGGAGTGTTGGGGTGCTCGCAGAGGGGGGAGCTCATAAGACGGAGACAATGAACCTGAGCTATAGGGTTGGCTCTGGACATCTTCCCGAAAGGAGGCCATGGTGGTGGGAATAAGGCCAAAAAAGCAGGGAGAGGCGAGGCCTATATTGTGTTGAATGGTGCCCCCCCACCCCACCGAAATTCACGACCACCGGCAACTCAGAATGTGATCTGATCAGGAAATAGGGTCTTTGCAGATATAACTGTTAAGATGAGGTCACAGTCCTCTTAAACCCACCCTAATCCAATGACCAGTGTGCCCTTATAAGGAGAGAAAACAGAGACCCAGACACACATAGGGCCATGTGATGACGGAGGAGGCAGAGACTGTAGTGATGCAGCTACAGGTCAAGGAACGCCAAGGGTTGATGGGAGCCACCAGAAGCTAGGAGAGAGGCGTGAAACAGATTCTCCCGCAGGGCCTCTGGAGGGAACCAACCCTGCCGACACCTTGATATTAAACTTCTGGCTTCCAGAACTCCAGAGAATACATTTCTGTTGTTTTAAGTCCCCCAGCTTTCGGTACGTTGTCACAGCAGCCCTGGGAGGTTAGTACAAGGCCTGTTCTGGACAGGACCTACACATTGGGTTAAGGAGTGTGGACTCCCCGCTGCAGGCCATGGGGCGGATATTAAGCAGCAGAGAGGGGGTGCGTGCAGGGAGGGTGTTTTATAAAAACCAGTCTGGAGCTTATACCCTTCCAACCTGCGGCCTCCAGTCCTATCCCTTTAGGGTCCTCCAGGACTCCACCGCCCATCTGCCCACACTCTGCTTGCTGGGCTCATCCACACCCGGGGCTTCAAGAGTCTGTTTGCAAATGGCGCCCACCTTCAGCCAGGACATTGTTCTGACCAGACGCCTCCACCTTCTGTTCTCACAGGTTCTCAAACTCAACATGTCCCACGTCAGCTCTGCATTTTTCCCTTCCACCTTGCTTCTGCTGGGTTCCTCTCAGTCACTGCCCTAAAACTGGGGCTCCCCCTAGACTCCCCTGCTCTCCTCCACATCCAGGGAGTCACCAACTGGCTGTCCATCCCACGCCCTCTTTTCCACCCCATGACAGGAGCACAGGCGTACCTCCTCTCCCTCCCGGATTTCTCTGTTGGCTGCATCATGGGTTTCCATCCCCCTAAGGGGACTCCCCTTTCCTTTCCACCCTCCACCCCAATCCAGCTGTCCCGAATACCACAGCCAAGGCTAACCCCAGGAAGCTCAGTTCTCAGAACACCTGACCTCTGGCCCCCCTGCCCCCAGCCTGGAGGCCTCGGGCTGATCCACGGGCCTCTAGTCGGTCAGGGGCCCCACCCAGCCTCATTTCCCTGTCCTCCCAGCCCAGCAATCCACTCTCCTCCCTCCTCTTGATCCCACTCTCTAACTGCTCTCCCTGCCAACTCCTCCTTCCTGTCCTAGCTAAGCAACCACAGAACCCAAGGCCCCAAGAAGTCAAGACCTTAGGACTGCCTGCTTTCCCGTACTAGGAAACACTCACACCAAGTTAGCTTTGGATTCATCCAAAGTGGAGATATAAGTTCACACTTGCAATGCTCAGCAAACTCCTCTTGATAAGGGCACAAACACAGAGATATGGAGTTGTCCCTAAAGCATTTACATATTTAATCAAGGCTGTTATATACCCATTCCCCGGGCTAAAGCCAGCAAATAGGTTCCCTTCCCGGGGGGCTGGAGAGAGTCTGAGGCTGCAGACGGGGTGACGGCAGCCACCACTTGCAGCTGTGCTCGGGAGCTTTGGGTATTATCTTATTTAATCTTTACAATCACCTTCCAGTTAATCTCTGTTATCACTGTCATGTAACCACAGGAGAGTGAGCACTGAGGGGTTAAAAACCTTGACTCAAAGTTACAATTTGGAGGGGAAAAGGCAGCAGTAACGGACACCCCCTGCCCCCACCCACTTTGTCCCAGTTCACTGAGTAGGAAGGGGCAGGGCACCGGGCTCACTAGGGCCCTAAGAGACCAGGCCCTGCGCCCGTCAGATGTTTGCTCAGAGACTGAGACAGAGTTTGGATCCCCTCCTGTGGACTCTAGAAGCCTCTGTTTCCTTATCTGAAAAACAAGAATAATTAACCACCCCTCAAAGAAGTATTGGCAGGATCTAAATGAGATAATGTATGTAAAATTACAGAACAAAATGTCTGACACATAGAAGGTGTTTAATAAAGGTTAGTTGCTTTAAACTGAAAATAAATAGGGGCAGAGAGAGAGAAGCATCTACCTGCCCATGTGAAGTAAAAAGTTACTGACCCACTAGGCATCCAAGCCGACTATCTATTTGTTTCCAAGAGGCACCAATCCTTCATAATTACAAAAAAATGAAATAAAATCATAATAACAATCATCATCATCATCATAACGGCAGCTATCGTGTATGGAAGACTTACTAAGTGCCAAACACTTTCTGCGCATAACTCTAAATGAGTTAGTCCTCCCACACCCAGGAGGTAAGCTGCATGGCCCCATTTTACAGAGGGAGGAACTGAGGCTCAGAAGGCTTAATTTACTGGGTCACAGTCATGGCAGTTGTAAAGCTGGGACTGACTCCAGGTCCCACATCCTATCACTGCCTCCTGAAAATCAGTCAGACCCCTTTCATGACCTCCACCTTCTTCTCCGCCTCAAAAACCTCCTGCCCTTCATTCTCTTCTCCTCAGACCCTCCCCTCACTCAGAGGGTGAAGTGCCTGGGACTGCTCTTCTTGAGAGGGTGTGTGGTTCAGATGCAAGAGCAGGAGAGCAGGCAAGAGGACTCTGTCCTGGGCCCTGTCAGCCCAGGAAGGAGCTCGGATCCCTCAGTCCCTGCAAACCTCAGTGCCCTCACCTCACAGGTTGCTATAAGGCCCACACGAGGTAACAGCCATAGATGTGTTCAGGACATCCTATAGGGCTGTTAAATCCATCTCAGGCCTTCTGGAACCTTCTCCCACCAAATACCACCTCTCTCTTGGGCATCCCCACACTCTGCCTCTTAACTAGTCCCTCATCCCTCACCCTGAATGGCCCAATTTCCCTCATCCTAAAAACACCATCCCTGACCTTGCTGCCTTCTCATGACATACTTTTGTAGGGGTTCATGTAATCTCCCCCTGACCCCCAGGCTACACAAGCTCCCCAAAGGCAGGGACAGTAATTCAGACGGCTCTGTATTCCCTACGGGATCCAGCGTCGTGCCATTTTTGGCATGCACCCAGGAAAAACCTTGACAAATAGTCACTGAAAGCACAGAGAACATTTAGGCACAACATCCCAAGTCATTCTCACAACAAACTCGGGAGAGGTTATCCTCATCCCCCCCCCCCCCCCCCCCCCCCCGCCAGGAGGAATACGGGGCTCAGGTTACGAAGTTCAAGGTCACCCAGCTCCCAAGGAGAGGAGCTCAACAGTAGAATTTATTAGTTAGGCCCCAAAGTGTCCCAAACACACCAGATAAGTGGCTGGCCTCCTTCCCTTCTTGCCTTGTCCACAAGTGAGTCTTCTAAAAAAAAGTTCGACCGCATGGTAAACCTGAATCTGCTTACCAGAATGTTCTCTTTTAAGGCTCTGTCTTTTCCCCTTGGGCCACATCACCAGTTCTGAAACAGAAGGGGCCCCTATTTCTTTGCTTAATTTTCCTGGGGGCTGCAGTACCTTCGCAGGGCTATTTGCAACGGTTCTGTTGCCTGCCTAGTTCTGGGGTGTGTTTGTCTGCCTCCCCCTCTCTACTGCCGCCCTAGAAGTGGAGACGGGCACAAAACGAAGGATAACAGCCAGGGCCCCCAGCACGCTGCAAAGCTGTTTAATGAAAGAGTGTTTGCCTGGAAGGCAAGAACTCCCAGGATCTCATTGGTGGGTGTCCCCATTACTTCCTTCTAGGGTGAAGACAAGGGAAGCTGGAGAAGATGTGTGACTTGCCCCAAACCACATGGCAACGCAGTGACTCAAATCCAGCCCACGTGGACGCCCTGCCCAGGGCTGTCTTCCACCATACGCTGCCCACATTTCCCCTTTTTACTACCAGAATTATTTCCTCCCCTCCTTTCTTCTTTGAAAAACCTGCATTATATATTAACAATATTACCAGTGAGGGGGTGGGGAACCTGATCGAAAACACATCAGATAAACTCTGCCCTTTTCCAGATTCTTTTCAATGTGTGTGCATAGATTTTTACCAGCTTGCCATGAGCACGGGTAAGCTACCCCATGCTGTTCTGGATACACATAACTGTAATCCTCAGTCTCTACGTGGGTAAGTATTCCTCCAAATTGTTGTCACAGAGTTTACTGAACCTTTCCCGGATTACCTACAATTGGATGATTTCCAATTTTTTCCCATCTTTGGACAAGTTGGTGTTCCGCCCCTTTGGAATTACTTCTGTGGGACTTATTCCCAGAAGTAAAAATACTGGTCAAAAGGTATAAACAGTGTCACTGCTACTACAGTCCAAAGTCGCCATGCTCTCCGTCTCAGTAATGCCCAGCAGCCATGGCTCATAGGCCCAGCCGCTCCGCGGCATGTGGGATCCTCCCGGACTGGGGCACGAACCCATGTCCCCTGCATCGGCAGGTGGACTCTCAACCACTGCGCCACCAGGGAAGCCCTGGGCATACTTTTTGTGTGTGTGTGTGTGTGTGTGTGTGTGTGGTACGCGGGCCTCTCACTGTTGTGGCCTCTCCCGTTGCGGAGCACAGGCTCCGGACGCGCAGGCTCAGAGGCCATGGCTCACGGGCCCAGCCGCTCTGCGGCATGTGGGATCTTCCCGGACCGGGGCACGAACCCGTGTTCCCTGCATTGGCAGGTGGATTCTCAACCACTGCGCCACCAGGGAAGCCCAGCCCTAGGCATACTTTTGACAACATGTTTTCATCCATCAGTTTATCACAGCTGTGTCCCTCTTCTATAACGTCCCCTTTATCACAATTACTATGGGGTATTTTTGGAAAAAAAAAATCCACTTTACTGAGTCACCCCAGCTGTAAACATGTCACTGTGAGAGCACTACCCCAACCTCAGGCCACATAAGCCCACCATGAAATGACTGGGTATATGGTTATTATTTTTGCTTTATAGATTTTATGCCTTTATAGTTGAACACATCCCACTTCATCAATGATCATTTTTATGGAATTTTCCAAACACATTTGCTCTCCATAGCAAGGATAAATATTCCATCTACTTTCTCTGAGTTTTAAAGAGTTTTCATTTTTATTTTTTTGGCTGTGTTGGGTCTTCGCTGCTGTGCACGTCGGCTTTCTCTAGTTGCGGCGAGAGGGGGCTACTCTTTGTTGCGGTGCGCGGGCTTCTCATTGCGGTGGCTTCTCTTGTTGCGGAGCACGGGCTCTAGGCGCGTGGGCTTCAGTAGTTGTGGCACACAGGTTCAGTTGTTGTGGCTCACGGGCTCTAGAGCGCAGGCTTAGCAGTTGTGGTGTACGGGCTTAGCTGTTCTACGGCATGTGGGATCTTCCTGGACCAGGGCTTGAACCCGTGTCCCCTGCATTGGCAGGCGGATTCTTTTTCTTTGCTCTTTTTTAGCTTTTATTTTAAAACATCTTTATTGGAGTATAATTGCTTTACAATGTTGTTAGTTTCTGCTGTATAACAAGGTGAATTAGCTATACATATACATATATCCCCACATCCCCTCCCTCTTGCATCTCCCTCCCACCCTGCCTATCCCACTCCTCTACGTGGTCACAAAGCACCCAGCTGATCTCCCTGTGCTATGCGGCTCCTTCCCACTAGGTATTTTACATTTGGTAGTGTATATATGTCAATGCCACACTCTCACTTTGTCCCAGCTTACCCTTCCCCCTCCCTGTCTCCTCAAGTCTATTCTCTACATCTGGCAGGTGGATTCTTAACCACTGAGCCACCAGGAAAGCCCTTTAAAGAGTTTTTAAAACTAAGTTTTAAATACATCTAGAATTTATAAATATAAGACACATGTCTGAGTTCATTTTCTTCATATTGTGATCTAGTTCCTCCCAAGAGCCATTTACTTTAAATAATTTCTTTCACTATTTTCTGCCTTTCCAAATTTGCCATATAGAAGAGGCTTCTATTTATTTAGATCTATTTTATTGTACCCACCTCTCATTTTTCTGTTTTATCCTAATGCTGTACAGTTTTAATAACTACTGCTTACCTGCCTAGTTTGTTTAGACGAGCCCACTGCTAAAAGATTTTCAAAACATCCTTTAGTATGCTTGCCCACCAATTTTTCCTGACTATTATTATGATCATTTTTCATGCTTTATGAAGCATTTCATTGAAATTTTAACTGCCAGAGCATGAAATCGAGGCAAAAACCTGGGATACTGACCCTCCAGTACTGTGACTTCTGAACAAAAGCGTCCATGTAGGATTTTGTAATTTTCTTTGAATAGAAATTGTGTCATTTGCAAACAGTGATATTTTTATCTCTTCCTTCCCTATACCAATCCCTCTAGTTTCTTTTTGTTCCTATATTGTTATGACAAGCATCTGTTAAACTATGTTAAATAAGAGTAGCGATAAGCGACTTTTTGGTTTAGTTCCTGTTTTGCAGAGCACGCTTCTAGAATTTCTCCATTCTGTACCTGCAGCCCCCATGAAAGGCTTGGTATGTCATTATACACAGGCAGGCTCTTTATCATATTTAGGAGTAAATCCTCTAACACACCTATTTTTAGTTTTACAATGCTTTCTAATACACATACAATTATTTCCAGTATATTTCTGCGTCGACTGAGACTAAATTCATTCATTCATCAGATATTTGTTGAGTATCGATTATATTCTAGGCACTATGTTAAATACGGGGTGTTCTGATTTTTGTGGTTTATTTCTATTAATATTAGTCTCTTTGTATTGAACCAGGCATATATTCCTGTGATGAGCCATGCTCGGTAATTTTTCAAAACTCATTTTTCAAGGCCCTGTTAAGTGACTATAAAATTTATCTGAAAAAATTAAGAGACAAGGATATAGAGATCTCAACCTCCGAGGACCAATTCAAATGTCACCTACTCAGTGAAGCCTTCCCAACCCTTACTTTTTTGAAATAGAGTTCCCAGCTCCCCCTCTCTGGGCTCCCACAGCCCTCCTGCCCTCCACTACCACATGTATCACAGGGACTGTAACGCAATCAAACGTCCACAGGTCTGCCCCACCCCTCCCCCTAACCCCCACGGGCCTCATGACCCCATCACGGCCCCAGGACAGAAGAATCACCAGTGCTAAGCACCAAGATTATTGGATGGGAGTTACACAATAAATATTCCCCAAAATAGTGAGGCCATTCGT
Organism: Kogia breviceps; assembly: GCF_026419965.1. Classification (NCBI taxonomy): domain Eukaryota; kingdom Metazoa; phylum Chordata; class Mammalia; order Artiodactyla; family Physeteridae; genus Kogia; species Kogia breviceps. Next base: position 75,656,355 of record NC_081319.1, read on the forward strand.
CAGTTCATTTATTCCACTGATGATTTTTGCAGCTGTATTTTTAAGTGAAATTGATTGGTAATTTCCTTCTTGGGATCAGTAGGGCATGGACAAGCCAGCCCAATTCCATGCACACACAAAGGAGCTGTGGTCTGTTGGGCAGGCCTCCTGTCCAAGGAGATACTGGGGAACTCCAACTAGTGTTTGACCCCACAGTGACTTTGAGGAAGGGAACAGCATAAGATGAGGTTTGAACTGTCCCAACAAGTGGGCAAAGCCCTGTGATGGGGAGAGGCGGGGGGAACAGATGAGCCTCCGCAACACGGACATCGGGACATCTGTGAAGATTACCAAGGCCCCAGGTAGCTGCATCCAGCAGATCCAACCCCCGGGAGTAGGACTAGTCATGCCAGTTACTGGTTAGCAACACATACTATGCACCAGACACCGCACACAATTATCTTTCCAAGTCCTCTTTAAAGGTATATTCTATAGTTCCCGTCACCCACGTAAGGAAATCGAGGCCAGCTGGGTTATGTAATATACCACAGCCACACGGCCAGTAAGTGGATGAGCTGGAATCCAGATGGATGCCTTCGCACCGCACCTTGCTGTCTCTAGCAAAGCTCACGACAGGGTCTCGGTCCCAGCACAGGACCTGGATATCAGGCATGTCGGCAGAACAGGAACCAACACAGAAGCCTCTCAGAAGAACTGAGACTTGGAGAAGGAAACAGGACACAGGAACAAGGCAGCAGGCCCTGCCATGTCAAAGCCAGAACAGCGACTGAGCCCAGAATCCTGGCCGGAAGGGATCTGAGTCTCCGCTTCCTCAGGCCAGACGTGACTCTGCGAGCTGAGGGCAAGGTTGAGCCGCAGGAAGTAACGTGTGGGCTGCCCTCCCCCAAGGCGATACAGGCTGAGTCTGGGTGGGTCTGCCCCCTCTCAGCGCAACAGACCACAACAAGGGGAACCAGCATCCAGCCAAGCAGGCCCCCACTACCACAGGGAGCACGGGAGCTGTGGCCTGTGTTCCTCATCTTGGGATTCTTCCCCTTAGCAGCACCATTTAAATAAGGGGTCCTATGATTTACAGACAGGCTTCTGGATGCTTGAAGCCCATACAAGTGAAAGAAAATTTGAGGTTTCAGTGTCCATAAATGGGGGTGGCATATTTCTGGAGGGGAAGTACATAGCTTCCATCACATTCCCACAAAGGTCCATGGACCACCAAAAAGTTTCAGAACAACCGATCCAAACGTACCTAAAAAGTCAGCTAAATCAGTAGAGTCTAGACAGCTGTGCTGAGTGAAGGCCATCAGCTCAACCAACCAAATATGCCCTGAGAAATCCTGCAGCCACAAGCTCTCTTCTGTCCTTTCAGATCACAGGGTGAGTGTGTAGCTGGCCGGTCACTCATGAAGCCAGAGAAAGTAACTGGCTGAGTCAGGGCATCCCACCTTCACTGCTTTAAAGGAGAACACTATGAATTTTGGGGGGGACATACTTAGAAGCATCATGTTTATACAGTTGGTGGGTTTGCTGGATACTGGACACTTGGATACTTGGTGCCCTAAGGTCAGAGGAGAAGCAGGTGCCACTGTTTCCACTTTCTCACTCCTCAGACATCAGCCCCACCTGGAGCCGGTTGGAAATGTGTAATCTGGGGCCTCACTCCCAGCCTGCTGGATCAGGATCCACATTTAACAGGGGCTCTAGTCCCCAGGTGATTCGTGGGCACCTTAAAATTTGAAAAGCATCGCTATACTTGTGTTGAAGGAAATTCGTGGAAGGCAAAAAGGAAGGAGAAAAAGGAAAAGTGAAAATAGAATTAACAAACAAGAATATGAGCAAATGTCACGGAAAAGAATGAAGGCCGAAGTTGGCTCTTAGCAAAAATATCTGAAAAAAAAAAAAAATCTGAGATTACTGAACCATAGGCCCAATTAATTCCAAAAGAATAAGCTGGAAAAGTTAGGAAAGACATACAAAGACCCAATAAATGAGCCACTGACACACTGTTTAAGGAATTTTATGTGCAATCTTAAACTAATAGCTGAAAAACAAAGTTAACAAGCTGATACAAATTTATAAGGTACTGAAATTAAAGCTAAAGGAAAGACACAAACTGAGCAGTAAAAGAAGATGAGTTAGAAAAACGCAAATCAACAAAGGGAAAAGCACCTGGGTTTAACGGATTCCTTGCAAAGTCCTTCCATATAATGTGTAAACAGTTTTTTGCTCACTTAAATATACAAGTAAAACACTCATGCTTTCCTTTTTACAAATTAAAGGATGTAATTTAAAGCTGAGGCCTCTCTCAATACCACTCCAGTCCCCAGATGGCTTCTCTGATATAAGCCTGGTGCACATATTTCAGGCCTGTTTTGTACGAATACATGATTCCACCAAAAATATACTTTTACAAAAATGGCATCACATTGTACATATCATTCTGCAGCTTGCTTTTTTTTACTCAACATTACATTTCTGAGATCTATTCTTATCATAAGGTATCAACCTAATATATTCCTTTCAACTACTCTGGCAGTGTTCTTCCAACTTTGTTGACTGAGTCCCACAGTAAGAAATATGTGATACAGTTCGCACTTGTGAATACGCAAAACTGAAACAAAAATCTCACCCAGTATTTACCCACTCTGTGCAATGCACTCTGTTATTTTCTATTCTTTGTTTCACACTGTGTCACAACCCACTACGTTGATTTATTGACCCACTAATGGTCTGAACCGTCTGTTTTATTTTGCCCGTACTAAATAAATGAATATTTATTTATCCATCCTACTGATGGACAGTTACCCTGTTGTCTCTAATTTTCCACCCTGAGAACAATGTTCCATGAACACTGTGCATGTTCGTGAATATTTCTCTAGAGCAGATACGTAGGAAGAGAACGGGTACCTAGGAAGAGAACCACTGGGCCCTAAGATATGGGCATTAACAATTCCGATAAAAATCACAAATTGCCTTCCAAAGCAGTTGTAACCATTTATTTTCACCAGCAATGTACAAAAGTACCTTTTCTTTACACCCTCACCAACTCAGTTTATTATCAAAAGTTTTGATCTTTTCTAATCTAATAGGTTACAAGTGCCATCTTACTGTAGTTCTGATTTGTATGTTTTATTATAAAAGAGTTCATGCATCTTTTCTTTTTAAGATTCATTTACCCTCTTTTCCTGTGAATTCCTGTTCCTGTCCTTTGCCCATTCTTCAATTAAGTTAATGCTCCTTCTTTATTTCTAAGAGCTCTTTGCATATTAAGAGAATTAGCTCCTTTTATCATATATGCTGCAAATTTTTTTGTGTGTGTATTTTAATTAATTAATTTATTTTTGGTTGTGTTGGGTCTTCGTTTCTATGCGATGGCTTTCTCTAGTTGTGGTGAGTGGGGGCCACTCTTCAACGCGGTGCGCGGGTCTCTCACTGTCGCAGCCTCTCTTGTTGTGGAGCACAAGCTCCAGACGCGCAGGCTCAGTAGCTGTGGCTCACGGGCCTAGTTGCTCCACAGCATGTGGGACCTTCCCAGACCAGGGCTCGAACCCATGTCCCATGCATTGGCAGGCAGATTCTCAACCACTGTGCCACCAGGGAAGCCCACTGCAGATATTTTTTTCCTCAGAGTATCACATATCTTTTGACTTTGTTGATGTTGTTTTTCTCATACAGAAGTTCTCATTTCTATGTCGTCAAATTTATCAATAGTTTATTTTATGTCTTCTGGGATTTGTGTCAAACTTAGAAATGTCTCTCTCTTCCGAGACTGTAGAAAAATTCTTCTACTACTTCTATACTTTCATTCTTCATTTGAATCTTTGATCTATCTTTGACAGACTTATTTGATCTAAGGCACAAAGTAGGGAGCCTGCCTAATGTACTTCCCGCAAGGTGGGAATTGGTATGAAGTTACTATCTTTCCCCACAAATTTGAAATACTGCCTTTATCACAAATTATACACACACACACACCACACCACTATTTATTTCAGGGTTCTCTATTCTGTCTCATCATTTGTTCAATCTATTCAGTACCAAGTTATCCTAATCACTATAGCTTTTAAAATATTTAATATCTGTTAGAGTTACCCCCTCCTCTCTTTTTCTTTTTTATATTTTCAGGTATGCTAATTTTCCCATGTGAATTCAGAATCAGTTTTCTACTACCAAAATAATCCTATTGGTAATTTTATTATGATCACATCTTAAATGTATAGGATTTTTGTAACACTGACTCCTTCTAGCCAGGGTTATATTATCTTCCTGTTTAAGACTTTTATGTCCCTTAGTAGCATTGAAGTAACATATAAATATATTTTTTATTAAGCTTATAGCTAGTTTTTTCTCTCTTTTGTTGCTTACGTAAATGGAATATTTTTTCTTCCATCATATTTTCTAGTTGAATATTGTTTATGTGGGAGAGTTACTGATTTTTGTGCATTAATTATACACTCAACTACCTTACTGAATTCTCTTATTGCTTTTTAGTTTGGGCCCCCTCCCTTCTAGTTTTTACACCTCTTATTTCTTTCTCTTATCTAATTATACCAGCTTATCCCTCCAAAACAAGGTTATATAATTATCGTACTTAATCAAGGTTTTAATTGGAATGCATCAACTATGCACTATTTCAGTACTAAGCAAAATTTGGCTACCAGCTTGATAAAGATATTTTCTCATGATGAGGAGGTATCTAATTATTCCTATATTATGAGTTTTTATTAGAAACAGATGCTTAACTTTTCATAAACCTTTTCAGCATCTTATTTTCTCCTTGGATCCTTTAATATGGGGAGTTTATAAATAGGAATCCTAAAATTAACCTATCCTTGCATTCCTGTTCTGAAACCCACGTGCCCATGGAGTTCTTCCAATGGGCTGCTGGATTTTATTTGCTAATTATGTTGTTAGGATTTTGCATCGATATTCAAAACTAAGATCACTTTGTAGTTTTGTGTGTGCCCATACTTCTCTTTTGTCACATTTTGTTACACTAGCTTCATAAAAAGAATTTACTCCTTCCTTATTTCTTTGCTCTAGAATGATTTAAATACCATTAGAATCACCTGCACCTTCAATATTTGAAAAAATTTACCTGTGAAACCGTCTGGTCCTACAACTATTTTAAGGAACAGCTCTTATGATAAGTTTCTCAATTTCTTCTATGGTCATTGGTCTGTTTAAATTTTATCCTATTCTAGTTTCAGGGTTTCTTTTTTTTTTTTAAAGAACACATATTCTCATATTACATAAACTATTTCTAAACATAGGAAAAGATCTTACCAGCATCGCTGTAAGAGGTAAATATAGCCTCTACCACAAACCTTACCAGGACAAAACCCAAATGGCCTGGTTCCTAATTTCTGCACCCCCTGTTCCTCCATCCTTCCTCGCTCCTCTTCTCTCACCACCAGATTCACATAAAATGAGAACGGACAGGTTTGCAATAAACCAGAAACACGCTGGCACGCTTCCTTCACCTCCAGTACCATCAGGGAAGGACTGGAAGTGAATGGACCAATTCCCTTCACCTCGCCTCAGTGGAGTCCCTTTCACTCTCCCCTGGGCTTCTTTTTGGAGCCCTCACCAGCCCCTACCCCATCACTGAAGCCAGCAGCCTGCCTCACCCCACTCACACCAAATCCTCGGCCTCCTAATGCCTGGCACCAAGCAATCCACAAGTGTTCACTCATCAGGCACCTGCCAGATGCCCAGAGTTCCTGGCATACAAGGGTCTTCCTGCCATCTAAAAGCGTGGATCCTAACAGTTCCCATCACAAGGAATCAATATTTTTTTCTTTTCTTTTCTTATCTATATGCGATGATGGAGGTTCACTAAACTTACTGCAGTAATCATTTCATGATGTATGTAAGTCAAATCATTATGCTGCCCGTAGGTCAATTATATCTCAATACAACTAGAAGAAAAAAAAAGTGTGTTATCTGAATGAGGGGTTAAGACCTGCCCACAAGTAACCACAAGGCCTCAGTAAGCAGCCCAGTACAGCAGAGCAAATCAGGAGGGCCGAGAATGGAGGAATCACTGACCATCAGGAAGGCAGTGGGAAAGACACTTCAAGCAAAGGGACTCAAAGACAGGCTGGGGGAGGATCAACCCAGTGTGCTAGTGGTGTAGAAAAGGGGGCAGATAAGCCTGGGAGCCCCAGCGAGAGGTCTGGCCATGACACAGCAGGCAGTGGGAACCACCGTGGGCTCCTGTGCAGGGGGGAGAGTAACAGGAAGAAAGTGGTGTTTTGGTCACATCGCCCACATTCTAGGATGCCAGACTTGCATTCAAAGAAATGACTAGCTGTGCCAAGAATTTGGCGAGCTGTGGGGGGCACTGTAAACCACAACCCTATGCTGATGCCACAAGTGACAATGGACACACACACAAGTCCAGGCTCTAATTAAAGATGCAGACTGGGAATCATACCGCCACACTAGGGTTTAAACAGTTTATTACACTGCACGATAAAAACCACACTGCCACAAATCTCTAACCTCAGGGGCCATATGTGCTAGCCCAGCACTTCTCAAACTTAAAGGGCACCCAGATCACCTGAGGATCTTAATGCAGATCCTGATTCTGCAACCATGGGTTCTGCATTTATTTCTAAGAAGCTCCTGGGTGATGCCTGATGCCACTGGTCCTGGGGCTACGCTTTGAGTAGCAAAGGACTAGATGATACAGAGGGCTCCCAGGCAGCAGTTTACGGGCATTAACCACAGGCAGAGAAAAAACTGAGGGTTGTCTGGGGCCAACAGCAGAGCACCCAAACTAACCAACTCATTTTCTAGAAAAATTCACCACGGGGGGTGGGGGTGGGGGCTCGGTAACTGGCAGGGCTCCCGCAAGGCCATTGGTAAATAGAAACCACCCCTGCATTTCACAACTACCATTTAATTACTCTCCCATAACCTTTAACAGCAGCCCTAAGCCAGCTCTTTCAAGGGCGGATGCCACTAATCAAGTCATAAAGCCTTAAAGTGTCATATTATTAGCTTTGATAACAGAGCGTAAAACAAACCCCAGCAACAATCGCATTTGCCTTCCCTCTCAGCTGAGGCCGTCAGGCAGGGTAACGTTTGCATTACATCCCGGGTCAAGGGAACAATGCCTTTGTCAGAATCTCCTACCCAAGATGGGCCACACAAGAGAAATTTATCAGCTCTCTTATGACCCATCTGAGACGAATCTGGAAACCGATCACGATATGCCACAATCCTAGTGACTTCCTTAATGTACCCATCTCCTGGGGTAACTTGGAAGCCTAAAGAAGCCTCTGCCTCTCCCTACAGCCTGCTCCTGAGCCCCCTCCCTCGGGTTGCCTACTTAGGCAGAGTGACCCACTTCAAATCAACCCCATCACAAACCACAGAGCTCCTCGACATGGCTTGATTCTGAAATCAGACAGCCTGTGTTTAAGTTTCACGCAGGTGGTCCATCAGCAGAGCGACAATCAGACTGTTTGAATGTAGACCTAGACCCCACTCCCATGTGACCCACAAACCACTCACACAACACACATCATCAATTCAGTGAATCAGGCGTCTAAAGTATGCAGCACCCTACCACACACTGTGGGACTGTAGGGATTCAGAAAACACAATCCCTGAATTTGAGGAGTTGGTCAAAGAGTTGAGACTGCACCTCATGCTCAGGCAACTACCATACTCTTAAGTTCCCCAATGGCTAGCACCCACCAATCTGAAGAATTTCCTATACCTGTGGTCTAAAGTTCTACAGAACATGGCTAAGGGCAACTCCTCTGTGAAGATTAGGCCATCGGCTCTGAAAGGAAATAAGCCCGAGGACATCCTCTGCTGCAGGTGAATACACCTGCTGTGTGCTGACTAAGCAATATGGGAGGAAAAAGAATTAATCTGTCCTCCAGCAGTGAGTAAATGATTCACCCTAGATTACACAGTGAGTTTTAAAGCTGGGAACAGAACTCGGGTCACTCAACTCCCAGCCTGAGGTTCTTCCAACTAAATCACATTCCCTTCACCTCCTCTTTGGAACTCACCTATGAAGTTAGAAGGTTTGCCACTTCTTTGCTCTTTATTCCCCCCACAAGCTCAACCAACTTTCAGGACTCCCTTTCTCTTGGGGGAAGCAACATAATATAACCCATCTGAGAGCTGGTCTAGTTCTGCTCCCCATGCAGTGGGTCAAGGGCAAAGCAAAGTCCCATCCCCTAAGAAAAGGACTTAGTTTTCTCTTCTCTAAAACAAAGAGGTTAGTGGAGATGACTTCTAAGATCCCTTCCAGCTTTAAACAGAATCAATGGAAGCTTTACTTTATACTTGAGAGGGAAAAGGGGCTCCCCCAAGCCATGGTCCCTGCCTCATCCTGCTCTGTGAAGGGAGGGTGGGCTGGTCCAGGCAATTGATGAGAAGCTGCAGTCCATAGAGAACCTATACACCAGTGGCCTCCTGTGGTCCACACACAGCTTCCCCAGCCCACACAAGAGGAGGAGCAGCAAGCTGCCAGCTGTCTTCACAAATTTGCCAGCAAGAATTCTTAATTAAAGTCTTTTGTTGCACTGTAGTATTATTTTCTTTTCAATGACTTTTTTAAATTATAAAATTGATTTGTATTCACTCCAGAAAACATTTCATTTTAATGACTTTTTACAATCATAAAATAAATGTAAATTCATTACAGAAAAATGAGAAAACCTGTTAAAAGAAAAATCCCACCTAAACAAATCTAAATCTATTTATTAATTAAATCACATTCCAATTGATAATCAAAGAAACCCCAGAGTTGGAATTGACCTTAGAGAGGGACAGGTGGCATCCTGGGCTATGCCATAGAATGTCAGGGGAGATTATTATGATCCAGTACAATCCCCCTGTCTCCACTGTCCCTGACAGGTGGCCACCCAGCAGAGGCTCCAACAATTCTCACTTTTCCAGCCCTTTTCAAGGCAGCCTGGGCCATTTGAGGGAAGCTCCAATGGTTCTTGTTACAGTGGAGGATGGTCATAATTATATGCACAGGCTTTTTTTTTTTAATCAGGTAGGGTTTTATTTCACAGACTTTTTTTTTTAAATTAATGTATAGTTGATTTACAATATTGTGTTAGTTTCTGGTGTATGGCAAAGCAATTCAGTAATACATATATATATATATTGTTTTCTTTTCATATTCTTTTCCATGATTATTTATTATAGGATATTGAATATAGTTCCCTGTGCTACACAGTAGGACCCTGTTGCTCACATTCCATATACAATAGTTTGCATTTGCCACACTCAATCCATCCCTCCCCACCTCTCCTCCCCCTTAGCAATCACAAGTCTGTTCTCTATGTCTGCGAGTCTGTTTCTGTTTCGTAGATAAGTTTATTTGTGTCATATTTCAGTTTCCACATACAAGTGATATCATATGGTATTTGTCTTTCTCTTTCTGACATATGCACAGGCTTTTAAGAGATCCAGACTCTGGTTCAATTCCAAGCTCAGCCTCTTACATGCTCCTTGACACTGGGAAAGTCACTGAGTCTCTGTGAAGTTGAATTTCCTCATCTCTAAGACTAGAACAATAATATCTGCTTAAAAGGGTCACTGTAAAATTGAAATGAGAAAATGTATATAAAGCACTTAGCAAAGTGCCTGCACAGTGTATGTGCTCCATAAACATAAGTATTATTAATTGTAGCTCATAACAATGGCCTTCAAACTTTTCCACCTTAACCCTAGTAAGATATTATACCATAACTCAGAACATAAAATATCAATATATACATATAAATAAATATTTATATGAACAAATATTTTCAAGAAACAATGCTAACCCATACATAGCTGATCCACTCAAGATTTTTTTCCTATTCTATTCTTTCCTTTCTATTCTATTTCATTTTTTTTTAATTGGTGGTTTAATCCCTAAATTGACTGCACAACCCCCTAATGGAAATTGCATTTTGAAAAACCCTGACCTATACGAAGACCAAATACCTCCTCCCATAGCTTCCACCTTTCACTTCTAGCTTTACCTTCTGGAACCACACAGAACAACTCTGCTCCATCTTCCACATGTTAAATGTTCAAGCATGTGCAGCATCCCCTGTTCTCTCGAGCAGTCACTGTGTGTGATCCGGCTTCCCAATCCCTCTTCGTCCGCATCCCCTCCTCTGGACTCCTTCCTCCCTCTGCAAGTTTTCCTCCTTCAATTACCGCTGCCCAGGATGCCATGCTCATTTAGCAGCCGTTCTGCTCCTCTGGTGGCTTCTGTGTCTCCTCAGGTCAAGCAGCCTGATAAGAGCACCTTTCTGAACCTTCCCAACAGATGCGCTCTTCATCCAGAGGAACTCAGCTTGGCCTCCTCCAGCCCATCCCCACCTACTCTCTGAAAGCTGGTTCTTTCATACAAAGGTGTTCCCTCCTCTGTCCTTCCACAAATGAAGATTAGGATGCCTCAAGGCCCATCGACAAGAAGAGGGAAAGTGAGGAAGAGTTTCAATATGGCAGAAAGTGCTCCCTTCTTACTTACCTCTGAACTAGCTCTGCCTGCAAACCCTGGAACCAAACCGAGAAGGCCTCATCACCCAGCCACATCTGTCCCTTTACGGTGAAAGCGGCCCTGCGACAAGGAGTCTCACACCTGGCTGCAAACACAGCCCTTCAGAGCTGAGATCTCCCAGCACCACCATGCACACGCAAGAAACAATAGATATTATATACGGTCACAGTTTCCCATATCCTATCTGTGTTTGTGGTCATCAAAAAAATGCATTCGTGGTGATAAAAAAAGAAATTAAATGCACACACATGCACCTAGTGTCACTACTTTGATGGGTAACATTTTGCAATTTGGGCTTAAAAAAGTTTACAAAGCAATACGTAAAAAAAGTCTACTGTGCCTTCAAAACGAGAGCTGGCTTCTCCTGTCTCCTACCTCTATCCCTGCACTTAGGGATCTCAACACAAACACGTTCAAAAGAGTCTCTCCCAATAGGACGAAGCTTCATGAACCCACCGCCCAACATTTATGGCTTTATTATATATATCTGCACCCCTAAATAATGTGTTTTAAAATATTTGTTGACTTTAAAATTTATTCCAAAAGTATCATGCTGTATGGAATACTCAGGGTCTTGCTTTTATAAATCCAACCTTAGAAGACTAAGATTCACTCATATGGTTGCATGGAGATATTGTGCATTCGTGTTGCTGCCGGATAACAGCCCATCGTGTGACCACAGTGTTTTGACCCATTCTCCCCCTGATAAGCATCTGGGTTTCCATTTTTTTTTTGCTAGTATCCACTGTGCCACAAGGAACATTCTTAGTACACCTCACCTGTGCCCACATGAATGAGTTTCTCATGACGATTTTACACGCAGAAGTAGAAATGCCAGGTCACGCAGTAGGTGCACTTACAACTTTACAAGATAATATCAAATTGTTTTCCAAAGGGGTTGCATCTGTTTACACACCTACCAGTAGCACATAAGAGGCCACAGTGATCTATATTCTCTCCAATGCTTGCTACTGCACAGCTTCTTAATGTTTGACAATCAATGGGGATAAAATGGAATCTCACTTTGATTTGTATTCCCTGATTAGTAATGAAATTAAGTGTCTCATAAAAAGAGACAGAGATCCCAACCTAGAGGCCCTGTATTTTTCTTTCACAGCTCTTATCACAGTCTATAATTAAACATTTGTGGGATTACTTGATTAAAGCCCATCGCCATGCCTGTTTTCTTCACCACTGCACACTGTACCAAGGCACAAAGTAGGGCCCCTGTGTGCATGGTGAATGAATGAATGAACGTATGAATGAATGAATGCATAAAGAGCTGAGTAAATGAGACTATCCAGTTCATCTTCAGGCTCTGATCTGATTTTGTTAAAAGCCTGGGCTCACCAGTTGGGGTCTGACCTCCCCAACTGAGTTATTCAGAGGGGTAGAGGTGATGAGGTGGTACCTCTGAACCTGGACTGAAGGGAGGGAAAGTTCCACCCAGGGCAGAGTCAAGAGGGCAGAGTCGGGCTTCCCTGGTGGCGCAGTGGTTGAGAGTCTGCCTGCCAATGCAAGGCACACGAGTTCGTGCCCCGGTCCGGGAAGATCCCACATGCCGCGGAGCGGCTGGGCCCGTGAGCCATGGCTGCTGAGCCCGCGCGTCCAGAGCCTGTGCTCTGCAATGGGAGAGGCCACAGCAGTGAGAGGCCCGCGTACCGCAAAAAAAAAAAAAAAAAAAGAGGGCAGAGTCAAGTCCAGTCTCCACCCAGGGCAATTAGTGCCTCCTCAATAACAATAATAGTAAAATAACATCTACTGTTGTCAATTGCGGGCCTAACATGGGCCACATACTTCACACCAAATAACAACGATCACACACATAGCGTGCTTATTAGACTCTAGTCACCGTATTAGGTGCCTGCTAGACTATTCTGATCCTCCCAACATCTCCATGGAATGGATATGACAGCCCCATCTTACAGCACAGAAAACTGAGGTTCAGAGAGGCTACGAAAGTGCCCAGTCATAGCATATAAGGGACAAGAGTCAGAGTCAAATCAAGGGCAGTCTGGCCCCAGAACCCATGCCCATTCCACACACCTGCTGTCAACCTCCCCCCAACCCCGGGCTTTCTACCTTCTCTGCATGGGCTGCTTTTCCTCCCCATCAGCCCCCACAAAGCTCCTCAGACTCCAAGTTTTGCTCTGCAGCCCACAAATGCTTTCCCTGCACTTGGGGAGCGGTGCTCCAGTAAAAGGTCACTGTGCTATCTGTCACTCAAATGTCTGCTGACGACACACTTACCTGGCAGGTCCCTGGCTGAAAGAGGCTGGGTGTCACCCAGCAGGCCGGCACGAGGAGATCACCCACACCCGGCTCTCCCAGTCTCCCAAATTCACAGTTCTCACCAGTGGAGCTTCTGCAGAAACCAGCTCCTTTTCAACCCTGAAAGGGTTTTTACTGCAACTGGAAACAAACATCTAACAAATGCCTACTATACACCCCCCCCCAACCCCGCACCCCCCCCCCCACAGCACATGACATGCCTTAACTCAGCAAGAAATACTATGTAGCCACTAAAATTATACAATCCAGGCCAATGCATAGAAATAAACAGGCAAAATTACATTAAGTGGGAAAAAGAGCAACTCAAAAAAAGGATCTACATGCCAAATTAGGTACACACAGTACCCCCAGACAAGGGGTGGATAATATAAATAGAACTGAGTGTTCACTAGAAACTTTCTTCAGTACAGTTACTTCTGTTTCCAATGCCCCCCCAAAAGCTACTTGTCAACTATTTATAACAGGTGTGGTTCCAAAGCAATGTTATTTACAGTAGCAAAGAATTATTCCCACGTGGAATGAAAGCTCCATGAGGGTCATGATCAGGTCTCGTTTCTTCATAGCTGTGTCTCTAACAAAGGGGTTGAAAGGGACAGACTAGGGGTCAGCAACTGTGGCCTGCTACTAAATCCCACCATCTGGTTTTGTAAACACAGTTTGATGGGAACACAGCCACTCACCCACTTACGTGCTGTCTGTGGCTGCTTTTATGCTACAGTGGCAGAGCTGAGTACTCAGGACAGAGACATGGCCCACAGAGCTGTTTTACTCTCTGGCTTTTTATAGAAAGTTTGCCAATCCTTGATGTAATGCTTAGCCTGGTATTCTGCATACAGTGAGGATTCAATCATTTTTATTGAGTTAATTATTTCAAATAAGCCCAAGTCAAGCTAATACATAAGAACAAAGACCTTACTGACCCAGGGCACACATTAACAAATGCCTAGCAAATGGGAGATATGTTCTTTTATATTACAAAAAAAAGGGGGAGGGTGCCTGACATCCTCAGTAGGAGATATGCCTTGAAGATGGATCACACCAAGTCATGCACACTGTACAGCTACAGTGAGAGACAGCTGGCAAGGGTTTGGCAGGCCATCTGACGGCAGAAGTAGGAGTCAAGTCTGGGTAGCCAGTCAAGATGCTGTCATAATCTCCAAGTGGGGCTCAAAGCAGGATTTTGGCCTCCTTAGCCTTACATTCTAAATAAGTAAGCTACAGGCCCAGAACAAACTAGGGAGAAATGATTTATTTCCTATGTAACTTCTGGTTGGGACAACACATCAGTAGACAACTGTCGATGCAATAATTTCCCCCTTAATTTATCAGTACATCTGCATTGTAATGCAACCGTGTATTTTTAGTTCTATAGGCTTGATTATTCGGAGGCTGATGGTTAGGCTGGTGGCTTTTTGATGATTAGGCTGGTTCATTATGGCCCCAGAACCAGAAGAGAGGAAATGAAAGGAGGTGAAACTCAAATCAGTTGATGTTGCTACTTTATTAGCAGATAAGATGCTAAGATTGGGGTGGAGGGGTGGTAGAGGGTGAAAGCCCCGTCTGGAGAGCAGAGGCTCCTCGCAGGCATCCTTCACCAGATCTCCACATCTTATGTCACTGCACGGTGACAGCCTATCAATAACACTGGCCTATCCCTATCAGGTTCCAAGAGTGAGTATTACTCCCTAAGCTCCCTTCCTTTGTTCATATGGAAAATGCAAAAGTCACAAGGAGATTCACAGCTGAATGAAGCTCCAAGGCCTAGAACAAACCCTTGGCCTGCTGAAGTCAGAGGACAGGCCTGCCTTGACTCTGAAAAGCCCGAGGATGGATTCATTTAGGGAAATGTTTAGAAAAGAATGCTGGGAGGAGTCGAAGCCACTTCCTCATCTACCGCTGCGGCCTCCTCCCTCGCTTCCACACACATTAATTACTGCCCGTGGGCCTTCCCACTTCCCAGGGACCCACAGATCCAGGAGAAGTTCAACACACTGGCTCTGAGCCACTGGGTTCACCCAAGGTCCCCTGGTAGCACCTCTCCTGCAGCCGCTGAGTCGAGATGGGAGAGCTGACTCCAGCCCAGACCCACAGACCCTTCTAGCCTATCTGTATCCTAGCAGCCTCTCCATGACTACTGATGAACAAATGTATGACATCCATGTGTCACTTTAAGTGAAAACTAACCGTCACTCCAGGAGGACCACACTCCTAATTGCTCCTTGTGATGTTATTCCTCCAACTGACCCGAACAAAACACGCCTCACTTCCCCCTTCTCTCTCCTCTCCTCTCCAGCCTGCTTCCTTCTTCCTTCCGCCCTGGGTACTGGTGACTGAAGAAAAGGCTTCACTGCAGGAAGGCAGGCTTATCCTCTCTGGCTGACCACAGACTCTCCCTCGGATGCACCCTGGGAGGTCTGGGACCCCTGCTCCCCTCGACCCTGTGGGCTTCAGGCCGTCCTAAGTGAACCAACCACACGAGAAAACCAAGCACAGAAGGGAATGGAGGAAGCTGCCACCGCCCCCTGTCCCTTTCCCCAGGGCCTGAGCTCTGTCAGATTTTGAAGGATAATGAGTTTTGTTTCATAACAGTCTTAAACGAACTGGAAGGGGGAAGGGGATGACAATGATAAAAATCTTAATTAAAAAAAATTCCTACAGGCAAAGAGAGTTACCAGATCCTAAGATGTGATGAAAGTCTCTTGAGCTGGGGGCCCTACAGAGCCCCTGAAGGACCCAGCATTCAACACACACCTACCGAGGGCCTACTATGTGCTTGGCAGGATTCTGGGTGCATAGGATGCTTCAGGGAACACACACACAGAGATCCCTGGCTTCTTGGGTCTCCTATTCTAGGAGGAAGGAGACAGGCAATAAAGATAATTAGCAGGTAAGCTATAATAGAATGTTAGAAAGTTAAAGGGTTTGGGAAAAAAGAAAAAGTTGAGCAGATAAAGGGGATGTGAAATTCAGGGCCGCTGTTAAATACAGCGGTGAGGAAAGCCTCAATGAGAAAGACAGACATCTGGGTAAACACTTGCAGGAGGAGACAGTGAGCAATGCAGACAGGTATCTGGGTTATAGAAGAGCAATCCAAACAGAGAGGACAACCTGGGCAAAGGTCCTGAGGCAGGAACATAGCAGGTGTGTCCAAGGAAGAGCCATGGGGTCAATGTGGCTGGAGCGAGTGAGCAGGCAGAGAACAGTAGAAGATAATGTCACAAAAGCGAGGTGGGGGAGGGGACAGGGTATCACCAGACCATTCTAAGGACTCGGGCTTTCAATGACTGAGGTGGGGGACCACGGAAGGATGATGAGCAAGGGAGGAACAGATCCCCTGCAATTCTCTGCCACTCTGTCATTCTTTCCCAGTAACCTCCTTTGATACATCTAACAAATACGGCTCAAAACCATCTCTCCAGCAAAGCCCTCTCTGGGGACTTCCCTGATGGCACAGTGGTTAATACTCCACGCTCCCAATGCAGCAGGCCTGGGTTCAATCCCTGGTCAGAGAACTAGATCCCATATGCCTGCCGCAACTGAGAGTTTGCATGTCACAACTAAGGAGCCCGCCTGCCACAACTAAGGAGCCCAAGTGCTACGAATAGGGAGCTGGCGAGCCACAACTGAGAAGCCTGCCTGCCACAACTAAGACCCAGCACAAGCAAATAAAAATAAATAAATATATTTTTTTAAAAGTTTAAACTAAAATAGCAATATATTTTTTTAAAAAGAGCCCTCTCTGATTAATCACTATAAATTACAAACTCAAACAACTCTAAGAAAACCAGCAAGCCCCACACTTACCTCTCCCTCAAATCAATATTAGATCCAAAGGGAAGGAAGGTAAGAAGGTAAGAGAGGGGGAACGGGTACCAGGAAAATACAACAACAAACAGAGAGAGACAGGGAAACACGTGGGAATGAACAGAAGGCTCCAAAGAGAAGCAGAAAGACAAAGGAACAGGAGCCCAACTGCTCCTAGGGTCCCTTATTCTTCATCCACTCCATCTAGTTTACTAGGTCCAAAGCACTTAAGCTTTCCAATCCCTGCTGCCCTGTGGCTGCCCTGATACTCCAATCAGTGGAGAGCCCTCTCTTTATACCTCTTTCCTCTTTATCCTGATGTCAAGGGAGGAAAAAGACAGATTCCTTTACTCTTACTCTCTAAACTACAAAGGCCCAGTGAACACTAGCCTGTCAGGTGGAAGCAGAAACTCTCTCATCATTAAAGCCACACCAGATCCCCAAGAGATTCACGATAAGCCACTGGGCAACCTCACCTAACCAATCTATAAAGTAAGCTGCTACCACACTGCCCAGGCCCAATAGCAACTTCTGTCCACGGCACCTCCTCTTCCAAATTGTCCCCACATTCACACTCATCCCTTAGCAACCACAAGGAGAAAAAAAATAAATGCCCAATTAAGAAAAAGCTCGGGGGGACTTCCCTGGCTGTCCACTGGTTAAGACTCTGTGCTTCCAATGCAGGGGGAGTGGTTCAATCCCTGGTCGGGGAACTAAGATCCCACATGCTGCGTGGCACAGCCAAAAAATTTTAAAATAAATAAATAAATAAAAATTTTTAAAAAGAAAAGGCTGGGGAGGCCCTGAAATAAGCTAAAATTGGTAGAATTATATGAATTAGCTCAAGATGGTATAGTGTAATAGCTAAAAGTGCAAGATCTAGAGCCAGAAAGCACGGTCCAGTCCTGCCACTGAAGAGAGCATGACCTTAGACAAGTTACCTGTGTGAACTTGGGTAAGTTACTTACCCTCCCTTGCCCCAGATTCCTCATCATTATTTAGTTCCTGTGTCCTAGGGCTTTAATTAGGAAAATTAAAGTTAGTATTATAAAGCATGTAAAAGAATGTCTGGCACATGGTAAACATTATATGAATACTTTTTTTTTTTTTTCTTTGCGGTATGCGGGCCTCTCACTGTTGTGGCCTCTCCCGTTGCGGAGCACAGGCTCCGGACGCACAGGCTCAGCGGCCATGGCTCACGGGCTTAGTTGCTCCGCGGCATGTGGGATCTTCCCGGACCAGGGCACGAACCCGTGTCTCCCGCATCGGCAGGCGGACTCTCAACCACTGCGCCACCAGGGAAGCCCTGAATACTTTTAAAGAAGGAAAAACAGGGAATTCCCTGGCGGTCCGGTGGTTAGGACTCGGCACTTTCACTGCAGAGGGCCCGGGTTCAACCCCTGGTCAGGGAATTAAGAGTCCACAAGCAGCTCAGCAAGGCCAAAAATAAAAGAAGGAAAAACATTCTTTAAAAAGGATAGCATCTTTCTAAAACATCTGAGAGAAAAAGTCTATATTTTATTTTTGTACGTGACATGTGCATGAAAACAATCACTACTGATAAATATTTAACTCTGATAATTCCTATTCCATACTTTTAAAATAGTAATAAAGTATTATGGCACAAATATTGCAGCATTACTTACATAAGAATATTATGGTAAATGACCTAAGTATCTGACAGTAGAATGGTTGAGTAGTTTACAAAAGCCATAAGAAGGGGTTTTGTGCAGATATTAAAAATCACCTAATGAAGATTTTCTTAAAGACATGGAAAATACTTATAATGTCAAATAATAAAGGACACAAAAAATTAGACTTCACTTTCAGCTATTATGACATAACTGCTAATAAACTAACCCTCCTGTATAGAACAACCATAAAAAGTAAATAAAATACAAAATAATAAAAATAATAGTAACTGTTTGCAGGTATAGGAGTACAATAAGGCAGCTAGGACTTGAGAGGCCAAGGTCTTAGAGGAAAGGGAAGCTTGTGAGGTATATATTAGTACTAATGTTTCCCCTCAGGACATTTGCCAATTTGGTAGAAAGAACATTAAGGTGAAACAAAAGGCAGCAAATTAAAGCTTGCAGCAGCTTCCTCCCTGGACTGAGAAGACAAAAACCGGAGCTCAGGGCTATGACAATATCCAGGATTTAAGAGGCCAAGATCCCAGAGAAAAGGAACCACACATAAGTGAGTTCAATATTCGGCAGCAATTTCCACTGAAGGCATTTGCTGACATCTAACCCATGTGTGTACAAAGCTAGACTCTGGGAATCTAGCAGCAAGAAACTATTAAAAGACTTAAAAGGTAGCTAGAGATTTTAGTAGTTTCACAGGGGCAGGGAGACAAAATTTGGATATCAGGGCCTATTAAGAAAGGGGGATCCCAATAAACACCCATCCTACAAGTAAGGGCAAACCAGAAAAACCAGCCTTGACTGAATCAAGGTGATACAACATATGAGCCTCTACATTTTCCATGTAAAATGCCCAACATTCAGCAAAAACGACCAAGCAAGTCAGGAAAAGGACCAAACCAAGAGAAAAATACAATCATTAAAAACGGTCAGGGCTTCCCTGGTGGTGCAGTGGTTGGGAGTCCGCCTACCAATGCAGGGGATACGGGTTCGTGCCCTGGTCCGGGAGGATCCCATGTGCTGTGGAGCGGCTGGGCCAGTAAGCCATGGTCGCTGAGCCTGCACGTCCCGAGCCTGTGCTCCGCAATGGGAGAGGTCACAACAGTGAGAGGCCCGTGGACCACACACACACACAAAAAGTCAAAGATATATTTTATTATAAATAAAATATTTACAAACAATAAAAACAAACAAACAAATTAAGAATTAAATAGATGAAACAGTAGAAAAGATGGTGGGTGAATTGGAAGACAGGACAGTAGGGAAAAATATTCACATTAAAGCACAGAAATTACAAAAACAAGCTTCAGCAACACACAGGCTACCATGAAAGGGTCTAACACATGTGCAGAGGTCTAAGGAGATGAGAGAAATAGTAGAGCAAAGCAACCTTTGAAGAGAACTGCCCAAGACATTTCTAAAACTGACAAAAAACACCAGGCCATGAATTCTAGAAGCTCTCCAAACTCCCAAGGGTTTACATACGAAGAGAACCATACTTACACACCTCACAGTAAAACTGCTAAAAATACAGAGCCAAAGGAAAAACAATAGGTTAATTTCAAAGCAATCATAATAAAATTGACAGATGACTTTTAACAGAAATGAAGGAAGGCAGAAGACAATGCAATGATATCTTTAAAGGATTATTAAAAAACAAAAAACAAGCTAGAATTCTATACCCAGTGAAAATATCCTCCAAATATAAAGGTGAAAAAGACATTTTCAGACACAAGAACTGAGAGAATTGTGACACCAGCAGACACATCACACACACACACACACACACACACACACACACACACTCACATAATGAGGGACAAAAGAAAATTAATCTGAAAGCATGTATGTGGTTATATAGGGAGAAATAAAGAATACCAAAAAGAGTAAATATGTGGATTAATCTAAAGTATCGTTAATTTTTAAAACAATATATTAAGGATTAAATTCTTATGATAATTTTATACTCTTACAGTCTCTTATATTTGAATTATATTTTATATTGTATTATGATAATTTTATGGGATAAAATTTTTATGAGAATTAAAAGCACAACAAGACCTCAAAAGGCAATATGAAGGTATAGGAGGTATAGAAGTCTAAGTGTTCTAAGGAGCTTGCAATGCCCAGGAAATGGTTAAAATACTACTTTAGGGTAGACGCTACAAAAACAAAAATACAAAATCACAGACAAAGCATCCAACTATGCAAAGGTATATATATTGAAAAAAATACTAGAAAGAAACCCCATTTTTTAAAACTGAGGTTCTATCAAGATGATGGAATACTGACTGGTTTTCATTGTCTTTATACTTTTTGGCATTTTCAGTAGAAAAACTTTTTTCTCATTATTTGGTTTCATATAACACTAGACACTATTTTCTTATACTTGTAGGAGGTGAAAGTAGTCTTTTTCTTATAAAGGTTCAAAAAGAACAAATTCCTAGAAAACTGAACCAAGACCCTGTATTTCTGCAGTCAATTATTAGCAACATTTATTCTAAAAATACTGTTTGTCTACCGATTACAGACCAGCTATCTGACATATCCTGTGCCCTGGGCGTGGAATGACTGCTCACTCACACTGGGTTTCAAAAGAGAGAGAGCACTCCTAAAGTTTTCCTTCTCAATAAGCATGAGGAAATTCTAACTCAGCAGCAAGAGTCGCTTTTGAGAGTAATTCAAGTCATCTGCATGGCCTTTCCACAACAGAAATCCAAAGAGCTTGCTAAATTAATAACAGTCATCAAGGGGCTTCCCTGGTGGCACAGTGCTTAAGAACCCACTTGCCAATGCAGGAGACACGGGTTTGAGCCCGGGTCCAGGAAGATCCCACATGCCGCGGAGCAACTAAGCTCGTGCGCCACAACTACCGAGCCTGCATGCCACAACTACTGAAGCCCCTATGCCTAGAGCTCGTGCTCTGGAACAAGAGAAGCCACCACAATGAGAAGCCCATGCACCACAACGAAGAGTAGCCACTGCTCACCTCAACTAGAGAGAAAGCCCACGCACAGCAACAAAGACCCAATACAGACAAAAATAAATAAATAAATAAATAAATTTTAAAAATAAATAAATAATAACAGTCATCAAGCAAGAGACATTTGTACTCCACCTTGCAGCAAGAAAAAAACTGTGCCCCAGAAAAGGAATGTACATTGCTTAGAGAGTAATCCATGCTCACAAGAATGACCATTTTTTGAAAAACAATATTAGGGCAGATGGGATGAGGTGGGTACTCTCATATGCTGGTAGTGCAAATGAAAATCAATTTTAAAACTGTGTGAAGAACAATTAGGAAATCTTATCAAGAACCTTAAAAACGCCCACTCTCTTTAACACAGTAACTCTCCTTTCCAGGAATTTAGCCTAAGAAAATAATCTGAGATGTGATCAAAGATCTATGTACATCTATGTTCTATGATCTTTGCTCATCAAAGCACTATTTATAATAATCAAAAATGATAAACAAGCTAAATTTCTTTTTCTTAAATTAATTAATTAATTAAATTATTTGTTTTTGGCTGTGTTGGGTCTTCATTGCTATGCGCAGGCTTTCTCTAGTTAGGGCGAGTGGGGGCTACTCTTCATTGACGTGCGCAGGCTTCTCATTGTGGTGGTTTCTCTTGTTGTGGAGCACAGGCTCTAGGTGCATGGGCTTCAGGAGTTGTGGCACGTAGGCTCGGTAGTTGTGGCACACGGGCTTAGTTGCTCCACGGCATGTGGGATCTTGCTGCACCAGGGCTCAAACCCATGCCCCCTGCATTGGCAGGTGGATTCTTAACCACTGCGCCACCAGGGAAGTCCTAAATTTCTAATAATAATGACTAGTTAAATTAGGGGACCCAGTGCCTGGTAACAGTAGGTGCTACATAAATATTTACTGAACACAGAATCTAAATAAGAGGATACTAAACAACTATTTCAGAAAAAATGTTTCCCGAGAACATTTAATGAGATAGATATTAAAGCATATGCAGGATAAACCCCCCCATATTATTTTTAAAGCACAATATATAGCTAATGTTTCTTGAGAATTTACTGTCTGCCAGGCACAGCCCCAAATGTTTTACATGTATCATCTCATCTCATCTCACCCAGTCCTAACAAGTCGTCATTATTATTTCCAGTAAGTGAAGGATCCAGGATTCAAACCCAAGCGGTCTGATTCCAGAACTTATACTTTTTTTTTTTTTTTTTTTTTTTTTTTCTGTGATACACGGGCCCCTCACTGTTGTGGTCTCTCCCGTAGCGGAGCACAGGCTCTGGACACATAGGCTCAGCGGCCATGGCTCACGGGCCCAACTGCTACAAGGCATGTGGGATCCTCCCGGACCGGGACACAAACCCGTGTCCCCTGCATCAGCAGGCAGACTCTCAACCACTGCGACACCAGGGAAGCCCCAGAACTTATACTTTTAATCACTAGACTACACTGCCTCAAAAAAATACTGGATGGAAATTATTAAAATGTTAACAGGAAGGAATATAAGATTCTTTTTTAAAAAATAAATTTATTTATTTATTTTTGCAGTACGCGGGCCTCTCACTGTTGTGGCCTCTCCTGTTGTGGGGCACAGGCTCTGGACGTGCAGGCTCAGCAGCCATGGCTCACGGGCCCAGACGCTCCGCGGCATGTGGGATCTTCCCAGACCGGGGCACAAACCCGTGTCCCCTGCATCGGCAGGCACTCTCAACCACTGAGCCACCAGGGAAGCCCTATAAATTGATTTTATTTATTTTTATTTTTGTATGTGTTGGGTGTTCGTCGCTGCGCACGCGCTTTCTCTAGGTGCAGCAAGCTGGGGCTACTCTTCGTTGCGGTGCACGGGCTTCTCGTTGCAGTGGCTTCTCTTGTTGCAGAGCACAGGCTCTAGGCTCGCGGACTCAGTAGCTGTGGCTCGCGGGCTCTAGAGCACAGGCTCAGTAGTTGTGGCGCACGGGCTTAGTTGCCCCGCGGCATTTGGGATCTTCCCGGACCAGGGCTCAAACCCATGTCCCCTGCAATAGCAGGCGGATTGTTAACCACTGCACCACGAGGGAAGCCCAGCAGGCGGATCGTTAACCAGTGCGCCACCAGGGAAGCCCACAGGAAGGA
Organism: Kogia breviceps; assembly: GCF_026419965.1. Lineage (NCBI taxonomy): Eukaryota > Metazoa > Chordata > Mammalia > Artiodactyla > Physeteridae > Kogia > Kogia breviceps. The sequence goes on from NC_081319.1 coordinate 75,679,729, forward strand.
ATTAAAGACAATTTTTATTTTCTTCCTTAGAACTGTCGATATTTTCTGGATTCCCTATGATCACCATGTACTATTTATAGTCTCCTTCTGCAAAAGAAAGTTTTATGTACTCTTTTCACTTACCATTTACACGATTTCAGTGAAAAAGTCTTAGCTCTAAAGAAGCTTTGAATCATGTCTTCTCCAGGCTTTACAAGCAGGAGAACATTTGTAAATCTGAGGATGACATTCTGACCAGGGAAAGGGGATGAGCCAAGACTATGGACTCTTCCATTCCACAAATAGTGTTACCCTCTGGCTGACGATGTGCTTAATGTTTACGTATATTCTGCCCTTAATCTTCCCAATGACCCATTCAAGTAGATGTGACTATCTCAGGAAACAGAAGTTTAGGAAGGTGAAGTGACTTTCCCAAGGTCATGAACGCCACTCCAGCTCTGGTCAAAGGTCTGTCCACCAACCGTTCCCTCAAATCATATAGAACAACTGGGGCAGAGCTGAGAGCATGTTCAGGCCCAAGCACTACATCCCTCAGTGCCTCCGTTTCCTCACTTGTATAATGGGGATAATAATGCCTTCCTCATGGAGTTGCTTTGAGGATTAAACGAGGTAACATATGTAAAATGATGGCATGGTTTTGCACTTATTAGGTAGCTGTTGTGCTTTGAAATGCATCTTATCCCCAAACATGCACAATGTGAGGTCACCACCGCCAGAGCACACGGCCTCACCTTCTGAAAGAAATGAATCCTCTTATGCTTCTCTGAACTCCACCATCCTGGTTCCTTCTTAACTATCTCAGAGACACTGGATTGATCTCAGTTACATCCTAGACTCCTTTTCAAAACTCTCCACAGTCTTCTTAAATTTAAGTCCCCAAAAGTGTCCTTGGAGAAGAACCTGGCATGGGTTGTCAAAGACAGAAGGCTGAAACCCCAGCCTCTGTGCTCTGCGCTTCTGCTCAGATTTGATCATAAATTGAGACATGGGACGACCCAGAGTGAGACATTCCCAGGAGGGAAATGAACAGGTGGGCACAGGGCAGAAGAGGAGGTGGAAAGAGGGCAGCCACCAACAAAGTGGAGAGTGGACAGGGAGGGTTTCTGAGTATCTGGCCGGGGGCCTCAAAAGGGAAAGGGATTGGGGACCCAGAAGAAGTGAAAGGAATTCTTTTTGCAGTTTCCCTCAGATATGGAAAAGAGCAGCTAATGTGGAAAGAGAAATGGTAGGAGGCCCTGACCTGGCAAGATGGTGATGCTATTCTTTAACATCACTGCCACAGCCTACGAAGTCCAGACCCTTAGCCCTCTTGCCCCTGTGCTTCTAACACTTTCCTAACTGATCTCTTGGCCTGCAGGCTCAGCCAAGACAGCCTGTCCTCCACACCTCTCAGATTAATCTTTCTAATATATAACTCTGACGTGACCCCACTGCTCCCACACGCCAAACCCTTCAGTGACTCCCCCATGGCGTACAGGGTCAAGACCAAGCTCCATAACGTGGCACTGGCTGCCCCCTGCCCAATCCCTTGCTTACTCCTCCAGCCTCATCACCTGCAAATGCCATTGAGAACTTCCTAGGTGCTGGGCCCCAGCTGGGTACTGGGGACACAGTGATAACAAGACATGACACAGATGAACAAGACCTAGTTCATCCCTTCAAGAAGCTGAAGCTGTCACTGTTTGCAGATGACATGATACTATACATAGAGAATCCTTAAGATGCTACCAGAAAACTACTAGAGCCAATCAATGAATTTGGTAAAGTAGCAGGATGCAAAATTAATGCACAGAAATCTCTGGCATTCTTTTACACTAATGATGAAAACTCTGAAAGTGAAATTAAGAAAACACTCCCATTTACCACTGCAACAAAAAGAATAAAATATCTAGGAATAAATCTAACTAAGGAGACAAAAGACCTGTATGCAGAAAATTATAAGACACTGATGAAAGAAATTAAAGATGATACAAATAGATGGAGAGATACACCATGTTCTTGGATTGGAAGAATCAACATTGTGAAAATGACTCTACTACCCAAAGCAATCTACAGATTCAATGCAATCCCTATCAAACTATCACTGGCATTTTTCACAGAACTAGAACAAAAAATTTCACAATTTGTATGGAAACACAAAAGACCCCAAATAGCCAAAGCAATCTGGAGAACGAAAAATGGAGCTGGAGGAATTAGGCTCCCTGACTTCAGACTATACTACAAAGCTACAGTAGTCAAGACAGTATGGTACTGGCACAAAAACAGAAATATAGATCAATGGAACAGGATAGAAAGCCCAGAGATAAACCCACGTACATATGGTCACCTTATCTTTGATAAAGGAGGCAAGAATACACAGTGGAGAAAAGGCAGCCTCTTCAATAAGTGGTGCTGGGAAAACTTGACAGGTACACGTAAAAGTATGAGATTAGAACACTCCCTAACACCATACACAAAAATAAGCTCAAAATGGATTAAAGACCCAAATGTAAGGCCAGACACTATCAAACTCTTAGAGGAAAACATAGGCAGAACACTCTATGACATAAATCACAGCAAGATCCTTTTTGACCTACCTCCTAGAGAAACGGAAATAAAAACAAAAATAAACAAATGGGACCTAATGAAACGTAAAAGCTTTTGCACAGCAAAGGAAACCATAAACAAGACCAAAAGACAACCCTCAGAATGGGAGAAAATATTTGCAAATGAAGCAACTGACAAAGGATTAATCTCCAAAATTTACAAGCAGCTCATGCAGCTCAATAACAAAAAAACAAACAACCCAATCCAAAAATGGGCAGAAGACCTAAATAGACACTTCTCCAAAGAAGATATACAGATTGCCAACAAACACATGAAAGAATGCTCAACATGATTAATCATTAGATAAATGCAAATCAAAACTACATTGAGGGACTTCCCTGGTGGCGCAGTGGTTGAGAATCTGCCTGCCAATGCAGGGGACATGGGTTCGAGCCCTGGTCTGGGAAGATCCCACAGGCCACGGAGCAACTGGGCCCGTGAGGCACACCTACTGAGCCTGCGCATCTCGGAGCCTGTGCTCCGCAACAAGAGAGGCCATGACAGTGAGAGGCCCACGCACCACGATGAAGAGTGGCCCCTGCTCGCCACAACTAGAGAAAGCCCTCGCAGAGAAATCAAGACCCAACACAGCCAAAAATAAATAAATAAATAAATAAATAAATAAAATTTAAAAAAAAAACTACAATGAGACATCATCTCACACTGGTCAGAATGGCCATCATCAAAATATCTAGAAACAATAAATGCTGGAGAGGGTGTGGAGAAAAGGGAACACTCTTGCACTGTTGGTGGGAATGTAAATCAATACAACCACTATGGAGAACAGTATGGAGATTCCTTTAAAAACTACAAATAGAACTACCATACGACCCAGCAATCCCACTACTGGGCATATACCCTGAACAAACCATAATTCAAAAAGAGTCATGTACCAATATGTTCATTGCAGCTCTATTTACAATAGCCAGGACATGGAAGCAACCTAAGTGTCCATCAAGAGATGAATGGATAAAGATGTGGCACATATATACAATGGAATATTACTCAGCCATAAAAAGAAATGAAATTGAGTTATTTGTAGTGAGGTGGCTGGACCTAGAGTCTGTCATACAGAGTGAAGTAAGTCAGAAAGAGAAAAACAAATACCGTATGCTAACACATATATATGGAATCTAAGAAAAAAAAAAGGTCATGAAGAACCTATGGGTAAGACGGGAATAAAGACACAGACCTACTAGAGCATGGACTTGAGGATATGGGGAGGGGGAAGGGTAAGCTGTGACAAAGTGAGAGAGTGGCATGGACATATATACACTACCAAACGTAGGGTGGATAGCTAGTGGGAAGCAGCCACATAGCACAGGGAGATCAGCTCGGTGGTTTGTGACTACCCAGAGGGGTGGGATAGGGATGGTGGGAGGGAGGGAGACGCAAGAGGGAAGAGGTATGGGAACATATGTATATGTACAACTGATTCACTTTGTTATAAAGCAGAAACTAACACACCATTGTAAAGCAATTATACTCCAATAAAGATGTTTTAAAAAAAGAAGCTGAAAGTCATGCTGGGGAGACAGACACAGAAAGGGAGCATTGCAGTCGAGATGGACAGTGGGTGGGATGGAAGCCCAGCCGGGCTGCTTAGGGAAGGCCTCTGGAGGAAGTGGGAGTGAGCCAGGTGAGGGGCAATGGAAGGAACATTCCATACTGAAAAACACCTCAGAGCAAAGTTTGTGAGCAGTGCTATCTGACAGAACTTCTGCACTAATGGAAATGTTCTACATTTACGCTCTCCAATATGGCAGCCACTGGCAGTGTGTGGCTATTGGGCACTTGACACATGGCTAGTGCAACTGGGGAACTGAATTTTTAATTTTATTTATTTTTAAATTAATTTAAATTTAACTCGCCATGAATAGCTAATGGCTACCATGCTGGACAGCACCGTTCGAGAGCATTCAACCGAGGGCGATGGAAAATGAAACTAGACAGGTAAGCCCTGAAGTTGAAGTGGTGCTGCAGTAAGGCCAGACTGTATGTGGTTTCTTATACTCACCAGGCCATCAGCTGTTTCCTCTCCCTTGTCTACCTGTAAGCCCCCCGCTGGACCCACACAATCCACCCAAGTACCACCTCTGAAGACTTCCCTCCTACTTACTATTTCTGAAGTTTTGTCTTTTTCTAGGCAGGCATCACTGTGTATCTTACATATGTGTCCTCGTAACAGTCCTCTGCTAGATTCTGAGCAACTTCTCTTATTTGTCCTAGTACTTCTAGCCACTGGTAAAATCCCAGCACATGGGAGGCAGTCAGTAAATGCCTAATGAACAAGTGAGTTGTCAGCAAAGGGACCATAGCCTGGCAGGGATGGGGGGGAGGGCATTCACCTCTTCTACCAAAGATGTGAGCCCCTAAACTTGACCTTTCTTAGAATGACAGCTCTGTCTAGGAGCTCAGGAAAGGTTCTCATGACTGTCCTGAGGACTCTACCCTTAACTGTCATTGGCAGGCCTTAGGGTGGCTCTATTATCCCCAAGTTCCTAGAATCTAGAGACCTGTACAAGGAAGGTGACTAGCCAGTTTTTAAAGGCAGCATAGCCTAGTGATCAGGAGCCAGTCTTTGGGTCCTAGGTCTGGAGACCAGCTGGGCTACGTAGCCCCTGAATGTCCTTAACCACGTTGCTAAAATGCTCAAAGCCTCGGTTTCCTCGGTTTCCTCAAGTGTAAAGTAGGCATCACATCTGCCTCTTACAATTGTTGTGCAGGTGAAATGCCTGACACATCTGCACGAGGCCAGCCACACAGTAAGCTGTCTATAAGCAGTAGCTACTGCTCCTAAAGCGATGTGGAACCCTCACTTCGGTACCCCACGGCATATGCAAATTCCTGAGCCCCTAAATCGGCTCTTCGTGATGCTCCCTGGGATGCAAGGGTTATAATCCAATCTCTGACTCACAATGTGTTGCCAAAAATCTCCTCGAGTCCCCAAGGGAAAATTTATTTTAATTCCATCTAACTTTAAAAATTAAACAGTTCTCACGGCATTTTGGGGTGGCAGGGGTGAGGAAGGAGACCATGAAATCCAACAAGCGGCTTTTAAAAGGTTACAAACTGACTGGAGAAAGAAAGGAGAAGGCAGCTGGAGGGGGTGAGCACTGGGGGATGGGGACAATCCCCTGAGTCTCTGCTATTATTGAATACCCCGACCCTCAAAGCAGCCAGGCAGCCCCCTCCTCCACGTGGGCTAAGCTCCGTTAATGAGAAAGCAGAGCTCTGCCTACATTACCACAATAATGATTTCCCGGTTGCATTTTTACATGCCTGCTGCTTTATCACAGCAGAAGTAGACATATATTTTCAATAAATCCCTTCTCTCCTTCCTCCTCCCCAACTTGAGCTCTCCCAGTAAATGTTGTTCCCTCTGCACCCTCCCCCAACGCAATCCCAACCCCGGAGCACAATGAGTTCCACTAATCAAAACAGAAAGAAAAAGAAAAATGGAAAAATCACAGCTGCTGAAAAACAGCATTCGCTACAAGTCAAAGCCCTCCACATTTTTTCTGCAGGCAGCTTTTACTACTTCAAGGACACATCACCCCTCCCCTATCAGGAATCTTACGTAGAGTTGCTTAAAGGGGAGGGAGGAGGGGATGGGCGAAAGAATCTAATATTCACTCTTTCCTATTTTGACTAAGCCAGCACAGACAGAAATATAGATAAGGCCTTGAATAAGTGATTCAACAAAATGTCACTTATTAAAAGAGATGGGGGATGGGGCCACATTTGCATCTGAGTTAAACCACCCCAGCTAAAGGCTGCCAGGCCAGAAAGGCAAGGGGGAAGGAAACATTTCTCCAGTCTGGTCTCCTTCAGCGGCTGCAAGAGCTGACCCTGGTGGCAGAGAGGCCCGGATTTCTCCCTCCAACGAGAACCGATCGGGAGAGAACCAGAGAGGCAAAACCAAAGCAACAAAGGAGCTGTAAGCATTTATACTGTACTAACTAGCGCCAGGCTCTGTACTAGGTGATGGGGGTGCAAAATTGAGTGATGACCCAGTTCTGCCCTCCCAGGGCAGTCTAGAAAGAGTCAAGGACACGCCCAGTAGTCAGGATGACAACAGCCCTGTGAGCCAAGGGCTGCAGGATCCCAAGGGCATCCCCCGCTCTAGCCCACCCCCAAGTCTGGCCCCCGACCAGGCACACAGAGCCCTCAAGAAAGACTTAAGGAATGAGTATGTGCACAGTGAAATTGCTGGAATTCCATGCTGGTCTCTAAAGAAGCTCAGACTCTTCAAAAGGAAAGAGGCCGCTGCATGTCCTTACCTACACCTTACCTACCCCGGCTCCCCTTGAAAGCACCTCAGCTCATGTGTGTTCACCCAATTAAAACAGAGAAGTGAACAAGTCTGCTCATTACGGAGAGCCTTCAGCTGAATTTTAAGAGAGTTTGGTATCTTCCACTGTGATGACCACAGAGGGAACTCAAATGACACTCCTATTAAAACTCCTTGGATATGGGGACATATGTATAGGTATAGCTGATCACTTTGTTATACAGCAGAAACTAACACACCATTGTAAAGCAATTATAGTCCAATAAAGATGTTAAAAAAATATTTTTTAAAAAAACCAACTCCTTGGGCATCGACTCCATTCTTTTTTCTTTTTCTTTTTTAAAAAATCTTCCAAAGAAGCTGGGTTGGAGGGCGCTTCCCAAAGATGAGGAGAGGCTCTCAGAGCAGCCTCTGTTATAGCCTCCGTAAAGACAAAGAACCCTAGGGGGCCCTCAGGAAGCCTCACCCAGGTGGCAACCTGCTCTAGGTCCCATGTGTTCAAAGCCAGAGCCTGCAGACTCAAGGTCACAATCTCTAGAAGTGACCACGGAGGGGCTCCACAGAGGGGACAGGGCTGAGAGTAGGAGGCTAATGAAGAATAGCCACTAGATCTGTTAAAAGTCAAGTTTGGGCTTTCATTATGAAGCATCCTTAAAGCTGTGTGCTCCAGCACGAGCCAGACAATTTTTTGACAAATGTAATGCCCAAAACATGCTTAAATCATCTGAGTATTTCCAGCTAAGGTCGTTGAGTTCTAAGCCCCAAATTCCCAGATTATCTTCTTGGTCTCCATGATCCTTTGCATATATTCTGTACCACATCTCTTACTGAATACCATATAGCATTATCTGAGAGTGCACAAAATTTGGAGACCGTTCAAATTCTGGCATTAAACTAGGGCTCTGAATGCTGACTGGACATGTGACTCTGGGTTAATCACTTACTTATATTTTTTCAATTCTACTTCTTGAGCCTCACTTTCCTCAGCTGTAAAATGAAAATATCTACCTCCTATGGTTGTTGCAAGACAGTTAAAATAAGATATGCCAAAGAGGCTTTGGACCCATAACATGCTATGTAAACACTGGCTATTACAATGACATCACCCATTTCCTCTCTCACTCTCTGATTTTTCGTTGATTATTTTCCCTATGAAACCAAATTGATATCGGTTCCACTGATCTCTCAAAACTGATAACTTGTGTTTATTTTAAAAATACAGGAAGAAGTCCTCTTATCCACAGGTGTGCAAAATCTCACTAACTGCTAAATCTAGGTGATGGGCACGACGGAGTTCATTATACTAGTCTGTCTGCTTTTGCGTGTGTTTAACCTTTTTTCATAGTAAAATTTAATTTTAATAAATAAATAAAGCATCATCCTCTTAGGCAGAGGCCAAAAGTCCAATTAGTAAAAAACATTGGTTGCTTTTTAAAACTAGAAATGACTTTCCAGCATACACAGTAAGACTAAGGGCTAAGGACTGTAAGGTAGACTCAGCTTTATAGAACAGTTCTCATTTGCAAAACAAACTTGGAAGGCAAATGAATTACTGCTAAGACCACTTGGCCACAGTTGGGATTCTTGGGTAGGTTCAAGGTTCCCCTGCACCAAGTTCACAAACCAAGTTCATTTGGACCTTTGAGTGGGCAGGTCGCAAATTCTATATATGGAATCAGAGTGTGAACCTATACAGACTGGCATTTCACAGCCAGCTTTTCTGATGCCAGCCTTCCAGCAGTAAGACCAGTTTTGCTGAAAGAAATCACAGAGGACTTGAAAACCCCAAACAGAAAGGGGCTACAAGGAGGGAACAAGAGAGAGTGGACACGGTGAAAGGGGTTTTTAGCAGAAGCTTTAGGGAACTGACGGCAGTTTTTCATGGGTTGTCAGGTTTCACATCTAAAAGGAGATCCGGCTGAAGATCACTGCACCTCGCTGCCGCCTGTGTGCCATGCTTCTTACAGTTTACATCGCACTTTGCGTACATTATCTGATTCAGTCCTCACAACTCTCAGAGAAGAGGCGACAGATGGTATCACCCTCTTTTTACAGATGCGGAGACAGACTCGGAGACTGACTTGTCCAGAGCCATACGACGGGGCTGGACCCCAATCCAGGTCTTCTGACTCTCTGCTCACCCACGCATCTGCCATACAGACCCCATCGTTGGGGCCACCGGGGCAAGCAGGGCAGTCTATGGCCTATTTTTGTGAAAGGCGGCCTGAAGTAGAAGCAGCCCTTTCGCCTTTTTTTTTTTTTCCTTGCTCAAAACGTACAACACAGTGCCCACCAACTTTTGAACAGGGCTGCAAATCACAGATGTCTTCTCCCAAACATAGTTTTCAAATAAATCTAATTGTAAGGCCCAAATTACTTTAACTGAAGACTCTTTTCCCCAAGCGAAAGAATCTGGTCTTTCCTTTGTACTGCTCAGTAATGCAGTCAAATGTTCAGAAAAATGCAGTACAGTTTTCTGATGCAGTCTTAACCCTTGTCGTCTCTGGCTGGTGTCAAAGCCCGAGCCCAAACCCCTGCCCAAGGCTAGCGCGGCCTCAACCTGGAGAGACACAGCACCTGTGCCCCAGCACCGCTCCCCACCCTTCCCTCACCTGCACCTTCACTCTTCTTAGGTCTTCCCTCCAGGCATCATGAAGGAAGTGTTCCTGCCTCCCGGCCAAGGCCAGATCTTCCCACAGACTTTCTCAATGGCTTTTGCTCAGCTGACCCAACCCATTGCTCTTGAACAATCCCTCCCTCTCCACTAGTCTTTCCCATCATCACGCACACACAGACCAGCAGCACTGCCCCCAAAACCCTTCCCTCTACACACATGTGCTTCCAGCTCCCCCTCCATTTCTCTGCCTCCCTTTCACAGTCAAATTTTGCCCCAAAGTTGTCTACACATGCTACTCCCAGTTCTTCACCTCCTATTCCCCTCCCAATCCCTCGGACCTTGCTCTCACCCAATCCATTGCTCCATTCAAACTGTTCTTTGCAAAGTTGATAATGGCTTCCATTTTGCCAAATCCAGTGGACTTTTCTGACCTTAAACTCATGAAACATTTAACACTCACCCCGACCCAACACACACACACACACACACACACACACACACACACACACAGCCTTTTCTTCTCTCAACAGACTCCTTAGAGCACCTCATCCAGCCTCCTGGATTTAAATACCACCCCTTAGTTGATGGTTCCCACATTTTTATCTCCTGCCTGGCCATACCTGTAGCGCTGGACATTATATCAGACTGCAAGCTTAACATCTCCACCTTGAGTCTAACAGGCATCTCAAACTTAGCAGTGTCCAAACTGAAATCGCTTGATTCTGCTTCCCGAGACTCTCCCTCGCCCCCATCTCAGCAAAGAGCACCACCCATATCTACCCAACTGCTCAGTCAGAAACCTCAGTTATTAGATTCCTCCTCCCCAACCTCCACCAAATCCATCAGCAAGCCCTGCCCATTCTACCTCTAATAAGCATCTCACACCCACCTGCTCCCCTGCATTCACCTCCTGTCACCTCCCCACCTGGCCTGCTCCAAATGCCTTTTTATTGCACTCCCCAATTCCACACCTGCCCTCTTCACCAATGCCACCCCCTTTAAACACGAGTTAGGGGGTGTCACTTCCCACTGCAAACTTCCAGTGGCTTCCCACTACCCTTCAAATGAAACCCAAACCTTTCCAAGGCCCCGAGTAATGCATGATCATCTCATGCTGCCCTCTCCCCCTGCCTCCTTGTCCACCTGTGCCTCTTTTTAGTCCCCCCCCCCGCCCGGCCAAGGCCAAAGTCCTTCCACACAGGCCCTCCTCTCTCTGCCTGATGCTCTCTGTCTTCCCCTCACCCCCAATCCTCAGAGAGGCTTTTCTAGGCTACTTTAACTAAGTAACTGCTCCCTGTGGTTTCATCTGAGCATTTACCACATTTTGCAAGATATATTTCTTTACATGTCTGCCTCCCCTCTGGACTATAGGCTAGGCGGTGGGGTGGGGGATGGGTAGAGGAAGATGATTATGTCTTTTAATTATTAGTGTATACCCAGAGCGGTAACACAGTGCTTAGCAAACAGTAGGTGCTCAATAAGGAGCTGTCAATACGTACGCATGAATAAACCAGATCCAGTCACAGCACGAAAGTAACTGTTAACCTCCTATAAGCCCTTGGTGACCATTTAGGTATACAAGTTCTTTTTCCCCTTCCTCTCTGTCAAAAATGTATGTTTTTAATGTTGCTAAACCAACAGTCCAACAGCTCAGTATACTCCACTCATCCCCGGCTTGATGTCTTTCATGAGGAAAAAGTAAAAATCATGTTTCTTCAGTAAACCCCAATTAACCAGAAGACCCTACAAGCAGCTGCCTTGAGAACTTAAACATCTTTAGAAAACACCACAGAAACTTTTTGGTGTGTATTTTCTTTAACCCAGAAGAGAGCCAGGGGATCAAACTCATGTTACCAGGACTCTGTTATTCCTTAAGATGCCACAATATCCTTGCTGAAAAACATGCCAATATCTGGACTCCAGCTGCTCTTGTCTCCCTCTCCCCGCAAAGGAAATCAACTATGTTTTAGTTTCCCTTTTATTTCATTGGTTCCCCTCCAACATGCAAATTCAGAAATATTATTAATCCACAAGATTCCAGCTGATTCTCCTCCCTAAATCACACAGTTTTATGAAGTCAGAAATAAAACAAGCTGAAGTCAACTGCTTTTAGAGCAATCGGCACCAATCTCTACTGCCTGGGGTCTGAGCCACTTGTCTGGATCCTTACTTCTCATGTCAATGCTCAAAGTCAATAAAAACATCAAGAGCTTTTCCTCCAAAAGTGCCCATGGTGAAATATATGATATCCCAGAAGTGACAGTAATACAATATCATTATTTTGAACCTTATCACAAATATACGACCATATCCCAATTACTCACATGTGAATTCTCCACAGAAAGTGGGTAAAGCCACACTAGGCTTTCTGGTCTCCCACTCCTCCCAAGACTACCTCCCCCTTCTGCCTGGGATTAACAGCTCAATTAACCTTAGACTTGACCAGGCATAATTAGGCAGGTGAACCAGCTGGCTGGAGGGGAAAACTTCCAAGATGAACTGAAATTATTTTTGGTGCCTGGGATTATATGCCCCACTCTCTATTAGCACGTATAATTGGGACTCAACCATGCACTTTTTTTTTTCCAAGACGGTGGCAGACTTCCATAAGCATTTTCTTGCATTTGACGGTCAAGATTACCAGGCCACTCAAGCGTCCTTTTTGGAATGCCAAGGTGTAAATCCACTCTCTCCATGAGAAGACAAAAAGAGAAGTTAATCAACTCACCCAAGTCCATGAGGCAATTTGGCCGTTGGCCCAGGAAGAGACAGGCTGTGGAGATCTCTTGAGACTTTTCTTCACAAGACTGACTCACAGAATTTCAGACATGAATGGAACTCACAGATCAAACCATGCGTTTTTAAGATAAAAACTCTGAAGTCCAGAAATGGCTAGACACTGACACCCTCCCCACTTTTTCTTCCAGTGACGCTGCGCTCCTGCATTGAGAATAAAACCACCTTAAAAGTTCTTTGTCATTTTACAAATACTGTAAACTGAGCCAACTGCTGAACACAATTTTAACATGTTCTGATTAATCAACTTTACGGAGAATCCTCAGACTTTCCCAAAAAAAAACCTCTGATGCTTTCAATTATTATGACCAATTCACCCATCAGAGCAGGAGAAAAAGAATTTTAAGTAAGCTTGTTTCTGTGACCACATATTTTATTATATAAGCAGCAAAGAACACTAGTCTGTCCCCTCTCTTACAGTGAAAGCTCCCACCTCGACAAAAACCATAGGCCCAAGTGGGTTAATGGAGGCAAAACTGAGTACTTTCCACACAGTTCATAGAACAAGTGTTTTCACAGCAAGCTCACATAAATGCTATGTGATATTACCACATGCCTGCTATGTGGAAGCCTGCTTACCAAGCTGTGAAAAGACCCATGCTTACTATGGAACCTGCAAAACTAATCTTCTCAGTGCCCATAAAGCAGAAGGGAAATGCTCTTTTTTGACATGTTAAGCTGGCTTCTTAAACAATTCTTTGGCGAAAATGGACATGCCTAAAAGGGCGGAGCCCAAAGAGGTGTGTCACTCCTGGTATCAATTCCTATAAATCAAATCCTGACAATATTTTTAAAAGAATGAATTATGATTCATGGGCCTTCAAACCTTTATTACCACAGAACATTCTCAGCAGAAGAGGAAAAAAAAGCTACTGTGACTTGATTAATGGCCAAAGAAAGACAATAAAATAAATCTCATAAATTAAAAAAAAAAACAAAACTGAATGACCACGCTTGGCTTGGAGGGTAGACATGTAAATAATTCCCCTACCTTGGGGTAAACACACATAATGATTCTGTTTATCTTCCCAGCATATATATCAACCAGAAGCAGATTTTCAGCAAGGGAAAAATAATAGCTAATTTGCTTAACGAATGCCTAGTTAGGAACATTTGACGAGTGGCAATAGTATTGAATTCCCAACTAACTGAACTCTCAAGCTGCCAAAAATCCAATTCTCAATCTGGAAATCTGATGACAGAAAGGAAAGAAAAAAAAAAAAAAAACCCACTGTCCATCAGTAACATGTAAAGAGATCATCTTTTTTAAAACCTATTTTTTCCCCTGCTAGTATTGAGCCTGTCTATAGCACTGCAGAAAGCTTAACTAACTTCAGTTAACCACAATGCCTAGTGTTCACTCCCTGACTCTACTAAACTTGTCTGGGTTTGAATCCCTGGTGCTAAAATTATCCTGGCCAAGTTAAAAACTCCTAGCATATTTATGGTGGCGATCATTTCATAATGTATAAAAATATCAAATCACTATGTTATGCAACTGAAACTAACACAATGCTGTTAGGTCAATTATACTTCAATTAAAGAAAAAAAAAAAAAGAAGGAAATAAGTAAAGCTCCCAGCCTAATGAAGGTACCTGACAGCCAAGACCTACAACTCATCTGCAGAAACCAGTAGGCTGAGGACCAGGAAAAGAGGCATAGAGAAGCAAAGAGGGCTGGTTAACTAGTTAAGGGCTGAATACTCCTGGTTGTTATCCTTGCAGCGAGCACCAAGACCACATTTTCTTTCCATTACCAGACTGCTTTCTTGAGACAGTCTATGTTGCAGAAGGTTGGTACCAATTGGGACAACTTAAAACTCCTTTCTTAAAGCTCTGCTCCATGGCCTGCAAAAAAGTGCAAACAGCCGGCATTTTTTTAAAAGAACTCCAGCCATCCCTGGATCCGTCATTCTTAAACATCACTTCCATGCACTTCACAAGACAGCCGGGGCCATGCTGTTAGCAACCCGCTTCAACACGTTCACTTGCCAAAGCCGCGTCTAGTGTGGGGAAGAGTTTCCACAAAGCTGGCTCTAACGGGCCAGTCGAAGGCACACGGAGAAACCAGAAGTCATTTTCTTTTAACCTAAGGATGGCAGGCGCACATGCTCCAGCCCAGTGCTGGCCAGAGGCTGACCCGCCAGGTGCTCTCGGCCTCTGCCAGTGAATGGGTGGTTTTATGCTGTTTTTTTAACATCTACTTCTTTAGACCACCGGCAGTAACTTCACAGTCTCCCGAACTGAAGTTGGGGAGTCAAGGGGCAGGTTTACTCCCCTACACATTTCTCCCATCTGGGTGGCCACTTTAACTTCTGGGTAGTACCCAGCCCTCGAAGAGCCCTCAGGAGCGTATACATACACATATGCATCATGTCAAAAACCCCAAAAGGCACATCCCTAGGGTCCTGCGGTTTCTTGGCTGGAATAATGAAGGCTTTATAACAACACAATCTTCAGTTGCAAGCCCCCCCCCTTTAAGCCGGGTCTGCCAATTATAGCGCCCACCTCACCCCTCCCCCCTTTGCTGGGATGCTCTGCAGCGCAGAGGGAAGAGGGAAGAAGGGAAGCAGAGAAGGCCCTGCTAACATACTGAAAGTAAAGAAGTGGGGGGAGACTTCTCCTAATCTGTCCCCCTACTTTTCTCTTCCCCTCCCCCGTCTTCTCACGGAGCATCCCCCAACTAATTTTTTAAAAATGAAACTTAATAAGCTTTTTGCCTACCTTGGCTGTTTCTGCAACAAGTGCATGGGCAATCCGACAAGAAGACCAGTCTTCGCTTGGGGGGTGAGATGGGGGGGCGAGCAGAGCTGATGGAGTAATTTCAATATTAATTTATGTCAGAGCCGCCTTCTCGAAGCGCTACTCACTTACAGTACTGCCCTCAGCCTGTAAACAAATATCGCTCCGCCAGGAAACATACTCCCCAGATGCAAGCCCCTCTCCCCAGCAGGGAACCTGGCCCTTCACGCTCCCCCCCGCAACAGCGTGCTCCCCAACCCAGGGTAGGAAGCTCCGGGTGTCCAGAGCACCAACCCACCACCTCCGCCACCACCCCAGCAAGAAACTTACTCGGTCCGTCTACGCCTCCACCCTCCCTTCAGGAAATCTACTCTCCATATGCATTCAGCCTCCCCGCAGGAAATCTGCTCCCCCCTCCCCCCTTCTATATACATGCACCCCTCCTCCTCCCCACGCGCCCTCCCCGGCCAGAAACTTACTAGCGAGAAAGCGTGCAGGCTCTCCTGATCCTGGAAACTTACTCCCAGATATAGCGCCCGCCAGCCCCCTTTCCCGGCCCTGCTCCCCTTCCTGCCCTCCGCCGCAAGCAACTCCAAACTCTGCATCCAGCCACTCTCCCTCCCCGGTGGAAATTTGCAGCGCGGGGCCGCGCGCGTGCATCCACCCTCCCCTTCAGGAAACTTACTCCCCATCTGCATGCACCGCCTCTCAGCCATCGCTTAGAGGGAAGGGGGTGTGCTAGGGAGACAGAAATACATATGTATCTCTCGCCCCTCCCCCGGCCGCAGCCCACTCGGGGCCGAGTCGGTGTAACCTGGCCTTACCTTTTGCATTGCTCCCCACCCTGGCCCCCTCCCTTAACCCTCCTTATCCGCTCCCCGGCGCCCCCTTTTTTCACCCATTACCCACCCCTAGCAACCGTTCCCAAGCTCCTCTCGGCCTTTTTTTTTTTTAATCCAGGATGCAAATTCCTCCCCTGTCAGCAAATCGACTGTCAAATTATTTTCTTGCAAAAGGAGAAAGGCGGGGTGGGGGGGAGCAGAAGCAAAAAGGAGGGGAGGCGGGGGAAGGGAGAGAGAGGGACAGAGGAGGGGAGAGATATCCCTCCGCAGAGCTGGGTCTGGCCGCGGGCGGGGAAGCAGGAAGTAAGGTGTCCAGCGCCGCGGCCGGCGGGTCCTCCGCCGCGGCCCCCGCCCGCGCCCCCTGTCCCCCGGGGCGCCGCGCTTTGGCCGGCGCGGGCCGCCCGGCGCATTGTTCGCAGCCTCCGTGGCGTGCGCTGCCGACCTTATCTGTGTGCTTTGCCTGTACGTGAGGTTGCACCTTTTGTAGGCTGGCGAGACTCTGGACATGGATGGGGCAGGGGGCGCGGACCAAGATGCGGCCCCGCGCGGGACCTGTCAGCCCCGGGGTGTGGCAGACTCTCTGGCAAGGCCGGAAAATCGAGGCCCGGGAGAAGGTGGCGTGGCCGGGAAGCTGCCGCCTGAGACCCGGACCAGTGCAGGATTGTTTCCTGCGTAGCCGTCCCGGTTATTGTAACGCGCTTTGCAATCTAACGACTGGGGTTTGGGTTTTATGTTTATTTTTTAAGGGGTTGCAAAGATGCCAAGGTCTAGGTGGGCTTCGGGGAAACGGTCTGCGCCTACCCCCCGCTGCATCCCGGCCTCGGTGGGGCTGGGAGAAAGGCTGAGGCTCCCGGGAAGGGGCTTGGAGGTTCGCGAAGCGCGCGGCTCCATCCCTCCGCCCCGATGGGGGCGGGGAGGGGGTGCTGCAAACGGCGCTGGAACTGCATCCCTCTGGGGAGGGGTCGACATCTCCGCGGCGCTGAAGGCCGGGGAGGGAGGTTGCCTAGGAGAGGGGCCGGAACCAGGCGGCGGAGGGGAAGGGAAGGGGCGCGGGTGCCGCCGCGGCGCGCGCTTGCCCCTCCTCGTGCGCCATGACTGTGGAACGTGGTGCCGGGGAGGAGGGCCGGCCGCCGGGGGCCGCCTGGGGCCGCTCGGCATTGGTGCGGAAACCCGAGCAGGGAGTCGCTCCTCGTGCAGTCTCCTCCTCCTCCTCTGCGGGGGAAACCGCTGCACCCAAACCTAGAGCAGCTGCGAGCAGGGGGCAGGGCGCGGGCTGAAAGGCGAGCCAAGGGTTCAAACCTCGGCGGCGCCAGGGGGGCGAGAGCCTGACAGCCCCCTGGTCCCTCGAAGGCGCGGCCACCCTTCGGTCCAGCCCGGGACGCCAGCACTTCCAGGCGGCTTCTCTGGTCCAAGGAAACGTGAACCAAAGATGGTTGGGCTTAAACAGACTACCTCGGGCCGGGTACGGGGCATCTATCTCGAGGAGGTCCCACAAGACAGCGAGTGTTTTTTGCTCAGGAGAAAGTTAAACCATGCTTTTTTCGGTATGGGAAAATCGTTGTGCCCCTTTCCCCAAATCTTCGCGCATATAAATAAGGTGCTCCCTCTACCCAGACTTTCGCCACTGTCCCCTCACCCCACCCCCACTCGGGCACCGGGTGTGGACAGGGCGGGGGAAGGCTATATGGGAGCTTAAAGCATGAGGTCATGGACGGAGGAGGCTGCTGCCAAAAGAGGCCGAGGTTTTTGTGTATTTTGAGGGGTAACGGTTCTCCATCTTAAGCAGTGTTAAGTTCTCCTGCAAAACCCTACGAATTCTGGGGCACGTGGACCAGAGAGCCCCCGAAAGAAGAGAGACCTCTGCGCTGTTTCGCTCTTTGAGCTTTTGGCCGGTGCCCTGCCCTTTATGGGGCCCTTCCACATAAGCAAAGAAAGTCGAGGGACAGCGCACAGTGTCGTGGGGTTTGAGAAAGGCTCAGATGCTCGGCTCCGCCCCCCAGCGCCACTTTCCTCAGTCCTCGGTGATTTTCCAACCCGATTGCTTTCTATGATAGCCTCCTGCCCCTCTCCGACCCATTCTTCCCAAGTGGCTAGAAGAATCTTTCTAAAACTCCGGACTACCCTCCTTCAAACTCCTCCCAATTGCTCTTAGAATAAAGCTTTGAAGCCCCCGCGCGATTTCGCCCCTACAGACCTCTCCACTCTCACAGCTCCTCCTCCCATACTGTAAGCCGGGTTGTGCTTCTTTGTTCTGTTGTTTGGGCCGGGGGTAACCCTTCCCCCTCCACCTCTTCTTACTAACTCCTGCTAGACCTACAGGACTTGACTCAACTGTCACTACCTCCAAGAAGCCTTCCTAAGGATACATCTCAGCTCTAACTCCCTCAGGGAAAAAAGACCCACCCTCGACCTCCGGGCAGCCGGGCTTTGGTGGTAGCTGGCCGCACTGGCGGCCCTTTTCCAAGCGAAGGAGGCATAGCCAAGCTTGCGCGCCATCACTGACTGGGGGCCCGACCTCCTGGGAGGAAGCTGACTAGGACAAAACCTCCAAACACCCTGTTTCCTCAAGACACCTAGGAAAAGCAGCGCAGTACCGCCCAGAAACCTCAACCCCTACACCTCCCACCCTCAGCACACACCCACACTCGTAATGCAAGGAGAGGTCTTTTATAAAACTCCTCCCTGGGACAGATAAGAAACCTGAGGCTTGAAGGGAGTAAGTGACTTGCCCAGGGTCAATGAGGAAATTGACACCCTGGTCTTTCTTGGTCCTAAACTAGAAAGAAGGATTTGGAACCTTAAGCATTGCTGCTGCACAGCCAAGGATGCCTGCATCACCTTCAAAGGACCCCTACATGCTTGGCCCACTGCCAACAGAGAGGTAGTAGGCCTAGTGGTTAGTCGTGCAGGCTCTGACCTTAGGCAAGTTACTTCACCTCACTTGGTTCAGTTTCTTTGCCTGTAAAATCAGAATAATGGTACCCGCAGTGTACTGTTATTGTGAGGTTTTAATGAGTTCGTGTATGTAACGGCCTTAGAACAGAGTCTAGGCAAGTTCTTGATTATTTGTGAGTGGGGTTATGTGACCCCCTTCCCTTCCCAAGGACTCTAGAAAATCAGAGCCCCAGAATCTTTACTTAGCATCAAAAACAACTTAGGGCCTAATAAACTGGGAAAGCACCAATAAATGTACAGACAGTACATACAAAGACCTTAGTTAGCCAATAGATTCAGTACAGACAGTACATACAAAGACCTTAGTTAGCCAATAGATTCAGTACAGACAGTACATACAAAGACCTTAGTTAGCCAATAGATTCAGCCCTTGACAATGCATATGCTTGAAGACAACTCCAAATCTGGAGTGCTGGTTCTGGACTCTTAGAATGAGTGTCAGAGGGAGGATAGCGAAAGTTAAAATATTACCTTAGATCTTTTAAATCAGAGTCAAGCTGGAAAAGGGGATTATTATTATTACTATTATTATTGTCATTAAATCTTAGTTTTCCCATTCTCAGCACTTACCCCATGGTAAAAGAGGGTTTTTTTTTTTAATGCAATTCATTTTATTGCAATTGGTTTAATGCATTTACGTGGTTCCAAATTCAAATAAACATTGAGAATTCTCCCTCCCACCATGTCTGCTCCCCACTGGTTTTCCCTCTATGGAAGGTCAGAAGACAGGTTCAACTGTTTTCCAGCTGAGGTCTCGGGAGAATTCCTTGGATGCCTACTTAAATTTTTATGTCCAGGGCTTCCTTCTCCAATCCAGGCAGAATCAACACCCTACTCCCAACCTCCCCACCCCCTCAGCCTCAATCCTAAACAAGTTCTAGTAACAATGATGAACCACAATTCCTGAGCTACTGACAAAAGCAAACAACCATTTTGTGATTCTTTCTCCTCCTTTATGCTAGGAATAATAGCTAAGGTTTACTGCGTGCTTTCTATGTGCCAGTCACTGTGCTAAGTACTAGACATGCTTTCTCCTATTTAATCAGCCCCAAACCATCATCATTAACCTTATTTTACAGACGCAGACAGAAGTGGAGGATCAGAGAGATTATGTAACTTGCTCCAATTTGCATCCAGGCCAACCTGAGCCCAAACGCTCTCTCTTAACCACTAGGCCTCTTGCCTCTCTGCAACATAGGGAAAATTATGGTAGCCTGAAGGGGAAGGAGTAGAATGGAGTCTTTGGACTTAGGCAGACCTTAATTCAAGCCCTGGCCCCTACCCGCAATGAGAACTTGGGGAGGTTTCTTAACCTCTCTGAGCCCCAGTTCACCCACCTGTGTACTGGGACCATACATTCTTCATTGGTCAATGAAGTGAAAGTCAAATGTGTGTAAATAATGGCTTTTAAAAGGTGCAGTAAACCAAATGCAGTGTTTAGATCCTGTGTGGCTCTGATTTGAATAAACCAATTGTTTAAAAGACTTTGAGGGGCTTCCCTGGTGGCGCAGTGGTTGAGAGTCCGCCTGCCGATGCAGGGGACACGGGTTCGTGTCCCGGTCCGGGAGGATCCCACATGCCGCGGAGCGGCTGGGCCCGTGAGCCATGGCTGCTGAGCCTGCGCGTCCGGAGCCCGTGCTCTGCAACGGGAGAGGCCACAACAGTGAGAGGCCTGCGTACCACAAAAAAAGATTAAAAAATTAAAAAATAAAAGACTTTGAGGGCTTCCCTGGTGGCGCAGTGGTTGAGAATCCGCCTGCCGATGCAGGGGACACGGGTTCGTGCCCTGGTCCGGGAAGATCCCACATGCCGCGGAGCAACTAAGCCCGTGAGCCATGGCTGCTAGGCCTGCGCGTCCGGAGCCTGTGCTCCGCAACGGGAGAGGCCACAGCAGTGAGAGGCCCGCATACCGCAAAAAAAAAAAAAAAAAAAAAAAAAAAAGACTTTGAGATAATCAGGGAAATAAAATGTGGACTTGATATAGATGTTAAGAAATGGGACTTCCCTGGTGGCGCAATGGTTAAGAAACCGCCTGCCAATTCAGAGGACACAGGTTAGATCCCTGGTCTGGGAAGATCCCACATGCTGCAGAGCAACTAAGCCCGTGCACCACAACTCCTGAGCCTGCTCTCTAGAGCCCACGAGGCACAACTACTGAGCCTGTGTGCCACAACTACTGAGCCTGAGTGCCACAACTACTGAAGCCTGCACACCTAGAGCCCATGCTCCACAACAAGAGAAGTCTTGTTGCGTAATGAGAGGCCTGTGCACAGCAACAAAAGAGTAGCCCTCTCTTGCCACAACTAGAGAAAGCCCCTGCGCAGCAACGAAGACCCAACGCAGCCAAAAATAAAATTAATTAATTTTTTAAATTAAAAAATAAAAGAAATTATTAATTTTGTTACATGTGATAATGGTATTGTGGTTAAATTTCTTCTTGTGTTCTTATCTATTAGAATGCATAATGGGGAATCTGGGGTGAAAGTATGTTTAGGATTTATTTTCAAATAATCCAGACGCCTCCCAAAAAAACAAAAGATAAATAAAACAAGATTAGAAAAGTATGGATAATTGGTAGAGCTTTCTGTTATACTGTTCACCCTACTTCTGCTGAATGTTTGAAATGTTTCAAATAAGTGTGAAATAAATTTAAAAGTAAAATAATTCTATTTTAAAGCACTGAAATTTAAAATAAGGCTTATTCAATTACTATGAAATGTTATCAGTAACTATGAAATTTTTTTAAGTAGTTTGTTTTTATTGTAATTAGTCTGCATTTTTGATTTCTTAGTTTATACTTTTTCAATACTGTTAATTAATGAAAACAATTGATTTTAAACATTTAAGTGATAACAAACGTGCATAGATACATGTATGTCTGTATACACATTTTTAGACAGATACACATGGATATATGTATGTGTACACACATAAAACTTGCTTGTGATCTAATTTGTGATAAGTATTTACTATGAAATTTTTTAAATTGTTGAAATACAGTACTGGCTTATAGTAGAGATGCAAAAATGGCAATTTTGTTACTGTGCGACATTCAGAGCAACACTTATGTCTGGCAGGTAAATCAGGGAGGGGGCAGAAATGAACACTGCAGAGAGCAAGGTGGACAGGTAATTGTTAAGGACACCCCTCAACCACTCAGAGGACAATGTACAGGAAGGAAAATGGCAGGACTGGGTGATGGAGGAAGAGGCAAATTAAAATTGGGAGCCAATTTTCCCTGAAAAATGTGTCTCCACAGAGCTACTTCAAAATTGCATGGATTAAGAATCTGATGCACTGGGCAAAATTCTCTACTCTATGCTTACCAGTTATGTCACCCAGTCCAGAACTGCTCTGAGTTTCCTCATTTGTAGTTCGGGTGTAATAAACCTCTCAGGCCCCTTCCAGCCATCCAGACTAGAAGCCTAAGCCATTCTGTTGGCTTTCACAAGAGAAGGATCATTTCTGAGGCCACACTGGTTATTTGCCTAACTCAAGAACAGATCAAAACTGAATGGCAGGGCTTCCCTGGTGGCGCAGTGGTTGAGAGTCCGCCTGCCGATGCAGGGGACGCGGGATCGTGCCCCGGTCCGGGAAGATCCCACATGCCGCAGAGCGGCTGGGCCCGTGAGCCATGGCCACTGGGCCTGTGCGTCCGGAGCCTGCGCTCCGCAGTGGGAGAGGCCACAACAGTGAGAGGCCCACGTACCACAAAAAAAAAAAAAAAAAAAAACTGAATGGCAATGGAACTGTAGCCAATTCACAACCAAATGAAATGTTTCAGGCCCAGTGAACATTCTGTGTATTGTTCTAGGAATAATTTTTCTGTGCTCTGGATTTAAACAGCTGGAATTATTTTTTTCATATGACCCCTTTTTGAAATGCAAGTTTGTCCTCCTTGAGAGAAAATTTGCGAGAAAAGATGAGACAGTATATTTGGTAACTCTTCAAAGAAGTGAACCCTTCCATATAGTACTTTACATTAAAGGTGACTCTTCAGGAGCGCTTCTTAAAAACAGGGAAAACTGGAGGCATGGAGAAATGGGGGAGAAAAGGCATGGAAAGAAAATCCCAACTTTGCTTCCTGCTCTATCCAAGCCTCTGAGAGGCAACGTGGCCAAATCAAGGGACTGTGAGGGTAGAAAAAGTCAGTGGGTGCTTTAGAAATGAGTGATGGATGTAACTAATGCAGTTGTTGAAGAAAGCTCCGCGGTCAAGCGCCAGTAAGTCTGTGGCAAGTGCAAGCAGTGAAACATTATAGTTGTAGAGTATTTCTCAAACTCATGTTTATTTGCCATCCCTGAATTTGTAACAACCAAAGCAATGAAAGCAAAAAGTCCTGGCACAGAAGGGCTTATGGGACTCCCATTTTGAAACCAATAAGATAGCATAATTTGTTGACTGTCACCTCAACCCCCAAGTCTGTTAAGGAAGGTGTAGAGAGAGCAGGCCTTACTCAAGACAGGAGGCCTAACTGGTGTTTGTTTAGTAATACTAAGAGATCACTATCTCAGGCAAGTTTCTAGCCAGAGAGAGAAAGGCTATGAGAAAGCTCTCAGTTTAAGTCTTATTTTGAAGAGAGGGAAAACAAACAAGCAAACTAGGATAGTAGATTCTGTATCCAGGACAAAAATCAAAAAGCAACTCAATGGTTGAAATCACTGCTAAAAATTTCTGCACCTGCCCAGAAGGCATGCTTGGGAGTCACACATTTCAACTACGGTACCAGCACATGGTGGGTAGTGCTCAAGGGCTGCGGTGGCCCCCACTGGTTCCCAAATGAGTGGCTTTGTTCCATGTAAGGGTGAGGAAGAGAGAGAATAAGTGAATTTCCTACTGTAGATGCAAATCTATTCAAAAGTTTTAAATTGCAGAGTGTTTAAATCTAAGTATAGATAACAGCTACTTTTCCAGAACCCGTAATGGAGTCACATTTTTTTTTTAAATGGGAAGGAGAACTATTAAGACCTTGTATTAGAAAAGATCCTGGCAGGAAATGGGTGGCACACTCGACAGGTAACTGAGGAGCTTTTATGGTAAGTACTGTTTACAATAGTGTGCAGTCAGGGCAGGCTTCGTGAATGTGCAGCTTGTGTGGTCACACAGGATCCTGCACTTAGAAGGTCCTGCACTGCTTTATGCCTTGCGGTCGCCATCTTGAAATCCATTGTGGTTTTTGAACAAAAAGTTCTGCATTTTCATTTTGCACTGGACCCCACAAACTATGTAGTTAGTCCTTTGTGCAGGGCTAAGGGAAACCAGCAAGGGTTGGTATAGGACCAAAGAACTAAAAACAGTGTGGAACATTTGCTACCCATAAGTCAGAAAGGGCAAGAAAGAGAAATACCTGGAACGGAGGAAACGCTGTCTCTGAAGTTATGGCTGTGACTGTAGCTGTAGGAGAGGGTCACACAA
The DNA here is from genome assembly GCF_026419965.1 of Kogia breviceps. Lineage (NCBI taxonomy): Eukaryota > Metazoa > Chordata > Mammalia > Artiodactyla > Physeteridae > Kogia > Kogia breviceps. Next base: position 75,703,975 of record NC_081319.1, read on the forward strand.
CACAAGTGACGGCCTTCTGTAAGAACACAACACAGAACACAGCCATAGTCAACCCACAGCCTGCAGACAGCACAGGCACATGAATAGCTACCCCAGCTTCTCTCTGCCCCTGCCCTCTGATCTCCTACATGTGCCTCCCATTGGCTGAACCCTACAGGAAGCCAGGGGCTCTAGGAGCCTGTTGATGAAATCAGTGGAGGGCAGCCTGCCAGGGCATAGGGTACAGTGGAAAAAGGTAAGAGTGAATCTGGAAAGGGCAGAGAATAGCCAGCTCAGGACTTTTACCTGAAATTTTCAGGATCATGGTTAAGAGTAAATAACATGAAAATGGAAAATTCAAACAATGAATTTCAGTAAAGGACTCTGTATTGATTATTAAAGAGTAATCATTTGGTATGCATCATGTTCAAGGTTTTACATACTTTCAAAGGAAAAACAAGATGATCCAAGAATTTTCAAGAAAATTAGATGTTTGAAAGAGCCATCATTAAGTGAAGAGAGAAGCCTGGGATTTCAAAATTTTTAGAAACATTCCAGGCCCCAAAGTCAAATTTTGTAGGTAACACCCCACTCCCCTTCACCCTTAGGCCAACATCACAACAAAAAAGTACCTTTGACAGGCACAGCATCCCAAGAATTGCAAGGACCACTAGGGCAACAGCAGCTAAATAGAATGTATTCCAACCGAGGATTTTGGTACAATTAAATATTTGTAGATACCTTTCACACATGAGGAGCATTGAAAAGCTTGTACAAAGGGAGTTCATTATGCTGCTTTGTAACCATTCTGACTACTCAATTCCTCTGAACATTTCAAGACTATTCAGATCACTTTCCAAAAAGTACATATCACTCATTAATTCACATGCCATTCAGAGTTCTTAACTATGTAGATACGGGCTAAACTATATATATCCTCTATAATTTCCTTGAAAAATAAGATTTTTGCTGCAAATGTGAATAAGATTGCAGGGACACATTCATCTTTTTTAAAAAATTGAGGTAAAAGTCACAGAACACAAAATTAATCATTTTAAAGTGCATAATTCAGTGATATTTAATGCATTCACAATGTTGTATAATCATTACGTCTATCTAGTTCCAAAACATTTTTATCACGCCAAAGGGAAACACCATACCCATTAAGCAGTCATTCCCCATTCTTCCCTCCCCCTAGCACCTCATAACCACTTATCTGCCTTCAGTTTTTAGGTTTACCTATTCTGAATATTTCATATAAATAGAATCATAAAATACATGACCTCTTCTGTCTGGCTGCTTTCACTTAGCATAATGTTTTCAAGGTTCATTCATGCTGTAGCATGTGTCAGTACTTCATTCTTTTTTATGGCTGGATAATATCCCCTTGTGTGGATATACAACATTTTTTTAATCAATTCATCAGTTGATGGATATATGGGTTGCTTCCAGCTTTTGACAATTATAAATAATGCTGCTATGAACATGAGTGTACAGGTACTTATTTGAATACCTATTTTCAGTTCTTTTGGGTATACACAAAGGAGTGGAATTGCTGGGTCATATGGTAATTCTATGTTTAACTTTTTGAGGAACTGCCAAATTGTTTACACAATCTTTTTAAGGGAACTCTGAAATCCTTTTAGAAGCACCCATTTTACAACCACTAGATATCATACCTAGAGTAACTAAGCCCATTCTTGCCTACAAAATAAAACACATTCCAAAGAATTTTCTATGTGGGAGATACTCTAGTTAGCAATTGACTTGAGTTCTTATAATTTATTTAGGTTATTGGTTTATAAAGTAATACATGCTCATTAGAGAAATTTTTAAAACAACACTAAGAGGCAAAAAGAAAATACAGATCACTCGTAACCCACTGTGAACTCTTACACACACACACTTTTTTTTTCTACAAAAATAGCTTATCAGAGCACTTATCAATAAATCCAGCCTGAAATAAAAAATGAAGTCAAAGAAGAAAAACAACACAGTAAACCTGTGAATAGTGACAACTTCATATCAGAAAGCACGTAGCTAGTTTTTTCAGTTCAGCCTGTTGCTGTAATAACCTGAAGCATGATTGTATGGTTGTGTAGGATAATTACCTAGTAAATCAACTCTGACTTTGAGTTACTGAGCTTGCATATAGAAGGTGTGGTTTTGGTTTGTTTATTCTTGTTTGTTTTTTTTTTTTTAATTCTTGTTGTTGTTTTTTTTTTAACCTTTCTTTTTTTTTTTTTTTTGCAGTACGCGGGCCTCTCACTGTTGTGGCCTCTCCCGTTGTGGAGCACAGGCTCCGGACGCACAGGCTCAGCGGCCATGGCTCACGGGCCCAGCCGCTCCGCGGCATGTGGGATCCTCCTGGACCGGGGCACGAACCCGTGTCCCTTGCATTGGCAGGCGGACTCCCAACCACTGCACCACCAGGGAAGCCCAATTCTTGTTGTTTTTTAAATCTATTTATTTGACTTAATAATATTTGTTTTCTCCTTTGGAATTGATTGAGGAACACAGAATTTTGATAAACTGTCTCTTTCAGATGGATTCAGAGGTCCTACCTGAATATAGGCTTTCTTTTCTTTTCTTTTCATAAATTTATTTTATTCATTCATTCTTGGCTGCGTTGGGTCCTCATTGCTGCACGCAGTAGGCTTTCTTTTCTGAAATCAACATATAGTAAGTAAAATTGACGTGTGTGTGTGTACAGTCCTATGTGTAAACATCATCACAATCAAGATACAGATGGTTCTGTCACCTTCACCCTAAAAAATCCCTTTAGAGTTCCACTCTGCCCCCATTGTAACCCCTAGAAATCACTGGTCTGTTCTCCATTACTCCTTCACTTGGCCTTCTTCCTGAATGTCATAGAAATGGAATCATAAAGTATACAGTCTTTTGAGACTGGCTTCTTTGACTCTACATAATGTCTTTGAGACTCATTCATGTTGCTACATGTAATGATAGTATTTCATTCCTTTTTATTGCTCAATAGTGTTCATACTCTATTAGCAATAATATTTATTGCTAAATAGTATCTTAATGCTAAAGAGTATGAATGTACTCAGTTTATCTGTTCACCCATTGAAGGATTTTGGGGTGGTCTCCACTGTTAGGTGATAATTAGAATAAAACAGATATAAACATTCATGTGCAGGTTTTAGGGCGAACATAAAATTCATTTCTTTAAGGTAAATACTTAGGAGGGGGATCATACCATGTCATATGGTAAGTATGTGTTTAACTTTATAAGAAACAGGCAAATTGTTTACCTGAGTACCATTTTATATTCCAAGCAACAAATGAGAGTTCCAGTTGCTCCACAACCTCGCCATCAGTAGATGCTGTCAGGCTTTTGTTGCTATTGATTTTATTTTCATCCTAATAGACGTGTAGTAGTGTCTCATCGTGATTTTAATTTGCATTTTCCTAATAGCTGATTGTATTGACCATCTTTTCATGGGCTATTTCCTCTTTGGTGAATGTACATAGACGTTTAAGTCTTTTGCCCCTCGCCTTTCTTTTTTCCATCTAGCAAACTACATATTTCACCTATTTATTTTACTTATTGTTTGTCTCTCCTATTAAAATGTAAATTCCATGAGGGTGGGGGTTTTGGTCTGTGTTGTTTTTGCTCTAAGGGCTATAACCAAAAATGCATGTAATTTACCTATCAACTATAACAGTGCTTCATACATTGTAGGAAAACTACAATAATATTTGTTGAATAAATGAGCATTTATTGCATACTTACTATGTGTCAGGGACCATTCTAAAAGCATCCTAATATTATCAGATTTTATTAGTGTTGTTGCTATTTTATTATTTCATCAATAATTTTTATTTATTCTTCACAAGTCTTTAATTGTTCAACAAGCACACTGAGTGGTTACTACCTTCCAGTTACTATGCTAGGGCTTAGGAATAAAGTGAAACCTTAGGAGGTTTAACCTTAGGAGACAGGTTAATATTGTAAAATAAGAAAGGTGCTGTGATAAAGATATGCACAGGAACCTGGCAAAGCACAGTGGGGGAATACGGAATTCATACTTAAGGGTCAAGGAAAGCTTTCTAGAAGAGCTGATCACTTAAATCAAACTGACGTGAATAAAATGCTGAGTTTATACTTTTCCTATAATATTAAACAGAATTAATTTTAAACCTCGATTACTTTGTTCCCATCTACAGTAATGTGAATTATCCAGAAAGCACTATATTTTAAAATGGCATTGAAAACAAACAAACAAAAGGCATTGGTCTTCGTTTCCTATCAGGATAGGTACCTTTGTTTCAAGGATTATAAGAATTAAACTATAACAAGATGTTCTCATTTTTTATTGGGTTGTTTGTTTTCCTACTATTGAGTTTTAAGAGTTTTTCTAGATACAAGTCCTTTGTTGAATATGTGATTTGAAAATATTTTTCCCCAGTCTATAGCTTTTCTTTCTCTTAGTGTCTTTCACAAAGCAAAAGGTTTTCATTTTAATAAAGTCGGACTTGTCAATTTTTTTTCTTTTATGAGTTGTGCTTTTAATATCAAGTCTAAGAAAACTCCCTGATCCCAAGTCATAAACATTTCTACTATATCTTCTTCTAAAAATTTTATAGTTTTACGTTTTACATCTGTGATCTATTTTTGAGTTAATTTTTGTATAAAATGTGAGACTGAGGTCAAGTTTTCTTTGTCTTTAGCTTTTCGTGGCATACTTTTGCATATGGATGTTCAGTTATTCCAACATCATATATTGAAAAGGCTATCCTTTTTCCATTGAATAACTTTTTTTTTTTTTTTTTTTTTTTGCCGTACTTGGGCCTCTCAGTGTTGCGGCCTCTCCCGTTGCGGAGCACAGGCTCCGGACGCGCAGGCTCAGCAGCCATGGCCCACGGGCCCAGCCACTCCGTGGCATGTGGGATCCTCCCAGACCGGGGCACGAACCCGTGTCCCCTGCATCGGCAGGCGGACTCTCAACCACTGCGCCACCAGGGAAGCCCTTGAATTGCTTTTTTACGTTTGTCAACAACTGACATTTTGTGACTCAATTGCTTCATATATTCTGATCCATTGGTCTATGTCTCTATCCCTCCACCAGTACCATAGTGTCTTGATTATTGTTCCTTTACAGTAAGTTTTAAAGGTAGGTAGATTGATTTCTCCCACTTTATCCTTCTTTTTCAAAATTGTTATGGCTATTCTGGTCCCTTCGCCTTTCCAAATAAATTTTAGAATCAGCTTGTCTATATCTGCAGAAATCTTATTGGACTTTTGATTGGAATTGTATTAAATCTATAGATTTCTTCAGAGAAAATTGACATGTTCAACTAAATTGGATCTTCCAACCCATGAATCCAGTATGTCTCTCCATTTATTTATGTCCTTTGATTTCTCTCCTCAGTGTTTATAGTTGTCAGCATACAGATCCTGCACAAGTTTTGTTAAATTTATACCTAAGTATTTCTCTTTTAAAATTTTTAAATGAAATATATATTTTAATTTTGATTTCCAAATTGTTTAAGCATGTAGAAATATAATGTTCTTTGTGAGTTAGCCTTATCTCTTGCAGTTGTGCTAAACTCATTTATTAATTTAAGACTTTTTGGGTAAATTCCTTGGGATTTTCTATGTAGAAAATCATGTCACCTGCAGATAGGTACAGTATTCTTTCTTTCTAATCTGTATGCCTTTACTTTCTTTCTCTGCCTTACTGCACTAAGACTTCCTGTACTATACTGAATAGGATAGAGGACATCTTTGCTTTGTTCCTGATCTTAGGAGAAAGCATTCAGTATTTCACCATTAAACATTACATTAGCTGTAGGTATTTTGTAGATGGCCTTTACCAAATTAAGGACATTTCCTTCTATTTCTCTATTGCTGAGAGTTTTTATCATGAATCGATGCTGGATGTTTTCAAATGTTTTTTCTGCATTGTTTGTTATGCTCATGTCATTTTTCCTTTTTAGTTTTTTAATATGGTGAACTACATTGATTGATTTTTGAATTTGGAGCCAGTCATGCATTTCTAGGATAAACCCTACTTGGTCATGGAGTAGTATTCTATTTATATATTGCTGGATTTGATTTCCTAGTATTTTTTTTTGAAGATTTTTGTGTACTGTTCATGAGGGATAGTGGTCTATAGTTTTCTCTCCTTGTACTGTCTTTGCCTAGTTTTTTGGTATCAAGGCAATTCTAGCCTCATAAAATAAGTTGGGAAGTATCCTCTTCCCTTCTATTCTCTGGAAGAGATTGTGTAAAATTGGTGCTATTTGTTCTTTAAAAGTTTGGTAGAATTTACCAGTGAAACCATTTGGGCCTGGAGGGTGGTTTTTTTTTTTTTTTTTTAAGGTTTTTACCTATGGATTCCATTTCTTTAATATATATGTTGCCTATTTCTTCTTTGCGTGAGTTTTGGAAGTTTGTGGCTTTTAAGGAATTGGTCCATATCATCTAAGTTATTGAATTTATATGCATAGAGCTGTTCAGAGCACTGCCTTTTAATATCTGTGGGGTCTTTAATGACATTGTGTCTCTTCTATTTTTAAAAATTTTTAGTATGGCTAAAGTTTATTGATCTCATTGATGTTTTCAGAGAATCAGCTTTTGATTTTATTGATTTTCTTTACTGTTTTTCAGTTTTCAAAGTCATTTTTTCTGCTCTTTATTATTTCCTTCTTTCTGCTTGCATTTGGTTTATTTTGCTTTCCTTGGTTTCTTAAGACGGATGCTTAGTTGTTGATTTGAGACCTTTCTTCTTCTCTAAGATAAGCTACTCTATAATGCTATAAACTTTGCTTTAAGAACTGCTTTAATTCACCCCACAAATTTTTATGTGTTGTGCTTCATTTTTGTCCAGGCAAAAATATTTTCTAAGATACATGTATCCCAATGTTCATTGCAGCACTATTTACAATAGCCAAGACATGGAAGCAACCTAGATGTCTGTCAATAGATGAATGGTTAAAGAAGATGTGGTACATGTATACAATGGAATATTACTCAGCCATAAAAAAGAATGAAATAATGCCATTTGTAGCAACATGGATACCTAGAGAGTATCGTACTAAGTGAAGTAAGCCAGACAACGACATATATCATATGATATCACTTATATGTGGAATCTAAAAAAAAAAATGATAGAAATGAACTTATTTACAAAACAGAACGAGACTCACAGACATAGAAAAAAACTTATGGAAAGTGGGGGAAAGGATAAATTAGGAGGTTGGGAGTAACATATACACAGTCCTATGTATAAAATAGATAACCAACAAGGACTTACTCTATAGCACAGGGAACTATACTCAATATCTTGTAGTAACCTATAAGGGAAGAGAATCTGAAAAAGAATATAGCCCCTAGCCCCCTGAGTCTCTTTCCACTAGACCCCCATTACTTTAGCTACTCCTTCAGGAAACCCCAAACCTTCCTTTAATTTAGCAACTAAAGAGTTAATGTCTGACACCACAGGGAGTTTACTGGACTGAGCTCCAGTGCTGTGATTGAAACTATTCTGATTGGTCAAGGCCAGTGCCTACAGGTCATTAAATATTTGGAATATCACCTCTGCCAGTACCTTATGTTTGTACAGCATTTTATAGTTTACAAAAGATATTTACATATATTATCTTAGTTAAGCTTCATGCCAGCTCCGTGAGATCAGTACGAATTGTTATTGCCATCATAAAACATTTTAATTATAAAAGTAACACATATTAGAGAGGGAAATGAATTATTATTGGGGACTCTCTGCTCAGAAAAACTATCACTTACCCAAGATCACATGGCTATAGGAGTTTGGGTCTAAACTCCTTACAGCTTCTCATATCTTAAGTGCTTGGTTTAGGTAAGGAAGATTTCACTCTGTACTGGATAGATCTGGGAAGGCAATTCCAGGAGGAAGGCACTGAGCTTGTACTGAGGAACTAGTGGGATCTGGTTGACAGAGAGGCAGAGCAAGGATATTCTACTCAGGAACAATGTGAAATGTGGCCCAAATGTGGTAAAAGATCCTATTTCCACAATCATTTCAAGACACCTTCTCTGGAGGTGTTGGAACTGAAATTACCCAATATTGAGTCACAAAGAGCACCTGAGGCAAAGCTCTCCTCTCCTACCTTGCTTGTTCAATTCTGGAGTGCGGATGGAGGAGACAGGGAATGGGCATTCTCAAGCTGCTGAAGCTGAATTGTATTTATTGGGTCATTTTTCTCCTTCACACTTGGGTCCCTCCAGATAGAGCAATTGATGAAAAAGAAAGTGAGGAAGTCTGAAGTATTATTCACAGCCCCTCAGCTGCTGTTACCAAGTCCACACAAAGGCTTATCCAAGGAGAGAATGGTGCTCTAGGCCACCATAGTCCTAAAGTTCTTTGGGTGTTTGTGTTCTGTCTGCAATAGCAATGGGAACCATTTGCTCACATCACACTCCTTAGGCCATTTAACAGCAGCACTGGGCCATTCCTTAAGGTGCTGCCAGGTGGCAAGATGGCCGTGTCAATTTCCAAGATGTTGCTGATGGCGTCCTCAAGGTTGAATTGAACAAGCGTCTCACTCGGGTGCTGGCCAAAGATGATGACTCTGGAGTTGAAGTCCGATTTACACCAGCCAGGACGGAAGTCATCATCTTGGCCTCCAGGACACACAATGTTCTTGGGGAGAAGGGCTGGTGGATCCAGGAATTGACCACTGTGCTTCAGAAGAGATTTGGCTTCCCTGAGGGCAGTGTAGAGCTTTAGGAGGAAAAGGAATATATGAGAGCTCTGTGCACATCACCCAGGCAGGATCTGCAGTACACACTTCTAGGAGGGCTTGCTGTGGTGTGCTGCAGGTCATCATGGAGAGTGGGGACAAGGGCTGCTAGGTCGTAATGCCTGGGCAATTCCAAGGACAGAGGGTTATTAAATCCATGAAGTTGTGGATGGCCTGATGACCCACAGTGAGGACCTTGTTAGCTCCTACACAGACACCACTGAGTGCCATACGCTGCTCAGACAGGGTGTTCTGGGCATCAAAGTGAAGATCATGCTGCCTTGGGACCCAAGTGGAAAGATGGGCCCTTAAGAAGCCCCTGCCTGACTACTGAGCATGGTGGAACCCATAGATGAGACACTGCCCACTGTCACCTTCCCCATCCCTGAACAGAAGGGAGGGAAGCCATAGATGCCTGCCATGCCAGCAAGTACCCACTGCATAACACAGTCTCCTTGGCAGCTGGATTTGGAGTCTGATGTTGCTCTATAAAGACCTTTAATAAAATCTTTTTTTAAAAAAGTAGGGTTGCATCCAGGTTTCATGGAGCCTGACTCTTATACAATCTGGGGCCTCTTTTTTAAAAAATTTATTTATATTTTTGGCTGCTTTGGGTCTTCGTTGCTGTTCGCAGGCTTTCTCTAGTTGCAGCGAGCGGGGGCTACCCTTCGTGTGTTGTGCGGGATTCTCGTGGCAGTGGCTTCTCTTGTTGCAGAGCACAGGTACGAGGTGCACGGGCTTCAGTAATTGTGGCACACCACACGGGCTTAGTTGCTCCGCAGCATGTGGGATCTTCCTTGACCAGAATCAAACCCGTGTCCCCTGCATTGGCAGGTGGATTCTTAACCACTGCACCACCAGGGAAGTCTGGGGCCTCTTTTTTAAAAAAAGAAATCACAATTACAAACAGAAAATCAGCTATAGAACTTTGGAAAGAACTTGTAAGTGAGGGTCCAGAAGCTTTAACTTCATTAGCAACTCAGTTGCTTAACATGAATAACAGATCTGATAAAAAAGAAGGGAAATTATTCAATTAAATAGCATAGGATTATTGTTCTCTGTATATTCACCTCTGCTTAACAGTAATTTTTAAAATCTGCTAAAAGAAAGGGAAACTATCCAACTAATAGCACGGGAGTATTTTTTTTTTTTTTTGATGGTACCTGTGCTCCCAGGCTTTTTTTTATTTCTCTCTCTCCAGTACTTTTAAAAAGTTTTATCGAGGGCTTCCCTGGTGGCGCAGTGGTTGAGAGTCCGCCTGCCAATGCAGGGAATATGGGTTCGTGCCCCGGTCCGGGAAGATCCCACATGCCACGGAGTGGCTGGGCCCGTGAGCCATGGCCGCTGAGTCTGCGCGTCCGGAGCCTGTGCTCCACAACGGGAGAGGCCACAAGAGTGAGAGGCCCGCGTACTGCAAAAAAAAAAAAAAAAAAAAAAAAAAAAAAAAAAAAAAAAAAAAAAAGTTTTATTGAGATATAATTGACATACAAAAACTGCTCATATTTGAAGTATACAGTCTAAGTTTTGAAATATGTATACCCCTGCGAAAGAATCACCATAATCGAGATAATGAATATATTCATCAGTCTCAAAAGTTTCCTCATGCACCTGTGTAATTCTTCAGTCCAGCCCCTGCTTATACCTCTGCTCCCATTTTTTCATATATTTTAATCTGCTTTTCTAGTTGTCTAAGGCAAAAGGATAAATTTGGACCCTGTTGTTTCATCTTGTCCAGAAGGAGATGGCTCCAGGCTTTTTTAACACAGAGAAAAATATAATCAATCCAAACATAAAGAGGTGAAGAGATGCTCCTTTAGGGTGAGTATGGTTTTGAACAGAGGAACTAGAAGACCACTAAGGTTTTGAACAGAGGATCTAGAAGACCAGTAAGAACTCCCCCATCTTAATTAAGGGCAAAAGGGGAGGAGAACACACCTAAGAGATGTCCAGTCCAGATGGGTCTTTCTTTGCAAACCCACAGATGCACTTTTGAGATGTAATCATCATAACCACTATTATGCTGAATGTACCTGTGCCTGAGTGAAGTTTCTATATGAATTCAGTAAGTGTTCAATTCTTCAGTGTTCACTGAGCTCCTGTACGTATATCGGGGATTTGCAGAGACCCTTGCATCCTCCCTCGCCTTCTGCTTAGTCTCTGGCAGGTTTATCATCCAAGGCTGGACCCAAATGCTCCTTCTAGGGCCACTCAGCCTAGTCATTTTTTCCTTCCAAAGTACTTGCCAACTGTACATTTAGTTCTCGGTGAACACTTTCCTGAATAGCTTGTCTTATTGCTAAATGTTTTTCCAATGTATATATGAATGAGATCATAAACCTCTTATAGGCAAGTCCATATCCGTACTACTTCTTAGCACCTCTGCCCGCATCACAGAGCCTAACACAATTTGATATATATTTATTTTACTTGAATATCCTTATTATATAATTAACTCTTGTTCATAATGAAAATGTTCATTATGGAAATGTTAGATGATGCAGACAAGCAAAAAGATTTTAAAATTAACCATAAGTCCATTATCAGAGAATAACTGCTGTTGACATTTTGTATAGGGTGTACACCAAATAGGATGTATAGAGGAGCTGAAGTTTTAATGGAATAAATTGAAAGATACACAACCACAAGTTAGAAGGGGTAAGAGGATGCAGTGACATTTCTTGAGACGCCAGGAAGATGATGTGCTGTTTGTGGCCCAGGGTGGGCAGCATAATTGTGCTTTAGAGACTTGGCCAAGCATGCTGTCCAGAAAATATACTTCTCCCATCAGTTCTTGGAATCCTTAGAGCAGGAATAAAGTCCTTCCACAATAGTGTTAAAACAACTTCAGAAGACATGTGGTCCCCGAACCAGCAACATCATCATCACCTGGGAACTTGTCGTAAATGCAAATTCTCAAGCCTGATCCTAGACTTAGGATCAGAAACTCTGATGAATCAGAAACTCTGGGGGGTGGGGCCATCAGTCTGTGTTTTAACAAGCCTTCCAGGTGATCCAGATGCACAATAAAGTTTAAGAACCACCATCTAAGACTGGGAGCGTATCTTGTTCATTGTTGAGTTCTCTGTGTCAGCACCTGGTGCCTAGAAGGTCGTGAAGAATCTGCTAAATCAAGAATACAAATACCCCTTAAAGATGCATCACTTTAAAAAATTATTTTTATTATGGTATTCTTTCTCATCGAAATATGTAAAAGATATAATGAGTACCTAGTATATCCAGCACTATCTATAGCAAATTAAACCTTAACAGTTGGCCACATTTCCTTTAGATATTTTTTTGGAGAACAAAAACATTGCAGATACAACTGAGAGCTTTCTGTGTGTTCTCTTCCCAATCTCATTCTTTCTCCTTCTTCAGAAATAACCAAGATCATGAATAATTAATCATTCTTATACATGTTTTATGCTTTTACTGCATATTCATGTATCTATAAACAGTATATGGCATCGTTTTGCAGGTTTTTTAACTATTTAAATGGTGTCACACTCTACATACCCTGCAATTAGCTTTTCTTCATTGTTGTTTTTTTTTTTTTGCAGTACGCGGGCCTCTCACTGTTGTGGCCTCTCCCGTTGCGGAGCACGGGCTCCGGATGCGCAGGCTCAACGGCCATGGCTCACGGGCCCAGCCACCCTGCGGCATGTGGGATCTTCCCGGACCAGGACACGAACCCATGTCCCCTGCACCGGCAGGCGAACTCTCAACCACTGCGCCACCAGGGAAGCCCTCTTCATTGTTTTTGAGATTTATCATTGTGCAGACACAAAGCTGTGATTCATCATTGTAATTGCTGTATAATATTCCCTTTGATGGATACACAATGATATATGAATCTGATCTTCCATTAATGGCATTTAAATGTTTCCAGCTGATATAGTTTTTCACTATTAAAAGTAATGCTGCCACAAACATATATATCTTCCGGTACAAACAAATAGTTTTCCTCTAAGGTATAGACTTAAGAGTCGATTTCCTGTGATGTACGATTAAGAGCATTTCCAATCTTAATAGATAAAATCAAACTGCTCCCCAAAGTGGCTGTACCAATTTCCCCACTCTTTTCCAACATTTGGTATTGTTGGAGTTTTAGACTTTTGCCAACCTGATGAGTATGAAATATCAATAGTGTCTCATTTTTATTATAAATTTCTCACTACCTTAATTTCTGGTGAGGCTGAGCACCTTTTTATATGCTCATAAGCCATTTGGATTTAAGAGACGTACAATTAACACATATTCACATGGAAGTATAAATCGCTAACATGTCTGTACTTCTGAAAGTGATTTTTGATAGGGAGAAAGCCTGAGAGGGAAGAATAAGTGGGAAAATTCCTGTGGGGATGGGAGGGGATGGAGTGGGGAGAAGGTAGAGGTATCACTTGTCTTCCTCAAGGTCCTTTCAGGGCTGGTCCTGGCCAACTGTCACATCAGCTGTGTTCCCTTCCCCTAAGAGCTGGAATCCCTGGGAGAGGCTGAAGGAAAGTGGAAGTTGTAGTAAAATCTTCACTGAGGAAGGCCTTTTCTGGTCCTGAGTTTTTCAGGCTTCTTGGATTCAAGACTAGTTAATCCAGTGGTTGTCAATGAGAGAAATACATCCCTACCAGGGTATGTTGTGGAAATTTGGGGGGATTTTTGATTATCACAATGATCAGGCATTACTGGCATTAGGAGATTGGGACCAGGGGTGCTATACCTCCTTCCATGTATGAGACAGTACTACCCAACAAACAATTTCCATGAATGCTCCACATAACTTTCAAAAGCCCATTTATATGGGCGGAAAGCCTGTTCTAATGATCAAGACTAGCACCTAACTCTTTTCCACATAATCACAAAGTGTATTGTGGGTTTACACTGATTTTTTCCAGGAATGTAAACTACTATTTAAACTGAGAGAAGATTCTAACTTTGTTTTGCTCAGCATTGACAACTTCATTACGTTTTCTATTATAGTTAGGCCTATTCATTTTATACAGTTTTATGATAAACAGCTCTTCTTTTCTTTCCCCTTTATATGTAGACATTATAATTATTTTAAAATTTTGTGTGTAGAATGATCATATTACCTATGAATTTCATTTTGGTATAGAAAAGGACACTACAAAATGTTTATTGGGAACCAGTGAACTAATAGTTCCTTGTTAAGGAAAGCTAGGCTAAGAGAATTAAAAAAACCCATAACTTACCCCAAGATGCCACAGTTGGTAACTGAGAGACCTACAAGACCCTTGTAGGATGAATCTAAAGTGCTTCCAAAACCAGGGGAAAAAAACATTGGTCCAAATCTTTAAATGGGAAATTCTATCATAGAGGACCTTATAACTAAAAAGGAGGCATAGAGTGAGGCCTGTCCTGGTGTAGACTCAAGGAAAAGAATTTCAGAGAATCAACTTATAAATAGGTCTTAAAAGAACAATCTCGTGCCACCTGGGCCTCTGCAGAAGGTTGTATAGCTGTGCCCTGGCTGAGGGGGCAAATGGAGTTGAATTCCACCCTGCACTCTGCTCACCAAGATGTGTGCCCAAATGAAGGGTCTACCTTTTAAAATTTTGCACAAAGGAGGTTATTCACACACGGCCCCATGTGCAATCACCACCTTCTCTGCTGGTTCACACTAAAAAATCGGCTAGTTTTCATCCTCAGATCCAAACCATCATTGCTAGCAATATATTCTTCATAACAATATTCCACTGATCTAGAACAAAAGCAATTTAAAAGCCTCAGGCTGTTTGTTATAATAGAATTTTCCTCATGTGAAAAAGTAAGCATTGCTGTTGTATTATTAATGGAGTTTTATTGTTTTTTCCACCAAGTTGACAGTTTTAGGATCATGTTGGTACGATTTATTCTACTAAATGATTAGAATACTTCTGTCACATTTCTATCTTGCTTTTCTAAATTGAAAATATTTGTATTCTTGCTTCAAAGTCCAACATTTAATAAGATTTGAACTTGTTTGCTTTGTGTTGAATGGGATTAACCCCCCGCCAGAGCCCACTCTCAAGTCTTTGTGTTGGGGAGGCCCTGGTTATGTGGGCAAATGGATGGTTATTCTCAGCAATAAAAATGAGCAAATAACATGAAAGCACCCATACCTCAAAAAGCAGAAGAGTGACCTCTGTTTGACCTTGAAGTCTGTGCGCTGAAGAGAAAAGTTCCTTAACAGACATAACAAGCTTTGAGCCAGAGAGAAAGAGAAAAAGATTGCTTACTTTCTGATTACTTTGTTTAAACCAACCTCCTTTCTAGTTTATAATCCTTTAGGGGAGCATATTAAGAAGGGGTGGTTTAAGGTCTGTTTAGAGTGGAGGAGAATCATGAAATAAACAATTAATATTTAGGAAAGGGACCCAGAACCCTGTATTTGTAGGAATTTTTCTTCCCCCATTTAATGAACAATAGCCTTGGGCTGTGGTCTCGGGCATCCCATGTATTTATTTTGATTACTGTTGTCATATATTCACTGGTTACACTCTTTCTGTTATTTTGGACAATCCAAAAATTAGGAGAACTCATTAGAGTAAATAATGCGATCATTTCTGCTGGCATGAGTTGTGTATAGAACACAGGAGTGTCAGTTCCAGTAACAGGGAAGCAAATTCAGTAGTCACATTTTATTCTGGCCAAGTGGTCTTGGAACTTTTGCCTTGGGTAATGCTTTAAAAATCAGTCCTATTCCTTGTCTTTCAACCAAAGACTCCATTGTCGCTTAACATTTGGTCTCTGTTGCTCCTAACCGGAGGCTGTTCTGCATTGTCCAGCT
Organism: Kogia breviceps; assembly: GCF_026419965.1. NCBI lineage: Eukaryota > Metazoa > Chordata > Mammalia > Artiodactyla > Physeteridae > Kogia > Kogia breviceps. The sequence goes on from NC_081319.1 coordinate 75,719,489, forward strand.
TCTAGGCTTCTGCTCAGGTCAGTGCCTCCTGCTGGGATGACCTCCCCAGGCTTTTGTGCCTATTGAATCCTTCCTATCCTCAAAGGGGAGTTCAAATCCCAGTTCTTCCAAGAAGCAAACTGCCTTCACACCTGCTCTTCCTCCTCCAAATTTCGGCAACTCATCGCTTGGCCCTTCCCAATATATGTTCCAGCGTGCTGCCGCTAAGACCCGACACAGCCCAAAATAAATAAATAAATAATAAATACATCTTAAAAAAAAAAAAAAAATCATTGCATCACCAGCAGTGCCTGACATAGTACATGATACATTCTGAACAGCTATTTGTTAAAACTTGAAAATATTTTCCTTCTGACTCATAACAGTTTTCATTGTCATTGATATTACAATTTCTCTCTTTAAAATCATGCCCATTTGTCTTATGTTCCAGTTTCAAAATTTGGTATCGTTAAAGTTGGTACTGCATAAAAAGTTTTTTATCCTTACAGATGAAGTCACTTAAGTAATAGAAGAGATAGCAGGAAAAAAAAAAGGGAGGAGGCCATTATTAGATAGCAGAGAGAAGGAGGAAAGTTTACCCTATGGCGCAGAGGAGCCCATATAAAAGATGTCTTTCATGGGTTTAATTTCCCTCCATTTCAGGCAAAGGAGAAACAAGGCATTTATATACATGTACAATTCTCTGTAGAGAATTTTTTTTTTTTTTTTTTGCGGTACGCAGGCCTCTCAACTGTTGTGGCCTCTCTGATTGCGGAGCACAGGCTCCGGACGCGCAGGCTCAGCGGCCATGGCTCACGGGCCCAGCCGCTCTGCGGCAATGTGGGATCTTCCCAGACCGGGGCACGAACCCGTGTCCCCTGCATCGGCAGGCGGACTCTCAACCACTGCGCCACCAGGGAAGCCCTACTTGACCTTCTGATAATGACCTACTTGAATCAGCATCTGTGATCTATGATATGGACCCCAGTCACTTAGCAGGAAGTAGTGCTATAGAAGTTTTGAACCATGCTATCCAATGTATCGGTCAGAACCTGGTCAAGAAATCAAAGCCATTCCAGCTATTACAAGAAAGAAAAGATACTGTTTTTGAGAGTGTGGGATGATGATGACTTTTCCCCATCTTTCTACTGTCTTATGTCTTCAAATTTTCCACAATGATCATGTACTACTTTCATAATCCGAGAAAGTAAAACAAATTATATTTTAAAGACGATGCTTATTCCAAAGACTTAAGACGATCTTCCCATACTCTTGGAAGAGAAACATATTACGCCAGTGATATTAACATATCACTGTCAGTGATTAAAATAATCGTCAAACTCTTCCTAGGGATCTGTAAGTTGACCTTTGACAAATCATTTAACTTTCCTTTGCAGCCCTTTGGCTGTCTGCAACATTGTCACATGTGTGCCTGTTCTTTCACATAAATGTGGCTGGGATTAATGAGGTCACCATTTCTAAATGTTCTTTAAGATCCTTCCATGGAAAAGCATTTTGCAGGAACAAATGATTATTGCCCTATTATTATTTCCTTGAACATCGATGGCTGCCAACCTTGAATGAAATTTTATTTAGAAACACTCTTCCCTATGCCTTTCTCCTGAGTATAATAATTCTTAGGAGTAAATGGAGGAAGAATTCTCTTCCAAAGCTATATAGAATATGTGACAAATCATAGCTTTGTCATTTTAAGGAAAAACAAGTTTAAACCCAAGTTTATAATTTTTCTTCCCATTTACTTTGCCCATGCTCTCATAAAACTTATGTACCTTGGGGGCAAAATGAAATGGGAAGCTTAAAATTTTTTTGTGCTCTTGAATTTTAAATATGTAAAAAGGCAGAACTAGAAAAGGACCTTGAAAGTGTATCTGATTTTGCATTCTTCCTTCAGATAGATGAACAGGTAAACTATCAAAAACAAGTTTCAGTCCATTCCATTCATAGTCTCTAGCAATCAGGAAATACATTGCTATCCCAGATAGTCTTCTCCAGAATTTAAAAGTGAATATTATATTCATATTTGACCAGAATAGCTACATCTCCAGCCCCACAACTGCCCTAGAAAGCTCCCCTAGAAGAACACCAGTACATGGAATCTTTTATTAGAAGCGCAATTACACATAGTGAAATGGCAGGCATTGTGGAAGGAGAATTTCACAGGTTCCATCTCTGTCTTGCTATAATTTGTGATTGAACATGAACAGGCACACCTGCACACAAATGGTAGAGTTTTTTTAAAAAAATCAAATCAATAGCTAAGTGGACAAGGAGGTATTTATGTTTTACCTAAGGAGCCTTCCTTCCACTGGCCAGGTAATGGATTCTGTCCAGGAAATTCATTTACAGAGGATAGCGACTTTCTGTAAAATAGGGGAATATTTTTTTCCAAATATTCTTCCAAAAGGGAGAAGGATTGATGAAAAACTGGGTTGAAATCCAATCTATTTGAAACCCATATATAAAATTTGGTCATTCATCCTCTTTATACCCACATAATTATACCCATAATTATGATTCAAGCCCCTAGCAAACTCCTCGCTATAAATAACCACACGCATCCCCCAATGTGTTTGAGAAGCTTCTCCTTAGTCCGCACGTCATGGCTCACCTTTCTTCTGGACCCAGTTCCTTCTGCTGACTGATACTGCTAACCATCTCCATCTAGGGGTTAGGTATTCCACTTTTAGTTGTAATTCTTTGCTCCAAGCCTGGGCACCAGCTCTTTCCTAACTTCTCCCAGCAACATTGAGACTGAGATGTAACATTAATAACACCTCCTGGAGGGAATTCCCTGGCCATCCAGTGGCTAGGACAATTGCACGTCCATTGCAGGGGGCACAGGTTCGATTCCTGGTTGGTGAACTAAGATCCTGCAAGCCACATGACACAGCCAATAAATTAAATAAATAAATAAATGGTTTTTAAAAAAATAACACCTACTGGAGGTTGAGAATAATAGGCAGGTGTACTACTTAAGAACAACTTAGGGGCTTCCCTGGTGGCGCAGTGGTTGAGAATCCGCCTGCCGATGCAGGGGACACGGGTTCGTGCCCCGGTCTGGGAAGATCCCACATGCCGCGGAGCGGCTGGGCCCGTGAGCCATGGCCGCTGAGCCTGCGCGTCCGGAGCCTGTGCTCCGCAATGGGAGAGGCCACAGCAGTGAGAGGCCCGCGTATCACAAAAAAAAAAAAAAAAAAAAAAAAAAAAAAGAACAACTTATAATTACTTCCTAAGTCTAAGCAAGTCCATGGCCATTCCCCTGGCCTGCTCTAAGCAGCTCACCCTCTACCATGGAAGTGGCCAAGTCTTTCCTTTCTATGAAGAATGGTTATTCCTGCCACCAGCCATCATGTAAATAGGTTCATTTTCAGTCAGAATATAAAAAATGTAAGAAGACCCTTAAATGAGAGAAAGAGGAAATTTCATTTTCCTTCTGGGGAATTAGAGACCAATTTTTTCCAGGACTTGGGAATGTGGAAAGACCTAGAATGCCAACTATCTTAATACCAACCTGAGGAGAGGCCAAGTCACAAATAAGTTCAGGGTCAAGAGAAATGCAGCGGGGCTTCCCTGGTGGTGCAGTGGTTGAGAATCCGCCGGCCGATGCAGGGGACACGGGTTCGTGCCCCGGTCCGGGAAGATCCCACATGCCACGGAGAGGCTGGGCCCATGAGGCACGGCCACTGAGCCTGCGCGTCTGGAGCCTGTGCTCCGCAACGGGAGAGGCCACAACAGTGAGAGGCCCGCGTACCACAAAAAAAAAAAAGAAAAAAAGAAAAAAAGAGAGAGAGAGAGAAATGCAGGGAAACAGAGCTAGATATACTGGATTGGATCAATCTTAAACCTGCCCTCCTCTGGAAGTTCAGTGATGAGAGCCAATACATTTCCTGACAATCCAAGTCAAACTGAATTGGAGTTATTTTTGTTATTGGGAAAAAAAGCACTCTGCTATATTTCCATATTCCTAAATAAGCTTCTACTGCCATTTCTTAGTTTATTAATGTTTGACATTATCTATTGAACCTGTCCTATGATAGATGAAAAACTCAGCTCATTTTCCAACACCTCCTCTACCTCCCCTTTTAGTTGCTCTATACCTTTATAACTATAAATAACATCCTAACACCTTTCGTTTTTATTTCATAAACTGTCTTTTTATAGAATTAAGATATTAGCTCCCCAACAAATCCACTCAGTAATTCTACACTTCGCTTTGTATCTTCTGTCATCCATACTTGATTTTTTCATTATCAAGTTTATAACTAGGTCTCCTAAGCTTTACCGATAGGTTGGTTATGAACAACTAAAAATCAATTAAAACTCTTTGCTCTTGGCAATAAATGCATTATAATTACAGAGTCAGATACTGTTCAATAGTAGCATTGTCTATCTCCTCTCATTTTAACTCCATGGAAGTCTCTAAAAACTTGACCTGCTGTATAGCTGAGAAATACCTATATATATATATTTGGGGAGAGACAGAGACAAAGACAGAGAGACAGACAGACAGACATTCAGATAGGTAGAGATGATGTGACTGTAAAAGAGCAAGTATATGGTCTGCTTGGGAGTTATATTCTATACATAAATGAAAAAAATTTTACTATGGCATGAATATTTGGGGCATAAAATCCTTGCAAAAATTAAATACTCACATATGTAACATATATATACATCATTCACACACACCTGTGTAGAGTGAGAGAAAGAGGGCCAAAAAAAAAACCCACCTCTTTACATTATTGTGACTGTGAAAATATTGTTCATTACAGAAGCAGTGATCATTAGATTTCCTTTCTTACTGCTTTTTGTTTTTCCTGGAGTTTCTATCTGCATTTATTTTATCCTATACTATTGATAATTTTTTATGAATAATGTAAGAAAATTTTCCATATCACTATTTATAGTTTTCCAATAGTTATCTTTTTCAAAACTTTCTCTATGCATTTGCGTGTGTGTGTGTAAAGAGAGTTTCATTTTGTAGGTTTGTTTTATGTTTTATTACACTGTACACATGGTTCTTTCACTTGTTTTTTTTTTTTTTTGGCCTTGTGGCATGTGGGATCTTAGTCCCCCCACCAGGGATTGAACCCCGTGCCCGGCAGTGGGAGAGTGGAGTCTTAACCACTAGACCACCAGGGAAGTCCCTTGATTTTGCTTTTTTAACTTCTTTTAATTCTCACCTAAGAACTGGTATGGTTGTAGCAGAGTTTTGTTTATTTGTTTGTTTGTTTTGTTTTTCAAAAACTGTTAGACCTCAGTTGTACAAACGGATTGACATGATTTGATTATTCACACACCTTAGTTACAGCCAATTTGGGGTTTTATTCCTTTACCACCACTCTTCTCCCTTCACTATAGACATCTACTCTCAGATATTTAATGTGTGTCTTTCTAATCCACCTGTCATATTTTTCTTTGATAACATACAGCATTATTTTGTGAGCTTAGAAAAGACAGTCTCTTCAATAAGTGTGCTGGGAAAACTGGACAGCTACATGTAAAAGGATGAATTAGAACACTCCCTAACACCATACACAAAAATAAACTCAAAATGGATTAGAGACCTAAATGTAAGACTGCACACTATAAAATTCTTAGAGGAAAACATAGGAAGAACACTCTTTGACATAAATCACAGCAAGATCTTTTTTGATCCACCTCCTAGAGTAATGGAAATAAAAACAAAAATAAACAAATGGGACCTAATGAAACTTAAAAGCTTTTGCACAGCAAAGGAAACCATAAACAAGACAAAAACACAACCCTCAGAATGGGAGAAAATATTTGCAAATGAAGCAACAAAGGATTAATCTCCAAATTATACAAGCAGTTCATGGAGCTCAATATCAAAAAACAAACAACTCAATCCAAAAGTGGGCGGAAGACCTAAATAGACATTTCTCCAAAGAAGACATACAGATGGCCAAGAAGCACATGAAAAGCTGCTCAACATCACTAATTATTAGAGAAATGCAAATCAAAACTACAATGAAGTATCACCTCACACCAGTTAGAATGGGCATCATCAGAAAATCTACAAACAATAAATGCTGGAGAGAGTGTGGAGAAAAGGGAACCTTCTTGCACTGTTGGTGGGAATGTAAATTGATACAGCCACTATGGAGAACAGTATGGAGGTTCCTTATAAAACTAAAAATAGAATTATCATATAATCCAGCAATCCCACTGCTGGGCATATACCCAGAGAAAACCATAATTCAAAAAGACACATGCACCCCAATGTTCATTGCAGCACTATTTACAATAGCCAGGTCATGGAAGCAACCTAAATGCCCATCAACAGATGAATGGATAAAGAAGATGTGGTACATATATATACAATGGAATATTACTCAGCCATAAAAAGGAACGAAATTGAGTCATTTGTTGAGACGTGGATGGTTCTAAAGACTGTCATACAGAGTGAAGTAAGTCAGAAAGAGAAAAACAAATATCGTATATTAATGCATGTATGTGGAACCTAGAAAAATGGTACAGATGAAACGGTTTGCAGGGCAGAAGTTGAGACACAGATGTAGAGAACAAACGTATGGATACCAAGGGGGGAAAACCACAGTAGTGTGGGGATGGTGGTGTGCTGAATTGGGCTATTGGGATTGACATGTATACACTGATGTGTATAAAATTGATGACTAATAAGAACCTGCAGTATATAAAAACAAACAAACAAAAAAAGCAACTAATACTAAACTTTCTTTGGGTTATTTGTATGGAAATATGTTAATATAAATGTTTCAGACATTACATGAAATTTCTAAAAATCTTATTTGTTCTCATATAATGTTATAAGTCATACTTCTAGTTATTACTTTAAAATGTATATCTCAGAAATAAGTAAATTTCCTTGTCAATTGCATTATTATGAACTTTCATCAAATCTGTAACCATGGTCATTTTTAAGTCTTTTGTCATTTACAGACAGTTCTGGGTGTACGCTGATGCTTTTGCAAAAATGTTCCTATAAAAGGGTTTCATCTTCAAGGAATTCATGGAAAAGACTCTGACAAGTACAGGTTTCTGGTAACTGACTATACTGCTGAACTGAATGAATAAGCATTTTCAGAACTCTAATGGAAAACTGATGAATTCATAAAAGTGCTAACAAAAGATCAGATAAAAAAAATTAATTACATGGGACTGAGTGAACTGATGAGGATGATTATAATTTTTGTGACTTTCTGTTTGAATTTAAACATCCCACAAGGACTCAGAGGCAAAAAATATACAAATCAATTTTCACTGCAGAGTAAAGGAGCTGTTACAGGGAGGACTACTGGACTGAATGTCAACATTATGACATAATATATATATATATATATATATATATGTGTGTGTGTGTGTGTGTGTGTGTGTCATCTTGGGCATGTTACGTAACTTCTTGTCTCATATGTAAAATGGGATAGTAGTAGTATTGTTGGGAAATTATGTGAGATAGTATATGTAATCTAGAGCACTTAGAATGGTATATGGTTCAACCAAAGACTATATATGTGTTTGCTTTCTTCATGGTATTTTATTGTGTATATGCAATATAATTAACTTAGCTAGTTTCCCATTGGAAAAAAAAAAGGGTAATAATATGCATCTCCAACACTTGGGAGAAATAAGTAATACAGTAGCTGTAAAAGTACCTGGCACTTGGCCCACTAGATATTATTTCTCATTACATCTGTTTTTCTTAGTTTCTTGAATTCTGCAACAAAGTATTGTGTTTCCTATAATTCATCATAGAAGATTTATTGAATACTCAAAATACTATTGAATGAGAGAATCTATTCTATGTTAATACTACAGACAAAAAATGTTAAAAAAATTATTACAAAAATGGCTTCTTTCTGTATGACTCTATGACTTGCTTTTACCATGCAAATTACATTTGCTATCCATCCACATTGATAAACATGTCTGTTTATTCCTTTTAACTGCTACATAGTAATCTACCATATGATTAGACCACACTTTATCCATTCCTTCATCATTATCATTTAAGTTCTTTTTGACTATTTGCTATCACAAACAGTGATGCAATAAACATTATTGTACATGTCTCCTTGTGCACATGTACAATCCACAGATCATTTAACAAATTTAAAAAAATTATTATTATAGAATAATAATGTCTTAAATTTTTACTATTATAGAATCTCTTTGTCATATGTGCATATATTCTTATAGTGTATGCTGTGTAAGTAGCATGCTTACATAAAAGGGTATGCATTTTTAGAATTTTGATATCATTAAATTATCTCTAAAAAGATTATATAAATTTAGATTCCCAACTGAAATTAGGATATCAATTTTCTGCCTATTTGCCTTCATTTGATATAACCAGTATGAAATTCTTGACTACATCATAGTTAACAAATAGTTTCTCATTGTTAAGATTTGCATGTCCCTGATTAACTGTAAAAGGGACATATCTTTTAATATCTTTATTGGGTTTTTGTTTTACTTCTTTATAGCCATTGACAATTTTTCTACTGAATTGCTTTTTTGTCTTGTTGACTGTTTAATAGATTTGTGACAGTAATTTTTTGTTACTGTATATATGATGAAAATCTTTTCTTCTAGGCTCTTGCTTATTCTTTCACTTTGGTTTTGATGTTGAAGTAATCAAATTTATCAACTTTTCCTGTAAAGCTCTTTGTGCAAGCATGAGTATGTCTTGCTTTAGAGAATTTCTCTACCCCATGGGTTACAAATATTTGTTACAAATATATTTTCTTATATGAGTGTATGTGTGTTTGACTTAGAGGATCTTTCCTTTTCAGTAGTTATATATACATTGGTCCGTATTTTTATCTAACACTTTCGTAGCTTTGGTTTTTTTAAAATCCATCTGGAATTTAATTCTAAAAGTTCTATGTGGCAAGGATATATACTAAGTTCTTATATAGAGACAGATCTATTTCTATAGTCTCCATTCTGCCTCGTTAACCTATTTATCTCTATGCCAAAACCACACAATTTTAATTGCTTTAGTATTATAAAATATTTTGATATTTCATATGGCAAGTCCTAATATCTGTTTCTAGCAGTATGGTAGGCCAGATAGCCTTAACAGCTTCTTTCTGCAAGACAAGTAAAAATTCTGGACAAAATAGATTTGTTTTCAGTTTTAAGAATAGGTCAGCAATAAAGTTACAAAAAGTTATATAGGCCAAATGGGTGAAAGGAGAAATCCAAGTGCAATGCCAGGTGCCTTAAAGTCATCTTTTATGACCTCAAATTTCTATTTTGACAGCCTCCCAATGTCTAGAGCATGGAAGTCCTCCCAAAGTGAGGGAGATGGATAGGAGACCCATGCACAAAGCTAAAATACCAAAAGATGAGCTAGAAAAATCCAGCATACAGAAAAGTACAGTAAGAAAACTTACCTGCTTCAATCTTGATGGTGGATGGGAGGGAAAATAAAAATATCCTCTGAAAATACAGAACCACAGTTAGCCTTCAGGTGCATGGCTTAAATTCACATGGCCCGGGACTTCCCTGGTGGTGCAGTGGATAAGAATCCTCCTGCCAATGCAGGGGACACGGGTTCGATCCCTGGTCTGGGAAGATCCCACATGTCCTGGAGCAACTAAGCCTGTGCGCCACAACTACTGAGCCTGCGCTCTAGAGCCCACGTGCCACAACTACTGAAGCCCGTGCACCTAGAGCCCGTGCTCCGCAACAAGAGAAGCCACCACGAGGAGAAGCCCACACGCTGCGACAAAGAGTAGCCCCCGCTCACCACAACTAGAGAAACCCCGTGCGCAGCAACGAAGACCCAACACAGCCAAAAATAAATGAAATTAAATTTTTTTAAAAAATTCACAAGGCCCATGTTTTCTGAGAAATCTCGATCTGTGTATTTCTTAATGGTTCCAGAACAAATATAACATTGATACCAAAACCTGGCAAAGATTGCACAAAGAAAGAAAATTACAGATCAGTCTCACTTATAAATATCAACATAAAAACATTAAATAAAATATTAGCAAGCAGAATCAAGGGGTACATTTAAAATAATGATCAAGTGTGGTTTATTCCATGAATGAAAAGATGGTTTAATATCCGTGATATTTCTATATTAATATATCTGAGGAGAAAAATTATCTCAACTGATGCTAATAAGGATTTGCAAAAAAATAAAAACCCATTCTTAATTTAAAAAACCACCCCATGAATTATAAATGGATGATTTATTTAACATGATTTATTAAGCCAGAAACGAGAAACAATCTTAATGGAGAACAATGGAAGAACTCATGCTAAGGTAAGAAACAAGCTGAAGATGCTCTCTATCACTAAGAGATACTAAGAGATACTAAGAAATACAATTAGACAAGAGAAAGTGTAAGAATTGTAAGAGATGGTAAAACTGTCACTATTTTCAGAAGATATGATTATATATTTAAGAGAACCAACTGAAAATCTACTACTCATAATAAGAGAATGTGGTAAATTGCAGGTTATAAAATTAATATACAGCAATGAATAGTTTTCTCATATAAAACAATACTAGTTTTAAAAATACAATGGAGGGCTTTCCTGGTGGTGCAGTGGTTGAGAGTCCGCCTGCCGATACAGGGGACGCAGGTTCGTGCCCCGGTCCGGGAAGATCCCACATGCCGCGGAGCAGCTGGGCCCGTGAGCCATGGCCGCTGAGCCTGAGCGTCCGGAGCCTGTGCTCCGCAACGGGAGAGGCCACAACAGTGAGAGGCCCGAGTCCCGCAAACAACAACAACAACAACAACAAAACAAAACAATGGAAAAGAAAAGCACATCTGCAACAGCAAATACAACAAATAGATAAAACACAAGAATAAACTTCACAAGAAATATACATCTTTATGAGGAAAATTTCAACACACTATTGTGGGACACAAAAGTAGAACAGAACAATGGAAATATATGCCTTATTCTTTGGTAGAAAAATTCAACATGACAAAAAGTCTGTTCTCTCTGAGTCAATTTATAAATTTAACCTGATCTTAATAAAATTACCAACTGTTTTTTTCCCAAGAAATAGATAAATTTTTTCTAAATTCATTCCAAAAAATAAATAAGCAAGAGTAACCAAAAAAACTTGAAAAATGAAGAACGATGTGCTGGAGCTATCCCAAATGGATATTAAAACATACTAACAGGTCCTAATAATTGTGCATGACTAAACAGGCTAAAGGAGGAGAATTTAAGTTGCAGAAATAGAGACAAATACATACAAAAATTTAGTATATGAAAAGATGGTAACTCAAATCAGAGTGGCAAGAAAAAAGTTTCAAATAAATGTTGAGACAACCGAGTAGCCACCTGGAAAAAATAAAGTTGAACCTATTCCTCTCATCATGTACCAGGAAAAAGGCAACTATCTTCTTTTTTTTTTTTTTTTTTTGCAGTACGCAGGCCTCTCACTGCTGCGGCCTCTCCCATTGCAGAGCACAGGCTCCGGACGCGCAGGCTCAGTGGCCGTGGCCCACGGGCCCAGCCGCTCCGCGGAATGCGGGATCTTCCCGGACCGGGGCACGAACCCACATCCCCTGCATAGGCAGGCGGACCCCCAACCACTGCACCACCAGAGAAGCCCCCAAAAAGCAACTATCTTTAAAATCTTGATGTTGAAAAATGAAACTATAAAACTATCAGAAGAAAACATGAGTAACTTCTTTACAAGCTATGACTCAAAATGCAGAAGACACACACAAAAATTAGCAATTTTTACTACATAGAACTTTTTAAAGTACATGGAAAAATATGCCAAAGCAATGTTGAAAGACAAATGATAAATTGGGAAAGATATATTTGCAACCTGCAATCTTAGACAAAGTGCTAATTATCCAAGTATATGAAGACCTACAATAAATCAATACAAAATAGACCAATAATGATCAGTCTTTTTAAAGAAAAATGAGCAAAGTACGTGAACTGAAAGTTCATAGAAAAAGAGATACAAATGGCCCTTACAAATATAAAAAGTAAACTTTCTTCAAGTTATAATATGAAAAAAGCAAATTCAAACTAAACTGAGATAACTATTAAATTAGGAAAAACCCAAAAGTTAAGCAGCAGTTTCTGTTAGCAAGGCTGTGGGGAATCAGGTAATCTCAACCATTGTCAGTGGGAGTGAAAAGTGACACAACCATAATAGGAAGCAATTGGCAATATTTCCCAAATTTGCAATACATCTACCCTTTGACCTGACATTTCCACTTCTGGAGATTTTATATGTTTCCCTCCACACTGACAAAATGATGCATGTACAGGATAATTCATCATTGCTTCACTGTCTACAATAGAAAAAGATCAGAGACAACCAAATGCCCATCAATAAGGAACTGGTTAAATAAACTATGCTCTGTTCACACACAAGAACACAATACCACTAAGGTCATAACACTTCTTTTGCAACACCATTAAATTAAAGTTTGGCAGTCCGATGTCACATGGGTTAGACATATATTTAAATTTCCTCACACATTCTGATTTTGGAAATCTGACATCTTCTCTAAATAGTTGCATGTATATTTCAACTTTCACTTTCTCCAGTAAGGATACATGAATCGCCTTCACACATACTAAGGGAAGTCCCTCCTTTCCCCCTCGAAGAAGTTTAATAACTGTCTTATATATACAATAGAGCTCATAGTGCAGGAATTCTGAATTCATGTGCTATGAAAATTAAATGAGAAAGCACATGTGAAAGCATTCCTTGGCACTTAGCAGGCTCACAACAAGTAGATGTTGTGAGTTGGACATATCTCTACATATGGATGGCATCTAAGGTTGATTTTTTTTAAATGCAAATTAAATTACCAAATGCATTTGTTTTCAAAGACATATATATATATATTCACATATATATAATTATCTATATATAGAGAGAGATATATCATTATCTACATATCTATATATATAATTGGCCTGCCAGACTGTGAGTCTGTGTTTCCATTTCTCAGGTGAGACAGTGTAAGCTCTAGGAAGCCAGCAGTGACTTACACTCTATACTCTGAGTCTTACCCTACCAGAGGGCTTTATGCTCCATGTGGCTTCTTTCTATACCCATGATGATGTTCACAGCTGGCCTTGGCATATGGGAGTGAACCTCCAGGCCCCTTGGGGAAAATGAAGTTGTTCCTCCTCCCTCCTCCCATGTTACATATCACAGTTAGGCTCACTCAGCTCCGCTCCAACTCCCTTGTAATATGCTTCACTAAGTACTTCAGATAAAAAAAGGTAGACTATGTATTTCCTAGACTCCTTGACAACGAGAGTTCTGAGTCCATCAAGGAAACACACCTGGGGATTTGGAAGGCAGAAATAAGGTACAGGCCACACTTCTGCTGTTTTCTGTTATTTCTGTTGGCACACATGAAAGTAGAGATAGGTTGGGTTCTTATGTGACAGCAGTGGCAGGAGTCCCAGTGTCTGTTTCTTAGCTCTGTGGGTGTCAGGAGCAATGTGGTCTTAGCACTTCCTGATCCCCCAACTTACTAGTATTGACAGAAGTAACAGCTCCCTTTGTGGGCCACTTCTAGGGGTCATTCTTGGAAGCTCAACCTAGGGCTCTTCCGATAACCCTTCAAACAATTTTGTAAGCACATAATTCCCTAATTAAAGGGTTGTTGAAATTAGCCAGAGTGGTTTCTGCTATTTGCAGATGGACCCTGATTGATAGACCCTATAAATTCCCCTTCCTCTCACACCCCCACCTTCCCTCAAGGCTGTGGGTGGAAAAGGTATTCCATTTGTTTGAGCGTTTTAATCCTATAAGCTTACCAAACATGGGAATATATAACCCACTGTAGGATATTCTCAACCAATTATAGGTCAGAACAATAAATGTAGAAAATTTCTCCTGGTAAAATATATTGAATGTGTGGAGAGAAAAGAGAGAAATAAAGAGAGAAAGAGAGAAGGAAGGAAGGAAGGAAGGGGGAAAGAAAGAAAGGGAAAGAGGGGAAGAAAGGGAAAGGAAGGAAGGAAGGAAAGAAGGAAGGGAGGGAGGAAGGAAGGGAGGAAGAAAGGGGAAAGGGAAAGAAAGAAAGGAAGAAGAAAAGAAAGAAAGAAAGAAAAAGAAAGAAAGGAAGGAAGGAAGAAAGGAAGGAAAGAGGGAGGGAGGGAGGGTGGGAGGAAAGAGAGAAGAAAGAATACAGGTATATAAGGCAGCTTTGGCGAGTTGACACTGAGCAGGGAGAACTAGATGCTGAACCAGAAGATAAATTTTTAACCCACAGCTTCCCCTGATGATGATGAGTTTGGTTTTAGGGCAGAGTTGACCATCAGGAAAACCAAATAACTGAGAAAGTGGTTGGAGAAGTCACCCATCCCAACCGGCCTCCTTGCCTGGGTCTGCATTCATGATGCAAATTTTCCAAAATGCTCTGGTTAGCAAATAAAAAGCTGGTTGTGGGATCTAAAGAAAAATCCCTGATACTACATTTGTACCCATCCCAAGTACTCTTTCAGGAGGAGATTTTTTTTTTTTATTTAAAAGTAAAATGTAGTTATTTTTATTTAAGGTAGTTCCCCATCTTGAACATATTTACATTTTTCTTCCCTCATTTACAGCCTATTTCCTGAAAAATGTTGAGAAGATTTAAGAGTCTAATATTTTCCAAAGTCATCTCATGATTCATCAGTTTATTGTTTGTTAAAATATCAGCCTCAAGAAACTGGCTTAAATGGGAATGTTCATCTGGATTTTCTCTTCTGATTTACTTCATGGATGACATGAGAATTAATTAAAAGATTAAAAAGTCAACATTGTGCTGAGTCTCTTGAATAACAAAGAGGCCCTGCAAGAACCAAGTGAGGCTACAACAGGCACCCCTCGTCCTATAATATAGAATCATATATTAACAGAATTTGTAACCAGGAAGGGCCTTAGGCCTGTCACCTTATTTCACAGAGGAAGAAGCCAGGCCCTAGAAAAAGGAAATGACTAACTCAGGATCACACCCTCAGCCAGTGGCATAGCTAGGACTAGAGTTCAGGTCTCCTGAGAGTCACACTCCAGTGCTCTCGCTCTTGCTTATTTTCAAGTGTATCCTTTTTGATCACTCTTCCCTTTCCTGTTCTGCAGCTGTTTCTACTTTAGTAGGAGTCAGACACCTTTCTGATTGTCCCTACTTAGGAGAAGTCAAAGGTCATTTAAATAGCTGAGAATTTCCTTCTCATCTAGAGCTCCATAGAAGTCAGGACCCCCATCCCCATGGTGCGGAGGAGGAAGATAAAGTTCAGAGATGAAGTTGACTTGTCCGAGGCCACACAGCTAAGGCTCAGACTCAGGCCTCCTAACACCCAAGCCAATGTCCTTCCCAGCACATTGTAATAGATGGTCTGGTACCTTCCATGTGCTTTTGTTTTAAGAAGCAGATAGTAAGCAGAATTCTGATTAAAGGCCATCCAAGGGGGATTAATGAAGTACATAAAGGGCCTTATTAAAAGAAGTTGTCCTCTACAAGGTAAGCCAATGGCAGTTATCCTTCCAAAATGAACATTAGAAAGAAGTTCTTGTGTAATTTTCCAATAATTTAACTTCAAGATTTCTATCTATAGAGTACATGTGGGTCTGCATGTCCTTTTAAGATGGCCTGAATCAAGGATGACTTAGCAGACAGCTGCTAAAGGTCAACGATCATGAGCTATTACCTTTCTTCATGTACAGTTGTTTACCTAATGAAAGTAATATAAGCACATTACAGATCTTTGGAAAATTTAGGAAAGAAAAATATATATCCATAATTCTACCATCCACCATGTTATTTCATTATTTTGCATATTTCCTTTCTGTCTTTTTCCTATAAGTGTTTTACATAGCTTTAAGTGGTCTTGCTCTCGTTTCCGTAGCATCCTTACAACATTGAATCCTGCTTTCCCCTCTGGCATTAGATCATAAATATTTTTCTTGTAATACATTGTCTTCATGAGCATTATGTTTAATGGCTGCAAAACATTCTACCTCATGAGAACGCCATAAAGTGTCTTTGACCTTTTGCAAGTTCCATGAACATTATTCCAGGGAATTCCGGGGAACGTGGAACATTATTCCACATTCAAAGTTGGCAATAACATTTGTTTGAATTTCAAAAAGTAAAAAGTAGCTCAATTAGTTATTTAAAACATTTCCCCTTTAAAAACCAGCACGAGAGAACCTCTGGGTATGTGTTAAGTGAGCTGCACAGACAGGATTAGAAGAGGTCATGAACCATCCCCTCAGTCCTTACCCTGCTCAACACAACACCATGGGCACTAATACCTAGGAAACCTATTGGACAGTTATAGTCTTTATTCCTTATTGCATTATTTAGTCTACACTCATAATGATTATAGACTTTCAACAGAAAGAATAAGGAACAGTGTTATTAAAATATAGAAAGTGAATGAGAAGCATTAAAATTATAATTCTGTACTGATACATACTGTAACATGGATGAACCTTGAAAACATCATACTAGATGAAAGAGACCAGGCACAAAAGGCCACATATTGTATGATTTCATTTATATGAGATATCCAGAATAGGTAATTCCATAGAGACAGAAAGAAGATTAGTGGTTGCCAGGGACTGGGAGATGGGGCAATGGGGAATGAGTCGCTTAATAGTTATGGGGTTTCCTTTTGGGTTGATGAAAATGTTCTGGAACTAGATGGTCGTGATGGTTGCACAACATTGTGAATGCGCTAAATGTCATTAACGGTAAATTTTATATTGTGTGTATTTTACCACAATAAAAAAATTATAATTCTGACATTTTTCCTTGAGGTAGTCTTTACGAGATATGTAAGTTGTTTTTATTTTATAACTAATAACATGAATTCAAACTTCAAAATATGTCTTATACATTAAAATCTGTTTTAAAAGTGGGGAGAAGCAATCCATTTACTGGGAATAACAGTCATCCACACCCAAATTCCATTCCCAAATGTATTTGTAGAGAAGTATTTGCAAATGACAGTCTGAAATCTCTCTCAACTCTTCATTTGGAAACAAAATATGAAAATTATAAAAATAAAACCATTGATATTTTAAGTTAAAATGCAAGAAATCTAAACATTAGGCAATGAAAACAATGTTTTGTTTTCTTTAATCTATATTAAATACAGCATATAGTTTCTTTCAATCTATATTAAATATAGATTTTGTCCCTAAACTAAGTATAATAAATGATTCCATTTAAAAATGTATATCACAAATTATGTTTTTTCTCTTGTATTTTAAAGTATTTGTCACATGTCAATAGGAAGTTAAATTTTGTCTTAATAACATGGATATTAATGAAGGTTGCAGTGAATTAATCTTTATAATACAATTTTAATACTATTTTGTTAAAAATAAAATATTTTACGAAAAATTTAAAATATGTATCAGCGGCCATGGCTCATGGGCCCAGCCGCTCCGCGGCATGTGGGATCTTCCCGGACCAGGGCACGAACCCGCGTCCCCTGCATCGGCAGGCGGACTCTCAACCACTGCGCCACCAGGGAAGCCCAATCTTATCTTTTTTGATCTTCATAATGACTCTATAGAGGAGGTATTATCATTCCTATTTTCTAGATGAGTAAACTGAGACTTGAAGAGTTGAATCATTATGACTTGTTATCTAGCTAGGAGGGGACAGTGATTTCGACTGCAGAGACACCAAGCAGGAAAGACTGTCTTGTGTGATAAATTTCTTTCTCTTGGTAAGGGAGCCTACTTATTGTCAAATTGGATTTAGGGCCCACCCTAATCCAGCATGGCTTCATCTTATCTTTTCTTTTTTTTTTTAAAGTTTGTACTTTTTTTTTTTTTTTTACATTTTTGGCTGCATTGGATCTTCGTTGCTGCACGTGGGCTTTCTATAGTTGCTGTGAGCGGGGGCTACTCTTCATTGCGGTGCGCCAGCTTCTCATTGCCGTGGCTTCTCTTGGTGTGGAGCACGGGCTCTAGGCACATGGGCTTCAGTAGTTGCGGCACGCAGGCTCAGTAGTTGTGGCCTACAGGCTCTAGAGCTTAGGCTCAGTAGTTGTGGCGCACGGGCTTAATTGCTCTGTGGCATGTGGGATCTTCCTGGACCAGGGATCGAACCCGTGTCCCCTGCATTGGCAGGTGGATTCTCAACCAGTGCACCAGCAAGGAAGCCCCATCTTATCTTGACTACATGTGCAAAGACCCTATTTCCAAATAAGGTCTGGGCAAACATGAATTTGGGGGGACACTACTCAACCCAGTACACTTGGGTGGGAGGACACTGATAGCCTGCCCCTCACTACTTCCCATTTTGTGCTGTGCAGTAGTTAGCAGAGGTATGTGCTCCTGAACAGTGAAAGGAGACACTTGGTTTCAATAGGCAAGGCAGCATCTTGGGAGGCTCCTCATACTCAAAAGGCGACATAATGGGCCCATCCCCATCTTCCTCACCAATAGCTGCTGGAAGCGAGTTTCAATAAACAGCTCCCATAGTCAGGGTAATAGAGACTCTCAAAGGAAGAGATGTGCACAGAGACAAGAATTACTAATATATCATAAAAGGGAAGCCAAAATGCAACACAGGACAAATATTTAAGGAACAATTCTTTTTTAAAAAAATTATTTTATTTATTTTTGGCTGCATTGGGTCTTTGTTGCTGTGCATGAGCTTTCTCCAATTGTGGCGAGTGGGAGCTACTCTTCATTGCAATGTAAAGGCTTCTCATTGCAGTGGCTTCTCTTGCTGCAGAGCACGGGCTTCAGTAGCTGTGGCTCGCGGGCTCTAGAGCAGAGGCTCAGTAGTTGTGGCGCATGGGCTTAGTTGCTCCGCTGCATGTAGGATCTTCCTGGGCCAGGGCTCGAACCTGTGTCCCCTGCATTGGCAGGCAGATTCTCAACCACTGCGCCACCAGGGAAGCCCAAGCTAAGGAACAGTTTAATGGAACCCAGAGAAGGTGATTTTAAGGGAAATATAATTAAAATCTTCACAGAAATGAGAGATAACTGAATCCATGAGACAAAAAGGAAGTTATGAAAATAACCAAGTAGAGAATTCCCTGGTGGTGCAGTGGTTAAGAATCCACCTGCCAGTGCAGCGGACACGGGTTTGAGACCTAGCCTGGGAAGATCCCACATGCCACGGAGCAACTAAGCCCACTTGCCACAGTTACTGAAGCCCGTGCACCTGGAGGCTGTGCTGCGTAGCAAGAGAAGCCACCACAAGGAGAAGCCTGCACGCCACAACAAAGAGTAGCCCCCACTCACCACAACTAGAGAAAGCCCACGCACAGCAACAAAGACCCAACGCAGCTAAAAATAAAATTAATTAATTAATTATTTTTTAAAGTTTTAAAAAAAGAAGATAACTGTTTTTTTTAAAAAAAGAACCAAGTAGAAACCTTGGAAAAGAAAAGTATTCAGAAGAAGGGGAAATAGCAGAATGAGCTGGAAACAATAGCTAAGGGATTCTCCCAGAATGTGGTACAAGAAGACAGAATGTATGAAGAAATATTTATAAACATGGAGACTAGAGCCAGAGTTTCCCAACCTATTTATACATGTTCCAGAAAAAATAAAAGACATAAATGATAAAGGGGAAGAATAATTCAAAATATAATAAAAGAAAATTTTCCAGAGCTGAATAAAGACACAATTCTTCAGATTGGGAACACAGTAAGATGAATGAGAGATAACTACACATAAATAAATAGAGAGATAGGTAAATAAGTAAATAAGTAAATTTTTTAAAAAAGAAGAAAGGAAGGACTACATCTAGATATACAGAGTGAAATTTTAGAACAATGGCAATAAAGAGAATTCCTAAAATCATCAAAAGATTTTTAAAAACATTTCTACAAATCAGAATTCTCACTGGAAACATGCTGGATACAAGAAGACAGAAGAAATATATCTTCAAAATTTTGAGAGAAAAATGGTTACAAATCTAGAATTCTATACTCAGCTATTATTCAAATGTGAATGTAAAATAAATATATTTGTAGATATTCAAGGGTGCAGAACATTTGCCATCCACAAAGAATTAATAGAGAATGTACTTACCTAGAAAAAAAGGAAAAATAGTAATCCTAGAGAGATACATGAGCAGTATCTTATTAAAGAAATCAGTGAAACTTATTGTAAAATTCATATAAGTTAAGGTAACCACTTGAAGAAATAGCAGATACAAGTTCCAGATTTTAAGAACGATAAAATAGGGCAATGAAAAGTCAATCAATCTTACAAAAGACAAAAGGAAACAACAGAAATCCAGGCTAAGTAGAAAAGGCAAAATATGATGGGAGTTCAGATGTATCAATATCACTTTGAATGTGATTGGGCTCAGTTCCTGGATGAAAAGAGAATCTTATATTGGATTTTAAAAAATCTAGCTATTGCAAGAGACACATCTAAAACTTGTCTAGGGAATTCCCTGGCAGTCCAGTGGTTAGGACTCCCATGCTTTCACTGCTGAAGGCCCAGGTTGGATCCCTGGTTGGGGAACTAAGATCCCACAAGCCACGTGGGAAAAAAAAATGATAAAAATCATCTAAGAAAGTTGAAAATAAAGATATGGAAAAAGATATTCAAATAAAAATTAATAAAAAGAAACTATGTATGATTATATTTAAAGTAAATAAAATAAAATTCAAGGAAGAGCAACTTCCCTGGTAGCACAGTGGTTAAGAATCTGCCTGCCAATGCAGGGGACATGGGTTCGATCCCTAGTCTGGGAAGATCCCACATGCCATGGAGCAACTAAGCCTGTGAGCCACAACTCCTGAGCTTGTGCTCTAGAGCCTGCAAGCCACATCTACTGAAGCCCCCACACCTAGAGCCCACACTCCGCAACAAGAGAAGCAGAGAAGCCACAGCAATGAGAAGCCTGCACACCACAATGAAGAGTAGCCCCCACTCGCCACAACTAGAGAAAGCCTGTGCACAGCACTGAAGACCCAACATGGCCAAAAATAAATAAAATAAATAAAATTTTTAAAAAATTCGATGAAGAGCTGGAAAATGGATCCACCCAATAGTAGTGAGCACCCCTGATACCCAAGTAGTGGTCTCTAAACATCATTTACCACTAAAAGGAATTAGGGCTCACTTGAGAAAAGGCTGATTCCAGGTCTGGCTCAGGAAAGGTACAAGATGAGTCTGGAACAAATTGTCATATCAGAGATAAGAAAGCCAAAGGCCACAGAGAGTGTCAAAACCACTTAGGAGTCCTCATATAGCTCAATAATCAAAACCATACAACCCAGTTGAAAAATGGGCAGAAGACCTAAATAGACTTTTCTCCGAAGAAAAAATACAGATGGTCAATAGGCACATGAAAAGATGCTCAATATCACTAATTTAGAGAAATGCAAATCAAAATTACAATGAGGTACCACCTCATCCCAGTCAGAATGGCCATCATTAAAAAGTCTGCAGGGCTTCCCTGGTGGTGCAGTGGTTGAGAGTCCGCCTGCCGATACAGGGGACACGGGTTTGTGCCCTGGTCCGGGAAGATCCCACATGCTGGAGAGCAGCTAGGCCCGTGAGCCATGGCCGTTAAGCCTGCGCGTCCGGAGCCTGTGCTCCTCAACGGGAGAGGCCACAACAGTGAGAGGCCCGCGTACCACAAAAAAAAACCAAAAAAAAAAAAAAGTCTGCAAATAACGAATGCTGGAGAGGGTGTGTAAGATAGGGAACCCTCTTACACTGTTGGTGGGAATATAAATTGGTGCAGCCACTGTGGAAAACAGCGTGGAGGGTCCTAAAAAAGCAAAAAGTAGAGTTGCCATATGACCCAGCAATCCCACTCCTGGGCATATATCCAGACAAAACTAGGATTCAAAAAGATACATGCATCCCTATGTTCATAGCAGCACTATCCACAATAGCCAGGACATGGAAACAACCTAAATGTCCATTGACAGATGAATGGATAAAGAAGATGTGGTACATATGTACAATGGAATACTACTCAGCCATAGAAAAGAATGAAATAATGCCATTTGCAGCAACATGGATGGACCTAGAGATTATCATAATAAGTGAAGGAAGTCAGAAAGAGAAAGACAAATACCATATGATATCCCTTATATGTGGAATCTAAAATATGACACAAATGAACTTGTCTACAAAACAGACTCACAGACATAGAGAACAGACTTGTGGTTGCCAAGGAGGAAGGGGGATGGGGGAGGGATGGACCACCCTTGGTCCACCAGAGAATTCCCTTAGTGTCTTTTTCTAACTTTTTTTTTTTTTTTTTTTTTTTGTGGTATGCGGGCCTCTCACTGTTGTGGCCTCTCCTGTTGCGGGGCACAGGCTACGGACGTGCAGGCTCAGCGGCCATGACTCACAGACCTAGCCACTCCGCGGCATGTGGGATCTTCCCAGACCGGGGCATGAACCCGTGTCCCCTGCATCGGCAGGCGGATTCTCAACCACTGCACCACCAGGGAAGCCCATCTTTTTCTAACTTTTAAAAAATTTGTGAGGGAATTCCGTGGCAGTCCAGTAGTTAAGACTCCGTGCTTTCACTGCAGAGGGCCCCGGTTCAATCCCTGGTAGGGAAACTAAGATCTCGCAAGCCGCACAGCACGGCCAGGAAAAAAAGACACTAAGCCTAAGAAGTTTAATGGACAAGTACTAGTAAACTTTCCAAAAAGAGATAATTTCTATGTTATATACATTATTCTAGTGTTGGAAAGGTATCTAACTCGTTTTGTGCATCCAGCAAAGCACTGACGCCAAAACTCAACAAGATTAACCTCACTTGGAACATAGATGCAAAAATTCTATTTAAGTTTCATCAAGGCAAATACAACAGTGTATCAAGGGAATATATTATGACAAAGGGAGGTTAATTACAGAAGTCCAAGAATCTAATTTTAACTTAGAAAGCTTATATAATTCACTACATTTACAGATTAAGGTATCTGATGATACCAACAAATGCTGAAAAATAATTGGTAAAATTTAAATCTATTATTGATTTTTAAAAAACCCACAAACCTCTAAGCAGCTAGCTCTAGAAGGGAAATTTCTTATCTTAATAAAACAACTTATGAAAACCTACAGTTATTATAATACTTCGGGGTAATTTTAGAGGTAATCCTATTAAATCAGGAATAAAACAAGGATGCCTGCTTTCATGCTACTATATAGCATTAAACTGGGAGATCTAGTCAGTAAAATGAAATAAGAAAAATGAATGAGAAACCTATAAATGAGGATGTTTTCATCAACAAATTAGAGAAAATCTAATTTGAAATAGCTTATACAATAAATAAATTCTATTATCTCACATAATAAGAAATCCTGAGGTAGGAAGTCTCCAGAACTGGTTAATTCAGTGGTTTGCTGACCTCATTAAGGACCCAGGTTCTTTCTATTTTTTAACTCTATCATCCCCTGGAGGTCAGATGTGTAAATCTTCCAAGCTTGCCTCTCCCAAGGCAACAAGATGGCTCCCATATTACCAAGCATCCTATATAAATCTGGGATGCAGAAGGGATACCTATTCCTGTTTGTTTCTTTTCAAGAATGGGGAAATGTTTCCCTGAAGCACTTCAGGATATTTTGTCACCTCTCATTGGACAGAACTAGGTTATATGCCCATCCCAGAACTACGTAATAGAACTCCCAGTCTGCTGGGATGGACATTTAGTCGGAGAAAGAAAAAATCTTGGGGGCGAAGACCACTGAGACTTTGGTGTGTTTGTAACTACAATATAACCAAGCCTATCCTGACTTGATCAACGAAACCTAAAGTTAATCAACATCTTTATCCTCCTCTTTGAACAGGAAATCCAGTCACTCTCTTTCTTGATATGCTACCCCTACTCTCTCCTTCTCCCTGTAGTTCAGCACTTATATTAATTTCTTTTAAATACTTCCAAAATGTGTCTATGCAGGTACAAATTCTTGCATAAAAGACAGAAAATTATATATTACTATTCTACACCTTCTTTTTGTTACTTAAAATAGATCCTGAAGTTCTCTCCATATCAGTAAAAGGCTCCCTAATTTTTTTTACAGCTATATAGTAAATCCCTGTGAAGCAGCTACTATTACTTTCTGCATTTTACAGATGAGATGTTAGGACATCTGCTCATGGTCACACAGCTGTTAGAGTAGCAGAGCTGGGATATGAACCCAAGCAGTCTAGTTCTAGAGCACTCGCTATTCATCACTATAAATCAAAAGCAAAAGGACACTATTTAATAAGAACATGCAGATTTTTAAAGTCAAATTTCTAGAAATGAAAAAGAGTCACTCTTTCATTTATTCACCAAATATTTATTGAGCCCATAGCATGTGCCAGACACAGCTCAAGGCTCTGGGGACATCGCAGTGAACAAAACAGACAAAAAAGCCTAGTCTAATAGAGTTTACATTTTACTAATGAAGATAGATAATAAATATAATATATAGCATATGAAGTAGGGGATAAGTGCTAAGGAGTAAAACTAAAATAGGAAAAAAGGGTATGAAATGTTAAGAGGGAGGGGTTGAAGTTTTAGATAAGATACCTGGGAAAGCTTCACTGAGCCAGTGGTGTTTATTCAAGACCTGAAGGAGTAAGAGAGCAAACCACATGGATGTGTGGGGAAGAACTTTTCAGGCAGAGGAAACAGCCAGAGCAAAGGCCTTGATGGGGAACCATGCCTGGTATTTTTAAATAACAGCAAGGAACTTGGTGTGCAGGGGTGTGGAGAGAGAGAGAGAGCAGTGGGAGACAAGCCCAGGAGGTAACAACAGGCTGGATCATGCAGGGACTTGCAATCACAGCAAGAACTGTGTTTTTGCTCTGACTGACAAGGGAGTCACTGGTGGGTTCTGAGCAGAGGGAGGCAAGGATTTGACTAACATTTTAACAAGGTCACTCTGCCATGTTGAGAATCGGCTGAAAGCAGACCAGTCAGGAGGCTGTTGCAATAATCCAGGCAGGAAGTGATGGTGACTTGGAGCCGGGGGCGGGGTGGGGGCGGGCAGCAGTGAGGATTATAAGAAGTGGGCCAATTCTGGATCCATTTTTAAGGAAAATCCATAGGATTTGCAGTATTTGCAGTGTGAGACAGAGGAAATAAAGATGACTCCAAGATATTACCCTGAATGCCTATAATAACAGTTACCAATAACTGAGACAGGGAAAACTTCGAGGTTTGGGAATAAAGAACAGGAGCTCAGTTTTTAACTTTCCAAGTGGAGCTGTCTCATAGGCAGCTGGATATGTGGGTCAGGAGTTTAGGGGAGACATCTGAGCTGGAAATATAAATCTGGAAGTTATCAGCATATCTATGGTATTTGAAGTCACAAGACTGATGACTTCATCTGGAAAGTGATTTAAACTGTGAAAAAGAGAAGAGTCTCAAGAACTGAGCCCTAGGACTTCATCATTTAGAAGTAGGGACGATGAAGAGGAATCAGCAAACAAGACTGAAACAGAACAACCAGAAATAGAGGAAGAAAACCAGATGAGTATGTGTCTTCAAAGCCAAATGAAGGAAGTTATTAAGGTGTAAAAGTAAACAGATGGGTTAAACAGCAAATGAGACCTGCATGAAGATGAAATCAGCAAATTCAAAAATAGAGATGGAATGCTTTTTTTTTTAGAGGAGTGAGGGACTTCTCTGGTGGTCCAGTGGCTAAGACTCCATGCTCCTAATGCAGGGGGCCTGGGTTTGTCCCTTGAGGGAACAAGATCCCACATGCCGCAACTAAGAGTTCACATGCCGCAACTAAATATCTGCGTGCCACAACTAAAAGATCTCGCACATGACAACAAAGATCTTGCATGCTGCAACTGAGACCCAGTGCAGCCAAATAAATAAATAAGTAAATAAATAAATGTTTTTAAGTTAAAAATTTTAAAAAAGAAGAGTGATTAAGAGAAATGGAGGATAGAATGAAGAGATTCAACGTGCATTTAGTGGATGTCCCTGAAGAAAAGAATAGAGAATGTGAAAAGGCACTATTTAAAGAGAAATTTTCTATAATTAAATTTGGAAATACATTAATGTTGTAGGTTCAGTTCCCTGGGAAATAGAATGAAACAGAGATTAGTGTGCAGGAGGCTTATTATGGAGAGCTCTTGAGATCAATACCAGTGGAAGGGATGGAAGCAGGACTGGGCAGAGGGAGAAGGTGAGGTGTGATGCAGCCTCAACAAAGACTTTGGCCAACTTCATGGAAAGGATGACCAATTGTCCCCATTTGCCCAGGATCGAGGGGTTTCCCAGGATGCAAGATTGAGGGGTTTTAGAGACATGAGTCCTTGGCAAAGGACTAGTTGATTATCGTACCAAAGGGAGCTCTGACGCTAAGAAGGACCTTTAGAATTGTCCCACATTGAGACAAGAGGGCTGGCTCTTTGTACCCCTGTACTGACAAATCATTGGATGTCGGCTGCCCTTAGGAAGGGGTGTAACCTCTTGAGCAAAACAGCACTATTCAGCTGAGGGCAATTCCTAGAGAAGGCTGACATCTGAGCGTTGTCTTCTGGAAGCACCCCCAGCTCCTAGCATCTGGGGGATTAGGTCCATCAGTCCTGAAGAGGGATCCAGGTGGTGCAGGACAGTGTTGAACATAATGAGTCTTTCTAATTGAAGTAGTAAATTGTCTTGAACAGAATAAATAATACAAATCCACACCTAAACACATCATCACACCTGCAGAACAATATAGACAAGAGATAAATCCAGCCAAACTGGAAAGACAGACTGTCTACAAAAGAACAATAATTACTGAGAACAGACTTCTTATCAAATAACAAATGCCAGAAGAAAATGAAACAATATCTTCAATGTATTAAGGAAAGTAATTGTCAACCTGGAATTCTATATTCAGCAAAATCATGTTTTTACACTGAGCACAGAATAAAATAAAGACATTTTCAGACAAACGAAAGACTCAGAGTTCATGTCTCACTAACTCTCAGGGAAAGAATTCCTGAAGGACATTCTTCAGTAAGATGGTATTATAGTTGAAGGAGTGTGATGCAAGAAGCAGTATGAGCAAATGGGTAATCTAAACCCTAATAAACATTGACTATTAAAAATTACTAATTTGTTGGGGATGTTTAAAAACAAGTTGGAAATACATTTTAGGCCACATTAGTGTGGAATGTGGGAGACAGAGAAAGGAATTAAATCTTTATAAGACCTTGTATTTTTTTAGGGTGGGGATGGCAATACCAATTAGCTTTGTACTTTACTATGTCAAGAATGTATATTAAAATTCAGAGTGTAACTCCTAAAAGAACAAAAATAGAATACATAACTTCCAAACCTGTAGAAATAAAAAGGGGGAGCATAAGAAAAACTATATTAATACAATAGAAAGCAATAAAAGAAAAAATAAAAAGCATAATAAAGGAAAAGCACAAAAAAGGAAATAGAAATAAATCCAAATAGATTACTAACCCCTATAAATTTAAACGATTAAACCCAGTGTTTAAAGGACAAAAATTCTCAGACTAGGAGATAAAGTCCAACTGCTAAGTTCTTTTTAAAGAGACAAACCTGAGACATAATGATATAAGAAGGTTCAAAGTAAAGAGGTGGACGTATAAACACCAGGCAAATAATTGTGGAAAGAAAGCTGGTGTGGCAATACCAGACAAAAATACATATTAAGAAAAAGCATCACTAGAAATTAAGTAGACCTCAGCTTCCAGCCAAGATGGAGTAACAAGAACTGGATTTACCCTCTTTGCCTGGAACAACTAAAAAACTGGACAGGGCTTCCCTGGTGGCGCAGTGGTTGAGAATCCGCCTGCCGACGCACGGGACACGGGTTCGGGCCCTGGTCCGGGAAGATCCCACATGCCACGGAGCGGCTGGGCCCGTGAGCCATGGCCACTGAGCCTGCGCGTCCGGAGCCTGTGCTCCGCAACAGGAGAGGCCACAACAGTGAGAGGCCCGCGTACCGCAAAAAACAAAACAAAACAATAAACTGGACTGAATATTTGAAACAAAGGTCTTTCAGACTTTGGACATCATACAGCACCGTGATCCCTGATAGGGGAAACACATTAGTGAGCCCTACGATGGCTCCAGTTTAGTGCTGGAGAGTTTCTAGGCCATAGCCAGGCAGGGGGAACCCAGGCAGATGCAGGGTCTCCGAGTTGAAGGGATAAATCCCAGGAGTCTAAGGAAGCCAAAGCTGTTGGAGTTTGCAGGCACAATAGTGGAGAGGTGAAATTGCACACAGAGAAAGTCAGTCCCAGAGATCTGCACAGGATCCTCCTTGAGTCCTCAACTGAATGCTCATCAGCCCATGAGTGTGAGAAACCTACCCACAGCCAGAGAATGAATGACGCAGAGGTAGCAATCCAGGAAGATGACACAGGGCTAGGAAGAATTGGGCTCCCATCAGACAGAGTGGAAGACCCTGTAATTCATAGGGCATTGAGTAACCAGAAGGGTACTGCCACAGTAGTGGGGAAAAATCAGCCCTAGACTAAAGTCTACTTGGATCCCGCCTAACAAAGCTTGAAAATAAAAAAGCTTTAAAAGGACCAAACTGTTTCCAAGTAATTTAACTGTGTCTCAGAACAAAGCTCAAGAATGTTTACAGGCATACAAAGCATCCAGCATTTAACAAGGTAAAATACACAATGTCTGGCAACCAATCAAAACTTATGAGGGATGCAAAGAAGCAAGAAACTCTGACCCACAATGAGGAGAAAAATCTATCAATAGAAACACATCCAGAAACAGTGCAGATGACAGAATTAGTAGATAAGAACATTAAAAGTTATTGTAACTATATTCTATAAATTCAAGAAGGTAGAGGAAAGATTGAGCATGGTAAGATATAAAAAGACCCAAATTGAACCTCTAGAGATGAAAATGAAAGTTTTACTGGATGGTGTGAAGATTAGACACTGCAGGAGATAAAAGAGAGAATTCATCAGGAAGTTATAAAAATCCTGAACTGGTACATCTAACAAAGGAGACTCAAAGTATATTAAGCAAAAATTAACAGATCTAATGGAGAATTTGATGACTTCACGACCATAGATTTTAACATTATTTAAAAAAAAAGATAAAAAGGCAAAGCTTTAAATTAAATATACCTATAAATTTAAAATATACATTCAAAGTAAATACAAACTGGCATTGCAGGTCTTATAGCCTCATTTGCTGAGACATTTGTCATCAACTGTGAGCTCTGTGAGGACAGGAACTGTGTACTGATCAGGACTGAATCCTCAGAGCCTGGCATGGGACCTGATACATTTTAGGGTATCAATGAGTAAATATTATATTTATAATATTTATCATTCTAAATGTAGCTAAAATATTATAAGGCTATAGAGGACATAAGTGCACAATTAAGCTTAAATAAATGGCTACGTATAAAATTGCACATCACAACAAATAGAGCATACATATTTTTTTCAGAAACACCTACAACGGGGCTTCCCTGGTGGCGCAGAGTTTAAGAATCCGCCTGCCAACGCGGGGCACTCGTGTTCGAGCCCTGGTTCGGGAAGATCCCTCATGCAGCGGATCAGCTAAGCCTGGGCGCCACAACTACTGAGCCTGCGCTCTAGAGCCTGCGTGCCTAGAGCCTGCGCTCCACACCAAAGAGAAGCCGCCTCAATGAGAAGCCCGCGCATGGCAACTAAGAGTAGCGCCCCCACACCCGCTAACCGCTAGAGAAAGCCCGCGTGCAGCAACGAAGACCCGACGCAGCCAAAAAGTAAATAAAATAAAAAATAAATTAAAAAAAAAACCACCTAGGGCTTCCCTGGTGGCGCAGTGGTTGAGAGTCCGCCTGCCGATGCGGGGGACACAGGTTCGTGCCCTGGTCTGGGAAGATCCCACATGCCGCGGAGCAGCTGCGCCCGTAAGCCATGGCCACTGAGCCTGCGCGTCCGGAGCCTGTGCTCCGCAACGGGAGAGGCCACACAGTGAGAGGCCTGCGTACCGCAAAAAAACAAACAAACAAAAAACATCTACAAAAGTCAACCATTCAGTAGCCATTAGACAATGAAAAATGTGCTATTACGCTGCTGCAGGATAGTCTAACTGGAACTTACGTTTTCTATGTAGGTAATGAATTCAGATACTTTTGACAGTTCCTGCAAATATAGTTATGAACATTGTTTTGTTTTCTGGGAAACTGAGAGGGGGGCAATACTGCCCTCATACTGACAAGCTAATATCACGTCATAATTAGAACACAGCAGGTCCCAAGAAGTGACTTAACAAACTTCACAATCAGAGAATTTAAGGATTCAGACCAAATCTCTGTACTGATCTTCACCTTACAGATAAGAAGAAGCTAAGAATATTAACTGTAAGTTTACACTATATTAACTGTATAATAAATTGTCATTCAGCTTTCGCTTCATATGTTGTTTCTATAAACTCCCCCATCAAAAAGCCCATTCAACTGCTGTTAGCTCTCTTGGTTGATTTAGCCTTATCTGATCATAGGCAAGAGTCTGGTGCCCAAAGCAGTCAAAACAAAATGAACATCAGTCTTATAGGAGATTGACTTTCTTTTTTTGGTAACACCTTTACTGAGATACAATTCACATACCATACAAGTCACCCATTTAAAATGTGCAATTAAATGTTTTTAGTATATTCATGGAGGTTGAAATCATCAACCCATTCAATTTTAGAATATTTTCATTATACCAAAAAGTAGTTCTGTACCCATTAACAGTCACTCTCCATTGCTTTCCAGCCCTAGGCAACCACTAATCTACACTCTGTCTCTTCAGATGTGCCTGGACGTTTCATATAAGCAGAATCATACAGTATCTGGTCTTTGTGATTGGCTTCTTTCACTTAACATTTTCAAGGTTCATTCATGCTGTAGCACGTATCCATACTTCATCCCTTTTTATTCCTTTTTATCTGTACAATTCCCTTGTATAGATAATACATGTTATTTATCCATTCATCAGTTGATGGACATTTGAGTTATTTCCACTTTTCAGCAATTATGAATAATGTTTGCTATGCACATTCCTGTACAAGTTTTTATGGGAACATATGTTTTCATTTCTCTTGGGTATATACTTAGTAGTGGAGTTGCTGGGTCCCATGCCAGCTCTATAAGTAACATTTTGAGGAACTGCCAGGCTGCTTTCTGAGGCAGCTGCACAATTTTACATTCCCATCAGCAGTATATGAGGGCTCCAACTTCTCCACATCCCTGTCAGCACTTGTTATTATCTGTCTTTTTGATTGTAGTCATCCTAGTGGTTATAAAGCACTATCTCATTGTGGTTAGAATACTGCTTTAATGAGGCTTATTTCTGATTGGGTGTTTTGTAAGATAAGTGAGTGTTTTTAATCACTTTGCTATAATATGCATTTTTATCAACTTTGTTTACCCATAAAAATAATCAGTTTTGCTATATGAATATGAAAAGTGTTTGGTTATCTATTACTATGTAACAAACCGTCCCACAACTTAGGGGCTTAAAACAACAACCAGTTTATTATCTCTCATGATTCTGTAAGTTGGCTAGGCTCAGCTGGGTGGTTCTTCTTCTCTGTGTGATATCGGCTGGGGCTGCAGTCACCTGGAAGTTCGACTACACAGAACATCCAAGATAGCTCAGATACATGTCTGGTTAGTGACTTCACAGGGATGGCTGGAAGGCTGAACTCAGATGGAATACTTGAGCAGTTGGGACTCTCTTTCCACATCATCCTGGGGTGTCTCTCTCTCTCTCTCTACGTGGCCCCTCCAGCATGAGAGTAGTTGGATTGATACATGGCAGCACAGAGCTCCCAAAAGTGCAAAAGTGGAAGCTTTGAGACCTTTCTAAGGCTGATGCTTGGAACTGTCACAGCATCACTCCCATCACACTCCATTGGGCCAGTCTAGATTCCGAGGCATGAGTCCTGGGAGGCATGGACCCTTAGTGACCGTCTATGAAGACTAACTGCCCCAAAAAGAATAGTTTACTCAGGCGATAATAGTAATTTTTCTAATTTACTAACATTACTGTTAAATGCTTTCCATTTTTTAAGGCATTTAAGTCATCTATCATTGAGGACCTTTTGAGAGGCAGGAAAGAACTTGAGCTCACAAGAAACCATCAATACTCTCAGAAAGCATCCTCCACCACCTTCCAGATTTCTTATTCACTAAAGCATAAAGGAAGTTAAAAAAAGGATCATTTTTACCAAAGAAGCTAGAGGAAAAAAGACCTCCGATGTCAGCTAATAAAGATTTTGCTGTATACGGAAACTGTCAGGTCATTCTCATTTTCAAAGCACACCTTTTGATGTCTTTGAATGATTGCCTTGTCCATTATTCCACATGTTAGATTCTTTCTTGATGTGCATGCTTGGATTTTCCAACACAGGCCACTTTCTCCCATGTGCCCCACTTTGCAGAGGGAGAGAAGCAGAGGTCTTCATGCTTCAGAATTTCAGACTCCAGTCCTGGATAGCACACCTGAAGACATTCTGTATTTCACTACATTTGAAAGCATCTTGCCAGCATCCAATCGTAAGGTAAATTGGGGGTTAATATTTGAAAAGCGCTCATTAAGTTCAACAACAGAACTGATCCCTGGTGAGGTAGGAAGCGCCCATCCCCAGAAGGGTTCGGGCAGAGCTGGGTCACCTGTCAGGGATGCTACCGTAATGATTCGGGAAAGCTGGAAGAGCCCTAACAAATTCCAGATCTTATTCTTTTAAACCTGTTAAATGTAGACAAAGCATTGCCCACTAATGAGAGGCTCAGTTTCTGAAGTCAGACAGACCTGGGTTTATAACCTGGCTTTACCATTTACCAGCTGTGGGAGGTTCGACGGGTTTTTTAAACTCTGTCAGCCTGTTTCCTCATCTGTAAGGTGAGTATAATAACATTACCTGTATTTCAGGTGTGGGGCTACTGCTGAACCAGAAAGCATGCAGATGCTTCAGCCTTGGAAAAGCCTTGCAACCCTCTTCCATATGAGGTCATGGACTTTTCTGAGAATCTAATGAGAGCTTTGGATCCTCCACATTGCCCCAACCAATACATGTATCATGAAAATTGCTACAAGTTCATGGGGTTCAAAAACCCCTAGCTGTCCATCCGTGGTCCTCGCAGAGAGTTATATAAAACTTTGCTCTAGACTAAACACAGCAGCCACAAGCCCACAAAGAGAAGGCAGTGAGTCCTCATGAAAATCACAGCAGCTCTGAAGGCAAACACACATTTTGTCTTTTGAGAGTCTCAGTCTGCCTCTGAAGTCTCGAAGTGTAATCTAAGACTGAGCGGACCCTACAGAAATTTCACTTATTTTGTGGTTTAAGAAATATCTTCGGGGACTTCCCTGGTGATCCAGTGGTTAAGACTCTGCACTCCCAATGCAGGGGGCCCCGGGTTCGATCCCTGGTCAGGCAACTAGATCCCGCATGCCACAACTAAGACCCCGCGCAGCCAAGTAAATAAATAAATAAATATTTAAAAACGTTATTTTAAAAAGAAATGTCTTCAGAGGAATAAAGCTGAATGTGCAAACCAAGACCATCTTATCTTAAAGGTTTTATACATCTTCCTATCATCTAAAATTTTCAGTTTTTGAGAGGTTCTCTGAGAAAAACCTAATTTTAATTTTTTTCAGAATTTTTCCTGGTTCTCCCACATAAAGACTTGAAGGCCTGAAGAAATTGAGAAGCTGACCTCAGAGGCTACGTCTGTGATTCAAAAGGAGGAAGGGGAAGTTTGTTCATTTTCATTATCTCACTCAAGCCCTGCCCTAGAGTACTACTTAGGTGCTTATAAATCCTACAGGCGTTTGATGGCGTATCAGCTGGAAATGCTGAGTACCCACTGGGTAAGAAGACCTGGTCCTATGGCAGATGAAGAGAAATATCAGGTTAACCCATCTCAGGACCAGAGTTATTTTTCTCTAAGTCTTTACCCTCCCAGAGGCGGGTTGGTAGGGTCTCTTCGTGAATGAAGAGACATTATGATATCTTTTGAGTGTATTATTGTTAACCATTGATTTTTATCAAGAACAAACGGATACCATCTCTTGTGTTTGAATAAGGAGTGTTTGTGTCCCTTACATATTGTATGCACCTCCTCTTAGGCTGTTTAAGCCAGAGCTTAATTTTTAATAACTCAATAATGAATCTTGTTTAATGTCTCTTAATCCTCTTGCCTAATTCTCTTTTACATTAAGGGATTAAACACAGAAAAGAAGACGTGGCCAAATGATGACTCATTCCTCTTTCAATGCTGATCCCCAAAGGCAGATAGACGAGAAGAGAAGAAACGTCCCAGAAGTGAATGAAACACACAAGTCTAAACTGAGAAATAAATCATCTGAGTCTCAGGCTATTTACTCTAACTTCCCCTTTCTTCCGTGACACAAAAATTAGTCTTAAAAGGTTTGCAAATGCTATTCACTGCTGCACCTTCCACAGGATATTCTCTAATGAAGCTGACATTACTAACTCACCGTCACAAACCATTTGCTTTGAGCTGTTTCTCTAATAACAGGGATGGGCCACACTGAGTCATCCACACTCTTGCCCAGTCCCCTAAGAACCCCGGAGACTCATTAACTTGACAACTGGCCAGTATTGCACAGGGACTGTGGCTGTGTCATGGAGCCTGGGGCTGGTGAACTGTGGACTTTGGGGGCCCAGGGCAGTATTAGGCTGAGGAGGCTGACAGGAGAGGCTGAGTCTCAAACTGGTTGGAGAGAGCCTGGTCCGGTCAACTTACGCTACAGAACCCAGAAATGGTGCCCTGGTCACATTCTCAGGGCTCTGTGTTGCCCTCACCTACTTCCTGTTTCAGCCCAAGCTGGTGAAGTGTATCATGATGGCGTGGAGCTGGAAGGGTCCCTGTTCTGGGGCCATCTGTGCTTTGCTCCTTCTGAATTAAACCTGGAAAATTCCCCCTTTTCCACTGCATTCTTACAATCTTACATGGCCTTGTGCAGGGGAGAATAAAGTAGGAGCTTCCTATATGCCGTGATTTAGGGGTGCCAGATACAACCGCCTCCCTGAAGAGACCTGCAACATGGCTTACCATTCCTACGGGACACCCTCCTTTCAGGCAAGACATTGAAAGTGACTGCTGAAAAGCAAATGAGGTTCCACATATAAGTGATACCACATGATATTTGTCTTTCTCTGACTTACTACCAGGGGGGAAAGCAGGGGGAGGGATAAATTGGGAGATTGGGATTGACATAAACACACTACTATATATAAAACAGATAACTAATAAGGACCTACTGTATAGCACAGGGAACTCTACTCAGTACTCTGTAATGACCTATAAGGGAAAATAATCTAAAAAAGAGCAGATATATGTATATGTATAACTGATTCACTTTGCTGTACAGTAGAAACTAACACAACATTGTAAATCAACTATACTCCGATAAAAATCAAATAAAAAAAGCAAATGAGGTTTGGGTGGTCTAACACATAAACCTATTCTTTCCCATTAACACTTTTCAAATTAGTTTAGCAGATTTGCCCATTAGGATATTTGAACTCTGAAAATAGCACCCTGGACTGGTTACTTTTACCACAACCTGTGGCCCAAACTTTCAAATTCAGAATCCTGTGTATTTCTGCCAATGATCATTCCAGCCGTCACACTGAGACTTTGTGGAGAAAGTATCAAAATATGATGATATCAAACACGAAACAGTCCACACTCTGCCACTCACATTCCTCAGCTGGTTCGGAGGCTACTTTCTTCATATTGTAAGAAAGCAAAAGCCAAACCAAGGTTGGGGGAAATGTTTAAATACTGTGACCTCTCAATGATCCAAACCAGGAGAGGAAAGTGAAAAAGATTACAAAGAATGTGCAGCACCAGTTCTCCAGTGCAGAAGTTCATGTCTTTGTACATGCTCCCCTGGCAGGCCCGGCTTTCTGACTTCACTTTTGCTCGGGAACCTGCTCTGTGGAGTGCAGGTGTTTTCTGGTCTGTACCCCCAGCCATGTGGTAAGCCAAACAGGACAGCTTCTGTCCCAGCAGGGGTGGAGGATGGCGTTTTGGAGGGTTAAGTTCAAAACAGGAGAGTATTAGCAAACCCATTTGACTTCACAACCAAGCCACACCCTCCAATCTAACTTTGCAATGAAACCGACATTTTAATCTCCAAAAATATTTTTATAAAAAAATAAAAATAATACCTAAAAAGGATCCTAAGAACCAAATGGGAAAAGAGACATACTCTTCTGAATTGCTCCACCCCGCATCTAGGATGGCTTTTGGTTTTGTCTCCCAGTTTTCAGGAGTGTGCTGTCGGGAGCTCAGGGCTGGAGGTTCTCTAGGGTATTTGTGACTCAGCCTTTCCCAACAGGCTCACCTGAGTATGTACATGGGCTGTCCACCACTGTCCCACACTCTCAAGAGACAGTGCCCTCCACGCCTCCCAGAACAGTGAACATAGGAAGTCTTGACACCTACTCAACAAACGCTTCTGCGTTGGGTACCAAGAAGGATACTGAGGTTACAAAAATGAAAGGAAAATCCATGAATTCTTTGAATGATCTCATAAACAAGTCATGTCAATGACTATTACACTATATGTTAAATTCTAAAATAGAGGTACATACACAGGGGTTGTGGATACACAGAGGAAGGGATGTTTAACTCTATCTTGGGAAGGGAGGGCTTTGAAGAGAATACATATAATTTTTGGCTTCAAGTAATAGAATACAGTAAATAGAGCCTAAGTAGTAAAGATACTCATTATCTCATATAACAAGAAATACAGAGACAGGAAGTGCAGGGTTGGTCTGAATGCCTTTAAGAGCTAGGCTCATTTCATACTGGGCATGGAGAGAGAAGCTTTCATTTTACTTTAAATCTTCTCCATTGTGGATTTAGTAGAAATATCCCATTTCTGATCCAGCTGTTCTGAATTTCTCCGCTAAAGATATATTAAGGATTTTAAAAATTGTAGTAACTCACACAGGCCAAACATGTTTTCTCTATTTATATGACATGCATGAAGACATACCTTTCAGTTCTGCAACGGTGACTGTATAACCTCGATTGCCTCAAGCGTTGGTGAGTGTGCCTTATAACAATCATCTCAGAGCACAATCGGCCCTCCTTATCCGTGGATTCCACATCTGCAGATTCAACCAAACAACAGATCAAAAATATTCAGGGGAAAAAATTCCAGAAAGTTCCCAAAAGCAAAATTTGAACTTGCTGCACACTATTTACATAGTATTTACATTGGATTAGGTATTATAAGTAATCTAGAGATGATTTCAAGTGTACAGGAGGATTGTGTAGGTTATATGCAACTACTACACCATTTATAAAAGAGACTTGTGCATCCATGAATTTTAGTATCCATGGGGGTCCTGGTACCATTCCCCCAGGATCCTGAAGGACAACTATACTGGAATAATTTCTTTGCCACTCAAGTGAAAATGTCAAACTACGACAATTTCTGTTGTCTTTGAAGAGTTTTAGGGAGAAAAAGCAAGGTTGCAATTTTTATTGCATTTATTTGGTTACACAAGGGTAATACATGTGTGTTTTAGAAGCTGTGGGCAATGAAGGAGTTTGTATAAGCTGAAGGTGTGCAGAGGGACAAATGGCGCTCCAGGAGCTGTACAGTGCACAACCGATGAGATCGTATGTGGCAACCTATTTCTGAACACAGAGCACAGAAAGGAAAAAATTCCCCACGATTCTACCTCCCAGCAACAACATTATTATTTTGCTACATTTCCTCCCAGTGTTTCTTCTAGGTATATTGTATTTTTTAATGATATTATAGTGTACATCTGCTCTATAACCTCTTTCATTTAACAGTTAATTATAAACATTTTAAATGTTTAATTATTCTTGAAAACATCATTTCCAATGGCACCATATTTTATTATTTCATTTATCACTTAATATAGTATTTTTTTACATGCCAGTCACTATCCTAAACCCGTTAAAACTATTAACTCATGTAATCCTGCACAGATATTTTTGTTTGCCTCTCCAGACCCCTCTACCCTCTTCCACCTTGCTCTGTGCCCCCAAAGGCCAACCTGTACAGACCGCATCACCCGGCTTCTGTGCCCTCTCACTTCCTTGGATTTGGCCAATGACAAGTTGTCATTGGATTATCATTCCCAACTCCACTCTCTTCCTCTCTCCCTGTGTTAGGATTTGCCATGGGAGTTTGCCTTCTACTAGAGTATGTGGAATATAAATAGCTCTACTCTATTTACTTTAGTCTCAGTCATGGGACATGCTTTGGCCAATGGAATGTTTGCACACTTGGTGTGAGCAGAGGCCTGAAAGGGACTTGCCTGTTTGGTTTGGCCTCTTGGTGGCTGTTCCCAAAATAAGAGGCCCAGGAAGCTGACCTGAACTCAAACAACCCAAAGCCTGAAGCAGAGCTGCTTCAGTCAACCTGGGAGTGAGAAAAACAAATGTCTGCAGTTTGTAGCCAGTGAGATTTGGGGTTGTTTATATGCACCATTATTGCAGCAGTGGCAGACTTATCACAGATGTCTCAGAAGCAGCCTGGAGGGTGAGGTTAAGGTATGAAGGGTCACTGGGCTTTTCACAAAGAGCACAGCTCCTCCTAGGAACTCTCTCTCTCTCCACGTTCTAATACCTGCCCAACTGCTCCCTATGACTTCCTACTACTACTTGCCCAGAGTACTGCACTATCCTTGGTGGTTTCACTACACCCTGTCCACACCTCTGTAAAGAGTCCTTTTATTAAACTCTACTCAAATTATCTAATTTGAGTGTGTCATCTGTTTCCTGCATGGGCTCTTACTTCAAAATCCTCATAACCATCCAATGATGTAGGTACTATTGTTATCCTCATTTTACTAGAGGAAATTGAAACAGAGAGGTTAAGTAACTTGTGCAAAGTCACACAGCAAGTAAGTGGTGGAGCTGAGATTTGAATCCAGGCAGGCTGGATTCATGCTGACTTCACTATGCTGCTGTAGGTTCATCTAATGGGCCTGTCATAATTTATCTAGCTCTGTATTGTTTAAATGGTGCTTAGATGTTTTTTATCAGGTTTTTGATTGTTTTTTCTGTTGTAAATACTGCTATGATGAGCAATCTCTGTATAAATATTTACTCATATTCAGGGTTAAGAACGTTTCTAAAAGTTAAATTGTTGGATTAAAGAGTATGAACTTCTTTGTTCCCCAGCCCTTTCTTTATTTTTAAAAATTGTTTCCTTTTGACTATAAAAATGATCAAATTCAGTAAACAAAATTCAAGCATTACAGAAATATATATCATAGCACACAAACAATTCCATACCCTCAAAAAGAACACTAACCCAGGATCTAAGTTCTCTTTAACAATAATTAATAGTAATTATTAATTTTTCATATTAAAAAGTTAATAAATGTGTACAGTAGAAATGCAAAAACGTAAAAAAAACCCAAATCATTTGTAATGCACAAGTCATGTTCTGTGTATATGTTTACATATGTGTGTAAACAAACACAGTATCATGCTATGAATACAGCCTAGTAACATGATTTTTTCACTTAGCAATATACATCGTCATGAATATTTTTCATGTCCTTAAATATTCTTCTACAACATTAACTGCAAAGTATATTTGTATAATTGCCTCTCATTCTACTGGAGCAATATTCTGTCATTTATGCAACCAACTCCCTAGAATTAGACATTGTTTCTTCCTTTTAACTACAGTAAATAAAATTCCCACACACATGGGCTTCCCTGGTGGCGCAGTGGTTGAGAATCCGCCTGCCGATGCAGGGGACACGGGTTCGTGCCCCGGTCCGGGAAGATCCCACATGCCGCGGAGCGGCTGGGCCCGTGAGCCATGGCCGCTGAGCCTGCGTGTCCGGAGCCTGCGCTCCGCAATGGGAGAGGCCACAACAGTGAGAGGCCCGCGTACCACAAAAAAAAAATTAAAAAAAATTTCCCACACACATAATTATAAAGAGGTATCTGCACATATTTTTTATTATTACTTAAAAATATATATAGTTGTGGAATTGCTGGATCAAAATGAACACAGGTTAATAAGGCTTTAATTCCTATTACAACTGGCCTCACAGGAAGGCTGCTGATTTATTCTCCCATCAGCAAAGGATAATATGGTTTTAATTTTTTTTTCCAATATCATTAGGTAAGATAAAAAAATGGAGGGGGAGAACTTTTGGGTTTTTATTTACTTTCATTTGCTTACTAAGGAAACAGAACTTTTAATAATTTGTACTTCCATGGCAAATTGTGTACTTTGCCATTTTTCTATTAGTATGTTTATCTTTTTCTTAATGATTTGTAAGAATTCTTTCAAACTGTCATATACACAGCAAAGGTTTTTCCCACATTGTCATTTCTATTAAACCTTTAAAAAATCTATTTTTCATGTAGTCAAATTTAATCTGTTTTCACCCTTATGATGTCTGCCTTTCATGTTTTATTTAGAAAGGTTTTTCTTCTCCCAATGATCACTTAAACATTCACTGGTTCTTCTTCTGATTCTTTTGCAGCATTATTTTTTTTACATTAAAAGTTAATTTATTTGGGCATTTTGGGAGAGACAGAGCCCTAAACTTTTTGCATTTATTTTTAAAAAATATTTATTTATTTGGTTGCACCGGGTCTTAGTTGCAGCAGGCGGGCTCCTTAGTTGCAGCTCCAGGGCTCCTTAGTTGTGGCATGCAAACTCTTAGCTGCAGCATGCATGTGGGATCTAGTTCCCTGACCAGGGATCGAACCAGGGCCCCCCCGCGTTGGGAGCACAGAGTCCTATCCACTGCACCACCAGGGAAGTCCCTATTTGCCTTTATATAATCGGTCTATTTGCCCAACATCATTTACTAAATAATCATTCCCCATTGACCTGAACCAGCTTTATCATATACCAAATTTCTAAGATGCTTTGGGTTCTCTTTCTGGACTTTTTATTTCATTCCATTGATCAATGAATCCTGTGCCAACACCTCACTGCTTAAAGCACTGTGGTTTAATAACTTTTAAAACATAGAAGTACAATTACCCCCTTCACAACTGTTCCTTTTCAAAATTTTCTTGAACTCTTCTTCAGTGGGTATTGTAAGAAGACGATCTGAAGAATAATTTTGTCACATTCTAAGAAAAATCTTGTTGGAATTTTTGTTAAAACTGCATTCAACTTATTAACTAATTTTGGGGAAATAATCTTTATAACATTGAATTGTTCCATTTAGAAAGATGATGATATTCCACGTTCCATTTATGCAAGCCCTTTGGATCTCAAACTACAGTTTGTGTTTTTCTTCACAAAAGCCTTGCGCAATTATTTAAAACAATGGAAGCTCCATGGTGGGTATTTTCAAATTCCAGGGAGCCCTGAATAGGAATCAAAAGACCCAATTCATAATTTTGACTACTCACTTAATACCTGGAAAAATTTACAAAACTCTTCTCTGCCTTACTTTTCTCAGCTGGACTAATAACCCCTGCCTTTTCTTGCTTTCAGAGTTTGCCTGAAGATTATACTAACACAGCAGTAGAGAGAGCCATGTTAATACAGGGGTTATTATTTTGTGAATATATAGCTAAAAATGGGAATGCGCCCAGTAGGTATTTTACCATATAAAATAATCCAACTAATCAAGTAATAATTAGTGAGTACCCAGAAAGTACCCAGCTGTCTTGCCAGGATTAAGTAGGTTTTCCGGATATGGGACCTTCAGTGCTAAAACTAGGAAAGTCCCAGGCAAACCAGGGTGCATTGGTCATCCCAGCTGTCAGGCATCCCCTTCAAACTCTAAAATGCTAGAATTCCAGAGTTCTATACATAAGAGAAAATAGGACCATGTTCCCAGGTTGTTTCCGGTCTAATAGTGGAGACATAGTGAATGCTTATGAAAAGATGAGGGAATGTGTATGTACTGAATTGTCCCATGAGGACAGGTGGTACAATAGGCATCTCAAAAGGGGACGATTGGCTTGCCCTGGAGGCTCTAGTAGCAGTGCTTGAACTAGACTTTAGAGCCAGAAGCATTTGCATGGGATGGGACTCCAGGTGGGGGATGAGCGGAAGGTATGAATCAGTTTTGTTGCAAGGAAGAGAATATTTAGCACTCGGCCCCCAGCCTGGTACATGGCAGATACTCAGTGAACACAAGTTCAATCAAGTTCAGGGCACTTGGTAACAGAGAATTGGGATAAGCGTGGAGCATCTATTTAGGGTCGCACACTCTGAAGTTCACAAGAGTAAACAGTTAGAAATGCAGAAAAACACCTAAGAGACTCTCTCATAAAACACAAGATGAAATACTATGAAATTTATACAACCAACATGTTTCTCTTTTTCCTTTGGCTGCCAGAGTTCTAGTGCTAAATTTAGTGCCCAGGGCCACCTCAAAGATGTTCCCACTAACTCCTTTCACTTCCTTTAAGCAGGCATTGTTCTTTCATATGCTGAAATATCTTCATTTGCATTGCTCTAAAAAAATTACTGCCTGAAAAGACATTATGAAAAAATTAGAATATAAGGAAAAATGTAAAGAGGAAAGTTAAAATTCCTGATATTCCCTCTAAAAATAGCCACTGTTAATGTTTTAGTGTTCCTGCCTACACACATACCCGCTGGCTTTTTCTTTCTGGATATTGTACTGTATATGTTTTCTAAATTGCTTTCTTAACTTAATAATACTTCATGAAGATTTTTTCCATTTCAATACATCACTTCTATATCAGTACTCTTAGCTGTTACATATTTTTTTCATTTTATGGTGATACAGTAATCTGTTTAGTCTCCTACAAGAAAAGGGACATTGAGATTTTTCTAGATCTAGTTGTGTT
Organism: Kogia breviceps; assembly: GCF_026419965.1. Lineage (NCBI taxonomy): Eukaryota > Metazoa > Chordata > Mammalia > Artiodactyla > Physeteridae > Kogia > Kogia breviceps. The sequence continues at coordinate 75,762,216 of NC_081319.1, forward strand.
CTGAATTAAGCTGTTGTCTGATCATTTCCTTTAGTAAAGTCTTAGGACTAAAATCACAGGGCAAAGTCTAAGTATATTTTATATGATATCATTTAGAGGTTAAGA